>NC_040081.1:15632582-18132582 GCF_003369695.1 Bos indicus x Bos taurus | reverse complement strand
TCCTAGTTCTTCTTCATGATAGTCAGACTTAAGATCCAATGATCCCAGAATGAAAATTGATCCCTTATGACATCAGTAAGGAGTCATTCTCTCTGGGTTCGTATTGCCCAGAGGGTAGAGGATACCATTATCTTGCTTTGTACTGTGATCCTCTTCTCAGTCTAAAGCTCAGTTCAGACCTCAGCCAAAATCCTGAACCTCTTTGATCCCAGAAAATCCATGTTTCATGCCCGCTTTGCGATGCCGTCTAGTCCTTTTATCTATTACCACCTATTCCCCTTGATCCTCCTAATTTTCACCCTTTTTATGTCTTTCTCCCTGTCTATAGTGTTCTCATTCTTTTCTAACATCATTATTTCACAGTCCCACAAAATAATACTGCCAATATTATCTATAAAAACCACTGGGCAGTAACCATTAACTTGGCATTCATTGATGAACCCCAGGAGCGCTTTAAAAGTGTATGCAAAAATAGTATGTATATTTGCGTGCATGTGTGTACAAGTGTGTGTGTGAGAGAAAGAGACAGAGAAGGTGGGAAGAGAAGTGGTGGCATGTGCATGGGCGTACACACTTGTTTTCCTAAGGACAGAATACATTGTTTTCTTCAGATTCTCAAAAACTTTCTGATATTGAAAATGTTAAGGACCTCTGCTAAATTGATCAAAGACGATAGAATTGTTTTAATGTGTATTAACCATTATATACCAAGAGATTAAAAATATAAAGATGATGAATTCTCAACAAATATTTGTTTTGTTAAATGCTAAGGAAATAAATGGATCGAAGCCTTTGCCTTCAAGACGTTCACCTTCCACCTAGAAGAACAATGAATTTTTATTTTTTTTTAATTTTAAATTTAAATTTATTTAATTAGAGGCTAATTATTTTACAATATTGTATTGGTTTTGCCATACATCACATGAATAAGGTGGATGAAACTGGAGCCGATTATACAGAAAGTAAGCCAGAAAGTAAAACACCAATACAGTATACTAACGCCTATATATGGAATTTAGAAAGTAATTCCTAATGATAACCCTGTATGTGAGACAGCAAAAAAGACACGGATGTATAGAACAGTCTTTTGGACTCTGTGGCAGGGGCGGGGGCGGGGGGGGGGGAGGGCATGGATAAGTTGGGAGAATGGCACTGAAACATGTATAATATCATATAAGAAACAATGAATTTTTAAAATGAGAATATTTTATTTTGCTTGTCATTTTTGTTGTGTCTTATGTTAATAAAGAGTCTATGTGTAGTTAAAAAAAAAAAAGCTGAGAAAGATTGGGAGGATGGGGTAGAACAATGTTGAACAAGTCATATCCAACATAGAGGAACAGGAAATAAGGTATTCTTAAGAATAAGGCAATTCTAGAGAAAATATGAGTCTGGGGTTAGAAAAATTGTTGAAGTCATCACTAAATAAACAGTGAAGAAGTAGACAACTAGAGATGTGTGACTGAGGTGAACGCAGTGGACACAGGTAAGTGTCACCTGCTATGAACAGGGTAAAAACTATAGTCTCGGAGGTTTAAACCCAGTCAAAATGAATGGGTGGTCAAGATGTAGAGCCTGGGTGGTCAAAGAGTGGACAGAATAGGTCAAAGGAGGGTCTGCTTCAACTACAGAAGACCTGACTGAGCACATTTGTTCAAAGAGGATGAGTTACCAGCCACCACAAGTTTCTTCTTTTTGTCTTAATAGTAGTACTCTGGTTATTGTTCTTTTGATCATACAAGGAAGTGAATATACTCTTCTGAGTACAACTGTTCTACGAAGCTGTGGAGACTATTAAAAAACTGTACCTACCACTTGTTTCAAGGCTTGGTAACCAACTATAATGCATTACAAAGCAAAGCAAAAAGCACTACCAACTGCAATCCGCAGTGAGCCCACAGAAGCAGTCTGTAAAAAGAAGTCATTCAGCAGCGTGGTTTCCTAAATATAAGGATACAGAAGTGTGGAAAATTGTACAAAGACATCACTCAGTCTACTGTCGATACATTTTTTGGAGATCAAGAATTAAGGAATAGTCAAAAGTTGTTTAGTGAGATGAAATTTGGGGGACAGTGAGAAACATAACTGTTGACTGCCGGCTTAGTTTTATTAGAACCAGACCACCGTACTGGATACCGCAACGTTTCTGCTTGTGGCTAGAGGTCTGGGTATAGTTGTTGGAATCTGCCACTGTTTTTGTGCTCCTTGAAGTTTCTTCCAATTTCTAAATATATTAAGAGAGCACGTGGCCTTCAAAGGAGACCTACTCTGACCCCAATGACTACAGCTTCTATTTGGTAAAGCAGTTTAGAAAAACAGTATTCTGATATTTTCACATTGGTAAATATCCTCTGCCCATACTCAAGAAAAACAAACAAACTAAAATGTGAAAAAATTTTCCCAGGTCTCTATGGAAAACAAATCATTGTTTTGATGTATTCAGGTAACATACATGATGTCAGAGGTGAAAGTATGGTATAGGAGTAGCTGAAAAAGTTATTCTGGCTATAATCATGGCAGAAAAATTCTAAGTGATTTATTTAAGCCAATTATAAAATTTCATATAACTCTATGAAAACATATGTAGGTGGAAAATAAAAGGGAATAGCAAACTGGATAGAAAGATAGATAGATGTGAGGTAGTCTATAGTTCCCTTTAATGTTGCTAAATAGGTTTGATAATTGAAAAATACATTTAAAAAAAAGAAAGCAATTTAAGGATAAATCTTAGATACCTTCCACTGGCCTAAATGAATGAAATCTCCATTTGACCTATGCAGTTGAAACTTTAAATCAAGGTTTGTTTTTCAATATTCTAATGAATGTAAATGACTGAGCACTCACTGTTCTTTAAACAATTAAACGGAGATTCTTGAGTAATAACATCATATAAATAACTCCTAAACATAAGCCAAAGCCTATAGGCTTATAAAGTAAATAAACAAACTAATAATAATTATGTTTCACCTCTCACCATTGCCTCATGGTAACATACCTCATGTCACCTAAGGCTCATAGAAGGGCATTATGAAAATAGAGTATGCTCAGAATAGCTTCAGAACACTTTATGACAACCAGTGAGGGAAAATTAGAAATCAAGCCAAATAATGCTAAGATCAGTACCTCTGAGCTGTGGATACAAGTTAGCTGTTCTTGGCAAGCCTTCATGGCCATGACTTTACGGTACCCACTGGAGAGGAATGTGAAATGTCCAAAAATGTTCCCATAGTAGTCTATGCCCAGAATGCATCTATTTTTAAAGAAAGGAACACCTCTCACTTAGCTCTGTATTCCATGAGACACACAGATTCCAAAGGTTGGAAAGATGAAAGGGTGAATTCAATACCTAAGTCCAGATGGAATTGTGCCTTCCCTGAGCTCAGAACAAACCAATCAATAAATAAAAGAATATAACAAGTTGAGTGATATTTATCTTACCATAGAAAAAGTCCTAAAGCACCCATCACCTTTAACTAAACTGGAATGCTACAAAATAAGTCATTTATCTTAATTTGGCAAGGGCACAGCTTCACAGGAATGGATGCTTGGTGTCAGAAATCACATCAAGTAATGGAATAACTCAGAAGCAAGTAAACAGAGGGAGCAGAGGACCAGAGGGGTTTATTTGTGGACTCTCAGAGTCTGTCCAGTCACTCTCTGTAGGGTTCAGGGTTCCCTGATTTCAAAGCCCAACGGCAATGTTCTGTCCTTGAGTGACATCCTGTTGCTCAGTGAACAGACGACCTGCATTCCTTTCTGACAATCAGCTGGAAGACTCAGACAATCTATTCAGGCTAAAGCCAGGAATGGCTGATACTTCTTTGATTTGCTTTGCCAAAGTGACTGAAGAGAATAGTGGCATGTAGTGAGTAGAAATAGTGCTTGAAAAGATTCTAATTTAAAAAATTAAAGAATGGAATACAGGAGGAAAGACTTCTATAACCAACATCTAAGGATATAATGAGTTTGGCTCCCCCCCCCCCAACTCAACTGCATTAACAAGAACTGAGTTATAATACATAGAACTTTTGATTATCTATGTTATTGGAGTATGCTGCTACTGCTGCTAAGTCGCTTCAGTCGTGTCCGACTCTGTGCGACCCCATAGACGAAAGCCCACCAGGCTCCCCCGTCCCTGGGATTCTCCAGGCAAGAACACTGGAGTGGGTTGCCATTTCCTTCTCCAATGCATGAAAGTGAAAAGTGAAAGTGAAGTCGTTCAGTTGTGTCTGACCCTTAGCGACCCCATGGACTGCAGCCTACCAGGCTCCTGCGTCCATGGGATTTTCCAGGCGAGAGTACTGGAGTGGGGTGCCATTGCCTTCTCCATATTGGAGTATACTGATAGGTAAATAGATGGACTTATAGGTAGCTAATGTCATATAAATATATATATATACATACAGTGTCTAGAAAGATTTTTTGAAGCCTTACCTTCTTCTATTACCTAGTACTTGTAACTCAATATGTGCCACAGAGTAGATGCTTAGAAAGTGTTTGATACATCACTGAAAGAATGAATTCTTAGATTCTGCTTCCTCTAAAAACAAAAACAAAAACCCTTACAGGAGTTCAAAAGTCTTGTTTTCATCTCCATTCCCTTCTTATCTTTCCTCCTCCCAAATTCCCTAGGAAAAATGCCAGTAAATAAAATCATAAAAATTAAAAGTTTCAAGATATAAACACAAAAGAAGCAAAGTAAAAATATAATTTTGCAATAAAAAACAATTTGAGTTTTAAACATCCATGGTGTCATCATTTCATTAAAATTGGGAAAATAGTACCTACTATATGAGAAAAAAAATTTGTTCTGAAAGATTTATGCCTACTATAAAAATAAAATACATGCATAGAATAAAATATCAGCTTAAGATTGCACATGATTACAAACTTGGCTAATCTATTAATATTAACCTAGTGAAACTGGGTATGCACAGGCATGTGTGTATGTTAGAGAGAATGTGTGGAAAGTGTGAGAGAGAGAGACTGCATGTATGTGTGTTTTCTTGTTTTTTTGCTGGTAATGATTTCAACTATGCACTGGTTTCCGTACACCTGGTTTCTGCTGCTGCTAAGTCGCTTCAGTCGTGTCTGACTCTTTGCGAACCCATAGACGAAAGCCCACCAGGCTCCCCCGTCCCTGGGATTCTCCAGGCAAGAACACTGGAGTGGGTTGCCATTTCCTCCTCCAATGCATGAAAGTGAAAAGTAAAAGTGAAGTCGATCAGTCGTGTCCGACCCTTTGCGACCCCACGGACTGCAGCCCAACAGGCTCCTCCATCCATGGATTTTCCAGGCAAGAGTACTGGAGTGGGGTGCCATTGCCTTCTCCATGGTTTCTGCTAACTGAATATAAATTATCATTTTTAGAAGTTTAGATTATTCTCGGCAGCTCTCAGTGCAATTTACAGTTGGAAATTAGAGTCTCTTTTGGTACCACTTTTTTTTTTTTCCAAGAGAAAAAAATACTGAATTTTTTAAGTCATTTCATTCAACAGCCACCGTGGGTCACTGTTAATTGTTATCAATAAAGAAATTTTGGTATCATATGGTCTCTAGCGGTTTTATTTTTCAACTACGTAGTTTCATACCATCATCCTAACAGCACCCTGGTTTTACTTTGGAAAACTATCTTTCCCAGTCTATGAGCAAACAGGGTGAGAAGATAGATCTTGATCCTGCCCCACTTTCCCTCCATACTTGTTTTTCCAGTCTTATCCTCTTAAAACCTGGCACAGTCAAGAATTATGTGGGTGATCAGAACTTGATTCATGGAATTCTCTCTATCAAGATGTTGAATTTTGAGCAGAGGAACTCAAAGACAGAATAGTTTTCTTTCTCTTTTGGGTTGGGCATTTTTTATTATTCTACTCCTCTATTCATCACTTGAAAATTCTACAACACCTCTTTTGTTTACTCAACACTTCTTTTGGTGTGCTTCAGCTGCAAACGGTTGAGACAGTAATATTTCTCAGCTTAAAGCACATTATCACCATTGGCCCAAGCACAATTCCTCCTTTATCCATTCATTCACTCCTTTATCCCTTCATTTTTACCATATAACTTTCTCCTTTCCCCTTCTTCTCTTAAACAACCATTCCAATGTGTATAATGTATCCCTGTCTAATTAGATTAATACTAACAAAATGTATTGTTTGTGCACATGTTTTTAATTTACATAAATAAAATTGTTATATACATATATAATGTATACATTTATGATTTTTATACTCTTCACTCAGAATTATTTTAAATATCCATATAGCTATGTGTATATCTAAGCTGATGCTTTTGATATAAATAATGATCTTCTACTACATTTTACCCATTCATTCCCTAAGAGTGACTTCACCTTTCTGCTTCCATAATAATATTGAAATAAACATTCTTATGGGCCTGGGTTCTTTAGAATACATACTAGATAATAGGATAGGCATACGTTTTATTTGACAAAGCAGTAACTATCAACAAAAATGAGTGAACTGAACAAAATACAGTCTCTGTCCTCATGAAGTTTATGTCCTTCAAGAGAAGACAACAAACAAATATATAACAGTAAATGAAAGGGAAAATAACTGGTTAAGAGTAGCATATGCATGGAGAAGGCAATGGCACCCCACTCCAGTACTCTTGCCTGGAAAATCCCATGGACAGAGGAGCCTGGTGGGCTGCGGTCCATGGGGTCGCTAAGAGTCGGACACGACTGAGCGACTTCACTTTCACTTTTCACTTTCATGCATTGGACAAGGAAATGGCAACGCACTCCAGTGTTCTTGCCTGGAAAATCCCAGGTATGGGGGAGCCTGGTGGGCTTTTGTCTATGGGGTCGCACAGAGTCCGATACGACTGAAGCAACGCAGCAGCAGCAGCAGCATATGCATGTATACACAAAGTCTAGCATTCATACTAGGAGTTAGGTTAAAAATATAAATTTGAGATCCAGTCGTGAAACTCTATAAAGTCACCTAGAAAGTTCATATCAATGAAGCATTGGTCTGGGGACAGAACTCTGAAGCACTTAAACATTTAGAGATTAAAAACATTAGATAGAAGATGCCAACACAGGAAACCAAAAATGAACTGCAGGTAAGACAGAAGAAGAACCAAAAAGAAGTAGTGTCCCAAACCCGTATTTTCTCCAAAAAAATCATAGAGTGTCATGTTGCTGTTTGGTCAAATGATATTAGAACTGAAGTTAACTGTAAGTCTAAAAATAAGGAGGTCATGATGATGTTGATAATACGGATATAGCTGTACTCAAACAGTGCAATAGGTTTATGAGAATATTAAAGATAAACTGGAGACAGTCTTCTTTTCAACATCCTTTTGCGGAAATCTGCTATAAAGTACAAAAGAGAAATTGGGTCATGGCTGGAGAAAGATAAGTAGTGAAAAGAATTTTTATAAGATGGACAAAATTACAGCATGATTTTAGACTGCTGTGAATGTCAAGTCAGGCTGGAGGAAAGATTAAAAATTTTGATGCAGGAATGATGAATTCCTAAATGTTATCCTTAAATTGGTGAGAAGGAATGACGTTTGTAATACAAGTAGCAAAGCAGCCCATGACATGAAGGTAGGCCATTCAGCCTTAGCAACAGGATGGAGCAAAGAATTTGAGGACATAGATGAAGGTCATGGGGGCAGGGAGAGGAGGAATTAGTGGGTTAAATATGGTGGTGGAAGACAGTGGAACATCTTTTTCCTCAATTTTTTCCCATCAATTGGCCTCATTTCAACTATCCAGCTTTCTCCACCTTCACTCTTTGCCTCTCTTAATCTATCAACAAACTCTTGATGCTTCAGAATATGATCTGTCTGCACAGTATATTTTTCATGCCTCTATGTCTCCCATTTTTCTGCTTATATCAACCTCCCCAATCAGTCAGTTAGCAAACGCACTTATTTTTCAGTTCAAGTCTTAGCTAAATTTCCCTGACGTACCCAGTAGCTTTGTTGCTGTGTTTGTGTGTGTTTTAAGATATTGTATGACTTTCCACTAGACTGTGCCTACAAAAATACCTGGGATAATGATAAAAAGTCATTGTTTTATTCCAATTAGTTGCCAATACATACTAAAAGCCAGGCCTTGTCCTAGTTCTTGTATACAACCATGCACCAAAGATCCTGCTTTCAAAGCACACACACTCTACTGGCTTTCATAGAAAACAAGTCTTCAATGAAGCATCATTCCACTTTAGTGATGTGCCAGCTTTAGAATTTAGGGCTTCCCTGATAACTTAATTGGTAAAAAATCCACCTGCAATGCAGGAGACCCGGGGTTGAT
The DNA here is from genome assembly GCF_003369695.1 of Bos indicus x Bos taurus. Taxonomy (NCBI): domain Eukaryota; kingdom Metazoa; phylum Chordata; class Mammalia; order Artiodactyla; family Bovidae; genus Bos; species Bos indicus x Bos taurus. The sequence goes on along the minus strand of NC_040081.1, from coordinate 18,124,295 downwards.
CCCTGGGTTGGGAAGATCCGCTAAAGAAGGGATAGGCTACCCACTCCAGTATTCTTGGGCTTCCTTTGTGGCTCAACTGGTAAAGAATCCACCTGCAATGCAGGAGACCTGGGTTCGATCCCTGGGTTAGGAAGATCCCCTGGAGAAGGGAAAGGCTACCCACTCCAGTATTCTGGCCTAGAAGAATTCCATGGACTGTATAGTCCATGGGGCCACAAAGGGTTGGACACGACTGAGCGACTTCCATTTTCAACTTTAGAATTAACATTTGCTCATAATCAGTTTCATTTTACCCTCTATGGCAAAGATATAACATAACATTAAAAATGAGTTGCACTTTTTAAATTTGTTTTCTCATTTTCTTTTGCTTGTTTTTGCTATATAACCTAACCATAAATAACTTTTGTAATTTAAGACCTCAAAAAATTATGACTTTGGAAAACGTGGGTTTGACGACTGAAACATTAATTTTTTTAATGAGACAAAGATGAATATTTTTAATGATAAAAGGTAAAATTCACAAAAAAAGATAGATATCATAAACCATTAGACACCTAACAACAAAGAAACAAAGATATATAAAGCAAAAATCAGAAGAAATATAAGGGAAAAGAAAAAAATATATAATCATAATGAGACATATTAACATTTCTCTGAGAATATTTTATCAAGTGCAAAAAAAATAAGAACAGGAACATCTTGAATGATGTCATTAATAATCTAAATATAAGAGATTTCTATTTATATTAATTTATATTAATCTTATATCCTACAGAAATATATTTAAAATTTTGTATTTCATATGCTGTTATTAGATGTCCATAAACTGGCAACAAGATAAACATTACTAAATTTCAAAAAGTAGAATTTTTTTGTGATTCAGTTATACATATACACACACATTTTTTAAATTAATTTCCATTAACGTTTATTACAAGATATTGACTCTAGTTCCCTGTGCTATACAATAAACCTCTGTGGCTTGTTGCATATCTGTTTTTTAAATTAGAAGTTTAGCATTCTAATTTTTAAAAAGCACTTTGTTTTGAGTTTTCTCTCCTTCAGGTTGCTATGCATTTTTAAGTCTGCCATTAAACTGACAATGGAAATTATAGGAGAGCTCATATTTCTTAGGACTAGCTGAAAATGAAAATGGACACATCTGGGTGCTGGCTGCTTTATCCTACTTTTTGTCTACAGGGGCCTAAACTTTTAGATAAGTTTGTTCATTTTAATTAGATTCATTATCCTTTCCAACACTGATGTATCATACACTGGTAGCCATTAATATTTGTAAGGTAATTGTCAAATCCAAAACTAGCATATGGATTCCCCTACCCTAAAAACAGACAATCTACTTTTTACTATCAACAGGATTATTTAAAGCAGACACAAGTCCACCACAACAGTAATCCATAATAACCAAGAAGGAAAATCTTACACCATCCCATTCTAAGTTACTGGAATCACTAACTCCATATTTCATTTTTGGAAGGCTATCCAAGATGCAAATTTGTTTTCCATTACCTGATATGGGTTTAAGAAATTAATGGAACCATCTTCAATATAGTTTACGTAATTTAAAATATTGCCTGCACATTGGTGCCAATTTTTTCCCCGAGTCCAGGAAAAATTTGAGTGAAAACTTTGGAACTGTCTATTAGTAAAGAAATGGTGAGATTTTAAGTAAGCATTGAGAACTGGTAAAATGAAAAACAAGTTTTAGATTTATAATAGTACTTTTTTCATTATCAACATGACATTTAGAAATACTTACCCTAAGAAGTATCTTGCTCTCCTTACTTTCAGGATTTTTAATTAAACATGCTGGGTTTTGACTCCTTTTTCTCAGAGGACAGCATTAGGTGTTGTCCCCTCTGAGATCAATAAGGGAGATAGGTTACCATGCAGACCCGTGCCATTCTCCCTTCCATTCAGGATTATTTTAAGGAAGGGAAGAGTCCATACCAATGTGTTGCAGCTAGGAGAATGAGGATCAGGACCCTGGTTGATGCACAGTTCCCATTCACTTAAATCTGCTAGTAAAAGAGAGAACTGTCATTCCTGTTCTCCCATCAGTCTTGCTCAGCAGCAAATCCCTACAGGTCTGAAGTCTTCCTGAACAAGCTCAAAGCATGGAGTCACCAAAAGGCCATTGCATGGAGAAGAAACAGAATGCCAGCCTTCCTTCCAATCCCGAATTCCTATCCTGCCTCCCAATAACACATACTTGTGTGTGTGTGTGTGTGTGTGTGTGTGTGTGTGTGTTAGTCACTCAGTCATATCCAACTCTTTTTCGACTCCATAGACTGTAGCCCACCAGGCTCCTCTGTCCATGGGATTCTCCAGGCAAGAATACTGGAGTAGGTTGCCATGCCCTCCTCCAGGGGATCTTCCCAACCCAGGGACTGAACCCAGGTCTCCTGCATTGCAGGCGGATTCTTCACTGTCTCAGCCACCAGGGAAGCCCATGAATACTGGAGTGGGTTGTCTATCCCTTTTCCAGGGGATCTTCCCAACCCAGGAATCAAACCAGGGTCTTCTGCATTGCAAGCAGATTCTTCCCAGCTGAGCCACCAAGGAAGCCCCTATCAATATCTACTGAACAGCAATTAGCTTGAATTCCCTATTGGCTCAGCATTTTGAAACTTTGAACTCGTGAAGGGCAACTAGTTGACCAAAGTGATAAACCAGTTCCATAGTTTGGCTGAGCTGTTTATAGAACTAAGATGATTTTCAAAGGCCTGTCAAAAAACAGCTTTATCAAAACCATACAGGATCCATTAAGCCAATTTGGGGTTGACTTGAGAACCATATTTCTTAAAAAAAAAATGGGTTTGCATGAGGTTGTTTCCTGCAACCAAAATCTAGGAATAAACAAAATCATCTTTGTCAAGATATTTTTTACTTTAATAACATCTGGGTCCCCTGTTATCATTACATATATTTTATTAAGCATTTTGAAATCATTTTTCCAAGTCATGAATCCCAAATCATCCATTTCCTAGAGCTGTTTGCTTCAAACATTTCATTGAATTATAAAATGTGAACAGAACAAGGCACATGCCATGTGTACCACTGGATGAACTGTTACAAGTGGAACCTAGCCATGTAACCAAGCGCCCAGATGACAAGCAGAAGTTCTCACCATCCTAGAGCCACTCACTTGCTTCCTCATGTATAATGGCATCCTGACGGCTAACAGCAGAGACTAGTTCTGGTTTTGTACCATAGAGATTTTTTCATATGTAGATACAATAAAGCATCATCATCTGTTACATTCAAGCTAAATGGTATGTAGTATTATAATTCAATTTCATTTTAATAATGGGTACAAGTAGGAAATGGCTTTAATAATGGGTTTAATAATGGGTTAATAAAGGGCGTTAATAATGGGTACAAGTAGTAAAGGGCTTCCCAGGTGGCACTAATGGTAAAGAACCTGCCACCTAATGAGACGAAAGACAGGCAGGTTCAAATCCTGGGTCGGGAAGATCCCCTGGAGGAGGAAATGGCAGCCCATTTCAGTATTCCTGCCTGGAGAATCCCATGGACAAAGGAGCCTGGCAGGTACCAGGCCACGAGATTGCAAAGAGTCGGACACAATTGAAACAACTTAGCACACATGCAGGAAATAAGGAAATCAGTATATCTACTCCAGGAAATTCTCAATTTCCTCCAAAATATTTTATTTCTAGAGCTGCCTTGTGTGATTTTCTTCACTTACCAAGACATACGTAACTGATGTTTATTTGTTTCCACATCATAGACTTGGACTTCTTTCTAAGAATCAAATACTCTTAGGCTTCTGTTTTGAAAGATTGGATTCTGAACTGCCTGTAAGCTGATGGTAATGATAATCAATGTTTCAGGAACTGGAGCCAAAATGAAATACACCTGCAATGTCCTATTGGATATGATGGGGAGGGTTCTGTTTCTTTTTCTCTTTCCAGCTGCTCTGCTTTTGACCCTTCTTCTCAGCATCAGTTTTCTCCTGTTCTGATTTCCTATTGGGATCCAGCCAGGCTTCATCATTCCCTCCTGCACGACAATCTACCCTAGACCTTGTAATCAGCTGCTCCACTGTGACTCCTCCTCTGATCCTTACCTCAGGCTCAGGAGACCTTTGGGTTAGAAAACCGTGCTTCATTTCCATACTTTTTCTCTCATTTCCCTCCACCTTTCACATAGCCCTGAATGAATATTAACAATGACATTTTCTTACTCAGAGATGTTTAGATATGGAAAGAGAACTTCTCTTATTTGGTTTAATTAGAAACAAGAATAAGAAGACTTGGGAAAACTGAAAGTTGTGCATTTTCATAAAGTGGTTCTAACAGCTGGCTTTGAGGCACTGGTAAGTTGTCATTTTCTCAAAAAGTGCATTACCTTTCATAATAAATATTATGTTCAGTAAATATACAGATAGGACTGTCACAAATGTATCATAAGTTCATAACTGCTAGTGGCACAGATTCATACAAATGTAATTAAAATTAAGTTTATGATAAATTAATTTAATTAATAATAAATAAATGTATTACAATTTTTAAATGTTTTCCCTTTGTATAGCCCCAGGTTACCTTTCTAATTGTACTCTATGTTGTAATAAGAATATATTTTGTACTGTGCCCATCTAAATCTAGGATACTGGTCACGAGTTAAATCTGAAAAGATACTATAATTAAATCATTTTATGGACCTCCACCCAGTACTGTTAGAAAAATAATTAAACATTCCCTACTGACATTGGCAGTATAGGCTAAAATGGAAGAGTTTATAAACTGGGTCAATTATTATTAAATATCAACACAATATCATTAAAAGTAAATAAATAACATTATAACTCTATTCTTCTAATGAGTACCACTTAACTAGTAGGAAACCCTTACAGGGCTACATGCAGCCATTTTACTTAAAGCTAATATGTGGTCTACAAAATAACATGTAAGAAATCCAAATTGAGCCTGGTTTAGGATTCACATCAAAATCCACTGGGGCTGAAAACATGCATTTTCTTCCTTCAGTTCACTAAATTAGAGAAGTTTATATTCTGGGCAATTTCAGAATTGTAGAAACCTAACACTAACATTTCTGGATGCTGTCATCAACAGTTCTTAAGAAAAATAAAACCAGGAACTCCACTGATTGAACAATAGCTATGTATATTCCTACAGAACCTATCTAAATAATCTCCTATGATTGGAAGATGTCCTATATAAATAAAAAGCTTTCTGGAGAAAAAATTAAATAAATGTCCATTGCAATAGCTGGCAGTACAATCCATCATGTGCTGGTTTTAAATTAAATTCAAACTTACTCCTAGCTGTCCTAGGGTCTTCATTACTTAAAATTAGTAATCACTTCAAGAGAAATCAAATCCACACTAGGAAGTTCACTCCAACTCTCATCCTTTAGGTGTTGGTCAATACCTTTCAATTTTAATGTTTAGATTGCTAAAAACAAATCCAGTTTTCTGGTTTATAGAACTACTTCTCCATTTTCCTAGTCTGGCTTCTAGGATATCAACTCTAAGTAAATGACAGTTTTACTTCACTCCAGAGTACTATGAACCATGTGAAATTTTCAGAAATTCTGTCTTGACTGTAACACGCTATGTTGAGGGTATGCAACTCATCTGGTCAAAAGAAGTATAGTAAAGTCACGCTAGTTTATTATTTATTTAGCAGAGATAGTTTGGCAGATCATCATAATGCCCCAGACTAGAATAAATTAGCTAACTTAGTTAGCCAGTTTCTAAGTTAACTACACTGTGTAAGGCTCTGCATTAGGTACTCGAGGGAAACACAGGGATGAATAAAACATGGTCATCATCCACTAGTAGCTCACCATCTCTCTTTGGCGGAAGATGGAACTTCTATCACCTAGATGTACAGATCACCAAAGTAATTTTCTTTCAAGAAACTTTTTAGCTTAACAATAATCCAACTAGGTGCATAGATACAGATTTTCTTCCCACTTTTAGACAGAGCATGTGTACCAAGAAAATAATAATGCATTTCATGTCCTGATCTATTCAATACTGATTTATTGAAACAACTATGGAAGGAAAGCAAATGGAAGGTAATGATCATAAAGTTAGTCAATGTTTATCATATAACCACTATAGATAAATCACAGAAGTACTTCTAGTAGAAAATAAAGCTGTGAAGGAAAAGGAAGAAAAATGGAAACGACTGGGAAAGGTAATGTGATCGAAGGACAACAGAGGCTTCAAGATTAAGAAACACAGGAAAAAAAATCACTGAAATCTATGGAATTAAACTGCAATGTACTTGCTGAAATTGATATTATCATTATTATTACTATATTATTTTTACTGTGGAAGAGAATGAGAACATAAAAATCCTAACTCAGGTAAGGTTAATTGGACAGAAAACAATTAAGAACTCTTTGGGCTGGGAGAGAGTGGAGGAAAAAGATGAAGAGTTGAGTCTTGGGGAACAGAACCAGATGTGAAGAGTGTAGAACAGAAACATATGGTTTTACTGGACACTGTGCTGTAATATTTAATGAATATACCAACTCATAAAAAGTACAATCACATTAAGAAAGTTACCATCTATAGAGTAATACACAGCATTTCAGTTGTGCATTCTGTTAAATATATTTTCCTTATTAATGAAAAGACACAAGATATAAAAATAAGTGAAACCATTTAAGGAGTGGTATAAAAGCAATGGTTTCACATTCAAATATCTGTCAAACATATTATAAGTCAGAGAAACTTTCTCACCAGAACATTGCTCGTTCACAAGATGTTTAAAAACACAGAACAGCACCAAAATGCAGTTGGCCCACTGCTAATGTTTTTCATAGTTTATCTGAATTGAAGTTTGAAGCAAATGTACATTTCAAGGTGCATCAACTCCTTTCCAATTCCAATGCAAGATGTAGAACATTTCTGAGGGATTACACAACTGGTCTGTGGTCAAATAGCATAGGGCTTCCACCACCCCAGGCAGTAATCTTGAAATGAACATCCTGGAATAACTAATTACTATTATACATTTTGTGGTTTCAAAAGTTAAAAAAAGAATCAAGGCAAAAGTTCACATATGAGTGCTCAGCTGGATTAATGGAACAGTTCTGACCTCACTGGCCACCAATCAGGAAGAATGAAATGTATCGAGCATCTTAGTACAACCACACAATTCATATAACAATGGCATAAATATCATAAACTGCTGTTAAATGGGAAACATGTTGACCTGTGTCATAAAATCCCTGAACCACAATGAATATCTTCAAAAATGATTTGTATTCCCTTGCGTATCCAAACTCTGATTTTCATTTATTTGATACTTTGAGACACAAAATTCAAATGCAATATAGTCCGTAAACATGTTATTTCTGTGGTAGAACAATATAAAAGTTACAAAATGCCCAGGTTTTTCTTCCCCTTTAAAGCTAATGAATAATCTCTTAGTATGTACTAGATCTGCAGATTTAAAATAAGAAACTTTTATCCATATACATGATTCCACTTAAGCTGGTAGTAAAAGATGAAATAGGCCAAACACAGAACTTCATTTTACATTTATGTTCAGAGTCAAGGTCTGAATGAAAATCATAAATAGTAAACTTTCTCTTATACACACATATACATATACATCAATACACATACATATGCAAACATATGCATATATACACATATACAAACATTCCTGCATGAAAGGATTGTTTAAAGGATGGGAAGCTAGTTTTAATGAATACTTTAAAATGTTTGAGCTAGGAAACCCTTCAGAAGGAAAATAAAGTATACTGAATTTAAAACGTTATATTTTACATAAATATTCAAAAATTTTTGAAGAATCAGTGGAAAGACTTTACTTAAAAGAGATCTAAAGTCAATGCTTCTGTGAGGTACTTTAAAGCAATACTTTATTTCTGTAATATATAGTCTCATAGAATTACAAAATAGTAACAAACATTTTGACACTCTGCATTGTTCTAACTGCTTCACAAGTATATATTTATTTAATCCTCACAATATACTTGTGAGGTAGGTACTATTATTATCACCTTCATTTCACAGACAAGAAAATTGGGTGAAAAAAGTTAAGAAATATGCCCAAGATCATGAAGCAGTAAATGTCAGATGTGAGTTTTGAACTAAGAAGCCTCAAAGCAGAGTCAGTAATCTAAACTACCATCTCATAAGGCCTTCCACAAAATGCTACTACAGTGGACCACTGAACAACAGTTTGAACTGCATGGGTCCACTTATACAGATTTTTTTTCAATAGATATATCAGAAAAAATTTTGAAGAGTTGCAACAGTTTGAAAAAAAAAAGACAAACCATGTAGCCTAGAAATATGAGAAAAATTAAAAGATTATGTCATGAATGCATGAAATATATGTACATACTAGTCGATTTTATCATCCACACCATAAAATACACACAAATCTATTATACAAAGTTATCAAAAAAGTACTCACATAAACACTAACAGACAATAGATGGTGCCATTTGCAGTCGAGAGAACTGTAAACTAATGTAAAGATGCAGTGTTAAATCATAACTGCATAAAAGTAACTGTAACACATAACAGCAGCGCTGTAATAATTTCGTAGCTACCTCCTGTTGGCTATTGTGGTGAGCTCCTGTTGTATTAGCTGAAAATACCACGTGACACTAGTCATCTCCTTATGAACACTTTGTCTCTCCAGTAAACAATCTATCTCAATTACAAGTGATGTCTTATGGTTCTTGCATACTTTTCATTGTGCTTAGCATAATACCATATAAATCTTGAGTAACACCATGGGACCCATACAAAGTGCTACTAGTGATGCTGGAAGTGCTCCCGACAAGCACAGGAAAGTCATGACATTGCAAGAAAAGGTTACATTTGCTTGATATACACTATAGATCAAGGTCTGCAGTTATGCAGACATCCTATCGAGATAAATTAATCCAGGATAAGGACCACTATAAAAAAAAAAAGAAAAAGAAAAGAAAAGAAATTCATCAAGCTATCACTGCAACTATACCAGTAGGTGAGGAAACCTTGTACTTTTTGCAAACTAGCTTTTTATCTCATACTGAAAAGTAGCTTTTATGGGGGTGCAGGATTGATATAATAAAGATATGTTTATGTAGATTCTAATATGACTTCAAAAACAAAATCAAAGTCATTTTATGACAACTTAAAAAGGAGAAGAATCTAAAGCTAGAGAGTTTAATGTAAGCAAAGGATGGTTTGGTAATTTTAGGAGGTTTGCATTTAAAAATATCAAGATAGACAAGAGAAGCAACTTCTAGCACCCAAGAGACAGCAAACCAGCTCCCAAATGCCATTAAGGGAATCACTGGGGAGAAAGACATCTACTTGAACAGTTTACTGATACAGACAAAAGTTTCCTATTGTGGGAAAAGAAAGAAAGAAATTCCACAAATGACATTTATTAGTAAGGAAGACAAGTGAGCACCAGAATTTAAGGCAGGAAGGCATAGGATAACTCTATTCTTTGATGCAGATGCAGTGAGGTTTATGATCAGGACTTTGCTTTCCTATAAAGCTGCTAGCCCTTGAACCTCAAAGGGAAAAGATAAGTATCAGTTACTCATCTCTTTGTTGTACCACAAAAGAAGATCTGAATGAGAACTCTTTTGATTTATGAAAGTGAAAGTGAAAGTGGCTCAGTCATGTCCAACTCTTTGCGACCCCAAGGACTATACAGTCCATGGAATTCTCCAGGCCAGAATACTGGCGTGGGTAGCCTTTCCCTTCTCCAGACCCAGGGATGGAACCCAGGTCTCCTGAATTCAGGCAGATTCTTTACCAGCTGAGCCACAAGGAAAGCCCTTTTGCTATATAGATTGGCTCCATCCACACTTTGTCCCTGAAGTCAGGAAGTACATTTCCAGTGAGGGACAGCCTTATAAAGTTCTTTTGATATTCGACAATGCCCCTAGCCAAAGTCATCAAAGCAGTAGCCCCAAGCACACTGTCTCTAATTCAGGTTCAAGATCAGGGAGTCATAAAGACCTTTAAGGCTTTATCAACAGAAAGGATTATCAATGTTATGGAAGAGAGCTCCACCAGAGGGATTACCACGAAAGTCTATAAGTATTACACCATTTAAGATGCCATTGTTGTTCTAGCAAAATTTGTGAAAGCTATCAAATCTGAAACAATAAATTTCTGTGGGAGGAAACTTTATCCAGATGTGCATGACTTCACAGAGTTTACAACAGAGCCAATCAAGGAAATCAAGAAAGACTGTGGATATGGCAAAAAAGGTAAGGGGAAGGATTTCAGATATGGATCTTAGAGAAATTTAAAAGTTAATCAACTCTTTACCCAAGGAATTAACAGAAGATGACTAAAAGTGATTCATGCTTCCAAACCAGTGCCAGATAATGAGAAAGCGGAGCTAGAAAACAAATTCACATTAGACAGTGTGGCAGAAGGGTTCTGATTATTCAAGACTGCGTCTGATTTCTTTTACACATGAACTGGAAAAGGAAATGGCAACCCACACCGGTATTCTTGCTTGGAGAATCCCATGGAGAGAGGAGCCTGGAAGGCTACAGTCCATGGGGTCTCAAAGAGTCGGACTATTGAGTGACTAGGCACAATATGAACAGACTTCAAAATCACTGCAGATGGTGACTGCAGTCATGAAGTTGAAAGACACTTGCTCCTTGGAAGAAAAGCTATGAGCAACCTAGACAGCATATTAAAAAGCAGAGACATTACTTTGCCGACAAAGGTCCATCTAGTCAAAGCTATGATTTTTCCAGTAGTCATACATAGATGTGAGAGTTGGACCATAAAGAAACCTGAGCATTGAAGAATTGATGTTTTTGAACTGTGGTGTTGGAGAAGACTCTTGAGAGTCCCTTGGACTACAAGGAGATCAAATCAGTCAAACCTAAAGGAAATCAGTCCTGAGTATTCATTGGAAGGACTAATGTTGAAGCTGAAGCTTTAAGACTTTGGCGACCTGATGTGAAGAACTGACTCATTAGAAAAGGCCCTGATGCTGGGAAGATTGAAGGCAGGAGGAGAAAGGGACAAAAGAGGATGAGTTGGTTGGATGGCATCACTGACTCGAAAGGACATGAGTTTGAGCAAGCTCTGGGAGTTGGTGACGGACAGGTAAGCCTGGCACGCTGCAGTCCACGGGGTCACAAAGAGTCAGACACGACTGAGCAACTGAACTGACTGACAATATGAACCCTTCTATGATACAGGCACTGAAACTAAAGCAAATGGTGGAAGGATTGGAACCATATAGAAATATTTTTAGAGAAATGAAAAACCAAAAAGTTGGGCAGAAATTACTATGTATATCTGTAATGTTACACAGAGTGTGCCTGCCTTTCCTATCCCCACTTCCACCTCCTCCACCCCAAGATAGCAAAACCAACCTCTTCTCTTCTTTGTCCTAATAGGCTTACTCAAGAAGAAGATGAGGACAAAGACCTCATCTCATGATAAAGACCTCATCTTATGATGATCCACTTCCACTCAGTGAAAAGTAAATAATCATAAAGCCATATAAAGCTATCCATTGTGTATGTATGTGAGTGTTGCCACGTGAAAATATAACAGTATGGCAAGAACCGTATGAGACATTTTGATATCATCATCTTCATCATTAACGCTAAGTATTCATGGCACAGAACAGTGTGTGCAAGACTCATGTTAAAGTAAATAGTCCATGCCTTATGTACACATAGGTAAGTGATATTTAATATAAAATTCATAATAATGAGTTGGTTCCATTACTGTTTCATAACTTTCCTTTCAAAGAATTACGTTATTGTCCATTATGCCTCTCTCTCAGCCTTTATTCACAGGTAAATTTTTTAAATATAATAAAGTTTCCTGGAACCTTCCTGGTGATCTAGCAGTTGAGAATCTGCCTTCCAGTACGGGGAACATAGGTTTGATCCCTGGTCCAGGAAGATCCCACATACCATAGGGCAACTAAGCCTGAGCACCACAGCTACTGAGTCTGGGTGCCTCAACTAGAGAGTCCGTGTGCTCAACAAAAGATCCCTCGTGCCACAACTAAGACCCAATGCAGTCAAATGCATAAATGAAGTAAATAATTTTAAAAATGGTTCCAATAATGAACATGACTACAATACTGTGTGACATAAAAATTGTATCACAATTTATTCATTAGCATATAGCCTAGGCTAACCTGAAGCTATTCAGTCATAAATATTGACAGTGTTGATTAAACTTTTACTCCCATTGATTTCCTTAAGTGACTCTTTGTCATTTTCTTAGATCTCTGGTCACACTATTTTCTTGTCATATTCACAATTATTTATAGGTATACAGGTTCATGCATCAATAACAAATGAACAGCAATATGACTGCTTTATGGTAGCCTAATGAGCTGGATACAATAGCTTCAGGTTGTGTAGATCCAACTCTTAGGAGCCCGTGGACTGCAGCCTGCCAGGCTCCTCTGTCCATGGAATTCTCCAGGCAAGAATACTGGAGTGGGTTGCCATTCCCTTCTCCAGGGGATCTTCCAGACCCAGGGGATCAAACCCAAGTCTCCTACATTGCAGGCAGATTCTTTACCGTCTGAGCCATCAGGGAAGGACCACCAGGAAAGCACCTTGCTAATCTTCATTTCTATGTTTTCTAAACAAATGCTCATTATTTTTATAATAAGAGATAAGTATTTTATGCATTATGTATGTTAAGTAGAGGATATATTCGTGCATCATTTAGCAGTTTTAAAAAAATAACCTCTTAGCCAATATTTGGGGATTCCTAGGTGGCTCAGTGGTAAAAAAAAATCTGCCTGTCAAATTGTCAAAGTCAACAGAGAACTACAAAAACCCAGTTTAGCCAAGGTTGTCAGTAGCCCATATGACTCAGGAGTGAAAACTTTGGTAACCATACCATGCAAGGAATCACAACCAGCTCAGGTGCTTGCTGAGAGCAAAGGAATATGGAATGAGTAGTGTAATAAGGCAGTAATAAATACCAGTGATGACCACACAAGTAGCTGCAGAAATGAGGGCTATAGTAGATATGGTTTTTCCTTCTTATTTTGATATGAATATGTTTGTGTGTATAAGCTATATACCAATTAGTCATCATATATGTATGATATGTATCTTAGCATACATAACATTTATATATGTATGTAACAAATGGACATTCCTGGTGACTCAGACAGTAAAGCGTCTGCCTACAGTGAGGGAGACCCATGTTCAATTCCTGGGTCGGGAAGATCTCCTGGAGAAAGAAATGGAAACCCACTCCAGCATTCTTGCCTGAAAAATCCCATGGACGGAGGAGCCTGGTACACTACACTCCATGGGGTCGCAAAGAGTTGGACATGACTGAGCGACTTCACTTTCACTTTAATAACCAAATACATACATACATATATATATATATATATATGTGTGTGTGTGTGTGTGTAAGCTATCAGAAGGAAATATATATATACATTTGATTTCTTCCCCTCTCTCATCCTCTTATTATCTAAAATACAGTACATTGATACTAACTAACTCTTTATCTTGGAAGCTGAAGGACTATCCATGGGAAGGTAGAGAAATTGCAGACGTGCCCTCTGCCTCATGTTATGTGATATATATAATTTATATATATATACAATACATATATATGTAACACATAAGATCATATATAACTATATATACACCATTAACATATATAAAACTATATAGATATCCATAGTTGTATAATCCAATATTTCTTTTCTCTTTATATATATAAAGTTATAGTTATATATGACTCTATATAACTACATATATGCTATATAACTGAACTTATATATATATATATTTACGAGAGAAAAGAAATATTTGAAGCACAGAAAGAGGTACAATAATGAAGTTGGAGAACTCCTGGAGTGGAGATATGATCTTTAGAACACAGGTCGTAAGATTCAGAGACATAGACAATTTTTTCTCTAAACTGAAGGGAAAAGAGCTATTTAATAAAACAAAAGTCAATACAGAGACAATGTCAGATTTGGGAATTTTACCTGATAGGAAAAAAGATAAGTTCTTCTGAAGAGCGAAAGAGAGAATGTTATAAACTGGAGCTTAATGGTAGTTAAGGTTCAGGAAAAATGGTGCGAAATTTTCTGAGTAGCAAATAATTACATACTTTTCAGTTCAGTTCACTCCCTCAGTCATGTCTGACTCTTTGTGACCCCACAGACCACAGCACGCCAGGCCTCCCTGTCCATCATCAACTCCCAGAGTTTACTCAAACTCATGTCCATTGAGTCAATGATGCCATCCAACCATCTCATCCTCTGTCATCCCCTGCTCCTTCTGCCTTCAATCTTTCCCAGAATCAGGATCTTTTCAAATGAGTCAGCTCTTCTCATCAGGTGGCCAAAATATTGGAGTTTCAACTTCAATATCAGTCCTTCCAATGAATACTCAGGACTGATTTCCTTTAGGATAGACTGGTTGGCTCACCTTGCAGTCCAAGGGACTCTCAAGAAGTCTTCTCCAACACCACAGTTCAAAAGTATCAATTCTTCAGCGCTCAGTTTTCTTTATAGTCCAACTCTCACATCCATACATGATCACTGGAAAAACCAAAGTTTTGACTAGATGGACATTTGTTGGCAAAGTAATGTCTCTGCTTTTTAATATGCTGTCTAGGTTGATCATAACTTTCCTTCCAAGGAGTAAGCATCTTTTAATTTCATGGCTGCAATCACCATCTACAGTGTTTTTGGAGACCAAAAAATAACGTGTGTCACTGTTTTCACTGTTTCCCCATCTATTTGCCATGAAGTGATGGGACCAGATGCCGTGATCTTCGTTTTCTGAATGTTGAGCCTTAAGCCAACTTTTTCACTCTCCTCTTTCAATTTCCCCAAGAACCTCTTTGGTTCTTCTTCACTTTCTGCCATAAAGGTGGTGTCATCTGCATATTATTGATATTTCTCCCAGCAATCTTGATTCCAGCTTGTGCTTCTTCCAGCCCAGCGTTTCTCATGATGTACTCTGCATATAAGTTAAATAAGCAGGGTGACAATATACAGCCTTGACGTACTCCTTTTCCTATTTGGAACCAGTCTGTTGTTCCATGTCCAGCTCTAACTGTTGCTTCCTGACCTGCATACAGATTTCTCAAGAGGCAGATCAGGTGGTCTGGTATTCCCATCTCTTGAAGAACTTTCCACAGTTTATTGTGATCCACACAAAGGCTTTGGCATAGTCAATAAAGCAGAAATAGATGTTTTTCTGGAACTCTCTTTCTTTTTTGATGATCCAACGAATGTTACCAATTTGATCTCTGGTTCCTCTTCCTTTTCTAAAACCAGCTTGAACATCTGGAAGTTCACAGTTCACATATTGTTGAAGCCTGACTCGGAGAATTTTGAGCATTACTTTACTAGCGTGTGAGATGATTGCAATTGTGCGGTAGTTTGAGCATTCTTTGGCATTGCCTTTCTTTGGGATTGGAATGAAAACTGACCTTTTCCAATCCTGTGGCCACTGCTGAGTTTTCCAAATTTGCTGGCATATGGAGTGCAGCACTTTCACAGCATCATTTTTTAGGATTTGAAATAGCTCAACTGAAATTCCATCACCTCCACTGCTGCTGCTGCTGCTCAATCACTTCAGTCGTGTTTGACTCTGTGCAACCCCATAGACAGCAGCCCACTAGGCTCCTCTGTTCCTGGGATTCTCCAGGCAAGAATACTGGAGTGGGTTGCCATTTCCTTCTCCAAGGCATGAAAATGAAAAGTGAAAGTGAAGTTGCTCAGTTGTGCCCGACTCTTAGCAGCCCCATGGACTGCAGCCTCCCAGGCTCCTCCGTCCATGGGATTTTCCAGGCAAGAGTACTGGAGTGTGTTGCCATTGCCTTCTCCGATCACCTCCACTAGCTTTGTTTGTAGTAATTCTTCCTAAGGTCCACTTGACTTCTCATTCCAGGATGTCTGGCTCTAGATGAGTGATTACACCATCATGATTATCTGGTTCGTAAAGATCTTTTTTGAATAGTTCTTCTGTGTATTCTTGCCACCTCTTAACATCTTTGGCTTCAGTTAGGTCCATACCATTTTTGTCCTTTATTGAGCCCATCTTTGCATGAAATCTTCCCTTGGTATCTCTAATTTTCTTGAAGAGATCTCTAGTCTTTCCCATTCTGTTGTTTTCCTCTATTTCTTTGCACTGATCACTGAGGAAGGCTTTCTTATCTCTCCTTGCTTTTTTTTTTTTTTAACTCTGCATTCAAATAGGTAAATCTTTCCTTTTCTCCTTTGCTTTTCGCTTCTGTTCTTTTCACAGCTATTTGTAAGGCCTCCTCATACAGCCATTTTGCTTTTTTTGCATTTCTTTTTCTTGGGGATGGTCATGATCCCTGTCTCCTGTACAGTGTTATGAACATCCAGAGTTCATCAGGCACTCTGTCTATCAGATCTAGTCCCTTAAATCTATTTCTCACTTCCACTGTATAGTCATTAGGGATTTGATTTAGGTCATACCTGAATGGTCTAGTGGTTTTCCCTACTTTCTTCAATTTAAGTCTGAATTTGGCAATAAGGAGTTCATGATCTGAGCCACAGTCACCTCCTGGTCTTGTTTTTGCTGACTGTACAGAGCTTCTCCATCTTTGGCTGCAAATATAATCAATCTGATTTCAGTGTTTACCATCTGGTGATGTCCATGTGTAGAGTCTTCTCTTGTGTTGTTGGAAGAGGGTCTTTGCTATGACCAGTGCATTCTCTTGGCAGAACTCTATTAGCCTTTGCCCTGCTTCATTCTGTACTTCAAGGCCAAATTTGCCTGTTACTCCAGGTGTTTCTTGACTCCCTACTTTTACACACTGATGATTCTTCTGAATTCATCCTACTTAAGACCTCTTCTTGTATCTTCTCCCTTCTATCTCAAAAGTAAGTGGCAGCAAGCATCATGGGGAATTCAGAGCTAAGATACAGCAGAAGATAAAGCAGAAGCTAAGGGTCTAGGAACCTAGGGTGATCATAGGCAGTATCATTAAAGGAGAAAATCATGGGCTTCCCTGGGGGATCAGACGGTAAAGAATCTCTCTGCTATATAGTGACCATTTCGGGTGAGGATTTTACTGAGCTGGAGTGGCCCATTGGATAGACGTGCCCCGAGTTGTGTGTTTATTTTCTTGTGGGTGAGAAACAGACTCCCTAAATATTACAAATTAGGA
Source organism: Bos indicus x Bos taurus (assembly GCF_003369695.1). Classification (NCBI taxonomy): domain Eukaryota; kingdom Metazoa; phylum Chordata; class Mammalia; order Artiodactyla; family Bovidae; genus Bos; species Bos indicus x Bos taurus. Next base: position 18,107,104 of record NC_040081.1, on the reverse strand, counting down.
GGGAGAAAAGGAATCTGTAAAAGTATGACAGAGATAAACATCAAGCTCAAAGCTTGGCGGTATGGTGGTATTCTGTGACGGTGAGCACCTGAGTATATAAAGTAGAGACGACAGTGTCTAGGCAATTGAGTTGAGACAACAGTTCTAAGAACATGTACTGCAATTTTAAAGTAATATTTTAGATAATCTGACTGTAGCCTCTGCTTCCCATAAAAGCTGATGAGGAAAATGCCTGAGTCAACCCCAAGTCTGTTCTTCCAGCTGTGTGATTTAGAAACAGTTTCAGTTGTACATTTCTCTAAACTTTTCTAAGCATGACACTTTAACAAACACTCTCCAATGCCCTGTTGTTTTAGAGAAACAGCATTATATTTGTAAATCTTTGTATATCTCATCCAAATCTTGTGCTATTTGTCTGGAATCTCTTACACATTCTATGATTGTATTTGAGTTATTTAGATGTGCATTAAAGCTCAGAGAAAACTAGGTTTTTTTAGTAAAATAAAAATATTTTATTTTATAAATTAAATAAAATTTATATATTTATAAATGTATAAATAAATAATATAAGTAAATGTATAAATAAATAAAAATAAAAAATCTTTATTTTCTATAGGTTTACTATTTTATCACAATTCTTTCCATAAATACTAGAACTTATTATTGATTCCATTATTAGAATGAAGATTCATATTGTAAAACAATGAAATGCTAGCTGTATATGAGCCCATGGATATTATTTACTTTAATTTGCCCAAATGATTTCTTGACTCACCAGTAACCTCGTCACACAGATAAGCACTCAAGTTCACTCTAGGATAAGTTCAAACTAACTCATTTGAGTATCATTTGACTACTTCTTTCCTCTTTAAGTATTATCCCTAAAATTTTTTCATTTGGTAAGTTTTTTCGGACAAAATGTCTTTGTAAGTCCTCTCTAATCATAAAAACATAATAAAAATCTCCAAGAGCCTATCACTTTCAAGTTACAGTCACTTTTACTGCTATCATCATATAAGAATTGCATGCTGTGCTTGGCATAGATTGTTAAGCCCTGAGGCTAGGACATGTCATCCTCCATTTTTTTTTTGTAGTTTGGGAATTTTTTTATAGCACTGAGTACACAGTTTGTGCTCAACAAATGATAAATAACAATAATGGATTTCATTTGCAGATGGGATCATTTGAGAAATGAAGGTCTTTTTCATATAAGCTGGTCAACAAATTCTCCCTCTACTCAGGGGAAAATGTCCTAACCCTTCCCCAGATTAGGCCAGATACAGTTTATTCTCAGGCATATATCCTATAGTACTTCAGGATACTAAAAAAAGTCAGCAATGATGTAAAATTCCTGAGTATGATGTTATATTGTGTGGTAACAGCAAATACATTTAAGCATATTACCACAGTTCCAGGCCAGGAGGCAATTACACACCCAAAGCAACAAGCTACCAACACTATTAAAAGATACAGAAAGTACAGTGCCTGATATTAACTAGTTCACTCAGACTACTGAAAACTACATTGTTTATTTTGTAACTCATTGAATTTATTCAATGTGAATTTATTAAGTGCCTACCATACACCCAGAGCCATTTCAGCAACAATGACAAGCAGATTAACAACACCCATGTCCTTCTCCAAAGGAGTCCACAGTTTTACGCAGATAGATGTATTTTTTGTTGTTCAGTCTCCAAGTCATGTTTGACTCTTTCTACACTATGAACTGCAGCATGCCAGACTTCCCTATCCTTCACTGTCTCCTGGAGTTTGCTCAAATTCATATCCATTGAGTCAGTGATGCTATCTAACCATCTCATCCTCTGCCACCCCTGTCTACTCTTGCTCTCAATCTTTTCCAGCATCAGGGTCTTTTCCAATGAGTTGGCTCTCTGCATCAATGGCCAAATTATTGGAGCTTCAGCATCAGTCCTCCCAATGAATATTCAGGGTTGATTTCCTTTAGGATTGACTGGTTGGATCTCCCTGCAGTCCAAGGGACTCTCAAGAGTCTTCTCCAGCACCACAGTTTGAAGGCATCAATTCTTTGGCATTCAGCCTTCTTTATAGTCCAACTCTCACATCCATACATGACTACTGGAAAAAGCATAGCTCTGACTATATGGACCTTTGTCAGAAAAATGATGTCTTTGTTTTTTTTTTTTAACTTATTTATTTTTTATTGAAGGATAATTGCTTTACAGAACTTTGCTGTTTTCTGTCAAACCTCAACATGAATCAGCCATGCTGCTGCTGCTGCTAAGTCGTTTCAGTCGTGTCCGACTCTGTGCAGCCCCATAGACGGCGGCCCACCAGGCTCCCCCGTCCCTGGGATTCTCCAGGCAAGAGTACTGGAGTGGGGTGCCATTGCCTTCTCCAATGCATGTAAGGGAAAAGTGAAAGTGAAGTCGCTCAGTCGTGTCTGACCCTCAGCGACCCCATGGTCTGCAGCCTACCAGGCTCCTCCGTCCATGGGATTTTCCAGGCAAGAGTACTGGAGTGGGGTGCCATTGCCTTCTCCATGAATCAGCCATAGGTATACATATATCCCCTCCCTCTTGAACCTCCCTCCCATCTCTCTCCCCATCCCACCCCTCTAGATTGATACAGAGCCCTGTTTGAGTTTCCTGAGACATACAGCAAATTCCCATTGGCTATCTATTTTACATATGGTAATGGAAGTTTCCATGTTACTCTCCCCATACAGCTCACCTTCTCCTCCCCTTTCCCCATGTCCATAAGTCTATTCTCTATATCTGTTTCTCCATTATTGCCCTGTAAATAAATTCTTCAGTACCATTTTTCTAGATTCCATATATATGTTAGAATACAGTATTTAACTTTCTCTTTCTGACTCACTTCACTCTGTATAATAGGTTCTAGTTTCATCCACCTCATTAGAACTGACTCAAATGTGTTCCTTTTTATAGCTGAGTAATATTCCATTGTGTATATATACCACAACATCTTTATCTATTCATCTGTTGATGGACATCTAGGTTGCTTCCATGTTCTAGCTATTGTAAATAGTGCTGCAATAAACAATGAAATACATGTGTCTCTTTCAATTTTGGTCTCCTCAGGGTATATGCCTAGAAGTGGGACTGCTGGGTCATATGGTGGTTTTATTCCTAGTTGTTTTAAGGAATCTCCATCCTGTTTTCCATAGTGGCTGTATCAATTTACATTCCCACCAACAGTGCAAAAATGTTCCCATTTCTCCACACACTTTCCAGCATTTATTGTTTGTAGACTTTTTGATAAAGACCATTCTGACCGGTGTGAGGTGATATCTCATTGTAGTTTTGATTTGCATTTCTCCAACAATAAGGGATGTTGAGCATCTTTTCACGTGTTTGTTAGCCATCTGTACGTCTTATTTGGAGAAATGTCTGTTTAGGTCTTTTCCCCACTTTTTGATTGGGTGGTTTGTTTTTCTGGTATTGAGTTGTATGAACTGCTTGTATATTTTGGAAATTAATCCTTTGTCAGTTATTTCATTTGCTATTATGTTTTCCCATTCTGATTGTCTTTTCACCTTGATTATAGTTTCCTTTGCTGTGAAAAAGCTTTTAAGTTTAATCAGATCCCATTTGCTTACTGTTGTTGTTATTTCTGTTACTCTAGGAGGTGGGTCATAGAGGATCTTGCTTTGGTTTATGTTAATGAGCGTTCTGTCTATGTTCTCCCCTAAGAGTTTTATAGTTTCTGGTCTTAAATTTAGGTCTTTAATCCACTTTGAGTTTATCTTTGCATATGGTGTTAGGAAGTGTTCTAATTTAATTCTTTTACATGTAGCTATCCAGTTTTCCCAGCACCATTTATTGAAGAGGCTGTTTTTGCCCCATTGTATATTCTTGCCTCCTTTGTCAAAAATAAGGGACCCATAGGTTCCCTTTCCCATGGGTTTATTTCTGGGCTTTCTATCTTGTTCCATTGGTCTATATTTCTGTTTTTGTGCCAGTAACATACTGTCTTAATGACTGTAGCTTTGCAGTATAATCTGAAGTCAGGAAGCTTGATTCTTCCAGCTCCATTCTTCTTTCTCAAGACTGCTTTGGCTATTCAGGGTCTTTTGTGTTTCCATATGAATTGTGAAATTTTTTTGTTCTAGTTCTGTGAAAAATGCCATTGGTAATTTGATAGTGATTACATTAAATCTGTAGACTGCACTTGGTAGTATAGTCATTTTCACAATATTGATTCTTCCTACCCAGGAACATGGAATATCTCTCCATCTGCTTATGTCATCTTTGATTTAATTAGTGTCTTATAATTTTCTGTGTACAGTTCTTTTGTCTCCTTAGGTGAGTTTATTCCTAGATATTTAATTCTTTTTGTTGAAATGGTGAATGGGATTGATTCCTTAACTGCTCTTTCTGATTTTTCAGTTATTATATAGAAATGCAAGTGGTTTCTGTGTATTGATTTTGTATCCTGCAACTTTGCTAAATTCACTGATTAGCTCTAGTAATTTTCTGATACTATCTTTAGGGTTTTCTATGTACAGTATCATGTCACCTGCAAACAGTGAGAACTTTACTTCTTATTTTCTGATCTGGATTTCTTTTATTTCTTTTTCTTCTCTGATTGCTGTAGCTAGGACTTCCAGAACTATGTTGAATAACAGTGGCGAAAGTGGACACCCTTGTCTTGGATCTCTGTGCTTTTTAATAAATAATTACAATAAAGGATAGTGAGATAGACGTTCACATAGTAATTTGTATAATGTACCATTAAAACACAGAGAAAGAAACACTAAATTTTGTTGATTCCTGAATTTTTCAATGTAGTTTTCTCATTGAAAAGTACCTACTTTACAAAAAATTACATTCCCATCATCTTTCATACAACACAAATTTATGTCATAAGTGTATCTTCTCTTGCATACCCATACCACTGATGCTAAGTCACTTCAGTTGTGTCCAACTCTGTGTGACCCCATAGACGGCAGCCCACCAGGCTCCCCCATCCCTGGGATTCTCCAGGCAAGAACACTGGAGTGGGTTGCCATTTCCTTCTCCAATGCATGAAAGTGAAAAGTGAAAGGGAAGTCGCTCAGTCATGTCTGACTCTTTGTGATCCCATGGACTGCAGCCCACCAGGCTCCTCCATCCATGGCATTTGCCAGGCAAGGGTACTGGAGTGGGGGGCCATCGCCTTCTAAACCCATACCACTATAACTTTGTTTATTGCTTTCTTTCTCTTTATAAACTTTTCATAGAAAAGAACAGTCTCACTTCTAAGATTCATGCTACCATGATGATTGTACAAACTAAATCTGTACAGAATTATTGTACAAACTGGCCTCCGTGCATCTGCTCTTATGCCTAGTTCATTCTATTTTCAATGTAGCCTGTAGAGTGATCCTATTTAAACAGAAGTCGGATCATAGAGGATCTTGCTAAAGATCTTGCCATCTTCCTGCTAAACCCTCCAATTGTTTTACATCTCATTCCAAGCAAAAGCCAAACAACTGAAAATGGCAAATCAATTAATCGATGTATCCCACATCACCACGCCCTCTCCCCCTCTGATTTCAAACCCACTGTTCTTCCCATAATGTGCTCTACTCCAGCTCATTGCTATCCTTCAGAAACGATGCTGCCTGCCCTTAAGTCCTTGTACTTATATTCCCTCTGCTTTGAATGCTCCTCATATATAACCACACCCACACTCACTGTTCAGCCTCTCACCTGTCCCCACTTCACATATTTACTCAACTGTCATCTTCTCAGAAGTAAGGGCTTCTATGGATAGTATATTTAAAGCTGCAACCCTCCCTTATTGCCTAGTCCCTACCCATCCTTTGTTTTACCCCATAGCATATGTCACCTTTAAACATACTTTGTATTTTTCTTACTTATCCTGCCTACTCTTAGCTCATCTTATTTACTATTTGTCTGCCTCACTCTCCTAAAACCACCCAATCGGAATATGAGTCCTGCAAGAACAAAGGTTTTCATTGGTTTTATTGCTTTAATTTATATAAGGCAATCAATAGATTCCTGTTTAATGTACTATATATTCACTTCTGGGGTTACTTGTGAAATTTAAGCTTTGTCTTTGAATTAGGCTGTAAGGTCCATAAGACAGGGATCAAGTTGTTTTGCTCACTGGTGAATTTTTAATACCTAACACTGTCCTTGACCAGGAAATAATTTAAATATCATTTTACCAGTAACGAATTAACAAGTGGGTCATGTATTAAAGATTATATGCTTATTATAAATAATTTGAAAAGATATTTATACTTCTATCACCTTGAAAGTGTCTTACAAATATGCAACCATGAATCAAACCAATTATTTGATAAGATTAATAGCATAATGTAATGTAAAAGAGTGTATATGCATGCTAAGTTGCTTCAGTTATGTCTGACTCTTTGGGAACCTATGGACAGTAGCCCTCCAGGCTCCTCTGTCCATGGGATTCTCCAGGAAGAATACTGGAGTGGGTTTCCATGCCCTCCTCCAGGGGATCTTCCTGACCCAGGGGTCAAACCTGCATCTCTTATGTTTTCTGTGTTGGCAGGCGGGTTCTTTACCACTAGTACCAACTGGGAAGGCATAAAAGTATACAATTATATAAAACCACTTAATCATTTAGAGTACTCAAAAACAAGTTGAATCTTGTAACAGTGGGTGTAAAATGTATACACTGTGGTATCTGACTCGTAAAATGTAAAGCACATCAAACAACTCTACTTATAGTCAAGAGACATATGCATTTATTTAAAAAAAAAAAACAAAGGACATCCCTGATGGTGCATGGATAGGAACCCGCCTGCCAATGCAGGAGACATGGGTTTGATCCCTGGTCCAGGAAGATTCCACACGCTGCTGAGCAACTAAGCCGGTGCTCCACAACCACTGAGCCTGAGCTCTAGAGTCCATGAGTCATAACTACTGAGCCCCTTACGCTTTGACTACTGAAGCCTGCACATCTGGAGCCTGTGCTCCACAACAGGAGAAGCCCCCACTATGAGAAGCCCACACACTGCAAGCAAGAGTAGCCCCCACTCACCTCAACGAGAAAAAGCCCATGCAAAGCAATGAAGATGCAGTGTAGCCAAAAATAAATAAATTGTAAAAAGAAAGGAGGAAGGAAGGAAAGAAAGAGACGTATGGGAATGATAAATATCAAATTCAGGAGAGGATACATCACTATAAGGAAGGGAAGGGTCTGCAATTAGGAAAAGACCCAAGAGGAATTTTGGTTGGGTTTGTACATTTCCCTTTGGTAACCCAGCTGTGGATACAGAGAGCTGTTCATTAGAGTATTCTTTACACATTTTTGTTTGTCTGAATAATTCTAAATAAATAAAAACACAAATAAACATGTAAAATATACTACCTACAATCCAAGAGAGCTTTCAACTATCCCCATGTTCTCCCTTTGCTTTACTATCTAAGCAAGCTCTTCAGTGATTCCTGAGAAGCATAATCACTTTTATTGCTCAGGTTGCTTGTTCTCCAAGTTTTATCTCTTTCTGCTGTGCATGGAATCCTGACTGGTGTTAACATTTGTACACAGAAAAATTGTTTACTGTTAATTGATTTTTATTCCTTAAATTCAGCTATAATTATCTAATGTTATCTATCTTCCCACTCTATAATAGCTATAATTAAGGTGAAGTTGGAAATATGCTTAAGTTTCTTTCATCTATGTCTCCTGAAAAGTGATCCCTAGAAAATTGCTTGGGAACACACTTTCAGTACAAATAAAAGTCTTTTGGGGACTAACCAGCACCACCCATGGTTATATGCGGTTCTTTAACTCTTAATATTCAGGTCCCAAAGAACTTGTGGAGGAGGAAACATGTGCAATGTTTTTGGCACTGAGATTAAAAGTGCCAATGAAACCTTTAAATGTGATTATTTTATTCTCTGGGAAGGCCTATTGTGATATTACCAAATCACATACTGAAAAGCTAAAATAAACTTAGAAATGAGCACTCTCGTTTTACACAGAAAAAACACATTTAGGTAGCTTGAAGTTTGTATCAGAACCCAAGTTTCCCAAATTCTAGTTTGATGTTCTGAATCATTCCCAGAAAATGTACAGTCTAGTGATAATTCTTCACAGAATATGAGAAACTTTCCGGGTACTCCATTGTGCTAACTTGCTGCTACTGCTGCTGCCAAGTCGCTTCAGTCGTGTCCGACTCTGTGCGACCTCATAGACGGCAGCCCACCAGGCTCCACCATCCCTGGGATTCTCCAGGCTAGAACACTGGAGTGGGTTGCCATTTCCTTCTCCAATGCATGAAAGAGAAAAGTGAAAGTGAAGTCGGTCAGTCATGTCTGACTCTTAGCGACCCCATGGACTGCAGCCTACTAGGCTCCTCTGTCCATGGGATTTTCCAGGCAAGAGTACTGGAGTGGGGTGCCATTGCCTTCTCCTGTGCTAACTTAAGAACATGATAATGAAGGTTTTAATCTTTAAAATGCTCATATTTAATATTTCAACTTTCCTTCCATGATAGGTGATAATTTAAGATAACAAGTACCTCAAATCAGATTTCCTATGATTTCTTTAACTCAAATAAATACACTAGCCCATATTATTAACAAATAAAGCTTTACCAATAAATTTCATATTTCAAAGAACTTTATAGGTAAGCTAATACCAATACGTGTACTTATTTTTGTAGACTAATATAATTCCTTTAGTTTCTTTAAAAGGAATATGTCAAGTAGAAAGATTATACAAACAATGCACTGTGAAAAGTCACATATACTTATAGAATGCATTTTTTTATTTTTTTAATATAAATTTATTTATTTTAATTGGAGGCTAATTACTTTACAATATTGTATTGGTTTTGCCATACATCAACATGAATCTGCCACGGGTATACACGTGTTCCCCATCCTGAACCCCCTTCCCCCTTCCCTCCCCATACCATCCCTCTGGGTCATCCCAGTGCACCAGCCCCGAGCATCCTGTATCATTCAACAAACCTGGACTGGCAATTCATTACATATATGATATTATGCATGTTTCAATGCCATAGAATGCATATTTTAATGAAGAATTAACATGTGTACATTTGTGTGTATGTCTGGAGACAGGGATCAAGACCATCCCCATAGAAAAGAAATGCAAAAAAGCAAAATGGCTGTCTGGGGAGGCCTTACAAATAGCTGTGAAAAGAAGAGAAGCGAAAAGCAAAGGAGAAAAGGAAAGATATAAACATCTGAATGCAGAGTTCCAAAGAATAGCAAGAAGAGATAAGAAAGCCTTCCTCAGCGATCAATGCAAAGAAATAGAGGAAAACAACAGAATGGGAAAGACTAGGGATCTCTTCAAGAAAATCAGAGATACCAAAAGAACATTTCATGCAAAGATGAGCTCGATAAAGGACAGAAATGGTATGGACCTAACAGAAGCAGAAGATATTAAGAAGAGATGGCAAGAATACATAGAAGAACTGTACAAAAAAGATCTTCATGACCCAGATAATCACGATGGTGTAATCACTCACCTAGAGCCAGACATCCTGGAATGAAAAGTCAAGTGGGCCTTAGAAAGCATCACTACCAACAAAGCTAGTGGAGGTGATGGAATTCCAGTTGAGCTATTTCAAATCCTGAAAGATAATGCTATGAAAGTGCTGCAGTCAATATGCCAGCAAATTTGGAAAACTCAGCAGTGGCCACAGGACTGGAAAAGGTCCGTTTTCATTCCAATCCCAAAGAAAGGCAATGCCAAAGAATGCTCAAACTACCGCACAATTGCACTCATCTCACACGCTAGTAAAGTAATGCTCAAAATTCTCCAAGCCAGGCTTCAGCAATATGTGAACCGTGAACTTCCTGATGTTCAAGCTGGTTTTAGAAAAGGCAGTGGAACCAGAGATCAACTTGCCAACATATACTGGATCATGGAAAAAGCAAGAGAGTTCCAGAAAAACATCTATTCTGCTTTATTGACTATGCCAAAGCCTTTGACTGTGTGGATCGCAATAAACTGCGGAAAATTCTGAAAGAGATGGGAATAGCAGACCACCTGATCTGCCTCTTGAGAAATCTGTATGCAAGTCAGGAAGCAACAGTTAGAACTGGACATGGAACAACAGACTGGTTCCAAATAGGAAAAGGAATACGTGAAGGCTGTATATTGTCACCCTGTTCATTTAACTTATATGCAGAGTACATCATGAGAAACGCTGGACTGGAAGAAACACAAACTGGAATCAAGATTGCCGGAAGAAATATCAATAACCTCAGATATTCAGATGACACCACCCTTATGGCAGAAAGTGAAGAGGAATTAAAAAGCCTCTTGATGAAGGTGAAAGTGGAGAGTGAAAAAGTTGGCTTAAAGCTCAACATTCAGAAAACGAAGATCATGGCATCCGGTCCCACCACTTCATGGAAAATAGATGGGGAAACAGTGGAAAGAGTGTCAGACTTTATTTTTCTGGGCTCAAAAATCACTGCAGATGGTGACTGCAGCCATGAAATTAAAAGACGCTTACTCCTTGGAAGGAAACTTATGACCAACCTAGATAGCATATTCAAAAGCAGAGACATTACTTTGCCAACAAAGGTCCATCTAGTCAAGGCTATGGTTTTTCCAGTAGTCATGTATGGATGTGAGAGTTGGACTGTGAAGAAGGCTGAGCACCGAAGAATTGACGCTTTTGAACTGTGGTGTTGGAGAAGCCTCTTGAGAGTGCCTTGGACTGCAAGGAGATCCAACCAGTCTATTCTGAAGGAGATCAGCCCTGGGATTTCTTTGGAAGGAATGATGCTAAAGCTGAAAGTCCAGTACTTTGGCCACCTCATGCGAAGAGTTGACTCATTGGAAAAGACTCTGATGCTGGGAGGGATTGGGGGCAGGAGGAGAAGGGGACGACAGAGGATGAGATGGCTGGATGGCATCACTGACTCGATGCACGTGAGTCTGAGTGAACTCCAGGAGTTGGTGATGGACAGGGAGGCCTGGCATGCTGCGATTCATGGGGTCGAAAAGAGTCAGACACGACTGAGCGACTGAACTGATCTGATCTAAATCCTATGTGTGTTTGAAAACCTTGCTATGTATAATCGCATAGGCGTTACAAATGGGCAGATGTTATTTCTCCAGCAAGAAAGTACCACTTTAATCTTGTCTTTTATCACCACTCGAAAGTAGCAGCAATTTAGAAATACATTGATAAAATTATGAGACTGTGTATCAAGAACTGAGATACTGAGAGAAAAGATGAAGTAAAGGAGATAACAAAATATGAAGCTGTGTTTCTATTTGTCAGTAATAAATCATCAGTCTAGCCAATATGAAGCCATCAGTTGTAATGATTTAATAACAAATGAACTTGTCCATGGGGTTTTAATTATCCTGGTCTTTAGTTTCCTTAATCTTATCTGAAAAGAAAAGAAATAAAATTTTTCATCCGAGACATAGCTTTGACTACCCTCGGAGCCGCAATGCAACACAGCACTCATTTTAAGGGACCAGATCAGATCCAGTTCCAAAAGCTCTAGGTCACTGTCCACTAGATATTGGAGGAATAAACCTTCCAGTCCCAATGTAATAGAATAAAAAGCAGGGTTTCAAAATAATTCTCTACTTTTTAACCAATTTAAAAATATTACCAGAAGCTGATCATCATGTTAAACTTAAAAATATCAAAAGCTTTCTTATGCTCTGTCTCACTTTACTTACAAAGTGTAGTCATTCGGTCATGCCCGACTCTTTGTGACCCTATGGACTGTAGCCCATCAGGCTCCTCTGTCCATGGAATTTTCCAGGCAAAAATAATGGAGTGGGTTGCCATTCCCTTCTCCGAAAGGGTGGGTTGCCTCTCCACTGGGGAATCGAACCTGGGTTTCCCGAGTGACGGGCAGGGATACTCAGTACTATACTAACAAGGACGGCAAAACACCTTTATTTCCAAAACACTTAGCTCTGAAACACCTTTCTGTATGTTTTCAATGATCCTTCCTGGGTTTTACATTATGTCTGGTCTTCTGACTAAGTATGGTATTGAGTGCCTTGGATAGGCTACTTCACTTCATTGTGTTACAAATGATGTTGCAGAACCAATTACACTACGTCAATGCAATCTTCCACATAAACAGTGTTGACAGCAATTGATACCATGGCTCAGAGGCTGCAGAAATGGAGAGAGTCCCTGTTGGGAGATTAGATTCTCTTTCTCTTTTGCTTAAATGAATCAGCTTATTTCCTTTCCTTTTAGCTGCCTATTTTCTACCTTCTGTTTAGAACTCAGTGGAACTGAACCATCATCTTAACAGCCAGGACCAGAAAGAAAAAGGTCCTATCCAAATGAAATGACAATTTAGCTAAAGAACATGCAACAAATCCAACAGTGGACTGTCCTCATTTTCTCATATCTCACAACGTACATAAACTTTCATTAAAAAGTCTTGAGTTTTCAGTTTTATTTTTTGGTATAAAATACATTATCAATTCACCTATACACAAGGAGTAAAACACTACACACAGCTTTACACGGACCACAGTCATGAGATAACCGAGCATTTCAAGACTTTCTAAAAGGTCAATTTATTTTGAAAAAAATTTATAAGAATGATTATGTGCCCATTTCAAATGCTAGTAAGGTTATGCTCAAAATTCTTCAAGCTAGTCTTCATGAACTGAGAACTTCCAGATGTACAAGCTGGATTTAGAAAAGGCAGAGGAACCAGAGATCAAATTGCCAACATTCATTGGATCATAGAGAAAGCAAGGGAATTCCAGAAAAACAGCCACTTCTGGTTTTAGTGTAGCCACTGACTACACTAAAGCCTTTGACTATGTAGATCACAACAAACTGTGGAAAATTCTTAAAAAGATGGGAATACCAGACACCTTACCTGTCTCCTAAGAAATCTGTATGCAGGTCAAGAAGCAACAGTTACAATCAGACATGGAACAACTGACCGGTTTAAATTTAGGAAAGGAGTAAGTCAAGAGTCTATATTTTCACCCTGCTTATTTAACTTGTATGCAGAGTACATCATGCAAAATGCCAGGCTGGATGACTCACAAACTGGAATCAAGATTGCCGGGAGAAATATCAACAACCTCAGATATGCAGATGAAACCACTTTGATGGCAGAAAGTGAAGATGAACTAAAGAGCTTCTTGATGAGGGTGAAAGATGAGAGTGAAAAGGCTGGCTTAAAGCTCAACATTCAAAAAACTAAGATCATGGCATCTGGTTCCATCACTTCATGGCAAACAGAAAAGGAAAAAGTGGAAGCAGTGACAGATTTTGTTTTCTTGGGCTCCAAAATCACTGGACGGAGGAGCCTGGTGGGCTACAGTCCATGGGGTTGCTGAGGGTCAGACACGACTGAGCGACTTCACTTTCACTTTTCACTTTCATGCATTGGAGAAGGAAATGGCAACCCACTCCAGTGTTCTTGCCTGGAGAATCCCAGGGATGGGGGAGCCTGGTGGGCTGCCATCTGTGGGGTCACACCGAGTCGGACACGACTGAAGTGACTTAGCAGCAGCAGTGACTCCAGCCATGAAATTAAAAGACACTTGTTCCTTGAAAGGAAAGCTATGACAAACCTAGACAGCATATTAAAAAACAGAAACATCACTTTGCTGACAAAGGTCCATATAGTCAAAGCTATGATTTTTCCAGTAGTTGTGTATGGATGTGAGAGCTGGACCATAAAGAAGGCTGAGTGCCAAAGAACTGATGCTTTCGAACTGTGGTGCTGGAGAAGACTCTTGAGTCCCTTGGACAGCAAGGAGATAAAACCAGTTAATCCTAAAGGAAATCAACCCTAAATATTTATTGGAAGGACTGATGCTGAAGCTGACACTCCAATACTTTGGACACCTGATGGGAAGAGCCAACCCATTGCAAACAATCCAGATTCTGGGAGAGGCTGAAGGCAAAAGGAGCAGGCAGTAGCCAGCGGAGGATGAGATAATTAGACGGTATCACCGACTCAGTGGACATGAATCTGAACAAGTTCCCAGAGACAGTGAAGGACAGGGAAGCCTGGCATGCTGCATTTCATGGGGTCACAAAGAGTCAGACATGACTTAGCAACTGAACAATAAAATACTGTCTTTTCAAATAAGCATTTCTGTAAATTTTGAAGTTTGAAATTTTATACTCAATTTCCATTTATAAATAAAAATATAGCAGTCAAAACATAATTAACATTGCATGGCATCATACAAGTACCTTATGGGAACAAAAAAAATGAGCCATTTATAAACCAAAACAGTAATGCTAGTGTTTATGGGAAACAAACCTGCACTCCTATTACAGAAAGAGCTTTGATCTCAGAAATTCTTCCAGAATTTACATAACGAGCTTAGACACAATCAATGACCTAAACAGGGTTTAAAATCTAGTGTTGCAAAATATATAGTTAAAATGAATGTCTATATATACTTTTCATAAACTTCCATATATTTTAGATGAATCATCAGGATCAAAACCCCAAAGGCCTCCGTTCAATAACTAAGTTCCAGCCCCTGATTTGAAGCTTAGCATGAAAGGTGCTGCATGCTTGCTCCCTATCTGAGGAACAGAGAATACACGAGGCTAACTCACAACACAAGGGAAGAGATGCAGCTTGCTTGATTCATGTCTTAGCTATTGTCTGCATCATTTGGTTTGCAATTTTAAGAAATGTTTTAAGTTACTTCCTTTCTGTTTCATTTTGGCATCTACTTGGAAAAAAAGTCAATTTTTACTTTCCAGATATTCTAGAAAATGCCATCAGATTAATATATTACCACTTGTCCTTTTTTACACTACACAGAAAAAAGTATGCACTCATTCTGAATCATGGAGAAATGTTCTTCAGTAACAAATGAATAAAAAAAAAATAGAGGTAAATTAGAATGACAGGTTAATCTGGTTTAGAAGGTGCCTATAGAAAAGAAGTATGAACTGGGCTGTAACTTGATTTCTGGAAACTCTAGAATTGTAAGACGTAAAAGATTTAATGACTGAAAAACATCCGGGGGTCCAATCCTCTATCAAATATCCATCTTCAGTCCTACTTACTAAGAACTCCGTACCCATGAGAGAGAGATATAGGAAACAGGAAATGAGACCATTATGGTCACTTTGGGTTGATTTACTCTTATTGCATATTCCATCTAAATTGCTTGTGCTTCTTTAGAATATTCCATGAAAAACAGGCTAAAAATATAGAAACTGAAAATGCAGTCTACAGACAGAACCATTTTAAAAGGAAATGATTGCTTAATTCTTCTCTAAGGAGTCAACAGACCTTCAGCATCATGTAATAAAATTCAAAAGGAAAAACTGCATGCCCCATAGGTATATGACCACATGTCACCAACCTATTATGTCACTGTCTTCCATATCAGAAAAGGACCCATTTTCCCATTAGCTCTCTTTCAACAAATACTTGTTCCATGCCTGCTGTGTTAACAGGAACTATGTTACTCAGTTGAAAGCAGAGCAGTGACTAGAAGGAGGTAACCATGCAAAGATCACAGACCAGAGTGTTCCATACTAACGTGACCATACAAAGCCCTACAGTGAGAACACATTTGGTCTGCTCAGTGTGGTGGCAGACTAAGGAACAAGGACAAAACAGCATAAAATAAAGTGGAACATGCAAGGATGAGAACATGTGGTACTTTATAAGTCAGAGCAAGATATTTGGGTTTAACTATGATATTTTTGTGATTTTTAGGTGATCATTCTGGGTGCTGTATTCGTGAAACAAGAATAGAGATCAGTGAAACCTGTTATTTTAGGTCAGTTAAAAAATGATGGTTGGTTAATAACAGAGATAGCAATGAATAGATTAATTTAAAATATATTTGGGAGACAGGCTTTATAGGACCAAAATGAAGACTTGGGGGAAAGGAACAATGAATGGAAAGTAAACAAGGATAACTCCTAGATTTTCTCTTGAGTAATTAGATAGAAAATGGTGTTCTTTTCTGAGAGAAGGAAGTCCAGGAATGAAAGATTCTTTGTTCAAAAATGAAATATACTAGTCTTCTTAAAAGAAGCACTTCTTCCATTATTCTTCTAAGTTCCTCATGAGACTAAGTTACTGAGAATAACACTGTAAAACGCTGTAAGATGGGAGAACCAAAGAGTTAATGCTGAGGTGAATGGAATTTGAAGGGTAAATTATATAACAGACTGGTTCCAAATAGGAAAAGGAGTGCGTCAAGGCTAAAAATTGTCACCCTGCTTATTTAACTTATATGCAGAGTACATCATGAGAAACGCTGGACTGGAAAAAGCACAAGCAGGAGTCAAGATTGCCGGGAGAAATATCAATAACCTCAGATATGCAGATGACACCACCCTTATGGCAGAAAGTGAAGAGGAACTCAAAAGCCTCTTATTGAAAGTGAAAGAGGAGAGTGAAAAAGTTGGCTTTAAGCTCAAGATTCAGAAAACGAAAATCATGGCATCTGGTCCCATCATTTCATGGGAAATAGATGGGGAAACAGGGGAAACAGTGTCAGACTGTTTATTTTTGGGGGCTCCGAAATCACTGCAGATGGTGATTGCAGCCATGAAATTAAAAGACGCTTACTCCTTGGAAGGAAAGTTATGACCAACCTAGATAGCATATTCAAAAGCAGAGACATTACTTTGCCAACAAAGGTTCATCTAGTCAAGGCTATGGTTTTTCCAGTGGTCATGTATGGATGTGAGAGTTGGACTGTGAAGAAAGCTGAGCGCTGAAGAATTGATACTTTTGAACTGTGGTGTTGGAGAAGACTCTTGAGAGTGCCTTGAACTGCAAGGAGATCCAACCAGTCCATTCTAAAGGAGATTAGTCCTGGGTGTTCTTTGAAAGGAATGATGCTAAAGCTGAAACTCCAGTACTTTGGCCACCTCATGTGAAAAGTTGGCTCATTGGAAAAGACTCTGATGCTGGGAGGGATTGGGGGCAGGAGGAGAAGGGGACGACAGAGGATGAGATGGCTGGATGGCATCACTGACTCGATGGATGTGAGTCTGAGTGAACTCCGGGAGTTGGTGATGGACAGGGAGGCCTGGCGTGCTGCAATTCATGGGGTTGCAAAGAGTTGGACATGACTGAGCGACTGAACTGAACTGAACTTACAAATCAGCATATAATATTGTTACTTTCTAGCTTGTTTCAGTTTTACTTAATTTATGTATATCCAATATAACACTGAAAACATTATAGAACATCTATATGACTTTTGCTAAATAAATGAACAAAAGAGTATTTGTTGTCTCCAAAAGTCAGCCTCCATTTTACATAAAACAGCCATGTTACTGGGCTGACAACCCAAACTGAGCACAATTAGTTTTCTGAATAAAAAGGATATTAACATATCAAAGAGTTATCTTTCTCTTTGCGATCTCAATCTAATTCAAATATAGATATTTACAGAAAAAGTATAGCTCAGAGATAAGTAAAACTCTTATCCAAACAAGGGTTAATGAAATCTGAACAACATAACACTACCAGGATGCTTAACGCATCTCAAGAGTTTACACCGTTGGTCATTTTGTTAGAGAAACTTGCAAAACAGATTCTCTTTTCATCTATATCAGATGAAGCAGGAGAGACCCTCATTACCTATGTCCAGTGATTTCAGGTATGGTCTTTGCCCAAGTCAATTTCAACTGAATTTTCAATATGAACATGTAACTACTATGTGATGGATGTATATGCCAATTGAAGGGCCAGATTAAAAAAAAAAAAAAAAAAAGATTTGGGCAAAAAGGAGCCAATTGTTCTTCTGGAAAGGAAGAAGTGCTTCCGATTGTCATGGAGATCTGTCTTTATAAACCAGGGAGAATTAGGGGCCATACTTTCATTTTGTCTTAACGCCATTTCTACCTGTATGCTCCCACCTTACCCACCAGCATGGGCCCTCAAGATTGTAGGGGCTCTAGTATTGGCTACTTGTCAAAGACGGCTCCCTAACACTGGTTGTTCTTCCCATTAGAAACAATCTTTTAGATGCATGTGCTGCTGCTGCTAAGCCGCTTCAGTTGTGTCCGACTCTGTGCGACCCCATAGGCGGCAGCCCACCAGGCTCCCCTGTCCCTGGGATTCTCCAGGCAAGAACACTGGAGCGGGTTGCCATTTCCTTCTCCAATGCATGAAAGTGAAAAGTGAAAGTGAAGTCGCTCAGTCCTGTCCGACTCTTAGCGACCCCACGGACTGCAGCCCACCAGGCTCCCCCGTCCCTGGGATTCTCCAGGCAAGAACACTGGAGTGGGTTACCATTTCCTCCTCCAATGCATAAGGCTACTTTATTTTCTTTTGTCAGATTTCAGCTCAAATATTCTCCCCTCACAGAAATCTTTTTAGATCACCTGCTTCATTTGATAACCATAATTGGTGAACAAATCAACTCATACTGCAATGACTTAAACACAATAGGATCTTATTTCAAATCTTATTTCACTTCCATTGAAAAGTTGAGACAATCTTGTAGGTTGTAGCCTGGAAAGGAGTCTTTGTTCCACACTCTCATTCAGGAACCCAGGTTGATAGGAGCTCTGCCACTTTTAACATGTGATTTTCAAGATTGTTCTAGTCACTCTGATAATTGGTGTGACCCTCCAGCTCATGATAAGAAACAAAAATCATTAAAAAACCCTTTGAGGAAGTTTTTACGGGTCAGGGCTGGAACTGGCAGACTTCACTTCTGTTCTTGGACTAATACCAAGCACTTACTCAAATGGCTACTATACTATTTAGTGTAGAGTTTTAAAGTTAGAATCTTAGTGTAGTTGGGAAGCTGTGGGCCAGCTTTAGTAAAAGAACGGGAGAATAAACTTTGATGATCAGTTAGTAGTGTCTGTTACACCCCAGTAAGTTCAAGTCATATCTATCAATTTTGTCTTTCCCATTAATATATAAGGTCTTGAAAAATTTTGTGTTTTGCTCACGTCTCAATGCTCAACATTAGAATAGAGCTTGGCACCTAATAGATGCTCAAATAGTATTTATTGACTAATAGATTCAACAGACCAATGCCTCTAAAGACTCAGCCTGTATAGTGAGACCCAAATATTTGGCTCCCAAAATTCTCTGATGCCAAAGCATCTACTTTCAAAAACAACTATGTTTATCTCCTCTATTCTTATGCCTTTTTAGAACTATTAAATGATAGGAAGAACAAGTTCTGGTATATACTAACTTTTCCATGTCCCATACACTACACTATATCTTACATGTGTGTCTCATTTAATCTTCACAATTATTGCAAAAGGTGGGTAATTTTTACTAGTCTCATTTTACAAATGAACAAAGTGATGCTTAGAAAAGTTAAGGGATTTACTCAAAGCCCACAGTGAGAAAGGTAAAAGAACTAGGACTCAAATCTTCTTCTATAGCTCTGTCTTCAGAGCCCAGACTTTTAACCATTAAAATATATGACCTCTGGAAAATTATTTGCTTTTTGAAAACATTGGTTCTCAAGTGGTAGTAATTGTGGCAATGTCTGAAAACATTTTTGAGTGTCAAAACTTGGGTGGGGGGTGGTTATCAGTTTCTAATGGGTAGAAATCAAGGATGCTGTTAAATATCCTACAGTCATATGACCCATACACACAACAAAGGATTATTCAGCTCAAAATATCAGAGGTGATGATGAAAAATCCTGACTTAGAGGGACACACTGGAGGGGGAGGAGCCAAGATGGCGGAGGAGTAGGACAGGGAGAACACTTTCTCCCCCACAAATTCATCAAAAGAGCATTTAAACGTCGAGTAAATTCCACAAAACAACTTCTGAATGCCGGCAGAGGACATCAGGCACCCAGAAAAGCAACCCAAGTCTTCGAAAGGAGGTAGGAAAAAATATAAAAGACAAAAAAAGAGACAAAATAGGGAGGGACGGAGTTCTGTCCCGGGAAGGGAGTCTTAAAATGAAAGAAGTTTCCAAACACCAGGAAACCTTCTCACTGCTGAATCTGTGCCGAGCTTTGGAAGCACAGAGGGCAACATAACAGGGAGAAAAAATAAATAAACAATTAAAACTCGCAGATTGCGAGCCCTACGGTAACTCCCCCAGCAGAGAAGCAGCGCAGACGCCTGCACATGCCATTAGCAAGCGGGGGCTGGGCAGGGAGGCGTGGCACGGGCTGCATCGCTTAGAGTAAGAACCTGGCCTGAATACCCTGAGCGCTATCTGAGCGAAATAAATTGGGCTAGCAAACCAGACTGTGGGATATCTACCACGCGAAAAGCCAGCCCTAACCTAAGACACCGCCAGGCCTGCGCACAGAACAAAGGACTGAACAGAGATAGCCGGCTGCAGACCTTCCCCATCCGGTGACAGGCAGCCAGAGCCGGAAGGGGGCAATCGCAGCCCCAGAGAGACATTATCTATAAAACTGTAAGCAGGCTTCTTTGCTAACTAAAACTTCTTGGGGATCTGGACCGTCAACATCTGCCTGAGAAGGTGCACCGGTTGTACACCCAGATAACTGAGTGGCGGGGAGGTGATAAGTCGCAGCAATGGTGTTCGCCAAACACCTCATCACCTGAGCTGCTTGGACCTGGGAAGAGCACAAAACGCAGGCCCAACTAAGTCTACGCCTTTGAGGACTACCCGAGTGCCTGAACCTGAGCGGCTTGGACCTGGGAGGTGCATGCAGCTCAGGGCCGGCCTCGGATGGTTCCCAGCAGAGCAACCTAGAGCCCGAGCAGTGTGGGCAGGGAGGCTACACGCGCCGTGAGTAGGCGCAGACCCAGTGTGGCTGAGGCACTGCGAGAGCACACCAGTGTTATTTGTTTGCAGCATCCCTCCCTCCCTCCCCACAGTGCGACTGAACAAGTGAGCCTAAAAAAAAAAAAAAAAAAAAGTGTCCTCCACCGTCCCCTTTGGGTCAGGGCGGAAACCAGACACTGAAGAGACCAGCAAACAGAAGAAGCTATAACAGAGGGAAACGCCTTGGAAGCTACAGGCAATAGATTAAAACCCTGTGGTTACTATGGACCACATAGGAAGGGGCCTATAGATCTTGAGAAATGTAAGTCGGACCAAGGAACTAGCCAAAAATGAACTGAACCCACAATACTCACAACAAAACCAGAGAAACTCCTAGATATATTTTTACGATCATTCTTTCTTTCTTTCTTTTTTTTTTTAATTTTTTAAAAAAAATTTTAAGTCCTCTATTGTTCCTCTTTCACTTTTATAACCTATTACTTTGCAAAAAAGAAAAAAAAAAGACCCTATTTTTTTCTTCTTCAGCAAACTTCATATATATATTTTTGATAATTTTTTGGCCTTGTTTTGTTTTGTTTTTTCTTCTTTTCTTTAACATTGTATTTTTGAAATTCCAAACTCTACTCTAGATTTTTAATTTTAGCTTTTTGGTATATGTTATCAATTTTGTACCTATAGTTTTTTTTTATAATTTCTGTGACTTTTTTTTTTTTCCTCTGTTACTTTCTCTTCTTCTTTTATATAACATTGTATATCTGAAATTCCAAACTCTACTCTAGATTTTTAATTTATGCTTTTTGGTATTTGATATCAATTTTGTAACTGTATTTTCTTTATAATTTTTCCGACATTGTTTGTTTTTGTTTGTTTGTTTGTTTTCTCTCTTTATTTTTCTTCTTCTTTTTTTTAACATTGTATTTTTTAAATTCCAAACTCTACTCTAGATTTTTAACTTTTGCTTTTTGATATTAGTTATCAATTTTGTACCTGTATTTTCTTTATAATTTTTGCGACCTTGTTTGTTTTTCTTTGTTCGTTTTTTCTCTCTTTCTTTTCCTTCTTCTTTTCTTTAACATCGTATTTTTGAAATTCCAAACTCTACTCTAGATTTTTAATTTTTGCTTTTATGTATTTGTTACCAATTTTGTACCTTTAAGAACCCAATCTTCAGTACCCATTTTTCACTAGGGAGCGAGATTACTGGCTTGACTGCTCTCTCTCCGTTTGGACTCTCCTTTTTCTCCACCAGGTCACCTGTGTCTCCTCCCTAGCCCCTCTCTACTCTACCCAACTCTGTGAGTTTCTGTGTGTTCCAGAGGGTGGAGAACACTTAGGGAACTGATTACTGGCTGGATCTCTCTCCCTCCTTTTCATTCCCCCCTTTTATCCTTTTTGCCACTTCTGTCTCCTTCCTCCTCCTTCTCTTCTCTGTATAACTCCATGAACATCTCTGAGCGGTACAGTTGTGGAGAACACATAAGGAAGTGATTACTGGCTAGCCCACTCTCCCCACTACTGATTCCACCTCATCTCATTTGGGTCACCTCTAACTCCCTCCTCCCTCTTCTCTTCTCCCTGTAATGCTGTGAACCTCTCTGAGTGACCCTCACGGTAGAGAAACTTTTCATCTTTAACGTAGATATTTTATGAATGGTGCAATATAGAAGGAGAAGTTTTGAAACTACTGCAAATATAAGACCAATAACTGGAAGCAGGAGGCTTAAGTCCAAACCCCGACTCCAGGGAACTCCTGACTCCAAGGAACATTAATTGACAGGAGCTCATCAAACGCCTCCATACTGACACTGAAACCAAGCACCACACAAGGGCCAACAAGTTCCAGGGCAAGACATACCAAGCAAATTCTCCAGCAACAAAGGAACACAGCCCTAAGCTTCAAGACACAGGCTGCCCAAAGTCACCCCAAAACCATAGACATCTCATAACTCATTACTGGACATTTCATTGCACTCCAGAGAGAAGAAATACAGCTCCACTCTCCAGAATACCAACACAAGCTTCCCTAACCAGGAAACCTTGACAAGCCACCTGTACAAACCCACACAGAGCGAGGAAATGCCACAATAAAGAGAACTCCACAAACTGCCAGAATACAGGAAGGACACCCCAAACTCAGCAATTTAAACAAGATGAAGAGACAGAGGAATAGCCAGCAGATAAAGGAACAGGATAAATGCCCACCAAACCAAACAAAAGAGGAAGAGATAGGGAATCTACCTGATAAAGAATTCCGAATAATGATAGTGAAATTGATCCAAAATCTTGAAATCAAAATGGAATCACAGATAAATAGCCTGGAGACAAGGACTGAGAAGATGCAAGAAAGGTTTAACAAGGACCTAGAAGAAATAAAAAAGAGTCAATATATAATGAATAATGCAATAAATGAAATTAAAAACACTCTGGAGGCAACAAATAGTAGAATAACAGAGGCAGAAGATAGGATTAGTGAATTAGAAGATAGAATGGTAGAAATAAATGAATTAGAGAGGATAAAAGAAAAACGAATTAAAAGAAATGAGGACAATCTCAGAGACCTCCAGGACAATATTAAATGTTACAACATTCGAATCATAGGGGTCCCAGAAAAAGAAGACAAAAAGAAAGACCATGAGAAAATACTTGAGGAGATAATAGTTGAAAACTTCCCTAAAATGGGGAAGGAAATAATCACCCAAGTCCAAGAAACCCAGCGAGTCCCAAACAGGATAAACCCAAGGCGAAACACCCCAAGACACATATTAATCAAATTAACAAAGATCAAACACAAAGAACAAATATTAAAAGCAGCAAGGGAAAAACAACAAATAACACACAAGGGAATTCCCATAAGGATAACAGCTGATCTTTCAATAGAAACTCTTCAAGCCAGGAGGGAATGGCAAGACATACTTAAAATGATGAAAGAAAATAACCTACAGCCCAGATTATTGTACCCAGCAAGGATTTCATTCAAGTATGAAGGAGAAATCAAAAGCTTTTCAGACAAGCAAAAGCTGAGAGAATTCTGCAACACCAAACCAGCTCTCCAACAAATACTAAAGGATATTCTCTAGACAGGAAACACAAAAACGGTGTATAAATTCGAACCCAAAACAATAAAGTAAATGGCAACGGGATCATACTTATCAGTAATTACCTTAAACGTAAATGGGTTGAATGCCCCAACCAAAAGACAAAGACTGGCTGAATGGATACAAAAACAAGACCCCTACATATGTTGTCTACAAGAGACCCACCTCAAAACAGGGGACACATACAGACTGAAAGTGAAGGGCTGGAAAAAGAGTTTCCATGCAAATAGGGACCAAAAGAAAGCAGGAGTAGCAATACTCATATCAGATAAAATAGACTTTAAAACAAAGGCTGTGAAAAGAGACAAAGAAGGTCACTACATAATGATCAAAGGATCAATCCAAGAAGAAGATATAACAATTATAAATATATATGCACCCAACTCGGGAACACCGCAGTATGTAAGACAAATGCTAACAAGTATGAAAGGAGAAATTAACAATAACACAATAATAGTGGGAGACTTTAATACCCCACTCACACCTATGGATAGATCAACTAAACAGAAAATTAACAAGGAAATACAAACTTTAAATGATACAATAGACCAGTTAGACCTAGTTGATATCTATAGGACATTTCATCCCAAAACAATGAATTTCACCTTTTTCTCAAGCACACATGGAACCTTCTCCAGAATAGATCACATCCTGGGCCATAAAGCTAGCCTTGGTAAATTCAAAAAAATAGAAATCATTCCAAGCATCTTTTCTGACCACAATGCAGTAAGATTAGATCTCAATTACAGGAGAAAAACTATTAAAAATTCCAACATGTGGAGGCTGAACAACACGCTGCTGAATAACCAAGAAATCATGGAAGAAATCAAAAAAGAAATCAAAATTTGCATAGAAATGAATGAAAAGGAAAACACAACAACCCAAAACCTGTGGGACACTGTAAAAGCAGTCCTAAGGGGAAAGTTCATAGCAATACAGGCATACCTCAAGAAACAAGAAAAAAGCCAAATAAATAACCTAACTCTACACCTAAAGCAACTAGAAAAGGAAGAAATGAAGAACCCCAGGGTTAGTAGAAGGAAAGAAATCTTAAAAATTAGAGCAGAAATAAATGCAAAAGAAACAAAAGAGACCATGGCAAAAATCAACAAAGCCAAAAGCTGGTTCTTTGAAAAGATAAATAAAATTGACAAACCATTAGCCAGACTCATCAAGAAACAAAGGGAGAAAAATCAAATCAATAAAATTAGAAATGAAAATGGAGAGATCACAACAGACAACACACAAAGGATCATAAGAGACTACTATCAGCAATTATATGCCAATAAAATGGACAACGTGGAAGAAATGGACAAATTCTTAGAAAAGTACAACTTTCCAAAATTGGACCAGGAAGAAATAGAAAATCTTAACAGACCCATCACAAGCATGGAAATTGAAACTATAATCAAAAATCTTCCAGCAAACAAAAGCCCAGGTCCATATGGCTTCACAGCTGAATTCTACCAAAAATTTAGAGAAGAGCTAACACCTATCCTGCTCAAACTCTTCCAGAAAATTGCAGAGGAAGGTAAACTTCCAAACTCATTCTATGAGGCCCCCATCACCCTAATACCAAAACCTGACAAAGATCCCACATAAAAAGAAAACTACAGGCCAATATCCCTGATAAACATAGATGCAAAAATCCTTAACAAAATTCTAGCAATCAGAATCCAACAGCACATTAAAAAGATCATACACCATGACCAAGTGGGCTTTATCCCAGGGATGCAAGGATTCTTCAATATCTGCAAATCAATCAATGCAATACACCACATTAACAAATTGAAAAATAAAAACCATATGATTATCTCAATAGATGCAGAGAAAGCCTTTGACAAAATTCAACATCCATTTATGATAAGAACTCTCCAGAAAGCAGGAATAGAAGGAACATACCTCAACATAATAAAAGCTATCTATGACAAACCCACAGCAAACATTATCCTCAATGATGAAAAATTGAAAGCATTTCCTCTAAAGTCAGGAACAAGACAAGGGTGCCCACTTTCACCATTACTATTCAACATAGTTTTGGAAGTTTTGGCCACAGCAATCAGAGCAGAAAAAGAAATAAAAGGAATCCAAATTGGAAAAGAAGAAGTAAAACTCTCACTATTTGCAGATGACATGATCCTCTACATAGAAAACCCTAAAGACTCCACCAGAAAATTACTAGAACTAATCAATGACTATAGTAAAGTTGCAGGATATAAAATCAACACACAGAAATCCCTTGCATTCCTATAAACTAATCATGAGAAAACAGAAAGAGAAATTAAGGAAACAATTCCATTCACCATTGCAATGGAAAGAATAAAATACTTAGGAATATATCTACCTAAAGAAACTAAAGACCTATATATAGAAAACTATAAAACACTGGTGAAAGAAATCAAAGAGGACACTAATAGATGGAGAAATATACCATGTTCATGGATTGGAAGAGTCAATATAGTGAAAATGAGTATACTACCCAAAGCAATTTATAGATTCAATGCAACCTCTATCAAGCTACCAACAGTATTCTTCACAGAGCTAGAACAAATAATTTCACAATTTGTATGGAAAAACAAAAAACCTCGAATAGCCAAAGCGATCTTGAGAAAGAAGAATGGAACTGGAGGAATCAACCTACCTGACTTCAGGCCCTACTACAAAGCCACAGTCATCAAGACAGTATGGTACTGGCACAAAGACAGAAATATAGATCAATGGAACAAAATAGAAAGCCCAGAGATAAATCCATGCACATATGGACACCTTATCTTTGACAAAGGAGGCAAAAATATACAATGGATTAAAGACAATCTCTTTAACAAGCGGTGTTGGGAAATCTGGTCAACCACTTGTAAAAGAATGAAACTAGAACACTTTCTAACACCATACACAAAAATAAACTCAAAATGGATTAAGGATCTCAACGTAAGACCAGAAACTATAAAACTCCTAGAGGAGAACATAGGCAAAACACTCTCTGACATACATCACAGCAGGATCCTCTATGACCCACCTCCCAGAATATTGGAAATAAAAGCAAAAATAAACAAATGGGACCTAATTAAACTTAAAAGCTTCTGCACATCAAAGGAAACTATTAGCAAGGTGAAAAGACAGCCTTCAGAATGGGAGAAAATAATAGCAAATGAAGCAACTGACAAACAACTAATCTCAAAAATATACAAGCAACTCCTACAGCTCAACTCCAGAAAAATAAACGACCCAATCAAAAAATGGGCCAAAGAACTAAATAGACATTTCTCCAAAGAAGACATACAGATGGCTAACAAACACATGAAAAGATGCTCAACATCACTCATTATCAGAGAAATGCAAATCAAAACCACTATGAGGTACCATCTCACACCAGTCAGAATGGCTGCGATCCAAAAGTCTACAAGTAATAAATGCTGGAGAGGGTATGGAGAAAAGGGAACCCTCTTACACTGTTGGTGGGAATGCAAACTAGTACAGCCACTATGGAGAACAGTGTGGAGATTCCTTAAAAAACTGGAAATAGAACTGCCTTATGATCCAGCAATCCCACTGCTGGGCATACACACTGAGGAAACCAGAAGGGAAAGAGACACGTGTACCCCAATGTTCATCGCAGCACTGTTTATAATAGCCAAGACATGGAAGCAACCTAGATGTCCATCAGCAGATGAATGGATAAGAAAGCAGTGGTACATATACACAATGGAGAATTACTCAGCCATTAAAAAGAATACATTTGAAGCAGTTCTAATGAGGTGGATGAAACTGGAGCCTATTATACAGAGTGAAGTAAGCCAGAAAGAAAAATACCAATACAGTATACTAACGCATATATATGGAATTTAGAAAGATGGTAACAATAATCCTGTGTACGAGACAGCAAAAGAGACACTGATGTATGGAACAGTCTTATGGACTCTGTGGGAGAGGGAGAGGATGGGAAGATTTGGGAGAATGGCATTGAAACATGTAAAATATCATGTATGAAACGAGTTGCCAGTCCAGGTTCAATGCATGATACTGGATGCTTGGGGCTAGTGCACTGGGACGACCCAGAGGGATGGTATGGGGAGGGAGGAGGGAGGAGGGTTCAGGATGGGGAACACATGTATACCTGTGGAACATTCATTTTGATATTTGGCAAAACTAATACAATTTTGTAAAGTTTAAAAATAAAAATAAAATAGAGGGACACACTGGTAGTCAATGACATGCTGCTTTGAACAAACAGTAAGCAATTACTGATCTTCTCAAAGATTATTTTTACTCCGCTTAAAAATGCTTTTCAAGATTGCCCCAGTCTATGTTGTTACTACTACCTCTTTTCACACTTCAGCTTCTAATTTCAATTTGTCCAGGAAAATTCCATTCATTATCTTCTTCAAGCTTGAATTCTTTTGCAACAGATCAGAAAAATCTCTACTGTTTTCCATTCTAATACCTTCCAACATTCTACCTCCTGACACCTCCATCTACAGGTTAACAGCCTTTGTAACAATCTCCCCAACCCAAACCTAAACCAAATGTTCACTTAGCTCCCCTGCCCTCATTAACTTACTAAACGTCCTTAACCACATTTGAGGCCACTGTGTTCTCTTGAATTCAGCCAGAATTTCAATCTCATTTACCTAATGTAAATTCCCCCATCTTATTTTTAAAAAGTTAAAAGAGCAAGCTAATAGCAGAACCAAGATGAAACACAGGCCTCCCGACTCCCAGTTGATCATTATTTTTAAGATAAAACCTGCCTCATACCTGACAGATTGTCCATATGAATTTACACTTGCTCATATTATTGCTTTTAGTTTATCTAGAGCTAACAGTAAAATTAGAAGAACATGCTAATTTCTAAATAAGCTGTTTGGTATAATTTCATTCCTTATGTTTATAAATTTACCCAAAATTCAATATATTTTAAGGTTTTACTTAAAGAAATTAATGCTACTGATTTTTACATGTCAGACTGCCTCTTCATTGGCTTTGCAGCCAAGAAGTATGAATCTGCTGCTGCTAAGTCGCTTCAGTCGTGTCCGACTCTGTGCGACCCCATAGATGGCAGCCCACCAGGCTCCCCGTCCCTGGGATTCTCCAGGCAAGAACACTGGAGCAGACTGCCATTTCCTTCTCCAATGCAGGAAAGTGAAAAGTGAAAGTGAAGTCGCTCAGTCATGATGGACTCTTAGCGACCCCATGGACTGCAGCCTACCACGCTCCTCGGTCCATGGGATTGTCCAGGCAAGAGTACTGGAGTGGGGTGCCATTGCTTTCTAGCCTCTATAAAGTACAGCTAGAAGCTTTATATTAAAGATAGCAGCAATGAGTAAATTACAGAGAACATGAAGAAACTCAAGTATCCAAGGGAAAGGACCATGAAAAATTTCATCCCTTTTCTGACCTGCTACCCAGTTTTGATTTTAACTTAAATTGATTCTAGGGAAGAATGACAGGATGGAAACAAGAGATGTGTATTGAAGATGTTTGAGAATGATGGAAGGAGAAAAACTGCAGATGGAAAGATCTATTGAAAGAAAAACAGAGGGGAGCCAATCTAGGCAAACAGCCCCAAAATGTGAACTTATCACCACCGAACCCAGGGTTTCCAGGTGTTTTCTTTTCCTACAGAGACAAGACTGTCAGGATGTCAAGCACCTGATTGAACTCTGCCGCACTGCGCTCTGAATTCCAAGGCTGTGTGTGTCATTCTGTCCATGTGTTTCCAATTTAACATGCTCTTTCTCTCAAGATAGCTTTACAAATAGCTAAGCACACTTAAATGCAGTGACCAGGAAGGATGTGTCAGACCGCTAACTCTGGTGCTCCTTTCAAATGATTGTCTGGACAGGCAAAACATGACCAGCAGCTATTTCTTGCCAGGGATTTCATGGCAGTGAGCCGTCTAATCTGGATATGATCTTTCTTATGACCTTGGCTGCTGTTTCACTGTAATTATCTTAGACCTACAGGTAAAATCTAAGCATTCTCATGAATATGGAATGTTTATGGAAATGAACATCAAATATGGAATGTAAGCTTTTGTAGAACAATGAAGACGCAACAGATGTGAAGGAACAAGAAGCGGAAAACAAGAGGAACCAGATGGTTAACACCCTTATGAAAAATGGATATGGGATGCAACACAGTCACCCTCTTGGTAGACACAGAAACACTGCCGCCTTAAAGAGAACTCAGTGCCCATCTTCATCTTTTCATATTTCCCATTATTCTAGCTTCTTGCCCCTCTCTGGGAACTTTACAATGCCAGAGTGTCCTATTTGTCATGGAACACTGAACTACACAATGAAAGAACAGAACTAACCATGAAGTCAATGTTAGATCTGAATGACTGTTTGAGTCTGATGAGACTAAGAACAAAAAGAGAAAGAAAAACCTCTTAAGGTGTTCTCAATAAAAAGAGTGTCAAAAGTAAGAAATTAATACATAGAGTGGAATTAGATACAAAAACATCCCACAGAGGTGAAAACAGTTCAGTTTCATCTATAAACTAACATTAATTAAAAGGTCCACTTATAATTAAATCCATGTTTCCTCCCAGAAAATTTTATAAGGGATACCTCCACCAATATATGCAGACACAAATGCATTATGGATATTAAACCATGATATACAAATTCCATATGTACAGTACATAATTTAACATATGATATTTTTGTACTATAAAGCCATTCAACGTAGTTTATCATAATCCAGGCTAAGAGACATTACATCTTGTGCCTATAGTCAGAGTTCTCAGAAACATCCCACATATGCAACAGTCCCATAGAGAGCTAAAGAAAGAGTAACTGAAAGAAAGACTAGAAAGAAGAAACAAAGGCAAAATAACACTTAACTTGTGTTTTCCCCCCAAGACAGTTTCTTTAATGTCAAGAAAGAACTTGTATTCTTAAAAAGGAAAAGAAATAAATGAAGAAGGGAGAAGTGGATTTTACTCCATCTCTAATTGATCCTAAGGACATGATTAGATATTAATTTGTATCAACAGTTCTAGGGAAGAGACTATTTGATGTATTGGTATTTCTAGGTTATTAAACATTTTTTGTAAACTTAAATCTATATGCAACCAGTTTATTGTCTGTAAAATGAACATAACTAACCTTCATCACTTGTTTTAGTGAATTTTATACTAAAGTTATTAAAACACTTAATATCTCTTTGAATACAACTATCCCAAAGCGGAGAGTGAAAAAGTTGGCTTAAAGCTCAACATTCAGAAAACGAAGATCATGGCATCTGGTCCCATCACTTCATGGCAAATAGATGGGGAAACAGTGGAAACAGTGTCAGACTTCATTTTTCTGGGCTCCAAAACCACTGCAGATGGTGACTGCAGCCATGAAATTAAAAGACACTTACTCCTTGGAAGGAAAGTTATGACCAACCTAGATAGCATATTCAAAAGCAGAGACATTACTTTGCCAACAAAGGTTCGTCTAGTCAAGGCTATGGTTTTTCCCTGTGGTCATGTATGGATGTGAGAGTTGGACTGTGAAGAAGGCTGAGCGCTGAAGAATTGATGCTTTTGAACTGTGGTATTGGAGAAGACTCTTGAGAGTCCCTTGGACTGCAAGGAGATCCAACCAGTCCATTCTGAAGGAGATCAGCCCTGAGATTTCTTTGGAAATCTGAAACTCCAGTACTTTGGCCACCTCATGCAAAGAGTTGACTCATTGGAAAAGACTCTGATGCTGGGAGGGATTGGGGGCAAGAGGAGAAGGGGATGACAGAGGATGAGATGGCCGGATGGCATCACTAACTCGATGGACGTGAGTCTGAGTGAACTCCGGGAGTTGGTGATGGACAGGGAGGCCTGGCATGCTGCGATTCATGGGGTCGCAAAGAGTCAGACATGACTGAGCAACTGATCTGATCCCACAGAAATACAAAGGATCATAAGAGATTACTATGAGCAATTATATTCCAACAAATTGGACAACCTAGAAGAAATAAATTTCTAGAAACATACAATCTTCCCAGACTAAACCATGAAGAAATATACTGATTACTGATAAGGAGATGGATACAGTAATCAAAAAGCTGCCAAGAAAGAAACGCTCAGAACCAGACAGCTTCATTGGCAAATTTCACAAAACATTTAACATCTATATTTTCAAACTCTTCCCAAAAAACTGAAGAGGAGGGAAAACTTCCCAATACATTTTATGAAACCAGCATTACCCTGACACCAAAATCAGTAAGAACACCACAAAAGAAAATTACAGGTAAATATTCTTGATAAATATAGATTAAAATTTTATTAATTTTAATATAGTTTTATATAGTTTAATATAGTTGACCCTTGAACAACACAAGTTTGAATTGCTCAGGTCCTTTTTATACAGGTTTTTTCAACAGAAAATACTATAGTACTATATGATTTGCAATTGGTTTAGTCCAGGAATGCAGAACCATGAATACAGAGGAACTATAAGGGGCCAACTATAAGTTATACACAGAAATTCAACTGCATGAATGGTCAGTACCCCTAACCCCTGCATTGTTCAATGGTCAATTGTATTAGCAAACTTTCCAACAATAAATTAGAAGGATCATACATGATAATCAAGTGAAATTTATTCCAGAGATGCAAGGATGGCTCAATATCCACAAAATCAATACAGTATATCAGATTAACAAAATGAATAATAAAAATCATACAGTCATCTCAATAGATGCAGAAAGGCATATAACAAAATTCAATATCCGTTTATGATAAAAACTCACAACAAAGTGGTAACAGAGGAAATATACTTCAACATAATAAAGCCCATTTATGGCAAATCCACAGCTAACATCATATTCAATGAAGAAAAACTAAAAGCTTTTCCTTTTAGACTGTAAATAAGACAAGGATGCCCATTCTCATTACTTTCATTCAACACAATATTGGAAGTCTTAGCCACAAGAGGGAGGCAAGGAAAAGAAAAAAAAGGAATCCCAATTGGACAAAAAGAGGTAAACCGTTACTATTTGCAAACACTACTATTTACAGGAAACCTTAAAGAATCCACCAAAAAACTTTTAGAACTAATACATGAATTCAATAAAGTCACAAGATAGAAAATCAATATAAAGAAATCTGTGGTGGATGTATACACTAGCAACAAACTGTCAGAGAAATTGAGAAAAACACTCATCTATAATTGCATCAAAAAAATTAAATATCTAGGAATAACTTAACCAAGGAGGTGAAAGACCCATGCAATAAAAACCATACAGTTTTACTCATACATGAAATCTAAACAATAACAAAACCAACAAACAAAAATATAAAGCAAACTTAGATACAGGAATGGATTAGTGAAGGGGTATGCAAAATGGGTGAAACTGGTCAACTGGACAATGAATAGTAATTAGATTTGAGGTGATGATCACTCTGTAATGTTTACAGATGTCAGAACTATAATACTATATACTTGAAACATATAATTTAAAAAGCTCTTTGAAAGTAAATATAAGAAATTATACGAGTTTCGTGATATTACTATAACTGCATAAAGCTGGTCAGTTCTTTTGAATGTAAAAGCCAATGGAAGATTTCCAGAATCATACCTATAGACAGAGACCCACATAAAGCACCTCAGCCTTAGCAGTGTGTTCCATTTGCATGTGCAGTAATTAGAATACACCTGAATGCACTCTTCTTGTGTGCAAATCTTTATTCTCCACTTCCTACAAATGCAATTAAAGAAGGATATATTGGATTTTAAAGTTTTTTGTTTTCCCTTTCAAAGTACTTTATAATAAAGTGTGCTTAATTAAAAGAGCAATCACAAAAGACAGGAGAAATGCTGATGACTCAAGGGTGACAGCCACACACCAAAGTGATTAATCCCTAGCACAGATTACAACTAAACTTGAGTAGACAGATGAAGAGAAACATAGCTTATCTTCATCAATAATCACTTTCATGTTAGAAATGCATTTCAAGTTCAAAATGTTCTCTCCAAGATAAAATGTGTTTCTTTTATATACCTGAATTATTACTACATCTGTATATATATGTGTATATATGTGTGTGTGTGTGTAATATATATAAACCACTGCAGTAGGAAATGACAATTCATTCCACTATTCTTGCCTGGAAAATTCCATGGACAGAAGAGCCTGGTGGGCTATAGTCCATGGAGCCACAAAAAGTCAAACATGACTGAGCACACGTGTACATGAATAGATATAAAGTTTTATTTAAAAAATTTTTTTAATCTATGTAAAATGCCAGTTTTACATCCCTTGAATTCTACATATACACACATGCAGATGGTGACCGCAGCCATGAAATTAAAAGACACTTGCTCCTTATAAGAAAAGGTAAGACAAACCTAGACACCATATTAAAAAGCAGAGACATTACTTTGCCAACAAAGTCAAAGCTATGATTTTTCCGGTAGTCATATATGGATGTGAGAGTTGGACCATAAAGAAGGCTGAGCACTGAAGAATTGATGTTTTTGAACTGTGGTGTTGGAGAAGACTCTTGAGAGTCCCTTGGGCTGCAAGGAGATCAGACCAGTCAATCCTAAATGAAATCAGTCCTGAATATTCATTGGAAGGACTGCTGCTGAAGCTGAAGTTCCAATACTTTGACCACCTGATGGGAAGAACTGATTCATTGGAAAAGACCCTGATGCAGGGCAAGATTGAAGACAGGAGGAGAAGGGGATGAAAGCGGACGAGATGGTTGGATAGCATCACTGACTCAATGGACATGAGTTTGGGCAAACTCTGGGAGTGTGAAGGGCAGGGAAGCCCGACATGCTGCAGTCCATGGGGTCACAAAGAGTCAGACATGACTGAGCAACTGAACAACAATATGCATGCATTGGATATATGTGTCTATAATCTGTGTTTAATATTTTAAAAACCCATTTTACAATTTATACTATAGATTCACCTTAGTGGCTAAAAATGATCAAACAGAATATGTGAGGATACAGAAGGAAAGAGTTAGAAGTTATACTGTTTTAGCCATGAGAGTCTAGGGGAAAATTCTCTGTACATTTCACCTGGATGTGACTTGAAGAACAAAACCCTGAGATTTTATCCTAGGGCAGTCATTAAGTCAAGCAAATGACTTAACATCCATATCTCAAGTATTCTGTCTATGAAATGGAAACATTTATTTTCATATGTCAGTGAAGTCATCAGTATTACACTACATAAAAATTGTGCTCAAAGAAGTGAAATGTATGTATGGCAATCCACACAATCACTTATCAAAAAATATTTATCAAGATTATACTGTGTACCAGCAATAAATAAGATAACTATGACCCTGTCTCCATGGGTCTTACATTCTAGAGGGAGACAAACAACAAACAAGCAAATAAATAAGAAAAATAACCACATACTATTAAAAGAATTGTACAGTACTCTCACACATTACCACACAACTAACCACACTTAGAACACTTAGAACTTAGAGTGCTTACCATATATTTATATGTGTGCATATGTGTGTGTGTATGTTTCTATTCACTGAAGTGTTCTTAAAGAAATGGACCATGTCTTATATCATCCAAAACTTAGCACAATAATTAAGACAGTAACATTTTACAGACCAACTCTTCCACCAAGAACAACTATAAAAGTTCAGGATAACCCAGTTCTTCAAAAGCTTAGAAAGCAACAACATTAATCAGGATTTAAAAAGATACATGTTCCCCCAAAAGAGAAATATTTTGACATGAACCCACAATTCTGTTTCTGGGTTCCAAAAGGCATTTTAAGATTCCTAAGATGAAGATGGCAAAAAGACAAAGGTCAGAATGAAGCAGCTAAGAGGTAGTAAAGACAAGCCGATAACTAAAGAGGCAAAAATTCCTACCAAAAAAAGATGGACCCTAACTGAAAACAAACAAACAAAAAAACAGAAAATATAAAACAGGCTTTCTACTGAAATACTCCAAGGACCATAATCTAGAAATAAGGTAAACTAGAGAAGGCAATGGCACCCCACTCCAGTACTCTTGCCTGGAAAATCCCATGGACGGAGGAGCCTGGTGGGCTGCAGTCCATGGGGTCACTAAGAGTCAGACATGACTGACCGACTTCACTTTCACTTTTCACTTTCATGCATTGGAGAAGGAAATGGCAACCCACTCCAGTGTTCTTGCCTGGAGAATCCCAGGGACGGGGGAGCCTGGTGGGCTTCCGTCTATGGGGTCACACAGAGTCGGACACAACTGAAGTGACTTAGCAGCAGCAGCAGAAATAATTCAACCTTTAGAAACAGTGAAACTCAGACTCAAATTCTGTAACTCTGAGTCAATCACAATGACAGGTCCACATTCTATGCCTGACAGCTTAAAAAAGTAAACACTAGAAAAATATAACATTATCCAGAGGCACTATAACTTTTTTATTGAATACACGAAGTATTCAATCAAGACTTAACACGCTAGTATATAGAATTAAAACAACTGAAACCCCCAAAATAAAATAAAAAACAGTAAATTCATAGATACCTCAAATAATGGTATCAGTCTAAAAGAACTGTCTTTAATACACTTATGAAATTAAATGATTACATGGAGAATTTTACCAGAGAACTGGAGTAAGAAAATTATGGAACTTAAATTATGGAAATTAAAATTTTGGAACTAGTATATACAATTACCAACACTAAGAAACTCAACAAAGCATATGAGACACCACAGAAAAGAATATTAGTAAAATGGAATACAAATAAAAACATAAATACCTGCATGAAAGCAGAGATTTTTTTTTTAAGAAAAAGATAGACAATGTAAGAAATATATGGGACATGGAGAAAAGGTCTATCGTATAAATAACTGAAATCCCAAAAGAAAACTAGAAACAGGAGAAACCATATTTGAAAGAAGTTCCAAAACAAAGAAAGACACCAAGCAACAGAATTACGAAGTGCTGCTGCTAAGTCACTTCAGTTGTGTCCGACTCTGTGCAACCCCATAGACGGAAGCCCACCAGGCTCCCCTGTTCCTGGGATTCTCCAGGCAAGAGTACTGGAGTGGGTTGCCATTTCCTTCTCCAGAGGACCTTCCCAACTCAGGGATTGAACCCGGGTCTTCTGCATTGCAGGCAGACACTTTACTCTCTAAGCCAATAGGGGCTTCCCTGGTGGCTCAAAGGGTAAAGCAGATGCCTGCAATGCGGGAAGCCCCTAGAAGCTTAATCTATTTTAACTTATTTGCCCCATCAATTGGTTTGCTTGCTTGCTTGCTTCATTTGCTTCTGACTCTTTGTGACTTCATGAACTGTAACCCACCAGGCTTCTCTGTCCATGTGATTTTCCAGGCAAGAATACTGGAGTGGGTTGCCACACCCTTCTCCAGGGGATCTTCCTGGCCCAGGGATCGAATTCGCGTCTCTGGTGTCTCCTGCATTTGCAGGTGGGTTCTTTACCACTGGTGCCACCTGGGAAGTCCCAATCAATTGGTTACTCTTTAAATAAATGTATTGCCACCATAAAATGAAAAACAATACAACCTTTAAAAATAACAGAATAGTACTGTAGGTACTGATAATAAATGACTCCAAAATATGGTAAAGAGAGCGCGACATGCAGGGATGAAACAAAATGGGTTCTCTTTGGGTTTTAAAAAATGGAGTGTGTGTATATATGTAGAGATGGTTGGATGGCATCACCAACTCAATGGACATGAGTCTGAGCACAAAATCCAGGAGATGGTGAGGGACAGGGAAGCCTGGCATGCTGCAATCCATGGGGTTGCTCAGTTGCAAATGACAGTGACTGAACAACATATATGTAGAGAAGATTTCACATGAATAAGAGAATTGCTTACAGTGGTTGCCTCTGGAGAAAAAAACTGGCTTAAGCACTGGCATAGGAGGAAAAAGCACTTTTCACTAGATTGTCTTCTGTATATTTAAAACTTAGTTATCAATGCATGTATTACCATAGAAATATAAATCAAAATATCTTAAATAAAGTGAAAAATTAATAACTCCTATGCCTGCTCTTGGAAAGTATGAAGTTGAGGAATGTAGCTTCTAAATGAGTGTAATAACCATGAATTGTAACCACAAGTTCTCAACCTTGAGAAATGAGAAAATCAAGCACAGTAGTAAATGATAGAAAGCAAACATTTACTCGTACTAAATAGGATTACCCTTAATTAAACAAGATAAATAAATGATGTCTGGTGCAAAACTAGGCCTGGTATGTTTCTTCTGAAACTGAATGCAATAGATTTGGCTCCACAGTTTCTCAGTCTCCCTTCCACCTCACCTCTCCCCTTTCCTTCCTGCCTTCCTCACTTGCCATGTAACCTCTGAGTCGCATTTTATTGTTTTAAAAAATGGCAACAATGCACCAAAGCTAAATGATGAAAACAACTTTGTTTTGTATTTTCCTTACTACAGGCAGACAAACCTATATAAATTTCTTCAAAACTAATTTATTTCTACGAAACTGTCTACAAAGAACAAATGTTTGCTGATGGTGATGACTATAATAAGAAAACTTTGTCACTATTCCTTAGCATCTGTAACTAGGAAACCCATTCTGACTGTATGTCTTGCAACAGGCTTAATTATTTAGCTACAGGAAGTGGGGGAGAGAACGCTTCTGTTTCCAATATTCATGAAAAAAGTCTTAATTTCAGAGAAAAGATAAATTTGAATATACTGAAATGAGATCCTCTCCCTGCTAAAATGTTCTGGAGACACTCTGCAGACCAGGACTGCTTCTCTTCTGCTTCCTCTTCCAACTCTCCCTTTGACACAAGGCACTGCTTATTTAGAAGATAAATCTAAACTGCATAATTTAGAAGAAAACATACGTAGCAATATCCCCCACCCTGAGGGCTTACAAAAGAAGAAACCTCTCTCCACTGGAGATCTGCTTATTTTTAAAATTAACACAGCATAGGAAAATCTTTTTATATATGTTTGCTTGAGGGCTCAGAATTTAATCAAATGCCTCTGATAGAGAAATATGTCAGGTTTTGTTTTTTTTTTTTCCCCATAAGCAAAGAAAGCTAAGAATTTTTTAGAAATATGCTGCTTTAAGGAGTCTAGATTTTTACAAAACTCACTTGGTAGTAACCACACAGTAGCAAACCCAAAGACAGAAAGAATCCAAACTTTCAAAACAGAACTTTACAGCTTTTAATACTGGTCAGCCACTTCCATAGGGCAAATGAAGAGAGAGCAAAATCTTGTTGTAGCCAGGGGCAAGATCTGGAAGCAGTTTCCAATGATTCATCCCCCTCACTCCTATTTTCCTTCCCTTCATATGCAAATCCACATGCATCCCAGGCCCCTTTCTTCCTGTTACCCAGCCAGGGACTTCCTGTCAAGCTGTAATCTCCACTTCCAATTCATTGGGGTTTACTTTTCTTAAGTCTTAAGTCTGTAGCTATTCTTTACTTTCTAAATATCTAGATCCTCTGGAATCCTCTTACTAACCCTTGAACCCTTGGTTGAAATTTCCCTCTACTCTTTGCCTCATTTAATTTGCTATTCATGAATGTCATTCAGTAAGTATTCTTTAACCATGGTGTGCCATGCACTGTTTCAAATATTAAGACCCTAAGAGTAACAAAACAGATCAAAAAATGAGCAATGAAAGTATAGATGGTAACAGCCATCTTAACAATAATTGTCCTCCACATGGATCCAATGTTAGGGGTAGAAAAGTTGTTTTTAAAAAGACATCTTAATAAATAAACTCCAGATATTTCAAAAAGAGTGAAATCAAGTATTCCATGTATGTGTGTATGTTTGTATGCTGTGTTTAGTTGTTCAGTTGTATCCCACTCCAAACAGGAAAAGGAGTATGTCAAGGCTGTATATTGTCATCCTGTTTATGTAACTTATATGCAGAGTACATCATGAGAAACGCTGGAATGGAAGAAACACAAGCTGGAATCAAGATTGCCGGGAGAAATATCAATAACCTCAGATATGCAGATGACACCACCCTTATGGCAGAAAGTGAAGAGGAATTAAAAAGCCTCTTGATGAAGGTGAAAGTGGAGAGTGAAAAAGTTGGCTTAAAGCTCAACATTCAGAAAACGAAGATCATGGCATCTGGTCCCATCACTTCATGGCAAATAGATGGGGAAACAGTGTCAGACTTTATTTTTCTGGGCTCCAAAATCACTGCAGATGGTGACTGCAGCCATGAAATTAAAAGATGCTTACTCCTTGGAAGGAAAGTTATAACCAACCTAGATAGCATATTCAAAAGCAGAGACATTACTTTGCCAACAAAGGTTCGTCTAGTCAAGGTTATGGTTTTTCCACATGTATGGATGTGAGAGTTGGACTGTGAAGAAGGCTGAGCACCGAAGAATTGATGCTTTTGAACTGTGGTGTTGGAGAAGCCTCTTGAGAGTCCCTTCGACTGCAAGGAGATCCAACCAGTCCATTCTGAAGGAGATCAGCCCTGGGATTTCTTCGGAAGGAATGATGCTAAAGCTGAAACTCCAGTACTTTGGCCACCTTATGCGAAGAGCTGACTCATTGGAAAAGACTCTGATGCTGGGAGGGATTGGGGGCAGGAGGAGAAGGGGACGACAGAGGATGAGATGGCTGGATGGCATCACTGACTCGATGGACGTGAGTCTGAGTGCACTCTGGGAGTTGGTGATGGACAGGAAGGCCTGGCATGCTGCGATTCATGGGGTCGCAAAGAGTCGGACACGACTGAGCGACTGAACTGATCTGATCTGATCTGATCCCACTCCATGCAACCCTTTGCATTGCAGCCCACCAGGCTACACTGTCCATGGGATTTTCTAGGCAAGAATACTGGGAGTGGCTTGCCATTTCCTTCTCCAGGGGATCTCCCCAACCCAGGGATCAAAACAATGTCTTTTGTGTCTCCTGCATTGCAGGCGGATTCTTTACTTGCTAAAATATCCCACATATTATATGTATGTGTATGTGTGTGTGTATATATATATTTATATATATGCACATATTTGAAATTAGCGTTAAAATGCTTTCAGAAAAGGTCTTGCAGTCACTACCATCATTTTGAACCTGAGGCTTGCTAGATGAATGTTCTTGCAATAAAACGTAATATTGCCCTCACCTTTTAGTATATTGATTTATATTCATCTCCAGATGAAATTATATCTAAAAGGAATTTCACAACAGTAATGAAAGACAAGGGATAATTTATACTCCTTATAAATCTCTGAGTATCAAAGTTAAAATAAGGTGTGATACTTTTATTAATTGAATCATGACAGTCAAAATAGCCATCCCCTTCTACCATGTCCTTAATTCAAGATTTTATGCATTATGTTTATTTTGAAAACTTGGTCAGAGATTGTATTTACCAAATGTTTATATAGCAAGTCTTCTTGAATGATATTGAAGTGAACTACCTTTGAAAATACTAAATAGTGTGATTATTCCTGCTTATCATTAAGGAGACCAAACAAGGCACAATGGATTTGTCATTTATCCATTCACGGAGCACAAGGTGACAGGCTGCATTGCTGAAGGAGGTCCCTCTGTCCAGACCAAGCCCATGCCCCGGTCAGCTGCAGCAGGAGGGATTAGTGAAGAATGCTTATGACGCTGTTCATCAGTATCTTAGTTCATTTGGGATGTATAAAAAAATACTAGAGACTGGGTGGCTTATAAAGGACAGAAATTTATTTCTCACATTTCTGGAAGCTAGAAGTCTGAGACCATGGTGCCAACATGGTTAGCTAAGGGTCCTCTTCCAGACCGCAGACTTCTCATTTTGTCCTCATATGGTGGAAGGGGTGAGGGATCTCTGTGGAGCATTAACCCTACTCAAGAGGAGTCCACCCTTAAGAACCTCTCAAAAGCCTAACCTTCCAATGAGATCACACTGGGAATTAGGAGTTTAACATATGAATTCTGGGGAGACACAAAATTCAGACCATAGTGGTCATCTCATTGAAAATCCAACCCCTTCTGCCTTGCCCTCTTCCCCTATAAAGGATTGAAAAGCCAAATACTAATATATCTTTACTTTACTTTCCTTACAGTCATGTAACAAAGTCATACTGATATATTAATATAAGGGGGAAAAACCTGTTGAGGGTAGAAAACAAGGGCTTCTAGGAAACACTGCTTTCAAATTAAAGAGGTGTTTGTGACTATTTTCCTCCTTCCCGCTTTTAAAGTAAAAATGC
The DNA here is from genome assembly GCF_003369695.1 of Bos indicus x Bos taurus. Lineage (NCBI taxonomy): Eukaryota > Metazoa > Chordata > Mammalia > Artiodactyla > Bovidae > Bos > Bos indicus x Bos taurus. The sequence continues at coordinate 18,065,185 of NC_040081.1, read as the reverse complement.
GTCCCTGACCTGTGGAAGTCACGAATGCTATGGAGTCCAGAAGCCAACATGCTAAAGAGAGATTCCAGGTGCCTAAGTGTTCAACGATGTCACTGAGTCACTGCACCAAGCACAGGACTACTCCCATCCAGATTTCTTCTTCTATGAGGATAAAACCCTACTTGCTTCAGCTCTGATTAGCTGTATTTTTTGATACTTGTAGCTTAAATCTACCAACACAGTGCTTGAGCTTGTATATTGAGCAAATCCAAGTTAAAATCCATCCTCAAACATTTGATACCTGAAGGATCTCAGACAAAGTTCATCTCCTCTCCTGGTCTCATTGTCCCCATTGACATCTTTCACATATCTATAGTCAGATTTACAATCTCCCCTCTATGGTTATCATTAGCCTGTGGAAGTAACTCTTCATGAGAAACCAATCTATCTTGCCCCCAAAGCATACGGAGTTTTAAATGACAAACTATTTGAAAATACATGACAGGGGAAAGCAGCAGGAGGGAGAAAAATGCAAAAAATATTTATTTCTCTGTAGACTTAAAAAGATGTAGATGAGAATGTACAAGGAAAATAAATGCTTACAAAAGAGATTTAAAAAAAAAAAAAAAAACTTTTTTGCATGATGATGTGGTACCCAACTTGAAACCTGTAATATTTTTCAGGTGGCAGCAGGAGACCATTAAAATACCAAGACCCAGAGACATAGGGGAGTTTAGGCCAGTGAAGGAAAAGCCGGGTGGAGCCAAACTTCAATATCTGACAGGAATAAAGCAGCAAAAATGGCTGGAAATGTACTTCAAGATTAAGAGACCTGGAAACCTGGAAGATGGATTATAATAACTGAGAAAGAAAAGGATCCCAAATTGCAAATAAATCTATTATTTAAATCCTCATGATCTCTGCACAGATTTTGAAAACGTCCTATACATATACATCAGCATTGTATAAGCAGGGAAAATAAAATGAAACAAAGCAAAATAAGTGAAAGAGAGACTGCAGTGTTGCCAGAGAATAAGCGTTTTACAAAACCAAAGCCAAGAAACTGAATAATTAAAGAGATTAAATATACATGTCTCTGGTGCAAAAGGGCTAAAATCAATACAGAAGTCTGTGTGCTCTGTTGTGACCCACTCTGCAACCACATGGACTGTAGCCTGCCAGGCTCCTCCGTCCATGGGATTCTCCAGGCAAGAATCCTGGAGTGGGTTGCCATTTCCTTCTCCAGAGGATCTTCCCAAGCCAGCGATCGAACCTGGGTCTGTCTCTTGTGTCTTTCTGCATAGGCAGGCGGATTCTTTACCACTGGCGCCACCTGGGAAGCCTAGAAAGCTCATGATCAGATTTCAAGTGAACAGAGACGATCTTCCAACTAAATTGTGAAAGCAAGAGAGAAAACATTGTTATCTGGAAAACTCCACTTCCATGAGTGAGAGAAAACCACCAGGAAAACAGGTTTAAACCAGCTGGCTTCCTGGTTTTGGAAGGGAATATTTAATTCAGCTCCCTCATTTTATTAATGAGAGCTTGTGGTTCAAAGAAGTTGTAGAACAAAATAAAGCGTAGGCTGTGTTTCCTCTCTGTGACCTGTTTCCCTTGAGATGGACAATATCCTCCCTTTCTGAAGGAAACTAGAAAATCTTCTGCAATATAAAGAAAACATGGACATGAACATGCATCAGAGATAAAATTCTTACACTGATCAATTGCTCATCAATTTATTTATTCCTAGCCTATCTCATTGGAATGTAGAAAACAAGTTAAGAATACATGTAACATTATGAGGATCTTTGTTAAAAAAAAAAAATAACAATAGCTAAAGGAAGGAAATATAGGAAGGAGGGAGGAAGCAGCAAAATTTGTCCATGGTTCATATTTGCATCCACCTTGCAGCTGGTGATGGATGGGGAGGCCTGGCGTGCTGCGATTCATGGGGTCACAAAGAGTCGGACATGACTGAGTGACTGAACTGAACTGCCTAATTTTAGATATTCTTAACTCCCTGCACAGCCCACCACACACATCAATATTCAGCCCAAATATCTGATTGTTGTTATTCAGTTGTTAAGTCGTGTCTGACTCCTTGCGACCCCATGGACTATAGCCCGCCAGGCCCCTCTGTTTTATGGGATTCTCCAGGCAAGAACACTGGAGTGGGTTGCCATTTTCTTCTCCAGAGGATCTTCCTGGATCAGGGATTGAATCCACATCTTCTACACTTGCAGGCAGATTCTTTGCCACTGAGCCACCGAAGAAGCCAAATACCTGATTAGTAAATGTTAAATGCCTTCTCCCACTGTACTGGTGCACGGTGAACCAAAATGGCAGCACACACAGACCTGCAGGTGAAGAGGGTCTTGAGCAGGAAGAGGCTTCTCTTAGAAACCTGAGGGGGCTGTGGAGAAGAATTTGGAGTGAGACCCAAATCCTGCAGAAGAAAGGTGGCTCCAGGGGGCTAGGGGATGGTTTTACAGAGTCCTGAGGCCGGTCTGGGCCTCCTTAGGTTGGGATTGGGGCCAAGTAGCTCTGGCCTTGCCAGGTTGGGCTGGATTGTCTGTGACCTATCCCTGCCTGTCCCCTTGTTTTGAGCTCCTGAGTATTTTGCTGCACTGCCTTCAGGGATTCAGTTCCATGATAAGACCTGAAGCGAGTATTTCAAATGGGAGCCCCTTTGGGGAGCTTGCCTGAGCTAATTCCTCTAGAATTCTGCCTCCTCATTTGCTTTGACAAACTCCAAATCCAGCTTGTATTTTTAGGCTATTTATTTGATTCCATACCTTGAAAGGTTGAAGGATCTACAGTTGAGAAGGTCAGATATTTTCATAGCAATGTTTGTTTCAGGACTTTGGCCCTCAACTCACCCCCTGTTTGAAAACCATGTCAGAAAAAGAAGTCCAGTAAAGTTGTTTTCAAGTCAAATTAGTATCAGAAGAATTGGCTTCTCCCTTTGTTTAAACAATTGCTTTAAAATGTGTTATTACCCAGAAACATTTTGCCACCTGAGTGGTCAGGATTCTCACATCATTACTAACCCCAAATCATGTGTTTTTTGTGGTGGGGGGAGAGGGGATAACTGAGGAGAGAGGATAGGATTGGAAAGGACCCTAGACCTCATCTAATTTAAATCTGTACTTTTATAAAAAAGGCAACTGAGTTCTAGAAAAGTCTTAGTCAAAGGTTAAGATTCAGTATATTCTCTGTCTTACCCCACACTTTTTGATTGGGAGTTTAACCACTCCAGTATTCTTGCCTGTAGAATCCATGGACAGAGGAGCCTGTTGGGCTCTAGTCCACAGGGTTGCAAGGAGTCAGACACAACTGAGTAATTAACACTTGTTTTTAGAAGAGCAACATGTTCCTTCTTTTTGTTTTTTAATTTTATTTTATTTTTAAACTTTACATAATTGTATTAGTTTTGCCAAATATCAAAATGAATCCGCCACAGGCATACATGTGTTCCCCATCCTGAACCCTCCTCCCTCCTCCCACCCCACACCATCCCTCTGGGTCGTCCCAGTGCACCAGCCCCAAGCAACATGTTCCTTCTTAACACTGACTTTTTGTCAACCTTTGCATAAGAAATTTGATAGCTAAAATCTCTGTTGCTCCTAATAAATGAAGCTGTTTGTTATTGCCCTGAGGGGGAAAAATAATAACAGTAACGAGTCTAGATTTCACTGTCAGAAAGTTGTCACTCCTTGGAATAACAAAGCATCTTCTTTGGCAATGGCCATTTCCCTCAGTCATTAGGGGCAATGACTGAGCCTGCTTCTGACAGCAGAGGACTCTGAAGACAGGAATGCCATGAAGGTGCTTGTTACAACTGGGAATGTAGAATGAAGGTCTGAATTAACAAGCAGTTAGAGATACAGATGGAGACCCAGAGGACAAGTGACTAGGAGGAGAGTGCTGGCATTAGGGCCAAGAAAGGATGCCCCTGGGCCCTCCCCTTGCTCTAGTCCAGCCACCTCATCCCTCCTGGGAGCTCTGTCCTCACATCTAGAATGGAGACATGGCCTGAAGTACTGGTGACTCTGGACAGATCAGCTTCCTGGTCTTATCAGAGAACTGAATGTCCATCCAGTCACCTATTCATCTATTTATGAATTTATTTTTATCCCTCCTTGTTCCAGAAGGATTTGAGAGAGCTCAAATGAAACATAACAAAACAGCATAAGTTAAAGCAGGAAGGAAAGATGGAAGAAGAAAAGTGAAGAACTGACAAGGGATCCCAGCAGGAGACTGAAAGCAAACACTTCAAAATGCATTTTGTGAAAGTTCATCTTGCTGTACCCATGTGACTTATGTCCTTTCTGCATGTCTATATAGATGGCAATTTAGTGGGAAGAGGGGAGGACAGGGTGAGATGTATGGAGAGAGTAACATGGAAACTTCCATGTTCCTTTTACAGGGTGAGATGTATGGAGAGAGTAACATGGAAACTTCCATGTTACTTTTACCATATGTAAAATAGATAGCCAATGGGAATTTGCTGTATGGCTCGGGAAACTCAAACAGGGGCTCTGTATCAACCTGGAGGGGTGGGATGGGGAGAGAGATGGGAGGGAGGTTCAAGAGGGAGGGGATATATGTATACCTATGGCTGATTCATGTTGAGGTTTGACAGAAAACAGCAAAACTCTGTAAAGCAATTATCCTTCAATAAAAAATAAATTTAAAAAATAAACTACTCTTCTTAAAAATAATAATAATAATTACTGAGAAAAAGACAGTATTGTATTATCTCACTTATATGTGGAATCACTCCATAAAAGAACTCATAGATGCAGAGAACAAGTTGCCAGTTGCCAGAGGCAGGGGCTAGGGGTGAGCAAAATGAGTGAAGGGAGTCAAAAGGTACAGACTTTCAATTGTAAACTAAGTTAAGTCCTGGGGATGTAATGTACAGCATGGTGACTATAGTTAATAATACTGTATTGCATATTTGAAAGTTGCTAAGGGAGTAAATCTTAAAATTTCTTATCACAAGGGAAAAAGTTGTTAACTATGTGTGGTGATATATGAACTAGACCTCCTGTGGTGATCATTTGGGCAACATATACCAATGTCAAGTCATTATGTTATACACTTGAAACTAATGTTTTATCAGTTGTATCTGAAAAATAAAAAAAAAAAAAAACAACACTAACTTTTACACGTTAGTCAGTCTTCTAAGTTCATCCATCTTACTGCAGTATTTAATACTAACAACCCTAGAAAGTGATTCCTATTATTACCTTAGAACTGAGAAACAGAGGATTAGGAACTTTAAGAATTTGCTGAAGATAAAACTTGGAGTCAACTAAGGCATCCATTTAGCCAGGCTGTCATCCATAGGGTCCATACTCTTAAACTACTCTACTAAGGGTCCATCTTTGTGAACACTCCAGGTATTTTTTTTCAGTCTTCACTGAAGACAAAACAAATTACATGTATTCAGTAACAATGCAACACAGATGGATAATTTTGTAATGAGTTAATATTTTGAAAACTTTATAATTTTAATAAGAAATAACCTTTGTATACATTTATGGAATATTGTGCTGGCTTGCTCTGAAATTGTCCTATTTTATTAATGACCTGGGGTCATAGGTGAAGCCCATGTTTCTGAAGTCTGCCATTAAGGTCAGCTTTTTTACAATGGCCCTCTTCTGCTAACCTGTCAAAGTTGAGCATTTGTAGCAATCAAATTCCCACCTAACATGTAAAGATTAGCATCATGTTTGAGGAGGAGATAATAAAAATCAAACATACTTTCTATGGAGTATCATTTTCTTTTAATCCAAAAGTACTAAAACTGAAAGTCCAGCTGAAAGAACTTTGCATTCCATTATTATCTCATAACTTCATTCATTCTCATTATCATAATGATAATCTCACTCATTGAGATTGAACTAGTCTCTCCCTTGAACTAGAAAATGAGATTGATTACTAAGAGTTCAAGTCTGTGATATGATTCTAAATATTCTGCAAGGCAATCACTTGCTATGATACCATAGATGGCCAAAAAAAAACAAAATTTATAATTTGCTATAATAAAGGCCTAATATAGGATCAGGGCAAATAATAAAAGAAGAAATCAGTACTCAGAGGAAGAAACCTCCCACGTGATAATAAATCACATGTTATTTAGACTACTGTTTTAGAAGAACAATTAGGATAACATGTAGCTATAATTTAAAATAGGCAGAGAGTAAGGCAGGGGTAAAGAACAGAGAGAGAGGACACAAGAAGGTCCTTTTATAAACAGAAGGGTAGAATACAAGCATGCTATTTTTGTGTAAGGCACATGTTGACTTAGAAAGAATTAGTCGTCATGAGCCACTACAGCTCACTTAAACATGTCTTTGAAAGGGATCTTCCAGAGATGGTTAAAATTATACATATTTTAAAAAATGTCACCCAAAATACTTTTTTTTGTGAGGAGGTTCATGAGTTGCAAACTATCCTAAAAATTCAGAAACTGAAAATAATATACCTACATAATTTGACAGCAAATACAGATACAAAATATGTCTTCAAGCTAACAAAAGAAGCAAAAGATTTAAATAGGGCACTCAATAAAGAATTTACCCTATGAAGAATAAAAAGAGAGTGGAAAAATAAAAAGATAAGCAATATAGCAGCCATTCTGACTGGTGTGAAATGGTGCCTCATTATGGTTTTGATTTGCATTTCTCTGATACTGAGTGATGTTGAGCATCTTTTCATGTGTTTTTTAGTCATCTGTATGTCTTCTTTGGAGAAATGTCTGTTTAGTTCTTTGGCCCATTTTTTGATTGGGTCGTTTATTTTTCTGGAATTGAGCTGCAGGAGTTGCTTGTATATTTTTGAGATTAATTCTTTGTCAGTTGCTTCATTTGCTATTATTTTCTCCCATTCTGAAGGCTGTCTTTTCACCTTGCTTAGAGTTTCCTTTGTTGTGCAGAAGCTTTTAATTTTAATTAGGTCCCATTTGTTTATTTTTGCTTTTATTTCCAATAGTCTGGAAGGTGGGTCATAGAGGATCCTGCTGTGATTTATGTCGGAGAGTGTTTTTCCTATGTTCTCCTCTAGGAGTTGTATAGTTTCTGGTCTTCATTTAGATCTTTAATCCATTTTGAGTTTATTTTTGTGTATGGTGTTAGACGAAGAAGGCAATGGCACCCCACTCCAGTACTCTTGCCTGGAAAATCCCATGGATGGAGGAGCCTGGTAGGCTGCAGTCCATGGGGTTGCTAAGAGTCGGACACGACTGAGTGACTTCACTTTCACTTTTTACTTTCATGCATTGGAGAAGGAAATGGCAACCCACTCCAGTGTTCTTGCCTGGAGAATCCCAGGGACAGGGAAGCCTGGTGGGCCGCCGTCTATGGGGTTGCACAGAGTCAGACACAACTGAAGCGACTTAGCAGCAGCAGCAGCAGCATGGTGTTAGAAAGTGTTCTAGTTTCATTCTTTTACAAGTGGTTGATCAGTTTTCCCAGCACCACTTGTTAAAGAGATTGTCTTTTGTCCATTGTATATTCTTGGCTCCTTTGTCAAAGATAAGGTGCTCAACATTACTCATTATCAGAGAAATGCAAATCAAAACCACGAGGCACCATTTCACCTCAGTCAGAATGGCTGCAATACAAAAGTCTACAAGCAATAAATGCTGGAGAGGGTGTGGAGAAAAGGGAACCCTCTTACACCGTTGGTGGGAATGCAAACTAGTACAGCCACTATGGAGAACAGTGTGGAGATTCCTTAAACAACTGGAAATAGAACTGCCTTATGACCCAGCAATCCCACTGCTGGGAATACACACCGAGGAAACCAGAATTGAAAGAGACACGTGTACCCCAATGTTCATCACAGCACTGTTCATAACAGCCAGGACATGGAAGCAACCTAGATGTCCAGCAGCAGACGAATTGATAAGAAAGCTGTGGTACATATGCACAATGGAGTATTACTCAGCCATTAAAAAGAATACATTTGAATCAGTTCTAATGAGGTGGATGAAACTGGAGCCTATTATACAGAGTGAAGTAAGCCAGAAAGAAAAACACCAATACCGTATATTAACTCATATATATGGAATTTAGAAAAATGGTAATGATAACCCTGTATGCGAGACAGCAAAAGAGACACAGATGTATACAACAGTCTTATGGACTCTGTGGGAGAGGGCGAGGGTGGGATGATTTGGGAGAATGGCGTTGAAACATGTATAATATCATATGTGAAATGAATCGCCAGTCCAGGTTCGAGGCATGAGACAGGATGCTCAGGGCTGGTGCACTGGGATGACCCAGAGGGATGGGATGGGGAGGGAGGTGGGAGGGGGGTTCAGGATGGGGAACACGTGTACTCCCGTGGCAGATTCACGTTGATGTATGGCAAAACCAATACAATAGTGTAAAGTAATTAACCTCCAATTAAAATAAATAAATTTATAGTAAAAAAAAAGATAAGCAATATAATTTAAATATGTATAATTTGACTGTTTGCCATTTTCCTTTTTTGATAATGTTAGTTTTCTAAGAGCTTAGCCAAAATATACTGGAGAACTTCTTCACATAAATATCAGAAATCCCTGCCATTTGATGTACAGAAATGAAAACCAGAGTGATTAATGTCAAGCCAGAAATTCACTAACCCTACTACAGAAAACTGCTACTTGAAAACAACAACAGTCCATAAAACATTAATGGTATGTTAAATCAGATGACAACTTTAAAATTCTTAAATCAGGGAATCTTCATTTTAAATTAAAACTTCATGTGAAATGTTGCAGACTCTCACATAAAATGGTTATTCAGAGAAAGAAAGAACTGGTCTCAAGAAATGTGTGTATATATGAGTGTGAATGTATGTGTCTCTATAGATTTCTGGTTAGTCTCACAATCCAACTTAACAAGAATTCATGTTATGAAACCTAAAGGTCAACCCAAACTTGACTTTCTTTTTTGCACTCCAGTTGATCTTATCCTCTACCACAACACAAGGGATAATAAAGGGCAGGGTCTATTTTCTTCATTATTGAGGTGTAATTGACATGCAATAAACATATATAAAGTATGTAGTTTGATAAGTTATGACATGCATTTACTTGAGTAGCCATTACCAGTCAGTATGGTGAACATATCCATCACCCCTGAAAGTTTATTATTGCCCCTATGAAATATCTCCCTCCCCGCTTCTCCACTGTTTGCTTTCTCCTTTTCCTCAATCCCCAAACAACCACTGATCTGCTTTCTGTCACTGTAGCTTAATTTGCATTTTCTAAACATTTTTGTAAACTGGATCAAACAAAACGAACTCTTCTTTTTGTCTGACTTTTCTTACTCAGCATAATTATTTGGAGATTCATCCACATTGTGTGTGTACCAGTAGTTCAGTCTTCTTTCTTGCTGGGTAGTATTCCATTTTATGAATGTTACACAATGTATCTATGCAGCCCCTTATCACTGGACATTTGAGTTTTTTCCCAATTGTCAACTATCATATGTAAAACTGCTATCTGCATTTATGTCCAAGATTTTGTACTGACCTATAATTTCCATCATCTTAGGTAAGTAACTAGGACTATAGTGAATAGACCATATGGTAACAGTAGGTTTAACTTTTTAGGAAACTACCAAATCACTTTGTACAGTGGTTTTACTATTTAAATTTCCACCACCAGTGGGTGGGAGTTCCTCCTCATTTTTTTAACACTTGGCATGGCCAATCATCTAACTCGAGCCGTTCGAATAGGCAAAAAGTACTATCAGGTCGTGTTTTTAATTTTAATTTCTCTATTGAGCATGTTTTCATGCGCTTACTTATAGTTAATATTTTCTCTGGAGACAAGTCTATTGAAAGATTTTACACAGGTCATTACTGGGCTGTTTGTTTCATAATTATTAAATTTTGAGGGTTCTTTATATATTCTGGAAACAAGATCTTCATCAGATATAACATTTGCAAATATTTTCTCACAAAATATGAACTGTCTTCTCATACTGTTAACAAATTCCTTAAAAGACCATAAGTTTTAAATGTTGATGAAGTTTAATTTATTTTTTTTCTTATATAGATTGTGCTTTTGTATTGTAGTTAATAAATCTTTGTCTACCTCAAGGTCACAAACATTTTCTCCAATGTGCTCTGCTGGAATATTCAGCTTTAGGTTCTACATTTAGATCTTTGATTCATTTTAAGTTAATTAAAGATTGAAGTTGTTTTTATTTTTGCATGTGGATATTCAATTTTTTCAGCACCATTTGTTGGAAAGGTCTCAATGAGCTATAATCAAAGTGTCATCAGGGCTATGTTTCTCTTGGAGCATCCAGGGGAGAATTCTTTTTTTCTGCTTTATCTAGTTCCATCTACATCCCTAATTTCCTTTGCCACATAACCTAATATATTCAACGTTCCAGAGGTTAACATATGGACATCTTTGGGGGTGCTGGGCATTATTTTGGCTGCAACACATAGTTACAGAAATTCATGTTTTCCTACTCTAAAAACCTTCCTCCATCCTTTATTATAAGTCTGCTACCATAACTAATTATTACCACACTACAGCGGCTAATTCCCATTTCCTTTCAGTTAGCCTTGTCCTAAAGCAGTTCAATGAACAGCGCCCTCCTTTAATGTATGAAAATCAATGTCAGTATCGTAACATATAATAAATCACTTACTTAATCTAGAAAACTGCGTGTCTATTTCTATTTTTGAGAAGCAGCAATGAAATATGCAACCACCATAAAGTTCTAAGCAAATATCTGTTATAGTAATTCCATAGATGAATTTTTTCATTGAGTGGGTTATCATATGCAATACCTTTAATGAAATTCTCAATTCTAAGCATATTTGATTCAGGGGAACCAAAATAGTAATCATAGTTACTATTTACTCAGTACTTACCGTATATCAGGTATCTGTGAAACACTCATCACCTTGCTTAATCTTTACAACAGACTACAACAACTTAATCATACAACAAACTACTTACAAACACAAGTAGGTTTTCTTCTCCCTATTACAGAGAAAGCTGAGGTACAGAGTAACAGAAACATTAAATAATCTGCCAAAGGTCATATCTTTACTGTGTCAGGGAGCCACTGTTGATGCCTAGTCATGACACCACACTGCAGTGATGCAACACTAAAGGAACCACACACAGGATGGCAGGGGTAACATTAGGAAATGCCCAGAGACCTGAAGTTTTCTTCTTAGTTTTTGATATCAAATCAGCCCTTGACCTGCCCATCATCTCATAGTTTGCTCAGGTTTTACCTTGTATTGATAAGCTTTGTCTAGATTATGCTCTGGTAACAAATGACCCCAGAATCTTTGTGATTTTCAACAACAAAAATTAACTTTTCAACTTACATTGTGTGGGCATGACTGACAGCTCCCACCCGGAACAGGAAGTTCACCTGAAACAGAGAGGACAAAGATGGGACGCTCTGAAAGGGGCATGTGAGCGTCCTGCTCACTTTCCCTTGGTCAAAGTAAGTCGCAAGACCAAGCTTGACGTCTGTTAAACAGAAAAGCATAATCTTTCTACAGAAAGAGGCAATACATTTGGGGAACAAAAGCAAAATCTATCACAAACCTCGTGATTCATGTTTCTATTTCTCTGGCTTACTCTAAGCCCTCCCCTCCTGCATCTTTGCCCACTGGTTTCTCTAGCTCTCAAACTATCCCTATATCTGTCCTTCGTCGCAATGAACTTTTCTCTATTTCCCTGTTTTAAGTGCTTGCCAGGTGCACATCTGTTAAATGAACCCCTTCACTTGGGTCTGGGGATTTTCCCCTACAAATGGCTCTAACAGAGCCCCAGTGTCCAGGGATCCACTTCTCTGGCATTAGTTTACATAGATATTTCCTGAATTTACTGAATGACTTGAGTTTGAATCTTAAAAAAAAAAAAATCACATTCCATTCTTAACAGATAGCCTGAAGGAAGAATGAGGGAGCGCTACTATATGATAGAAACGTTTTCTAGTTATAGACAAAATTAAGCGAGGGGGAAATACTTCTTGGTCATAGCTCCCACCCCCAACTTCTTGCTCCTGCACGCGCCACAGTCATTATTACACGTGTCAGGAGTCGCTAGATTATAACCTGTGCTTTTGAAGTTCATGTAAAATAGACTAAATTTCTTTTGTGTCACTCAGACTCCTATTGTTTTAAAAATTAATTTTAAGATACTTACAGCCATGTGTGGGTCTGCATAATCTTTTGAAAGCAGTTTATAAAAATCTGATTTGCTTGTGGTATACATTTAAACTGCTTTAAATTGTATATAAACATCACCTATCAGTCAAGAACTGATTATTCTGAAAGAATGTGCATTGTGTCCTCAAAATCTGCAACATTGACCAACACTAACTAGATCCTTAAACATACTGTGGAAAATGAGAAGGCAGTACCTAAGTGTTAGACCCATATCTCTATCAAACATTCACTCTGGAGTGTCTCTTTATAACCCCAAACTGATATACTGAATTGTATAATTAAACCCAGATTGATATATCTAATTATATCAACAATTTTTTTTAAATTTTATTTTATTTTTAAACTTTACAATATTGTATTAGTTTTGCCAAATATCGAAATGAATCCGCCACAGGTATACCTGTGTTCCCCATCCTGAACCCTCCTCCCTCCTCCCTCCCCATACCATCCCTCTGGGTCGTCCCAGTGCACCAGCCCCAAGCATCCAGTATCTTGCATCGAACCTGGACTGGCGACTCGTTTCGTACATGATATTATACATGTTTCAATGCCAGTCTCCCAAATCTCCCCACCCTCTCCCTCTCCCACAGAGCCCATAAGACTGATCTATACATCAGTGTCTCTTTTGCTGTCTCATACACAGGGTTATTGTTACCATCTTTCACCCCCGACTCCCATGCCCACCAACAACTCACTCTTTCTGTATTTCCCAGGTTGTAAAAATGTGCCATCATTTACTCAAGTGCCCAAGACAGACTCTGGGGATCCTAACAGACTCTTAAGTATCTCACCTCCCTCACCAGCTCAGTTACCAAGCCTTCACACCTTCTGTATGCTTTTCAAAGTTGTCAGTATTCCCCATTTCTACCACCTGTGCCCTGGTTTATACATGCATCACATCATACTAAAAGCTTTGAGCAATCTCCTTATTGGACTCACTCCTCACCCTTAGCTGACATTGCAATATCTATGCAACACAAATCTCACTGTGTTACTTTACTACCCAAATTTTTTTAATTATAAGGTCTACCACTTATCAAGCCTACTGTGGTAATCAGTTTAAGAATTTTCCATGGAACAGTTCATAATAGTCTCACAACAACCCTGTAGTTGAGATACTACTATTATCTATGATTAATGTGAGAAAACTCATGCACAGAAAGGAGACATAATAATATAAAGCTCCAGATTCAAACGCAGGCCGTATGTTTCCAGAGTTCCTCTTCTTCAGCACCACACTCTATTATACTGCATTTTTCTACTTATATTTATTCACTTCTCAGAAACAACGCCTCCCACCCAGCTTCAGGATAAGTTGCGAAGGCCTATAAGGCCATTTGTGGTATGTCTCTTCTCTGTCTCTCCTGCCTTATCTCTTTCTGCACTTGGTTGGTCTCAGTCCTGTGCAAACATTTGTATCTGCTATATGCATCATGCTCTGTCAAGCTCACTCATATCCCTGTGCCTTTTTTATACCATTCCCTCCCCTTAGAGTATATGTCCTGTTCTTTTCTTCCTGCTCACTTCTTGAGACTAAGTTCAAATATCATCTCCTCTAGCAACTATTTTTGTCCCAAGTGTTTCTCTCTGGGTACCCTTGGCACCATGTGTTATACACATCATTACTATCATGTCATGTCTCTGACAGAGCTAAAGTACTAGTCAGCTTTTTCATGGACGTTGGAGCTACTTGAGAACAAGGACTATTGCACAATATGAGAATTTTTAACAGTGCTGAGCACAACGTATGTGTTTAAGACATGTTTTGATAAATAGATGGATGGATGAATGAATAGATAACCCTTACATTTGCACTGCTCTATATGGTAGCCATTAGCTACATGGGACTATTAAGCACTTAACGTGGCTGTCTGGGGCGGCCTTCCAAATAGCTGTGAAAAGAAGAGAAGTGAAAAGCAAAGGAGAAAAGGAAAGATATAAGCATCTGAATGCAGAGTTCCAAAGAATAGCAAGAAGAGATAAGAAAGCCTTCCTCAGAGATCAATGTAAAGAAATAGAGGAAAACAACAGAATGGGAAAGACTAGAGATCTCTTCAAGAAAATTAGAGATACCAAGGGAACATTTCATGCAAAGATGGGCTCGATAAAGGACAGAAATGGTATGGACCTAACAGAAGCAGAAGATATTGAGAAGAGGTGGCAGGAATACACAGAAGAACTGTACAAAACAGATCTTCACGACCCAGATAATCACGATGGTGTGATCACTGACCTAGAGCCAGACATCCTGGAATGTGAAGTCAAGTGGGCCTTAGAAAGCATCACTACCAACAAAGCTAGTGGAGGTGATGGAATTCCAGTTGAGTTATTTCAAATCCTGAAAGATGATGCTGTGAAAGTGCTGCACTCCATATGCCAGCAAATTTGGAAAACTCAGCAGTGGCCACAGGACTGGAAAAGGTCCATCTTCATTCCAATCCCAAAGAAAGGCAATGGCAAAGAATGCTCAAACTACCACACAATTGCACTCATCTCACACGCTAGTAAAGTAATGCTCAAAATTCTCCAAGCCAGGCTTCAGCAATATGTGAACCATGAACTTCTTGATGTTCAAGCTGGTTTTAGAAAAGGCAGAGGAACCAGAGATCAACTTGCCAACATATACTGGATCATGGAAAAAGCAAGAGAGTTCCAGAAAAACATCTATTTCTGCTTTATTGACTATGCCAAAGCCTTTGACTGTGTGGATCACAATAAACTGAGGAAAATTCTGAAAGAGATGGGAATACCAGACCACCTGACATGCCTTTTGGGAAATCTGTAGGCAGGTCAGGAAGCAATAGTTAGAACTCTACACGGAACAACAAACTTGTTCCAAATAGGAAAAGGAGTACGTCAAGGCTGTACATTGTCACCCTGCTTATTTAACTTATGTGCAGAGTACATCACGAGAAACGCTGGACTGGAAGAAACACAAGCTGGAATAAAGACTGCCAGGAGAAATATCAATAACCTCAGATATGCACATGACACCACCCTTATGGCAGAAAGTGAAGAGGAACTAAAAAGCCTCTTGATGAAAGTGAAAGTGGAGAGTGAAAAAGTTGGCTTAAAGTTCAACATTCAGAAAACGAAGATCATGGCATCTGGTCCCATCATTTCATGGGAAATAGATGGGGAAACAGGGGAAACAGTGTCAGACTTTATTTTGGGGGCTCCAAAATCACTGCAGATGGTGACTGCAGCCATGAAATTAAAAGACGCTTACTCCTTGGAAGAAAAGTTATGACCAACCTAGACAGCATATTCAAAAGCAGAGACATTACTTTGCCAACAAAGGTCCATCTAGTCAAGGCTATGGTTTTTCCTGTGGTCACATATGGATGTGAGAGTTGGACTGTGAAGAAGGCTGAGTGCCAAAGAATTGATGCTTTTGAACTGTGGTGTTGGAGAAGACTCTTGAGAGTCCCTTGGACTGCAAGGAGATCCAACCAGTCCATTCTAAAGATCAGCCCTGGGTGTTCTCTGGAAGGAATGATGCTAAAGCTGAAACTCCAGTACTTTGGCCACCTCATGAGAAGAATTGACTCACTGGAAAAGACTCTGATGCTGGGAGGGATTGAGGGCAGGAGGAGAAGGGGATGACAGAGGATGAGATGGCTGGATGACCTCACCAACTCGATGGACGTGAGTCTGAGTGAACTCCGGGAGTTGGTGATGGACAGGGAGGCCTGGCGTGCTGCGGTTCATGG
The DNA here is from genome assembly GCF_003369695.1 of Bos indicus x Bos taurus. Lineage (NCBI taxonomy): Eukaryota > Metazoa > Chordata > Mammalia > Artiodactyla > Bovidae > Bos > Bos indicus x Bos taurus. The sequence goes on along the minus strand of NC_040081.1, from coordinate 18,049,277 downwards.
GGTTGCAAAAGAGTCGGACACGACTGAGTGACTGAACTGACTGTGGTTAGTCTGAATCTAGATATACTGAAATGTAAAATATACATACATACATAGTTTTAAAACTATGTATGACAAATGTATGTATGTATATATACATATTTCATGGATAGTTTTTTTTTTTTTTTTTTTACATTGACCATATGTTGAAGTGGCCTTCCCTTCTAGTTCAATTGGTAAACAATCTGCCTGCAATGCAGGAAACCCCAGTTCAAAGGGATAGGCTACCCACTCCAGAATTCTTGGGCTTCCCTGGTGGCTCAGCTGGTAAAGAATCCATCTGCAATGAGGGAGACTTGGGTTTGATCCCTGGGTTGGAAAGATCTCCTGGAGAAAGGAAAGGCTACGCACTCCAGTATTCTGGTCTAGAGAATTTCATGGACTTGTATAGTCCACAGGGTCGCAAAGAACTGGACAAGACTGAGCGACTTTTACTTTCATATGTGGAAGTAATAATGGATTATGTATTTGGTTAAGTAAAATTTATAATTAAAATTATTTTTATTGTTTATTTAACAGCACTTGTCTATTATGCTATTAGAAAACTTAAAATCATGTATGTGACTTGTATTAGGGCTTCCCAGGTGGCATTAGTGGATTCTTTACTGTCTGAGCCACCAGGGAAGCCCAGTAGTAAAGAATTTACCTACAGTGCAGGAGACACAGGAGATGTGGGTTTGATCCCTAGGTCAGGAATATCCCCTGGAGTAGGAAATGACAACCCACTCCAGTATTCTTGGTTGGAAAATCACATGGACAGAGGAGCCTGGTAGGCTGCAGATCATGGGGTGGCAAAGAGTCAGACATGGCTGAGCGATAGCACACACGTGTGGCTTGTATTATATTTCTATTTTGCAATGCTGCCTTGGAGAAATGGATTAAGATGGCTAGTGGATGCTGGTTAGCAATGCTGGTTTAGGCCACAAGATGGTGGTTTGGGGACAACACTGATTTCTGAGCAGAGGTACAGTTGGAAAGAAAATTCAAAGGTAAGAGAGTAGAGAGCTATGTCTGTGGCAACAACCTAGTCAGGGCCTCTGGATTGTCCCATTACTAAAAGTTGGCAAATTATGGGAAAACTACTCATTTAGGAGGCAGGGTAAGATACAGCTATGTTTATTGTAGATTGAGAGTAAGCAAATTAAATCATGAGCCAAAGCAAAGTAGGCACTCCGTGACACAGAACTAAACACTGTCTAGGTATTCCTCATTCCCTGAATCATACCAGTGGGAACTTGAACTCTAAGGGAAGCATAAGAGCAAGAGGAGCCTAGGCACAGTGAAGAATAAGTCAGAAGACAACCAAACACTCACACAGTTGTATGTGTCCACCACAGAGCCTGGAACATAGTAGGTGTTCAATTAGCAATTGTGGGATGAATAAGTGAATGAATCAGTACCAAAGCAGGTCGACAAGGAGCCAGAAGAGCAACTGGGTTTTATGGTAAACTCCAGTACTCTTGCCTGGAAAATCCCATGGATGGAGGAGCCTGGTGGGCTGCAGTCCATGGGGTCGCTAGGAGTCAGAACACGACTGAGCAACTTCACTTTCATGCATTGGAGAAGGAAATGGCAACACACTCCAGTGTTCTTGCCTGGAGAATCCCAGGGACAGGGGAGCCTGGTGGGCTGCCGTCTATGGGGTCGCACAGAGTCGGACACGACTGAAGTGACTTGCAGCAGCAAGGGTTAAATGGAAATATGTTTAGGCTCGTGATTCCTTTATTCCCGGTTCTTTTAGGGGCTGCTGTGCTGTGAATCCAGGTAGAAGAACTTATGTTGGCACTGAATTTACTTAGGAAAATGTGATCTGGGCTCTAACAGGTCTCTAAACTCCTGTTCTGTTGTTTTAAATTTGGGTTTGGTATTGTTTTGTTTTACTTAGTGTTTTCTATAGTGTTAGGATCCAAAACCAGAAATAAAATGTTTGGTGGTCACTGGATCAGGACAGGAATTCTTTAATCTAATAAAATATAACTTATTCACAGTACAATTTTTCTGGCAATCTTAAGGAACCTGGAAGTAATCAATTAGTATGTTGAAGCATCAATATGGATGTCTCAAAATCCACGCCTTAGAAACTATGCACTTGACTCATAGACATAAGTTTGATATTCAGGTTTATCTACTGATAAAAATTAAAACCGGAAATAATAATCATTTTTGAGCCGTTACAGGACATAGTGTTTTATTCTAGGAAAGAGATACTGTTTTCATTCCTGTTCATTTGACTCACAGTAAATAGCTCCTGGAGGGAAGTAGTGTTCTATCATTCTCATACTGCAGATTAAAAAACCGTATGAGACTTGCCAAAGGTTGCCCAAATAATGGGTTGTGAAACCAAGTCCAAATCATAATGTTTAGACTCTAAGTTGGGATCTATTTTTCCTAAGTGAAATTGCCATCGTTAGCATTTGGTGCAAATTCCAAGTCATAGTACGAATTTTGCCTTGAGTTGATGGGTTTGAAACCTGGAAATGGATTGAAAAGATTAGACTCTGAATTATATGTGTGTGCGCAAATGCTTAGTCACTTCAGTCATGTCCAGCTCTTTGCAACCCAATGGATTGTAGCTCACCAGGCTCCTCTGTCCGTGGGATTCTCCAGACTGGAGTGGGTTGCCATGCTCTCCTCCAGGGGATCCTTCCTGACCCAGGGATTGGGTCTCTTAGGTCTCCTGTATTGGCAGGCAGGTTCTTTACCACTAGCCCAGCCAGGAAGCCCAATTTATATGTGTCTGACTCCAAATATAGTAATATTAACTGTGATGTTGAACTACTTTAGTAGCAGATTGGCAGAACCCCCTGCTAAAGATGGACACACCAGCAGTCGATAGGACGTGATAACTGTGGCCTCATGAGTAATGCAAGGCCTCTACTTTTAGGCTGGTCAGGTAAACTAATCATTGCAGTACACTGTGATTTATTGCCGTGAATGGCTTCTTAGAGAAGGTGACACCTGGATCTGAGACTGGAGAGACAAACGGTTCTGGCACGAAGAGTAGCAGATGGTTTTTCCAGGCAGAACAAAAACACTGACAAAAAAGTCCATGGCATGTTCAACAACTACAAAGGAGAAGAAAAACTGTGCAAGGAGACAGAGAGAGAGAAAAGACTAGAGACACGAGCATGGTCAAGGCATGGTGGCCCTCACACATTAAACTCTGTGTGATGGGCTAAAGGAGCCACAGAAGGCTTTGAAGAGAGTTACACCATTAGATTGAATTTTTAAAAAAATATGTATAGACTGAAGTTTCTAGATTGCTACAGTGTGAGAAACAGGAGAGATAAATTAAGAGGAAAAGAGATGACAAAAGATGCTGTGGTGGTAATCCAGATGAGAAATTGAAGGGCAAGAGGGACAGAGAGATGTGGATGGATCTGAATGCTACCAAGGAGGTAGAATTCAAGACTTAGTGTTTATTTGGATACAGATAATGAGGGAGAAAAAAGGGGTCCTGGATGACGCTGCTCCTAAGTCGCTTCAGTCATGTCCAACTCTGTGCAACCTCATCGACAGCAGCCCACCTGGCTCCCCCGTCCCTAGGATTCTCCAGGCAAGAACACTGGATTGGGTTGCCATTTCCTTCTCCAATGCAGGAAAGTGAAAAGTGAAAGTGAAGTCGCTCAGTCGTGTCCAACTCTTAGGGACCCCATGGACTGCAGCCTACCAGGCTCCTCCATCCATGGGATTTTCCAGGCAAGAGTACTGGAGTGGAGTGCCATTGCCTTCTCCCTGGATGATGCTAGGACTTCTGTTCTGGGCAACTGGATATACGGCAATGCCCTTAACCGATGTAAAGAACACAGGAGAAACATTCCCAGAGAGAGTGAGTGAGGGGCTCCATTTGTGACTTGTTGATTTTGAGGTGCATCCATGCTATTCAAGAAAAGGTGACCCATGATCACTTACAGAAACAGTTCTGGAATACAGAAGATAGCTCTTGGCTAGAAATGCACAGATTTGGAGCTATCACAAAAAGAACACATGCCTGAAGGATTATTCAAAGAGGAAAATTAAGAGGGAGGGATATCTGGTAAACCTAAGGATCCTTTTTCTCTGGAGATTCTAGATGTGCAGTAATGTTTTTATTATACCCTGCATTATAACTGACAAAGTGATGAACACTGACTCAACTCACAACAGTTCCTGTGGGAAGCAGTACACCATCACTCTCACATTACAGATTTAAAAACCGAGGCTAAAGTTAATTATGAGACTTGCCAAAGGTCGCCCAGCTAATGAGTTGTGGAGCTACATTCAAATCATAATTTTCAGACTCTAAATGGGGGTCTGTTTTCACTAAACCAAATTGCTATTATTAATATTTGGTGCCCATTCCAAGTCAGAGAGTATGAATTTTGACTTGAGTTGATGGGGTTGAAACATGCAAATGTGCCTGGAACGTATCCTCATCTAGCAAAATATCAAGGTTTCAAGCCATCTAGATCAGTGTTGGAGACACCTGCCTAGACTATTAGCCTCGTCTGCCAGCACCGAAACCCAAAAGTATATCTGCGGTCAGGCTGTCTTTCAAATTAATAGGTCAGCCTGGAAAACAGCCAAAATGATCAACCTTCCAGGCTTTGTGACATGAAAGCCTTCAGATCTTTCCCAACAAAGCCCATTAAAAGGATCTTAAGCCCTTGAGGCTGAAAACAAACGTGACATTCTGCTGCATTCAATAATAATTTGCTTCTGAGCATTTGTTTGCCATTATTTTCTGTGGCCCCTTTGTAGGATTTGCATTGAGATCTCCCATACTGACAGACCAAAATGAATTCATTGTAAATTCCTCTGCTGTATGATTAATACCTTTCTGAATAAAACTCAAAATAAGGAAAGGGTAAAGATAAGCATAGAAAGAAATAGAGAAGGTGAATTCAATTAATCAATTTTTTGGTCCCTATGAAACTGGAAGCATAAGCTTACTAAAACAGAGCTGTCCCAGTTAGAAGCCAATCAGAAGGACCGTTGTGATTGCCCAGACTGTCAGAATATAGACACGTCTAGCAAAATATTTTAAATGTATGAAGTCTCTGAATTTATCTTATGGGAAGGTGGGTTACAAAGTGGGCTTCCCTGATAGTTCAGTTGGTAAAGAATCCGCCTGCAATGTAGGAGACCCGGGTTCAATTCCTGGGTGGGGAAGATACCCTGGAGAAGGGATAGGCTACCCACTCCAGTATTCTTGGGTTACAAAGTACTACATAACTAACAATTAATTTTGGCTGAGTTTATACTGCAATTAGGTGGCACCAGTGGTAAAGAACCCACCTGCCAATGCAGGAGACGTAAGAGATACAGGTTCCATCCCTGGGTTGGGAAGATACCCTGGAGGAGGGCATGGCAATCCACTCCAATATTCTTGCCTGGAGAATCCCATGGACAGAGGAGCCTGGTGGGCTACAGTCCATGGGGTCACAAAGAGTCTGACACAACTGAAGAATCTTAGCACAGCACACAACACACAGCACAATATTCAGAAGTGTCCTAATTCACAACCTTAACCAACTAAGTATCGCAAATTTGACTGAGCAACTTAATCTATGTTTTAGAAGTTTCCTGTTCCTGTAACTAGTAACAAAATGGTACTGGATCAATTCGCTTTTGCTACATAATAAATCAATACTTAGTGTCTTAAGAAAGCCATCATTATTTAGCTCAGGTTTCTATGGGTCATCTATGTCACTCTTCTGTTCTGATCTTTGTTTGGCTGATCTCTCCTGGGTTCTTTCATGAGTTTAGTGGGTTGGTCTACTCAGCTGTGTGATCAAGGATCTTTCACTCACATCTGGCAACAGGAATGCTGTCATCCAAGATACTAGGATATCTGAGCCACATGTTGTTCATCCTCTGGCAGTCTAGCCTAGGCTTTTACATATAGAGGCCAAAGAGTTCCAGGAACAGCAGGAAATAACAAACTTCACTGCTCAAGTGCCTCTCATGTCATATTTACAAACATCCCATTGGCCAAAGCAAGCACACAGCAAAGCCTAGATTGAAAGGGTAGGGAAATAAATGCTACCTTCTTGACAGGAGGAAGCCACACTGCAGAGAAGTGTGTCTACAGAGAGGAAAAGCATCTGTGACAATCTGCAACAAAATCAAAGCCTAACACAGTATCTGCAAAAACCCAGCTCCCAATAAAAGAAACGGAAAATGCTTCAGCAGTGCTCAGAAACTTAACCCAACCACACCTACCACAATGCACACTGTTGAAAGATAAAGTCACAAGAATTTTCATTAATGTCCCGAATCTAGGCAAAAGGACGTTAGATGTAAGTCCTTCTCTTGTTCCTTTTCCTGAGATACAGTGGGATGTACAGAAGGTTAGAAAATGGCTTTGGCTTTCTCTTACAGAAGTAAAAGTTCTATTACTACTCCCAGGTAAGAAATAATCAGAAAGCTCAAAATATTTCAACAGAGAGAACAGAGCCCAGGTGTTCTAACAAAAACTAAATACTCCCTCCCCTCTCTCCCTCTTCTTCTGCTTTCCTTCTCTCTCCGCCAATAGCATGTAGTTTGGAAAACTCAAATAATGTTGAAAGAGTCAAAAACTCACCCACTGTATATAATAGCAAACTGAGTATCTAGATAAAAGCACTGAATCATGAACAAAACCCTATGAAATAGCAGAGAAAATACAAGGGAAGGAGGGAGGGAGAGAGAGCATGTAAAAAGACTAGGAATGTAGACTAGAAGAAAATAACTTAAGAAAAGAAGAACATTTCTTATAATTTAATAAGACATAAATTCAGCATAATAAATGCTTAAAGGCCAATGATAAAACATTAGAATGATATATGACTTAGAAAGGGAAATTTAATTATAAAATAGTAAGAGCAAATACAAAATAATTTTAGCATTAGAAATAGATTTCAAAATGGATGTAAAATATATAATGTATCTATTTATAATATGAAGTTTTTATTCCTTTTTATTTCAGCTCAGCTTGTCTTGTATTTAATTCAATTCAAAGTACATATTAATTTTATCAGAAATAGTATCAGTATCATGATCTAAGTTTTATTAAAGTATTTATATCTTCTCCATCTTTTTCCTCTATATTTTGTGAATAAACATATGTCCAAAATGATCTTTACTAAATGATAATAATGTTTGCTTTCAGATGATGGAAGTGACTGAATTTTTTCAATCTTTTTAACTTTACTTTTTCTGCACTGTCTGGAGTCATGGTATCAGCATATATCAATTTTATAAATATGGTAAAGTGATTTTTCGTTAAAACAGAAAATAATGAAAATGGGAAGCAAACACATCAGAATATAAATGGTGGTTCTTTCTTGCTGGTGGGAAAATAAATAATTATTACATTATACTTAATACTTCCCTATAATTCTATCTCTAAAATAATTTTTAATTTAGAGTGAAAATGAATATGAAATATTCATCACAAATATTGATGTCTATTGATTCTTTTTTTGTCTTCTGCTTGTGTTGTAGCTTATATCTCCAGTAAAGTTCAGTTTTCAGATGCTCCTCCTCTTTGTTACAAAAAAACTAGAAAAGCATAGGTGGATGCCTAGACTAAGCCTCACCATGAATTAAACCACTTCCTGGGGGAGAAAAATGTGTTAAACATTTGAAATACTGCCATAGCACAGTCTGGTTAATAAGAAAAAGCAGGATTTTAGCTCCAAATCCTATTAAAGAGATACCTGTGAGTGATGAATGCAGTGTGGGTTATTATAGAGATGGATAGATAACAGTGGAAATAAGAAGGAAGACACCAGAGAACTGAGTGAGACTTTGGTGAAGTAACCAAATGTCTGTTATTGTAGTGAAATCAAAAGCACCTTTGGCAGGATGCTAGAAGGACAAGATTACGTAAAAGGACAATAAGCATAAACCCAGCACCAGTTGTTTTGCTATTGAAATGCAAGCCATGGGCAATAAGTAAGACTTGGAATGAAAATAAAAACTTGCAGCAATAATGACTAACATCAGGAGAGAGAAAGTAATCTGGTAAGAAGCTGCCATTAAGGCTTTTTAATTATTTCCTCCCTCCTGCCTCTGCCTCCAGTGGTAAGAAGTCTTTCTAGAGAATCTGTCTCTAGGAGGCAGAAAAGCAAATCCAACCAAGCTCATAGACTGAGCCTGTGATTCGAGAAGTGATCCGTGAGAACTCTGGGAAAGTCAGAGACCCCTGAGCAAGTCCTACATTAGAAGCTCATAAAAACACCATCACAGTGAGAACCTAAAAAAGCTAATATGCAACCAAAAACATCTCTACATCCAAAGTAGACAAAGTAATGCTAACTCTATCCTTGGCTTTATGTGACAATAAATAGGAAACTGTCCTGATCAATCCTGTCTACCATAAGCTTGCCTTATGTTGGTGGGCTCACGTAATCCTTATAGAGCAGTTATAACTAATCCAACTTATAGTGAAATTACAGAATACACAGAGAAACTAAGCAATTTCCTCAAGGCAATGTAGAGCCAGAATTCAAACCCAAGCAGCTCGGCACTCCAAAGCTTTTCCTACCACCTAACATTAGAAGTCAGTGTTACTTAATAATAAGCACAGAAATTGAGTTCATTTTATAATGTGATAAAACTGGAAAACCCTAGGGTAGAACCCTAAAGAAATGCCAAGTTTTTTTTTTTTTTCCTATTATAATTAATCTGGACTTAATTTCATTTTTAAGGTGGGGGTTTTTAATGGATGATTCAAAAATAATTAAATTTTGGTTTTGAAAAATATTTAATTTAGCCAAAGCAGGGATAGATCTTGATGATAAACGAATGATGTTGATGAAATGAATTTCCGTACTTGAAAAGAACCTCAGTGAGATCTAGACCAATTTTGAGAAAAGAACTTTAAGCACATCTAGTGTCTGTTATAATAGAGTTAAGCATCAACACATTGCCTTTAAACTTCTTCCAGAGAGTCTATTTAAAAAGACATATTTTCAAAAGAAAAAAGATCCATTGTACAGCCAAGCTGTAAACGACCACATATTGATCAAATCTACCATGGAAATACTAGAAATACTTCCGAAAATCACTCTTTTCTGTAGTTGTGAATGCAATTCATCTACCACTTTTTTAAGTGTTTCTAAGGCACCATCGTATTCTAAAGCAAATATTTTCAATTTTCAATATTTCATATTTACAAACAGTACTTTTTAGGTATCTACACAATTTCCCCCTTGAATAGGTATAGAATCTCAGACTGCAATGTCCTTTTGCCTATGTTTATAATCGGTAATGCTTTGCTGACCACTTAACTCTAACCTTGTCTTATATCCTTTATATTCTGTTCTGCCACTGAGGCTTAGCCACAGGTAACTTGTGAAATGTAGCTGAAAGACTGTCAGGTACAGAGTTAAGGGAACCGAGCTTGAATTTTAAATCAAACTGATTAGCAGTCAAATCAACGTAGCCATGTAATTCCCCAGGGCAAGGACATTTGCCACCTTGATCCCAGTGCCTAGAAGAGTAAGTAGCCATTTGATCAGTATTTGTTGAAAATGAAAATAACATGTTTTAACCATACTATAGAATAATTGTTAAGATTAATACAGGAAGTATGTTTTTAAATTAGGAAACATAATTTTTAAGAAGTTTTAGGTTCACAGAAAAATTAAGCAAAAAGTACATAGGCACCATAGATTTTCTGTTCCTATACATACAACCTTCACCACTATTGACATTCTGCACTACAGCAGTAAATTTGCTATAACTGACGAACCTACATCATTATCACCTAAAGTCCAGAGTTTAGGCTAGGGTTCACTTTTATGTCACATGTCCTATGGGTTTTGACAAATGTATACTGACATGTAGCCACCACTGTAGTATCTTACAGAATAGTTTTACTGTCCTAAAAATCCTCAGTGTTCCATCTCTTCATCCCCTCTCTTCCCTAATCCCAGCAACCATGAATCTTTCTATTGTCTCCATAGTTTTGTCTTTGCCAGGATGTCATATAGTGGAAATTAAACAGTATATAGCCTCTTCAGATTGGCTTCTTTCATCTAGTAATATGCATTTAAGCTTCCTCCATGTCTTTTCATGGCTTGATAGCTCATTTCCTGTTAGCACTGAGTAATAATCCAGTGTCTGGATGTACCACAGTTTATTTAGAAGTACTTCTAAACTGCAAAACGTAACACTGGTTATCATTACGGTCACTGTGTTTGTTGAAGTGACATTTCAGCCCTTGTTGAGGCACAGAGAACTACTGATTCTTCATTTTTCAGCAACAAAAAAAAGGATGTAAAAATATGCTCAGGACGTTGGCCGAGGTATATCTAAAACCCACACCTATAATGCAATCAGCTTGTAACTGTTTCTCTATGGAATGCTAATGTGGCATGATCTTGATGCTGAATAGTCACACATCCCTTCACAGAGATGAAGAAAATTCCTAGACAAATAAATGCTTCTTTCTCACCTCCAAAGCCCAATTCAACATCAAACCCATCAAACCTAGTACTGAAAATTTTAAAAGAGGAAGATGAAGTGTCAATGTCAGTCTTCTCTGATAGGGACCTAAGACGGAGTATATATGGAATCAGCATCAAAGCAAGACTTTGAGATAGAGGAACACCAGCTTCCCATGCCAAGCCAAGACTGACTGAACATGAGACATGGGTTCCTCCTTGTTGGATGGTAGAACAGAATCATAGTGTCCCTAGAGAGTGCAGTTAAAGGTATAATTCATTTTGCTAGTTTACCCTTTGACATTTTTCTCTAACAGAATTCTACTGGGTGCAATTTTTATGAAGTTCTGGGCTCCTATTTCATTATATTTTTCAACATGCTAAAACCATTTGATAAATCAGATTTAACCTCTAATAAAAGTTAAATAGTAAAGAGGGAAGCAGAGTGCCTTTACTGGGATCATGATCTGTGCCTCTCAAAATTTGATTATTGCCCAATTCAAGAAAATAGATTGAAACAGAAGAGATCCAGAAAGAAGACATCCCATAGAAACATGCTACTTTTGTGTTCTCTGGGTCATCTTTTAAGCCAGGTACCAGGACAACCCTGAATATTCATTGGAGGGACTAATGCCAAAGCTCCAATACTTTGGCCACCTGATGCAAACAGCTGATTCATTGGAAAAGACCCTGATGCTGAGAAAGATTGAAAGCAAAAAGACAAGAGGGCAGCAGAGGATGAGATGGCTAGATAGCATCAGTGAACATGAACTTGGTCAAACTCTGGGACATGGTGAGTGACAGGGAGGCCTGGTGTGCTGCGGTCCATGAGGTCACAAACAGCCGGACATGACATAGTGACTGAACAACAACAACCAGGACAGCTTACTTAACCGAAACTGCATCACTCTCTCTTGGGTATTCAGGGCTGCAGATCCCAAGGGACATGACACAGCTTTTTGTGGCTATTGTTATATTTTGTGGGGAAAATAATTAGAAGAGCCATTTCAAAGTATAACAGAGTCTGACACCTCTTAACCCAATGTTAAGTTGGCAAGCGTTAAGTTCATAGGGATGCATGTCGTCTGTCTCAAGAAAGAAGCAGGTAGAAGATCCATGTGTTCTTTCAGATTCTTTGTTTTAGGGTCACAGTTCTATTCACTCATTTCTTTACCCAGTTTTCTAAATATCTAGCAGAACTTTATCAGGTGAAGCAGGAGAGTTCAGTAATACCTTTCAACTTTGGTTCAAAATAATTAACCTGGGATTCTGGAAGAGAATGGCAGAGGTGGATTGTAATTCTTTACTAGCCATTCTTCTTTAGTGATGATGATTATGTCAAAGCATCTTAGATACAATCTCTTTTATCTGGCCTTACTACATCCTGGAATGTGAAGTCAAGTGGGCCTTAGAAAGCATCACTACGAACAAAGCTAGTGGAGGTGATGGAATTCCAGTTGAGCTATTTCAAATCCTGAAAGATGATGCTGTGAAAGTGCTGCACTCCATATGCCAGCAAATCTGGAAAACTCAGCAGTGGCCACAGGACTGGAAAAGGTCCATCTTCATTCCAATCCCAAAGAAAGGCAATGTCAAAGAATGCTCAAACTACCACACAATTGCACTCATCTCACACGCTAGTAAAGTAGTGCTCAAAATTCTCCAAGCCAGGCTTCAGCAATATGTGAACCGTGAACTTCCTGATGTTCAAGCTGGTTTTAGAAAAGGCAGAGGACCCAGAGATCAAATTGCCAACATCCGCTGGATCATGGAAAAAGCAAGAGAGTTCCAGAAAAACATCTATTTCTGCTTTATTGACTATGCCAAAGCCTTTCACTGTGTGGATCGCAATAAACTGTGGAAAATTCTGAAAGAGATGGGAATATCAGACCACCTGACCTGCCTCTTGAGAAATCTTATGCAGGTCAGGAAGCAACAGTTAGAATTCTACATGGAACAACAAACGTGTTCCAAATAGGAAAAGGAGTATGTCAAGGCTGTATATTGTCACCCTGCTTATTTAACTTATGTGCAGAGTACATCATGAGAAATGCTGGACTGGAAGAAACACAAGCTGGAATCAAGATTGCTGGGAGAAATATCAATAACCTCAGATATGCACATGACACCACCCTTATGGCAGAAAGTGAAGAGGAACTAAAAAGCCTCTTGATGAAGGTGAAAGTGGAGAGTGAAAAAGTTGGCTTAAAGCTCAACATTCAGAAAATGAAGATCATGGCATCTGGTCCCATCACTTCATGGGAAATAGATGGGGACAGTGGAAACAGTGTCAGACTTTATTTTTCTGGGCTCAAAATCACTGCAGATGGTGACTGCAGCCATGAAATTAAAAGACACTTACTCCTTAGAAGGAAAGTTATGACCAACCTAAATAGCATATTGAAAAGCAGAGACATTACTTTGCCAACAAAGGTCCATCTAGTCAAGGCTATGGTTTTTCCAGTGGTCATGTATGGATGTGAGAGTTGGACTGTGAAGAAGGCTGAGCGCCGAAGAATTGATGCTTTTGAACTGTGGTGTTGGAGAAGACTCTTGAGAGTCCCTTGGACTGCAAGGAGATCCAACCAGTCTATTCTGAAGGAGATCAGCCCTGGGATTTCTTTGGAAGGAATGATGCTGAAGCTGAAACTCCAGTACTTTGGCCACCTCATGCGAAGAGTTGACTCATTGGAAAAGACTCTGATGCTGGGAGGGATTGGGGGCAAGAGGAGAAGGGGACGACAGAGGATGAGATGGCTGGATGGCATCACTGACTCAATGGATGTGAGTCTGGGTGAACTCCGGGAGTTGGTGATTGACAGGGCGGCCTGGCGTGCTGCAATTCATGGGGTCGCAAAGAGTCCGAAACGACTGAGCGACTGAACTGAACTGAACTGAACTGATGGATTAGTGGTAAAGAGTCTACTGGTCAATGAAGGAGACAGGGGTTCAATCCCTGGTCCAGAAAGATCCCACATGCCATGGAGCAACTAAGACCGTGTACCATAGCAACTGAGCCTGTGCTCTAGAGCCCACGACACAAACACAGAGTCCATGAAGCCTGTGCACCCTGGAGCCCCTGCTCTGCAACAAGAGACGCCACTGCCATGAGAAGCCTGCGACCACAACTAGAGGAAAGCCCACGCAGCAATGAAGACCCAGCACAACCAAAACAAATAAATATTATTTATTAAAACATAAAAAACCCTAAAATTAATAGGGTTTTTATTTGATCCCTAAATGAAAGTAAAGCAATTTTAATTTCCAGTTCAGGAGTTGAACCAAGAAGTTGGAAGGAAAAGTAATATAAATCATAGGACAGAGGGTTAACTTTATAAAAATAACCAAGGAACTCCTCCCATTCCCTTTTGCCTTAGAAGCAATTTCCCATATACCAACATCTAATTTCTCTACTAACCTCCTAGAGATTGTCCTAAAAATATTAGGATAATATAGAATCCTAGAGCAGTAAAAATTTCCTCCATAGTTGGTTATTTCTTGAAAACAAAGCTTACTCTTTATTCTTGCTACTTTCCATTCTGTTACAGAATCATAAACCCCTTCTACTCCTTACATTGCTCTTGGATACTGCAAACACATTCGCATGGCTCTAATTCAGCTAGATACTGAAAGAAAATACTTGTGATACATTCTACTTGGAAATGACTTGTTAAAATTAATACTGTTAAGTCATTAAAACACAGTTCCAATGAAAGCAATTTGATTGGATTTCATTACATAGAAGGAAAAGAATTTCTCATGATTAAATTTTTTGTTTGTTTAGGCATTTTTGTTCATTTAGGCTTCTTGGAGACTTGTTTCTCACAATCATTTTCACTCTTTAATAACTTCAATCAATGCAGATTTTGCTTGGTCTGAAATATACCCTGTTACCAATTTATCTTCACTACAAAGTAAATGCTGAAAGTTACAGTTAATAATTCAAAAAAAAAATAAGGGAGAGAAAAAGATTTGGGGGAAACAGTGTGAATAAATAGAAAGGTAAGTGCTAGATTGCTGACATTTTTTGTTTATTTAGAAGGGTTTTTCTTAAACAAAAATCAGCATGTATTTATTGACCTCATTTCCATATAATAATTTACTGTATGTCCATCTGAGAACCAATAAAATGTTCAGAAATCTAGTAAATTATCCCTTCTGTGGAATTGCTAAGCAAATGCTAAAGGGGATGATAGACACATTATTTTCATGAATAATGTTACTAGGTCCTATCTACTCCTCCTATGTATTTTAGGTTCTCTTTTCTAATTTTCTGGTTCAAAGTAATAAACCAAATTAGTAAAAGCTAGCAAAGTAAAACGGAGAAGGCAATGGCACCCCACTCCAGTACTCTTGCCTGGACAATCCCATGGACGGAGGAGCCTGGTGGGCTGCAGTCCATGGGGTTGCTGAGGGTTGGACACGACTGAGCAACTTCATTCTTACTTTTCACTTTCCCGCATTGGAGAAGGAAATGCCAACCCACTCCAGTGTTCTTGCCTGGAGAATCCCAGGAATGGCAGAGCCTGATGGGCTGCCATCTATGGGGTCGCACAGAGTCAGACATGACTGAAGCGACTTAGCAGCAGCAGCAGGGAAGTAAAGAATTTAAAGAGAAGGGGTAGAAACAAAATATTTATGAGCCAAAGGAGTTGATTTTTGCCAAAAGGAGCCAAGAGGCCAAGAATCACATCCTTCTGCTCTAAGGTGCAGAGTTTAGTATGTTTGTTTTCATTTCTGAAGAAGAACAAGAAAATAAAAAACATCAATTGTCACCTAAAGAATTTGGAAGCATTCAAAACCTTTTCCTTCTTCCCCAAACGCCTGGAGAACTTGGCTCGGAAACCACTCTTTCACTGTAAAAATAAATGAGAAGATTGTGCATAATACCATAGAAATCCAAGTTAGTGGTGTATTGAGAGGGATCTGCTTTCCTGTTCCCAGATGATTGAATTAAGGCATGAACTGCAGGGAATGCTTTCGAAATAACTCTGTTCATTATAGATGCTTTTGGAGGAAAAATCCAAAGTGTTCCAAATCCCATGGGCTGCTCTGCTACACTGAGTGGCCTTCGGGTTGACATCCATACTAGTCAACTTACAACATGCTCAAATCCCACAACAGCTCTGCTGGCCAGAATATTTTTATCACAGAAAGAACTGAGAAAATGACTTGAAATAGGCTGGTCTTGAGTTAGAGCTACAATAAATATGAGTATTTAAGTTAAGTTTGCCTTCTATCAGAAGTGCAATCATGTCTGTTTATTGAGATGTTGAGTATGGAAAACATGGTACTAAAATGAACACAGACTCTAGTTCCAAGTTCAGGCCCAGAATGTAATAGGTGCATAAGAAATATATGACTATTGAGCTCAAACCAAAAACTCTCAGCCAAAACTTGGTGTTCATAAAAGAAATCAATCACCACTTAAATTGCTTGTGAATCATCTGATTTACTATAGAAGATACATGGTTTGTTTGCAGAAGAAATATATCTCTTAAGTTCCGCATCAAGAGATAATAAAAAATGTTTTGCCATAAAGAGATTTGGAAATGATATAATATGACCTGCTGGTCATAAGTAATTTTTTTTATCTGAGAAACTCAAAACTCATACTTCGTGTTTTTAGCTGTAACCTCTTATCCCACCATATCTGCCAGTAAACAATTTTGTTCCACTTTGACTTCTATTTCCTGTACCATAATTCTATCTTCCTTCTTCCTCACTCAGTATACTAAACAAATACATGTTCATCCTCATGGATTCAGAATTACATGTAGGTGCAATTAGTTCTCTTCTGTGATTCACTGATTCTTATTCCAAGAAATAGTACCTATCAAAAATCAAATCATCTTATTAAATTCATCAATCACTTAGCACAGACTTGAATGAAGGTAACACATTCTTAATCTCTCCTGCCCCCAGGGAAACCAACAATCTAAAGTTGTGTCAAGTTCTTCAAGATTTGTTCACATTTTTATTCTTTTACAGACAACATCTGGGTCATAGGAGATTGGAAGAACTTGTGGAGAATTCCCTGTATAACTGTCTAAGAAAGCAAAGCAACTTGTTAACAGGAGAGGTAAGCCAATTAGAATAATTGGCATTTGCAAGGCATGGTTATATTCTGAAAACTCAGTTTGACCTTCACCCAATTTCACCTCCTGTCACATAGACAAGGAGTCTGCATTTATATTCAAGAACCACAAATCTCCAGGGAACTAAAATGAATTTGGGTTCGTTTCTGAGGGTTATTTTCTTCTACACAGAGAGCAAGTGAAATTAACTCTAGCTAACACTTTGAGGGTAAGAAAACAGGATTTGGATGAGAAAAGGAAAGATTTCTTTTTTCATCAGGCAACTGCTTTTCATCTCTCATTTTTTTTTCTGAATGTCATATTTTTAATGTTATTAAATCATTATTTCCCTAATGCCTGAGAAGAAATTACACTATGAAGGTAAAGCAGTTCGTACTTGCGATATAATCATTGGAGTATTTCAACCTACCCTATAGTGTCTGACTGACTCAGACCTTGAATGCAAAAAGTTGAGTCTGCTTTTTCTCCCTTGCTTAACAGAGAAGCAAACACACTGTCAGCACTCAATTAATTAACTATGATACGAGATCCGGGGAGGCAATTTGTGGTCCACTCCTGGACATCCTTCCCTTTGGCATGGCTCACTCTGCAGTGGTTTGGCTGCTGTTACCACTGAAATGATGGAAAATATCTGACACTTTACCCAGATGGGGGGTAAAATCCTTTATATGAGGAACCACCAACTTACTAAGGAAGAAAGCAGTGAGAAAAACAACTTCTTTTCACTGTCAGAGACAGTAAGATTATACAGAGTTTTTGATGGAACCTTGAGAGATACACTGAGAAGGACTTTTGCCCTCTGCATCCAAGTAGGTTTTTCTTTAAGTGGTTAGTTGTTTCTTTGAAACCATAGAGACCTCTTAAAAGTCAGTATGGCATGGCATGGTATGCAGTCACTTATTAACACCAAAAGCATAGATTACACTACGTAATTAAACCTTTAAAAATAATCTCAGCCACAAAGTACAAAGTCAACTCAAACATATGGGCAACACGCACAACTTTTTCTCTGAAAACAAAGACATCGTAATGCTTCTGCTGTTGTTCTGCTCAATGAGATTAAATAAATAGGGCTCTAGAATTAAAATATTCAAACCCATTGCCTTTTTCTGTCCACAGTTTCACTGAAGAAGCATCCAGACAGATTACAATATTATTACCAGAATAATACATGGAAAACATAACAAATAAAACATTAACTTTTTAAGATATGAACATTAATTTATCTAAGATATTATTTAAAGGTTTCTGCCTCTTGTTCTAAGTCCTCCCTTCTCTGAGAACTGTCTCCACAACTGTTAAGGTTATTTTGTTTTGTTTTGTTTTTTTCTAATTTTATTTTATTTTTAAACTTTACATAATTGTATTAGTTTTGCCAAATATCAAAATGAATCCACCACAGGTATACATGTGTTCCCCATCCCGAACCCTCCTCCCTCCTCCCTCCCCATACCATCCCTCTGGGCCGTCCCAGTGCACCAGCCCCAAGCATCCAGCATCGTGCATCGAACCTGGACTGGCAAGGTTATTTTGGTAGTACCTCTTGTTCTCTGGCTGTGAGTACATGGACCAAGGATGAGGACCCGCAAGAAGTCTGAAGAAATTCAGATTTCTTCTTTCATGAATAGAAATTAAGTAAGTGATAAGTGAAAGTCACTCAGTCATGCCCAACTGTTTGTAACCCCATGGACTATACAGTCCATGGAATTCTCCAGGCCAGAATACTGGAGTGGGTAGCCCTTCCCTTTTCCAAGGGATCTTCCCAACCCAGGGATCAAACCCAGGTCTCCCTCATTGCAGGTGAATTATGTACCAGCTGAGCCACATAGTAATTGGGAACATAGGATTCCAGTCAGTCCATCATTGACAGTGGGTCATAGGGAAAATGTCACTTAATGGAGTCACCATTTCCACATGTCAGAAATGATGCCTGGCATAGGCAGAAAGAATTCGGGAAACATTTTTTTAATTTATTAAACATTGTGATGAAAGGCCTCTGTAAGGCATTGAGGGACACTTGATGAATGAGTAAAATGTCTACACCCAAGGTAAATATTTGTTTTAATAACTTTATTTATTTATTTATTTTTGGCTCTGCCGGGTCTTCATTGCTACACCGGCTCGTCTCTAGTCACAGTGAGTGGGGGCTGCTCTCCAGTTTGCTGTGGGGACTTCTCACCGTGGCGGCTTCCCTTGCAGAGCGCAGGCGCTGGGGTGCACGCTAGCTGCACCTCCTAGCAGGGGCGGCTCCCAGGCACCAGCTCAACAGTTGTGGCACGGGGGCTTAGTGGCTCCACAGCATGTGGGTCAGAGATCGAATCTGTGTTTCCTGCATTGGCAGGCAGATTCTTTACCACTGAGCCACCAGGGGAGCCCCAAGGTAAATAGTTTTGAAGTAAAATGCAACAGTCAGTTATCAGTGTCATGATAAAAGGCATATAGGATGCCAGAGTGTCAGAGATTATAAAAGTATCAGTGCTGGAGTGAGAAGCACTGTGGTTGGATCCTGCCACTTACCAGCTACGGGCCTGTTAATGACCTACCGCTTAGTATGTGAATAGCAAATGCTAGCTGTGTTAACTCCAGAGTAGCTAGAAGAGATAGTAATTATGATGTGGAAAACACTCAGGGTTAGAGTTCACAGAGGGTGACGCTGGAGTCCCGTAATGAAAGTTGCTATAATTTCAGGAGTAAGAAAAGGTATTCTAGGCAAGCCAAACAGAAGAACAAAAATACAGAGAGAGAAAAATACATAGGCTAGCCACACTGCTTACAGCAGAGAGTTGTAGAAGATGTAGTAGGTGAAAGGAAGTAAGCAGTAAAAGCCCATTAGTGCCAAGTGATAGGAACTGAAAATGATTCTAAGGCAATCAGAAGACTGCCAAAGACTATTTTTTAAATTAGAAAGAAACAATCAAATCTGTGCTTCAGAAAAATAGGAATATTAAAATATGATAATATCCAGACAGAATGAAAACAATGAGATCAGTTAGAAGGCTGTTGTCGTGGCCTTGGAATTTCCCCCATCTACGTGACAGTTCTTACATCAAGAGGAATAGAAAGCTAATTTCTGCATTTGAGGACCAGATGTTTAAAATACCTAGGCTTACCCAAAGGCCATTTTATTCATGAATTTCTACATCTAAAACATATGTTCCACTCTTTAACACCCAGTTCAAGATACCCAGGGGGAGGAAACCATCTAAAAATGGGCTTCCTATATTCAGGCCCTAATAATAGATAACAGATCTGCCTTAATGCTCCATATCCAGGATTTACCAGAAGTTCCTTAAACCACACCTGGCATATCAAAGACTGGTAACTGGAAGGATATTTTATTTATTTATTATTTATACTGTGCTTTCTGTCATAATGGTTTTTGAGGCAATGCACCCTGAAGTTTAAATGAGTACATCATACAGTTCTGAGAATCCAAAAACAAACATAAGGAAATGCACCTCTAATTTATAAGCCCATCCTACGTTCCTATACTCAGAATGTCAACCTTTGGGAAATTCATAATGACTTACATTTTTGTTCTTCATAATGAGTAATAGAAAAAGAATAAAATACTAGACTGGAAGAGATGGAAGCTCAGACAAGGAAAAGATGAAAGAGACTAAGATGGAGCCCAGTGCCCAAGAAAATTAGGGAAGGAGAGAAAGAAAATTGAGTTAGTGATTACAAAGGAAGAGTTTTGCAAAGGGGAATGAATGAAAGCCACTCAGAGAGAGAACATTTGTGGTATATCTATTCAATGGAATACTAGTCAGCAATAAAAAGAATAAACTATTGATACATGTAACAGAATAAATGAATCTCAAAATAGTTATGCTGGGTGAAGGAAGTCAGAAAAAAATAGAGTACAAACTAGGATTCCATTTATACAAAAGGCTGCTACTACTAAGTCACTTCAGTCGTGTCCGACTCTGTGCGACCCCACAGATGGCAGCCCACCAGGCTCCCCCGTCCCTGGGATTCTCCAAGCAAGAACCCTGGAGTGGGTTGCCATTTCCTTCTCCAATGCATGAAAGTGAAAAGTGAAAGTGAAGTTGCTCTGTCGTGTCTGACCCTCAGCGACCCCATGGACTGCAGCCTTCCAGGCTCCTCCATCTATGGGATTTTCCAGGCAAGAGTACTGGAGGGGGGTGCCATTGCCTTCTCCATACAAAAGGCTAGAATATCAAATTAATTCACAGTAGTAGAAAACAGATTATTGCTTTCATAAGAATGGACGTTGAGCTATTGTAATAGAAATTAGAATAATACTTACCTTTAGCAAAAGGAAGGGGATAGACTAGAAAAGATCACAAGGAAAATGTCTGAGATAATGAAAATATTCAGTGTCTTCACAGGGTTTGGGTAATAGGCATTTGTTTAAAAGTCATAGAACTATACACTGAAAACACGAGCACTTCATACTTGTACTTTATACTTGTATAAACTACAAGTGTAAATATGTAAAATGTAAAATCAAATGTAATTTTAAAGGATCTGGAATGAACTGCTTGCCATTAAATTAGATGACAATTAACAGATTTCTAAAAAGATACAAAACTATCAAACATGACCCAAAAAGAAACAGAAAATTTGAGTAGATCTGTAACAGATAAAAGACTGAATCAATTTTAGAACATCAAACAATAAGAGGCTAGACCTAAATGGTCTTACTTTTTAATTTTACCAAGCATTTAAAGAAGAATTAACCCAAGCCCTTTATAAACTATTCAAAAATATACAAGAAGCAATACTTCCTAGCACATTCTATGAGCAGTATCAACTTGATAACAAATCAAAGCAAAGACATCACAAGAAAAAGTTACAGGCAAATATCTCTTATAAAAATAGATATGAAAATTCTCAACAATATAATAGCAAACTAAATCTAGCAATATATGAAAAGGATTATACAGCATGATCAAGTGGGACTTATCCTAGAAATGCAAGGGTTGCCATGCCCTCCTCCAGGGGATCTTCTCGACCCAGGGATCAAACCCAGGTCTCCTGCATTGTAGACAGACACTTTACCAAAATCTGAGCCACCAGGGAGGTCATAAAGGAATGCATACAGTGTCTAGAAACTAGCAAAAATAAAGCTCTCCCAGAGCCTCTAGAGAGAACACAGCCCTGCAAAAAAGTTGGGTTTAGCCCAGTGAGACCATTTCAAAATACTATAAGGTTTTTAATTTGTATCATTTTAAGTCATTATGTTTGTAATAATTTGTGATGAAATAATAGGAAACTACCATAATAAACAGATAAAAAGAATAAGTTGATAGTCCAGAAATAAACCTTAGATTATCCATCTATTTTCAACAAGGTGTCAAGACAATTCAAAGGGGAAAGCATAGTATTTTCAACAAATGGTTTTTGGATGACCGAATATTCACAAACAAAAAAATGAAGTTGGACCCCTACCTCACTCATACCACAAATTAACTCACAATGTGTTACAGACCTAAATGTAAGAGCTAAAACTCTAAAGCTTTTGGAGGAAAACAGAAGTAAATGTTTGTGACCTCGAGTTAATCAATATTTACTTAGATATCACATCAAAAGCACAAGAAAGAAACAAATTTTTTAAAAATCAGATTTTAGAAAATTAAATATTTTGTACTTCAGACAACACCATCAAGAAAGTAAAATGATCACTCATCGATGAAATAAAATACTTGTGAATCATATACTGGATGAAAGACTTTTATCTAGAATATGCAGAGAATACCTACAATTCCAAAATAAAAGATACATGACTCAATTGTAAAATGGGGAAGGACCTGAACAGACACTTTTTCAAGACTTACTAATGGCTTGAGAAGAACATGAACAGTATGAAAAGGCAAAATGATAGGATACTGAAAGAGGAACTCCCCAGGTCAGTAGGTGCCCAGTATGTTACTGGAGATCAGTGGAGAAATAACTCCAGAAAGAATGAAGGGATGGAGCCAAAGCAAAAACAATACCCAGTTGTGGATGTGACTGGTGATAGAAGCAAGGTCCAATGCTGTAAAGAGCAATATTGCATAGGAACCTGGAATGTTAGGTCCATGAATCAAGGCAAATTGGAGTGGTCAAACAAGAGATGGCAAGAGTGAATGTGGACATTCTAGGAATCAGCGAACTGAAATGGACTGGAATGGGTGAATTTAACTCAGATGACCATTATATCTACTACTGTGGGCAGGAATCCCTTAGAAGCAATGGAGTAGCCATCATGGTCAACAAAAGAGTCGGAAATGCAGTACTTGGATGCAATCTCAAAAACGACAGAATGATCTCTGTTCGTTTCAAAGGCAAACCATTCAATATCACAGTAATCCAAGTCTATGCCCCAACCAGTTAAGGCTGAAGAAGCTGAAATTGAATGGTTCTATGAAGAACTACAAGACCTTTTAGAACTAACACCCCAAAAAGATGTCCTTTACATTATAGGGGACTGGAATGCAAAAGTAGGAAGTCAAGAAACACCTGGAGTAACAGGCAAATTTGGCCTTGGAATACAGAATGAAGCAGGGCAAAGACTAATAGAGTTTTGCCAAGAGAACACACTGGTCATAGCAAACACCCTCTTCCAACAACACAAGAGAAGACTCTACACATGGACATCACCAGATGGTCAACACCGAAATCAGATTGATTATATTCTTTGCAGCCAAAGATGGAGAAGCTCTATACAGTCAGCAAAAACAAGACTGAGAGTTGACTGTGGCTCAGATCATGAACTCCTTATTGCCAAATTCAGACTGAAATTGAAGAAAGTAGGGAAAACCACTAGACCATTCAGGTATGACCTAAATCAAATCCCTTATGATTATACAGTGGAAGTGAGAAATAGATTTAAGGGACTAGATCTGATAGACAGAGTGCCTGATGAACTATGAATGGAGGTTATGACATTGTACAGGAGACAGGGATTAAGACCATCCCCATGGAAAAGAAATGCAAAAAACCAAAATGGCTGTCTGAGGAGGCCTTACAAATGCTGTGAAAAGAAGAGAAGCAAAAGCAAAGGAGAAAAGGAAAGATATAAGCATCTGAATGCAGAGTTCCAAAGAATAGCAAGGAGAGATAAGAAAGCCTTCCTCAGCGATCAATGCAAAGAAATAGAGGGAAAAAAAAGAATGGGAAAGACTAGAGATCTCTTCAAGAAAATTAGAGATACCAAGGGAACATGTCATGCAAAGATGGGCTCAATAAAGGACAGAAACAGAAGCAGAAGATATCAAGAAGAGATGGCAAGAATACACAGAAGAACTGTACAAAAAAGATCTTCATGACCCAGATAATCACAATGGTGTGATCACTGACCTAGAGCCAAACATCCTGGAATGTGAAGTCAAGTGGGCCTTAGAAAGCATCACTATGAACAAAGATAGTGGAGGTGATGGAATTCCAGTTGAGCTATTCCAAATCCTGAAAGATGCTGCTGTGAAAGTGCTGCACTCCATATGCCAGCAAATCTGGAAAACTCAGCAGTGGCCACAGGACTGGAAAAGGTCCGTTTTCATTCCAATCCCAAAGAAAGGCAATGCCAAAGAATGGTCAAACTACCGCACAATTGCACTCATCTCACACGCTAGTAAAGTAATGCTCAAAATTCTCCAAGCCAGGCTTCAGCAATATGTGAACCGTGAACTTCCTGATGTTCAAGCTGGTTTTAGAAAAGGCAGAGAAACCAAAGATCAAATTGCCAACATCCACTGGATCATGGAAAAGGCAAGAGAGTTCCAGAAAAACATCTATTTCTGCTTTATTGACTATGCTAAAGCCTTTGACTGTGTGGATCACAATAAACAGGAAAATTCTGAAAGAGACAGGAATATCAGACCACCTCACCTGCCTCTTGAGAAACCTATATGCAGGTCAGGAAGTAACAGTTAGAACTGGACAGGGAACAACAGACTGGTTCTAAATAGGAAAAGGAGTACGTCAAGGCTGTATATTGTCACCCTGCTTATTTAACTTATATGCAGAGTACAACATGAGAAATGGTGGGCTGGAAGAAGCACAAGCTGGAATCAAGATTGCAGAGAGAAATATCAATAACCTCAGATATGCAGATGACACCACCCTTATGGCAGAAAGTGAAGAAGAACTAAAGAGCCTCTTGATGACAGTGAAAGAGGAGAGTGAAAAAGTTGGCTTAATGCTCAACATTCAGAAAATGAAGATCATGGCATCTGGTCCCATCACTTCATGGGAAATAGATGGGGAAACAGTGGAAACAGTGTCAGACTTTATTTTGGGGGCTCCAAAATCACTGCAGATGGTGACTGCAGCCATGAAATTAAAAGATGCTTACTCCTTGGAAGGAAAGTTGTGACCAACCTAGATAGCATATTGAAAAGCAGAGACATTATTTTGCCAACAAAGGTCCATCTAGTCAAGGCTATGGTTTTTCCAGTGGTCATGTATGGATGTGAGAGTTGGACTGTGAAGAAAGCTGAGTGCTGAAGAATTGATGCTTTTCAACTGTGATGTGGAGAAGACTCTTGAGAGTCCCTTGGACTGCAAGGAGATCCAACCAGTCCATTCTAAAGGCGATCAGTCCTGGGTATTCATTGGAAGGACTGATGTTGAAGCTGAAACTCCAGTACTTTGGCCACCTCATGTGAAGAATTGACTCATTGGAAAAGACCCTGATGATGGGAGGGATTGGGGGCAGGAGGAGAAGGGGACGACAGAGGATGAGATGGCTGACTGGCATCACCAACTCGATGGACATGAGTTTGAATAACTTCCAGGAGTTGGTGATGGACAGGGAGGCCTGGCGTGCTGCGGTTCATGGTGTCCAAAGAGTCGGACACGACTGAGCGACTGAACTCAACTGAGCAACTGAAGTGAAGTTTCATTTTATCCTGAGGTCAATATATTCATCACAGATTTTTAACAGGGAGGTAATATATTGAAATTAGTGTTTAGACTTGATTTGAATTGGAAAGGAGGAGATATGAACAAACTACTTTAACAGTTATCAAATTTGTTAAGCCAGAACAAACCTAAAACATCAAAATAGTCACTAAAATAATCTAACATTGTTTTTGACCTATTCATTCATCTGCTTACAAACTATTGGGCACCTACTATGTGCAAAGCTATCTGCTTCATTCATTGTTCCTTTAGCAAGCAAACTACTGGTGACCTATAATTTCAATGGTTCTGTAACTGCTGGTTATCAAATCCTAAGCCCAAAACCCCAGCTGAGGACTGTGGAAGAAACTTTCTATATTTACAATAGTCTAACTAAAAATTGAATAATAAGGGGCAACTGTTAATGGGCATCATCAATTGCCTTTGTTCATAGGAAAAAACTGTAGGTGACAGTGGCGTCTCATTGGAGATAATGTTTTTCAGTCTATCTGTTTTTCTCATTCAATTTTCATCCCCTGATCAATTATAGAACTTGCTCTAAGAAATGATGATCTCTAAAACCAAATGAAAATGCAACTTCAAGAATGTTCTTCAAAGATCTTCTTGGTCAAAAGCTAGCAGTTTTATTTTATCGAATAATTCTTTCTCTAGGGGGAAAGGCACCATTGCTGTGTTCTTTTTCATTATTCTTCACTAAATAAAAGTAGAATCAAACGGTTTTTGTAATCAAACAAGCAAAAGACATAATCAATATGATGAAGAATTTATCTTTTAGGATGAAAACTAATAAATGATTTAGAATTCTTAGGTATTCTAATCATCAAATACAAAAGATTCATAGGTTTACAGAGTCAAATGGATTCAGTCAGAAATCAAAGCTCCAGCCTCCAACCTGACCATTGAAGCATTAAAAATAATTCTAATGATGCAACAAACTGTAAATATATCTATCTTCCGTAATTCTCATTTCCACTCTCATAATGGTTTAAATGTTTTAGTGTACCAAAACACAGTAGGGAAAAAAAAAAAAAAAAACATAAGCTAAAATTCAATTAGCAAGATGAGATTTTGCTCCAAAGTGCATTTTCCATCCAAAAATAGAGAATTTTCCTTTCAGAGGTTCTCTTCCACCAGAACTGGAGTTGGTACTCTAGTGAAAATCTCTTGCTACAGAAACCTTAAATGCTATTTCATTCTGCTTTATCTTATCCTCAAGCAGGAAAACCTACTTTGAATTCAAAGGCTAAGAAACAGAGAGAACTACATTGGGTTCGGTCAGCTTTAACTTCACAATTGCATCTGTTATTTTAATAGCCAGTGCTGACGTCATCATCATCCACTCTAACTCCTGACCCAGAATGACTCTCTAGATACTCACATTTTGTTTCTAGTATAATGTATGTTTTAGAATACAAATGAGAATGACAGTGAGCACTCTATTATATGATACAGTTCAGCAGGATGTTCTACTTAAATGATTTAGCTAACACAGCCCTGTAAGATGTATTGACGTAAAACCTATGCTAAAAATTCATATTTTGATAAAGATTTAAAAGGCATTTTAAAACCTTTTGGTATATAATATTGCTTTATAATCATTAAAGAGACTGCAAGATCAAAACAAAATCTTTCACTTTGGTATTTGCCTACTAGGACAAGCAAATTTCTCAGCAACAATTAGAATTTGTGAGAATAGAGGACAAACAAGTATATTATCGTGATTGGAGTAAAGACCAGAAGACTGGGTATAATTGTAAATAAATGATCAAAGTATAGCCAAAACTTATTTTCCGGCCTTGCCTCTACTTACTTGAAGAAAGACTCTAACTCCTTCCTTCCAGGGGGCTCCTGAGCCAGGCTGTGCACCCACGCAACACAAGCATGCACACACACATGCTAAGTCGCTTCAGTCGTGCCCGACTCTGTGCGGCCCCACAGACAGCAGCCCAGCAGGCTCCTCTGTCCACAGGATTCTCCAGGCAAGAACACTGGAGTGGGCTGCCCTTTCCCTCACGCAACACGGGTTTATAGTCAATGTCATGGCTCCTCTGGTTGTGACTCATGTCCTTTCCTTTAAACCTATTTTCCTTCAAACCTATTTTCCTTCGCAGTATTTTTCTAGTCTAAGGTGAAGCATGGAGTAATAACTGCTCGAATCCTTTGCCAACTTTCTCTAAGCCTCTAAGAGACGCCTTCATTTTATGGTGTCAATTGCTTGCAAATGATCTCCAAATCAAACATTCACCATAGCTGTATAGTGATTGGGGTATGGCCCTCTCCTATGTTGCTGAGATGGATTTAGATATTGGAATGTCTTCTCTAAGACATATGCAGTGAATTACACTGACCAGCTAGGTTTCTCTTCACAAGAGAACAAATGCTTTATGTACTTAGAAACCATGGTAATTGAGTTCTGCAATAGGGTCACACTTAGGAAAATTTAGTCCTAGCTCTAAGAAATTAAGAAAAAATTCAAAAACAAATTTACATTAGACTATATCCAAACATACAGCATACTTAACAAAATTCTTTTCACTGTCCTCAATCTTCTGCCCTAAATTTTCTAGGGGTTAAAGTGCCCCAAATATGGAAAGTTTACCTACCCTATTTCTTCCCCACTATCAGATCCTCATCATTCATGTCCATGTATGGTTACTAAATGTGGCATTCTCCTCCCACAAAGCCCCTTAAAGGCACATCTGAGCCTCCATTTAGTACTGTTCTCTTGAGAATCAGTCACAATTTCAACTCCAGTCCACTCTCCTCTATATTCTAGAATATGAACAGAGATTAACAATATTTTTCAATAATTGGATGAGTTAGCAATGCACTCAATGCCACACTAATGAACACAGTGAAAGTCACTCAGTTGTGTCTGACTCTTTGCGACCCCATGGAATATATAGTCCATGGAATTCTCTAGGCCAAAATACTGGAGTGGGTAGCCTTTCCCTATTCCAGAGATCTTCCCAATCCAGGGATGGAACCCAGGTCTCCCACATTGCAGGCAGATTCTTTACCAGCTGAGCCACCAGGGAAGCCAATATGATAATAACCCTTTATACCTATTGCTAGGACTCTTAATTTTCTCCAAATGATTAACTCAACAGTTGGTGGTCACCATATTCAGGGACACCAATGTTGTGTGTCTATATCCACTTTACCACAACAGAAAAAAATTTTTATTTGAAACCTGCTTCATTTAAAACATCCTTTTAAAAAATCTGTAAACTGTTTCTTTTAAAGATGTTAAGGGAAGGGGTTGCATTTAATATGTGGCATAAGGAATCTGTCCTGCTGAGAAGATGAAAACAATCTCTGCTTTTCTCAGTATCATCCATGCATGCTGCTGATTGGCCATCTCCCTGAAAGGAGTTGATTTGCATGATGAAGTACTTACTTGGCTTTGGTGGGGTTTTCTGAAACTCAAAGGACTTATGTTGAAAAGCTATTTTGTTTGCTTTTGAATGGAATGCATTTATTTGAGGGATGTAAACGTCTGGGATTTGTGGTAAGTTTGAAATCTTAATTCTGCTACGTGCTCTTCAATGGGTTGTTTGGTTGGAAGATTATATTCAGCTTGTGATTTGATCACCTCAATTGTAACATTTATTTGAGTACTAATTTCAAATCTGAATTGTTGATACATAGTCCAGGTATTTGGACACCTGAAGGACTCACTTCAGTTCAGTCACTCAGCTGTGTCCAACTCTTTGTGACCCCATAGACTGCAGCACGCCAGGCCTCCCTGTCCATCACCAACTCCCGGAGCTTACTCAGACTCATGTCCATCAAGTCAGTGATGCCATCCAATTATATCATCCTTTGTTGTCCCCTTCTTCCTCTGCCCTCAATCCTTCCCAGCATCAGGGTCTTTTCTAGTGAGTCAATTCTTCACATCAGGTGGCCAAAGTATTGGAGTTTCAGCTTCAACATCAGTCCTTCCAATGAATATTCAGGACTGATTTCTTTTAAGATGGACTGGTTGGATCTCCTTGCAGTCCAAGGGACTCTCAAGAGTCTTCTCCAACACCACAGTTCAAAAGCACCAATTCTTTGGTGCTCAGCTTTCTTTATAGTCCAACTCTCACATCCATACATGACTACTGGAAAAACCATAGCTTTGACTAGACGGACCTTTGTTGGCAAAGTAATGTCTCTGCTTGTTAATATGCTGTCTAGGTTGGTCATAACTTTCCTTCCAAGGACCAAGCGTCTTTTAATTTCATGGCTGAAGTAACCATCTGCAGGGATTTTGGAGCCCATAAAAATAAAGTCTGACACTGTTTCCACTGTTTCCCCATCTATTTCCCATGAAGTGATGGGACTGGATGCCATGATCTTAGTTTTCTGAATGTTGAGCATTAAGCCAACTTTTTCACTCTCCTCTTTCACTTTCATCAAGAGGCTCTTTAGTTCTTCTTCACTTTCTGCCATAAGGGTGGTGTCATCTGCATATCTGAGGTTATTGATATTTCTCTCTGCAATCTTGATTCCAGCTTATGCTTCATCCAGCCTGGAATTTTGCATGATGTATTCTGCATATAAGTTAAATAAACAGGGTGACAATATACAGCCTTGACATATTCCTTTCCCAATTTGGAACCAGTCTGTTGTTCCACGTCCAGTTCTAACTGTTGCTTCTTGAGCTGCATACAGATTTCTCAGGAGGCAAGTCAGGTGGTCTGGTATTCCCATCTCTTGAAGAATTTTCCACAGTTTGTTCTGATCCACACAGGCAAAGGCTTTAGGATAGTCAAAAAAGCAGAAGTAGATGTTTTTCTGGAACTCTCTTGCTTTTTCAATGATCTAATGCATGTTGGCAATTTGACCTTTGGTTCCTCTGCCTTTTCTAAAACCAGCTTGAACATCTGGACTTTCACGGTTCACGTACTGTTGAAGTTTGGCTTGGAGAATTTTGAGCATTACTTTGCTAGCGTGTGAGATGAGTGCAACTGTGCAGTAGTTTGAACATTCTTTGGCATGTTACCAAAGTCCATGGTAGTCTACCTCAAGGACTACATGTATGATATTTGGTACAGATTCCTTTTTAGGGATTGGAAAGTTTCATTGCAGCTTGAAATGAAAGCTATTCGCTGGCAGTCATTAAGTCCATGATAATGATGTCTGTGTGTATTTTAATTTGTCAAATGATTTTAAATCATTTTTTTAGATAATTACATTGCTAACAATGTAATACTTCAATTTAATTGTACACCTTTCATGACAGCCAATAGATTGTAGATTCTGTATTATGTTACTCAGCAAGAGCAGTTTTATTGATGAGCTGGTCTAAGATTTCAGAAAACATCATTTTGATGAGCTCGACTGTATCACTTAATATTTAATTCAAGAGAGCATTTAAAACATAATATTTTATTTGCTTTTGGAATTATTTACTATGATATTTATTTCACTAGATTCACTATTTAAATTCACATCATCTGATGTTCACTAATAAAAGTGAAACTCCATTTAATCATGTGCTGAAGGGGAAGAGGGATGTGTGGGTCTGTGATGGGCACAGAATACTCTGAACTGAATCCCAAACTAAGCTTGTTTAAATAGAGGCTATTGATTCTTTGAGAGTCTATAAGAATTTTTTCACATATCTTGCCCCCTGTATCCCTACCTTCCAAGGGCCTGCAGCCCATAAACAAGTAGACTAGAAAAGAGGCTTCAGAAATAAGAATAAAGAATTTACCTGGACCTGGACCAGACATGGATACTACAGAATGGATTCTGTGTCATGGAACAGGTAGATCCTAAACACTTGTATCCCTTGCACCAGTGGCCATGAAGGCTCTTCCTATAATTTCCTTATATCAGTGTTTCTTCTTGGTTTAGAGGAGCTTAGTATTGTCTACAGATTTGTGATCTTATTGTTAACACATTTTGGGGTTTCTGCAGCACCATTTATTGAACAGTCTACCATAGTTCAGGGGTCTGTGATGACACTGGTTCCATATAGGCACAGGATTCTTTGGGAGCTGTCTAGTCTATCCTATTGGTTAACTGTCTCTTCCTGGACCAATGCTAAACTATCTCAATTACTGTCACTAGATAATTATATTTATACCTGGTAGAGCAAGTACGTTTGCCTTTTTATACTTCTTTAGCACTGCCTTAAGTATCCTTAGGCTTTTGATCTTCCATATAAATTATAGAAAAACTTATCAAATTCCTATAAAAATTGTATTTGTATCTGAATGATAACTGCACTTATATATTAGTTTAAACCTTTGACTTTGAAATTAAACTGTTTTTGACCTACAAAGCTCACCATTTCATATGCTTCTACATAACAAATTAAAAGGAAAAGATGTAACATCCTTCTGATACTGAGTCTATACTCATGAACAAAGATGCATGCTGTAGTCTGAAAGACTGTACCCCTCACTCAATTCAAATGTTAAAATCCTAACCCCTAAAGGTGATGGTATTAGAGAGTGAGGCTTTCGGTTGGACAAGGTTGCTATTCAGTTGCTCAGTCGTGTCCAACTCTTTGCAATCCATGGACTGCAGCACACCAGGCTTCCCTGTCCTTCACCATCTCCCAGAGTTTGCTCAAATTCATGTCCATTGAGTCGGTGATGACATCCAACCGCCTCATCCTCTGTTGTCCCCTTCTCCTCCTGCCTTCAATCTTTCCCAGCATTAGGGTCTCTTCCAATGAGTTGGCTCTTTGCATCAGGTGGCCAGAGTATTGGGAAGGTTGGAATCCTCATAAATGGGATTAGTACCTTATAACAGAGGCCCTACAGAGATCCTTAGCCCCTTCCACCATGTAAGGATACAATAAGGAGGAGACCAGGAAGAGTATCCTCACCAGAACACAACCACTCTGATGCCTTGGTCTTAGACTCAGAGCCTTCAGAACTGGGAGAAATAAGCTGCTATTGTTTATAAGTTAATCAGTCTGCGGATATGTTACACAGCCTACTCTGTTATAGAAGCTGAAACAGACTAAGTCAATGGATCTCTCCATTTAAGAAACCCTAACAATTTTTTCATGCAGGTCTTAAATATATAAAATCTACTCCTAGGTAACTCACTTTTTTTCCTTTTCTTTTTGCTATTATAAATGGTACCTTTTTTCCTTACTAAACTTTCAGTTTATGCATATGTATAAAAACATAAATCAATACTTAAATACTGACCTTCGAATCACTTAAAATAACTATACTATCCAAGGTAATGATATCAGATTCAGAATAATCCCTATGAAATTACCAATGGCATTTTTTTCACAGAACTAGAATGAATAATCTTAAAATTCATATGAAAACACAAAATGCTTGGTATAGTCAAACCATTCTTGAGAAAGAAGAATGGAGGTAGAGGAATAACTCTCCCTGACTTCAGGCAATATTATAAAGCTACAATAATCAAAACAGCATGATACGGGCACAAAAACAAACCTATGGATCAATGGAACAGCATAGAAAATACAGAAATAAACCCATGCACCTATGGTCAATTAATCTATGACAAAAAGGCAAAAATATACAGTCTCTTCAGTAAGTGACAGCTACATGTAAAAGAATGAAATTACATTATCTAACACCATACACAAAAGTAAACTCAAAATGGATTAAAGACACAAATGTAAAACTAGATATTACAAAACTCCTAGAAAAAAACATGGGCAGAACACTCTTTGACATAAATCTCAGCAGTATCTTTCTGGATCTACCTCCTAGAGTTAAGAAAATAAAAACCGAAAATAAATAAATGGGACCCAATTAAATTTAAAAGCGTTTGCGCAACAAAGGAAACCATCAACAAAAAGACAACATACAGAATGGGAGAAAGTATTTACAAATGATGGGACCAACAAGGGATTAATTTCCAAAATATGCAAACAGGTCACACAGCTCAATATAAAAAAAAGAAATCCAGTCAAAAAATGGATAGAAGATCTAAATAGACATTTCTCCAAAGAAGACATACAGATGGCCAAAAGGCACATGAAAAGATGTCCAACATTGCTAATTATTAGAGAAATGAAAATCAAAACTGCAGTAAGGTATCACCTCACACAAGTCAGAATGGCCACCATCAGAAAGCCTACAAATAATAAATGCTGGAGAGAATGTGGAGAAAAGGTAACCACCCTCCCCTGTCGGTAGCAATGTACCAATAAATTGGTAGACACACTATGCAGATCAATCTGGAAGTTCCTTTAAAAACTAAAAATAGAGTTACTATATAATCCTGCAATCCCACTCCTGGGTATATGTCTGGAGAAAACTATAATTGGAAAAGATACAGGCACCCCAGTGTTCACAGCAGCTCTACTTACAACAGCCAAGACACGGAAGGACCTAAATGTCCATCCATAGATGAATGGATAAAGATATGTGTTCTGTACACACCCACTCACACACACTGGGATATACTCAACCATAGAAAAGAATGAAATAATGCCATCTGCAGCAACATGGATGGACATAGAGATTATTATACTACGTGAAGTAAGCCAGACAGAAAAATACAAATAGCCTATGATATGGGTTATATGTGGAATCTAAAAAAACGATACAAATGAACTTATACGCAAAATAGAAACAGACCTACAGACACAAAAAACTTCTGGTTACCAAAGGGAAATGAGTCTGAAAAAGAGTAGATATATATATATATATATATCTGTATATAACTGAATCACTGTTCTATACATCTAAAACTAATACAACATTGCAAATCAGCTGTACAATTAAAATAAATGCATTAAAATATTTTTTTAAGTGCTTGATGTTTCAATGAGGGGTCTTCTGCCTAAGGTAAGACAAACAGCTCATGATGTTACCATAATTCTGATACTGACACTGGAAAACTCTCCCATTACCAATTCTCTGTAGGATCCTGTTTCTTTGTTTTGGTTTTGGGTGTTTCACTGTTTTGTTTTGTTTTGTTTTTTCTTTTTTTAACATATAAGTACTACTTTGGGGGGGAATAGATGCAATAGGGAGAAATAGGGGGGTAAAAAGTCACTCCAGTCAGAAAAGCCATAAATGAAAAAGATCTAATACTGTGAGAGCAAAGCTAGACAGAGCTAGTTGAGGGCTGGTGGCTCAGCTGGTAAAAAATCCACCTGCAGTGTGGGAGACCTGGGTTCAACCCCTGGGTCGGGAAGGAGGACGGCATGGCAACCCACTCCAGTATTCCTGCCTGGAGAATCCCCGTGGACAGAGAAGCCTGGCAGGCTACAGTCCATGGGGTCGTAAACAGTCAGACACAACTGAACAACTCAGCACAACACACACGGTACAGTAAGAAAGGTCCTGATGGCATTGTGAGCCACACAAGGAAATCTGATTTTATACAACAGACTGTGTAGAGTGACTGAAAGGTTTTTATCCAAAGGGTAACAGCAATAGTGCAGATATTGGATGGAGATAGAGCAAAGCAGAACATGAGTGAATTCAATTAGAAATTGTCAGGGTAATCCAGAGAGGAAACTACATATACATAGACCGTGGCAGTGGTAACAGGTTAAGAGAGAAGTGGATTGTTTCAGAAGATATGGAGGAAATACATTCAGTGGGACTTGGCATTTCAAGTTACTTTTAGTCTTGTATCTTCTTTCTTCTTACCCATTAATAATGTTGTTCAGTGTACTTTTATAGCTTCCAATTCTCTTTTGGTTTCTTAGGAATCTGTTTTTGAGAAATACTGACTATTTAATACGAGAGCTTTCTTGATTCTTTACCCATGTGACAGACAGAATTAGACAGCAATGTACACGAGAAGATAAATGTAGTGGTGTCAATGCAAATTATTTAAGCAGGCTGAATTATCTATAGGCATCTGATCTCTGGAAACTATATTAGGCATTCTATCTGCTCTCCTACCTCCAGGAAAAACTGTACCCAGAGGATTCTTCCAGAGTTTCAGTGAGAGAAACCTCCACTCTCATAACTTACCCTCCCCCAGGAAATGACACACTAGAAACGTTACAGACACATGCCAGATACCTTACCTTATTAATACCACCTTCCAGAATGATCCTGAGGGATTCTGTGTCCCTTTATTCCCTAGAGATTACTCAGGTTCTTCAATTTAGGACTGAAGGAGCCAACACAATTTATTTCTAAAATTCAGCATTAGAGATTATTCCAATTCATCACTAAAACCCGTACCTTGTCATTAAAATACGCTCACACTGCCTCACACCTGTCTTTTACTATTTTGATTAAAAACTGAAACTTTTGAAAACTGTTTTTCACAAGGTTCTTGTTCTCTTTTCTTGCTTTCTCCTTAAGACAACTCAGAAGACCATTCTAGTTTCTTTTAACTCCCTCTTCCAACACTTCCTCCTCTCTCTCATCTCCATTAGGATCCCAGGGAAATGGGAGTATCTGTCTGACTTTTTAAATTTTACACTAATACCAATATTTCCTGCATATAAAATAAGTGGCCAAAAGTTGTGACCTGATTAAGGCACTGGAATGATGGTATAGAATTCTATAAAGTGAAATAATTTGTTGACCTTTTTAGGAATAAAAGAAAAAGAAAAATTATTTCTCCAAAGATGATGATCCATACTTTCCAAAGAAAACCTTTGAGACAGTTGTCACATCACCATCCCCCACTCTGGTCACAGAGGGAAACCTCACCAAAGCTCTGCTTGCATGGTTTTGTAGCTCAGTTATTGAAAACAAACGTTCCAAAGCCAATTGGCCACAAAGAGAAGAAAATAAGACTAGCTATTTATGCCTGAAGTGCCAACTTCTACCATATGTAGTCCCACAAAAAAACAAGAGCCAAAAATAATCAAAGTAAAACACAACAGAGCTCGAATCACAGAATCAAGGAGATGGGATTTGCTCAAGAGTTTCACCCAAACCTATGAAAACGAAAAACATTTTTTACACAGCTGTCTCCCAGACCCTTTAAAGGGATGTATTATGATTTGCATTGATTTGATTAGTGTATTTACATATTACCTCCTCCCTTCTGCATCACTCCCAGTCATCAGGGCATCCAGTACAGTAACAGGGATACAGTTCTGGAGTTAGAATAAACACTCCCAAAGTCTTTTGTCTTCTCCTATGTGATTAAAACAACTTACAAAATCGAGTACAGCATCAAAATGGGTTGGATTTGTTTACAAAATTATAGATTTTGTTTGCTTTTTGTCCCCCAAATTTTGACAGTGTGTATAAAAGATTAGTCATTAAGTACACATACACACACATACACACATGTATAGGGGAAACTTAACAGCGATTAGGATACTATTTAGAAATAGTCCAAAACTGCCTCACAATCATCAATTAAATCTAACCAGATTTCCAAACAATTTATAGTAGCAAGAAGTATGGAATAGTAGGGCAGACATATAAGTCTGAACATCCTCATGTGCACAAGAGCTAATGAAAATCAGCCCAAGTCTATAGAAAATGCAGCAGAAGACCTACCAGGAATCAATCAAGTGTGGCCTTTCAACTATCATTTTGCTTATCAAGTAGCTTGCTTTTCTGGGAAACCCTAAGTGTCTAGATATAGCTGGCTTGGGTGTGAGCTGAGCTGGAACTTCAATGTGTGCTGGCAGGAGAAGTAAGAAGTCTTCTACAACCAACAAGGGTGTGGAACCAACAGAGCTGCAGAAGCAGTGTCATACGGCAGAAATTAACAACAGCTATAACTTCTTTACTTAGTACCTGTTTTACAAATTAGAAAATGGAATCTTAAAGAGATGAAGAAAGTTGACCCCTAATTACAAGCTAGTAAATGGCAGTCTAGAACATAAAACAGGTTGGTAAGACTCCAGAGTCCATGTTTTATCTGCTCTATAACACTGTTACACATCCCAAAGAGTTTGTCCATGTGTTTTCAAACTCTCCTGTTCCCTTGCTGTTTGGGCCTGGCAATAGAATTTATTCTTAAAGACAAAGAATCACCAGGAGCTAGGTAGGAAACCAGTACTCCAACCATCCACTAAGGTTTAGTGGGAGGACTGTCCAGTTCAAGACAGTGAAAGGGGACAGAGCAGAGAGTGGGAGACCAAGGCAGGAGCCTGGTTCCATG
Source organism: Bos indicus x Bos taurus (assembly GCF_003369695.1). Lineage (NCBI taxonomy): Eukaryota > Metazoa > Chordata > Mammalia > Artiodactyla > Bovidae > Bos > Bos indicus x Bos taurus. Next base: position 18,011,818 of record NC_040081.1, on the reverse strand, counting down.
GGACAGCTGCAATTTGAGAATGCCAGGGGTGCCTGAAACTAGCTGAAATGTCTAAGTTCCAGGCTGACTGTCTGCAGACACTGGCAGTAATGGGAAGAGAGGAGGAGAGGCATACAGTGGCTGAGAATTTACGACAGAGGATTGCAGTCGTGTGAAGGACTCTCATGTATTTCTATCTTAGTGCAGAAACTGGGAAAGTAACTGGGTCAGTCTATGAACTAAAGATGTTCCAAGGCATGAAAGAGTAGATGCATGGGTCAACATATAGATTTTGTAAATTGTTTCAGTTATTTTTTGCCGTATAACATACCATCCTAAAACTTAATAGTCTAAAACAACAACGGTGTGTTACTTCTCATGACTCTGTGAGCTAAGTTCACAGAATAATGGGGCAGTTCTTCTGCACAACACGGTGTAGCTGACTTACTTGGCTGTATTCAGTAGGGAGCTCAGTCAAAGCTGGGGCAGCCAAGATGACATCTCCTCCAAGGCCTCACTCATTACTCAGTAGTGAAGTCCAGTCTTAAGGCTATCTGGAGTTAATGGACAGGCTGCATTTCCTGTCCATCAAGCTAAACTTCTCTAATTTTCCCTCTCACCAAGTAATTTCATCAACACATCTGCTTTAGGATCTACTTGTCTTCACTCCTGGCATTTATTATAACTAAGGGGAGGGGCTTGGGAAGGGAATGGAGCAACTCTCCAGTCTTGTCATAGCTCCGAGTTAATACCTCCCCAAAGAAAATGCCTTTTATAGGCCTCACAGCAGGGATCATGATGACTTTCAGAGGAAATTTTACACTCTGTACTTCTCCATCTATGCAAAAAATTAGAATGCTGACATGCACCTTCTTTCATCATCTGAGGATGGGATAAACATTAGATAATCATTGCCTTAGAGTGTTTCCATTGTGAGTTTAATGGGGAAATCCAAAGTATAATAAATCACTTAAAAGATAAGACTCTTAGGTCTACTTTAGCCATTAACTTTCCGTGTGATCTTACACATCATTTGACTTCTCTGATCTCAGAATCCTTGCTTTGGACTGAATGTTTGTGCCCCTACCACCACCAACAACCAAAATTCATATGTTAAAGCCATAACCCCCATTGTGATGGTATTTGGAGATCAGACTTTTTGGAGGAAATTAGGCCATGAGAGTGAGGCTCTTATAAAGAGATTAGTGGCTTTATAAGAAGAGGAAGAGAGGGAGGGATCTCGCTCTCTCCATCATGTGGGGGCATGGTAAGAAGGCAGCAGTCTTAAAATCAGGAAGAGGGTTCTCACCAGAAACTGAGTTGGCTAGCACCTTCATCTTGGACTTCTCAGCCAAGAACTGTGAGAAATGAGTGTTGATTATTTAAGCTACTCAGCCTATGACATTTTCTTATAGCAGCCTATGCTAAAATAATCCTCATCCATACAATGAGTCATTGGAGTAGAAGATCTCTAAAGATCTTTCCAGCTAAAATTACATACAATTGTGCTATTTCCTATGTAAAGTTACATTGTCAAGTAAACATTGCCCGACCACTGTTAAAGGGGGCACTCAAAAATAATTAATGTAGGTCACCTGAAGCAGAGGATGAGATGGTTAGACAGTATCACTGACTTAACAGACATGAATTTGAGCAAACTCCAGGAGTGGAAGACAGAGGACTGTGGCTTGCCTGCAGTCCATGGCATTGCAGAGAGTCAGATGTGACATCACGACCTAACAACAACAACATCTAAAGAGCAAATATAACCTCTATTCCGAAGTAAGAATGTGGAAGTCATTTTAGAAAATGTAGATATACTTCTGTTTATTAATATTTCATAGTAAATCTGGGCCTTCCCAGGTGGTGCTAGTAGTAAAGAACCTGCCTGCCAATCCAGGTTAGATGTAAGAGACTCTGGTTCAATCTCTGGGTCAGCAAGATCCCCTGGAGAAGGGAATGACAATCCGATCCACTATTCTTGCCAGGAGAATCCCAAGTTCAGAAGAGCCTGGCAGGCTACTGTCCATAGGGTCGCACAGTCAGACACAACTGAAGCAACTCAGCATGGACAGTATATCTGGGTCCATCACTAGTCAGTGCTGTGACTTAGAAAGGAAGTCAAATCTAGAGAAAAGTTTAGAGAAATCAGAAATTATTCACCCAGTAAACAAGACAGAGACTGAAGAACAGTCTTTGCATTGATAATTACTGCTACCTTGCCTTAGCAATGTTGTGTAAAAAATATTTGTTTAAATTAAAAAGAAAAGGTGTATCTTAGATGAAGGTGTTTTACTAATTAACCCATGATTGTCACAACTGATAATCCTTTGATACAGCTCTCTTTTCCCCCTCTCTCTTACAAACACACACACAAAAGTGTTTCCAGGCAAAAAGTTGGCAAGAATAAAATACATCTTTTTAATTGTTTCATTTGTAAAATGAAAGTCTGTTTTTCGGTTCCAGAAACTATAAAAAAAATAACAGTACTTTTAAACCACTTTTATTATACAGCTTCCTCTTTAGATAATAATACCCCTAAGACTACACTAAGAATCAAAATATCAAGCTACCAACTGTATTCTTCACAGAGCTAGAACAAATAATTTCACAATTTGTATGGAAATACAAAAAACCTCGAATAGCCAAAGCAATCTTGAGAAAGAAGAATGGAACTGGAGGAATCAATCTACCTGACTTCAGGCTCTACTACAAAGCCACAGTCATCAAGACAGTATGGTACTGGCACAAAGACAGAAATATAGATCAATGGAACAAAATAGAAAGCCCAGAGATAAATCCATGCACCTATGGATACCTTATCTTTGACAAAGGAGGCAAGAATATACAATGGATTAAAGACAATCTCTTTAACAAATGGTGCTGGGAAAACTGGTCAGCCACTTGCAAAAGAATGAAACTAGAACACTTTCTAACACCATACACAAAAATAAACTCAAAATGGATTAAAGATCTAAACGTAAGACCAGAAACTATAAAACTCCTAGAGGAGAACATAGGCAAAACACTCTCCGACATACATCACAGCAGGATCCTCTATGACCCACCTCCCAGAATATTGGAAATAAAAGCAAAAATAAACAAATGGGACCTAATTAAACTTAAAAGCTTCTGCACAACAAAGGAAACTATTAGCAAGGTGAAAAGACAGCCTTCAGAATGGGAGAAAATAATAGCAAATGAAGCAACTGACAAACAACTAATCTCAAAAATATACAAGCAACTCCTACAGCTCAACTCCAGAAAAGTAAATGACCCAATCAAAAAATGGGCCAAAGAACTAAATAGACATTTCTCCAAAGAAGACATACAGATGGCTAACAAACACATGAAAAGATGCTCAACATCACTCATTATCAGAGAAATGCAAATCAAAACCACTATGAGGTACCATTTCACTCCAGTCAGAATGGCTGCGATCCAAAAGTCTACAAGCAATAAATGCTGGAGACGGTGTGGAGAAAAGGGAACCCTCTTACACTGTTGGTGGGAATGCAAACTAGTACAGCCACTATGGAGAACAGTGTGGAGATTCCTTAAAAAACTGGAAATATGATCCAGCAATCCCACTGCTGGGCATACACACTGAGGAAACCAGAAGGGAAAGAGACATGTGCACCCCAATGTTCATCGCAGCACTGTTCATAATAGCCAGGACATGGAAGCAACCTAGATGTCCATCAGCAGATGAATGGATAAGAAAGCTGTGGTACATATACACAATGGAGTATTACTCAGCTATTAAAAAGAATGCATTTGAATCAGTTCTAATGAGGTGGATGAAACTGGAGCCTATTATACAGAGTGAAGTAAGCCAGAAAGAAAAACACCAATACAGTATACTAACGCATATATATGGAATTTAGAAAGATGGTAACAATAACCCTGTATACGAGACAGCAAAAGAGACACTGATGTATAGAACAGTCTATGGACTCTGTGGGAGAGGGAGAGGGTGGGAAGATTTGGGAGAATGGCATTGAAACATGTATACTATCATGTATGAAATGAGTCGCCAGTCCAGGTTCGATGCATGATGCTGGATGCTTGGGGCTGGTGCACTAGGATGACCCAGAGGGATGGTATGGGGAGGGAGGAGGAAGGGGGGTTCAGGATGGGGAACACGTGTATACCTGTGGCAGATTCATTTCGATGTTTGGCAAAACCAATACAATATTGTAAAGTTTAAAAATAAAATAAAATTAAAAAAAAATAAGTTAAAAAAAAAAGAATCAAAATACATGGATTTTTAAAAGTATTTATTTACATATTTGGCTGAGCCAGGTCTCAGTTGTGGCAATGCAAACTCTCAGTCATGGCCTGTGGAATCTAGTTCCCTCGCCAGGGATCAAACCCATGTCCTCAGCACTGTTGGGAGCATGAAGTCTTAGCCACTGGACTACCAGGGAAGTCCAAAATACATGTTTAAGTTCAAGTTGGTGACTTAAGAGTTAATTCAGAAGTTACATTTGGCCCTGAAACCCTCTGTGACTCCAAAATTGTGGGATGAAATCAGAAAGAAAGGAGCTGGTGATGATTGAACTTTTTGCTATTTCAATGTAAAGACAGTGTTTCTGGTGGAAAAAAAAAAAAAGAAAAGAAAATCAGTTTTCCAAATTACCACATTAGCAGTAAATCCCACAAAGATCATTAAAAAACAGACTCTAAGTCTGTCCAAATTTATCCCTGTAGTGTCAATGTTATATGGTGTCCCAAGGGGATATTACACTATAAAACACACAAAATTTACTTGATTTATCAACATAGAAGGACCATGTGTTTACATATCAAGGGAGATTGGCAGTTAAAGACTCATAAATCATAAGGAAAAGAGGAACCCTGAAAGTCAGCTTTGTAACCCCTATCCCCTTGCTTTGCAGAGACATGCCTTTTAATGATTTTCCACTTGGGTATAAAGTAATTAGCAAGCCTAGCCTGCACCAAATAAAACGACTGTAGAAACACAGCACTGGGATAATTGGAACAATTATCATCCTCCTCATCTTTGACTGAGCGTACACAGCACATAACACAGTGGTTAAGCCACTCCAGACTGATTTATGTGGGTTTCTCATACAGGCAATCAACAAAGAAAACAATTCAGATAAGGGTCCACTGTTTATTCACTAAATATTTATGCTAGACAGTTAGCAAGAACTAGAAGCACAGAAATGAACAAATAGTCTCTGCCCTTCATGAAGATTTGAGAGGGAGAGAAAATTAAAAGTAATTTTAATATTAACTTAGAGAATATGTGAAAACTTTTTACAATTTATTGATCTACTCTATACTCTGAGCTCCTCAAAGGCATAAATAAGTCTTTTTGTCTTTCTCCTGGGCTATGGAAAAGTAGAATAGATGCTCAGTGTATTTATATACCTATTTATATATAGAGAGATATAAAATTGCAAGATTATCTTTTTTCAATAAAACATCTTGAAAAAGAGAGATTTAGGTGAAACAAGAAGCAAACAGGCCAAAGTTTAAAAGGATATCTTTGCATTTTTCATTTCTAATATGACTGTTGTTGTTCAGTAGCTAAGTCATGTCCAACTCTTTGCAATCCCATGGACTGCAGGACACCAGGCTTCCCTGTCCTTCACTGTCTCCTGGAGTTTGCTCAAACTCCTGTCCGTTGAGTTGGTGACCATCTAACCATCTTTCCTCTGCCACTGCCTTCTCCTTTTGCCTTCAGTCTTTCCCAGCATCAGGGTCTTTTCCAACGAGTCAGCTCTTCACATCAGGTGGCCAAAGTACTGGAGCTTTAGCATCAGTCCTTTCAATGTATATTCAGGGTTGATTTTCTTCAGGATGGATACACAATCTTTATAGGTAAAAGAGGTAAAAGACTTGAACGCATTAGTGCTCGGTTGCTTCAGTCATGTCCAACTCTGCGACCCCATGGACTGGAGCCCTCCAGGCTCCTCTGTCAATGGGATTCTCCAGGGAAGGATACTAGAGGTTGCCATGCCCTCCTCCAAGGGATCTTCCAGATTCATGGATCCAACCTGCATCTCCTGTGTTGCAGGCAGATTCTCTATCCACTGAACCACCTAGGAAGCCCCAGAAGACTTGAATATTGTTTTGTAATCTGCCTTAAAATATATCCAAATACAGCTGGTCCACTAGTTTGCCACAGACAGTGCACATAGGAACACTCAGTGCAGTGCTATGGACTCACCAACACTCAAACATAAGTTGAATAAACTAAGTATAAATAAACAAAGCAAAAAGCAAGCACAAATTCTTTGGCATAGAATTCCAAAGCATCCATTTCACAACATTGGCAGCATTAAGATGAACTCCAGGAAACATGTGTCATCAGACTTTTGGCTTCCTCTAGTCATTAATGTATTGGCAAACTCACTGTCTTTATAGTATGTATATGTATACATATGCTATGTTGAACAAATGGTATATATTGTCTTGTGAAATTCCTGATTCATAATCCTTCTTTGTGCTCCACTTGCAACAACTGTTTCATCACATTTTGACTTACAAGACTTCTGTAATCTTCTCAACCAGTCTCAGTTCAGTGGCTCAGTCGTGTCTGACTTTTTGCAACCCCATGGACTGCAGCACTCCAGGCTTCCCTGTCCTTCACCAACTCCCAGAGCCTACTCAAACTCATGTCCATTGAGTCAGTGATGCCATCCAACCATCTCATCCTCTGTCGTCCCCTTCTCCTCCCACCTTCAATCTTTCGCAGCATCAGGGTCTTTTCTAAGGAGTCAGTTCTCTTCATCAGGTGGCCAAAGTATTGGAGTTTCAGCTTCAGCACTAGTCCTTCCAATGAATACTCAGAACTGATTTTCTTTAGGATGGACTGGTTGGATCTCCTGGCAGTCCAAGGGACTCTCAAGAGTCTTCTCCAAAACCACAGTTCAAAAGCATCAGTACTTCGGCACTCACCTTTCTTTATAGTCTAACTTTCACATCCATATATGACTATTAGAAAAACCATAGCTTTGACTAGATGGACCTTTGTTGGTAAAGTAATGTCTCTGCTTTTTAATATGCTGTCTAGGTTGGTCATAGCTTTTCTTCCAAGGAGCAAGTGCCTTCCACAAAGGACTTCCTTCAGGCCTTTGCTTCTCAATAAGGTCTACCTGAGTGACTTCATTCAAAATTATGTCTTCCCAACACAACACTCTCTCCTCTTTCCCTTTCCTTGCTTTATTTTTCTTCAAAGCACTTATTATCTTCTCAAATCTCTAACTTCCCACCTGTTATGTAAGTTCCATGTAAGACAGGAATTTCATCTTCATTATTCATTGCTGTGTTCCCAGCACCTACAATAGAGCTTGGTTCACAGCAGGTTTTCAAAAACAATTTGCAGACTGAATGATTGACTGACCAAGGAAAGTCTCCAAGTCTCTACAAAGTGATTATAAGACTGACTGTCCTATTAATTGTGATAGTACAATCATTACTCAGTAAACCTGAGTGATTTTACCCTTTTTCTTTCATGCACCAGAAATACTGAACTATTTGGTTTTCCATAGATACCAGGCTATTTTTATCCTTTCTACATTTCCTCATGTTCCCTCTTCCAGAAATGTTCTTCTATCACTCAAACTCCTCCTAGATAATTTCGGCTAATTCTTTAAGATACACGCCCAGGTATCCCCATACCTATGACATGGCCTTTAGATATCACAGCCCTAAATCCTAAGATATTGTGGTTCTTAGTATAATGCATGGATGCCCAGTCCTGTCCAACTCTTTGTAACCCCATGGACTGTAGCCCACCAGGCTCCTCTGTCCATGGAATTTTCCAGGCAAGAATACTAGAATGGGTTGCCATTTCTTTCTTCAGGGTATCTTCCCATCCCAGGAATTGAACCTGTGTCTCTCACATCAGCTGCACTGGCAGGTGGATTCTTTGCCACTGCACCACACATTGTATTCAACCAAACTGCAGTTTCTTATGGGACATGGATTGTTTTATTCATTGTGAATGAATTTGCCACAGTAGGAACTGAATAAATAATTGAATGGAATTCAATGCTCTGAGGAGGCACCATCAAGCGATTCCAGTTGAGGCAGGTGGTGCAAGGGAAATGCAGGAAACCTAACTCTTAATGCTGTTTTTAACCTGTAGGATGAGAGGATTAAACCAGTGCTAAGGCCCCTCTCAAAGCTATAAGAGAGTATTACATGTAACCTGATAAAAGTCGTTATTAAAATGTCAGGTTTTCATGCTCCATCTACTGGTTAAATTGTGGAAAAACCTGAGGCCTTTTTGAAATGGGAGAGTGAAAGAATTAGAAATTCTTGTGACCAATGAATAATAAAAAAAAAAAAAAAAAAAAACCCTTTACAGTCTGTAAAAGATTAGTGACCTAGAAAAAATAGTTGAGAAAGGAAAATAAACATTGATAATTAAATAGGTAGAGTGAAAAAGCCCAAGAATACCCTGCTACTTTGGTTCTAAAATATACTGTGGAACCCAGTCCCCAAAGAGTCCCACCTGCTGACACCTACATCCTATGTGGTGCTTCCCACATGAGACTAAGATGAGTCTCTATAAACAGTAATTTCCGGCAGACATGATGGCATGTCACTCCCCAAATTACAGTATAGAAAACTGAGACTTTTGTCTTGGGCTGATAAGCTCACACACCCTCTCAAAATCTCTCTTCCTCTCTCCCTCCTTCCCGTCTGCCCTTCTTCCCTCTTTCTCTCTCCCGTTCTCTTTCAGATCACTTCCTCAGAGGTGGCCAACCGTCATGCCATGAGGATATTCAGGAAACCCATGAAGAGGCCAACAGAGTAAAGCATTCAAATCAGAAAGGAAGAAGTAAAACTGTCTTTGCAGGAGATATGATCTTATATATAGAAAATCCTAAAGACTCAAACAAAAACTGCAAGAACTAACCAGTGAATTTAGTAAAGTTGCAGGATACAAAATCAACCTACAGAAATCAGGTGCCTTTCTATATGAAATATCTGAAAAAGAAAGAAAATAGTCACATTCAGAACAGCACTGAAAGCAATAAAATACTTATGGATTAAGTTTAACCAAGGAAGTAAAAGATCTGTATACTGAAAAATACAAGACATTGATGAAAGGAATTGAAGACAAATAAAAAGATATTCCATTTTCATGGATAATAATTAATACTGTTAAAATGTCCATATTACTTGCAATCCCTATCAAAATTTCAATGGCAATTTTTCACAGAAATAGAAAAAGGAATCCTAAGATTCACATGAAACCACAAAAGACTGGATAAACAAAGCAATACTGAGAAAAAAAGAACAAAGCTGGAAACACCAGAATTCCTGATTTCAAACTGTATTACAAAACTATAGTAATTGAAACAGTATGTTACTGTGATAAAAAAAAAAAAATAGACATATAGACCACTGAAACATAATTGAGAGCCCAGAAATAAACCTGTGTATATATTATCAGTTAATCTATGATAAGCTAGTCAAGAATATACAATAGGGAAAGGGTAGGGAAACTGGACAATCACATGCAGAAGAATGAAATTGGATCCCAATCTTATATCACAAAAATCCATTTGAATGGATTAAACACCTGAAACCATAAAAGTCCCAGAAGAAAACATAAGAAAAAATCTCCTTGCTTGGCTGCTAATAATTTTTTGGACATGATACCAAAGCAGAAGCAGTAAAAGCAAAAACAAACAAGTGGGACTGTGTCAAACAAAAAACCTAGACAGTTAAAAAAATAACAATAATAGGAAAAAGCAATATACAGAATGGGAGGGAAATATTTCCAAGTCATATATCTGATAAGGAGTTAATATCAAAAATATTTTTAAAAACTCATACAACTCAATAGCAAAACACAATTCAATCAAAAGCTGGACAGCGGATTTGAACAGACATTTTTTTTTAAGAAGACACCCATATGGTCAATAGATACATAAAAAGATGCTCAGCATCACTATTCATCAAGGAAATGCAAATCAAAACCACCATGAGATATCACCTCACATCTTTAGAATGTCTATTATCAAAGAGGTAGGAGATAGGAAGTGCTGGCAAGGATGTGGAGAAAAGGGAACCCTTGTACACTCTTGGTAGAAATAAAAATTAATACAGCTAATATGGAGAACAGTATAGAGATTCCTCAAAAACTTAAAAGTAGAATTACCTTATGATCTAGCTATCAAAAACATAGTGTCATGGAATGAAGTTCTTCCGAGACAGAAAAAGGGAAATCAAATGATTTTTTAAGAATCTATCTTTCCATGAAAGTGATTGGCAGTAACTTTCATATATTGCAAAATTTTAGTACACTGTTAAGCAAAGAGATATTTGTTCAGGGGCAATCATCTGTTGAAAAGAGGACAAAAAAGCAAAGACTGAGATAAACATACAGATTGTAGGACTGCCAGGTCCTTTGAGAAACTCCCTTTGACATTCTCCCAGGACACTGATACCCTCTTGCTCTGAAAATCCTGACTGCTTGCCCGCCAAGTGCAAGCACCACATCCTAGCGTGCTTAGCGAAAGACTAAGGAGATCAAAGGTCAGTTCTCAGGTTTCATATCCCAATTCACTCAGGCTTTAAACCTGACTGAATTTTTTTTCTACAGACCTAAAAAATGTGGATACTTGTAAGACCCCTTCCCCAAAGCTCAAAAAATGAATCTTTGCACTTCTAGCTTTGGTCTTTGTTTCTAGACTCCATGTTTTACAATAATGGAGGGCAGAAAAGTAGACTCAACTGTTTATGCCATGGTAAGTCTCCCTTACCTTGATTTGAAAGAATAGACTGCTTATAAATATCTCGCCTATAATGAGCTACTTAAAGTCTCTTATTTTCATCATTTTCTATTACTTGTCACTTTTTAGAACAAATAATTCCAATGAACCTTGGTAATAGGGAACTTGCTTCCCTGGTGGCTCAGCAGTAAAGAATCTGCCTGCCAATGCAGGAGACATGGGCTCGATCCTTGGGTTGGGAAGATCCCCTGGGGAAGGAAATGGCAACCCACTCCAGTATTCCCATGGAAATCCCATGGACAGAGAGGAGCCTGGTGGGCTTCAGTTCATGAGGTCACAAAAGAGTCAGACACAACTTAGTAACTAAACAACAATAGGGAACTTGGGGTGGGGGTTTCTATAGATATAGAGTTTTAAAAGTCAAGCTCCAAGGAGATGTTAGGGCAAGGCCATGTCTTGTGCGCTGTGACATCATCCTGAGATGGCTTTGTGTCTACAGACGTACATTTAGAACACCATTGAAGTATGTAGAATCAGACCATGTATTTATGAATGAATCACATTTGTTTCTTCCACTATAGAATCAGTATCAAAGAGACATATGTGCCAGATAAACACCACATAAATGCAGATTTGATGAATAAGTAGAGAACAAATAATAGGTTTTCCATAATCACCTGCAAATGCCCAAAAGAGAAATGAAACCTCACAATATTCAACCTGGCATTCATCTACTACATGTTTATATTAAGCTGTCACCACTCAGCAATACCTCAATACCTCAAGATCAAATCTTCAACTTTTGGCAGTATTTAGAACATTACCTTGTATATAATAGGTGCTCAATAAATATCTGTGGTAGAGGGAAGGAGTGAGTTTGCAGCAAGGCACAGCGCAGCTAACAACTGCACGATACAACTGCAAGGTAATTCTTTAAAGTTACTCAGTCAGTTTGACTCAGAAAGGGTTTATTAACTGCCCCCTCTCTGGCTTCTGCAGAGTTTAGTACTATTACTCGAATTCACTTTGAAACACACTGTTCCAAAATTGTTATCACCCTTTTAAGTGAGAAGTTGTTCATCCCTCTGTGTAGTGGGAGATATGGTAAAGAAGATGGAGGAAGAGAGAGATAAGGCAAGATTAATTTCCTGACAAGGAAATACAAAACCTCATCCTTTCACCTCGAAAGCCCTCTAACTTCAGGCTGATGCTAGAGGCAAAGGAGAGGGAAAGCAGATGAATGAGCTCAGTCATTTTTGGCACTTGTCAAAAAAAAACTAAATATTTTCCCCAAATGTTTTACGTTCAGTAATACCCAACCATAATGTGCCAAGCCTGTTTTCTCTTAATTTTTCAAACCCATGTGTATTCCAAGGGAAATGTAATCCATGTGTCTCTGATTTGCTTACATTTAAATCATTATAAAATGTTAAAATTTTTTAAAAGATGTCCAAGATATCTTTTGTTTCTTCTTCATGATCCTCCTTCAGATTCTCTTTAAGAATACAGTATTTCGAAGAGTCAATGGAGACAAGGCTGCAGACAAATTAAACAGGTCTCAGGACTTTCGATCTCTGCATAGATTTTGTCTTTGTATACAGAAAAGCAACAATTTGACAAATCATTAGGAATAAGAGAACAAGTAGCATTCTTATGATAAATTTGCTAAATTGACCTGTTTCTTTAGAATACCCTTTGGATCTTTACAATTAGGCCCGGCCAACTTGGACTCTTTTCTTTGGGTACCTTCTTTAAACTATCCAAATAAGATACCAAAATAGCATTTGTAAGATAAAACTCTCTTAAGGTTATGTAGGAGAATCTGCCTGCCAATGCAGGAGATGTGGGTTCTATCCCTGGTCTGGAAAGATTTCACATGCTATGGAGCAACTGGGCCCATGTGCCACAATTACTGAGCCCACACTCGAGAGCCCATGAGCCGCACTAATGGAGCCTGAACGCTCCAGGGCCAGAGAGCCACCACTAATGAGCCCCTGTATTGCAACTACTGAAGCCTGTGTGACCCCAGAGCCCGTGCTCTTCAACAAGAGAAGCCACCACAATAGGAAGCCCGTGCACCGCAAGTAGAGAAAGGCTGCACGCAGCAACGAAGACCCAGCAAAGCCAAAAATAAATACAGCAAAGGGTATGTGTCAAAAAAAAAAAAGTTCTATGACTTTTCAGAGTTGCTAATGAAGCTCCAATACTTCGGCCACCTGACGAGAAGAACTGACTCATTGGAAAAGACCCTAATGCTGGGGAAGATTGAAGGCAGAAGGAGAAGGGGATGACAGAGGATGAGATGGTTGGATGGCATCACCGATCAATGGACACGAGTTGGAGCAAGCTCCAGGAATTGGTGATGGACAGGGAGGACTGGTGTGCTGCACTCCATGGGGTTGCAAAGAGTCGGACACGACTGAGTAACTGAACTGAACTGAACTGAGGAGACTATAAAAGATAGGTGAGCAGTCATCCACTAGAAGAATTAAGTTATTACCTCAGCTAATATCTTCTAATAATTGAAAAAGTCAAGCACTTATTGCACCTAATAATCTATCAATCACAACCTTTATGCTAAAGATTCTAAGGCATAAAGAATTAGAGAATCAGACTGTGGAAGCTAAATCAACCAAGTTTCCACGGTATGAACGGAGTGCCTCTAAACCAGGAAGTTCTAAGTTAATGAGAAGTGTCTCTAGTCCCCTTTCTGCCATTTCTTTTACTGCAGGCTCTCGCAGTGGCTGAAGACAATAGGAGAAAGGGTGGCAGAGGATGAGATGATGAATAAACTCTGGGAGACAGCGGAGGACAAAGGAGCCTGGCATGCTACAGTCCATGGGGTCGCAGAGTCAGACACGACTTAGCAACAAGGACAACTCTCTCAGCGGTGGCTCTACAATACAGAAAAAGTTAGGTTCACAGTGAGTCTGCAGCTTGAAAACTAAATACTAATGAAAGACTTAAAAAGAAAAATTTTGCATTTCTTATTTCAAATGGAAAATGACAGGCAATAAAGCATATCTTGTTGACTAAATCTGTAATTTAAGAAACAGCAGAGTTTAATAGCTATTACCTTAAAGGCACCCACAAAGGAGGCGAGCTCCTGCAAAGTGTTAATAGACAAAGTGAACCTGATGTTTAAGAAGTAGCACAGAAAGAAAAGAGGAATAGGGCCAATATGCTAGATTAGTGCTTATCTGCTCTAATTTGTCACTTCATACTCCAAACAAATTATAAATATATTTCATCAGTTTAATCTAAAGTTGTGGCAGTTTCATCTGTATAGAGTAAAGCCTCCATTTTTCTTTCCTATCAATAGTCTACAAGGAGGCACTGCGTGGTTTGCAAACACTACTGAACCTCACAATGGTTCAGTACAACTCAATTGGTAGCCATCCACGGGGAGAAGCAATGGAAAGAGCAGCTGCACAGACTGGCAATAATCTGGACCAAGTTGACTAGATTCTGGCCTCTGATGCAAAGAGGAAGCTGCAGAGACATCCAGACCCCCTTCCATAAAGCTAGTTTCTGACCCAGATTTGTAACACTAAATTTATTTTACTGAGAAAAAGAACATCTTCATTGGTTTGCAATCGTGTTTAGCCTTATCATGAAAAGCCTCAGATACCCTGTTCTTTGGAGTAGCCCACAATTATAAATCATAAAAAGTAGACAAATCATTTGTGATAAAGCTACAAAATACCACATCCTTCAGGATTACTTAACATTGCTGGATGTGGTCCAGCTAAGGTCTAGCCATATGTTCATCACAGTCTAGGTAGAACCTGGGAAAAGAAGGCCATTTCATTCTATCTTGACTCTCATAGGCAGGAAATTGATTTTAACAAGGCAAAATTTTCTTCCTTTAAAAAATAAAAAACTAACAAAAGCCCTATTCATGATTTTTTGCATTAGCATCCTTTTTGCTTTGTATAACACTGATGACTATTCTCCTTGGAAGTCTTGTCTCCAGGGACACTGTTTGCTTCTCTTGTTTCTCAAGCTCTCACAACATCCCCATTGCCTCTCCTTGTCCTATAAAGATACACAATGATTGACAGGAAATATTTCAACAGACTCTCAATTGGACACTTTGTATCCACTCCTTAAGAAATTCATTTGTTCTCTTAGTTTTGATAGGTTGGGGAGATTATATCAGGTCTACAGTTCTAGGATCACAATTTTCTCTCCAGTTTTCTAGTTATCGCTGATTCTTAAACACTGAAACTGCGTTCTTCTGCATGTCTAATTGTTTCATTAAATAGGTTAGAATCAATGAGGTACTGTTGTATAGCAATTTAACTTTCCCCCACTATTATCTTTGACTGCTCTCTGCAGAGGCAGTTCATCTGAAGGAGGCAATACTTGGCAGCAGGAAGCTCAGATCCAAGAGAACCAAACCATCAGAGTCCAATCCCAGCTCCTAGCTCCCACAATTAATTATAATTAATGTATATGTTAGTGAATATAATATACATTAAACTAATGTGAATACTTGAACTAATAATTAGAACAGCATTTGACATATATTAAAATGTATTATAATGTATAAAGAAAAATGTATTAAATCATTATATAAACATTAGCTATTATTACTGCTATCATTTCAAGTACATCCTATAATTTTTGCAGATACTTAAAGAAAACAAAAGACCCTCATTTTCTGATTTTTTAAAGTCCAATTGCTCATCCAATTCAAAGTACATAGCTGATCTGGGCTTTTGCAAATCAGCAGTGGGGAAATCAGACATCATTAATGCTTTTTAGTGTCTTTGTAACTTTCTCTTCAATATTCTTTTCCTATTCAATATTTTTCTTCTAGAATCTCCAGGGTCATGGTGGGGAGGGAGAATTAGAGATAAAGGGGAAAAGGCCTTTTGCTTAGCTGGTCCTTTCTCCTGGTAGTGAAATGCCCTTTGTCAGGACAGACATTTCACTGCCACCTCTTTCACTTGTCTGGTTCTTTCCCAGGAACTCTTCATACTAATCTAGACTTCACATCATGCTGGGAAAGACTGAGGGCTGGAGGAGAAGTGGGCAACAGAGGATGAGATGGTTGGATGGAATCACTGATTCAACGGACATGAGTTTGAGCAAACTCTGGGAGATAGTGAAGGACAGGGAAATGGCGTGCTGCTGTTCATGGGGTCACAAAGAGTTGAACACAGCTTAGTGATTGAACAAAAATAAGCCCACACCTGAGATAGCTATATAACATAAAACAATGGTACATTAAATTAGCCCTGGACTGTCATGGGATATGCTGTTGTCTTTGCACAATTACTAATAGTACATCCCCCCCACTTTACTCTTAAAACTGCCCTGGTTTGGAAAGTAAAGTATATGATCACCTTAACACTGTACAGGGCTTCCCTGGTGGCTCAGACGGTAAAGCATTTGAGCATCTGCCTGCATTGCAGGCAAGCCGGGTTCAATCCCTGGGTCAGGAAGATCCCCTGGAGAAGGAAATGGTAACCCACTGCAGTGCTCTTGCCTGGAAAATTCCATGGATGGAGAAGCCTGGTGGGCTACAGTCCATGGGGCTGCAAAGAGTCAGACATGACTGAGCGACTTCACTTTCTTTCACTTAACACTGTATAACTGCTCAACTTGCATGACATACTCTTGAGCTGACCTTTTCCACCATGTGGATCCACTATCCTCCAGAGTCCTGTTGGAATCTACCACTTCACCCACCCAACCACCCACCCACCCTCCCAATCAGCAAGTTTAAGAGACAAGACAGTGTGCTTGCACAAGAGATTTTTAGAAGCCAAGCCTGGAATTGGCATAAACCATTTCCACTCACATTCCATTATCTGTATGATAGTCACATGACTCGTGCCTCTAACTTGTAAATACAAGGGAAACTGAAAAATCTACCTTTCTTGTCTGTCCAAGAAGATGGAAGCAAGTTGCTATCTTGCCAGCCTCTTTCATAGTCCGTCTGGTCACCAAATACCCATTTTGATCTTCCTCCCACACACAGACCACACCTATCCACTCCCCAGAAGTACAACCCCAAATCCGCACCAGTTACAGATTTCAGATCCAAAATTTCAGGTGATGTTCAATACACCATCAAGTCCGCAAAAGATTCCTTATTGATTGATGCCCAATTGACTAAAGCAATCTGTTTTCTGCTCCTCCTTTTCCCACATTTACTCGATATTCAGTATATCCAGTGGTGGAATGGGGACAGGATTAACTTCAATAAACACCCCATCCAGAAAGAGGAGAAATGGGATCCATATGGTTGTCACTGGACAGACATTCTACTGGCCACCTGTTCTGTGTTTTGGGGTGGGGACGAGTTTATTGATTTAATCTGAATTCTGTTCTCTATGAGGAACCCCCTCATCCACAGTTCTCCTTGGTCCTTGTCTCTGCCCTCTGGGAGGATATCCATCTAAAGTGGATATATTGAGGAGCATGCCCTCTGTGAAGGCTCTTAAATAACTGAAGCTATATTCCACTCATGAAAATTATGGGTTCCAGTGTTTCTAAACTAGTACTGAGTTTTGGGTGGGAATTAATTCCCTCAAATATTCAGTGGACTTCTAATCACATTGCTTCCTGTAAGTTCCATGTTCTGCATACCAGTAACCACACCCCAAGTTATTTTCTAGACACAGTACAATGTGGCATTTAAAAAAGACTTTGAAGGAAAAAAAAAGCCCAGTAAAATTTCTTTGTTGAATGAAATGACTCAGGGGGAAAATCAAATTAAGGGTGTGGTCCTCCCATTCAAGCCAGTCAACTTCAAGATAGCCAACACTAAGTTGAAAGAAGAAGTAAGGCATACTGACAAGAAACCAAATAAAGCCAGCAAGAGATTTAATTAACTCAAGCTGCTTTAACAAATCCTCTTTCACCTAAATTGCCTCCGTTCCTTTTTTCAGATTTGTTTTGTGGAAACACATGTCTTTTCAATACCCTTACAAACATACCAGTTAAATTTTTTTTTTATTCATATGGCAAAAGTTATTAAATACACAGCTGCTATTGTTGGTTTGAGAAATTAAGGTGTGTCAAAGGTAGCATGTCTGTGAATCTTTTGCTTTGTTCTGTCAAGAACATCATCATTCATGGACAGAATGAGGAGGAGGTATGATATCAGTAATACATCCCCTTTATCAGGAAACTATTTACATTGCCAGCTGGTATCTATCATTCTGCCTGTGTTCTACACAGTTTAAGTGGGACAGTACTTTTAAATGTCTAAGCTTAAATTAAGTAAAATGGACATATTAATTAAAACATCAGAATCAGAACAAAAAATACATAGCATTTAATATTTAATAAAATCTTATAGCTTGGAAAATTGGGAATGTTAAACAAATCACCTTATGTTACAATATGGAAAAGGGGAAATAATTTGTAGATTAGAAAACTTTTACAAATTAATTTTTATCTTCTGTGAGATATTGAAATAGACTGAAAAAAAATGTAAATACCAAAAATAAAGTCACTTATAATGACTTTGATAAACAATGCTGATTCAGTTCTATCAGCTATGGGTAAGATAAACATGGGTAACTGAACTAAATCTTGATATATAAGGAAAGGGCTTCCCCAGTGGCTTAGGGGTAAAGAACCCACCTACAATGCAGGAGACATGGCAGTGGCCACGGGTTCAATCCCTGGGTTGGGAAGATCCCCTGGACAAGGAAATGGCAACCCACTCCAGTATTCTTGCCTGAAAAACCCCGTGGCTAGCTCATGGGGTTGCAAAAGAATCAGACACAACTTAGTAACTAAACGTAAGGGAAGGAAGAGAGGCAGGGTCTAGTTTCCTTGATAACTGCATATGGCTAACCAGATTTACATGGTTAACCAGATTCAGGGCTTCCCTGGTGGCTCAGCTGGTAAAGAATCCGCCTGCAGTGAGGGAGACTTGGGTTTGATCCCTAGTATGGGAAGATCCTCTGGAGAAGGGAATGGCTACCCACTACCCACTAGAGAATTCCACAGACTAGCGTCCATGGGGTCGCAAAGACTCAGACATGATTAAGTGACTTTCACTTTCACTTTCTGATTGAAAAACCAGATTCAAATGAGATTAAAACAGGATTTATGAAATTAACATTTACAGAGAGCAGTTATATGTGACTCTGTCAGTTGTTCAGGAGCCTCTTGACTGTGATTCCTGTGGATCTGAATTTATAGTTGCTTTGTGGAGTAGAAAATGCTAACCATAGTGAGAGGAAGGCATGGTGAATATCAGACACTCTTCTGGGTACCATTATTTTAATTAGTAGGAACACTGTACTTTATTTAAATTTAGACAATTAACAATACTGCCACTGATACTGGCAGAGAAGAGTGATGGGGATTCAGATATTAAGCCAAATAGATTACAAATATACTATCAGTGGCGGGAACTCTCAAATGGTTTCTCAAGAGGTCATTATAAGCTACTGAGATAAGTTTTACAGGATGAATCAGATCTACCAGGCAGACATGATAAAGACAGGGACCCCAGTGCAGTTGGAACGACATATACTGACGCATGGACCCACAAAAGCCTTACGTTTTCTGGAATTACAAGGATAAATGAGACAATGAATACCACTGGCAAGAGTTGAAGCCTGAAAAGTAAATGACTGGTAAGATTACAAATTACCATGGGTGATTTATAGACTACCAAGACACATTTGTTTTCCAATCAGTGGGCAACAGAGATTCATGAGGGATTTTAAGCAGATGAAGAGCTTTTCTAAAAGTAATTCTGACAAAACTGTATAAGATAATCTAGAAGAAAGTGAGACTGAAGGTAATGAGACCATTTTATAGCTATTTTGTGAGCAAGGGAAGACGAATGCTTGCTCACTAAATGAACTAAATTAGTGGTGATACGGACAGAGAAGAAAGATACTCAGGACATATTCAGGAGGCAGGAAAAGTCCAAATTTAAATAAAAATTGAATATGAGTAGAATCAAGGAAGACGTGATGTTGATGACTGACAACTGGTGGATGATGGTGGCATTAACTGAGATATAAAATACTGGAAGGAAATAGGCTTGAAGATTGCAAATAAAAATATTCATTGGAAGCAAATCAAGGTGACTATCTGGCAGACCAGTAGAGGTATCTCTTAGATATCTGGAAATGAGCACCCAGAGCTCAAGAAACAGATGAGGGAGGAACAAAAGATTTGGGATCCAGCAGTGTGGGGGAATTCGAAGAAGAATTTGAGAGCCTTCTGGGAGACTGGATAAAAAAAGGTATCAAAGAAGGAGATGAAACTTTTCTGAGACATTAGGTAAGAGCTGGCAGTTTGATACTTTTGGTTGCAAGTAATTGCTGAGCTGACATGAAGAGCCAACTCATTGGAAAAGATTCTGATGAGGAAAGACTGAAGGCAAAAAGATAAAAGGGGTTAACAACTCAATGGACATGAACTTGAGCAAATTCCAGGAGATGGTGAAGGACAGAGGAGCCCGGCTCTCTGCCTGCCGGTCCTCACATTGTGCCTCTGCACTGACACCACATCATAGGCAGGAAAGGGATAAAAACTGAATCAGTCCTCTTGGGACTACTTAGCAGCTCTTATCTGTGATTTGATAAGAGAGAAAAACTGAAGCTATTGATGAAAATCATGTCAATCAGTGAACTGTAGGATTCGATTATATTTACACGGATAATTTAAACTCACATAAACTTTTTTTAGGATTCATCAAAATCCCACAAAGATATCTAAATTCTTAATTTCCCAGGATAGAAGAATGGATTATTTTTATTTTTATAATATGCTGCTGCTGCTAAGTCGCTTCAGTCGTGTCTGACTCTGTGCGACCCCATAGACGGCATGATCACTATAGATTGAGGTAATCCAGATACCAATTTCTTTCAGCCAAGAAATGCAAAGCTGGAAATAAACTTATCAGTAACTGTCAAGCCTCAGAGAACACATTGGCCATCAATGAAAGACCATATCTCTTCAAAGACTTCAAACCCTGGTGGTTTAGTCGTTAAGTCGTGTCCAAGTCTTGTGACTCCATGGACTGTAGCCCACACGGCTCTTCGGTTCTGTCCATGTGATTTTCCAGGCAGGAATATTGGAATGGGTTGCCATTTATTTCTCCAGGGGATCTTCACAACCCAAGAATTGAACCCAGGTCTCCTTCACTGCAGATGGTCTCCTGCATGGTGGGCAGATTCTTTACCAACTGAGCCACTAACTGGGAATCTCTTCTATTCACAATGTCCAGCATACTGCAGAGAAGTACAGATTTTTCTACCTTCCCTGCCACTCTTCTCATTTACCTATTTCTCTCCCTCCTGAATCTAGGTTGATTCTGACTAGTCTGACCAATAAGATGCAGCAGATGTAATGGTGTGCTTTAATAAATCATGGTTCATGCTTTAGTTAACTCTGATTACTCTTAGAATAGAGCCATTATGTGAGCAGTCCAACTTCCCAGGCAGAGCAAGGAGCCCACGTGAGGCAATGCCTGAAGCCAGACTGGATGCTACAGCTCCACTCCTTCCAAGGTCCCCGCAGAAGAATCACCAAATTACAGGGTGTTCTGTACTGAAATAAAAGATAACTAAGACAACCTACAGATCTCTTCAGGAAAATTGGAGATACCTGGGGAACATTTCATGCAAAGATGGACTCAATAAAGGACAGAAATGGTATGGACCTAACCGAAGCAGAAGATATTAAGAAGAGGTGGCAAGAATACACAGAAGAACTGTACAAAAAAGATCTTCATGACCCAGTTAATCACGATGGTGTGATCACTTACCTAGAGCCAGACATCCTGGAATGTGAAGTCAAGTGGGCCTTAGGAAGCATCACTATGAACAGAGCTAATGGAGGTGATGGAACTCCAGGTGAGCTATTTCAAATTGTAAAAGATGATGTTGTGAAAGTGCTGCACTCCATATGCCAGCAAATTTGGAAAACTCAGCAGTGGCCACAGGACTGGAAAAGGTCCGTTTTCATTCCAATCCCAAAGAAAGGCAATGCCAAAGAATCCTCAGACTGCCACACAATTGCACTTATCTCAGAATCCCAGGGACAGGGGAGCCTGTTGGGCTGCCATCTATGGGGTCGCACAGAGTCGTACACGACTAAAGCGACTTAGCAGCAGCAGCAGCAGCACACGCTAGTAAAGTAATGCTCAAAATTCTCCAAGCCAGGCTTCAACAATATGTGAACTGTGAACTTCCAGATGTTCAAGCTGGTTTTAGAAAAGGCAGAGGAACCAGAGATCAAATTGCCAACATCCGTTGGAACGTCAAAAAAGCGAGAGAGTTCCAGAAAAACATCTATTTCTGCTTTATTGACTATGCCAAAGCCTTTGACTGTGTGGATTACAATAAACTGTGGAAAATTCTGAAAGAAATGGGAATACCAGACCACCTGACCTGCCTCTTGAGAAATCTGGATGCAGGTCAAGAAGCAACAGTTAGAACTGGACGTGGAACAACAGACTGATTCCAAATAGGAAAAGAAGTACATCAAGGCTGCATATTGTCACCCTGCTTATTTAACTTATATGCAGAGTACATCACGAGAAATACTGGGCTGGAAAAAAAAAAAAGCACAAGCTGGAATCAAGATTGCTGGGAGAAATATCAATAACCTCAGATATGCAGATGACACCACCCTTATGGCACAAAGCGAAGAACTAAAGAGCCTCTTGATGAAAGTGAAAGAGGAGAGTGAAAAAGTTGGCTTAAAGCTCAACATTCAGAAAACAAAGATCATGGCATCTGGTCCCATCACTTCCTGGCAAATAGATGGAGAAACAGTAGAAACAGTGGCAGACTTTATTTTTTGGAGCTTCAAAATCACTGCAGATGATGACTGCAGCCATGAAATTAAAAGACGCTTGGTCCTTGGAAGGAAAGTTATGACCAACCTAGACAGCATATTAAAAAGCAGAGACATTACTTTGCTGACAAAGTTATATCTAGTCAAGACTATCATTTTTCCAGTGGTCATGTATGGATGTGAGAGTTGGACTGTGAAGAAAGCTGAGCACTGAAGAATTGATGCTTTTGAACTGTGGTTTTGGAGAAGACTCTTGAGAGTCCTTTGGACTTCAAGGAGATCCAACCAGTCCATCCTAAAAGAGATCAGTCCTGGGTGTTCATTGAAAGGACTGATGCTGAAGCTGAAACTCCAATACTTTGGCCACCTGTTGCAAGAAGTTGACTCATTTGAAAAGACCCTGATGCTGGGAACGATTGAAGGCAGGAGGAGAAGGGGACGACAGAGAATGAGATGGTTGGATGGCATCACCAATGAGTTTGAGTAAACTCCAGGAGTTGGTGATGGACAGGGAGGCCTGGCATGCTGCGATTCATGGGATCGCAAATAGTTGGACACCACTGAGCAACTGAACTGAAGACAACCTTTGATCTAAATGCTGAGTTAAAAATAAAATGCTTTCACAAAAGGAGAATAAGCATAATTGCATTGAGTCGTTTATTTGCATGCTGGTTTAAACTTTAATGTTATTTTCTTTTGTAATGGAGATACTGCTATTCATTAATTCACCCATTCTACAAGAATTATGAAGTGCTACATCACAGTAGAAACTCTTCTAAGATGCCTGGATATCCAGCTTTGAATGATACAAAGAAGATCCCTGCCATCATGATGAAGCTTACGTTCTAGTGAATGGTGGGAAAACCACATAAGTGGACAGATAAATGAACAGAAGAATTTTAAGTACTGACAAAGAAAATCATGTGAGAGTCAGGGAAGGGACCTTTTTAGCCTTCTTTGTAGGTTAGAAAATCATTGAGAATAGGGTTATTTGAGCTGAGACCAGAATAACAAGAAGTTATTGAGAAGATCTATGAGATACTATGAGAAGATCTGAAGGGGAGGAAGAAGAGAAGACAGATGTCTGAACAGAAGAAACCAGTCATGCCAATGCACTACATAGAAATCCATGAGGCTTACTGGAGGAATAGAAAAGCCAGTCTATAGCAAAAAGAGCAAGAGGGAAAGTGGTAGAAGGTGACCTGAACAGCAGGCAGAGGCCAGGGAAATCATGCAGGAATCTTGTGGGCCACAGAAGGTAGACTGGGTTCCACTCTATGTGAAATGGAAGATCATGGAAGACATCACTACAGCTGTTTAATTGACTTAAAGAGTGGATCCTTGGAAAAACTTTTCAACTCAGAGGCTATGGACCTATTTCAAGGACATCTTCAATTCAAATGAAGGAAAAGTTCCCAAGAACTAAGACAAAGAAGACACCTTAAAGGAACTCAGCTCTTCCAACTAAAGCAGCCACTATAGCAACAACAGAGCAGACACAATGCTAAGGTAAGCAAAAACAACATAAAAAACTTAAGGAAGAAGCCAAGTCTGCCAATTTTGTACTACCAATGATAACAGAGGCTTACATCTTTGTAGAGCTGAAGAATTGATGTTTTCAAATTGTGGTGTTGCAGAAGACTCTTGAGAGTTCCTTGGACTGCAAGGAGATCAAACCAGTCCATCCTAAAGAAAATCAGCCCTGAATATTTATTAGAAGCACTGAAGCTGAAGCTCCAATAATCTGGCCCCCTGATCTGAAGAGCTGACTCACTGGAAAAGACCCTGATGCTGGGAAAGACTGAGGGCAGGAGCAGAAGGGGGTGACAGAGGATGAGATGGCTGGATGACATCACTGACTCAATGGACATGAGTCTGATCAAACTCCAGGAGATAGTGAAGGGCAGGGAAGCCTTGCGTGCTGCAGTCCATGGGTTCACAAAGAGTCCAACACAACTCTATGACTGAACAACAACATCTTGGTATGGCAGAGCCTATACAGCACTCATTATTTCGCCTGATCCATTCAGCCACTCTGTGAGGAAGGCAATGGTATTATCCCATCTTAGAGAATCAGGATTTAAGGAGGTTAGGCCACTCCACCAAACCACACAGCCCAGCATAAAATGTAGATCCTATGTCCTAGCCCTTGTTCCTCTTGTTAAATCACACGACCTAATCACATCCTAAGCAAAGTACACTTTGAACATATTATGTCATTCTCTCTGACCTGCAAGGTTTCTGCAGAGAACTCAGCCAGTGGCTTTATGGGGATTCCCTTGTACATGACTCTTTGCTCTTCTCTTGCTGCCTTTAGAAGTCTCTCTATCTTAGCTTTTGCCATTTTAATTATGATATGTTATGGTGTGGGTCTCTTTGGGTTCCTCTGGGCTTCCTGTACCTGGATATTTATTTCCTTCTTTAGGTTTGGGAAGTTTTCAGCCATCATTTCTTCAAATATATTTTTAATACCTTTCTCTTCTCCTTCTGGAACCTCTATAATGCAAACATTGGCAATTTTCATGTTATCTCAGAGAGCTTGTATGTTGTTATTGTTTTCTTTTTGTCTGTCTATCCCAACTGTGTGATTTCTATTATTCTATCTCCCAGATTACTTATGAATTCTTCTGTAGAACTTGGTCTGCTATTCATTCCTTCTATTGTGTTATTTCAGCTTTTGAATTCTTTCTTATCAGGTCTTTTTTATATTTTCTAATTCCTTATTAAAGTGTTTACTGTGTACATCAACTCTTTTGCCTAATTCAGTTAACATTTCATTACTGATGCTTTGAATTCTTTATCTGGTAAATTGTTTATGTGTTTCATGTTTTTCTTCCTATTTTTTCTTGCTTTTTCAATTGAGAGTAGTTCCTTTGCCTTTTCATTTTGCTTAACTATCTCTGCCTTTACAAATTTCAGATGAAACCCACTGCAGTCTTGAACAGGCAGCTTTACGTGGGAGCATCCCAGTAGAAACTGTGTGTGCCCACGCCTTTGGTGGGAGACCTGGATTTGATGTTGATTTAAATTAAGTCTTTCTTTAGATGTACTGGCAGCTACCGCCTGGGTAGAGTGAGGCTGAAGATGAGGGGCTAAGCCTGGCACCTGGTGTGGCGGGACATCCTCTCTGCTCAGTGGCCGCCACAGTTCTATTGGGGGTGGGGTCTGATCCTAAGTTGCTGGAGCAAAAAGCCCCAAGCGTCAGCCCAAGCTGGGTCCCTTCTCTTTGCTGTTGTGTTAGCTGCTTGGTTGTGTCTAACTCTTTGAGACCCCATGGACTGTAGCCCACCAGGCTCCTCGGTCCATGGAATTCTCCAGGCAAGAATATTGGAGTGGGTTGCCATTCCCTCCTCCAGGTGGTAGTGGTGGTTTAGTCACTAAGTCATGTCCAACTCTTGCAACCTGTGAACTGGGAACCTACCAGGCTCCTCGGTCCATGGGATTCTTCAGGCAAGAATACTGGAATGGGTTGCCATTTCCTTCTCCAGGGGATCTTCCTGACCCAGGTCAGGCAGATTCTTTATCAACTGAACCACAAGGGAAACCCTAATACACAAAGTCATGTGTGACTCTTTTGTGACCCCGTGGACTACAGCCCTCCAGGCTCCTCTCTACAAGGGATCTCTCAGACAAGAATACTGGAGTGGGTTGCCATTTCTTTCTCCCCTTCTCCAGGGGATCTGCCCAATCCAGGGATCAAAGCTGTGTCTCCTGCATTGCAGGCAGATTCTTTATCCTCTGAACCACCAGGGAAGGTGTGCTTTACCCTGTCTTCACACTCGACTCTTGCCCCAGAGGTGAGGTGTGATGAAACAATGGGGGGCCTTAGCAGGCTTTCAGTTCAGGACCAGGTGGGCCCTGCGTCCCATGGTCATCTTTTCCCGTTATGGTTTTCTCAGATCCAGTGCCACACTGTGACGCAGAGGGAGCGGGGCCAGAGCCTTGGCTCCGCTGGGGCTGGGGGGAGACAGTCGTGGGAAACCCACCAGCCACTAGGGCAGACCTCTCTCCGTCCTACTTTTTGTGCAAGCCATCACACATGTGCTCCTCACAAGTGCAGTCCAAGCTCCCACAGCCCTTCTTCTGGTCTCCGCAGGCCTTCCAAGGGTTTGTCTTCTCCGGATAAGACCTCAGGATCAGGGCATCCGATGTGCAGCTTAAACCAGTCACTCCGCAGGGCTGGTGTCTGCCCATGCATTCACCCTTTCTTCTGAGTCCCCTCAGGGGCATAGGTCCTAACCTGATTGACTTTCTCTCCTTCCAAGCCGATCATGGATGTATCCTTCTTACAGCCTTGGTTGTACAGGAGTCCCTCCACCAGTAGGTTTTCAATAAGAATTGATCCTCATGTTGATGTATTTTTGATGGGTTTGTGGGCCCTACATCTTCTCACTTCTCCATCTTGATCCAAAATTCTCATGTGATTTCTGAGGCTCTTTCTAGACAACTCTGTCCCTCAAGAAATGCTTAATGAGCAGCCACATCTGGGCAATGAGGTATTTTGTAATACTGAGGTTACAAACATCCTACATGCCAAAATATGTTAATAGCATATTTTAACATAATTAACAATAGTTAATATTGTTAATAGCAATAATATATGTTGTGAGGGAATCCATATCATATATTGGTATAAAGCATCTTATGCATTTTAAAAGCAATAAATCTTAAAATACTTTTGTCTTATATAACAGGGTATTTTATTCATAACCTGACAATGTAGTATAAAAATCCCAGTCTATGGATCACTGGGTCACTTTCATAATAAATTCTTCAAAGCTTAGGGATTCAAAGCTATAAAAAAAAAAAGTATTTGTTTTTCTATATAACAAACTTTTCCTCCCTAGTGGTATTTAACTAGTCTCTATAGAATTCACAAAATGATATGGCCTCAAATTTTTAAATTATATCCAGAAAGGCCATGATACTTATTTCATCCCTGTAGACTACTTGTTTTTGACATGATTCAACTTGTTTTGTTTTCTAGTGTTGAAAGGGGTGGAAAAATTGATCCATTTAATGAACACTTCTGAAACATATTAACACAAAACAAGTGAAAAGGAACGTGCTTTTTAAAGTCTAGGACTGGAAGAAACAAAGCCAGCTGTTAAGGGCAGGATAGTCGGGGAATGAGTCTACTGAAAACATGAGCACAGCTTTGTTACAAGCATTAATATTTTCACTCTAAGTAAGCAATAAAAGGCCACTTTGGAAAACATCTGTCAAATGGTTTGACATTGATTTGAAAAATTAAGAAAATAAGTTCTGGGGAAAGGAAATATAAAGAGAGTAACCAACCAGAGTAATAGTATCAGTGTCACCCAGAAGCCTGATGTGTAAGGCACCAGGTAGACTGCAGAAAAGTGTTTGTGTGCACACAAATGACCAGGAGGTCACCTGCAGAAAGCACAGTTAGGAGGACAGGTGGGATAGTGAAAAGATCTGTGATCTCAACACACGTGAGTTCTCCTAGGCCTATTACTAATGAACAGAAAGACTGGGGCCGCCCATTCCCAGTTCCAAAATAGAGGAGGCAACACGAGATGACCCCTATAGCACATTCTAGCTCAGTTTGTAATATCCTGAGACAATACACAGAGGAAGTAATGATAAGGAGGATAAAATAGTGATATATCAATCACCACAGGTTTGAAAACTTTTTACTTGGAAGTTGGCAAGTTCCCTAGCAATAATATGGCCCCACATTATAGCACAACCCATAATTATTGGCATTTGAGTCCCTACTTATTTCTAATCATTACTACTTTGTCACCAGAAAATTTATTCCTCATCACTAGACTATCCAAAAGTGTTATTATATTATCACTCAACTGAGATGTAGCAAAGAAGATTTCTACATCTGCAAGCAAGTGCTGGCACTTTACACGCAGTTTCTTTCTCAACAATCCTGCATAGAAAGCATTATCACCCTAGTAATGCAGATGAAGAAGGTGAAACTCAAAAATTTACTCTGCTCATGGGCAGAGATTTAAGCCCGGTTTTACAGCTGGTACACCTCCCCCACACCATCATTTAGTGCCATCACAAAAATTAGGAAAACACTTAATTGATGGAAAATACAGTTTACACTACATGTATACAAATCATTGCATCTTCAAAACATTCAAGAAAATCTAATTTCAAAATTGTTCAATTCGTAGTTATTTGTTTCTGGTTCATCTGCTACTGCTCCCCAACAAAATGAAATTATCTGTGCCTGTCTATTCCACTGGACTGGAAGATGATTAAAGACAGGATATGTGTGTGATTCGTGTACATATTTCCAACCTAGTGCTCTGCCTACCAAACAGTAGAGTTTAACAAATGCAGACCTAATGAGAAACAATTAGAACTACATTTATGGAGTAAAACAGTAGTATTAAGAAGATACTAGGCATAGTATCAGTTTGTTTCATGTATTTTCCTTTTGTTCCTTTTTTTGCTTATTTATGAATTAGAGAAAAGCACCTTTGACTGTGTGGATCACAATAAACTGTGGAAAATTCTTCAAGAGATGGGAATACCAGACCACCTGACCTGCCTCTTGAGAAACCTATATGCAGGTCAGGAAGCAACAGTTAGAACTCGACATGGAACAACAGACTGGTTCCAAATAGGAAAAGGAGTACATAAGGCTGTATATTGTCACCCTGCTTATTTAACTTATATGCAGAGTATGTCATGAGAAACGCTGGACTGGAAGAACCACAAGCTGGAATCAAGATTGCCGGGAGAAATATCAATAACCTCAGATATGCAGATGACGCCAGCCTTATGGCAGAAAGTGAAGAGGAACTAAAAAGCCTCTTGATGAAAGTGAAAGAGGAGACTGAAAAAGTTGGCTTAAAGCTCAACATTCAGAAAACGAAGATCATGGCATCTGGTCCCATCACTTCATGGGAAATAGATGGGGAAACAGTGGAAACAGTGGCAGACTTTATTTTTCGGGGCTCCAAAATCCCTGCAGATGGTGACTGCAGCCATGAAATTAAAAGATGCTTAGTCCTTGGAAGGAAAGTTATGACCAACCTAGACAGCATATTCAAAAGCAGAGACATTACTTTGCCAACAAAGGTCCATGTAGTCAAGGCTATGGTTTTTCCTGTGGTCATGTATAGATCTGAGAGTTGGACTGTGAAGAAAGCTGAGTGCGGAAGAATTGATGCTTTTGAACTGTGGTGTTGGAGAAGACTCTTGAGAGTCCCTTGGACTGCAAGGAGATCCAACCAGTCCATTCTGAAGGAGATCAGCCCTGGGTGTTCTTTGGAAGGAATGATGCTGAAGCTGAAACTCCAGTACTTTGGCCACCTCATGTGAAGGGTTGACTTGTTGGAAAAGACTCTGATGCTGGGAAGGATTGGGGGCAGGAGGAGAAGGGGACGACAGAGGATGAGATGGCTGCATGGCATCACTGACTCGATGGACATGAGTCTGAGTGAACTCTGGGAGTTGGTGATAGACAGGGAGGCCTGGCGTGCTGCGATTCATGGGGTCGCAAAGAGTGGGACACGACTGAGCGACTGATCTGAACTGAACCCTTTTAGTGATAAACCACGTTGAGTGGGCCCACTATGTTGAGTGGGCCACCAGGATTCTCTGAGCCTACTTTGAGAAATAATGTTCAAAGACAGAAATAGACTTTAGGTTAACATCCTCCTTCAAGATGTAGTGAGTCTTGTCTCTGGAGGACAAACCAGCGTGAAGGCTTGTTGATCTCTACTTGCTTTGTATTCTTTTACACATCGTGGTGTGAGTTACTCAAATACGTCTCCAGAAATGGCTTTTCACATTCCCTTTTCTTCCACATTCTCATCCCCACCCCTACCCCAGACAGGAGGAAATCAGCTCTTTGGATGACTATCTAATCTCATGTCCCCTGGGACACATTAGGGATTCTCAATGGGGCAACAGTAGTGAACCTGGCTGATGATAGCTGGGTTGAGCAGTTAGTTGACCTACCTGCTGATGAGCTCATCCCCGAAGCCATTCACGACTCTTAACAGATGTTCAGACTTCACAGAGTTCTATCTTCTTTCCTCGGTCTCCAAAGCCAACCGTGTTCCCGTGGAACGTGGCACACACACAGCTATAACACGGAGAACAAGGGGAAAGACATTCAGAGGACCTGCTATTGCACAACTTCCTCACACCCAAATCACACTCCTGTAGCTGCACGTGCCTTTGCTGAGGAAACAGAGTGCACAGCTGTATGAGCTGTCTGTGCGAAGAGTGAAGGAAGAGGAAGATTTACACCGAGACCAAAATTTGCCCACCTATATGGAGGGAAATTTTCATTAGTGCAAATGCTCGTGGTGATTCTGAAAGAGCTCAACTGACAGTTGCAAAGACCCGTACCCCTTCTGTATCTACAGGAAAAGTATTATCTATGAAGCTAGTTGCCAAAGCAATTGTTAAAACGTCACTGGAGCAATTCTTTCTTCTTCCAAAGATAAGTGGATAGCTCACACATTCTGGTGCCCAGACACCAACTGTTGCATAGAAATTACGATACAGTTATCAGGCTTTGGTGACACTTGATGGGAGCTTGTAGACATTCTGCCAAGATGAACTACTGATGTATTTTAATCCCTTAATGATAATTTAATATTACTGCTGAATTTGAATGTATTATCGCATATACAAACATATATATGCTTAACACAAATACCTATTCATTTTGAGTTAAATCTGGAGATCAAAAGCTAAAAAACTCTGTTCAAATCCTAATATCCCCCTCATCCTGGTTAATGATTTTCTAGGTACTTTGCTCTGGTCCAACTAAAAAGAAAGTCATATTTTCCTAGATTTTATTTTTATCTTCTAAGAATATTTTCCAAACACACTTATCAGTATTTGTAAACCAAGAAGTAATTATTATACTACTATAACTAACATGTGATTTAGAAACTGTACAACTATGAGTATTCTATAATCCTAGTTGAATATTTCAGTTTTGATGGATACCATAAGTGAGATACAGACCAACTGCATACATACATCCAGCCAGACATGTGTTTAATCAGACAAGAAACTTTTCTCCAACAAAAATGTTTAGGTAGTCTCTTGCTTTGAGGTTAAAAGCTCAAGTGATTTCCAGTCTTGTTTTTGTCACAACCCAATGAGTCTCCAGATTTTCAAATTGCATTACAATTTTTTTCAAATAAAATGTGAAATTTGCAAAAGCACTCATGCTTTTTAGTATTAAAAAGGAATACGTAGACTATAGATTTTAGTGGGTGAAGGTTTATAAAATCAGACAATTCCTAAAGGTTTAGAAAAAACTGGACAAAAGTCTGAGGGCATGCACCCTTTAAGTCTTCACAACTAAAACAATGAGACAAAGACAAAACAAAACAAAAAACCCCAAATCCATCAATAGGATTGCTGCTTAGGTCAAACAAAAGCTTATTCTTTTAGGCATAAAATACTTTCGATTCTGATTATTACTCCCAATCCATTCTCCATGTTTCTCTAAGTAGTGCAATTTCCTTTTAAGTGGAAGTAGTTGCATCTTCACATCTATTTGAAAATGCAATTAGATGGAAATATAATACACTACAGCTGGAAAATGAACCATCCATTTTTCCTCTTCCCAGACAAGGTCACATTGCTGAGCACACTCAAGTTAAGCGTGATACAGAAGTTAAGCCATAAATCCAATGAGATGGGAAACTTTGGCACCCAAGCCACAGCAAGGCCCAGTGTCAAAGGGGCTCACACTTGATTCTGTCAGCCTCATTTAAAAACTCTCATTTCTTATTAATAATCCCTCTCTTAGAAAAAAAAAAAAGATATAGCATTTTACAGATAAACAAAAGACACTGTCATTTTTAAACCAAAACATATTTAGGGGGAAAAAATGTAAGTGAAACTAATTTGCTACATATGTTTTATACATACAGTACATAAGGGGGTTTCTCCAACGCCATATGGAAAGCATCTGAACTTGTAAGACAATGACCTTCATAAATCACTCTAGGCTCCAACTCCAAATTATGTCTTGTTCCCTCACTCATGGGATAGTCACTATATCTCATATAAATTCATTATGTTATATGTGCACAATAATCTATCTCTACCTTTATAAGGAATGATGTCATAAGACACAGGCAAGGTTTTTTACAAAAGGGAACAAGTTCCCCCACCAGATGGGCCTACATAGAGTACTGCTTCTACAAACACAATACGTTTCATAATGCAAAGTTATCCACTTTGCTCAAAGGAAATACAAATTAATGGAGAAAGAAATGAGCAGTCTAAGAACAAAATTTTTCTGAGCCTTCCTAGTTTCCTCTTATCTGAGGTAAATGTAAAATAAAACACTGTATGTCATTTCACATACTTTGCTTTTACCTATTGCCCGTGTATATTCATTAAAAGGGAACCTATGTTCTCCATAGTAATTTCTGTGCATACCGAATCACTAGCTATGGTACTAACAGATTTTTCTCTAGGTAAATGTCTCACCACGACAAAGGCAAGAACTTAAATTTAAACTTAATTTAAAGTTTAAGGGAACAGCAAGATTTTGCCTCCAACTAATGGAAGAGAAAAAGAAAATAGGTCTTCTCTACCCTCTAGCCTCTTTTCCCATAGAAAGTTGCCTTTTACCAACTTTCCTTTTGATTAAATCTTTCTTCCATTAGTTGAATAATGCAGGTTTATCTGTTCCCTTATTCAGTTCCAATCTCTTGGAGAAATAGGTACTAAGTTAAGACAAATACAACTGCTTCGTTCTTCTTCTTTAAGAATTAAGAATATTAAATCCATAATCTGAGATGAAAACTATAGGAACCATGTGTAAATATAAAAGGACTACTTTTCCATCCTTTCAATAGTCTCATTCTCCACTATTCTAGCTCTCTCTCTTACTCTAGACCAGGGATCAAGCACATATCTTAAAGGCATGAAGAGGACAAGCCTAAGGCCACAAATACACCTCCTGAATGAAAAAAGTGAACATTTATGGCTAGAATAGGGAGCTATTATGAGAATGACAACGTGGAGAAATGATGCCCCACATAAAGTGGGCAGCTCTAAAACACTGTTGCAAGTCAGAATTGCTTTGGGGGTGGAAAAAACACTGTATGTGCCAACCATGCACAAGTTGAAATATTATGTCTATGGGCTTGTTCAGGCCCATAAAACAAAAGTGTATGCCCCAAGTTAGAAAGCCATATTTGCTGAAGGAAGAAAGTATAGCTGGAAACACAAGATCCCAATTAACTGATCATTAAATAATGCTAGATGTTGTTATAAATATCTGAAAAGATCAATAATGACAAGGCAGTGGACTACAATAGCATAAAAATATGAGTAATTTTTACCTTTAATATTGAAATTTTCCATGAGTCTATAAGGAGCAAAATATTTAATACTAAATTCATGGTTGGATTTATCATCTACTGTTTTTAAATATCAGATTAAGACATTTAGAACCCCTAATTACAGAAAGAATCCTGAAAAACTCATATGATTACACACACAGAGTACTAAATGTAAGGAAATGCCATACAATCTGATTTTATTTTTTTTACTGTTATAATTTTGCTGGTTCTCTGAAAAAATAAAATTTCTAAAAAATAAATGTCCTTAATGCCCTTGTTTTGTTCAATCACTTGCCAGAAATTCAGTAACTGTTAGGAAGAAACAAGTCTGCACATAAATGCTATATTAAAAATTATCTTATAAAGATTCCAGCCCTATTAGGAGGAATTTAACAGTATAATTACATTATAGAATATCATCATTTCTTTTTGAATAATTTTATTTTAATCACTGGGTATACATTTATAAGATCAGGTCATTCAATGTATATAGCTACACATATTTTCATAAATAATTCCATATTTTACTTTACTTTCATAAATTGCTACCACTTTTAAACACTGGATAAAATCACTGCATCTTCCTCCATTATAGTCATTAGGGAGTAATAGGATTAAGAATTATTATACCTTCATCATAAATAACTAGAAATTTAGACAAAATAATGAAACAACTGTTTTCAAACAAGGATGACAATGTAGGATTCTGATTCCTTAGAAAAGGGAAACAAAGGAGGTGATCTTACAATTTCCCATATTTGACTGGGGACAATTTTCAGACCATAGGCTAGGATGGCAGAATGCAAACAGGGCCTCGGAGTCTTGCTGAATTAAGGAGACAAATCAGAGTTCAGAGAAGCTAAAATATCTAAAATGTACAGGATAGAATAGAGAAAATTTAAAGTTCTAGAAATCTAATTAAGAGTTCCCCAAGACTTTGGCTGAGTAACACATTTTGGTGCCCACCAGACGGATAGTCATCATGAAGAATTCCACAATTCAGAATGAAGAGACCTCATTACATACAATGGGAATTGAGCAGACATCCCAAAGATTACACCTCAGTAGAAAGGATTAACTAGCCACAGAATAAAGTCTACTTCATACTTGCCCTAAAGACTTGAAAGAATCAACGTAATCCACACGTATCCTAACTGTCAGCCAGAACAAACTCCAACAGTATTTAAAGATCACAGAGTGGTCATCATTAAAATGTCTAAAAATAACAAATGCTGGAGAGGGTGAGGAGAAAAGGGAATCGTCTTAAGTTCTTGGTAGGAATGTAAACTGGTACAGCCACTGTGGAGAATAGTGTGGAGCTTCCTCAAAAAACTAAAAATAGAGTTGCCATATGATCCAGCAATCCCACTCCTAGGCATATGTCCAGACAAAACGATAATTTGAAAACATAAATGCACCCCAATATGCATAGCAGTATTATTTCCAATAGCCAAAACATGGAAACAACCTAAATGTCCATCAACAGATAAATGAATAAAGAAGATGCGGTGTATATATACAACAGAATACTACTTAACCATCAAAAATGAAATAATGCCACATGCAGCAGCAGGGACGGACCTAGAGATTATCATAAGCAAGTCAGAAAGATAAAGACAAATACCATATGGTATCACATATGTGGAATCTAAAACATGACACAAATCAACGTATCTACAAAGTAAAAACAGACTCACAGAGAACAGACTTGTGGTTGCCAAGGGAGGAGGAGGATGGGGGACGGAAGGACTGGAAGTTTGGGATTAGCACAGGCAAATTTATATACAGTATGGATAAACAACAGGGTTATATTGTATAACACAGGGAACTATATTCAATATCCCCTGATAAACCATAATGGAAAAGAATGTGAATATATATAGGCATATATATATATATATATATAAAACTGAATCACTGCTACATAAAAGAAACTAACACTGTTCATCTATAGTTCAATAAAAAATATTTAAAGGTCACAAGAAAATGAAGCAGTCAACATCAAGACTTCACAATGTCTGACATCCAAGAAAAACATTTTTAGACGTGGAAAAAGAATTTCTAGACATATGAAAAAAAATCAACAGAAATATAAGCAGACATGACAGAGATGACAGAATTACCAAACACAGTTAAAATGGCTAGTTTCAATACGTTCAAAGATTTAAAAGACATTATGGCTATAGTAAGAAAACAAATGAAACATGAATAGAACTTCTAGATATAAAAAATACAGTATCTAAAATAAAAATAGACACAGTTGAACAAAAGATGAATGAACTTGAAGATTAAACAATAGAAACTATCCAGGTGAAATCCACAGAGGAAAAAAAGACTAGAAAAGAAAGGTAGTGGGGAAAGCCATAGTTACCTAAAGGACAATATCAACTGTTCTAACCTATGTATAACCGGAAACATAATTATACAACAAAGTAGGAGAGGGATGGAATAGATGAAAAACTAATGGCTATACACTTTTTTCTAATTTAATGAAATCTAGAAATGCAAAATTTCTAGAACTCAACAACTCCTAAACAGGATAAGCACAAAGAAAACCACCAAGGCACATAATCAAATTATTGAAAAGCAGACATAAAAGGACAATCTTAAAGCAGCAGGGAGGAAAGGGGCATATTACATATAGAGAATCAAAAATTAAAATAATTACAGAATTCTTGTTGCAAACTATGCAAGCTAGAAGACAATAGAAGGGCATCTTTAAAGTGCAGAGCCAGGGCAGGTGGTAGATTCAACGTAGAATCCTATACTCAGCAAAGTCATTTGAGAGAACTTCTTGCTAGTGAACTCTCACAGCAAGTAATTGTTAAAGGAAGTTTTCAGGCAAAAGGAAGACGATATCAGATAGAAACTCATGTCTGTTTAAGTGAATGAAGGATACCAGAAATGATAAATATGTAAGGATAAAAAGACATTTCTCTCATTTTAAAAAATTTCCTTAAAAGTTAAAATGATTATTTACTGAAAAAATAATGTATTGTGTTGTTTATAAGATATATGGAGAGAAAATTATTAGAATAGTAGCACAAAGGATGGGAAGGGAAATAAAATACTTGGAGATACTGCAGGTTCCGGTCCAGACTCTTGCAATAATGCAGATACTGCAATAAAGTGAGTCACATGAATTTTTTAATTTCACGACTTAGCGACTTCACTTTCACTTTTCACTTTCATGCATTGAAGAAGGAAATGGCAACCCACTCCAGTGCTTTTGCATGGAGAATCCAGGGACGGGGGAGCATGGTGGGCTGCCGTCTATGGGGTCGCACAGGATCAGACACGACTGAAGCAACTTAACAGCAGCAGCAGCAGCAATGCATACAAAAGTTATGTTTTCACTATGTTGTAGTATGTTATGTGTGCAAAACCATTATGTCTGCAAAAGAGAATGCACATACTTTAAAACACTTTAGTGTTACCATCTTTCTAAATTCCATATTTATGCATTAGTATACTGTATTGGTGTTTTTCTTTCTGGCTTACTTCACTCTGACACATATATATGGAATTTAGAAAGATGGTAACAATAACCCTGTATACAAGACAGCAAAAGAGACACTGATGTATAGAACAGTCTTGTGGACTCTGTGGGAGAGGGAGAGGGTGGGATGATTTGGGAGAATGGCATTGAAACATGAATAATATCATATATGAAACGAGTCGCCAGTCCAGGTTCGATGCATGATACTGGATGCTTGGGGCTGGTGCACTGGGACGACCCAGAGGGATGGTACAGGAGGGAGGGGGAGGAGGGTTCAGGATGGGGAACACGTGTATACCTGTGGCAGATTCATGTTGATATATGACAAAACCAATACAATATTGTAAAGTTAAAAAATGATATTAATAATTTTTTGAAATAAAGATGAAAAAGGGAAAAAAAAAACTTTAGTGTTAAAAAAAAGTGCTAACCATCATCTGAGCCTTCATTGAGTGTAATCATCTTGCAATAATAACATCAAAGATAATTCAGTTCAGTTCAGTTCAGTTCAGTCGCTCAGTCGTGTCCGACTGTCTGCAACCCCATGAATTGCAGCACTCCAGGCCTCCCTGTCCATCACCAACTCCCGGAGTTCACTCAGACTCACATCCATCAAGTCAGTGATGCCATGCAGCCATCTCATCCTCTGTCGTCCCCTGCTCCTCCTGCCCCCAAATCCCTCCCAGCATCAGAGTCTTTTCCAATGAGTCATCTCATCCTCTGTCGTCCCCTTCTCCTCCTGCCCCCAATCCCTCCCAGCATCACAGTCTTTTCCAATGAGTCAACTCTTCACATGAGGTGGCCAAAGTACTGGAGTTTCAGCTTTAGTATCATTCCCTACAAAGAAATCCCAGGGCTGATCTCCTTCAGAATGGACTGGTTGGATCTCCTTGCAGTCCAAGGGACTCTCAAAGAGTCTTCTCCAACACCACAGTTCAAAAGCATCAATTCTTCGGCGCTCAGCCTTCTTCACAGTCCAACTCTCACATCCATACATGACCACTGGAAAAACCACAGCCTTGACTAGATGGACCTTTGTCGGCAAAGTAATGTCTCTGCTGTTCAATATGCTATCTAGGTTGGTCATAACTTTCCTTCTAAGGAGTAAGCGTCTTTTAATTTCATGGCTGCAGTCACCATCTGCAGGGATTTTGGAGCCCCAAAAAATAAAGTCTGCCACTGTTTCCCCATCTATTTCCCATGAAGTGATGAGACCAGATGCCATGATCTTTGTTTTCTGAATGTTGAGCTTTAAGCCAACTTTTTCACTTTCATCTTTCACCTTCATCAAGAGGCTTTTTAGTTCCTCTTCACTTTCTGCCATAAGGGTGGTGTCATCTGCATATCTGAGATTATTGATATTTCTCCCAGCAGTCTTGATTCCAGCTTGTGCTTCTTCCAGCCCAGCGTTTCTCATGATGTACTCTGCATATAAGTTAAATAAGCAGGGTGACGATATACAGCCTTGACGTACTCCCTTTCCTATTTGGAACCAGTCTGTTGTTCCATGTCCAGTTCTAACTGTTGCTTCCTGACCTGCATATAGGCTTCTCAAGAGGCAGGTCAGGTGCTCATAATCACACCATAACAAATATACTAATGAAAAAACTTGAAAATTCTGAGAATTACCAAAGCATGGTACAGAGACACAAAGTAAGCAAATGCTACTGGAAAATTGCACCAATATACTTGCTTGAAGCAGGGCTATCACAAACCATCAATTTGCTTTAACAAATACAGGCATTATCTACAAAGTACAATAAAGCAAGGTGAAATGAAATGAGATATGCCTATATCTCATTATAGTTATAAGTTATAAGCTTCCTGCATAATTTATAAATTGATTTAGTATTTTTGAAGGAAAACTGTAATAAGTTAAAGATGCCTATTATAAATCTGAGAGAAATTGCTTTAAAAAATCAAGATACAGTTAATATGAAAATGGGAATTAAAACAAATAGAGTATTAAAAATATGGAATAATCAAAAATCAAAAGAGGGAAGTAATAAAGAACATATGGAGATGAGATTTACAGAAAACAAATAGCAAGGTGGATAACTTAAACCAAATTATATTAATAATTACATTAAATAATCTTAAATCTTCTAGTTAAAAGACAAAGATGGTCAGAATGGATAAAACAGACAGACTTTGGCTGTATGCTATCTCCTAGAAACCTGCTATAAACATAAAAATACAACCATTCTAGAAAAAATTAAAGGATGGAAAAGGATATAAAATGGTGATGCTACTCATAAGAAAACTACAGTAGCTCTATTAATATCAGACAAAATTGACTTCGCAACAAGGAATGTTACTAGGGATAAGGGGGAGCATTTTATTGTGATAAAGGAGCCAAATCATCTAGAACATATAGCACTTCATTAAAGAAATAGAAAGTCAGTAGAGATAC
This sequence comes from Bos indicus x Bos taurus, assembly GCF_003369695.1. NCBI lineage: Eukaryota > Metazoa > Chordata > Mammalia > Artiodactyla > Bovidae > Bos > Bos indicus x Bos taurus. The sequence goes on along the minus strand of NC_040081.1, from coordinate 17,972,080 downwards.
AAATGCCAGCTACTTTCATTTACAATTTTCTTTTTTGTTGTTGTTATTGATATATTTTTTTTTATTTTATTTTTTGCAGTGCTGTAGGGCTCTTTTTTTTTTATTTTTTAACTTTACAATATTGTATTGGTTTTGCCATACATCAACATGAATCCGCCACAGGTATACACGTGTTCCCCATCCTGAGCCCTCCCTCCTCCTCCCTCCCCATACCATCCCTCTGAGTCGTCCCAGTGCACCAGCCCCAAGCATTCAGTATCATTCATTGAACCTGGACTGGCAACTCGTTTCATATATGATATTATTCATGTTTCAATGCCATTCTCCCAAATCATCCCACCGTCTCCCTCTCCCACAGAGTCCAAAAGACTGTTCTATACATCAGTGTCTCTTTTGCTGTCTCATATACAGGGTTATTGTTACCATCTTTACAATTTTCTGACCTGTCATTTATTCTATCCTCTTCAGCCATCTCCTTGGCTTTACTAGTTATCTCCCCCACTGTCCTGTTTCTTCCATTGCTAACTTATTTAGTCAAAAACAAGTTCAGGACGTTTCCATCCTAAAATAAACTTTTTTTTCCTTGACCCTATTTTTTTTTTTTAATCTGAGGCCCTTTATCTTCCCTTTCCCTTCATAATCAAGTTTTCTTATAGAGCATCCTAGGACTTCTGGACGTCCCCTAGTGTCTATACAGACAAAAGCAGACCCTTCCATCACACACCCAGCAATGGCAGCAGCAGTGACTGTTACTGCAGCCTTAGCTGCTGGAACCAAGACTGCCAGGAGAATTAGCAATAACCTTAGATATGCAGAAGACACCACCCTTATGGCAGAAAGCGAAGAGGAACTAAAGAGCCTCCTGATGAAAGTGAAACAGAAGAGTGAAAAAGCTGGCTTAAAACTTCACATTCAAAAAATGAAGATCATCCCATCACTTCACGGCAAATAGATGGGGAAACAATGGAAACAGTGACAGAGTTTATTTTCTTGGGCTCCAAAATCACTGTGGATGGTGACAGTAGCCATGTAATTAAAAGACACTTGATCCTTGGAAAAGAAGCAATGACAAACCTAGACAATGTGTTAAAAAGCAGAAACATTACTTTGCTTACAAAGGTCCATATAATCAAAGCTATGATTTTCCTAGTAGTCATGTACGGATGGGAGAGTTGGACAATAAAAAGGCTGAGTGCCGAAGAATTGATGCCTTTGAACTGTGGTGCTGGAGAAGACTCTTCAGAGTCCCTTGGACTGCAAGGAGATCAAACCAATCAATCCTAAAGGAAATCAGTCCTGAATATCCATTGGAAGGACTGATACTGAAGCTCCAATACTTTGGCCACCTGATGCAAAGAGCTGACTCATTCGAAAAGACCCTGATGCTGGGAAAGATTGAAGGCAGGAGAAGAAGGGGATGACAGAGAACGAGATGGTTGGATGGCATCACTGACTCAATGAACATGAGTTTGAGTAAACTCCAGGAGATGGTGAAGCACAGGAAAGCATGGTGTGCTGCAGTCCATAGGGTCGCAAAGAGTGGGACACGACTGAGCGACTGAATAACAACAGCTGCTGAGAAGGATAAAGCACTTCCCTTCTGATGAGGCTAACTCTGGTTCCTATTAGCTGCAGATGTGCTCTGCTGGTTCACTCTCCTTTGTTCAAAATTTAAATGAATACTTACACAATCATAACAACTGAAAATTTGGTTACAATTTTAAGTCTAGAAGCTTTACTAACTTATTGCTACTTAGGGGGCCATCTAAGGAGAATTTCTTATCTGGGACTTCAACCAGGAAAAAAATTAAACCCCAGGTCCAGAAGGATATTCCCAGGATTTCATCCAACAAAATTCTTCACTTTTAGATCTTCAACAAAATTATTTCCTTGCTCACACGCCAACTACTTTTCATGGAAACCACTTTCACATTTCAGTAGTGGACTCTTTATTGCTAAAGTCAATGACCTATTTTTGTCTTCATTCTACTAGACCCCCTTCATAAGTCTCCCACCATCTAATTCTAAAAACACACACCTCCATTAGCAGAAGTAGACTGATCACAAACATAGCAAAGAATAAGCTTCAAGGCCCTCCACACTACAGAGGAGTAGCGTGCTGGGAGGAGCCCTAGTAAGTTTTTCACATGATCATATGTTTTCCCACTCAAAAAAGTGAGGTATTTAACCTCAATTAGGATTACTGTCTCTAGCCACACTGACTCCCACCCCCTCCAAAACATCCCCCTCATATTAGATGGCATTTGAATAACCAAAGACATTTTGGGGATCCAGCTAATGAGAAGTTCAGTTGGAAACATATTTTGCTTAGGTTTAGAAGGATGTATTTTTGTGGTTGTCAATCAGTTTAAGGTATAATTAGTTACTAACATTGATTTTATAGACTAGTAAATGGTAGGGATGGGATTCAAACCAAAGATTATCTGACTCTAATATTAATCTTAACCAAATAGAATATCACTTTTCAATTTTTTTGTGATCCACCTTCAGGTCCCTTATTCTTTAACTTAGTTTTCCCTCTGCTTCTCATCAGAATCTGATAGTCTATTCTCAGATACATGCTAAAATGTGATACCTTTTCCCTCGTCTTTTCCAGGCCTCAACACAATTTTCCAGTTTTATCACCCACTGCCATCCTGTGTGTTCACTACACTCTATCCAAATTCATCCCCTATCTTTGCTAGGCCACATCTTTGCTCATGTTCTTACCCTAGCCTGAAATGTCCTTGTTCAATCACATCTGTACTCATTTATTTTTAATTTCCTGCTAATTTAACAGGAAAAATTAATTTCAAGGAAAATAACATAGAATAATATGTCACTACAATGGATCACAATAAACTGTGGAAAATTCTGAAAGAGATGGGAATACCAGACCACCTGACCTGCCTCTTGAGAAACCTGTATGCAGGTCAGGAAGCAACAGTTAGAACTAGACATGGAACAACAGACTGGTTCCAAATAGGAAAGGGAGTATGTCAAGGCTGTACATTGTCGCCCTGCTTATTTAACTTATATGCAGAGTACATCATGAGAAATCCTGGGTTGGAAGAAGCACAAGCTGGAATCAAGACTGCAGGGAGAAATATCAATAATCTCAGATATGCAGATGACAACATCCTTATGGCAGAAAGTGAAGAGGAACTAAAAAGCTTCTTGATGAAAGTGAAAGTGGAGAGTGAAAAAGTTGGCTTAAAGCTCAACATTCAGAAAACAAAGATCATGGCATCTAGTCCCATCACTTTATGGGAAATCGATGGGGAAACAGTGTCAGACTTTATTTTTTTGGGCTCCAAAATTCCTGCAGATGGTGACTGCAGCCATGAAATTAAAAGACGCTTACTCCTTAGAAGGAAAGTTATGACCAACCTAGATAGCATATTGAAAAGCAGAGACATTACTTTGCCAACAAAGGTCTGTCTAGTTATGCTATGGTTTTTCCAGTGGTCATGTATGGATGTGAGAGTTGGACTATAAAGAAAGCTGAGGACCAAAGAATTGGTGCTTTTGAACTGTGGTGTTAGAGAAGACTCTTGAGAGTCCCTTGGACTGCAAGGAGATCCAACTAGTCCATTCTGAAGGAGATCAGCCCTGGGATTTCTTCGGAAGGAATGATGCTAAAGCTGAAACTCCAGTACTTTGACCACCTCATGCGAAGAGTTGACTCATTGGAAAAGACTGTGATGCTGGGAGGGATTGGGGGCAGGAGGAGAAGGGGACGACAGAGGATGAGATGGCTGGATGGCATCACTGACTCGATGGACGTGAGTCTGGGTGAACTCTGGGAGTTGTTGATGGACAGGGAGGCCTGGCGTGCTGCGATTCATGGGGTCACAAAGAGTCGGACACAACTGAGCGACTGAACTGAACTGACAATGAAGAAAACTTTGACAACCAACTGGTAAATTTATGTTAATTCAAGGAGTTTAAGATTGGTATTTCTTCATGTTATTTCTTCATGCTATGTAACACATCATCTTAAAACTTACTAGTACAAAACAGTTTTTTAATGTGGATTAGGACCGTGAACTGGCACAGTAAGGACGTCTGCTCTCTGTTTCACCATAAGTGGGACCTCAGATAGAAAGATTCAAATGGCAGGGGCTAGAATTATCTGTAGGCTCCTTTATTCTATGTCTACCACCTAAGATGGGATGATTTCAAAACAGGACTCATCTGAGATTGTCAAAGAGCCCACACACTGCTTCACCACATGTCTTGAGTTTCCCCAGAGGACAGTGAGTGCCTTCTGTGTAATCAGATTCCTAACACTGGGAATAGGACTCCAACATCAAGTATTCCTGTAACCAAGCAGGGAAGTGCATGACCTTTTTTGACCCAATGGCAGAAGTGACATAGCTTCATTTTCTTTTTTTTTTTTAATATAAATTTATTTATTTTAATTGGAGGTTAATTACTTTACAATATTGTATTGGTTTTGCCATACATCAACATGAATCCACCACAGGTATACATGTGTTCCCTATCCTGAACCCTCCGCCCTCCTCCCTCCCCATACCATCCCTCTGGGTCGTCCCAGTGCACCAGCCCCAAGCATCCACTATCATGCATCGAACCTGGACTGGTGACACATTTCATATATGATATTATACATGTTTCAATGCCATTTTCCCAAATCATCCCCACCCTCCCTCTGCCACAGAGTCCAAAAGACTGTTCTATACATCTGTGTCTCTTTTGCTGTCTCGCATACAGGGTTATCATTACCATCTTTCTAAATTTCATATATATGTGTTGGTATACTGTATTGGTGTTTTTCTTTCTGGCTTACTTCACTCTGTATAATCGGCTCCAGTTTCACCCACCTCATTAGAACTGATTCAAATGTATTCTTTTTACTGTACACTATTGAATAAAACAGATACAAAAGCCTGCCCCAATTCAAAAGGAAGGGATATAACTCCACCTCTAAATGGGAGATGAGATAAAGAAATTGTGCCCATGTTTTGAAATTGCCACAGGAGCCACATAGGAATACTTTAAATGCCCTGATATCTTCATCTTCACATGTGAAATAAACTTTACATGTGAAAGAATTCCTCCCAAATTTAATAATTCTAAAAATGGATTTGCCATTACCAATAATAATAAACTGAAATTCATAATAAAAATCTCTAAAAGTAAATCAATGATAAATCATTAAAAATTAAAACTGAGCTTTTATTAACCATCTTAAAGATTGAATTATTTTCTCCTTATTCTGGAGAGAGAAGGCAATCAAATATTGCACAGTAAAGAAAGCATAAGGAAAACAGAGGTGTTAATAATTTACTAATAAAAATGTCATATTCTTTATTAGATATTATGATACTCTAGGTATTTATTTTCTCTTTATAAATAAACATCTACTTTGTACCAAATTTGTATTTACTAATTAAATAAGCTTCAATTATTTATAACTCAATAAACTTCAGGCTCCTCAGAACCTGTATCTTCCAGATTTTGTATTTCCTTGATATTAATATCACTCTCTTTTTAGTGTTTCCCACCTCTGTGGCAATGTCTGCTTACGCTCTACATTCCTCTCCCTCTACCCTCCTTATTAATATTGGTAACCCTCGGGATTCTGAGGGAGACCCTTATCGCCTTTTCCAACAACACACTGCTAGCAATCTCATGGGACTGGAATGCAAAAGTAGGAAGTCAAGAAACACTTGGAGTAACAGGCAAATTTGGCCTTGGAATACGGAATGAAGCAGGGCAAAGGCTAATAGAGTTTTGCCAAGAAAATGCACTAGTCATAGCAAACACCATCTTCCAACAACACAAGAGAAGACTCTACACATGGACATCACCAGATGGTCAACACCGAAATCAGATTGATTACATTCTTTGCAGCCAAAGTTGGAGAAGCTCTATAGAGTCAACAAAAACAAGACCAGGAGCTGACTGTGGCTCAGATCATGAACTCCTTATTGCCAAATTCAGACTGAAATTGAAGAAAGTAGGCAAAACCACTAGACCATTCAGGTATGACCTAAATCAAATCCCTTATGATTATACAGTGGAAGTGAGAAATAGATTTAAGGGACTAGATCTGATAGATAGAGTACCTGATGAACTATGGAATAAGGTTTGTGACATTGTACAGGAGACAGGGATCAAGACCATCCCCAAGAAAAAGAAATGCAAAAAGGCAAAATGGCTGTCTGGGGAGGCCTTACAAATAGCTGTGAAAAGAGAAGTGAAAAGCAAAGGAGAAAAGGAAAGATAAAAGCATCTGAATGCAGAGTTCCAAAGAATAGCAAGGAGAGATAAGAAAGCCTTCCTCAGAGATCAATGCAAAGAAATAGAGGAAAACAACAGAATGGGAAAGACTAGAGATCTTTTCAAGAAAACTAGAGATACCAAGGGAACATTTCATGCAAAGATGGACTCGATAAAGGACAGAAATGGTATGGACCTAACAGAAGCAGAAGATATTAAGAAGAGGTGGCAAGAATACACAGAAGAACTGTACAAAAAAGATCTTCACGACCCAGACAATCACGATGGTGTGATCACTGACCTAGAGCCAGATATCCTGGAATGTGAAGTCAAGTGGGCCTTAGAAAGCATCACTACCAACAAAGCTAGTGGAGGTGATGGAATCCCAGTTGAGCTATTTCAAATCCTGAAAGATGATGCTGTGAAAGTGCTGCACTCAATATGCCAGCAAGTTTGGGAAACTCAGCAGTGGCCACAGGACTGGAAAAGGTCAGTTTTCATTCCAATCCCAAAGAAAGGCAATGCCAAAGAATGCTCAAACTACTGCACAATTGCACTCATCTCACATGCTAGTAAAGTAATGCTCAAAATTCTCCAAGCCAGGCTTCAGCAATACGTGAACCATGAACTTCCAGATGTTCAAGCGGGTTTTAGGAAAGGCAGAGGAACCAGAGATCAAATTGCCAACATCCGCTGGATCATCAAAAAAGCAAGAGAGTTTCAGAAGAACATCTATTTCTGCTTTATTGATTATGCCAAAGCCTTTGACTGTGTGGATCACAATAAACTGAGGAAAATTCTGAAAGAGATGGGAATACTAGACCACCTCATCTGCCTCTTGAGAAATTTGTGTGCAGGTCAGGAAGCAACAGTTAGAACTGGACATGGAACAACAGACTGGTTCCAAATAGGAAAAGGAGTACGTCAAGGCTGTATATTGTCACCCTGCTTATTTAACTTATATGCAGAATACGTCATTAGAAACGCAGGGCTGGAAGAACCACAAGCTGGAATCAAGATTGCCGGGAGAAATATCAATAACCACAGATATGCAGATGACACCACCCTTATGGCAGAAAGTGAAGAGGAATTAAAAAGCCCCTTGATGAAGGTGAAAGATGAAAGTGAAAAAGTTGGCTTAAAGCTCAACATTCAGAAAACGAAGATCATAGCATCTGGCCCCATCACTTGATGGGAAATAGATGGGGAAACAGTGGAAACAGTGGCAGACTTTATTTTGGGGGGCTCCAAAATCCCTGCAGATGGTGACTGCAGCCATGAAATTAAAAGACGCTTACTCCTTGGAAGAAAAGTTATGACCAACCTAGATAGCATATTCAAAACCAGAGACGTTACTTTGCCAACAAAGGTCTGTCTAGTCAAGGCTGTGGTTTTTCCAGTGGTCATGTATGGATGTGAGAGTTGGACTGTGAAGAAAGCTGAGCACGAAGAATTGACACTTTTGAACTGTGGTGTTGGAGAAGACTCTTGAGAGTCCCTTGGACTGCAAGGAGATCCAACCAGTCCATTCTGAAGGAGATCAGCCCTGGGATTTCTTTGGAAGGAATGATGCTAAAGCTGAAACTCCAGTACTTTGGCTACCTCATGCAAAGAGTTGACTCATTGGAAAAGACTGTGATGCTGGGAGGGATTGGGGGCAGGAGGAGAAGGGGACGACAGAGGATGAGATGAATGGATGGCATCACTGACTCGATGGATGTGAGTCTGGGTGAACTCTGGGAGTTGTTGATGGACAGGGAGGCCTGGTGTGCTGCCATTCATGGGGTCGCAAAGAGTCAGACACGACTGAGCGACTGAACTGAACTGTAAGCTAAAAGGCTCCTAAATGTACATTAACCAAGCAGCTCTCCTGGGGTATAATCCTGTTACAGCTTTATGTTGGTATCCCCTGTCCCCTTAAACCTTCTCTGTGGATGGTGATAGCCCTTACCCTGACTCTGATGGGAGCTTCAAGTCCTCAAGATTTTTTAGATCGCATGATATAGATTTCAGAAATTAAGAATCTCAGACCAATCAAACTCAGGACTCCAAACTTGATGTCACTTAGAAACTATTCCTCTTCCCCCACCTGGGGATGGCTATACATCTGTCATCTGCCCTAGAAAAATAGGGCCTTTTTTTGTCCTTTCCCAGCAGAGTATGTCCCAGTAGGGGTCAGAGGGATAGGAAATACAATGACATCTGTCACTGTAAGAGGTTTCTCATTACCCCTTGGACCTGGCAGATGCTCACAGGGGAGTCTTTCTCTCATGTGTACCCTGGTGACCAACATTTGTGTTAGGTCTTGCAAAATGCATTCTTGTAATGATAGGCAATGCCTGTCCTTCACGTGGCTGCCCCAGACATCCTTGGCTTCAGTCTCCACAGCCTCTTACCAGGAAGCCATTAGCCCCAGAGCCCACTCTCTTGATCAGGATTTCTTTCCAAAACACCTAAGGCTGGCTTTTCCTACCAAAGATTACACATGTAACCATCCCTGGAATACCTCTGACCCTCCATCAGGGAAATGCAGTGGCAAATGGTTGGCTGGCGGATACGAACTATTCCAACCTTTTCATGAAGTTCATGTCAATCACTGCATCCCTAAGTTCCCCATTTTCTGGGCACTTACAGAAGCTCTCCATGTGGTCCCAGTGAAGCCCCTCTCACTGTGTATTTAGTTTAGAAGTAGCTCTGGTCCCCAGCTACAATGCTAGGTAGAGAGAGGAGCAAGGAGGGGAACTTTATGTCACAGCTCTTCTCCCCCAAAATCCTTCCCCCATAAAAGTACTGCTTTCGCTCTCTAAATCTTTTACAAATCTTTGAAGTTTGGGCAGATGGTCTAGCACCCTTTTGGAATGCAGCATGTTCACTATCATGATTCAGCTTCACTTGAAAGTTAAAAATATGCTGCAGAGTCCAAAACTAAACCCAACTCCTGACTTGTTTGCCCTACCATGTTCCCTCCGTTAGTAGCCCAATCTAGAAACCTCGATCATGCTAAAAGCCCTTCCATCACCAAAACTCAATGCTTAAATGTCAGAAATGTAAAAATTTGCACACTTTTTCCTTGCTTTGAAATTAGGAACCAATATCCTCTCATCTGGACTACTGAAAAAAACTTGGGCTCCCTCTTAATCATTTGTTCATTTGATAAACACCTGTTGAGGATCTTCTTTAGTCCATGAACTTTGGACAAAAAGATTAAAAACGCAAACATGCACTCAAGGATTTCACATGCTAGTGAAGACAATGATAATCTAACACTCATGATATATTATCATCTTATAAAACCTGAGGGCAGGACTTTTCTCTATTTTGCTCTACTCTATATCCAAGACTTAGTAAGACCTGGTACATAATAAAAATGAAATAAATAAAGAAGTAAACTGGCATTTGGACATGGATGCTGTCAGAGCACACAGTCAAGGCTTGTACATGAGATCTCACAATGAGACAGAAACCAAGGAATGAAATGCTTCAGCTGGGTCTGAGTATAAGCTTCCATTCCTGGCCAAACAAATAGAATATACAAAGACAAAGAAACTGCGAAACTGCAAACAGTTCAGTATGATGTGTGTGTTGTGAAGGGAGGAAATTAGGCTTAAAGACTTTTGACAAGAGTCAGATCATAAAGAACATCCTGTGTCATGCTAAGGAGTTTGAATTGTAACTTGCAGGTGGTAGAGAGTCACTGAAGGGTCTTAAGCAAGAACATGCCCTATCAGATATCTCATTGAGAAAGCATACTCTGAAAGCCAGTTTGAAGTTGAATGGGAGGACAAGTCTGCAGATTCAGAAGCCAGCCTAATAGTAATGGTATTTGGGGATTTTACATAATGAAATATTAATAAAGATGCTACTCATTTCTCCTTTCAAAAATTGCTCCTGAACCACAACAAGAAATAGAAACACAAACACCATTTCAACAAAACTGCATAGAACTTTGACCACAGTATAAGACAAAGGCTCCCAGATGCAGTGAATGTGACAATGAGGGGCACTCCAGGGGAAAGACATGTCTGCAGCTGCACCTCTAACAAGGCTACATAGCGATATCCTCCCAAAACAGGTGATACTCCCTAAGAGGGAGCACTAACAAGACCTTATTTATAACGATGGCAGGTGTGTGTGTGCATGGACTGGCAGAAGGACTTTCTCTGGACCCAGAAACAAACAACAACAAAAAAAAAACCACTACTCTCCCAGGAATGATCTACTGGTGAAGCAGAGTCAAAGAGATGAATTCTGCATGGTAAGCAGTCTTGCAGAGGCTGAGCTTTTTGGCTGGAGAGAAGAAAAAGACAGAAAGAAATCACAGAAACAACTTGAAACACAAGGAAACTGAGTAAGTATTGACATGCATGTGTGCTCACTCAGTCAGGTCTGACTCTTTGTGACCCAATGGACTGTAGCCTGCCAAGCTCCTCTGCCCATGGGATTCCCCAGGCAAGAACACTGAAGTGGGCTGCCATGCCCTCTTCCAGAGGATCTTCCTGATCCCAGGATAGAACCTGCATCTCTTGCATCTCCTGCATTGGCAGGAGGATTCTTTACCACTGAGCCTTCTGGGATGCCCGATAAGCACTGACACCCATGTACAAAATACAATCAAAACAAGCACAACAGGATAATTATTAATAGTCAAAATTGTATTTTGTCACTCTCTGTCCATAGAGGATTAAGTGGACAAAAAAGGTAAGTATAAATAGGAATGACCTAAATAACATAAATTATTAACGTAACATAATTGTTACTCTATTGACAAGTATCCAACTTTATAAAAACCAAAGAATGTATTTTTCAACGCTAGTAGGACATTGTCAAAAAATTAACTATACATTATACCACAAAGAAATCTTTAATAAATTTCAAGAAGTAGGAAGAGTAAAGTTGAGCCTCTGGCCAAAAGCAATAAAACTAAAAACACATACGTAAATGAAAAACTCTACCACTTGCCTGTATCATTTAACATAAAATGTAAATGCAGTAATACAGGCAAAAGTTACGGTGGCCTGAAATAAGACAATGAGAAAGAGGAAGCAACCAATGATAGACCTATGCAGTCATCAGAGATGGAGCTGAAGAAGATGCGGGTTCTTTAAAAACTTCTAGGCTTTTCACTTGGGAAATGGGTGGAGCACATTGCCAATCATTAACATCAGGTACAACATGTTAGGAGAAACAGATTTTGAGGGGAAAAAAAATGAGTTCATTTTCAGCCAAATTGAGTCTGAAATGCCAACCAGACCGTAGTGGGTAAAGTTAGAACAGGTAGCTGTCAGTCTAAATCTTGGGGGGGAGAGAGAGAGAGCAAAAGATGTATATTTGGAAAAGTCTATACTGGCTGAGTGACTTTGGATTTAGGTGAGATTCCTAAGAGAGGTTTTGAGTGAAAATGTAAAAGGACATAGGAGAAAACCCTAGGGGTCACAGATGCTTAAAGTAGAGGAAAAGGACTTACGCCAGGAGCTCCAGAAATATGTTTCTCCTTTCATAACATTTATCACACTTGTAATGACTGGTTTCATGTCCATATTTCTTGCTATACTCTAAGCTTCATGAGGATTGGGATTCATTCTATAATAGTCACTGTTTTGTTCTCATTCTGACAAGGGCCCAGTAAATAGTAGGTGATCAGTAAATATTGAATTTACTGATGAATATGAATTTACTGTTGAATATGAATTTTGAAGTCAAATTATACATTAATCCAAAGTAATGCCTCCATTGGAACCCCCTTGTCCCTTACTTCCTACAGTGAATCTGATCTTTTATTCTTCTCTGTCATATATCCCTCCTTTTGTTATCTCTTCTCTTGTTCTGTGCAAGGCCTTTAAGAATAAAATTCATGAAATATTAATATTTACAAACACAGTGACCAAAAAATAAACTTGAAAACTAATATTGGGTCCAATGGGCTTTGATGGTATACTCAGACAGTTGATATAAGTAGAGAAAACCAGCCTTGAATATTCATTGGAAAGTGATGCCGAAGCTGAAGCCTTGGCCACCTGATGCAAGATCCAACTCAATGGAAAAGACCTTGATGCTGGGAAAGATTGAAGGCAGGAGAAGAAGGGGACACAACAGACGATGAGATGGTTGGATGGTATGACTGACTCAATGGACATGAGTTTGGGCAAAATCTGGGAGATAGTGAAGGACAGGGAAGCCTGGCATGCTGCAGTCCGTGGAGTTGTAAAGAGTCAGACACGACTAAGGACTGAACAACAACAGAGAAAACCAGAAATTCTATTTTCATGTCATATTACCAGAACTATCATTACCAGAACTAAAATTACCAGAACTATTTTCATGTCATATTACATAGAAAATAATGCAGCATTTACGGATAAATAGAGGTGTCTGCTCATGCGCCAAGAGGAATCTGCCAATAGACTGATAAAATCAATGCACAAAAAGACCAGTTAAGCTTGTAATGCACAGTTTGTGAAGTTCTACACAGCCTTCCTTTAAGGCTTGCCCTGCATTTTGAACATTGCTGTTTCCAGAGTTTTATAAGATCTGTCAGCAGATGGTCAGGCTGTTTGTTCTTGTTAGAGAGTAAGGGGAGTGTTAACAAGAAGACTGCCTGGGTATGAATCTGGCTTTGCAACTTGCTAAGTGTGTGACCTTGGACAAGTTACTTATCTATGTATCTCAGCCTCCTCTTTTATAAAATGGGATACTGATAGAGCCTACTGCATATGGTTGCTGTGAAAAGTAAATGATTAAATGAGTTAAGATATTTGAAATGCTTAGAACAGTGCTTGACAAAAAGAAACCATGGTATCTTAACCAGCTAATTAATCACTTAACAGGAAAACTTCATCTTGCAATAACTCACAATAAGAACCTACACCATACTGCTATTCTAAAGGGATGGACATTCTCATTTAGGGATGTTTGTGCATGAAAATTTACTTGATATGATTCATAAATGAAGAAAACACTAGAGCAGCTCGGTACTCAAAGATAATTGGAAGAAAATACATAATATATAAGCCAAAATAGTCACTGAAACAGTCATTCTAATTGGTGTTCATAAATCTAAAATTTTAAATGTTTTGTAAATATGGAGGAAAGAAGATAGCAGTTCACTATTCAATAAAAGTCCAAGTTTTCAAAATATTACCTTTGACAATGCAAATACTGTTTAAATTATTATTAAAATATTTACTATAGAAAATTCCCTGGCAGTCAAGTGGTTAGGACTTGGTGCTTTCGTTGCGACGGACCTGGGTTCAATCCCTGGTCAGGGAACTAACATTCCACAAGCCACATGGTGTGGCCAAAAAAATAATAATAAACTAAAAAATTAATATAGCTATTTTCACTATTCCCCTTATTCTTATCTCTGATTTATTTGTTAAATGGCCTAAAAATGACCCTTTTTAATAAAAGGGTCCATTGGACCCCGTAGATAAATAATAATGACTCAGGATTAAACTCAGGATTTAAAAGAAAATAGAAGCATTTTCCCCTTAGAGTTCACTGTATTGCTGTATTCACTGTATTAAACAATTTGAAGGGCTGAAGAAAGCACTAAAAATAAATCTAAGTTAAGACAAAAAAGAATAAATCATCAGTTCAGAGACAAAGTTGAAAAATATGAAACAACTGAACATAATATGCCAATGGTGACTGAATTATGATTCCATAATTCAGATCTGTCTTTGTAGAGACAACTAAGCTCATGAACCCAATTGAGCTTAAACAGTCTGAGCAAAGAGAACTCAGCCTAGGGATCTGACCAGAGGCCATCACATCGAACTCTGATAATATTTATTGACAATGTCATAGGATTAAAACTCATGAGGTTTGTTGCATGTAAAACTTCATAAGATATATAAATTACCTCTCTGAAATGAGCATTCAACAGGCTTTGTAACATGGAATTCTAATGTTAAAAACTAAATTTTATCCCTTCCCTCATTTAAATAAAGATATATCTACCTGCCAGTGTTCTTCATTGTAATGATGAAAACCAACTTTTTCTTAAGGAAAGGGAATTTATTGGAAGAGTATTGTAGGATAAGAGTGTGAACGAGAGCCTAAAGAAGCAGGTTCTAACTTTCACTAAGGGGATAATCAACAATGTAGAAAAGAAGAGGAGAGGATTCTTGAAATAAAATTAATATGCTCTCCAGGAAAATACGAAAGGCAGCTAGTGTTAACTAAAACGAGAATCTATCATGTTAAAGGAGGAAAGGAATGAAGATTAATCAAAGATATTCTAAATATGGAATCAGTAATTTCAAGAGACCATACTGCAGGTCTTCAGGATTTCATAGTCAGACTCATAAGAAGTAAACTACAGAAAGCGTGGCTCTTTGCCATTACCATAGCAGGTGAGGCAAGAACACCCTAGAGTCCAACGAGAATGAACTCCACATGAGTGAGTGAGTGAAGTCAGTCAGTCATGTCCAACTCTTTGCGACCCCATGAACTGCAGCCTACCAGGCTCTTCCATCCATGGGATTTTCCAGGCAAGGATACTGGAGTGGGTCGCCATTTCCTTCCCCAGGAGATCTTCCCTACCCAGGGATTGAACCCAGGTCTCCCGCATTGTAGGCAGACACTTTACCGTCTGAGCCACCAGGGAAGTCCACATGCATCACTCTTAATTTCCCTGCTGAAGAGGCCACTAGCTCAGGCTAATTATATTATAATGAGAAAATTCACTTGGAAAATAATAATAACCCCTCCCCCTCTACCTACAGTCTTCTATGTCACTGAAAACATCTCCATCCTTCTAGATGCTCAAGCCAATTTATGGAATTAACCTTGATTCCTCTGATCTTTCATACTCTGCATCTCATCTATCAAAATTTCTGCTGACTACCCCCTTCAAATTATACACACCAGACCACTTCTTATCACCTCCACTGACCACCTAGGTCTAAGGCAACATTGTGTCTCAACTGCAGCATCCTCTTAACAGTTCTCTCTGCTTCTATCCTTGCTCCCACTCCTGCCACCTCGGTGGCCTCTTCTCAACACTGTAGTCAAAATAACTTTTAAAATTTGTCAGAATACTTTCTCCCTGCTCAAAACCCTCTAAAGTGCACCACCCCCCGGCCTTTCACACAAAGAAAATACCAAGCTCTTACAATGGCCTCATGAATCCTACATGCCGCCCGCCATTATTTCTTCTCCTATAGCTTTGTCCCTTGCTCACTCAGCTCTCAGCACACTGGCCTCTGTCTCACACATACCAGAGATACTCCCATCTTTAGGTCTTTTCTCTAGTTGTTCTCACTGCCTGGAATGCTCTTCCCAAAAATATCTGTTTGGCTATCTCCTCACCTCCTTCAAAGCACTTCATTCTTTGCTCCAATGTCATCTTCTCAACAAGGGCCACCCTGATGACCTTAATCAATACTGAAACCAGTCTCCCACCAGCAGTACCTCTGAGTCCACTTGCCCTGCTCCACTTCTGTGCTCCACAACACTCCCTGATCTATAATATGCTCTATTACCTAATGTTGTCATATATAGTCACCGACTCCACTAGAAATTAAATCCCAGACAGAAGAGATTTTTGTTTTGTTCACAATGTGTCCCAAGAAAAATATTTCAATTTATTATTGTATAGATATGATTCTCAAAATATTTGTTGAATAACGGAAATAAACAGTAATGGCATGTAGAGCAATATAAGGAGGAGTTATTTAGATCTTGGGCTTCCCAGGTGGTGCTAGTGGTAAAGAACCTGCCTGCCAATGCAGGAGACATAAGAGACACGGGTTTGTTCCCTGGGTCAGGAAGATACCCCGGAGAAGGGCATGGCAACCCACTCCAGTATTCTTGCCTGAAGAATCCTGTAGACAGAGGAGCCTGGTGGGCAACAGTTTAGATCTTGGGGTAGGGTTTAAGGAGTGGATAGTGTTTGCCTCAAACTAAGGGTAAGAACGTGGGTGAAATAACATAAGAAAAGGGTGAAACTGAAGTATAGGGTAAAGTACAAACAGACCATCCTTCTATAGGAAGGAGAATCTTTGTTTCTATACAAAGAAGCTTAGATTAATTTTTTCAGTCTTTCCCAAGGTAACAGGAGTGATTTACCTAATCCATGAGTTTGGGGGAGGAGGGAAGCCAACATGTTAGTTTCCTAGGACTGCCACAACAAATCACCTCCAGGCTCCTCTGTCCTTGGGATTTCCCAGGCAAGAATATTGGAGTGGGCTGCCATTTCCTTCTCCAGGGGATCTTCCCAACCCAGGGATCAAACCCTGTTCTCCTGCATTGCAGGCAGATTCTTCACCGTTTGAGCCACTAGGGCCGTGGTGGCTTTGAAAAACAGAAATGTGTTCCCTGACAGTTCTGGAGGTCAGAAATCCAAAATCAAAGTGTCAGCAGGGCCACTGCAGTCTCTCCCTTTGTGAGCCCTAAGGGGAGATCCTCTCTTGCTTCTGCCAGCTTCTGGTGGCTCCACAGTGTCACTGGCTTGTGACTCTATCACTCCTGCTTCTGCTTCCTCCTTCACGTGGCCTTTTCTTCTGTATTTCTGTCTTTGTCTCTTAGAAGCACACTTGCCCTTGAACTTGGGGCCCACTCAGACTGTGCAGGATGACCTCATCTGGATATCTTTAACCTATGTCTGCAAAGATGCTCATTCAAAATAAGTTCTTATTCACACCTTCTAGGGATTTAGACATGGACGTATCTGATAGGCCACCATTCAACCCACTATAGTGGACACACTCAGGTCCACTTCTCTTTTCTCTTAGGATCTTTTCTTTTCTCTTAGGATCTTTTCTCTTAGGATCTCTCCATCTAGATAAAGTAGAACCCGCCAGGAGGCAACCCTGGGGTTTCATCCAAGCTAACGAGAGAATAGCTCCAGTAGACACTCAGAGCCTCAATATCCATGCCAGGTAAAACAGTATTTGCTAATTTTACTATTGCTCAGCAAGGTTTATATAGATTACATGTTAAGTCATAACATAAAATATTAATATTTTACCTTTTATGTGCTTTATCTGTAAAATCCAGTGTGTATTGCACTTAGAGCACATCTCAATTCAGACTGTACATATTTCAAGGGTTCTGTCGGCACATGTGAGTGACTTCCCTATTAGAAAGTACAGGCCTACAGCAACGTCCATCACATAGTCAATATTGAATAGATAGCATTGAATAAATAAATTGTTGAATAAAGTATCCTATCTGTGACACTGCTACACAGAATGAAACCTTTAAGGGAGCAGAAAAGGAGAATCAAAACGGGGATTTGTGCTGGCATCCAAAGACCAGTGATAAGGGACTTTCCTGATGGTCCAGGTGGCCAAGACTCTGTGTTCCAAATGCAGGGAGCCCAGGATCAATCCCTGATCAGGGAACTAGATTCTACATGCCACAACTAAACTTCCCACATGCCATAATTGAGACCCAGTGCGCCCAAATAAATTTATTTATTAAAAACAAAACTAAAGGCCAATAATAAAAATCCACTAGAACACCTATCTCATAAGACAGAAAGGATTTAGAGAAACAGGACTGTGCCAAATTCTCTGAATATTATTTCCTTGGATGGGAAAGCCAAATATAGTGTCATAGTGGTTTGGAATTAAATAATAGCCTTACTAGGTTTTTGTTCCTAAAGAATGACCAGATTTTCATCCTATAATGTCTTCTAGAGACTGAAGTCACAAAATATGAGAATTTGACTCTTGCAAATCTATAGTCACGAATGTGGAATTAAGAAGCAGCTTAACCCAGCAAAGACTGTAGTCCAGCTGTTATACAAATCCTGATGCTTTACAACTTTTTTATGTTCTTAAAAAAAAAAAAAAAAGCCAAATGAAATGCATCAGATTGTATGACAGATGCTGGAAAACAGCTTCTGCTCTTAGAACTGAAAGGCACTGGTGCAAATTAAAACATGAAAGGTAATCCATGTCTTTATGGCCTTGATTACCACCATGTTCATCCCCCTTGTTTCTTGTATGGCCATCTCATAGTTTCCCAAGCCTGGTGTGTTTCCTTAGTGCTGGGAATGTGATTGAATAAATTAAGTTCTCTGACACAAACACACCATTAGCTCATTCTAAACTGGATAATCACTAATCACTCATAATTTATTGTACATGAATGTTATAGTGTTTCTTGAAGTGCCAAAACAAACTGTTAACAGTTTTAAAATATAGCAGCCCATTAATCTATTTAAACCAAGTTCTAGGATTTTCCTTTCATTGGCATTATGAACGAGGAAGCAGCTTCACTTCCTAAATGCTCATACTGAGTGGAGCCTCTGCCTTGAGCAGTTTGTCCAACCTGCCTCTTCTTTCAATATGGCATCTGAACCATGATTTGTAACTGAACTTAGGTTTGCTGGCCAAAAGCCCCTCACTTACTGTAATAAATGAATACTGAGCCACGTCAAACCACTTCTGCTTTCATATAGCCTTCAGAGAAAGTATTTTGCAGAAAATTCTGAAATGAGATAGCCTTCTCCTACAAATAATTTCTGTTATGATATTATAAGTTAAGAACTTGGTATAGACTAATGAACTGTTCAAAAGATTAACTATCAGCCCTTGCCCTGCCTTCACATTTAACATGGGGAAAAAGAAATGTTTTTGCACAGTTAAATTTTTCTTCTAAGATCAATGAAAGCATTTACCTCTTATAGCTAGAATAATAAAAACCTTACTTTGAACTCTTCTAAATCTCTCCTTTGATGAAAGATTTGGGAATACAAAGAGAATATAAATATTAAACTATCACCAGCAAGTCTAAATCTCATTGGAACACAATTATGCCCTCCTCAAAGCTTTTAGGCTTCCACAATAGCCAGCTGCAGGGCAGATCTTTTCAAATAACACAGCCTAAAAGATGATGAATTGATAAATGATCTAGTGGTAGCAGGGGTTTCCCAGGGGTCTCCCAGGGGTCTCAGTGGTAAAGAACCTGTCTGCCGACACAGGAGACGCAGGAGACCCAGGTTCAATCCCTGGGTTGAGAAGATCTCCCAGAAAAGGAAATGGGAACCCACTCCAGTATTCTTGCCTGGGAAATCCCATGGAAGGAAGAGCCTGGTGGGCTACAGTCCATGGGGTTGCAAAGAGTTGGACATGACTGAGCATACCAGTAGTGGCATTATGTTTAACGTGATCTTCATTTTCTTTGACTTTCTATTTTTGCTTGGAGTCTGAGTCAGTGCTCATATACAGTAAATACTAATGTTTTTTATTACTGGGAAGGCAGAGTTCGGGAGACATTCTGACTTTAGGAAAACTTCCTTCAAAATAAATATATATCTCAAGCAGTTTTACCTAATTCAACTTCCATATTAATGTAAATTCTTTAAGTATTTTCTGAGAGGACCTGAGACACTCAAACTTTTGTTCTTCTCAAATACAGTAATTTTATTGTTAATTTTTTTATATTTTATTTCTATATGTGCAAATAGCTATCTCTTCAAAATGTTTTCCTCCAAGCTCATTAACTCTATTTCTCTGTGGACAGGTCAGGATTATATAGGTCATTTCCTGTAGTTTTTAATGTTCATGTTATTTATAGCTAGAATGGTTTCATTTTGCCAGCAAATTATTATCTGAAGAGAATAAAGTATCTTGCCAAAAACTTGACAAAAATACAAAGTTCTTTTATGGGCTTTTACTTACAGCCAGATATACTACAGAAGCAAAATACCTGTAAGAAAGAAGAAATTTTGCAAATTGGAGATAGATTTAAATCTAATGGGTATATAGTCTACAGGGATATTTCATGGTATGAGATTTGAACTGCAATATTGTATCTTTTTTAAGTTTGAGATTTTACTATCTTTTCTTCTAGAAATAAAATTTACTTTCAAAGCATTGGTCACTTTAATAAATAACAGTGATATATAAATATGTATTACAGTAATATATAAGCATATATAGGCATGCATGTGCTAGGTCATTCAGCCATGTCTAACTCTTTTCAATCCCATAGACTGCAGCCCTCCAGGCTACTCTGTCCATGGGATTCTCCAAGCAAGGATGCTGGAATGGATGGATCTTCCAGATCCGGGGATCAAACCTGAGTTTCCTGTGGCTCCTGCATTGCAGGTGGATTCTTTACCACTGGGCCACTGGGAAGCCCCATACATATATACGTTTAGTAGCAATGGCACCCCACTCCAGTACTCTTGCCTGGAAAATCCCATGGACGGAGGAGCCTGGTAGGCTGCAGTCTATGGGGGCACTAAGAGTCAGACACGACTGAATGACTACACTTTCACTTTTCACTTTCATGCATTGGAGAAGGAAATGGCAACCCACTCCAGTGTTCTTGCCTGGAGAATCCCAGGGACGGGGGAGCCTGGTGGGCTGCCATCTATGGGGTCACACAGAGTTGGACACAACTGAAGGGACTTAGCAGCAGCAGCAACAGCAGCAGCAAATATCAGTAGACTTACTTTATAGCAACTGCTCTGCACCCTCATTTCTTCTGTCCTTTATACTCTATTCCCACTCCTTTCACTCTCACTTCCTTACTGTGTAGATTGTTTTACCCTCCAGGAAATTTCATCATATTTCACATCAAAAATGTCTAAGAGTCAACCTAGGATTGAGGAGCTTGCAAAATTATGGATTCCTTTTGATAGTTTGAGGGAGGAGAAGTTTGTAAAGGTTAATACACCTGATGCTAGGAAAGATTAAGGGTAGGAGGAGAAGCGGGCAACAGAGAATGAGATGGTTGGATGAGAACACTGACTCAATGGATGTGAGTTTGAGCAAACTCTGAGAGATAGTGAAGGACAAGGATGCCTGGTGTGCTGCAGGCTATGGGGTCGCAAAAAGGTGGACATGACTGAGCGACCGAACAACAACACTTAAAATTGTATTCTATAGAATTCAGAAACTGTGACAAGCATTATTCTGAGACAAAATAGAGACAGAGGTGGAGAGTCTGAGAATCCTTTTCTGTAGAAGTTAAATTTGAGCTGAGACCCAAAAAGTAATTCAATTTCTTATCTATATTCAAGATCCTCGCTACTGGAATAATAGACCAGTAAACACAGTGATTAAACGTTCTGGCAACTGACTAAGAAAATGACCCTCATAAGTTTATTTTCAGCATGTTGCATGTTCATTCAGAGATCCTCCTGGAATAAAGCAAAACCTAACACACTGTTGGTTCACAAACTGTTAGTCATATGGAGTTGCTGATAGCTCAATATTTTTTACCTCTAACAACCAAAAGTAGGGAAATGAAAACAAAACCTTTCCTTACAGTCCATTGGCATGTCTTTCATCCCCACATTAGCAGTAACTGTAATACCAGAGCAGTTTGTAGAAATTCTTTGCCTTGTACAGTCTCCGAAAAACACCAACATGGCCCACCGCCAAAGTATACAGTGTTCAACAGTGACCTATATCCCAGAAACAGTTCAGAATTCAGAAAGGAACTTCATTTACCACCTGGGAGAGAACACATTTTGCTGCCCACCTAAGTTCAGGATAATAAGTGACACTGAGAAAGTCTGAAAAAGGAGAAGTATTCTCTCCAATAACTTTTGTAACTTGCTCCATTCCACTCCCAACATTTTCTTTTTTAGTGTTCAGTACGGACAGGTTTTAAATTTATACTTTAGACCATAGGCTCCCCTTGTAGCTCAGTCAGTAAAGAATCTGCCTACAGTACAGGTGACTCGGGTTTGATCCCTGGGTTGGGAAGATCCCCTGGAGAAGAAAATGGCAACCCACTTCAGTACCCTTGCCTGGAAAATCTCATGAACACAGGAGCTTGGTGGGCTGCAGTGCATAGCATCGCAAAGAATCGGGTACAACTGAGCGACTAACACTTATTTACTTACTTACTTACTTACTTACTTGGACCATACAGAGTAACAACTCTCAGATTAAGAATATTACCTATTAATTGATCATCTTACTTTTCCATTTGGTTAACATTTGGAGAGCTCTAGCAACAAAAATTAAAATATGCAAAGATAAGAATTCTCCTTAGAGGTATACTAGCATGAATCAGCCTACTCTGTAGATACAAATGAGTGTAACAGTGTAAAGACTTGAATGAGAAAGAGTGTTTCTCTTAATGCAGAGTTTACCTTGAAGACTCAAGTAGCCACAGGTAATTTTGATAGTATTGGCTTGTATCCACAGAAGTGTTTGGTTCCTCCCTGTAGCTCAGATGGTAAATAATCTACCTGCAATGTGGGAGACCTGGGTTTGATCCCTGGGTCGGGAAGATCTCCTAGAGAAGGGAATGGTAACCCACTCCAGTATTCTTGCCTGGAGAATCCCATGGACAGAGGAGCCTGGTGGTCTACAGTCCATGGGATCACAGAGAGTTGGACATGACAGAGAGACTGACATTTACTTACTTACAGAAGTGTTTGGGACTAGTTAGGTAATATGTTAATGCTTCTTATATTCTCTGTTGCTGCTGCTGCTAAGTCGCTTCAGTCATGTCCGACTCTCTGCAACCCCATAGACGGCAGCCCACCAGGCTCCCCTGTCCATGGGATTCTCCAGGCAAGAACACTGAAGTGGGTTGCCATTTCTTTCTCCAATGCATGAAAGTGAAAAGTGAAAGTGAAGTCACTCAGTTGTGTCTGAACTCCTAGCGATCCCATGGACTGCAGCCCACCAGGCTCCTCCGTCCATGGGATTTTCCAGGTAAGAGTACAGGAGTGGGGTGCCATTGCCCTCTAGTAGGTCTTATTTTATGGAAAACTGGTTGCTAAACATTAGGATGGTAATTAGCTACCAACTACCACTGGGGCCATGATAGACATAGCACACGCCTAATATAGTTTGTGTATAAATTAAATGAAGACTAAAGCCATTTCCTGAAAACAATGAATATGTGACAAAAAAGAGAACTGACTAAAATAGCAAGACTTTTCTTGAAATACACACACACTTAAGTCTTTAGGACTTACAGTCTGGCATCTCTTCCCCAAAGCACATTAAAAACAATAAACAATATAAAACACTTATTGGAAGACAATAATGATTATCCCCACTTAGTGTCCTTCCTGTAAAACACAAAGGCCAAATTTCCACCGTGCAATCTTTCCAATGTCCAAAGTCATTGCTCCTCTTTTACTGCATAGTAATAATGCCTAGAGTTTTCTTTATATTAACAGTGCTGCCACCAGACACAGAGCTAGGGAAATCTAATTCTAAGAGATTGAAAAACCTCAGGCATATCAAGACTGAGTTATACCACTCTTCATTGTTACGGGTTTTATGTTAAAAATTATAATCAAAGCTGCCATTATTTAGAGCTAAACCACATGCCAGCTATTATGCTAAGAATGCCATATACATTAACTCATTTTATTCCTCAAACAGGTCTGCAATTTGGGTGTTATTTTTCCTATTTTACAGATGACAGGAAAAATCTTAAGAAATTAATGATCTTACCACGAAACTAGTAAGTAGTAAAGGAAGGATATAGAATCACTCCATTATACTACCTCTGAAATAATGTCAATCATTTATTGAGCACCTACTTATTGGGTATCAGTCATGTACTACATTGCATCTCTTAATACTCACCCTACCAAATACACTTTAGTAACCCTATTTGAAAGAAATGGAAACAGATTAAAGATCAGTTAAGCACCATGCTACCATGACTCTGAAAGGGGCAAAGGAACCACGATTGCAGATGTAAGGAGCTCACCCCCACCTTCATCAATGCCTTATGCATCCATCAGTCATGAGCACATTTATTTATTCCCACACTTAATTTTATTCCCAGCACTTTAGAGGTAATTATTTGTCCCCTGTGATCATTATAAACAGCTTGATATACAATTACCAGTGCTTTGGACTGTTTGCTATTTAAATATTCCCAAATACCCAGGGACGTGAGCTCTCACTTTTAACTATTATATCACTAGCAATTATTAAAGTGAGAGTCAGAGTGGGTGTTTCAATATAAACAGCCTCACTGACTGTAAAATTACCAAAGCAAAAGCTCAGATTCCAACAACGAGAGGAGACATGGGCTGTGCTAAGAATAGCTCTGATCACAGCCAGAGAGAGTCCCTTGAGAGTTTTTGATTTAATATATGATATGGCAGTTTAAGACACTATATTTCTGAGAGTTAACTTATTTATTTCTTCCATCTTCCAAACTTAACTTCTGGTTTTAATTTAAAATCATCATATATTATTTATAACTTATCTGAAAAAACTCAGTCCTAGGTCATAGAACAATACTTTGGGAAAGGAAAAATGAGTCCAGAACATCAATATAAAAGACCATTTAGTATGTACACATATCTTTCTCCCCATCCTTGACTCCCAAAAAGGAGAAATTTCTTTGTCACGTTAGCTTGTATACACAGTGGATCCAATTCTTATAAAGACTTATTGGCTTTAACATAGACTCTCTGCTTAGTGGTCAAGTTATATGCCTACTGGAACTTAATGTGAACACTTCCCATCCATGACCCACAGTCAATCTCTTAAACTTATGTGAAATAGTAAAATGTTAAATGTGAACTTAATATATGACCAGTTTTGAAATAAAGTTTTTTGTTTTAATCATTTTTGTTTAACTGACAGTTATGCATTATTCTTCCAGAGGCTTAAAATGAAGTCAGAAGAAAGATACCATACAATATATATTTCACCATATTGTAAACTGAATTCTTACAACATCTCCATTTCTAAAAATCAATACTACACTCCAGATCAAAACCTTGTATTTTAAAGTTAAAAAATTGCATTAGGATGGGGGAAAAAATTACAAGGAGCAGAGTATAACATAGCTCAGGATCTAAAAAAAAAAAAAAAAATTTTTTTTTAAGAGAAAAAGGATACACAAATTTCGGTAAAATACTTGTTTGGATGGTTTCAAATGTGGGGGTAAGGAGTGTGTTATTTATTAATACAGGCAAACGTTGGAAATACTTCAGGTTTAGTTCCAGACCCCACGATAGAGTTCAGTTCAGTTCAGTCTCTCAGTCGTGTCCAACTCTTTGTGAACCCATGAACCGTAGCACGCCAGGCCTCCCTGTCCATCACCAACTCCCAGAGTCCACCCAAATCCATGTCCATTGAGTCAGTGATGCCATCCAACCATCTCATCCTCTGTCATCCCCTTCTCCTCCTGCCCCCAATCTTTCCCAGCATCAGGGTCTTTTCAATGAGTCAGCTCTTCGCATCAGGTGGCCAAAGTATTGGAGTTTCAGCTTCAACATCAGTCCTTCCAATGAACACCCAGGACTGGTCTCCTTTAGGATGGACTGGTTGGATGTCCTTGCAGTCCAAGGGACTCTCAAGAGTCTTCTCCAACATCACAGTTCAAAAGCATCAATTCTTCAGCACTCAGCTTTCTTTATAGTCCAACTCTTACATCCATACATGACCACTGGAGAAACCATAGTCTTGATTAGGCGGACCTTTGTTGACAAAGTAATGTTTCTGTTTTTTAATATGTTGTCTAGGTTGGTCATAACTTTCCTTCCAAAGAGTAAGCGTCTTTTAATTTCATGGCTGTAATCACCATCTGCAGTGATTTTGGAGCCCAGAAAAATAGTCAGCCACTGTTTCCCCATCTATTTGCCATGAAGTGATGAGACTGGATGCCATGATCTTAGTTTTCTGAATGTTGAGCTTTAAGCCAACTTTTTCACTCTCCTCTTTCACTTTCATGAAGAGGCTTTTTAGTTCTTCTTCACTTTCTGTCATAAGGGTGGCATCATCTGCATATCTGAGGTTATTGATATTTCTCCTGGCAATCTTGATTCCAGCTTGTGCTTCTTCCAGCCCAGCGTTTCTCATGATGTACTCTGCATATAAGTTAAATAAGCTGGGTGACAATATACAGCCTTGATGTACTCCTTTTCCTATTTGGAACCAGTCTGTTGTTCCATGGCCAGTTCTAACTGTTGCTTCCTGACCTGAATACAGGTTTCTCAAGAAGCAGGTCAGATGGTCTGGTATTCCCGTCTCTTTCAGAATTTTCCTGTTTATTGTGATCCACACAGTCAAAGGCTTTGGCATAGTCGATAAAGCAGAAATAGATGTTTTTCTGGAACTCTCTTGCTTTTTCAATGATCCAGCGGATGTTGGCAATTTGATCTCTGGTTCCTCTGCCTTTTCTAAAACCAGCTTGAACATCTGGAAGTTCACGGTTCACGGATTGCTGAAGCCTGGCTTGGAGAATTTTAAGCATCACTTCACTAGCGTGTGAGATGAGTGCAATTATGCAGTAGTTTGAGCATTCTTTGGCCTTGCCTTTCTTTGGGATTGGAATGAAAATGGACCTTTTCCAGTCCTGTGGCCACTGCTGAGTTTTCCAAATTTGCTGGCATATTGAGTGCAGCACTTTCACAGCATCATCTTTCAGGAGTTGAAATAGCTCAACTGGAATTCCATCACCTCCACTAGCTTTGTTGATAGAGTAAGTCACATGAATTTTTCATTTCCCAGTGCATATAAAAATTATATTTAAACTATACTGTATGGAGAAGGCAATGGCACCCCACTCTAGTACTCTTGCCTGGAAAATCCCATGGACAGAGGAGCTTGGTGGGCTGCAGTCCATGGGGTTGTGAAGAGTTGGACACTACTGAGCAACTTCACTTTCACTTTTCACTTTCATGCATTGGAGAAGGAAATGGCAACCCACTCCAGTGTTCTTGCCTGGAGAATCCCAGGGATGGGGGAGCCTGGTGGGCTGTAGTCTCTGGGGTCGCACAGAGTTGGACACGACTGAAGCGACTTGGTGGCGGTGGTGGTGGTACTCTGTTAAGTGTGAAATAATAGTGTTATATCTTAAAAAAAAATGTAAAAATACTTTGTTAATAAAAAATGGTCATTATCATATGAGCCTTCAGCAATTTATGGTCTATATGCTGTGGAGAATCTTGCCCCAGTGTTGAAGGCTGCTGACCAATCAGGATGATGGTACGAAAGGCTGGGGTGGCTTGGCAATTTCTTCAAATAAGACAACAACAAAATATGTAAATCAATTGACTCTTCCTTTCATGAATGATTTCTCTGGACCATGCAATGCTGTTTGATAGCATTTTATCCACAATAGAACATCTTTCAAAATTAGAGTCAATCCTCTCAAATCCTGCTGCTGCTTTATCAATGAAGTTTACATAATATTCTAAATTCATTGTTGTCATTTCAACAATCACCATATCTCACCAGCAGATTCCATCTCAAGAAACCACTTTCTTTGCTCATCTGTTAGAAGCAACTCCTTATCAATTTAAGTTCTATCATGAGATTGAAACAATTTAGTCATATCTTCAGACTCCACTTCTATTTTGGTTCTCTTGCTATCTCTCCCATATCGGCAGTTATCTCTTCCACAGAAATCTTGAGCCCTTCAAGTCATCCATGAGAGCCGATATCAACTTCTTCAAAATTCCTGTGAATTTTGGTATTTTGGTTTCTTCCCAGAAATCATAAACGTTCTCAATGGCATCTAGAATGATGAATCCCTTATATAAGGTTTTCAACTGACTTTACCCAGATCCATCATATGAATTTCTATCCATGGCAGCTATAACCTTGTGAAATGTATTTCTTAAATAAGGAGACTTGAAATTCAAAATTACACTTTACTGCCTGGGCTGCAGAATGGATGTTGTGTTAGCAGGCATGAAAACAACGTTAATATTATTGTATATCTCCATCAAAGATGGATATGTATGCTTGGGTGATCAAGTACATTGTCAATGAGCAGTCATATTTTGAAAGGAATTTTTTTTCTGACCAGAAGTTCTAAACAGCGGGCTTAAAACATTCAATAAACCATGTTGTCAGCAGATGTGCTCTCATCCAGGCTTTGTTCTATTTATAGAGTACCGGCAGAGTAGATTTAGTATCATTCTTAAGGGCCCTAGGAGTTTCAGAATCGTAAATGAGCATTGGCTTCAGCTTCAAGTCACCAGCAGCACTAGCCTCTAATAAGACCGTCAGCCTACCCTTTGAAGGCACTGAATTCTCCTCTCTAGCTATGAAAATCCTAGACGGCTATTTCATCCTAGAAGGTTACTCCGTTTACATTGAGAAGCTGTTGTTTCATTGGTGGTGGTTTAGTTGCTAAGTCGTGTCCAACTCTTGTGACCCCATGGAGTGTAGCCCGCGAGGCTCCTCTGTCCAGGGGATTTTCCAGGCAAGAATATTGGAGTAGGTGGCCATTTCCTTCTCCAGGGGATCTTCCCTACCCAGGAATCATACCCGAGTCTCCTGCATTGCAGGCAGATTCTTTACCAACTGAGCTATGAGGGAAGCCCACTGTTTCATTAGCCACCTTCATTAATGATCTTAGCTAGATCTTCTGGATAACTTGCTGCAGTTTCTACATCAGCACTTGCTGTTTCACCTTGTATTTTTATGTTATAGACAAGGCTTCTTCCCTTCAACCTCACGAACCAACCTTCAGACTTTTCTACTTGAACTTCCTCATCTCTCTCTGCCTTCACAGAATCAGAGAGAACTAGGGCCTTGCTCTGGATATGGTTTTGGCTTAGGGAAATATTGTGCCTGGTTTGATCTTCTATCTAGACAACTAAAAATTTCTCCATATCAGGAATAATGTTGTTTTGCTTTCTTATCATTTGTGTCATTATAGTAGCATTCGGAGAAGGCAACGGCACCCCACTCCAGGACTCTTACCTGGAGACTCCCACGGACAGAGGAGCCTGGTAGGCTGCAGTCCACAGGGTCGCAAAGAGTCAGACACGACTGAATCAGTTCACTTTCACTTTTCACTTTCATGCATTGGAGAAGGAAATGGCAACCCACTCCAGTGTTCTTGCCTGGAGAATCCCAGGGACGGGGGAGCCTGGTGGGCTGCCGTCTATGGGGTTGCACAGAGTAGGACCCGACTGAAGCGACTTAGCAGCAGCAGCAGTAGCATTTCTAATTTCCTTCTGGAACTTTTTCTTTGAATTCACAGCTTGGATCAGTGCTTGGGGCAAGAGGCCTAGCTTTCGGCCTATTTCAGCTTTTGACACACCTTCCACGCTCAGCTTAATCATTTCTGGCTTTCAATTTAAAGTGAGAGATCTGAGACTCTTCCTCACACTTGAACACTTAGAAGTCACTGTTCAGTTCAGTCGCTCAGTTGTGTCCAACTCTACAACCCCATGGACTGCAGCACCAGGCCTCCCTGTCCATCACCAACTCCCAGAGTTTACCCAAACTCATGTCCATTGAGTCGGTGATGCCATCCAACCATGACCTTCTATTGTCCCCTTCTCCTCCTGCCTTCAATCTTTCTAGCATCAGGGTCTTTTCAAATGAGTCAGTTCTTCACATTAGGTGGCCAAAGTATTGGAATTTCAGCTTCAACATCACTCCTACCAATGAATATCCAGGACTAATTTCCTTTATATAGACTGGTTGGATCTCCTTGCAGTCCAAGGGACTCTCAAGAGTCTTCTCCAACACCACAATTCAAAAGCATTAATTCTTTGGCACTCAGCTTTTTTTATAGTCCAACTCTCACATTCATACATGACCACAGGATAAATCTTAGCTTTGACTAAACGGACCTTTGATGGCAAAGTAATGTCTCTGCTTTTTAATAAGCTGTCTAGGTTGATCATAACTTTCCTTCCAAGGAGTAAGCATCTTTTAATTTTATGGCTGCAATCACCATCTGCAGTGATTTTAGAGCCCAGAAAAATAAAGTCTGCCACTGTTTCCATTGTTTCCCCATCTATTTGCCATGAAGTGATGGGACCGGATGCCATGATCTTAGTTTTCTGAATGTTGAGTTGTAAGGCAACTTTTTCACTCTCCTCTTTCACTTTCATCAAAAGGCTCTTTAGTTCTTTGCATATCTGAGGTTATTGATATTTCTCCCAGTAATCTTGATTCCAGCTTGTGCTTCATCCAGCCCAGGGTTTCTTGTGATGTACTCTGCATATAAGTTAAATAAGCAGGGTGACAATATACAGCCTTGACGTACTCCTTTTCCTATTTGGAACCAGTCTGTTGTTCCATGGCCAGTTCTAACTGTTGCTTCCTGGCCTGCATACAGATTTCTCAAGAGGCAGGTCAGGTGGTCTAGTATTCCCATCTCTTTCAGAATTTTCCTCAGTTTATTGTGATCCACACAGTCAAAGGCTTTGGCATAGTCAATAAAGCAGAAATAGATGTTTTTCTGGAACTCTCTTGCTTTTTCAATGATCCAATGGATGTTGGCAATTTGATCTCTGGTTCCTCTGCCTTTTCTAAAACCAGCTTGAACATCAGGAAGTTCACGGTTCGTGGATTGCTGAAGCCTGGCTTGGAGAATTTTAAGCATCACTTCACTAGTGTGTGAGATGAGTGAGTGCAATTATGCAGTAGTTTGAGCATTCTTTGGCATTGCCTTTCTTTGGGACTGGAATGAAAACGGACCTTTTCCAGTTCTGTGGCCACTGCTGAGTTTTCCAAATTTGCTGGCATATGGAGTGCAGCACTTTCACAGCATCATCTTTCAGGATTTGAAATAGCTCAACTGGAATTCCATCACCTCCACTAGCTCTGTTCATAGTGATGCTTTCTAAGGCCCACTTGACTTCACATTCCAGGATGTCTGGCTCTAGGTCAATGATCACACCATCGTGATTATCTGGGTCATGAAGATCTTTTTTGTACAGTTCTTCTGTGTATTCTTGCCACCTGTTCTTAATATCTTCCACTTCAGTTAGGTCCACACCATTTCTGTCCTTTACTGAGCCCATCTTTGCATGAAATATTCCCTTGGTATCTCTAATTTTCTTGAAGAGATCTCTAGTCTTTCCCATTCTATTGTTTTCTTCCTTGCACTGATCACTGAGGAAGGCTTTATCTCTCCTGCTACTCTTTGGAACTCTGCATTCAAATGGGTATATCTTTCATTTTCTCCTTTGCTTTTCATTTCTCTTCTTTTCAGAGCTATTTGTAAGGCCTCCTCAGGCAGTCATTTTGATTTTGCCTTTTTGCATTTCTTTTTCATGGGGATGGTCTTGATCCCTGTCTCCTGTACAATGTCACGAACCTCCATCCATAGTTCACCAGGCACTCTGGCTATCAGATCTAGTCCCTTAAATCTATTTCTCACTTCCACTGTATAATCATTAGGGATTTGATTTAGGTCATACCTGAATGGTCTAGTGGTTTTCCCTACTTTCTTCAATTTAAGTCTGAATTTGACTTATATGAATAAGGTGTTCATGATCTGAGCAACAGTCAGCTCCTGGTCTTGTTTTTGCTGACTGTATAGAGCTTCTCCATCTTTGGCTGCAAAGAATATAATCAATCTGATTTCGGTGTTGACCATCTGGTGATGTCCATGTGTAGAGTCTTCTCTTGTGTTGTTGGAAGAGGGTGTTTGCTATGACCATTGCCTTCTCTTGTCACTGTAGGATTTTTAATCAGCCTAATTTTAATATTGTTGTGTCTCAAGGAATAGAAAGGCCCAGGGGAGAGAGAGAGATGAGGAAATGGCTAGTGGCTGAAACAGTCAGAACACATACATTTATCCATTAAGTTCACGATCTTATATGAGTATGGTTACTGGTGCCCAAAGCAATTGTGAAGTAGCATCAAGTATCTCTGATCACAGATCACCATGGCAGATACAATGATAATGAAGAAGTCTGAAATATTGCAAGAATTACAAACTGTGACACAGAGACACAAAGTGAACAAATGCTGTTGGAAAAATTGTGCTGATAGACTCTCTCAATGCAGAGTTCCCACAGATTTTCCATTTGTAAAAAAAAAAAAAAAAATGTAGTTTCTGTAAAGCACAGTAAAACAAGGTATGCTTGCATATGAAAAATTTAGGTCCATATGTAACCAAGAAATGCACAAAACTGTGGCAAAAATGAGACACTCTAATGCTGATAGAGCATATAGTCCATTAGGAAAGATAGAATTGTTATTAAAAAACACAAAGTATTTAAATATAACTGAAACAATGTAACATTCAGGGACCTCCGAGAAGATACAAAGAGAGAATCTGACCTAGTTGGGTTGGGAAGGGGTGGTGCCTCTCTAAGGGTGCGCTTGCCTGAGGAAGTCTTCAGTGGGGGGGAGTAGTAGATGTGCTCATTCATGTTCGATCCTTGCAACCCCACAGACTGCAGCCCGCCAGGCTTCTCTGTCCATGGGGATTCTCTAGTCAAGAGTACTGGAGTGGGTTGCAATTTCCTTCTCCAGGGCATCTTCCTGACACAGAGATCAGACTCAGGAAGCAGCTAATTGGACAAAAGGAGATGGAAAGCAAGGTGTACATTCTCCTGCAACTTTGTGATACTCTGACAAACGAGCAGTTTAAACAAAATTCCCAAATCCAGACTTATTTTGGATGTTCAGTGAAAATAATTATTCAAAAATCATAACCACAGAAAAACAACTAGCCTGTTAATTCCATCAGCATGTTTTACCACTGGTCCTATATTTTAACCAAAAATATAACCTGCTCAATCTTTATCAACTGTGCCATGAGGATTAATTCATCTTAAAAGACTTTAGCTAATTTGCTGGACTTTCATCTCTGCAAGAGGGCACAACTCCTTTCCCCATTTACACTGTTTCTGCCCCCTCACTTCCTCACATGGGATCACCAGCCCCTGAGACAATTCAGCCCCTATAACTGGACAAAATCAGCACACCCACATGCAAAGGCTTTTCTTTTCCCTGGCAGTGAGTGCTCACCTGTGAGCTTTTCCTGACTACTCACAGAAAAGAGGATAAAATCCAAAGAAAGAACACATGGCCTTTGTGTAAATAGGTCACATCTGTCACATCATTTTATGTTCCAAGGCTATTAATTTGGTTGGAATTTGCCTATATAAATACATATTTTATTAAATTGGAAACAGAAACTTGAAAATGATGCTTTGGCCCTAGCATGAATGAAGTTCCTGTCAGTGAAAGAAATAAAAATGACTGCAAATAACAAAAAAAATTATAAATGCTGTAAAACATTATTTTGGATGTTAAATAGGAACTCAAATAATGATGTCTAATATGAGGTTGCTTCAGTCTGACACATGCAATATTTATTTGTTTGTATATTCATCTTAATAAGCATGTGATAAAGAGGTAGAAAGTGCAAATGACCTATACTAAATACCTCTACTTATTTCCTGAAAAAAGAGTATTAATAGCAACACGTTTTTCTTTCTAGTACTACGGGGATTCATAGTCCTTGAATCGGTGATATTTTATTGTCTTATTTAAAACTGGGATAAATTAGATATATATGAAATTATCTCTGTAATTTTTAAATGATAAAAAAAAGGTGGAGGATCATTATTTTAATAGCTGCTCAGTCCACTAAGCATTATTAAATAATTGAAAAAGAATTGTCATTCTCCTCCAGACTGCCCTCCAATCACTGATAAAAAGCAATACTCTTTCTCAGTGTTGCCTGGAAATCCCATTTGAGTTTTCAATCTTCATCTTCAGGAGTTTGATCACATTTAATGTTTTTACTTCCTTTCCCACATTTTTTTGCCCTTCAAATCCCTAACAAGAAACAACTTTTTAAAAAAATTTTTCAATAAAGCACTTTAGGCAAGTTTTGTAGAATTCACCAAGTACTCATATCACATGAACAAGGAGGAGACCCTTGATATGGTAATCTTTTGGCAACCACCTGAAATCAACTGCAAATTCAGATTTAACAAAGAA
Source organism: Bos indicus x Bos taurus (assembly GCF_003369695.1). Lineage (NCBI taxonomy): Eukaryota > Metazoa > Chordata > Mammalia > Artiodactyla > Bovidae > Bos > Bos indicus x Bos taurus. The sequence continues at coordinate 17,938,211 of NC_040081.1, read as the reverse complement.
TTGGAAGACACTGGCTTTTACCTAAATCTTGAAATGAATTAAACATTCCTGAAGATTGATCATTTTTCAAATGAAGTCGTTTATAGTTGCATATTTCACATATACTGTTTTTCCTGGAACTAGAATAAAGTACGTGAAAATACCACAAGAAACACTTTTATTTGTGATATTTCCAATCCAGTTGGCAAGAAAAAGTAAAGACACATCATAGGAAAATTTACTCTTATGAGATTTCCAGCACAACTTTGCATCCTCCAGAAAAACCCAGAAAAACATTTAAACTGGATCCTCCAAAACTTTTGCCCTTCACCCCTCACCAGGGGACTGTATCCTCTGCCACTTTTTTACACTTTTGTGTTTAATGGGCAGATGGATATTATACAATAAGAAACCTCAAGAATCATCCTAACCAAAAATTGATTTTAAAAAGTCAACACAGATCCAAGTCAATTTTGTCAACTCAGGTTAAAAGGTTTTGGTCCTGAGACACAGCATGGTTTAGAATGCAAAATGCAAAAAAACGATGGCTTTTATCCATCGCTGCAAATCATTACTGCTTCCCCTGACAATAGTTCAAGTACCTTATATTGATTTTTTTTTTTTTTTTTTGTAATCAAGTTTACGATGAGACCACAAACTTGAGTCTTTTCTATGCTTACGACTTCCCTGATGAATCAGTCTGTATCAGCTCATTACACTGACCATGGACTTTATATCCTGAGACAACCATAATTCATTCGTTTCATTTACTCTCAACATACGTTATTACTGAGAATATACTCTTGTGCCAGGTCTTATGCTGTTGCTTTATAAGTTGCAAATTTTTTTTTTATAAGTTGCAAATTTTTACACTTTCATTATCATCTTGTTAAGAAACACTAGCTGCTGATATAGATATCTCCATTGACATCACACAACTGCACCTACTATCATCTTCCTCAGACCAGTCTCCATATTTCCTCTTGTTATTCTCTACACTCTGTTCTCTACAAATTGATCATTATATTTCTCAAATGCAAACCAGATCATATTTTTCCTGTTGAAGTTACTCTAAATTAGTAGGTCTCAATCATGGACAGTTTTGTTCCAGGGACATTTGATGACACCTGTAGACATTTTTGCTTTTCACAGCTGAGAGTAAATGCTACTGGCATTTAGTGAATGGATGCCTAATGCTCCTTAACATCCTAAAAATCACAACACAGTCCGCATGGCAAAAAAACATCTGGTCCAAATGTTAATAGCACTGCAGTTGAGAAACCCTGCTCTAACTCCAAAATTTCCCCGCCTGATTTGCAAAATCACGAAGTCTTGCTTCTCTCTCTCTCTTCTGCCTTCCCTCCGGTCAGTCTTCATTGCTCATTATGCTCCAGCCATGCAGGCTGTATTCTGTTTTTCCCAGGCAGAGCAAGCCAGTCTGTACCTCAGAGCTCTCTAACTTGCTAATCCCTGGATCCTCTCTCTGTACTGTTCTTCGACAAAATTCGGCCTGCCTGCCTTCTTCTCAACATTTAGATCTCTCTTCACGTGTCATCTAAAGTAACCACAAGCATTTCACCCTCGTGCATCTCAGCGCCATCTACTCTGAACTGACCTTGCTCATTTACGTGACGTGCTCCCCTTAGCACGTAGGCTCCAAAGCAGCCAGTCTCATTCACTGCTCTCTTCCCTAGAATTCGAACTCTGCCCCTTCTGTCACTTCCACTTATAACCTGAAAGGCCCAGTTACAAAACCAAAACACAGCAAAAGCGATAGGGCAAAAAGGGGGAATCACTAAACTGTCAAAAAGTGAAAAAAAGAACATGGGTGCAAAGAGACAATTATAAACTCAGTGGGAGTGGGAGTGGGTAACTTTCGCACTTGCTTCATTTTCATTTAGGGTGCTGTTTTAAGTGTTTTCAGTGGATTAACTTATTTAATCCTCGTATGTCTCCAGCCCTAAAAAACGATGTTAGCACTATTATTATCTTGATTTTACACATAAAGAATGGTAGCACAGAGAGGTTTAGTAACTTGCTCAGGCTCACACAGCTATTCAGCGGTAGTGCTGGAATTTCAGCACAGGCACTGCGCCTCTTAACCACCATGCCCTGTGTCAGGCAGAAAAACTACCAGCTCAGAAAAATAAACAAATGGGGCCTAATTAAATTTAAAACTTTTGCACAGCAAAAGGAAACTAAACAAAATGAAAACCTACCGAATGAGAGAAAACATTTGCACATGAGGTGACTGACACGGTGTTCATATCCAAACTCTACAAACCCAGCTCACACGCCTCAGTGTCAGAAAACAAACAAAGAAAAAATGAGAAGACTTGTATAAATATTTTTCCAGAGAAGACATACAGATGTCTAACAGGCACACCCAAAGACATTCAGTATCACTAAGTTTTAGAGAAATATAAATCAAAACCACAATTGGTGCACTGGGATGACCCAGAGGGATGGTACAGGCAGAGAGGAGGGAGGGGGGTTCAGGACGGGGAACACGTGTACACCAGTGGCTGATTCATGTTGATGTATGGCAAAACCAATACAATATTGCAAAGTAATTAACCTCCAATTAAAATAAATTTAAATTAAAAAGAAAACACAATGATGTATAACATCAAACCTGTCAGGCTTACTACCATCAAAAAGCCTACAAATAATAAATGCTCAGAGCATTAAGGAACATATAAACGCTCATAGCAGCACCATCTACAATATTCAATATATGGAAGCAACCCAAGTGTCTGTCAAAGGAAGAGTGGATTTAAAGACTTAGTGTAGGGAAAGTTATACTCGTTCATATGGAAACTAGTACCAATGCAAGCTTAAAATGTATGTGAAAGAAAACTTCTAGAAAATAGGAGAAATACTATGTCATGGTGATGCAGTGGTACAGAATCTGCCTTCCAGTGCAGGAGACACAAGAGACGGGGGTTCCACCCCTGAGTTGGGAAGATCCCCTGCAGTAGGAAATGGCAACCCACTCCAATATTCCTGCCTGGGAAATGCCATGGACAAAGGAGCCTGGCAGGCTACAGTCCACGGGCCACAAAGAGTCGGGCAGGACAGAGCAACTGAGCACACACACAGGGAATGCCAACCTCGATGCCCATGCTTTGGTACCAGTTCTTATGGAATGTGCTTTCAGATGAGATTCTAATCAGCTTCATTACATAACTCTTTTTTTAAAAAAAGATCCTGGTTTTCTGTGAAGCAAAGAGTCTAATGAAGAGTCTCCACCATGTTTTGAAATGAAACACACATTACACATCTCCCACCAGAACAGAGCAGTGGCAAATGAATAAATGTAAGTATTCTCCTTTTTAAGATTCTTGCCTTTCATTCTTAAAACAATGAAATAGTATTTATTAGGATGTCCCTATTCCAAGGTTCCAAACATACTATATTTAAAACATGTGGGTTTATTTGTCAGGGCTCATCATATCCTCCCTTCATATTAACAGGAAGCAGGGCTCAAAATCTCTGATCCCTGTAATATTATTATGGCTGGAGGAGAAAACCTGGGGAAATAGTTCTTCCCCCTGTGGTTGCAGGGCCACATATTTTATTGTGCAAATATTGGCAGTGAGTTCAGCTTACCATTCACAGATAATGTGTACTGAAGGCATCGCATTAATGATGAGTAGACACTGCTTCCTCCTTACACACAGTCCACAGTTACTCAGGGATTTGTTCCTGAAAGGTCTATTACTTGAACTTGACTATTTCAGCGTAGCAGCTCCCTCAGCACCTTTCTGTCTCCATCTCTAAAATTTAAATCAACGTTTCATCCCAATGATAAGCTACGCAGCTACCAACACTGCCAAAAAGTGGCTGAGAGGGTCACTTGTAGCTTACTGACGGGTATGTGTGATGACCAGTACTGAGTTTTGAAATACTGAACGAGTATAAGGTACCTCAGCTAACACCTGTGCTTCAAAAATACCTTAACTCTAGAATGCAGTAAACAGATTAAAGAAGATTCCAGGCTGAGGAGGTAGAGAACACTATCTTACTCACTGCTAAATAAAATCAATGCAGTTTACTACTCTTGCAGCTAGAGTCCTCCTAAAACTGGGATGCCAATAGAAGTTTTTAAATGGTTAATAAGTAAAATGGCTCCTATGCTAAGAGCTGGTATTAATAATATAAAGCTCTGCTCTGTTGTGAACTTTATTTTGGGCATGTGGGGTGTGCTCTGCTGGGTCTTCGCTGCTGCATGGGCTTTTCCCTAGTCATGAGGCACAGACTTCTCATTGCTGTGCCTTCTCCTGTTGCAGACCATGGGCTCTAGGGCATGCGGGCTTCAGTAGTTGTGGCTCCCGTGCTCCTGATCACAAGATCCCTGTGGCTTGTGGGATGCTCCCGAATCAGGGATCAAACCCACGTCTCCTGCGCTGGCACACAGACTCTTTACCACTGAGTCACCAGGGAATCCCTGTCATGAACTTTTATGTAATCTAGAAACATCCCATGCCAAAATATAAATGTTCATATATGCATATTTACATACACAAAATACACATATGTGCATATATAAAACACATGTATGTAGTCATGATTCACTTTTTAAACACTATTATGTTGATGAAATGGGCTTAATATTTTTCCTGTTAAACTGAAAGATTTTCATTCCTCATCATCTCTAGTTCTTGGGCAAAGTAGAACTCAGCCTCAAAGAAAGCTCTTATAGACTGAATGTTTGTCCCTCTGCCCCCATTCATATGGGGAAACCAAACACCAAGGTGAGGGTATTTGGAGTGTGGGGGTGGCTTTGGGAAGCGATTAGGTTGTGAAGTCTGGGCCCTCATGAATGGAATTAGTGGTCTTAAAAGAGGGACCCTACTTATAAGGGCTCCCTAGCCCCTTCCACCATATGAGATTATAGTGAGAAGATGGCCATCTGTCAGGAAGCAGATCCTCAAAACACATCAAGTCTACCAGCACCTTGATCTTGGACATTCAGCCTCCAGAACTCTGAGAAAGCAACACTGGTTTTTTATAACCCATCCAGCCTGTGACTTTTTGCTATAGCAGCTAAACAGACTAAGACAGAAGTCAAATTTTATGTCTTTGTTTTATTCAAACAGCTGTCTCCTATATAGCATATATGAACTCAGATCTTAAGCCATAGGATAGCACACAAAGGCAGTATGACTTAGATAAGTCTTCGCTGGGCTTGGAGGAGAAAGGCGTCAAGAGGAAGAGCGAGAAAGGGACAAAAAAGTTAGATCGGTGTCCTTGTTTCCCCTGACTCGGACTGGCATGCACCTCTGGTGGAAAGGTGTGGTCGAATTCAAATGCGCTTGGGGAAAAGCCCAAGGTTAGCAGCTCATCCCCGGCTTCCTAGAGGCAGCCTCAGGAACCTGCTCCCTCTCTGAGAGGCCAGCCTTCGAGCGGCACCATGGACAATGGACTCAGTGCTCTCCATTGGGAGAAAGAAGTGACTCCAAGAGGAGTCTGGGCAACCAATTCCAAAAATCTCTGAAAACGAAAGTGCTTTACAGAACTCATTTGAAGGCAAAGTATGACTGAGCTAACAAAATCTATAACTTTGTATCAAGTAGCCTCTTACTGCAATGTGTCTGATTATACTATGCTGTCTATACATAATATGCAAATGATATACAGCCTTTCTAAAATCTGAAAATATGTAAAAATTTCAAACTATATCTGGCCCCAACGTCTTCAGATAAGAAAGATGGGACTGTATTGAAAATTGAGTGATTTTACAGGCTCTTCTTCCATAGCACCTGTATACATTCCTGACAAACTTTGCATCCAGGGAAATTGCTCTCTAGCAATAATAGGCACATGGGGGAAATAAAGCTGCAACCCATCAATCAAATTCTATGCGAGTTTGTGAGCCGGAGTAACAGAAGTAATCACTGTTATCTTATGATGTAATTGCAAAAACAATAAATTACAATAAACCTAAGTAACTTGTGATCTCAGTAGGGTACAGGCTGCCTCAGTGGATGCTGAAAGTACACAAAAACATCCAGGGGATACAGAACATGGGGAGCTCTGAGAACAAAGGGAACTTCGATCTGCTGGGAGCTCAGAGTCCTGCAAATCTAACATAGCCCTCTCTGAGGCAGAAGCCTAGGATATAAGAGCTCATTTTGAATTTTCATGAACCAGAGCTGAAAGGGCTCCCGTCTGCAAAAACTGAGTTGACGGATTTCTTTTCTTGCTTAAAGTCCTAACTTTATTTCTATTGTTCCGGCTCCTTTTGCCATAGGAAAATTGTAACACAACTTTAATAATGTCAACATAACCTGACATTACTCTGTTATTTACCAATCACAGACTCAACTGTGCTTAAGATTACTGCCAGTGGAGTCAGACCAACTGGGACTGAACCCTACCTAGCTGAGCACAGTAAAGGGCAAAAGAGGTATAAAAACTGCTCACAACACTGACCTCAAAGGGCTCACAATCCAGCCAGAACAAGAGTTCAGTTAGATGCTATACTAGAACTGATGGTAAGTGACAGCTATGAAAAATGAATGAAAACACCTCTCTAGACTATGTGAAGCTTTGACCAGATCAAGAAGCATCAGCAAGCCATAATTTGTAGTCTTTTTTATTATGGAATAGCCAAGGTCTAAGAGGAAGAACACTGAATTTGTACTTTATCAGTGGCTTCTCCTTGGACAAACCATTTAACTTTTCTGGGCTTTTATTAGCAAAAGCCACTTAACATTTTGTAGTGAAATTAGATCAAATGAGATACGGTATGTGGAAGCACATTGAGGAAAGGGCTCCACGAAGAATAACAAAGCTGACATTTACTGAGTACTTTCTAAAGCCAAGTTCCTGTCCAAGCGCTTTATCTAATTGGTTGCTTTAATCCTCTGTTAGATGTGTTTTATTACAAACCTGAACTTTCACAGATGAAAAACTGAGGGAGAAAAAGTTTAAAAGGTTAAACACATTGGCCTAGCTCAAACCATGAGTGTCACCCCAGACAACAGCCCAGGAAGGGTATGGGTTAGGAGCCCAGATTCCGTAACAGCCAATGGAGTAATGTCCTGGCTGTAGTGGATATGACATCTACTTGAAAATAACAAAATTGCATTTAAAATTACATTCTCTTACTCAAATCACTTTCATGATTCAAAGAACCTTTCTTTCTTTCAAAATATTAAGATTTTCCTATTTCTACAGCATTAATTCCCAGCAGCAATCACTCTCTCCTGAATTGCTCCACTTGCCTTCATTAATTCAAAAGCTAAATACTGTAACTGTATCAGCATCCTCAAAGCCGAATGACCGATGGCAAGGATGGGTCATGTTTGATCTATGATTTTTACATACTGTGAACTTTCCTACATAAGATTTGAAAGCCTATCCCACCTTTCACACCCAGAAGGGCATCTTTCCTAACTACATGATAAAGGTTGGCACCCAGGTGTTAACATGATTAGGTCCATCCTCTCATGGGGGTAAAGGCTAGACTTCAGCTGCAGCAGCAGAAGGCTGTGCAGGTGGGACCAGCGGAGTCTATGACAAGCAGCCTCCAGATCTCCGTGTCTTCCTCGCATCCCTTTGGTGAACTGAAGGCATCCTGGGGAAGCTGCCTTGGCAAAGCAGCTTGAGTGCAGACATCATCTCTATTGTCACCCTCACCACAGGGATCATTACTCTCTGCTTATTATCTGTCACCACTGGAAGATGAACTTTTTAGGGGTAAGAGCTATGAATGAGTCACCTGTGCATTCTCAGCACAAGCACAATGCCTGAGATGAAGTATCTACAAGTGCTGAAAATGTGGACACTTACATTGTCTGCAACAAAAATATTTACTTTAATACTTAGTGTTTTCATATGTTATATGATCATGAATCACAATAACAGTAGTATCTAGATGGTAGCATAATGAAATGATCATTTCCATAGATTCATAGTGCTTGAAAGGACATTGGGAGATCACAACTTTTTTTCCCACAGATGTAGCACAGAGGGGTTAGGTGATTTACCCAATAGCAAGAAGTCTAGCTAGATCTAGAAATTTCCTATCTAACATTTTATTTCCCTACTACATCCTAAAATAAGAATGTAAGTCATTTGGCTAAAGAAGAGTTTTTGCAATCAAGTCAAATTGGAGACATTATCATTGGAAATGTCCAGAACTCAAAAGTGGTCATGTATATATTTTTATGTCTAGACAGATGCAAGGGAAATCTTCAATGGAAGAAAGTAGATTGTGGGAAACAGTCAATAAAGGAAGGCATAATGTAAACAACCCTTGATCTCTCTTTGTTACAGAGCATCTAGAAGGTTCATACACAGGAAAGAGCAGTGTTTCCCAAATTTGCATGCGGTGCAGTATGCTTACATGAAAATGGTTGTATGATATGGAGGTAAATGGACAAGTCATCTCCAGCCCAAGGCAACTGCCCCTGGGGCTCCAGCCATCCTGAACCACCTTGGGGGCTAGGACTGGCAGTAGCTTGTACCTCAATAACCCATTCTTTCCAGCTACTCTACTATGGATGAGAGGAAAATAGAGCTTTAAGGAATTAAGGCTTGAGTTCAAACTAAAAAAAAAAAAAAAAATTGCATAAGAATAAACTGGCTGCATAAGGTCTCACGAAAGGAATTCCACCTCCCATCTATCATTCATGTACACTGCTGACCAAAACTTTCATCCAGACTCGTGAGCCGATTCTCCCGTCACTTAAGCACTAAATCTGTCACTTCATAAAAAAAAAAAAAAAAAAAAGGCTGTATTCTCTAAGAGAGTTTTTTGGTCACATGGAAGAATTTCTGAACAAGGACATTCCTGGATCAGTCTGAACCCACAGGTAACAATGAGTGATGAATATCCTTGGCATGAACACCACATATCCCATTGCAAGCTTTTTATTTTGTAAGCCGTCTATACTGTAGCGTGAAAACTTCTATTAGAGTCCCCAGAGCCATGAAGCAAGTAGAAGATTTTAGCAGCCCTGACCACGAGGCAGCCCACAGAAATATGGATTCAACTACAGGAAATAATAGACAGTCACCATTGTAAAGTATTTTATGCCTGGAGCCAACCCACAAAACTAATGCAATAATAGAGATTCTAAGTTAAAGCTGGAAATTGCTACCCAGGTCAGGCTACTCCCTGGAGCCCAGATAAGATTACTTTGGGTGCCTGCTGGAACCCCACAGCTGGTCTAGGTTTTCATTGTCTCATATAATGAACTTTCACTATTTCCTTTAATAATCCTCAACCCCCTGCCTTGGATTGGATAGTCAGTCTTTCCAATTTATCCAAAGATAAACTGGGAATTTATCTTTTCCCAATTTTAGTTTTTCATTACTCCTTTATTTCAGACAAAGCTAAAAAAAAAATTCCCATGTCCCCATGGAGTTATACCTAAAGTCTCTTATTTGGCTCTTATCCTTTTGCAGCTCTTGTCTTTGCTCCTTTGATACTCTGCTCACTTTTATCTGAAACCTGGCCAACTTGTCAAGTTCCCTCAGGTAATTCTAAAATCCAAAATAGATGTATTATAATAGAAAGAACAGTTGATTGGTCAGGGTGCTGGAGCATAAATGAGTGAGTAAAACTGCTCAGTCGTGTCCAACTCTTTGCAACCCCATCGACTGTAGCCTACCAGGCTCCTCCATCCATGGAATTTTCCAGGCAAGAATACTGGAAGTGAAGTGAAGTGAAGCAGCACAGTCGTGTCCGACTCTTTGTGACGCCATTAACTGTAGCCTACCAGGCTTATCCATCCATGGGATTTTCCAGGCAAGAGTACTGGAGTGGGTTGCCATTTCCTTCTCCAGGGGATCTTCCCAACCCAGGGATCGAACCCAGGTCTCCCACATTGCAGGCAGACGCTTCACCATCTGAATCACCAGAGAAGCCCATAAACTTGCTCTCTATTAAACTATTCATGTGTTAATTAAGAGAAAAGAAATGACTTGGTGCTATATGTCTTGGTTTTCCTATTCATAATATCTAAAATAATACTTCTGTGGTTTCTACCTGCCTCCTCTAACACTGGATTTCCTCCCAAACAAAAATGATTTCCTATTAATCTGATATTGTGAGGATGCAGACTAATTTCTTGCTAGTGGTATAACACTGTATTTTGTCATCACAAATGAAGTAATAGTATATTTCACCTTTATACTGTCTTTTAACCCTACCAACTCACTTTCCTGTGCACTGATCTTGAAGAATTTGCTATCAATAGCAGGAATTGCTCTGATGCAACTGTTCGAACAATTGAGGTGAAACAAACCATCTTAATCACAGAAATAAAGAAGGACAATACCTATAAATCAACTATACCCCAAAACAAATTGTAAAAGTGTTTTTAAAAATCCCAAAGGAAAGAAAATAATGGTCAAGGAATAAAAAGAAAAAAGGAGAAAAGAGAAGGACAATGCTTATAGGCTGACCCAAACCAAGGAAATAGTATTGCTGACTATGGTGGTTTCAGTTTCAGTTCCACTTCATTTGTAGTCAATTAAGAAATGAAACCTATCAATTTTTAATGTATATGTAATCCTCCCTTATCAGTGCTAGAAATGAAATGTCTACGAAAAGTTGCAGTTACTGAGGAAGAAACAATATGCCAATAATATAACAGAATGCCATATCTTATACAAAGCAATCTTAAACTTCATTATCCAAACCCACTGAAATAACAATTAAAAAATCCATTTTTGATGAGAGATCATCCCCTAGTTAGAATCAAATATCCTAGTAAGTAAAGCCAATTGTTAAAATTTTGCTTTTAGAGCTGTGTTAGTTTGGGTCCCCAGAGGAGCACGGGTCCTCTGGAAAGCATGTATAGAGATGGTATGAGAAGTGTCAAACAGGCAGCCTCCAAGATGGCCCACAGGGATGGCTATCTCCTGGTGTTCATGCTGTGCAATCCTTAAGTGTGGGCTGACCCAGGTGACTTGCTTTTGACCAATAGAATTAGAAAGATAATGAGATGTCATTTCTGTGACTAAACTATAAAATATTTGACTTCCATCTTGCTAGAAGTCTCTCTTTTTCTCTTCCTGGATGTAAGGAAGAAATCATCTTGGTGGGAATACCCATGTAGCAAAGGACTAAGGGAGGCTTCCAGGCACAGGCAGCAAGAAACTGAGGCCCTCAGCAGAAAATCCCACAGAAACTAAATCCCACAGACCTTTCTGTAATCAAGCTTCAGACAGGACCCCAGGACTGGCTGGCACCTTGATTGCAGCCATGGGAGAGATCCTAAAGCAGAGGACCTGGCTACGCCACACTCATATTCTTGATCCACAGTAAGTGTGAGATAATAAGTGTGTGCATTTGTAAGACAGTAAGCTTGGGGATAATCTGTTATGCAGCCATAGATGACTAATACATATGCACGTAGTGTGTTGGGGAAGGAAGCAAAAGAAGGTCATGAGAGCCTTCTATTTACGAAATGGGTCTGACATCTAAAAAAGGATGAAGGAAGAAGAATTGGGCTGGAAGAGTCCAGGACTATGGTATAGTCCTAGGCAAAGCTGCCCATTGAAAGAGTTCCCCAGAATGATCCTGCCTTAGTACCCTCACCATGCTTAGTCACTAGCTGAGAGCAGTCTGAAAGAGTCACAGCCCTAACATAAATGTGGTGGTGAATCCAGAAGGGCACCATTGGGAGCCCCAGAGCCCGTAATCTGACTGGTGCATTCCCATGCTACAGAACAGAAGCAAACTAACATCACAGTATTGGAAAGAAGAGAGAAGGTGTAGCTGCTTTATAAGTCATATAACTTAAGATGCTCTTATAGGCTGTTCCACCATCTCAGCCATGTTACCCAGGGTGGTCAGAAGTTTGGAAAACTTCAGGAAGTAAGAGCATCAGTGCTATAACCCCTTCCTTGCATTCAGTTCAGTTCAGTTGCACAGTCATGTCCGACTCTTTGAAACTCTATGGACTGCAGCATGCCAGACTTCTTCCCTGTCCATCACCAAATCTCAGAATTTGCTCAAACTCATGTCCATTGAGTCGGTGATGCCATCCAACCATCTCATCCTGTCATCCCCTTCTCCTCCCGCCTTCAATATTTCCCAGCATCAGGTCTTTTCAAATGAGTCAGCTCTTCGCATGAGGTGGCCAAAGTATTGGAGTTTCAGCTTTAGCATCAGTCATTCCAATGAACACCCAGGACTGATCTCCTTTAGGATGGACTGGTTGGATCTCCTTTAGGATGGACTGGTCTCTGCTTTTTAATATGCTGTCTAGGTTGGTCATAACTTTCCTTCCAAGGAGCAAGCATCTTTTAATTTCATGGCTTCGGTGTATTTGGAGCCCCCTAAATTAAGTCTCTCAGTGTTTCCATTGTTTCCCATCCCCTATCTATTTGCCATGAAGTGACGGGACCAGATGCCATAATCTTAGTTTTCTGAATGTTGAGTTTTAAGCCAACTTTTTCACTATCCTCTTTCACTTTCATCAAGAGGCTCTTTAGTTCTTCTTTGCTTTCTGCCAAAAAGGTGGTGTCATCTGCGTATCTGAGGTTACTGATATTCTCCCGGCAGACTTTCATTACCTGCACTGATATCTCATTGGCTGAGTCAACAGCCTCTAACATTTTCATTTAGAAATCTCTTGCTTTATGGAGTAGGGAATATAGGCTGAATGCATTCTCATTTAAATGTGTCTTTAAAAAAAAATGTTTCTTTAAGGGCAAAAATGAGTGGAGATGGAGGGATAGGAAGGAAAACCTGACTTTGTTAAGGAATGATGAGGCAAAAGTGCAGACAGGGAGAAACAGCAACTCGTCTTTTATGCCTTTGAATTCAGCACATTTCAGTGAGCATGTGACTGTCTTTTACTTCAAAATAAGACAGAAATTTATCATGTATATGAGGAAGCTAAACATGAGTGTCAACAACTTTTCAATTAATTTTGAAGCACATATATTAACTGGCAAGTTTTAAACTGATCTAGTTCATAATCAAAGTTTTAGACCCACTGTGCCAGACTGCCATACTACAGAAAGGAACTTCTACAATTGAAGACAAGGAACTTCAAAGAAATAGAAAGATTATAGTTGATGAATGACATGAAACCAAAGAACCTACTTGGAGAAGGCAATGGCACCCCACTCCAGCCCTCTCATCTGGAAAATCCCATGGACGGAGGAGCCTGGTAGGCTGCAGTCCATGGGGTCGCTAAGAGTCGGACAGGACTCAGCGACTTCACTTTCACTTTTCACTTTCATGCATTAGAGAAGGAAATGGCAACCCACTCCAGTGTTCTTGCCTGGAGAATCCCAGGGACGGTGGAGCCTGATGGGCTGCCATCATGGGGTCGCACAGAGTCGGACACGACTGAAGCGACTTAGCAGCAGCAGCAGCAGCAAAGAATCTACTAGTTGACTGTGTTCCCAGGAGGGACTAAAGGACCTTCCTTTAAATGAGGCTCCACTGAGAAACTCAGAGATACTGTTTTCTGAGGGCCAAGAGTGACAGCAGGGTATGTTTTCATGGGACTCTCCAATGTCCATATGTATGACATGATTTCAGAATAGCAAAGGCCAGATTTCAGCACTCAATAATTAGAGGCAACATGGATATAATTACTGTAGTAGGTAGGAAGACCAGAGTAACAAGCAGGATCCCTTGACCATTGGAATCTATATCAGTGACTAAAAGACTATACCATTTCCAGAGGCAAGACAGATGGGCATCCAAAGAGAGTGTTTCTCAGCATATGTAAACATAAGAGATCAAGAGCTGGTGAGCAAAGGCCAGTGTCAATCAACTTTTGGTTCCTTGGTTCCTCACTCATCTCTGAATCTAAACCAATTCAGAGCCAATCAACTGAAAAGAGGTCAAATTCCCCTGAGGAAAAAATCCACTTAAAGTTAGAAATTTTAATATATATAATGTGTATTACCTTATGCCTAAAGGGACCTACAATCAAGTTTCAGGATTGAAACATGCTAGCATAATGGGTTCATAAAAAGAGTGCTCATAGGGAAATAGGGAAAAGAGTACATCAAGGCTGTATATTGTCACCCTACTTATTTAACTTATATGCAGAGTACATCACAAGAAACCCTGGGCTGGATGAAGCACAAGCTGGAATCAAGATTGCTGGGAGAAATATCAAGATACACAGATGACACCACCTTTTTGGCAGAAAGTGAAGAAGAACTAAAGAGCCTCTTGATGAAAGTGAAAGAGGAGAGTGAAAAAGTTGGCTTAAAACTCAACATTCAGAAAACTAAGATTGTGGCATCTAGTCCCATTACTTCATGGCAAACAGATGGGGAAACAGTAGAAACAATCACAGACTATTTTTCTGGGCTCTAAAATCACTGCAGAGGGTGACTGTAGCCATGAAATTAAAAGATGCTTACTCCTTGGAAGGAAAGTTATGACCAACCTAGACAGCATATTAAAAAGCAGAGACATTACTTTGCCAACAATGGTCCATTTAGTCAAAGCTATGGTTTTTCCAGTAGTCATGTATGGATGTGAGAGTTGGACCATAAAGAAAGCTGAGGGGCAAAGAATTGATGCTTTTGAACTGTGGTGCTGGAGAAGACTCTTGAGAGTCCCTTGGACTGCAAGGAGATCCAACCAGTCCATTCTGAAGGAGATCAGCCCTAGGATTTCTTTGGAAGGAATGATGCTAAAGCTGAAACTCCAGTACTTTGGCCACCTCATGCGAAGAGCTGACTCATTGGAAAAGACTCTGATGCTGGGAGGGGTTGGGGGCAGGAGGAGAAGGGGACGACAGAGGATGAGATGGCTGGATGGCATCACCGACTCGATGGACGTAAGTCTGAGTGAACTCTGGGAGTTGGTGATGGACAGGGAGGCCTGGCGTGCTGCGATTCATGGGGTCACAAAGAGTTGGACACGACTGAGCGACTGGACTGAACTGAACTGATAAACCAATAATTAGGTATTAATTGAAAAGAAAACATTCATTCAGCCAAACCTGGAAACAATCCAAATGTCCATCAATAGGAGAATGGATAAACAAATTTTGGTCTATTCATACAAAAGAATAGTTCCTGGAGATTAAAAAAAAAAAAAAAGAATGAACACACAACAACATGGATGAATACCAAAAGCATTACGGTGAACAAAAGAAGTCAGACATAAATGTAAACCTAAGTTCATGAACAGACAAAACTAACCTATGATAATAAAAATCAGAACAATGGTTGCCTGTGGATCTGGGTGGGATTGACTGGAGAGAGCACAAGGGAAATTTTGGCAGTAGTGAAAACATTTTATCTTGGTTGAGGTGTTGGTTTACTGTGTATATATATTTATCAAAACTCATAAGAGTTTATACTTAAAATCTGTTCACTTTTTATAAATTTTACTTCAATAAAAATATAAAGTGCATCTCTGTGGGGAGTCAGGCTGGGTAAACCAAATGAAAGCAACTTTATTTTGTTTCTCTGGTATTTGAAAATTTAAAAATACATCATTTACTTAGATATTTTCTCTCCACCAACCATTTTGTACATTTTTCCAATTTTAAGTTGTAAACCATGATGATTTTTGTACTAATAATTTCTGTCTGAAGGTAAAAAGGAAAGGATCGAAGATATTACTTCACAGTTAAATAAATATAAACATTTATATTTATTATATAATTTATATTTATTTATATAATAAAATATACTTATTATATAGATAATATAATATATAATTTATATAATATATATATTTATTTGTATTTTTATTTATGTAATACTTATATTTATTTATATAATATTTTGGCCACCTGATGCGAAGAGCTGACTCATTTGAAAACACCCTGATCCCGGGAAAGATTGAAGGCAGGAGGATAAGGGGATGACAGAGGATGAGATGGTTGGATGGCATCACTGACTCAATGGACATGAGTTTGAGTAAACTCCAGGAGTTGGTGATGGACAAGGGTCTTGGTGTTCTGCAGTCCATGGGGTCGCAAAGAGTCGGACACGACTGAGCAACTGAACTGAACTGAACAAGAGTGCCCATGGTGTCAGTGCTATGTTGCTCACGGAAGCAACATAGAAGGAAAGGAAATACCCAGATCTTTCAAAACCATTGTATATAGACTCATAGCTGACACTGATACTAGTAGGCACAAAATGCCCTAAGAACTCCTCTATTAAACTGAGTGTAATTGATTCAGAGAGTCTATGAGTCGGCTCCTGGCAATTTCCCCTGTCCCTGAGTGCATTATCAGAATAGATATGTTTAGCAGCTTTTAGAACTCTCATCTTATTTTCTGACCTGTAGAGTAACAGCCAGAGTGCAAAGGGTCAAGTGAAGCACCTAAAACTCTCCCCAACATCCAATATAGTAAATCAAAAGCAATACCACATCTATCTTAGGAATTTCAGATACTATTGCTAGCCTCAGAGTCAAAAGATTCAAAATTGCTTCCTGTCATGCCCTTATTCAAATAACCAGTGCATCCTTTCCAAAACAGAGCAAATAAAAGGATACATCACTGTAGACCTACAGAGGATGAGAATAAAGGGTATCTGAGGCATATAGACAGACTGAGAGAAATGGGGACAATTATACAGATCTCTCTGCCCCATTCATGCCTACCAGAGAATATCTACAGCAGAGGAGATGCTGAAGATCCTGAGGAACAAGATACCTCATCCAGTGAAAGTAAACCAGCTTCTGTCCTTAGCCATCCCTACTAGCAAAATGGGTTCATAAAGAGAGTGCCCATGGTGTTAGGGATGGAAGCAACACACAGGCTCATCACCTTGGGACCAGCTTCAGCAATGAGTACTGTGGCTTATTCCGCTAACACTCTCACTGAAAGCGTTTTGGGGGGGCGGGGAGGGGGGCGTTGCTTGGGGTTTTGTTGGCTTTATCTTTAAGAAATTATGGCCAGCCACCACCCTAAAGTGTCAATAACAGAATGGAAAATAATATATGGGGCATGAATGTATCTAGATAACAAAACAGATGCTTTGTTGTAGACACTGTTGACACTCTAAAGCATTTCCCCCATAGCAAATACAATGGAAGAGAATTTATAACAGGCTGATAGCTTCCCTTCCCAGGTGCTTATTCTCTTTCCTTCTCTACCTATTTTCTCCAGCACCTTAGAAGCTTACTCCACTATAAGCAGGTACAGCCTGCAAGTAAGGAAGAGTAAACACTCTTGGGGCAACTCTCAATCAGCAAAGATCTAGGGATGTTTAACCACCAGAAGCCATTCCCCATCCATCATTCATGGAATGATTCTGACAAGTGTTCTACGCAGTTTCTTTATTTACTAGTACTGAGCCACAGTTGCCTATCATAGTAGTCCACTCTTTGACACACGCTTTATTCTCTCCTTTCCTTTTCTTATCTCCTATCATCCTTTCTGAGATCACCTCCCTTATAGACAATCTATTCTGAAATGCTTATCCTAAACAATCTACTCCCAAATTCTTATCCTAGCCTACTTTTGAAAGAATACCCCCTAATACAATACCGATGGTTTAGGATAATAATAACAGTATTGTCTTGTATAGGTTAAGATATATAGAAATAAAGTACAGAGCGACAATAATAAACTTCAGTGGATTGACAAATGAAATATTCTATGATTTTTACTAAGAAAAGCATAAAATTACAAACCAACTTTAGACTTTGATAAGGATGTATGTTATAATCTTTAAAATGAGCACTACAATTTAATAAAAGAATGTAGCATAGAGGAAAGAAATCAAGATGGTGAAATAGAAGGACATGGAACTCACCCGCCTCTAAAAATACATAAAAAATATTTCTACATGTGGAATAATTCTCACAGAATACCTACAGAATGCTGGCAGAAGACCTCATGTGACCAAAATTGCAAGAAAGATCACCACATAACTGGGTAAGATAAAAGGAGAATAAAAAAGGAATTGAGATGGAACCTGGGAGAAAGCTGTGAAAGAGAAACAGGTCCCTCACCCTGGGAACTCCCTTCAACAGGTGGGATACGAGCCCAGACAAATACGGAGCTTCCGAGGCTCAGAGGAGAGTGCAGCAGCCAGCTGTGGCAGGCAGAACAGAGAGAGACCAGTAAAGATGGTCCAGGTCACCTCTCACTGTATCCACCCTGACAAGTGTCTGCTGGGATGTGCAGGCACAGCACGCTGAAACTTGGGCTTCAGTGGGAAGACGTGGGGAGAGGACTAAGATTGGCCGCCCAGAGACAGCCCAGAGGAGCTAGAGTGTGGCCTGGGCCACAACTGTGGGGGAAGCAGGACAGAGTCTGAGTGTGCCACAGAAACCCCATTATTAATGCGCACTCCACCCCTCCCTTCACCGCCTCATTCTCAGGGTGCTCAAGGCCAGCGCAGCTCCATTTCTATGAATCCTGAGAATGCACAAGAGCCATAGGCTGCCCACATGTGGAAGCAGGGCTGAAATCAGAGTCAATCCCCAGTGGGGCTCCACTGAGGACTGGCTCAGACAACGACTGAGCTCACACAATGACTGTGGAAGTGGGGCTAAAATTTGAGCCGCTAAAATTTCAGTGGCTTTGGAGGACTTCTGCAACTGGCAGCTTTGTGAGCTCAGCCCTGCAGGACATCCAAGCAGATTACCGGGCTGGGTGGGTCTGGTGTGGGCAGCTCAGTGGTGTGGACCTGCGCATGCAGAGCTAGGGCTGGGCTCTGGGTTGACCCCGTGGCTCCCTGGGCAGTTCCAGGTGCTCAACTCCCTGCAGCTATGCTGGGTCTTGGGGCTTGGCTTTAGCAAATTTGTGCCAGTGAATCTGTACTGCTGAATTTGTGAACACAGTGCCTGAGCGACATCTGAGATGACTGCCAGTATTCACAAGGCTGAGACGGTGCAGTGCCCACAACAGTGTACTTCATGAGACCACACAACGGGTGACAGGTGACTGCCGAGTGCACTTCCCAGGGAACAGCTCCTGGGGAAGAATACACAGTGTCTCCTCTCCTCTCCCAGCAGAAGCACTCCAGTCCTGACTACCTCACACCACAGCTAAGAAACTTATCTGCAGACTTCTATTCCAGCGACTGGGGAGCAGATCCTACACCTAAGAGGATTGTGACAGCCACAGAGCAAAGAGGAGGCGCTGATCAATATGCAAAGCAGGCTCTGCTCACAACACAAATCACACCACAGTCAAGGGGATAACACTGCACCAAAACTATGAGACTCACACAGGCTACTCAGAGATGCTCCCACATAAAAACAGCCCTTTGAGACCACAGTAGATAACTGTTTCTCCTAAATTCATAGAGCCAGAGAAACATAAGCAAAATGAAGAGGCAGGGGAACCACTCCAAATTAAAAGAATGAGAGAAATCCCCTGAAGAACAAACAGTTCTCTCCAGTCTCCCAGATCCCAGGTTCAAAAGGGAGGTAATAAAAATATTGAATTAGAAAGGCTATCAATAGAGACACAGATCACTGTAACAGGAACTACAGAGAGGAGCCAGCTAATATTAGAAAACTCATTTGTTGGGACAGAAGCCAAGCTAAAAGCAATAAACAGCAGGCTAAATAATGCATGAGAATGAATACATGATCTGAAAGGTAGAATAATGGGAATTACCCAATCAGAAGAGCAGATGGAAAGACAAATTTTAAAAAATGAAAGCAATATATAAGACAAATGGGATAATAAAGAGCAAGCCATAGAGATCCTAGGAAGAGGAGAAAAAGAAAAGGGAGACTGAAAATGTGTTTGAAGAAATTTGAGCTGAAAACTTCCAAACCTAAAGAAGAAAACAGATACCCAGGTACAGTAAGCATATATGTATGTGTTTGTGTTAGTCGCTAAGTCGTGTCTGATTCTTTGCAACCCCATGGACTGTAGCCTGCCAGGCTCCTCTGTCCATGGAATTCTCCAGGCAAGAATACTGGAATGGGTAGCCATTCCCTTCTGCATGGGATCTTCCTGACCTAGGGATCAAACTTGAGTCTCCTGCATTGCAGGTGGATTCATTACCATCTGAGCCACCAGGAAAGCCCACAGGAAGCAGAGGGTCCCAAACAAGATGAACCCAAGCAGACCTACACCAAGACATAATAAAAATGGTATAAAGATGACAGGATTCTAAAGGCAGCAAGAGAAAAACAAAAGTTTAGTTTCAAGGGAATGCCCATAAGGCTATCAGCTATGCAGTCGATTTCTCCATAGAAATGCTGCAGGTCAGAAGAGAATGGCAAGATATATCCAAATTTCTGAAAGGGAAAAACCTTCAATCTAGGATACTCCACCTAGTTAGATTATCATTTAGAATAGAAAAGGAAGAATTTCTCAGCCAAGCAAAAACTAAAGGAATACAGAAATCCTAAACCAATCCTAAAAGAAATATTGAAAAGTCTGACCTAAATAGAAAAGAGGGAAGAATCTATAGGAAAGAGAAAATTACAATTGGAAAGTAAATCACTTAAATAAGGCAGTACATAGATCCAATTTTTTTAAATTGTGAAAGTGATAAAAACTACAATAAACAGCAAAAAAGATAAACATGAAGATATAAAAGAGGACATAAAAATTAAAAAAAAATGTGAGGGAGAGGAGTAAAAAAATGTAGATTTTTTTTTTTTTTTTAGAATACCCAGAGCCTATATGACAACCAGTCTAAAGCAAAAGATAGAGTAAGGGGTTAACATACTTGAAAAATATGGTAACCATAAATCAAAAACATTCAATTCTACTCTGTCCATGGGGATTCTCCAGGCAAGAATACTGGAGTGGGCTGCCATGCCCTCCTCCAGGAGATCTTCCCAACCCAGGGATCAAACCCAAGTCTTCTGCATTGCAGGTGGATTCTTTACCATCTGAGACACCAGGGAAGCCCAACCATAAATAAAAAACATTCAACTGATTCACAAATATCAAAAAGAATGCAAGTGTAATAAAAAGAAAACCAAACTTACAAAAGGAAATACAAAAAGAAGAATAAGAAATACAAAATCAACTAGATAACAAGATTTATAATGCCAATAAATACCTATCAGTAATTACCTTAAATGTCAACAGATTAAATGCTCCAATGAAAAGACACAGAGTGGCATGCTGCTGCTGCTGCTGCTAAGTCGCTTCAGTCGTGTCCAACTCTGTGCGACCCCATAGACGGCGGCCCACCAGGCTCCCCTGTCCCTGGGATTCTCCAGGCAAGAACACTGGAGCGGGTTGCCATTTCCTTCTCCAATGCATGAAAGGGAAAAGTGAAAGTGAAGTCGCTCAGTCGTGTTCGACTCTTCGCGACCCCATGGTCTGCAGCCTACCAGGCTCCTCCATCCATGGGATTTTCCAGGCAGGAGTACTGGAGTGGGGTGCCATTGCCTTCTGCAAGAGTGGCATATTGGATAATAAAAAAAGTCTTTACGACCCTATGGACTATAGCCTACCAGGTTCCTCTGTCCATAGGATTCTCTACTCAAATATACTGGAGTGGATTGCCAGGCCCTCCTCCAGGGGATCTTCCTGAGCCAGGGATCAAACATGTGTCTCTTATGTCTCCTGCACTGGCAGGCGGGTTCTTTACTCTAGTACCATCTGGGAAGCCCCAAAGTGAAAGTGCTAGTTGCTCAGTTGTGTCCGACTCTTTGTGACCCCATGGACCTCATGGAAGCCGGCCAGGTTCCTCTGTCCATGGAATTCTCCAGGCAAGAATACTGGAGTGGGTAGGCATTCCTTTCTCCAGGGGATTTTCCCAACACAGGGATTGAACTTGGGTCTCCTGCATTGCAGGCAGATTCTTTACCATCTGAGCCACCAGGGAAGCCCAGATAAAACAAGAACCTACAATATGCTATCCACAAGAGACCCACTTTAGAGCAAAAGAAGACATATATAGATTGAAAATGAAAATGGAAAAAGAGATTTCTTGCAAATGAAAATGACAAGAAAGTAGGTGTACCAATACTCATATCAGACAAAACAGACTTTAAAACAAAGGCCATAAAGTGAAATAAAGAATACTATATAATAATAGGATCAATACAAGAAGAGGATATTACACTGGTTAACATATATGTATCCAATATAGGAGAAAATTTACAGTCAATACTGAAGAAATTTAAAAAATAATATGAACAACTATATGCCAACAAACTGGACAATCTAGAAGAACTGGACAAGATTGGTAATGAAAAAAAGCACTAATTTAAAAAGTTTTGGGGGTCTAATGTACAGCATGGTGATTATAGCTAATAACACTGGATTAGAGAGCTGAATCTGCTTCCCTGGTGGCTCAGATGGTAAAGAATCCACCTGAAATGCAGAAGGCTTGGGTTCAATCCCTGGGTTGGGAAGATCCTCTGGAGGAGGGCATGGCAACCCACTCCAGTATTCTTGCCTGGAGAATCCCCAAGGACAGAGGAGCCTGGCAGGCTACAGTTCACGGGGTCACAAAGAGTCAGACATGACTGAGGAACTAAGCACACACAGAGAGGTAAATGTGACTTGAAACAGAGCTTAAATGTTCTCATCACAAAACAAAATAATTATGAAATGAGATGGACGTGTTATAATGTTTTGTGGTAATCATTTTGCAAACTATAAATGCGGCGGGGCCTTGTGGGGTGCTACTGTGAGTTTGGGAATTGCTGTGAGGCTGGGCAGACTTGGCCGGCGGGTAGAGGGGTGGAGGTGACATGGTTGAGGGGCACAGGGGGCCTTCCCAGGGCAACCCCTCCTCCAGAAGTCCTCTGAGGACACCTTCCCTCCTCTTACAGTGGTCCCAGATCCACCTGATCATCAGGGTCATTATGGAACTTACACACACACAGCATGTTATTATGAAAATTTTCAAGCATACAGAAAATTAAAAAAAAAAAAACTATAAACGCATCAAGTCAATACATTGCACACCTTAAACTTAAAGTTATATGTCAAATAAATCACAATAAAGCTAGAAAAGTAAAATAATACGTAAAAAATACAAAATGAAAACAAAGAAGAAAAAAGCATTAATCATAAAGGTAAAGATTCATAAAGTGGTTCATATTAACATTAAAACTAAGAATATTACAACACTAAGCCATGAAAAGCCTAACTACAGAGTGAAAAAATATATTTAACACAACACAGAGCTAGAAAGTTAAAAGAAATTCCTTAAACTAATGAGAAAAAGGCAAAGACAGAAAACCCAACAGAAAAATAGGCAAGAAAATTGAATATGTATTTTTGGAAAGAGGACATCTAAATAGTCAATAACCATGTAACCGCTAAGTCACTTCAGTTGTGTCCGACTCTGTGCAACCCCATAGACAGAAGCCCACCAGGCTCCCCCGTCCCTGGGATTCTCCAGGCAAGAACACTGGAGTGGGTTGCCATTTCCTTCTCCAATGCATGAAAGTGAAAAGTGAAAGTGAAGTCGCTCAGTCGTGTCCGACTCTTCGAGACCCCATGGACCGAGCCTACCAGGCTCCTCCACCCATGGGATTTTCCAGGCAAGAGTACTGGAGTGGGGTGCCATTGCCTTCTCCGAATAACCATGTAAACAGATGCATAATTTCATCAGAATCAGGAAAATGAAAACTAAAATGACAGGAAGTATCATTGCACAACCTCCTCTTGGCTAAAATCTAGACAATTCCAGGTTTTGTCAAGCATGCAGACCAATAGAAACTATTATGGTATTCTTGAGAAGATGGTTCAACCATCTTGGAAAACCGTTTATTAACTACCACAGTTGAAAGTAAGCATTTTCAACAGGCTGGTTTTACTCTTACCTAACCAAAATGCATGCATACGCAATCCAAGAGACACCCAAGAATCATAGCAGTACTATGTCCATCAACCATAGAATGTACAACAAATTTTGCTATGTTCATAAATAGAATACCATGGTAATCAATCTACAACTGAACTCAACAATGTAATCTTAAAAATAGCATTTAGTGAGAGGAGCCAAATACAAAGTAATATATAACGTATGTGCTGTGCTGCACTCAGTTGTCCAGCTGTGTCCAACTCTGTGCAATCCCATGGACTATAGCCAACCAGGCTCCCCTGCCCATAGGGATTCTCCAGGCAAGAATTCTGGAGTGGGTTGCTATGCCCTCCTCCAGGGGATCTTCCCAACCCAGGGATCAGACCCATATTTACATTTAAATAAAGTTCAAAGGAGAAATTAACTATTGTTTAGAAGTGCATTATCAGACAAATTACAACTAAAATCAAACAGATGATTCCCATGAAAGGAAGGATAGTGGTCCCATTTGGGGCAGAGACAGGATAGTAATTGGTGGAGAGAGAACTTCTAAGGTGGGGACAACATTCTGTTGTTCAACTGTTCAAAATGATGGTTACAAAAGTTTACAGTATGTGGTGACTGAGATATGTATTTGTGCTTTGTACACTTCATCTGTGTTATATTTTATGAAAAAGGGCTCTCATGCAACTGTGCAGGAGAGTCAATCAAACCATCCCAAGGGAACGTAAGCAGTACTTCTTTTCCCCTTTGCATTTTGAAAATTTTTTTAATTGAAGTATAGCTGATTTACAATGTTATCTTAGTTTCGGGTGTACAGCAATCAATTCAGTTATACATAAACGTATTTTTTCAAATTCTTTTCCTTTATAGGCTATCACTAAGTACTGAGTATAGTTCCTGGTACTATACAGTGGATCCAAGGTCAGTATGTCTCTTTAATTGATGAGGTTGGCCTCACGCTAGTGATAAGTCACAAGTACATCAATCATTCATAAAGAGGAAAAAAAATCTACTTTCTATTTGATAACATTTAAGGGACAAATCGTGCTTCTAATCTTGCCCAACACTTTGCTGCACGTCATCACTGTATCAGTAAGTACAATCCCACCTAATAAGCACCTCCATTCTCTTTACGGCTAATTTTTATCCATGTCTGCCTAGGAAAGCAACACTTCTTGAACAGTGTGGCTATTGTTTTTACGATGCTATGGGACATTCTATGAAGCTTCCTTTCAAAATTTCCTAATGACCTAATAGCTGTCTTATTCATTTTCATGCTCATGACCCTCTTCTTATGCTGTTCTCTTAAAGGTCATGATATCCAGTAGTTCTAAATCCAATTGTTCTTTTTTGTATTTTTCATATTCAATCTCTATGCTTGAGGAAACACTTTTCTCATGTCCAGTTTTCAAAGCACAAATCAAATTATGCCTCTATTATACATAAACCCTAATAACTTCCTCACAGAACAAAGAACACATTTCTTTAAAATCTGTTCAAAGCCCTCCACTATACAAGTTCCAACCTTTCTCCCCAACCTCTTTAAATCCACTCCCCCTAAAGAGAGATGTACACACACACAATTTCCCAGTACACAATTCACTTATCTTCCCAGACCTCTGTTCAAACTTATTCTATCTGTAATGCATGACAAAACCAGCACCAAACAGGAAAATCAAGTACAATTTCATTTACAAACCTACACACAAAATTAGTATTGACCAGTTTAAAAACAGTAATACACTGTAAAAAAAATTAGTTTTAATCTAAGAAAGCATGGAACATTCATTGGAAAATTAATGTAACCCACAGTTACAACAAAAGGAAACAACTCTTAACTTTGTAAAGGTTATTTACAAACATCTTATAACAAACATCTCAATAAAGACAAAAATAAGGCAAGATGCCATGATTCCACTAATATTTGAGTCCATATTGACTTATCATCAATGGAATAAACCAAAAAAAATAAAGTTATAAATATTCATAAAGACAAAACCATAGTTATTTCTAAGAATGAAACAAGTTTATTTGAAAGTCTACAGAACTTCCTACAGCACGCAAAGAAGACAGGGTGTATTTGTCCTGTATTCAGTTCCCTGAATAAGTCCTTTGAAGGCTCTCATCTGCTTTGTTCTGGTACCTTCAGATACCCCAAGCAGTCTCCACAATGCCATGAAACCAGTGGAAGTATAACAAGCGTTTGTGAATTAAACGAAACAGAAGTCAGTTGAAAATAAGACCCAAATCTGAGTTACAGCAGCATGGAAAGGGCAATGACAAGGCTAAAGAGAAGAGATGGGAGCAGGCTTGTTTGTTGATGGAAGTGATCCACTAAAAGGAAAAAGGTGGTTGATAAGTACAAAATGGAGGATAACCAAAGGAGTAAACAAACAATGCCAGGAAATACATAACTGTCCAGTATCTCAATTTACCAGTCTTACCCAACTACATCCAGTTTAACCTTATCCGTGGTCCCAGAATGTACTCTCCCTATCCAGGTGACCATGTCTCCTGAGAGACACAGAAACATTTGAACGAACCCATGTCAGTCCATTTCCCTGCCGTTTTGGAACTGAGAGGCTGATAAATCCAAACCAGCCAGCTGTCAGATGAACTAAAAGATCATGGACAGTCAGAGCCAAAGTTTGCACCATCATAGGCAAAACCTCCATTCAAACTGCAACAATGGAGAAACAGAATCAATGAACAAGCTTGTTCATACAGCAGAGGATAGAGCAGATATGCAGATAGAGGCAGAGATCAAAAACATAAAAGGAAAAGGACAGAGGGAGGGATGGAAGAAAAAGATGGAGAAAAAAGAGGGGAGAGGGGAGAAAGGGAGACAGAGGGTCACTGCCTGGATCCTTAACATTCTCCCACTTTGCTTCTGTTCTCATAAGGTCTGACTGCAATTCCTTCTTCAATCTCCATGTTTCCACAAAAATCCCTTATATGAGCATGATTAAATGTCAGTGGCTTCTGTTTCTTACAACCCCAGGATCCTGACTCCTGACCAAAAAACAATTCAATGGTAAATGATTTTAGACTTCAAGTGCTCTAGGACAGTACCATCTAATAGCCTACAATGTAAGCCATAAATATAATTTTAAGTTTTCTAGTAACCACATTTTAAAAGAAATAGATGAGATTAATTTAAGAATATAAGCCAACAGATTCAAAATAGAATTGTTTCAACTTGTAACCAGCAACAAATTTAGACATTAAACATTCTTCACTTTTTTTGGAATAAGTCAAAGTCCAGTAGGTATTTACACTTACAGCATATCTTAACGTGTGTTACTCAGTCATGTCCAACTCTTTGAGACCCCATGGACTGTAGCCCACCAGGCTCCTCTATCCATGGGATTCTCCAGGCAAGAATACTGGAGTGGGTTGCCATTTCCTTCTCCAATTTCTTAACATTAATGTGCCATATTTTAAATATTCAATAACCACATGTGACCAGTGTCTGTCGTAACAGGCAGCACAGTTCCAGAGGCTCAGAGAGGGGAGAGACCAATGTCCATACAGTAAAAGGGCCTTGGGGAGCTAGTCTAGGGGAGCAGGGCTGGGAGATGCAAAAGAACACATAAGGACATTCCAGGTGAGAGTGGCTGGGAAAGCACAGAGATGGGGGTTAGGATGAGCTAACAGGATGAGTGAGGTATTCCACCAACACTTGGCAAACCATTACCCATTATCCCAGAAAATGTTGCTCTATCATCGTAAACATGGGTATGCACGTTTTCCTGAAACAGATTTCAGTTCTAAAGGTTAAATGAACATTCCATTTATCACCTCCAGTGAATTTGGAGCCTCTCAAAAATCTGTCATTTTGCTATCTGGGGGGGACTTTTGTAGTCTTTCTAATTCAGAGGCCAGGAATATCTATTTTATAGACAAAGCACTCCCAGGACATGGCAATAAAGTTATTCTCAATATCACCATCTTTCTGAAAAAAAGTGTCCACATCTAGGCCTCAATATCAGAAGTCTAAGTAATGCTCTTTTCCTCACCAGATTTCTGCATGTGAATCCTTAGAAAGTTTCTGAGGATCTGAATTTGTGTTTGGGAAATTGGTGGTTTTACTGCTGCTGCTGCTGTTGCTAAGTCGCTTCAGTCGTGTCCGACTCTGTGCAACCCCATAGATGGCAGCCCACCAGGCCCCGCCGTCCCTGGGATTCTCCAGGCAAGAATACTGGAGTGGGTTGCCATTTCCTCCTCCAATGCAGGAGAGGGCAATGGCAACCCACTCCAGTACTCTTGCCTGGAGAGTCCCATGGATGGAGGAACCTGGTAGGCTGCAGTCCATGGGGTCGCTAAGAGTCGGACACGACTGAGTGACTTCACTTTCACTTTTCACTTTCATGCATTGGAGGAGGAAATGGCAACCCACTCCAGTGTTCTTGCCTGGAGAATCCCAGGGACGGCAGGGCCTGGTGGGCTGCCATCTATGGGGTCGCACAGAGTCGGACACGACTGAAGCGACTTAGCAGCAGTAGCAGCCTCCAATATATGAAAGTGAAAAGTGAAAGTGAAGTCGCTCAGTCGTGTCCGATTCTTAGCGACCCCATGAACTGCAGCCCACCAGGCTCCTCCATCCATGGGATTTTCCAGGCAAGAGCACTGAAGTGGGTTGCCATTGCCTGAATTAGCCTTATTTTCTCATCTTTCACTTTTCAGAAGAGTCTAGGTGAGGCAGTGGAGGTGCTTGAAAACTGGAGAAGAACTGCTACCAGAACCTGGTGGAAAGAACTATGAGAGCATCTCAACTTGCCAGTGACCAGGTGGCACTAGAGCCAGGACACTGTCTAGAAGGCAGGGACAGGAAGGTGTCTTAACTGTCTTTATCCTCCCCAAACCAGTCTCTGTGCCTGCACTTATCAAGCGATCAATAAAAGGGGAAGGAACTAATAAATACATCAATGGACGCAGCTCTGCTCCTAAAAGACCACCAGCTGCAATTCGGTACCAGTTAGTTATAAGCCCTTCCTGTGTGATGTAAAGTTCTTATGGACAGCTATGGGCTAGAAGCACACATCTGTAACAAGTCACTCTTCCTAAAACACCCATTATCTCCAAGGACCCTTGAGAATTTTCCCAAAACCATATAGCTCCCTGACTTCCTTCCAGATCAAAGTGGGTGGGCAGAGAGCTTTGGCACTCACCACCTTTTCCACCCATCAAATTGACTCCAGGTCCACACACACACGAACATCTGCCCCTCCTGCCCTCTCTTTTCTCCATAACCCTCAAATCACTCTTTTAACTGTTTTTAACATTGTTCCTTTGAGACTGGACAGCTGAGGACTCTTTGAATCAGAATAATTGAGTGCAGCTTTGCGTTCTGCCCGAATCATACTCTGTTCTGTTTAACCTTGCCACTCCTAGTTCTTTGCCGCATCAGTTATTACATCATTGTGGTGCTCCTTGGTCATCATTCACCCTCAATTGTGTTCTCAGAAATCACACTAAGAGAGATCAAGAAAACCATGACTTTGTAGAGCCTGTGTCATCACTCCCTAGATTCTTGGACTTCCCTGGTGGCTCAGACAGTAAAGAATCTGCCTGCAATGCAGGAGACCTGGGTTTGACCTCTGGGTTGGGAAGATGCCCTGGAGAAGGGAATGGCTACCCACTCCAGTATTCCGGCCTGCAGAATTCCATAGACTATTCCATGGCGTCCCAGAGTCAGACCCCACTGAGCGACTTTCACTTTCACCATCCCCTAAAGGCCTGATTATGAGCGTGACAGAGCAAAGTGGAGAGTGAAAAAGTTGGCTTAAAGCTCAACATTCAGAAAACGAAGATCATGGCATCTGGTCCCATCACTTCATGGCAAATAGATGGGGAAACAGTGGAAACAGTGTCAGACTTTATTTTTTGGGGCTCCAAAATCACTGCAGGTGGTGACTGCAGCCATGAAATTAAAAGACGCTTACTCCTTGGAAGGAAAGTTATGTCCAACCTAGATAGCATATTCAAAAGCAGAGGCATTACTTTGCCAACAAAGGTTCGTCTAGTCAAGGCTATGGTTTTTCCCTGTGGTCATGTATGGATGTGAGAGTTGGACTGTGAAGAAGGCTGAGCGCTGAAGAATTGATGCTTTTGAACTGTGGTATTGGAGAAGACTCTTGAGAGTCCCTTGGACTGCAGGAAGATCCAACCAGTCCATTCTGAAGATCAGCCCTGGGATTTCTTTGGAAGGAATGATGCTAAAGCTGAAACTCCAGTACTTTGGCCACCTCATGTGAAGAGTTGACTCATTGGAAAAGACTCTGATGCTGGGAGGGATTGGGGGCAGGAGGAGAAGGGGACGACAGAGGATGAGATGGCTGACTGGCATCACCAACTCAATGGACATGAGTTTGAATAACCTCCAGGAGTTGGTGATGGACAGGGAGGCCTGGTGTGCTGTGATTCATGGGGTCGCAAAGAGTTGGACACGACTGAGCGACTGAACTGAATGCACCTATTTATAGGTGGCCGACTTCAGGCAGATGTTGAGAGTGGAACTCAGAAAATACTGTTTGTCAACACTTTCCGTTCCTATGAAACAAGTTGGACCAAAGTCCTGTGGCATGCTACATCTTCAAGCTCCAATGATTTGCCCTATTTGCTTGAGTTCAAAATAAACAATCTGTGAAAGCTCTTTAAACTTCATATAAAACCTAAAAAATAGAGATTGCTAAACACTGATTTCATTTAGGGTGGATTTTTTTTTTCTTTTTGCTGTTCGTGTTTTGAATCAGACTTTTGCGTGTTTTACAGCCCCTGTTCCCAGTGTCACTTGCCGTTCGTGCTGTGGTAGTGATTTGGGGCGCTTCCTACCACAGTTGCTGAACTGAAGGCTGCTGCCCTGTTTTGTTTCTTCTTCTGTACTGACTAGAGACATGTTGACCACTACCTATTAGCTCTTTGATCTTTTTCATTTTTGAACATATGGTCAGGACCTCGCCAGTGCCCAGAATGGCAGGCTGATATTCTAGTAGACTCCAGCATGTGTGATAAACCATTTTGCTCTGGGAAAAAGTGAGTGCTGTGCACAACAGACTGATGCCTATTAAAAACCCCATCATCAAAGAATGAGCTTTTCTGAAGATCTATTAATCTAAGTGCTATCTCTCCATATATTTAAAGGGTTCTCCATTTAGAGTCACATTCTATAAGAGACTTTTAAGTTCCGAATGTTGCCAGATATAGTCAAATTTTAAAGCTGTATCCATTTAAGGCAATCTGTTTCACAAGGAAAAATCCGTGAACCCATCTTGTTTCTTTTTTGCATTTTACTTGCCTTTTGCTTTTTGTAAAATAATACTCACATCAAGCTATTCCCTAAGATATTGTCTACCACATGCCCCCCTCCAACTAACATTTCAATAAGCCTAGTTTCTCTTAGTGTACTCTTGAAATAAATTCATCACGTACTTTTATGGAGCAAGAATACTGTTTGTTGACTTTTCCATATGACTTTATTCAAAACTCTGCAGTGATAAATTAACAAACCTCAGTCATTTTGTCATCTAAGCACAGAATATGCTCAGGGTACCAAAGTTCAAGAGGCTCTGAAAACAGTTACAACCTTTGGGCAACAACAGAGGATGGCACGATGGTTGATGAAATATAATATTAATAGAATTGTTGCCAGGACTCTGGCATACAGCAGGGTGGCCTGAGGGACTCAGTCTGAGTCTGATTCTAAAGCTTGCTGACCTTAGGTAATTCATTTCCAATTCTCTGAACTTCATTTCTTCATCCATAAAAGAAAAGTAGTGGTAAACCTATATCACAGAATTTTATGCAAATTAAATAAGAATATGTGGAAATGCATGGTTACTTACACAATGAAATTCAAATAACACATTGAATCTAATAGGAAAAACAGGGGATGGAGTTTGCAAATTCTTGTTCTTTACTTGGTACAGAGTAACTGTCAATTGTCCCTCTTGGCTTTAGCAAGAGATGTTCAAGATTTTAAGATTTTTCTCAAAAGCTAGGGATATTTTCTTCCATTTACACAAGCTTGAAAGTAGAGAACTTTGAGCCTGTGACTTGTTTCTACAACATAAACCTCAAGATAACTTTGTTTGCCTTCATGATATAAACCATCCATCAAGTTATATGCCCAGCACCGTGTTGGGCATCTAACACACACTGCCTCACTTCTGTGGTCCTCCTGCTCCTTCACAGCCATCCCTGCCCCCACCAGGCACTGCCAGCACCAGCCAATACCCCTGCTGCATCTAAAATGCTTCCCAGTCCTAACATCACTGCTCCACCCTGCTAGGAGAACCCGTTCCCTGTTCCCCTGCCCTTCATCTCCGCTTGTCTAGGGAGATCTGAGAGAGCAACAGAAAGAACCCATCTTCCACCCATGGCTTTCCCCTTTTCAGATTTTGTTTTTAGCCACCACAGTCCAGATCACTGCTCCCTAACTGTGCTGCTGCTGCTAAGTCGCTCTAGTCGTGTCCAACTCTGTGCGACCCCATAGACGGCAGCCCACCAGGCTCTGCCGTCCCTGGGATTCTCCAGGCAAGAACACTGGAGTGGGTTGCCATTTCCTTCTCCAATGCATAAAAGTGAAAAGTGAAAGTGAAGTCGCTCAGTCGTGTCTGACTCTTAGCGACCCCATGGACTGCAGCCTACCAGGCTTCTCCGTCCATGGGATTTTCCAGGCAAGAGTACTGGAGTGGGGTGCCATTGCCTTCTCCAAAATCGATATACAGTCACCATTTAAGGGTGGTGTGAAGATTAATGTGTTGACATTCAGTGTATACTAGAATCTCTGAACTAAAAGTGGATTGCTTTAGCAGCTTCCACAAGTGGGTAAATACGGGCTAGGTGAGTCCCCTCCTCCATTCTTCCCAATGCTCAGGCTTCCACAGAAGGGACCTGAGCATGTATGGAAGATTATCCTCACCCTGGTAGGGTGAGATTCCTTTTCAAGCCTGTTGAAATATCAACTTGGCCTCTAGAAAAATCTCCTGAGACTGGTTTCCTGTGAGATTACTAAAACAAAAACCAAAGAACGGGGGAATGGAATTTACGTGAAGGAACTTAGAATGTTTGGAAAAGTACTCATGGAGATTTATGTCACAGCCTCTTCAGCTCACTAAACCGTGTGTCATATTGCTGCATTGTATAGAATGAAAGCTGATTGCCATTGGCTTTTTCTCCTGCCAGAGACAGCTTTCCCCTCGACAAGCTCCCACCAACATTAAGTCCAGTCACCTCTACCTCTCAATGAACAACTTTGAATAAAAAAGAATGAAGGGAGGCAGACTAGGGGCACTGTTAGCTTTCCACGAAAAACCTGGATGAGAGTCTCCCCATGTCTCCCCTCTGCTGAGGCTCAAGTGATTTAAGCCTCTAGGATGGAACCGCATTTCAAGTCTCTCTCTCTCAGCCTGGATACATGAGTTTTTGTAGACACATTACACTCGAAGACAGTAATACACTTTGGTTGCTAAGAGGATTTGAAAGGAAAATATTTCCAAAGCAGATTTTAAAGACATTCTTGTTTTCTTAAATCACCATGATGCAATAGCATAGTTAGCAGATGGCTGAGAATGTTTTCACTGATCTAACCTCTCACTGGTGCTTCCCAAGTGGCTCAGTGGTAAAGAATCTGCCTGCCAATACAGAAAATGCAAGTTCAGTCCCTGGGTTGGGAAGATCCCCTGGAGAAGGAAATGGCAATCCACTCCAGGATTCTTGCCTGGAGAATCCCACGGACAGAGGAACCTGAAAAGATATATGGGGTCACAAGTCAGACATGACTGAGCACACATGCAAACCTCTCACTGCTCTTCAGTTTCATTCCTTCAGTGCAGCAGCTTAATCTATGTCCAGAGGTTCTCTTCCTTAGAGCAATTCTTCTGACAAAGAATTCTAGGGTTCTGATTTGAATGTGTACATGTCAAGTACTTTTGTGGTATAGACAGAGTGAAGCAAAAGGAAGCGAACCCAACAGCTCTGAGTGGGGTACCCTTGTTCATGTTCACCTTACCTGGGTGATTTCAAGGCAATTCTGAAGAAGATTCTAGGCTATAGTATGGTTTTCCTAAGATGAATAAAGTGGTGACTTACAGACAAAAGTAACATTACATAAATCATTAAAACGTGACTAGAAGTTACAAGAAGTTCCTAAAATAAGACGCATATTTAATCACTTAGAGTGGTTCTGTATGCAGGTTTGTATTTAAGTACACAGGTCAGGACACAATGCAAGGAAGAGACTTTGAATGTCTCTGACTCACTGCTAAGATGTTCTCATGACACGCAGCAAGCTCATGTCCGAAAGGAAAAGGGCATCACTTGGAGATCAGCATTTGTTAGTTTCCCAAGCACTGCCCCCAGTTTCCATTTGCAATCTGATCTCCCAGGAGAAGAGGTCACTGTGCGTAATATAAACCAAGCGAGCCTGATTCATGGGCCTGGTCAACACCTGTGTCTTTGCTTTCATGCACTGTTTTAGATCTCCAATGTGAAGACAGGTCTGTGTAGTATTTGAGAGGGTCAAAGCAATCCTTCCATGGACTCTGGCCTCTTCTGAGTCTCCTTCAAATGTCCATTCTTGTTCACCCAGATAAATCATGAGCTGTATTATATCAGAAGCCAAATGGCTTTTTTCATGCTTGCACATTTAAGTTTTATGATTAGTATTTTTAAAACCATAAAAACCATCAAAGCAATCTTGAGAAAGAAGAATGGAACTGGAGGAATCAACCTACCTGACTTCAGGCTCTACTACAAAGCCACAGTTATCAAGACAGTATGGTACTGGCACAAAGACAGAAATATTGATCAATGGAACAAAATAGAAAGCCCAGAGATAAATCCACGCACATATGGACACCTTATCTTTGACGAAGGAGGCAAGAATATACAATGGATTAAAGACCATCTCTTTAACAAGTGGTGCTGGGAAAACTGGTCAACCACTTGGAAAAGAATGAAACTAGAACACTTTCTAACACCATACACAAAAATAAACTCAAAATGGATTAAAGATCTAAATGTAAGACCAGAAACTATAAAACTCCTAGAGGAGAACATAGGCAAAACACTCTCCGACATACATCACAGCAGGATCCTCTATGACCCACCTCCCAGAATATTGGAAATAAAAGCAAAAATAAACAAATGGGACCTAATTAACCTTAAAAGCTTCTGCACATCAAAGGAAACTATTAGCAAGGTGAAAAGACAGCCTTCAGAATGGGAGAAAATAATAGCAAATGAAGCAACTGACAAACAACTAATCTCAAAAATATACAAGCAACTCCTACAGCTCAACTCCAGAAAAATAAACGACCCAATCATTATCAGAGAAATGCAAATCAAAACCACTATGAGGTACCATTTCACACCAGTCAGAATGGCTGTGATCCAAAAGTCTACAAATAATAAATGCTGGAGAGGGTGTGGAGAAAAGGGAACCCTCTTACACTGTTGGTGGGAATGCAAACTAGTACAGCCACTATGGAGAACAGTGTGGAGATTCCTTAAAAAACTGGAAATAGAACTGCCTTATGATCCAGCAATCCCACTGCTGGGCATACACACTGAGGAAACCAGAAGGGAAAGAGACACGTGTACCCCAATGTTCATCACAGCACTGTTCATAACAGCCAGGACATGGAAGCAACCTAGATGTCCATCAGCAGATGAATCGATAAGAAAGCTGTGGTACATATACACAATGGAGTATTACTCAGCCATTAAAAAGAATACATTTGAATCAGTTCTAATGAGGTGGATGAAACTGGAGCCTATTATACAGAGTGAAGTAAGCCAGAAGGAAAAACATAAATACAGTATACTAATGCATATATATGGAATTTAGAAAGATGGTAACAATAACCCTGTGTACGAGACAGCAAAAGAGACACTGATGTATAGAACAGTCTTATGGACTCTGTTGCAGAGGGAGAGGGTGGGAAGATTTGGGAGAATGACATTGAAACATGTAAAATGTCATGTAAGAAACGATTTGCCAGTCCAGGTTCAATGCACGATACTGGATGCTTGGGGCTAGTGCACTGGGAGGACCCAGAGGGATGGTATGGGGAGGGAGGAGGGAGGAGGGTTCAGGATGGGGAACACACTGTATACCTGTGGCAGATTCATTTTGATATTTGGCAAAACTAATACAATTATGTAAAGTTTAAAAATAAAATAAAATAAAAAAAAAAGAAAGATAAAGAAAGCAAAAAAAAAAAAAAAAAAACCCATAAGTCCCCATTAAATACTTTGATGTGATTCATAAATAAAACACAGCTTACAGGTATGAAATGCTAAATCTCTACAACTGAATCATTCTTAAAGTCTGTGTAAGTGGGTCCCTTGCATGTGAGCATGCAAGCACACATGCCCATTTGCCTTGGTGAACAGTGTAAAAATTATGGCTCTTTTCT
Organism: Bos indicus x Bos taurus; assembly: GCF_003369695.1. Lineage (NCBI taxonomy): Eukaryota > Metazoa > Chordata > Mammalia > Artiodactyla > Bovidae > Bos > Bos indicus x Bos taurus. The sequence goes on along the minus strand of NC_040081.1, from coordinate 17,902,149 downwards.
GTTTAAGTTTTCTAAATAAGTCTTTTGCAAGGTGGGTGGTTGTAAGATCTTTCCCACATATGTTGCTAAATTAAAAAAACACAAAAGAAATAAGCTTTGAAACTTTCTTTTTTCTGATCTTGTAATCTCTGACCCCCTTAGAGAGGACTAACAGATGTGAAGTGGGGTTGGGCTGGGGTCTCAAACACTGAATATTCAGAGCCCAACCACTGAAATCATCATTCAAGAATCAAAAATTAGTGAGGCTAAATCTGAAGCCTAGAATTCTAATTTTCAATTGGTCAGGGAGCAGGGCTCACCAAAAGCTACTGTGATGTGAGAGACAGCTCCCTGTTCAGTACATGTGGGCCTTCATGCTCCTCATGCCATTACCATCACTGCTCCTCCACCACCACATAGCCACTAAGTCCTTGAGACATAATCACTTGATATTAAAATATAAGGAAACTGTATCTTGAGGCCATGATGGATGTACCGAGCCTTTTTATGGGGATTTCCATGCTTCAAACAAGATCTGGTGATCTCTTGGCTTTAAATGCTGTCTTAGTCTACTTAGATTGCCATACACTGAGTGGTTTAAACAACAGGAATTTATTTTCTCATTTCTGAAGCTGGAAAGTCCGAGGTCAAATTCTGGCAAGGTTTTAGTGATAGCTTTCTTCCCAGCTTTATGGAAGGTTACTTTCTAGTGCAGTCCTCAAATGACTTTTCCTCTGAGCACTGACATAGGGATGTTGGGAGTAGGGGAAGCATTCTAGTGCCTATTCTTATAAAGACGCTAATCCTATAGGATAAGGGCCCACCATTATGACCCCATTTAACCTCCATTCCTTATTCCAAATATGGCCACACTGGGGATTAGGGTTTCAACATACAAATTCTGCAGTGATACATTTAGACCATAACAAATGTACTCAAAAAATCTTTTTAGTTGGAAATCTCTTTTCTTGATATATCAGTTAGAATATTCACTCAAAGGTATGACACCTTCCTACCCTCATACTCTGAGACAGCTCTCATGTGTACAAATTGTTGTGTCAAATGGAAAGGCACACAATGAGAGTCACTATCCTAGATATGTAATTTCCAAACTGTAATCCATCAAATATGAAGACATGTCCCTCAAAAGATTGACCACTGGGTAAAATAAGTTAGAAAAGCACAACAAACTATTTTTCTCCTTTAGTTATGCATATGCATGCATGCTCAGTCATGTCCAACTCTTTTGTGACTCCATGGACTATAACCCACCAGTCTCCTCTGTCCATGAGATTTTTCTAGGCAAGAATACTGGAATGGGTTGCTATTTCCTCCTCCAGGGGATCTTCTTGACCCAAGGATTGAACGTGTGTCTCCTGTGTCTCCTATGGAAGGTGGATTCCTTACCACTGAGCCCCCCGGGATAGTTATAAGGCACACTAAAACTTTCGAGTCTGAGAAGTCCTACAGTAAAGAAATGTACTTCAAGTCATGTAATACAACATTTCCCAAAATTTTCGAACAAAGAACTCACAAAACAAAATTAAGCAAATAATGTCTTAAATCAATCTAATTAAGTCTCTAAAGTTTTCTTACTGGAAATTTCTTAAAGGACTACTTTCCTAATCTTTGTAACCAGATTCTTACAGAATTCCACTAGTTCTCTGGTTGAGAAAAGCAATATGGCCCTGCCAATTAAGCACAAATTAAAGAATATGAAGTTCTGTGAATTCTACTCCTGGTTCTGCTACCAACTTGTTCTACTTTTCCTGACTGTTTTTCAATCTCTTCTGCAGTAGGATTGTTTTATACTATGGTTGCTAAACATACTGAAAACTTCAAAGCTTCATATGTAGAATAAATCAAAACACAAAACTTCATAATCATGAAACCTAATTCATCCTTTTTCAGTTACAAGGATATAAGAGAAAAAAAACTTTCTAGTAAGCTGATCTATGCATTCAGAAAGCACGCATTGCTAATTTAGTACTATTCCTGTCTCTCAGATATAAGAGTATACCTCCAAGAATCTGCAGGGATACATTTAATATCATGCATGCCCGTGTGCATAGAGATACAGCACAGCTGTGCATGTGTGTAATGAAGTGGATAAAAATTAAGACATTCTGTTGTAAGAGCTCTCAAGTCATCCAAATTGATTACATAAGCTAACTGATCCACACATAATGGAAGATTACAGGCAGATCATTTCACATCTTACGAATATCTACAAAATGTTTAGTAGCAGTGTTAGTTGCTCAGTCGTGTCCAACTCTTTGCGATCCCACCTGGCTCCTCTGTCCATGGAATTCTCCAAATGCTGGAGTGAGTAGCATCCCTTCTCCAGGGGATCTTACTGATCCAGGGATCGAACCTCAGTTTCCTACATGGTAGGTGGATTCTTTACCATCTGAGCTTTAAACACAACTTCGCTTTAAACACAACTGCAAACATTATGTAGTTCCAGATGCTATCAAATTTTAACTTTTTATTGGCTTGCTAAAACACAAGATGATATCTAGGAGTTCCACATCCAAATCATGTTCTGTTCATCACTGTACTTGGCTTAAAACAATGGGCAAAAGGAAACTGGATCAATGAAACTTTTGAGGTAAGTCTCCACATTCCCATTGAAAAAAACCAGCTACACCCACAAAAGTTGCTTTAAAATAATCTAAAATCAATCCCACTTTTATATCTGGTTATAAATTAGATTAAAAGAACTGCAGGACAGTAAGCAGTGCTTTCATCCTCCTCCTTATCTAGGTCTTGCTTGTATGAACATGGAAAGTAGGTGAATATGGGCCAAAGGAGAACAGGAGAAATGGGACATAGACACTTTCGTGGCCTCATTCCACTGCAAATCTGATTAAAGAATGCCTTTAAAAAAATTTTTGGCCACATTGTGTGGCATGTGGGATCTTAGTTCCCCAGCTCAGCCGCTCAGTCATATGCAACTCTTTGCAACCCCATGGACTGCAGCATGCCAGGCTTCCCTGTCCATCACCATCTCCTGCAGCTCGCTGAAACTCATATCCATTGAGTCGGTAATGCCATCCAACCATCTCATCCTCTATCATCCCCTTCTCCTCCTGCCTTCAATCTTTCCCAGCATCAGGGTCTTTTCAACTGAGTCAGTTCTTTGCACCAGGTGATCAAAGTATTGGAGTTTCAGCTTCAACATCAATCCTTCCAATGAATATTCAGGACTGATTCCCTTTAGGATGGACTGGTTAGATCTCCTTGCAGTCCAAGGGACTCTCAAGAGTCTTCTCCAACACCACAGTTCAAAAGCATCAATTCTTCGGTGCTCAGCTTTCTTTATAGTCCAACTCTCACATCCATACATGACCACTGGAAAAACCAGAGCTTTGACTAGACAGACCTTTGTTGGCAAAGTAACGTCTCTGCTTTATAATATGCTGTCTAGGATGGTTATAGTTTTTCTTCCAAGGAGCAGGTGTCTTTTAATTTCATGGCTGTAGTCACCATCTGCAGTAATTTTGGAGCCCAAGAAAATAAAGTCTGACACTGTTTCAAAACCAGGGATCAAACCTGAGCTCCCTGAATTTGATGCATGGAATCTTAACCACTGAGCCTCCTGGGAAGTCCCAAGAATGCCTTTTTTTTTAATGCATTCTCATAGTACTCTTTTGTTTTTCTTTTACAACATTTATTACATATTCAATGACTTCTTTATTGTCTGAATTGCTTGAGAGACTATAAATTCCTTGAGAGGTAAAGATTAGGTTTGTTTTAATGACTTTCATATTCTATATGCCTTAGCACAATGCCTAGAATATAGTATATGCTCAATATTTATTCTTAATTGAAGTGAGGACAAATTGAGGAGTCAAACATCTCAGAAAAGGGGATTTCTAAGAAAGATTAAGAAGAAAGTCATAAATGCAGAAAAGGCAGTAAGAAGAAAAATTCTAACACTATGACCACATCACCACACTTACTGATATGTCTTATTTTCAGTGGGATAAAATCTAACATTTATATTATAAGCAGAGACTAACAAACTGTTACACAAACTCCAGAGCAGAACTACCAGTGTTCTTTAGAAGGGAAGAGAATTCATCTATGTTTGAAGCTAACTTAGTTAGCCACCTTATGTTGCCACATGCAGCACTGGGAACCCCAGAAGAACCTCACAGCACTGGAACCTCCTGCTAAAACTAAGATTTGTCAAGTTTACTGGATTTGAGCTAGGTTGAACCACAGTGCTCAAAGAGGAAATTTCAAATGATTCTGTGATTTAATGTAGTAATTAGGCAGGAGAAAAAAACATAAGAGAAAGAGAAAGAAATAGACCAAATCTTCAAAACAGATGTAAAAGTGACAAAGCATCATTGTTTCAGTCTGTTAGGGCCAGTGGTGTTGCTGGGGTCTCCTTGTAAGACTCTCAGGCACTCCTGCTCACTGCCCAGGTACTGCAGCAGAAAGAAATTCTGAGAGAGCTTTGGAGACCAAGACGTATGCTTGCTTGTACATCAGAAAGCGAAGACTTTCCAGAAGAATAATACATGTCACAGGAACCTGAGTTCAAGTTCTCAGGTATTATTGAGTAAGTCTCTTATTTTAAAATGTTATTTTGAAGGCTAAAGTTTAATGCTAAAAAGTATAAAGAAGAAATGTTTTTAAAATACCAGCGGGATTTTCTGAACTGTATACACATTACATGTCTATTCACTAGTAAAGTATTTAATGTGCTACCTATCCATAGGCTTCCCTGGTGGCTCAGTGGTAAAGAACCTGCCAATGCAGAAGACTCAAGTTCAATCCCCAGGTCAGTAAGAACCCCTGGAGAAGGAAGTGACAATCCACTTCAGTATTCTTGTCTGGAAAACCCCATGGACAGAGGAGCCTGGAGGGCTTCAGTCCCTAGGTTAGTACGCACTCACACACCTACCCGTACAGATAGAATATTAGTAAAACAATTTTTTCTTGATTTTTTAAACATAAAAACACAAGTGTCCATTACATTCCTTTGTTTCCGTTTCTCAATTATCATACATTATCCCAAAGCTCCAGGATGACTCTATAGTCCACCATTGCTCTGGGAATTTGAAAAATTCCCAAAAATAAATCTTCAAGGTTTATTTATACATCAGAAAATAAGTGCAGGATATTTAAGAGAGAAAATAACGTTAGACAGATGGGTTGATTTAACTTCCATGGGGATATAATGAGCAGCTCATTTGCACATTGTAATTTAAAACTGAAAAAAAACTCATTGAATTAATGGGATGATTATATTTTTAGCAATCAAGGATGGGTTACTTGAATTGTATGCACTGTATATAAAATTTCTTTTTAATATTAAATTCCAAAAAAACTTAGAAAAAATACATGTTGAGACAATTTGACCTACAATGTAGTTGCTGTCAGAATAGAGGAAAGAGTGGATACCCCTGTATTTATAGAGCCAGAGGTAAGAAAATGGGAGAGGGAATACTGGTTACATAAGACCAAAAGAAAAGGGAATCTGAATGGCATAAGCAGAAACTGAAGCTATAGGAATATCATTATCTCAGCCATTTTCAAAGGACATAAATTAAGTGGGAGGGACTCATTTTACTTGCATATAGAAAAGGACATTCACAAGTATATACCTTCCTTTTTTGCATCAATCCCAAATATCTTCACTAATATCCTTACTATTTGACTTTAGCTGCCTGAGTTTGATAATGAATTCACCAAAAGAAATTTCTAGTGACAGGAAAAGATAGATTTACAATTTTCCCTTGAGATCTCAAACGTAAATTCATTATTTCTTAACCCTCAAAGTTGCAGGTGCTTTCCATTTTTACATTTTTTTCTGACTTGTCTACCACTGGATATTACAAACAAATTTTAGCTATTTTTCATAAAAGGCCATGCATTAAAATCTCACTTCAGTGACTAAGCCTTACAACAGAAGGAACTCTGTTCCAATTACTACTGGGTTCTTCACCAAGTGTTTTATTCATCAAACTCTTCCTGTGGTGCTAAAGTTCCAACCTGCTCAGAGTATTCTTTCCCTTTTAGGGTATTTGTTACTCTCTGATAGCTCCCTTTTCTCAAGAATTCTTTCACTTAAGCAATCCTGGCTTATTTTAGCAAAAATTTTATCCTCACTAGGCAAAAAAACTTACTGAAGCTGCCACCTGTTGAACATTTTCAATTTCCACTATTTCCTTTCAATAAAAAGCTTACCAGAAATACAATAATTCTGAAAGTGTTCTCTCTGGCTCTTTGTTTAATGTTTGAAAAATTTTCCACTGATGTATTATTTCTTTTGATATTATACATTCTATTACTGCATTTTACTACTGCCAAATCGAATGCAGATGGTTTCAGTGTAGAAGCCACATCTACCCCTGGTCTCTTTCCTAATCAGAGTTCTTCTTGGGACTTTCATTTTCAAACTGTTGATCCCAAGAGTCTTTGGCCTTGTCTCTATGACTTATCAGTTCTCTATAAAATTACTTTCCCCTCTCCAAAGGTAAAACACTGAGATTATTACAGAATGGCTTTTCTACATCACCACAACCACTATTCTTTTACATTTGTCATCACTCAAATCACTGTTTCAAATACACATCCCTAATACATCATACAGACATCATCAGGTCGGGTGTAACGTTACTTTCTGAGTACTTGTTTAACTTCCTGTCTCCACCCATGAGTTATCAATATTCACCATATTTTCCCCATCTGTAGGTTCAATGCTGATTTGTTTTTACCTATTTTCTATCCTTAATTAGGCCAAAACAAAAACTATGTTCTCAACCTTCTCAGCTACAAAAACTTCAAAAATCTATATACAGTGATATAGTGAAAAAAAAATAACAAGGGAAAAACAACCCCACTCTAAATGTTGAAAATTCCCATTAACTCATTGTAGTAGGTTGAATGTTGTGCTGTTCTTAGTTGCTCAGTCGTATCTGACTCTTTGTGACCCCAAGGACTATAGCCTGCCAGGCTCCTCTGTCCATGGGGATTCTCCAGGCAGGAATACTAGAGTGCACTGCCATGCCCTCCTCCAGGGGATCTTCCCAACCCAGGGATCAAACCCAGGTATCCCACATTGCAGGCAGATTCTTTACCATCTGAGCCATGAGGGAAGCCCAGGGAAGGCTGAATGGTGACCCTCTGAAAGATATGCCATGTCCCAGAATCTGTGAAAAAGCAACTTTGCAGATTATTCACGTTAAGGAGTCTCAGACGAAATCATCTGAGATGATCCAGGCGGCAGGTTTCCTTGGAAGAGATGGAAGTGAAGACACAAAGGACAAGGCCACGTGAAGAGGGAGGCAGAGCCTGCAGCTCTGCATTCACAGTCAAGCAATGCCTAGAGTCACTAAAAGCTGGAGGAGTGAGAAAAGGCTGTCTCCTAGAGACTTTAGAATGAACACAGCCCTGCCAACACCTTGATTTCAGACTTCTGGCCTCCAGACCTGTGAGAGAATAAATTTCTGCTTTTTTAAGCCACCCAGTTTATGACAGTGTGTTATAGCAACCTTAGAAAACTGATAAACCTATTATGAGTTTAGAGTTTATTAGAATAAGAACACTCAAGTTGAGACCACTGAATGCAAATACTCACAGGAATCACCAAATTTGAGTCCCCTGATGGTTCATTCATTCAGTAAATATTGAACACTTATTATTTTCAGGGTTTGTGCCAATTATGGGCTTCCTTGGTGGCTCAAACAGTAAAGAATCTGCTTGCGTACAATCACCAAGGACATAGAAGAAGTAAAGAATAAGCAAACAAACATGTATAACACAATTACTGATATTAAAAATACTCTAGAAGGAACAAATATCAGAATAGCTGAGGCAGAAGAATGGATAAGTGAGCTGGAGGATAGAATGGTGGAAATAACTGCTGAAAAGCAGAATAAAGGAAAAGGAATGAAAAGAATTGAAAATATCCTCAGAGACCTTTGGGATATTATTAAACATACCAACATTCCAGTTATAGGGGTCCCAGAGGAAGAAGAAAGAAAGAAAAGCACTGAGAAAATTTTTGAAGAAATTATAGTTGAAAACTTTCCCAACGTGGGAAAGGAAATAGTCAATCAAGTTCAAGAAGCACAGAGAGTCCCTTACAGATTAAACCCAAGGAGAAACACATCAAGACACATATTAATCAAGCTAACAGAGATTAAGCACAATATTAAAAGCAGCAAGGGAAAAGCAAAAAGTAACATACAAAGGAAAACCCATATGATTAACAGTGGATCTTTCAGCAGAAACTCTACAGGCCAGAAGGGAATGGCAGGATATATTTACAATACTGAAAGATAAAAATCTACAACCAAGATTACTATACCCCGCAAAGATGTCATTCAAAATTAATGGAGAAATCAAAAGCTTTACAGACAAGCAGAAGTTAAGAGAATCCAGCACCACCAAACCAGCACTGCAACAAATACTAAAGGGACTTACATATCCAGTAAACACAAGAGAAAGGAAAGACCTACAAAAACAAACCCAAAATCAATCAAGAAAATACCAATAGGAACATATGTATCAATAATTACCTTAAATGTAAATGGATTAAATGCACCAACCAAAAGATACAGACTGACTGAATGGATAGAAAAACAAGACCCATATATATGCTGCCTACAGGAGACCCTAGAGACATATACAGACTGAAAGTAAAAGGATGGGAAAAGATATTCCACGCATATGAAAACCAAAAGAAAGCTGGAGTGGCAATTCTTATTTCAGACAAGACTTTAAAGAATATTATAAGAGACAAAGAAGGACACTACATAATGATCAAGGGTTCAATCCATGAAGAAGACATCACAAGTGTCTATGCACCCAACACAGGAGCACCTCAATACATAAGGCAAACACTAACAGGTGTAAGAGGAGAAATCAACAGCAACACAATAATAGTAGGGGACTTTAACACCCCCTCTTTCACCACTGGACAGATCATCAAATCAGAGAATCAATAAGGAAACACAAACCCTAAATGAAACATTAGACCAAATGGACCTAACTGATATCTTCAGGACTTTCCATCCAAATGCAGAAGGCTACACTTTTTTCTCAAGTGCACGTGGAACATTCTCCAGGATAGACCACATCTAGGGCCACAAGCCAAGCCTCAGTAAATTTAAGAAAATAGAGATCATATCAAAGATGTTCTCTGACCACAATGCTACGAGACTAGATATCAACTACAGGGGGGGAAAAGCAAAAAACACAAACTCATGGAGATTAAAAAATACATTAATAACAAAGAGGTAACTGAAGATATAAGAAAGGAAATCAAAAGATTCCTAGAAACAAATGACAATGAACACGATGACCCAAAACCTATGGGATTCAGCAAAAGCAGTTCTAAGAGGGAGGTTTATAGCAATACAATACCTCAACAAACAATAAAAGCATCGAATAGACAGACTAACTCTACATCTTTTTTTAATATAAATTTATTTTAATTGGAGGCTAATTACTTTACAATATTGTATGGGTTTTGCCATACATTGACAAGAACCCGCCACGGGTATACATGTGTTCCCCATCCTGAACCCCCCTCCCACCTTCCTCCCCATACCATCCCTCTGGGTCTTCCCAGTGTACCAGCCCCGAGCATCCTGTATCATGCATCGAACCTGGACTGCCGATTCGTTTCACATGTTATTATACATGTTTCAATGCCATTCTCCCAAATCATCCCACCCTCACCCTTTCCCACAGAGTCCAAAAGACTGTTTTATACATCTGTGTCTCTTTTGCAGTCTCGTATACAGGGTTATTGTTACCATCTTTCTAAATTCCATATATATGCGTTAGTATACTGTATTGATGTTTTTCTTTCTGGCTTACTTCACTCTGTATAATCGGCTCCAGTTTCATCCACCCCATTAGAACTGATTCAAATGTATTCTTTTTAATGGCTGAATAATACTGCATTGTGTATATGTACCACAGCTTTCTTATCCATTCATCTGCTTATCCATTGCTTCCATGTCCTGGCTATTATAAACAGTGCTGCGATGAACACTGGGGTACACGTGTCTCTTTCCCTTCTGGTTTCCTCAGTGTGTATGCCCAGCAGTGGGATTGCTGGATCATAAGGCAGTTCTATTTCCAGGTTTTTAAGGAATCTCCACACTGTTCTCCATAGTAGCTGTACTAGTTTGCATTCCCACCAACAGTGTAAGATGGTTCCCTTTTCTCCACACCCTCTCCAGCATTTATTGCTTGTAGACTTTTGGATCGCAGCCATTCTGATTGGCGTGAAAAGGTACCTCATTGTGGTTTTGATTTGCACTTCTCTGATAATGAGTGATGTTGAGCATCTTTTCACGTGCTTGTTAGCCATCTATATATCTTCTTTGGAGAAATGTCTGTTTAGGTCTTTGGCCCATTTTTTGATTGGCTCATTTATTTTTCTGGAATTGAGCTGCAGGAGTTGCTTACATATTTGAGATTAATCTTTGTCAGTTGCATCATGTGCTATTATTTCCTCCCATTCTGAAGGCTGTCTTTTCACCTTGCTAATAGTTTCCTTTGTTGTACAGAAGCTTTTAAGTTTAATTAGGTCCCATTTGTTTATTTTTGCTTTTATTTCCAATATTCTGGGAGGTGGGTCATAGAGGATCCTGCTGTGATTTATGTTGGAGAGTGTTTTGCCTATGTTCTCCTCTAGGAGTTGTATAGTTTCTGGTCTTACAGTTAGATCTTTAATCCATTTTGAGTTTTTTTGCATGGTGTTAGGAAGTGTCATTCTTTATAAGTGGTTGACCAGTTTTCCCAGCACCACTTGTTAAAGAGATTGTCTTTTCTCCATTGTATATTCTCGCCTCCTTTGTCAAAGATAAGGTGCTCAACATCACTCATTATCAGAGAAATGCAAATCAAAACCACAATGAGGTACCATTTCACACCAGTCAGAATGACTGCTATCCAAAATTCTACAAGCAATAAATGCTGGAGAGGGCGTGGAGAAAAGGGAACCCTCTTGCATATCTGGTGGGAATATAAACTGATACAGCCACTATGGAAGACAGTATGGAGACTCCTGAAAAAGCTAGGAATAGAACCACCATATGACCCAGGAATCCCACTCCTAGGCATATACCCTGTGGCTGCTGCTGCTAAGTCACTTCAGTTGTGTCCAACTCTGTGTGACCCCATAGACGGCAGCCCACCAGGCTTCCCCATCGCTGGGATTCTCCAGGCAAGAACACTGGAGTGGGTTGCCATTTCCTTCTCCAATGCATGAAAGTGAAAAGTGAAAGTGAAGTCTCTCAGTCATGTCTGACTCCTAGCGACCCCATGGACTGCAGCCTACCAGGCCCCTCCGTCCATGGGATTTTCCAGCCAAGATTACTGGAGTGGGGTGCCATTGCCTTCTCCGGCATATACCCTAAGGAAACCAAAATTGAAAAATACACATGTCCTCCAATGTTCACTGCAGCACTTACAATAGCTATAAAATGGAAGCAACGTATATGTCCATCAACAGATGAATGGATAAAGAAACTGTGGTATGTATACACAACGGAATACTACTCAGCCATAAAAAGGAATGCATTTGAATCTGTTCTAATGAGGTGGACAAAATTAGAGCCTACTGTACAGAGTGAAGTCAGAAAGAAAAACATAAATATCATATACTGACACGTATATATGGAATCTGAAGAGATAGCACTGATGAATTTATTTTCAGGGCAGCAATGGAGAAACAGACAATGGAGAAACAGAGAACAGACCTATGGACACAGTGGAAGGAGAGGAGGGAGAAGGAGAGATGTATAAGCAGAGTAACACAGAAATTTACAACAGCATATGTAAAATAGATAGCCGATGGGCATTTGCTATATGACTCAGGGAACTCCAACAGGGGCTCTGTGACAGGCTGAAGGGTGGGACAGGGAGGGAGATGGGAGGAAGGGGACATGGGTGTACCTATGGCTGACTCATTGATATATGACAGAAAACCACAAAAGTCTGTAAAGTAATTACTTTTTAATTAAAAATTTTTTAAAAATCTGCCTGCAATGCAGGAGACCTGGGTTCAATCCCTGGGTCAGGAAGATCCCCTATTACTATGAATAGATGGGTAAGCAAAGAGTTGTTCCTGCCTAAATAGAGCAAGACATGGTTAGTGTTTTAGTCCCAAACAAAACCAAAGACAACTTCAATTTCTCAAGGAAAAGAAAGCTTGAAAGTGCTTTTTAACTGTTTTCAAGTTCTTAATTATGTGTCAAGTAATTAATAGCATGTGAATAAGTTTTCTTCCAAACACGCAGCTCCAAAAACTAAGGAAAAAAATATTTTGCCAAATATATTTTGGACTTTATTGAGTTTACGTCTTTAGGAATATGTTTGGAAGTACACAGTGAAGTTAAGTATCACAATAGTGATAAAAAAAAGTATACCATCATGTAAGTAAGTGCTGTTTGATTGTTTTTGAAAAGTTCGACACACTTCATGCACGTTAAGCATTTTTTTTCCCTGTAGGACAGACAAATTTGTGGAATTCATAAGGTAGAGTGAAACATGGAGATTTTCTGTTTAACCATACCACATGTGTTAATAATAACAACTATCGTTTACTGTGATGATTATTTTCCAGGCTCTTTATGAAGTGTTGTGCACAAAGGATCTCTCCTAATCCCTAAAACAACCATAAAGAGGTTGACTTTCTTTGAAGTCAGCCATTTACCTGCATTCCTGAGACCCTCATGCCCTTCCCAGATAAATGACCAAGGGTTTGTAAGATTCTGCAACCTCTCTCTTATTGCCCATCTATGCCTTCTCCTGGGCTTCCCAGGTGGCACTAGCAGTAAAGAATTCACCTTCTGGTACAGGAGCCATAAGAGGTATGTGTTCCATTCCTGGGTTAGGAAGATCTCCTGGAGAAGGAAATGGCAACCCACTCCAGTATTCTTGCCTGGAGAATCCCATGGATGGAGGAGCCCGACAGGCTTCAGTTCATGGGGTTGCACAGAGTGGGACACGACTGAGTGACTAAGCCACCAGCACCACAAAGAAACTTAGCAGGCACACGCCTTCTCCTATTCCTCCTCTCCTGCAGTTAACCATTGAAATGACCATCTCAGTCCTAGAAATATGACCCAAAGTAAGGACAGATCTATGAAAAAGTCTCCATTCTTCATTAAGTAGAACTGAAGATAAAAACAATGCCAGGCTTGAGGGGACTTTGCTGTGACCTCCAAGCAGCCCTCAGACATACCAACACAAATGTGCCAACATACTGTTAATTTAGAGTTCATCCTTTCCTCCCCTCATCACTCTTATGTTTATCCTGCCTATGGATGGCCCAGAGCAGTAGCACTACTAAGTGGATTCTATGTTAGAATTAGTGTAGAATTTGCTGATTGTCTGTAGTCTGATTGACCCATGGTAAAAACCTAAAAGAAGGGCCTTTAATAGAGCCTGAAGGAATCTGCTGTCACAAGGCGTATCATAAAAGGTCACACAACCACTAGTTTTCAAACCTCCCAAGTGTTGTTAAAATTAAAAATGCTGCTTCTCAGGCTCCACCTCAAGTCTACTGAATCAAGAGCACAGGCTTGAGGCCTGGAAATCTGCACTATTAAGATGCCCAGTTGTCTCTCATGTGCCTGAACAATGGAAGCCACTCATCAAGGGAATTACCCTAAGAAGTGATTATTAAGTGCACTTATGCCTGTTTCAAAGATTTATATGGAGGGCAAGGAAGGAGAACAGAATAATCTCAATAGAGGAGGACTAGTTTCTGGCCTTACATTTACGTCTTTACCTATAGCCTGTTATACAGAGTGAAGTAAGTCAGAAAAACAAAAACAAATATCATGTTAACGTGTATACACACACACACACACACACACACACACATATATACATCAGTTCAGTTCAGTTCAGTCACTCAGTCGTGTCTGACTCTTTGCGACCCCATGAACTGCAGCACGCCAGGCCTCCCTGTCAATCACCAACTCCTGGAGTTCACTCAAACTCACGTCCATTGAGTTGGTGATGCCATCCAGCCATCTCATCCTCTGTCGTCCCCTTCTCCTCCTGCTCCCAATCCCTCCCAGCATCAGAGTCTTTTCCAATGAGTCAACTCTTCGCATGAGGTGGCCAAAGTACTGGAGTTTCAGCTTTAGCATCATTCCTTCCAAAGAAATCCCAGGGCTGATCTCCTTTAGAATGGACTAGTTGGATCTCCCTGCAGCCTAAGGGACTCTCAAGAGTCTTCTCCAACACCACAGTTCAAAAGCATCAATTCTTCGGCCCTCAGCTATCTTCACAGTCCTACTCTCACATCCATACATGACCACTGGAAAAACCATAGCCTTGACTAGACAAACCTTTGTTGGCAAAGTAATGTCTCTGCTTTTCAGTATGCTATCTAAGTTGGTCATAACTTTTCTTCCAAGGAGATATATATATATATATATATATGCAGAAGACCTGGGTTGGGAAGATCCCCTAGAGATCTAAGCTATCTAAGTTGGTCATAACTTTTCTTCCAAGGAGATATATATATATATATATATATATATATATATATATATATATATATATGCAGAAGACCTGGGTTGGGAAGATCCCCTAGAGAAGGGAAAGGCTACCCACTCCAGTATTCTGGCCTGGAGAATTGCATGGATGGTATAGTCCACGGGATTGCAAAGAATCTGAGCAACTGAGCAACTTTCACTTTACATAAGCTAGAAAAGAGGTACTGATGAACCTACTTGCAGGGCAGGAATAGAGACACAGATGTAGAGAACAGACTTGTGGACCCAAGTGGACACAGCAGGGGAGGGAGAGGGTGCGATGAATTGGGAGAGGAACACTGAAACATACACACTATCATGTGTAAAACAGACAGCTAGTGGGAAGCTACTGCATAAGACAGGGAGCTCTACCTGGTGTTCAGTGACAACCTCGAGAAGTGAGATGTGGACAGGGGAGGGAGGAAGGCTCAAGAAGAAGGGGATATATGTACAGTTATAGCAGATTCATGCTACTGTATGGCAGAAACCAACAGAACACTGTAAATTAATTGTCTGTTAATTAAAATTTCTTAAAAAAAAAAAAAAAAAAGCTCTAAACCAATGGAAAGAAAACTGTATTAGAATTCCAAAGACCTGGTTCTATGCTCAACTCCACTATTCATTAATTGATTTGTTAAAAATATATTAACTACCTGTGCATGCTCAGTCACTTCAGTCGTGTCTGACTTTTTTGCCACCCCATGGACTGTACTCCACTAGGCTCCTCTATCCAAGCAATTCTCCAGGCAAGAACACTGGAGTGGGTTGCCATTTCCTCTCCAGGGTATCTGCCTGACCCAGGGATCAAATTGGTGTTTCCCGTGTCTCTTGCATGGCAGGCAGAGTTTTTAACTGAGCTATCTGGGAAGCATTTAACTACTTCAGTTCAGTTCTGTGGCTCAGTCGTGTCTGATTCTTTGCAACCCCATAGACTGAAGCACAGGCTTTCCTGTCCATCACCAACTCTTGGAGTTTGCTCAAACTCATGTCCATCAAGTTGGTGATGCCATCCAACCATTTCATTCTGTCGGTCCCTTCTCCTCCTGCCTTCAATCTTTCCCAGCATCAGGGTCTTTTCCAAGGAGTCAATTCTTTGCATCAGGTGGCCAAAGTACTGGAGCTTCAGCATCAGTCCTTCTATTGAATATTCAGAATGGATCTCCTTTAGGATGGACTGGTTGGATCTCCTTGCAGTCCAATGGACCCTCAAGAGTCTTCTCCAACACCAGTTCAAGGGAATCAATTCTTTGATGCTCAGCTTTCTTTATAGTCCAACTCTCACATCCACACATGACTACTGGAAAAGCTACAGCTTTGATTATACAGACCTTGTCAGCAAAGTAATCTCTCTGTATTTTAATATGCTGTCCAGGTTGGTCATGGCTTTTCCAAAGAGCAAGCATCTTTTAATTTCATGGCTGCAGTCATCATCTGCAGTGATTTTGGAGCCCCAAAAAATAAAGTCTGACACTGTTTCCATTGTTTCCCCATCTATTTGCCATGAAGTGATGGCACCGGATGCCATGATGTTTATTTTTTGAATGTTGAGTTTTAAACCAGCTTTTTCACTCTCCTCTTTCACTTTCATCAAGAGGCTCTTTACTTCGTCTTCACTTTCAGCCATAAGGGTGGTGTCATCTGCGTAACTGAGATTATTGATATTTCTCCCAGCAAACTGGATTCCAGCTTGTGCTTTATCCAGCCTGGCATTTCACATGATATACTCTGCATATAAGTTAAATAAGCACAGTGACAATATACAGCCTTGACATACTCCTTTTCCTATTTGGAACCAGTCTTTTGTTCCATGTCCAGTTCTAACTTTTGCTTCTTGACCTGCATACAGGTTTCTGAGGAGGCAGGTCAGGTGGTCTGGTAGTCCCATCTCTTGAAGAATTTTCCAGTTTGTTGTGATAGACACAGTCTAAGGCTTTGACATAATGAATAAAGCAGAAGCAGATATTTTTCTGGAACTCTCTTGCTTTTTCGATGATCCAACAGATGTTGGCAATTTGATCTCTGGTTCCTCTGTCTTTTCTAAATCCAGCTTGAACATCTGGAAGTTCACAGTTCATGTTCTGTTGAAGTCTGGCTTGGGGAATTTTGAGCATTACATTGCTAGCATGTGAGACGAGTGCAATTGTGCAGTAGTAGTTTGACTATTCTTTGGCATTGCCTTTCTTTGGGATTGGAATGAAAACTGATCTTTTCCAGTCCTGTAGCCACTGCTGAGTTTTCCAAATTTGCTGGCATATTAAGTACAGCACTTTCACAGCATCATCTTTTAGGATTTGAAATAGCTCAACTGGAATTCCATGACCTCCATTAACTTTTTTGGTCATGATGGTTCCTAAGGCCCACTTGACTTCACATTCCAAGATGTCTGGCTCTAGGTGAGTGATCACACCATTTTGGTTATCTGGGACATGAAGATCTTTCTTGTATAGTTCTTCTGTGTATTGCTCTTCCGTGTATTCTCTTCTTTATATCTTCTGCTTCTGTTAGGTCCATATCATTTCTGTCCTTTATTGAGCCCATCTTTGCATGACATGTTCCCTTGGTATCTCTAATTTTCTTGAGGAGATCTCTAGTCTTTCCCATTCTATTGTTTTCCTCTATTTCTTTGCACTGATCACTAAGGAAGGCTTTCGTATCTCTCCTTGCTCTTCTTTGGAACTCTGCATTCAGATGGGTATATCTTTCCTCTTCTCCTTTGCCTTTAGCATCTCTTCTTTTCACAGCTATTTGTAAAGCCTCCTCAGACAACCATTTTGCCTTTTTGCATTTCTTTTTCTTGGGGATGGTCTTGATCACTGCCTCCTGAACAATGTCACAAACCTCCATCCATAGTTCTTCAGGCACTTTATCAATCAGATCTAATCCCTTGAATCTGTCACTTCCACTGTATAATCCTAAGGGATTTGATTTAGGTCATACCTGAATAGTCAAGTGGTTTTCCCTACTTTCTTCAATTTAAGTCTGAATTTGGCAATAAGGAGTTCATGATCTGAGCCACAGTCAGATCCTGGTCTTGTTTTTGCTAACTGTATAGAGCTTCTCCATCTTTGGCTGCAAAGAATATAATTAATCTGATTTCAGTATTGACCATCTGGTGATGTTCATGTGTACAGTCTTCTCTTGTGTTGTTAGAAGAGGGTGTTTACTATGAGCAGTGTGTTCTCTTGGCAAAACTCTGTTAGCCTTTGCCCTGCTTCATTTTGGACTCGAAGGCCAAATTTGCCTGTTACTTCAGGTATCTCTTGACTTCCTACTTTTGCATTCCAGTCCCCTGTCATGAAAAGGACATATTTTTTGAGTGTTAGTTCTAGAAGGTTTTGTAGGTCTTCATAGAACTGTTCAACTTCTGCTTCTTCAGTATTACTGGCTGGGGCATAGACTTGGATTACTGTGATATTGCATGGCTTGCCTTGGAAATGAAGAGATCATTCAGTCATTTTTGAGACTGCACTCAAGAATTGCATTTCGGACTCTCTTGTTGACTGAGTCAACAAATCCCTCCATTTCTTCTAAGGGATTCTTGACCACAGTAGTAGATATAATGGTCATCTGAATTAAATTTGCCCGTTCCAGTCCATTTTAGTTTGCTGATTCCTAAAGTGTTGATGTTCACTCTTGCCATCGCCTGTTTGACCATTTCTAATTTACCTTGATTCATGGACCTAATATGCCAGGTTCCTATGCAATATTGTTCTTTATAGCATCAGACTTTACTTCCATCACCAGTCACATCCACAACTGGGCATATTTTCACTTTGGCTCTGTTTCTACATTCTTTCTGGAGTTATTTCTCCACTCTTCTCCAGTAGCATGTTGGGCACCCACCTACCTATGGAGCTCATCTTTCAGTGTCATATCTTTTTGCCTTTTCATACTGTTCATGTAGCAAACATTGAACTACGCTCTGGGGATACAGCAGTAGGCAAACCCCTAGACTCAATGGCCCGTAAGATAGACAGACAATAACAAATAAATACATGCTGTTGGGTAAAATATAAGTGCTCTGAAGAAAAATAGAGTTGGGGATAACAAGTGATGAGAGTGATATTATTTAATGTAGGGTGGTCAGACCTGAAAAGTGAGGGAAATGAGGGACCAACCCATGTAGGTATCTATAGAGAGCATCCAGGCTGGTGGAAGAGCAAGTGGAAAGCTGTGAGGAAACATGTCTGTTGCAGACAAGGAAGAGAAGGAAACTGGTGTGGCTGGAGCAACACCCACTGCTGCAGCGAGTGAGCTGATTACAGTGGGTTTTATTCTCCTCACTCCTTAAGCTTTATTTCCTCAATATGTATTTATAGGTTACACTGAATTTCCTGTGTTTTGACCCATGGCAGGCTTGGTCTGTGAAGTTCTGATTTAATCTTCTAAATATTAATAGAAGGGTGACTTGAGAAAGAGCCAAGCTTATGCTGAAATAAATCAATCAGCTAGTTATCTACATAATCCTACTGCCAAGGTTTTAAAACCTTTCTCTGACATCTCTACCTATAAAGTCATCCTGTTGAGTAAGAAAGACAGAAGAACCCATTGTATTTCAGTGACTGCTATCTTTAGTAACTTGTTTTCTTGAGATGCAGAGAGAACCCTGGCGTTCTAGTTCCTAGCCAGGAACATAAAAAGTTTTGTTTTTCAGATTAGCTAAGAGTCAACAACCTGGATGTTTACTCAGACACAGAATGACTTGGGGGTGGAGATGGAGGTGTGGAAAATAAGCTACAATAAAATTGTGTTTCCACAAGGAAAAAAGGGAGAGGAAGAAGAAAGCCAGAGAGGTGTCTTCATGTAACCAGGACTCATCATGGAATCACACTAATCAGGTCCTGGGCAGATCAGAAGCAACATGAAGACAGCATGTGAACCCAACTGTGCACACGGAAGGTTCTGAATGACAGAATCCCTTGACTGGAGCTCAAGGATCAAAAGAGAAAGGGGGAAAATCTGCTTGTATTTTTCAAGACTGATAATCACCATTTTGCTTTATATATATATACATAATGTAATATATGTATAATTATATATAATGGTTTTTCCAGTGGTCATGTATGTATGTGAGAGACTGTGAAGAAAGCTGAGTGCCGAAGAATTGATGCTTTTTTTTTTTTAAACTACAAACTTATTTATTCTTGAAAGAGTTTGTCCTGTACTTTATTTTTATTTATTTATTTTATTTTTTTACTTTTTGGAAGTTGGGAATTTTTTTTTCTAATTTTATTTTATTTTTAAACTTTACATAATTGTATTAGTTTTGCCAAATATCAAAATGAATCCGCCACAGGTATACATGTGTTCCCCATCCCGAACCCTCCTCCCTCCTCCCTCCCCATACCATCCCTCTGGGCCGTCCCAGTGCACCAGCCCCAAGCATCCAGCATCGTGCATCGAACCTGGACTGGCAAATCGTTTCCTACATGATATTTTACATGTTTCATTGCCATTCTCCCAAATCTTCCCACCCTCTCCCTCTCCCACAGAGTCCATAAGACTGTTCTATACATCAGTGTCTCTTTTGCTGTCTCGTACACCGGGTTATTGTTACCATCTTTCTAAATTCCATATATATGCGTTAGTATACTGTATTTATGTTTTTCCTTCTGGCTTACTTCACTCTGTATAATAGGCTCCAGTTTCATCCACCTCATTAGAACTGATTCAAATGTATTCTTTTTAATGGCTGAGTAATACTCCATTGTGTATATGTACCACAGCTTTCTTATCCATTCATCTGCTGATGGACATCTAGGTTGCTTCCATGTCTTGGCTATTATAAACAGTGCTGCGATGAACATTGGGGTACACGTGTCTCTTTCCCTTCTGGTTTCCTCAGTGTGTATGCCCAGCAGTGGGGTTGCTGGATCATAAGGCAGTTCTATTTCCAGTTTTTTAAGGAATTGATGCTTTTGAACTGTGGTGCTGGAGAAGACTCTCGAGAGTCCCTTGGACTGCAAGGAGATCCAACCAGTCCATTCTGAAGGAGATCAGCCCTGGGTGTGCATTGGAAGGACTGATGCTGAGGCTGAAACTCCAGTACTTTGGCCACCTCATGCAAAGAGTTGACTCATTGGAAAAGACCCCGATGCTGGGAGAGATTGGGGGCAGGAGGAGAAGGGGACGACAGAGGATGAGATGGCTGGATGGCATCACCAACTCAATGCATATGAGTTTGGGTGAACTCTGGGAGTTGGTGATGGACAGGGAGGCCTGGCGTTCTGCAATTCATGGGGTTGCAAATGGTCGGACACGACTGAGTGACTGATCTGAACTGATATTCTATATATACTGCTTTACATATATATATAAAATTTAACTTGCATTAGTGGACATTTCAGCTTCCCAGGTGGCACTAGTGGTAAAGAACCTGCCTGCCAATACAGGAAACATAAGAGAAATAGGTTTGATTCCTGGTTCAGGAAGATTCCCCTGGAGGACGCCATCACAACCCACTCCAGTATTCTTGCCTGGAGAGTCTCATGGACAGAAGAGCCTGGCAGGTTAAGGTTCATATGGTTTCAAAGAGTCGGCCACAACTGAAGTGACTAAGCACGCACACAGTGGGCAGTTCACTCACTGCCCAGCTGCTTCTTCTCAGCCTCTTCTGCCTCCCATTCCTCTTTTCTAAGGGCCCAGCAGTCTGCCTGATTTATAGCCACACAGAGTCCCATTGCCCACCATCAAAACACATTTTTAAAAGACCCAGGCATATGTAGTTCCTTCTACTTGTGTACTTGTTTATATTTAGAGCATAGATTTTATTTGGGGAAAATAAAAGAAAGCCTTTCAGAAATAAAAAACATTGGCTAGAGATTACCTTCTTGGTATGAAAAGAAAGAAAACCATGATTGGGGGAGAGGGGGTGTTAAAACTAGTTTTTTTCTGTGTAGAGTACTAAATTGAACAAAGAATAAAAACAAAAGAACACCACAAACATAATCTATTCTCCCTGGATATGGTAGAGAATCCAGCCAGGTATTCACCATTTATCAAGTAATTGTATTCTTGGCTATAAAGCTCATAACTACATTCTGTGAGTTGCACCAGTTCAGAATTTGGGTTTATCAGTAAGTACACTTTTAGAACCAAAAATAATCAGTAGTTTAGTTGCCCTTTGCTTTGTACTGCTACCAAAAAAATTTCTCAAAATTATGTCACTACTGGACTCCACAGAGTGAAACTGGTTGTTTTCACTGATTTTCACAAAATTCTTGCAATGTTTCTCAAATCAAATTCAAAACACCCATTCTTCCAGCCATGTGAAATATGTAGTTAGAAACATTGCATGGAAAATGACATAGTTTAATCCTTTTGATATTGATTTGCTCCAGAGTTCAGACCTTTGCTCCTCCTCTGCACTCTACACACATGTCTCTGGGCAATTTCATCTATTTCCATAGCTGATTAAATGCAGGCTTATTTCCAGCCCAGAGTCATGTATCTAATGCCTACTTAGCATCTACAAATATTACATGGAGGAAAGAAACAGGACATAAGGATGAACTAACATTGTGGATGATCCACATAGCTCCTCTCACTCTTTACCACAAAACTCTGCCTCCTCTTACATACACATCATGTCTTGAATGGCTCCACCTTCCTTCCACCCACCCAGCTAAACCAGAAACTGAAGAAGAGAGAGCATAGATTCTTTGCTCTCACTTCACCACACATCCAACCAGTTGGAAGGCATTTTAAATTACATATCAGAAATATTTTAGATTATGATCTTTTTTTCTATACCTTCACCTCCAATGCCACTGTTCAGGCCCTTCTCATTTTCCACATGGTTGATGTAGCAGCTTCAGCTCTGCTCCCTCCCTGTCATCACAGCTTCAGCCAAGTTATCCAAAACACAGATATAATAATGTCCTTCTCTTGCTAGAATCTTGTAATGACTATCAATTATGCTCACAAAAAGTTCCAATGTTTCCAAGCAGTCCCTCTTATACACCTTACACAGCACCGAAGCTAACCTGTACATATTTCCCTGGGAATGCAATACTGAAACCATAGGGCTTTTGCAAGTGCTTTTTCCACGCCTCCAGGAAAACTCTTTCAGTCTTTTCCTCCTCCTCACCTTGTCAAGTGCTCCTTCTGTGCCAGCATAGTTCTACAGTGACCTTTAACATGCTGTATTCTCTTCCTCAGAGTTGTCCTTCTGATCTTTGAGACTGCAGATTCCTTGAAATCAGAAACTATGTCTTTCCCCTGCGTATCCCCAGAATCCAGCACAGTGTCAGGAGCCTAGGAGGCTCTCTGAAGGATGTTGTCCAAAGTTCCTTACCCACCTGTAACAATCTTGCGATGTAGGGAGCTATGGCTATTTGAGAGGCAGCAAGGTATATGTTCCAAATTGAACTTCGGTCAGTCACTCATTTACATGTGGATCACCGAAGCATATTTCTAGCTACAAGATAAATCTAATTCATCAGAATAGTTGAGTTCTACAGAAAAGAAAAAGAAAAGGGTGCCTCTGTGACTAGAATGTCAAAAAGTGAGTATAAAAATAACTAAAGCTTTGGAGGTAATACAGAAGTCAGTGGCAAAGCCAGAAGGAAGGAAAGATGGGCATTTTATTCTCTAGACCATACTGCCTCCGTGTGGGAGGTTTTCTGGGCAAGGACATGTCTAAAGAAAAGCAAAGCCTTCTACAGTGGTTGTAGCTAGATTTTCTGTTTATCCCCAAAGTCTACTCCCAAACAGTAAGTTAAGAGTGAAGCAAGTGGGGCAGTTTGTTTTCTGAAAGACTGCTGCCCACTTCCATGGATTTGGAAGAGAAACATTTTTGTTCATTTAAAATAAGTAGTCTTGTGAATGATTTTTAGAAATGGTGAGAACAAGAAATGAAATAACCATAATCTAATTGTTTTGCTTTTACTAGTTTGAACAACTATAGTTTAAAGGTCTCAATTGCTCTGTTTACTTAGGAGGAAAATATGATCGTAAGATTATGTCCTAAAATAAGAAACTGCTAAAGGCAGTCCTTATGTTTACTATGTACTAGGCATAACGTGTTTTTAGTTTTAAAATATTTAATTATAATATTCAAAAAATCAGTATAGTCAAAACTAGTAATCGTTCCCTTCCTACATAATAGAGCTTGACACTTCATTGGCACTTCAGCAACTTGAAATGATACAACCAGTTTGAGAAACACCTAGATCATCAATTTTCATTTACCTGGTAGAGAAAGTATTTCACAAAGTACTACTTATTGAAAGAAAAAAATCTTGTGTTTTAGATACAAAAGACACTTGTAAGGATTCCAGGATTTCTTTAAACATTCCTCAAATGTCTAAGAGTATATAGGCCTCATTCAAAGGAAGAAGATGGTCTTAGTCTCCTGTTTCCACAAAAGTTTTTGAGAAATTTCCAGAAATAAAATAATTGCTTATAATCTACCTTGATGCAAATATGTGAAGGCTCTGCTTTTGAATTTCCAGAATCTTAGAAGTATTAAATTCATGACTTGTCTGTTTCCTGGCCAGTGGCCTTTGCAGTGGTTCTGGGATCCTTGATATTATTTGAAATGTCTGGCTGTCGGTAAACAGTCGCTATTTCCTTGATGTCAGTGAAGCTGCTCTCTTTCCTGCGACCTTTACTTATGGGACCTCTTGGGAGGCCACACATGCATGTACATGTCTGTGGACCCCAGTCCATACATACGGTCCTTGTTAGATGCTTTTACTGCTTAATCTTAATGAGAAAGGAAGCATATCCATGATATCAACTCTTAACTGAATCTACATTTCTATTTTCTCTAAGGGTCAAGCTGTTTTATTTACTACATACACACAAAAGCTTGAGTAACATTCTCTTTTTAATGCTGGGCAATGAAAGTACACACGCCATCCATATGAAAAGCACATGATTTCTGCATCTCTGTACTAGGATTATTAAATACTTCAGAGATTAACAAAGATGATGATGTGCATAGTGTTTTCTTATGAGCAATCAGAGCCATGAAGTTGAGATATGTCAAGAGAAAGGGCTAGCCTGAGGGGAAGATTAGGAGAAAAGAAAGACGAGAGCTAGGAGAATCTGCCTGGCACCTTCTCAAAAAAGAGCAGCAGTCATTTTCACATAACAAACTTAGGCCAAAGGGGAAAAACTGATTGCTGGCAGAATAAAAAAGATGTGGAACAGGAAGTAAAGCAAGAGTATTTTCCATTTTCTCTCCCTTTTCCAACTAGGCTTAAAAGGTAGAGGGGGAATACTCTTCTGAATCAGAAAACCTGAACTTCATCTGGAATTAACTGTGTGATCCTGGCCAAGTCAACTTCCCTGGGATTGAACCTCCTGATACACAAAATGAAACAATAATCAGAAAGTTATTAGATAATTCCAGAGATTGCTTGGAATTCTGAAAATCAAAAGCATATTCAAGGATAGTTGGCGAAGGCTACTCAAGGATTGGACTTTCCTAGTTGGCACTAGTGGTAAAGAACTCGCCTGCCAATGCAAAAGATATAAGAAATGTGGGTTTGATCCCTGGGTCAGGAAGATCCCCCAGAGGAGGGCATGGCAACTCACTCCAGGATTCTTCCTGGAGAATTCTGCAGCCAGAGGAGCTTGGCAGGCTACAGTCCATAGGGTCGCAAAGAGTCAGACACTACCGAAGCGACTTCACACACACATACACACATTCAAGGATTATTCAAGGTGACCCGGTTAAGTCACAAGTATAAGTCACTAGTCACACACTTTTATCAGATATGAACACTTTTTAAGGAAACACTGTACAACCCTAACATAATACAGTTGGCTGTCTGCACTCACAGACATGAAACCCACCAGCATGGAGGGCTGACTATACTATGCTATTTTATATAAGCAATTTGAGCATCCATGGATTTTGGTAAATGTATGGGGTCTTGGAATAATTCTCTGCAACACTAGGGAATGACAGTAGTTGATTTACTTCACTTCTCTTAGGAATGGAGAAATGGGACGGGAAGGAAAGAGAAATAAAAGGAAGCAAGAGAACTAGCTCAGGATAGAAATAATTTGTTGAGAGACGGAGAGGCAGAGAAAGAGAGAGAGAAGGACAGAGAGACGCCAGCTAGACAACAGAGAGAAAAGGAAGGAGAGCCAGTAAGAAGGAAGGCTTAGAGGGATATAAGTGTGGATTATCATGGTATATGCAGGTAACAATAAGTTGTTTGGTTCTGATAAATCTAACAGTTAAGGAGCTAGAGAAGAATATGTTCTCTGCTAAGGAGGACTTGATTGGATTGCCAACAGGACTTATTTAGCAGAGTGGGTAAGAGCGTGGCTTCTGAAGCCAGACTACTCAGCCCTAATCCTGGCTCTGTCACTTGCTGAACCGGTCGTTTGGAGGAGATACTTTTAACCATTGTGTGTCTCAGTTTCCTCATCTATAGAGTGGGGATAATGACAGCATCCATCTCATAGGGTTGTGGTGAAAATTTGTGAGTTACTGCACATTAAGTGTTCAGAACAGTGCTGGCACAAAGAAATCTTTCAATAAATATTGGCTGTAACTATTACAGGGGCTTTCTGGGTGGCACTAGTAGTAAAGAACCTGCCTGCCAATGCAGGAGACCTAAGGGATGCGAGTTCGGTCCTGGGAAGATCCCCTGGAGGAGGGCACGGCAACTCACTCCAGTATTCTTGCCTGGAGAATCTCATGGACAGAGCAGGCTATGGTCCATGGGGTCACAAAGAGTCAGACACAGCTGAAGTGACAGCTAGCATGCACACACTACTGCAATCAGATTTTCAATTTAGCAAGGTAGTTTTATGGGACATTTCTTAAAGTCCTGTGCATAACTAATGGGGGGGGGGGGGACTGAGATGAAAATAGGTAATTTTGAGACTATTGACTAAGTTTGTGAATTTTCTATAAAGAATATTATATTTTTTTTTTCTCACCCTCAATGAATAAAACAAAGTCACCATGACCTGATGAGAAAGAATAAATATGTTTGGGGTTGAAAATATACAATGGATTGGGCTCCAAAATCACTGCAGATGGTGACTACAGCCATGAAATTAAAAGACACTTGCTCCTTGGAAGAAAAGCTATGATGAACCCAGACCACATACTAAAATACAGAGACATTACTTTACCAACAAAGGTCCATATAGTCAAAGCTATGGTTTTTCCAGTAGTCATATATGGATGTGAGAGTTGGACCATAAAGAAAGCTGCTGCTGCTGATGCTAAGTCGCTTCAGTCGTGTCTGACTCTGTGGGACCCCATAGACGGCAGCCCACCAGGCTCCCCCTTCCCTGGGATTCTCCAGGCAAGAACACTAGAGTGGGTTGCCATTTCCTTCTCCAATGCAGGAAAGTGAAATGTGAAAGTGAAGTCGCTGGACTGCAGCCTACAAGGATCCTCCATCCATGGGATTTTCCAGACAAGAGTACTGGAGTGGGGTGCCATTGCCTTCTCCTGGGGTTAGCTGAGGCACCAAAGAATTGATGTTTTTGAACTGTGGTGTTGGAGAAGACTCTTGACAGTCTCTTGGACTGCAAGGAGATCCAACCAGTCCATCCTAAAGGAAATCAGTCCTGAATATTCATTGGAAGGACTGATGCTGAAGCTCCAATAGTTTGGCCACCTAATGCAAAGAACTGACTCATTGGAAAAGACCCTGATGCTGGGAAAGATGAGGAGGAGAAGGGGATGACAGAGAATTAGGTGGTTGGATGGCATCATCGACTCAATGGATATGAGTTTGAGCAAGCTGCAGGAGATGGTGATGGACAGGGAAGCCTGGCATGCTGCAGTCCATGGGGTCACAAGAAGTTGGACATGACTAAGTGACTGAAGTGAAAAATTATTTTACATCAACATGACCTATCCAGAGAAATGCTTTTTTTTAAATATCATCCATAATTAAAGATATCTCCCTATACGACTATCTTATGATTCCTGTGGGTTCTGGAGTAAATAGGTTAATGAAAAATGCCCAGCTTCAGAGCAAATAATCCAATAAGAGAATGACTAGTCCTGGACTCTTAGAATGGATCTAAACTGAGGGAGTCACCTATAAGGACTGGGCCCTAGGAAGAGAAAGGGAACTGTGAAGATACACTAGTAACCTGCTGGGGTGATGGTCCAGTGTGTTAGTCACTCAGCCATGTCTGACTTTTTGTGACCCCATGAACTACAGCCCAATGGGCTCCTCTGTCCATGGAATTCTCCAGGCAAGAATACTGGAATGGACTGCCATTCCTTTCTCCCTCAGATCTCCCAAACCCAGGGATCGAACCCCAGTCTCCTGTATCGCAGGCAGATTCTCAAAACCATTCCTCTTCTTTCCCCTGGTCAGGAAATATGGGAACCTACACAGGGAAGCCTTAGACTGGAAGGAAACTTTAAGCCCATTCTATCTATAAACAAATCTGTGGGCAAGAATGCATATACCCAGAAAGACTCCTAGCCTGAAATCACAAATGAAAGAATGGGGATAATTGAAGAAAGTGATGATTAATATTCAAAGTTTTCCCATGTGTTTCTGAACCCAACAGATACGTCTCTTTTTCATCTTTAAATGCCTGGAGTAAAGAGCACTAAACTTGGTCAAATCAGGCATTTGACCAAGGAAGACTGGGCCAAGTAAGACTGAAATCAGCTCTCAATTATTCATGTTACCCCAAAATAACTCTGATAGTACTAAGGCTAGCCAATCTGGCAGAAGTTCTACTGAAGTGTGAAAGCCTAGCTAACAAATTACAATAGTCAAGCAAGAAGACATTGAGGGGCTGAACCATGCGAATGGAAAAGGCAAATTTAAGAGTAAACTGGGAGAAGAGGAGCAGGTGATGCGTAAGGAGCATGTGGTGTAACAGGTAAGCTTCTGGACCCTGAAGTCAGACTGAACCAATTCCAAAACCTCAACTCAGTCACATACCAACTGTATAAGCTTTGACAAATTATTTCATTTTTCTGTTCCTTAGTTTCCTCATCTATAAAAGGGGTATAAGAAAGATTGGACTGGATCTAGGGCAAGCATACATTTGCACAAGCTTGAAAGTGAGTGCTTCCTTCAACTCCACTCTCTGGATGCCTCACATGACTCACCCTGATCCCAGCCCTGATAAAGACCTACTTCATAAGATAATCATAGAGGTTAAGTTAACATACACAAAGTGTTTAAGAGCACTGTTTCTATGTTTAAGAGCATATAATAAGTGCTAGGTAACTAGTTGATACTATAGATTTGATTTGAGGGGTTAAGGAGAGGAAATAAAATTCTAGGTGGAGTCTCATGCTTCTGACTTAAGTAATGGGATAAAGTTGTTGTCACACAAGAAATACAGGGCAAAGAAGAGGCTGAGGAAAGGCTGTGAAACTAACAGCTGGACTTGAGGGACGTATGGGACATTTTGGTGCAGATACCCAGGAGCTGTTAATAATCACCAGAATCCCATGGGCAGAGGAGCCTGGTGGGCTGCAGTCCATGGGGTCGCGAAGAGTCAGACACAACTGAGCTACTTCACTTTCACTTTTCACTTTCATGCATTGGAGAAGGAAATGGCAACCCACTCCAGTGTTCTTGCCTGGAGAATCCCAGGGACAGGGGAGCCTGGTGGGCTGCCGTCTATGGGGTCACACAGAGTCAGACACGACTGAAGTGACTTAGCAGCAGCAGCAGGTAACTTAGATGGGGATCTGGGCTCCAAAATCACTGCAGAGTGATTGCAGCCATGAAATTAAAAGACGCTTACTCCTTGGAAGGAAAGTCATGACCAACCTAGATAGCATATTAAAAACCAGAGACATTACTTTGTCAACAAAGGTCCATCTAGTCAAGGCTATGGTTTTTCCAGTGGTCATGAATGGATGTAAGAGTTGGACTATAAGTAAAGCTGAGTGCCAAAGAATTGATGCTTTTGAACTGTGGTGTTGGAAGAAGACTCTTGAGAGTCCCTTGGACTGCAAGGAGATCCAATCAGTCCATCCTAAAGGAGATCAGTCCTGGGTGTTCATTGGAAGGACTGATGTTGAAGCTGAAACTCCAATACTTTGGCCACCTGATTCGAAGAGCTGACTCATTTGAAAAGACCCTGATGCTGGGAAAGATTGAGGACAGGAGGAGAAGGGGACGACAGAGGATGAGATGGTTGGATGGCATCACCGACTCAATGGACATGGGTTTAGGTGGACTCTGGAATTGGTGATGGACAGGGAGGCCTGGCGTGCTGCAGTTCATGGGATCGCAAAGATCGGACACGACTGAGCAACTTAACTGAACTGAAGTAACTTACTGTTGTTGTTTAGTCACTAAGTCATATCCAACATTTTGCGAACTTCTTGACTGTAGCCCACCAGGCTCCTCTGTTCATGGGATTTCCCAGGCAAGAATACTGGAATGGGTTGCCATTTCCTTCTCCAGGGTATATTCCAGACCCAGGGATCAAACCCACATCTCCTCATTGGCAGGTGGATTCTTTACCACTGAGACAGGAAGGAAGCCCTCTGGGTAACTTAATGTTGCCTTAAAATGAGGATCAGCTTTTCAAAGAGAGTAAAAGATACATCAGTGGTGGCAACAATGCAAGTGATTATGTCACCCAGGAAGCCAAAGTGGTAGCTAGTTCTGATTCTGGGAAAGAGACTCCTTCTTACCAAAATATCCATGTAGACACAGAAAGAGACTAAACCTCTCAGTACATTAAAGTAGGTCAAATAATCAACCTAATGCCAGAATGTGGGAAATACATCTACTTAAAGCCCAAGCTGAATACACAAAAGAGACCACCAGTACCAGATGTCCCTTTGCCTCCTTGCCCAAGTCAGTAAGGAAACCCTTCATCTTTTCCCCATACTGTACAGAAAATTAGAAATCACAAAATTGGAAAACCAAGGCTCTTATTTTTAAAGACAAACTAACGGTCTCTTAACACCCTCTATCAATTCCTCACTCTTCTCCTAACTAATGAAGAAATTCCCAGGAATGCAGTGAGACAGACAGACAGACAGACAGTTGCAATTAGAAGGCATGGTTGTGTGTTGCCTTACTGGAGTCAAGAGAAGTCTTAGTTGTGGTCCATGGACTTGTAGGTTCGGTTCCTGGCTGCCCGCACCATGTGCTATTTACAAGTACTTGAGCTCAGGAGATAAATGAAGAATCTGTTTCAACAAAACCAAATGCAGTCAACCAAAGGTTTCAGAGACCTGAGAAATGGGCTGGCCATGTACATTAACTGCCTTCAGCACGCTGAAGGACATTCCTCTGGAACCACAGGTGGAGACTAGGGCAACCCGTACACCCTGTTTTATGAAACACTAAGTATGGATACATCTGTCTTTTGAGAAAGCCGGGAAAATATAGAGCCTTATAAGGGAAAAATCTTCAGTCTGTAGAAAATGAAATTTTCCAATGGAAACTCAGAAACCATACCGCAGGAGGCTAGAAACAGCTCAGTTTGTTATCCAGAATATAGGGAGGCATTGTATCTAAGAGACAGGAGGAAAAAGTAAACAAGAAACTGTGATTGAAAGGCAATAAAATAAACGTGAAATAAGGACAGATGAAAGAAATTAAAGTTCAATTGTGTAATTTATATCCTTATAGAAGGCAGTTTTATTGAAATTGTGAAAAATTAATTAAAGGACAAATTTGCAATGCTCTACCAGAGTTGAGATTTTTAAAAAGACAAATAAATAATGACAGAAGAGAGAAGACCATATTCAAGGAAAGGAAAATGAAGATTTAATGATTTTTAGCATCCAAAGCAAAGAGATAATAATTGGATACAAACAAAATAATTAAAGGCATCTTCAAAGAAAACTTTGATTTGAAAATAAAACACATGAGTTCTCTTTAAGAAATACCATACCTTGGTAAGCTTAATAAAAGGTCATAGCTAAAATCACTTGCCAAAATATTTTAATGGCAAAGAAAATTAAAAATGTGTAAAGGAGATACTGGATGCTTGGGGCTGGTGCTCTGGGACGACCCAGAGGGATGGTATGGGGAGGGAGGAGGGAGGAGGGTTCAGGATGGGGAACACATGTATACCTGTGGCGGATTCATTTCGATATATGGCAAAACCAATACAATATTGTAAAGTTAAAAAATAAAATAAAATTTTTAAAAAAATGTGTAAAGGACAGAGAGTGTTTTTTCAAAAGAATAAAACTCAGGTGGTCATTAAACTTATAAAACACTAAATACCAAAATATTCTTCTGGGACCCCTATGATTCGAATGTTGTAGCGTTTAATATTGTCCTGGAGGTGACCTGGAGGGATGGTATGGGGAGGGAGGAGGGAGGAGGGTTCAGGAGGGGGAGCACATGTATACCTGTGATGGATTCATTTTGATGTTTGGCAAAACTAATACAATTACGTAAAGTTTAAAAATAAAATTTAAAAAAAACACTAAATACCAAAATAAATAAAGTTGTGTGCCAAAACTTATACTCAGTGAATAAGAGCAACAAAATATATTCAAGGATACAACAGCTTAGAAAGCACACTATTCAAAGACCCTCTTAGAAAACCTTACTAAGAGACTTCTTCCGGAAAATATAAATTAGTGATAATAAGAGAGAATCACCTCTGAGGAGGATTTCCGTGTTCTCCTGACTCAGGAGATGCAGGAGTTGGATGTCGCATGACCAGATGGACTCTGCAGCCGGGCAAGGAAGGCCCAGGTGCACCTCCTACAGCTTCTCCCCGCTGCTCCCCCTCCTTCCCCACATCAGCAAGTCTACCTCGTCCCAGAGTTCACATGGAACCAACTGCCATCTTTGAGAGTTCATAAAACAATAACTGATCCATTCTCTTAGCAGCTTGCAAATGATGAAATCACTTAAAGGATTTGACAGTGCAGAGAGAATAAGTGAAATCTTTGACTTACCCTCCCACAAAGAGCTACATAGGGCAACATAACGATTATTTCCATTGCAAAGGAACTTGAGTGATAACTTTCTCTAACATTAAAACCCATGTTGGTCAAAATTACTGGGATTTTTTCCACTGTAGAAAATGAACAGAAATCCTGCTGCAGATGTGAACTTTCCAAGTACATCTTCATGCCACCTCATAACAGTAAGGAAATGGTCAAATGCTAATTGTGTCTATCTCTGGGCTTCCCTTGTGGCTCAGCTGGTAAAGAATCTGCCTGCAATTTGGGAGACCTGGGTTTGATCCCTGGGTTGGGAGGATCCCCTGGAGAAGAGAAAGGCTAGCCACTCCAGTATTCTGGCCTGGAGAATTCCATGGACTGAGAATTCCATAGTCCATAGGGTCGCAAAGAGTCGGACACAAGTGAGCAACTTTCACTGGTACATAAGATTTATATATTTCTCAGTTTTTCTACAGTGATGCTCATATACAGAAAAACAAATTTAAACAGTATAAAAAATATTGTTCAAAATAATTTAATCACACATATTTTAAAGTCCACACCTAAGTGCACACTTATGGACTTCCCTGGGTACAGTGGGTAAGAATCCACCTGCCAATGCAAGAGACACGGGTTCAATCCCTGGTCCAAAAAGGACCCACATCCTGTGCAGCAACAGCCCATGTACCACAACTACTGAGCCGGTGCTCTAGAGCCTGCCAGCTGCAACTATGGAGGCCCGTGTGCCTAGAGCCTGCACTCTGCAACAAAGGAAGCCACCAAAATGATAAGCCCATGCGCTGCAATGAAGAGCAGCCCCCACTCACCACAACCAAAGAAAGCCCATGTGCAGCAATGAGGAACAGTACAAAAAAAAAAAAATTAAAATATCCCTTCCTCTCCATCAAAAAAAAAAAATGTTTAATATTTATTTTAAATAGACTGCTAGAGAAATAATGTTTATATCTGGGTGATGGGAATACAAATATATATGCTCCTCCTTTTCATTTTCTGAAATTCCCAAATTATCCACGTAAAGCATTGTATAATCTTATGATTCAAAACTGTATTCTCTAGGAATCATTTTTATTGAAATGAAAAACATTTCATTTTAAAAATGAAGAGAATGATCCATAATGTTGTGGATTCACTGGAGCCCACTTTAGGCATTTAAATAATCAAAAGGGACTTCAGTAGGAGTCATCAGCATGAACCATGACTAGTAATGATGTCAAAGAAATCAAGAAAGAAAAGTCAAGAAAGGGGAAGCAGTAATCAAATTATCAAATACTACAGAAGTCAAGTATTAATACATCAAGACTTAGAGACCTCCGTGGGATTTGGCAAGGCAAGAGCTGTTTCAGTGGAATGGTGGAAGCAAGAATCAGATGAAATAGTTTAAAGAGTGGAAGGAGAAGAGGGAGGGTGGAACCATGAAAAGTGCCAGAGGTTGAGTGTTCCTATAACTGTCATAGGCATCAAGGTCATTCTTATCTAGCACACCTAAATCAGTATACTGTTCACGTCCTCTGCAACTACTGTTCTTCACTTACCCCTTATAAATCATCCCCTTTTTATGTTGGAAATCCATATGGTGCCAATGAATCTTACTCTATGTTGTATTACAAAAGTGGCTCCCATAGCCCTAGAATGACCCAATCAAGGCATTTCTAGTCCCCTGACAGTAATCGGTACATGGGTAAGAGATGCAACCTACACTGGTCCAAACGCAGGAAAAATAAGAATTTTGCTAGGAATTCTAAGACAGGGATGCCTGTCCTGCCACTGGTCACCACTCTGCAAGTCTTATTATTCCTCTGTCCTGATGGAGTGATGTGATACAGTGGCCTGACAGGTGTCCTCTCCTGCTCTGGAAAAATGCAAAGTGAGGATATGAGGTCTAGAAGCTGAGGTCACCTTGTTGTGACCATGAAGAAAAAGGATGAGGACAAAGCCACTATGTGAACAAAGCTAAGTGACAAGAGAACAAACTAGGAAATCGCAGAGAAACACAGCAGGGGCCTGGACCAAGCTTCCCTGCAGCCTGTCCTACCTCGGGACTTTTTCAGTAGCTCAATTCAGTCGCTCAGTCGTGTCCAACTCTTTCCAGCCCCATGGACTGCAGCACGCCAGGCTTCCCTGTCCGTCACCAACTCCCGAAGCCTACTCAAACTCATGTCCATTGCATCGGTGATGCCAATAAATCCATTTTATTTATTAACCCAGTTAGAGTTTTTTTCTTGTGTGCAAATCATCCTTATGACCCTTGTTTGTGCTTACTACAAACATTTCTCTATGAAGGCTCAGTGTTTTGTTTCTTAAATAAATAAATAAGGAAGAAAACCATCTACATCTCCCAGAAGAAGAAAGTCAAAATTTAATAAATAGGACCTCTCAGGAATTTACTGATGCCTGGGCCAAGAAGGAAGATAAGGCAAGGCTCTGAAGCCTGAATCTGACTTTACAACAAGACGGCTCAGCAGGCGCCCATTGACCGCTTCCTCCCTTCGCGTACACAGTCCCCAGGGAGACGCCCCACTGTGAGCACCCAGAGCTCCTGTTCTCCATGTGGCCGCCGGAGTAAGCTCTATTACGTGCCTCACTTAATGTATTTCTTAGCTTATGAGTAACAGACTTTCTGTTTTCTCCTATGTTTCTGTAGTTTCTATGTACTCTTTACCCAGTCTAAGAAAGTGGAAAATCTAGGTTAATTCTGAAAACAGGCTTTTCGTCCGGTTTCTTTCCCTTACGCTACCATACACAGATCAGTGTCTTTTCCACTGGACAAAATTTACTGAATGTCTCAATTTGAAGAATTAAAAAGGAAGGAAAATACACGTTAAGCCAAAAGAATTTCAGAAAAAAAGGCAAGACTCAAACCCAACAAGTAAAACTCTATGCCACGTTCTGGAGGGCATTAGTGTAATCCTCTCTGCTCAACTCCTGCCTTTAATCATACTTTGTCTAATGTGAGTATCTCCCCTCATGTGAAAGTTGTTAAGTACACACAAGGTAAAACCAACCCATATTTTCTTCATCCTAATGCTTCCCAATAGCCCAATTTGCAGACACACAAGGCCATGTTCAACATGAAGTACATATAATGGTTCCCTCCCCTCTGAGAGGACAAAATTACTTGAAAGAAGTGTTACTCTGAGGAGGAGGGAAAAAATCAGAGAAGAGGGAAAACTTCAGCTTGATTTCTGGCTCTATGGTCCTTTATATACACCACAGTCCACTCCAAAACACACACACACACACACACACAGCCCAACTAAATACTGAACATTAAGAAATCTTAATCTGGACCCAGGAAAAATAACACTAAGGATACAGGTGATAGAGGAAAATAGGGGAAATAATGTGTCATACAGGTATTAATATCCAGAAGAAATTCTACTACTGAATCTGTTCTGTCATTATAAGCTGCAGAAATTATATTCTGTGGTCTTCAGAAATGCTGTTACCAGCTGCACTGCTAAGCAGTCTACTGGCAGGAGGGTAGGTCTCAGGAGAATGACCAAAAAAGAGAGAGAGAGAAAAAAACGTTCAAATTGCCGTTGTTGAAAAGACACAAAAACGATTAACTTGCTTGCACTTACTTCAGCATCACTTTCTAGATTTCAGATAACCCTTAGAGTATTAGAACTTCTGTTTTTGTCATACTACACAGATTGTTTCCATCATATATTTGGCTATTTGACCACCAAAGTCCATTTTGCAAAAGGTGCTCTCCTAAAGAAATCTCAAGTACCATACAAATCAAGTCTGTTTCATTTAGCATGTGACCTCTTAATTACTCCAAATTCTATAAAATAAATTGATTCAATATTAGCAATGAAATGTAGAAAATATATTTTATGTTTTAAAAATCATTGTCAAGGAGCATACAGTCTTGCCCAGTGGGATATCAATTTTCAACTCCAACTCAAAATGAAAAGCTTTTTCCTCTCTGGAAAGATTGGAATGTAAAATTCATGTTCAATTATGGAATGTGGAGAACACTGGAAACAATTTGGAAATCAGAGAGCTCAGGTAAATGATTCCCTCAGTTTAAAAAAAAGATTATATATACACACACATATACACATAGACTGAGAACTTAACAATGTGAGCACCAGAGCTTCAGCACAAAAAGACAAAATAGCCATGAGTTTGGATAATGTTCTCTTGTTATCCAGGACAATATATTTGATTTGTCTGATTTACAAATGCATCCTTGAGTTAAGACCAAACTCTTTAAAAGCTTTTAAAATATTATGTATCTCTATTTGTGATAACATGGGGACTCACCAACTTTTATAATACTAAGAGCCACAAAAAATTATACATACTTTAGAAAAATAAACCAATGGAGAGCTGATTAAGTTGTTCAAAGAACTCTTCATTATCCATTAAATTTAACATGAGCTGCTGGTTGATGACTTTCTTTTTCTCAGAACAATTACATATAACCTATTCATCTAAGAAAATTATGATATGATATGACTCAAACATGAAATTCTGTGGATTTGTACCAAAGATGTTTTCTATTCCTTGACATCCAGGAAAACCCATTTAAAAATCTTTTTTAATAACTAATAGTCTCTAAAATATTAAGTAACTTGCTATTCATGGTGTTCATGGAAAGAAACCAGTTTTATTATATACATGAGGTGTGGCTGGGCATCTCCACACTCATAAGAGGCAGTGCAATTATCTGACATTCAGTTTAATAGCCAGTCACTGAACACATTTCATTCTACTTGGAAACCTAAGAAGTCAGAATTTTCTAAGTTACATTTTTTATGTATAATTTTTGGGTTATTAGCTGACAATCCTAAAAATCAGTATTTACTTCTTTCAGCTTGCAATGACTGAGTCTCTGCAGGAGAACTTGAGTGCATCCTTAAAAAGATAAAAGCTAAGGTTGGTACTTTGTGAAAACTACCAGCCAACAAATTATGCTGGTGTATGTTGTCTTACTTGGCCTTGCTTGTTTTAGACTAGCTGAAAGATTTCCAGTTCTGTAGAAAAATAATTAACTGTTCTTTGTATAATAGCCTGAAATCAGGGAGCATGATACATCCAGCCTTTTTTTCCTCCAGGTTGTTTTGGCTATTTTTTTTCTTTTTTTGCCACACCATGCAACTTGCAGGAACCTAGTTTCCTGACCAGGGGATGAACTCCCAGCAGTGAAAGCACGGAGTCCTAACCACTGGACTGCCGGAGAATTCCCATCAGTGTTTTATAGCTTTCAGAGAATACGTCTTTTACCTCCTTGTAGCCAAAACAAACTCATGTTACTGACACGAAAACACATACATAGATCAGTGGAACAGAAGAGACTGCCCGGAAAGAAACCCACACACTTATGACCAACTGACCTACAACAAAGGAGGCATGAATACGAAATGAAACACATATAATCACTTTAATAAGTGATGCTTGGAAAACTGGACAACTACACGTAAGAGAATGAAATTAGAACATTTTCTCACACCATATACAAAAATAAATTCAAAGTGGACTAAAGAAACTCAATATAGGACTGGAAATCATTAGACTCCTAGAATAAAACATACGCAGAACATTCTTTGACATAAATCCTAGCAGTATTTTTTCTGGATCTGTCTCCTAGGACAAAGGAAACAGAGACAAAAATAAGCAAATGGGACATAATTACATTTAAAAGTTTTTGCACAAAGGAAATAATTAACAAAATAAAAAGACAATCTGCTAAATGAAAACATTTGCAAATAATATGACTGATAAGAGGCTAATACCTAAAATACTCATAACAACAAATACTCAAAACATAAACAGCTCATACAACTCAATATAAAATAAATAATTCAATTTTAAAAATGAGCAGAAGACCTGAATAGGCATTTTTTCAAAACAGATACACAGATGGCGAACAGGCCCAAGAAAAGATGCTCAACATTATTTAACCAGAGAAATGAATGCAAACCAAACCACAATGAAATGTCAGTCAAAATGGCTATCATCAAAAAGATCACAAATAAAAAATGTTGGTGAGGATGTAGAGAAAAGAGAACCCTAGCACCTAGTAGGAACTGAGAAGAACGTAAATTGGTGCTGCAACTATGCAAAACAGTATACAGAGTCCTCAAAAAAACCTAAAAACAGAACTACCATATGATCCAGCAATCCCAATCCTGGATATATATCTGAAGAAAACAAAAGCACTAAATTTGAAAAGATACATGTTCCTCAATGTTCATTGAAGTATTGTTTACAATAGTGAACATATAGAAACAACTCAACAAATGAATGGATAAAGAAGGTGTAATACACACACACACACACACACACAGGAGTACTATTCAGCCATAGAAAAATAAAATCTTGCCATTTGCAACAACATGAGTAGATCTGGAGGGTATTATGCTTACAGAAGTAAGTCAGAGAAAGACAAATACCATACGTTTTCACTTAGGGAATCTAAAAAAAAAAAAAAACAAGTGAATGAATATAATAAAACAGAAGCAAACTTACTGATACAGAAAACTGCTGGTTAGCAGTGGGAAGAGGGAAGGAGGGAAGTGTAAGATGCAGGAAATTAAGAGGCACAAACTACTACATGTAAAGTAAGCTACAAGAATGTATTGTACAATGTAGGAAATACAGCCAGTATTTTATAATAACTTTAAGTGGAGCAAAATATATAAAAATGTTAAATCACTATATTGTAAGTCTAAAACTAATACTGTAAATCAATTGTATTTCAATTAAATAAATAAGAAAATGCAGTATATACATAAATGGAGTATTCTCTCACCCTTAAAAAGAAAGCAAGCCCTGTCATAAGGGACAACATGAATGGAGTTTGAGGGACTTTTAATAAATGAAACGAGCTAAGCACAAAAGGACAGGTACTGTATGACTGCACTCATACATGACACCTGGATCAAACTCATAGAAACAAAGGAAAATCGTGGTTGCTGGGAACTGGGGAAGAGTGGGAAGCAGTGAGCTGTTGTTTAATGGGTATAGTGCGTCAGCCACGCAAGCTGAAAACGCTCTAGCAACCTGTTACACAACAATGTGCCTACAGTTAATACTACACGCGTGAGAACTGCTGATGGTAAATTTTTTCTGTTCTGTGGTTTTTTGCCACATTTTTTCAAAAATGCCATCTTCTGACCCATTGAGGAAAGTTCCCAAGTGTTCTCTCTCCCTCTTTCACATGTTAAAGATAGTTTGGTTGTCTTTTTTTTTTTTTCCAGCTGCTCAGTTGTGTCCAACTCTTTTTTACCCCATGGACTGTAGCCCACCGGGCTCCTCTGTCCGTGGGATTCTCCAGGCAAGAATACTGGAGTGGGTAGCCCTTCCCTTCTCCAGGGGATCTTCCGCGCCCAGGAATGAAACCTGGTCTCCCGCACTGCAGGGCACATTATTATCTGAGCCACTAGGGAAGCCCCATACTACACACTTAAGAATTGTTAAAATGGTAAATTTATGTTGTGTGGGTTTTGCCACATTTTTAAAAATGCTATCTACTTACCCACTGAGGAAAATTCCCAAGTTTTTTTTTTTTTTTTCATTTCTCTCTCCCACTCTCTTTCAGTTGTTAAAGGTCGTTTTGCACTCAAATTCCTGAATTTTGTTACCAAAAAAGAATGCTCTGTAGAAAAATAGATTTGGATTAAACTGGTTAAAGCCACACTTCAAACAATAAAATTATAAGATTCTGTTTTCTTTCAATGATATCTATTCCAAAAACAGCAAACTTAGGATTAAAAGAAAAGGGCCTTGAAGAAAGAGGCTCCTCAATAAGTCTTTAATGAACTAAATAGAAGAGACGGTTTTACCAGGTTATATAAATTACAGGCTTAGCCCAAGCACCTTAATCCTTAATCTAGACCAGCGGTTCTAAAACTTCACCTAAATATTAGAATCACCTGGGAGCTTTAAAACTGGCTCCTGAAGCCATGACTTGGACCAATTAAATTAGAATCTCTAACATTTAGGTCCAGGTATCCAGTGTTTTCCATTTTTTTTTTTTTTTTAAGCTCCCCAGTGGGCAGTCAAAGCTGAGAACATTGGCATAGGCTCATGTGATGTACAAACCATCAAAAATGAGAAAATTTATTCAACTGAAGTAATTCATCAATTTTATATATCAAACAGAATAACTATTCATCTTCAGGTTGATCTTTTGCTGAGTTAGGTGCCAGTCAAAAATTCCAGGAAGTTTAATATGGAATAAATGTGGTGTAAAGATCTCCAAGTATAAAGAGCAGGCAAACAAATGTCTCATTTTTCTGTGCACAAAATAAAATAACTCCCTTCACAGGCTATGCCTTAAGTGAAAATAAATACAGTTGATCATGATAAAGATACAGAATTTGTAAAGGACATCCAGTCTTTCTTGCCTTTCTCTGCTGCTGCTGCTGCTAAGTCGCTTCGTGTCCGACTCTGTGCGACCCCATAGGCGGCAGCCCATCAGGCTCCACCGTCCCTGGGATTCTCCAGGCAAGAACACTGGAGTGGGTTGCCATTTCCTTCTCCAATATATGAAAGTGAAAAGTCAAAGTGAAGTCGCTCTAAACCAATTCAAATACTACCTTCCTACCCCACTCTGCCAGAGCCCCCTTTGCTAAATTGACCATCTGGAAGGAAACAGACAGAATTCAGAATTTTGTTTTCAATCTGTATTTTATTCACAATAACATGTTACCTAAACTGCATTTTAAGCTCTTGTTTGTAATTGTGTAACTAAAGGCTCTCTACCCACAGACTTGCAAATGGAACCTAGGTTTGGTGTCAAGGTTAATAGAGCATTGTGATAGTTTCTGCCTCCAGCAAAGCCTCAAGTCAGATCTTTTTAGGGGGGTTGGGGAAATGCCTGGAAGAGGGGTGAGCTGAAGTGATGGTCTGAGTTCCCCAGAGTTAAGGGTGTTCGCAGTTCGATGCTCCCCAACTGTCCTGTATCAGCTAAGGACAAGGAACATGAGCCTCTCTTTTAATCTACCCAAGATACTCCCCTTTGGCAATCAGACCACTCCAAGACAAACCAGGGACAAATACTGAGAGCTAGTGAACGTGGGAAAGGTACAGAAGTCTCAACTCAGGCCATGAAGAGAGAGGCCTCAGGGCCTCAGGGACCTTCCAGTGAAGGTGAATTAGGTGGCTTCCTGGGTTGATTATTTACCGTGGACTAAGCGCTTTATGGGGTCGCTAAGAGTCGGACACAACTGAGCAACTTCACTTTCACTTCTCACTTTCATGCATTGGAGAAGGAAATGACAACCCACTCCAGTGTTCTTGCCTGGAGAATCCCAGGGACAGGGGAGCCTAGTGGGCTGCCACCTATGGGGTTGCACAGAGTCGGACACGACTGAAGCCACTTAGCAGCAGCAGCAAGCGCTTTATGCTGCAGGAGACATGGTTTCTATCCCTGGGTCAGGAAGATCCCCTGGAGAAGGGAATGGCAATCCACTCCAGTATTCTTGCCTGGAGAATCCCATGGACAGAGGAGCCTGGCAGGGTCCTGTGACCCATAGGGTCACAATAGGTCAGACACGACTGAAGCAACTTAGCACACACGCATGCAAGCGCTTTACAGGCATATCAAGTTCAGTCCTCCCCACAGTGCTGGGCTGCAAATATTATTTTCACTTTGAAGGTGAGGAGCTTGACCGTAAGAAAGGCTACATGACTTCTCCAATGTTACTCAATCAGTAAGTGCTCATGGGGCTTTGTGGACATTCAACATTTTAGAAATAATATTAAAACTAACTTCCAAATTTTATCACAAGTATCTAAATAATGGCCAAGACTAATCTTAAAATAATTCAGTATGTAACCATTGTTTCACCAGATTTCTTTCACTGGCTTCAGTTTTAAAATAGAAGATTTAAAATGCAGTGCACTCGTTTCCATTTTATAATGTAAAATATTAAAAGAAAAGCAATAGAAATTCATCTTTCTGCAAATGGTAGGGGAAAGGTAGTTATTTATTCTTGAATTTTTGGTTATGTCCAAAACAAAACTATTTTTTGCTCTGGCATATTCAGTTGCTCTCTGATCTCCTAAACTCAATGGGATTCTCTTTTAAGGCAAAGCTCATTCTTTTAAGATTCACATGCTAAGTCACTTCAGTCATGTCTTGACACTTTGCGACCCCATGGATTGTAGACTACCAGGCTTCTCTGTCCATGAGATTCTCCAGGCAAGAGTACTGGCATAGGTTGCCCTGCCCTCCTTCAGGGGATCTTCTTGACCCAGGGATCGAACCCACATCTCTTACGTCTCCTGCAATGGCAGGCGGGTTCTTTACCACTAGCACCATCTGGGAAGCCCCAACAGTCATATACTACATTCTAAATATTAAAGCTATAAACCCAGAAACACACTTGGATATCCCAAATGGATGGAGTCCCAGAAAGTGATAATATGATTAAATTTGAACAGTAATATATCAAGTGTGCATCAGATTTTTATCCTTATATTTTACAAACTTGTTTACCAGGTATATGCTATAAAATATGCATTGCTATATGCCTTTGGAGAAAAGAAATACATTGAGAAGTATGATCTGTCTGAAATAGTTTAGAAAAAATATGTGTACCCATGACATTTCTGACAAGGAGATTTTTCACAGCTGTGTACTAATACAGCTGTTTTCATGCAGAGGATTTTTAAATATAGCCCCCAAAACAGACTGTTAGACTTTCAGCTGTTTCTATGAACAAGTAATGTGTGAAACAGACATATTCATCCCATTCTATTATAAAATCTCTCCACAGCCTTGATCCTCATTCTGTTGTACATACCCACCCCTGGGGGTAACAAACAGGGATCACATGGGGTCACGTGGGGTCAGAAACGGGATGAAGACGAGGGATGGAGTGACATTAGGCATGGTCTGGCAGACAACCTCTAGGTGACCAGAAGTTACACGTTTACTACACTTACTCATCTCAGAGTCGGCCAGACATCATTCTTAGCAAAGTGCTCGCTTATTCTCTGAGAATTCATTTATATCTTAAACGTCTACTAAATTGACAGTGGGCACACTGTTCTTTGGAAGGACTGATGCTAAAGCTGAAACTCCAATACTTTGGCCACCTCACGTGAAGAGTTGACTCATTGGAAAAGACTCTGATGCTGGGAGGGATTGGGGGCAGGAGGAGAAGGGGACGACAGAGGATGAGA
Organism: Bos indicus x Bos taurus; assembly: GCF_003369695.1. Lineage (NCBI taxonomy): Eukaryota > Metazoa > Chordata > Mammalia > Artiodactyla > Bovidae > Bos > Bos indicus x Bos taurus. The sequence goes on along the minus strand of NC_040081.1, from coordinate 17,858,634 downwards.
TGAATGGATGGCATCACTGACTCGATGGGTTTGGGTGAACTCCGGGAGTTGGTGATGGACAAGGAGGCCTGGAGTGCTGTGATTCATGGGGTCGCAAAGAGTCGGACACGACTGAGCAACTGAATTGAACTGAACTGAATAATTAACAATGTTGAACCTCTTTTCATGACCCTGTTAACCATCTGTGTGTCTTCTTTGGAGAAGTGTCTATTTAGGTCTTCTTCCTATTTTTCAGTTGCAGTCTTTGCTTTTTGTTGTTGAACTGTATGAGCTGTTGACATACTTTTGAAATTAAGCCCTTGTCATTCACATCATTTGCAAATATTTTCTCCCAGTCTGTAGGTTTTTTCATTTTGTTTATAGTTTCCTTTGCTGTGCAAAAGCTTATAAGTTTGATTAGGTCCCATCTGTTTATTTTCTATTGCCATGGGAGACTGATTTAAGAAAACATTGGAATGACTTATGTCAGAAAATGTTTTGCCTATGTTCTCTTCTAGGAAGTGGCTTAAAGACAAACTTGAGACATGACACCATAAAATTTCTAGAAGAGAACATAAGCATCAGGTTTTAATAATAATTAGGTATGTGTTTTGATTTATATTACCACAAATTTTCTACTCTCTGTCAGTATTCTCTCATTGCACAGAAGCACAATGATGTAAGGTATTCAATCCTTAGGAACTGGTTTCCCACAACCAGTTGAAGCTGACAGATCATAAGAAAGCTATTATCTCTTGGGTAACAACTAATTATTCCTTCAAAGAGGCAGAAAAAAAATATGCATATTAACCTTTCTACTAGAATGAAAATCTGGGAAATGACTATATAGGCTATTTTTCCTTTTAAAGACTTGAAAGGCTCACAAATGGTAGTTTTCACACTAGTTCTCAGATGGAGGAGGTCCTCAATGGTGTCTTAACAGCCACACAGAGGGCAGGATGGGAGAATAATGATTGGTGATGGTGGGGATCACTCTGCTTGGATCAGAGCAGTTCCACTTTAGTCTGTGCTTACACTGGACTCTACATTAGATTTCATTAAAAGAAACACTCTTAAGCTAAAAGGAAAGTTGAAATTCTTGCCCTAAATGAACAGTAAGAGTCTACAGTGATGCTCTTACTACTCACTCGAATCTTTTCACTATATCTCTACAAGCCACCAAATTTGATTTAAATAATCACTAAAATCAGACAGAAAATTAAAGTATAAGCATTGCATAACCCAAGTTAGAAATAAGGCTTAAAATTAAATGAGCAGCATTGAAAGTTGATATCTCAAGTTGTTTATACACGACATATCGTATCACTGAAGACACAAGTACACACTTGCTTCATTTGATTTCATGTACATTATCCCACACCGTAAAAGGATTTTCTCCTTTTAATAGCCCCCAATGTAATGGTGAGTTGGAAAATTAACTCTAAATTTCCTCTTTTCAAATGCTCATAACTCATCTGACTCTTGAGCGAGAAGTTCTCACACACACGTTCTCAGGGTGACGGCCATGTGATTCCTATTGTCTTAATGGAAATCACACTTAGACCCTACAGAAGGGCTTTAGCCATTTAGGTATTCCCATTTCCACAGCCAAGGCTGTTGCTTTTCATTTCCTCCGGGTTTTATTTTCTTCCATTAAAACTGTTATAAGATATTTATGATGCATATCCATGAACAAGACACGGCATAAGTGTCCCTTTCCTCCTTCCACAGTCTCTGTCCGTAGCACTACAGTTTCTTCAAATAATCTTCTCCTTGGTACAAGAAAAGTGTACTAGTAAATTCATGTATAATAGGCGTAGAGGCTCATGAGTTCATGTGATTTGTTATGTCCAGAATATTTTAAGTGTGAAAGCCCTTTTAATTCCAAAAATTCTCATGAGCTTTTACTTAAGAGTAATTGTACTTTTGGTTTCTGAACAGTGAGAAGACATAATGACAAGAAGACACTATGGATTATAGAGTCCTATTAATTAAACTATGTTTCTTAATCATAAGAGTAGTTTCATGTATGTTAATCACAGTATACTCTAAAAACAACACATTCATGTGTGAAATACATGATACATTTAATTTACAGACAGGCTTAACACAGTCATGGATTTTTAGAGCCTTTGTATTAATATTAACTCTGGGCCTTGCAGAAATCCTTTCCCTACATGTTGCAAACTCCTAGAAGAGAAAGGACATAGTATCCAGAATCAGAAAAACCTTCATAAACTTATTCTCCTTGATTCCTAGCTTCCTTATCAAGTTTAGAGTCAAGGCTATGTATATTAAAACATATGTGCTACTTGATATGCAATAGCAATAATGGCTCCTAGAAGGCAATGGCACCCCACTCCAGTACTCTTGCCTGGAAAATCCCATGGATGGAGGAGCCTGGTGGGCTGCAGTCCATGGGGTCGCTAAGAGTCGGACATGACTGAGCGATTTCACTTTCACTTTTCACTCTTCATGCATTGGAGAAGGAAATGGCAACCCACTCCAGTGTTCCTGCCTGGAGAATCCCAGGGACAGGGGAGCCTGGTGGGCTGCCGTCTATGAGGTCGCACCGAGTCGGACACGACTGACGCGACTTAGCAGCAGCAATAATGGCTAATATTTATTACATGTTTACTATGGACTGTAAGTTGGTTTTACACAGCTTATATATCTGTACATCTTAAGACATAAGCTTGTAATAAACAACAACCCCATGAAGTATATTGTGGTGGTCAACAGAATCCACATCAGAGTCCAAGCGCTTGGGTTCAAACCTAGTCTCTGAGCTCCAAGATCTACTAGCAACATGATCAAGGACAAATTATTTAATTTCTGAAGTATTTTCTTCCTCATCTGTAAAAAGGAATAACAATAATTCTTATTTTATAGTACTTGGCAAATGCTTCACATAACCTCTGGAACAGAGTAAGTATTAGATTCTATTATCATTTTATAGGTGAGACACCGAGTTTGATAAATTAACTTGCCCAAGGTCACATAGATGCTAAAAAAGCACAACTGGGGCTCTAATCGGGTTTCTCTAAGCACATTGTATAAGTGTTGGCCTCTTTCAAACAGATACTTCTCCTCTTCCCACTGCTCCTATTTAGGTTCATCCTTCCTGGGTAATGTAAGGAAAAGGCAACTCAACTGAAGCAGTAGACAGCTGTAACAACTTCAGTCACACACCAATTTACACAGACTACCAGGAGAATGAACTGTTTTCCCACATGAAGCCCCTTTCAGGGAACAATGAAGAGCAAGTGAAACAACTTAGACTTGCAAACCCTTGATTTATCGTATTGGGTGCAACTCAGCAGCAGCTGAGAGAAGCAGCAAGCAGAGCATCCAGAAGCACTTGGGCACACAGGGCCCATCAGTCCTTGAAAACACAAGCCATGTCTACCCTCTATGATTCCTCATCTTCCTCTGCTACAATAAACATGTGACTTGCTTCTGCTAAGTTTTTCTCAAGATGGAGCTAACCTAAACAGGTATTCACATCTTTCCTAAATGTTGTTGATTTACATCAGACTTGTCTCTTCATAACATGATTAACTTAAGGAAAATGCCCTCTTACCAAGTCAAGGCAGAGTAAGTAGTACAGGCACACTTAAGTCCTTGCAGAAGTCTGTACTCAACTTGATTGAGCCCTGAGTATCCATACACCCCATTCCCAGGGTACAAATATCCAGAAACAGAGCAGAATCCTTCCTGTATCTCATTGTCCAGATTTATCTTATTGCTAAAGATACTTCCACTCAATCCTCAGCCCAATATTGCTTATTTTTATTAATTCAACATGAACTAAATTAAGAACTCAACTCCCAATGTCTTTCATAAGACCTTCTATCATATCCCAGTGACTTATAATCCTTAAACTAGACTTCTATTTTAATGCATCCCAGTCCTATCAACTAGTCTTGACAATCTCTCCTCTCCAACACAATGGTATTCACTTCTCATCAGTGGGACTTTCTATTTGAACTTGACATCAGAAGTATCGTGAAAAATTATAAGGCATCGATTATAGAAGGCTCAAAGGACTGGGAGCTCAAAGAAGTGCTCATTGTCAGTGAACTTTTATACATCTGTATTATGCAAGGAATAAACTTTGATCCTATGACCTCAAATCTCTCTGCAAACCCATGTGTGTGAAAGTCGTTCAGTTGTGTCTGACTCTTTGCAACTCCAAGGGCTATACAGTCCATGGAATTCTCCAGGCCAGAATACTGGAGTGGATAGCCTTTCCCTTTTCCAGGAGATCTTCCCAACCCAGGGATCAAACCCAAATCTCCCGCATTGCAGGCGGATTCTTTACCAGTTGAGCCACAAGAGAAGACCCTCTGCAAACCCTTAGGTGTTATTTTAAATTTGAGATACTCCCTCTCAAAGTCATTCAGAGATTCAAATTTGGCCTCAAGCTTATACATATTCCCAGAGAGTCCACATTCTTAGCAAAAGTTTAATAGACCATGCTTTCTGATCAGTACCTCAAGCCTTCCACAATGTTTGTATTAGAAAAAATTGTCACTTAAATACTAGCAAAGTGGATTGGCATGTCCTCAGCAAATAACAGATGAAGAATGAACTGAAAGTGAGGTCTCCATTACCACCGGGGTTGTCAATATAGTCTTTTTAAAAAGTATAATTAAGGGTTTCCCTGGTAGCTCAGTGGTAAAGAAATTGCCTGCCGATGCAGGAGACATGGGTTTGATCCCTGATCTGAGAAGATCCCACATGTGACACATGAGCCTGTGCTGTAGAGCCTGGGAACGGCAACTAACTGAGCCCAGGTGCCAGAACTACCGAAGCCCGCACGCCTAGAGCCTGTGCCCTGAAACAGAAGCCACTGCAATGAGAAACCCGCGCACTGTAACCAGAGTAGCCCCAGCTCTCTGAAACTAGAGAAAAGCCTGCACAGCAGTGCAGAGCCAAAAATTTTTAAAAATAAATAATTTTTTAATTATAACTAAAATTTCCATTAGAAACACCCAAAGCCTTCTTTGCCAAATTGAAAAGGACAAAACTGGTACAAAGAGAATTTCCAAGTTTTTGAAAGGTCATTATGAAACAATAGGATGTAAAAAAAAATTTTTTTTTAATGTGGCATTACTCCCTTGAAACAAGTTGAAAGATAGAAAAAGCGAAAATGTGACGCCTATAACCAGGGTGCTCAGTCAGCCAGTTCCTTGCCAAAATAGTCCCAGAATCACAACTCTGCTGCATTCCTCTCGCCTTTCATGTCTGAAGAGTTCTCCTTTGATTAACTCCCTTGCAGTGTGGGACTCCACAGTATTCTGAAGGCGAGCTTGGAACTCAAGACTGCTAATGACAGGGTAGTTTCCCACAGGCACAACTTCAGGAAGAGGTGGGCACATTAGCCCAATCTGGGGCTTTATTCTCCAGGAGCCTCAGGATCAAACAATCCCAAAAGATGAGCTAAAAGGCAAAAAAAGAATCAATCTGGAAGACACTCAGTCAAAGCTATTTTCTTCTCCCAACATAAACTCAAAACAGGTGTATCACTTATTTTTTTCCTGGGATAAACTTTGAACTTTCTGCTTCTATACACAATGCCTAGATTTAACCACTAACTCAACCAAATGTTTGACAAGTCCATCGCTGTTGACTGAGTGTGTAATAATCATAGAGGAGTTTAAAACCTGGAGCCCAAAAGAAGCCTCGTAGGTGTCTGTAGGGAGGCTGAGGGAAATAATTGTTTGTAATCTTGTAAGGAATCAGGTCTCCAGGCAGCTCCTTTTATAAACACACACTAATGAACATGAGTTTGAGTGAACTCCAGGAGTTAGTGATGGACAAGGAGGCCTGGCGTGCTGCGATTCATGGGGTCGCAAAGAGTTGGACACTACTGATCGACTGAACTGAACTGAAGCTGAACAACTGGCCTGCCAGTTTCATGCGTGTCCCTTCTCAGAGGATAAGGAAACAAAAGTATGAAGGGTAAGAATTTATTTCAGGAGCTATACCAGATACCGCTCAGTTGAAATAGAAGCATGTACCGGGGCCCAAAGGAGGGATGAGCAAAAGGGCTTCCTGGAAAGTTCCTTTCTAACAAAAGCTTGTTTCTCTTTTTAAAGTACTCAGCAATCTGCACCATTACCCAAACCACACACATTTTCTCGAGTCATCAGCTAGCCTATTTTACCAAGTAATAATCACTATCATATTTTGAGCACCAGGCTAAATTCCAAATTGTATCTCATGTATATCACTCCCCAGAAGGTAAATATTTTCCCATTATTTTCATAAATGAGGGACACGGAAACCAAGTTTTAGAGAGCGTCTGTAAATTGCCCCAATTTGCACAAATTGCAAAGGTGAGATCTACACCAGGTGCACCCTGGCTCCAAAGTTACCTCTAATCACAGTTAAGTCTAATATAAAGAACAAATATCTAGCCAAACCTTACAACACTGTGCCTCACTTTTTATAATTTCTCATCATCGTAACATTTCATCATGGGGGGCAGGGAGGTGTTAGCCAGAAAATAGCATTGCTCAAAATAGACACCACCACAAATTAGCATCCAGAAACCATGACTTAGGGGTCCTAATTTGACACAAAAGCTTATACCTTGTGACTTCTTGATCAAAGAAGCTGCAAGGATGTTACTGATTTTTAGGAAGAGATATTTCAAGTGGCTGAGTTTCAGAGGCAGCAGAAGAAACGTTATCTATATTTTGGGGCTGTGTACTATGCAAGCCTGCACCACAAGCCCTGTACTCACCCAGCTTCAATACTGAAGAAAGAGCCTGGAGTCCGTGACAGAGACATCAATGGCCTAACGGATAAGAGGACCGTATGGTCTGAAGCAAGGTCCCCGGGGCAGCGCCACACCAGCCACTGCACCGACCACCGCAGCGAGATGGTGGAGGGCGCGGAGGACGAGGCGGCACGCTCTACTTCTGGGGAAAAGGGGGTGGTTACTAATTAAAGGGAAATTGACAGCAGGTTGGCTCATCAGTTACCAGGGCAACCAGCAGAGGGGCACACCCCTCGCCACGCTGTTGATAAGCTATCATAGAGGAGATGGGTGTGTGTGCGCTCAGTCATGGCCTACTCTTTGCGACCCCATGGACTGTAACCTACCACACTCTTCTGTCCATGGAATTTTCCAGGCAAGAGTACTGGAGTGGGTTACCATTTCCCAACCCAGGGATCGAACCCACGTCTCTTGCACTGGCAAGCTGGTTCTTTACCACTGCGTCACCTGGAAGACCGTAATGGAGATGTTCTGATTTTACAGCTAGAACAATGATCAGCTGGGGCCTGGAATAAGTATGTAGGACGTGTAGGGCATAGGTGAAGCAGGCGTTGGTTGAGTAAGGGATGAACAGAGCCATCTTGATGGCCTGATTATACATATATCCTAGAAGGAAGGAGGGAAGGAAGGAAGGAAGGAAAGGAGGGAGGAAGAAAGGGAGGGAGGTATCTGCATCATCTGGAGAACTTATTATAAAGAGACTTCTCTGCTTTGCCCCCGTTACCAATTCAGTACCTCAGCTATAGGTCCAAAGAATGCATTTCTAGGAAGTTTCAAGACGTTGCTGGTCTCAGGACTGCCCATTCAGAACTGCTGCTGTAGAGCAACTGAGGCAGAAGTCTTAACAGAAGCTGCTCAAATAGTAGCTAAGTAGATTTTAAAATAGTAATTTGAAAAATACTATCTCATCTCAAAACACTTCACGCTTCACCAGGAGTTAAAGGGAGATGGGAGACGACTCATTTAGTCAAGAATGGAAAAGAATTAACATTCAGAAACTTGGATTTCTCTGGGCAACAAGTGTGTTTTTGGTTGTGCTGTGTTTACTCCTGGAAAAATGTGGCATCCCGCTTTTATTCTCAAAGGGCTTTAAATGCTTATTAAAAAATGTTCTTTGAAATCAAATAGCTCTTTAAAGGCTGTATTTTGATGATTTGATTGTAAATGAATGAAAAGCATATGGATTAAGTCACACATGGTTTTAAAGAACTACAGGCAAACGTGTCTAATGAGACACATTGAAAGTTTACCAAATTGAAATGTTTGAAAGAAAAAGTCACTGGATAGAGGAAAACAAGCTGATTTTACTCGAATTGGAATACTAACATAACAAAATGTGTGTGTGTGTGTGTGTGTGTGTGTGTGTATGTAATTATATTAAGAATGTGAACATCCCCTTTAGGTATCTGTATTTATCACTTCTGCCAAGGATCTAATATAGTCCCTTTTTGTATTGAAGCTAACCACTCAAATGCATAATTATAAAAAATAAATTTTATTCTGAAATAGGAGTTTCAGACAAATAATTAATAAGATAGATAATATTTGCCTTCTGACTAAGGCTGAGTGACAGCACCTAAGATGGTTTCTGTATTATCATTAGTGAATGATCTACATGTATAAAACACATGTGGTAAAGAATATATTTAAACTTAACTAAGGTTTGTTTTCTTGAATTTTTTTACTTCCCAAAGCACATTTCAGAACAATGCTTTCCGGTGTTTATTGCAGAGAGAAGGGAAAAGGCACAGTAGAAGAGATTCAAAGGCGGATCTCCTTTGGCTTTATGTTTCAAAAACAATAAATTTAGAATGAAGAGAAGAAAATCAAATGGTTTGAGGGTTGGAGTTTGAAGATGTGGGTTTCTACAGCTGTGGGTAAGGAAATGGGAGATAATACGAATAGTGAGAAGAGTGGCCAGGCTAAGAGGCTGAAACCAGAAGGTTCTGAGACAGAGAGGCAGGACCTATTTTGAAAGCAGAGTCAGCACGTGGGCTGCCCTAGAGAGAACACTAAACGTGACCTCTACTCCATAACCACAGCAGCGTTCCTGCCTGTACGGCAGTTAGAGCCCTCTTGTTGGTGTTCTCGTATGATTGATTTATTCCTTCTGTTTATTTGCCATGGTTGGTCCTTGCAGAAATTTGTAATTAAAGTTATGATGTTATTAAAGTTTTCACACAAAGTTTTCAGAGAACCAGATTTCAGGTTTAATGATCATCTCTGTTGGTTTTTCTTTGTTTGCTTGCCTACTTTTTATGTCTTTATTATTGCTTTTCCTCTATCATTTTTGTGCTTCTTCTGTATTCTTTTCCTAGCTTCGTGAGTTAAATGCCAAATATGTTTGTGTTAATTTTTGAAAAGAAATACATTCTAGGCTGTAAATCTCTCTGATGCTGCTATAGCTGCATCTCACAATTTTCACTGTCATGTGTTTCAAAATTCCAGCTTGTTTCCTGTTTGATCCTTAGTTTACCTAGAATTATGTTTCTAGGTTCCAAAGGTACAACAGTACCTTTTTAAAAATTTCATTGTTGACTTATAGTCTATGGTGTTTTGGACAGGGACCATGAAATCAATTAGCTGGGGAATTATTAATGTTCTGTGTTGTTCTTGGGGGGAAAAATTGTATGTTCTCTAATCTCTGAGCTTAATCATACCTAAATCAACTCGTTGAGTGCATCATTAAACTTTTCTATATAGTTATTGAGTTTTGCCTTGCTGGTCTATTGTTTATGACACTCCTCATACACTTTTTGTTGTTGTTGTTCAGTCACCAAGTCATGTCCAACTCTTCACAACCCCATAAACTGCAGCACACCAGGCTTCCCTGTCCATCACCATATGTAAGCAATTTATTAGTTTCTGCCTTATCTCCTTATATTTCTTTTTGAATTCACAAGAAGATACATCTATTTTTTATTTCCCCTTTCTCTTACACAATCGATTATGTATAATTTTTGTACTTTGATTTTTTAATTTAGCAATATATCCTAAAAAGCACACTCTATGATTTCAAAGGTTTGCTCTTTATCTTTTCTTACCACTATATGTACTCTATTGTATAAATATACCATAATTTAGTCATGCAGTTTCTAACATATGGACAAGTTACAATTAATGTTTTAAAGTGTAATTCTGTATGTATATATTTTCAATTTTGGGAGGTATATCTTTAGGATAAATTCCTAGAAGTGGGTTGCTAAATCAAAGAGGAGATGCATATGTAGTTTTGTTATATATTGTCAAATTCTTCTGCATAGAAGATGCCCCATTTTTTCCTTCGCGTCTGCAATAAATCAGAGTGATTGTTTCCTCACAGCCTGGCTAACAGAAAGTGATGTTAAGCTTTTAAATTTTTGTCAACCTGGTAGGTGAGAAATGTTATCTCAGCATACTTTTGATTTGCATTTCTCTTATTATGAATAAAATTGAACATATTTTCATATGTGTAAGAGCCATTTACATCATTTTTGTGAATTGTCAGTTCATGTCTCTTGATTATTTTTCAATTGAAAAATTTGCCCTTTTTCCTCAAATACTATTATTAAATATATTAGAGGTTTCAACACTTTAATCTGTGATACATATTACAGAGTTTTTTTCATGATTTGTCATTTATCTTTTGATTTTGTTAATGTTTTTTCCCATGGAAAGGGTCTTTTATAATTTTATAAAATTTATCAGTCTTTTCTCTTATTCCATCATGATTTTATGTCATATTTAGAAAACCCTATCCTATACATGAAGCCCCCAGTGGCACTAGTGATAAAGAATCTGCCTACCAATGCAGGAAACATAAGAGACACAGGCTGTATCCCTGGGTTGGGAAGATCCCCTGGAGGAGGGCATGACAACCCACTCTAGTATTCTTACCTGGAGAATCCCATGGACAGAGGAGCTTGGCAGGCTACAGTCCATGAAGTCACAAAGAGTCAGACATGACTGAGCATGCACACACACAGACACACACACACACACACACACACACATACGCATGGGTTATAGACCAATTCACCAATGTTTTCTTCTAGCTTCATCTTTTGTCTAGATCTATGATCCACTGATGTTTATTCTTTTGTATGGTGTGAAGAATAGATCTACCTTTTCTTCCCAATGACTATCCAGTTGTCTCAATACCATTTCTTTATCAGTTCATCCCTGCCACAGCAATTTTTAATATCCTTTATTCTATGATAAATTTCTGTATGTACTTGGGTCTATTTTGAACTTTCTATTCTATTTCACTGATCTGAATTTTTATGCACCAGTACTTCATTATTTTATTGTTGATTACCTTAACTTTTTTATAGAGAGCCCTTATAGTCCCTCCCCTGTCAACCCATAGCAGTTTCTTTTCATTGTTTATTGGCTATTTTTATGTTTCTTTTTTCATATATATTTTAGTATCAGCTTGATTACCTCCAGGTAAAAGGCTTGGTGGTATGTTTTTTGGGAATCACCAATGTATTAATTAACTTAAGGAGAATGATACTGAGATATCTTATCCTAGACTAAGAATGTACCATTTATATTATTTAGGGGTACTCTCTAATACATAAGTTTTGTACATTTCTTAAGTCAATCCTAAGCATTTTTGTCTTTGGCAGGGAGAGGATATATTATAAATGGGTCTTGTCTTCCATTATAATTCCTAAATAATGTTATCTGTGTATATGAAAGCTATTTCTTTTTAGATTGTTAATTTTATATCTTGCTACCTTGTTAAATTCTTTCAATGCTCAAGTTAGTTTTATCCTTGAATCTGTAAAGTTTCTTAAGTGGCATTTATTGTTTGTGGCTGCTGCTATGAACTAAGCCCCAGATTTTAGTTTCACATTTTAACCCTCAATATCAGACATTTTTTGATGGAAAATTTTTTTTAATCTATGCTACAACTATGTACTCCATGCTCCTCTGTTTCACCTTGCACACCTACAGACTAGCAATAGCAGTGGGAACTCCTCTGGTAGCTCTTCATGAACTCGTATGTCTCTGCTGCTGCTCAGTCACTTTAGTCGTGTCCAACTCTGTGCGACCCCACAGACGGCAGCCCACCAGGCTCCCCCGTCCCTGGGATTCTCCAGGCAAGAACACTGGAGTGGGTTGCCATTTCCTTCTCCAATGCGTGAAAGTGAAAAGTGAAAGTGAAGTCGCTCAGTCGTGTCCGACTTTTTGCAACCCCATGGACTGTAGCCTACAAGGCTCCTCTGTCCATGGAATTTTCCAGACAAGAGTACTGGAGTGGGTTGCCATTCCCTTCTCCAGGGGATTTTCTCAGCCCAGGGATCTAACCTGGGTCTCCCACATGCAGGCAGACGCTTTACTGTCTGAGCCACCAGGGAAGCCCATGACAGAGGCAAGAATATAAAGCGGAGAAAAGACAGTCTCTTCAATAAGTCCTGCTGGGAAAGCTAGACAGCTACATGTGAAAGAAGTAAATTAGACTATTACCTAACACCATGGCTTCCCTAGTGGCTGAGACTGTAAAGAATCTGCCTCCAATGACGGAGACCTGGGTGTGATCCCTGGGCTGGGAAAATCCCCTGGAGGACATCACAGCACCCACTCCAGTACTCTTGCCTGGAGAATCCTCATGGATAGAGGAGCCTGGAGGGCTACAGTTCATGGGATTGCAAAGAGTTTGTCACAACTGAGCAACTAACACAACACATACACACCCGATACCATACACAAAAATAAACTCAAAATGGATTAAGCACCTAAATGTAAGACTGGACACCATTAAACTCTTAGAGGAAAGGTAGGCAGAAGACTCTGACATAAATCGCAACAAGTATTTTTTGATCTACCTCCTAGAGTAACAAAAATAAATGGCATCTAATTAAACTATAAAGTTTTTGCACAGAAAAGGAAACCATAAATAAGACAAAAATACAACCCTCAGAATGAGAGAAAATACTTGCAAAAAAGGCAACTAATAAGGGACTAATCTCCAAAATGTACCAATAGCTCATTCAGCTCAATATTAAAAAAAAAAAAAAAATCAAAAATGGGCAGAAGACCTAAATAGACATTATTTCCAAAGGAGACATACAGATGGCCAACAAACCCATAAAAAGACGCCTAACACCACTAACTATCAAAGAAATGCAAATCAACCAAAACTACAATGAGGTATCACCTCACAATGGTCAGAACAGCCATCATCAAAAAATCCACAAACAATAAATGCTGGAGAGGGTGTAGAGAAGAGGGAACCATGTTACACTGTTGGTGGAATGTAAATTGATATAGCCACTATAGATAACAGTATGGAGGTTCCTTTAAAAACTAAAAATAGAGCTACCATATGACTCTGCAACTCCTCGGCAAATATCCAGAGAAAAACATGATCTAAAAGGATATATGCACCGCAAGCTTAACTGCAGCAGTGTTTACAAGAGCCAAGACATGGAAGCAACCTTAATGCCCATCAACAGAAGAATGGAAAAAGAAGCTGTGGTACATGTATACAATAATGTTATTCAGCCATAAAAAGCAAGGAAGTTGTGCAATTTGCAGAGACATGGATAGACCTAGAGACTGTCAGACGGAGTGAAGTTAGGTCAGAAAGAAAAAAATAAATATGGTATAATATTGCTTATATGTGGAATATAAAAATTGGTACATATGAACTTATCTGCAAAGCAGAAATAGAGACATAAATGTAGAGAACAGCTGTATGGATACCAAGGAATGAAGACGGGATGGGATGAGTTGGGAGAACAGGATTGGCATATCTACACTGCTGCTGCTAAGTCACTTCAGTCGTGTCCGACTCTGTGCGACCCCATAGACGGCAGCCCACCAGGCTCCCCAGTCCCTGGGACTCTCCAGGCAAGAGCACTGGAGTGGGTTGTCATTTCCTTCTCCAATGCATGAAAAGTGAAAGTGAAGTCGCTCAGTCGTCTCCGACTCCATATATACACTACTTTGTATAAAAATAGATAACTAATGAGAACCTACTGTATAGCACAGGAAACTCTACTCAAGTCCTGTGGTGATCTAAATGGGAAGGAAAGCCCCCCAAAAAAGGGAATATATGTATACATATAGCTGATTCATTTTTCTGTACAGCAGAAAGTAACACAATATTGTAAAACAACTATATGCCAATAAAAATTAATTTTAAAAAATACAATGAAGTATCACTTTATACCGGTCAGAATGGCCATCATCAAAAAGTCTACAAATAGTGTTGGAGAGGGTGTAGAGAAAAGGGAATCCTCCTACACTATGAGTGAGAATATAAATTGGTACAGCCACTATGGAAAACATTCAGGAGTTTCCTTAAAAAACCAAAACTAGAGTAATGACATGATCCAGTAATCCCATTGCTGGGCATATATCTTGAAAAGAAAAAGCCTAATTTGAAAACATACAAGCACTCCAACATTTATAACAGCACTAATTACAATTGCCAATCTCAAAAATGACAGAATGATCTCTGTTAATTTCCAAGACAAACCATTCAGTATCACAGTAATCCAAGTCTATGCCTGGACTATTAATGCTGAAGAAGTTGAACAGTTCTATGAATACCTACAAGACCTTCTAGAACTAACACCCAAAAAAGATGTTCTTTTCATAATAGGGGGCTGGAATGTAAAAGTAGGAAGTCAAGAAACACCTGGAGTAACAGGTAAATTTGGCCTTGAGTACAGAATGAAGAAGGACAGAAGTTAATAGAGTTTTGCCAAGAGAATGCACTGGTCATAGCAAACACTTCCAACTACACAAGAGAAGACTCTACACATGAACATTACCAGATGGTGAATATCAAAATCAGACTGATTATATTCTTTGCAGCCAAAGATAGAGAAGCTCTATACAGTCAAAAAAACAAGACCAGGAGCTGACTGTGGCTCAGATCATGAACTTATTGCCAAATTCAAACTTAAATTGAATAAAGAAGGGAAAACCACTAGACCATTCAGACCAACCAAATAGACCATTCAGGTATGACCTAAATCAAATCCCTTATGATTATACAGTGGAAGTGACAAATAGATTTAAGGGATAGATCTGATAGACAGAGTGCCTGAAGAACTATGGATGGAGGTTCATGATATTGTACAGGAGGCAGTGATCAAGACCATGCCTAAGAAACAGAAATGCAAAAAGGCAAAATGGTTGTCTGAGGAGACCTTAGAAACAGTGTGAAAATAAGAGAAGCTAAAGGCAAATGAGAAAAGAAAAGATATACCCATTTGAATGCAGAGTTCCAAGAATAGCAAGAAGAGATAAGAAAGCCTTCCTTAGTGATCAATGCAAAGAAATAGAGGAAAACAATGGAATGGGAAAGACTACAGATCACTTCAAGAAAATTAGAGATACCAAGGGAACATTTCATGCAAAGATGGGTACAATAAAGGACAGAAATCGTATGGACCTAACAGAAGCAGAAGATATTAAGAAGCACTGGCAAGAATACACAGAAGAACTGGACAAAAAAGATCTTCATGACCCAGATAACTACAATGGTGTGATCACTCATCTAGAGCCAGACATCCTGGAATGTGAAGTCAAGTGGGCCTTAGGAACCATCAGGGCCAACAAAGCTAGTGGAGGTGATGGAATCCCAGTTGAGCTATTTCAAATCCTGAAAGATGATGCTGTGAAAGTGCTGCACTCAATATGCCAGCAAATTTGGAAAACTCAGCAGTGGCCACAGGACTGGAAAAGGTCAGTTTTCATTCCAATCCCAAAGAAAGGGAATGCCAAAGAATGCTCAAACTACCGCACAATTGCACTCATCTCACATGCTAGTAAAGTAATGCTCAAAATTCTCCAAGCCAGGCTTCAGCAATACGTGAACCGTGAACTTCCTGATGTTCAAGCTGGTTTTAGAAAAGGCAGAGGAACCAGAGATCAAATTGCTAACATCCACTGGATCATGGAAAAAGCAAGAGAGTTCCAGAAAAACATATATTTCTGCTTTATTGACTATGCCAAAGCCTTTGACTGTGTGGATCACAATAAACTGTGGAAAATTCTGAATAAGATGGGAATACCAGACCACTTGACCTGCCTCTTGAGAAATCTGTATGCAGGTCAGGAAGCAACAGTTAGAACTGGACACGAAACAACAGACTATTTCCAAATAGGAAAAGGATTACGTCAGGTCTGTATATTGTCACCCTGCTTATTTAACTTATATGCAGAGTACATCATGTGAAGTACTAGGCTGGATGAAGCACAAGCCAGAATCAAGATTGCCAGGAGAAATACCAACAACCTTAGATATGCAGATGATACCACCCTTATGGCAGAAAGTGAAGAAAAACTAAAGAGCTTCTCGATAAAAGTGAAAGAGGAGGGTGAAAAAGTTTGCTTAAAGCTCAACATTCATAAAACGAAGATCATGGCATCCGGTCCCATCACTTCATGGGAAATAGATGGGGAAACAGTGGAAACAGTGTCAGACTTTATTTTGGGGGCTCCAAAATCACTGCAGATGGTGACTGCAGCCATGAAATTAAAAGACGCTTGCTCCTTGGCAGGAAAGTTATGACCAACCTAGATAGCATATTAAAAAGCAGAGACATTACTTTGCCAACAAAGGTCTGTCTAGTCAAGGCTATGGTTTATCCAGTAGTCATGTATGGATGTGAGAGTTGGACTATAATGGGCCAAAGAATTGATGCTTTTGAACTGTTGTGTTGGAGAAGACTCTTGAGGGTCCCTTGGACTGCAAGGAGATCAAACCAGTCCAATCTAAAGGAAATCGGTCCTGAATATTCACTGGAGGGACTGATGATGAAGCTGAAACTTTGATACTTTGGCTACCTGATGAGAAGAACTGACTCATTTGAAAAGACCCTGATGCTGGGAAAGATTGAAGGCAGGAGGAGAAGGGGACAACAGAGGATGAGATGGTTGGATGGCATCACCAACTCAATGGACATGAGTTTGGGTAAACTCTGGGAGTTGTTGATGGACAGGGAGGCCTGGCGTGCTGCATCCATGGGGCCACAAAGAGTCAGACACAACTGAGCAATTGAACTGAACTGAACTGATTTACAATAGCCAAGACATGCAAGCAATCTGAAAGTCCATCAACAGACAAATGAATAAAGAAGATGCATAAAGTAATATAATGGAGTATTACTCAGCCACAAAATGCAATAACTCCATTTGCAGCAACATACATGGACTGAGCAATTTTTATACTGAGTCTGACAGAGAAAAGCAAATATATGATACCGCATATCACTTATGTGTGGAATCTAAAAAACAAATTCAAATGAACTTATTTACAAAACAGAAACAACCCACAGACATAGAAAACAAACTTATGGTTACCAAAGGGAAAAGGGCAGGGAGAATGATAAATTAGAAGTATGAGATTAACACATACATACCACTATATGTAAAAGAGACAAACAAGAATTCACTGGATAGTATATGGAACTGTATTCAATATTCTTATAACCTATAACGAAAAAGAATCTGAAGCAATACACTTAAAATGAACACAATATGGTATGTAGTTTAGTAAATTAAATAATTTTGAGGTATTAAGAGTTTTAAAAAGTTATAGGGTTTCAAATATTTCCCGCTACCTACTAAGTACTCATAAATGTTGGCTATTGTTATTATATATTGAAGATACTCAACTCTAGCTCTCATTCCCATACAGCCTTCAATATAGCCTTCTTTTCCTCTACAAATTTCAAAATCCTAGGCACCAGCCATTTAGACTTGTATCTACTTTCCATAAATCCATCATCCAATTTGATTTGACCTTCTACATACCCCTCTCTCTGGAACCTCTTTTGTGTTCTGGCTTGGTGTGTATCCAAAAATTCCTTTGTTGGATTTTATAATAACAGTAATAATAAAATCTGAAACATTTATAGCACTTTTTATAGCCTCACTTCAAAAGCCAAGATAAGTGTTCTTTCCATCCACATCTGATAAGAAATTCCCTCCAGCAACATCCCGAACTTAAGTTGAAAACTTCCCAGTGGAATTTATATCTGTGCAAATTCTGAGAATTTTGGAAACAGTTTTAGCAATATCCTAGAACAGTGTAAGTTCCAAAGAAAAAGGTGAAACTATTGACAGCTAGCTGTATGCAGGGACTAGGGGAACACTCGCACACCCATTTGTGTATAGAATCAGCTTAAGTACTTTGACTTTAATTGCTTTAGACTATAACTATACAAAAAGAACTATATTAAGGAGGAAAGGCTTGACACTCAAATTCCCTTTAGGGAATTTATTATTTCTGAAACCTGAGTCAAATCCTCCAAGCCAAATTAAAAAAAAAAAAATTGTCAGCAAATAGGAGATAAGGAAAAAAGAAAGAGAAGGAAAAGAAGAGACACCAACTTGAACATACTCGAGTGTACAGATTAGTGAAAATTGTATCATATTGTTGTTGGTCAATAATATTTACTGTAAAAACTCTTTTTGAAGCTTAGTGGGTCAAAGTCAGCCAGGTTTCCTGCTAAAAAAGGACCCTGCTGTGAATAATACAGAGGAGGAAAAGAGGAGTTGGAGAGACTGAGCAGAGCCTAGGCAAAGGGTGAAGGAGAAGATGGAGCTGGAGGCCAGGACTCTGAAGGAAACACTTTAGTCTACTAATCCGGTGGTTGCAAAGGGAAATACACAATAATATGAAAACTACCAAAAACTACACTTGGATTTTGTGGAACCTGGTGAAAGGATGGGGTTTTGCATCAAAGTGTGTTTGAAGCTGGAAAGGATCCCATGCAGACAGGGGAAAATTCCTACATCTGGGTTATGGTAGGAACTGGGTCTCTTAAAAGGTTATAGTAGGAATTGTGTCTCAACATCATAAAAAGTTTAATGTATATAGTGGGAGAAAATATGTTTATTGTAAGAAAAGATGGAAAATCTAGAGAAACGATCTTACAGAATGTTTTTGTTGTTGAACCAGGGTCTCTCTTCATAACTATCCTGGTGGCTTCAGTTAGAAACACTGCCTCTGAAATATTTCTGATAAGTATTAAAGGTATTAGTCCCCAGGACCACCATCAGTAGGAATAGAATTAATACTTGCTAATCAGCCCAGCACTCTATTGCCTTAAGCAGTTCAGGTGGCCAAATGTAGATGAGATGCAGAAATCACACATCCCTTCTCTTCCTGTGTGTTCTTGCCTGAAGTCTGTAGCTCTCCTGGCTATAAAGCGTTCCTTCCTAGCAGCAACATACAATGATTTCACTGGCTCTTCTTATTCATTAATACCAGCTGCTTAGCAATGCCTGAAGGTATCTGAAGAAATATGTGTAGATGTTTTTACCATATGGTTTTTTAAAAGCTGATGAAGCCCTTTCATGTAAATCTGGGGCTCGCCAGGCACAGTGCACATAGCAAAGTCCGGCAAAGTGAAATGAGGATCAAACCTTCCTACAAAAGAATTCATTTCTTTGTCACTTTTGACTAACGACCTTCTTTGTACCTGAGTTAACTAAGATGATCTAAAAATATCTCAGGCAGTGTCACCACTGTGAATTTATTAAACTATATTTCAAAGATTACTCTTTATTGCAAGCATTGAACTGGACCATGATAACCCTTTTGATAAAAATGAAATCTCTTCTACAGAGTTGTTTCAGGTTGACAGTTACTTGCATTATAATTTCTTATTTAAGGGTCCTGCTCAACAATAGGTTTTTATCTGAGATGCTTCTTTTATGCGGAATTTAGTCAACTTTTCAGTAATTTTTACTCTGGGCCAGTTACTGTATTATGTTCTGAGGATAAGATGGTGAATAAATTAGACATGATCCCTACCCACAAAAACTTCTAGGAGAAAACAAAAGCAGAATCAATGGTATGAGTATACTAGGTGTGACAAAGAAAAAGGTGTGCATAACAGGTGGGGCTAATCTAGTCCATGGAGTCAGAGAAGATGATATCCTGGAGAAAGTGATATTTCAACTAAGACTTTCCAGGGACAGAAGTGTTGGAGTTAGTTAGAAGGGTAGAGAGAAGAGTGTTACTAGAAGGACTGTGTACATGGGGGAAAAGCCCTGAGTAGCAAAGAGGATTTGAGTTTAAGTCACTTGCAAGTCTTTGGTGTGGCTGGAGCTGAGTGTGTGTGTGTGATTGATGACCGTCTAGACTGCTGATAACTCAGACACGTAGACCCAGGTCATCACGTGGTGTCACGTGAACATTATTGATTAATGCTGACTGGCAAGAATGAAATTATGAACAGCAGTCCTGGAATGCAGTCAGCTTTTAAGGAAAGAAGCAATGTTCACCTGAACATAATATTCTTGGACAAGACAAGTGGAAGCTGGCTGACAACAGGATATCTATGCACATGTTTTAAAGCTGATATTAAACTGAAGACACATTTTGAATGCATAATGAATCACAAATCAAATGAGCAAACATATTTGTACAGCAGCATGAGAAATCCAAGATAGACCATTTATCCAGAGAAGCAAAGTGTTTGTTACTTTGAGATTATTAATCTTTTTAAAGAAAAGATCAACCTGCTGCTGAAAGTACCAAAAAAAAAACACAAAGATTTAATAAATAGAAAATCTCAGCCACTGAATCTGCAATAACAAAGCAAAAAATGAAAACAATCATTACATATTTGCAGATTAAAAACAGGACTTACATGCATGCAGTGTAGAAAGGACTTTTAGCCAGAATTTGGTGTTCACGGTCATTTTAGAACCATAAAAATTACCTAAGCTGATGGTGTTTGCTCCTCTCATGAAGTTGAGTCCTGAATTAAAACAAAATCACTAAGTTTCAAGACCTCCCAGGTGGTCCAGTGGCTAAGACTCCACGCTTTCAATGCAGGAGACCCAGGTTTGATCCCTGGTCAGAACTAGATCCCACATACAACAACTAAAAATCCCCCATGCTACAAGTAAAGACCTTGCATGCTGCAACTAAGACCCAGCACAGATAGATTAGTTAACGTCGATGCAGAGCACATCATGAGAAACACTGGGCTGGAGGAAGCCCAAGCTGGAATCAAGATTTCCAGGAGAAATATTAATAACCTCAGATATGCAGATGACACCACCCTTATGGCACAAAGTGAAGAACTAAAGAGCCTCTTGATGAAAGTGAAAGAAGAGAGTAAAAAAGTTGGCTTAAAGCTCAACATTCAGAAAACTAAGATCATGGCATCTGCTCCCATCACTTCATGGGAAATAGATGGGGAAACAGTGGGAACAGTGGCTGACTTTATTTTTGGGGGCTCCAAAATCACTGCAGATGGTGATTGCAGCCATGAAATTAAAAGACGCTTGCTCCTTGGAAGGAAAGTTATGACCCACCTAGATAGCATATTAAAAAGCAGAGAAATCACTTTGTCAACAAAAGTCCATCTAGTCAAGGCTATGGTTTTTCCAGTGGTCATGTATGGATGTGAGAGTTGGACTATAAGGAAAGCTGAGCACGGAAGAACTGATGCTTTTGAAATGTGGTGTTGGAGAAGACTCTTGAGAGTCCCTTGGACTGCATGGAGATCCAACCAGTCCATCCTAAAGGAGATCAGTCCTGGGTGTTCATTGGAATGACTGATGCTAAAGCTGAAACTCTAATACTTTGGCCACCTGATGTGAAGAGCTGACTCATTTGAAAAGACCCTGATGCTGGGAAAGATTGAGGACAGGAGGAGAAGGGGACGACAGAGGATGAGATGGCTGGATGGCATCACTGACTTGATGGACATGGGTTTGGGTGGGCTCTGGGCGTTGGTGATGGACAGGGAGGCCTGGCATGCTGTGGTTCATGGGGTCACAAAGAGTCGGACAGAACTGAGTGACTGAACTTAACTGAGATAAAGTCACAAATTTCTCCTCTTATCTGAGGTCCCCAGTTCAGCACACATTCTTTGTTCTTGTCATTTCTTGGCCTCAAAATAGACAATTGAAATTATATTATTGGTCAGGTAGAGAAGGAGAATATATACATGTGTCTTCATATTTACTGCTGTTTGAGCTTGGGAGAATTTGCCACTTTACAAAATAGCTGTGAAGAACTAAAACAGCCATAATTTTTTAACTCCTTTCCATTCAGAGGTGGGATCTAGGATAACATCTCTTAAACCTTGGCAGGCTCTAGGATTGCTCTGACCAATAGATCATAGAAAAGGTAATTCTGGGCCAGTTTCCATGCTGGAAGAAAAGGCAGCATCTACTTCCTGTCTCTTCAAACACTACTCTGGGGGATGCCTGACCCTGTATTATGAGTTCAACGTCCTGAGACTACTTTCCTCAGAAAGACCCAAACTTGTCATTTGGAGCAATTCCATGGAGAGAAAGATGCCTGAGCAGTCTCCAGCCGTTCCAAACCATTCCAGGCACCCAGGCATAGAGTGGGGAGCTATACTGGACATTAGTCCAGTTGAACCTTCAAAGGACTCCAGCCTCATCTGACCTCTGACTGAACCCACATAAGGAACCCCAAGTGAGAACTGTCCCACTGAGTAGTCAACCCACTGAATCATGATAGATTATAACTAATGGCTACTTTAAAGCTTCAAGTTTGGGGTGGTTTGTTATAGGAACAGCATTTTGAGAAAATCCCAGTGTAATTTTCAAGAGCTAAGTTATATGAACATGTGTTATGAGAGTAGGCCCTAGCCATAGGAATAATTTATATTTGAATAAATTAAACTTTATTAATATTTAAAATTCAGTTTCTCAATCATACTAGGCACATTTCCAATGCTCAACAGCCCCAAGTGATCAATGGTTACCATACTGAAGCATAGAGCACGTTATACAACATATCTATTTTCACAGAAATTTAATCAGATAGCACATCATGCTAAGTCACTTCAGTCGTGTCCAACTCTTTGTGACCCAATGGACAAAACCCACCAGGCTTCTCTGTCCATGAGGTTCTCCAGGCAAGAATATTGGAGTGAGTTTCCATGCCTTCCTCCAGGGATCTTCCCAACCAGGTATCAAACCCGCATCTCTTACATCTCTTGCATTGGCAGGTGGGTTCTTTACCACTAGCACCATCTGGGAAGCCCCAGACAAGCACTATTACAGAACAACACAGAGCTCTATCCATGCTTCCACACAGAAGAAAAAAAGCTAAGAGGAAATATTTTGACAATGCATTATATTTAAACTTAAAACCAATTCAAAGCATAGTTCTAAGACCTGTATCTAACTGAACTGAGGAAAGAAATGAAAAGATAACTTCAAATATAAAACAAAGTTGGTAAAACTCATCCAGGTTTCATTTTCGTAAACATGAGTCTTAAAAAAAGTTTTGTTAATCACGTTTCTCCAGCAGTAACTGGTCTCATTTTGTCCCTGAATATGGGTAGATTCTTAGAGGAAAAAAGATCATCTCAAGCTTAGCCTTGCAAAGCTGAGGCAAGCATGCAGCCATAATTGAATAGGACATTATGCAGAATTCATAAAGGCTTTTGCCTGACAGAGAATCATTAAGATAAATCAACTGGAAAAGAACAAGGATCCGGTACCTTGGCATGGATCCATTAAAAAATGTTGTTTTTCATTATAAGATTCCTTTTGTTCCTTGTGGAAAATTCTGAATCTACACGGATGTATATTCTACATGGGAGAGCTACAGAGAGAGAATAGACAGTTTAGGCACGTAAAGCAGTTATGCAAATATACACACAGGGGTATGTCTTCAGAAAGAGGATATGTAAGATGTTATCTTTTTAAATGCCTTTGGGGCAATTGGATGTTATTTTAGGTAAAGATCAAGTTACACAATTTCAAAAGTGATGACTTTCTAACAACATTTAAGATAAGAATAAAGTTTAAATCAAGTATAAGGCGAAGATTCAATACACATAAGAATGTAGATTCAGGGTATTTCATTTTTTCTCGTGTGGACCCAAAAGGAATTCCTACCTGTGCTCCCCTTCATTTTTTTTTTCCTCAAGAATGCTGTTAATCCTCATATACCAATAAGCTTCACCCACCAAAGACCTCTGTGAGGGTCACATACTTACTTTTGGATGAGGAGGGAGGGTGAACTTATAGCTACATTTATAAATCTCCTAAGACAAAAATAATGTCTGCAGAACATTTCCAAGTTTGGCAATGCGACTACCAGAACTGAAACCAAACAGATATCTTTTTCACTATAAACACCTAAAAAGGCTATAATCCTTCATAGTTTCTGATGAGAAATCATTTTTAATTTACTAAATAGCATATTTGTTACATGGAACAGAGGGAAAAGACACAACGGAGGCCTGAATTCCCATCCCAAGGGCCTCAGAAGCAAGAAATTGTATTCCCTGATGGGTCAGCAGGGAAAGAATCCACCTGCAATGCAGGATACACTTGTTTGATCCCTGGGTCAGGAAGATCCCTTGGAGGAGGAAACAACCTGTTCCAGTATTCTTGTCTGGATAATCCCATGGACAGAGGAGCCCGGCAGGCTATATAGGCCATGAGGCTGCAAACAGTAAGAAATGACTGAGCTAGCATGCATCAGTGATGATGCATCACAATTATCAGCTAAGCTTACGTATTTAAATGCCATGGGAATCTAATCTCGAAGAATCTTTTTAGCCACTGTTACCATGTGGAAGACAGTCCTGCAGTGACAAAGGCATGCCAGATATCAGTGACTCTCCTCCAGTTTTTTTAGGAAATGAGCTGAGTGAAATCATCTTAGGTCTAGGCTATAAAGGCCTTTTTATGGTTCTAGCTGAACATATAAATGCCATACCCATAACACTCAAATCTTTCCTTTTTACTTTTTTTTTCCTTGCCTACATTGAAATTAGAAGAGGTATATATGATAGCCAAAGGAATTGCCCTGCAACTTTAAATAAAAAAATTTTTTAAATACCTTTGAGCGTAAACCAGGCATGGAAAATTTCAACCCAAAAGATTAAATTTGGAGAAAGTTACTAGCAGATGAGGACTAAAGTTATAATGGAAACCACATTGCAATTGCAGACACTATTACATGAGTCATTACCAAAAATGTTGCTTTATACATATAGTAAGTTATATATATATATATATATATATATATATATATATATACACACACACACTGTATGCTACAAATTTATTGAGATCAGATCTAAGCATTATCTTGAAAATGTCCACTAACATTTGCAAAGCATTTTAAACTCCATAAAAGAAAAACACAAAAGAAAAGTCCTTTCCCACAGAGGGTATTCAATGCAAATTTGTGGCATTGAATTAAATTGGACTGCATTATTTTAGATTTTGTGATAACCTCAGCAGTGTTAGAATTAAGGTTAACTTTTCTAACTACAATACAAAGAAAAGATCTGATTTCCTTAAGTAATGCCAGCAAGATGACAGAGATGAAAGTGAGCACATTTAATTTGAAACCAGTTTTATAAACTGTATAATTTGTTTGTGTACAAATACATGTTGCCGATAACAAAGAACTCTAAATTACCAAAACAGACTAACATTCAGAGAATTAGCCCTCAATTGTGTGTGCTTTGAAACTTAAATCTTCTTCCCCCATCTTAAATAAGGGGATAGGGCACAGAAGGGAGAGAGAACGGGTTAGATAGAAGTTAAGACTGGTCATCAAAAGGTTTCTCATTTAGTTTGTGTTACCCACTCTAAATGAGAAAGAGCCATTTACATCTAATATAGACACTCTTAAAATAAGCCAAACA
This sequence comes from Bos indicus x Bos taurus, assembly GCF_003369695.1. Classification (NCBI taxonomy): domain Eukaryota; kingdom Metazoa; phylum Chordata; class Mammalia; order Artiodactyla; family Bovidae; genus Bos; species Bos indicus x Bos taurus. Next base: position 17,833,242 of record NC_040081.1, on the reverse strand, counting down.
AGGAAGGGGTCATAATGCTCCATCGCATATAAGTGACATGAGCACAGGGATTTTTATCCATTTATTCACTGCTATGTCCTCAGTAACTATAGTTTCTAGCACATAACTGGTGTTTAGTAAATATTCAATAAATATTTACTAAATTCTTCCAAGGATAAATAAATAACACCAGCCTTATCATTTCACAAGGGACAGGGTTGAAGTTACTCTGAGGAATTTCCTTTCCAATGCTGTGTGTGGAGGGGTTAGTCATGATCTTAGAGATACATTTGGCCCTTGGTAACTAGTGAGGGAGCAGCAACAACTCCAGTTGCTGGGGAAGCTGTACTGGAATCGGAACTCACAGTCTAGGTAGGACCTCCCTTAATATCTGTAGGACCTAGAATGACAGTGCTCCTTGGAAGAAAAGCTATGACAAGCCTAGAAAGCGTACTAAAAAGCAGAGACATTACTTTGCTGACAAAGGTCTGTCTAGTCAAAGCTATGGTTTTTTCATTAGTTATGTATGGATGTGAGAGTTTGGTCATAAAAATGGCTGAGCACCAAAGAACTGATGCTTTCGAACAGTGATACTGGAGAAGACTCTTGAGAGTCCCTTGGACTGCAAGGAGATCAAACCAGTCAACCCTAAAGGAAATCAACCTTGAATATTCATTGGAAGGACGGATGCTGAAGCTCCAATACTTTGGCCACCTGATGCAAAGAGCCAACTCATTGAAAAAGACCTTGAGGCTGGGAAAGATTGAGAGCAAGAGAAGAGGGAGGCAGAAGATGAGATGGTTGGATAGCATCATTGACTCAATGGACATGAGTTTGAGAAACTCGGAGATGGTGAAGGACAGGGAATCCTGGCAAGTTGCAGTCCATGGGTCACATGACTTAGCAACAGAACAACCAGAAAAACAGTACCAGCAAAGCCCTCCAATCAAAGACCACTAGGAAGGCCTCTATAGTGTGTTGGGATTATTGATTATAACATTCGTTATAGGAAATATGGGCTTTCTTATTAAGAAGGTATGAGAAGGGACTTACAGGATTTGGGCTGGTTAAGTAATTTTGAGTACTGTTTAGAGAAGTGGGATATTGCCTAGGATTGGGTGCTGTCAGGAAACAGATGTAATTTTGTGTTTGGGAATTTTAGTAATTCTTATCTGGAAAGTAAGAAAAGAGTTAAAATTAAGTTGTATCCATACATAAAGAAGTAGGGCTGCTGCTGCTAAGTCGCTTCAGTCGTGTCCGACTCTGTGCGACCCCATGGACTGCAGCCCACCAGGCTCCTCCATCCATGGGATTCTCCAGGCAAGAACGCTGGAGTGGGTTGCCATTTCCTTCTCCAATGCAGGAAAGTGGAAAGTGAAAGAAGTCGCTCAGTCGTGTCTGACTCTTAGCGACCCCATGGACTGCAGCCTACCAGGCTCCTCCATCCATGGGATTTTCCGGGCAACAGTACTGGAGTGGGGTGCCATTGCCTTCTCCCAAAGAAGTAGTAGTCTCTCATAAAAACTAGGAGAGAGGGAGGCTTGGTCATGTTTTGGTTTGGAAATGCTCTTGTACTCAGAACATGATTCTCAAGTGGTCCTGTTTTCATCTTGCTCCATCATGATCACAGACTGACCAAGTCTGATGATGGTGTTCTGTGAAATTGCCCATATATTACATCTAGACTTACGTACATAAAGTGTGATTGATAGCGATTATACTGTTGAAAAGTGATCTTACAACCATGTGCAAACTATTGGAAATATCTTGCTAATTTATAAGTATCTCTAGATCCACAAACTGAAGCATAAGGAGGGAAAATGGATTCTCAGCACTACTGGGAAACCCACGCTTCATCATGCAAGGAGTTTTGCATTTATGCTGTCTGAATGGCTGATTTTGAGGAGGAAGAGTTTGATGAGTTTATTACTCTTTTCTTTTACCTAAGTGTTTTGGCCACTCAAATCCTTCCTGCAAGCTGAAGTACTTTGTATCTCTGAACACGATAGTAGTACCACCCACACGGCATGCAATCCTGTCTCTCTTGTTCAGAGGACAGAGAGCAAGAGATGCAGAGAAGCTTTTCACTGGCCCTAGATCATGCTGTAATTATAGTGAGCTCCAAATTCAAGGGACAGAGATGCATTCATTCTTTAATAATCTACTTTGTGTGTGTGTATATTTGCAATAAACAGAGTCTTCCACAGCAGGGGGCTTAGTCCAGGGCCCCCTTTACTCATGTCTCCTGGTTCTTCCTCTTCTCTTTCAAATCAGCCAATGTGAACCAAAGGAAAGTATCCATGAGCACCTACCCAAAACCAAAGACACAGGAGCTGGCAAAACCTTGTGAAGACTGGAAGAAGTTTCCCAGAGGAAAGAAAATGTATCAGATGTGAGGCCTGAAGCTACATGTGATTTCAGGTGGCTCTAAGGTGGCTGCGGCCTGTGGTGGCTTGAAGCAGAATCTCAGGGGTTGAGCCTAGACTGTGGTGATGAGCACACAGAATCCTAGCCATTAGACCGCTAGGGCCACTGCCAACTGACAAGGCCCTGGCTCATCTGCTTTGGAGAAAGGAATTTCAGCAAAGAGATGGAAAGTAATGAAACAAGTAAAGTGTGTATTAGAAGGAAAAGAGTATGGGCAGATAGACACACAGGCGAGCCCAGAGAGAGTTGTACAACTTTAGAGTAGTTTAAATTACTTACACTGGGGGCAGTTCTCCCACGTTTCCTCTGAGTAATCATCTTGCTTTGCCTCGCTCTGAATAGATATTTGTTCTGACTCAGGGGCCTCCTCCAATGCTTTGTCCACCTGCCACAAACAACCGACTCAATGGAAAAGACCCTGATACTGGGAAAGATTGAAGGCAGAAGGATGCGATGGTTGGATAGCATCACCGATTCAACGGACATGAACTTGGGTGAACCCTGGGTGATGGTGAGGGACAGGGAGGCCTGGAGTGCTGCAGTCCGTGGGGTCACAAAGAGTCAGACACAACTTAGCAACTGAAAAACAACAACAAAACAAGGGCCCTCCTCTGTGTGCACAAACATATCTTTTAGCCAAGAAGGACTGCTGGGCAAGCGTCTCTGGAGAGTTGACAGAACACATTATGGTCTGGTGCCCCCTCCCTTCTTTGACCCCTGAGGAAACTTTCCGCTCATGTGTAGTTTGGGAGGTTTCCTTGACCTCAAGAATGAGAAATATGTGGTCTCTGTATCTTTTATCTGAGTGTGATTCAGCTTCTCCTTGCTCCTGTCATTATCTTAATTTTGGAGTATCTGGCCACAAGGAGAAGGTTCCAGCCCAGGGCTCATCTATCTCCTGCCTCACAAGTGTGTAGAAAGAAGAACAGGGATGAGAAAGTGAGAGAGCAAGAGAGAGAGAGGAGAAAGAAAGAGGTCACAAAGTTAGTCTTTTTTTGAATGCCTAAATCTATATCGGAGAAGGCAATGGCACCCCACTCCAGTGCTCTTGCCTGGAAAATCCCATGGATGGAGGAGCCTGGTGGGCTGCAGTCCATGGGGTCGCTAAGAGTCAGACATGACTGAGCAACTTCACTTTTACTTTTCACTTTCCTGCATTGGAGAAGGAAATGGCAACCCACTCCAGTTTTCTTGCCTGGAGAATCCCAGGGATGGGGGAGCCTGGTGGGTTGCCGTCTATGGGGTCACACAGTTGGACATGACTGAAGCGACTTAGCAGCAGCAAATATATACAGCCTTGTGTAGCACAGGGACCGTCAATAAGATATAGGCTTGGTTCTCTCTCCACTGAACTTCTATTTTTGAGGCACAGCTGATCTCTTAGTAAAAAAAATTATTTCTTAATATCTTCCTTATTGTCCATAGGATGTTTGATATGGGGAAAACTAGCAAGTCAGAAGGTACAGGGGGATAAAAAAGATTAATGACCCCATTCAAGGGAGGCTCTGATGAGGATTAAGGACCACTGTTGTAGATGAAGGGACATTGTACAACCAGGCAGAGTGTTTACTAGTCTAGCAGCAGCAAAGGGACCACAGACACAGACTCAGTTTCCTGAGTTCCATTCCCTTCACCATCTACTGGGAAGGAGCTTCACATGTGACAGAAACAAGAGCTGGGAATTCTTCCTAACTCATCTTGAAGGTGGGCTCCCCTTGTGGCTCAGCTGGTAAAGAATCTGCCTGCAACACAAGAGACCTGGGTTCGATCCCTGAGTTGGGGAGATCCCCCAGAGAAGGGAAAGGCTACCCACTACAGTATTCTGGCCTGGAGAATCCCATGGACTGTATAGTCCATGGGGTTGCAAAGAGCTGGACACAACTCAGTGGTTTTCACTTTCACTTTCAATCTTGAAGACAAAAAAAATCATTTCTTGTATAATTCTATAATGCCAACTTTTCATAATTCAGAACTCCCCCACCATTCCATTCTTTGCAAATATACATTTTACTATAGCAATCCCATTCCTAGGAAACATAATTTTGACTCAAAGAGCCAGGCTTTCACTTGGTAGGCAGCTCCATCTACTGCAGATAAAATGAGATTCAAGGTCTATCACACATCGTTGGTCTCCTCCACTCCCCTGTGTGTGTTAGTCACTCAGTCGTGTCTGACTCTCTGCAACCCCATGGACTATAGCCTGCCAGGTTCCTCTGTCCACGAAATTCTCCAGGCAAGAATACTAGAGTGGGTTGCCATTTCCTTCTCCAGGGGATCTTCCTGACCCAGGCATCGGACCCGGGTCTCCTGCATTGCAAGCAGATGCTTTACCATCTAAGCTACTAGGGAAGCCCTCCACTAGATCTTCTAGATCCCCTAGATCTTCTTTTATTAATTTTTGAAAAATATAGGAGTTGGAATCTATGCAATAGGCCTTGTCATCAGCTGCTGAAGTTACAAAGATGCTATGACACTCTTCAGCCCCAATGAGTTCAGCATAGTCTATCGAGTGCGAATTTCTTCTGTTTTAAAAGTATCCACTCTTAAAAACGACAGAGTCATTCAGATCTCTGACCTTATGGAAAATATTATTGTCTGTTGTAATCTGAAGAAAAATTTTCATTAAGCGGAAGGAGATCTACTGTAACTCATCTTAGTGTTAATTTAATGGTTTATGAACTTGTGGAATTTATTCTTGCTTAATGTTATTTTGTACTCAAACTGATGAGTATTTGTTGATATTAGCTGGCAGATTTATGTCACAGACATGTAGATGCTAACCTCAAATAACTCCCATATTTGACCCTTAGTTTTGTACGGGTCTATGTATTTATTGAGGAAGGCATGGCAACCCACTCCAGTGTTGTTGCCTAGAGAATCCCATGGACCAAGGAGCCTGGTGGGCTACAGCCCATGGGGGTCGCAAAGAGTCAGACACGACTGAAGCAACTTAACACACACACACACACACACACACACACACGTATTAGTCAGAAAAACAGAACCAATAGGATGTGTATATAAAGAGATTTATTATAAGTAATTGGCTCAGGCAACTATGGAAACTGACAATTTTAGATCTGTAGTGTGGGCTGGCAAGCTAGAGACCTACTAGAGCCAATGATGCAGGTGAGGTCCAAAGGCAGTCTCTGGAGAATTCGCTCTTGCTTGGGGAGACTTGTCTCTTTGTTCTATTCAGGGCTTTGACTGATTGGATGAGGCCCATCCACATTACGGAGGACACTCTGCTTACTCCAAATTCACTGACTTCAGTGTTGAGCTCATCAAAAGCACACTCCAAGTTGACACACAGAATGAATTATCACAGTCCATTATGGGATAAGTTTTATAGATTTTAAAAATTTTACTGTGTCCAGTCTCCCAAAGCATAAGAAATAAAAGCAAAAATAAACAAATGGGACCTAATCAAACTTATAAGTTTTTGCATAGCAAAGGAAATCATCAGCAAAACAGAGACAGCCTATGGACTGGGATAAAATATTTGCAGATGAAGTGACTGATAAGGGCTTAATTTCCAAAATATACAAACAGCTCATACAGCTCAACAACAAAAAATAAACAACTCATTTGGTGATGGACAGGGAGGCCTCGCGTGCTGTGATTCATGGGGTCACAAAGAGTCAGACACGACTGAGCGACTGAACTGAACTGAACTGAACTGAAGAAATGGGCAGAACACCTAAATAGACATTTTTCCAAAGAAGACATACTGATGGCCAACAGGCAAGTGAAAACACACTCAGCATTGCTCATTATTAGAGAATGTAAATCAAAACTACAATAAGATATCACCTCACTCTGATCAGAATAGCCATCATCAAAATGTCTACAAATAATAATTACTGGAAAGGGTGTGGCAAAAAAAGAACTCTCTTACACTGCTTGTGGGAATGTCAATTGGTGCAACCACTATGAAAAACAGTCTGGATATTCCTTGTACCGTGTTGTGCTTAGTCTCTCTGTTGTGTCCGACTCTTTATGACCCCATGGACTGTAGCCCACCAGGCCCCTCTGTCCATGAGGATTCTCCAGGCAAGAATACTGGAGTGGGTTGCCATGCCCTCTTCCAGGGGATCTTCCCAACCCAGGGATCACATCCAGGTCTCCCGCATTGCAGGTGGATTCTTTACCAGCTGAGCTACCCAGGAAACCTAGAGATTCCTTAAAAAACTAAAAATAGAGTTACCATACGATCCAGCATGTATCCAGAACAGATGAAAACTCTTATTCAAAAAGATACATGCACCCTGGTGTTCATAACAGCACTATTTAGAGTAGCCAAGACATGGAAACAACCTGAATGTCCATCAACAGATGAATGAATAAAGAAGATGCGAAACAGATATAGATGCGTACAATGCAGTGGAATATTACTCAGCCATAAAAAGAATGAAATAATGCCACTTGCAGTAACGTGGACCTAGAGATTATCATATTAATTGTCAGCCAGAAAAAGACAAATATATGGTATCACTGATATGTAGAATCTAAAAAAGTACAAAAATAATACAAACCATCTTTTACAAAGCATAAACAGACTCAATGACATAGAAAACAAACTATGCTTACCAAAGGGGAAGGGGTAGGGAGAATAATAAATTAGAACTATGGGGTTAACAATATACACTATTATAAATAAAATAAACAACAAGGATTTACTGTATAACACTGGGAATTATGTTCAATATCTTATGATAATCTAATGGAAAAGAATTATTCTAAAAAATGAGAATAATTCTAAAAGAATTATTCTAAAAAGTGTGTATATATACATATACATATATGAATTACTTTGTAAATTAACTATACTTTAATTTTAAAAAGCTACAAAATGTCACTATGTCATTTAATCCCTATCACAACCCTCTAAAGTAAGCATACTAACCATTTAATAGATGAAGAAAATAAATCTTAAAGATTCAGTAACTTGCTGAAGTTCACACAGGTAAGTGGAGGAAACTGGGATTTGAAACCAGATCTGTTTGGCTTCAAAAACCGTGTTTTTCTAATCTACCCACATTGGGAAATGGTGTTTGCTCCACTAGCATCAGCTGAATAGAGGTTTGCTCCTGAAAATTTGGGAGAATTGTCAGTGGCAGTAGCTGGTCCCATCCTTTTTCCTTACAATTATGTGCTCAACTCTTCCCACATATCAGTAAAAGTAGCAAAATCTCAAGATGTACTACTTCTATCCTGTGGATAGGATAGAGGACTCAGGAGATTAGGGAGAAGAGAAATAGAAAATGAACTAACTCTTATTACGAAACTGAACCTATTTGTCTGCCATAGAAAATGTCTGTCCCTGCAGAATACTCAGTGATTGTAAACATTTGGATATCAGAACTGCATCCATCAACGACTGCAATTAAAATAGACTTGTACAGTCACACCCCAAAGAACGTCTCCCTGGCTAATCTTTTATAGTAGAACATCTTATGATTTTCAATACCCAACCTTAATGGAACATATCTATCTTTCAGCACAACTTATTTTGGCTGATGTTTACATAGAAAGGATCTATATTTATATTCCTAAAACTTGTTGTATTAATACGATTCTTCCAAGAAACAGAATTAATAGGATATGTAATGTGGAAGAACAAATTTGACTCCATGTTGGATCTATTTCCTTTACTTTAAACTTTGTGCTTTGTTGCTTATTTTCTGCACCTTTTTTAAGAATGTTGCCTATGGCCTGAAATACACAGGATAGCCCATTCTCAAGGCTCTGAACTTTAATGGTATAACACTCTTCTATTCAAATAGAATAGAACATGGACATGGAACAACAGACTGGTTCCAAATAGGAAAAGGAGTACATCAAGGCTGTATATTGTCACCCTGTTTATTTAACTTATATGCAGAGTACATCATGAGAAATGCTGGACTGGAAGAAACACAAGCTGGAATCAAGATTGCCGGGAGAAATATCAATAACCTCAGATATGCAGATGATACCACCCTTATGGCACAAAGTGAAGAGGAACTAAAAAGCCTCTTGATGAAAGTGAAAAAAGAGAGTGAAAAAGTTGGCTTAAAGCTCAACATTCAGAAAACGAAGATCATGGCATCCGGTCCCACCACTTCATGGGAAATAGATGGGGAAACAGTGCAAACAGTGTCAGACTTTGTTTTTTGGGGCTCCAAAATCACTGCAGATGGTGATTGCAGCCATGAAATTAAAAGACGCTTGCTCCTTGGAAGGAAAGTTATGACCAACCTAGATAGCATATTCAAAAGCAGAGACATTACTTTGCCAACAAAGGTTCATCTAGTCAAGGCTACAGTTTTTCCTGTGGTCATGTATGGATGTGAGAGTTGGACTGTGAAGAAGGCTGAGCACCAAAGAATTGATGCTTTTGAACTGTGGTGTTGGAGAAAACTCTTGAGAGTCCCTTGGACTGCAAGGAGATCCAACCAGTCCATTCTAAAGGAGATCAGCCCTGGGATTTCTTTGGAAGGAATGATGCTAAAGCTGAAACTCCAGTACTTTGGCCACCTCATGCGAAGAGTTGACCCATTGGAAAAGACTCTGATGCTTTCTCGGAGTGAACTCCAAGAGTTGGTGATGGACAGGGAGGCCTGGCATGCTGTGATTCATGGGGTCGCAAAGAGTCGGACACGACTGAGTGACTGATCTGATCTGATCTGATTCAGATAGAAATAAATTTTTTAAAAGTTGAAGAACAGAAAACATTTATTACAGAAATATCATGACTCAAGAACAAAGGATTCTGACACGAAGAAGTTTGCAACAATCAACCACACACACACCCCAACCCCTTTAATTATAAAACATATCCCCAGGTGGCTCAGTGGTAAAGAATCTGACTGCAATGCAGGAGACAAAGGTTAGATTCCTGGTTCAGGAAGATCCCCTGCAGGAGGAAACGGCAACCTACTCTGGGATTATTGCCTGGAAAATCCCATGGACAGAGGAGATTAGCAGGCTACCATTCATGAGACCACAAAGAATCAAACACAGCTAAGCACCCAAGCACACACATAGTCTACATTTTAACTGGGGTACGATCATTCTCTAAGACACTAATCTGCCATCTTCTCGGTCGGCTGACTTTCCTTACCCCAATAACTCATCTCCCAATTTATTGGCCTGTTGTGTGGCAAGCTGAATGAGTCTGGACTCAGTAGCAGATATATACAGATATATATAAGAGGAGATTTATTAGCGGAATTAGCTCACGTGATTATGAAAACTAAGAAGTCCCATGATCTGCTGTCTGCAAACTAGATACCCAGGAAGTCTGGTGGTGTTCAGTCTGAGTATGAAGGCCTGATAACCAGGGAAGACAGTGGTATAAATCCAAGTCCAAAGACTTGAGAATCAGGGAACTGATGGTATAAGCCCTGGTTCAAGTCCAAAGCCCAGAGTATTCTTGCCTGGGAAATCCCATGAACAGATGTACCTGGCAGGCTACAGTCCATGGGGTCTCAAAGAGTCAGAAATGACTTAGCAACAAACAACAATCTCAAGCCCAAAGGCCAGAGAATCAGCAATGCTGATGTCAGAGGGCAGGAGAAGATGAACGTTTCAGCTCAAACAGAGCAAATTCATCTTTCCTCTGCCTTTCTGTTCTGCTGAGGTTCTCAGATTAGATGATGCCTACTTGCATTGGTGCAGTGATCATCTTTATTCAGTCTACCAATTCAAATGTTAATCTCTTCCAGAATCATATTCACAGACATGCCCAGAAATCATGTTTAGTCCAGTGAAGCTGACAGATAAAATTAGCCATCATACTCATTACAACATATTAAACAAAATGGCATGACGTATAGGAAAATTCTACAATTTCAAATGCAGTTGCTAAAATGTCACTCTATGCAGACTTTTTTTAAAAGCTGAGGAGTGCTAACAGAGAGGAAATGCAACGTGTTACGGCATGCAAAACACTGTTTATAGCCACTATTTTTACTATGTGGGGATCAGGAAGCAATATTGTAAGCATCTTATAATTATTACTAATGTATTTAAATTACATGCATAAAAACTGTTTTGGTTGCATGTAAGGAAATCGGTGGTGAGGGAGTTGGTATATCATACTTATATTTAAAGTAATGGAGAATGAGCTGAAAGCCAACATTTGTTGCACAGAACATCTGAGTTTCAGAAGCAAATTTCTGATATCAAGAAAGCCATGTGTGGGGACTTCCCTGGTGGCCCAGTGGCTAAGACTCCATACTCCCATTGCAAGGGGCCTGGGTTCGATCCCCCATCAGGGAACTAGATCCCACTTGCCTCAACTAAGAGTTCACATGCCACAACTAAATATTCCACATTTTGCAACTAAAGATTCCCACATGCCATACCAAAGACTGAAGATCCCGAGTGCTGCAACTAAGACCTGGCACAGCCAAATATAATAAATATTTTTTTTAAAAAGACGGTTACGTATAATTTTATTTCAGTAACTTAGGTGGCAGTAAGGATGCACTGATCACTCTACATTAAAAAAAAAAGTATCCATTTCCTTTCTTACACCCTGGACATCAGGAATGGAGAAGGCAATGGCACCCCACTCCAGTACTCTTGCCTGGAAAATCCCATGGACGGAGGAGCCTGGTAGGCTGCAGTCCATGGGGTCGCAGAGTCAGACACGACTGAGCGACTTCACTTTCACTTTTCACTTTCCTGCATTGGAGAAGGAAATGTCAACCCACTCCAGTATTCTTGCCTGGAGAATCCCAGGGACGGGGGAGCCTGATGGGCTGCCGTCCATGGGGTCACACAGAGTCGGACACGACTGAAGCGACTTAGTAGCAGGACATTAGGAAGCTTTCATTGCTCCCTCATCTTGGAACTTAATTCCATTGAAATCATGAGCATCAGTGGAGTAACAAAGTAAGAAGATTGCTCAGTTCCCCCTCCATGTCAGCAATCCCTGCAGTGGCAAGAAAGCCTTTTGGTGGCAGGAAGGTCTTTGTGATGTTGCCAAACTTCTGGGGAAGTTTGTGGAGGCTGTAACAAATACTGTTTGTACAGATACCAGCTGCTGGGATTCAGCAGCCTAGAATAACAACTTCCAAATATTCCTGAGAGATCACTGTGTACTAGGATTGTGTTGATTGTTTACATACAGGTAATAAACAGAAAGCCCTGATTCATCTTCCCGTGGAGTCAAAACTGGACACACAAAGTAGGACATTCATTAGGGCAACTTTACAGACGTGGATGCAGTGCCCAACGCACAGTCCATGAGACCTTTGCATATTCAGCTCTTTGTGAATAAATAAGTTCACTTTTGTGAACTCTGAGCAAGGAAAAGTGCTCAAAGTTGCTGGGACTTTGTTAAGGACACTCCTAATTTAGACCTTGATGCTATCAAAGGTTCAAAAAAAATCCTTTCTCATAGATAAAAGAGAATGATGGGGGAGGTGTTGCAATTTCCTAAAATCCATCACGTCTCTATTTGCAAGCATTTGAGCTAACTGCTGCTGCTGCTACTGCTAAGTCACTTCAGTCGTGTCTGACTCTGTGCGACCCCATAGATGGCAGCCCACCAGGCTCCCCCGTCCCTGGGATTCTCCAGGCAAGAACACTGGAGTGGGTTGCCATTTCCTCCTCCAATGCATGAAAGTGAAAAGTGAAAGGGAAGTCGCTCAGTCATGTCGGACTCCTCCGACTCCTCTCGACCCCATGGATTTCGGCCCACCAGGCTCCTCCGTCCATGGGATTTTCCAGGCAAGAGTACTGGAGTGGGGTGCCATCGCCTTCTACAATTGCGCTAAAGATAGTGTCTATTTTTAAATGGATCAGTACATAAAGATGAATCTATTTATGACTTGTAGAGGATAAGGAAGGCTTCTGCTTCAAAATCTCTGCACTTTACAAAAGTGAAAGCTTTGTGTTTCTTTTTAAATCAAGTATATGCAATTTAGTGGATTTTATTAAAAATCCTATCTTCTATTATCTCTGTTCTTGGAGAGGAAAGATTACAGCTATTAGTCAAAGTTTGTAACAATGCAAAGTAAACCTCTACTTGTTCTATCAACACATTGTTATCTAAATATAGAAACATTCACCACACTTTAAAAGGAGGCTGACAATTGAAGCATATACATTACCATATATAAAATATACAGCCAGATAGAGTTTGCTGTATGAAGCAGGGAGCCCAAACCCAGCACTCTGTGACAACCTAGAGGAAGGTGGGAAGGAGGTTCAAGAGGCAGGAGACATATGTATACCTATGGCCGATTCATGTTGCTATATGGTAGAAACCATCACAATATTGTAATTATCCTCTAATTAAAAACAAAAGTAAATATATATATATATATATATATATATATATTTTAAAATTTTTTTAAAGAGAAAAGGGGGGAGCTGACAATCTATTCTCTGAGAAATTTTTTTTTCTGTACATGGGAACAAAGAAGTTTTCATAAGTAAGCAAACACACACACACACTTGCATTTTCAAGCTAAGGAGCAATGATTTAGAACACAAATTATCTTCATATGTTATATATCAGTTATTTCTCTTATGCAACATTCCACACATAAATACTGAAACATACACAAACATATTTGCTTTCTTCTTCCAAAAACATTCAGATTTGTGATGTCTAAACTAAGGTAGATGTTCCAATGTTTGTTTCTTTCCTTTCTTTACAAAGAAATATAAGAATATAAAATCCTTTCAGATGCTGTGATGTGATGAGGGCAGATCACAGCTCATAATTATTACCTGGATTGGGAGACTCTGTGGCAAAGAAAATGAACAATTTATCAGTTGTATGTAACAATAAGACAGACTCTCACAAACATAAAACCAACCATTAAAATCCAGACAAAGAATGCAAACTGCATGACAGCATACATATCAAGTTTTAAAAGCAGGCACAACCAAGCTTTGATATTTAGAGATGTATGCTTCAATGATAAAACTATAAATAAAAGCAAAGAAACAACTTCCCCAAAAGACTGTGTTTTCCTTGGTGGAGAAAGTAAGAAATAATGACTGAGAAGGGTGCAAAGGATATTTCTGGACAATATAAGTAAACCAGTATTTGCTTTGCAATAAATAGATGAGAAATAAACTGTTTATTGTAATATGCACTTTTCCATAAATACATTTTATTGCATAACATAAAGTTAGAAAAATATGTAATTTGTGAGTCAATTATATTTCAAGAGCCTTTTAAGAAAGACAAGAACTTTCTGGACCTCAAATTCCACCTTTGGAAATCTACTTTATAGACCTAGATCAGGTCTATAAAGATTAGGTCTCTTTAAAATGTCTTTTTCATGATATTCACTGAAAAAAATTATTACTATTTTGGAAAGTAATATAACTTAAAATCCAACAAAAAGGAAAGTGGCTTAAATTGTGTTTATAAATGATCTGATCTAATTATAAATGTAGTATACTATATTTTTTTAAAAAAATTCTATCCATGGAAATAAGGCTTAAAAGACATGATAAAATGATAAAAGCAAGTTTGGATAGTAGGTTATAGCTGATTTCTTCTCTGTGTTTGGAGAGACCTTTTACACAACCATGACTTAATAAGATATATTTATATTTAACTATACAACATGTTGGAGGTTCAAATGTCATACTTCTTCAAAGCCTCTTAGGAATCTTCTAAAGAAGGATTAGCATTCATTGGTCAGCTAAAGAAAAAGAGACACACAGAGCTTAAGTTACTTGGCCTAAGTCACACCATCAGGAAGCAGGAGGGCCAGAATTTGAACCCATTCTTCTTAATTCAAAATTCTGAAATTTATTAAATTATACTATACATATATGTAGGGTTACACAAACATGATCAGTTACAAATAAGAATAACAGCAACTTCTTCTCTAAAAACTACAGCATCAATGTCCAATAGTGAGGTTCAGATTTACCAGGCAGATATGCTAACCAGTGATTCTCAGCATTTTGGGGGAAGATGTTGATGCCTTTGAGAATCTGCTGAAAGCCAGAAAAAAGCATATACACACATATGTGAGGTTTTTTTTTTCTATTTAATTAATAAAATCCATGAAGTCTGTCCATATAACCCTGGTTTTGTATTGCCTACATGAACTGCCTACAAGAACATGAACTCTAGACAGCAGCAGGCTATTATTATACAGTATCTAAACAGCTGGAAAAGGGACATTCCTGGAAGCCCAGTGTCTAAGACTCCATGCTCCCAGTGCAGGTTCAGTTCCTGGGAACTAGATCCCACATGCCACAACTAAGACCCAGCACATCCAAATAAGTATATTTTTAAAAATAAATAAATAGAATAGTAATAATTTGTCAGTGAATATTATTTATAAAAATAAATAAATATATTTAAGAATAAATAAATGTTTAAACATTTAAAAAATAAATAAACACGGCTTAACTATGCAGAAAGGAGTGTTTAGGACAAACATTTTTCTTCCTCAAGCGTCACTAAAATCCCACAGCAAAGGACAACGACAGTAGAATCAGCACCAGTGCTTGTCCACTGTGAAGTTTTTGAAATAGATCTTATCCTTCCCTTCCCACACCCTTAAAGGTGAAATGATTGGCCAGTGATAAATCCCTACTGCCCCTGTATACTGCATACAAGAGACACTGAAGGTTTTCTTTGCAGTTACTTCTTCCCAGGACATAGTCCTGGACCCAGATGGATGGAAATGGAAACAGAGTAATACCAAGCTGATAAGACATCTCCAGGCATGAGCCCAACCTCTCTTGCTCAGATCTTCCCTGGCAAGTGGATCTGAGATACTTAGAGAACAAAAGAGATCCTTAGGGCCCTGACATGCTTCATACCACGCTTGCCAGGAAGCTCCCAGCACATCACACTGGGCCAGGTCATCATTCATTCATACGTGTTTGGCCATATTCTGTCATCCTACCTCCATATCGCCAAACATACTCACTGGATTATGACTATAAGTCTATTCATGTTGCCCTTCACCCCATTATTCTTTCTTCTTTCAACTCCACAAGACTAAAAAACTGAATTCAAACTTGATGATGTTTCAGGTTATAAATCTCACACGTTACTGATGACCATCTGCTACAGCACAGAGTCAGAAGGCCAAGTTGTAGTGCTTAACCTGATGTTTGTTCCCTCTGCACTATGGTCTATGTACTTCGTGGCTACTCAAGTGCCACATCAGATGGAGATGCAGCTCCGACTAAAAAATACAGGACGGAAACAATAAAATTCAGAATGAAATTTATGAAACCCTTACTATGTGCCAGGAAATTTGAGTTAGCTGCTTTCAAATATTTTAACCTTACCAAACCCCAAATCTCTGTGAGATCCTTGTTTTACAGGCAAGAAAACTCTGAGAGTGTCAGAGACGTAAAATAACTTTTCCCATACCACACTTGCCCTTGACCCTTATTAGAGAAATAGAGCATTTGGCTCAGTGTGTGTTCGTCTCTCAGTCGTGTCTGACTCTTTGTGACCGCATGGATTGCAGCCTGCCAGGCTCCTCTGTCCATGGAATTTTCCAGGCAAGTCGTGTCTGACTCTTTGTGACCCCATGGATTGCAGCCTGCCAGGCTCCTCTGTCCATGGAATTTTCCAGGCAAGAATACTGCCATTGGTTGCTATGTCCTCCTCCAGGGGATCTTCCCAACCCAGGGATTGAATGCAAGTCTCCTGCCTTACGTGTAGATTCTTTACTATCTGAGCCACCAGGGAAGCCATGTCCCTTACAGAGTCATATTGCAATAGGGCTTCCCAGGTGGCTCAGGGGCTTCCCAGGTGGCATTAGAACCTGCCTGCCAATGCAGGAGACATAGAGAGGTGGATTCTATCCCCTGAAGAAGGGCTTAGCAACACACTCCAGTATTCTTGCCTAGAGAATCCACGGACAGAGGAGCCTGGCAGGCTACAGTCCATTGGGGTCAAAAAGAGTCAGACATGACTGAAGCGACTTATCGCGCGCACATATACTCACATAGGTGGCTCAGTGGTGGTGAATCTGCCTGTCAAGCAGGAGATGTGGGTTTGATCCCTGCATAAGAAGATCACCTGGACAAGGAAATGGAAACCCACTCCAGTACTCTTGCCTGGAAAATTCCATGGACAGAGGAGCCTGGCAGGCAACAGTCCACAGGGTCACGAAAGAGTCGGACACGACTTAGTGACTAAACAACAACACCATATTGAAATAAGCTTTCTAACCATAACCAAGCATGACACACAATCAAGGACATAGTTTATGAGCTCAAATTCAGGCTCCATGAGCACAGCTTTGCTAAGGGAGCCCTCCCAGATCCACTCTCCATCTGTCTTGGAAATATAAGCGTTATGACAATTGCTCGCATGACAACCTTAGCTAAGTTTTCTATGCTTCTGTTTTTTATAGAGTGGGGACGGTGATATCAGACTGTTTCCTACTTCTTATGCTTATATCAAGAGCAAAAATAAGTCATGTGGATGAGGCTAATTAAATAAACAATTTCCATTTGGATGTCTTGCTTGACTCAGGCACAGCCTAAATTATTTTAGTGTATGAATTCTGAGCTGTCACAATGAGGAAAAGAATAGCAATCATGGTTGCATGATATGTAAGGAAAGGGTTTCAAGATCATAAAACATAAATGCTTAGCACAAAATATCTCACTTTCATTTTCTAATTGTCCTCATTCAAGTGTTATGTTATCATGTTTTCTCATCTGAATCCTCATAGTATAGCCCAAATCTTTCTGCGAAAAAAAAAAAAATCAAGAAAAAATTTTAATTGTGACAAAGACTAGCCAAATTCTCAATAATTCCTTTAATGCTTCCTGAGAATTCAAGATTACATTTCTCAGAGTTCCACAAAGTTGGTTTGCAGTCACGTGACCAATCCTGATCAACGGAATGAAGAGAGCAGGAGATAAAGGCCACTTTCAAGGCCTGGTCCTAAAGCCCTTGCATGAGTGTATCTGTTCCGTGTTCTTCCACAGTGATCAAGGAAGCCATAGATTGAAAGTAACCATATCAGAAAATGGAATGATCTACATCTACCTGAAGACTGTGATAAGCACTAGAAAAATAAAACTGTATTTGTATTAAGCCATTGAGATCTATATATTACTTTTATAGCAGTTAGCATTGCTTGTCCTGATTATATAGTAAGAAAATTTATATTATTCTATCTTTTAAGATTGGGAAACAAAAGTAGAAAAAAAAAGTTTTGAAATCCTAGCAAATTATACAAATTTATAAGTCATTAAGTCCAAGGGTATGGTTCCCTTTCTGGGCAGAATTCCCAACACTGGTGCCCAAATATCTGAGTCTCTATTTTTAATTCTTTTGGGTGTTTAACTAAAAGCTGAGTGCTGGATCTTACGGCAGTATACAGTTAACTTTTTTGAGAAACCACCATACTACTTTCCATAGCTGTTGCACCACTTTGCACTCCCAAAGCAGTGCACTAAGCTTGTGATTTTTCTGCATCCTCACCAACACTTACTATTTTTTATTTTTATAATAATAGCCAACTTAATGTATGTGATTTTATTTTTATACATGTATCCACTGTAATTAATCCTAGTTATGAAAGATAAAAACAGAAGATTAAAATTGAAAAAGATAATATAATCTATACTTTAAAATAATTTTAAATTTTTATCAATGCTCCTTAGAACATACTTTTATATGAAAAATTTAACACCAACTTTAATGATTTTCATGAACAGAAAGTGATTAAATATACCTGTCACAGGCAAAGCCCATTAACAACTCCCAGGAGGAAAAAAAAAATCTGGATAATAAAATAAAGTCTAAACCTTTTTTTTCCTTTGGCTTGGTCTAGTTTCACTTGCTCACGGGGTGCCGCTCACTGGGAATGCCAGAGCAGAGTCCCTCTGATAAACAGGGGAGCCCCACACTTCAGCTCTGTGGTCGTCCTGTAGAAATGCCACGATCCACGCTGACTTAAGATGGTAGCACCAGGTGTGCGCAGAGCTGCTGCAGCTGGTAGGTAGGAGCCTGAGCACAGGCTGGTAAGCATGTGGTAGACCCGAACCTGGGGGAACTTGGAGCTGCCCCTTGCTGAGATGCCTGTGAAGCAGCCCCTCCCCTGGCCTGTAGAGTTGTGAAGATTAGAGGAGTTAATGTACATAAAACCCTTCACCCAATGCCTAGCACATTGGAGCCCACAGTAAAGCTTACCTATTAGCATTATTCCCTACATCCTGAAATTCTGATTAGGAAAAGACATCTGCAGGTTTCCAAGAAACAATCTAGAAATTGAATGTAAATTGGTATCATCACAGGTGTTCTTAGTATACAGAGGGCGTGTCCTGTAACATGGCAGTACTGTGGAGCGGTTAGAGAGAGGCCACCAGGGAAGAGGGAGAAGAAAGACCACCAGAGGCTTTCCTGAGACACAGACCCTAAAAGCAGACACATCTGGTATTTGGAGCTGTCACAACAGAAATAAATTTGAACTCCTATTGTCACAAGCTCACCCACTAGTGAACCAATGACATTAAAGCCTATGTGGCCACCAGAGAACAGGTCAAACAGAGTTCTGAGCGCCAGGATTTATTTGGGAAGATGGCAAAGGTACCCTCCCTTCCCCATCGCTTAACACCTACGGTGGGCCCCTCCCCACCATCCTCCCTGAAAAAATATGACCTCTTTCAGTGAATCCTCTGCAGTTGCTCCTCTCCACTCAGCACACCATGGCCAATTATTTACCTGAAACCCTGCTTGCTTCAAGTCACACTCCTGGCTGATCCTGTTGGGCCAGTGAAAATGCTTCATTCTTACTGCAGTCAACTTCACCCCTCCTCACACATGAACTTCTCATTAGGAACATCAGTGGGCTTCCCTGGTGGTTCAGTGGTTAAAAAAAAAAAAAAAAACCTGCCTGCCAGTGCAGGAGACACAGGTTCCATCCCCGCTCTGGGAGGATCCTGCATGCTGCGCCCTGAGCCATTACACCTGAGCCTCTGCTCTAGGGCCCAAGGAGTCGCAACACTGAAGCTCGCGCCTTAGGGCCTGAGCTCCACAAGAGAAGCCACTGCAATGAGAAGCCCACACGTGCAGCTAGACAGCAGCCCCCACTTTCCGCAGCTAGAGGAAAGCCCACGCAGCAACGAAGACCCAGCACAGACAAAATTAAATAAATAAAAGGACATCAGTAATCCTCCAACTGCTGGCGGTAGGGCAGAATGATGCTCTCCTGAACACTTAAGGGCCCAGTTACAGGTCTTGGAGGCATCAAAACTCCGCCAGGCTCTCATGCCTCACAACTCATTTCAGTGCATCCTAGCCAGAATGAAACAAGACATTTTAATTTGCATTAATAAGAAATCTAATAACGGGTATGAAATGTACAGGGTGGGAATATAGTCTGTAATTATGTAATATCTTTGTATGGTGGCAGATGGAAACCAGATTTGTGTTGATCATCTTGAAATGTATACAAATATCAAATCAGTATGTTGTGTAACAGAAACTAATACAGTGTTGTAGGGCATTTACACTTAAAAAAAAAAAATCATAGAAAAAGAGATCAGACTTGTGGTTACCAGAGGCAGGGAGTAGGGAAGAGTGGGAATGGATGAATGTGGTCAAAAGGTGCAAACTTCCAGTTATAAAATAAGTACTAAGGATATAATGTACAACCTGATAAATATAATTAACACACTGTGAGTTATAGATGAAAGCTGTTAAGGGTGAATTCTGAGCTGTCAGCACAAGGCAAAACCACCTTTTTCTACTTCTTTAATTTTATATCTATATGAGATGATGCTGTTCACTAAACATACTATGGTAATCATTTCATGATGAAAGTCAAATCATTATGCTGTATACCTTAAATTTATACAGTTCTGATTGTCAATTATATCTCAGTAAAACTCAAAAGAAAAAAATTGTAAAGAAAAAGAGAATACTTAAACCTTTAGGAAGCAATTAAAAAAAAGTCTAGTGTAGCTGGAAATTTTCCCATTTTTGTATTTTTCCACTGGTTATATTTTATTCTTATTTTTTTGTGAAGAAGATTTTCTCTAACACTTTTTTCAATTGATTTCATTTTTAAGTAAGTTCCAGGAACTGGAAGCCCTGGTTATCATAAAAAGTCACTTGCTTGGACAGATTCTGAGACTCCCCTATAATTGCATCCCATAATCAAGTCCTTTCATAACCCTGCCCTGTGGTGACTTCAGCACTGGAGGAGAATGGGAAACTTTCACAAGGGATTGTTGGCAGCCAAAGCAGCAGTGAGATGTCTCTCAAGGGAAGGGGGTGCTCAGATCGTAGGAGGTGTTGGGGAACTGCCTTGTGTTCCTCAGAGCATTAAGAAAACTTAAAAAAAATGTAAATGTTAAAGAGCTTGCCTAGAGGACTTTGATGCTAAGCATCTTTCTGAGACTGAAGTGTTCTTTTTCCTCATATTAAAAACCTCTCTAGTGTAGCAGGATTGCCATGAAGAAAGAGAGGTGGAAATACAGAAAGAATGTGAGGATGGCTTGACCCTAAAGAGAAAAATGTCTGTATTGAGTTTCCGGAAGTGTTAGTCGTTCAGTCATGTCTGACTCTTTGTGACTTCATGGGCTGTAGCCCACCGGGCTTCTCTTTCCATGGAATTTTCCAGGCAAGAATACTGGAGTGGGCTGCCTTTCTCTTCTCCAGGGGATCTTTCTGACCCAGTGATTGAACCCAGGTCTCCTGCATTGCAGGCAGATTCTTTACCGTCTGAGCCACCAGGGAAGCCCCAGTTCCCAAAACCTCAGCTGAAAGGACAACAGGAAGCTTTACACCTTGTAGGGTTACATCAGCTTATTTCCCTAGTTTGGAGGGTCTTCTAAGGCAGGACTGACTTTGGAGAAATCTAGAGATGTCTAGAGGTACTTCACATCCCTGTTAACTTTTCCTTCTGAAAAGTTAAAATTCCATTGAATTGATTATAAGACTTTCAAGGAGCCTGGGCTATCCAGAGGGTGTTTGTCATTTGCTGGATGCAGTCTTGAACCAAGCAAACTGCAAAGGGTAATCTAGGATAAAAAAAAAAAAAAAAACATAAAAAAATGTCCTGTTGTCAGTGGTAGTCTTGCTCTGTTCCTTAAAAAGATTATATGGGCCGTTAGTGTTTCAGGAATCCTTGAGAATTATTTATGGGAGAGCAGATACGTTTCAACCTTTTAGCAAAGGAGGAAAAACTTAGCAAAGCCCAAGTTCAGGTGAGGACCATCCTTGATCCACCTCTGTCTCTAGTGGCAAATTCTCAACATATTTCTCAAAATGTTCAAAGGATCAGGGCTTTACTAAGTGGTTCTTGACAATAACTTCTCCATAAACCCCACTTTCCAGAGCTGATAGTCAAGTCCAAAGCTTATCAAAGTCTTTAATTGGAATCCAGGTACAAATCAAAACATAACTTTTAAACAAATATACAAACTTTGTTCAAATACAACAGAAATTGCTAAATATCTTGTTACAGAGCTTGCTGAGGAAGCATTCTGAGGTCTGCCTACCAGACAGAAAAAAAGGAGTATCATGTGACCGGCTGTGCCATCTGTTTTCTAAGAAAAGCAAAGGAAAGTGAAAGTCACTCAATCATGTCTGACTCTTTGCGACCCCCTTGGACTCTACAGTCCATGGAATTCTCCAGGCCGGAATACTGGAGTGGGTAGCCTTTCCCTTCTCCAGGGGATCTTCCCAACCCAGGGATCAACCTGAACAAAATCCCTCTTATGTCTCCTTGGCACAAATTGGTCCCATGGCCAATGATAGCTACACGAGAGTATGGGAAACACATAGTCTCTCCTTTGCAAGGGGAGGAAGCAAACGTATGTTTAATACCTATTACACGGAAAGGTCTGGAACAAGTACTTTCATATTTTTAAAAATCTCACTTACTATAATACCCCAAAGTCCTTTGCTCTTACCCTACCGCCTGCGCTCTCTTTCGGAGTTATCAGGTAGACGATGTCATCACCCCAGTTCCTTTTCTAAAAAGACAACCTTTTAAATTCATATATTTTAATCACTTAAAACTGAGTTTCCAAGTTTGTCTCTAAGCTGTGTTACTTTTCTTTTCTTGATGGAGGTCCTTTATTCTCTTTATTTCTGGCACTAAAAGAAAAATTTTTATGCAAACTTTGAGCACAATATTTTTAATCCATTAGAGATATGAATAAAAGGAACCAAATACCTTCCCTATGTTCCAAAGATTTAAAAATATAAAAAACTTAAGTCCCTCAAAGCAGCTATTATGTGGTATATGGTGACTGTCCTTAGGGATTGGGATATTAAATTTTTTCTTTTGTTCTCATGTTTTAAAAGGAAACTAAATGCAAAGAAAAGTGTTAACACAATGCACAGGATACAAGTTTAAACATGGAAGGCAGGAAATGCAAAGGTGAATGTTCTCAGAGGAATCTTAGCTTGTATGCCCTGAACACATACATGATGGTCTGTCAGCATTACGTATTTCATGTTTCTGCTGATAAACCTGATGTTCCTGCCACCGATCATTTTGAATCTGTAATTGCTTAGACAACCACTGAATGCATAAAAGTGAGAGAACTACTATTGAAACCACTGCTTAATAAAATTCATATTTGTTTTTATTTTTTGCCTTGTATCTACTTTTAAAACATAGTTATTCGATTCATACATTATTTTGGGGTTTTTTTATTTAAATAGTGCTGATTTTTTAAAACTCTTTTTTATTTTATATGCCTGTGTAAAGAGCCCACCTGTCAAAAATGCAAGAGACATAAGAGATGTGGGCTTGATCCCTGGGTCAGGAAGATCCCCTGGAGGAGGGCACGGCAACCCACTTCAGTCTTCTTGCCTGGAGAATCCCATGGACAGAGGAGCCTACAGTCCATAGGGTTGCAAAGACAACCTGACATGCAAATTAGCATGCACATAGCCATGTAAAAATGTGACAGTTTCAGGTGGACAGCAAATGGCCTCAGCCATACATACACATGTATCCATTCAAACTCCCCTCCCACACAGACTGCCACATAATATTGAGCAGAGTTCCCTGTGCTACACAGTAGGATGCTGTTGGTTAAGGATTCACACATTTTTAGTTCCTATCTCTAGAAGAAATGCTTCTGCATCAACATAATGCTAAAACTGTCCTATTCAGTAAACAATTCAATCGATATAGCTCCAAATCTAGTCAGACAGCATGCCTGACACTTAATCCAATTATTTGGACATGTTACTGTCATTAAGCTTCCAATCTCACTTCCACGATAAGAGGCAATTGAGCATGTACTGCTCTGACTTCTCTGACTTCACAAGGTTAAATCTGCTGAGGGTCTGAGTCTCTTTCCTTGTTGCCATCTCACTCCCATCCAACTTGAAGAAGGGAATAGAAGGGTGAGATATACAGACAAAATATCGAGTATATTGCTCCATTCCCTGAGTCTCTCCTCTCCTGTTAGTAGGAACTCTGCCATGGGAACGCCATGCTGTAGGAGTAACTATCAGCCAGGAGCAGGGGTCGGCAATTTCTTCCTGTAAAGAGCCAGATGATAAGCATTTTCAGCTTTTCAGGCTATAGGGTCTCTGTCTCAACTACTCAGCTCTGCTACTAGAGCACAAAAGCAACCACAGAGAATACTTAAATGTGTGTAGCTATGCTCCAATATAACTTTGTTTACAAAAAAGGCAGCAAGCCAGATCATAGTTTGCCAACTCCTGTGCTTATCTATTTATTTTATCAAGGATATATTCTATTTTATAGCTCTGTAACTGAACAGTCTTTTTTTTATACACATTGTTGTCTAATTCTATCTTGCCACTGCTATTTTAATTGATTCAATCATTTATTCTTCTAATCATAAAGCTTCTAGGTCCTACTCCAGTTTGCTTTTTTTTTTTTACCGTTACCATAACTCAAATTTCCCCAGCCCTGTCCTCAGGTGAGTACAGCTGAGTTAGGATACACGAGCTGTAAGGCCTGTTTTAGTGGTTATGGCTGTATAACAAAGCACCCCAAAACTCAGCGGCTTAAAACAACTCCTAATACTTTTCCTGCGTCTTTGAGTCAGTAGATAAGTTGTCTCCTTTCACCCCTTACAATTATCTTGTCTTTTTGGTATTTGTTAATTCCAAATGAACTGATAAAATTTTATCTAATTCCCCCCCTAAAATAATTCATTGAGGTTTTAATTGCCTTAAAATCATGAATTCTGGAAGACTGACATTTTTGTATTTTTTTCACCTAGGACCATGGTAAACTGTTCCACTTTTTTAGATCTTGCTTTTATGACTTTTCATAAAATTACAAAGTTTTACTCAAGTAGTCCCTGCTTCTTTTCTTCTTAATTTTGTTCCTAAGTACTTTACAACTTGTTTGACTATCATTATTGGGACATCACTGGTTCACAAACTCAGGCATTTCCCAGGTGAAATCTGAAAACAGCTCCTGAACACAGAGGGTGGGGAAAGAGGAATGAGGCAGCCACTGCCGATCACTAGGCACCAGTCCTGCTAAGCAACAGGACTTAACTGGGAGGCTTGAATCCAAAGGCCGTGCAACGAGTACAGCTCCACACACACCCATCAGAATCTTGAGTTTGTCAGCATCCTTAACAGGGTTCAGCCCCGCATACTGTCCAGATGGTCTCAACAACACATTCCCTCTCAAGGCTGCATCCTTGAAATGGCTCTGGCTGTGGGAATGGTGAGGAGAATGTACATTCCAAGGATGAATAGAGACAAGGCATCCCTGATTTTCCATATCCAGCTCGCAGGTCACCTGGCAGTCATGTCCTCTTGATGACCTCTCCATCAGACATTTTCATTTGTAGTCAATTACTGTTAATACAGAGATTTTGATTTTTGCACATTTATATGGTTTTGATTTTTGCACATTTATCTTATACTCGACCTCTTTACCAAAGTTAACTTTTAATGTCAATTTCTCTAATGAAACTTTACTATACTGTTAATTTTTAATTCTTTGAAAAAAAATTTTCTTCTCCTTTCTTAACATGTGAAGGACTTAGCACAGTCTCTGGCAAATAAAAGAGTAAGCACTTAGCAAATGTTAGTGACTATTATGATTTGTATTGTTTACTCAAGATACACTTAAATTTTATGCTATTCGTTATTTATTCATCATCCTACTCTCAGCTATGAGATCTTTTGACTATGCAAATAAGAAAAACAAAATTCCTGGGAATTCCTCTGGGAAATGGTATACAATCTTTTACTTCATATTCCTAATACCTTTATTCCTGTTCTATCTACAGAAGATATAAAAATTCTCTAGTACATGAAACACCACTTATAGTTCAATTCTAAATATATTTAAGATTTTATACTTTATCAGACAAATCAATAAGCTGAACTTTTAAATGAAAAGTGTTAACACTTGTAAAATGCAGCTTTAACGTTAAGTAATATGATGAAAGTGAAAGAGGAGAGTGAAAAAGTTGGCTTAAAGCTCAACATTCAGAAAACTAAGATCATGGCATCTGGCCCCATCACTTCATGGGAAACAGATGGGGAAACAGTGTCAGACTTTATTTTTTGGGGCTCCAAAATCACTGCAGATGGTGATTGCAGCCATGAAATTAAAAGACACTTACTCCTTGGAAGGAAAGTTATGACCAACCTAGATAGCATATTCAAAAGCAGACATTACTTTGCCAACAAAGGTCCGTCTAGTCAAGGCTATGGTTTTTCCAGTGGTCATGTATGGATGTGAGAGTTGGACTCTGAAGAAAGCTGAGAGCCGAAGAATTGATGTTTTTGAACTGTGGTGTTGGAGAAGACTCTTGAGAGTCCCTTGGACTGCAAGGAGATCCAACCAGTCCATGCTAAAGATTGGTCCTGGGTGTTCTTTGGAAGGATTGATGCTAAAGCTGAAACTCCAGTACTTTGGCCACCTCATGCGAAGAGTTGACTCATTGGAAAAGACTCTGATGCTGGGAGGGATTGGGAGCAGGAGGAGAAGGGGACGACAGAGGATGAGATGGCTGGATGGCATCACTGACTTGATGGACTTGAGTCTCAGTGAACTCCGGGAGTTGGTGATGGACAGGGAGGCCTGGCGTGCTGCGATTCAGGGGGTCGCAAAGAGTCGGACACAACTGAGCGAATGAACTGAACTGAACTGAATGACCAAGTTAATTAAAGCAGATCTTCTTTATTAATGTTGAGAATAAGCTGATCTTTATTAATTAGTTAACTGACCTTTCTCATCTAGATCTTTCTCTGGATGATGCTTTTCCAAGGTACTATCAGTTTTTCCTAGGATTGGTCTATGCTTACTTTAAGCAAATGTACGTATTTTTCTGATTTTTCTCTTTGCAAAAATGTACTTGTTTTCTTAATCTAGGAAACATAGGAGAAGCTGGACACAGGGGAAAAGTGAGGGGAAAGTGTGGCTAAACCAGGGATACTGTGCTTTGACTGCCTTTAGATTTGTATCTAACATAGTGTATTTAGTCACTTTGCTCAGTGGGCTAGAGAATGGTATTACGAAGCAAAGATTACAAGGTCTAGTCTCATAAATATTAGTATTACTGTGTTGCTTGGCCAACAAACTACATCTTTAAATAATAATAAAGAGCAGTGCTTGTACAGTCCTTTTTAATATTTCCTTCCCATCTAGGTCACCACCGAGTACCCTGTGTGATACAGTAGGTTCTCATTTGCTATCCATTTTATATATAGTAGCGTATATGTCAGCACCAGTCTCCTAATTCATCCCACCCTCCTCTTCCCTCCTTGGTAAGTTTGTTCTCTACATCTGTGACTGCGTTTCTGCTTTGAAAATAAGTTCACCTCTACCATTTTTCTAGATTTCACAAATAAGCAGTATTACATGATATTTTTCTCTGACTTACTTCACTCTGACATTCTCTATCCATCCACGTCTCTGCAAATGGCACTATTTCACTTCTTATGGCTGAGTAACATTCCATTTTATGTGTATATCACATCTTCTTTATCCATTCCTCTATCAATGGACATTTAGATGGCTTCCATATCCTGGCTATTGTAAATAGTGCTGCAGTGGACATCAGGGTGCATGCCTTTCAAATTATGGATTTCTCCAGATATATGCCCAGGAGTGGAATTGCTGGGTCATACGCCTTGTGTGCCTAGTCACTCAGTCGTGTCCAACTCTTTGTGACCCCATGGACTGTAGCCCACCGGGCTCCTCTGTCCATGGGATTCTCCAGGCAAGAATACTGGAGTGGGTTGCCATGCCCTCCCCTCCAGGGAATCTTCCCAACCCAAGGATCAAACTCAGGTCTTCCACATTGCGGGTGGATTCTCTACCATCTGAGCCACCAGGGAAGCCTGCTGGTAGCTCTGTTTTTAGTTTTTAAAGGAACTTCCCCACTGTTCTCCATAGAGCTTGAATTCTTAACCAAGAATTTAAACTTTTAAACTTGTGTCTCTGCATAAGTCTACAGATCTCCTAAATAACTTCTAACTTGCTTTTCACTCAAAACTCTCTTAATGGCTGCGTAGCCCACTGGAATTGCCCACAACTTACCAAAAGTCAAATTTGCTCTAACTGCAAACCTAAGTAGAATATACAGATGTGCCTCTACATCGCACAAAATAACACTAGCCACAGACTGAGGTTCAAAGTCATTCGGGGCAGACTCTGGGCAGTCAAGGGGTGAACCAGTCACAGGTCAGACAGAACTGTCTCTCCTTCGTTTGGCTTTTTTCTTGGGGATCCGACTGTGCAGCAAGGCTCCAGTTTACTTTTCAACAGATACTTTCTCTTGGGCAATAGAAGCAGTTATACACTCAGACAGAATACTTCTCAAAGAGGACAAGTTAGAGCTGTTAGAAACAAAGCAGAGAGTAAGTCAGTGTTCTAATTCATTTCAGTGGACATGTTTTCTTTTATAAATTGAAGTATAGTAGATTTACAATGTTTCAGTTCAGTTGCTCAGTTGTGTCAAACTCTTTGCGACCCCATGGACTGCAGCACACCAGGCCTCCCTGTCCATCACCAACTCCCAGAATTGACTCAAACTCATGTCCATTGAGTCGGTGATGCCATCCAACCATCTCATCCTCTGTTGTCCCCTTCTCCTCCTGCCTCAATCTTTCCCAGCATCAGGGTCTTTTCCAATGAGTCAGTTCTGCACATCAGGTGGCCAAAGTATTGGAGTTTCAGCTTCAACATCAGTCCTTCCAGTGAACACCCAGGGCTGATCTCCTTTAGGACGGACTGGTTGGATCTCCTTGCAGTCCAAGGGACTCTCAAGTCTTCTCCAACACTACAGTTTAAGAGCATCAATTCTTCACCGCTCAGCTTTCTTTATAGTCCAACTCTCACAATGTTTCAGGTGTACAGCCAAGTGATTCAGTTATATACACATGTATATGTATCTATGGGTTTTTTTCAGATTCTTTTCTGTCATAGGTTATAAGACATTGGATACAGTTCCCTGTAGTAATGTGTACCTGTTAATCCCCGATTTCCAATGTATTCCCTCCCCGCGCCCCCCCCCCCCTTTCCTTTTCTGGTAACCACAACTTTTTAACAAAGGTAGGTCATCACAGATGCTCAGTGCAGGAGCAGGTCTCGGAGATAAAGGTCCGTGATGAGATTTTCCCTGTTTCTAATTTCAGCTCCTTGAATCCAGGCCTGAAACTCTGATGACATTTTCCTAAGAATCTGGTAAAATGGGCAATTAGGAAAAAAAAAGTTCCAATCTCAACACATCCCTACTCAATTACGGTCCTCAAGTACTTACCTTTAGGAAGCCCAGCTTTTACCTCAGTCCAGAAAGACACTGAGTTAGGTGGGCAGAATGTGTTTGGCACAACTTACATATAATTATATCCAGGACAAGACTGTGTGGAGGAGGAAATGGAATCCACAGAAATACAAAGGGGCTTACAGACCCTCTAAGTAATATAGCCCACACACAAAAGAAGCCCAGTGGGCAAATACTTCCTTACTTCATGAGCCAACTCAGCCCTGGATACATATGTGCTAATAAAAATATACCATATGTGGGAAGCATGACTTCTGAATTTTTCCTGATCAAGTATTCAAATGCTAACTTCCAAGAGATGCACATAATTGTTTTCCTCTTGGATGAAAATGAAACGCAAATCCATGGTCTTGATTATCAGAGTGGAATAGAGAATTGACAGATTTAAAACATTATACTTCTGCCAAGATGACTGCACTTTCTTTTACTTCCTTCAAGAAAAAAAGTAATTATTTTTCCATTCACTTTTCCAGCTGATGGATAGATAAAAATGGCATTGAGATTTCCAAGACCATTTGGCAAGAGAGGCTGGGGTAAGGGTCGAAGGTTTTAAAGATTGGTTTGGGCTCATTTTTATGAACTGGAAAGGAAAAAATAAAATTTCTACATATATCATAACTGTAG
Source organism: Bos indicus x Bos taurus (assembly GCF_003369695.1). NCBI lineage: Eukaryota > Metazoa > Chordata > Mammalia > Artiodactyla > Bovidae > Bos > Bos indicus x Bos taurus. The sequence goes on along the minus strand of NC_040081.1, from coordinate 17,803,497 downwards.
CTTAAAGACACACATACCAACCTGTGGACTTGGAGAAATCACTGGGTACTTTTATTTTCTCCTCCATCTTTCCAGAACACACAGGTGGCTGGCCAATCCCAAGAACACAGGGTCCTAGAATCATGTTTTCATCATGTGCCCCTCTGGTGGGATGAGGTCAAATACCACAATGGGACTAATTCAGGAACGGCAATTATATGATAGGACACAACTAACTCAGGAACAACAATTATATGATAGAACACAAAGCTACGTTTTCAACCACTTTTTACCTTAATGCCACTGATTTCTGTTCTTCATGTTCTCATCTTGATTTTATGAGTATATTTTTCTAATTTTAAAAGGGTATGTTTTCTGAGTGCCAAGAACCAAAATTCTTTCCTCTGTATTTACACTTTTAAAATATGTTAACAGTAGGGCTTCCCTGGCAGTCCAGTGGTTAGGTATCCTCCTGCCAATGCAGGGGACAGGGGTTTGATCCCACATACTGCAGAGCAACGAAGCCCGAGTGCCGAGAGAAGCGCCAGCCTCGACCACTGAGCCCACGCACCGTAACTACTGAAGTTCATACACTCCAGAGCCCGTGCTCCACAAGAGGGGCCACCACGATGAGAAGCCTGAGCTCTGCACTAAAAGGCGCCCCCGCTCACCGCAACTAGAGAAAGCCCATGCACAGCAATGAAGACCCAGCACAGTGGGAAGCAAAACAAAATAAGAAACCTTTAAAAAAACATTAACAGTAACAATCAACTTCAATTTAGCAGTATCAAGATTTTAATGTGAAATGCACATTTTTTTTTTCACATGCCACCTGTTATGACCAGGGCTCTTGGTAAACAGAAACTCCAGATAATTTAAGCAGCAAAGGAATATACAGGAAAACTATTGGGTATCTTACAGAACCAACGGAAAAGGCAAGAGAATAAGGCTCAGAAAATGGTCAGGAACAAGAAGTTAGAGGCAGAGGACTCAGCCAAGGTCATTCCACTGGAATATTTGAGATGAGAGCCGAATACCACGGATGCCGTCACCACTGTATACTCACTGCCCCTGGAATCTTGACTCCATCGCTGCCACCATGAAACCATGACTCGAGTATTCAGGATATTCTACAAAAGCAAACTTGACATGTTGTCCCCCACTCCAGATAAACTGACTGGCAAACCCTAACATCTCTCCATCATGTCCCTACTACTAGTACCAGCATCTGAGGTATTTAAGAATATCAGAGAGATATTTGGGGAAAAAAGTTGAGGTTTTGGATGGATTAAGAATGCATCATTATTTTCCCACTTAAAAACTCACTATGAAACAGTACTTGGAACTAATTATTAGATTCTAGTAATTATTAGATTCCTTTCTCCATCAGAAACTTTTTCACATAAAGGATAAGTATGTGTAAACATAACAATATTTTTTAAAAATCACATAAAGAAGCCAAAAAGTTTAATTTTATTGAATCAAGAAAGTTCATTCAGAGTTTACATAGATATTAATACACTTTAGATTATAACAGTTAAGAGATCAATAGCTGAGGGGAAGGAAGAAAGCAGTTTATATTTTCACTGTAGGGAAAAAAAGAAATCTAATCACTACAGATGTCTTATAAAATTCCCAAAACAAGATCTAGCCAAGTTTATTGTTTAGTGGACCTTTTTTTCTTTCTTCAAGAGATGAAAAGTGAGATTCAATGTGTATACTATTGCTTACAACTGATATAAGAGCTTGAAAAAATGATAAGACAGAAGCATAAATACAAAAAGACAAGGTTTTAAAACTGTACTGTAGGAATATAACTATTATAAGTTGGAAAAGATACATTAAAACCAGGAGTGTATTACACTAGTTCAGAACAGAACTCATACGGCAGACCAAACTGATGCTGTTAATACTTCAGGAAAAGGGTCTGTTTTGGGGATGCATGTCTGGACAGATACCACCACAGAGAAATGCCAACAGTAACCTCTTGCTACTCAGTGTGGTGTCAAAGGTGAACTGACTGGGTGAACAGCTTAAGCCTTCTCCAAGGATTTGTAGTACTCCATCAGCACATCCCAGGCCTTGGGAGCCATGAAACCTTCAGGAGGTTTCTGGCCTTCGCGGGCAAGTTTTCGCATTCGTGTTCCTGAAATAAATTCAAAGTCTTCATGGCTGAAAGGGAGAGAAAAAAGAAAATCATTTCACATTTTTAAAAACTTTGTAAATAGTGAAATTTTAAAAAAAGTCTGTTCCTTCTGTTCATGGTAGAGAAGCTTAACGAAAAAGATCTAGATGAAACGTAATACTTATAAACATCAACCTGATTTCAGGTTTGTCACAGGGCAAAAAACATCACAGTATCAAAAATCACAAAATAAAACGATGATCGCTTGGATTGCCCTTTTATTGTTGGTTTAGTTGCCAAGTCATGTCCGACGCTTGTGACCCCATGGACTGTACTCTGCCAGGTTCCACTGTCCATGGGAATTTCCAGGCAAGAATACTGGAGTGGCTTGCCATTTCCTTCTCCAGGGGATCTTTCCGACCCAGGAATTGAATCTGGGTCTCTTGCATTGCAGGCAGATTCTTTACTGAATGAGCTACGAGGAAAGCCCTTTTATAACCATACATATTTCCTTCCCTCCTCCCCAGTCCTTGGCAACTAAAAATTTAGAAATAGGAACTTTTTTTTTTTAGAAAAACATCTAATTTAACTAGCACCTATTGAAAAAATTTTAGACAGTCTGAATCTGAAAGGCGAAATGCATTTTGGAACCATAAGAGAAAAACTGGAACTTGAAAAATAATAAACAAGTAACTAGCAATGATTAATATTATTCCATTGATAGGGTATTACACAAAGGCAGTGTTAGCTCTTTTCACCTTCATACCTTCAAAACACATAAAAGCCCTCTGATCATTAAGTACAGCGCACTATGGCTAAGACACACAGTGTCTACTGGTAATTTTAACCTTTTCCCTCAAACAAGGGGACCGACTAGGCAGCAGACAAGAACCCAGAGAGAGTTCTAGGTCATTCAACTCACCAGGTCACAAGCCCTGTTTACTCCTCATCAGTGACTGTACGTTTGTTCCTTCCCCACTGCTATTTGTGGAGTTAACTTGGGACTCAAGTGAAATCATAAACTGCCAAGTGGTCCTCGCTTCTACAGGTATGCCAGGTACGTTTTAACTAACCATTCGGTTTCTAGGGATCTGTGTAAAGGAAATAACTGGAGAGGCCTGCAAACATTATGCATAAAGGTAGTTATTTAAAGTTGTTTTAAATGTTGTAAATGATGACAGTTGAAGGTTTAAGTAAACTATGTACATCTCTGAGTACAGTTACACGGTCACTGCTGCTAAGTCGCTTCAGTCGTGTTGACTCTGTGCGACCCCACAGATGGCAGCCCACCAGGCTCCCCCGTCCCTGGGATTCTCCAGGCAAGAATGCTGGAGTGGGCTGCCATTTCCTTCTGCAATGCATGAAAGTGAAAAGTAAAAGTGAAGTAGCTCAGTCGTGTCTGACTCTGCTACCCCACAGACTGCAGCCCACCAGGCTCCGCCATCCATGGGAATTTCCAGGCAAGGATACTGGAGTGGGTTGCCATTGCCTTCTCCGACACAGTCATTAGAGTATACTTAAGAACAGTAAAAAATGTAAGTGACGATTTTTTTGTTAAGACCACAGAGGGGCTAAGGAAGATGACCACGACAGAGGAAAATCCATTGGATAAATGAATCAAAATTTAAATTGTCTTTAATCAACAGTTTCAGTGGCATCACCGACTCAATGGAAATGAGTTTGAGCAAACTCCAGAAGATAGTGAAAGACAGGGAAGCCTGGTGTGCTGCAACCCATGGGATTGCAAAGAGTCGGACACAACTAAGCAACTGAACAACAACAAAAATAGATGATGAAGGAAAGAGATGAAGTGGTAAAGTGGCAGAGATACAGAGTGGAGAAAAGATTTTTGTTTTTAAAGGAAAGGGGAGGTCTTACCATGTATGTAGGCAGAAGAAAATAAGTGCCAAGAATGAGAAAAGGAAGGAGAATGAAAGCCAGGAGAGAGAAACAGCAAAGAAATGAAAGCTGGAGAAGAAGGTCTGGGATGAAGAACACAGAGACAGAAGCTCTGACAAGGAGAGTGAAGAATGAAGAAATAGTGATGATCTGTAGTTAGCAAGAGATGAGGTGGTTAATGCAAGATGGTCTCAACCTTCTCGATAAAGATATAAGATCATCTCCTAAGAGGAACCCAGAACCTGTGTGGTAGGAACTGATAATAAGATCCATCAATGCAGTTAAGTGACTTCATCTCCAAGCCAGAGAGGTTACCCCTCCAGGCAGAGATTAGCAAAGCAGCACCTGGAGAGGAAGTCAAGGGCCAGCAGGGGCCCAGATCTCTCCATCTGTGTCCAAAAACACTCATTCCAACCCAATGTACAACTGATTAGTTTGGCTAACAATCATTTGACAAAAGCTGCTTGAACGTTTCTGTTCCTTAGAAGATTCACTTAACAATTCCTTCCATAAGCCTCATTAAGGAAAATTATGACCCTAGATCTTTCTGGCCATGTCAATTTAAAACTTGGATTTCAAAAAAGGAAACCCCATGTCTGTGTAGAAAGTGCCTGTTCCTGATGGGCAATGAGAAAGAAAATGAGGGAGCAGCTTGCAGAATTATTCTGTCCTGACTTTGTGATTAAAGGAAAAAAGCCAGACCAATTAAAGTCCTTTCTTTCCTCAGAATGCCAAAGAGTCTGAAACCAGAAGTCGGCTTGCATTCCTTCTGAAATTGCACTTTAAAACCACAGTCCCTGGGTACCTCTTTTCCGACCCTATTACACACTCCATCTGCCCCGCATGCCATAAGCACTTCTTCATCACATGAAATGGGAGTTCCTGCTTCCACAAGCTGGTGGTTCCTTCCACTCCACCCTGGCAACGGAAAACACATTTATTTCCCTCTGCTTCATACTTGTACCCGAGATGGCAACAGCAACCCATTCCAGTACTCTTGCCTGGAAAATCCCATGGACGGAGGAGCCTCATAGGCTGCAGTTCATGGGGTCACTAGGAGTCGGACACGACTGAGAGACTTCCCTTTCACTTTTCACTTTCATGCATTGGAGAAGGAAATGGCAACCCACTCCAGTGTTCTTGCCTGGAGAATCCCAGGGACGGGGGAGCCAGGTGGGAGGCCGTCTATGGGGTTGCACAGAGTCGGACACGACTGAAGCGACTTAGCAGCAGCAGCAGCATACTTGTACTTCGATCCATCACACAAGGATTTTATTTTTTTTTAATCAGAAATCAGGTGCAATGACTTGACACGAGTCACTATCTGTAATCTAATCACAGTTTTCACAATCACAGCTTTGAATGGATAGCTTTCTACAGAAAAAAATAAAGTAAAAACTGAGCTCTTCCGGGAATGACCTAAAAACTAGCTCTGAACCCTACCTGTGAGTAATCGGGAATCTGCCAGAAGCAGGTCAGGCTACTAAACAAAGGACTTAAGGCTTTCACTGGGCTCCCCTCATAGCTCAACTGGTAAAGAATCTTCCCGCAATGCAGGAGGCCTGGGTTCGATCCCTGGGTTGGGAAGATCCCCTGGAGGAGGCCGAGGCAATCCACTCCAGTATTCCTATCTGAAGAACCCCCTACGGACAGAGGAGCCTGGCAGGCTGCAGTCCCTGGGGTGGCAGAGTCAGACACAACGGAGCAACTAAGTACAGCACAGGCTTTCACTGCAAAGCAATTCCAGTTAGCCCATCTGATTACACTCGGTAATGGATATCCATGACACCTGAAAAAAGAAACGCAGGTCTGTTGTTTTTTTTTTCCTTTTCAAAACCACTTGGTCACAGATGCTTACAATCCACAGCTGACAGAACGCCTCCTCTACAACATATACACACACTCTCTCTCTCTCCCCAAAAAACAATAAAACACAAAACAAAAAATGAAGGGGACGGGGTTTTAGGACTCCAGGATGGAGAAGGCACACCAGCCATCAGATTACGTGGGAGCCTGGGGCGCAGCATCCTGTCCCACGTACGACGCACTAGCTGCACGTGGCCAGCATCCTGACCGACTCCAAAGTGCAACTCGTGGCCACGTGCTGAAGATTTTAAATCTTCACAACCGTCTGCTGTCTCTCACACATGCGACCACCAGAGCCACCAGCACAAGCTGTTCAGACAGACAAGAAGCTGGGGTCAGAGGGGGGCCCTTTGCATTTATCTTTCAAAAGTTCATATTCAATTGGCTTTTTTAAAAAATGCTAATTAGATGATAAGCAATCAGGGATGCAAAGAGAAGCTTCTCTGACAGAATTGAAGATGATGGTAGTAACTTATAAATGAATCTAATTAGCTATTTGGGGGCTAATTAACTTTCACCTAACTTGAAAGAAACTAATATATAAACAGTGTACATCAAAATACTAAGTCTTCTCTTCAAATACAAATCATTCATTCAAAACCAGATAATTAGCTGTTTATTATGGCTTTCTTTTCAGGAACCAAAAAGCATTGGTTGACATCATATGTGACAAATTTAATAATGTTTTATTTCCAAACCAAAGATCAATCAAAATATGTGAAAATTTTAATTATCTCAAACTAATTTACCCAAATCCTTAATTCATCATGTTTTCCTCCCCTCAAAACTCTTTAAATAAAAGCTAGAGCACAACTCCTATCAGATATTCAGTCAAATAAGAAGTTTCCAGGGAATGCCTACTTGTCTTTCTTCCAGTCTCCACGTTGCAAGCTGCCTAAACACGTTGCAAGCTGCCTAAACCATCATCTCATTAACTGCTGCCTGCACCAGGGCACGCCTCCACACTGAGTTCCCTCCCACCGTTCCCTCTTCCATACTGCTAGGTCATTTCTATGCTTTTAGTGCCAAGGAGTAGTTTCAAACGTGTCTGTGTTTAATAAACACTGCAAGTACAGTTATTCCGTAATCCACGTCTGATAATTCTGGTATATGAAGTCTTTGCGAACCTGCTTGTGCTGAAGGTACTTTCCTTTTTTTTTCTTTTGTTGGTGCTGTTTCCTTGTATATTTCATCATTTTTTATTCAAACTGTCTATTAAGCCTGTATAATTATTTGTGGGAATAAGTTGAGGTTGAGGACAAGGGAGTAATAATCCAGTGAGAGTATATATTTGCTTCTGCTGAATATTTAAGAGGCATGCCCAGTTAAGAACCACCAAAAACTGATTTCACGGCTTGAGGGTTTAGGGGTTGTTGATTTTTTCTGATATAATCCAGGTAACATGAGGGCTTTCCTCGTGGCTCAGTGGTAAAGAATCCACCTGCCAATGTAGGAGACGGGGCTTTGATACCTGACCCCCTGGAGGAGGAAATGGCAACCCACTCTGGTGCTCTTGCCTAGGAAATCCCAGGGACAGAGGAGCCTGGTGGGCCACAGTCCCTGTTACAAGAATCAGACATGACTTAGTGCCTAAACAACAGCAACAACAACAAGGTAATCTGCTTTTGGCCCATGTGAGCAGGTCTGAGCTTTTGAGCCTAAAGCTCAGGGCTCTGCTCAGTCTTTCAGGGTAGAGGAATGGGTGGGGTTCACTTAAGGTTCTCTCTAAACACCTAAGGTGGGAGGGAGCACCAGCGTAAGGGAAGTGTCTCCTGCTTGACTCCCGGCCCTGGTCAGGACCATGGCAATCAACACTCAAGTTCCCAAGGTTCACCAGGGCAAAAGCAACTTCAACACTCAAGTTAACAGAAGTTCTAACTTTCACTTAATAGTTTACCCTTACAGTTCTTATCATCTTATCAGTGCCATAATACTTTTCTGAAAACATTTTCTTTTAACCAGAATTTTTAGCTAATTTCTTAGTAGAATCAGTCAGTATAATCCAATTTACCTAATTACCCAAAACTTGAATTCCCAGTAGCTAATGTTCACTGTAACAACACTATCTTTTGAAAATCTATTCCAGTTTGTACCATTCAAAGAACTGCTTTATCTAGTCCCTATCTCATCCTGTTCCTTTCACTCCATTTTCCTATCCACCCTGGCCTTCTTCCCAAGCCCTCTGGGTCTTCTCACCTCAGCACCTTTGCAAGTGCTTATCTCTTTGTCCAGAATGCTATTCAGTTCAGTTCAGTTCAGTCGCTCAGTCCTGTCCAACTCTTTGTGAGCCCATGGACTGCAGCCTGCCAGGCCTCCCTGTCCATCACCAACTCCTGGAGTTTACCCAAACTCATGTCCATTGAGTAGGTGATGCCATCCAACCATCTCATCCTCTGTTGTCCCCTTCTCCTCCTGCCCTCAATCGTTCCCAGCATCAGGGTATTTTTGAATGAGTCAGCACTTTGCATCAGGTGGCCAAAGTATTGGAGTTTCAGCTTTAGCATCAGTCCTTCCAATGAACACCCAGGACTGATCTCCTTTAGGATGAACTGGTTGGATCTCCTTGCAGTCCCGGGGACTCTCGAGAGTCTTCTCCAACACCACAGTTCAAAAGCATCAACTCTTCGGCACTCAGCTTTCTTTATAGTCCAACTCTCACATCCATACATGACTTCTGGAAAAACCATAGCCTTGACTGGATGGATGTTTGTTGACAAAGTAATGTCTCTGCTTTTGAATATGCTATCTAGGTTGGTCATAACTTTCCTTCCAAGGAGTAAGCATCTTTTAATTTCATGGCTGCAATGACCATCTGCAGTGATTTTGGGGCCCAGAAAAATAAAGTCAGCCACTGTTTCCCCATCTATTTCCCATGAAGTGATGGGACCAGATGCCATGATCTTAGTTTTCCGACTGTTGAGCTTTAAGCCAACTTTTTCACTCTCCTCTTTCACTTTCATCAAGAGGCTTTTTAGTTCTTCTTCACTTTCTGCCATAAGGGTGGTGTCATCTGCATAAATGAGGTTATTGATATTTCTCCCAGCAATCTTGATTCCAGCTTATGCTTCTTCCAGCCCAGCATTTCTCATGATGTACTCTGCATATAAGTTAAACAAGCAGGGTGACAATATACAGCCTTGACGTACTCCTTTTCCTATTTGGAACCAGTCTGTTGTTCCATGTCCAGTTCTAACTGTTGCTTCCTGACATGCATACAGGTTTCTCAAGAGGCAGGTCAGGTGGTCTGGTATTCCCATCTCTTTCAGAAATTTCCACAGTTTATTGTGATCCACACAGTCAAAGGCTTTGGCACAGTCTATTACCTCCTTCTTTATCAAGATGCCTATTCATCTTTTGGAACTCAGCCCAAATGTCACCTACTCCAGGAACCCATCCTTGATAACCCAGACTTGGTCAGATAAGTGTTAGCTGAGCTTGCCACAAGTCTTCTGCAAAGCACATGGGACCGTTAGTTAACTGTGTCATTAGTGGTTTATTGTCTGTCTTCTCCAGAATGTAAGTCCTATATCTGTTAAGCCAACAAATCAAGCTTGTTTCCAACCACAGTGCCCACACTTAGCAAGGGCATGTATGTAGTAAAGATCAATATGTAGTTAATAAATGAATAAAAGAACAGCAAAGTTGGAAAATTTTATCCTAATTTCAATGTAAATGTTGACTTTAAAACAAGATACAGCATATATAAAATATATAATTTGACTTTCAAAAGTATACATAGTACTATCATTAATTATGATTCAAAGGTATAGTAAGATTTTAAATGAGACCTTATCTGTTACTGGTTATGCAATAACTCCCTATGCAATAAAAATAATATTTATTACTGTCTAATAATTATTATCTATGCAATAAAAAAATAAAACTTTTGCCATAAAGTATGTGAAAAATCTACAAGCACAGGACAAGACTCATTGGCAAATTCATGCAATTACTGTCAGACTTCCACAAGTTTTCAAAAGAAACATCAAAATCAGTAAAAACATTTTATGAATTAATGGCAGACAGTTCCCCAGTACTTTAACAGAAATATTTATGTGTGGCAAAGACTGCACAGCAAGAAAGAAAAAAGAAGTCACACAAGAAATATTTCAGGGGTCAACATGACAAGACTTGGGTGTGAAGAGTGAGGTGAAAGAATAAAGGACTTCAAACTTTCTACATAAGAAGAAGAACAGGTAACTAAGGAAACTTAGGATTTGGAGATACATGAAGGGAAAGGGAAAGTGGCTTCTGGACATTTTAAATAACATCATGAAATCTAAGCAGAAACACCCATTAGTGTGTAGATAGGATTCTAAGATGGCCTTCATGACCTTCACCCCATGAAGGTGTCACTACCATGATATGTCCTTATATGGCAAAAGGAATTCTGCAGAAGCAATGAAAGTTACTAATCAATTGACCTAAAATAGTGAAATTATGTGAGTGGGCCTAACTAATGAATTAGAGGCCTAATCATTCAAGCCCTCTAAAAGCAAAGAATGTTCTCAGATGACAGCAGTAGTCAGAGATTTGAACCCTCAGGGATTTGACCTGAGGGAGGTTCTAACACTGAGATAAAGGGGCCCCACAAGGAAAAACCACAATGCGGCTTTGAGCTGTAGAGAATGGCCCCCCTATTAACCAGTAAGAAGATGGGGACCCTCAGTCCTATAACCATATAGAACTGAATTTTTCCAAAAAGGGGCATCTGGCTTGTCTAAAGGACATCTAAGGTCTATTCCATCTCAAAATTCTAGGAAATATTTAATGTTTATTATTTTTCTTAAAGTCCTGTATTTTGCAACTGGTTCTTCCTTTTTGGATTACCTATTTCTTAAAATCGGAGACGGAAACTGCAACCCACTCCAGTATTCTTGCCTGGAGAATCCCATGGACATAGGAACTTGGGGGGCTACAGTCCATGGGGTAGCAAAGAGTCGGACAGGACTGAGCGACTAACACACACACACACATTTTCATTATTATTATGTTTGGTGATCTGTGGTCTTTTACTACTGTAACTGCCACTCCAGGCTTCTGACTAAGGAACTGTGAGGTTATGAATGGGTAATGTTTTAAGCCACTAAATTTGTGTTAACTTGTTACAGAGCAATAGAAAGTTAACATAATTAGCAACCTGGAAACATTGAGGAATAGCTTTAAGTGTCACCACACAGAAACCACTAGAGCAGGTGAGCGCTTCTGTGAAAAGTATATAAAAGAGTGAAGAATATATGAGAAAAGCCTTGAGGATGTCTATAAGTAGAGTGCTTTAAAAAAAGAAGACGTTAGTAGTAGTACATGATTTAAGGTATTTTTGCTAAGTCACTTGAGTCGTGTCCGACTCTGTGCGACCCCATAGACGGCAGCCCACCAGGCTCCCCCGTCCCTGGGATTCTCCAGGCAAGAACACTGGAGTGGGTTGCCATTTCCTTCTCCGATGAATGAAAGTGAAAAGTGAAAGGGAAGTCGCTCAGTCGTGTCTGACTCTTCATGACCCCATGGACTGCAGCCTACCAGGCTCCTCCGTCCATGGGATTTTCCAGGCAAGAGTACTGGAGTGGGGTGCCATCGCCTTCTCCAGCTTCAAGGTATACTTCAGAATTAAAAATATGAAGGAAATACTCTACTGATAACATGGAAATAACCAAAAGCAAACATTTATGTCTACCTGTTCTCTCACTGACCCATTTCCACCAGGCACTCTGACGTGCACTCTCTTTTTGGTGAGCTGCTATTTCAAAAATATGAACCAAAATTTTGCATTAACCCATCCAAATACAAAGAAGAATTATTGCTAAAGGAGAAAAAAATTACAAATAGCTGAATTATCTCTAAAAGTTTGTAAGAGCTGAAAGAATGGCCTTTAATCTTGTAGTCCTAAAACTAAATTTCCCAGAGTCATTATTACAGCTAATATGAACCTACTTAACTTCCTAAGTATAAACAGATGATTTTTATCATAATTCTTATCAATAATATCTTGCAATCTTCATGAAGTTTGTTTTTTTATCCCTAAGCCTTGTTTTACACTGGTATTTAGTCAAATCAAAGCTATAAAATCATTACTTACATAAAAGTTGGCATTGAATAACATCCATTAATCAAACATAAGATAACCTCATATGTGCATAATTAATAACTGTGTTTTCTCACTACATCAAAGACTATCGCCTTTCCACAAAATTTTAATCACTTTCCAACATATTCCCATCAACTTAATTACGCTTGAACAGGAATATAAAAAATTAGAAAACTAAGGCAGTTTTAAAGCTTCCCAAGTTACAATTTATTAGATTTAGTAACTCAAAAAAAATTCCAAGAAAATGAGCCAGTCATGCAACTAATATAGAATTCATCACTGGAAATTCTTATGAGAACTGATGTAATTATTTAGCTTTTGAATGATTAAAAGAGAGACTTAAAGCAATATTACACAGACTTAACACAACATTAAAGTTATCAAGGGCTTCCCAGCACATCATTCAACTACATACAGATGGACTCTATGGTCCTGCGTGTGATTAAATCAACTGATCATGCAAGGAAACCACAGTAACAAAACACATCCGCACAAGAAGTGTAAAAGCTCAGCTCTAGCTTTGCTTCCTTAACTCATCAAAATGCAAACTCATCTAAGTTTTAAGTAACCGGCCACCTGCAGAACAATTCTACTTCTCACCTCTTATTCTGTAAGTGACTAACTGTTACTTTCAGAACAAGGTTTCACTCATAACATTTGTACATAAACCACACAAATAAATTGCATGCTGGGTGAGAAGTGAAGGGTTGCCCTGCCCAGCATTCCACCCCTGGCACTATTCATTCTATCTATCTGTAGGAAACCAAGCCTACCCTCAGTGGGGATTCTCAGTGGCAGGAGGAGCTTTCAAAAGAATTGCCAGTAGGTAATCCTCTCCAGACTAAGAAAATTAAAATCTCTGATGGTGACCCTACATGTTTTGAACCACAAAAGGATATATTTGAAGCTTTTTGGTTTTCCTTAATATTTAATTTATATTTTCACTTCAATTACCTATACAGTAACGTAGTTCAAAGTTTACTCTAATTGCTTTTTCTTTAAAAAAATTTTCCTTAACCTTCTAAGGCATCTCTTTGGTAGAAGACCCTTTAAAACTCATCACATTGCTTTTATAGCTGCACTTTTTTTCAGACAGTGAAACTGTAGTATGTGTGTATGTATGTATATAAGTATATATACATATGCATACATATACGTATTTAAATACACACAGAGACACATACAGCTATTTTTAATATAAATTTATTTATTTTAATTGTTTTTAAGCCAAAACAAAACACGCCATGATTTAGAACGATTTCCAGGTATTGGCAAACCCTCATTTTGTACAAGGGTAAAAATGGTACATTTCTGGTTTATTGTAAATTCTTCTCACGGTGAGGTTCTGCAGTATACTATGACCTGGGCCACAACTCAGATCTTCAGAAAATAACGGTCTAGCAGAGCACCCAAAGCTCATGCTCTGGAACAACCCAGAGGGGTAGGGTGGGGAAGGATGTGGGAGGGGAGGTTAAGGATGAGGGAGACACATGTATACCTGTGGCCGATTCATGTTGATGTATGGCAAAAAAAAAAAAAAAAAAAATCAACATGTTGTAATTATCCTCCAATTAAAATACATAAAAAGAAAATAATGGTCTAGAGGGGGTCTTGCCTTGAATTCCACACCAGGGCCGTTGAGCACAGTCAGGAGTGCTTTCACAATTCCCCAAATCAGTTACACAATAAGCCTTTTCTGTTCACTGACTCATGGGGTTTTCCTGTGTTCTTCTAGAGTCCACTGCTCAGAAAAGTCTGCTTTCATCTAAGATTGTGCATTTTCTCCAGAATTATTTGTCATTAAACGAGAAGCCAACAAATCCCTCAAGTTCCACTGTTATCAATAGTATTTAATTTTGCAGGTAACTTATTTTATTAAATGACATCAGAATTTATGTCTTTCAGAAACAAAATGATTTTTTTTTTAATTTCTTTTTCCTTCTTGTCTGAACCATTACAAAACAGGCCACATTAAATGAGGACATGAGGTTAGGATCAGCATTATTCCTGAACGCAGAGTCAACAGTAAAGTATCATGGAAAAAAGGATGAGTTCTCTCAGATGAGAAGTTGTAAGACTTCAGTTTCAATCAGCACCCATGAACTGAGAAAACAAAAATTTAAAAAGAGAGCTGGCCCTCCAAACCCATGGTTTCTACATCCAAGGATACAAACAACCTCTGACTGAAAACATTCAGGGGGCAAGAAGATAATTCTAGAAAGTCCCAAAATGTAAACCTGTAAAATCAAGAGTGGGTTTTCTGAAAGGGTAAACAAAATCAATAAACCTCTGGCCAAGCTCATCAAGAGGAAAGGAGAAAGGATCCAAATAAACAAAAAATGAAAGAAGATAAATAACAACTGACACTGAAAAAACACAAAAAGTCAAAAAATAAAACTTGAATTGATCATGGGCAGGCAACAATATATATAATTTACGTAGCATTTATATTGTATTTACATAGCATTTATATTGTATTAGGTATTACAAATACTCTGCTACTGCTGCTAAGTCGCTTCAGTCGTGTCCGACTCTGTGCGACCCCATAGACGGCAGCCCACCAGGCTCCGCCGTCCCTGGGATTCTCCAGGCAAGAACACTGGAGTGGGCTGCCATTTCCTTCTCCAATGCATGAAAGTGAAAAGTGAAAGTGAAGTCGCTCAGTCGTGTCTGACTCTTCGCGACCCCATGGACTGCAGCCTACCAGGCTCCTCCGTCCATGGGATTTTCCAGGCAAGAGTACTGGAGTGGGTTGCCACTGCCTTCTCCGAGGTAATTTAAAGTACACAGGAGGATGTGTGTAAGCCATATACAAATACTACACCATTTTATATAAGAGACTGGAGCATCTGAATGCTTTGGTATCTGTGCAAGGGTCCTGGAACCAATCCTCACAGCAACTAAGAGGCAACCTCTTGCTCACCCTGAAGTGTAATTAATACTAACAAAGCAAGAGTACTAAATAAGCAGGTGCAATTTGCATGAAATAAGTATTAATCAACAAAACACGAAGCTCCTACTAACGGAAAATAGCTAGGAGCTACAGATTCTGGAAAGAACTACAAACGTTGAGCTAGAAGAAAATCAGTTCATCCACTGCCACCCTTCTGGAGATAAAGAAACAAGGCCAGAGATGACACAGGAATCTCAAGTCACTCGGCAAGCATGGGCTAGCATTCGTAACTTCTGCTTCTAGAGCCTCACACGGCCACTCTAAACTTACAGGGTGTACCGCCTACAGGCTTCCCCCATTTACTGCACTTCACTTTACTGTGTCTTTCACAAATTGAAGGTCTATGGCAACCCTGCCTTGAAAAAGTCTACTGGCACCATTTTTCCAACAGTGTTTGCTCCTTTTGTGTCCACGTGGCACATTTTGATAATCCTCACAATTGTTCATACTTTTTCATTATATATATTATATATATGATAACAATGTACACATTTCTAGTACTTACTAGGTTCCAGTTAACACTGTTTGCAAATGACACATAGGAGCTGATCTAGTCCTCAACCACTCTATGAAGATACACACAGCATGATCACTACACCCCATTCTGAAGCTGAGGGAAGCAGGGCAGGAGGAGGACAGTGGTTCACCCGCGGTCACACAGCTGCAGGGGCGGTGGGGCAAGAATGTGACTCCATTCGCTTGGGCTTCAAAGTCTGTGCTCTTTTGCTATTCTGACTCTAGCATAACAAAACAGAGACATTTCTAGGGGAAACTGTTCTAGATCTAATTCTGAACAGAAAGAAACTGGTCAGTAAAGGGAAAGTAGCAAAAATCTTGGAAGGAAAAAAACATCATTTTGGCAGAACGAAGAGAGGGAGGACAGAAAAGAGCCTTGATCTGCATGTGTGGGATCCACACTGGGAACAGAATTAAAATCAAGGAAGAGAGCATAAGAGAGTAATCCCTAGACACATTCAGCAATTTTGTTTCCCAAGCTTAAAGAATCCAATCCTACAATAACAATAATTTAAAAAAATATTTAATCTATCACTGTACGACTCCCCCAAATCAGAGACTCAACCTAGCAAACTACATCATCTTTGTAGACATGATAAAAATGGGAGCTGGGGACTAACATAATTTTGAGGATTTGTATTTAATTGAATAATACTATGTCTAATGGAAGCTAGATTGTACATCATAAGGTTTCTAGTGAATTCTGTCCTCTATGAAGTCTAGTTTAATAATTCTATTATAATGACTTGAATAATAACCTTGAAAGTCATGTTATCTAAAAATTTAATTAGCATATAGCGAGGATGACAGAATCAGCAATTAAAAGACCTGAAAAGTCTTTAGATGAAATTAAACAAGATGTTAAAATAAAAATAAATTTAAAATTTTCTAATTGGGATCTAAATAAATAATAAGAAAAATAGAGGGCTAGAGAAATGGTGTTTAGTTGAGAAGAAGACTTAATTAATGCAACCTTTAATGCAACCTTTGCTGAAGTTGTTCAGTTTCTCTATTGATATAACTAATGTCTTGTCTAAAGGATATCTAAGGTCTATTCCATCTCAAAATTCTATGAAATATTTAATGTTTATTATTTTTCTTAAAGTCCTGTATTTTGCAATTGGTTCTTCCTTTTTGGATTACCTATTTCTTAAAATCGGAGAAGGAAATGGCAACCCACTCCAGTATTCTTGCCTGGAGAATCCCATGGACAGAAGAGCCTGGACAGCTACAGTCCACGGGGTCACAAAGAGTTGGACACAACTGAGCGACTAACATACACACACACACACACATTTTCATTATTATTATTGTATCGGTGATCTGTGATCTTGGAGGTTACTGTAATTGTTTTAGAGCCCCATGAACCATGCCCATATAATGATGGTGAACTTACTAAATGTATGTGCTCTGACTGCTCCACTAACTAGCAGTTCCCCCATCTCTCTCCCTCTCCTCAGGCCTCGCTATTCCCTGAGACACAACAATATTGAAACCAGGTCAATTAATAATCTACAATGCCCTCTAAGTTTTCGAGTCAAAAGTGCACGTCTCACTTTAAATCAAAAGCTAGAAATGATTATGCTTATTAGTGAGGAAGGCATGTTGAAAATTGAGATGGGCTAGGCCTCTCATGCTAAGCAGCCAAGTTGTGAATGCAAAGAAAAAGTTATTGCAGCAAATTAAAAGTGTTACTCCATGAACACATGAAGGACAAGCAAGCCAAACAAGCCTTATTGCTCATATGGAGAAAGTATTAGTGGTCTGGATAGATGATCAAACCACCTATAATAATCCTTTCAGCCAAAGCCTAATTCAGAGCAAGGCCCCAACTCTCTTCAATTCTGTGAAGACTAAGAGAGGTGAGGAAGTTTAAAAAGAAAAGTCTGAAGCCTGCAGAGGTTGGTTCATAAGGTTTAAGGAAAGAAGCCATCTCCATAACATAAAAGTACAAGGTGAAGAAGCAAGTGCTGATATAGAAGCTGCAGCAAGTTATCCAGAAGATCTAGCTGAGATCATTAATGAAGGTGGCTACACTAAACAATGGACTTCCCTGGTGGCTTAGATGGCAAAGAATCTGCCTGCAACACAGGAGACCTGGGTTCAGTCCGTGGAGAGCCCCTGAAGAAGGGAATGGCAAGCACACTGCAGTATTCTTGCCTGCAGAATTCCACAGAGGAGCCTGCTGTGCTACAGTCCACGGAGTCACAAAGAGTCAGACGCAACTGAGCAACTAACACTTTCACACTAAACAACAGATTTTCCATGTAGGTGAAATAGCCTTCTATTGGAAGACGATGCCATCTAGATGATGTCATTCATAGCTAGAGAGGAGAAGTCAATGTCTAGCTTCAAAGCGTCAAAGGACAGGCTGACTCTTGTTAGAGGTTACTGCAGCTGATGACTTTATGTTGAAGCCAATGTTCATTGACCATTCCAAAAATCCTAGTGTCTTTAAGAACAATGCTAAATCTACTCTGCCTCTGCTGTATAAATGGGACAACAAAGTCTGAACAACAGCACATCTGTTTACAACATGGTTTTACAGAGTATCTTAAGCCCAATGTTAAGAATTTTTGCTCAGAAAAAAAGATTCTTTTCAAAATACTGACACTGCTCATTGACAATGCGCCTGGTCACCCAAGAGCTCTGATGGAGGTGTGCAATGAGATTAATGTTACTTTCACGCCGGCCAACGTTGTGGATAAAGGACTAATTTCCACTTTCAAGTCTTCTTATTTAAGAAATACATTTTATAAAGCTGTAGTTGCCACAGACACTGATTCCTCTGATGGATCTGGGCAAAGTCAATTGAAAACCTTCTAAAAAAGGATTCACCATTCTAGATGCCGTTAAGAATATCTGGGATTCCTGGGGAGAGGTCAAAATAACAGCATTCACAGGAGTTTGGAAGAAGCTAATTCCAAATGTCATGGGTGACCTGAGGGGTTTGAAGCTTCAGTGGAGGAAAGAATTGCAGATGTGGTAGAAACAGTAAGAGAACTAGAATTAGAAGTGGAGTCTGAAGATGTGACTGAATTGCTGCAATCTCACAATAAAACTTAAATGGCTAAAGACTTGCTTCTAATAAGCAAAGAAAGTGGTTACTTGAGATGGAATCTACTCCTGGTAAGATGCTGTAGATTTTTAAATGACAACAAAGAATTTAGAATATTACATAAACTTTAGCTGATAAAACAGCAGCAGGGTTTGCGAGGACTGAGTCCAATTTTGAAAGAAGCTCTATTAAACAGGATTGTATGTTACAGAGAGCTCATTAGTGAAACAGTTGATGGATGTGGCAAACTTCACTGTTGTCTTATTTTAAGATACTACCACAGCCCAAACTTCAGCAACCACCACCCTAATCAGTCAGCAGCCATCAACATGTAGGCAAGACCCTCCACCGGTGAAAACATCACAACTCACTGAAGGCTCAGAGGATGGTTAACATTTTTAAGCAATAAAGTTTTTTAAATTAAGGTATGTAAATTGCTTTTTTAGAAATACTGTTACTGTGTGCTTAATATACTATACTATATGTAGACATAACTTTTATTTGTACTAGGAAACAAAAAAATTTTATGTGACTTGCTTTATTGGGATTACTCACTTTAATTTCAGTGGTTTGGAACTGAACCCACAGTATCTCGAGGTATGGATATTACCTATAGATCAGATCAGATCAGATCAGTCGCTCAGTCGTGTCCGACTCTTTGCGACCCCATGAATTGCAGCACACCAGGCCTCCCTGTCTATCACCAACTCCCGGAGTTCACTCAGACTCACATCCATCGAGTTGGTGATGCCATCCAGCCATCTCATCCTCTGTTGTCCCCTTCTCCTCCTGCCCCCAATCCTTCCCAGCATCAGAGTCTTTTCCAATGAGTCAACTCTTCGCATGAGGTGGCCAAAGTACTGGAGTTTCAACTTTAGCCTCATTCCTTCCAAAGAAATCCCAGGGCTGATCTCCTTCAGAATGGACTGGTTGGATCTCCTTGCAGTCCAAGGGACTCTCAAGAGTCTTCTCCAACACCACAGTTCAAAAGCGTCTATTTTTCGGCACTCAGCCTTCTTCACAGTCCAACTCTCACATCCATACATGACCACAGGAAAAACCATAGCCTTGACTAGACGAACCTTTGTGGGCAAAGTAATGTCTCTGTTTTTGAATATGCTATCTAGGTTGGTCATAATAAAATGTTGCCAGTCAACAGAAGATAGATACATGCTCAATATTACCAATAATTTGCATGAAAAGGTTGTTCATTTTTTGCTCCTTCTAAGATCTTTGAAGAATGAAGTTGCACTCTCAGTGGTCAGCATACCCAGTGAGCTGCCATTCACTGGATCTGTGACAGTACAAGAGTATTTGAACTTTGTATGCCTCAGCTTACTACCAATCTACAAAATGGGGATAACTGTACCTACTTCACAGGATTAGTATAGGGCATTAATTACAAGTATTAACTTAATACCTATAATGCAATTAGGAGAGTGCCTGTCACACAATGACTGCACAAATATTAGTCAAACTCTCTTATTACTTGGATCCCTTGCACTTACTAGCAAAATCATCGCTGAGTACTTGGACTACTTCTATAAGACAGACAGAAATGTCATCACTGCCTTAACACTTCCCAAGAAAATTCCTAAGATCATGAACCATGAAACTAGACTCAATTTTTATTTCTACTTCTAAAGTATTGAAAAATTAGTTTCTTTGGTTTGCCCGTCTCTGAAACTGGTACAACAAAGCCTGCCACTGGTCAGCTGTTGTAAAGATAAGGCAGTACATTAAAACCCTAGGAGCAGCTTAGAACACAAGGTGTTTCACAGATTTATGCAGAGAATGTAAAACTTACTGCTCAGAGTCATAGTAGTCCATCCGCTTCTTTTTCTTGTTATAAGCGGCAACTCGAAAGGGAACGATCTCCAAGGTGATCAGGCCCGGGGCCATGGTCAGCACTTTGGCGCCATGAGTCGGCTCATAAAGATCCTTCCCTGTTTCTGGATGGGGCATGCCAGCAGGGTCTCGGCCAACAATGTAGAAGTTGGCTCCCGCAACCATCCGTGCTCTGCAATGCCACTGGACCTAGAACAGAAATGGTCACATTAGACAACCACGATTTCATGACCAGCACTTAGAAGTAGTAAGTGGATAATAAATGTATATACTTCCTATATAATCAGTATCTATTAGCAGGAAATCTCAACAAATTAAAATCATCTCGGGAAGCCAGGAAAAAAAAAAAAAAAACACCTGGCAAGCCCTCCCCTTCCAAAAAAATCTACAAGTATATATGTATATGGATCTGGGAAGCATAAGACAAGGTGTTGGCTGTGACTTAACAGCCAGCTGCTTTCAAAGGTAGCTCTGTAGCCTATACCGTCACATTGACTCACTGTGTAAAAACAAAAATTACTTGGTCTAACACCTAGAACTATAGAAATGTAGAAGTTAAAGTAACTGGAAGAGAGCATCATTCTCATTAAAACAGGAAGGAAGTGAATCCTCAAAGGTTAAGTGACTCGGCCAACAGAGCGTAGGACAAACCCAGGTCCACACACTTGGTCTTCGTTCCCTGTCAGTGTACGGCTCCATTATTTAGTGATTTACAAAACCATCTCAGTTCTATGTGAACAGTGACATAAATGATGGCCACTGCATATCATTTCATCTCTCTTGATAGCCTCTCTTCTACCAAGTACTTTATTTTTATATCAACATAGTTCAGAAAGTCCAGGAGTGTGAAGGCAACCCCATACCCTATATTTGAATAGGCCACCCTGAGGATTTTCAACTTTTCTAGTTGTTTCTACTGATATTTACCTCTATATTTCTAAACAGTACATGTATACAGTTGTAACCTGACTGTTAATTTTAGATATTATATACTGTCATCCCTCCATATCTGTGGATGCTCAAGTCCCATAGTCAGCCCACCGTATTCAAGGTTCTACATCCATGGATTCAATCAAGCACAAATCATGCAGTACTGTACATATTTACTGGATAAAAACCTGCATAAAAGTGGACCTGCATAGTTCAAATTGGTCATGTTCAAAATTGTAATATAGGCATAATTTCCACATGATTATTTACTACTATAAAAGAAGATATTTGGCTCTTACTCCACTGTCTTCATTCCCTATCCCATTTATTCAATAAACACTGTGGTATCAATACTTTGGTGAAGTAACCATTTATCTGTAAAATGGGGATTACAATTGTATTTACTGGATATAATTTTTAATAAAATTAACATATGAAAAAACTGAGGACTTAGAATAGTACCTGGAGCAGAGTAAGTACACAATAAATGTTGGCTGTTATCATCTTTATTTTACTCCTCTCCTTGTACAACTGTTTTTCCTAGAGTTAATAATTGCCTTAATTCGTTTTCTGCTTGCTTAGTTTTCCATAGACCTTTGTTTCTATATACCTTGTACTGTCTTTCTTCCTAAACACACAGTTTAATACAATTCTCAGTCTCCCCACCACTGAGTTCTGACCAAAGAAATGAAAGCCAAAGTGATGTGTGCCACTTGCAGATGTGGATCATTACAAAGCCTCTTGAGCACTAGCCTAGTTTGCTTTCCTCATGAGCCAGCTGAAGAGAAAGGACCTAAGGCCCTGTAACTACCTCTTTTTCCACTACAGTGTTACTTCTGCTTGCAGTGAGCTGCAGTAGTTCTGTATGCACCAGATGGCAAAGCATGAAGCCACACGACCTTTGTTCTCCACATACACCACCCCTTCCTCCATTCACCCCAGATTCAGCTCTTCATGAAATATCTGCTCATTTCCCTCTGCCCCTTCGCAGCAGACACACAGAAGAATTCCACTTGTTCAGACTCAATTTGTATCAAGGGGTCAGTCAGCATCAAATCATCAATTAAGTACTCTGCAACTCCACTTAAATGTAAAATCTTTTCTGCCTCATGAAAAGTAGCTACTGCTTACAGAGTTAAATTAAAAGGGCAGTCTAAGTTTTCTGAACTTAGGTGAACTTACTTTGCTCATTATATATTTACGTCTGGATGCTTAAATCATTCAAGTGCCAACTGGTCAATAAGCCAGGAATATATTTCAAAAGCATATTGGTGACATGGGCCAGTTATAAGTCTGCCTTATAAAACTGTCAGAAAATGTAATTGCTTCTCTGACTTCTTTTAGAAGGTATATGAGTAAATTACATGTAAACACAACAAACATGGAGTCAGCTTTCCCCTGCAGGCAACCTAAATGGTTTCAATGTATATTTTAATGAATGGTTCCCTTATGAGAAAACTTTATGATTTTTAACAGCCATGAGTAAGCAAATCAAATGTCATTCTTCCAAGAAAGCCTAGTGTGAGTCAACTTATAACCTACTGAACAGGTAATATGTTTTAATGAAGTGAATGCAAGTCAGCCATGGCCACTGGTATCTGGTTAGGAACGTAGGCTTTCAAGTCAGGCTGTCCTAGATTTGAATCCTAGCTTTGCCCCTCACTGATAGAAGGATCTTAAGCAACTTCTTTACACAAGCCTCAGTTTCCTAATTTATAAAAATGAGAATGATAACACGTAATGCATAAGATTGTTGGAAGTTTTGAAAGTACTCAGGATACTACCTGGCCTTCAATAAAGGAAAGTGGTTATTACTGCCACTATTACTATTACTCTGTGAAGTATTTCCTGACCATCACAGTTGAATTAATTGCTTCCTGACCAGAATTTCTAAAGAAAACTCCTTTCCTCTCTGAAGAAGATGACATGCTGCCCAGAAGATGGTTGTTAAAACCCAGAAAGAACTGTCTGTCTATCCGGCAGACTGAGGTCAGGATGTATTCCTTATCTTTTTATGCCATTGGCTAGCATAATTATCAGGAAACTGAATCCATACTGAAGGACTACATGATGATGCCTAAAAGTTTTCTATGAACCCCTATAAGAATCTGTAAATGGCCAACCTAACAACAAAGGACTTATTTTCTGCTTTACTTTCATCTGTGTAGCAAAGAACAAACAGCTTTGTCATTTTTTTCTGATTATAAGAGTAATTTAATTCACATGTGGCAAACACTGCTCGTTGCCTCCACAACAACTGATTTCTCTCTGAGCTCCCTATTCCTTAGTGACAGAAACCTCCCCCTAAAGGATGAAAATGCTACGTCCTTGCTTTCCCAGCAATATAGCATGGGTGCCTGCGCAAATAACAATCTCTTGGGAAGCTGTCTAGAGGATTCCTGAAAAACTTTTTTTCCCCATTAATAAAACTCTCAACTTTCACTTACCTGAAATGTCTTCCCTTCACCTTTATTTTTGCTTGACTATAGAATTCTAGATTACTAGACATGTTTCTACTTTTTTTCTCTCTTGAAAATGCTACTCCATTGCTTCTAGCTCATAATGCGCTTGAGAAGCCAGCCATCACTCTCATTACTCCCCTACTGTTCCCTCTTCCTCTCCCCATCTCTCTGCTTTTAAGGTTCCTCTCTATCATAAATTTTCAGCAGGTTGGCTACTATGTACCTAACTGTGGTTTTCTCTGGGTTTATCCTTTCTTATATTTACTGGGCTTCTTGAATTTGTAGGCTGATGTTTTCCACCAATTGCAGAAAACTTACAACCACTTTTTTTTTTTCCAAAAAGTTTTTGTGCCACATTCTCTCTCTCTCTTTCAGAACTTCATTCATACATATGTTAGATGGCTTGAGATTGTCCACAAGTTACTGAGGCTCTGCTTGTTTTCTCCCATTTATTTTCCTTTTTCAAAAAATTCCTACAGAGTTTTAAAAAACTCACTGACCTTTTTCTTCTGCCAACTCTAGTCAGCTTTTAAGTTTATCCAATAAACATTTCTGTTTCAGATACTATACTTTTTTAGCCCTTAGTTTTCCACTTGATTTTTTTCAGCTTCCACTTTTCTGAGATTCCCCATCCAAAGACAATATTTTTGTTTAAGAAGCTTCAATGGTCTTATTTGTTAATTCCAACATCAGCATCATCTAAAGGTACGCTTCTAGTGAAAGTTTTTATTCTGGATTATAAATCACAGTTCCTTGCTTATTTCCAATAATTTGTTGTATGCTGGACTTGTGAATGATTTGTGTTAAGGACCCTGAATAATGCTGTTCTCGTTTAGAATGTTAAGAGCCTGATTCCAGCAGGCAGGTAATTTACTGGCACGTCTTCTTATCTTTTTGAGGCTCAATTTTAAGCTCTATTGGGCAGGTTCAGTCCAGTTTTTTGGACCAATTACCAACCTACTGCCTTTCAACTCCAAATTCACCCTTAGTATTTGCTGAGAAAATGGATTGAAAACTAGGCATTTCTCCTTCACAGTGAGCACAATGTTAAATCAGCAGAGGGCATTAGAGGGACACTGCAGGAGGAAGGATGTGTAGCGGTACCTGAATATGGGGCCATTTGGTGGCACAGGGGTCCAGCAGCAAACCCAAAGTGCACACTCCTTCGACAACCTCAAAGCCCTAGCCTGAGTCCAGTGATCACCTCGCTACAGTCCTCCTAATGCAAACACCAGTGCACTCCAAGCCTCCCACTAGCAGCTTCCTGACTCCCTCTGCTTACTCACGTATCCCGCTGTGCTAGACTGTGCCTCAGAGAGTTGCTTCCTGCATTAATTGCTACATGGGTATCTCACAGTGTGCACCAATCTGGCAGCAAGCCAGCTCCCAATGAATGCTGTGACCCCCACTGAGCTCACCAGTCTTTAGCCTCAGCTAGCCTGTGAACCTGGAGAAGGCAATGGCACCCCACTCCTGTACTCTTGCCTGGAAAGTCCCATGGATGGAGGAGCCTGGTCGGCTGCAGTCCATGGGGTCGCTAAGAGTTGGACACGACTGAGTGACTTCACTTTGACTTTTTACTTTCATGCATTGGAGAAGGAAATGGCAACCCACTCCAGTGTTCTTGCCTGGAGAATCCCAGGGGCAGCAGAGCCTGGTGGGCTGCTGTCTATGGAGTCGCACAGAGTCGGACACACTGAAGCAACTTAGCAGCAGCAGCAGCAGCCTGTGAACCAGAAAGAGGGTTGTTTCCTGTTATCTGGCATCTGGCACACTGTTATGAACCAGTGTGGTCCAGAGAGTCCACTCAATTTCACCATCCAGTGGGAAGAAACCATACCTTTTCCAATGAGATCTGAAGCCCAGCCTTGGGGAGAGGATCCCTTTTCCAATTCTACCCTTCCTTTGGTAATCTCCCTCAGCCCTAGGGTACCCTTCAGAGTTCACTCTGCATTTTTTAGTTACTTCTCTATTAAAGTTCAGAGAAGGCAATGGCACCCCACTCCAGTGTTCTTGCCTGGAGAACCCCAGGGACAGCGGAACCTGGTGGGCTGCCGTCTATGGGGTCGCACAGAGACAGACACGACTGAAATGACTTAGCAGCAGCAGCTATTAAAGTTTAACAATTCTTTAAACTTCCCCTGTCCAATTCTGTGTGATTTCCCACTTACTGACTGTAAACAAATTGATAACACGCTTTCTGGACAATGTGGCCTATTTTCCAAAAGCATTTGTTTCTGGTGTCTTAGTTGCATATCTAAGATGTTAACAAGATTTCTCCACTTTAGCTAGGCTGCAATGTCATCTTTCAACAATGAATAACCTCTAGTACCTTCCATCCACTCTCAAACTTATTGTAGCTACTCTCTACCAGGCCTCAGAGTCTTGCCCTGCACAAAAGCAGGCCAAGGAACCCTGGGGAACACCCTCACATCTTCTCTTGTCCTGAAAGTGAAAGCATTAGTCACTCAGTTGTGTCCGACCCTTTGTGACCCCATGGACTGTAGCCCACCAGGCTCCTCTATGGAATCCCCATGGAATTCTCCAGGAAAAAATACTGGAGTGGGCAGCCATTTCCTTCCCCGGGGATCTTCCTGACCCAGAGATTGAACCCAGGTCTCCCGCATGCAGGCAGATTCGTTACTAACTGAGCCACCAGGGAAGCCCTGCCTTAGTTCTGTGCTGCAAGTCTCGTTGCTTCAGCAGCCCTGAAACCCAATCTCTGCCTTCTTAGCTCAACAGCTATATTTATGCAATGGAATACTACTCAGCCACAAGAAAGAATGAAATCCTGACATTTACAACAACATGAATGTATCCAGAGATTATCATACTAACTGAAGTGAATCGGAGAAAGACATTTAAAAGATATCACCTATTGTGGAATCTTTGGCTGCATCCCTTCATTCTTTCTGGAGTTATTTCTCCACTGATCTCTAGTAACTTCCTGATGTTCAAGCTGGTCTTACAAAAGGCAGAGGAACCAGAGATCAAATTGCCAACACCCACTGGATCATGGAAAAAGCAAGAGAGTTCCAGAAAAGCATCTATTTCTGCTTTATTGACTAGTCCAAAGCCTTTGACTATGTGCATCACAATACACTGTGGAAAATTCTGAAAGAGATGGGAATACCAGACCACCTGACCTGCCTCTTGAGAAACCTGTATGCAGGTCAGGAAGCAACTGTTAGAACTGGACATGGAACAACAGACTGGTTCCAAATAGGAAAAGGAGTTCGTCAAGTCTGTATATTGTCACCCTGTTTATTTAACTTCTATGCAGAGTACATCATGAGAAACGCTGGACTGGAAGAAACACAAGCTGGAATCAAGATTGCCGGGAGAAATATCAATAACCTCAGATATGCAGATGACACTACTCTTAAGGCAGAAAGTGAACAGGAACTCAAAAGCCTCTCGATGAAAGTGAAAGTGGAGAGTGAAAAAGTTGGCTTAAAGCTCAACATTCAGAAAACAAAGATTATGGCATCCGGTCCCACCACTTCGTGGGAAATAGATGGGGAAACAGTGGAAACAGTGGCAGACTTTATTTTTGGGGGCTCCAAAATCCCTGCAGATAGTGACTGCAGCCATGAAATTAAAAGACGCTTACTCCTTGGAAGGAAAGTTATGACCAACCTAGATAGCATATTCAAAAGCAGAGACATTACTTTGCCAACAAAGGTTCGTCTAGTCAAGGCTATGGGTTTTCCTGTGGTCATGTATGGATGTGCGAGTTGGACTGTGAAGAAGGCTGAGCGCCGAAGAATTGATGCTTTTGAACTGTGGTGTTGGAGAAGACTCTTGAGAGTCCCTTGGACTGCAAGGAGATCCAACCAGTCCATTCTGAAGGAGATCAGCCCTGGGATTTCTTTGGAAGGAATGATGCTAAAGCTGAAACTCCAGTACTTTGGCCACCTCATGCGAAGAGTTGACTCATTGGGAAAGACTCTGATGCTGGGAGGGATTGGGGGCAGGAGGAGAAGGGGACGACAGAGGATGAGATGGCTGGATGGCATCACTGACTCGATGGACGTGAGTCTGAGTGAACTCTGGGAGTTGGTGATGGACAGGGAGGCCTGGCGTGCTGCGATTCATGGGGACGCAAAGAGTCAGACACGACTGAGCGACTGATCTGATCTGATCTGATCTGATTGTGGAATCTTAAAATACTGGTACAAATGAACTTACTTACCAAATAGAAACAGACTCACAGACATAGAAAACAAAGTTATAGTTACCAAAGGGGAAAGGGGAGGGGAATAAATTAGGACTATGGGATTAACAGACAGACATGACTATATATAAAATAAATAAGAATGTTCTGTATAGCAGTATATTCTGTATTGTTACTATATTCATTATCTGGTAATAAACCTATAATGGAAGAGAATCTGAAACTAACACAACATTGTAAATCAAATCAAATCAAAAGGATGGGAGAATAATAACAATTCACAGCCAGCAATTGTCATTGAAAAAAATCGGTATTTGTTTCAGAAATCCCTCCCCAAGTACATTTTTGCAGCTAATGTTTTTTTGACTCCACATAACTTACTTCAACAATGTAAGCGATACAAGTAAGAATTAAGTTTTGCTACCCAATAGTGCTAAAAGGGGAGTATTCACAATTCAAATTATAATCAGTTCTCAAATAATATTGATCTATGCAAATCCTGTTATGGTTCTCCCTGCCATCCATCACAGATTAAGATATTGTGCAACTAACAAACCAAAAATCAGTGACATATAGGAACCAAAATTACTTATCTCCATACACAGAATATTTACAATGTAAACACTTTAGAATTAGAATAGTTCTTGAATCATTGCAATATGATGTTTAATCCATGCCCCTTTTTATAAACATAAAAGTCTCATTTGCTCCCTGACTCCATTAGAAAATAGTTACCTATCATCTACCAAAATCAGATTATATTCTTTGTAGCCAAAGATGGAAAATCTCTATGCAGTCAGCAAAAATAAGACCAGGAGCTGACTGTGGCTCAGATCATGAACTCCTTAATCCCAAATTCAGACTGAAATTGAAGAAAGTAGGGAAAACCACTTGACCACTGAGGTATGGCCTAAATCAAATCCTATACAATTATACAGTGGAAGAGAGAAATAGATTCAAGGGATTAGAACTGATAGAGTGCCTGAAGAACTACAGATGGAAGTTCATGACATTGTATAGGAGACAGGGATCAAGACCATCCCCAAGAAAAAGAAATGCAAAAAAAGCAAAATGGTTGTCTGAGGAGGCCTTACAAATAGCTGTGAAAAGAACAGAAGCGAAAAGTAAAGGAGAAAAAGAAAGATATACCCATTTGAATGCAGAGTTCCAAAGAATAACAAGGAGAGATAAGAAAGCCTTCCTCAGTGATCAGTGCAAAGAAATAGAGGAAAAAATAGAATGGGAAAGACTAGAGCTCCCTTCGAGAAAATTAGAGATACCAAGGGAACATGTCACGCAAAGATGGGCTCAATAAAGGACAGAAATGGTATGGACCTAACAGAAGTAGAAGATATTAAGAAGAAGTGGCACGAATACAAAGAAGAACTGTACAAAAAAAGATCTTCATGACCCAGATACCTACAATGGTGTGATCACTCACCTAGAGCCAGACATCCTGGAATGTGAAGTCAAGTGGGCCTTAGGAACCATCATGACCAACAAAGCTAATGGAGCTGATGGAATTCCAGTTGAGCTATTTCAAATCCTGAAAGATGATGCTGTGAAAGTGCTGCACTCAATATGCCAGCAAATTTGAAAACTCAGCAGTGGCCACAGGACTGGAAAAGGTCAGTTTTCATTCCAATACCAAAAAAAGGCAATGCCAAAGAATGCTCAAACTACTGCACAATCGCACTCATCTCACACACTAGTAAAGTAATGCTCAAAATTCTCCAAGCCAGGCTTCAGCAATACGTGAACCGTGAACTTCCAGGTGTTCAAGCTGGTTTTAGAAAAGGCAGAGGAACCAGAGATCAAATTGCCAACATCCGTTGGATCACCATTAAAGCAAGAGAGTTCCAGAAAAACATCTATTTCTGCTTTATTGACTATTCCAAAGCCTGACTGTGTGGATCACAACAACCCATGGAAAATTCTTCAAGAGATGGGAATACCAGACCACCTGACCTGTCTCTTGAGAAATCTGTATGCAGGTCAGGAAGCAACAGTTAGAACTGGACATGGAACAAGAGACTGATTCCAAATAGGGAAAGGAGTACATCAAGGCTATAAATTGTCACTCTACTTATTTAAGTTATATGCAGAATACATCATAAGAAACCCTGGGCTGGAGGAAGCACAAGCTGGAATCAAGATTGCTGGGAGAAATATCAATAATCTCAGATATGCAGATGACACCACCCTTATGGTAGAAAAAGAAGAACTAAAGAGCCTCTTGATGAAAGTGAAAGAGGAGAGTGAAAAAGTTGGCTTAAAGCTCATCATTCAGAAAACTAAAATCATGGCATCTGGTCCCATCACTTCATGGCAGATAGATGGGGAAACAGTGGAAACAGTGACAGACTTTATTTTAGGGGGCTCCAAAATCACTGCAGATGGTGATTGCAGCCATGAAATTAAAAGATGCTTGCTCCTTGGAAGAAAAGTTATGACCAACCAAGTCAGCATATTAAAAAGCAGAGACATTACTTTGCCAACAAAGGTCCGCCTAGTCAAGGCTATGGTTTTTCCAGTAGTCATGTGTGGATGTGAGAGTTGGACTATAAAGAAAGCTGAGTGCTGAAGAATTGATGTTTTCGAACTGCGGTGTTGAAGAAGACTCTTGAGAGTCCCTTGGACTGCAAGGAGATCCAACCAGTCCATCCTAAAGGAAATCAGTCTTGAATATTCATTGGAGGGACTGATGATGAAGCTGAAACTGCAATACTTTGGCCACCTGATGTGAAGAACCGACTCCTTTGAAAAGACCCTAATGCTGGGAAAGATTGAGGGCAGGAGGAGAAGGGGACGACAGAGGATGAGATGGCTGGATGGCATCACCGACTCAATGGATATGAGTTTGAGTGAACTCCGGGAGTTGGTGATGGACAGGGAGGCCTGGCGTGTTGTGGTCCATGGTGTTGCAAAGAGTTGGACCCGACTGAGCGACTGAACTGTACTATACTGTATCCTCCGCTCTTTAAGCTACCAAAGATTTTGGTAAATTTAATTTTCAGTGGCTTCTGAGAGAAAAAAAAAATTATTTTTCAAATTTAAAATTATATTACATCATAATGTTATAAATCTGGACTATACCACATAACATATAACACCACTAGTCCTATACCTTCTTCCTACCCAACGGTGGAGAAATTCCACTGTCCTAGAAACCTGGCAGATTAAGCATATAATATTTTCAATTTTGTTTAATTAAAAACACTGAAGATAACAAACAGAACATTTATTTAAGTCCCTACTTAAATCACCTATTTCTTTATACATTTCACATCAAGATTTTCTTTAACTATAATGAAGTCTATTAAAGTAACCACATCATAAAGCCAAATTCATATATTCAACTGATTTGTGAAAGAACTTCAGACACGGAAGCTGTTTTTGTAATGCAAATTTTCTTTTCCAAATTGTCAAAAAGGTACTTGTCTTAATGCTACAAAAATTCTTTAAAGTCAAACCAATTAACTACTTTTGTTGGGTAAAAACATCCGTATTTTCATTCATCTCTTGAATTTCACGTTAAAATTCCTGCACATCTTGGTTATACATTATCACAACACTTTAGTAGTAACCTATTTTCTTGAAATTCCCAAATCTTAATGGTCTGCCTCTTGATCTCTGAATGGCAAGAATGATTTTAATCTCTTCAAGTTGACTGGGAAAATCTAGAGAGGCAAATAAAGACAAGGTTTATCCTTACCGCCATGTAGATCCTAGGTACTTATCATTTCCAATCTCTGCACAACTAAGCGTTCTAAGCGCTTCGACCAATTCCCATAGCTCTGCACAGACATGGAACACTATTCAGTCATCGTAAGAGTCGTAGTTCTGATTTGCAATGCGAAAATGATGAGATCTACTTACATATGCCATTCTCCAGCTTGTAGAAGAGAATTAGACATACCTTATAATTATGCCCATCACACAATTTTAAGAGTTGAAAAGTAGTGTTTAGATTATGGAATCCAAACCCTTCATTCTGAGCATTAAGAATTGAGGCCTGATTCGTAAAATACAGACTTTCCCAAAGATTTCCTCTCTCTTCAAGGATAAACCTCAGATGTCTCAGGGTTCAAAATAACATAACTCAAATGTGAGAGAAGGATTTGTTCAGAACCATCAGCAACCAAACTGTTTTATTCTTGTAAATTACTTTGCCCTGGTTGAGCCCAGGCCACTGGCAGGTGTAAAGAGGGTCATGGGGGAGACAGCAAATCCACAGTCCTCCTCCCGCTTCAGCTTCCCAAGCCCAGGGACCCCAAAATTTGTTTTTCGTAAATGCCAAAAGTCTTTGACTCTTTTCTGTCTCTCCACCTCCTCAATGATTATTATTTTAAGGAACCACAGGAAGGCAACCATGATGTCACTGGAAAACATTTCATGAGATCCTTCACAGGGGCGAGTGAAGAAAAAACAGGCGCTAGTTATTAAGTTCTTCCTAACATGAAAACAAAGTGTTTTATGAATATTTCATTTAATGTTTACTACTATTAAGTCGCTTCAGTCGTGTCCGATTCTGTGCGACCCCATGGACTGCAGCCTACCAGGCTTCTCCGTCCATGGGATTCTCCAGGCAAGAACACTGGAATGAGTTGCCATTTCCTTCTCTAACATGAAAATGGAAAGTGAAAGTGAAGTCGCTCAGTCGTGTCCGACTCTTCTTGACCCCATGG
The DNA here is from genome assembly GCF_003369695.1 of Bos indicus x Bos taurus. Taxonomy (NCBI): domain Eukaryota; kingdom Metazoa; phylum Chordata; class Mammalia; order Artiodactyla; family Bovidae; genus Bos; species Bos indicus x Bos taurus. The sequence continues at coordinate 17,770,911 of NC_040081.1, read as the reverse complement.
ACTGCAGCCTACCAGGCTCCTCCATCCATGGGATTTTCCAGGCAACAGTACTGGAGTGGGGTGCCATTGCCTTCTCCCATTTAATGTTTAGAGTAAATCAATAAGATAGTCAATATTTCTATTTTACAAATAAGAAAACTTTCAATAATACACTCAAAGTTGCAAAATGAATAACTAAGAGGAGTATTTGACATTGGGTCTCTCCAATGCCAAAGTCCATGCATACCAATTCACGTGGAGCTACTTAACTGTCATGCCCTACAAGATAGGACTCAGAGCAGGAGAGAAAATACAAGCTACATTTAGGGAAGAAACAGCATAGATTACAACTGCAGGGAAAAGTGAAAGGCCAAACTAAAAGACAATATTTGATCTTGATGCTGCCAGAGTAAGAAACAGACAAGAACAGATTCTGAGCTGGAAGTCTATGGCAAAGTCAGGAGGAAAACAGGGTATATTCCTCCTTCCCTGTGAAAAGCATCTGAAACACCTATAAAATCTAATGTCTCTGAATTAAATTAGTGATTTCACTTTTCAAGATACATATAAGCTAAAAGTGTATAAAATAAAGATGCTGCTGCTGCTCAATCGCTCAGTACTGCCTGACTCTTAGCGATCTCGTGGACTGTAGCCCGCCAGGCTCTCCCCTGTCCATGGGATTTCCTAGGCAAGAATACTGGAGTGGGTTGCCATTTCCTTCTCCAGGGATGCAACCCATGACTCCTGCACTGGCAGGCGGATTCTTTACCACTGTGCCACCAGGGAAGCCCAAAGTTATTTTTAAAATAAATCAACAGACTTTAAATGTTTTTGTGATAAAGATCCACAATTCCCTATCCAAAAATCTGAACTTCATTTTTTTCCAGCTTTAACAAGATGTAACTGACATACAACATTATGTAGGTTTAAAGTTTTCAACATGATGATGTGATACATGTACATACTACCAAAGGGATGTGTTCAATAATCTTACGGTAACCATCTGAAATCCAAAAACCATTTTTTAAAACTAACATTAGCAAAATTGATCAAAACTGACAAAGTTTATCTGTGGCCTTTGCTGATCCCAATTAATGTGGAAAAGCATTCATTTTGTTAAGAAATACTAAATGTGTTTTATGCCCCAGGCCCATAAGCAGGATTAAGTAATACATGACCCCAAGTACTTCAGATAAGAGATTGTGAATCTGTGTTGCACTATTCCAGAAACATTAATAAAATAAATGACCAGAAGACAAAATGATCAAAGAGCTCAAAGAGAGTCAAAGGTTATAATTAAAACTCGGGGGTTTATGGCTCCTATACTTAGGCTCAGATCCTAAGAGCTGTCCCTTTAGTTGTTAAAGGCTTGGAAGTGTTTATGGGGAAGAACAGGGTTTAAACCTTAATAGACTTCCTATTTACTGCTCCAGATAGCGGTGTAAAGCTTGGACTAATTAAACGAATATACTGCATCACGTGGCAGAATGCTCCTACTGTCCCTGATTAAGGGCATTTGCTCAATTAAATACAATCAGTTGCTACTAAGGAGTCATTTACTAACTGCACCAATAACTTTCATGGCAGCTTATAATGATACATTTTCTCCAGAATTCAACCGGTAATTTTCATTCAAATGCCTTAAAGACCAAGAGAAAACTTACTGCACATGTCTACATTCCAAGATATATCTTACTTTCAGCACGTTCATGTAACACATCTTAAAAAGCATTATTTGTCCTTTATATAAATGGATTATAGCATTTAGTGAGATGGGACAATTTTTTAGCATTAGAGAAGTAGCTCTCCCACCACATGCTGCCCTGCCCCCACCTACCCAATTCCTAAAATGGAATTTAGGAATCAAGCCATCAAATCTTTTACAGACTGGAAAATCAGGGACATCCTGTTGATAACCAAATAGGCTAACAGCTGCTCATCATTCTGAGAAGCATTTGTGCTGGAGAAACAAATCCGGTACCAATGCCTTCTAAATGACCTACAGAAAATGATTAAAGGAAGAGTCATTGCTTTTATTTTATTATTATTAGTTGGCAAATGAGCATTACTGGCAAACTTTGTCCTGATGTCACTGGAAAAGCTACAAAAATGAGTGTTGTGTGTGTTTTTTTAACTATAAAAAAATTCATTTGAGGCTGTGAATAAGCCAAATAAGTCAAGCACACAAGTGAGGCACTTGAGAAAAAGAAATGGATAGTTTTCAAAAGCCACTCAATATAACAGTTTAAATCCTGCCAGGTCATAAACATTAAAATATTTAATAGTTTAAAATATGGAGGTATTTGTCAGAATTTCTTAAGTTTGTTCTGTAGAAGTTCAGAAGTTAAAAATTGCCTTTGCTTGGGTACCAGATGCAGTGCTTTCTGACAAGAGCCACAGCTCTTAGCATGTAACTGACACCCCAGAGATTTACATGCAGAAACTGCTCTAATATGCCTTTATTCCCTTCTAGGAAGCCTGGGAGCTCTGTGTTGGCACGGGGCATCTTTAACCTCTTTGCCCTCCTACCGACTGCTATGGCCCCTGACAGGCTTCCAGGCAGCAAGGAGCCTGATGAAAAGAAGACACAGACTTTGGAGTCAGAAAAGCTTGAGTTTCAGGTCCATTTGCACATCTTGCTGGTTTTAAGATATGACCAAGATTCCCTCCTTGACCTAACTTTGATGAGGTTCCTCCAAGCTCTCAATGCCCTGACCTTCAGAATCCACCTTGTAGGGCTTATACTACCAACTGTGGCAAAAATCTTGCTAAGTCAGTCTACAGCCCCTCCATCCTCAATACATGATCAAATTCTTCATCCCTACCACCTCCAAGTGGTATGTGAACAGGCTGTCCTGCCTTCAGCAAGGATCCTGCTAGGTCCATTTAACCAGAATCATCCCATACCCGTTGTTTCTGATGTTTCCTTCTAGTAATTTTCCAGCCACTGACCACCACTCTGCTCCTTGGCTATAAATCTCCACTTGACCATGATGGATTCAACTGAGCCCAGGTCTCTGTTTCGGTCTCTTTTCCCCATGTTGCAATAGTCCCCGAATAAAAATCTATTTTTACTGCTTTAATTACTGTCCAGCTTCAGTTTTCCTGTACAGACCATAGTTACATTACTTGGTCTCTCTGAGCTTCAGTAACTTCAGCTGTAAAATGGAAATAACAGCTATCTCACTGAACTGTTGTGGGGATGAGGTTATATAATATGCACAAAGAATCTGCTCGGTATATGATAGCCACATATTCAGGCATTCAAGAAATGGTTATTTTCATTTGTCTTCATATTCTTTATTTGAGCTTTATCCTGTCAAACACCAATGGATATTCCAAATCAGAAGATCCATGCTCTGATGTGGAGTCTGTTAGGAAGTTGGTCATCCCAGGCTCTCTGCCATAATCAAAACACTACAACTTCACACAGATGGATGAGCAGCCTTGAGATGTACACAGCTCCCCTGAGACAGGGACAGAATCCCAGGGATGTTAAGAACTTGCAGCAACACAGTTTGTTACTGTTTTTTAAGGCAGTTGATATTAATTACCATGTATTGTCACAAGGTAGGCAATGTGTTACTGATTTATATTTATTCTATTTACTTCTCACAACAACAGTTAAAAAAAAATAGGCAGATGTGACTACTACCATGAGGCGGGACGAGATGGTTGGATAGCATTACCGACTCAATAGATGTGAGTCTGATCAAACTCCAGGCGATAGTGAAGGCCAGGGAAGCCTGGACTGCTGCAATGCATGCAACTGCAAAGAGTTGGACACAACTTCAAAACTGAACAACAATGAGGCAGCCATCAGAAGAATACAGAGAGTAAGGGAAATTCCTGGTGGCCCAGTGGTTAGGACTCCACACTTCCAATGCAAGGGGCACAGGTTTGATCGCTGGCTGGGGACTAAGATCCAGCACGTTATGCGGTGTGTCCAAAAAAAAAAGAGTTAAGAATATAGATTAAACAAGGGCTTCAAAAGTAGCACTAGCGGTAAAGAACCTGCCTGTCAATGCAGGGGACAAAAGAGAGGTGGGTTTGAGCCCTGAGTCAGGAAGATCCCCTGGAGGAGGGCATGGCAACCCACTCCAGTATTCTTGCCTGGAAAATCCCATGGACAGAGGAGCCTGGCAGATTACAGTCCATGGGTCAAAGAGTCGGACACAATTGAAGCGACTGAGCACGCACGCACAGATTAAACAACGATAATCACAACACACAACTGTGGTTTGTGACAAATGAAAAATAAGTTTGAAAAGCCCTGTACTAAAGATTCTACCTCTGATAACAATGTCAGCCAAGGCCATCCTAAATCACTGTTTTGTAACTTCTATAGGATACTTTAAGAATTTATTTCCAGTCTGTTTTCCAAAAATCTGTGGCCACATATTTTAATTTTATATGATAAGATAAAAGAAAAACATTCTGTGGCAGTTAGAGCCCATGGCTCTGGAACCAGACTATCTCAACACTACCGTGTGATCTTGAACAGGTATGTTAACCCCTCTACCTCAGTTTCCTCATCTCTGAATTGAGAATAATAATCATCTATCTGCTCTCTGAGCGTCGTTCTAAGGATGAAGTTAGCTGATACACGTAAAGCACTTGGAACACTTGTCTGCCGGAAGCGCTCAATAAAAACAGGCTATTCTTATATTCTCAATCATGGTATATACATACAACCCATTTACTTCTCCATTTCCTCTTCAGTGAAACTGGTTCGATGAAAATATTTTAGAGGTTGGTTAAGAAACAGTAGATGTTGCCAGCCAATTTTCTAACGTGGTTGAATTTTAGCGATACATTCTCATCAGCAGTGTATTTCTTGTATTTCAGTGTACTTCACAGTGACTTAGCATAAGAAACAGTAAAAGTATATACAGGACACTTGGTTACATACAGCCAGAGGACCAAAATGGCTCAAATGAAACAAGTAACCACGTTTAGCTAAAGAAATACACTGCTGATGAGAATGTATTGCTAAAATGGTACAAACACGTTCGAAAATTGGCTGGCAACATCCACCAAAGCTGAGCAAAGGCTCACCCCTAGAATATCTAGAATTCTAGGTATTAAACCAACAGAAATGCCCACGAAAAGTCATGCACGAACATCTTCACTCCAGTACTATTCTTAATAGCAAACAACTGGAAACTGTGATGCCCATCAACAATACTGGGTGCAGTGACATGACAGGATACTCCACGGGGCAGAGAGTGACCAACTACAATCAGCTACACAGAAGAGTAAGGTGAGTCTCACCAACATACGCAAAGGGAAAGAAGCCAAATGCCAGAGCAGGCACAGTGTGATTTCAGTTATAAAAGCACGAGGAAAGGCTGGACTAGGCGCCGTGATGCAATGCCCAGGCCCCCAAGGGAAGAAGGACTGCTTCCCCACTTTGAGGAGGGCTGCCAGCACACACCCGGCAGGCTGTCAGCCCTCTTTAGAAATTGCCCCTGCAGAAAGAAGACGAAGCGGTCAAAGGCAGGCCCCCTCCCTGGGCAGCCAACCACTGGTCAACACAGAGGTTTAAGTGACTACTTTTTGTGCAACTGAAAGCATCTTTGAAGGGCCTTTCCAGAAGCCCACCCAGGATCAACTCAGGCTTCCACTAAGACCAAACTGCAGCTCAGCTTCTCCTCCAGCCCAACTCTGCTCCCTGCCTTTCTCTTTCTTCCACAAGCGCTGCTTCCAAGAGCTATCCTCCTGAAGGCTCATCTCTCTCTTAGAGTCTGCTTCCCAGAATTTCCAATGAGCTCATGGGATCTACGCTGTGAGAAGTGAAGACAGTGATGACTGTGGTGGGGAGGACGGGGGGGAGAGGAGAGGGCAGGATGCAGATCGTCAAAGGTGCTGGTAACAGTCTTTTCACCTGTCTGGGTGCTGGTCACATGACTGTTTAAACGGGAAAAATTCACTTAATTGTATACCTGGGAAATGTACACTTTCTCCTTTGTATATTATAGTTCAATATGAAGTTAAAAGCAAATAAGACAAGTAAGAAAATAAGGAGAATGAGACAGAACCTTAAAGAATATTTAGTCCCACCTCCTGGTGCATGCCTTAAATTACCCTTTTCTGTGAGCTTAAAACAGCTCAGAGAAGTCGAACCTAAGATTAGGTGGCAAACCAGGCCAAGAATGGTCCAAGAGCCTATGCTGTTTTAACCAGACCACGCTCTCGGGTGTAGCTGCTGCTGCTGCTGCTAAGTCGCTTCAGTCGTGTCCCACTCTGTGCGACCCCAGAGACGGCAGCCCACCAGGCTCCCCCATCCCTGGGATTCTCCAGGCAAGAACACTGGAGTGGATTGCCATACAGGAGTCAAATCTGAGGCCGTGAGAGGGCTTGCTGCAGCCAGCTCACCTCATCAGCTTTGCCTTGCAAGAAGGAAGACTCTGAGGAAAGCCAAAATGCAGGCACCCAAGGGCACCTTTAGGTACCTTGATCTCTGAATTTTCTTCAAGAGACACACCTGGCTCTGAAATGACAGGACTTAAAAACTTTTTTTTTTTTAACTTAAATTTATTTAATTGGAGGCTAATTACTTTACAATATTGTATACAAAACAGCATGTTTGACCCTGTGTGGTGCTCTCTCTTCTGTTTTTATTATTTGTCTATCCCCTCGTTGCCACCTTCTCAAAAGCAGTTTTTAGTTTATTTAGGTAATAAAATGTCATACCTTCCCTTTCAGACAGGAATCAGAAACACAAATGGGACAAAATATGTCCTCAGTAGGCCAAGATTAATTCTTTCATTTTCCTCACTGGCTCTTAATGAAGTTATTGATAAACAGCCCTGAACCCTAAATTCATTTCCATCACTCCCACATTGAAAACCACTCATGTGGTAATTCTGGAGAACTTCATTCCAAATGATTCCCTTAAAATGATGGTGATGAAGACAGAACCAAAAAAGAGGTTGGGAAACTACTGGAACAAAATTGTTACTTTATTTCCAAAGTAACTCAGGAGAGAGGGGAGTGCATGTACCTGTGACTGATACATGTTGACAGATGGCAGAAACCCACACAGTATTGTAAGGCAATTATCCTCCAATTGAAAATAAACTCTAAAAATAAATAATATCTTAAAAAATATGGATGCAAAAATCATAAATAAATATTAACAAATAGAGAAAAAATAAGATGTAAGAACTAAAGACACGGTGATCTCTGGGAAACTAAAACAGCTTTCAACACCCAATTCTTATGAATATTTTATACCAACAAAGAGGGAAGATTATGAGGAATTCTACCTGATGTCTTCTAATATATTATTCAGGCTGATCCAAGAGAAGAATCAAATACCCTGTAAACTTTTAGTCTGCTGTTACTGTAATTTTCTGTCAGTATTTCTTAGATAAAAAATATACAACCCCACAACTAAGCTCCAATAAAAATTTTCAGGCTTGATCCCAAGGAACAGCCAAACATGTTTTATTTCCTTAAAAAAAAATTTTTTTTAAGGAAGCTATCACAGAGTATCTACAACTAAATTGTTTTTATCCTTCTAAAAGGGTTTGCCTCCCAAACATACCTAGTAAGTAAATTCATCTCCCTTCAAAGTGAAAACGAGAAAGAATGCAATAATAATGTGCATTTCATTCTTTATCTTAAACTCTCAATACGAAGCTGGCTAGGAATTTTTCACACACTGTTTTTCAGGACATTCACTGATTTATCCCCTTATTCAAACAAATATTTTTTGAAAGCCAACTCTACCTTGAAGCAAAAACCTAAGTCTTCTTCCTTATGTATGGTTATAAAAAGATCTCAAAACGTTCCTTTTGACTGCTAAGTAGAACTCTAGAACTCTACTCCACCCAAAATCAAGAAGCAATTTTATTTCCTGACTCGATTAGTCCTTCAATAGAGAACAGATGAAGAATGTTTTCTTTAAAGATACCATCCTTTTCTTCCCACTCAAATACCAGAAGCAAAAATCAGGCCGATTCTGTCCCCTGGGAAGAGTGACTTAGAACTTTGTTAAAGGGATAAGATGCATGCTGTCAGATCTGTGTAACAAGGGCCAGACAACAGCCTGTGTCATACAGACTCAAGGTTGCCCAGCCCTCTGTCTGCAAGGAACTTTCCCTCCTTCACGACTGGGACCACAAACCACCGTAAGAGCAAGAGAACCTCTCCCTGCCTTCCCATTCCTAACAAGACTGCCTCCTGAGGGCCACCTCTAGAGCGCATCCCCAACAGAGCAGGTGAGTACTCCAGCCTCATGTTCAGAACAGATCTATGATCGGAGGAAATATCCAAAGATAAGTTTGTTGTGGCTACCTGCTGTGTTACTAACAGTGGTTTCAACACTGCTGCAGAGCAAATCTTAAAAGCTATCTACCTCAGTTGGTCCAGCATACATCATGGGAGACGGGAAGATGGCCACCACCGTGGTCTCAGGATTCAGGACTCCTTCCTCCAGCACTGCAGCGTGTTGCTTCATCCGCCACATCAGAGGGACGTCATCATCCTTTGTCCAGCCCCCAAGGGGGTGAAGCAGAAGGACAGGGCGCCGGTAGCCCCTCTCCAGAAGCTGCCTGTGGGTGTCCTGCATTAACAGAGCGTGGCCATTGTGTACCGGGTTGCGGAGTTGAAAGGCAAAGACAGCATCTGAAAGAGAATTTCAGAGTTAAGAACAGCACATTTCCAATGCTACCTTCCAAAAGATAAGCAATTCTTGATGCTCAGGATTAAGCAAACCTGTATGCTCAGAATCAGAAACGGGGGGAAAGCATGTACTGCGCTGATCACTTACTTCAAGGCAGCCTGATACAGTGACTATTAGTTTACACATCTTACAAGCCTCAGGATGTGTCACATAATAGTAATGGGCTTATAACAATTATTTTCTGCATTCATGGGCAACCTGAGGATGAAAATCAGACTGTCTGGCCCGAACACATCTCAGTTCAATGGCCTGCAATGCATATAAATTCTTGGTCTATGCCTTAATAATCCATCAGGTCAATCCCATCATCAGATCTAAGACAGTCCTTTATTAAAGAAAGACAGAAATGCAAAGGTTAGAAAATTTACTTACTATCTAAATAAGTTCATTTATACTGATTACTCTAATTGACTGTAATGCTATCCAGTTGTTCTGTGACGCCAGGTCTAGATTTTGGATTACTGTTTATGTGCTAAATCGCTCAGTCATGTCTGACTGTTTGCGACCCCGAGAACTGTAGCCCGCCAGGCTCCTCTGTCCATGGGATTCTCCAAGCCAGAATACTAGACTGGGTTGCTATGCCCTCCTCCAGGGGATCTTCCCAACCCACGGACCGAACCCAGGTCTCCCACAATGCAGGTGGATTCTTTATCATCTGAGCCATGCAACAACAATATCCCTTTCAAAGACCATTGCTATTACTCAAATGTTGAAAAGTGCTGAATAAATTAAAGTGGTTGACTATGTATCTTCTGCTTACAACCCTGGCTTCACTCCTACCTGGGGCTCTTGCTGTCAGGAGACCTTTCTCAGAAGGCATGGCTCTTTGGGGTCATAGAGTAATTTTACAGAACAGAGTAACAACCCAGTAAGAGGAGCTCTAAAATCTAATCTAGACTCAGAGAGGAACATCTTCCCCTCCCCTAATAATTTTAGGCTGAATTGTATAATATCCCCAGTCTATTCTCAGTTCTAACCCTCTTCTATCACGGCAACAAAAGGCACAGAAAGAAAACTATGGCACCTAGTTGACCAGGAGGTTTTTGGGGACACATTGTGTGATGTCCCAAGACTGAGAGCATCATCACTGTGCTATGAAGTTCTCCAGTTACCTTTTATAAATGAACAAGGCTGGTTTACACCAAAGAAATAGCTAGCAGGACATAAGGTACAAAAAAGAAATCTTAATACAAATATGTGCGTATCTAAAATTAATGGGCTTCCCTGCTGGCTCAGATGGTAAAGTATCTGCCTGCAATGCTGGAGACCCGGGTTCAATCCCTGGGTCAGGAAGATCCCCTGGAGAAGGAAATGGCAACCCACTCTAGTACTCTTTCCTGGAGAATCCCATGGACAGAGGGGCCTGGTAGGCTACTGTCCATGAGATCGCAAAGAGTCGGACACAACTGAACGACTTTACTTACTTATCTAAAATTATCCTGCTTTAAGGAAACAGGAGGAGGGGTAATATCACAGTTTTTCTGTCCTTCTAAAAACACTTCAAATTATAGATATCAAAAGATTTCAAAACATCCCTTATTATATAGAACTCCCCTTGCCCAAGACCAAGAGTGAATCTTACTTCCTAATTATCATACTCCAGTCTTTCCAAAAAACAACAAAGACTGTCTCCTGAACACACACACTTCCACTGTTCCATTTAACCTGCATTCTGATTCTGGCCTCGATCTCATCAGTAAGTTTAGTTCTCTCCCCTCTCTTCCCTTCCCTTTACCCATTCTTTGTAAACAGCCTTGAAGAACAACAGACACTTACTAGGCATTAAGGAATCCTACTCCTGAGCTGATGTGTTACTGCACTGATGGGGAGGTGGGGGGCAAGTAGCTCAGGCTTGGACCACGGGGAGGAAAGAGACTAGGAGCACTCTGGGAGCCAGCACAAGCCTGCGGCACCGGGGCCAAGGAGACGTCTGCCTGAGTGGGGTCAGTGGGGCCAGAGCTGAGGAGACAGCTCGTCTGACTGGGAGACGGCACCACACGTGGAGGAACGCCAAGTAAGTAAATCCACGGAAGATGATGGGAGCCGGGATTCTGACTGTAGGAGAGGAAAGGCAAAAATACCAAAAAGAAGAAAGGCTAAAAAAGACCATGTGGTATTGGATTAGGGTTGAAAATAACAGGATGACCTGCCTGATGGCTTTCAGCTGTATGGATAGATGTATTCAGGAATAGATACTTGTGTGAGTATACATGTTTATTTTTTGGTTCTGTCCACTGAAAGGTCCTACAAGCAGTGGCAAAGAGCAAAACTAAAGCCCAAATTTTGCAACCTAAATACTACCCCCTATTTAAATAAACCAGGCTTCCTTGGCAGAAATGGCCAATTCTAGGGCAGGTGTGGAAAGTACAACATGAGATGGAATGTCTTTTATACCATAAAGAAAGGAAGTGCTCAGAGAAGGATGAGGACATGTCAAAGGATACAGCAACCAGGACATGTCAAGGGACGCAGCCCCAGAAGCCAACCTAGGACAAGCTAAACATCAAAGTAAATAATAATTAATGGTTTGAAAACCACTGAGTAAAAGAGGAGTCTATGAATCCAGAAAGAATAAAATAAATGAAAAAAAAACATTGAAGAAGAAGTGGAAACTCTAACTTACAGTATAGAAGGTCAACTAACAAACATACTCAGAACGACAGAATTAGAAAAATCACCGTGTTTGCAGCATGCTAAAACTAACAGATAAAAATTTGATAACAACGGGATATTTATCGAGTCTCAAAATCTCTCCCCCAAAATACTTGTTAGTATGTACAAAATAACTTGTTAACGTTACAGCAGGAAAAACCTGGTAAACACGACCTTTAACGCTAAAAGTTAACTTTTAAAAAAGCTAAGCTCATCTGTAAGAGGACAAATCAAAATCGTGAGCCACAAAATATGATGTGCCAATGATTCGGCCTTGCTTCCTATGGGATTCCTGACAAAATGTGTAACTAGAACCTAAACATGAGAAACAGCAGATAAACCAAAGCCGAGAGACCGTCAAGAAAGTAACTAACAGGCACTCTTCAGAAATGCCAAGTCTGTGAGCGACACAAGAAAGACTAAGTGACTGGCCTGAATGAGGCCGACTGAAGACACGGCTGACGTCGGGAAGCACAGTGAAAGGTGGCCAAGGGAAGACTTCCGTTGTCACTGTTGGTTCTGTGATAAAGAACCAACTGGAACAACGGCATGATGGAGTGCAGGACCCAGATTGGTCTCATATCAGGGTATTTTTCTGTGTTTGATGAGCACACTGAGGTTAGGCAGGAGACTGTCCTTGTTTTCAGTAAATACATGCGGAAATAACTAAGGGGTAATGAGACATTGTGTCTGCAACTGTCAAAGAAAGTGAGAATGAAAAGGCAAATAAACATAATGTTAATTATGGGATCTGGGTAAAATATACAGGAGCTCTTGGTACTATTATAATTTTTCTATAGATTTTAAAAATTATTTCAAAACAAAACGTTAAAAAACAAAGTAAAAAATTATGATGGGAAACATATGAACTGATTACAATGTGTGAATTTTACTTAGATCCTAATTCAAACTATAAAAACGAGAAATGTTAACTACTATGAAATTATCAGAAATACAAACATTGACTAGATATTTGATAGTATTGTGTGTGTGCTCAGTCACTCAGTCGTGTCCAACTCTGTGTGACCCCACAGGCTGTAGCCCACCAGGCTCCTCTGTCCATGGGATTTTCCAGGCAAGAATACTGGAGCGGGTTGCCATGCCCTCCTACAGGAGATCTAACAGACCCAGGGATCAAACCCGAGTCTCCTGCACCTTCAGCATTGCTGCTGCTGCTAAGTCGCTTCAGTCGTCTCTGACTCTGTGCAATCCCATAGACGGCAGCCCACCAGGCTCCCCCGTCCCTGGATTCTCCAGGCAAGAACACTGGAGTGGGTTGCCATTTCCTTCTCCAATGCATGAAAGTGAAAAGTGAAAGTGAAGTCGCTTAGTCGTGTCCGACTCTAGCGACCCCATGGACCGCAGCCTACCAGGCTCCTCCGTCCACGGGATTTTCTAGGCAAAAGTACTGGAGTGGGGTGCCATTGCCTTCTCCGTTCAGCACTGCAGGCAGATTCTTTACTGCTGAGCCATTGGGGAAGCCTATTTGATAGTATTAATAAACTATTATTATTTAGGTGCAACTGTGATATCATGGCTCTATTTTTAAAGTCCTAACTTTTAAGAAATACTTTCTGAAATATTCAGATGGAAATGACATGAGGTCTGAGATGTGCTTCAGAATAACATGCAGGCATGCAGTGGGGTTAAGCAGCAGCACAAGGGAAACACGATTAGTCAAGAGTTGGTACAACTGAATTTGGGGTGGAGGTAAATGGGGACTCATTCTTACTATTACAAATGTAAAGTGTTACTTTAAAGTGTTACTTCAGATTCTTACCAAGGAAGCCTAATATATCTACTTACAAATATAAGTAGCATATATTTGAAGTTTTCTCTAAACATTTTTAAAAGTGAAGATACACACGGAAGAAGCACTGTTTTGGAACAGGATATTTACAGTTTCAAATCACAAGTCTAGCAGTTTTTAACCATAGACTGTGGTCTTTAAGGTCTTAATTTCACTTGTGACATCTTCCTAGTGGGGCGATACTAAAGTTACTGTTATGAAGATAATATAAAGTACCCAGCACGGTGAGATGCACACTGCAGTCACTTAATAAATCTAAGTTCCTTAAGACAATTCATTCTTTAAAAAAAAAAAAAAAAACAGAAAAGCATCATATCTAAAAGTTCCTGGCAGGAAAATTGAACCCACTGTTCTACTGGTGGCTCCAGGTCTACTGCAGACGAATACCCCAGTGAGTGTTTAAAGATGAGGGTGCGTTAGCTCTGCGCTGGGACATGCAGCCGTCGCTGTCCTTAATGAGGAACAGGTGTCTGTGAGCAGGACCCCTGGGTAATACATCTCAGGTGTGTGATGACTACATTCCTAGGCTTCAGTCAGGGCAAATCTCATTCTGTAAGATCGCCATTTTGCAAGATTATTTATATGACAGGATGTGCAAAAGGAAACATAAAAAATAAATTCTGTCTCAAATACACATATTTCACAGGTTCTAATAATTCACCTACCTAGGCTTCCTTTCCAAAAAGAATTAATCTAGCTCCACATGGACATTTAACAGATAAAGTTAAGATGAATGACTTCTTAAAAGTTTACATTAGCAGCATATAAAGGATTTTACTGCCAAAATTTCTTCCAGGTAGAATTATTTCCTTGTTACCAGGTCCATTCAGAAATGCAGTGATCATTTGGTCTGCCCATTTTTTTCTTCCCCGTATTACCAGGCTTTTCCTAAACTTCCAGTCTTTTCAATCCCTTATAACTATTTATCAATGAATTACCCAAATGGTTTTAACTGTCTGTAGCTGCAGACTGCATTTTCATCCCTACCATCTGGTTTCTCCACTAAAGAACTTACATGGATGAACAATGTAACAGGAGTAACTGATCCATTGGAAGCTTACATTCCCAAGGTATTGTCCCAACTAACATAACCCAACATGCATCACTATTAAATTTTCCTCCATCAATTTTCCATCAAGGATGGACAAAGAATAATGGGCTACTATGGACCTTGGCCCACTGATACTTACAGCAACTCTCAATAATTTTTCACATTCTAATCCCCATTTCCTAAAGGACAGTGAATTCCCTATTGTCACACCATAACTGGTATAAAATATTTACCTTTTAACTTATAACTTCTAATGGCTTAGTTTAAGACTGAATGCTTTACCAAAGATCAGAGTTTCAACTGTGTTTGAAAATGGGACATTACCTACAAAATGACTGAAGCTTAATAGTAACATTTATGATTTCCATTTCTTTCTAGCCCTCTGTCCTCATTCCTGGGATGTGTGTGTGCGCCTGTGTTAGTTGCTGAGTCACGTCCAATTCTCTGTGACCACATGGACGGTAGCCTGCCAGGCTCCTCTGTTCGTGGTACTCTCTAGGCAAGAATATTATGATTTCCATCTCTTTTTAGCCCTCTGCCTTCATTTCTGGGAAAGGACCAGGAATTCTATTATTTTGGCTTATAGAAAGTACACTGTGAAGTTGCTAATGCTGTGCACAAAAGCAAACTTTTTCCTTCAAGAGCTGGAGTGAATATTTTACGCTTTTCAGGCTATGGGGTTTCTGCTGCAACTACTCAACTCTGCACAAGTAGTGCAACAATAGTCACAGAACGATGCATAAACGAGTGAGTGTGGATATTTCCCAATAAAACTTTATTTACAAGAACAAGCAGTAGGCCAGATCTGGCCTGCAGGCTGTAACTTACTGATGTCTCAAAGACAAATGAAATTTGGGTGATGGAAGTGAAAACACTACAGCCAAGCCACCTGGTGAGATCAAAAGTGTGGAAGCAGGAAGGCAGACGTGTCTGAGGACACAGAATTATCCATTTTGTCAAAGATGGATACGAAGCCTAGCACGTGGTATCACACAGAATTCTGAAACACAGGTTAGGAAGGATACTGCATTCCAAACAGAGGCTATGCATTTATCAGCCATATTTCAGAGAGAACTGGCCTAGGAGACTGTGCAGGGTTGATGTGGGTGAGAGTCAGGGGGTGGAGAGGAGAGACAGCAAAACCAGAAGGCTGCTGCAGAGAAACATGCGCCCCACATTTTCCATATAAAGTAAACCATCCTCCAGACTTCCACTGCCTCTGCTCACCCAATGTGTTCCTCCCCCAGCATACAGGCAGGCTCCTGTGACAGATCACAACCCCCACCCTGTGCGTGGGGTCATATACCGTAACCACATGGCAACAGTGAAGACAGGTGCTACCCTCGCAACATGGGAGACCTGGGTTCGATCCCTGGGTCAGAAAGATTCCCTGGAAAAGGGAATGGGTAGCCACTCCAGTATTCTTGCCTGGAGAATTTCATGAACAGAGGAGCCTGGCAGGCCATAGTCCAAGGGGTCGCAAACAGTCAGACACAAATGACTAACACATACATACAAATGAAATACTGAAGAAAATTTGGAGAGAAAAGAACCAACCCAAATGCATGATCTTAATATAATTGGTTTGGGTTTTTTGCAGAGTCTCCTAGTTTTTCTCCTTATGCATACATTTTTACACAGATGTGATCAAATGCGTATGACATTTTATACTCTGCTTGGCCCATTTTAGTCTAATCACCTGTTTCTGACATCTTGTAGTCCTCTCAGAACCATAAGGTTCACTGCTGGGTCCTATGACATTCTTTCTTTACAGACTCATTCAGGAAACTTACCCCTCTGCCTGGATTCAATTACCATGTGCATACAGATGGCTTCTGTTAGCTGCATCTCTAAGTCCTGACCTTCCAACTCATCAGTTACAGAGACTTATTACTAAAAACATTTCAATAGATATTGCTCATTACCACTCCCACCCCCTCAATTTCTCCACCTTCACTATTACCTGCATATCTCAAGCCAAAAGCAGGCCCAGCTCCCCAGACATCTATATTTCATGCCTAAGTAAGGACGAACCCCACAGTACAGCTTCTCTCCTTCTCCTCTGCATTCGATACCAGCCAGGAGCCAACACATTATGTTCAGTACAGTGTGATCCCTTCCCTGAAGCAGGTGGAAGGGGAAGAAGACAGTGGGGAAGCTTCTTCTGAGACTGCACTGACATGCGATGGGGAAGGAATGGCTCCAGAGTGTTTCCTGGTGGTGGAAGGAGGGTGGACCCCGACCGCCTGGATACAGGCAGGGCACAGGCTGCCTGACCGAGCATCACGGTCCTGGAACACAATGCGGCATACTGAAAACACCTGGGCCGGGCCCCTGCACTGTAGTTCCTCAGCAAAGGGCCCAGGGATGGCAGCAGGTTCCCAGCAGAGCTGCCATGAGCCACGAATGGACTGGTCAGCAGGGGAGTGCTCCAAACTCCTTCCCCCAGATTTCTCAGAACTGCGCTTCGCTGCCCAGCCCACAGGCAGAGTCCTGGACTGCAGCCCAACCGCTAAACCCAGAATTACAACATCTTCCTGCTTCCTTCCTTTCAACTTCTCTGAAAACTGTCCTACATACAGCACTAATTAATAAGTCTTCTCTTTCAGTCCTAGGCAAGCTCTACTATCTGCCATTTTACTCCAAAACTGTAAGTACAGGCATTTCTGATTTTCCTCAAATCAGTGTAATAGCTGAACAAGAGTCCTGAGAACAGTGCCACGGCTGCCAGGGGAGAGGGGAGAGGTGAGGGCACTCTGTTTATTTCCGTGGGAGATTTTTTAAGATAGTTGGAAACAAACAAACAAAAAACTAGTTTGATCCCCCTCCTCCCTCGGGCCTGTCATAAATCACCAGTCTTTCTTTTACTTGAACTGCTCATGAGGGAATAAAGAAAAAAAATCCACAAGACAGAGATAGGCCACTTGAGTAAATACGAATAGACTAGAATTTTTCACAAACAGGGACTCTCACACCCCAAACATGGCAGCAAGTTGTTTTCTTTCTTCAAAGTGCTTTCAAATTAACGTGAAAAGTAATGTTGAATATAAAGCTTTTTGCCAAATAGACCCTGTACTGTCTGCTCTGCATTCACCTTCCCCTCTAGTCCATGTCTCCTGTGCATGTGTGTGTGTGTGCACACGTGTGTGTGTGCACGTGTGTGTCCAGGGGCAGGGGGAGGACTGCACGCCTACCTCCCCAAGGCAGACCCCAACAGGCAAGCAGAGGATGGAGGAGAAAACATCTGCCCCCAGCATGGTGACCACAGCCACGCCCACACCCCAACTATCTCCTGCCTGCTACCCTTCCCTGCAGTGCCAGCCTTCTCTTTCCCCACTTAAGAAACCATGTCAAGAATGGTAATACTACCCCAAATTGCTAGTCCCCAAATGCCTCGTCATTCCTTGGCAGCTCTCTTAACCTTGACCACCCATCTTTAAATACTCACTTTGACAGATAATGCTCACAGCCTCATCTGAGTGTGCCCTGACCCGGCTGATAGAGGCTCCGTCACCCAACCTCAGATTGTAGCATCTCCTGCTCACTGCCTTGTGGCAGTGCCTTCAGAGGCAGACGATCTGCTTCTGCCTCAGCTTCCTCATGTATCTATCATTCCCAACTTTGCCTAAGATATCTATCTACTATTTCTATCAATTCATTTAAAATATGGTCTGGTTCAATAAACTCTACAAGGCTTTTTCAGATGTATTCAGCACTGTGCTAGCACACACTAGCTTGAAAGGAATTATGCCAATATTTCCTTTCGTAACCCAGCAGGACTCCACTGTGTATAATAAACACTAATGTGGCTCTTAATTGGCTTAAGTGAAATTCATTCTTTCCAAGATAGTGGTCAATCATCCATGGTTCAAAGAACCTGCCACCTGGAACCATGACACCTGCAATCACATGGGTGTTAGTGATTTTCCAATCCTTCCAGCTACAGAATGGGTTAGAAACACCAAAACTGACCCTATCAATGTGCACAGGACAACAGCCCACACAAGGTAATCAGAGTTCTTCTACTATGATGAGGGAAGGAGGGGGAAGAGGTTAAAAAGGAATCCTAAGTAAAAGAAAAAAAAGAATCTCCTCTTTTCTCTCCCTTGAATTATGATTTGTACACACAAGTAGATGACTTGTTACTGGCTTCCGGAAAAGAATGAGTAAGAACTATAAAGGAAGGTCCTCAATCTGTTGTTTATTTGCTTTAGTCTAAAATGGAAAAGTAAACAAAATAACACCCCACCATCTTTTTTGCTTGATCTAAGGCAAATAACTGGCTCCCAGCTACTTTAAACAAAAGTTGCAATCATTCATTATGCAACAAATTCTCTAAATGATTTAAAACGTTTGGCCCCACAAGGAAGAATGCAAAACAGATGTAACATAAAGTCTCCGATTATGAATGATAATTTCATGATAAGACCCTTCAACAGTGCCAAAAGATTATTATTAACATGAGCTCCTGATATAAATTATATTGGAAAAAAAATACTCAGCAAGTCCTCAGTTAAACATGTTCCTGCTTACTAGAAAAAAAGAGGTCTATACGTGTTAAATTATCAGATGCTTCTGGCCACAAACAAGATAAGACTCAACTAGAAGCATCTTCTATAACTGAAACATGCATTAGGTCTTTTGAGTAAAAAATGTGGATACAGAGGACTCGAGGGTTGATCAGAAACTCAACAGTATAAGATTCTCATGGATTCTCATAGTTACAGAATGGCTGCCGGAGCTCCAAACACTGAACCCGTGCATGATCACGTCCAAAGCAAGAGGAAAAGGAAGGATGGAAAAAGATAACTTTGTGTCCTAAGCCTGATTCTCTTCAGAAAGGAAAACCTCTCCCAGAAGCCCCGCTTCCTTACACTTCAAAGGCCAAACCAGACTTACACACGGACCTTTAAGTCACATACTGACAAAAGAGAAAGGGGCACCATCCGGACTTACAGCAGGCGTGATACAGTCCCCTGCGACTTGCCCAAACCTGTCAGCAAAAAGGAAGAAAACAAGCTGCTGTATCAGCAAGCAGCGGGTGTCACAGAGAAATTCCTGCACAAGTGGCTTAGGCCAAATAAGTGCTTCAAACTCAGAGGTGAGGAATAAAATTCAGAAGCAGAAATGTGGTCCTACACTATCAAATACCCTGAGGTGTCTAAGCAGGAAATGTGAATGAATGAGCAGGCTGCTGAGGCCCATGGAGCCCTGAAGGGGTGTGCCCAGATCACATCTCCAGTTCCTGATCCATTTCACGTCGTATCAATTATCAGCAAACTAGAATAGAGCTATCTCCTCAATTTCTACACAGAAGTTATTTGAAAAAGCAGTACCCATGCTTAGGGTTTAACCATTTCCAGAGTGAGAATTCATAAGCAGTATGATTATAAGAGGCTTGAAATTCTTCAGACCTTAAAAAAGCCTCCCAAAATCTACAGCAAACGCTGTGGCACCTGTGGGTGTACCAGCATAAACACATTATTTACCTAGCTTTGTGTAAAAGACCTGCTAATCACAGATGTCTAATATAAGAATCCCTGTCCTGGGATACTTTCTAAGGCAGTATTATAAAGAAGGGTTTCTACAGACTCTCCACTTCCACTGCTCCACTTCATCCTAATTCAGAAATCTGAAATCATTATTAACCTACTCTTCAGTGACTTTTTCTGTTGTTTTTTGACTGTCTCTCTCTAATACACCATAAGCTCCTGTTTACTTGTGAATACTCAGCGCTTGGCACTCAGGCACATATAACAGATGAGCAACGAGCACTTGGTGAATGAAGAGTGAACGTGTTATTGCTGTTCTATTGTTTTCTGCAGAATGTCATTATTTCTATTGTTTTACACAGAATGGGAGCGAACTACACAGGTGGATTCAGACTGACTATAATAGCTTTCCTTACATATTCCATTGCTAACTCCACTTATCTTTACTCCTCAATCTGTCTTACTTTTTAGTAAGTATTGGAAAAAATCCTTAAGAACTTCCCCATCAAGCAGAGACTCCAAACAGTCCCATGTGAGATAATCAGATCCATGTCTTACCTGCATTCATATCTTTAAACTTTTGCTTTAGCTCAGTAGGAGTAAAACGATACTGATCAAGACCATCATTCCAATAAATTCGGTCCAAGACTTGAAGATCTCCTCCAATCAGCCAATCTCCTTGTTCCATAACCATCTAATGGTAAGAGAAAGAAAATTATTTTTTTTTAAACAGGAATCAAGATCAAAATAAGAACATTTCTCTCACACAAGTTATATATACCTATAAATTATGCTCATCTTAAGGTTAATGGTAAATCTGTTTGGCTTATCAACTGAACTGAGAATGAGAAATGCTGTAGAATTAAAATACATTTTATAATTTCACAAAAGATTTGTGATACAGCTATTATATTTGCATATGAAATGCAAACAAAATCGAAATGAATAATTATAACCTTTTAAGTAACAAAAACATTCTTTTAATTGTTGCTGCATGTCGATTAACAGAGAAATGGGTCACTCTGCTCTCTTTGTGTTCTCCAATCCTAAACTTTTGAGCAATTAAAGTAATGATGATGAGAAAAGACAGGAGAAATCAGAGGAATACCAGCTAGTGATTAATGTTACAGAGAAAACAAACAGGGCATGGGAACACAGTATCCAGGGATACAGTGAATGGCATTTAAGGACAAAGGAGTCAGTATATCTCAGTATATTCCCCTACCGACGATCAGAGCGAACCTGAGCCCCTGGAGTGGAAGTATGGCATCTTAAACACTGGACTGCCAGCAAAGTCCCATATCTGCCTATTTTTTAAATTTAATTGCTCTTTTTTGTCCTACAGAAGATAATGAAATAAAATTTAGCACACTTCCATGATTTAAACAGATACTATATACATTTTCTGGAGAAGGCAATGGCACCCCACTCCAGTATTCTTGCCTGGAAAATCCTATGAACGGAGGAGCCTGGTAGGCTGCAGTCCATGGGGTCGCTAAGAGTCGGACACGACTGAGCAACTTCACTTTCACTTTTCACTTTTCACTTTCATGCATTGGAGAAGGAAATGGCAACCCACTCCAGTGTTCTTGCCTGGAGAATCCCAGGGACGGGGCAGCCTGGTGGGCTGCCGTCTACAGGGTCGCACAGAGTCGGACACGACTGAAGTGACTTAGCAGCAGCAGCATATACATTTTCTAGATATACAGAGCTACTAAAATTTCACTTAGGGCTTTTTTTTTTTGGCTGCCCCATAAAGCTTGTAGGACCTCTGTTCCCTGATCAGGGATGGAACCTGGCCCCAGCAGTAAAAGCGCCGAGTCCAAACCACGGACTCCCAGGGAATTCCCTCAGTTTCTCTTACAGTTCAAACTCTACTTTAAAACAAAGGACAGAAAAGTGACTTCGGTGATAATGTTTCACATACAATACATAAAATAACATGAGGCCCTGTGAGGAGACTAAAACTGCACTGTTTGCATACCGGAAACACAATGTTCAATTAAAAGTCCAGCTTAGATCCACTCACCCTGCTGTGGGCTCCCGCAGCATTCTGCCCTCACATCCTACCCGTAACTACAAGATCAGTATCTGCTCCACCACCAGACAGCTCACAGCAAACACGAAAGGACTGTGCCTGCCGTGCACACCACCCAACGTTCCCAGCACTGGCACCTAGCTCACGGCCTGGCATACAGGAGGTGTTTAAACAATATTTGCTGAACATGTGTCTGCACCAAAATGACAAGCTTGTATGCTCATCACATGAATATAAGTTCCAGCCTTGATTCTGCAAAATATTAATGGTTCTGATGGCAGAGTTGATATACAGGTAATGCCTCACAGTTCAGCACAAGCATTATTGGCAAATCAAGACAAAACGCAGCAAGGTTTACTCAGGACCTTGATATAGGGGTGATTCTTGCATGTTGTTCCCCACTGCCTGGCACAGCGCTCCTCCTTCCTGTGTTCAAAAAACTCTGGATTGCGAAGAATAGCCACCCGGCGGCCCTCATACATCAGCGCAAATGCCGTGCAGCCGTCCAGCCTCTCTTTGTCTTCCTGAGTAGCCGTCAGGACTATAGGTACTGACAGGTTGATGACACCCCCTGCAGGGCACAAAAGAAGATAAAGCGCACAGCTTATGTTACTCAGCAGGTCTCATATCTACCTTTCACACTTCAGCAGACACTCTTCAAATAAAAGATTTACTACTCCAGTGATAAGTTCTATTGGCACCTGGCACAGAAAATCAGGGAGAGAACAAGCAACAAATCCAGAGTTTAAAAAAAAAAAAAAACAGCAAAAATTCAGAACATCAATTGTAGCAATACTCTTCACAACCATTCATGAATCTGTCTTTAGGGGGAAGAATCACAGATTGTAACAAGGAAGAACTGCTGGTTAAACCTAACATCACCAAAAATGTACGAGTAAGATTAGCAATTGTGCTTCAGGGCCCTTTCAGGACAAATATGAACCCTTGCTGATCACTACATTTTGAGTGGCAAGTTACTTGAAGATACTTGCTAGACTTGGGTCTAGATCCTTGAGAAAGGAAGACAAAAACATTCATGACGTTTTTTTTTGTTTTTTGATCAGAATGGAACTAATGTCAGCTATCACGGGTGACGAAACAAGTAAATAATCAGTGTCTCCATTTACATCAAAATATGCTGCTGGTGAGACAGAAGGCACATTCTCGGTTCCCAACCTTTCAAGAGCTAAAAGTGTTTTCTTCTTTTCCCACTCATCATGTACAGGTTAGGAAAATAAAAAGCATTCTCAAATTCATATGTGGATGTTATTTACGTATCAAAGAGAAACCATATTTTTTTGGAAATCATGGCATGCCTTCTTGGGGCGAAACATGTCAACAAAATCAGTGATAACTGCCTGACTATTTTAAAATTACCACCACAAGGTAGAGTTCAAAATGGAAAATTAATAGACAGATTTGTACCACATCCAAGACTGAATCATTACTAAGGAGGCAGTCCACAGTAACTTTTACCATTATTTCCAAAGAAGAAAATCAAAAAGTAAAATTCAATCCTTATGTTCTTGTGATAAAAGTTTCTTGAGATCAAGGATTAGGAATTACATTTTCCAGTATCTGTTTACTTCCCTGGTCAAAAAAAGTTCTTCATAACACAGAAGAACATGATTGCAATTTTGTAGGGTTCTATGACTTCTTTTTAAATGGAAGTATTGTAGCTGAGGTACAATATTATGTTAGCTTCAGATGTACAACACTGTGATTCAACATTTAAATTTAAATCATCATGAAATGATCACCGTAAGTCTAGTAATCATTTGTCACCATATAAAATTATTACAGTATTATATTTATGCTAATAATTATATGCCTGTGACTTATTTATTTTATAGCTGGAAGTTTACCCCTCTTAATCCCCTTCACCTTAGCCTACTCCCACCCCTCCCCTTCTAGCAACCATGAGTTTGTTCTCTGTATCTACAAGTCTATTTCTGTTTTGTTTGTGCTTTTGTATTTTAAATTCCACATATGAGTGAAATCACATGGAAATTTGTCTTTCTCTGTTTGACTTATTTCACTTTAACATAATAACCTCCAGGTCCATCCATGTTGCAACAAATGGTAAAAGTTCTTTCTTTTTTACAGCTGAGTAATACTCCTGTGTGTGTGTGTATGTGTGTGTGTGTGTGTGTGTGTGTGTCTTCTTTATCCATTCACCAACTGATGGGTACTTAGGTTGATTCCATGTCTTAGTGACCATAAGTAATGCTGCAATGAACATATGGGCGCATATACCTTTTGTAGTTACTGTTTTTGTTTTCTTCAGATAAATACCCAGAAGGGGAATTGCCAGATCATATGGCACTAGAGTTCTTTACAATTTAGTAATATCTCCTTTACTGTAGTAAATTAATGTTACCAACAGTAAACAAAGTTTAAGGTAGCTAGAATGTAATGACAATATCCTAAATATAGGTTTCTTTGGCAATTGCTTCAATGTTTTAAAATAAGAAAACCGAGTGCTGGTGTTTGTAGCGGGCGTGATGGCGTCAAGGTTACTCCGTGGAGTTGGAGCTTTGGCCTCCCAGGCCCTGAGGGCCCGGGGTCCAAATGGAGTCTCCGTGGTGCGCTCTATGGCGTCTGGAGGTGGTGTTCCTACTGATGAAGAGCAGGCGACTGGGCTAGAGAGGGAGGTCATGCTGGCTGCTCGCAAGGGACAGGACCCATACAATATACTTGCCCCAAAGGCAACCTCAGGTACCAAGGAGGACCCTAATTTAGTCCCCTCCATCACCAACAAGCGGATAGTGGGCTGCATCTGTGAAGAAGACAACAGTACTGTCATCTGGTTCTGGCTGCACAAAGGCGAGGCCCAGCGATGCCCCAGCTGTGGAACCCATTACAAGCTGGTGCCACACCAGCTGGCCCACTGAGCCACTGCACTAATGCACTCAGAATATGATGTGGAATTTCTTCTTTCCAGTAAAGACTAGCCATTACATTGGCTTCTCCTCCCATAAAAAAAAAAATAAATAAAATAAAATAAAATAAGAAAACCATCCTTTCAGCCACCTATTTCAGGATTTCTAAACTTGGACTCCCTGATTCCTTGTTAGAACACCTGGCTTAATAAGCAAGCATGGGCTTCAGTACAGCACAATTTAGTGACTATGTACACTTTTGGAAGAGGCTTTCCACCGTGATCAGGTAGATATGGAATAGGGAAACTGCATTCGTTTTTTAAATCCATTTTCAGCCCTAACCCCCAGGTTGTCCTTCTCCCTCACAATAAATCACAATCAGGAAAACTAAAACTGGAAAGACGATCTCAGGATATACTTAAAATATTCAGTACTGATATAATTTAGTCTTAAAGTGCTATCTCCAATTAAGATGTTACCAGTACTCTCTCTAAACAGTGACCAATCCCTGTAAATATGTGCCCTCTTTTCCACACTCAATGCACCTGAATGTCCAAAGTCTTACCATCCAGAAGACAATCAAAATGAAGACACTGCAAGTACTCCCTCTCTCTCATAAAGCCGTTCAGTGGGGTTGCCCAGCCTTCTGCCAAAACCTGCACCCACTGCAGATCCACCTAGTAAATGAGACAGTAGAGAGCAACAAAAGCAGTAATGGTTCTCTGGAGTTTCATTTTGAAAGTAATAGTAACAAACTTCTCAAGAACGATTATAGATTATACAAATCTAATAAACAAGGGCACTAAGAAAATATGCTTTTTTCTTAATATATTTAAATAACATTTCTATTAAGAATAGCATCTCCTAAATCAGCATTCCTCAAACTTCAATATGTGTAAGAAACCTCTGGAAGACTTGTTAAATAAAGACTATTCCACCTCAGTTTCTGATTTAGCTGGTTTGCTATGGGGGACAAAGATTTGTATTTTTAACAGGTACCCAGAAAATGTTAACAATAACGTTCTAGAAACTACACTCTGACAACCACTGTTCTAAACTAAAACAAACTTTAGATAAAAATACTTACCAAAAGGGTCCCTCACCAATGACATTCATTTTACAAACACTGTATTATTTCTTGAACTTTAAGATTTCTAGTGTATCTGATCAGAATATTAAAGAATTGATAAATTAATGATGAATTCATGTAAGCTGGGGGGGGGGGAGGGGCTTCCCCAGTGGCTCAGCAGTAAAGAATCCACCTGTATTTCAGGAGATGCTAGCTCAATCCTTGGGTTAGGAAGATCCCCTGGAGAAAGAAATAGCAACCCACTCTGGAAATCCCATGGACAGAGGAGATTGGAGGGCTACCGTCCATGGGGTTGCAAAACAGTCAGACACGACTTAGCGACAAAACAATGTAAGCTGGATATGCTCACTTTTAACTTGGTACATGTTAAAAGAGATTCTCAAAAGAGACGAGATAAAGCACCTGACCAAGAGGTGTGCAGTAAGATGTGGCTTACCATGTATTCCCAAAGTATGCTGGCCAGCATGTTCCACTGAAAAATCAAATAATGGCAAAGTACATCCCTCCTTCAATTCACAGGAAAAAATGATATTCATGCACCAAATTGTTTCATTTTCAAGTTCTCCTCTTATTAATTCTTCCTAAGCATCTGACATGGTCCCTATTTGTCTCTACTGGAATCTAATTCTAGATGGTATTTACTATAAACTGAATGTTTATGTCCCCCCTAAATATGTTGAAGCCCCCAGTGTAAACTGGATATAGGGCCCTAAGGAGGTGATGCAGCTTAAATGAGGTCATAAGGTTGGGTCCTCATCCAATAGTCTGGTGCCTGCATAAGAGAAGGAAGAGACACCAGAGCTTGACTC
Organism: Bos indicus x Bos taurus; assembly: GCF_003369695.1. Taxonomy (NCBI): domain Eukaryota; kingdom Metazoa; phylum Chordata; class Mammalia; order Artiodactyla; family Bovidae; genus Bos; species Bos indicus x Bos taurus. The sequence goes on along the minus strand of NC_040081.1, from coordinate 17,744,416 downwards.
TCACCCTGAGCATATGGCAAGAAGGTGTCTGACAGCCGGAGAGGAAGGGAGCCTTGTCAGGGGCCCAGTCAGCCAGCACCTAGGTCTTAGACTTTCTTTCTTACAGAACCGTGAGAAAAGAAATGTCTGTTGTTTATGTCACCCAGGCTACGGTTTTTGTTGTGGCAGCCCAAGCTAATACATTACATGATGTAGCCTACGTTTTTTTAATTAATTATTTTTCATACTGCTAAGCAAAGAACAAACCACTGTATTGAAAAAGGTTCACATTTGAAAAAGCTACTATCTTTTTGGGTTACAGAGTCTGACTGACCTGGATTCAGATTCATTCATTCTCAGTTTCTTTCTTCAGAGTGTGTGTGTGTGTGTGTTTCTTTCTTCTCTCTCTCCCCCTACCCCAGTGTGTGTGTGTGTGTGTGTGTGTGTGTGTGTATGTGTGTGTGGATTCGGATTCATTCATTCTCAGTTTCTTTCTTCTCTCTCTCCCCCTACCCCAGTGTGTGTGTGTGTGTGTGTGTGTGTGTGTGTGTGTGTTTATTCAATTGACACAAAGTCTGTTAGTGACAAAATCTGTTGTTCCTTAGTAAACTCAGCTTTGAGTGACTCTGCTCCCCCACTCCCCCTTCTCCTTGCTCCCTGCAACATGTCTTAGATTCCGGTTAGAAACCCAATCACACAAACCACCTAGACAATGTACTCCTATCAGGAATCTGAGTAAGTCTTCAAGAGTCTTTCTCCAGCCTCAGAAAGTTTGGGGGTTTTATTTTTCCCTTCCTCCTTACTTTCAGATTTGGCACTTTCCTGGGTGTCTGGGATTTTTACTACACTAGAAGAAAGGCTGGGAAATTCTATTCCTAGTTTAAATTCTTATTTCTAAACCTATTTTTAAAGTATATCTGAATGATACAATTTAAAATTCTCTAAAAATTTGAAAGTGATAAATTATAATCTCCACTGTCTTCACATCTAGTTTAAGCAGTTTCTTATTGGGAAAAACACCTAATGATATTATTAGAGCTACAATATACAACATAATTATTCTTCACAATATAAGAAAGGGAAAATCGGGGTCTTGGCAAGGGATTAGGAAACAATGTTTAGGGGAAAAAAAAGTTCATTTTAATTATTAAAGGCTTTTTACTTTTTAGAGTCCATTCCTTCTGATAAACCTAAAATCTTATATAACCTCTATTCTTTGGTATTTCAAAATAAATATTATGAGTAAAATAAAATCAAAGCCATGGTAATTTGGGAATATGGTTTTATAAATTAAACATATTTCCCATCCCTGGAAATGGTGATATATACAACTATGACCACCACCACCACTCATGCCCTCAAACCAACAACTATCTATAGGATTAAAGCACTTGATATGGAAAAAGGACAAAGCACTTACTTTATTAATTTTCAACGCTGGCAGTGTTTCTGCATCTGTTTTTGCCAAATGAAGTTTATTTTCTGGCACATACAGTTCTTTCACTTCATAAGAGGCATCCACAGGAACAATATCCTACACATTAACAAAAGCAAAATTAAATGCTTGATCCAACAATTTAGAGTTCTCCAAAAGGTATGTTAATGAAGGAAATTAATGTTTCAAAAAGAGATTTTAAAAACAGTATGAGAAGGATTTAATCAATTTTCCTAATGACGGTTGGCCTACTCCCAAGCAGATAACATCCCACATGCAAGAAATCATCACACGTAATTTCCCACTATTGAGTGTGAAAGCAATTCCCACAGTGTACCATGTATGTCAAAATCAGGCAACTGCACAGAGGTGACCTCAAGTAAGGAATAATGATTAAAAGGATTTAGAAACAAACAAACAAAAAAAGCACTCTAAACATCATCACTATTATCTGTAACATATTATGGAACCATTTTATTCCAGCTTACGTACACATCTTTATCACCAGCCTCACTAACACCACCTAATTAGCCATGTAATACAGTACTCCAGAGCACGTCAGCTCTATTCCCACCACCGCGGTTTGAAAAAGAGCACTCTCTGACCTCCTATGAAGTGCATTCTGGAAATTTTATCCCAACTCCAAGTACGCATTTATATCATACTGGGACAAAGCTTTTTCTCATTTATCCCACAAGTATCTATTTGTGATGACCCAAACTTACACACTACTCTCAGACACTGCTCATCAGGTGACCTTCACGAGGCCTGTTCACACCTGTCATTCTCCTAGGAATAATTATCAAATGTGTTTAATTACTCTAAATTTTTAAAGTCAAATCAATCAAGTAACCTCCATAAGCATATAAAACTGGCACTGATAAGTTTTTCATATATGTCTAAGCAATGTCTCATTTAAAAATACATTAATTCTCAAGAAAATGATAAGACAAGCCAGACTGAGAAAAAATATCTGCAAAAGGCATATCTGAAAAAGGACTATTATCCAAAACATAGAAAGAACTCTTAAAACTCAACAGTAAGAAAAGAACCCTATTAGAAAATGGGTCAGAGACCTGAACAGACACCTCACCAAAGAAGTTATACAGAGGACAAATAAGTATATGAAATAATACTCTACATTATATATCATCAGAAAAATGCAATTCAAAACCACAGTGAGATAACCCTGTTAGAATATACTTATTAGAATGGTCAAAATCCAAAACACTGAGTACATGCTGACAAGGAGGAAGAGCAACAGGAACTCTCACTCACTGCTGGTGGGAATGCAAAATGGTAGAGCTGCTTTAGAAGAAAATCTGTTCTGAGCAAGCTCTGAGAGTTGGTGATGGACAAGGAAGCCTGGCGTGCTGCAGTCCACGGGGTCACAAAGAGTCAGGCACGACAGAACAACTGAACTGAACTGAACCATATGCTCGCCATGCAACCTAGTCATCATGCTCCTTGGTATTTACCCAGATGAGCTGAAAACTTATGTTCACACAAAACTGCCCAAACTTGAAAACAAGCAAGAAGTCCTTCAGTAGATGAATGAATAAATGGCAGTACATCCAGACAATGGAATATTAGTCATTCAGCCCTAAGAAGAAATGAGCTATCAAACCATGAAAAGACATGAAGGAAGCTTAAAGGCAGATTATTAAATCAAAGAAACCCACTGAAAAAGGTTACATACTATATGGTTCCAACTATAGGACATTCTGAAGAGGCAAAACGAGGATGAGATGGCTGGATGGCATCACTGACTCGATGGACGTGAGTCTCAGTGAACTCCGGGAGTTGGTGATGGACAGGGAGGCCTGGCGTGCTGCGATTCATGGGGTTGCAAAGAGTCGGACACGACTGAGTGACTGAACTGAACTGATGGACACAGTAAAAACATCAGTGGTTGCCCAACTGATGGGGAGGGGAGAAGAATAGGAAGAACACAGGGGATTTTCTAGGACAGTAAAGCTATTCTGTATAATACTACAATGGTGTGTAAATGTCATTACACAGGTATTATAACCCACACAATGTTCAACCCTAATGTAAATTATGAACTATGGATGATAACAATGTATCAATTTGTTGTTGTTTAGTAGCTCAGTCGCATCCCACTCTTTGTGACCCCAAGTGTTTAAGACACTACCTACTGCTTTTCCTAAGGAAAAAGTTTGGGAAGAAACTTCAACTTATATTCAGACTTATAGTAATATCTTCAGCAGATGGAAAAACCAGAGTCAGACGTGTGTCTCAAAACTAGATGACCTCATGAAAGCCTGAATGCCACCACTCAAGCAGTCTTTATGGGCCCTGTGAATCTAGAAAGAATTATTCTCCTACATTTCTCTAATATTCTGTTCCTTCAAAGATGGAACATGTGTGCTAAGTTACTTCAGTTGTATCCGACTCTTTGTGGCTCCGTGGACTGCAGCCCGCCAGGCTCCTCTGTCCATGTGATTCTCTGGACAAGAATACTGGAGTGGGTTGCCATGTCCTCCTCCAGGGGATCTTCCCAACCCAGGGATCATATCCGCATCTCCTGCATTGGCAGGGAGATTCTTTACCACTACTGCCACCTTGAAAGCCTATAAAGATGGAACAGCTCTGGCTAAGTCATGTACCAAAACCAAGTTCCTCCTGCCAGTAAATTCAAGGCCTCTGATCTTTCTCAGGAGAAACTCAAGAATGAATAAGAAGAGTAAATATGAAGAAAGAAAGAAAAGAAATAATGAAATTAAAAGACATAAATAAAGGAGCACTGCTTGCTACCATGCCATGTTCAGCCAGCTCTCTGGGGGCCCTTTGTCCTTCGAGAATCCCACTGCTCAGGGGAAAGCAGAGAGTGTGTGTTAAACACAAACTGTGCAGAGCACAGAGAGCTTCATAAACCTTCCACACCTCCTTTTGCAATTAAGCCTGCAGCAGGCACCCACAGCAGAAGACTACTTATTATTACTTATTACTAACAGTAAACACTACATGAGCACCACAAAGAATAATGGTGAAGGAGGAGAGACAGCTTCTATAAGCTGCTTCCATTTTCTCTTTATAGATACTAATACAATACAACAAGGTAAAGTCTCTTTTTAAAATCTAGCAAAAGAAACAGCTTAAGGTAGTCCATTCTATACTTCTAACTCCAGGAATTATTTTTAATACATTTGTTTGAAATAATAAATTAATTATTTGATTATTTTTATAAAGAATAATTTATAATAATTTTATAAATAGTTAAATTAAATAAACAGTAGTAAAGAAAATGTGGAAATGAGAAAAACCCATCACCCTTATATATGGTTATCAACATCATTTTTGAATATTTCCCTTCAAGTGTTCTTCACCCATAGGTGTATCATAGAGCAACTGGTAGTTTGAGCAGTTTGTACAAAGTCTATTACTCCATCAACCAGAAAATAAAAATTCAGAATCCAAGTTTCCCAGAACACTGTAACATGCGTTAAGTGAACTGCACATGCACCCTTATGTTCAATTAGTTTCTTGGGTATGTGTAAAGCTCTCAAAGGTGCCTTGAGAAACACACATTTTTGCAAAATAAAGAATTCAAGTCTTCCACAACAAATACTAGAATTAAAAGTTACACAGTCAGACATTCACTAAGGCTTTTGAGAGAAAGAGTATGATAAAATTTCACAAAACACACTTGAAATTAAATATTTATATGAATCACAAAAACATCAGAGGAACATCACCTTCAAAACCAAAAAGATACAATAAAGCAACAGAGGTCTATAGGTACCTTATTTCTGATTTGGCTACTTAAGGCCTGAGATCAAATTCCAACTGTGCAACCTTGAACAGGTTATCTACATTTCTCAACTTGTTTCTTTCTCAGCTGTTTAACAACAAGGGTATGAGTGTGTGTGTATGTATATAATACATATATGTGTGTGTGTGTGTGAGTATATGCATACACATATATATAGTTACATGGCTGTGTGAAAAATGACTTAAAGTATGTAATCTGTGGGGGTTCACATTTACTGGATGCTAACAACAAACCCAGCAATGCCTTAAGGGCATCACATGAATTAATGCATTTAATTTTCATGCAATCCTACCTATGAAAGTAAAAGAAACTATTGCTATCATTCTTTTACAGATGAGGAAATTGAGGCTCAGAAGAGGTTAATAACTTACCCCAAATCCCTGTTACACAGTCTTCCAATGTGCTTAACACACAATAAACACTCAATAAATAATAATTAAGTGTGCTTGCTACATGCCAGGAACTGTTCTAAGCATGCTACATTTATTAATAGAATTCTCAGAACAATTTTGAGATAGGTACTATTTTTATTTCCCATTTCACAGATGAGAGGATCAAAGCCAAAGAAATTAGGTTATTTTTCCCAAGGTCATATAGTTAATTGATAAGTGTTGAGGCTGGGATTCCAACTCAGGTCCCAACACTAATCTCTTCCAAATAAAAAAATAAACTAAAAAAAAATTTTAATTAAAATAAAACCTTCACTGTTTCTCCCATAAAACTAAGTTATGAAACATTTTGTCACACATAGTGCTCTTAGTTTCTTTTCATGGTTTTATTAAACATTTACAATTCCCAGGGTTTCAGCATGTGATCTTTCTGTGTTAATAAAGATCTAGACAAAAAGTAAAGATATTCAACATTTCAGTTACACCTAAACATTTCTATTAATAACAAGTGAATGATTTTCAACAAACTTTCTCAAGCCCCATCACTGTAAATAAATCAAACACCTCCATTCTCACAACTTTGGATCCCTTAAAACTTTAAAAAACAGAATCCACAGTCTGGGAACAAATGACACAGCAACTCCAGGGAAGAGAAGGATTTCACTGATACAAACAACTCTACCTAAAGCTTTCTTTGGCATCTATGAAGCCCATACTACTTTGCAAGGATGGGATGCCTCTTTCTTGATGGGTATTGATGACTTTCCTCCACCCTCACCCCCGCTTTACCACGAACAGTTGTCAACCATCCTGGAGGGTCAGAGGAGCGCACCCAACAGACTGAATCTTTTGATCTCTGTTGGATACAACAGGGCACTTTTAACTGGTTTGCTAAGCCAGCATCACTAGCGCCAGCCCACACACGCTAATGAGGAGCAGCAGCGCTGCCCACTGCAACACTCCCAGCACAAGGCAGGCTCTGTCCTCGCCTCGCCTCGGTCCTGGACCCCCCTTCTGTATCACATACCACACTGGAGTACGCACCCCAGTATGTGAATCTGCACCCTCCAAGGAGAGTTTGTTCAAAATAAGAGCCGAGAATCAACAAAGGTTTCTATACATCATGTCCATTTCCTGCCAACCACACCCTCGGTGAAAAACCAAAAGGTACAAACAGTTGGTGAGCAAATCCAGGAGAACTTGTTTGAACATGAAAGAGCAGTATCTCTATTATAAGCCTGGCCAAATTATTTGTTTAATGTTTTGTATACTAATAATGCCATAGCTTTAGGATGAATGCATTTTTAGTAACAAGCCATTTTATCTGCATGAACATAGAGGCTATAATCATTTTTTTTTTTTTTTTTAATTTTTATCAGCCATGCCACATGGCTTACAGGTTCTTAGTTCCCCAACCAGGGATGGAACCTGGGACCCCTGCAGTGGAAGCTCTGAGTCCTAACCACTGGATCACCAGGGAATTCCCCTATAATCACTTTCTTTTCAAGAAAGAGGGAATTTAGAACTTTTCCGGCAGTCCAGTGGTTAAGGCTCCAAGAAAGAAGGCATTTTTTTTCCTTTTATCAAGAAAATAATTTTAAATTATATAAATGTTTATTCATCATTAAAACTTTAAAATTTGAGTGTTAATTTTTTTCATTACACTGCAGGTCACAAAATTCTTTCCTTTTCAAAATTCACACTCAGCAATTATTTTAAGAGGAATTTTAGCCTCATAACTTAAATATAAAATTCTTCTGATGCCTAACCAATGGCAAAATAAAGGTTTGAGAAGTTGCCACTGTTTTTCTCTTCAAAAACGTACATAAAGCAAATATGTTTGGAATTAACACAAACACAGCAGGAGTCAACAGGAACATGGAATACATGTTTGGAAGAAGCAGGTTCTCTGTAGACTGAACATGTAGAGAGGAGAGAACTATCAGGAAGACAAACTGTTTTTAAAATGTGGACACAGCCAGTTTCTATCACATTCTACTGAAATATTTTTAGTTTCCAAAACCACGATTAAACATCAAAAAAGATCAAAAACATCTCAAAGTGAGACAAGATATCTGGATAACAGAACATGAAGTCTCTGCCACATGAGCTATCCATTTTATTTGGGATTCATTAGGATTCCCAGAGATACAGCTATCAGAAAACGTGTTCTTCTGCAACATGTACATATAAAACCCTTTACATCAGGAAGCTTCCTTTAAAACAAAAATAGATCACAAGCCAGGTCAGGAACAGCTGTTTATGCACCTAAACCCTTCAGTTCAGTTCAGTTCAGTTCACTCAGTCGTGTCCGACTCTTTTCGACCCCATGAATTGCAGCACGCCAGGCCTCCCTGTCCATCACCAACTCCCGGAGTTCACTCAGACTCACGTCCATCAAGTCAGTGATGCCATCCAGCCATCTCATCCTCTGTCGTCCCCTTTTCCTCCTGCCCCCAATCCCTCCCAGCAACAGGGTCTTTTCCAATGAGTCAACTCTTTGCATGAGGTGGCCAAAGTATCGGAGTTTCAGCTTTAGCATCAGTCCTTCCAATGAACACCCAGGACTGACTTCCTTTAGAATGGACTGGTTGGATGTCCTTGCAGTCCAAGTTAACTCTGATCTTAACAGCTCCACAGTCACCATTTAAGGGTAAAGAGGAAACAGGGGTACTCCTAGGAGTTCTCGTGAATAGGAGGTTAACTAACAATTTACTAGGGCCCTCCCTAGTGGCTCAGATGGTAAATAATCTGCCTGCAACACAGGAGACCTGGGTTCGATCCCTGGGTGGGGAAGATCCCCTGGAGAAGCAAATGGCAACCCACTCCAGTATTCTTGCCTGGAGAATTCCATGGATAGAGGAACCTGGCAGGTTACAGTCCATGGGGTCACAAAGAGTCAGACACGACTGAGAGACTAATTGGCTGACTAACGATTTACTACCATTAATGAGGTAGGTCTAGAAATATTCAAATATTCATTTAAACTTAATATGTAACATAGATACACAAAACTTTTTTATTTGATTGACTAAATACAATCTAAGACCTAACGTGTTGTATTCTTTGTTCAGAGACAACTGCTCATTTTTTCCTGGAAACTGGCTGGTAGAACATTCACTACCTGAAAATAGTAGTCCTTCCCTTCTCTTTTTAATGTTCCTAACTGTGAACACGTTAATAAACAGAGTGACTTCACATTTTAAATTGTTCCTTTAAGTATATTCTGAACTTTTTCTTAAGCCAAATCTGCTCAACAGATTTGAACGCTAGAGCTCAATCATTTTTTTATGTAACTATTAAATTTCTATTATCTAAACTACATGCATCCCAAGCATGAACACCAAATGACATTCTGGCATCACTTGAAAACGGAGCTGCAAAGTCTGGTTTTAGTACAGTATAAAATCCATTTAGAGCACTAAACCACCATTTCATAAAAAGACAAACCTTTAAATAATTTATAGCACCACTAAATCTAGAGTTCCTAGTAGATTTAAAAACAGTATTTAAAATATCACATTAGATTAAAACCATCAGCAAGAAGCCTACTTCCTTATGTCATAACCCGCCAAGTGAAAATGCAATACCAGCAGGCCATCTAGTGACCATTCAAGGGTTAGGAAAAAAACTTCAATGAATTTAAAAACCTTCAATATTTTCCAGTGTCTTCTATCTTCTTAAATAAAAATGTGTGAACCAAAGCACACTGAGAAAATAAAGATGCTCTGACAAAACACTGAAAAATTAAATACATAAATGACTCCACTGTCTATTCCAATTTTACTACATAAGCCAGATCAAAAGAGAAATAAGACAATCCAGAGATGCCAGAACCAAAATACTCTTCATCCTAAAATACCCTTTGTAGAGCACCCTAAAAATATTTTTTTCTCAGTGAAAATCGATTCTATATATTAGCAATGATAAAATAAAAATTTGTATTATAAAGCATCCACCTGCAACACGGGAGACCTGGGTTTGATCCCTGGGTTGGGAAGATCCTCTGGAGAAGGGCATGGCAACTCACTCCAGCATTCCTGCCTGGAAAATCCCATGGACAGAAAAGCCTGGCAGGCTACGGTCCATGAGGTCACAAAGAAGTGACACAAGCGACTTTGCACATTTGACCCCAATAAAAATTTTCCATTTCTTTCTTAGATGGACTGATTAATTTTTTGTTGGTAGTAGAGAATACTGAAGAAACAATACCTGGTAGAATTCACTTCGTTAAGTCTCTCCAATACCAAGCAGCAGATAGAAAAAAATTCCACCCATCACCAGGGGAGGCAGCACTTCTCAATCTTGGAACAAATAACTTCACCTTCCTGAATTTGTTTTCTCATCAGTAAAACGAGGAAAATTACAACTACTTTCCAGAATCTTACAAATTCAATGCAATAATGCTACTGAAGCGACTACCAAAGGCTTTTGCACATGGTAAGAGTCCTCGCAGGAGTTCTTGTTGCAGATTTCCACCTCTGTCCATGCCATCTCCTTCCACTCACAATTACATTCTTACACGTAATGCTGGTCAACACAGACCCACCAATAAATCTTCACATCCCCACTCACACACTCTATAAACCTATGGAGATGTGGTTACTATTCTTTGCTTTAAAATACCACTGTATTCAACATATTCATTCTTTCCACTCCCAATCTATATTTGTGACATTTGGCCACCTGATGCAGAGAGTTAACTCATTGGAAAAGGCCCTGATGCTGAGAAAGATTGAGGGCAGGAGGAGAAAGGGATGACAGAGGATGAGATGGTTGGATGGCATCACAGGCTCAATGAACATGAGTTTGAGCAAACTCCAGGAGATAGTGAAGGCACAGGGAAGCCTGGAATACTACAGTCCACAGGGTCACAAAGAGTCAAACACAACTGAGCGACTGAACAACAACCCACCTTTGGAAACCCTAACAAATGGCTTTGTGATGACAATGAAGTTCAACTGCACTGGCTACTCCTGGATCACCATGTAGAAAGTTTGTTAGAAAAAGTGCACATTATAGTAAGTCACCTTGTGATCAGGGTGCTGCAGGCAAGCAAACTCCTTGCATCACCATAAACTTCGAGCTGAATTTCAAGTATTCACTGGTTTCCCCATGTGCCCTAATGCTCATTTGAGATTCAACTTTGTGAGAAAGTCAATCAAAAGAGAACAAACATCAGAAGAGAAGTACTTATGTATGTGTGTGAATTTCTTTCTTGAATTTTTTAAAAATTCTATCTCATGTTATAAAAGAAAAGAATTTATACAGTCATTCTAGCTTATAATTATAAATAATGGTTCTAAGAACCAAATATCCAAAAATAAAGGTTGTAAGGAACAAAGCTAGTGGAGGTGATGGAATTCTAGCTGAGCTATTTCAAATCCTATAAGAGGATATTAAAGTACTATACTCTATATGCCAGCAAATATGGAAAACAGCAGTGACCACAAGACTGGAAAAGGTCAGTTTTCATTCCAATCCCAAAGAAGGGCAATGCCAAAGAATGTTAAAACTACCACACAACTGCACTCATTTCACATACTAGCAAGGTAATGCTCAAAATTCTCCAAGTTAGGCTTCAACAGTACCTAAACCGAGAAATTCTAGATGTTCAAGCTGGATTTAGAAAAGGCAGAGGAACCAGAGATCAAATCGCCAACATCCTTTGGATCATAGAAAAAGCTAGAGAATTCGAGAAAAACATCTACTTCTCCCTCACTGACTATGCTTCACAGCCTTTGACTGTGTGGTGGTGGTTTAGAAGCTAAGTCGTGTACAACTCTTGCGACCCCATAGACTGTAGCTTGCCAGGCTCCTCTGTCCTTGATTCTCCAGGCAAGAATCCTGGAGTGGGTTGCCATTTCCTTGCACTGTGTGTATCACAACAAACTGTGGAAAATTCTGAAAGAGATGGGAATACCAGACCACCTTACCTGCCTCCTGAGAAACCTGTATGCAGTTCAAGAAGCAACAGATAGAACTGGACATGAAACAATGGACTGGTTCCAAATCAGGAAAGGAGTACGTCAAGGCTCTATATTGTCACCCTGCTTATTTAACTTATATGCAGAGTACATCATGCGAAATGCCAGGCTGGATGAAGCACAAGCTGGAATCAAGATTGCAGGGAGAAATATCAATAACCTCAGATATGCAGATGACACCACACTCATGGCAGAAAGTGAAGAGGAATTAAAGAGCCTGTAGATGAAAGTGAAAGAGGAGAGTGAAAAAGCCGGCTTAAAACTCAACATTCAAAAAATGAAGATCATGGTATCTGGTCCCATCACTTCATGGCAAATAGATGGGGAAAAAATGGAAACAGTGACAGACTTTATTTTCTTGGGCTCCAAAATCACTGTAGATAGTGACTGCAGCCATGAAATTAAAAGACACTTGCTCCCTGGAAGGACAAACCTAGACTGTGTATTAAAAACCAGAGACATTACTTTGCCAACAACAAAGCTATGGTTCTTCCAGTAGCTGGATGTGAGACTTGGACCATAAAAAAGGCTGAAGTTGGTGCTTTTGAGCTGTGTGTTGGAGAAGACTCTTGAGAGTCGCTTGGACTGCAAGGAGACCAAACCAGTCAATCGTAAAGGAAATCAATCTTGAATATTGGAAGAACTGATGCTGAAGCTGAAGCTCCAATACTCTGGCCACCTGATGTGAAGAGCCAACTAAGTAGAAACGACCTTGATGATGGGAAAGATTGAAGGCAGGAGGAGAAGGGGACGAAAGAGGATGAGATGGTTGGATGGCATCACTGACTCAATGGACGTGAGTTTGAGCAAGCTCTGGGAGATCATGAAGGACAGGGAGCCTGGCGTGCTGCAGTCCATGGGGGTCTCGAAGAGTAGGACACAACTGAGCAATTGAACAACAAAGGACCAAAAATTAAGGTTCATGAGGCAGGAATCTGTACTGTGTAATTCACTGCCACACCCACAGTGGTTTGCACGGTGCCTAGTATGTACGGCACCGAGTATCTGCTAAATTAATTTACAGGATCGATCAGTACAAGCAGAAATACATACTTTCAAATGTGAAGTGAAATAATTTCCTTAGGAAAGCATATAATTGAAATCCTTCCCCAAAAGAGGGTGGTACCTGAAAAAGCAACTGCGTCAAGAAAGCTTTTACATTTCTTTTGTCACGACCCAAATGAATAATTTTTCAAAAGAAAATTTCTATCTTAAACTAGAATAGTGCCAGAATATCCTTCTGCTGTAAAATTATTTATATTGTACTTGAGGTGTAATGAGGCCACTTGAAAGTAAAAGCCAGAAGCATGTGAAAATGAGTTCTAGGAATTCATGTACCTGGAGTCCTAGATACAGAATCCAATATATTCATGAGCAGGTTAGCACAGATCTCTGAAATACTCATAGGTTAACTGTGTGAATACAATTAGATGACATATACACTCAGTGCAAAGACCAAGGGGGAAACCACGATAGTAATTCAAGGGAGAACTGGTTAGAAGCTAAAGAAGAAGAAAGACCACTTTCCCCCAGTTCTAACCATCAAAGCAAATACTTTAAAAAACAAAGCCCCACATACATGTCCTTTACAACAAGCATTTATTAGACATTAGTTCCTTATCTATTCCTTTTTCCAAAACCTTGAATGAAACTGTCCAATTATGAGACTGTCTAGCAAGCACAGTACAGACTAATAAAAGGAGGAAGAGACCATAACACAGACAATATAAAAGGAAGAATCATTCATTAGGAACAAACAAATTAGGAGCAAGGCAAAAATTAAGGCCCCAGAGATTAAGGCAAGTAACAGCATCAAAAAAAGGAAAAAAAAACAAACAAACAGGTAAACACTGTAGTGAAAGATATAAGAAAAAATGCAGCTTCAAACCAAACTATGGAGAACCTTGAACACAAGTCACCTTAATCCTACAAACACTGGAGAAAATCAATACATATTTTAGAGTAAATTACAGAAAGGATCAGACTACATTTTAGAAAGATGATTCTGCCAACAACATAAAGTGGAATAAAAGGCATATAGAACTGGAGGTGGGGTGACCACTTGAGGGAATATCGAGTAGCATGAGCCTAAAATTACAGTGACAGTCAATCCTGCCTTTTTTACCACTGGGTTGGGGGGAAGCAAAATCCTGTGCATAACAGACATCATGTGAGCCTGTAGTTTCACTTTACAGAATCATGGTTAAAAGTAAGTCCATACAGTGAAGAATCTTGGATTGAATCAGAGAACAGGAAAGGACATTAGTGGGAAAACTGGTGAAATCCAAATAAGCTTGTGCTTTAGTACCAAGGTTAATTTCACAGTGCTGAGAGACGATCTATGATTATGCAAGTTATTAACCTAAGAGGAAGCTAATGAAGGATATATAAGAACTCTGTCCTACTTTTAGATTCACAGAAGAGTCACAAAATTTTATTAATTAAAAAAAAAAAATCATCTGACCACTACTACCAAAAAAAAATAGCCTCTATGTACTAAACGGTCAAATTCAAATGATGCTATTCTGAGCAGGGTCCCAAAGAAGTGTTTAGGAATTGAAGGAAAGAAAGGAAGGAAGGAGGATGGCCATCACTTATTAAGTAACTAATCCCTTTTTTAAGTGTCTGAACTATCTGGAATTATCTAAAGCCCATAAAATGGATTCAGAGATTCACGAACCAAAACTTTACAATATCTATGTGCATTTTTCTGAAGTTTCATAACACACATAAGAATCACTAGATGTAGAAAATAGATAATTCAAACTAACAGAAAATAGAACTATGTATAACTTTCCAACATTGATATGACAAGTCTTAAAAAAGAAAATACGGGTTCACAACACAAAACATACAAACAAAATTATCTCAAAATATAAAGGAAGGAACTTCCCTGGTGGTCCAGTGGTTAAGAGTCCACCTGTCAATGCAGGAGACACGGGTTCGATCCCTGGTTCAGGAAGATCCCACATGCCACGGAGCAGCTAAGGCCCTGTGCCACAACTACTCAGCCCACGCGCCCTGCCTACTGAGCTCATGACCCGAACTACTGAAGCCTGCACGCCGGCTCGAGAAGTCAAGGCAATGAGAAGACCATGCACTGCGATGGAGACTAGCCCCAGCCTGGTGCAACTAGAGAGAGCCTGCATGCAGCAATAAAGACTCAGCACAGCCAAAAATAAATTTAAAAAGAAAGAAAAAATACTGAAAACACAGCTCAATGAAAATGACACAGAATACTTACTGTGCGTGCGTGCTAAGTTGCTTCAGTCATGTCCGACCCTTTGCGACCCCACGGTCTGTAGCCCTCTAGGTGCCTCTGTCCATGGGATTCTCCAGACAAGGATATTGGAGTGGGTTGCCATTTCCATCTCCAGGGGATCTTCCCCAACCCAGGGACTGAACCCGCATCTCTCACATGTCTCTCCCTTGGCAGGCAAGTTTTTTACCTCTAGTTTCACCTTACTAATTTCATACAAATTTATAAGAAAACTATAAACAACCCCACAAAGGAGAGTAAGGATAGACAGTACACTGAAAATGAAACAGATCTCACAACTGACCACCACCTAACAAAGAAAAAGACCAGCTAATCTATAAAATCAAACTTTCCTGAACCCATCACAGAGCTGAGGTCCTAACTCAGTAACATGAACTGCTTCCAAAGAGTGACAAGTCCCACCAAAAAAAGTCAAGACACATGAATTATCTCCCTACAGTAGAGGATGGGAAGAAGAGATGGCTATAGTCAAGACAGAAAGAAGAAAACAGCTTTAAAGATTTAAAAACTCCAATGGCTGAGTGTGGACTTGTGTGGCAGGTTGTTATCACTGGGAACTCAAACACCAGGAGTTCTGCACTCACCCTAAGTGGGCCTGTAACAGGTTTGCAGAAGGAAGATGAGAAGCAGGTCTGGAGACCAGAGAATGAGCTCCCTCAGTGGTGTAGGCACAAGGCTCTGCCTGCCCCCTGCAACACTGTCTCATCCAACACAAAAGCCTTAAGCTGATGGAGGACGGCAAGGACCCCTCACTCCGCCCAGGGTCCACTGTTTTTGGGGGGGGGGGGGTGGATCTGTAGAAGCAAGTTGTCATGTACAGATGTGAGAGTTGGATCATAAAGATCCAACTGAGATCTTTATGATCTTCAGCTGAGCACTGAAGAATTGATATTTTTGAATTGTGGTGCTGCAGAAGACTCTTGAGAATCCCCTGGACTGCGAGGAGATCAAACCAGTCAATCCTAAAGGAAATCAACCCTGAATATTCACTGGAAGGACTAAAGCTGAATGAAGCTGAAGCTCCAATACTTTGGTCAGCTGATGCAGAGAGTCAACTCACTTGAAAAGACCCTTATGCTGGGTAAAAATAAAGGCAAAAGGAGAAGGGACCAGAAGAGGATGAGATGGTTAGATAGCATCACTGATTCAATGGACATGAATTTGGGCAGACTTTGGGAGACAGAGGAGGACAGAGGAGCCTGGCATGCTTTAGTCCATGGGGTCACAAAGATTTGAACACAACTTAGCGACTGAACAACAGCAACAATAGAACCAAGTATGGTCCACCGAAAGGAGGTAGAAGAAACTGTCTTGGCCCAAGACCCTGAACCAATACAAACCAGGGATCTACACGTGAGGAGCACAAGACTCATCCTCCAAGACCTCCCAGGTTCAAGGAGAGGCTAGCTACCATGCAGGTAGGGGAAGAGACATTGAGAAAGAACCCCCTCAAGCCCTAGGGACACAGGTCCTGCTTAAGACTGAAGCTGGGACTTCCCTGGTGGGACAGTGGATAAGAATCTGCCTGCCAAGGCAGTGGATATATGTTTCATCCCTGCTCTAGGAAGATCCCACGTGCCACAGAGCAACTAAGCCTGTGCGCTACAACCACCTAGCCCATATGCCTAGAGCTGTGCTCCGCAGCAAAAGAAGCAACCACAGTGAGAAGCCCATGCACCACAATGAAGAGTAGCCCCTGCTCACCACAGCTAGAGAAAGCCCATGCAGAGCAATGAAGACCCAGCACAGTCAAAAAATAAAAAGAAAGAAGTTAATTAATTTAAAAAATATTGCGCCTCCTTTATTAAAAAAGAAAAAGGACTGAAGCTGGAACTTCAGTAAAACTGGAAACCACCACCACTTCCCCATCATGAGCCCAGCTGCTGCTGCTCCTGCTAAGTCGCTTCAGTCGTGTCCAACTCTGTGCGACCCCATAGACGGCAGCCCACCAGGCTCCCCTGTCCCTGGGATTCTCCAGGCAAGAACATTGGAGTGGGTTGCCACTTCCTTCTCCAATGCACGAAAGTGAAAAGTGAAAGTGAAGACGCTCAGTCGTGTCCGACTCTTAGTGACCCCATGGACTGCAGCCCACCAGGTTCCTCCGTCCATGGGATTTTCCAGGCAAGAGTACTGGAGTGGGGTGCCACTGCCTTCTCCGAGCCCGGCTACAACGAGGTAGTAAGTGGTAATAAGTGTACTGCCAAGAGAGGAGCAAGAACACTAGTACAGGCATCGAGTGAATGCTAAAAGCTGCAGGTAAAGGAGAAACACTGGGGAAAGCTCTCTGCAGGCCAGATCCCACACTAAGGACGAGGTGGAACAGCTCACCACTGGAGAAATCTGGTAGTACATTAAGAGTAACCATAGAATAAGGAAACTCAACACAGAAAATCTGCAAGAGACTACCAAAAACTACTAGAGTTAATCAACGAATTTGGTAAAGTTGCAGGTTACAAAATTAATATACAGAAATCTGTTGCATTTCTATACACTAACAATGAGCTATCAGAAAGAGATCTTAAGACAATCCCATTTGCAATCACATCAAAAAGAATAAAATAGGAATAAATCTAGCTAAGCAAGTAAAAGACTTGTTACCAGAAAACTAAAAGACACTAATGAAAGAAACTGAAGATGACAGATGGAAAGATATACCTCGGCCATGGATCGAAAGAATTAGTTCAGTTAAAATGAGGACACTACTCAAGGCAGTCTACAAATTCAATACAATCCCTAACAAATTACTAATGGCATTTTTTACAGTAGTGGAATAAATAATCTTAAATTTTGTATGGAAACACAAAAGACTCCAAACAGCTAAAACAATCTTGAGAAAGAAGAATAAAGCTGGAGGTATCACGCTCCCTAAAAATTTCAAACTACACTATAAAGCTACAGTCATCAAAATGTTATGTTACAAAAACACACAGATCAAACAGAATAGAGAGCCCAGAAATGAACCCACACTTATATGGGCAATTAATCTACAGCAAGGGGGCCAAGAATATACAATAGGAAAAAGACAGCCTCTTCAATAAACAATTTTAGAAAAACTGGATAGCTACAGGCAAAAGAATCAAACTGCCAACTTTCTCACACCATATAAAAAAATAAATTAAAACTGGATTAAAGTCTTAAATGTAAGACCTGAAACCATAAAACTTCTACAAGAAAACACACACAGTATGCTCTCTGGCCTTAATAACATTTTTTTTTTTTTTTTTTGGCTATGTCTCTTCAGCAATGGAAACACCATCAAAAACAAACATATGGGACTACATAAAAACAAAAGCATTTGCACAGCAAAGGAAATTAACAACAAAACAAAAAGGTCTCCTACTGAATGGGAGAAGATATTTTTCAAATGATCCATCTGATAAGGTTAATATCCAAAATATACAAAGAACTCATACAACTAACATAAAAAGAAAAGATTAAAAAATAGGCAGAGGCTCTGAGAAGCTGAACAGACATTTTCACAAAGAAGACATGCAACTGATAAACAGGTCCATGAAAAGATGCTCAACATCAATGATCATCAAGGAAACAAATCAAAACCATCATGAGATACTACCTCACACCTGTCAGAATGGCTATTTTCAAAAAACACAACAAGTTATAGCAAGTATTGTCAAGAATGTGTAGAAAAGGGAACCCTCATACTCTACTGGTGGAATATGTATTAGTGTAGCCACTTAGGAAAACAGCATGGATAGTCCTCAAAAAAATAAAAATAGAACTATCATATGATCCAGCAATAACTCTTCTAGGTATTTGTCCAAAGAAAATAAAAACACTAATTAGAAAAAATATACACACCCCTATGTAGCATTATTTACACATCCCAGATATGGATGCAACCCAAGTACCCATCAATAGATGAATGAATAAAGTTGTGGTAGACGTATACAATGAAAATTAGCCATAAAAGAGAATAGAATCTTGCCACTTATGACAGTATGGATGACCCAGAGGATATGATTAAGTCAGACAGAGAAAAAGAAACATTGTATGATTTCACTTATATATGGAATCTAAAAAAACAAATGAACAAGCTTAACAAAACAGAAACAGAGTTATTGACACAGAGAACAAAAGGGTGTTTACCAGAAGAGAAGGGACTGGGGAGAAGGAAAGAAATAGGTGAGGTTGATTCAGAGGTACAAACCTACAGCTCCAAGAGAAATATACAATGTGGGGAATATAGTTAATAACTAAGTAATATTTTTGTGGTGACATGTAATAATTATATTTATTATGGTGATCATTTTGGAATGTATAAAAACACCATTCTGTGGTGTGACAGAAACCAACCCAGGGTTCTAGGTCAACTGGAAGAAGCACAAGCTGGAATCAAGATTGCCGGGAGAAATATCAATAACCTCAGATATGCAGATGACACCACCCTTATGGCAGAACGTGAAGAGGAACTAAAGAGCCTCTTGATGAAAGTGAAAGAGGAGAGTGAAAAAGTTGGCTTAAAGCTCAACATTCAGAAAACGAAGATCATGGCATCCGGTCCCATCACTTCATGGGAAATAGATGGGGAAACAGTGGAAACAGTGTCAGACTTTATTTTTGGGGCTCCAAAATCACTGCAGATGGTGACTGCAGCCATGAAATTAAAAGACGCTTACTCCTTGGAAGAAAAGTTATGACCAACCTAGATACCATATTCAAAAGCAGAGACATTACTTTGCCAACAAAGGTTCGTCTAGTCAAGGCTATGGGTTTTCCTGTGGTCATGTATGGATGTGAGAGTTGGACTGTGAAGAAGGCTGAGCGCCGAAGAATTGATGCTTTTGAACTGTGGTGTTGGAGAAGACTCTTGAGAGTCCCTTGGACTGCAAGGAGATCCAACCAGTCCATTCTGAAGATCAGCCCTGGGTGTTCTTTGGAAGGAATGATGCTAAAGCTGAAACTCCAGTACTTTGCCCACCTCATGTGAAGAGTTGACTCATTGGAAAAGACTCTGATGCTGGGAGGGATTGGGGGCAGGAGGAGAAGGGGACGACAGAGTATGAGATAGCTGGATGGCATCACTGACTCGATGGACGTGAGTGTGAGTGAACTCCGGGAGGTGGTGATGGACAGGGAGGCCTGGTGTGCTGCGATTCATGGGGTCGCAGAGAGTCGGACACGACTGAGCGACTGAACTGAACTGAATGCTTTAAAAACACACAAACATACAAACAAACTCACAAAGAAAGAGATCAGATTTGTAATTACCAGAGGAAGGGGCGGGGAGGAGAGGGAACTGGAGGAAAGTAGTCAAGAAGCACAATCTCCAGTGATAAGGTGAATACTGGGGATGTCATGTACAACATTACAAGTGCCATTAGCCCTGCTGTATGTTATATACTAAAGTTCCTGAGAGAGCAAATCCTAAGAGTTATCACACACACACACACTCACAAACATTTCTATTTCTTTAATTTTGGGTCTATATGAGATGATGGATGTTCACTAACTTACTGTGATAGTCACTTCATGATGTAAGTCAAATCATTATGCTGTACACTATAAACATACAATGCTGTATGTCGATTTTGTCTCAATAAAATTGGAAGAAAAAAAAGAACTTAAAATATACATGTTACTCCCTATTACCACCGTCCTTTATTTGGAGAGGGAATGTTATATATAAATCGGACATAATCATTCTTTGGGAATTCGCTCTTTGACATCCTCTTACCCGTTCCTGTAGAAGCTCCACCACCTGCTGGACACAGTCATTTACATCACAGGAGTCTGTTTTCAGCACTAATTCAGGGGCCTCTGGTTTTTCATATTCAGAATCAATCCCAGTGAAACCTATAAAAGGTAACAGATGACAGAGAGGGTGCAAATTAAAATAGGTTTGTTTCTTCAGCGCAAGTCTCTGCTATGCTGAAGTTCATTTTTACACTCCCCTTTAGGTTACAGGGTCATATTACTGAAACTTCTTTCTGGGGAGAAGATTTCTAATTAAACTTTTGTTCCCTCTCTGAACATAAACAGTCAATCCTCCTTATTCGCAGTGATCATGTTCAAATGCCACAAACACAGATGTAGTGAATACTAAACCACAGCTCCAAGCAGATACATGGAGGTGGGTTCCTGTGAGCCTCCTGTCACCAAATTTTTATCAACCAATTAATATATAACTTTTAATGAATATTTATATATATATATATATATAGTTGATTCATTAACACCAAAATAATGGCTACAAGCACCAGAATTCACATCTGAACAAAACTTACTTATCTAACATGTGTATTTTCTCCCCAAGACAGGTCAGTCTTCCTGCAGTTCAAACAACGAGACAACACTTCAGCACCATGCCAAGGTAGAGGAGTGCATTTTAAAAAAGCAAAATCACCAAAAAGCTAAAAAATAAAAGACATGGCACTGAACAGGCCGTGTAAAGCACACTCCTTTGCAGCATGAGAGCTGAAACACAAAGGCATTGTTCAGACTTGAGCCGGGACTGTGTACTCTGGGTGACTAAAAGGCTGCTGCTCTGTGTGTGTTTACAAGCCAAAGCACTGTGGCTACACTGATGTGGGGGTTACAAATAAGCTTGAGTGAGTAGGCACATGTGCAGCCCTGGAGTCTTCAAATAATGAAGTCAGACAATACTTCTATCACCTTTCCTTCCCTGTTAAGTAAGTGCCTTGTAAGAAGAAACAGGAATGAATACAAAGTGACCCAGAGCATCCAATTTCTCCACAGGGACACAGGACATAGTGCCTAAGCTCTGGGCATACAACCAACCTCATCGAGGTCTTTTTTCCTCTCAGTGCAAAAACTGATGCCAAGTCAATCTGTCCATTATATTCACCAGGATTATCTGCAGCCAAATTAAAGCTCTGCAAGCTTCTTCTGCCATCACAGTCAGTGTTCAAGATCACATTAAGTTAATCAGGATCTATTAACTACTATTGGCTCAAGTAAAACGTAGGTGAGGAATCCTGTTATATCATCAAATACGTTCCACAATCAAATGCAATCAATTTAGGTATTAACCACTATTTAGATTTTCCCTATCATATATGTGCTACTGTGTAACTGCTAGAAGAGAAAGAATACATGTTGCTACCACAGAATGGGCTGACTGAGCTAAACGTACGCTATTCCTGTCTTTCACATTATTCCATACCTAAGTCATTCAGGGCCTATTTGCCTTGGAACACCAATTCCTGGGTTAGAATGGTAAATACGAATTTAAAATCATTACTATTAAGAGGCATAGGCATCAAATGAACCGACTTACAAAACAGAAAGAGACTCACAGGCTTAGAGAACAAAGTTAATGATTGCAGGAGGAGAAGGATAAGGGGAAGGGACAGTTGGGGACTTTGGGATGGACATGTACACTCTGTTATATTTTAAATGGAAAACCAAAAGGACCTACTGTATAGCACAGGGAACTCTGCTCAAAGGTATGCAGCAGCGTCAATGGGAGGGGAGTCTGGGGAAGAATGGATACATGTATTGTGTGCGGCTGAGTCCCTTTGCTGTCCACCTGAAACTACCACAACATTGTTCACTGACTATATTCCAACATAAAATTCAAAGATTTTTTTTCTTAACAAGAGGCATAGGTATCAAAGAAGCTTTGAGATGAACACTATAAGTCTACAACCCACCTATTTCATTCTTTTTCTATCTCATATTCCTAAGTATCACATAAAGTCCAAGCCCAGGAAGAAATTTTTGCATTACTGATACTTCCAACAGTATCACTGGTAAGTCACAGTAACATAGATAGGGAACAAATCTGGTTATTTAAAACTCTAGTTCATAAGTTCTAATTCTCAAATGTGGCTACAACTTGGAATCACCAGGTCCTACCCTCAAGAGATTCTGATTTCATTGGTCTGGGGTTCAGCCTTGGCACTAGATTTTTTAAGTTCTCCTAGGTGATCCTTGTGTGCAACAAAGCTTGAAGATCACTGTGTTGGGAGGTTTGGTTTAACATTTTAAAAGTCCAGGAAGTTTCCTCCTCAATTTATCCCGTAAGTGATTATAATAAATGTACATTGTGAGGAAAACATTTATATAAGTAGATTATAACTACTTAAGAACTAATCATGAAAATAATCTAGGTATTAAAGTATCTGACTTAGGCATACACTTACAGTTTAGTAATGCCATATAAAAGCCTGAGGTCCACTGAATGGAT
Organism: Bos indicus x Bos taurus; assembly: GCF_003369695.1. NCBI lineage: Eukaryota > Metazoa > Chordata > Mammalia > Artiodactyla > Bovidae > Bos > Bos indicus x Bos taurus. The sequence goes on along the minus strand of NC_040081.1, from coordinate 17,721,380 downwards.
GTAATACCACCTGTCCTTGAATTTTTACCATCAAGGATCATTGCTAAGAAACTCTCTAAGCACCATTCTAACAATGAATGATTTCTAAAGACTACCCGGTCAGGAACTCTAATATTATGGCTAACCTAAAATAAATAAATGTGGGTACACTCAAGCACACGGGTATACATTAACCTAAGGAACGTTTTATCAATGCCTAGTCAGAGGAATTAAGAAATACTTGGCAAACAAGCAACACGTAGAAAACTGAACTAATACAAACATACTCCCAGATGCAGAATGCAAACTGCAAGTGACTTAAGCTATTTTGGCTTTGGTCTTATTCAACTTTACATCCCTAGCACCAAACACAAACTTTGCAAATAGACAGTGGAGATCTATGTGCTGAACACATGATTTCTACTCCACCTTCCATACCATCCCACAAGCATTTACTGTGTATGTACTAAGTATTATGCTTTGGGCCATTTGTTGTTGTTCAGTTGCTCAGTCGTGTCCAACTTTTTGTGACCCCGTGGACTACAGCACATCAGGCTTCCCTGTCATTCACCATCTCCCAGTATTTGCTCAAACTCATGTCCATTGAGTTGGTGATGCCATCAAACCATCTCATCCCCTGTTGTCCCCTTCTCCTACCTTCAATCTTTCCCAGCAGCAGGACCTTTTCCAATCAGTAGGCTTTTCACATTAGGCGGCCAAAGGTTTGGAGCTTCAGCATCAGTCCTTCCAATGTATATTCAGGGTTCATTTCCTTTAGGATTGACTGGTTTGATCTCCTTGCTGTCCAAGAGACTCTCAAGAGTATTCACCAGCCCCAGAGTCCAAAGGAATCAATTCTTTGGCACTCAGCCTTTTTTACTGTCCAGCTCTCACATCCATACATGACTAGTAGAAAAACCATAGCTTTGACTATATAGACTTTTGATGGCAAAATAACATCTCTGCATTTTAATATGCTGTCTAGGTTTGTCATTGCTTTTCTTCCAAGGAGCAAGTGTCTTTTAATTTCATGGCTGCAGTCACTGTCTGCAGTGATTCTGGAGCCCAAGAAAATTAAGTCTGTCACCGTTTCCATTGTTTCCCCATCTGTTTGCCATGAAGTAATGGGACCGGATGCTATGATCTTTGTTTTCTGAATGTTGCGTTTTAAGCCAGCTTTTTCACTCTCCTCTTTCACCTTCATCAAGAGGCTCTTTAATTCCTCTTTGCCTTCTTCCATAAGAATGGTGTCATCTGCATATCTGAGGTTATTGCTATTTCTCCCAGCAATCTTGATTCCAGCTTGTGTTTCATCCAGCCTGGCATTTTGCATGATGTATTCTGTACATAAGTTAAATAAGCAGGGTGACAATATACCATTTGACGTACTCCTTTCCCAATTTGGAACCAGTCCATTGTTTCATGTCCAGTTCTACTTGTTGCTTCTTGACCTGCATGCAGATTTCTCAGGAGGCAGGTAAGGTGGTCTGGTATTCCCATCTCTTGAAGAATTTTCCACAGGTTGTTGTGATCCACACAGTAAAAGCTTTAGCGTAGTCAATGAAGCAGAAGTAGATATTTTTTCTGGAATTCTCTAGCTTTTTTAATGATCCAACGGATGTTGGCAATTTGATCTCTGGTTCCTCTGCCTTTTCTAAATCCAGTTTGTACATGTGGAAGTTCCCAGTTCACATACTATTGAAGCCTCGCTTGAAGGATTTTTTAAAATTAATTAATTTATTTTAATTGGAGGCTAATTACTTTACAATATTATAGTAGTTTTTGCCATACGTTGACATGAATCAGCCATGGGTGTACATGTGTTCCCCATGCTGAACCCCCTCCCACCTTCGCTTGGAGGATTTTGAGCATTACTTTGCCAGCACATGAAATGAGGATAATCGTGTGGTAGTTTGAGCATTCTTTGGCATTGCCTTTCTTTGGGATGGGAATGAAAAGCGACCTTTTCCAGTCCTGTGGCCACTGCTGAGTTTTCCATATTTGCTTGCATACTGAGTGCAGCACTTTCACAGCATCATCTTTTAGAATCTGAAATAGCTCAGCTAGAATTCCATCACCTCCACTAGCTTTGTTCATAGTGATGCTTCCTAAGGCTCACTTGACTACACACGCCAGGATGTCTGGCTCTAGGTGAGTGATCACATCATTGTGATTATCCAGGTCATTATGATCTTTTTTGTATAGTTCTTCTGTATATTCTTGCTACCTCTTCTTAATATCTTCTGCTTCTGTTAGGTCCCTACCATTTCTGTCCTTTATTAAGCCCACTTTTCCATGAAATGTTCCCTAATCTCTAATTTTCTTGAACAGATCTCTAGTCTTTCCCATTCTATTGCTTTCCTCTATTTCTTTGCACTGATCACTTATAAAGGCTTTCTTATCTTTCCTTGCTATTCTCTGAAACTTTACATTCAGATGGGTATATCTTTCCTTTCCTCCTCTGCCTTTCATTTCTCTTCTTTTCTCAGCTATTTGTAAGGCCTCCTCAGACAACCATTTTGCCTTTCTGCATTTCTTTTTCTTCAGGATGGTTTTGATCACCGCCTCCTGTATAATGTCATGAACCTCCATCCATAGTTCTTCAGGAATTCTACCAGATCTAATCCCTTGAATCTATTTGTCACTTTCATTGAATGGTCCAGCGGTTTTCCCTACTTTCTTCAATTTAAGTCTGAATTTTGCAATAAGTTCATGATCTGAGCCACAGTCAACTCCCTGTCTTCTTTTTACTGTCTGTATAGAGCTTTTTCATCTTCAACTACAAAGAATATAATCAATATAATCAATCTGATTTTCATATTGACCATCTGGTGGTATTAATGTGTACAGTCATCTCTTGTGTTGCTGAAGAGGGTGTTTGCTATGACTAGTGCGTTCTCTTAGCAAACCTCTGTTAGTCTTTGCCCTGCTTCATTTTGTACTCCAAGGTCAAGCCTGCTGCTACTCCAGGTTATCTCTTGACTTCCTACTTTTAGACCATGCTTTGTGCTAAATTCTAATAACACAAAAAATGGTAAAGAGGGTGCTTACTCCAGGTGGGCAGACAAACCTACCTCCCGCACCAATCCATCCTTGCAAAAACAACAAAACCAACTACAGTTAAAATAAGTAAAAGATTCAGACATCAGGATCCTGGACACATCCTTCAGCTTCTCTTTGCAAATCTCTATGACGAACAAACAGAAGTGAACACTGATAATCAACAGAGAGCGCTGTGTGCTCATTCACTGAGTCGTGTCTGACTCTGCAACCCCATGGGCTGTAGCCCACCAGGCTCCTCTGTCAATGGAATTCTCCAGGCAAGAATACTGGAGTGGGTTGCCATGCCCTCCTCCAGGGGTCTTCCCAACCCAGGGATCAAACCCAGGTCTCCCACATTGCAGGCAGATTCTTTACTGTCTGAGCCACCAGGGAAGCCCAAGAATACTGGAGTGGGTAGCCTATCCCTTCTCCAAGGGATCTTCCTGACCCAGGAATTGAATCGGGGTCTCCTGCATTGTAGACGGATTCTTTACCAGCTGAGCTACCAGGTAAGCCAGAGGGTGACCTAGAAACTAAATGGATAAACTGGTTCCCTTCCTGTTTTTATCACATTCAGAACTGTTCTCCCTGAGTCAAGAAAGTACAGGCTTCATGGGTCAAACTGAGCTTCCAAGGTGGCAAGACTGGACACGAGCCTGCCCAAGGAACCAAATTCACCACCAGATTCAGTGGAACTCGCCCCAACTGCTAATGCATTCCCAGGCCCAGACAAAAGAGCTTAACAAGCATTTTCCTTCCTGTTCCACCTTTTCCTTTTCAGGGTCAGAAGCTGGTGCCAAAATTTATACTTCATGGAACTCCTGGGAGCTTCTGATAGTCCCAGGCTATCACATATTCCCTGCTGGGAAGGCAAATAAAAGTTACCAGCATGAATTGATCCCAAAGAGTGTAAACTAAATATCTATCTTTGATGCTTTTTTCATGTTGGCCTGCTCTCTCTTACTGTTAATAATAATAACAGACCAGGACTAATGTCAAAGGATGTCTAAAAGATAAATAGAATGATTGGTATCAAAGGCCAGAGAGGAACAAGTTCTAAATGTCTCTATGCCAAATTTTCATCAGAGTTGAAACTCTGGGAACAGACTATAAAACTGAAAATATAAGCTGCATGTACTTTGATATGTTAATTCAATCTAATGCAACAATCACACATAGAATGAATTTCAGATCATTCCAAGCACAATGTTATACATAAGAATGAGACATTTTCCTTGCTCTCAAGATGCTTATAATTTAGGCATTTTCCCCATTCACTATGGAATTTCTTACATTTTCACTAGAACAAAGACCACAGAAGTGCTAGGCACCAAATTACACCAATATGTTTCCACCAGCCCCCAAAATCCAAGTCCTCTAAAACCTGTCTTGTGAGTAGGATTTTAACCTGATGGATGATGCGGAGTATACACAGTACTACTACTGGTTAGGCCTGAGAGATCCAACTGTGTAGTAAGACCCACTCACTCTTCTCAAGGAGCTTCAAGTTATTCGAATACTTTCATCTTTTAGAAAAGATTATCCGTCTCAGATATGGTAAGATGAAATATTTAAGGAAAGACAAATTGGGGAAAAAACATATTACTTACCTTTAATTTCTCCAGCCCGTGCTTTTTTGTAGAGTCCCTTGACATCCCTCTGTTCACAAACATGCAGGGGAGCATCGACAAACACTTCAAAGAAAGGCAAACTCGCACCCTCGTGAATCCGCCTTGCATTGTTGCGATCCTTAGGAAAAAGATGTGCGCAGAAACGTAACAAAGAATAATCACAGGAACCAAGGGTACGATAGTAATAACAAGGACAAGTCAAAGAGCTTTTCGGTTGAGTTAGTGCAAAATGTATTACTCAAAGTTTAATTTATATTTTAAAAATATAAACTGAAAATAAAAACCCAAGAAATCAGGTTAAGAAGCCCATTCTGCACTAAGAATTTTAAAAGGGTTGCTATTCTGAAAATCGGATATATTGGGAAGTTCCAGGAGGCAGAATAAATGCCCCACAAGAACTTTCACCTAAACTTTATGAGGAACGTGAGCCAAAGCTCAGCTCCAATGCAAATGCCATCAGGCCGCTCTTTTAATAACTCACTCAACCTCAGCCTGTGCTGGCCTAAAAGTAACATCACCAGAAATCCATTCAGAACCCTGAGGCTAGTTTATTCTCTTGCCAAATACAAACCCCTGCAGCCACTGCACATCTCTAACACACCCCAAACTTTATTTTTCTGCATGGCTCCTAACCCCCAGCTCTGGTAATTACTTCATCGCCCAGTCTAAAACCTCTCCACTCTGTCTTCTGGAATACTCCGCCCTTTTCAGTGAACTACTTCTTCTTTCTGGTCTTAACTAAAACCAAGTTCTCCCTTCAGGCTTCACTCCCCTGCCTGTTCTCAAAGTCAGGCTCCACACTCACTCTATCCATCCAAGGCAGTACCACCATTTTTGCTGTCATTTACCATCATTCTTATGGTCCCTCCACTCAAGCCTACTTCCACTCTTACCAACGGCTATACCTCTGACTTTAAAAAGAAAATCCCCAGACACGAATGCTCTCCATCTCCCCTCTGCCGTATAAATATACCTACATCCCCTCCCGCACTCCTCCTTTCACAGATTCAAAATGCCCTAGCCCACAACGGAATACCACTCAGCCATATAAAAGAATGAGCTTTTGCCATCTGTGGCAGCATGGATGGGCCTGGAGGGCATCATGCTGATGAAACAAGTTTGACAGAGAAAGACTAACACTGTATGGGATCACTTACACGTGGAATCTTAGAAAACACAACCAACTAGTGAATATAACAAAGAAGAAGCCAACTCACAGAGAGAAAAAAATCAGTGATTACCAAAGGGGAGAGGAGGGAAGGGGCAACACAGGGGTGGGGAGTGAGAGAGACAAAACTACTTGGTACAAGATAGGTTCAGGGATGCACTGTACCACACAGGGAATGGAGCCAACATTTTGTAGTAACTGTAAATGGAAAGTAACTTTTAAAATTATACGTTTAAAAAAAATCTCCTTCTGGATAGTTGGGGGGTTGGGGATGGACATGTACACATTGCTATGATTAAAACGGAGAGCAGACAAGGATCACACAGAATTCTGCTCAATGCTGTGTGGTGGCCTGGATGGGAGGGGAGTTGGGGGGAGAATGGATACGTGTGTATGTATGGCTGAGTCCCTCTGCTGTTCACCTGAAACTGTCACAACATTGTTAACTGGCTATATCCCAATACAAAATAACAAGTTAAAAAAAAAAATCCCTTCCCTCTAATGAAACTTGCTCAGTCCTGCTTCATCCGGAATCTTCAACCTTCTCTTTCTTCATGGACAACGAACAAGTAAAAGTCACTATTTTCCATTAAAAACAGGTGAACAAACAAATGATACAAAAATCCCCATGATCATGGGCACTTGCCAGGCCATTCTGCCCACATTTCACACTACTGACCGTCCATACCCCAACAAGGCTGCTCCCTGGTGGATCCCACACAGGCTGCCCAGGGCTCCTTCCACTGCACCCCTCGCTGCAGCACTGGCGGTGCCCACAGCTGATCAGGAGCCCACTGCTCACCCCACACAGTCCCAGAGCACTCTTCTCAACTGCTTTCACAGTGGAAACTACAACATACACACCAACTCTCCAGCCTGAACTCTCTCCATTTCTGAAATTAAACACCCTTTTGAAACTTGCTCGTATACACACCCTCCTGGACATCCCCCTTGCTGCTGCTGCTAAGTCGCTTCAGTCATGTCTGGCTCTGTGCGACTCCATAGACGGCAGCCCACGAGGCTCCCCCATCCCTGAGATTCTCCAGGCAAGAACACTGGAGTGGGCTGCCATTTCCTTCTCCAATGCATGAAAGTGAAAAGTGAAAGTGAAGTCGCTCAGTCGTGTCCGACTCTCAGCGACCCCATGGACTACAGCCCACCAGGCCCTCCATCCATGGGATTTTCCAGGCAAGAGTACTGGAGTGGGGTGCCATTGCCATGTACCTTGAACATATCCAAAAACTGAAAGCATTCTCTTTCCTCCCAGGCTCTCCTTCCCACTCATACTGCCCAAATCAAGGGATAAGAACACTATTCTGGAATCCCCGGAGTTTTCCTGGTTCCTTCCCTTTGCCGTCCCATCTTGTGCATTTTGTCCCAAAGTCCTTCAGATTTTACCTCCAGACATTACACTAATCCACTCCTTGCCTAACTTCTGGTTCCACCTTATTTCTCTTGCCTGGACAAGTGTGACACCCTTTTAATCAGTCTACTGGCTTCCAGCTTTGATCTTCTCAAAGGCACACTCTACACTGTACCCAGGATGACAAGATGATGCAAATTCAACCACGTCACTGAACTCTTCAGAGATCCCCCCTCCCGCCCCGTCTCAATCGCCATCAGGGTAAAAGCCAAGCTTCTCAGAGTGACAGGACAGGCCTCCTTCACCTGGGCCAACATTCTCAAGTCTTGCATTTGACGTTCTATTGATAATTAATGCCAATCTTTCCACCAGGCTGCTTGGATCTGATGCCTTTGCCATAGCCCCTGCAAACACGCTCACCCCTCTCCTGTGGCTACAGCAGTGCGCTCACTCAGAGTAAGCGCCATGCTAAGTCCTCAGGAACCCTGCCCCACACGTCCAGGCTGGCTGAGGGCCTCGCTTCTCTGAGTTCTCAGTGCTCAGTCACTCAGTCGTGTCCAACTCTTCGCAACCCCATGGACCGCAGCTCACCAGGCTCCTCTGTCCATGGGATCTTCCGGGCAAGAACTGGAGTGGGTTGCCATTTCCAACTCCAGGGGATCTTCTGGACCCAGGGATCAAACCCATGTCTCTTGCGTCTCCTGTACTGGCAGGTCGATTCTTTACCACTGTGCCTTCTGGGAAAGTACCCACAATGTACCTCTGTCACAGATCCTAATGTACTGAAATAATTTCACGAGCTTTATGACGTTAGTTTCTGGCACAGCAGCTCAATGGTGATCCTACTATTCCAACTGTCCTTCCAAATGAAGGTGTTCCCAAGTTTCCATCCGTCGCTCTCTTCTCATTCTCTATACTCTTTTGTTTTTCAGCTTCATCAAGGCTTCAACTAATCGAGTTAATGACTTCCAAAACTATATCTCAACTCTATACAACGTTCCTGAACTCCCGAACACATTTCCAAATAACCCAGTGGTCATCTTCACCTAGCTACGCCACCGACACTTCAAATCTTACCCACCTAAAATGACACGGTTTTCTCCTCCCTTCCTACTCTACATCTTCTAACTCAATCAGATCATCTTCTCTTCAGAAAGCACCCTCCTTCATGTTCACCCCCAATTCAGCAATCAATCCAGGCACGACATCCCACTGACACTACATGCTCAAGAGCTCTCAAATATGCCCCATCTTTTCTATTCCCACGGCCGGTGCCTGAATTCACCCCAAAAGCCTCCTAACTATTCTCCTACCTCTCGACCATTCTCATTCCAGGCTTTACAGTGACCTCATAAAAATACACACCCAGAGACACCATTCCCCAGCACAATCTCAGCTCTCCACCACGCCTGGGGCAAAGTCCTGAGCAGTCTGGAGTTTGGCGTGAGACTGCTGCAAATGGCTCGAGCTGCATCTTTCCTCATGTTTATCCTGCAGAGCAGCCAAAACAAACTACCTACAGGTCCCCAGGTGCAATTCCCTCACATGTCCATGCTTTTGTAACTACTGCAGTATCTCCTCTGTCTGAAATAGCTTTCTCCCTCTGGTCTAACTGGTACACTGGGTCACCCTTCATGACTCACCTCAAGCAACACCACCTCTTTGGATCTTCCACAGCAGTTTTCATATACATACCCAATTGCTTGTCTTAAGATCACATCTCTATGCTCCCACCAAATCACTTACCAACTCCTTAAGGATAAGAATTATCAGGTTTATTTTTACAGCCAAGATGCCCAAGTTCAGGGGGGTGACACAGAAGAATACACATATCCTATATGACTTGGTACAAATATTATCGTGGATTTTTGACGTGCTCTAAGCATAATCTAAACCTCATTTCCACTCTCAGCGCTTTTAGGCATGAGATCAACAAAAGTTTTTTTCCATGCTAATGGAAACAACAGGGCCAAAAGAAGCATATTAGCATATACTTCTAGATACCCAGGTCTCAGCTGCTAGCTTTCCAAAGGTATTACTGGCTTTTTCTTTTTCCAAGAACTGCAAAGATTTCCAGAAGGTGCAAGAATATCACCATTATTATATATCACTGTGAAAACTGTTTCTATCCAAGGATTGAGGAACTGTAACAACTCTCATTCTCTTACACATTTCATTAGCTAGGATACTTTAAGCTGATGTATTGACACTGATCCCAATGCTTCAGGAAAATGAAAAGCAGCTAGTCCTCAAAGGGAGAAGGCAATGGCACCCCACTCTAGTACTCTTGCATGGAAAATCCCATGGATGGAGGAGCCTGGTGGGCTGCAGTCCATGGGGTCGCTAAGAGTCAGACACGACTGAGCGACTTCACTTTCACTTTTCACTTTCATGCATTGGAGAAGGAAATGGCAGCCCACTCCAGTGTTCTTGCCTGGAGAATCCCAGGGACGGCAGAGCCTGGTGGGCTGCCATCTATGGGGTCACACAGAGTCGGACATGAGTGAAGCGACTTAGCAGCAGCAGTCCTCAAAGAACCTTTTACAACTCCTGCCACACTTCAATTAAGTGAATCTCTGTGATTAACACTCAATCTCATACTTAATCTATAATCTTTACAGCTTAAACTTTTTTAAAAATCTAAGTAACCCATCCAGATTTATGTTACAATAATAGAATTGTGCTATTACTTATTACACTTACTGCATACTTACTATACATCATCCCTGTGCTGACAGCAGTGAATGCATGAATTACCCAATCCTCAGAGCAACTCTAGCCTGGAAAATTCCATGGGCAGAGGAGCCTGGTGGGGCCACAAAGAGACACAACTGAGTGACTGAGTGCACGCACACACACACGCACAAGCGTATACACACACACACACACATATACACACCAATCCTACAAGGTAGGCATTACCCGAGCTTGGAAGGTTAAGTAAATTGGCCAAGGACCTAACAGTAACTGGGAGAGCCGAGATTTCAGTCCCTTGTTTCTGGCTTCTAAGCTGCTATCTTTAACCACTAAGCTATCTCGCCTGATTTTACATACCTGGGCTCCCTAAGAGGCTATGCTATCACTTAACAAATCTCTACTGTGTTCTAAATATCTACTGTGTTCCTCCATCTGGGCTTAGCGTCAAGATAATAAAGACAAATCAGACAGAACCTCAGCATCAAGGAGCCAGGGGACTTTAGAGGCAGCAAAGCACCGTGGGCAAGAGCATGGATCCCAGTGACGCTGTCTGGGAGCAAATCCTTGTTCCTCCATGCAGTGTGTGAGCCTGGGTGATTTACATCTCTGTTTCCTCACCTCCACCCTCCTTATTGAGTGACGAGAACTAAGTGAGCTAGTTCACGTGAAAGCACTTTAAAACTGTTATCAGTACACAGTAAGTGTCTAGTAAATGCTGGCTGCTATTATTATCATCATCATCACTGTTATTACTGCTGCTGCTGCTATTAGCATCATCAACCAAAAACTGGTATTTATAATAAAACAATGTGACCGCCCTGGTGGTACAGTGGATAAGAATCCATCTGCCAATGTAGGGGACACGGGTTTGATCCCTGGTCCGTAAAGAATCCACGTGGCATGAAGCAACTAAGCCCATACGTCACAGCTACTAAGACTACACTCCAGGGCCCACGAGCCGAACTAGTGAAACCCACGCACCCTCAAACCCGTACGCCACGACTACTGAGCCCACGTGCTGCAACCACTGAAGCCCATCATCCACCTAGAGCCCGTGCTCCAAAACAGAAGCCACCACCACGAGAAACCTGCATACCACAACGAAGAGGAGTCCCCGCCCACCGCAACCAGAGAAAGCCCGCACAAAGCAACGAACAGCCAGCACAGCCAAAAATTAATTAATTTTTTTTAATGTGTTAGGTACAATACCAAGGGCAACCAAGACAGATACCCTGCAAAGTCTGAGAGGAGGAGATACCCAACCTGAGACTCAGATTGACCAACTGATGCTGAGGTGAGGCGAGGAAAAAGAAGGTGAACGCCTTCTAAGGCAGAGAGAAACGAAATTCTCATGAGGAAAAACAACATGATTTTTCTCAAAGAAATACAAAGATGTGAATTAGTGCTGCTATGGTCTCTGTGAAAAAAATGTGATGAAAGATGAGCCTCAGGAATTGTGAGCAAAAAAAGTCCCAACCGGACACATGCTAAGAAATCTTAACATTTTCCCTGGTGTTTAATGCATATTGAGTCTTTACTACTGGTTTTGTGAACTGAAAAGTCAAACTTGAAATAATTTGGCCATTGACTTGTCAACAACTTTGGTTATACTTGGTCAACAACTTTAGTTATACTTGGTAGGGGCCAGGGGATGAGTGGGTCACAGCAAGCTTTTCAAAAATGAATTTACTTAGAAAGCTGCAGCACAGAAATGCTGTAGGTTAATTGTTTTAATTTGGATTTAGCCTCAAAGTACATGTCAATGTTTATATTACTTGCTTTTTCTGACACCATATTCTCAATATATGTAATTAGAACCACAATGGTGCAAAAGCCACATACCTGAGTATAAGGTGATATAAAACTTGTGATGCATACTAAGCCAGCATCTGCAAACAGCTTAGCTACTTCTGCGATGCGTCGAACGTTCTCTTCCCTGTCTTCAGGACTAAAGCCAAGATTTTTATTGAGACCTTGACGAATGTTGTCACCATCCAAAGTATAGCATGGAATACCATGGCAAACCAAGTATTCCTCCAAAGCCATGCTTACTGTGGTCTTTCCTGCTCCAGATAAGCCTAAAAGTGAACAGTCCACAGATTTCAGATAGAAAATTGAAGATAATTACTTAATAATAAATAATTTTAATCACAGGCTTAATTATATTCATTATTCAAAGCAATCTCTTAGTAACATTCTTATCCAATATTTCTCTGTAAGATTTTACTATGTCTTAGCTAGAAAAACATCTATAATTTAAATATAATAAGCATTTATGTTTTAGTAATTCCTATCTAAATGCAAAGGCATCCCAGAAATCACTGAGCTACAAAGGCTTAACCAATCTGAATATTATATTTGGTTGATACAGATATTCACCAAGTCCTCTCGTTACCACTATTCTAAAGCTGCATGCCAATTCTAAAACAAAGTGATATGCCCAAATTACTTCTGGTGAGGGTAGAAAAAGAAAAGACCTAAGTCAGTGAAATAAATATTAGAAAGTGACCTCTAGATCCCAGAATCAACACTTCCCAAAGGCTATCATGATAAAAGTAACTGAAAATCTAATCCATAACATAATTAACCTAGAAAGAAAAGAATATTCTCATTTCACCTTCTTCTACTAATGATGTTTAGTCACTAAATGATGAGAAGTGAAGGAAAAGGAAAGAGTCTATTTATGCACTAATATGTGCCATCTTAGGGAGTATGTTATTACAGAATTCACAAGTAAGACAGTTATGAGACAAGAGATACTGAAACCTCATGTACTGAAACTCTTGACATGTCAGTATAGAAGGCAAAAAAAGATGATATGTTAAAAGGATCAATATAGCATTAGATGCTTTCTACATTAAAAATGTATATTAACAAGCATAGCAGGTAGTATATTTTGCAACATTGGCCTAAAAGCTTTTTTACAACAGGACATTGCCACCGTCCCACTCACAGGCAGAGTCTATTGTATTTCCCAGCCCTTGAATCTGGGCTAGACTTAGGACTCACCTATAACCAAAAGAATACAGTGAAAATGATGATCCGTGACTTCCAAGACCGGGTCAGAAAAAGCTATTCAGCTTCTCTTTGGATATTTAATTTGAGAGGAGCCAGCTGTTAAACAGGGCTTCCCTGGTGGCTCAGCTATAAAGAATCCACCTGCCAATGCAGGAGGCTCCAGTTCGACCCCTCGGTCAAGAAGATCCCCTGGAGAAAGAAATGGCAACCCCCTCCAGTATTCTTGCCTGGAGAATCCCCTGGACAGAGGAGCCGGGCAGGCTACAGGCCACAGAGTCAGAAAGAATCAGACTCGACTTAGCAACTACACAACAGCTGTTAAATACTCTGAGACCACACGCTGGAGAAATGAGAAGTAGGTGTTCTAGTTGAGAACCCCAGCCAGCTAAGATCCTGGCTGACAAGCAGGACCTACCGTGAAGCTCCTGCGGACACCCGACCAGCTTTACATGACTGGAGCCCAAGCCAGCGCGACTGCAACCAAGCAAGACCCAGAGGGCAACTGCCCAGCAGAGCCCTCCTGACCTCCTTACCCACAGAATGGTGAGCAAATTAAAATGGCTCTTCCTCACCACTAGGTTTGGGGTAACTTGTTACGTATCAACAATAAGTGCACACAGAGGCTGGGGAGACTGGGTTTTTCTGTCCTTTGCTTACTGTTGTTTTAAACAGGGTCTCTGTGCATGCAATTACTTAAACTAAAATGAGGTCACACAGGACCTGGGATGGGCACTAAATCCAGGGACTGGTGTTTTTATAACAAGGCCACATGAAGGCGAAAGCAGACTGGAGTGGTGCACCTACAAGCCAGGGAACGCTAAGGACTGCCAGAAACACCAGGCGCTAGGAGAGGGGCTCGGAGAAGACTGTCCCTCAGAGCCCACAGGAGGAAGCCACCCTGATTTCAGGCCTCCAGCCGCCTCCTAAACTCCTGTTGTCTGAAGCCACTCAGTTTGCAGCAATTTGTTACAGGGGCCCTGGTAAAATAATATACAAATCAACATAAAAATACAAAGAAAGCTGATCTGAAACAAAATCTGAGAAAAGACAGTGTTTCAAGAAAATGGCGTACAAACTTGGACAGGTCTGGTTAAGCTATTGAATTGAAAGAAAAAGAAAGAAGTCATGAATTCTGTATCCAACGATATTGTCAGAAAAAAAAAACCAAAACACACAATTAACAAGCCTGGTCTGGTGAATGTATATAGAATACTGCCCATGTCAGGGGAATGCATTTTCTTTTCAAAAGACAATTATGAAATTGATTACATCCTAGACCTGAAGTACCAATAAAAAAAAAAATCTGATAAACAGTATTTATAAACATCATTAGTGGTAAAATAAAGGGAATATATTAGGTTCAAGAAAAGGAGTACTCAATTTTTTAAAGATCAATCCACCCCAAATTGATCTTTAGATACAACATAACCCCAAACCAAATCCCAACAAGATTTTGGGGGAATTGGTCAAACGGATTACAAAATTCATACAATACAAAGAGCCAAAAAAAAAAAAAGTCAAGATACTTCCAATGAAGAAGGTAAGAAGACTTACTCCACTGAATTTCAGGACTTTATAAACATACAGTAATTAAAACACTGTGGTAATAAAAGAGGAATAGACAAGTAAAGTATACCAGTGGAAACGATGAGAGTTCCCAGAAACAAACCCACACATAAGTGGAAACCTGATCTATGATAGCTGGCACAGCAGATCAAAGAGAAAAAGAATACCCTTATCTATATATTCTCTTAGGATAACTGATTATCTACACGGAAAAAAAAGAAAATGGATCCCTCCCTCACACTAAATACAAAAACCAACCGCAGAAGATAAAGAGCCTAAAAAACCAGATACATGACTTTGCTGGCAAAGGTCCTCTAGTCAAAGCTATGGTTTTTCCAGTAGTCATGTACGGATGTGAGAGCTGGACCATGAAGAAGGCTGAGCCCCAAAGAACTGATGCTTTCGAACTGTGGTGCTGGAGAAGACTCTGAGGATCCACTGAACTGCAAGGAGATCCAACCAGTCCATCCTAAAGGAAACCAGTACTGAATATTCATTGGAAGGCCTGATGCTGAAGCTGAAGCTCCAATACTTTGGCCACCTGATGTGAAGAGCTGACTCACTGGAAAAGACCCTGATGCTGGGAAAGATTGAGGGCAGGAGGAGAAGGGGGCAACAGAAGATGAGATGGTTGGATGGCATCACCGACTCAATGGAGATGAGTTTGATCAAACTCCAGGAGATAGTGAAGGACAGGGAAGCCTGGTGTGCTGTAGTTCATGGGGTCGCAGTCAGACATGAACAACAAAGAGCCTACATGAGAAAAGCAAAACTTCTGAAAGAAAGTATAGGAAAAGTAATAATTCTTCATGAATGCAAAAAAAAAAAAGCTCGTAAGGAGCAGAAAAAAGTCAGATTAGTCACAACATTTAATAGAAGAAAATGGAGTAATGTTTTAAGAATTCTAAGACAAAGAAAGTAGGAACCAAATACATATTTTACCCAACCAAGTTGTCATAAAAGATGGGTAAGACATTCTCAAACATAAAAACTCAGGCAATTTAGAATCTAACAGAAAGCCATCTTACAAAAATCACTTCAAAAATATATACCATAGAAACGTGACTCAAAGAAAGAGCTCATGAGCAGACATGCCATAATAAAAGAACTGATGATTAGGTGGTTAAGGGTGAACCAATTTACTTACAGAACTCAAATACAAACAATTATGTATATTTAAGATTTGGAACAGAATATGTTACAAGCATGCTCAGTCGAGTCTGACTCTTTGTGACCCCATGGACTGTAGCCCTCCGGGCGCCTCAGTCCATGGGATTCTCCAGACAAGAATACTGGAGTGGGTAGCCATTTCCTTCTCCAGGCGACCTTCCCAACCCAGGGTCAAACCCACATCTCTTGAATCTCCTGCACTGATAGCCAGATTCTTTACCACTGCACCACCTAGAAAGCCCATTACAAGTCTAGACAATGTAAACATAACAATTTAACATCAATCTCAACTTAAGAATGAGGAGATGGGAAGAATGCAAAAGTGCCACATACAGAAACATATCACCTATTTACAACGGAAACTTTTAATTTATAAAAACAAAACATGAGAATGCTGCTTTTTGGCAATCAGCAAAAATTTTAAGGATGAGTAATATCTATGTTGACAAGACACTGGAAAACGGACCCTTGTCTACACTAGGAAAATGCTGCTGCTAAGTCGCTTCAGTCGTGTCTGACTCTGTGCGACCCCATAGACGGCAGCCCACCAGGCTCCCCCGTCCCTGGGATTCTCCAGGCAAGAACACTGGAGTGGGTTGCCATTTCCTTCTCCAGTGCATGAAAGTGAAAAGTGAAAGTGAAGTCAGTAAGTCTAAATTTTAGTGGGTTGTGTGGCTGTTAGAGTAAGTGATGCCATCTTGGGCCAGTACAGTTCCTCCTGTCCTTCCACTGACCCTACTCAGGACTAAATTTCACTTCTCTGTCATCAAGAATTTGCAGTTAATAGATACTGTTCAAAGATCATTAGGTCCAGGATGCCTCTATGCTCTGTTAATTCCCAACAATGGTGAAGACCTTAGCTAACATACTCCTGGTACCCGGAAGACTAGTTATCCATTCATAAATATTGACTTAAGAATGCACTTCCTATGTCCAAGCACGTACTCCCATGCCCTAGGTTAACT
Organism: Bos indicus x Bos taurus; assembly: GCF_003369695.1. Classification (NCBI taxonomy): domain Eukaryota; kingdom Metazoa; phylum Chordata; class Mammalia; order Artiodactyla; family Bovidae; genus Bos; species Bos indicus x Bos taurus. The sequence goes on along the minus strand of NC_040081.1, from coordinate 17,704,781 downwards.
ATTAAATTGTCCCAGGGGGTCCCTCAGCAGTGCAGGGTGCAGCTGAGAAAGCTTCCAGATCACTGCCAGATCCCACCCAGTGAGTAGGTTACCCTACAATAAACTGATCCATTGATTAATGGAACTGCCTGCCTTGTTATTCAGTCTCAAGATACCTTCTCAATTCAGTAAGCACTCTTCATTCCCTCTGTCCTCCAACATGGGTAAACTGGGAAGATGCACCAAAATTTTAAATCAAACTCCTAGAAGTGAAAAGATCCATCATTTTTAAAACTACCTCCAAAACCTGGATCAATTTACCCTCTGCAAGACAGACTCTAGAAAAATCAACACAAGACTCAATCAGAGGCCAAAGCAGAAGAAGAGTGAGAGAAAATGTGAAATTCTTCATCGCTCATTCTTTCTCCTCATATGGTCTACATTATTAGCATCTTGAAGGCAGAATCCAGTTCTTATTTGCATGCAGAAGTTAACAGAATGTAAAGTAATTCTAAGATGCATTCTGATTTTTCCCGTTTAACAGCAATTTTACAAAGAACAAGAGGAATTAGCAAAAGAAAATACGTTATTGCTGAGTAGCTATATTATGATGCTCCAGATACAACAGGACTCAAAAATTTAAATATGCTTATTCCCAGGTCAAGGCTGTCTATAATAAACACTGTTTTTGAAAAACTGGTTGAACTCTCTGGACCATACCTGTTAGCCAAACTGTACAACCACGAAAGCCGCCTCTGGTCCCCACCACTTGTCCTCTCTTGTTTCTGCTGACATGGTGGGCTTGATAGGTGACATTAGTTGCTCTCTGCATCCCCTGGAAAAAAGGGGGGAAAAAAGAAAGAATTTTGGTCTACTTGAGTTCCTTAAAAGGTAAACATATATTCCTTGCAAACATACAGTAACTGCCCTATGTAACATGACAAAGGCAAGGAAAAAAGATGAATACTAACAGCTTTTCCTTTCTTTAGAGTACCTGGCACGGTGTCCAGTTCTTTACACACACCAATTGATTCAGTCTGCTGCTGCTGCTAAGCTGCTTCAGTCGTGTCTGACTCTGTGCGACCCCATAGACGGCAGCCCACCAGGCTCCCCCGTCCCTGGATTCTCCAGGCAAGAACACTGGAGTGGGTTGCCATTTCCTCCTCCAATGCATGAAAGTGAAAAGTGAAAGTGAAGTTGCTCAGTCGTTTCCAACTCTTAGCGACCCCATGGTCTGCAGCCTACCACGCTCCTCCGTCCATGGGATTTTCCAGGCAAGAGTACTAGAGTGGGGTGCCATTGCCTTCTCTGATTTAGTCTGCACAGCTCCCCAAAGATGCAGAAAGTCCTACTACTATGGTTTTCCAGATTAAGGTGTTAAACCTGAGAAAAGTTAAATAACCTGCCCCAGTTCCCATAAATTCTGAATGGTGGACTCCAGAGCCCTGTCTTCTCACTCATTCATTCATTTATTCATTCATTCAACCAGTGGTTCGAGGCCATACTTGTACACCAAGTGAACAAAACAGGTTCCCTACCCTCATTGAGCTAATATTCCACTGGGAGACAGACCAATAAAACTTAATTATTAAATCAGAGAGTGACAAGTGCTCTCTGAAAACAGGATAAAACTGGAAAGAGAGATAGGGGGTGACTGCTTCTTTAAACAGGATCATCAGGAAAAGCCTCTTGAGTAGGTAGCATCTGAGCAGATTCCTGAATGAGGTGTGGAAGGGATATCTGCAGGTATCACGAAATGGGTAATGATAAAAAAAAAAAAAAATGGAATGCAACTGTTGTTCTCTCAAATTTTTTTCTTCTTAAACAAAGGCTTACATAGGCTTCAAAGGATCTTAATAGACATTTCTCCAAAGAACAAACACAAATGGCAAATAAGCACGTTAAAAGATGTTCTAGCACATTAGCCATCCAAGAAATTAAAATCAAAACCACAATGAGATACCACTGCACACCCACTAGGATGGCTATAATCAAAAAGACAGGCAAGGGGGCTGCCCTGGTGGCTCAGTGGTAAAGAATCCACCTGCCAATGCAGGAGTCACAGGTTTGATCCCTGGTCCAGGAAGATCCCACGTGCTGCAAAGCAACTAAGCCCGTGCGCCACAAATACTGACGCCTGTGTGCCTTAAAGCCCATGCTCGGCAACAAGAGAAGTCACTGCAACGAGAAGCCCACGCACGGCAGCGAAGAATGGCCCCAGGTCGCCACAACTAGAAAAAAGCCCATAAGCAACGAAGACGTGGCACAATCAAAAATAAGTAAGCAAAATAAAATTATTTTTAAAAAGACACGCAATAACAAGTGAAGTTACGGGGAAACTGGAATCCACATACGTTCACTGATGGAAACGTACAGCCACTTTGGAAAACAGCAAGTCTACAAAACATTACATATGATCACCAAATGATTCCCACTCCCAGATTCATACTCACGAGAAGCAAACACAAGTCCACATGAAACTTGTACATATATGCTCTAACAGCATGATTCACAAAAGCCAATGGGTCAAACAACCCCACTGTGCATCACAATAATTAAACAAAATGGTTTTTTTTTTATTGTATGGTATATCCATATAAGGAAATATTATTTGCTAATAAAAAAGAATGAAGTACTGATACATCCTACAATATGGACAAACCTCAAAAACATTATACTAAGTGAAAGATGCTGGTAACAAAAGCCACATATTGCATAATTCCATTTGTTAATATGTCAACCATCCAGAACAGGAAAATTTAGAGGGATAGAAAGTAGATTAGTGACAGCCTCAGACTGGGATGTTAAGTGCCTTCTAATGGGAACAGGGTTCTTTCCTAGGGTGGTTAAAATGCTCTAAAACTGACTGTGCCGATGGTTGCACAAGTCTGTAAATACACTAAACAGCGTGTATTTACAAATTGTACATTTTAAGCGGGTAAACTGAATGGCAGGCAAATTTATCTCAATAAAGTTGTTTTCCAAAATTGAAAAAAATGAATCATATAGGTTCTGTTTTGCCCTCCCATGGAGCAAAAATATAATTATAGGGTCTTTCCAACAAGTTATGCCTTTGTAAAATAAGTGTCAGCATTCTTTTAATTGGGTGTCTGTATCTGATACTTCGTATAGCTCTTCAACACAGTTTTATTCATCATTCATTCAAAGACATTTACTGAAGGCACACTACATGCCTGATATTCTTCTAGCTTCTGATGAAAATACCTATAAAATCACTGTCCTCCTGAGGCCTTTCTAATCCTCCCTGCCAAGGCAGGAGTTCTCAAAGCCTGGTCCCTAATCAGCAGCGTTGGCATCTCCTGGGAAATGCTGGTGAAGAATCCACCTGCCAAGTCAGGAGACACAGGTTCGATCTCTAGGTCTGGAATATCCCCTAGAGGAGGAAATGGCAACTCACTCCAGTCTTCTTGCCTGGAAAATTCCATGGACAGTGGCGTCTGACAGGTTACAGTCCATGGGCTCGCAAAGAGTCGGACACCACTGAGTGACTGAACAAGCACGCCTGGGAAATGCCAGAAATGCAAATTACCAGAACTGATCCCAGGCAAACTAAGTCAGAAACTTTCGGATGAAGCCCAACGATCGTCATTCTAAAGCCTTCAAGTGACTCCAATGCCAATTCAAGTTTGAGAACCCACTGGAAAAACAGAGGAGGGCAAATACACCAAGATAAATATGGAAAGTATGTAAATTAGAAATAGTATCAAACAGGAGGGGAATGTAAATAAAGCCAAAAATGAGAAGAAGTATCAGAGGAAGGGTGATGTTTAGACAGGGTAGCCAGGGAAGGCTTCAGCCAGAATAAGGCACTGAAGGTCTCTGAGGACCTCTGAGGGAAGCCCCTTCCAGATGGGGAACAGCAAGCGTAGAGAAAAGCAAGAAGTAACGGGGAGCTCCAGAATGACTGCCGGGGAGCCGGAACAAAGCATCTGAAGTCATTTAAAGCCAGAGCAGCGGCCATGACTGTGTGCTTCCACAGCCACATGAGTGGCTCATGTTGACGCATGAAACAGTCAGAGACAGAGGTCATCAAAAACGGGGAACAAACACCCTCCCAGGTATACACACATGGACTTCGAAACGGGACTGTTTTTCCATCGAGATCTTCAACTTCCAGATGTATTCTTATCTAAAACTGGCTAGCCGAAAGAAGTGCTGGAGGTTCAGAATCTTTCCTCATCTCCCTGCACAACTGCCAGGGCTACAGGAGAAAGCACCTCTGTCCATCTGCCTCTTACTGTCCATCACCCATTGCCCTTGGGAGTGGGCGGGATCCTCAGGAGCCAAAAGGACCCCTCCCCCACTAACCATCTCATTAACAGATTGTCTTCCAATAATCACGAAGAATGCTAATAGGGGTCTCCCATTTCATTTCCATTAAACTGAGGAGGCAGACCTAACTTTCCGGCTCTGCATTTCCAGGATTTTAAACAAAACACGGGGTATCAGACAGACATCTGCATCTCTTGGCAAGCAATGGCACCTCTTTCCTGAAGTGTCCAGTTTCAGCTCCCAGCCAGGCAGCCTGGGAGGAGACAGAAGCCGAGTCTGCTGAGAGGGGACACAACAGGAACGGGTGGTGGGGGGCGGGGGGCGGCACCAGGAAGGTGCTGTCTACACTCGTCAGCTGGCTACACTTGCAAAACCTGTTCCACTTGGTCATCTGGTTTGGGGATGTTTTTCCAAGTTACTTTGCTTTAGGGCAAGAAGAAACCTGTATCTAATGAATTTTAATTCATTTTGGCACCATAAAATACCTTCTGCTTTTCTTTTTAAACTGAGTAGAATGTAAAACAAACAAAAACAAAAAACTGAGAAGCTATAAACTGCAGAGGATATGGCTGACAGAAGATACAGGATAAAAGATTGTTTTAATCACTAGGAAAGTATGCTCCCTCCAGGCCTCTTGCCTCCTATGTTTCAAAAAATTCTGGCAGCCAATATGGCAGCCTGGGTACAAGGAGGCTTACTGTTTATGGATGTTTGATATTTTTCATATTAAAAAACAAACCTCCAAAAAGATTTGCCACAATCTCCTAATGCCCAGTTTTTCGGAATAAACCAAAGAACATTTTTTAAATCTATTAGAATTGCAAGATGGTAGGTAGATGCCTGAATTTTACTAAAAATCTAAAGGCCACTTCTTTTTTTTTTTTTAAAGGAATATAAAACTATTTATTGACCACTGTTCACCAGTATTTACAATAAAGTAAACAATATACAGTTGAATAACATTCTGATTACTACAAAGTTATTGTTTTTCTTGGCTTCTGCTGAACTAGTAACCCAAAATACTGAGAAAATTGAGCCTTCATGTAAGGAATGGATTGGAGTCAAGTCTGAAAAAACATGTAGGTCAAGCGTAGATCAGAAAAGTTTGTTCACTCATTTATTCCTGTAGATCATAAACTGCCAATATTTAAAAACTATCCGATTAGGTTTCCATGAACAAATCTGAGACATCCCATGTATCACAACCTTTCCTAAATACAGCACAGAGACTTCAATTTCTTGTAAAACAATGGTTCACCAGAAGGAATCATCAAGTGTCCATTTAATTAAGTTTTGCTTTGCTATATTAAAACATACCACTAGGGCCACTTCCCTTCTTTTCCTTTTCTATCCCACTCTAACCAAATCCTGCCTATAATTCTGCTGGGAAAACTTGACATTAGTGACTAAGGGCCAGGAGTGAGTTATTTCCTTCCAACTCTCCACTCCTGTTCTCAGAGTCTTCAATGGCCCAGTTTCTAGCCACAGAACAGCAAAGTCAGGCTAATTCTTTCCCAACAGTCTGGGTGGTTTGAAGTAATATTTGGCTTGGTGCACGTACAATCAGTTAGTCACTATAACATTTACTGCCCATAGGATTTGTTTGTTGTTTTATACTTTTAGGGGTCTCTTTGTATATAGTTTTTACTTTCTCGGGAGAGTTGGTTGGTCAAGCAGGAAGAGTTACAGATTCTTTGTGTTTTTCACAACCCCCAACCTCTTTTCTTGAGCCTAGTCTCCACTCAGTAAAAGTCAGATATAAGGCATTTAAAGTGTGATTTGTGTTCTCTGTATAACTTGCAAATGAACTGATAACTGACAGTCACAGGTTTTAAGAACAGCAGGACTGGGACAATTCATTTCACGAGAATTCCTTCTCTTTCTCTGATTGAGACTAAAGGACTCGATTGGGACTAAATGACTACCAGGCTTATTAACAGGTTAATTAATGTCAGGTGGCCGCTCATATTTGTGGCATATATCTTCTACACCTGCTGCTGCTGTCCTCAACAGCCACACAACTGACCCTGTGCCCCTTTTTTGACCCACCTTAATTTGCCATGGACAGAGGAGCCTGGCAGAGCTACAGTCCATGAAACAGGAGAAGAATTTTACCAACTAAAACAACAACAAAGCAACAACTTCCACATGGGATGTTTTGTTATTCTATCCACCTCCCTAAGGAACAAACTAACGTCTCCCATGATGATATTTAGAGAATTTCAAGGTTTGTGAGTTTATTCCGATTCTATGAGGATCTCTGCATTTTTAAGTCGAATTTGCAAAGGCACAAAGCATATACCAAATAACAGGAGTAATTCTAGACTTCAACATCTATCACATCCCACCATCCATCTTAAACTGACTGCCAAACTGTGTATTCCTCAAAAGGGAATACCTGCAATGGGCACAGGCACATTTGCTCTACATCCCAACGTACAGTGAATAAACCGGAGAGACGGTGGAGTACCATGTGGACAAACTGAAGAGCACAATGAGAAAAAAGCTTTAGTTCACAGAGTTGCTGATGACTGAAATTAACCTTTTGAACACTAACAAGCCAAACACAAACAGCAAAAGTGAAGCTCATACGTTCCTGGAGGTTAAGAAAACAACTTGTAAAGGCTACACTTAAAACCTTGCTGTCTCAAAGCGTGGTGCACAGCAAAACTGGCAGAGAGCTGGCTGCTTGTCAGAAAGTGAATCTCTGGCCATATCCCGGATCTCTTGAATCAGAGCGAAGAAACTGGCATGTTTATTTGATCACTGATTGTCACGCATGCACTCTGCATATGGCTTGCCAACTATTCTGTTTTACAGATGAAAGAACATTTAAATATTGACTTAATGGATATTTTTTAATGGAATGGCCCTTGCTGAGGCTACTGCTGCTAAGTCGCTTCAGTCGTGTCCGACTCTGTGGGACCCCACAGACGGCAGCCCACCAGGCTCCTCTGTCCCTGGGATTCTCCAGGCAAGAACACTGGAGTGGGTTGCCATTTCTTTCTCCAATGAATGAAAGTGAGAAGTGAAAGTGAAGTCGCTCAGTCGTGTCCGACTCTCAGCAACCCCATGGACTGCAGCCCACCAGGCTCCTCCATCCATGGGATTTTCCAAGCAAGAGTACTGGAGTGGGGTGCCATCGCCTTCTCCGGGAGTGGCCCTTGGGTGACCTCTAATTGGGAAGCCCAGCCATAAGAGATTCCTAAAAAACAGAAATGAGTCTGAGATTACCTACCTGTTGGTTCATTCATTATTTGTTGATTGCTCCCTCCTAGATATGGGAGAAAAATGATCAAGAACATTTCAGGGAAGGACACAAACAATAAACAGATAAAGAAACCTTTATACTGTGACAGGCCCCTGCCTCCCATCAGTGACACTGGGGCATTCCCTACGTACACGAAGAGGATTTAGAGGCTGGGCAGCCAAAAATATACTAATGTCTACCTCAAACCATCTAAGAGTACACATGAAAATCTGTGCATGAATGTTCACAGGAGCATCATTCATACCAACTAGAGTAGAAGAAACTCAAATGTTCATCTGCTAATGAAGGGTTAAGAAAATGTGATACATCCATAAAGCATACCACTATATCATCACATAAAGGAACAAAGTATCCACACGCGCTACACTAGAGATGAACCTAAGAAGTCAGACACTAAAGGTGATACATTGTATGATTTCATTCAGAGCAAAGTCTAGAACAAGGAAATCCAGGGACAAAACAGTAGATTATTGGTTGTCAGGGGATACAGAGAGGGAAGGAAGAAGGTAGAGGATGACTGCTAATGGCCACAGGCTTTCCTGTGGGGATGATGCAAATATTCTAAAACTAGATATTGGTTAGTGATGGCTGTAAAACTGTGAATATACTACAGAGCAATGAACTGAACTCTTTTAAACACATGAGAGAGAGAGAAGGCAAGGATGCAAGCATCAGAGAAACTAGAGAGAAGAAGAACAATGGCTGCAGTCATCTCACCCGATTTCTATATAGTGTCCGATCTTTCCACTAGTTTTATCCAGTTAAAACATACTTAGTAGAGGACTGTGTCCTTGGGAAAGGAAATTTCATAGAAAAAATTACCACTTAGGTGAATGCCAAAAACAGAAACAAAAACAAAAGATACAGCCTCTCCATGTGAACTAATTACTCAGTAATATGTTTCAAAACAATTCAGTGGTGGATTGTATGGTTTTGCTGTCAGTATGCTACAGGTAACTGACTCATCTCAGAGCAAAAGACAGGAACATCCAGGCAGGTGGATAAAAAAATGCTAGCATCAGCTGGACTTTGTTTTAAATGACTAGTTTTGCATTTCGGAGTTACATAATTTACTTCCCCCTTTTCTTACTCAAAGCATAGAAAAGGGTTTCTCAACTTCAACATTAAGACTTTTGGACCCTGGCGCTGGTGATAATTCTTTGTTGAGGGGGCTGTTCTTTGTACTGTAGGATTTTTTTTAGCAGCATCTCTGGCCTCTGCCCAACACATGTCAGAAGCAACCCTGTCCACATAGACACATAAATGTAACAACAAAAAATGTCTCCAGATATTACCAAACACCCACTGGGAGTGGCAAATCTTTACCTGGTTGAGAATCACTGAAGAAGAAAACTATTTCTTAAAGGTCAATATAGCAGAGCCAAGCTGGGGAAGCTTATGTCACATTCCAACTTTAGAGAAGTCACTGTGTTAAGGGGAGGCTAACTGACAGCTGGGTACCCTGAACAGCAGAAGTGTCCAAAACCATGATTCCAAAGTTGCCACCATCTCTCAAAATTTCCTTCCCCAAGGAAGAAAGTAAAAACAAATACACAAATAAGTAGGAAAAAAATGTCAGTAGCCATCCCAGAGTTATTATCTAGACCTGCTCTATCCCATAGAACTTTCTGAGATGATAAAAATGTTCCATACTGCATGGTCCGAAACAGTGGCCACAAGCTTCCTATGAAAATGTAGCGCCTGAAACACAGAATTTTTCATTTGAACTAAATTTAAGTTGCCACAGGTGACTAGTGGCTACCATACTGGACAATGCAGATCTAGATCCTGCCATCCTTCCTGTGCTTGTGGTCAGTCAACAAAGGAGCACACTCTTGGCAGAAGTCCAGCTTTCCTTCTCCTTTAGGCAATTTTTCCAGCAGTGGCTCCCTACCTTCCGGCTCAATACCCGCCCCTGCCCTCAGCCAGGTCCATGCTCTGAAGGAGGAATGTATGGTTTTTCAGATGCCATACTGTTCCACTTCTGCATGCTTATTTCACTTTTGTATCACCTCACTCTTCCTTCAAATCCAGAATGAGCTGTTGGCCTTCTATGAAAGGCTTTGAACAGTATGAGGGACATACTGCTCAGAGAAGGAGAACTGATAAAAGGGAAAAGTATCTCATTCACTTATTTGCTTTTTTATTATTAACTCTCTCCCAGGTAGAATGCAATATCCATGAGAGCCGGGCCCTGTCTGTCTTTTTATGACTGCATCTCCAGCACCTAGGACAAAGGCATACACCAACCAGGTGGTAAATATTTGATGACTTAATAAATAAGAACACCTTAAATTTAACGCCTTAAATAAATAAGAAGGCCCATTTAAAGCAGCAGCTATAGAGCTTTAAATGTATTAACTGATTTAAACCTTGCTATGACCCTATGAGGTATGCCCTGTTAGCTCCACTACAAGCTAGGTTTTATTATCCACATTGTTACATTTGAAGACATTGAGACACAGAGAAGTTAGGTAACATGCCCAAGATTACACAGGTAGTAACTGACAAAACTGTAATTTGAATCCTACCCCATATGGAGCTTACTCTCTTATTTAAGCTGTGCTAAGTTACTAGTAAATTATCTAAGCCTTTTAATATCAGAAGTACCCTAGCTAACTCTGCACCCTAACCTTTATCCCAATCCTGTTATATCAGCAGAAGCTCAGTGTACACACAAAACCTCTGTAATGAAATATGATTACATGGTAACAGCAGAGTGCAACGTAATATGTAATACGGAGGTGCAGAAACAATTCATCCTACACGCTAGAGTGTGTGGACACAGGAGGGCCACCCTGTTTTGGTAAAGGCGTCTGAGGCTCTGAAGATTTCCACAGGTCAACAGGCATTAGGGCAGAAGGAAAAGCTTGTGTAAAACCCTGAGAATGTAAGGTATAGAAAGAAAACTGGCGCTGGACATATGGAGTCATAGGAATCTGGGGAGTGGAGGAGAGAGGCGACTGGAACGGCAGACCAGAACGAGACTGAACGCGCTTCCAGTGCGCTAGATCCCAGACTAATCTGCGGGGAGCAAGGGTCCAACTCCACCATAAAGCAGGCTCGAACAAAGGATCTGGGCCAACGTGAGTCTACAAAATGGGTGAGTGACCCCTGGGTCTGAACCGAGGGCCAACTAACACACACTTTGAAGTGTTTTCCAAAGGCAGATGAAAACCAATCCCAACAGAGAAAGGTTCAAGCAGATGGGGAATGATATTCATTACATCTGATGTTTTGTCAGACTGAGATAAGAGGAGGCTAACAGGGCCCTCTGCATTTTTGATTTTACTATTTTTGTAGGTACATGAAGATACCGCCCTTCTCTCTAAATTCTCTAACTCAAATTTAACCAGCAAATCTTTATTTCCAACCTTCACCTAACTCGAGTCCTACTGGCTATCTACATGTTCCTATGGAGGTTTTAAAATGTGGTTAGTCTGAACTGAGATGTGTGCTAAGTGTAAAATATATACTTGTGCATATTTCGTAATAATTTTGTATTGATTATGACAGTACTGAACTCATTTTTATGCTGAGATGACAGTACTTTAGCTATGGGCTTCCCTGATGGCTCAGTGGTAAAGTACCTGTCTGCCAATGAAGGAGAAGCACGTTCAATCCCTGGGTCAGGAAGATTCCCTGGAGAAAGAAATGGCACCCCACTCCAGTACTCTTGCCAGGAAAATCCCATGGACAGAGGAACCTGGCAGGTTACAGTCCATGGCGTTGCAAAGAATTGGACAAAATGGAGCAACTGAGCACACACATCGCCTTGTTCTACAGACTATCTCTACTAAGAATGCCTGTCCCTTACAGAAAGTGAAGTCACTCAGTCGTGTCCGACTCTTAGCAACCCCATGGACTGCAGCCCACCAGGCTCCTCCATCCATGGCATTTTTCAGGCAAGAGTACTGGAGTAGGTTGCCATTTCCTTCTCCAGGGGATCTTCCTGACCCAGGGATCGAACCCAGGTCTCCCTCATTGTAGGCAGACGCTTTACCATCTGAGCCACCAGGGAAGACCTGTGCAGCATGCTTAATACTGGGTCCACCTCTTACAACCTCTATGATATCTGTGCCTCAGCTTCTTCATCAATAAAATGGAGACACTAACTGGTATTTTCTTGGGCTCCAAAATCACTGCAGATGGTGACTGCAGCCATGAAATTAAAAGACACCTGCTTCTTGGAAGAAAAGCTATGACAAAGCTAGACAGCATATTAAAAAGCAGAGACAAGACTTTGCCAACAAAGGTCCATATAGTCAAAGCTATGGTTTTTCCAGCAGTCATGTACAGATGTGAGAGTTGAACCATAAAGAAGGCTGAGCACTGAAGAATTGATGCTTTTGAACTGTGGTGTTGGAGAAGACTCTTGAGAGAGCAAGGCGATCAAACCAGTCAATCCTAAAGGAAATCAACCCTGAATATACATTGGAAGGACTGATGCTGAAGCTCCAATACTTTGGCCACCTGATGCGAAGAACCTACTCATTGGAAAAGACTCTGATGCTGGGAAAGATTGAAGGCAAAAGGAGAAGGTGGTGGCAGAGGATCAGATGGTTGAATGGCATCTCCAACTCAATGGACATCAATGAGTTTGAGCAAACTCTGGGAGATGGTGAAGGACAGGGAAGCTTGCTGCAGTTCACAGAGTCACAAAGAGTCAGACACGACTGGGCAACTGAACAACAATTGGAATAAAGAGAATAAAGCGCTAACACACGTAACACTAAGGCAGTAAGGGCTAACAGACATATAATGCTATATGCCAAACATTGTCCTAAGCATTTTTCACACATTAACTCCTTTAATTTTCACAATATCCCTGTGAGACCATCACTCCCACTTTCTAGAGGAGCAAAGTAGAGGCACAGAAATTAAGTGACTAGCCACAGGTTACACAATGAGTAAACCGTGAAACCCAGGATCAAGTCCAGGCAGTCAGTTCCAGGATCCTTGCTTTAAACCACTGTCTCTCATGATACTCACAGCAGCAGGAGCAGCAGCATAAACCTGTCTCTTCGCCAGGACTTCTTTCTACATGTGGGCTCTGCTGCTGCTAAGTTGCTTCAGTCATGTCCGACTCTGTACGACCCCATAGACGGCAGCCCACCAGGCTCCCCCGTCCCTGGGATTCTCCAGGCAAGAACACTGGAGTGGGTTGCCATTTCCTTCTCCAATGCATGAAAGTGAAAAGTGAAAGGGAAGTCGCTCAGTCGTGTCCGACGCTCAGCGACCTCATGGACTGCAGCCTTCCAGGCTCCTCCATCCATGGGATTTTCCAGGCAAGAGTACTGGAGTGGGGTGCCATTGCCTTCTCCACATGTGGGCTCTAACAGCATCTAATTTCTTCAGCAGACCAGTCCCTCTGGAATACCAATTTCATCATGTGTTGGGAACTGGAAAGGTGTGTGCATTCTCTACACATGTGGCTATCAGGTGATGTATATGAGAGGGAAAGATGATGGGTGTTCCCTATTGGGGCAAAGAAAGATTTACAAGGCCATAAAATTAAAAATTCTAGCTTCATCAAAAATCTCTCACAGAATCTAGTCTCAACTCAGCAGCCAAACATTAACAACTATATAGCGTAGCCCCAGACTGCTTATTTAATCTTATCTCCAGTCAACAAAAGCCCTCCAGAGTATATTAACAGGTCTCTTCATTGTTCCTAGAGTAAATAACAATTGTTATTATTATTTATAGTAGTTATATTACAATAAATAATATAAATTATTTTTGTTCCTAGACCTTAGTCATACAGCTTCCCTCTACCTCAAAAACCTAAGCATACTTCTCCACAAAAGTGAAAGTTGCTCAGTTCTGTCCAACTCTTTGCAACCCCATGGACTGTAGTCTGCCAGGCTCCTGCGTCCATGAAATGGGTGGGTAGTCATTCCCTTCTCCAGGGGATCTTCCCAACCCAGGTCTCCCTCATTGCAGGCGGATTACTGTCTGAGCCACCAGGGAAAGCCTCTCTTCCATAAATCCTCTCCAAAACATCCAGACTAAACTAATCTCTCCTCTAAATTGTGATCAAATAACTGGGCCTGTAATGATATATTCATCACCCAGCAAATGCCAACTACAACCCCAACCAGGCCATGACCAGCTGGAAGGCAAGCACCGAGTTCCTCATTTCTCATCTTCTCTGAGGACTTCTACAAACACATGCACTTTTTGGCAAGTGGAACAGTAAATGAGTTACAGACGGTGTAGCTGAAATAACCTGTAAATACTCTAATTTAACCAACCCTTTGTCCCTAACCAGGAAATACCTCAGAGTAACAGGAGCAGTATCAATAATTGCATAGCAGTGGTATCACTGACCTTTCCAAATCATTACCTTCTTTACTCCTCAAAACTGTCTAGAGAAGTACAGGCTATTATATCTTTAAGTCAGCTGAGGTTTAAAGAAGTCGAGTGTTTTCACTCAGGATCAAACAACTACTAAAGAGCAAAGTTGGAAACAGAGACCAGACGGTAGTCCAGGGCTCCTTCTCAATGTTCGAATTTACCTTTTATCTCCTCTCCCTCCTTATCACCTAAAGGAAGAGTGAAGTAACTTAGAAGGAGAAAGGAATCGGGGTGAGAATCCTTGGTAACCTCAGAAATGGTAAATTAATGACTTGAAATGAACACTTGTCTGAAATGGCTTTTTTTTTTCTTCGATTCACCAACGGTAATGATGACTTACAAGGCTGAATTTAAACCTCAAGATCTTGCTGTACTGTGAAAAAAAATTTCCATCCAGACTTAAAACCAAGGCCTTTCCGGCCTCCAGAGTTGGGCAACACCTCCCCCACCCTACTCCCACCTCACTTACAAAAGCTTAGCTTATGGCAGTTTCTTAGCAAGAATAATTAAGGAAGGAAGCAACCTTCTGAGGAAGAACATTTCCCCATCAAAGCCAACTGGCAGTCCTTGCTAAACGTTATAAACCGTTAGTTTCCCCCTACATTTTAGTTTCCATGTTATTTGTCAAATATTCCAATTTAACACCGAGTCACAAAGAACCTCAGTTCAGGGCAGTCTCAGCTCATGAATGGCCACATTGTTGGGTACTCTCCCTTCATGTTGTAAGTCAGAACTGGAAAGACATGGAGATGGACCCAAACCTGGGCTAACTGCACTGGCAGAGCCAAGAAAAATCAGGAATGCACCAAAGGCGCCGGCCTCCGCTTCCTCTGCAGATCTTCAGGCCACTGGAAGGGATGCGGGCAGCTTCCCCTCGCCGGAGGTTTCAGCAGCCGCCAGCTCACTCCCGAAAGATAGTCCTCGAGGTCTCATCCGAGCCGTGGAGCTGGAGAAGCGGGCGTTCTTCCCACGGGCCGTGGTTCCGACTGCCTGCAGAGCCCAGCCCGAGACCCCCGCCCCAGCGACGCCACGCCACGCCACCAGGCACCACCCACCGCCCCTGCTGGAAGGCGCCGCGGCCTCGGGTACCCTCCCCGATTCTCCAAGCAGGATGCAGAAGGAGCGGACAGTGGCTCCAAATGGATCTGCAGCCGGAGCCTCTCAGAACCTCCTCCGCACATCTGCTTCGACTCACCCAGTTCTGCGCGTTATTGCTCAGTTTGACTTTCTTGCACAGGCTACCGGGGACCTCCATGGCTACACAGCGCGCGCGGATACCGGGATTCTCAGCGCTGGGAGCGAAGCCAGAGGAGCTGAGGCCGGCGGGGGCGGGGCGGGAAGGCGGGGCCTCCTCGCGACGGAGCTGACACGCGCTGTCGTACGCACGCGCTCGTGCTCGTGGCTCTGACTACGCGCCGCGTCGGCCGCGCCTCCGAAATGGGTCCGGGGCAGAGGTGTGTGGGGTGGAACGACCAGAGGCAGGAGTTGGGGGCGGGCTTCAGGGCGCGCACCGACGCGAGCGCGCAGGACGCTCCTCCCCCTTGATTCTGAGAAGGGGCGGAGCCTGAGAAGGTAGTCGTGGAACTTCCCCGGTCCTTCCCCGGCTCGCACCTTGCGCTGCGCATGCGTGGAGGCTGGAACCCGGTCCCAAGCCTCCACCTAGAGACAAGGTACCAGACTCCCAGCTCTTGGAGGGTTTGGCTCCCTGTTGCTGTTTACTGGAAAGAAGAAGACGTTGACGTGGTCTCCCGCCCCTGTCTTTTCCTCCATAAGCCCGGTCACCAGTTTCCTATCTTCCAAATCTGTGTTCATCTCGGCTTGGGCACATATAAAAAGGAATTTTCCAGCATCTCAAAGAGAAGATTGAACAGCTTATTGTCCACACATTCCGCTTCGTTTTCAAATTCTGCCCAACAATTAAAAAAAAAAAAGTCAATACACCATCAGTAGTTAACATCTCTTCTGGTTTCTGACAGGTGCCTCCGTCCCCACTAGAAGACATCTCTTGAAGAGATTTCTGTCAGGTACTTCTCACCGGCTAAGTCAAAAAGGGGCATGTATTTTATTAGCTTCTCATGAAATCCTTAGAGGAATGAAATCCAGGCTGAGGAAGAGCCCTTGGTTACCACTAAGTAGAATGCCCATCTGTAGAGGACATTTTCAAACTCACATGAGAATTCCGTGGCTACTTCACCTGAGGATGGGCTGGGGGTGGAGGGAGCTTCCTCTGGGAGTTATCTTCCTTTCCACCTCTGTGGACAGAGGAGCCTGGCGGGCTACAGTCCCTGGGGACGCAAGAGTCGGACTCGACTTAGCGAATAAACCACCACTCTCAGGGCTTTTCCGTAGCTGTTTGCCGCGCTTCCCCATAACCCAGTGCCCTCCCCCACAAGCGCACACCAATCCCTAAGACCTGACGTTACTGCCTCTTTGTTGGAGGACAAAAGGAGATGAAAAATGCCCACCAAAGTGAGCAGGTATCTTGCAACTGAAAAAAATGAGACAGGCAGCTCCATGTAGTCAGCGAAAGTGGAAGTCGCTAAGTCCTGTCCGACTCTTTGCAACCCCATGAACTGTAGCCCACCAGGCTCTTCTGTCCATGAAATTCTCCAGGCCAAGAATACTGGAGTGGGTTGCCATTCCCTTCTCCAGGGGATCTTCCAGACCCAGGGATGGAACTGGTTTCCAGCTCTGCAGGCAGATTCTTTACAGTCTGAGTCACCAGGGAAGTCCATGTAATCAACGGAATTGTTTATTATTCAGTAACTTACAGGATGGGATCAGAAGGACTATGATCCAGAGGCATTTGCAGTTGCACTGCATACGCTGCTGAGGGCCCATTGGGGCAGTTTTATAGTTAGCCAAGGGAATGGGAGTAGTGCTTAGAAACAGGAAGTGCATTCCTAAGTCAAGATTTATATACGGCTAACTAGTCTCCTGGGCTCTGGGAAAATGTCAGCGAAGGTCTTCATCATTGTTCAGGGACTAAGACAGCATAGAGGCCACTGGGTCCTGAAGTGAAAGTGTTAGTCGCTCAGTTGTGTCCAACTCTTTGGAACCCCATGGACTGCAGCCCACCAGGCTCCTCTGTCCATGGGATCTCCAAGCAAGAATACTGGAGTTGGTTGCCATTCCCTTCTCTAGGGGATCTTCCTGACCCAGGATCTTCAAACCCGGGTCTTCTGCATTGCAGGCTGTCTCTTTACTATTGGAGCCACCAGGGAAGCCACTGGATCCTAATGATTATTAAATAGTATCCATTAACTACAAAGCTCTTGATGACAGTAAAATGATTTACTGCAGAGTACAGTCCTGGGTAGGGTCAGTGGAAGGATAGGAACTTGTACATGCCCAAGTTGGCATCAGTTAAGCTGACAGTCATACATTCTTAATAGTTAGCAAACCAGTCCCCTGTTTATTTACCCTACTGCTACTGTCCTGTGTTAGGCCTTCCCCATATGCAGGAAGAATCACAACTAATCTCTGTAGATAAGCATCTTGTGCTTCTACTGCCCATGCACACCGTTCTTGTCATTGCTATCAGAGTAGTGTCTCTAAAAATTTGATCCTCAAATTGTCGATGGTTCCTTATAGCTTTTTCCTTGGAGATTCTTCATTTACAGTCTGTACATAGAACTTAATTTCAATGAATTTCTGAACTCTGCCAATAACAGAATGAGTTTGGAAGAGGATCCCAAGCTTCAGATGAAAACACAACACCATATCTGGAATCAGCCATTTCTCTAAGGAGACCCAGGATTCCTGGTTTTCAGAAGCAAATGTTTTTTAGATATCACAATCTAGGCTTCCAGGAGTGTTTAATGCTTTTGAGTTAGTCAATATTTATGGACTTTTTCAGGTAAAATGTATCATAAGTTTACATTGATACTATCAATTCAAATTTATTATTTCAGACATCATGCAAATGAACCTGAAACAACTTGTCAAATCCAAAACAAGGAATTGTCAAAAAAAAAAAAAAAAAAACCAGTATGATTATGTAAAAAAGACTCAGAAGCCAAACAAAAGAAGCTTTCCTCTGTCAAAATTACCCAATTAGGGACTTCCCTGGTGGTCCAGTGGTGAACAATCTGCCTCCAGTGCAAGGACACAGGTTCGATCCCTGGTCCAGGAAGATTGCATATGCCTCAGGGCAACTAAGCCCATGCACCACATCTACTGAAGCCCAGACACCTAGAGCCCATGTTCCACAACAAAAGAAGCCACCACAGCAAGAAGCCTTCGCACTACACCTGGAGCGTAGCCACCACTCGATGCAACTAAAGAAAGCCTTGCATAACAACAAAGACCCAACACAGCCAAAAATAAATAATTAAAAATAAAATCACACAATCAGAGGACTGAAGGGGGTAAAATCTATAATGTATTGAAACAAATCAAATACGTTCAAATCTAAATGTTCATAATGATAACAATCTAAAAAGAACTCATTGTAATCCTTGGAAGATGCTAATAAACCTACTCATTATTTTGAAAACTGACAAAAGGAAAATATTAAGCATTTGCTAATTGTACCATGCACTAACTGTAAGTCAGGTAATGAAAAAGCTGATGAGAGCAATTTTTTGTTTGTAGACATACAGCTAATAAATTCAGAAAGAAATATAAGTTTGTAATATCATTGTATACCATTAAATGAAATAATAAAGACAATGATCATCAATGGCTGCTAAACATTAGAACTTTTTTGCTTCCTGAAAGTATTAATACCCCCAAGAAAGTCAAATCTGATTCTAATAAAGTCTTCAGGTTACATCAATTTATAGTTAATGCAGAGTAAAGAGGAAAATGTAAAATCAGCATAAATACAATCAGTCGAGTCCAAACTGTGGAAAACTCTACATCATAAATGACCCGACTCTTCAGTAAGTCAATGGTTGGAAAAAATAAATAAGGAAGAACTAAACATTAAAACATAACATGAAAAATAAGCAATTGAAATACATAAACTTACTTGAATACTGCTTCAAACAAAATCTTTTTTAACACAGGAAATTTAAAGAGTCCCTAGACTCTTGATATTAAAGACTTAACTTTTTCTGTTGTGATAAAAGTGTTGTTATCATTAAAGGAGTAATTTTAGAGATACATATTGAAAGATTTACCAATGAAATGGCAATGCCAAAAGTATTCAGGAAACAAAATTGGGCTCCTGGATATTAAAAACAAGATAGCAGGAGTGGAAGAAAGGTGTCGATATCTTTCAGATGCAGAGCAAAAAAAACCCCAAAAAAACCCCAAAAGATGAGAAATATTGAAAGAACAGTCTAGAAAATTTAAGATTCAAATATTAGGAGTTGCAGAAACAGAAAGTTCACCAGAGGAAATAACCAAGAAAATTATTCAACAAAATTTCCTGTCACTGAAGGATTTCAGAGCTTCCCAGAATGTCCAACTAAACGGATAAACATCAAGCACACAAAGCACAGCACTGTGAAATTTCCAAACACTGTTCCCCAGTGCTCTGAAGTTGTTTGGAAATCCTACAAGCTTCCAAGGAGAAGGAGAGTTCACAAACAAAGAATGAGGAGTAAAAATGGACTGAAGCTGGCTCTCCCCACAATGAATGGCTGAGAGAAATACGGCTGGGGTGCTCCTCAGCCCTACAGAGCTGGCAGGGGTGCCTCTCCCACCCCACCTCTGCTGTCTCCCTCATACACTTAGCAGTTGATAAAAAGCAGACTCCACAGTCTTTTAATGCAGAATTTTTTTTCTCAAGAGGAAAAAAATAGAAACTGAAGCTGTCAAGAAAAACACCAAGAGCTAGAAAACAAATGCTCTAAAACAGAAAGTATTTCCATGAAGAAAAAAAAGAAGAAAAGAAAAAATGTTTCCAACGTAGAATTTGGAATTATCGTACACCCTCTCTTAAAGAAACCTGGGGGATATGCTTCACTTAAATAGAACGAGGAAAAACATAGCATTCAGAGAATAGGAGCTCCCACACAGGAAACAGCTGGAGGGAATTCTAATGAAGGGAGATCCCGGGATGACCGCTATGGGGTCTAGAGGATAATCATCCAGAAGCTTCTTCATGAAGTTAAAAAATCCTTGGAGAGCTCGGTTTAGGAAGATGAAATTGATAGCGCATCCGATGGGAGTGACATACTGAAAATAATTTAGACAGCTGACATAGTTTGGGATTGCTAAACTGCTGCTAAGTCACTTCAGTCGTGTCCGACTCTGTGCGACCCCATAGATGGCAGCCCACCAGGCTCCCCTGTCCCTGGGATTCTCCAGGCAAGAACACTGGAGTGTGTTGCCATTTCCTTCTCCAGTGCATGAAAGTGAAAAGTGAAAGTGAAGTCGCTCAGTCGTGTCCGACTCTTAGCGACCCCATGGACTACAGCCCACCAGGCTCCTCGGTCCATGGGATTTTCCAGGCAAGAGTACTGGAGTGGCGTGCCATTGCCTTCTCCGAGTTTGGGATTAAATTAGTGATAACTCCTTAGAAAACCAAGTCATCAGAAAAGATAAATTTATTGCATCCTTTCTGTACAAACTGTATTTCAGGGTAATAAAATAATTGATAAGGAAGGGAAAGTTCGTATGGATAGAATTTCGGCTAATAAATGCAGAAGGAATACTGGCATTTTTAAAAAAATCACCATTTTAAACATCTTACCAGGTAAATGATATGACCAGGCAGTAACCATTAGTAACTGATATAAGTGTTAGGTGAAAGATAATGTGATGGCTAATTTTGTGTCAACTTGGCTGGGCCGAGGGGTGCCCATATGCTTGGTTAAACATTATTCTGGGTGTGTCTGTGTTTCTGAGTGATATTAACATTTGAATCAGTAAGACAGTAAACTAGGTTGCCGTCCCTAATGTGGGTGATCCTCATCCAGTCAGCTGAAGGCCTGAATAGAACAAAATGATGTTTCTTCTACAACTAAAAGGGAACTCCTCCTGACTTTCTTCCTTGAGTTGAGACGCTGGCCTTTTTCCTGTCTTCAGAACTGAATTGAAACATTGGCTCTTGGGTCTCGAGCTTGCTATTTTTCATGCTGGAATATACACCATCTCCTCCTCCTCAGACATTTGGACTTGGTCTGGAACTGCACCATCTGCTGTCCTGGGGCTCCAGCTTACTGACCTCAGATCTTAGGACTTCTAACCATCCATGATCAGGTGAGCCAGTTCCTTATGATAAATATCTATCTGTCTATCCTACTGGTTCTGTTTCTCTGGAGAACGCTGACTAATACAGGTAGGCAAGGGAACTTTATAATGGAGACATGAGCCTGACACCACCTGTAGCCTCCTATCAGTCTTAGCATCTCTAAAATTGAGACAGCAGATATCAGGCACCCTAAAAAGTGATGTAACAGGAAATACCCAGCACTATTGTTTTAGTTTGGATTTTTAAAGAAGCAGGCATGGAAAGACAGATTCAAGTGCAAGTCATTTATTTGGGAAGTTATCCCAGGCAACACCATTGGTGGAGTGATACAGAAACAAGAAGGTAGTCAATAAAGAGTGTGCTATCAAGCATTCATTGTGGGAGACTGGAGCTTATTTTCAGCAGGGAACTCGGAACTTGAACTTCAGAGTTCTGAACTTTGAACTTGTCCTTCAGAGTACATCACCTGAGGGAGAGAGCTAGGGCATTTATACAACTCCCTTCAGTCATTACTTAAGGACTGCTCCCAGGGAGTAGTCATTCTGGTACTTTTGGATTGCAGTACACCTCAAGAGAGAGGACACTAGTCCCAAAGAAAACTCTTACGGAAAGAGATGGCAGTGTGTTCACAGGTGGAAGTCAAAATAGCCTGCTCCACAGTAGTAAGGGCTGAGTGGATGTAGATGGGCACCAGAAGTGTCTGCTAGAGCCACTTATGAAGTCTTCTTTTTTAAAAAGCATATTTCTATACTATCTCTTTTTTTATGTGAGAATTCTTCTTTTTAAGAAGACAAAAAAATTTTTTTTCAAAGAAAACCATATATATCCACTTAAAAAAAAGAATAGAGAACAAAAAAAAGAAAAAGAAACTGTCTCTAGAAGAAAAATATCATGCTGGAAAGGAAGACTAATAATAGTTTTACTACATGGGTCAGCTCTAAATCACACGTAGACATAATAATGTAAACTATAAACATAAATATTAACAAAATTGCGCTATGACTAGCTGAAGAGGTCGAGGGGATAAAATTTGTGTGTGTGTGTGTGTGTGTGTGTGTGTGAGTGAGTGATGGTGATAGAAGAGGAGAGATAAATCCTCATTTTCCATAGTGAGAGGATAATAGATATTGTGTAAAACATAAAGACCAAGAATAGCAATGTACCTATTGTTTCAAGGGAATTCCAAGGAAATTCACTAAAAGACTTGAGTAGTTGCCTCCAGGGAAGGAAACTGGGGGAGTAGGGGAAGATGACTAAGGATTTGCTCTCTGTTTTAAAATTCCTTAAACGATTATTTGACTCTATTAGGATATATCATTTTGACATATGCATGCAAGAAACGTTTTTTGGAAAGACTGAATTAGAAGTCAAATGAAGTGAGCATGTGAGAACAGCTCTTAAGATGTTTGACTTGAAAAAAGGAGCAGAGACATGGGATATAGTTGAAGGATAGTACAGAATCAAAATAAGATAATTTAAAAAGAAAGGAGAAACTAAATTGTATGCTGATGAGAATGATCCAACAGAGGGGGGGGGGGGCGGTAACTGATGGATGGAGGTCCTTGTGACTGAGAATCCAGAGCACAAATAAAGATGGACCTTTGATGGACAGTAAGTAATTTATGCAAAATAAGCTAAAAGGAGAAGAGGGGCAGAGATGCCAGTCCATTTGTATAGGTGGTGGGAAGATGAGGGAATTTCCACCGAAGGCTTTTATTTTCTCATTTAGTATGAAGCAAGACTATTAGTGAGAGAGGACCATACTTTAAGAACTATTGCTCTAAGTAATGGGTGGGCATTCCTGAGTATCCATAACTAAGTAATTAACTGAAGACATTAGATCTCTCGTGTAATTTAACTATATATTTCAAATGTCATCAAAACTGAAAAGAAAAAAATTAAATATTTTAAGCTAAACTGAGGAGGTATAAAAGTTAGGAAACCTGGAGCAAAGTGTATTTTAACCCTTTGGGTACACAGGTTCCCTCAGTGAAAGAGTAATAGGTAAGTAAGCTTGGTAATATTGTTAAGTCATTTACCCTGGTGATATCAGAGCATCAGTCTTAGGAGTTCTGGGAGAATTGATGCCACACAAGCCAGAGATAAATGACCATTAGAGTCTCAGTCACCCTCCACATTCCATTGTTAAATCCTTACCAGCTGAGGAACTGGTGTAGTGGTTGAGAAGCAGCCAGGAATGTTTGGTTTCCATCTGGAGGGAATCACCAGAGATTCAGGAAAGTTCCTTTAGAGTCTCTGGGACTTGTGAGAAGATTTCTAATTCATTTGTAGAGTGAACAAAATACTGCTCTGTTTGCCTCTAGTCAAAGCAGTTCCATCTTCTCTATATTTTATTTGTGGAGAAAATACATGAAGATAAGTAAATGTCTTCTCCACCAGAGGGATTTTATTGAATAAAGAAACAAGCCTTAAAGAAACCTTGAATCATCACTTATCAATTTCATCTGAAGCATTTCCTTGTGGCTAACTTTTCTTTTTTCCTTAGGAAAAAGTCCCCAGATAATGGATTTCATAAGACCAGTTGCTAAAGATTATGTTTTAAAATTGTGGCTTATTCATAATTCAGAGGAGATCTTCGGAGTGAGTGGAAATAACTTGCTAGACATCTAGGTTTTCTACTAAATATATGACTTTGGGTAAATCATGCAAATTCTCGTGGGATGGGGGAGCAGCTGGATATATTTATCTCAAAAGATTCTTCTTCTAAAATTATACTAGGTTAATTTGTGTGTTATCTATACCTGTAAATAATAATTTAATCAAAACCACAAATTGTCTTTAAGTACCTTACGTTCTGTAAAGCACTGTGTTAATAATTTCTGTATGTTAAAGTAGCTAAATAGTGAGTAATAGAATACAGCACCAAACACAGCACAGATATTTTCCCTACATTCTTTCAACATAAATATTGAGATTCATTCATATTATTGGGTGTGTCAGTAGTTCATTCCATTTTATTGATGGTTGGTAGTACTTCATTGTATGTTGTTATGATTGGGTCAAATTGACATTTGTTAAGTGGAACATAGGGTACTGGATGAGTTGTGGCTCAAGTGCAAACAAGAGAAACTGAGATAGAGAAGTTTATTACTCACGGGTCCTGAACAAAGTACATGGCACACCTTGAGGGGCCACACTGGCAGGTCAAGGCAGGGTGCAGCACATGCCTTTCTTAGGGTTTGTGGGTGAGTGTTTTGGGGTCAAGGCTGTGTTGCTTAATTCAGTGAAATGAATGAGGTTTTGGAGAAGGCAATGGCACCCCAATCCAGTACTCTTGCCTGGAAAATCCCACGGACGGAGGAGCCTGGTGGGCTGCAGTCCATGGGGTTGCTAGGAGTCGGACATGACTGAGAGACTTCATTTTCACTTTTCACCTTCATGCATTGGAGAAGGAAATGGCAACCCACTCCAGTGTTCTTGCCTGGAGAATCCCAGGGACGGGGCAGCCTAGCGGGCTGCCATCTATGGGGTCGCACAGAGTCGGACACGACTGAATCGACTTAGCAGCAGCAGCAGCAGCAGCAGCAGCAGTGGGTATTTTGCGCAAAGTCAAGGTCTTCTTTGGCCAGAGGGGACATCATTTCTCCCGGTGGAGTTCCAGGCACTTTCCCTCTGCTCCTTTCGGAGGGTATTGTTCTCCATCCTACATTAGCTTCCTACTCGCCTGTGCTCAGGTGGACTTCCTGCCACCCGTGAAGCTTTTCACTATGGTAACTCTCTCCTCTCTTGCACTCCACTCCTTGGAGGTTGGATTCCCAGCGCCATTTCCTTAACTCAGGGGAATTCCTGGCCTCTGGGGCTCCCCCTTCCTGCACTGTAGCCTCAAAGCTCTCTCCTAGTTAAGCCAAGGCAATTATAGGCCTTACTTATTTCCTCATCTCTCAGGAATCACTGCCCTGAATTTCCTGGTATCTACTGTCTGAAAACCATTGTTTCATATATTATCTTGTTGGGTTTTTTAAAACCTGTTTCAGGTGGGATAGTACATCCAGTCTCTGACAATGTATCTGCCCAGAAGGAGGAGTTGCTTGTATGCGGTTACTTCTATAGTCACAACTTCTTTGCCTTTTTCCCTTTCACCGTTTAAATGTACATCCCTGGATGGTGTAATTTAATATTACCAATTTCAAAAGTATTATACATCTCTAAGACTATTTTAGTCTGTAAATTTACTTCTCCATCCTCGTCAATTCCTTACAGTGTCACTACAGGGAAGTGTGGTGCTGAACTAAGTAAATTTGGAAAAGAGTAGAATCTGTAAAACCAAAGGCCAAAGGAACTACACATAAGCACTGTACGCTAGTTGATAAAGCCATTCCGTACGAGTGTGTGATGAATAATTCTGATGTTACTGTACATGTACAGTGGAATTAAACAAGTAAATGGGTGGCGCAAAGTGGGAGTCAACTTTCATTACACATAGATCATCGTTGATAGATTCGTGTATGTGCATAAGTGATGTGTGCATAGATGGTTCTTTGCTTTGTCAACTGAGAAAGCTCTAAAGAAACAACACTCCACTCATCATAACAAGTATACCTAACGCCCAGATCTTGGTTTCTTATGCCACTTGCAATAATAGTAACCAGAGTTCCTTGGAATAATAGCTGACCTAAAGACTAGCAAAGAAATATACAAGATGAGCCTGGAGCATATCATGACAGAAAGTGAGGGAGTACAAAAAACAAAGCAAAACAAACACAGCAAAATACCACATTCATGTCATTCTGTCCAAGGAGCACAAGAGCCAAGTGAAAGAGTTCCCATGGCCGAAGATGGAACAATTTGAGCAGCAGAGCAAAGTAGTATTGGATTATCACAAGTATAAAATAAATATCTATGAGTCCATATTGATACATAAATAATTGAATAAATAAATAAATGGGAGAAGAGATATCTCCCATGAAGAAGAATTCCAAATAATTTAAGTCTCAAGGTCAGGGACCATAAATCTTCACTCCTTAAATGTGGGCTATGCATACCTCCTTCCAGATGTACATTATGGAAATAGAGAGAAAAAAAAAAAACTTTACAGCTAGTAAGCTTGACAAATGCTACCTCAGTCAGGTAATCAAGATTGACATCAACTGTGATAAGTCATGTTGATGGTTGGTAGTCTTAATGTGATGTGATGTGATGAAAATGACCCTTTACCTCTGTGATCTTCCTCCAAAACCCTTGGCTCCAATTGAATCATGAGAAATACATCAAATTCCAATAGAGGGATAACCTACAAAATACCTGACCAGTACTCAAAACTGACAAGATAATCAAAAACAGGGAAAGTCTGATGGCCAACAAACACATAAAAAGATGCTTAACACCAATCACTGTTAGAGAAGTGAAAATCAAAGATACAATGAGGTATCAACTCACACTAGTCAGAATGGCCATCATCAAAAAATGTACAAACAATAAATGTTGAAGAGGGTGTGGAGCAGAGAGAACCCTTTTGTACTGTTGATAGGAATGTAAATTGATGCAGCCAGTATGGAGAAAAGTATGGCAGTAAAAAACTAAAAACTACCATATGACCCAGAAATCCCACTACGGGGCATGCACCCTGAGAAAACCATAGTTCAAAAAGACACATGTACCCCAATGTTCATTGCAGCACTATTTACAATAACTAGGACATGGAAATAGCCTAGATGTCCATCAACAGATGAATGGGTAAAAAAGATAACGGTTCATATAGACAATGGAATATTATTCAGCCATAAAAAAGAGTGAAATTGGATCATTTGTCATTATGTGGATGAATGTAGAGTCTGTTATACAGAAAGTGAGTCAGAAAGAGAAAAAGAAATATATATTAATGCATATATATGGAATCTAGAAAAATGGTACAAATGAACCTATTTGCAGGGCGGGAATAGAGATGCAGATATAGAGAACAAACACGTGGACACAGGGGAGGGAGTGGGAAGGGGAGGGGAGGAGGAACTGAGGGCGTAGCACGGACATATACACTGCCATGTGTAAAATAGATTGCCAGTGGGAAGCTGCTGTAGACCACAGGGAGGCTCAGCAGGGAGGAGACATATGTATACTTACAACTGGTCCCTGTTGTTATACAGCAGAAACTAACACAACATCGTAAAGCAATTATATGCCAATTAAAAAAGAAGGAAAGGCTGAGTCACTGTCACAGCCAAGAAGAGCCGAAGGAGGACATCTAGGACAGCTAAATGCAGTGTGATATCCTGGATGGGACCCTGGAGCATAGAAAGAAATTAGGCAAAAACTAAGAAAATCTGAATACACTGTGCACTACAGTTAATAATAAAATATCAGTATTTGTTCATTAGCTGTAGCGCCGTACCCTGTAAGGTAAGTGTTAACAATAGGGAAAACTGGGTGTGCAGGTATTTGTGAACTCTCTGTACCATGTACTTAATTTTTCTGTAAATATAAAGCTGTTTTAATAAAATGAAAGAATCCTGACACCATAGAGCAAACATGCTTCTTTCTTGTGCTAAATTCCAAATGTGGGGCTTCCTTGACAGTCCAGTGGTTAAGGATCCACCTGCCAGTGCCGGAGAAGGCAATGGCACCCCACTCCAGGACTCTAGCCTGGCAAACCCCATGGACGGAGGAGCCTGATGGGCTGCAGTCCATGGTATCACTAAGAGTTGGACATGACTGAGTGACTTCACTTTCACTTTTCACTTTCATGCATTGGAGAAGGAAATTGCAACCCACTCCAGTGTTCTTGCCTGGAGAATCCCAGGGACGGGGGAGCTTTAGTAACCAACTAAATTTGTCACCAGAGCCCCAGCTTCGCTGGTATCCATGTGCTTTCTGCTTCCACCTGTCACCTCCCTTCCGTAATTAATTTCCTTATTCCTTTCTGGTAGTCAGTGAGGGAAAATAACATGTCCTGAACTGACTTTTCAGTATGTATTTCTGAGACTCTTAATAGAAAAAGTCTCAGTCCCATCTGGTTTCTTTTGTAGCTATTAACCAACGAGTTTCCTAAAACAGTTGAAAAAATTTCCTGAGCAATTCATTTGCCAGCCTCCCCTACCATTCTACTTAATGTTGGTGCCACTGGCAGGAGTCATGCTTCTGGAGGGACATGTTATAGCAGCATTTCTCTCCTGAGATGATTGAATAGAGTGTTTTCTGATTCTGAATAAGATAGCATAAGGCCTCGCTTCCTGACATCATGTAGTGGGCTCTTTCAGACAGTAAGACATAGAGACACGCTTGGGCTACCTCAGATAATGGGGTTTCATTTTAAATATGCGTGGAGAAAGGGAACTAGGAAGTGTTTTCAGCAGCCACACAACCAGGATAATGAAGAAACAGCATCCTAGGGCTCCATATAATGGAAACTCATTTGTTCTCTGCTTCTGCTTCTACTGCTCCTACCCCTAACAACTAACTGACTGATTTTCCCGCATTCAAACCATCCAAGGGACAGGATCTAACTTGGCCTGCCTATCACAACCCAGTTTAGACTACTTTTGGTAAAAGCTCTTGTGCTAGGCTGTAGCACAGTGCTCTTGCTGGCCAGCCTGTAGATAACTGGCTTTGGGTCAGATGCCCATGCGAGTCTACTCACCTGCAACCAGGAGATGGGGGCGTACAGACAAAAGTACAACAATTAATTAGCTCCAACCAGTCCATCCTAAAGGAGATCAGTCTTGGGTGTTCATTGGTAGGACTGATGTTGAAGCTGAAACTCCAATACTTTGGCCACCTGATGCGAAAAGCTGACTCATTTGAAAAGACCCTGATGCTGGGAAAGATTGAGGGCAGGAGGAGAACGGGATGATAGAGGATGAGACAGTTGGATGGCATCACAATGTCCATCACCATGGACATGGGTTTGGTTGGACTCCAGCAGTTGGTGATGGACAGGGAGGCCTGGTGTGCTGAGGTTCATGGGATCACAATTCCTTTGGAAATACCAGTTCTTAGTAATGTTCATGTATGTTTTGAAAAAAAAAGAGGAGGGGTGGTATGTCCCAGGGTAAATCTCATTCAACAGATATTTATAAGTGATTACTAAGTACCAGGCATGGTTCTATGCACTTAAATGCTTGGAAATGCCAGGTTAAACAAAATCAATATTTTGTATATTGGAAAATCCTTACTGCTCTTCAGTTCAGTTCAGTTCAGTTGCTCAGTCGTGCCCGACTCTTTGCGACCCCATGTATCACAGCACGCCAGGCCTCCCTGTCCATCACCATCTCCTGGAGTTCACTCAAACTCACATCCATCAAGTCAGTGATGCCATCCAGCCATCTCATCCTCTGTCGTCCCCTTCTCCTCCTGCCCCCAATCCCTCCCAGCATCAGAGTCTTTTCCAATGAGTCAACTCTTCACATGAGGTGGCCAAAGTACTGGAGTTTCAGCTTTAGCATCATTCCTTCCAAAGAACACCCAGGGCTGATCTCCTTCAGAATGGACTGGTTGGATCTCCTTGCAGTCCAAGGGACTCTCAAGAGTCTTCTCCAACACCACAGTTCAAAAGCATCAATTCTTCGGCACTCAGCTTTCTTCACAGTCCAACTCTCACATCCATACATGACCACAGGAAAAACCATAGCCTTGACTAGATGGACCTTTGTTGGCAAAGTAATGTCTCTGCTTTTCAATATGCTATCTAGGTTGGTCATAACTTTCCTTCCAAGGAGGAAGCGGGTTTTAATTTCATGGCTGCAGTCACCATCTGCTTTTAGGATTCCATTATAAACCCAAGAGAAGGGCTATCATTTGCACTGTCACCTGAAAGGCATTTCTTAAGCTGCAGATAACACAAAGGATGCATCTGGAGAAATATTCAGTTTTGCCCTTGAAGATCCAGGAAATGATATTGTCTAAGGACACATGGACTGATGTAGCTAAACTCCACAGGGTACCTCCACTCCCCTCTGAATCTTCCATCCTAGTACTCACTGCCTGTGTTGTCTCCCGCACTGAATCCGGGCTGACCCTGTGATTTACTTTGGCTAACAGAATGTGGCTGAAGTGACTGTGTATCTGTTCCGGCTTACACCTGGCAACTTGAGAGTCTGGCCACCTTGCCCGAAGAATTACATGGAGACGCACGTGGAGAAGACCAAGGAACACAGCCAGCAGGGGGAACCAAAGCACCAAATATCTGACCCTACAAGAGCCATTCCAGCCAATCAGTCCAATCTATCCAAGTGACTAATGTGAGTGAAGCAGGCATCCTGCATATTCCAGTCCAGTACTAGTAGTGAAATCAATAAGCCATAGACAAATCTCAATCCACAAATTATGTGAGCTCAGTCGTGTCTGACTCTTTGCCACCCCATGGACTTGTGCCCACAGGGCTTCTCTGTCCATAGGATTCTTCAGGCAAGAATACCAGAATTCTTGAGAATTCTAGAAATTCTCTTTCTGAGGAAAGAATGCCATATCCTCCTCGGGAATGTGAGGCATAACAAAATGGTGGTTGTTTTAAGCCAATAAGTTTTGAAGTAATATTTTAAAAACAATAGATAAACAAAGAAATATATTAAATGTTTTGGAAAAAGTATTGCATAATCTTAACATATTGTGCCTAAACTACATTTGTAAACACATGTGTCTGCTTCAGAAATGACCTATTTTAGAGGAAATACATTATTTATTTATAAATATTTAAATAATTTCACTGTTTACTGAAGGAAAGTTACATGGCTCAGACTAGCCTGAAGTTAAAACTCCCGTCGCGTTCCTCCCCACCATTCTATGCAAAACAAAGAACTCTTTCACCCGAAGGAAAAAAATGGACATCAAGGTTGATTACGCGCAGCTCCCAGCCAGTCCAGCCTCTGGCTGATTTCCAGAATTCCTTGCCCCAGCAGTTTAAGAGATAACTACTCTGAACAACCTTGGAGAAGAACAGGCCCCCTTAAGACAGTAGATTTCCACATATATGTCTATATATACTTACTGTTTTCTTCAGTTAGTGCATCAGCTCACTAATCTGACTGCTGCCCCTTCTTGCCTCATTAAAGGCGATCTGTTCCTGTAAAGTGCAAGTCTCATTCTTTTTCTGAACCTCGCCTTCTCTAACTCCTTTACCCTACATTTACTACAATCATTTGCTTTCACTTCCTTTTGAAGGGGCTTCCCAGGTGGCACTAGTGGTAAAAGAACCCACCAGCTAATGCAGGAGACATAAGAGATGCAGGTTCCATCCCTGAGTCAGGAAGATCCGCCAGGAGGAGGGCATGGCAACCCACTCCAGTATTCTTACCTGGAAAATCCCATGGACAGAGGAGCCTGGTGGGCTACAGTGCATGGAGTCGCAAAGAATCGGACATGACCGAAGTGACTTAGCACGCATGCACTTTTGAAAATAACCACTTTATCAGTAAAAATCACAAGTCAAATACATAAAGGAAGTTATAAAATATCTAATCACAGAGAAGCCAATTTAATTGTGCATATTTCTTATAGAAAACAAAATTAAAATACTTCCATACTATAAGGAACCAAGAAAATTGGATTGAACCTGAGACATCCATTAGTTTTTAATAGGCAAATCTAATTTAAAAACGTGTGTGCTTATTTTAGGCTGCAACAAATATCAATAGCAATTAGGAAATTATAAATTCATAACATAAATCAAGGTCCTAATTTCAGAGATAGAACATTATCCTGTTATTTACAGGCTTGGGGATACTCAGAATTTGCCCTAAGAATATAAAGTGCTAACCACAGTTAAATACAGTTCTCTTTCTTTCCTCCTCCTCCTCTCCCCTTTCCTTCTGCCCAGCCTTCCCTCGTCCCTAATCCTTTTCTCCCCTGATGTCCAGAATACTAGGTAGGTCACACTAATCTGAGTCTTTGTAAGGTGGTGTTCTGAGAAACACATAGATTCATTTCACGTAAGGTAGTCAGAAGACCAGAAGCTGTGTTGTGTGTGTATGTGTGTGTGTGTTAGTCAGTCAGTTATGTCCGACTTTTGCGACCCCATGGACTGTCAGGCTCCTCTGTCCACGGAATTTTCCATGCAAGAATACTGGAGTGGTTTGCCATTTCCTTCTCCAGGGGATCTTCCTGACCCAGGGACTGAACCATTGAACCATGTCTCCTGTATCTTCTGTATTAATTCTTTACCACTGGGCCACCTGGGAAAACCCTGAACTTTATCCTGCTGGTGCCTTAATCTTGGACTTACCAGCCTCCAGAACCATGAGAGATAAATGTCTGTTTATCAGCCACTCAGTCTGAGGCATTTTATTACAACCAACTGAACAGACCAAGATGGTACATATGTCTATAGTTTCTCCAGGGCACTCATTTATGTCTCATTTTGTAATTTATGCAGAAAAACAACTCAAGAACTAGATTCTTAATATATCTAGGTACCGTACAGTACCTTTAACAAAAATATTTCCCCCAAAGTACATTAGATTTAAATTAGTGATAATGATCTGTCTACATCAATACAACAGCTGCTCTTAAGTACAGTGGAAACTGATTTATGATTAGAAGAAGAAGGACAGCTAAAACTAGGCACTGAAAGCTAAAAGATGAAACAAAGTGAGGTACTATTGTGATTTGATAGTGCTCATAAATTCTTACAGAAGACAGGGAGTTGCAAGTCTGCCTGAACTTACGTTACTCCTCTATTAAACATGTGTGTACACCCCAGCATTTAACCTATAATAGTCAGATGTAGGGAAAAAATGGAAAGGTCAAACCTGTAGAGACATATAGGTTAAAAAGAAACAAAATTAATGCAACTAACTCATATGCTGACCTCCAAACACTGGGATGCAAGAAACAGCAAAATATTTCTCTGTTGCATTCAAGAGTAAATCTAGATAAAGCAAAAAATACAGAAAAATATATGCAAGTATGTTCTCTCTCATAAAAAAGTCTCCAAGGGAGAGTTTTACCTAATGAAAATAAAAATAAATGCAAGAAAAGTGTAAGGACTATGGAAATGACAACTAGGTCTCAGAGAAACGTACTAGCAGAGCAACTGGTCCAAGAATCATATTACTGAGATTTTACAGTTGACTCCCTTCATGTGTCTTTTCTGGTTTTCCACTAACACTCTTTCCATGTCTAGACAGCTTCCTGCCTTTTGATCCACCTCCATGTGGCAGAAGTCAGAAGACTCACTCCCTTGGCTCACTCACAACTAGGCTGCAGACATGGAACCTAGGCTTCCCAAGCACACACAACCACAGGAGACATTAAAGCATACATGAGCTATGTGGCAAGGCAGAGCTGCAGGAATTCCATTCTGGGGGCAAAGGTAGCTGCTGAGATGTCATCTCCTGTGGTCAGAAGACGGAAGTCCTGGCATCTCAAGTCCACAGTGAGTGGTGTGCCCTGTACAGTCAAGTTTCACTGAAGCCTTCACTGGCACAATGTGGTGATGTGGTTTGGGCATTGTTTCTGACTGTGTGGCCTCTCAACCTGGCTCTCTAGTCCTCCGAAGATTCTCTGAGCTATCCAACATTCCTTAGGAACTGTCCTTTTTTCTTCTTCTTAACCTATCGAGAGCAGTTTGTTTGCTTTATAAACCAAGAGCCTGAATAATGTATGCACTCCATTCCATTTGCTAGGGCTGCCATAACTAAGTACCCTAGACGGGGTGGCTTAAACAGCAGAAATGTATCTTCTCATATTTCTGGAAGTGAGAAGTTTGAGATCAACCTGTTACCAGGGATGGTTTCTTCTGAGGCTTCTCCCTCGACTTTTAGCTGGCTGTGTTTTTCCTGTGTCTTCACAGGGTCTCGCCAGTAAGTGTTCACACCCAGATTTCCTTTTCTTGTTGGATTAGGGCCCAATCCAATGACCTTCTATTACCTTCATCACCTCTTTGAAGACCTTATCTCTAAATACAGCCACATTCTGGGGTCCTGGGAGTGAGGACTTCAACATATGAATGGGACACGGGGTGGGGTGATGCAACTCAACCCACACACAGTTGTGCTGGTGAGAGGAAAGGGGACCGACAGTTGAGAGAAGAAATTGACCACTACTGAAGTTGATATACACACTCTACAAAAGAAAATGGAACACTGTAATATTTCTATACCTAAGACATGTATGTGCTAAACTTTAGCAAGAAAATAGCACAGGGGACTTCCCTGGTGGTCCAGCAGTCAAGAATCTGCCTTGTGATACAGGGGACTCAGGTTCAATCCCTGGACGGGGAACTGAGATCCCATATGCCAGGGGGCAAATAAGCCCACTCGCAGCAGCTGGAGAACCAGCACACCGCAGTGAAAGACCTCAAGTGCTGCAACCAAGATCTGATGCGGCCAAATAGGTAAATAAATATTGCTTAAAAAGAGCATGACACAGATGTAAAACGGAACACTGAGCCATTGTTAGATGAGGTGATCAGTTTAAACCCCAGATCTAGATAATAAAAATAATAAAATTTGGTCAGAATTCTTTGGATAGTTGACTAAACCTTCTACCTAACATTACATGCTGACCCCAGCTCAAGTTCTACTTATTTTAGAAGGAAGTACATAGTATGTGGGTTAAGAGTATGAACACTGGAAACAGCTTCTTGGTTTAGACAAATCAATAACGAGGGTTTGCGACTTACCAAACTCTGTAAACTTTCTGTACCTCTATTTTCTCATGTTTAAAACAGGGGTAACAGTAATTATAGAAGTCAAATATATACTACATGCAAAGCATTTATAATAGCTGGTACTCACTAAGTCCTCAACAGATGGTAACTTTTCATTATCTAAAACAAAAATCCTTCAAAAGTTGTAAATGCACAATACATTTTATTCTTTAAATTTCCCATCCAATACATTTCAAAGACTGCTACTTTTCTACTGCTTCAAAGATTTGACCCTCTGCCTTCTCACATTCTTTATTCTCTCTAAAGGGTCTTAAGCTGCTGCTGCTAAGTTGCTTCAGTCGTGTCCAACTCTGTGCGACCCCATAGACAGCAGCCCACCAGGCTCCCCCGTCCCTGGGATTCTCCAGGCAAGAACACTGCAGTGGGTTGCCATTTCCTTCTCCAATGCATGAAAGTGAAATTGAAAGTGAAGTCGCTCAGTCGTGTCCAACTCTTTTCAACCCCATGGACTGCAGCCCACCAGGCTCCTCCATCCATGGGATTTTCCAGGCAAGGGTACTGGAGTGGGTTGCCATCGCCTTCTTAAAGAGTCTTATGCATTTGCCATTTTCTCTGTCCATTGTCTATCCTGATTCATTGATGTCTTTACATGTATGTATACACATCTTTAGTAACCTTCTCCTTTCTCTCCTTAATTTTAAAAACTTCTCAGTTACCTCAGAAAACTCTCTTGATCTCTGGCTCCAATTTCAAAGAGTCACTATATTTTGAAATAATATGTTTCAGTTCAGTCACTCAGTCGTGTTAGACTCTTTGTGACCCCATGAATCACAGCACGCCAGGCCTCCCTGTCCATCACCATCTCCCGGAGTTCACTCAAACTCACATCCATCAAGTCAGTGATGCCATCCAGCCATCTCATCCTCTGTCGTCCCCTTCTCCTCCTGCCCCCAATCCCTCCCAGCATCAGAGTCTTTTCCAATGAGTCAACTCTTCACATGAGGTGGCCAAAGTACTGGAGTTTCAGCTTTAGCATCATTCCTTCCAAAGAAATCCCAGGGCTGATCTCTTTCAGAATGGACTGGTTGGATCTCCTTGCAGTCCAAGGGACTCTCAAGAGTCTTCTCCAACACCACAGTTCAAAAGCATCAATTCTTCGGCACTCAGCTTTCTTCACAGTCCAACTCTCACATCCATACATGACCACTGGAAAAACCATAGCCTTGACTAGACGGACCTTTGTTGGCAAAGTAATGTCTCTGCTTTTGAATATGCTATCTAGGTTGGTCATAACCTTCCTTCCAAGGAGTAAGCTTCTTTTAATTTCATGGCTGCAATCACCATCTGCAGTGATTTTGGAGCCCCCCAAAATAAAGTCTGACACTGTTTTCACTGTTTCCCCATCTATTTCCCATGAAGTGATGGGACCAGATTACACTAATTTTGTGGGGCCAATTCTAAAAGTGAACACTAGATGGCAACATTCCTATATTGTGCTGTTTTCCCAGGACAGTTTCTGACCATGGCAAACGTTGAGAGCCTCAAAATGGAACTGCATGATTCTTTGTTTGCCTGTTTGTTTTAAAAATCAAATAAGACTTTGGATCTTTCCATAAAGGATCTCTGTAGTGGCTCATTCTTGAAAACAGAGTATTCTTTTTTATATCTTTTATGATCACTAATCTTCACCTTTTTGAAAATTTTGTTTTTTTCCTTAAAATAACACAAATATAAATTGTCTATTTATTCATTGTATTGTATTATGCTTATGGCATATTAAATAGATTTAGTTCTTTGATATATCTAATATATATATATATATATATTTTTTTTTTTTTTTTTTACTTTCTTCATGTTTTCCTTTGGAAAT
The DNA here is from genome assembly GCF_003369695.1 of Bos indicus x Bos taurus. NCBI lineage: Eukaryota > Metazoa > Chordata > Mammalia > Artiodactyla > Bovidae > Bos > Bos indicus x Bos taurus. The sequence continues at coordinate 17,668,303 of NC_040081.1, read as the reverse complement.
TTGAGCTCAGGAACTGTAAAATAATACGTGAGAATCTCCTGATAGTGCGGATGAAGGAGAGCAGAGATATGTTTCTTTGAAAAGGGAATTATATAACTCTTCTAAATTTCCTTAGGAAATTAAAACGTTAACTGAGAAATTATCTCTGGTAAAATGAAAAATGTATTAAATAAAAATACATTTATTGTAGTTAAGACAAGGAGTTTTTAATACAAAAGATTATTTATGACTCCAAGATAAAAATAGACAAAGAATATGAAAAATGAACTAAAGAAGATGTACAGAAAGCCAATTACTATATGAGAAAGTTGAAAATCACTAGCATTAAAAAACAAAAAAGCAAAAATAACATTTTATTTTGCCAAAAACGCCATCTGGGGTTTTTTTCTCCTCGATCCCTGGGTTGGGAGGATCCCATGGAGGAGGGCATGGCAACCCACTCCAGTATGCTTGCCTGGAGAGTCCTCATGGACAGAGGAGCCTGGGAGGCTTCAGTCCATGGGCTGGCAGAGTTGGACACGATGCAGCTACTAAGCACAGCACAGCACACAGTGAGCATAGTTAAAAACTTGCATTCAAATCCCAGCTAAAAAGTCTACCTACCTATGTGACCTTGGCCAAAATTTTTGACCTCTCTCTCTGTTGCAGTTTCCTATTCCATAAAATGGGGTTAATCAGTAGAATGAGACTTAAATGAGCTAATGAAAGTAAAATTCTTAAAAGAGTACTTGGTTGAAAAAATACTTTGGGTAAACTAGCTTAAAATACTTTATTAAAAATTTTAAAAAGAGTATCTGGCACATATGGGTTTAGCTAATTATTTAACAGCTGTGTTAGCACTATTTAAATGTGACTAGTATAACTGTTTGGAGAAGGCAATGGCACCCCACTCCAGTACTCTTGCCTGGCAAATCCCATGGACGGAGGAGCCTGGTGGGCTGCAGTCCATGGGGTCGCTAAGAGTCAGACACGACTGAGCGACTTCACTTTGACTTTTTACTTTCATGCATTGGAGAAGGAAATGGGAACCCACTCCAGTGTTCTTGCCTGGAGAATCCCAGGGACGGGGGAGCCTGATGGGCTGCCGTCTATAGGGTCGCACAGAGTTGGACACGACTGAAGCGACTTAGCAGCAGCAGCAGTATAACTGTTACAACTTGACTGGAGAATGGAGATTGGGTATAGAATGTTTACAGAAATAAACAATAGAATTTTAAAAATTATAATAGAATTAAAGATGAGTGGGTAAAATAAGACTAATAAGAATAACCTGATCTGAAAAAGAAGCAAAAGAATTTTTTAGAAATGCAATCATCAAAAAAAATCTAAGGCAATAAACAGGTTAAACATATGTAGAAATAAATTCAGATACATCAATAATTATCATAAACATAAATGAATTAAATTTACCAGTTAAATGACTGTACAACTGTGTTTTTGAAAATCCAGCTAAATACTGTTTGGAAGAGAGGGACATAAAGCATAAGGACATATGAAGGCTGAAAGTAAAAGTAAGTGAAAAGACATATGTGGTAGATGGTAACCAGAAGAAAGCTTGATGGCATGTTAGCATTTAAATAGGAGGGGTTTTTTTTTGGTTTTGGGGGAGTAGGTGGGGTGGGGAGGGTTGTTTTGTTTTGTTGCTGCAAAAAGCTTTACTGTTTCCATTCGGTCCAAGGCTTGGAAAAGGGCTCCAGGGTGGTGAAAAAGTGGCCTAGTGCCTGCAGAGAGAGGCTTCAGGCGGAAGCCCTGACACCAGATCAGATCAGATCAGATCAGTCGCTCAGTCATGTCCGACTCTTTGCGACCCCATGAATCGCAGCATGCTAGGCCTCCCTGTCCATCACCATCTCCTTCTCAAAGGCTGCTGGGCTTCCAAGGCTCCTTCCGACTAGTCGTGCTGGATGGTGAGCCTTTGGAAGAGACACTCAGCCAGCCCAGCCTGGGGACCAGTCCACCATTGGAAGTTAGTCAGGAGATTGCCCATCTTCTCCGTGAGTTTCACTTCCTCATCTAGGAAGTGGCTCTCCAGGAAGTCACAGAGGTGGGGGTCTGCATGGGCAGATCCTAAGAGGGCCTGGTTCAGTTTCTTCTCCATGAGAATGCAGCTTCCACAGTGTCCTGGGTTTTACCCCACTCAACTTGAGATGGCTTCTGTACATCCTGGAAAAAGGTGCAGCCGCTGCCCTGGTTTTTCCTTTTCAAGAGAGGCTCAGCACCCTAATTCTTCTTGGCCAATTCCCTGAAACTGTGGCCCATGCCCTCCAGAGTTATGCTGTTGTGGTGGAAATAGAAGCCCAGTGTGGTAGGTGTAAGAGGCTGGCCAATGCAAGGTGACCAGGAAGTTGAAGGCAGCCTCGACCTTGGTGGAATAATTCTGAGGAATCTTGGAGTTCATGGTTAATCGGTAATAAGGAGCTAAGCTCAAAAATTGGTGTTGGCTGGTCCCAGAGGTCGAGGATGGCCGAGTGGCTGGTTCTAAAGTTGCACTTGGAAGAGAAGCTGGAAGGTGGTCAGAGGCTGGAGCAAGGGACATCCCAGGGTCTGTTGCATCAAACACTCTGAAGCAAGAGACAGATTGGCAGGACCACTGAGCGCACTGTCTTGAAATAGGCTTCATGACCAAAACTATAAAAGCCAAAACCAAAAAACTAAAAACATCATCAAGGAAGACTGAGTTCATCAAGAAGCTGCAGCGATTTTAATTTTGCATGCTTCTGAGCAAAATCCCTCAAATTTTCTAAGTAACTGTTGTTGTCCAGTCGCTCAGTTGTATCTGACTCTTTGTGACCCCATGGACTGCAGCCCACCAGGCTTCCCTGTCCTTCACGATTTTCCAGTTTGTTCAAACTCATGTCCATTGAAACAGTGATACCATCCAACTATCTCATCCTCTGTCATCTCCTCTTGCCTTCTATCTTTCCTACCATCAGGGTCTTTTCCAATGAGTTGGCTCTTCACATCAGGTGGCCAAAGTATTGGAGCTTCAGCATCAGTCCTTCCAATGAATATTCAGGACTGATTTACTTTAGGATGGACTGGTTGGATCTCCTTGCAGTCCAAGGGACTCTCAAGAGTCTTCTCCAGCACCATAGTTTGAAGGCATCAATTCTTCAGCATTCAGCCTTTTTTATTGTCCAGCTCTCACTTCTGTACATGCCTACTGGAAAAACCATAGTTTTGACTAAACAGACCTTTCTCGGCCAAGTAATGGCTCTGCTTTTTAGTACACTGTCTAGGTTTGTCATAATTTTTCTTCCAAGGAGTAAGCGTCTTTTAATTTCATGGCTGCAGTCACCATCTGCAGTGATTTTGGAGCCCCCCTAAAATAAAGTCTATGACTATTTCCATTGTTTCCCCATCTATTTGCCATGAAGTGATGGGACCAGATGCCATGATCTTAGTTTTTTGAATGTTGAGTTTTAAGCCAGCTTTTTCACTCTCCTCTTTTACCTTCATCAAGAGGATCTTTAGTTCCTCTTCACTTTCTGCCATAAGGGTGGTATCATCTGCGTATTTGAGATTATTGATATTTCTCCCAGCAATCTTTATTCAAGCTTGTGCTTCATCCAAAAATTACAGGAAGAAACCAATAAATGTATCATGTAATGGAAGATTTCTGTGTCATTTGCTCATTTTATTTAATAAATGTTCTCGGGTGCCTGCATGCTAGGAACTTTTCTATTCATGAAAATATGACTGTGAATGAGACATAAGAATCCTTTTGAAGTTTACTATACTGGAAAGACAGAGTGAAATATACAAATAAATACAGTAAAATCCTGTGAAAATACACACAGGATATGATGAATTCTGAGATGATAGAACGGATGATTTGTTCCTCACCACCACCGAATCCTGCAGATGGTACAAAAGAAGAGTGAGGTTCTTATTCTGGGGTTGGGGAATGGAAAATGACAGGGGGTAGAGGGAGGAGCCTGGCAGGAAAATAGCGCAAAACCCAGAAGGCAGGTGGAGTTTGACTCCTGCTAGCTCAGCGACCTCCCAACTCAATATTCCCAAACTGGGCCAACAAAACTTTTGCCATCTAGCCGGCAATTTCCTGGAATCACTGGCGCTGCCCTCAAGTCAACGTCAGACCCTGAATCCTTCCCATCAGGACAAACTGGAGAGAACAAGCGCCGCTAGATGGCGCCAGACTACAGCGGGGACCAGGATGGGTTTTGGAGAGCAGGACTGGGCAGGGTCTCCTACCCATTTTATTAATCTCACGCTGAAAGACACACAGGAAATCAAAGACAAAAAGACTGGAACGGAAGACCTAGGACTACACTATTTCTCAAAGGATGTGATAATCTATGTAAAAAATGGAGAACTTTGCTTATTAAAAGTAATAAGAATATACCATAAGATTAATATGTAAGATTCAACTGCACTTCTGTAAAATTTAACAAGTATTCAGAAAACGCTTCTATAACAATATACACATCAGTTCAGTTCAGTTCAGTCGCTCAGTCGTGTCCGACTCTTTGCGACCCCATGAACTGCAGCGCGCCAGGCCTCCGTGTCCATCACCAACTCCCGGAGTTCACCCAAACCCATGTCCATTGAGTCGGTGATGCCATCCAGCCATCTCATCCCCTTCTCCTCCTGCCCCCAATCCCTCCAAGCATCAGAGTCTTTTCCAATGAGTCAACTCTTCTCATGAGGTGGCCAAAGTGCTGGAGTTTCAGCTTTAGCACCAGTCCTTCCAATGAACACCCAGGACTGATCTCCACATAGAAAACATAATTTAGAAAGAGATTGTATTTAAATAGCTCAAAAATAGACATCTAAATTAAACTTAATAAAAGATGTACAAGGTCTGTACAGAAAATATATATAGCATTATTAAAAGACACTCAGAAGATCTAAGTAAATGGAGAAATATATTCATGGACACAAAGGCTGAATTTTTTAAAGTGATTCTCCCCCAGTTGATGTGCAGAATTAACATAATCTTGATCAAAATATCAAGAGAGGTTTTGTGAAACATTACAGCTGACTCTGATATTTATATGGAAAAGGAAGAAAACCCAAGGCACTTTTCAATTTTTATTGAAGGAGAAACTTGGTCAAACAGACACTGAAACAATTGAAACTAATGGTGAAACCATAGTAATTGAGATAATGTTGTTTTGATACAGAGAAGGAAAAAAGGTCACTGAACAAAAGGGAGAGCCCAAAAGACCCAAGAATATATGGAAACCTGGTACGTGACAGAGGTGACAATGCTGATCAGTGATGAACTGAGAACTGAGAGTAAATAAGTAGGTGAGTTTCTTTTGGTAATAAATAAACAGGGAAGAAGGAAAAATTCTCCCTTTTAGAGGAATCTCATGTAGAAGGAATGAAGAGATAGCAAATGACCATTTAGCAACTATTACAGAAAAGGCAGAGGAACCAGAGATCAAATTGCCAACATCTGTTGGATCATCGAAAAAGCAAGAGAGTTCCAGAAAAACATCTGCTTCTGCTTTATTGACTTTGCCAAAGTCTTTGACTGTGTGGGTCACAACAAACTCTGGAAAATTCTTAAAGAGATGAGAATACCTGACCACCTGACCTGCCTCTTGAGAAATCTGTATTCAAGTTATGAAGCAACAGTTAGAACTGGACATGGAACAACAGACTGGTTCCAAATAGGAAAAGGAGTACGTCAAGGCTGTACATTGTCACCCTGCTTATTTAACTTATATGCAGAGTACATCATGAGAAACACTGGGCTGGATGAAGCGCAAGCTGGAATCAGGATTGCTGGGAGAAATCTCAATAACCTCAGATATGTAGATGACACCACCCTTATGGCAGAAAGTGAAGAAGAACTAAAGAGCCTCTTGATGAAAGTAAAAGAGAAGGGTGAAAAAGTTGGCTTAAAGCTCAACATTCAGAAAATGAAGATCATGGCATCTGGTCCCATCGCTTCATGGGAAATAGATGGGGAAACAGTGGAAACAGTGACAGACTTTTTTTCTTTGGGCTCTAAAATCACTGCAGATGGTGACTGCAGCCATGAAATTAAAAGATGCTTGCTCCTTGGAAGAAAAGTTATGACCAACCTTGACAGCATATTAAAATGCAGAGACATTACTAGACCAACAAAGGTCAGTCTAGTCAAAGCTATGGTTTTTCCAGTAATCATGTATGGATGTGAGAGTTGGACTATAAAGAAAGCTGAGCGCCAAAGAACTGATGCTTTTGAGCTGTGGTGTTGGAAAAGACTCTAGAGAATCCCTTGGACTGCAAGGAGATCCAACCAGTCCATACTAAAGGAAATCTCTCCTGAATATTCATTGGAAGGACTGATGCTGAAGCTGAAACTCCAATACTTTGGCCACCTGATGTGAAGAACTGACTCATTAGAATAGACCCTGATGCTGGGAAAGATTGAAGGCAGTAGAAGGGGATGACAGAGGATGAAATGGTTGGATGGCATCACCGACTCAACGGACATGAGTTTGAGTAAACTCTGGGAGTTGGTGATGGACAGGGAGGCCTGGCGTGCTGCAGTCCATGGGGTAGCAAAGAGTCGGATAGGACTGAGTGACTAACTGAACTGACAGTAAAAATTGATTCAGACAAAAGTGTCAATGGATGTCAAAGCTATTAGGTTGAAATTTGATTAATAAGATAGCTACATAGTCTCAAAGTATCTCTCTACAAATCACTTATTAATTACAAAGGGGGAAATAGTGCTTTTAGAGATGGTAAACCTGGAAGGTATCACCATAACCAAGTGATCAAAGTTGACATTACCAAAAATAGAGAATAATGACACAGTATGCTTCCTGAGCGTTATGTGGAAAAGGACACAACCTCACTCATAATATTCCTGCTAAAAAAGTTATTAACTAAGTCTAATTGTGAAGAAACATTCTGTGAAGAAAATCACGAAGAAACACCACATTGATGGAGAGTCTACAAAATAATCGATCTGAACTGTTTGAGTATGTCAGGGTCAAAAAACACAAAGACTGACTGGGGAAGTGAGACTGAAGAGATAATTCCGCTAAGTACAATATGTGATCCTGGACTGGGGTGATCCTGGACTAGATCCTATGGTGGGGGGATGGGCTTGGGGGTGGAGTAGTGAAATGGAGCAGAACCCTATGGTCCTTGCCCCCCACCCCGTGTCCTCTGCGTGCCTTTCGTCTGTGGAAAACTAGTCAAAGAATAAGTTTAATCAGAGAAATGAGAAACACAGGAAAAAAAGGGAAACAGTCAGTTCAGTTCAGTCACTCAGTAGTGTCCGACTCCTTGCGACCCCATGAATCACAGCATGCCAGGCCTCCCTGTCCATCACCAACTCCCGGAGTTCACTCAAACTCACGTCCATTGAGTCGGTGATGCCATCCAGCCATCTCATCCTCTGTCTTCCCCTTTTCCTTCTGCCCCCAATCCCTCCCAACATCTGAGTCTTTTCCAATGACTCAACTCTTCGCATAACGTGGCCAAAGTACTGGAGTTTCAGCTTTAGCATCATTCCCTCCAAAGAAATCCCAGGGCTGATCTTCAGAATGGACTCGTTGGATCCCCTTGCAGTCCAAGGGACTCTCAAGAGTCTTCTCCAACACCACAGTTCAAAAGCATCAATTCTTCGGTGCTCAGCCTTCTTCACATTCCAACTCTCACATCCATACATGACCACAGGAAAAACCATAGCCTTGACTAGACGGACCTTTGTTGGCAAAGTAATGTCTCTGCTTTTGAATATTCTATCTAGGTTGGTCATAACTTTCCTTCCAAGGAGTAAGCATCTTTTAAACAGTCAAAGGAGACCAAATAATAATCACGTAGTCATTAAGCATAGTCAGGAACCTTTAGTTCTTTCCCAAGGACTGTAGATAATATTCTGAGCCATATCCTGTGAGCTGTCATAGATACCAAAACACCGAGTGGAAGAAGTTAACTATTTGATGACCAGACTGTATCCACGACAGAAGCTGCCACAATTCTGAGAATTGGCCTCAAAGAAATGGGAACAAATGCACCCTGGAACTGAAGATTAACTGTACCTGAAACAGTCAAGATGACGCTGGTCAGACCACTGATGACCAATTTGAAGATGACTGTCAGAGCTGACTGTGCTGTTTCTGCATGTGGCCCTCCCCACTCTTCGGTCTAAGAATCTCTTGCCCCAGGGGGCAGGGCGGGGGAGAGTTAGTCTTTGGACAGATGTCTGCCACCATCCTCCCCAGTTGCTGGCATCTGAAATAAAGCAATTTTTCCTTTCCACCAACTTGGCCTGTTTATTGCTTTTGAGCGATGAGCAGTCAGACCCCACAGACTCCTCTTGCTAACAGCAGAGTGGCTTGTTGTTGTTTAGTCACTAAGTCGTGTCTGACTTTTTTGTGACCACAAGGATTGTAGCCTACCAGTGAATTGTAGCTCAGTTGGTAAAGAATCTGCCTGCAATGCAGGAGACCTGGGTTTGATTCCTGGGTTGCGAAGATCCCCTGGAGAAGGAAATGGCCATTCACTCCAGTATTCTTGCCTGGAGAATCCCATGGACAGAGGAGCCTGGCAGGCTACAGTCCATGGGGTTGCAAAAGTTAGACACAACTTACCAACTAAACCACCACCATCAGGATCCTCTCTCCATGGGATTCCCCAAGCAAGAATACTCGAGAGGGTGGCCATTTCCTTCTCCAGGGGATCTTCCCAACATCTCCTGCATTGGCAGGCAGATTCTTTATCACTGAAGCACCAGGGTAGCCCAGGATGGCTACAAAGGATATTTATTAGGGTAACTGGTGAAAGTTGAAAATGGGCTATAGGTTAAACATAGCAATGCATCAGTGTTAAATTTTCCAGTTTTGATAACTGGATGTCCTTGTTTTAGAAAATATATACCCAAGTATTTAGAGGCAAAAAGGTAAAATATCTACTAGCTTATTCTCAAATGGTTCGGAATTGACAACAATAACCATTGCACAGAGACACAAAATGAGAAAACAAATGTGGTAAATGATGGCTGTTGAGTTTAGTGAAGGGTATGCAGAAATGTCTGGCGATATTCTTTAATCTTCTCTGTGTTTTAAACTATTTTTAAATAAAATGTTTAAAAATAGCAAGGAAAAAGTAAGTAGAAAACTGGAAACAGTGGTAGCGTTTGTGAGTAGTGGGAGAGGCCTGAGGGTGGGGAAGGGAGGAACACATAGGTAGATGCAACAGTACTGATGATGTGCTAGTCCCCAAACTAGATGATGAGCTCGTGGACATCCATTTTATTATGTACCTTTAACGATTAGGTATACATCTGTATACATGTATATGTATGTATATACATATATGTATACATATGTATACTTTGCCCACCTGATGCGAAGAGCTGATTAATTTGAAAAGACCCTGATGCTGGGAAAGATTGGGGGCAGGAGGAGAAGGGGATGACAGAGGATGAGATGGTTGAATGGCATCACCGACTCAATGGACATGAGTTTAAGTGAGCTCCGGGAGTTGGCAATGGACAAGGAGGCCTGGTATGCTGCAGTCCATGGGGTTGCCAAGAGTCTGACATGACTGAGCGACTGAACTGAACTGATACATTATGTACTTTTGTACATGTAAAATATTATACTTTAAAAGATGATAAAAGAAAGAACAAAGAAAAAGATAGTAAGGCACGAATCATGCAATCTGATGAGCTATGTGTCCTCAAGTATGTTTCTTTTCCTCTCTGAGGTTGTCCTCACCTACAGAAAGGGAATAAAAGATCTACTGTGTAGCTGTGTTGTAAAGCACTTGGCAGTGAGCGCTCATTAAGTGGCAGCTGCTGTTGTTATTTTCTCTGATAGAGATAAGGGGCATACACCTACAGAGATAAAGCCTGATTAAAGTAATAGAAGTTTGAAATAATCTTTGGGATCAGTTGGTGAGGAAGTTATCCAGGGAGTAAAACTGAGCTAATGTTGGGAATCATTAAGTAGTTTTAGAGCCAATGAGCTTTGTCTATTTTTTCCAAGTTGTACTCCATGATCAGGAAGACTTGGAGAAAAACGTATTTATGCTGGAAGGTGTAGAGGAAGGTCAACAAAGCAGAAAGGCTGCTGAGAGTGAGGCAGATAGCATCCTGCCTAGGCTATAAGTTAAGTTACTTCAGTCGTGTCCGACTCTGTGCGACCCCATAGACGGCAGCCCACCGGCTCCCCCGTCCCTGGGATTCTCCAGGCAAGAATACTGGAGTGGGTTGCCATTTCCTTTTCCAATTCATGAAAGTGAAAAGTGAAAGTGAAGTCGCTCAGTCGTGCCTGACTCTTAGTGACCCCGTGGACTGCAGCCTACCAGGCTCCTCCGTCCATGGGATTTTCCAGGCAAGAGTACTGGAGTGGGTTGCCATTGCCTTCTCCATCCTGCCTAGGCTATAGCCTTCTATTATATAAAGTTTTGGAAAATGAGACACAATTTGGAAGAACTAGAAGATATAAAGTGAGCTGATAATTTACTAGATTAACTGGAGACTATATGAAGAATTCCTAGCAGAATAATGATTTTCCAGTCCAGAATAAGGACATCCATTTCTATATTTTATGTATCAAATAAAAAATCATTCTAACATGATATATGTACACTAAGTTAGACAGATGCCCTCATAGTTTACCTACATTTGATATACGAGAGCCCTTAACAAATTGCAACAAAAGAAAAAAGGGAGCAAATATGTAGTGAGCTCCCACTTCATTCAAAGATAGCTCTGCTGTAAGGGTTATAATCGAGGATTTGGTATTAGCTAGTGCATGATTGATTGAAATTTTCATTTTTCCCGTATTATTTGCTTTCTGAGTATATACACACAGGTAATTTTGGCGTATTATGCATGAAACTAAACTCAAAAAGTATGAACACTAGAGCAAATTTAATGCTTATACGTTGAAAGTGTGAAAGTGGAAATTGCTCAGCCATGTCTGACTCTTCACAGTCCATGCAGTTCTCCAGGCCAGAATACTGGAGTGGGTGGGTGTTCCCTTCTCCAGAGCATCTTCCCAACCCAGGGATCGAACCCAGGTCTCCTGCATTGCAGGCAGATTCTTTACCAGCTGAGCCACCAGGGCATTACTAACAGTCAATTCAGTGAAGAAAAGAAATAATATCAGTAGTCTGGCATCTCAAATGTCAAATGTTTTTCCATATAGATAGTATACAGAAAAATCTGTCACCCTAAGTACTAGAAATGCTGCTGAAGAACCACTATACTAGCTGTTGGTGTATGGGAAATACTTTCGTTTTCTTCCTTCAGTGTTTTTTTCTTATATATGAATTATTTATATTATATATCAACTATTATCACCTTATTTTATATCAACATAATGTATATTAATGGCACCCCACTCCAGTACTCCCGCCTGGAAAATCCCATGGACGGAGGAGCCTGGTAGGCTGCAGTCCATGGGGTCGATAGAGTCAGACATGACTGAGCGACTTCATTTTCACTTTTCACTTTCATGCATTGGAGAAGGAAATGGCAACCCACTCCAGTGTTCTTGCCTGGAGAATCCCAGGGACGGGGAAGCCTGGTGGGCTGGCGTCTATGGGGTCGCACAGAGTTGGACACGACTGAAGCAACTCAGCAGTAGCAGCAGCAGCATTATTATCTATTATTTATTCTTTCCTTTATTGCTTCCTATACTAAATGCACAGACAATTTCAGAGATGAAGGCAGGTATATGTGGTATTAAGTTAGAGATTTTAAAAGAAATTTATTATAAAATTTTGGAGTTATATGTATAAAAATAGGTAACCCCAACCATTGTCTTGTTCTGACTTTGACAGTTTCACATCATGCAGTCACTATATTCTCCAAAAATAGAATTACATAGAGAAGTTATAACAATTAATGTGAGCTTCCTGAGAAATGCAGTTTTAGAGGAACTGAAGAATATGGGGAGGAATGATATTTGCAAACCTAGGAATGTTGTATTTGAGTCAATATAACAAACTAGTTATGAGGAGGCACCAGTGAAATGAAAAGATCTTAAAGAGAATGATCTTTCTGGTCCAGGAAGATCCCACATGCCTCGGGGGCAAGTAAGTTCACAACTACAACGAGAGGAGACACCGCAATGAGAAGCCTGCACACCTGAGCAGAGAGCAGCCTCTGCCCGCCACAACTGGAGAAAGCCCTTGCACAGCAATAAAGACCCAGTGCAGCCAATAATAAATAAATAGTTTTTCCAAAAAAAAAAAAAAAAAAGAGTGGGATGACTCGATTCATGACATATTTCTGCCAAAACTATCTTTGAAAAAATAAGTTTCATAAAGAATAAGAGAAAATAATACACTACTATCACAGGCTTTAAAATATAAATGGGGATTTCTGATTCCATATGATAAATTGAATGGATGTATCACTTCCATTCTCTCCTGAATTCCTATTAAAATGATAGCAACAGGTTTTGTAGGATAGAAAGCTGATGAATTGGGAGAGTAGAGAAAATTGAACCTAATTTCTTCCAAAAAGGAGGAAAAACCAAACTCAGGAACTTGGTTGTACAGAAAGACAGTGAGGCACAGATCTGGAATTCAGAGAATCGTTTGAAAGTCTATACATGAGGCAGTTAGACCCCAAAAAGCCTCTTCCAAAACCTCAGACATGAGATTAATTCCTTCAGAACATGAATCAAAAAGGTTCTGAGCTTGAGGAGAGAAAGGTTCAGAAAAGCTCAAAGGGAGCCAAGGGGCTGAAAATAGGTGGATTAAGTGGAAGTTTGTGTATTTATGGGAGAAACACACAATCACCCTTTCACCAGCCCTGTTTCCCCTTCCAGATCCTCAAATCCCTGTAGCCAGGCACAAGACTTGAGGGTCTCTACATAGAAACTGAGTGACCCCTGAGAATATTCTGCAAATTCAAGGCCGTCGTCAGGCGTGAGAGTCTCAAACAAACATACACATCATGAACTATGACTAGAAACCAACCATTCAAGATTGGAGCAGGAGAACAAAAGTTTTTGGAAATAAATTCAAAATGGAACTCAGATTATTTGACAAGTATTGGGCCATATTTAGAAAAATTATTTGGAAGACTACCAAATGAATAACTGGTACAACTGTTTACTCCAGGGGAAATGAAAAGAAGCATAATCATGGTACACTGCTAGTTTCAGCAGTGAAATATGCGTAGACAGTCAAAATAATGTAAACACATAATAAAATCTAGCCAAATCTGTGATCTGATTATATTGGGAGGTTGGAGGGGAAAAAAAGTAAGTTGATCATATAAGAGAGCTAAACCCTTACTTACCAATGTGTAAAGTCAATAGACCATGTATTGCTATTGCTAAATTGCTAAGTTGCTTCAGTCGTGTCCAACTCTGTGCGATCCCATAGATGGCAGCCCACCAGGCTCCCCCGTCCCTGGGATTCTCCAGGCAAGAACACTGGAGTGGGTTGCCATTTCCTTCTCCAATGCATGAAAGCGAAAAGTGAAAGTGAAGTCGTTCAGTCGTGTCCAAGTCCTAGAAACCCCATGGACTGCAGTCCACCAGGCTCCTCCATCCATGGGATTTTCCAGGCAAGGGTACTGGAGTGAGGTGCCAAGACCATGTATAAATAGATATAATAAATTATATCAGCATAAACATGTAATTCTCATGTATAAAAATAAATACCACAAGACACAGGGGAGATTAGAAATAGGGAGTGAGACTGGCCACAGGAAGAGTTTTTAAAAATTATAAAAAATAGCAACCCACTCCAGTACTCTTGCCTGGAAAATCCCATGGACGGAGGAACCTGGTAGGCTACAGTCCATGGGGTCGAAAAGAGTCAGACACGACTGAACAACTTCACTTTCACTTTTCACTTTCATGCATTGGAGAAGGAACTGGCAACCCACTCCAGTGTTCTTGCCTGGAGAACCCCAGGAACGGAGGTGCCTAGTGGGCTGCCGTCTATGGGGTCCCACAGAGTCAGACACGATTGAAGCGACTTACCCGCAGCAGCAGCAGCATAACTATCTATTGTAGCCCATTATTTTGATTATACTATCAAATAGTAGCTTATACATGAGCTTATATTCTGTGTTTTTCAACAATGTTTAAGCCATGATTTCATTTGATACGCAAACAAAAACCATGTATTGTTTTTAATATTATTTGGAGATTGAAATGAAGCAAACTTTGTGGCTAAAAACAATTTAAAGCAATAAGACAAAAATAAAGTTCATAGGTTAATATAAAAAAATAAAGCAATGAGACAAAATACTGTTTTGTTTTCAAACTGCACATACTCCTTGCCTCTTCCACAGAATGGGATAAGAACATGCCTCCCAATCCTGGTAAAAATAACAGTTGTTCACTCTTTTTCATTTCCTGGCTAAGGATCTTAAAGTTTCTCCTTATTTCAATCAATCCAATTTAATGTATTCAATCCAAACTCATTGTTTCCTGGCTTTCCAAGCCTGTCCTCCTCTCCCCTAGAGGCTAGATTTCTACCTATCTAGCCTTATTTTCCATTTCATCACAATAAGCACCTTCTGTTTGAGTTATATAGATGTCTCAGAACCCTGTCCACTCTGGGCCATGCCTGCTGTCATCTTTGGGGTCAAGCTATGACTTCAATACCTGGGCCTATTTCCTCTGTACCTGACCAAGGCCTTCTTATCCTTCAAAACCTGCTTCAGGATTGGCAAAGATATTTTTCATCATAATTCTACTATTTTATCATCCTTGAACTTTGGTTTTTTATCATTACAACTTGAAAATACTATTTACTGAAGACAACAATTTGAAAATTTTGTTTATGACCTTCTCAGACAAAGGAAAATTTAAACAAATGAACATTTGTCTAAATTCAAGACAAATGTGCTGAATCTATTGGGTTGGCACCATACCAATAATTTCCACAATGTGATGTACCAGTGATTTTTTTTTTTTTTTTAGCATTGTGGCATTTGCTATTAAAAGACCATCTCTTTAAGGCACCCAGTCCCAACAACAAGAACACACACAAAATTTTTCAATGCCTATCTGAAGGGACAAACAGTAAATCAAGATTAGATTAAGATACCAATAAATCTGATAAGAATTAATTTTTATATTGATGGTTCCTGTTAATTATTTTAAAGGCTATAGTTTTTTTTATATTTATTGTAGGAACCACATAATAGTAACAGAAAACAAAATAAAAAGCAGGGGGGTGGGGGATTGTCTATACTTTTACCACCCAAAGGAACAGTTTTTCTTTTTTTTATTTCTCATCCCCATAAATACATAATTTTACATATAAAGTGTTATACTTTTTACCTTGGTATTGTATTATAAACATTTTCATGTTATAAGACCTTCTTCATACTTATTTTAATACTTAATAATCCACCTATAAATATCTGTATAATAATTCATCTATAGTAGTACCATAATTCAGAGAAGGCAATGGCACCCCACTCCAGGACTCTTGCCTGGAAAATCCCATGGATGGAGGAGCCTGGTGGGCTGCAGTCCATGGGGTCGCTAAGAGTTGGACACGACTGAGCGACTTCACTTTCACTTTTCACTTTCATGCATTGGAGAAGGAAATGGCAACCCACTCCAGTGTTCTTGCCTGGAAAATCCCAGGGAAGGGGGAGCCTGGTGGGCTGCCGTCTATGGGGTCGCTAGGAGTCGGACACGACTGAAGCGACTTAGCAGCAGCAGCAGCAGCAGCACCATAATTATTTGTTTCTCTGTCATTAGTCATTTACAGTTCCTTCCAATTTTTTTTAGTAGACTGTGGACAAATAGGGACTCATATGCACGGACAATACTTGTCAAATTTAAAACGTACATCCTCTGACCTAGGAAATCTGTCTCTTGGATTCTATCCTTGAGAGATAATTACAGAACTGTGTAAGCATATATATGCTCTTTGCTGCATTATCTAATAGTAAAAATTCAAAGTAATCTAAAGGTTTGCCCATAGGGTGATAGCTAAATAAACTTTAGTAGACCTATACATCATATATGGTCATTGAAAAAATGAGTTAGGTCTGTCTGGGTTGACTTGGAGGACATTCATAAACCCAGTGAATGGTAGTGGAGTTAGGGAGGGTATGAGTTTTAGATTAATAGAGCTCATGACTGTGGGAAAAAATGCTATACATGTGCATTTATAACACATTTTACAGATGTGCTTTCTATATTTACAAATTTCCAAAAATTGTAAAGCATTTAGTTCACTTCAGTTCACTTCAGTTCAGTTCAGTCACTCAGTCGTGTCCGACTCTTTGTGACACCATGAATCGCAGCATGCCAGGCCTCCCTGTCCATCACCAACTCCCGGAGTTCACTCAGACTCACGTTCATCGAGTCAGTGATGCCATCCAGCCATCTCATCCTCTGTCGTCCCCTTCTCCTCCTGCCCCCAATCCCTCCCAGCATCAGAGTCTTTTTCAATGAGTCAACTCTTTGCATGAGGTGGCCAAAGTACTGGAGTTTCAGCTTTAGCATCATTCCTTCCAAAGAACACCCAGGACTGATCTCCTTTAGAATGGACTGGTTGGATCTCCTTGCAGTCCAAGGGACTCTCAAGTCTTCTCCAACACCACAGTTCAAAAGCATCAATTCTTTGGCACTCAGCTTTCTTCACAGTCCAACTCTCACATCCATACATGACCGCTGGAAAAACCATAGCCTTGACTAGAAGTAGTTCACTTAGTTTATACAAATACATTGAAAGGTATGAGGGAAAACACAGAATGAAGCATAATTCATGTACACAGGCTAATTCAAAGTTTAGCTTTTCTGGTGGCTTAGATGATAAAGAATCTGCCTGCAATGCAGGAGACCCAGGTTTGATCCATGGGTTAGGAAGCTTCCCTGGAGCAGGGCATGGCAACCCACTCCAGTATTCTTGCCTGGTGGGCCATAGTCCATGGATTGCAAAGAGTCAGACATAATTGAGCAACTAACACTCACACTCACCTCAAAACCCATGGGTAGATTTTCTTTTAATTTAAATTTATTTTTAATTGGAGGATAATTGCTTTATAATATTGTCATGGGTAGATAGTGACCAAACCATTAGGTAGTTCAATTCAATTTAAGTGTTATAATCTTAACAAGAAATATTAAGGTTGTTATTCTATTTAAGATTAAAAAATTAAATTTTGGAATTGATTATTTACTAGATAGTGAAATTATGATCATGCATGGTAATAAAATTAGAATGAATTCTAGCAATCAGAATCCAACAACACATTAAAAAGATCATACACCATGACCAAGTGGGCTTTATCCCAGGGATGCAAGGATTCTTCAATATCCACAAATCAATCAATGTTATACACCACATTAACAAATTGAAAAACAAAAACCATATGATTATCTCAATAGATGCAGAGAAAGCCTTTGACAAAATTCAACATCCATTTATGATAAGAACTCTCCAGAAAGCAGGAATAGAAGGAACATACCTCAACATAATAAAAGCTATCTATGACAAACCCACAGCAAACATTATCCTCAATGGTGAAAAATTGAAAGCATTTCCTCTAAAGTCAGGAACAAGACAAGGGTGCCCACTTTCACCATTACTATTCAACATAGTTTTGGAAGTTTTGGCCACAGCAATCAGAGCAGAAAAAGAAATAAAAGGAATCCAAATTGGAAAAGAAGAAGTAAAACTCTCACTGTTTGCAGATGACATGATCCTTTACATAGAAAACCCTAAAGACTCCACCAGAAAATTACTAGAACTAATCAATGATTATAGTAAAGTTGCAGGATATAAAATCAACACACAGAAATCCCTTGCATTCCTATACACTAATAATGAGAAAACTGAAAGAGAAATTAAGGAAACAATTCCATTCACCATTGCAACGGAAAGAATAAAATACTTAGGAATATATCTACCTAAAGAAACTAAAGATCTATATATAGAAAACTATAAAACACTGGTGAAAGAAATCAAAGAGGACACTAATAGATGGAGAAATATACCATGTTTTTGGATTGGAAGAATCAATATAGTGAAAATGAGTATACTACCCAAAGCAATTTATAGATTCAATGCAATCCCTATCAAGCTACCAACGGTATTCTTCACAGAGCTAGAATAAATAATTTCACAATTTGTACGGAAATACAAAAAACCTCAAATAGCCAAAGCTATCTTGAGAAAGAAGAATGGAACTGGAGGAATCAACCTACCTGACTTCAGGCTCTATTACAAAGCCACAGTTATCAAGACAGTATGGTACTGGCACAAAGACAGAAATATTGATCAATGGAACAAAATAGAAAGCCCAGAGATAAATCCACGCACATATGGACACCTTATCTTTGACAAAGGAGGCAAGAATATACAATGGATTAAAGACAATCTCTTTAACAAGTGGTGCTGGGAAAACTGGTCAACCACTTGTAAAAGAATGAAACTAGAACACTTTCTAACACCATACACAAAAATAAACTCAAAATGGATTAAAGATCTAAATGTAAGACCAGAAACTATAAAACTCCTAGAGGAGAACATAGGCAAAACACTCTCCGACATACATCACAGCAGGATCCTCTATGACCCACCTCCCAGAATATTGGAAATAAAAGCAAAAATAAACAAATGGGACCTAATTAAACCTAAAAGCTTCTGCACAACAAAGAAAACTATTAGCAAGGTGAAAAGGCAGCCTTCAGAATGGGAGAAAATAATAGTAAATGAAGCAACAGACAAACAACTAATCTCAAAAATATACAAGCAACTCCTACAGCTCAACTCCAGAAAAATAAATGACCCAATCAAAAAATGGGCCAAAGAACTAAATAGACATTTCTCCAAAGAAGACATACAGATGGCTAACAAACATATGAAAAGATGCTCAACATCACTCATTATCAGAGAAATGCAAATCAAAACCACTATGAGGTACCATTTCACACCAGTCAGAATGGCTGCGATCCAAAAGTCTACAAGCAATAAATGCTGGAGAGGGTGTGGAGAAAAGGGAACCCTCTTACACTGTTGGTGGGAATGCAAACTAGTACAGCCACTATGGAGAACAGTGTGGAGATTCCTTAAAAAACTGGAAATAGAACTGCCTTATGATCCAGCAATCCCACTGCTGGGCATACACACTGAGGAAACCAGAAGGGAAAGAGACACGTGTACCCCAATGTTCATCGCAGCACTGTTTATAGTAGACAGGACATGGAAGCAACCTAGATGCTCATCAGCAGATGAATGGATAAGAAAGCTGTGGTACATATACACAATGGAGTATTACTCAGCCATCAAAAAGAATACATTTGAATCAGTTCTAATGAGATGGATGAAACTGGAACCTATTATACAGAGTGAAGTAAGCCAGAAAGAAAAACACCAATACAGTATACTAACGCATATGTATGGAATTTAGGAAGATGGTAACAATAACCCTGTGTACGAGACAGCAAAAGAGACACCGATGTATAGATCAGTCTTATAGACTCTGTGGGAGAGGGAGAGGGTGGGGAGATTTGGGAGAATAGCATTGAAACATGTATAATACCATGTATGAAATGAGTCTCCAGTCCAGGTTCGATGCACGGTACTGGATGCTTGGGGCTGGTGCACTGGGACGACCCAGAGGGAGGGGAGGGGAGGGAGGAGGGAGGAGGGTTCAGGATGGGGAACGCGGGTATACCTGTGGCAGATTCATTTCGATATTTGGCAAAACTAATACAATATTGTAAAGTTTAAAAATAAAATAAAATTTAAAAAAATAAAATAAAATAAAATTGAAAAAAAAATTAGAATGACAATAATGTAATAAAGTGTAAATATAAATTCAAAACTGGTAATTATCCTGCTAATTTAACTAAGTCTAATCTATATAGTCTGAGTGTTAGCTAGTCAGCCTAGTTTGGCTGACTAGATTTTTCCTTAAAAAATAGTCGATTTTTCTCTTACTTTGTACCTGATAAATTTAGTACAAAGGTACTTGTTTATAATTTGAAGAAACCTATTTTTCATGATTTTCCAGTAATGCTACTTTCTATAGAACAAATATTTCCTCAAAATGTTGTGCTCTATTGATAGCATATTTTTATCCACTAAGTAAGCATTTTCTTGTTTATATTCTTGTGTGGCATCCTTCTTTTTAAAACTACTATAATTATCCATCTACTTATCTTACAAGTGGAAACATAATGTTTCATTTACTATGGAAAGAATACAATATTTTACTACAAAAGGACATCAAAAAGCCCTGTAATTCTGGTGCTTCTTATCCTTGAGTCATAAAAACAGGCTAGGCTTATGGAAGAAAAGAGATTAGAAGGCAGTGTTTATAATCATAGGCAAAACTATACCCTAAACAAGCTACAAAAATAAGTCTTTTTAAAAACATCACACTCAGAACTATGATTTTAAACCCTTTAATTTAACTTTGCCTTGCCTTTGAAGGGAAAATCTCCTTGAACTTTAAATAACTTTTAAATTTTAACTGCACTCTCTCACTGAATTTTTCAAGTCCCAAAGTCACTATTTGTTGAATGACAAATAGCATTTGTAAAAGAGGCCTTCAATAACTATGCACATGTACTTGTCAGCTACCATTTCTAGAGCTAATTTCCATACCCGTTACCAAATAAGCCCAGGGGCTAAAACAACAGCTTAGAAAGCAAAACTCTGTAACCTACGAGATCTCTTACTTTCTCATATTGAATTTTTAAATGTACTGAATAAAAGTGGGAAGGAGGAGAAGGTAGAGAAACTGTTTTTTTCTTGGCTTAAAAAAGAAAAGATTGGGCAAATGCCTACATTAAATCTCATAGGCAGCCTAAGTTATTAAATATAAATGATTGCAAAATGAAAACCTGCAATCAGGTAAAGGTTAAAATAAATTCCCAAAATCTCTGACCTGTGTAAGTGGTTCTCAACCCCAGTACACATTAGAATCACCTGGAAACCTTTTAAATAATACAAAATTAAGTACTGAATTGGCCTGAATGAGCCTGGCCCACTGCTCAGGCTCAGTGGGGCCTGAGCACTGGCTTTTTTAAAATCACCAAGATGGTTTAATATGCTGGAAGGCTGATAATACAGATCCACATATTATCAAATAAAATACATAGGCAGATTTTTAACCAAAGGAAATGGTTACTTTAGCGTGAATAAGAGTCCCATGGAGAGCAAGGAAATCAAATTAGTCAGTCCTAAAGGAAATCAACACTGAACATTCATTGAAAGGACTGATGCTGAAGCTCCAATACTTTGGCCACCTGATACGAAGAACTGACTCACTGGAAAAGACCATGATGCTAGCAAAGACTGAGGGCAGGAGGAGAAGGGGACATCAGAGAATGAGATAGTTGGATGGCATCAGTGATTCAATGGACTTGAGTCTGAGCAAACTTCAGGAGATAGTGAAGGACAGGGAAGCCTGACTTGCTGCAGTCCTTGGGTCACAAGGAGTTGGACACGACTGAGTGACTGAACAGCAACAAACCCTCACCAAGGGCCTGCAAGGATCACGCTCTGTGTTAGGCTTTGAGGATACAAAAGTATTTGAAAATTAAGGACTTCATGACATACCTGCAGTTCAAATTCTTTAAAAAGTATTATTTTTAAAAATCCTCCATCATTTTTTTTCCTGTAAAAGGAATATGCACCAACACATATTTCATGAAGCAAACTCTTTAAATACATCAGGCTTGACTTGCAAGTAAACTATAATTTTAAAAGTAGGAACATAAATGGCAATACAAAATATTTACTAATAAGAAATGAGGATTCATGGCTCTACAATATAGATGAACACTAGAATCGGGATTTCCAAGTAGATGATCCAAAGACTCTTTTTCAGATTTACACACAGTTTTAGTGAAAATCCTGAGAGTAGCAATATCTATCACTTAATAATGAATAAGCCAGAGACTTTTCAAAACATGGAGATGGAAGTCACAAAATCTGAAAAGCAAGGGGAAACAAAACAAAACAAAACAAAACATATCAGGCCAGTGCTTTGTGGTAGTCAGAGGGAGGAAACTGCTTACAGCCAGCAGAAAAGCTAAGGTTAGATGAATGAGTAAAAGTAAGGAAGTTGAAAACATCTCAGCCAGAAATTTAATATGGCTTTATTTCTCTTAATATATAAATTCTAAGGAATCAGAACAGTTCATATTCAACTGTTAAAGCAAAAACATATTCCAAAGTGAAGTGAAATTATCTGTAGGTTTTTAACAAACAAATTTAAAATCTTAAGAATTAGAGTTCCCAATTGGATGGGTTTGGGGATTGGGGAGGCATTTTCACAAGAACTGAGAGCTTGACCTGGGACTCTCTTTGAATAACCAACTATTGGTGCCGGCATTATGACCACTAGTAACATATATGATTTTAAAAGTAGATCTAATTATTATGATTCATGAGAAAAATCTGGAGAGTACATAATCACCTATGGTAAGAAGATACTGCTTAAGATACATAGTTTTTCTCAGATTTAAAATGAATCTCTGTCTGAAGGCCCCCTGTAAAAAAGGGTGTAGGATTTATTTTTAGTCTCCTTGTACTTGGTTTCCTGAGAACTGCAATGTTCTTCAATTATGCAGTATCTGAAAAAGTTCTTATCATTTAATGTCTTTGGAATAGTCAACTACTCCTATATATAAGTCGTTACTGTCAGCATATCCCCTAGTAATAAAAATGAATATGATGATGAGACAATTCACTGGACCCTATTATATGCCAGGTCCTTAATGTATACTAAGCATTTTTATATATTATCTCATTTAATCCACTCAATTAACTGATTTATTCACATTTTAAGAACAAGAGGACTGAGGCTAAGCAATATTTAAAAATTTGCCCAAGGTCACAGAATTAGGAAGTGGTAGGTTTAATGGCAACCCACTCCAGTACTCTTGCCTGGAAAATGCTATGGATGGAGGAGCCTGGTGGGCTGCAGTCCATGGGGTTGCTAGGAGTTGGGCACGACTGAGTGACTTCACTTTCACTTTTCACCTTCGTGCATTGGAGAAGGAAATGGCAACCCATTCCAGTGTTCTTGCCTGGAGAATCCCAGGGACAGAGGAGCCTAGTGGGCTGCCGTCTATGGGGTTGCACAGAGTCGGACATGACTGAATCAACTTAGCAGGAGAAGCAGCAGCAGCAGAACTAAAACCAAAGTTCTTTAGTTGGTTTTTTTTTTCCCCAGTTTGGGAATCCAACACATTCTAATAATAAATGTTCACTGAACAAAAATTATAGAATATAGAAAAATCAAAAAGTTACAAGGGCTTAGACCTGAAGCATAGCTGTTGCAGAATTTTCAGTGTATTTCCTTTCCATCTTTTTGCCATGCCTTGTAAATCAGTGCTTGTAATCTGAAGTACCAAGCTCAGGTAACCCCTCTATGCTTCCTTCTCTGTGTATTCAAAATCTGGCCCTTTACAGACTCCCTGGTCATTCTGTCCCCCATACATATACTCCGGTCAGAAATACACATAAATGCACAGGAAGTTAGACTTCCTACCTCCCCCTTGGCTATCGTTCTCTCTGCCCTGTCTACCCCTTATGAAAAAAAAGTTGGCAAAAGGGAAGACCCAAAACCCAGATGACCAGACAAACCAAGGATTTCTTCAAAACACACCGAAGTAACATAATGAATCACTAGAAATGATGCCTCAGGTCAGAGTGTAGAGACTGATGTCATTAACCCAGGTCTCTGGAGAAAGAATAGCGTGCAAGATGGAATCATACAATAAGGAAGTATGCCTTAATCTCTAACACTCACACACACACACACAGCTTATAGCTGTCTCCCAAGTGACTGTGTTCTTCTTTAAAATTTTTTTTTAGTTCATTTACAATATTATATTAGTTTCAGGTGTTCAACTTTGTGATTCATTATTCTTATACATTATACTTACTTAGTCATTATAAAATATTGGCTACATTCTCTGTGCTATACAATATACCCATCTAGCTTATTTAGGGAGAAGGCAATGGCACCCCACTCCAGTACTCTTGCCTGGAAAATCCCACGGACGGAGGAGCCTGGTGGGCTGCAGTCCATGGGGTCGCTAAGAGTAGGACATGACTGAGCGACTTCACTTTCACTTTTCACTTTCATGCATTGGAGAAGGAAATGGCAACCCACTCCAGTGTTCTTGCCTGGAGAATCCCATGGACGGAGAAGCCTGGTGGGCTGCAGTCCATGGGGTCGCACAGAGTTGGACACAACTGAAGTGACTTAGCAGCAGCAGCAGCAGCTTATTTATTTTATACATAGTAGTTTGTACTTCTTAACTGCCTGCCACTATCTTGTCCCTCCTCTCATCCCTCTCCCTACTGATAACGACCAGTTTGTTCTCCATATCAATGAATCTGTTTCTATTTTGCTATATTCATGTTTGCTTTGGTTTTTAGATTCTAATCTAAGTGAGAGCATATAGTATTTGTCTTTCTCTGTCTGACTTACCTCACCCTCCAGGTCCATCCATGTTGTTACAAATGGCACAATTTTATTCTTTTTTATGACTGAGCGGCATTCCGTTGCCTTTATCTATCTACCCATATGCATGCGTGCATGCTAAGTCACTTTAGAAAGTGAAGTCCCTCAGTTGTGTCCGACTCTTTGCGACCCCATGGACTGTAGCCTACCAGGCTTCTCAGTCCATGGCATTTTCCAGGCAAGAATACTGGAGTGGGTTGCCATTTCCTTCTCCAGGGGACCTTCCCGACCCAGGGATCGAACCCGGGGCCTCCCGCCTTGTAGGCAAATGCTTTACTGTCTGAGCTATGATGCTATGGACTGGAGCCCACCAGGCTCCTCTGTCCACCGGATTCTCCAGGCAAGAACACTGGAGTGGGTTGCCATGCCCTTCTCCAAGGGATTTTCCCCATCCAGGGATTGGACCCACATCTCTTACCTCTCCTGCATTGGCAGGCGGGTTCTTTACCACAGCGCCACCTGGGAAAGCCCCAGCAAACCTTGAATATGTTTAAATGACACTGTATACCTCCTATCGTTTTTGCTGCTCCTTCTCGGTTTTTGGAGGTGGGGCTAGTTGTCCCTCATCAGCCATCCCTCTAAAGGTACAGAGTTCACTCCTTGGGCTATTTCTGTTTTTCTGTATCACTCACTCCCTTGGTAATCTCATCCAGTCTTGTGGTACTAAATAGCGAAATAAAAAATATTTACATTCATACAAAAGAAACAGGGCTTCCCTGGTGGCTCGGTGGTAAAGAATTCGCCTGCCAATGCAGGAGACACAGGTTTGTCACCAGTCTGGGAAGATCCCACCCGCTGTGGAGCAATTAAGCACCTGCACCACAACTCTTGAGCCTGTGCTCCAGAGCCTGGGAGCTGCAACTCCTGAGCCGGTGAGCCCTAGAGCCTGTGCTCCCTGGCGAGAGAAGCCCCCGCAATGAGAGGCCCGCCCAACTGAAGAGTACACCCCGGCTCGCTGCAAGTATAGAGAGAAGCCAGCGTGGCAACGAACACCCAGCACGGCCAAATAAAGTCAATAGCAGCTATATTGATGACTTCCAAACAAATATTGGTAGTCTGGATCTCTCTTGTGAACTTTAGACCCGCATTTTACTGATCACTTAACACCTCCATTGGCATCTAATAGGCATCACAACCTCAGTATTCAAAACTGAGTTTTGAATATTTCTCTCCAAACCCTCCTACTGTCTTCCCAGTCTTAATCAACAACAACACTATTTTGCCAAACTCCTCAAGGGAAAAAAACCTTTATGTTAACCTCGACTCCTTTTTTTTGATCTCTCCCACACCTCGTTTCCAGTTCCCTGGCAAACCTCCTTGGATCTGCCTTCAAAACATTCAGAATGCAGCAGCTTCTTCTCCCATTGCCTTGTCTATACCACTATTTTGTCTCATTTAGTTGCCTGCTGCTGGCAAGCCGCTTCAGTCATGTCCGACTCTGTGCAACTCCATGGACTGCAGCCTACCAGGCTTCTCTGTTCATGGGATTCTCCAGGCAAGAACACTGGAGTGGGTTGCCATTTCCTTCTCCAATGCATGAAAGTGGAAAGTGAAAGTGAAGTCACTCAGTTGTATCTGACTCTTAGCGACCCCATGGACTGCAGCCCACCAGGCTCCTCCATCCATGGGATTTTCCGAGCAACAGTACTGGAGTGGGGTGCCATTGCCTTCTCCCTTTAGTTGCCTATGATCACCTAAATAGCCAGTCAGGATTTCAAGTCTCCCTTCCTTGCTTTATATTTTATTTTTTTCTCCTTAACATTTATTTCTAACAAACTATGTATTATATTTCCTTATTCTTTATTGCTCATTTGTGCTCAAGGGGAGCGAAGACTTTGGTCTCTGGTTCAGTGATGTATGGCCAGAATTTAGAACGCAGCCTGCATTTAAAGCCTACCTTTCAGTAAATATTAGTTGCAAGAATGAACGACTCTTGTTTCTTCTCCATAGTTTAGGTGTTTTGCTTACCTACATGGTTGAGACCTGGTCCAAGCATGGTCCATGTTTGACTCCTGGAGATGGGAAAGAGCATAGAGGAATTCACATGTCATGTTGCACAGTCTGAACCAGGAAACGGCACACATCACTTCCGGTTACATTCTGTTAGGCAGACCTGAAATTCATGGCCGTAACTAGCCATCAGGAAGTTTGGAAATGGCATTCCTAGCCTGTTAGCCATGGCCTTACTTGGAAGTCTATAGTTTAAAATGTGGAACAGGATCTAGTAGACAGTTGGCAGTCTCCACCTTACCTGTTATTTACACAGCTCATTTTATCCAGAATGACAACACACTCAAAATACTTCAGAGTTCCAGAAGTAAATTACAGACTGTAGGTAGACCAAACTGTTCAATGGTGTGAAAATATGAGAGTACTTTATATGCCATTGATCACAGCTTTGTTCTTTAAAGCAGAACTGAGGCAAATCCCACTTGAAAGGCTCTGCCAAGTCTCAGAGAGTCTTACTAATTCTTTAGATGTAAACTGCCTAGGACATATGGACCATATCTCGAGACTTTTATTATTTTATTGCTTAGTACAACTTATAGAAGTTGTGCAAAAATAATATTGAGAACTGAGGGCAAAAAGAAGTGTGGGTGAAAACACAAGGAAAGAAGCTTATTACTTCTATTGCTATCACCTCAGTTACTAGAACTACTGAAATTAAAAAAACAATTGACTAATTTTCCTTCTTCTAAGAGACTCTAGCAATCTATGGCATGAACCACAGAGAACTGGACGTTGTAGAAGCACAGGATGTAGAAATTCTACGATCCAAAGTCCAACCATAGGTCTTGTGGGAAACATAACCTTAGGTGTTAGAATTAATCAGTAGGGTAAAAATAACATTTTTGTGCTTCATCTAAAATGTTTAAAAATGCAATAAGCAAAGTAGCTCAGTTGTGTCCAATTCTTTGCAACCCCATGGACTGTAGCCTACCAGGCTCCTCTGTCCATGGGATTTTCCAGACAAGAGTACTGGAGTGGGTTGCCATTTCCTTCTCCAGGGGATCTTCCCGACCCAGGGATCAAACATGGGTCTCCAGCATTGCAGACAGATGTTTTACTGTCTGAGCCACCAGGGAAGGCAAAATAAACCCTTTCAAATCTTTCAAGGTAATTGAAGTTAACTCCCACAGTTAGATAGAGCTTATATTCTTATGCATCAGTATATCAACATAGTATCAAAAAGCATTTGTTAATAAGGCCTTTCTTTCAGCAAATAAAATGTATCAAGTACCTTAAAATAAACATTTTGTTGTTCAGTCACTCAGTCCTGTCCAGCTCTTTGCAACCCCATGAGCTGCAGCACGTCAGGTTTCCCTGTCCTTCACTATCTCCTGGAATTTGTTCAAAACTTATGTCTGTTGAGTTGATGATGCCATCCAACCATCTCATCCTCTGTCGTCCCCTTCTCCTCCTGCCTTCAGTCTTTCCCAGCATCAGGGTCTTTTCAAATCGGCTCTTCACATCAGGTGGCCAAAATATTAGAGCTTCAGCTTCAGCAACAGTCCTTTCAATAAACATGCAGGGTTGATTTCCTTTAGGATTGACTTGTTTGATCTCCTTTCAATTCAAGGGACTCTCAAGAGTCTTCTGGAACACCACAGTTCAAAAGCATCAATTCTTCAGTGCTCATCCTTCTTTATGGTCCAACTCTCACATTCATATTTTTATTTTTCTTTATTTTTCTGGGCTCCAAAATCACTGCAGATGGTGATTGCAGCCATGAAATTAAAAGACGCTTTCTCTTTGGAAGGAAAGTTATGACCAACCTAGACACCATATTAAAAAGCAGAGACATTACTTTGCCAACAAAGGTTTGTCTAGTCAAGGCTATAGTTTTTCCAGTGGTCATGTATGGATGTGAGAGTTGGACTATATATGTGAGAGGATGAGATGGTTGGATGGCATCACCGACTCAATGAACATGGGTTTGGGTGGACTCTGGGAGTTGGTGATGGACAGGGAGGCCTGGCGTGCTGCAGTTCATGGGGTCGCAAAGAGTTGGACATGACTGAGTGAACTGAACTGAACTGAACTCACATCCATACATGACCACTGGAAAAACCATAGCTTTGAATATATGTACCTTTGTCAGCAAAGTGATGTCTCTGCTTTTTGATACATTATCTAGGTTTGTCATAGCTTTTCTTCCAAGGAGTAAGCATCTTTTAATTTCATGGCTGTGGTCATAGTCTGCAGTGATTTTGGAGTCCAGGAAAATAGCCTGTCACTGTTTTCATGAAAATAACCACGGTTGAGTTAAAAAAGTTTTATTATTGCTTCATGGCAAGAATTTGTGATATTTTTGGCAGTGAGTTTGTTCCTCTGCCAAGGAATCAAAAGAAACAATTTCAAATGACCACCTTTTCCTCCATTTTTCACACTGTCACATGAAGAGTATTCAGATAAAGGCAGCTGGTAGGAGCAAGGCAGGAGGATGGGGCCTCTCAACTGTACGTGTAAATTGCTGTAACTCCCAAATAGCTCAGGATCTAGATGTTTGCTCCTTTTAAAATAATTTAACAGAACTTCTCTGGTGGGCCAATGGCTAAGACTTCATGCATCCATTGTAGAGGGCACAGGTTTGATCCCTGGTGGGAAGGTACCGCATACTGTGCAGTGCTGCCAAAAAATAAAGTAAAATTTAAAATAAATAACAGAATTTTAGACTTCATCTGACTTATTTATTAACATAAGTGAAATATATAGGATATGCAAAGTTAATTTTAGTTACAATTTCAGAAGCCTCTTTTCTTTTTTTTATTAAAAATTTTTTACATTTATTTATTTTTTTCTCTCTCTTTTCATTTTTTTTTATTTTATTTTTTATAATTGAAGGAAGATTGCTTTACAATGTTGTGTTGGTTTCTGCCATACAACAATGTGAATCGGCCATAATTATATGCATAGCCCCTCTCTGTTGAGCCTCCCTCTCGTCCCCCACCCCACCCCTCTAGGTGAGCACAGAGTGCCAGGCTGGACTCCCTATCTTATACAGCAACTTCCCACCAGCCATCTATTTTACACATAATAGTGTATATACGTCAATCATCCCACAGTCTCCTTCCCCGACCGGGACCACGAGTCTTTTCTCTACATCTGTGTCTCCATTCCTTCCCTGCAAATAGGTTCATCTGAAGTTTCTTTTTTTGTTAATAGCTGTATTAGAAACTCTCAGTTTACTGAAGAAGTTATGTACCTTGTACTCTCAGCATTTACTTGTTTTTACTTTCTTTTATTAAAGTACAGTATTATATGCTATCGGTATACAATAATAGTGATTCACAATTTTAATGGCTATACTCCATTTATAGCTATTATAAATATCAGCTACATTCCCTGTATTGTACAATATGCCCTAACAGCTTATTGATTGATTGATTGCAGACTTGATCAACTTCATTTTACTCAGTAATAACATACATATAGTAAAGTGCATAAAATGTACTAATTGTAAGCATTATAGTTTGAATTTTTACATATGTATATATCTTAATAACCACCACTGAGATAAAACAATATAATATTTCCTATAAAAGTCTCATGCACTTTGCTCTCTTTTCCCTGATGGGTTGATCACTATTCTGACTTCTAAAAACATCTCTTAGTTTTGCTTGTTCTTAAACTGTATATAAATACAATCACATACTAGACCTCTTCTGTATCCGGCTTCTTTCACACAATAGAATGTCTGTGAGATTTCTCCTTATGTTAGAACTATTTTGGTTTTAATTGATGGGTAGTATTCCATTACATAAATTATCACAATTTATTTATCTGTTTGTGTGATAAGCACTTGCATTCTTTTATCTTTGGGATATTATGAATAAAGCTTCCATGAATATAATTTACAAATAAGAGAGTATATACATTCATTTCTTTGGAGGATAAAAGGTAGAATTGCTGTATCATGAAACATAACCCTAGTTGAAACTAACAAATGGTTTTTCAAAGAGATTATATCATTTTGCAACCCCCACCACCTTGTAGCTTATTTTGTACCTAATAGTTTTAACCAGAGAAGGCAATGGCACCCCACTCCAGTACTCTTGCCTGGAAAATCCCATGGACGGAGGAGCCTGGTAGGCTGCAGTCCATGGGGTCGCTAAGAGTCGGGCACGACTGAGCGACTTCACTTTCACGCATTGGAGAAGGAAATGGCAACCCACTCCAGTGTTCTTGCCTGGAGAATCCCAGGGATGGGGGAGCCTGGTGGGCTGCCGTCTATGGGGTCACACAGAGTCGGACACGACTAAAGTGACTTAGCTTAGCTTAGCTTAGCTTAGTTTTTAACCTGTTACTCTCCTACTCCTATTTTGCCCCCTTTTCCCTCTCCCCACTGGCAACCACTAGTTTGTCTCTATTCCTACGAATCTGCTTCTGTTTTGCTCTATTCACTAGTTTATTATATTTTTTGCATATCACATATTAGTGATATAAGTTTTTGTCTTTCTCTGTCTGACTCATTACACTTAGCATAATACCCTTTAAGTTTATCCATGTTGCTACAATGGGAAAATGTCGTTTTTTAAATGGCTGACTAGTATTCCATTTTACGTGTGTATGTATTAATATATGGTGTATATATATATATAGTGGAGAAGGCAGTGGCACCCCACTCCAGTACTCTTGCTTGGAAAATCCCATGGATGGAGGAGCCTGGTAGGCTGCAGTCCATGGGGTCGCTAAGAGTCGGACACGACTGAGCAACTTCACTTTCAGTTTTCACTTTCATGCATTGGAGAAGGAAATGGCACCCCACTCCAGTATTCTCGACTGGAGAATCCCAGAGACAGAGGAGCCTGGTGGGCTGCCATCTATGGGTCACACAGAGTCAGACACGACTGAAGTGACTTAGCAGCAGCAGCAGCAGCATATATATATACACCACATCTTCTTTATCTATTTCATCCGTTGAAGACAACATAGGTTGCTTCCGTATCTTGTCTATTTGTAAATAATGCTGCCATGAAACTTGGGATGCATGTATCTTTTTGAATTAGTGTTTCTGAGGGTAATTTTTCCTTGGCCGTATACCCAGGAGTGGAATTGTGGGTCATACGGTGCTATGCTTAGTCATTCAGTTGTGTCCAACTCTTTGAGACTCATTGGTCTTTAGCACGCCAGAATCCTCAGTCCGTGGGATTTTTCAGGCAAGAATCCTGGAGTGGGTTGTCATTTTCTTCTCCAGGGGATCTTCCTGACCCAGGGATCGCACCCACATCTCCTGTGTCTCCTGATGGGAAGCCTGGGTCATACGGTAGTTCTATTTTTTAGTTTGTTGTGTTTTTTGTTTTTTTTTTTTTGGTCATGCCACATGGCTTGAAGGATCTCAGTTCCCTGACCGCGGTGGAACCTGGGCCACAGCAGTGAAAGCCAGAATCCTAAACACTAGGTCCCCAGGCAACTCCTTATCTTTAGTTTTTTGAGGAACCTCTATACTGTTTTCCACAGTGGCTGCACCAATTCACATTCCCACCAACAGTGTACCAGGGTTCCCTTTTCTCTACACCCTAACCAACATTTGTTAGTTGTAGCCTTTATGATGATAGTAATTCCAGCAGTTATGAGGCAACATCTCATTGTGGTTTTCATTTACATCTCCCTAGTGATTAGCAATATAATTAGCCATTGTATATCTTCCTTGGAAAAATATCCATTCAGGTCTCCTGCCCACTTTTTAATCAAATTGTTTCTTTTTTTGGCATTAAGTTATGTGAGTTGTTTACATATTTTGTATATTAACCCCTTATTGGTCATATCACTTGCAAATACTATCTCCTATTCAGTAGTCTGTCTTTTCATTTTGTTGATGATTTCCTTTGCTGTACAAAAGTTTTTAAGTTTAATTAGGTCTCAGTTGTTTATTTTTGCTTCTATTTCATTTGAGGAGATAGATTATGCCAAACAATTTATGTCAGTGTTCTGCCCATGTTTTCTTCTAGGAGTTTTATGGTTTCCGGTCTTGCATTTAGTATTTAATCCATTTTGAGTTTATTTTTTACATGGTGTTATAGAATATTCTAATTTCATTCTTTTACATGTAGCTGTCAGTTTTCTCAGCTCTGCTTATTGAAGAGACTGTTTTCCATTGTATATCTCTCACCTCCTTTGTTGTAGATTAACTAGCCACAAGCACATGGGTTTATTTCTGGGCTCTCTAGTCTGTTCCATTGATTTAGGTGTTTATTTTTGTGCCAGTACCATATTGTTTTGATTACTGTCATTTTGTAGTATAGTCTGAATATCCAGGGTGCCTGATTCTTTTAGCTCTCTTCCTGTTTCTCAAGATTGTTTGGGCTATTCAGGGTCTTTTGTGTTTCCATATAGATTTTAAAATTATTTTTCTAGTTCTGTGAAAAATACCTTTGGTATTTTTGAAAGTAATTGCACTGAATCTATAGATTGCCTTGGGTGGTACGGTCATTTTGACAACATTGATTTCTCCAATTCAGAAACACAGTATATCTGTCCATCTGTTTATTTGTTCTTCAGTTTCTTTCATAAGCATCCTACAGTTTTGGAATAAAAGTCTTCTGCCTCTTTACATAGGCTTATTTCTAGGTATTCTATTCTTTTCGATGCAATGGTGAATGGAATTGTTTCCTTGAATTCTCTTTCTGATAGTTCGTTATTAGTATATAGAAATGCAACTGATTTCTGTATATTAATTTTGTATCCTGCGACTTCACTGAATTCACTGATGAGCTCTAGTAGCTTTCTGGGGCATCTTTGGGATTTTCTGTGTATAGTATCATGTCATCTGCAAACAGGACAGTTCTTTTCTTGATTATAGCTATATCAGGAACACCCAGTTTATTGAAGAAGGTATGTAGCTTGTGTTCCTAGCATTTATTTGTTTTTATTTTTAGGAACATCACAACTTGTTGTTGGGAGGTTATAAAGTGTGAGATATTAAAATACAGAAATTGCATAACATTTTCTTTCTTTATTTCTTTTTTGGCCATACCATGCGTGGCTTGCAGAATCTTAGTTCCTTGACCAAGGATTGAGCCTGGGCCCCTGCAGTGAAAGTGCTGAGTCCTAACCTTTGGACTGCCAGGGAATTCCCAACATTTTCTATTTTAATAATGCTCTGGTGTACTTTGGACTTCCCAGGTGGTGCTAGTGGGAAAGAACTCGCCTGCCAACGAAGGAGACATAAGAGATGTGGGTTCGATCCTTGGGTCGGGAAGATACCTTGGAGTAGGGCATGGCAACCCACTCCAGTATCCTTGCCTGGAGAATCCCATAGACAGAGGAGCCTTGCAGGCTACAGTCCATAGGGTCACACAGAGTCATACACGACTGAAGTGACTTAGTGTGTAACACCAGAAAAAGCACTAACACATATTGTAAAATTAGAACTCTCTATACAATTCTTCCCTGGTGGCTCAGAGGTTAAAGTGTCTGCCTCCAATGCAGGAGACCTGGGTTCGATCCCTGGGTTGGGAAGATCCCCTGGAGAAGGAAATGGTAACCCACTCCAGTATTCTTGCCTGGAGAATCCCATGGACGGAGAAGCCTGGTAGGCTACAGTCCACGGGGTTGCAAAGAGTCAGACACGACTGAGCAACTTCACTTCATACAATTCTAAATAAAACAGTGATTAGCGTGGTCAAATCATTTCCTTCTTTATTAGCACTTCTCAAATATTATTTAATAAATCTTTAGAACAACGCTTTTTAGGGATCATTCCTTAAATATTAGCATGCTACCTAAATGGGTCCTTAAGTTTCTTGACAACTAAGTAACTGTAAAGAAAAGTTGTTTTGAAACAATTATTGAACCTAGGTCTCCTGCATTGCAGGTGAATTCTTGACCTACTGACCCAGCAGGGAAGCCCAAAACACAGTAAAGCATTTGAAATCATTTGTGCTCTGAATGGCAATCAGACTTTTACCCTCTCACCTCCATGCCATTTTCACAGCTGAGTAGTGCTCGTTTCCCTTGTGCTCTAGGATGGAATCCTCTGGATTTTTGAAATGGGAATCAATGGGCAATAGAGAACCAGCATTAGTAATGATGAAGTTTTTATGGAACACTGAGTCTCTTTTCATCTCGTTTCTATCGCATTTTATGGTCAGACAGTCTAGTTCAGCTGGCTATATCCAGTCTCACTGTTCAAGACAGGCTAGCTAGGGGATAAAAATGACCAGGCTGTGCTCTCTAGAAGGCCAGCTTCATAGTTCTATTGCAAATAGGACTTGAGAAATATTTGTTCAAACCTCATACTATTCAATGTTGTCGATCCATTGGATCTGCCAATGGTTTTAGAATCATTTTTTTTTTCATGGTCATACTTCTAGCAGTCAAGATTATTATTATCTTCTATTTTTCTTAAGATTAAGCAAGTGAAACAGAGGAAAGGAAAGCTATTTTTCTATGAATTAAGGCATATAATGGGATAAGTATTAATTCAGATTTACTGGTTTAGGAATGGAGACTTGGCCATCTATTGGGCAGAATTCATATATACTGTGAATTCCTATCGTATTTTTGTTTTCATTCTGTCTTTTGAAACAGTTGTCCATTGCCTCTCCAACTCATTCAGATTCATTTCAAAACAATCATGGTTGAGATCTGTATTTACTTAAAGCCAAAAATTCATTACTCTTCTAACCTGATATATCTGTAGACAATAGATTATATATAATCCATCTGGTAGCCTATGAATAATGCTTTTAAGTGACAACTTTTATTAATATTTGCTGGTTGAACTCATAGAAACATAACTTGAAATGATAACGCTTTCCTCTACTAATCCATAATGTTTTATCTGGTTCATTGGGGTTGTAGGTTTCAACACATAACTGCATATGCTTCCCATTCACCAGTTTTAAGAGAAAAGTCACTTCCCCAAGTGAAATGCAAAACATGCTAAATTAGGGACTTAAAATAAACATCTCATAAGATACACGCTCCTTGTTAAAATCTTAATCAAAAGCAAAATCCCAATGGATAAGTAACAAGGTCCTACTTTAGAGCACAGAGAATTTTATTCAATATCCTATGATAAACCGTAGTGGAAAAGAACATAAAAAAAGAATGCAGATATAATGTATTACTGAATCACTTTGCTGTACAGCAGAAATGAGCATGACATTGTAAATCAATTACACTTCAATAAGAAAAATATTGATTAAAAAAAAAAAATCCCAGCCCAAGCTTTGCAAATGTGGGCAGCACCAGAGGCATTTCTTCTCACTGTCAGAGATTTTGCAGCTTGGTATTTTCTATTTCCCTTTCCAAAGAAACATACAAGAAAAAAATTTTTTTTCAAGCTTAAGAGAAGAGTCCTGAGAGTGAGTTATTTAAACTCCCCTCCTATCTCCTAAACTGAGGGGCAGGAGAGAGCGCTTACGAGGAGAGGTTCTAGCAGGGCAGGATGTGGAGTGAACAACTGCTTGCAGACTCAGATTCGGAAGGGACCCTAGTGTTCACGGCTTCTGCCTTCCTGGATGTCTGCACGTGTGCTCATGGTATTTGAGGTTTGGGGGACGTCAAGTCAACATGAAGTATTTTCCTGCGTGATTGCATTCCTTTTCCACAACCTCGATAAAGCTCTATCACAGTCACTGATAATCTATAAAATGTGTTATGAAATGCGACCCTGTCTCACTGACATTTCACCCAAGGTCACACTTTCATCCTGGTTCACTTTCAAGAACCACTGCTGAGAAGCATCACTCTTCAGGTTAACATCTGGGGTACACCCCATCATATCTTCTTACAGCAGGTCACCAACAAACACACTCCATCCTTAGGATGTTCCACAAAAGCCCTGAATGCTGTGGATCCTGCCTACCTCCCATTTCAACTCATACCCATCTCTGACTCACACATCCCATGACAACCACCCCGGCTTGCTTTCAGTTCCGCAAAGAGTCAAGCTTCCCCCATGAGACCTTTGCTGCTCCTTCAGCCCACAACACTTCCCAATGTCCCCAGCACTCACACTCTTCACACACACAGGCACATGTACACACGCACAGACTCTGCCAACTCCAACTCCAGCCTTCAGCTATCAGCTGAATGTCATTTACTCAAAGTAGGGCCTTCCTTAGCCCCAAATCTAAACTAGGTTCTCCTATAACAAGGCCTCACAAAGTATCCTATACTTCTTTTGTTAGACATATCACTGTTTGAAAATATATATTTACTCTGGTGGCTTGGTTTGAAAATTGCCCCCTTGCTGGATAATAGTAGGTTCCATCAAGGTAGGATGGATCTCTCATTTACCAGTGTAGTTCTGGTAACTAGCATGTAGCAAAGACTACATGCTAGTTCAAATATTAGTTGAAAAAATGAACTATACTTCTACATTACATGCCCAGAGGAAAGGTCTCAGAACATTTGGCCAACCATTTTCCAGATTCTCCGTCCCTGACCTTTGATGAGTTTTTTAAAAGGGCCAGAATGTGCCTTCTAATTGTCACTGAGCCAGGTGATGCCCAGAGATTGTTATCCAGCCCTGGTCACTCAGCCATTCTTCAGAAAAACAACTAGCTTGTTCTCTGCCTGGTTCTAGCAAAAGAAGGCTAAGTACAGGTGACCACAAACTCCCTGTGCGTGATAGGCAGAAGCTATCTGTATGCTTCCCTCTGTTCTCCATACAGATTGTACAACTTGCTCCACCTTCTTCTGGACATCTTCCTCTGCTTGCGCAGTGAGAAGGCATTAAAGCACTCCTGTACCTGTTTCTATGTGATACGATAACTCCACTGTCATTAGGTGGTGTTAAGGAATGTTATCTTTCAAAATGCCTCAAATCAAATCGTCACACATTGTTAAGCCTGAACTGTAAGGGGACCACATCATGTACGTGCCTATTCCAATCCTTTGTCTACAGACTTCTCTAACTAGGAGAACTTAATGTGCATGCTAACTACTTTGTTGCAGGGTGGCTGTTGACTCGAGTCCTCTTTACGCAGCTAAGGGACAAGCTACGGCTGCAGCATGCCCAAACGAGCAGTGCCACTGGCCCTGATATTGACCAACACAGTCCTATCTCATGCTTTTCTGAAATTTCTGCACACGACATGAGACCACTGCTCAGCTATCAAGGATAGTCTCATGAGAGGAACTCGGTGGCCTTCTGTGGGCAGTCATCTGTGGACATTAGCGTGGCCCTGGAGCCACTTGCAAAAACAAACCCTAGCCCTAGGCAGGGTTTAGGTTATATGTGTCCCATCCACAGCTGGCATCTGACCCATGGCTGTAGCCACACCAGAGATCCCTCTTAGCATCCTCCAAGACCGTAAGCATGACTAGTAACAGCTAGAAATGAATTATTGTTAGAAATTCTTACTCTAAGCCAGCTGACTTTACAGTTCTAGGGCCATTTAT
This sequence comes from Bos indicus x Bos taurus, assembly GCF_003369695.1. Classification (NCBI taxonomy): domain Eukaryota; kingdom Metazoa; phylum Chordata; class Mammalia; order Artiodactyla; family Bovidae; genus Bos; species Bos indicus x Bos taurus. The sequence continues at coordinate 17,630,535 of NC_040081.1, read as the reverse complement.
TTTAAGTGTAGTTCCCTTGAAGTTCTTAATAGTTCTTGGCTATACATAATTTATGGCTTCTATTTTTAAAGTGCTATCAGAAATCAATAAGAATACAAACACATGAGCTGTTTCAAATGTCCTCACAGTGACTGTCAATCCATGCCATGGTCTTTTCACCAAAGTGACTAGAACAATTGATGCCTTTTTAATGTCAGTTGTTTCACTCAGGTTGAGCCACAACTGAAAAAAAATATTAACTAGTATTAAGGAAGAACACTCTACCCTGGGACTTCTAACTCAGGATGAATCATTTAAAACATAGGTAGCACTCAGCAGCACTAGAGCACCATGGAGGTTTCGGTATACAGATTTATATTGTATAAATTATATTGATACTTACAATATATTATAATTATATTGGATATTTTTCCAAGTAGAAAATTTCATTTAAGTTACTGCCATGCAAGAAGCTTTCCAGTATTTTTTGAAGTCTTCAACTATATTTAGTAGTTTAACACTACAATGTGAAAATTGCTTTATTAATGTATGACCAATACCTTCATTGAGTCATTCGACAAACGTTTATTAAATGCCTCCTATATGGCAGTCACCATACCACAGATTGGTGCTACCATGATGAATACGTCTCCATCTCTGCCTTCAAAGTGTCTTCAGTCTACTCCATGTCCGTGTTTAAACTCCTCCTAAACTCTGGAGGATAGGCAATAGGCTCACTCATCCCTACATCCTCAGTGTCCTGTCTAGAGCCTAGCACGAAGTAGTATACAACAAATGCTTCCTGAACAAATTAATAAATGCATAGATGAATGAATGAAGAAATAGAAACTACTGAACAAATATTTAAAGAGCCAAGCTGCCCAGAGACCACCAAACCAAGAAGTAATATTCACTTTTCTCTCTCTTTGGGTTTAGAAAACAGATGAGATATAGTCTTTGCCACCATTCCTCCCATTTGGCTTCCAAGTACTCTTGCCTGGAAAACCCCATGGGCGGAGGAGCCTGGTGGGCTCCAGTCCATGGGGTCGCTAAGAGTCAGGCACGACTGAGCGACTTCACTTTCAATTTTCACTTTCATGCATTGGAGAAGAAATGGCAACCCACTCCAGTATTCTTGCCTGGAGAATCCCAGGGACGGCGGAGCCTGGTGGGCTGCCCTCTATGGGGTCGCACAGAGTCGGACACGACTGAGGCGACTTAGCAGCAGCAGCAGCAGCAGCTTCCGGTACCTGCCATTTTCTCATGAACGTAGTATTTCCCCTTGCTTTTCCATTTGTTCTATATAAGAAAATCACCTAGAGTAGCGCAAGGTCCAGGATGCTTAATTTAATAAGCAGGTAACAGCTGGGGCTGTCTCCCTTTCCATTTCCCAAAGCAGGTTACATGGTCAGTTGCTGTTAGATTTTGATTTGAGATTCTTCTAATATGTGCATGTCCCTCTGTGCATTTATTAGACCAAGCCTGTGCTCCATGGGTTCCAAAAATTAGGCATCTCATGGGAAGCAGAATGTAACATAAAGGCCAGCTAATTTCTTGTGTTCCGAAATGCACTATTTAAATGAACGCCAGGTTTGAATGGGGCAATGGATTTGTCAGTACTTCTCTAGTGTCAGTGGCCCAGAGTCCCCCTTGTCCTTCCTAGTCTAGGAAGACCCTGAGTCAGTGACCACTCAGCAGGTTCCCTGAAGACACCAAGGCTCTATGCATTGAGCACCACACCCTGGATACTTCCACGAAAAGACCTAGGAAGAAATAGGGCTTTCTCAATTTAAACTGTGGGGAAAGTTCTAAATAACGAAAGAGACTGGTTAGCATATCGTCACTGCTCTAATGCAGATCATTAGCCTAAGTGTTTTTGTTTCTGTGTGTGAAGCAATTACAGTTCACGAATATTATAACAACTGTGTAGATCAGAAAAATCTCCAAGGGTTCTCTAACAAAAAATTATTCATTGATTTCACTAAAAACTTACCCACAAGGTGACAGGCAGCAGATTAGACAATGAAGACGAGTGTGGACCAGCTCCTTCTGGAGGGGCTCACAATCAAGAAAGGGAACAACTCCATATGGATTCAGTGCTGTGGAAGAAATGACACAAACCATTCTCAGGACGCAGAGGAAGAGCAGCCTCCTGAGTTTCAGACAAAGGAGGCTGTGTAGCTCAGCACTTCAGAGGACAAGCCCTGGTGACAGACTGCCCTGCCCCACAGCTCACCGGCGAGACTCAGAGGGTATAAGGATTAAGCAAGACAGTGCAGGTCAGGCAAATGGGAAACACGTAACAGCTGTAGATCCTCTCCCCGAACGAAGATGCCCAGCTCATTCTGTGGGCTTTCCAGGTGGCGCTAGTGGTAAAGAACCCACCTGCCCATACATGAGACATGAGACACGGGTTCCATCCCTGGGTCGAGACACAGGTAATCAAGTTAAAATGAGATCATGAGTGTGGTCCCTAATCCAACGTGATCCCCTGGAGGAGGAAATGGCAACCCACTCCAGTATTCTTGCCTGGAGAATTCCATGGACAGAGGAGCCTGGCGGGCTACAGTCCATAGTTTGGCAAAGAGTCGAACATGACTGAAACGACCTAGCGCGCACACAGCTTGTTCTACCCATTGCTAATTTTGAAATTAATTAAAAAAATTTTATTTGGAGGATAATTGCTTTACAGTGTTGTGTTGGTTTCTCCCATATAACAACATGGATCAGCCATACGTGGACATATACCCCCTCTCTCTTGAGCCTCCCTCCCACACGACCCATTGCTATTTGAAATGTTATCTTTGCCTCATGTATATCTCTGCCTCATGTATATCTCCACTTCTCCCCTCATTATTGAATATTCATTCCCTTTCTTCAAATCTTTATCAAAAATCTAAATATATATTGTGTACTAACTGCTAATAGCTGTTTCTAAGACCACTGAGAATATTTTCTCCTCAACCTCCCAAAAAGATTAGGTTTGAAAGAACTTTGTTCCCGAGGGCATAGCCAACTGAAACTGGCCCCAGATGCAACACCAGGGAGTCCTTAAGTCCCCCGGCACCTAGGCAACCAGTGTTCTCAGTACATACAGGTATGCCCTTTGAGCCCCAGGAGAGATGGAGGGACTCCAACTGACAAATTTTAGGGCAGGATCCCAAGCAATTCCAAAGACCTATTTACTCCCAAAGTCCTCTTTGGACTACAGTTTGGAGATGCGAGTGGAAATGGAAAGGTTTTCTTCCTTCTTCGTTTTCCATAGAGAAGGAGGGAGATTTCTCAGTTCCAGATGTAGGAGCACGCTGGACTTCCTTGATCCCCCCTCACTCTTCCCCAAGCAAGGAGGAACGATGTCTCTGATTTGCGACATAGGGAAGAAGTATCAGAATTTATCTTCCGTCCCTTTTCCTCTATTTTAGAGGCTCTGGTCTCAGGATGTTACAGGTGGCACTCTGTCCTCCGAAAAAAGTTGTGTTGAAGTCCTGACCCCCCAGTACCCCAGAATGGGACCTTATTTGGAAACAGGGTTTTTACACAGTTAATCAAGATAAAATGAGGTCATGAGTGTGGTCCCTAGTCCAACATGACTGAAGTCTTTATAAAAAGGGAAAATGTAGACATAGACAGGGACACACACAGAGGGAAGGCCGTGTGAATAGACGGGGAGAATACTGTACGATGAGGAAGGCAGAGGTGGGGGTATGCTGCCAAAGCCTAGGAACACTCGGGGCTAGAGAAACAGGAACACGCAAGGCAAGAGCCTTTCCCTACCTGTCTCAGAGGGAGCATGGTCCTTGATACCTTGATTTCAGACTTCTGGCCTCCAGAACTGTTGGACAGTAAATTGCTGTCATTCTGAGCCACCTAGTTTGTGGCACTTTGTTATAGCAGCCCTAACAAACTGATGCACAAGACAAACACTTACTTTGTCCACTCTGCTGTATATGACCTGCTGCTGCTGCTGCTGCTGCTAAGTCACCTCAGTCTTGTCCAACTCTGTTCGACCCCATAGATGGCAGCCCACCAGGCTCCCCCATCCCTGGGATTCTCCAGGCAAGAATACTGGAGTGGGCTGCCATTTCCTTCTCCAATGCATGAAAGTGAAAAGTGAAAGTGAAGTCGCTCAGTCGTGCCCGACTCTTAGCGACCCCATGGACTGCAGCTTACCAGGCTTCTCCGTCCATGGGATTTTCCAGGCAAGAGTACTGGAGTGGGGTGCCATTGCCTTCTCCGTATATGACCTAATCCTACGAAAAACAGCCTGCATCCATCTCCACCTGCGATGGAGAAGCTGGAATCAAATGGGAGTGAAGCAGGTGAGGCAGGGAGGTGGTGAAACATACTAACAGACCTAATAAGGAGCTTCCTCTAAACAGCCGTTGTTGGTGGCAAAGCCAACATTTTAATGTCCTCTCCTTGCTAATTTTTTTTCTGAATTTGAAGCAGGGAGAACAGTCTGATTTTCTGACCAAAACTCCAAATTTAGGCTGAGATACAGGTGCCACTAGTGGTAAAGAACCAGTCTGCCAATACAGGAGATGTAAGAGATGGGGGTTTGATCCCTGGGTCTGGAAGATCCCCTGGAGGAGGGCATGGCACCCACTCCAGTATTTTTGCCTAGAGAATCCCAGGGACGGAGGAGCCTGGCAGGCTGCAGTCCATGGAATCACAGAGTCAGACACGACTGAAGCAATTTAGTATGCACACACACATAGTTTATATGTACATTAACTCATTTAACTTTCACAATAGCCCTATAAGAGAAGATGTCCTACTATTATGCCCAATTTACAAATGAGACAGCTCAAGTCGAGTAACCTGTTCAGGTCAAGTAACTTACCCAAGGACAATGAATGCTAAGGGTTGCTTGTAGGCAGCTTGGGGCCAGAGTCTGTCCCGGCTGCCTCTGCAAAGGTTACGTTGCAAGGAGCAAGTCCTTAAATGGTCCCATGAAAAGAATCCCACGGCTAAATACGTGAGGAGAACCCTCCGTGAACAAAAGTAAACTTTTCTTTAAATTTTCCTGATCTTCTCAGAGCCTTTACAATACCACTGTGCCATGTGACTCGATCAGGATACAGAGTAGTGTTTGACCACAGAGCACTTTTCAGGGAACATCTCCTGGGACGAATGCTCTGAGGATCACCAGTTTGGGAAACACTGAGAGAATATGTAAGGTGGGAGGTACTCTTTTGTTTGGATACAGCTCTAGGATTTTAAAATAATTTCTATATGCAATTCAAATACTCATAAATTCCTTCCTTTAAATTTTACAGAGAGAGAGAGAGAGGTTTACATAGTAAGGCTGGGCCATGAGTTCTGGGAGCCGAAGCTGACACAGACCCAGGCCATTGCAACACCCAACACTCTGCTGTAACAGAGCTACAAAGCAGAGCTGGCAGAAGGCAAGGCTCCGTCTCAGAGGGAGAAAGGGGGTGATTTCACGGAGGCTTGAAGGCGAGGAGGGACCTCAGGCAGTCATTCTGGATTAACTCCTTTAGGCCTAACTGCTTTGATTCTGCTCCAGGAGGGTGTTAGAAACCCCTGTGGCTCTAGAGGGCATTCTGGTCTCAGTTTGTCAGGGGCATTATTCCCACAGCTAAGCAGAGATCACAGATTGGTAGCCCCTAGGAAAGATGTGCGGATAAGGCGATGGCACCCCGCTCCAGTACTCTTGACTGGAAAATCCCATGGGCGGAGGAGCCTGGTGGGCTGCAGTCCATGGGGTCGCTAGAGTCAGACACAACTGAGCGACTTCCCTTTCACTTTTCACTTTTATGCATTGGAGAAGGCAATGGCAACCCACTCCAGTGTTCTTGCCTGGAGAATCCCAGGGATGGCAGAGCCTGGTGGGCTGCCATCTATGGGGTCGCACAGAGTCAGACACGACTGAGGCGACGCAGCAGCAGCAGCAGCAGGAAAGATGTGAGCAGCAGATGCCTGTTTGGCCAGCACAGTATGGCTGGCGGGTGTATATATGTGTGTGTGTGTGTGTGTGTGTCTATGTGTGTGTGTGCTCAGTCACTTCAGTCGTATCCAACTCTTTGTGACCCTGTGGACTGTAGCCTACCAGGCTCTTCTGTCCATGAGATTCTCCAGGCGTAGGCGTAGGCTGCTGTGCCCTCCTCCAGGGGATCTTCCCGACCCAGGGATCGAACCCATGTCTGTTTCCCGCATTAGCAGGGGGGTTCTTTATCACTAGTGCCACCTGGAAAGCCCGTGTACGTGTAGTGTGGGTTTTAATTTAACCCATGTTCTCTTGGGCCTCACTTTCACACGCGTTTTACTCACCGGTCTGGTCCCTGAAGACATCTGAGTCTCCTCTAGGCTGACGTAGCCATGACACACCTGAAAGGTATGGCGCCTTTTCTCTTCTGTCAACATTTCAATAGACAGTGTCATGGAAAACATCAGGGAGTTAGGTCCCTGATGGGGAAAACCTGAAATACCAGTTTGGAAATGGTCGTCTGATGCTTCCCAAGTTAGTTACGGCAACCTCCCTCCAAAACGGATTCCCACTCCAAGGCAGTGGCATACGTCTCTATACTAGCCCTGCCTCTAATATTTGAGTTCAGTAACTTTTATAATGGATTATCTTAAATATTACATTAAACCTGGCAAATCTGTCATCCTCTTAAATATGCTGCAAAAGAAGAAACATAGGATACCAAATAATTTAAAATATAATCTTTAAAAATCTTTAGATGGTGATCTACAGGCCATTTTCCTGAGGGCCTTTTTATGTTTGTTTTAAAAATCCCTCATAGCTCTGGTTGTTCTTCGGTACTCGTGTGGTTATTTCATTAATGTTCAGAAAGTAAACGCTGTATGTTTGCATTATATTATGGTTATAGCCACTTGAGTGCAATAAAATGTATCCCTACTTACAGCCCCCTTAGTAGAGGTGTGACCATGAGAACTAGCCTGTGCCTCTTTGTAATTATGGTATACAGGGTCTCCCTGGAGTAGGAAATGGCAACCCACTCCAGTATTCTTGCCTGGAGAATTCAATGGACAGAGGAGCCTGGTGGGCTAGGTCATTGGGGTCACTGAGAGTCGGACACGACTAAGTAGCTAACGCTTTCACTTTTGTACAGGGTCTGGGTAAAGATACCAACAGAAAGCGTTTCACCTTCTCTTCTCAAGGGAGGCAGAAGTAGGAAATCATTCTCTTGATCTCCCCAAATCAAATTCAGACCCCAAGGCTCTAAGATATGCTGCAAACAGAACTGGGTGTTTTCTTCCTCCTTAGTCTGAGACATCACAGAATTCTGGAAAGCAGCGCTGCAACAATGCCCTAACAGCATGCTTCCCTGCTTCTCTTCTGGGCTTTCCTGTCTGCCTACAGGCTGGGTGGTGATAAGATGCCAGCAGAGCATGTGCCATTCAGCTTTGCACACGGGCTGGTGAGACACTGCTCTCCATTGGCAAAAATCCTGTCTATGCCCTCCCCTCCCAGGGCAGGAAACTTTGTTCAAGCTCCTGGGTTGAGAGAAACCATGGTTTAAATGTTTATAGATGAATGGAAAGCAATGGGTTGGAAAGGGGGTGGGGGGCAAGAGACTCCACTTTTCTTTATAAAGCCTGCACTGTTTGATTTGATAACTAAATATTCTCACTCGAAACATATTTAGATTCAGGGACTTTCCTGGTGGTCCAATGGTTAGGACTCCATGCTTCCACTGCAGGGGGTACTGGTTTGATCCCTGGCTGGGGAACTAAGATCTTATGTGGTGCAGGAAAAAAAAAAATTTTTTTGATTCACCCTTGAATGAGTTGCTACCCCATTGCGTTGCTCCCTTCTGACAGCAAAGCTTCCTGAAAGAGCTGTCCATATTTCCTATCTCTTCTTTTAAACCTCCTGTACAATGCATTTTATGTATTTTTAAATTGAGGTATAGTTGATTCATGATATTATATGTTTCAGACGTATGACATAGAAATTCACGATTTTTAAAGGTTATATTGAATTTATAGTTACTACAAAATATTGGCTATGTTCTGCTGTATAACACAACCTTGTTATTTGTTTATTTTATACACAGTAGTTTGTATCTTGTAACCCCTACCCTATCTTTTCCCACTCCCCCCTCTCCTCTGTCCACTGATAACTACCAGTTTATTCTACACATCTGTGAATCTTTTTTTGTTATACTAACTAGTTTGTTTTATTCTTTTAGATTCCACATATACAAGTGATGTCTGAGTGCCAAAGAATTGATGCTTTTGAACTGTGGTGTTGGAGAAGACTCTTGAGAGTCTCTTGGACTGCAAGGAGATCCAATCAGTCCATCCTAAAGGAAATCAATCCTGAATATTCATTGGAAGGACTGATGCTGAAGATGAAGCTCCAATACTTTGGCCAACTGATGCGAAGAACTGACTCCCTTGAAAAGACCCTGATGCTGGGAAAGATTGAAGACGGGAGGAAAAGGGGAAAACAGAGGATGAGATGGTCGGATGGCATCACCGACTTGATGGACATTAGTTTGAGCAAGCTCTGGGAGTTGGTGATGGCCAGGGAAGCCTGGTGTGCTGCAGTCCATGGGGTCGCAAAGAGTCGGACACGACTGAACAGACTGACAGTACTTGTCATATGTGTATATATACACACACACACACAAACACGTGTGTGTATTAGTCACTCAGTTGTGTCCAACTTTTTGTGACCCTGTGGATTGGGGCCCACCAGGCTCCTCCGTCCATGGGATTTTCCAGGCAAGAATACTGGAGTGGGTTGACATTCCCTTCTCCAGGGGATCTTCCTGACCCAAGGATCGAACCCAGGTCCCCCATATTGCATGCAGACTCTTTACCTTCTGACCCACTGGGGAAGACTATATATATATATATTTTTTTTTTTTAATTGAAGTATATATACCATGTATTTTGAAAAGTTACTTGTGTCAGTTTTATCCAGTATATGCAAACAAGTCTTAAATATTCAACTGGCACTCCCACCCCACTCCCAGTGGAACCCACTTTCAACTTCTTTGCTATTTTTACTAGTAATTATTGACATATTTTTATAGGATAGTAATGCTGTTTCTATGGAATGAGGTTCGTGACATTGTACAGGAGACAGGTATCAAGACCATCCCCATGGAAAAGAAATGCAAAAAAGCAAAATGGCTGTCTGGGGAGGCCTTACAAATAGCTGTGAAAAGAAGAGACGTGAAAAGCAAAGGGGAAAAGGAAAGATATAAGCATCTGAATGCAGAGTTCCAAAAAATAGCAAGAAGAGATAAGAAAGCCTTCCTCAGCGATCAATGCAAAGAAATAGAGGAAAACAACAAAATGGGAAAGACTAGAGATCTCTTCAAGAAAATTAGAGATACCAAGGGAACATTTCATGCAAAGATGGGCTCAATAAAGGACAGAAATGGTATGGACCTAACAGAAGCAGAAGATATTAAGAAGAGATGGCAAGAATACACAGAAGAACTGTACAAAAAAGATCTTCACGACCTAGATAATCACGATGGTGTGATCACTCATCTAGAGCCAGACATCCTGGAATGTGAAGTCAACTGGGCCTTAGAAAGCATCTCTATGAACAAAGCTAGTGGAGGTGATGGAATTCCAGTTGAGCTATTTCAAATCCTGAAAGATGATGCTGTGAAAATGCTGCACTCCATATGCCAGCAAATTTGGAAAACTCAGCAGTGGCCACAGGACTGGAAAAGGTCAGTTTTCATTCCAATCCCAAAGAAAGGCAATGCCAAAGAATGCTCAAACTACTGCACAATTGCACTCATCTCACATGCTAGTAAAGTAATGCTCAAAATTCTCCAAGCCAGGCTTCAGCAATACATGAACCGTGAATTTCCAGATGTTCAAGCTGGTTTTAGAAAAGGCAGAGGAACCAGAGATCAAATTGCCAACATCTGCTGAATCATGGAAAAAGCAAGAGAGTTCCAGAAAAACATCTATTTCTGCTTTATTGACTATGCCAAAGCCTTTGACTGTGTGGATCACAATAAACTGTGGAAAATTCTGAAAGAGATGGGAATACCAGACCACCTGACCTGCCTCTTGAGAAACCCATATGCAGGTCAGGAAGCAACAGTTAGAACTGGACATGGAACAACAGACTGGTTCCAAATAGGAAAAGGAGTACGTCAAGGCTGCATATTATCACCCTGCTTATTTAACTTATATGCAGAGTACATCATGAGAAACGCTGGACTGGAAGAAACACAAGCTGAAATCAAGATTGCTGAGAGAAATATCAATAACCTCAGATATGCAGATGACACCACCCTTATGGCAGAAAGTGAAGAGGAACTAAAAAGCCTCTTGATGAAGGTGAAAGAGGAGAGTGAAAAAGTTGGCTTAAAGCTCAACATTCAGAAAACAAAGATCATGGCATCCGTTCCCATCACTTCATGGGAAATAGATGGGGAAACAGTGGAAACAGTGTCAGGCTTTATTTTGGGGGGCTCCAAAATCACTGCAGACGGTGACTGCAGCCATGAAATTAAAAGACGCTTACTCCTTGGAAGGAAAGTTATGACCAACCTAGATAGCATATTCAAAAGCAAAGACATTACTTTGCCAACAAAGGTCCATGTAGTCAAGGCTATGGTTTTTCCAGTGGTCATGTATGGATGCGAGAGTTGGACTATGAAGAAAGCTGAGCACCAAAGAATTGATGCTTTTGAACTGTGGTGTTGGAGAAGACTCTTGAGAGTCTCTTGGACTGCAAGGAGATCCAACCAGTCCGTTCTGAAGGAGATCAGCCCTGGGATTTCTTTGGAGGGAATGATGCTAAAGCTGGAACTCCAGTACTTTGGCCACCTCATGCGAAGAGTTGACTCATTGGAAAAGACTCTGATGCTGGAAGGGACTGGGGGCAGGAGGAGAAGGGGACGACAGAGGATGAGATGGCTGGATGGCATCACTGACTCGATGAACGTGAGTCTGAGTGAACTCCGGGAGTTGGTGATGGACAGGGAGGCCTGGCGTGCTGTGATTCATCTGGTTGCAAAGAGTCGGACACGACTGAGCGACTGAACTGAACTGAATGCTATTTCTTAATATACTTTAAACATTTTCTAAACACCTCCTGTTACAGAAGGTAAAGTATGTCATGTCTCTCTCTCACACACACACAACTTCCCTTTCCTGCTTCATCCCCTCCATGTAAACTTATTATAATTTTTTACTAAATCGGCTCTTGTTTACATTGCTATGTCCAGTAAAGATTCTCTGTTTAACCCAGATGCAGGAATATTTCCTTTTCATACAACATTTTGTTTTTCCTGGAGTTGAAATTGCCTTTGCTTAGCTTCCCATGTGTTTACCATTTATTGTTTCTCTGAATGTTTCAATAGACTTGCTGAATCTTTACCAATAATTTTCCCCAGATGTTCCAACAAATCGGTTTCATTTTTCATTTGGCGCCCTCCCTCTGAAAGCCTCTCTCTTCTTTTCTAGGCAGGAGAGGTTGGTTGTCCTCTAGAAAAGTCTAGTGCATGGCTGTCTTTTCACTCCTCTCCTCTGTTGAAATCCCTTACATTAATCGAAGTGGGATAACTGCCATTAAAAGCAGATCCCAAACGTATAAAAAGGCACACTACCAATGGTTATTTCCTGTTCAGGGATATGAACTGAACTGTGACCCCCTCTCTCACTAAATTCATGTGTTGGAGCTCTAACTCCAATATGACTGTATTTGGACATAGGGTTTTTAGGAGGTAATTGTGATTAAATGAGATGATTGGAGGCGTTATAAGAAGAGGAAGAGAGAATTCTCTCTGTCTCCACCATGTGAGAACACAGCTGTCTGCAAGACAGAAAGAGGGCACTCCCGAACACCGTACCTTCCAGTGATCTTGGGCTTCCCAGCCTACAGAACTGTGAGAAATGTCTATGGTGTTTCGTTATAGCAGCCTGAGCAGACTAAGACAGTGCCTTTTTACTGGATGATTCTGGAGATACCAGTCTCTGTCAGTCTTTTCTCGTGTGTAATTTAGATTCTTCAAAGAAAGTCCGCCAATATACTTTACAATCTGTGGACAGAATTCCAGGAGCACAGCCCGAGAAAGGAGTCTAAAAATTATAATTCAGTATGAAAATTTTCACTTAATTCCCACCTTTATAACTCCATGTCTTGTTCTATCCTTATCTCTGTGTCCCAAAGTCTAGTCTCTCTCTCTTAATCCAGTTTCTCCAGAGAATAAAACTCTTTGGGCAGGCTGGAGGTGCATGGAGTTGTAGTCCTCTGGGCAGGTCATATAAGGGAAGGAATCAGTTAGATCAATTATTCTATAAAATTTTTCAACCGCTACCCCTGTTTCTATCCAGGAAGATTAACTTTACCTTCTGTAGTACCTTCTAGACCCAAGTACAAAACATCTGAAGAGTTCTACATAGCAAATGGACTTGTTCATCATCAAAGCACCCCAATTCTTCCACTGCCGCCCAGTCACATAGGCGTGTACCCACCTCGTCTACTAAGTCAAGTCAAGTTCTACTTTTTCAGGTGCTTCTTATCTTCCAAAAATTGTTGGCATTGCTGATCTGCTGCTGTCTCTTTTCCTATAGTCCTGACCCTGTGAGTTTTTATTTCTTGTTATCCTTTGCTCTTATTCGGTGGAGCTATATTTAAGTACAACCCACTCCCTGGAGAAGAAAATGGCAATCTACCCCAGTATTCCTGCCTGGAAAATTCCATGGACTTCTAGAGGAGCTTGGTGGGCTACAATCCAAAGAGTTGGACACGACTGAGTGACTAAGCATGCATGCACACACACACACACACACACACATTGAAGTACATGCTAAGTCGCTTTAGTCATGTCTGACACTGTGCGACCCTATGGACTTCGGCCTGCCAGGCTCCTCTGTTCATGGGATTCTCCAGGCAAGAATACTGGAGGGAGTTGCCATGCCCTCCTCCAGGGGATCTTCCCAAGCCAGGGACAGAACCCTCGTCATATACATGCATTGGCAGGTGGGTTCTTTACCACTAGTGCTACCTGGAAAGTCGTATTTAAGCACAGTCCTCAAGTAGTATCCTCAAGCCATTTTGGCAATCCATCTCAGCTTCGATCTTCCCAGAAACTGTTCTTACCAAGGCTGGCAAAGATCTCCATTGTTGCCAATTTAATGGAGGCTTTTCTAGCCTTATCTTACTCAACTACACAGCAGGAGATGAGATTATTGACCCCTCTCTCCTTCACACAATACCACCCCTACCCCAAGTATCTCCTAGTTTTTCTCCTACATTACTGGTTCTAAATATCTTTTTTTTTTTTTTTTAATTGGTTTCTCCATCTCTGCATGATGTCAAAATGTGGACATTTCCCAGGTCTTAATATTGGAACCTCTCTTTCCTGGTCATGTCTTTATCTTGGGTAGCTTCATCCACTCTCATAGTTTTAACTAATTCATCATGATGAATATTTCCAGACCTCACCTCTCCTTAGGTCTATGCTCATCTATCCAACCATCTTTTTGATATTTCTTAGACAACAGATAATTATTTCTACTCATTCAATCAATAAGTATTGGGTACTTAGTATGTGCCATAGAATATTCTAGGTTCTTGGGCTATACTAGTATCAAATTACTGTCCTTCATCCTGCTTACATTCTAGTGAGAGGAAAAGAATATTAACAACTGACCATATAAAAAAGAAATAACCTGGTGGGACTGTGGTTAGGACTGCACTCTCACTGCTGAGGGCCTGGGTTCAGTCCCTGGTTAGGAAACTAAGATCCCACATGCTGTGCAGGGTGCCCACCCCCACCCTAAAAATGGGGGTGATGAAATAAAAGTGCTATGCAAGAAGACAAAGTAGAGTGCTGGGTATGGAAGAACAGTCGTGGTTTTAAATAGGGTGATCAGCATAGACCTTAACCAAGATGCCAAAATTCAGGCTAAGGTTTGGAGGAGGTGAGGTCAGGAAGATAGTTAGTTAACTTACCTGTAGGAAGAGCATTCCCCAAAAAAGGAAAATACACTGCAAAGATCCTGAAGTGGGAATGTACCTGGTATGTCCAAGGGATAGCAGGAGAACAGCGCAGCCGGAAGGGAAGGAGTGAGGATGTGTGCAGGAGACAAGGTCATGACTTTGGCTTTTCCTTGTAGCTAGAGGTGGAGTCGTTGGATGGCTTACATCCAACTTGAGTTACAGTTTAAGAGGCTCCTCTTGCTGCTGCCCAGTGAGCAGATACCGTAATGGAGTATGAGGGAGACCAGGTAGGACCCTCATTCAGAAATTTCAAACTTAACACGTGCAAAATTGAATTTAACAATTTTCTTCCCGAAATCTCTTCTTACCCACAGCCTTCCTTATGTCAATAACTGACCCCACCCAGAAGCTAAAGCTACACACCTAGGAGTCATGCTTGTTTCTTCCTTTCCTATTAACTTCTCCTTAAATCCATTAACAAATCCTATCCCTAACCTGAGCTCCTCCCCATCAGCAAGCCATTATTTCTGGTCAACAACAGTTTTCTCCTGTCTCTAACAAACGACAGCAGCCAAGTCAAATAAAGTTCTTGCCTTTGTGACAATTACGGGGGTCTCCAGCTCTGGAGCTGCCAGCTGCTGCCGGGACACATCTTCTGATGATGAGGGGCATCCCCTCAAGTCATCATTCTCCCCTCATTCTCCAAAAAGTAAAACGTTTTCCATTTTATTCAATTTTCAGTTGAATAAAATGAATAAAAATTTATTCAATTTTTTGTTCTGTTTTATTAAAAGGGAAAAAATACAGAGATGATCTTCTAAAACAAGTCATTGTGGTAGAAACCATCAAAACAATTCAGAAAAATCAGAAGAAACAGTAATACAATTTTCCATTTGGGGAAGGGAGATAAACACAACTACTAAAGCATTCCTTTGCTTCTTTCTCTCTGCTACCCAAGTTCTATTTGTACTTAATAAGGCCAAACTAAGGTTTTTGTTTTCTTTTTTGGCCTTCTTAGGAAATGCAAGGATTTTTCCGTTCTTTTTTCCCAGGTCACTGTAGTCCTCTACAATATAGCTGGCTGACTTTAATTTTTCACCATAATCCCACTGGATTTCCCTCCCTATTTTCTCTAGAGAATGTCATTTGAGTACATACTGCAGTGCTAAAAAGGAAATTTTAGTTGAAAAATTTTTTTAATCACTGATAACTACTCAGTGAAGCTGAGACACTGGAAGACAGAAAATGATTTTTTTTTTTGCTTCCAGACGTGTTTTCATTTGTGGCAACTATGCATCTACCCTACTGTGGGCACTGTGAAGGCTTCATGAGAGGCTGTCAGAAGATAACTAACAAATTGCCTTGCGAAAAGAGGTCTCGATTTGCTTTGCTTTATTGACTGCTTCATCTGTTTCCTTAACATTTCTGCAACTTGAAGCATTTCTGCTTACGCAAAGGAAGAACTGCCTAACAATTAAGAGCGCTGCAGCTCTGAAGCCAGTTGCTTAGGTTTAAATCCCAACCTGACTATTTCTTTACTGTGTGATCATATGCAGATCACTTTTATCTCAGTTTCCCCATGTTAGTGACAGAAGGTTGAGATATGCCCAGCACATCCTAAGTGCAATGTAAGTGTTAGCTATGTTTAAGGGCTAGGTACGCATTTATTGCTAGGGATCAAATGAGAGGCAAGACTGATACCATCTTGCCCTATGGAGATTTCTAGCTGTAGGACTTAAGCAAATGACTTAGCATGAGCCTCAGTCTAATTATTTGTAATCAAGTGTTTTTCTCACAGGATTGTTATGGGAATCACGTGAGATATGCCAAGGAAAATGTTTAATAGGGTGGGGTGAGTATTAAACACTGGATGTGAGCTAATACTGTACAGCAAGACAGGCAGATAATTAAACATCCTAAAAGATGCAATAGCTTATGATGAGAGAAGTTTAGGGTGCTATAGGAGTGCCCACTAGGATATCTAAATTGAGTCCTGAAAAATAAGGAATTCGTGAGAAAAAGAAGAGGAAAAGGGTTCCCAGAAGAGGAAGCCAGAGAGCTTACTGGTGTAAACAAACTAGATGTTTAATGTAGTGGAGAATGGAAACTGGGAGTTGCAGGCAGAAATAATCATTAATTGAGATTTTCAGCTGTACTCAGAGCTGACATTATTCTGAGAAATGAGAGAAACGAGAAGTCATATAATGGGCTCTACTTGGGGCTGATACAACCAGAATGTTGTTTATTTATTCACTTATTATTAATATTTATTGCATTATTTATGTATATATAAATATATATATTATTATATATTACATATTTGCATGTATTTATATAGTTATATATAAAATATATATAGTTTATAATTATACTTATATGATATATAAGTATATTATGTATTTATTATATTATTTATGTGTATTATATTATTCATATATTTATTTAATATATATATATTATTATTAGGTATAATAACACCATTATTATAAATGGTGTTATTCATTTACTTTTTAATTTTGTTTATTTATTTGGCTACACCAGGCCTTGGTTATGGCACGTGGTCCTCATTGCAGCATGTGGGACATTTAGTTGAGTCATGTGAACTCTTAGCTGCAGCGTGTGGGATCTAGTTCCCCAACCAGGGATTGAACCCGGATACCTGTGTGGGAAGCACAGAGTCTTAGCCACCGCCCCACCAGGGAAGTCCTCAGAACGGCGTTTTAGAAAGAGCCTGATGGCTGCAGACTGTGGAATGGAGTGGAGGACCGGGTCTGGAGGCAAGATGCCTACTGGGGAGCTGCCTCAGGTTCTAGGTGGTGGGAGGCACCTGGGACAGGGTAGTAACAATGGGGCAGAGAGACCTGGTCCTCCTCAGTCCTGCTGCTCTGGGGAGAACTCCGTCTTCAGCCTAAAGTCTTCTTTCCTATGTTGATTCCGTTGTGACTGTTTTTTTTTGGCTCAGCTGTTGCAGTGAGGAGTACTACTTGTCCTCCAGAAACTTCCTCCAACATCCTGCCACAGCAACAGGCACTGGAGGAGAGTTTACCAGCATAGCTGGTTTGGCTGTTGATTGTCTCCCACAAAGAAAACAATTCTTAATCAAATATAACCTGAGGCTCCGTGTCGTTTGTTTTACACACTGCCACCTGGAGCTGCCCCCAGATATGTCTTATGACCATAGGGCTGCCAAGGTGATTAGGACTGCAGTTTTCCATCTAGAAAGTTAATGTTTACCTCGCCAGGAGGAGAAATGCAACTGCTTCTTCATATAATAAAATAATGATTTACAAACTTCTTCACCACCTGACCATACTCCATCCAACTATTTATAAACCATTCCTTGGAAATGACTTAGATGTTGGGCAGTGGGGAGTATAAATTAGCTCTGTCATGGAAGCCCGACCCACCCTAATCACCTAATCCGCCATCAGAGTTCAATGTGATCCCATACAGAGGTTGAGAGTTGTGATAAGATGACACTTCATATGTGCATGCTCAGTTGTGTCCAACTCTTTGCGAGTCCATGGACATAACCTGAGAGGGTCTTCTGTCTATGAGATTCTGCAGGCAAGAGTACTGGGGTGGGTTGCCATTTCCTCCTCCAGGGGATCTTCCCGACCCAGGAATCGAACTCTGGTCTCCTGTGTGGACAGGTGGATTCTTTACCATTGAGTTACCTGAGAAGCCTAAGATAAGTGAGCAGTAAATATCTAATCAAATGAAGAAGTGCCATTTTAGAGGTCATTGGCATCACTGTTTCTCCTGAAGTATTATGGTACTTGGGTAAGAGGTTAGTTTTATGGTTTGTTTTTGTTTCTGTTGTTATCTTTGCTAACTAGAAGCCCTGGCTGGAATAGCCTCAAGCAAAATTGGGATTTCAGTGGTAAAGAACCCAACTGCCAGTGCAGGAGACAAACAGGCAACCCACTTCAATGTTCTTGCTTGGGAGATCCCATGGGCAGAGGAGCCTTGTAGGCTGGAGTCCATGGGGTCACAAAAAAAATCAGACATGACCTAGCAACTAAACAATAAGCACAATTGTAAGAGTGGTGAATTTTCCACTTTTTACCACTCTTTGCGTTCCTAATCTTCAATGCCTTCATCTGACACTCTCTTGAAAGCAAGAAAATGGATTAACTAATTTACAATAAGACTTTAGTATGTATGTCTTAGTGTAAGGTGAACCCAATCCCAGGGAAGCAAAGGTGATCTCAGACTAAGGGAGCCTGAGAAATTTGCTGAAAAACGTGAATTTAGGGTCATGAGGATATAGAAGGAAGTGTAAGCCTGAATCAGTTCAATTGAATTGTTTTTATTCCGTTGCTAAATCATGTCTGGCTCTTTGCAACCCCATGAACAGTGGCACAGAAGCCAGGCTCCTCCGTCCTTCACCACCTCCTGGAGTTTGCTCAAATGCACGTCCAAGTTCAGTTGAGATCAATGTCCAATCTGAGAGCCATGAACCTCAAGTCTTCCTCCCCTCCTCCCTTCTGGTCATGCCCTGTGCAACTTTAACTTCTAACTTCACAAACTATCCAACTCCCTAACTTCAAATCTTTAACCACTATAATGAAACAGGAGGGAAGCAGGCAGGGCACAACCTTTGAAAGAATGACATAGCCCAAGGACACCACACAAACTGATGGGAACCAAATAGGTCCAAGATGGCGGACGAGTCAACTTCATTAGACATTGAGGCTCAGTTCAGTTCAGTTCAGTTGCTCAGTTATGTCCGACTCTTTGCGAGCCCACGGACTGCAGCATGCCAGGCCTCCCTGTCCATTACCAACTCCCAGAGTTTATTCAAACTCATGTCCATTGAGTCAGTGATGCCATCCAACCATCTTATCCTCGTTAAAACACATCAGCAAGCTAAGCAACACACCCACAGGCTGGCACCATGACAGTTCCAAGGCTGACCATCAAAGACCAAAAGGTGGGTAGTGGCCCAATTCCTGGAAATCTTCGCCACTCCCCCCAAATAGTTATTAGCCAATGAAATTACCCAGCCTATAAAAGCTAGCCACCCTGCATTTCAAGGCCACTCTTGCCTTCTGAGATGGCCCATGCTCTGTCTGTAGAGTGTGCTGTTGTTGTGTAGTCACTAAGTTGTATCCAACTCTTTAGTGACCCCATGGACTTTAGCCCAACCAGGCTCCCTGGTTCATGGAATTTTGTAGGCAAGAATATTGGAGTGGGTTGCCATGCCCTCCTCCAGGGCATCTTCCTGACCCAGGGACTGAACGTGTGTCGCCTGCCTTGAAGGTGAATTCTTTACCACTGTGCCACCTGGGAAGTCTTCTCTCTAAATAAATCCACTTCTCATCTATTACTTTGCCTCTCACAGAATTCTTCCCGTGATGAGACATCAAAACCTGAGCTTCATTGGGTCTTGAAACCAGGTGTGTTTTCTCGGTTGGAAGACCATGGGTTTTGGTCGGATTCAAGCCCCAATCTGAGGTGAATGGTTTCAATAGCATGCTTCACACCATGGTACTTATGCAGAAAGTTCCTTGGCCAGAAATACTTTAATCTATCGCTTGGACTGTGCCCACTCCAAAATAATAAGCATATGTAAAAATCCCTCTCTGAGAACAGTGGCCTCAAACCTACATTTCAAGTTCATGGAAACTTCAGTCTTGATCCCTTGCCCCGGCCCCAGCCCTTCCTAGCTTTGTGCATGCATACTTAGTCACTTCATCATGTATAACTCTTTGCGACCGCATGAACTGTAGACTGCCAGGCTCTTTTGTCTATGGGGATTCTCCAGGCAAGAATACTAGAGTGGGTTGCCATTTCCTCCTCCAGGGCTTCTTCCTGATCCAGGCATCAAACCCACATCTCCTGCACTGGCAGGCAGACTCCTTATAACTGAGCCACCTGGGAAGCCTAGCTTTAGAACCTAATATAACCTGAATTCCATTCACTGAACCGAATTTATTAGGTTTCTCCTTTATGCTAGACAGTATTCTAGACCAGATGTTGTCATTTTTGACTGTAGACTGGAATCATTCATAGACCTTTAAAAATACCATGTTTGGAAGCCACCGAAAGATTCCAATTTAACTGGTTCAAGGTGCATCAGGAATTTCTGGAGCTCTCCAGGTGATTCCAATCCACAGATAAGCGCCTTTGATCCAAGTACAGGAGATACAGAGATGAACAAGACAAATAAGACAGAACTCTAGCAAGTTCAAATTCTATCCCTCCTTTGATTATCAGCTGCCAAAACTCTCTTGCTAGCTTATCTTTTCTACTATTCTTGCTCTTCCAGATCCTGGTCCTAGATAAAGCCATCTAACACTATCTCTTCTCAAGTACCCAGGTGTCCTGGTGCAGCTGTGTGAAACACAACTCTGCTGATTAGCTTCATCACAGATTTATGGCTCCATTCTCAGTCCGGCTCTCAACATTGGCAAATTTTTACTTATCTTTTGGCAGTCTCATTTCTGATAGCGGATATTTCAAATCTTTATTTTCCTCGTAAAACCCCACATCGGAATCCTATCTCTTTCACCCTCAGTAGGTGATTCAACCTCTTTTTTAACCAAGAAAATAGTAGCCAGAGTAATGAACTCCCTCAGCATCCCTCCTTCCCATCTTAACAGTGCATTCCTTTTCGCCAGATCCTTCTCTGTTATCTATGAATGTCCTCAAGCATCTGCCTACTAATCCTCCTTAGAATCAGTCTATTTGCTCTCTCTCCATTCGTTCACTGACCTGTATGTCAGTGAAAGAAATTCTCTGCGCTCACAGCCTCCACCTCCATTTCTCCACTTCATCCTCCTGAACCGCAATGTGACGTCCACTTCTATCACTGTTCTATCACTTGGGGCTTCCCTTGTAGCTCAATCAGTAAAGAATCTGCCTGCAGTGCAGGAAACCGGGTTCTGACCCCTGGGTTGGGAAGATCCCCCGGAGAAGGAAATGGCAACCCACTCCAGTATCCTTGCCTGGAAAATCTCATGGACCGAGGATGGAGGAGCCTGGTGGGCTGCAGTCCATTGGCTCACAAAGAGTCGGGCACGACTGACTAACACTTAATCTATCACTCTATGGCAGTGCTTTCCAAACTTTTCCATGTCATGGCAACCAGAGAAAATTCCCATATTTGTTTGGTATCCTGAGCACAGCATCATGATCACTCTAGCTCCTCCTGGCCTCGTCAGGCACTTACGGGGCTTGGTTTTCAGCTCACCTGCATTGTTCTTGCCTCACTAACCTACCTTAGCATACCAGACGGGAGACTCTGCTCCACTGAAACTGCTTTGGCAAAGGACACCAGTGACCTCACTGACAAATGCAGGGTCCGCTTCTCTGTCCTCATCTGCTCCATAGCAGTTTATTGATCATGGAGATTCTATTTAAAATGACCAAGATAGTGTGGGATTGGAGGCCAGGAAGTAGGTTGGAGATGAGAAGAGCAGGCTGCTTTCCTTTCACTGCTTTCTTGATCAAAGCCCAGTTGTTTAGGAGAATCAACAGGCAATGCTTGGACCACAACTAGAGAGTGCCTCCCTACTTGCCGCAACTAGAGAAAGCCTGCGAGCAGCAACAAAGACCCAGCACAGCCAAAAATAAAAAAATAAATAAAATTATTTTTTTAAAAAAGCAGGCAGTGCTTTGGAATCCAAGGTCAGATTATGTGCTGTGTGGCATGCAGATCTCAGTTCCCCACCCAGGGATTAAACCTGTGCCCCCTGCAATGAAAACGTGGGGTTTTAACACTGGACCATCAGGGAAGTCCTTGGGACCCCAGAGTCTTAACTGAGTAAGCAATTGGTAAACTGAGGCGCTCAAGAATCATTTTGTGTATTACTGTACCCCTAGGATGCTTTTATAAATCAATTCTAATTAATCAAGATCCTGAGCAGGGACTATCTGCATCTTTCTGAGGAGAGGTCATTTAGGGAGTCCTTGCATTACAAACCTTAGGGTGGTTTCTGTTGTGTGTGTGGTTTAACTTGGGATTGTCCATGGCATCCATGCATAACTGCTTAAAGTACCTTCATGCTGGCTCATCTTATACCAGTTGGTCCTTACTTTTAAGGTAAAGTTTGGCCTGACAAAAGAGCATGTCCCCCCCCCCCCCAGAGAAGCAGGGGTAAAATGTGAACAACTTGGCTACATTTAAGCTGTATGGTAGTTGGTGTGGTGGGAGGGCTTTGGGAGACCGACTGGTTAAGTCAGATTCTCAGGTCATTTGTTTCTTCAGTTTGCCCAGTTATGCCTCTTTCCAACCAGGTGCAGGATGCTGGAGTTCATTGCCTTAGAAATAGCTTATCATAAACCCTGCACAGACTCCCAGAGCTTTGTAGGGATTTGTGCTTACTATTCTCTATTTGCCTTCCCAGATCCACTCTGACTCATCTCAGCTCTGTTGGGAGCCACTGGACACTAAACCCTTCCCAACAGCATTGTCTGGCTTCATCACCCTGGTTGGGGTCAGTCACGGGCAGGTCATCTGAGGAAGGGAGCAGGAAGAGATCAGGATCGTTGATCTCGCTTTTCCCCCTCTGAGTGGTTACCTTCCTCCCCTGAAGGCCCTGGCTCCCTCCAGTCAGCCCCTTTCACACAGCTGCCTTTTCTCTGGTGCTGGAAACATCTTTCCTTTTCTTCCCCCTTCAGCCCTAGAGTTGGTAAGGATTTCCCAGAGTCCCTCGGGGCTTCATCATGTCTTGCTCTATCTTTGTACTGGCCTCTCTGACTATGGGAAGATCCCCTGGTGGCTCAGATGGTAAAAAAAAAAAAAAAAAAAAAAAATCCACCTGCAATGCGGGAGACCTGGGTTCGATCCCTGGATTGAAAAGACCCCTGGAAAGGAGAATGGCCACCCACTCTAGAATTCTTGCCTGGAGAATTCCATGGATTGTATAGTCCATGGGGTCACAAAAAGTCAGACACAACTAAGCGAATTTCACATTTTTCTTTTTCTTTCTCTGACTATACCATCTCTAACTAGTCCCCTCATTAAACTCTTTGTAGTTAAACACTTTGCGGTACATCACCTTTTTCCTGCCAAGATCCTGCCAACTACAAATTGGTGCTTGCCAAGGGTATTTGCCATCTGCCTCTGCAGCAATTGCATCCTGTGCCGCTGCAGCTGCTCACCTTCTACACGCCCTGAAAAGGAGTTCAGGGTGGAGAGTTAGGCACTCTGTGTGCCAGGAAAACTGGTGGAACAGGTCCTTAGATGGTTAGGTATTTTCAGGAACTGATTTCATAACCCAATCCTTGCATCTCCTCATGTCTAGAAAAGCACTAAAGAATGTGACATCAGCTCTTTGTGACTAGCAGAAAACCTTCTGTAAAACGAGTGCTTGATGGCACTGAACACCCCCCATCACCAAAGTCTTATATGTTGACCTTCCCCCACTCCCTCTTTGGAGCAATCTCCTTTCTCAGAGCTCTCTGAGGTGCTGTCTCCTGGGCTGCAGTCCTCATTTTGCCCCAAATAAAACTGAACTCACAACTCTCATGCTAAGTCTCTTCAGTCATGTCCGACTCTGTGACCCTATGAACTATAATCCGCCAGGCTCCTCTGTCCGGGGGATTCTCTAGGCAAGAATACTGGAGTGGGTGGTCGTGCCCGCCTCCAGGGGATCTTCCTGACCCAGGGATGGAACCCACATCTGCGTCTCCTGCATTGGCAGGCGGTTCTTTACCGATAACGCCACCTGGGAAGTCCCACAGCTCTCACGCTGTGTATGTTTTTAGTTGACAACCCTAACTGTATGATGACATGTATAGCCATATGCCTACAGTTCAGCATTTCAGTGAATATAATTACTATTGTTATTTTACATTTTTTCTCTTGATTTTTCCTATTAATTTAGTTATCTATGGCTTTAATTCCCTAGCATGTTTCAAAGGGTATTTGAAATCTCCTAGAGATGGAGGGGCATTGGAAAGCCAGAAGCTGTTGGCACTGGTAGATACAGTCCAATTAAAGTGGGTCCTAAATAGCATGGCAGCTTCCCAGGTAGCTTAGCAGTAAAGAATCCGCCTGCCAATGTAGGAGATGAGAGTTCAATCCCTAGGTTGGGAAGATCCCGTGGAGAAGAAAATGGCAACCCACTCCAGTATTCTTGCCTGGGAAATCCCATGGACGGAGGAGCCTTGCAGACTACAGTCCATTGGGTCATAAAGAGTCGGACACGACTGAGTGACTGAGCACGCATGCCAACAGCATGGCATGTCACCCATGAGTTGAAAACCTTTGAAAACAAATGTGAAATAAGCATATCAAGATTTAAGTTACTTCCAGGTGAAATATGATCACATTTTGATAATTTAACTCTAATGTGTTTATCCTCTTTCCCCAACTGTATTGAGAACATTTTGAAGCAAGCAATAGAGGCTATACTTTTGTTCCTCTTATAAAACTCAGTCTTTTTTCTGTAGTAAATACCACAGTACTGCATGGTCTACAGTTGGTTGAGCCTGCAGATACAAGGAACCTAGGAACTAGAGGGCCGACTACCAACTGTAGTTGGATTTTCTAAATATTTATTGATTGATTTACTTGGCTGCACCGGTCTCAGTTGCATCACATGGGACCTTCGACTTCCATTGCCGCGTGTGGGATCTTTGGCTGTGGCATTCGAACTCTTAGTTGTGGCATGGGGGTCTAGTTCCCTGACCTGGGATCAAGCCCAGGCCCCCTGCATTGGTAGCACTGAGTCTTAGGACCACCAGAGAAGTCACTGTACTTGGATTTTCAACTGTGGGGAGAGTTGACATCCCTAACCCTCTAATTGTCTCAACTGTGTAATGAAGGAAACCAGACTAGAGGAAGAGAGAGTTAAAAGAAGGACACAATTAATTTATGAGACCTAGCTTAGCAAGTGCAAGGGCGGCAGAGAATGAAGAATACTAGCTTGTGTGGGTAGGGGTGATATAAGGACAAGAAATTAAATGGCAAACAATGTTTTAAAGTCACAAAAGAAAACAGAAAATTGCTTTTAGAAACTATTATAAACATTTACTTTCTTCTGAATCTTAAAGCATTTGATATTAAATACTGAGCACAGACTAAGGAGCCATCATGATTTAAGAGAATATTTTAAAGAGATAATAAACGAGTTAATGATATGAAAGTACTCTGGATTCTTTTCAACAGCAACATTAGTATAAAAGCAAGATGTTAAGTCATGTTAAATTTATAGATTGCACATATGATATATACTCTAATGGCCACTACCTGAGAACACACCCAAGATTAGAAGGGTTGAAGAAACTCAGAGGTCAAAGATTTTTGCCTATTATTGCTCATCTTCTTCATCTCTTTCTCCCGGACAATATTTAACTACTAGAAAGCTGTAAAGATGATGATTGATATAGTATATATTACATGTTTGAGGTTGTGACTGAATACCTTCATACAGAAAGCACAAGGTACAGTTATTACTGCCCCCCCACTTCCTTAAAGAAAAGGCTTGCATAAACAGGCAGACTTTGTACCTTTCTTGCTTCCTTGATAACTCGGTTTTTAAAGGATCTGCCTGCAATGCAGGAGACCCTAGTTCGATTCCTGGTTCGGGAAGATCCGCTGGAGAAGGAATACTCCAGTATTCTTGGGCTTTCCTTGTGGCCCAGCTGGTAAAGAATCCGCCTGCAATGTGGGAGACCTGGGTGCTATCCCTCGGTTGAGAAGATCCCCTGGACAAGGGAAAGGCTACCCACTCCAGTATTCTGGCCTGGAGAATTCCATGGACTGTATAGGAGTTTGGGGTCATGTATAGGGGTATAGGTCTGTATGGGGTCGCAGAGAGTCAGACATGACTGAGCGATTTTCACTCTCACTTTCATTAAACATTTTAGTTTGAGCTACCAACTGAAAATTCAGGGCTGTGTAGAGTTACCATGTCCTTCAGCAATATCATCCTCCTTCACATTTTAAATTGGGGGAAATGTGTGTTATAATTTGCGATTCAAGTCCCATTCATTTTACTCATTTTCAACGCCCTAATAAACTCTATGGAGGAAGATGTGTGTGTGTGTGTGTGTGTGTGTGTGTGTGTGTGTGTGTGCACATTCCAACTGGGATATAACCAGGGAAACAGTTGGAGATCCAGCTAATGAAGAAGTGAGTGTGGCCTGGGAGGCTAGCCAGCCTACAGAGAGTCATTTTCCTGGTATGGGCACCAGTCTGTGAAGTCCAGTCTTTAGTTTGGTAGGCTTGAAATTCAATTTTGCTAGAATAGTAAGGTGACTGGCTTTCTAGAGACAGACTGACAAGAATTATGTCAGAGAACGCTCTAACCAGAATATCACTATTAAACTCATTAGTGAATTCCCTTTTTCTTGGTTAGAGTCTATACCCATGACTGTCAAACAGGGAAGGAAGCTGGGAGTGGAGAGGTGGGGGATAACCCCTCCTATTGAGAATGAGCCTCAGTGTCTCCGGGGAATCTGTTTAAGACCACTTAAACTTTCCCTGGGCTTCCCAGGTGGCACTAGCAGTAAAGAACTCACAGCCCAGTGCAGGAGATTCTCAGAACTGTATCTGCCATTTCTCATGTGGTCCCAACACCTACCCCTTTATCATGGAATTGAGAGTCAAACAGCAAAAGCAAGGCAGTCTCAACATTAGCCAGTCAAGAATATACGCAGACCCCAGAGGTTAGACCAGCCCTTCTGGTTAAAGTACTGTATTTCAACCAACCAGATTCCCCCAAATGATGGCTGTTTGGTACTATTCTCTCTAGCCCAGTCCATTTACTGCTCCATCCACAGCCGTATACTCTCTTGATTGACTCATGGCTTCTTATCTTGGTCAGCAGAGGTTGCCCGCTCCCATCCCTGCACCCTTCACCCCTACCAGAACACTTTCTTCCCCCAAAAGAGTTGTTTAGCACTTTAAACCAATTTTCTCCTGCCTATTCCCCAAATATGGCCATGATTTGTCATTCATTAGCAGGCGCGTGTGAGAGCAGGTGGTTAGGGGACAGTTAGTGGTTTGGGGATCCTTAGGGAGGACAAGTGGAGAAGCAGGATCCTCACAGTAGTCTGGCCTCTGGATGAAACAGCTTCATAAAATGAAACCATTTGCACTAAGATTAATCTCTTCTCAATGCACCTCCTGAGCTTTATTATGCTAATAAGTATGTCTCCACTCGAGCCTTGAGTTACTTTACTATTTACCCACTTTCTATTTACCCTGACTTTGGCAAAGAATCAGGCTATCAGCTCCCAAAAAAGGGTTATGTTTAGGAAGAAAATTTCCCCCTTACTACTGACATACATACCTATTCCATCTTCATACATTTATTTCCATAATGCTCTGTGACTTTGTTCCCCTGATCTCCCAGACTCTTCCCATCACTCCCTAACCTTCTCTTATATCCTCTGAAATCCCTACTTTATGATCACAAACTCTCCTATATGTTCCATTGCATCTCTGAATATTTCCTGTAATTTTTGCCTGAACTGAAATCAGAGGACACACTTTGTCTGCAGCCGGTCAAGGATGTCTGATGACCTTCTCTGTGTCCTTGAAATTGAAAGGTAAAGTCTTCATCCCTTTGATTTCTAGAGCTACTTCTGGACCAAGATTATACCAGGCTCTTGTGAAACTCCCCAGTCCTTTGAGGCATTCATGTCCTCTGTACCACCCTCTTCCTCTCCTCATTCCAACCCATCATCGTTGGTTTGGCACCTGATTTACCATCTTCCCTACTTCTAGTCTGGTCATCATTCTGGGTAACTTTAGCATCCATGAGAATTACTCTTCCAATGCCCTGAACTCTGAAGTGACTTCATTCTCTTCTCCTCCTTCCCTATATCCTCACTCATCCACTCACAGCCACAGCCTATACCCATGCCCTGCCATTGCCGCCAACAGCTCAGATAAATGGTTCATCACCTGATCTCTGTACTTCCAAAGTCTTCCATCTATCAGCCCTAGTTCACCCACTCTGCAGCGTGTCCAAGATCTCTAGGCCATTGACCCATCAGCTCTTCTGTCTCCCTGACCATCTTTTATTCCCTAGTCCATTGTTTCATTGGCACCACCCTAGGCACTACTGTCTCTCTCCTTTGCCTGCCTGTTCCCTCACTACCCCTATTCTCTGTGCCCTTCCCAGAAAAAGTCACTCTTGGTATCACTATGGCCCCAACTTCAACTCAATCTTCATTGCTGTCTGTCAGATTTAGTTTTTCTAGTCAGTTCATGTTCTTGCTCTCCAGCATGGCCATTTCAAACTGTTCCTATCCTTTCTAAAACTCGAAACCTCTTCCACTTATTCTCAGTTAATGATGTCACTTTGTGCTCAGCAGAATGGGTCCCCCGATGACATCCATGCCCTAATCCCCAGAACTTGTGAATATGTTACATTGCATGGCAAAACTGTCCCCATTTCCTTTTATTCTTTTTCCTTGTCTTTTATTTATTCTCTTTCTTTTTTCTGTTGGGCTTCAGTGATTTCCACAATCCTGTTTTCCAGCTCACTGATACATTCCTCTGCATCATTTAATCTTCTCTTGATTCCTTCTAGTTTATGTTTCATTTCAGTTATTATTATCTTTATTTGTTGTTCTTCTTTATATTTTAATTAAGATTATGGGCCTACAATAGAAAAAGTATCTTGAATTATCCAGGTGGGCCTAATTTAATCATGTGAGTCCTTCAAAACAGAATTTTCTCCAACTGAGGCAAAGAGATGTGGCAGATAGAGATGTAAGCAAGAGTCCAGTTGTGGGAAGGATTCAACAAGCTGTGACTGGCTCTGGGACAGACGCCTCTGCCGCCATAGGCATCAAATCCCCCCACCCCCCACCCCCACATCGCTCCCAGCTGACAGCCTGCAGGGAAATAGAAACGTTTTTCTGCAACCGGAAAAGAACTAGATTCTGCTAGGGACCTGAAGGAGTTTGGAAGCCTGCCACTGCTGATAAGAGCCCAAAGAGCCACACCTTGATTTCAGCCTCATGAAACTTAGAGCAGAGAAACCAGCAGACCTATGGAACTGTGAGTTAGACTAGTGAGTTTGTGCTAATTTGTTACAGCAACAACAGAAGACTAATATACCTCATAACTCACAGAAAAATGGAAGCATCTGAAGGGGTGATTTCAACTTTCTACAAACGGCCTATAAGCATAACTGTGTTATTCCCACACTCCTCTTTTTTTCTTTCCCGCTTGTATTGGTCTAGCCGTTCTTTCTCATCCCTCAGGCCACTCCTTCCATCTGTGTTCTGGGTGCCTCTTGACTCCTCCTGAACGTTGACTGTTAATCCTCCCCGTTGTATCCTTCTCCCCGCCCCCCTCCCTTTACAGACTCCTTCCTATCAGCCCTCAGTCATGTTTTCCTTACCTCAGAAAGAAACTCTATAACTTATAGTCAGTCCTCATTTTTTCACCTACCCAAGTTGTATTTTATAAATCTATTCTGGTAATGCTTTAGCATCCCTTATAGATCAGCCCTCCAGGAAGCCAACTCCCTGACCCCCTGCTGAACTCAGCTCTTTCTCATTCCCATTGAACCAGGATTTCCCTGCACCATAGCATAACCAACCCCTTTGGTTACAGCTAACAAAGACCTCTATGTTACCAAATCCAATGGACTTTTACATCTTTATTTTACCTGCTCTCTCAGGAAAATTTGATATAGATGGCCATTCTACTTTCCTCAAAAAATCTTCCCATTGTTTACTTGGATACAGACCTGGATATCTGTTTCCTTTTCCAGGTTAGGGAAGTATTCAGCTATTACGTCTTCAGATATGTTCTCAGTCCTTTTCTCTCTCTCTCTCTCCCCTCTCTGGGACTCTTAGAATGCAAATGTCACTATGTTTGATGTTGTCCCACGTGTGCTCAGCTGATTCAGTCAAGTCTGACTCTTTGCAACCTCATGGACCATAGCCCGCCAGGCTCTTCTGTCCATGGGATTTTCCCAGCAAGAATCGTGGAGTGGGTTGTCATGCCCTCCTCCAGGGGATTTTCCCAACCCAGGGATGAACCTGCCTCTCCTGTGTCTCCTGCATTGGCAGGTGGATTCTTTCACCTCTGAGTCATTGGGGAAGCCTGCAGAAGTCTCTTAAAGTGTCTTCATTTCTTTTTATTCGATTTCCTTTTTCTCTTCAGCTTCAGTGATTTCCACAACTCTGTTTTCCAGCTGGCTGATACATCCTCTGTATCATTTAATCTACTCTTGATTCCTTCTAATTTTTCATTTCAGTTATTATATTCTTTATCTCTTGTTCTTTGTTATATTTTCTTTGTTAAAATCTCCTAATTTCTCATTCTGCTCAATCCATTACTTGGTACTCTTTATCAGGTAGGTTGACTATCTCCATGTCACTTAATTCTTCTTTGGGGACTTAATCTTGTTCTTTCATTTGGAGCAGTTGTCCTGTCAGCTCATTTTCCAAGTTGCTGGTGTATGGAGCTGGGTCCTAGGGTCTCTAGCTATAGGGCTGTGGATGCTCCAAAGCTGATTTCAGTCTGTTGATTCAGTCTGTGGCTGGGTTGGATCCTGGGGCTGCTGGCTAAAAGGTCCAAGGTGTCCCAGAGCTGGGGGGCATGGCTGGGGCCTGGGAGTTTCTGGGCCTCGTGTCTGGATGCTGGTGTGTTGAGTGGGTCTTGACAAGGCAAACTGGAGGGGTGCATTGGTCCTGGGGCCAGTGACTGCCTGCTTCTGTGTAGTTGGGACCAAGAGACCCCAGGACGGGTCACTCAGCAGTGTATGGGTCTTGACTATACCATGACTCTACTCATCCTACTCACCTCATTGTGGTTTCTTTTTTCACATCTTTAGTTGTACAAGATCTTTTCTTATCTTTCTCATCAATAGTTGAGCTCTAAATATTTGTAATTTTGTTATGCCCATGAGAGGAGGTGAACTCAGGGTCTTCCTACTCCATCATCTTCACCAAAGGCTCCTATGACTTTCTTATCTACATGCTGACTATTCTTAAACTCATATCTGCAGTTCTTGGCTCTTTTCTGAGTTCCAGACTACTGTCATCAGCTGCCCACCTGACATCTCCAATCATACTTCTCATATCTCAAGGTCATCATGTTTAAATAAAATTCATCCTCCTCCTTTACAAACCTGTTACCATCTTGGCATTCTTTGTCTTGGTAAAAGGTATTAACATCCATAGACCAAGTGCTCAAGGAAACAAAAAAATAGGCATCATCTTTGGCTCTATCCTTATATACAATTGATTTGCAAGTTTTGTCCACTATACTTCACATCTGCTCTGCTTTTTACATTCCCATCACTCCTTTCCTAAAGCAGACCACTGCCATTTCTCACCTGGACTGCTGCAAAGCTGCTCATTACTGTCCCTACTGCTTCTCCATGTTCCTCCAGTCCAGAAATAGAATGAATAGTAATGTTAATAAGATGTGGCAAATAGGACATTTCATTTACTTTTCTGAATACCCAAACCATTTCCTTTAATATAGAATATCTGTATAAATACATATAGTGTAGTATTACTAAGTCTAAAAAAATAGCCTAAGGTATACAAAAATATTAGAATAAATTGCTCCCTAATCAAGAACTAGACTACCAGATTTCAGAGAGTCCAAGTTCAGTGCACATGCATGCATCCAAGTATATATATATATACATATATATATACATTCTTCCCAGACACTGAAACACTAATCTTGAGGAAAGAGCATATGCTATAGTGCTACATTTAAAAAAAATCAGAATCAGAATCATTTCTATGATGTTGTTGAAATTATCTTAAGCAATGGAAATCCAAGGGAAGCAGGCTGGACTTGAAAACATTAATAGTGTTTTATTTTTTCTTCATTTTCCAATTGCTCCAAAATATGATACTATTACCTCATATTTTTAAAAATAAAGTTTAAAATACATGTTTTAAAAGCCAAAGAAAGAGTATTGTTATATCAAGACAAGTATATCAATGTGGATGCAATTTATGGAATAGTGGCCAAAAGCATGAACTTTGGGACCAGAAGACCCTGGTTTTATGCCCCAGTGATGCCACTTACTTGAATGTGATTTCTGGAAAATGACAATCTCTCTTTTCTTTGGTTACCTCATATGTAGAGGAGGGCACTATGAGTACCTATCTCAGATTGTGGCTTAAATTATTAAATGAGATATTATAGATAAAACAATTTGCATAGTCCCTGGCATATAACAACTTTTCAATAAATGGTATGCAATTGCTCTTTGGATGGGCTTGGCACAGAGTAAGTATCTGAAACCCCAAATTCAGAGAGTGATCAGCCTTAATCTCTAGTTCTTCTGGGTGTTATTGTCTTTCCAACTAGACAGTGAGCTTCCTTATGTCTTGGATTCGTATTACTGCCTTCTTGGTTGTAATACTGCTTGTGTTGTTGTCTTTAATTTCAAAAGTAGTATGGCTGATTGAAAAATAGTTCAGAAATGCTAGTTTCCTCCTCACATCCTTCCCTCGGTATCTGCAGAGCTGCCCTCGGTATCTGCAGAGCATTTGTTTCAGAACCCTGATGGGTACCAAAGAACATGGATGCTCAAATCCTTTATACTAAATGGCAAAGATGTAGCATGCAACCTATGCGTACTCTCCCATTGGAGAAGGAAATGGCAACCCACTCCAGTGTTCTTGCCTGGAGAATCCCAGGGACGGGGAAGCCTGGTGGGCTGCCGTCTATGGGGTCACACAGAGTCGGACGTGACTGAAGCAACTTAGCAGCAGCAGCAGCAGCAGATCACTTATATTAATAGAATCTAATTCAATGTAAAGGTTCTCTAAATAATTGCTAGCACTGCAAATTAAAATTTTGCGTTTTGGAATTTCCTAGAAATTTTTTTCTATTTTCAATCCGCAGTTGGTTGAGTTGGAAGCTACAGATACAAAGAGCTGACTGTACCTCATTGCAGGAGGTAATATGTTCTTTGGTTCTGGATATTTTGAGGGTAAGGTATATTTGTTTGATTCATTAGAAATAGTGCATGTGTGTGTGTCTGTGTGTGTGTGTGTGAGAGAGAGAGAGGGTATATTTCCCATCATTGTATTGTTCTTGTATTTTTCACTTAACAAGGACAGTTTTCTAAGTCAGAGCCTATGAAACTATTTTTTTTCTGTTGCCTATACAGTGTCTCCAGAGAAGGCAATGGCACCTCACTCCAGTACTCTTGCCTGGAAAGTCCCATGGACGGAGGAGCCTGGTGGGCTGCAGTCCATGGGGTCGCACAGAGTCGGACACGACTGAGCAACTTCACTTTCATTTTCACTTTCCACTTTCATGCATTGGAGAAGAAAATGGCAACCCACTCCAGTGTTCTTGCCTGGAGAATCCCAGGGACGGGGGAGCCTGGTGGGCTGCTGTCTCTGGGGTCGTACAGAGTTGGACACGACTGAAGTGACTTAGCAGCAGCAGCAGCATACAGTATTTCATAACATGAGATTACTTCACTATTAGCTTGTTCATTAAAGCTTGTTCATTCACTTATTTCACTCGTTGAATAATTATATGCCAGGCACTGGATCCTAGGAAAGTTATAAACAGTACTGCTATAAACATCCTTATGTAATTAAAAAAAATTTTTACTTAATTATTTGGCTGGGCTGGGTCTTAGTTGTGGCATGTGGGATCTAGTTCCCTGACCAGGGATTTTTCTGCATTGGGAGCATGAAGTCAGCCACTGGACCACCAGGGAAGGCCCCACCCCTATGTACTTTTTTTTAGAAGAAGACTTTCCCATTGCTGAGTCATATATTTAGAAGCTGCACGTGGTGATTTTTAGATAAACAATGTGGCACAAAGTGAGAACTCAATAAATATTTGTTGCTTGAGTCAATGACTTCGGCACATTCAGAGTAGGAGTTATTATAAGAGCAAATAAGTACTACAGATATGTATGTTTTCCTAACTTAATCAGTATGTCTTATCACACCAAAGAAATATCTGTAAAACTTGATTTATAGTATGTGCTGCTTTAGAAAAAAAATCGACAGGAATGCAAATGCTAGCTCTGTCTCTCCTTTAGAACACTCAGCATTATTGTTTTTGTAAGGTGATTAAATCAAGGACTTAGTAAACTTTGACTTATATGAACAACAAGGTTCAGTTGAAAAAAAGTCGCTCTTTCTGTGACATGGTCAAGTCAATGTTTTTCAAAACACAGAAATTGAGATGAATATATTGTTTTCTCATATGCTTTTAAAATTTTTTATTTATTTATTTTTGTCTTCCTTTATTTATTTACTGGGACTTCCTTGCTTTGCATGGGCTTTCTCTAGTGGCAACAAGCCAGGCTTACCCTTTCTTGCTGTGTGTCAGCTTCTCACTTCTCTTGTTGCAGAACATCTGCTCTAGGCTCCCAGGCTTCAGTCGCTGCATCACTCAGGCTCAGCAGTTGCGGTGTGAGGGCGCTAGGGCATGCCGTCTTAGCTGCTCTGAGGCATGTGGAATCTACCCAGACCAGGGATCAAACCCATATCCCCTGCAATGGCAGGTGGATTCTTATTCACTGTGTCACCCTGGAAGTCCTCTCATATGTTGATAATATTGTTGTTGTTCAGTTGCTAAGTCGTACCCAACTCTTTGCAACCCCATGGACTGTAGCACACCAGGCTTCCCTGGCCCTCACCATCTCCCAGAGTTCACCCAAGTTCATGTCTATTGATCGGTGATGCTATCCAACCATCTCATCCTCTGCCGCCCTCTTCTCCTTTTGCATTCAATCTTTCCCAGCATCAGGTCTTTTCCAATGAGTTGACTCTTCACATCAGGTGGCCAAAGTATTAGAGCTTCAGCTTCAGCATCAGTCCTTCCAATGAGTATTCAGGGCTGATTTCTCTTAGGATTGGCTAGTTTTATCTCCTTGCAGTCCAAAGGACTCTCAAGAGTCTTCTCCATCACCACAGTTTGAAAGCATCAATTCTTCAGTGCTCAGCCTTCTTTATGGTACAACTCTCTCATCAGTATGTGACTACTGGAAAGACCATAGCTTTGACTATACATACCTTTATTGGCAAAGTGATGTCTTTGTTTCTTAATACTCTGTCTAGGTCTGTCATAGCCTTCCTTCCAAGAGGAAAGTGTCTTCTAATTTCATGGCTGCAGTCACCATCTGCAGTGATTTTGGAACCCAAGAAGAGAAAATCTATCACTGCTTCCACTTTTTCCCTTTCTATTTGCCATGAAGTGATGGGGCCAAATGCAATGATATTAGTTTTTTGAATGTTGAGTTTGAAGTCAGCTTTTTCACTCCCCTTCTTCACCGTTCATCAAGAGGCTCTTTAGTTCTTCTTCACTTTCTGCCATTAAAGTGGTGTCTGCATATTGGAGGTTGTTGATATTTCTCCCAGCAATCCTGATTCATCCAGCTTGTGATTCATCCAGCCTGGCAGTTTGTATGATGTACTCTGCATATAAGTTAAATAAACAGGGTGACAATATATATCATACAGCCTTGCATGAAATAGTCTTTTGATCTCTCTAGTTTTTCCTGAAGAGATGTCTAGTCTTTCGTTTTCTATTGTTTTCCTTATTTCTTTGCATTGTTCCCTGAAGAAGGCCTTCTTATCTCTTCTTGCTATTCTCTGGAACTCTGCATTCAGTTTGGTATATCCTTCCCTTTCTCCCTTGCTTTTTGTTTCTCTTCTTTTCTCAGCTATTTGTAAAGCTTCCTCAGAAAAGCACTTTGCCTTCTTGCATTTCTTTTCCTTTGGGATGGGTTTGTTCACTGCCTTATGGACAATGTTACAAACCTCTGTACATAGTTCTTCAGGCACTCTGTCTACCGAATCTCGTTCCCTGAATATATTGGTCACCTCCACTGTGTACTCATAAGGGATTTGATCTAGGTCATACCTGGATGGCCTGGTCATTTTCCCCAATTTCTTTAATTTAAGCCTGAATTTTATGATAAGGAGCTGATGATCTGAGCCACAGTTGGCTCCAAGTCTTGTGTTTGCTGACTGTATAGAGCTTCTCCATCTTCGCCTGCAAAGAATGTAATCAATCTGATTTTGGTAATGATCATTTAGTGATGTCCATGTGTAGAGTCCTCTCTTGTGTTATTGGAAAAGGGTGTTTGCTATGATCAGTATGTTCTCTTAGAAAACTCTGTTAGCCTTTGCCCTGCTTCATTTTGTACTCCAAGGACAAACCTGACTGTTACTCCAGGTATCTCTCAACACCCTGCTTCTGCATTCCAATATCCTATGATGAAAAAGACATTTGGGGGGGGGTATTAGTTCTAGAAGGTCTTGTAGGTCTTCATAGAACTGCTCAACTTCCGCTTCTCCAGCATCAATCGTTGGGGCATAGACTTGGATTGCTGTGACGCTGAATGGTTTGCCTTGGAAACGAATTGAGATCATTCTGTCATTTTTGAGATTGCACCCAAGTACTACATTTCAGACTCTTTTGTTGACTGTGAGGGCTATCCCATTTCTTCTATGGGATTCTTGCCCACAGTAGTAGATAAAATGGTCATCTGAAATAAACTAGCCCGTTTTGGTCCATTTTAGTTCACTGATTCCTAAAATGTTGATGTTCACTCTTGCCATTTCCTGTGTGACCACATCCAATTTACCTTGATTCATGGACTTAACATGACAGATTCCTATGCAGTATTGTTCTTTATAGCATTGGATTTTACCTTCATCACCAGACACATCCACAGCTGAGCATCATTTCCACTTTGGCCCAGCCACTTCATTCTTGCTGGAGCTATTAGTATTGGCCCTCCACTCTTCCTCAGTAGCACATCGGCCACCATCTGACCTGTGGGGCTCCTCTTCCGTGTCATATCTTTTTGCCTTTTTATGCTGTGCATGGGTTCTTGTGGCAAGAATACTGGAGGGGTTTGCCATTCCCTCCTCCAGTGGACCACGTTCTGTCAGAACTTTCCACTATGACCCATCCGTCCTGGGTGGCCCTGCACGGCGTGGCTCCTAGCTTCACTGAGTTATGCAAGCACCTTCACCGCAGCAAGGTCGCGGCCCACGAAGCCTCCCAGGTTTGACAGTTGCCTCACTTGGGAGTTGTGGTGTGAGGGCTCTAGGGCATGCGGGCTTCAGCAGTTGTGGCATGCGGGCTTCGTTGCTCTGAGGCATGTGTACTCTTCCTGGACCAGGGATCAAACCCCTGTCCCTTGCATTGGCAGGAGCGTTTTTATCATCTGTACCATCAGGGAAGTCCTCTCGTATGTTAATAAAGAGTACAATGGAAAAACTTCATGGAACTCTGTCACAATTATATTATTACTTTTACTAGAGAATATTGAAGTGGTATAATAAAATCACTTAATTATTTATTTCAGAATATTTAAACTGAGACACAATAGTAATTACACATACAAAAGCACCCATTAACCAGTCTCCCATACATTCAGTGACCTTTGTATGACAGAGCTACAGGATTTCCATCTGCAACAAGACACATCGGATGGTAAGCCTTCTTTTGAGCTTTTTTACTTTACTCATGTACATAGTAGAGAAGGCAATGGCACCCCACTCCAGTACTCCTGCCTGGAAAATCCCATGGACGGAGGAGCCTGGAAGGCTGCAGTCCATGGGGTAGCTGAGGGTCGGACACGACTGAGTGACTTCACTTTCACTTTTCACTTTCCTGCATTGGAGAAGGAAATGGCAACCCACTTCAGTGTTCTTGCCTGGAGAATCCCAGGGACAGGGGAGCCTGGTGGGCTGCCATGGACACGACTGAAGTGACTTAGCAGCAGCAGCAGCATGTACATAGACCCCAAAGCCCACAACATTAGTTTTTTGAGATCTGCAGAAAATCTTATTTAAACATATTTCTATAATGTCTGAACATTTGGGTCATAAAGTAGGGAATAGGTGGACTACTACTCAAACTCTGCCCGTGGCTACACATTTCAATCTAGTCCTTCTGTGTTATCAGTGGACAGGACACCCAAGCCTCTGGTTACATCTGCGATTGTCTGTAAAAACGGTTGGTTTGAATTTCTATTTACTTTGCATCCTAGCAAACCAATCCATTTGCTAGTGCCTTCTGGGCAAAATGCCTGGGTTTTATAAAAAAAAAAAACAAAAAACAAATTCCTATTGAAAAGGAAACATAAGCCCAAGGAAAATAAATTTCGATTGTTGGTGTTCTCTTCTGGAGTTCTTACCTTTCTGTACCTTGAAATGTACATTTTCCACAACAGTGATGTTGAACTTCTGGTTAATTTCAGGAGCATTTTCATTTCAGGGACTCTCCACTAGTGACAACATGATACAGTTTTCTGTTTTGGGACTGTTAGGCATGGTTTGTTTGTTTGGTTTTCTGTTACCATCCTGTTTAATTACCATAAACAGATGATTGTTTACCTCCACGATTTCTGCACTGGGCACCACGACATGCCTCTGGATGATTTCTGTTGATTATATGGAATCACCCATAAGCCACTGCAAATCCTAAACATAATTACCCTGTCCTAAAGTAGAAATTAACATAAAACATAGCTGTCAATTAAATTCAATAAAGATTTGGCCAAATTCCCTCTGATTTCATCCTACTTGGAATCTGAGGCGGTGATCCTTTACTCTGAAAACTGCCCAGCAGGTGTATGAATAGCAACTCCAAAAAATGCAGAGCCTTGACCATTTTAAAGAAGGCAACACCCCTTCTAAAAACATAACTGCTGAATTCATCAAAGAAACCTCACCCTATGCCTTGTGCTCCAAAAACCTGCGGAAAAGCGCAGTGTTCAGCTGAGCAAAGAAATACTCTTCCACTGTTTATTTTGGTTACTGTTTTTCATCCTTAACGAGAAGCAAATCAATTAAGAGGACTTATGACACTGTAGTTAGTCACCTAAGGGAAAGTATTATTAGCCTCATTAACTTGGAGAATCCTTCCAGCTCACATCTAGAGTTAATCATCGTACGGACCCACGACTAACCCTGCCGGGCAATCCTGTGACGTGCGGAAACCCCACCTCTTTGACCTAGGCCGGGGCAATACCCCGTGAGTAACCGCTGGTG
Organism: Bos indicus x Bos taurus; assembly: GCF_003369695.1. Taxonomy (NCBI): domain Eukaryota; kingdom Metazoa; phylum Chordata; class Mammalia; order Artiodactyla; family Bovidae; genus Bos; species Bos indicus x Bos taurus. The sequence continues at coordinate 17,591,693 of NC_040081.1, read as the reverse complement.
CCCCAAGTCCACTCGCGCGGACAGGAAGCAGTTCCCGAAAAAGGCGAAGTGCGGGGGTGGGGGACGTCTTCCCGGCCCCACCCTTGAAAGTTGCAGGGAGTGGCACCCCAAGAACTTTGGCAGATCGTTCTGTGTCGCCGCCGCTCAGGGAGGTCGGCTCCAGCTTTCCCTGCCTGAGCCAATCTGCCCTGCCTGCCAAGCCCCTCCTTCCCTGCACCTTTAAGGGCTGGGAGAAGAGAGTGTCGGCTGAGGTTCCCTTCTTAAGAAGTCGCACCGGTTTTTCGAGCTCCGCTCTGCGCCCGGGGAGCCACGGCAGCGGGGAGCGGGCGCCTCCGAGTGAGTCACTGTTTGGAAATGGAGTGGGCGGGCAAGGGTGTGAGAGAATGAATGATGTCAGGAGCGCGCAGGGCGGCGGGCGGGGAGAGCGGGCCGCGGGGCCGCGGTAAACACGGAGCGCCGCGCAGCGGGCCGAGCGGGGAGACCCCGCCCTCGGCGCGCACGGAGCCTTTCTCGGCCGCCCGAGCCCGGCCGGTGCTGCAGCGCCGCCGAGAGCGGCCTCGGAGGCGGCAGCCGCGGGAGCGACCCGGAGAGCGGCTTGCTTGGTGGGGCCGAGGCAGGAGAGGGCTAGACCCCCGAGCAAACTTTGCAGGGGCTTCAGCCGGGGCCGGCTGCGGCAGCCAGCTCGGGCCCCTAGCGGAGCCCGGCCCGGGAGCTAGTGCCTCGGGCTGGGAAGGTCTGGAGCCCCAGCTGAGAGCGGGTAAGGAGCACCCGAGGGGCCGGGGAGGAGGATGGGCTGGAAAAGCGGGGCGGCGCGGGGAAGGGAGGGTGGACGGCGAACGCGGACGTGGCTCTAATTCGGCCCCCAGTCGCCCCGCCCCAGGGCATCCTTCCTTGATTTTGCCTGGTAGAGGATGGAAGTGTGTCTTCGTCTCCTTGCTCCGAGCGTTCAACTCATTCATTTGCAGTCATTGCGGGTAACTTGGTCCTGCCGGTGAAAGGACCCAGATTGAATCGTAGGTTGTCCAGAGCCACTCTGGAGGTCAGGGCTGAAGTTCTGGAGCTGGAGGAGGGACTGTCTTGAAGCTTCTTTGAGAGGCACTTACCGATGATGTGTGAACAGTAAGAGCCCAGGTCTGGGCTGCCCGCACTGAAACCTTTCAACATTCGGCATTCCAGAGTTATTCCTTTGGAAAGGGAGGTCTGGTGTTTCAGCGCACGTAGGTCGGAGCGGACCTGCCTACTTCTATGAGGTAAGGATAGTTAATAGCCCGCGGCAATGCCTTAAAACAACTCTAATGTCAGGTTCTGTCATTTTTTTTTTTATATCAACCTTTACCATTCTGTTTCGTCTTGCTTGCTCTAATAAGACCATAACATCATTTTGACACGTATGTTAAATTTTTGAAGAGATTCGGTTGTTTAGTGTCTCTGGGTAGGCGTGGATTTTGAACTTTTAAAATCCTTGGTTTTACTCCTAGTCTCATCTATTATCGGTGGGTTCTCAGTTACATTAAACACTCGGAACCAGGAAAACGGGACTGTAACTACTTCAGAGGCTAGTAATGAGGATTAAAGCTCAGAAGACCTGTCATGATGTCTGGCGTGAAGCCGACCTCAACGAATTTTAACTGTTCATGTATAAAGAGTGTGTTCCAGCTGGCATAGGTAATCATCAATTAATTTCCACAACATTTCCTACTTACAGACCTGGTGGGTTGAGGTTTAGCGTGTGAAATCCTTTGGCAGGTTCCTCAGAGTGTGGTGACCACTTCAGGAAGTTAAATGCTTCCTTGTGGATACCCGTAAGATTTGGTGTGTGTGCGTGTGTTAGTCGCCCAGTCGTGGCCCACTCTTTGCGACCCCATGGACTATAACCCGCCAGGCTTCTCTGTCCATGGAATTCTCCAGGCAAGAATGCTGGAGTAGGTAGCCATTCCTTCCCTGCTCCAAGGGATCTTCCTGACCCAGGAATCGAACCCAGGTCTTCCGCATTGCAGGCGGTTTTCAGGAAGTTAAACGCTTCCTTGTGGGTACCAGAAAGATTTGGGGTTCCCACGCCATATTGGGGAAACTGCCATTCACTGTTTAAACAGAGTCAGAGCAGTGGCTGAAAGTGACAAATGGAATTTGGAGTTAGATTGGATGTGTGGAGAACTCTCTACTTTACCCTTAACTGGTTGTTTTTTTTTTTTTTTGTCTTAAAAATAATCAGTACAAAAACATAGTCCTTTCCTTCCTTGCTTTGCTGCTTGTCTCACTTCACAGTAGTCTTCTGGTTGAAGTGTTATTTTTTTTTTTTTAATGAGTTAATGTTTAATTTGATTTCTCTAGTTTCATTTTTAAGCAGAGCTGGTTGACTTATGAACATGGAGAGAAATACTTGGACACCTTTGGGTTACTGCCTCTTGTCCTCGGTTTTCTCTTTTCACAGAATTTTATAAAAGCCTCTAGGAAATATTTGGAGGGATAGGAGCATTTGTTCAGGTGTTATATTAAAAACATTTGTTTTTACCATATCTACAACAACTTTTAGGGTCAAAGGTCACAGGGAATCCTCCCCACCCCCAGTGTGATGTAGAGATCTGGTCACCAGAACCCAGAAGACCTAAGGCTATCTGGGTGGTAACTTACTGGCTGTGTTGTTACTTTGAGCAGTTTACTTAAACTCTCTGGAATTCTTGTGGGACATTTAAATGAAATACAGGGAAAAAATAGAAATAATCTTACATCTATGCAAATTGACATTGGAATACAAATGAGAATTTTTTTTCATGCTTAACCTTTATTCATTTCAAGAAGCTTTAAAAAGTTTGCAATTTATAACAATGGAAAACTATTACAATCGGTATTTTGACATCAGATATAGGAAGCTATGCACTTACTGTTTGTTTTGTTGCTAAGCCATGTCCGGCTCTCTGCGACCCCATGGACTGTAACCTGCCAGGCTGCTCTGTCCATGAGATTTCCCAGGCAAGAATACTGGAGTGGATTGCCATTTCCTTCTCCACAAATGAGAACTTTTTAAAAAAGTGATACTTTGAAGTGAGATGTTGTTTTCTTTTTAAAAAAGGAAGAATTACTGAGAAATCTAGACAGTTTCAGACTAGACTAGCCTACTCACTTTTATCCAATTCCCCTGTGGGGGATTTGAAGCCTCCATCCTGAACTATAATTATCAGGTATTTGTTCAGTTGGTGAATGTTTAGTGAGCAGCTACTATATTCCAGCCACTGTGCTAGGTACTAGCAATGCTAAGATGACAGAGGCACTGTAACTGGCTTTCAGTCTGGTAGAAATAGCCCCTAAGCTTTGATTATGGAGAGGAAGAAAGAGAGAAGGGTAGGGAATTGGAAGGAAACCAGAAGTGACTACACCATGATAGGCTGCCTTCCGCTGATAATTTGAGGTCTATTGTGACTTCACTTTCACTTTTCACTTTCATGCATTGGAGAAGGAAATGGCAACCCACTCCAGTATTCTTGCCTGGAGAATCCCAGGGATGGCAGAGCCTGGTGGGCTGCTGTCTATGGGGTCGCACAGAGTCAAACTTAAGTTTTAAGTCACTGAAGTGACTTAGCAGCAGCAGCAGCTATCTAAAGTATGCTGAATTGGGGCTCATAAGCTATGAGGCTGAACAATATAAGTATGCTTTGCTTTACCCAGTAAAAATATTATAGACAAATCTAGCCGTTAAATAATTTTAAACATATCAGAGCAGACTTGTTTAAATGAAATCTAAGGGGTAAAATCGGTTCAACCAAGATTTACTTACTGTGAGGAAAGAAAGCACTGTTTTAAATTTTAAGAGAATAATCACTGTGTGTGAATAGTATTTCAATTTATTTTTCCTCATAAGTAGTATATAACTAAAAAAAAAATAAGTAGTATGTTACTTGTAGAGGTTTAAGTACAAGGTAATCAAATCAGCCACCACCCAGAAAATTCTTAGTGTTATGTTCTTAAATCCTTTCTGACTTGTATTGCACTTACTCTGAGCCAGGCAATGTGCCAGTTACTCTATATATTTAGGATCCCCTGTTATGCTCACCCCAACCCTATGAGTTAGGTATGATTATGGAGGAAAAGGCTGATTTAGAGAAATTAACTTTCCTAAAGTTACACAGCTAGAAAATTATTCTCTACGAAATTGGTTTGTTTTCTAACTTTTTTTTTAAAATCCCCATCCAAATATGGATGGCTCTATATCACTAAAATATATGCTTAAACAACATCTTTTATAGTTTTCGGTTGAATGACTGCATCTCAAGCAGTTCCCTATTGTTGGACAGTTAGTTTCCAGTTTTCACTGTTTTAAACAACTCTGCAGTAAATATTCTTCTGGCTGTATCTGTGTGTAATTCATGATTATTTTAGTCATTTTGCATTTTAAAAAGTGAATTTTGATCTTTAATTTATGTGCCTTTTTTTTCCCCCACCATATTCAGGATTAGAAAACTTTCTCCTTTCTCTTTAAACTTTGTTTTAATTTCTATGTTCCTTTAGTGTTTCTCATAAGATTTCAGCAGTAGGATCAACATTCTCTGTGGAGCTGCACAATAGGTCCATAGCTCATTACCCAAGGGATTTATCTGATGAAAATGGAACACAGAGGCTTTCTTAAAGAACTATTTGTGTTTGTATTATTGCTATTAGACAGAAAGCTGAACTTTTATGGGGAAATATAGCAGAATGGAGTAGTACTGACTTTGCCAGACAGAAAAGAATTAAAAAAAAACTTATTGAAGGAGAGTTGATCAACAGTGTTGTGTTAATTTCTGCTGTACAGCAGAGTGACTGAGTTATACATATTTATTCTTTTTCATATTCTTTTCCATTATGGTTTATCGCAGGATATTGAATATAGGTTTCTGTGCTATATAGCAGGACCTTATGTCTGTCTCTCCTATATGTAATAAATTGCGCTGTTAATCCCAAACTCCCAATCCTTCCTTTCCCTACCTAGCTCCTTCCATGGCAGTCACAAATCTGTAATTTATGTCTTTGAGTCTGTTTCTGTTCCGTAGATATGTGCATTTGCATCTTATTTTAGATTCTACGTGTAAGTGGTATCATATGGTGTTTGTCTTTCTCTTTCTGACTTTTTGCTTGGTATGATCATCTCTAGGTTCATCTCTGTTGCTGCAAATAGTATTATTTCATTCTTGTTATAGCTGAGTAATATTCCATTGTAAATATGTGTCACATATTCTTTAGCCATTCTTCTGTCAATGGACATTTAGGTTGCTTCCATGTCTGGGCTATTGTAAATAGTGCTGCTGTGAGTGTGTATCTCAGAAAAGAAATTCAGGTTCTACACATATTTCAGAAAAGAAATTCTGCTTCTACAGTTTACATCATTGGTACTTAGTAGGATAGGCAGATTACGTTTTGCAGATATTACATTTAGCAGATTTATCACCAGGTTTAGAATAAGCTCTTTCATTTTTAAATAGGTCATCTTTAAAGAAAATCTTAGAGACTTCCCTGGTGGTCAAGTGGGTAAGACTCCCTGCTTCCAATGCAGAGGGTGCAAGTTTGATCCCTGTTTGGGGAGTTAAGATCCCACATACTGTGCGGCCAAAAAAAGAAAATCTTAGACATTTGTTCTTTGATCTCTTAAAAAGTGTATCATTGCTAAGACATTTTCCTGTTGATTTAATGAAAGTGCCAAAAAAAATCCGTTAGCTAGCTTTCATTATAGGTATAAAGCATATGTTCATTTAAACATTTCTCGAGTTTTATTATAATAGCACACTGTCTTTGCTACTCTGAGTCATACTTTTTTCTTTTGGGTTTATATTTCCATATCCAACGCACATTACCTTACCCTCATGATTTTGATAAAGGATATTGGAAAATGAGTAGTATTCAATTCAACCTTTTTATATAGAAACTCAGATCAGTTCAATTTATTAATTCCTAACAATAATTATTAATTCAAAGCAGAATTTAAAGAAACAGCTAATAAAATTACAGTATAAATAGGATAATCCGTTATTTGATGATTGGTTTTCCTGCTGTAAAACCCTATATGATCATTTGCTTGCAGTTTAAAATTCAGCCTCAGAATTTTGTCACTTGGGACAAAATTAGTGATAAAACATTTTTATCACTGTTAGCTTGATAGTGTCACTTGAAACTTTCAAACAAACTTGTACACGTTTAGTTTCTTTTTTAAAGCAACATTAGCTGGATTGAGTGTTTGTCTTATGTTTACATGATTTCTTTCAGTGAATCCCTTGTACTCTTTAAAAAGAATAAAACCACATAATAAAAGTGTTAAAGAGAAGGGCATAAAAGGAGATGAAAGATCATTTTGAAGCCAAAGTGTCAGGAAAGACAGCTAGTTACTGAAAGTCAAATGAAGTAAAAGACTGGAAAGGCCCTTCAGGTCAGTGTCATTTCTCCACCTGGTAGCGCCTGTGCTGAGCTCTTTTGTTGTTGTGGTTCAGTCGCTAAGTAGTGTCGGATTCTTTGCGACCCCATGGACTGCAGCACACCAGGTTCCTCTGTCCCCCTCTGTCTCCCAGAGTTTGTTCAGATTCGTGTCCATTGAGCTGATGATGCTCTCTAACCATCTCATCCTCTGCCACCCACTTCTTGTTTTGCCTTTAATCTTTCTCAGCGTGAAGGTCTTTTCCAATGATCCAGCTTTTTGCATCAGGTGGCCAAAATATTGAAGCTTCAGCTTCAGCAACAGTCCTTCCAGAGCTTCATTTAGGGCAGAAAGAGAGATACCCAAATGTTAGGGCTTGGCCTCAGGCAAAATTGTGAAATTAAGCTGAAATACTCACCGTAGGGTATCCTTAACTCTAAGTTTGCCTGACAGGACTTGCTTACACAAGAAAGTGCTTGATAAATACCTGTATAAGGGGAAATTGCAATCCAATTGAAACTGTGGACCTGGAAGCACCATATTTATGAAAAACTAGGACTGATTCAAAATTGGGAGGAGAGTATACGTCAAGGCTATATATTGTCACCCTGCTTATTTACTTTAAATGCAGAGTACATCATATGAAAGGCCAGGCTGGATGAAGCATATGCTGGAATCAAGATTTCTGGGAGAAATAATCAACAACCTCAGATATGCAGATGATAACATTCTAATGGCAGAAAGGGAAGAGGAACTAAAGAGACTCTTGATGAGGGTTAAAGAGGAGACTGAAAAAGCTGGCTTCAAACTCAACAATCAAAAAACTAACATCATGGCATCCGGTCCCATCAATTCTTGGCAAATAGATGGAGAAAAAGTGGACACTGACAGACTTTATTTTCTTGGGCTCTAAAATCACTGTGGATGGTGACTGAAGCCATGAAATTAAAAGATGCCTGTTCCTTGGAAGAAAAGCTATGACAAACCTAGACAGCGTATTAAAAAGCAGAGACATTACTTTGCCAACAAAAGTTTGTATAGTCAAAGCTATGGTTTTTCCAGTAGTCATGTACGAATGTGAAAGTTGGACCATGAAGAAAGCTGAGCACTGACGAATTGATGCTCTTGAACTGTGGTGCTGGAGAAACTCTTTTAAAATCCCTTGGACACAAAGGAGATCAAACCAATCAATCCTAATGGAAATCAACCCTGAATATTCATTGGAAGGACTGATGCTGAAGCTCCAATACTTTGGCCACCTGATATGAAGAGCCGACTCATTGGAAAAGACTCTGATGCTGGGAAGGAATGAGGGTAGGAGGAGAAGGGGGTGACAGAGGATGAGATGGTTGGATGACATCACTGACTCTATGGACGTGAGTTTGAGCACACTCCAGGAGATAGTGAAGGACAGGGAAGCCTGACATACTGCAGTCCATGCGGTTGCAAAGAGTCGGACATGACTTAGTGACTGAGCAACAACAACGGGAGATGAGTATCAACTCAAGAGTTTAATCACCTCTTTTTTGGTTTTGTTTTATTTATTTATTTATGACTGCGCTGGGTCTTTGTTGCTACGTGCGGGCTTTCTCTGGTTGCTGTAAGCTGGGGCTGCTCTCTAGTTGCGGTGCCTGGGCTTTTCTTTGTGGTGGTTTCTCTTGCTGTGGAGTACAGGCTCTAAGCAAGTGGGCTTCAGTAGTTGCGGCTCACAGGCTCTTAGAGCTCAGGCTCAGCAGTCGTGGCTCACGGGCTTAGCTGCTCCTCCGAGGGTGGGACCTTCCTGGACCAGGGATCGAGCCCTTGTCCCCTGCATTGGGAGGTGGATTCTTAACCACTGGACCACTAAGGAAGTCCCTTTAAATAACCTCTTTTCAATTAAGATGATTAGAAATGCAAAATACTCGATGAGTCAAACTTTGTGAAAAAAGCTTTTCCATAAATGGGAGGGACTCGAGGGAGGAGTTGCCCTGGAGATGGGAAAACAGATATGAAAAGAAGGATGCAGATGTGCCAAAGGCAGATTCTGTGTCCCTTGGGAAGACATACCTAATCCCAAGGCTTGCTCCTGCTGTTGAAACTGGGATCACATGTGATCCTGGACCATCTGGCCTCCCAGGAGTGAAAATGCACGTTAGGGGCCTCTCTGACCTGCTCGGCTGATGAGAACCATCCTGGGAAATACCTCTTAACATGAACCCCTCCCAGATGGGCTAAGGATACTTTTCCTTACCTGTGAGTACTTTAAGTAGGTAGTCTGATCTGACTAGAGAAAGTGTGAAGGAATGAGTTTTCCTTTAGGGGTAGGAAAAAATGTTAATGAATAAGTGGTTTTGGATCAGGCATCACTTAGCTAACTGGGTTGCCAAGGTAGCAGCCCACCTCCAGTGAGAAGAGAAGACCTTTCAGGAAAAGACTGGCAGCAGTAGCTGAAAATGAAGCTGAACCTTTAAGACAGAGAGATACCCAATGCTGACCTAGACAGCATATTAAAAAGCAGAGACATTACTTTGCCAACAAAGGTCTGTCTAGTCAAGGCTGTGGTTTTTCCAGTAGTCATGTATGAATGTGAGAATTGGACTATAAAGAAAGCTGAGTGCCAAAGAATTGATGCTTTTGAAGTGTGGTGTTGGAGAAGACTCTTGAGAGTCTCTTGGACTGCAAGGAGATCCAACCAGTCCATCCTAAAGGAGATCAGTCCTGGGTGTTCATTGGAAGGACTGATGCTGAAGCTGAAACTCCAATACTTTGGCCACCTGATGCGAAGAGCTGACTCATTTGAAAGGACCCTGATGCTGGGAAAGAGTGAAGGCGGGAGAAGGGGATGACAGAGGATGAGATGGTTGGATGGCATCACCAACTCAATGGAGATGAGTTTGGGTAAACTCTAGGAGTTGGTGATGGACAGGGAGGCCTGGCTTGCTGCGGTCCATGTGGTTGCAAAGAGTCGGACACGACTGAGCAACTGAACTAAACTGAACGAGTTGGTTCTCCAAGTTTCACCAGACACAGAAGCCAGAGATAGTGCAGTGAAATAGTGATGGTTAAACAATGTTGAGTACTCTTGAGTTAGGTTCTAGAGAAGATTAAATCACATTCTCTATCTTCAGGCAGCCCTGCACAATAGAAATTATATTCTCTCCACTGTGGAAGTAGGGAAACAATTTAGAAAGGTCAATGTGCTCAAGGCTGCGAAGCTGGAAGGCCGAGGAGCAGGGCCTGCTGATTCTCATGCCCACGCTCTGCCCAGTAATCCCCCTCGGTGTTCTGTAATCTCTCTGCTTGCTTTGGAGATACAGCAGGTTTGCAGGTTTGAGGTTTGAGGGGATGTATTTTGATACGTGGTTGTGTCTACCACCCCATCTCCTGGAATGTTTCTCTGGTCTGTGCTGCCTTCAGGCCGTGAAGTAACATCAGAGAGACGAAGGCTCCATAGGCTCACTCAGGCCAGCTTGGATTGATTTATGACCCAGAAACATCCCTTACCATCAGGTGACGTATGAGCAACTTCCTGTGATGAATCTTCATTTCCTGGGTGTGAAAGGGGACTAAGATAGTATTTACTTCCTGAGGTAAGTATGAATCATACTACTTTATGTGTGTAAAACACTGAGGCTAATGCTCGGTTCATTGTTAATATTTGGTGGCTCAGCCATCACTTTTTTGCATATAGACTCTATTTCTCACTTTTAAAACAAAGGATTCATTCCTATTGCCTCAAGGATCAGATTGTGTCTCATTATTTCTCATGAAGTTAACGTATTTTTAGGTAATGGAATGACCATTTGTCACATCTCACCTCTATTGTAGCGTCTGGGTCCTATCTCTTACCCTCTCCTCTTCCTTTCTTTCGGGGTTAAAATAAGATTTTTTGTAAATTGATCATCCATTGCCATTGAATTCAAGAACTTTCATAAGAAGTGTATAACATCAGCTGTGAACGCTGACAAGCCTTCCAGGCTGCCACCGCGATATGCCAGCCCTCTCCGCAGATGCTGGTAGCCGTGGCGAGCCCAGCACCACGGTCCCTCAGAGCCCGGCCTTCCGAGGAGGATTGTACCATGAGCCCCACTGTTCCAGAAAGTGCCAAGGCCATTAAGGATCACAGACCCTACTGTCCTCCCTGGATAGTATGCTGGGCATCTTTCTTTAGGAGGCCCTGAGATGGTTTATCTAACACAGCTGCTACTGTTTTCTGAGATTTGCATTGGATCTGTAAGTTCTTTAACCATCCAGTTATTACTGCCCCATAGTCGCTTCCAAACTTTAGTATCAGCAAAGGGCATTTTTTTTCTGTTAAATTAACATCTGTGTGTGTGTGTGTGCGTGTGTGTGTGTGTGTGTGTAAGTTTATAAGCAGCAAGCAGGAACATTTACAATTTTATTTTCCAAACACTTAAAGTGCCCACTATGTGCCAGGGTTTGCTCTGAACACTTAGAACTCTTCTTCATCTGTTCCTCCTTCAACACTCTGAGACAGATGTTATTACCCCCATTTTAAGAATCCTCTTTTGAGACACAGTAGGCAAGTTAAGTGACTTGCCTACAGTCACACAGGCGGTATGAGGCAAATCTGGGTCTTGAAAGTGGACAGTCTGGCTGTGGTGTCTAAGCACTACACTGTTGTTCGTAGAAATCTAGTGTATATCTCGGAGAAGGCGATGGCACCCCACTCCAGTACTCTTGCCTGGAAAATCCCATGGGCGGAGGAGCCTGGTAGGCTGCAGTCCATGGGGTCTCGAAGAGTCAGACACGACTGAGCGACTTCACTTTCACTTTTCACTTTCATGCATTGGAGAAGGCAATGGCAACCCACTCCAGTGTTCTTGCCTGGAGAGTCCCAGGGACAGGCGAGCCTGGTGGGCTACTGTCTATGGGGTCGCACAGAGTTGGACACAACTGAAGCGGCTTAGCAGCAGCGGCCGCAGCGTGTATCTCACACTTCGGGTCCAATTTTGTCCTTGCACATGCAGTTTTAGCAAAGAAACATCACAGCTGTCCATACGTGCTGTCAACTCCTTATGATTTACCATGTAGAGGACTACAGCTAGGTCACACACTTGTGTCGCTATCGAAATATGTTGATGATATGGTATCATCAAACATTTTTCTGTATAAGCTTGTGAGACCTCAGTCAGGCTGCGTGTTTTGTCTGGAAAAGGAGCAGTGAATTCTTTCTCCCAGTCCCCTGATCAGTACACTCAACTGAACCTATTCCTGCTACTTTAATATTACTTATTTTTTAAGTTTTAGGCTTTCACTTATTATAAATTAAAATATTAAAAAATCCTCATTGTAAGAGAATAGCTTGAACATGTGAGAGGTTTCTTTAAATGTTTGCTAATTACTCTTGGACAAGGTGGCAGGCAGAATATGGTACCCCAAAGATGTGTACATCCAAACCCCCAGAAACGATGAACCTGTTATGTTACTTGGCTGTGAGGGATTAAGGTTGCTAATCAGCAGACTAAGGATACAGACTATCCTGGGTTATCTGGGTAGACCCAATGTAATCACCACAGTCCTTATAAGTGGAAAAGAGAAGGAGAAGAGTCAAAGAGTTGGCACCATTAGAAAAAGCCAAACAGCCATTGCCAACTTCGAAGATGGAAGGAGGCCCTGGACCAAGGGATGCACGTGATCTCAAAGAAGCTGCGGAAGGCCGGGAAATGGATTCGGGGCCTCCAGAAAGGAGCACAGTCCTGCTGACATTTCAGTGTTAACCTACCGAGTCCCCTTTTGGACTTATGATTTCTCAAACTGTAGAGAAGAAATTTGAGTTATTTTAAGCCAGTGAATTTATAGTAACTTATACAGCAGCAACAGGAAACTGATAATACAGACAGTTACTGAAACAATCAGTGCTTTGATTTTTTTTCCCCTTTATGCCAGCCCTGTGAGAGAGCTGCTTAATCTCACGACTTATATGGACAGGTCAGGTATAGCAGTGTTTACACTTTGGAGGTTGTTTTAGTTTGCATGTAAACTGAACCACCTTAGGGCAGAGGGATTTAGCTTTTGGTAATTCTGTACATTTGTATATTTGTATACAAGTAAATGGGCTTCCCAGGTGGCTCAGTGGGTAAAGAAACTGCCTGAAATGCAGGAGATGCCTGAGATAGGGGTTTGATTCCTGGATTGGGAAGATCCCCAGGAGGAGGGCAGGGCAACCCACACCAGTATTCTTGCCTAGAGAATCCCATGGACAGCGGAGCCTGGCAGGCTACAGTCCATAGGTCTCAAAGAGTCAGACACGACTGAAGCCAACTGAGCACAGCCCAGCACACAAATATATACTGTCCATTTTAAACGACCGTATCAAGGTTTTAGCAAAAAAAGAAAAGTCTTGTTGATTCCAGAGCAGGTTGAGCCTCTTAGCCTTTCATCAGATTTGCCTAACAGAAATGTGGCTCTGCACCCCACGTGGCACTCCTTATAGGCTTGCATTTGTTTAGGGTAAGATGATGGTCTGCATATGATGCTGGTGGTGGCTGTGGGCATTATTGCTTGAGTTTTGACTCCAGATTCCTTTTATTTTATTTTAGTTTTTTTATTGAGGTATAGTATATTACTTTCAGGTATACAATGTAGTGATTCACATTTTTTATGGATTATACTCCATTTATAGGAATTATAAGGTATTGACTGTATCCCCTGCGCTATACAACATACCCTTGCATGTGTGAATGCTCAGTTGCTTCAGTCATGTCTGACTCTTTGTGACCCCTGGACCTTAGCCTGCAAAGCTCCTCTGTCCATGGGATTCTCCAGGCAAGAATACTGAGTGGGTTGCCATGCCCTCCTCCAGGGGATCTTCCTGAAACAGGGATCGAACCTGTGTCTCCTGCAGTGAAGGCAGATCCTTTACCGCTGAGCCACTGGGGAAGCCACGACATATCCTTATAGCTTATTTATTTTATACATAGTAGTTGGTGTTTCTTAGTCCCTTATCCCTATCTTGCTCCTTCTCTCTCCCCACTGGTAACCATTAGTTTATTCTCTATATCTGTGAGTCCGTTTCTGTTTTGGTTTATTTGCTAGTTTGTTTTTTTTAGATTCCACATATAAGTAATAACATAAAAGATTGGTCTTTTTCTGTCCAACCTATTTCACTAAGCATAATATATCCTCCAGGTCCATCTGTGTTGTTGTATATGGCAAATTTTCCTTCCTTTTTATGGCTGAGTAATATTCCGTTATATGTACATTATCTCACATCTTTATCCATGTTTCTATTCTCTTTGGAAGGAAAGTTATGACCAACCTAGACAGCATATTAAAAAGCAGAGATATTACTTTGCCAACAAAGGTCTATCTAGTCAAGACTATAGTTTTTCCAGTGGTCATGCATGAATGTAAGAGTTGGACTATAAAGAAAACTGAGCGCAGAATTGATGCTTTTGAACTGTGGTGTTGGAGAAGACTCTTGAGGGTCCCTTGGACTGCAAGGAGATCCAAACAGTCCATCCTAAAGGAGATCAGTCCTGGGTGTTCATTGGAAGGACTGATGTTGAAGCTGAAACTCCAATACTTTGGCCACCTGATGCGAAGAGCTGACTCATTGGAAAAGACCCTGATGCTGGGAAAGATTGAAGGCAGGAGGAGAAGGGGACGACAGAGAATGAGATGGTTGGATGGCATCACCGACTCTATGGACATGGGTTTGAGTGGACCCTGAGAGTTGACGATGGACAGGGGGGCTTGGCTTGCTGTGGTTCATGGGATTGGAAAGAGTTGGACACGACTGAGCGACTGAACTGAACTGAACTGAGGCACTTAAGTTGCCTCCATATCTTGCCCATTGTAAATAATGCTGCTGTGAACACTGGGCTGCCTGTATCCTTTCACATTAGTGTTTTCATTTTCAAATGTATACCCAGGAGCAGGATGGCTGGATCGTATTGTAGCTTTATTTTTATTTTTTTGAGGAACTTCCATATTGTTTTCCACAGTGGCTGCACCAATTTGCATTCCCAATAGCAGTGTGCAAGTGTTCCTTTTTCTTCATATCCTCACCAACATTTGTGATCTTTTTGATAACAGTCATTCTGATGGATGCGAGTCAGAGTCTTTTTACTTCTTTTCTTTTTAAAAAAATTTTGGCCATGTGCTTGGCTTGCTGGATCTTAGTTCCCCAACCAGGAATTACATTCACACCGCCTGCTGTGAAAGCGTGGAGTCTTAACTACTGGACCACCAGGGAAGTCCCTCACTTTATATTTTTAAAATCTGTTACTTGCTTTGTTTGCCTAGCAGTGTTATTATGAATTCTTTGAGAGCAGGAGCACTTCTATACAAGGGCTTTTCAAACTGTAATGAATTAAAACAAATAAAAAGTAGTATCATACATTGGGTCATCTGTAGTAAGTACCTAGAGGGTTGTAGACCCTGGAGTAGACAATATCTTGGAATCAGTATGTCAATTATGGAAATTTAAAATAGCAAGAATTATCATAATGAATGCGGTTAGTTTGGGGGTTTTGATTTTTAAGGAATCCTTCAATAACAATCTTACATTGTGATTTGGAGACAGCTTGCATCAGTTAAGGATTGCCTTTTGTGCAAAGTAGCACCGGCACAAGAACTAAAATCTTGGGAATTTTCCTGCTTAAGAAATGAAATAAGGGATAATAAAGGATTTTTGGTAATTTTAAAGAAATATGGTTGACAATTAACTAGATGATGTTATCTATATCTATAGCAATTTCTTTGCAATCCCATGGACTGTAGCCTGCCAGGCTCCCCTGTCCATGGAATTCTTCAGGCAAGATATTGGAATTGATAACCATTCCCTTCTCCAGAGGATCTTACTGACCCAGGGATCGAACCCAGATCTCCTGCATTGCAGGCAGATTCTTTACCATCTGAGCTACCAGGGAAGCCCTTTTCACAGAGGGAATAGACTGTCTCGTGTAGAAGTAGAATAAAAACTGGAAACTCTTAAAACCATGGTGATGGGATATTTGGAGTCACTTTGCTAAAAACACATTTTATTTAACCAATATATTAAACTGTTATCATATTTAATATTAATATTAATGTAAACATTCTTGACATTTTAACTTTTTTTCTAAATCTTCCAGAAATCCGGTGTGTGTTCTGCACTGACCGCACATCTAGGCTTAAGATTGGCCATGCTTCAAGTGCTCAGGAGTCACGTGGACTTAGTGGCTGCTTTGCCAGGCATTGCAGCTCTGACCAGCCTTATCCTTAAGGAACAATACCCTGCATGAGTCTGAGGTTATCCTTAGAATATCCCTTAATAGTTGTCATCCATGACTTTGGTGTGTTGTATTTTATAAACTGAATTATATCCTGGCATTACTAGAGAAAACTGGTTCTGGTTCCTTTTGCTAGAAAGAACAGGCTGAACGGTACAGTGAAATATCTCTCTAAGGTTATCTGTAATATAAATTTGTGAATATCAGTGCCAGACAGTATGCCTGGGCCTATAAATGAAATATTTAGATTATTAGATTCATGTGTACAGAAAGGATGGCTGCTCATATACCTTTGTGAGCTGTAATAAGTGGGATGTGGTGGTATATGCCCTGGTTTTCACTCTTTTCTTGCCCTGTTTATATGCATGATGTTGCTTACTAATTTGTGTTCTTGTTCAGTTGCTTATTGTGACAATTTAGAAAGCAAGGCCACTGTAAAGCCTAGATCAGAGAAATCATTACTTGATATCAAATATCAGTCTGCCAGGAATAGATAAGATTAGACTGTAAGAAGACTCAGGTTCAGTATGAGAAGGAGAGAAGAAGAGAGAGGGATAAGAAGCGAGAGGGTGGTGTGCGGAGAGAAGCAGGGAGAGACGGAGGAAGGAAGGAAGGAGAGGACAGTTCTGCACAAGAAAATCACCTAAATGCAAAGGAAGGAAATCACGATGGATGATTTTGTGGCAAAAAATTCCCCCAGCCACTGGACAAGCTGATGTTCTCACTGAGGTCTCAAGATAGGTTGCTTTCGATTTCATAAATATATTGACTTTCTCAAATACCTGTACTAAACAGGTAGCTGAGGTTAGACCCAAGCCCTCCTTGGTTTCTTCTGAAACTGATTAATGCATCCAACACTATTTTTGAATACTTGCTGTGTGCTAGACTTTATTCTTGATTCTAGATTCAGTGAGCAATAGACAATCAAAGTTTCTACCCTTAACGGAGATTGTATGAGTTTAATGTGTTGAGACAGGAAAAAGTGCTGAAAAGGGAGGTTGAGCAGATGATAAGCAAGTAAAACTAATAAACAAGATCAGTTCAGACTTGGACCGGTTCTTTAAAGGAAATATGCTGAGAGTGACTGGGGAATCCTACCCGAGCATGGTCAGAAAAGTTTTGTCAAAGAGGTTGAACTTGCACTCAGATGTGAAGGCTGAGAAGGAGCCAGCAGAGGGGACAGGCTAAGTGCTTGGTTACGCAAGGGAAGGCAGGGAGGCCAGTCTGGCCACAGTGTCTGAGCAGGGAGGAGTGAGAAAGCAGGTGCCGAGGCACGAAAACCCAGTGAGGAGGGGCGTGTGTGCTAAGTCGCTCCAGTCCTTGTCCAACTCTTTGTGACCCCAGGACCATAGCCCGCCAGATTCCTGTGTCCATGGGATTCTCCAGGCATGAATACTGGAACAGGTTGCGTACCCTTCTTCAGGGGATCTTCCCAACCCAGGGATTGAACCTGTGTCTCTTAACCTCCTGCTTTGAGAGGCGAGTTCTTTGCCACTGATGCCACCTGCGAAGCCCAATTTTGTAAGTTTTACTCCAAATGCAATGAGAAAGCATTCTGCAGTGATCTAAGAAGGAGAGGCAGGGCATTCTCTGGTGGTCAAGTGGCTAATACTCCAAGCTCCCAATGCAGGGGGCCCAGGTTCAATCCCTTGTTAGGGAACTAGATCCCATATACTGCAACTAAGAGTCCACATCCCGCAACTGAAGACCCGAGTGGTATGCTGCGATGAGGATCGAAGCTTCTGCGTGCTGCAGCTAAGATCTGGCACAGCCAAATCCATAAGTTTTTTTTTTTTTTAAAGAAGGAGAGACACATGACCTGATGGGGGCTGGAGCTGTGTGGTGGTATTAGAGATGGAGAGCAGTGGATGGATTTGAGAGGTCTGGAGACAGAATTGACAAGACTTAATGGATAGGCCTGGATGGGTGAAATGACAGAGTAGGAGAAATCAAGCACAAATCCTGTTTTGTTTTGTTTTTTTTTTCTGGATGCGGGGATTGTAGCGAATAGGGTTCTATTTTGGCCAGCTAGTTGCCTAGCTGACATCCTAATGGAGAGAGTTGTCAAACGACCAGCAATGATTCTGAAAACTGCATTCAGGGACAAGATCATGGCCAGTGGTGTCAGCATAGAAGTGCTATATAAAGTGATGGGAAGTCTAGAGTCACCTGGGGAGATTTTGGAGGCCAAGAAGAGAGGCAGAGATTAGGCTGTGCAGACTAACCGAATTAATAAATAGATCAAGCGGGGGGGAGACCCAGGAGTAACCAGCGAGGTAGGAGGAGGACCAAAAAGGCAGCCTTCCAGATGCCAACAAAATTGAGTGTGTAAAGCAGGATGGAGTAATCAGTTCTGTTCTGAGTTTTCAAGCTGAGTACAATGAGAACGCGCTGTTCGTTGGGTTTTACAATGTGGAGGGTTCCTTTACGTGGTGATCTTGTTGAGCGTTTTAGAGGACTGATTTCAAGCACAAATGCCTTGACCGCCAGCCTCCGCCTCACTCTTTCCCTTCTCCCCATCACCCCCATGGGCTAGGTGTCCCCTCTGTGTTCCAGAATAGTTGGGCCTTTCTCTGTCACTGGACAACCGTACTGTAATATGATTTTCTGCTGAAACTATGTTTCTTCCAGACTGAGCTCCTCGGGAGCAAAATTTTTTTTTCTTTTTTTTTCAATTTCCTAGCATGATGTAGGCACTCAACACATGGTTTCTAAATTAATGAGTATTCTCGAATACTGCCTTTTTGCCAGCATTATTTACCCCTGTGTGGTGTCAGGCAGAAGCTGGCGAAGAGCCCAGGCTTCCTGATTCTCAACCTGCTGCCCTCAGCCTTCCGCAGCCACTGTCTGGCCTGGGCTCAGGGTGTATTTCGCTCCGGATGGCCCCACTTCCCCTCCCCATTCTCCCCAGTGGCCAGTGATTGGTCTGGGAGGCTAGCTTAGCTCTAATGCCCTCTTGGGTGTTTTCCCTGTACCTTGTCCCCTGTACCTTCTTGGGAGCCGCATGTGAAAACCTGTGGAAATCACTTCTTGTCTATTTCAGGAATCTCATCTCTTCCCTACCTCAGAGTTCTTTTCCGTGATCTGCACTTGCTCCGTACAGTTCATCATTTTGAAAGCTTTTATTTGCCTCCTTGCATACTTTAGTATCTTAAAGGCCAAGTCGCGACTGACTGAAGCAACCCCCAAATGGTTCTTTTAGCAAGTTTCATTTTTTTCTTCGTGGTAGTTATTTTCCCGCCAAGGCTGTGTGGAAGTGTTTTTTCCTTCTGTACTACTTCTATCATTTGGTTTTCCACTTCATTATCCTCCTGCCACAACAGCCCAATTATACTAGTTGCTGTGGAGATATTAAGTGCATTGCTAATAATGGAGGATTATTCCTTTAGGTGGAAGAATAGAAACAAGAGAAGGATATAAATCTTGTTTTTGTGCAAATGTCTCCTGGTAATGGCAATGACTAAGTGGTACTGGAGACTGTGGTGTGGAAATGTCTATATGGGGTTGGTTTATGTTTTTAGAAAGGATTCAGTTCAGTTCAGTCGCTCAGTCGTGTCCGACTCTCTGCGACCCCATGAATTGCAGCACGCCAGGCCTCCCTGTCCATCACCATCTCCCAGAGCTCACTCAGACTCACGTCCATCGAGTCGGTGATGCTATCCAGCCATCTCATCCTCTGTCGTCCCCTTCTCCTCCTGCCCCCAATCCCTCCCAGCATCAGAGTCTTTTCCAATGAGTCAGCTCTTCGCATGAGGTGAAAGTATTGGAGTTTCAGCTTTAGCATCATTCCTTCCAAAGAACACCCAGGACCAATTTCCTTTAGAATGGACTGGTTGGATCTCCTTACAGTCCAAGGGACTCTCAAGAGTCTTCTCTAACGCCGCAGTTCAAAAGCATCAATTCTTCGGTGCTCAGTTTTCTTCACAGTCCAACTCTCGCCTCCGTACATGACCACTGGAAAAACCATAGCCTTGACTAGATGGACCTTTGTTGGCAAAGTAATGTCTCTGCTTTTCAATATGCTATCTAGGTTGGTCATAACTTTCCTTCTAAGGAGTAAGCGTCTTTTAATTTCATGGCTGCAATCACCATCTGCAGTGATTTTTGGAGCCCCCCCAAAATAAAGCCTGACACTGTTTCCACTGTTTCCCCATCTATTTCCCATGAAGTGATGGGACCGGATGCCATGATCTTAGTTTTCTGAATATTGAGCTTTAAGCCAACTTTTTCACTCTCCTCTTTCACTTTCATCAAGAGCCTTTTTAGTTCCTCTTCACTTTCTGCCATAAGGGTGGTGTCACCTGCATATCTGAGGTTATTGATATTTCTTCCGGCAAGGATTAGCTTTCTTAATTAAAGAAAATATTACTTTAAGCTTCTGGTCCTGTTAGAAGTTAATTCCTTATGTTAATACTTTACTCTTCATTCTTTAATTTGTATCTTTTAGTTTGTAAGCGCAGGCTCACTAGTTTGTTTAATAGGATGTTGCTTCATGTGGACAAAGTCTTCTGTGGACTTTAGTTTTTTACAATTTTCTTTTTTTTTTTTTAACAATTCAATTCTTAAAACCTTTTTTTTTTCTTTTAAAAACTTCACTAAAGGAGACACATTTTAATATTGTTCATCTGATCTGTGTTCCATGACATCTTGCCATGTTCCATGGACTCTGTTATAATTAAGGTGATTATGTGTCCTGATGGGGCTTCCCAGGTGGTGTTAGTGGTAAAGAACCTGCCTGCCAGTGCAGGAGACATAAGTAGACATGGGATCCATCCCTGGGTCAGGAAGATCTCCTGGAGAAGGGAATGGCAGCCCACTCCAATATTCTTGCCTGGAGAATCCCATGGACAGAGGAGCCTGGCGGGCTGCAGCCCATGAGGTTGCAAAGAGTTGGACACGACTGAAGTGACTTAGCATGCATACATGCAGTGTGTCCTGATTGCCTGGGACAGTTCTTGTGTATACATACTGCCCTGGTGTGGTTACTGGTTTTTAAATTATTTGCTTATTTATTTGTTTTTAGCTGTGCTGGGTCTTCGTTGCCACACGGGGTTTGCTCCGGTTGCAGCAAGTGGGGGCTACTCTCTTGTTGCGGTGCAGACTTCTTGTTGCAGTGGCCTCTCTCGTTGCGGAGCACAGGCTTTAGAGCACAGGCTTCAGGAGTTGCAGCTTGCGGGCTCGGTAGTTGTGGCTCGCAGCCTCTAGAGCACAGGCTCACTAGCTGTGGCATGTGGGCTTAGTTATTTGGCTGCACGTGGGGTCTTCCCGGACCAGGGATTGAGCCCATGTCTCCTGCATTGGCAGGCAGATTCTTTCCCACTGAGCCACCAGGGAAGCCCCCTGGTGTAATTATTAGTAAATCTCTCTTCTACTCAGAACTGGCCTGGTTAGGATGTTGAGTTAAATGGCCACCCAAATTAAAGGCTATACTTAATAGGAAACTGAGGTAACGAAGTGTTTTATATTTTTTGTTTTCATCTATGTAATTTATGGATAGATATATATGAATAAATATGTAGATTATATACATACATATAAAGGTATGTGTGTTTTTTTCTTTTAGTTTTTCCACTTAACCCAAGTCACACCTTGTTGTACCACCAAATCATGGGCTTTTTGTTTGAATTAACACCGTCAAAGTGCCAGCATCTTTTCATCCTGCACGTCTCAACTTTAATGCTCCTTCCTCAAGGGGGTCCTTTCTTGTCCTCTGTCTAAAGTTAGTTTCTCCTCGTATTTTCTCTCGGCACTGCTGATCCACTTTCACAGTTTGTAACTGGGTACTTGTTTCCTTCTTTTGACAGGATGTGTCCCACCCTGGGTGGTAGGCTCCACGAGGGGATGGACCATGTCTGTTTGTTTCCAGGAGTTTACCCTGCCTGGCACAAACCAGACACTTGCTAGTTCTTGTCAAACCCTTTCCTGTGACCAACTTTTATTCCTCTGACATACAGAAGGGTGTGTCAGGACCCTTTTCCAGAGATTGACTGCAAGAGATGGTCTCCAGTCCTCCTAATTCACTTTTTGTTGTTGTTGTTTGGTTGGTAAAGTGTGTCTGACTCTTTGTCTGACCCCGTGGACTGCAGCACACCAGGCTTCCCTGTCCTCCATTGTCTCCGGAGTTTGCTCAAATTCATGTCCATTGAATCGGTAATACTATCTAACCATCTCGTCTTCTGCTGCCTCCTTCTTCTTCTGCCTTCAATCTTTCTCAGCATCAGGGTTTTTTCCAGTGAGTTGGCTGTTCACATCAGGTGGCCAAAGTATTGGAGCTTCGGCATCAGTCCTTCCAATGAATATTCAGGATTGATTTCCTTTAGGATTGACTAGTTTGATCTCCTTGCAGTCCAAGGGACTCTCACAAGAGTCTTCTCTAGCACCACAGTTCAAAAGCATCATTTCTTTGGCTCTTATCCTTCTTTATGGTCCAATTCTCACTTCCGTACTTTCTTTTAAAATCACTTTGGGGTCTTCTTGACCCCAGAGTACAACCTGACAGAAATTTTTCCAAGGATCTTAGATCAATTATAAAAACTTAAGTATGATTCTCAGAGTTGTTATAATAATAAACCTGATATTAAGGGAAATGGACTGGGGAAGGAATGTGCATATTTTTTTAATGCAAGATTGAATATCTAGATAGCACTGTTTATTCTTTAAGGTGTCCAAGATTTTAAAAGACCTTTCCTTTCTTATTCTAGCAACTATTGTTCTACTTGAGGGTGTGTCAGTAATGAAACTGCTAAAAGAGAGATGGGGCCATGGAATAGTTTGGGCCATACACCCATTCCACAGGCGGGGTGGGGGGCGAGGATAGTCTAATGTGAACTAGAGGTGACGTGCATTTGGCAGAGGGAAACAAAACTTGACAGACAGGAAGTCATTTCAAATCAGGACAGCTGAGATGATATCACCCCCTGAAAATAGATCCTGCCCACCTAGGAGGAGTCAGGTTATGTGTTACCACAGTCGAGTTTATCTTAGTGAAAATATGACATGAGGAAATCAGGAGGATGAACAGGTCTTTTGGTTTGCTGATAACAATGACAAATATATATCTTTCTATAGTATCGAGATATTTGGCAAGTTCTAAACTATAAGTTTAATTGGAAAATAAAAGAAAAAACATATATAGCTTATGTGTGCATATATATGTGTGTGTGTGTATATATATATATATATATATATATATGTATAACCCATGTATATATCCATCTATATCTGTTACTAAAGGTAATATATGATGTTAGACCCTAAGTTTCATTTCTTTTTGCCCCCTTTGCCGAACACTTGAGCCCTTTCCCTATTCTGCCATCATCATTAAAGAAAATGAGGCTGGATTCTTAATTTAAATGATGTGCTTGAACCTAGATTCCAAAATACTATTTGAAAAAATAATCATAAGGTTGGGTACATACTCCCTTTTTCATGTAAATGATTAATTAGCTCTTTTTGAATTCTAAGAATCCTTTAATCCTTTACAACATGAAACTTGAAAAGAAGAAAATATTGACAGAAGGCATTTATTTATGTGTTTCGGCTGTAGTGGGCTTTCGCTGTAGCACTCAGGCTTTCTCTGGTTGCGGCCGGTGGGGACTCCTCTTCGTCCTGGTGCACACGCTTCTCATTGAGGTGGCTTCTCTTGTTGCAGAGCACGGGCCCTAAAGCGCATGGCCTTCAGTAGTTGTGGCTCCATGGCATGTGGCACCGGCTTAGTTGCTCCGTGGCATGTGGGATCTTCCCAGACCGGGGATTGAACCCATCCCCCCTGCATTGGTAGGTGGATTCTTAACCACTGGACCACCAAGGAAGGTCCTGACAGAGTGATTGTTTAAAAATCACTTGTCTTCAAATACATTTTTATTCATTTATATGAGATTTGATTATATCCTAATGAGAATTTAGATAGTTTCTTTTAGTGTAACTGATTTAACAAATATAGTGGTCTGATGAGCCAGCTTTATTATTATTATTTTTTTTATCAACCACAAGTGTTACTGCTGCTGCTGCTAAGTCACTTCAGTCACGTCCGACTCTGTGCTACCCCATAGACGGCAGCCCACCAGGCTCCCCCATCCCTGGCATTCTCCAGGCAAGAACACTGGAGTGGGTTGCCATTTCCTTCTCCAATGCATGAAAGTGAAAAGTGAAAGTGAAGTTGCTCAGTCGTGTCCAACTCTTAGCTAGCCCATGGACTGCAGCCTACCAGGCTCTTTCATCAATGGGACTTTCCACGCAAGAGTACTGGAGTGGGGTGCCATTGTAGTTGCTAAATATTGTGTCGGGAAAGGGAAGTAGTGGAAGTGTGTGGTGTCAGCTGGGAGCTGCCACAGTCAGGGCTGTCCAGGAACCACAGTGAGCAAAACGTGTGACTCCAGCAGGAAACTGGAGCTGGAGCTCTGAGGTCCAGAGTCCTGAGGTTTGCCTCCATCCTAAGGATGGCTTCGCAGGAAAAGGTGCAAAGATCCCACACCCTTTGAGGCAGCACTGAGAGGAGAATTACCATGCAGGGTGTGCACAGGGGCTCAGGGTGACCGACTGAGTCTACCTGCCCATGGCTCCATGTGTAGTTTTCAGCTGTAGCTCACAGAAGCCTTAAGAAGGCTGTTTGAAGCTCAAATGTTTCACTTTAAAATCACAGTATAAAAACTTAACTGGAATTTTGCAAATGGCTGAAGAGATATCTCTTGGGACCTGGCTGTTATTTCTGTGGTCAATTTCTGTCTTATTGGCAGATGTGCTTGTGTTGGCTGTGTCTTCTTAGCTAATAGCAAAACTCTTGACCTCAGGGTTCCTTGAGGCAAGCACTTTGGGAACACTTCACTCAGTCAGTTCAGTTCAGTCAGTCAGTCATGTCTGACTCTTTGCGACCCCATGAATCACAGCACGCCAGGCCTCCTGTCCATCACCAACTCCCGGAGTTCACTCAGACTCACGTCCATCGAGTCAGTAATGCTATCCATCCATCTCATCCTCTGTCGTCCCCTTCTCCTCCTGCCCCCAATCCCTCCCAGCATCTGAGTCTTTTCCCATGAGTCAACTCTTCGCATGAGGTGGCCAAAGTACTGGAGTTTCAGCTTTAGCATCATTCCTTCCAAAGAACACCCAGGGCTGATCTCCTTCAGAATGGACTGGTTGGATCTCCTTGCAGTCCAAGGGACTCTCAAGAGTCTTCTCCAACACCACAGTTCAAAAGCATCAATTCTTCGGCACTCAGCTTTCTTCACAGTCCAACTCTCACATTCATACATGACCACTGGAAAAACCATAGCCTTGACTAGACAGACCTTTGTTGGCAAAGTAATGTCTCTGCTTTGTAATATGCTGTCTAGGTTGGTATAACTTTCCTTCCAAGGAGTAAGCGTCTTTTAATTTCATGGCTGCAATCACCATCTGCAGTGATTTTGGAGCCCCCCAAAATAAAGTCATCCACTGTTTCCACTGTTTCCTCATCTATTTCCCATGAAGTGATGGGACCAGATGCCATGATTTTCATTTTCTGAATGTTGAGCTTTAAGCCAACTTTTTCACTCTCCTCTTTCACTTTCATCAAGAGGCTTTTTAGTTCCTCTTCACTTTCTGCCATAAGGGTGGTGTCATCTGCATATCTGAGGTTATTGATAGTTCTCCCAGGAATCTTGATTCTAGCTTGTGCTTCTTCCAGCCCAGCATTTCTCATGATGTACTCTGCATATAAGTTAAATAAGCAGGGTGACAATATACAGCCTTGACGTACTCCTTTTCCTATTTGGAACCAGTCTGTTGTTCCATGTCCAGTTCTAACTATTGCTTCCTGACCTGCATATAGATTTCTCAAGAGGCCGATCAGGTGGTCTGGTATTCCCATCTCTTTCAGAATTTTCCACAGTTTATTGTGATCCACACAGTCAAAGGCTTTGGCATAGTCAATAAAGCAGAAATAGATGTTTTTCTGGAACTCTCTTGCTTTTTCGATGATCCAGCGGATGTTGGCAATTTGATCTCTAGTTTCTCTGCCTTTTTTAAAACCAGCTTGAACATCTGGAAGTTCACGGTTCACATATTGCTGAAGCCTAGCTTGGAGAATTTTGAGCATTACTTTACTAGCATGTGAGATGAGTGCAATTGTGCGGTAGTTTGAACATTCTTTGGCATTGCCTTTCTTTGGGATTGGAATGAAAACTGACATTTTCCAGTCCTGTGGCCACTGCTGAGTTTTCCAAATTTGCTGGCATATTGAGTGCAGCACTTTCATAGCAACATCTTTCAGGATTTGAAATAGCTCAACTGGAATCCCATCACCTCCACTAGCTTTGTTCATAGTGATGGCAAAGTAATGTCTCTGCTTTTTAATATGCTGTCTAGGTTGGTATAATTTTCCTTCCAAGGAATAAGTGGGCCTTAGAAAGCCCACTTGACTTCACTTTCCAGGATGTCTGGCTCTAGGTCAGTGATCACACCATCATCATTATCTTGGTCGTGAACATCTTTTTTGTACAGTTCTGCTGTGTATTCTTGCCACCTCTTCTTAACATCTTCTGCTTCTGTTAGGTCCATACCTTTTCTGTCCTTTTTCGAGCCCATCTTAGGGAGCTCTATTAAAGTGCATCTTTGGCTGTGAGAATATTCTTAAGGGATGTCCCAAAAATGTCATTTTGGAAGGAAAACAAGTCTTAGTTGTAATTTCAACAGGGTACATGTGTGCGTATGACACATTAGAGATTTGTGCTAAGCCCCCTCCTTATTTGTGCTTGTGCGCCACCCTGAATGGAACCTTTCATTTCAGCAGGATAATGCGTGCCCTGCCCTTTGGTACACAAAACGTCATCTTCATGTCTGTTGCAATGAATATGTACCTAGAGTATGAAAACCTGCGGGGGCAGAGTGACAAAACGGAATGCTGCCCTAACCACAAATGTTGTTTCATCAACATTAAGCAGTGTTCAGAAAGTTCTCTATATTTAAAAGACTTAAGTGCTTTTCAGTTATAAGGCAGTTTTAGATCAGTGGTTGTGCTTGAGCAAACTGTCATTGTCCTTGAAGGACATAACTGGAGGCTATTTCGACATTAATTTTTGAGTGTTGCTTTACAGGTTAAATCACAGTATTTGGAGGGGTTCTTTTGTTTTTATTTTTGAAAAAAAACTTTTGCTCTCTTAAAATATCTTTAAAATGAATGAGTTTATAGATAATTACGAGAAGTACTTTTTTGTAAATTAGTAGGCTTTATTTTTTGGAGTGGTTTTTAGTTCAGTTCAGTCGCTCAGTCGTGTCCGACTCTTTGCGACCCCATGGACAGAAAAATTGATCGGAAAGTAACAGAGTTCTCATAGGCTCTGCCCCCACGTCCCCCAGTTTCCCCAATCATTAACATCTTGCACTAATGGGGTATATTTGTTACAGATGATGAGCCAGTGTTGACGCATTATTGTTAAAGTCCATAGTTTTCATTGGGGCTCACTCTTGTACATTCTATAGGTTTTGACAAACGTATGACATAGCCATCATTTACAGTATCATATAGAATCGTTTCTTCAACCCCAAACTCCCTGTACGTCATCTACTCATTCCTCTCTCCACCAAGCCCTGACAACCACTGATCTTTCTCCTAGCTCCATGGTTTTGCCTTTTCCAGAATGTCATATAGTTGAAATCATATACAGTGTGTACCCGTTTCAGATTGGCTCTTTTACTTAGCAATTTGCCCTTAAAGCTCTTCCATGTTTTTTTTTTTTTTCTTTTGTAGCTTGAAATAGGTCATTACTTTTTATCACTGAATAATATACCATTATTATTAATAAATAATAATCTGATATACCACAGTTTCTCCACTCACCCATTGAAGGACATCTTGTTTGCTTCCAGTTTTTGGCAGTTCTGAATAACCTTGCTATAAACTTTTATGTACATGTTTCAGTATGGACATAAGATTTTAGCTTCTCTGGGTATATGCTAAGGCGCACGATTGCTCGATCATCTGATAAAAGTATATTTAGTTTGGTTGAAGCCGCTAGACTGTCTTCCAAAGTGGTTGTACCATTTTGCATTCTGACCGTTAGTTAGCGAGTCTTCTTGTTGCTCTGCATACTCACCATCATTTGGGTTTGTCAGTGCTCCAGATTTGGGGCATTCTGATAGTTGTAATAGTATCTCGTTGTTTTAATGTGTATTTCCCTGTGATATATGATGTGAAGCATCTTTTCATATACTTATTTTCCATCTCTGTATCTTCTCTGATGAGGTCTGTTCAAGTCTTTGACCCACTTATTAATTGGGGTTTTTGTTTTCTTATTGTTGAATTTTAAGAGCTTTTGGTATATTTTGGAGAATAGTCCTTTATCAGATATTCTTTTGCAGATTTTTGTCCCAGTCCGTAGGCTTGTCTTCTCATTCTCTTGACATTGCCTTTCACAGAGTCCAAGGTTTTAATTTTAGTGAAGTCCAGCTTATCAATTATTTCTTTCAAGGATGGTGCTTTTGCTGTTGTAGTGAAAAAATAATCTCCATACCCAAGGTCAATTGGTTTTCTCCTATGTTATCTTTTAGGAGTTAGTTTAGTTTTTAACATTTAGGCCTGTGATCCATTTTGAGTTAACTTTTGTGAAGGGTATAAGAGCTGTGTCTAGGTTAATTTTTTGCATGTGAATGACCACTTGATCTAGTACCATTTATTGAAAAGACTGTCTGCTGCAAGATATTGTCATTGTTCCTTTGTCAGAGATCAGTTGACTTTATTTATGTGGCCTCTGCTTCTATCTTCTGAAAGACACTGGTATAAATTCTTTCTTAAATACTTGGTAGAATTCACCAGTGAAACCATCTGGGCCTGGTGCTTTCTATTTTATAAGGTTATTAATTTTTTTTTTTTTTTTTTTTTTTGATTGTGCCATGTGGCTTGCGGCGTAATCTCAGTTCTCCGACCAGGGATCTAACCCAGGGACCTGGCAACGAGAACACTGAGTCCTAACCACTGGATCACCAGGAAATCCTCAAAGTTATTAATTACTGATTCAATTTATTTAATACATATAGGCTTATGCAGATGGTTTCTTTCTTTGAGTTTTTGCAGATTGTTTGAATATTTAATTTCTGATATTAGTAGTTTGTGTTCTCTCTCTGTTTTTCTTGATTAACTGCCTGGAGACCTGTTGATTTTATTTTATCATTATTCAAATAATGAGCTTTGGTTTCATTAAATTCTCTTGATTTCCTGTTTTTAATTTCATTGATTTATGCTCTAATTTTGTGTTATTTCTCTTTTTCTATTTACTTTGGGTTTAATTTGTTTGTTTTCTAGTATCATAAGGTATAAACTTAGATTATTGATATTAGATCTTCTTTTCTGAATTGTGCATTCAGTGCTATGAATTTCCCTCTGTTTTTGATGCATCCATAAATTTTTATAAGTTGTATTTTCATTTTTATTCAAAACATTTAAAAAATTTCCCTTGGGATTTCTTTGTTGGCTCCTTGTGTTAATTAGAAATGTGTTATTTAATCTCCAACTATTTGGGGATTTTCCAGCTATCTTTCATTATTGATTCCTAGTTTAATTCCATTTTGATATAAAAGGAGACAGTAAAAGAATAGAATAGACTTTCTGTTCTTTTAAATTTATTAAGGTGTGTTTTATGGTGCAAGATATGGTCTCTCCTGGTGCATGTTCATGTGAGCTTGAGAAGAATGTGTATTCTGCTGTTACTAGATGAAGCTGTCTGCTGCTGCCTCCACTAAGTCGCTTCAGTTGTGTCCAACTCTGTGCGACCCCATAGACGGCAGCCCACCAGGCTTCTCTGTCCATGGGATTCTCCAGGCAAGAACACTGGAGTGGGTTGCCATTTCCTTCTCCAATGCATGAAAGTGGAAAATGAAGGTGAAGTTGCTCAGTCGTGTCTGACTCTTAGCGACCCCATGGACTGCAGCCTACCAGGCTCCTCCATCCGTGGGATTTTCCAGGCAACAGTACTGGAGTGGGGTGCCATTGCCTTCTCCCGAAGCTGTCTAGAGATGTCAATTAGATCCAATGGACTGGTTGTGTTGTTGAGTTCAACTATAAGTTTGCTGGTTTTCTGCATGTTGAATCTGTTAAAGTGACTGTTAAAGTCACTTAGGAATATACTGATATTCTGATATACTTAGAATATTCTGATATACTTAGGAATATCAGAATCCAGATTCAAATCAGGTCTTCTGCTTGTAATAAAGTATTCTTTGCGCATGCTTGGTCCCTCAGGAAGCCTCTCTACTTTCTTGTTTTCATCGTATTTCCCACTGCTCTCAATTAGAGAGTGACTCACCACCTAATACACTATTACAGTTTGAAGTACCATGAAACAGTGAAAAATGAATGTGTGTATTCTTACTGGAGAGAATACACATACTTGCATTTCCTAGACGTATTTTAGTAAGTTTGTTTAGAAATGTGATGTAGCATTGGGGTATAACAATGTGATGTAACATTTCTATCTGTAAACCTTTCTGTAAGAGTAAATAGGAGTTTTTCACTTTTCTTTATGGCAAGCTTTAGACACTGTAGGGATGTTGGGGGGGGGGGGGCTCAAAGTTTCTTTCTCGATGCACTAAACCCCATCCTTCTCTTGAAGGTGCTATATTCTGAAATCAAGGTGATGTCCGAAGTATTCAAAGCCCATCGATTGTATCTCAATAGCAAGAGAGAGTCTAGGATGGTCATTAATAATGACATTCATAAAGCTTACTCAGACTTTTCCTTCATGTACTCTGAAGTGTAGCCTCTGACCATGCATGATTTAGAAGCTCACCGTAAAAGCTTATGGCTGATTTATGTATTTGGTCAGCATCACCATGCATTTTTGTGCCAGCCCATTAGAGCTTGGGTGCTACCAGCAGGCTGGTATCTGATTCACGTGTTTATTCTCACTTCTGGCCCCTACCCTTAAAATGTGCTCTTCATTCTTGGGTTCTGGATGCCTTGGTTCATTTCATTTTTTTTTTTTTTTTTTTGCTCAAGAGTCAGTTGCAAAAATTTCTACTAGCATGCCCCTTGTTTCACTTTTTTCTTCTTTCCCCTTTCCAGTTATTCCTGGTATTTTATTTGTTGTTTTTTTTTTTTTATTTGGACACCAGATAAATTTTTTTGGTCCCAAGAGTTTACTTTCTTTCTATTTCTTTATTTATTTGGCTCTACAGGGTCTTAGCTGCAGCAAGTAGGAGCTTTGATCTTTGTTGAGGCATGCAGGATCTTTAGTTATAGCATGAAAACTTTAAGTTGCGGCTTGTGGGATTTAGTTCCCTGTTGAAGTTGTTGTTCTTCAGTCACTAAGTGGTGTCTGACTCTTTGTGACCCCATGGACTGCAGCATGCCAGGCTCCTCTGTCCTCCACTATCTCCCAGAGTTCACTCAAATTCACATCCATTGAGTTGGTGATGCTATCTAACCATCTTATACTCTGTCGCCCCCTTCTCCTCCTGCCTTCAGTCTTTCCCAGCATCCAGGTCTTTCCCAATAAGTTGGCTCTTTGCATCAGGTGGCCAAAGTATTAGAGTTTCAGATTCTGCACCAGTCCTTCCCATGAATATTCAGGGTTGATTTCCTTTAGGATTGACTGGTTTGATCTCCTTGAAGTCCAAGGACTTTCAAGAGTATTCTCCAGCACCACAATTTGAAAGCATCAATTCTTTGGTGCTCAGCCTTCTTTCACTTTGGGCTTCCCTGATGGCTCAGATGGTAAAGAATATGCCTGCAATGTGGGAGACCAGGTTCGATCCCTGGGTCGGGAAGATCCCCTGGAGAAGGGAATGGCAATCCACTCCAGTATTCTTGCCTGGAGAATCCCATGAACAGAGGAGCCTGGCGGACTAAAGTCCATAGGGTTGCAAAGAGTTGAACATGGCTGAGCTTTCATGAAAGCTAATACTTTCACTTTCAGCCTTCTTTATGGTCCAACTCTCACATCCATACATGACTGCTGGAAAAACTGTGGCTTTGACTATATAGACCATTGTTCAAACCTGGGTTCTCTGTATTGGGAGCCAGTCTTAGCCACTGGACCACCAGGGAAGTCCCTGAGAGTTTACTTTCTTGACTCATATTTTGTCCTCTGAACATTATCCGAGACTTAAAAGAAGACCTTGATACACATCACTTTGTGAAACAGCAGATTATGTAAATATGCTAATGTGTAATTTGCTTTGACATTGTTTAGAAGGAAACCTAAGAGTAAGGATGTCTGAGATGGGTCATGAGACACAGGTGGACAAGGTAACTCTCTTCTTCCCGACCCAGGGATCAAACCCACGTCTCTTGCATTTCCTGCATTGGCAGGTGGATTTTTTACCACTAGTGCCACCTGGGAGTTAGTTAGTTCAGTCGCTCAGTTGTGTCTGACTCTTTGCAACCCCATGAACCACAGCACACCAGGCCTCCCTGTCCATCACCAACTCCCAGAGTTTATCCAAACTCATCTCCATTGATTCGGTGATACCATCCAACCATCTCATTCTCTGTCATCCCCTTCTGCTCCTGCCTCCAATCTTTCCCAGCATCAGGGTCTTTTCCAGTGAGTCAGCTCTTCGCATCAGGTAGCCAAAGTATTGGAGTTTTAGCTTCAACATCAGTCCTTCCAATGAACACCCAGGACTGATCTCCTTTAGGATGGACTGATTGGATCTCCTTGCAGTCCAAGGGACTCTCAAGAGTCTTCTCCAACACCACAGTTCAAAAACATCAGTTCTTTGGTGCTCAGCTTTCTTTATAGTCCAACTCTTATATCCATACATGACCACTGGAAAAACCATAGCCTTGACTAGACAGACCTTTGTTGACAAAGTAATATCTTTGCTTTTTAATATGATGTCTAGGTTGGTCATAACTTTCCTTCCAAGGAGTAAGCGTCTTTTAATTTCATGGCTGCAGTCACCATCTGCAGTGATATTGGAGCCCAAAAAATAAAGTCTGACACTGTTTCCACTGTTTCCCCATCTATTTCCCATGAAGTGATGGGACCAGATGCCGTGATCTTCGTTTTCTGAATGTTGAGCTTTAAGTCAACTTTTTCACTCTCTTCTTTCACTTTCATTAAGAGGCTCTTTAGTTCTTCTTCACTTTCTGCCATAAGGGTGGTGTTATCTGCATATCTGAGGTTATCGATATTTCTCCCAGCAATCTTGATTCCTGCTCGTGCTTCTTCCAGCCCAATGTTTCTCATGATGTACTCTGCATATAAGTTAAATAAGTAGGGTGACAGTATACAGCCTTGACGTACTCCTTTTCCTATTTGGAACCAGTCTGTTGTTCCATGTCCAGTTCTAACTGTTGCTTCCTGACCTGCATACAGATTTCTCAACAGGCAGGTCAGGTGGTCAGGTATTCCCAACTCTTTCAGAATTTTCCGCAGTTTATTGTGATCCACCACAATAAATTTCCCACCTGGGAAGCTTCTTATAAGAGTTAAAGTAAGTACAAATTATTCATTTTCTAAACAGAAGAAGCAAACTGCTGATAACTAGTGAGGAGGCTGCAGTAAACAAACTCTTGGAAATCTGAATAGAGAGGACAACAAGTTTACAAGAGAGAAAAACAAGAACTAAAGGACACAGATTACAGGAAGGAGAGATTTAGGATTCTAAAGAAACCTTTCCAAACGAGGGCTGATGAACGCGCACAAGTTTACCGATCCCTTAATTACTCAGGTGTAGCTAGCCTGCTCATTCTGTTAACCTACTCAGGTACCTATACTACAGAATCCTTGCGGTTTTGATTATAGTATTTCCTTCTGTTAACCTACTCAGGTACCTATGCTACAGAATCCTTGCGGTTTTGATTATAGTATTTCCTTCTGTTAACCTACTCAGGTACCTATACTACAGAATCCTTGAGGTTTTGATTATAGTATTTCCAGATCCTCAGGAGTCACTCTGCCTCCCCCACAAACATCCTTTCTCCCTGACCAGAGGTGACCTCTCTCTGTCTGGCAGCCTGTTTCTAATAATATCTCCCCCCACCCCAATTTGTTTCTGTCTTAATTCATATTTATCCACTTCATTTTTCTGGTTTGTCAGGTTTCATTTTTACTTCTAATTTCATTTTTATTTTCAAAGACAGGATTATACTTGAGCAACAGTAATCATCACAATAAATATGTACATTTCATTTTAATTTTATGAACTATATAATTATGCTATATTTAACTAGAGAGGCTACCTGGTGGTACATCACCACAAATGGCATCTTGATAAAAAGAAAACATTTTAAGTTTCCAGGACAGAATATTTTTATGTGCCTACACCACACATAGTAACCAAAATGAAAAAGAGGTTTGTTATTTTTATCCTTAGTACATGGTATTTAAAAAGACTGTGTGCTTGTCATAACAAACTCTTTAAAAAGACTGTTAATATGATAGCTAATATTTGGAAATTTATGTTGGGAGTTTAGGACTCACCTTTTCTCTTTAACTTTTAAGTTATAAAATTAATAACAGCTCATGTTTATTTTAGAAAATTTCGAACCTGGATAATCAAAGGGAAAACATAAGCCATCTATAAATCTATCACCTGTTAAAATTTTGCATGATCTTTCCAGTGTTTATGCTCGCGACTTTTAAAAAGCAAGATAAATAGGGTCATCCACGTGTCACTGTTTTGCACGGATGGATGTATCGTAGTAGAGAAGTATTTCAGTGTTCTGTTGCATTCCTCCATCACGGTTTATCTAAGCAGCCCCCTAGTATTGGCCACTTAGTTTTTTCTAGTGTTTCCCTCTTATTGGTGATGTCAGAGGCTATGGGATGTCACATTCATAGGTAGTTTGTAAAATACAAGAAATGTATTTTACGGTAGTCCTGGAGGGTGGCTTGATATTTTTGTGGGTTTTTTTTTTTATCTAATTTAATATGTGAAACATGGTATCTCACTTTTTTGATTCGAGTTCCTTTGCTCACCAATGAGTGTAAAACGCCGTCTCACTTTCAGCGTTAAAGTATGAACGGTTGTTTTCTTTGGTTGTAAAAGCTCCAGAAGCATTCCTTAAAATCAGGTAATTATTGAAGTTTCACTGTTATGATATTGTGTGATACTATTTATTTTGACTTTTACTGTAAGGAGTTGAGAAATTGGGATGTAACAGTAACTTTGTGTCTGAAGGAAAGAACTAGATTGTTGATTGTTTCTTCATGGAAAACCTAACAGAAACTGTAGAGTTGGGGGAGACACAGGGCTTTTTAATCTGTTAGTTCAACCTTTCTCTCTGGGCTTTTTTTCTTTAAAGGACTTCTATTTCTGGGATGCTTGAATGCTGCCTACTGTATTAGGCAGAAAGAAGTACAGAGTGACCTTTCAAGATATTTCAAATTTAAGAGTCTATAATTAGAAAACACTGTTTGCATTCTCATCATAAAATTTTACTCGTACAGCACCCATCTGAATTAGTGGGCCATCCTGCCCCCGTCTCTCTCCCTCTCTTACTCATACCTGCTTGTATACGCCAAGGACTTCGCTTCTGACACTCTTCAAGGCATCAGACTTGTGGGTTGTGTGATATTAAAATGCTTTCCTCCTTTCCTCCCCACTGTGTAAGATTACTTCAATGACTTCCCTGTCTTAACTTGCAAGGGGCTCACATGAGACTTGTTAGGAACACAGCTGTTGCTGCTGCTGCTAAGCCGCTTCAGTCGTGTCCAACTCTGTGCGACCCCATAGACGGCAGCCCACCAGGCTCTCCCGTCCCTGGGATTCTCCAGGAAAGAACACTGGAGTGGGTTGCCATTTCCTTCTCCAATGCATGAAAGTAAAAAGTGAAAGTGAAGTCGCTCAGTCATGTCTGACTCTTCGCGACCCCATGGACTACAGCCCACCAGGCTCCTCCATCCATGGGATTTTCCAGGCGAGAGTACTAGAGTGGGGTGCCGTCGCCTTCTCCGGTAGGAACACAGCTGACTGTCTTATAAACTGGGGGTTAGTCAGTGAACAAATAACATCACCTGTGTGCCAGAAAAACAGCAGACAACCTGACACGTGAGGTCTTTTCCCTCATGGGGTGTACAGCCTGACAGAAAAGAGCCAGCAACTCTTTACCGGTGACTGAGTGAGAAAGTCGAAGTGTTAGTCGCTCGGTTGTGTCCGAGTCTTCAGGAATCCATGAACTGTATCCCTCCAGGCTCCTCTGTCCATGGGGATTCTCCAGGTAAGAATACTGGAGTGGGTGGCCGTGTCCTTCTCCAGAGGATTTTCCCAAACCTGGGAGATTGAACCCAGGTCTCCTGCATTGCAGGCGGACTCTTTGCTGAGCCACAAGGGAAGCCCTCAGCTTTGGCAATACCCACCTAAGAATTAAAATGAAAATACATTGCTATAGTTGATTAACAACTTTAGGATGAACACTATTTTAATGTGAAGAAACATTCTTAGATTATCAGTCTTAAGAACAACAACACACTTTGCCTGTTGGAAAAAAGCTGACAAATCACTGGAATATCAGTGTACTCACAGGACTTGAGGAGTAACCGTGGAAAATATCATGTCTTCCATGTACAGCATGGGGATATCTGAAGGAACAAAGGTCCTTTTCTTGCTAAGGTTTGCTCTCTTATAACTAGTCTTTGGGGCTTCCCAGGTGGCACTAGTGGTAAAGAATCCATCTGCCAATGCAGGAGGCCCAGGTTCAATCCCTGGGTCAGGAAGATACCCTGGAGAAGGAAAAGGCAACCGACTCCGGTATTCTTGCCTAGAGAATCCCACGGACAGAGGAACCTGGTGGGCTATAGTTCATATGGTCACAAAGAGTTGGACATGACTGGAGTGTCTTAGCACTCATGCAACTAGTCTTTAAAAGAAAATTTCATCTATTTTCCAGCTTACAATAAAGTGCTCCTTAAGCACAAGAGCTTCTGTGCTTGTATTTGGAAATACTCCACGTTTAACTGTTGGGTAGAGCCTGAGATGACTATGACAGAGAGGAGTACTCTTTTGAGTTGTTTAATCCCCTGAGATGATCATGGCTGTTCTTAGGCCAGACGATGACTCTCCAGTCCATTAGGCCTAAAAACAAATGCTTCCATGGAAAGTCACTTTCTATGCATCAGGTTACTTAGTGTTTTTATGTGGCTGCATCTTGGTTGTCTCCTGATATAGAGAATTTATTCCACAAATCTGGAACTGCCTTCTCTTCAGCTCTAGTCAGATGCATGGCTGGCGGATGTTGAAATAAAGGATGGATTTCTGGTGCAGTTGTGTTCCTGAAATGATCCAGACCATTGGAGCCGCTTATTTGTATTGTGTTGCCTTGGTTTCCTGCCAAAAAAAAAAAAACAACAGCAAAACAAAACTCTGGAGAGTTATGCTTCAGAATTTATTGAGGGGCATCCCTGGTGTCTCAGATGGTAAAGAGTCCTCGTGCAATGCAGAAGACCTGGGTTCAATCCCTGGGTTGGGAAGATACCCTGGAGAAGGATGTGGCAACCCACTCTAGTATTCCTGCCTGGAGAATTCCAGTGAACAGAGGAGCCAGGTGGGCTACAGTCCATGGGATCGCAAAGAGTCGGACACGACTGAGCAACTAGCACACACATGATGAAAATCTGTCATGTGATGTCATATGGTGGTCTCCCTGGTCGGTGCTGTTGCTCACCACCCTGCTGGTGCCAGCCGGCAAAGTTGATCAGGTCCCGAGAACGTGCATGGCCGGGCTGAGAAAGGAAACTACAGCAAAGGAATTCTACAACAAAGATGGGGTCGAAAGGTTCAGACACATCTCCATAAAGGGAAGCGGTCTGACCATGACTTTATTCAGCATCTTATATTTATCCAGAAAAGCGTGAGAAAGACAAGACAGTTAACATTTTCTTGGTTGACCTATACATCTTACAAAAAGTCACAAGAAATCTTGAGAGCATGGGAATGGCACCCTGTTATTATTTCTTACACCAGATAACATTTCCCTGTACGTGAGAAGTTTGTCCAGAATTCCAGGTGTCTGCAGTAAATAAGCGCCTAATCTCTGGGGTGGCGGGACAGAGAGCTATGTTTGCAAGCAAACCCTCAAGGACTGAGGCAGCTCCCAGAGCTGTGTCCTTCGGACAAAGGACCCCATTCTCACGGGCAGCTCCCCGCACCACCCCTGTGTACAGACCTGCAGTGAGCATGTTAGGGCCAAGTGTCAAGAAAAGCTTTTCTTGCCCTGGGAAACCGATCCCCTACTCCCCGCCTCCCCTCCCAGTACATGCAGATATGGAGACACCACAGTCTGCCTCTGAGCCTGGAAAATTTCGTTTCTTCTCTCTTTTACTCCGGCTGCCAAGGAACTGAGAACTGAATATGTAGCCCAGTTTTTGTCGTGTTTTAAGACTTACCTAGTACCCTCTGTTACCCCTTTTCTTTTCGTTTCTATTTTAGTCAGCTAACAAATACGGGTCATGCATGCTCTGCACCAAGTGCTGTTTCTAAGTTGTTTATAAATATTAATGCCCTCACCCCTCTTAAGGACCCCATGAAGTTAGTGCTGTTATCCCTATTTATAGGCGAGGAAACTGAGGCACCGGAAGGTTATGCATCATGTCAGGAGCTCCAGAGGTGCTGAGTGTGGCGCTCCCCTACTGGGAGCCGGTGAGAGTATTCAGTCACGGGAAACACATCCCCGCCCCTCCCACTGCTTCCTGTGATCAGGAACCCTGTCTCTACTTGGCTTTGGGTTCTGCATTGCTCCTCTTGTAGGAGTATCTTACTTTGTAGGTTGTATCCTTTAATTTATTCCTTTATGAAGTGATGCATGGTACATACACTTCAGATTAAGATATATGAGCTCTTCCATAACACTCTTTTAAATGGGTCTTCTCAACTACTCTGGGATGTGTACAGAGTGTTTGGAATGGTCAGCATGAATTTACAGTCTAGCACCCTCTCCTTTTACCTCTCCTTTTCAAAAAGAGCACACATTTTAAGTTTGACTAGATGGAAAAATCTATAAGCTGATGATTTTATCAGCATCATTAATATGTGTGCTGTGCTAACTCCCTTCAGGCATGTCCGACTCTTTGTGACTCTTTGGACTGTAACCTGCCAGGCTCCTTTGTCCATGGGATTCCCAGGCAAGAATACTGGAGTGGTTTGCCATGCCCTCCTCCAAGGGATCTTCCTGACCCAGGGATCAAACCCTCATCTCCTGCAGCCCTGAATTGGCAGGCAGGTTCTTTGCTACCAGCACCGCCAGGGAAGACCATCATGTTATAAACAGTTATAATTGTCCACATTGTTACAGGCCAGGAGCCACTCTCTCCTCTTCTTTTATTTCATTTACCTTTGCTACCTAAGGAATAAAATGTTGGCCCTGTTTTATGAGCTACTTTAAGTTTCAGCTTCTCCCATCTTGACACTCTGGGCTTGTTTTTATATATAGCTGTGTGTAGGTACCTGAAAAATATTGGACCTTCCAATGTGTCTTCTTGAAAAATCTCTTCATTAGCCCAGTTCTTGCTTAATCAGGTATTTATCTAAGCTAACTTAACTCTTGACCTTATAAACAGGTAATTACATTGATCCTTTTGATAGAGTAGCTTAAGTTGGCAGATGCAGAGATTAGCCCACGAGATTACTGGCGGTTCTTAGCGCTGCAGCCAGTGTCCCTGAAGGCAGAGACAGGCATAGTTTGGGGATACTCTGAGGTTGCATTTGTAGGCACCTTTGACGTTAAGGGGCTTCCCTAGTGGCTCAGATGGTAAACAGTCTGCCTGCAATGCAGGAGACCTGTGTTCAGTCCCTGGGTTGGGAAGATCCCCTGGAGAAGGGAAACTCACTCCAGTATTCTTGCCTGGGAAATCCCATGGACAGAGGAGGCTGGTGGGCTACAGTCCATAGGGTTGCAAAGAGACAGACACAACTGATCAACTATCACTTAACACTTAACTTTGGTATTAAGAGGCACATGACCCTTTTGATCCATGTACTATCTAATTGCATATGAATATAATTAATTTCTTCTAATGGTACCTCAGTGTTCCAGAAATGGCTTCAATAGGGGGAACCTCTGAAGGGTTTAAAATGAGAGTAAATTTGTAGAAAGGTCAGTGTGGAAAACTGGGACAGGAAGGGATTAATGCAGTCCAGGGGAAACACGATGGTGACTACAAGTTTGGCTATTAGCGGAGCTGTTGGACAGACAGGGTCAGGTTAGTGGAGTTGGTGGGGAGAGTAGAGAGAGGTAGTAGCTAGAGTGAGGTCCCAAATGAGAAAAACATCCTCTGATGGTGGGGTGATCTTTTCAAAGGATTAAACATGTCCCACTGAGAGTATTGTATGGTATCTGAAATGAGCACAGAGTTGCTTACCTCCTATTATGGGCCTTACTGGAATGTAGCATTTTTGACCAGTTGAAGTTTATTTCATCTGTACCCAGCATTTCAGATATACCTTTGTTCTTTAATTTTTATAACAACTTTATTGGGATGCAATTCATAACCACGAAATTCACCCTTTTAAAGAGTACAGTTCATTTAGTGTATTCACAGAGGTGTGCAACCATCACCTCTACCTAATTTTAGAACATTTACATCATCCCCCCAAGAAAGCCCCTACCCACTGATATTCACTACCCAATCTCCTCTGCCTCCAGCCACTGGCAACACTCGTCTGTGTTCTGTCTCTGTGGATTTTCCTCTTCTGCACATTTCACAGAAGTGGAATCATGAAGTATGTGATTTTTTGTAACTGGCTTCTTTTACTTAGTGTGTATAATGTTGTTAAGGCTCATCTGTGTTTTAGCATGTATCACCACTTCATTATTCTTTATTGCCAAATAATATTTTATTATATGGGTACAGAGCATTGTATTCATCCATTCATCAGCTGGCCGTTTGGGTTGTTTCTGCTTTTTGGATGTTACGAATAATGCAGAAAGAACATTTGTCTACAGGGTTTCGTGTGAACTAGGGTTTTCATTTTTCTTGGATCTATAACTAGGAGTGACACATTCATTCTTGAGTCTTTTCCAACAGTTGAGTATTTTGGGTGAAAGTGGGATTTCAGTTGAAAATCAGTTTCTGGTTGTGGATGCATATATGTCCCGTAATTGTTAAACATAGATTTTAATGATATTGGTTGGGCATTTAAAAGATATATATACTTCAAATACCAAATCTGGTGTGTGTGTGTGTGTGTGTGTGTGTGTGTGTGTGTGTATCTTGGGCTGTACTCTTAGGATATAAGGTGGTTCTATGAATTGGAAACCTCTGGAAAATGATGTACATTTTACTTCTATCTACAAGTCAAATTTTAGTTAAAGTAAGTAGAGCACAGAGGAGTTTTAGGGCAGCACAGCTACTCTGATAGTTTAATGGTAGATACATGTCATTATACACGTGTCCAAGCACACAGAATGTACACCAGCAAGAGCAAACCTTAACTGTGAACTGTGGACTCTGGGTGAATCTAAAACTACTCTAAAAAATAAAGTCTGTAAAAAATCCTTTAAAATATCATAGCAGTTGTACATATTGCAAGGGAATCCTTCACCGTTTTGTTGGAGTGTGATGCATTTTGCACTCCACAGCAGCCTGGGTACTGGTGGTTCCTCACCTGCTCTGGAAAGCCCTCAGTGCCCTGGCCTCTGGCCTCTGTACCTCTCTGCTCCTGGGTTTCAATGCTCCATTGCCTTTCTGTTCTTGATACCTGCCTGGCTGATTCCTGCCTCAGGGCTTTTGAACCAGCTGCTTCTGTGACCTGAAATACTTGACTTCCAGGCCCCACCCCCTTCCCATTATTATTAAGTCTTAACGCAAATATTGAGTTGGCCAAAAAGTTCATTCGGGTTTTTCCTTACATTGCCAGCCCAGTACTATCTGCTCATTTCCTAACCACTAATCCCTAAATCGGCTTCCCTGGTGGCTCAGAGGATAAAGCATCTGCCTGCAAGGCAGGAGACCTGGGTTCGATCCCTGGGTTGGAAAGATCCCCTGGAGAAGGAAATGGCAACCCACTCCAGTATTCTTGCCTGGAGAATCCCATGGACAGAGGAGCCTGACGGGCTACAGTCCACAGGGTTGCAAAGAGTCGGACAGGACTGAGCGACTTCACCCACAATCCCTAAGTCAGCCACGCCAGCCTCACTCTGACTCTAACTTCTCTCAGTGGCGGTTCTCACAGTCTTCTTGTTTATCTGCTGTTGAGCTTCATGAGGGGTGGGACTCTGCCTACCTCCCCCGCTCCACCTCTGAACAGTTCTGTCAGGTATTGCTAATGTTGGCGGAAAGCACAAGTTGCTTTTCTCCTCCTGAAATGCTGGTACCTGTTAGACCCAGTGTCCTCCCGGGGACTCTTCCAGGGGGTGGGATGGCAGTATCATAGAATTCATCATTTCACTCTCACTCCAAGAAAACCAGCAAAACATAGCAAAGCATGATTCTGACTTAAGCTCTCACTTTCTCTTTTAGAGCTACCATCCTCTGCCCTTCCCGCTCTTCACAGAAAGGATCTCTGACAAGTCTTAACAGTGTTGACTGCTGCGAGGATCACAGACCATGGTGGGATTTATTGTTGTTGTTGTTCAGTCGCTAAGTTGTGTCTGACTCTTTTGCGACCCCATGGACTGTAGCCCACTAGGCTCCTCTGTCCATGGGGCTCTCCAGGCAAAAATACTAGAGTGGATTGCCATTTCCTTTTCCAGGGGATCCTCGTGATCCAGGGTTCAAACCCATGTCTCCTTCATTGGCCGGCAGGTTCTTTCCCACTGACCCACCAGGGAAGCCTGCAAACAGTAGGTTGGGTGCTTCCTGGTGCTCGATCATACATGTGATTTGCTCAGGGTTGGATGCCTACCAGTTGTCCTGCAACTTCTCTGCTATCTTCTCTTTCCTAGTTAAGACATTTCAAAACATGCCTTAAGAAAAACATGCCTTAACTTTGAAAGTTTCTGTCTTATCGTCAGGAGAGTCTTAGATTTCAAGCTGTTTCACGTGTGTGGATGTTTCCTCATGTGTTAGATTGTTGTCTTAAATGACAGCAAGAGAAATAGAGGTGATACCAAAACTTCCTAACCTCTTTGCACGACTGCCCACAGACAGGGCCCTCAGTCATTGCCTCAAAGGTGCTTTGAGAAAAATTAGTGGTACTAAAAGCCTTCAAAGAAACATCAGTCAGCGGAGCAACTGTTTAACAGCATTACTGAAATGATTACTAGCAAAGATACTTTGTTTCTGTAGTATTTAAACTAAAGTCAAAGAGATGTGGTAATTATACACATTCTTCCCTGGTGGCTCAGACGGTTAAGAATGCGCCCGCAACGCGGGTGACGTTGGTTCGATCCCTGGGTTGGGAAGATCCCCTGGAGGCGGGCATGGCAACCCACTCCAGTATTCTTGGGCTTCCCTGGTGGCTCAGAGGTTAAAGCGTCTGTCTCCAATGCCGGAGACCCAGGTTCGATCCCTGGGTCGGGAAGATCCCTGGAGAAGGAAATGGTAACCCACTCCAGTATTCTTGCCTGGAAAATCCCATGGATGGAGAAGCCTAGTAGGCCACAGTCCATGGGGTTGCAAAGACTCAGACATGACTGAGCGACTTCACTTCACTTTTTGCTCACTGAGAAGGAAGGAAGCTTTCACGCTCATGGTTGACATTGTGCAACTCAATCCACTGTCTGGAGTATTAGTAATTTGAATTTAATTCCTAGGATAGTTTTATTCTTGAAAATAAAAATAGCAGTTGCATATTTAATACAGAAGGGTTTCTCTTTCTTCTCTACAGCAATGGGCACCTTACGACTGGGGCTCAGTTTATTCTGACATAGCCATTCTTTTTCATCATTACTCGTTATCATCATGTTTGCCTAAAAAGTCTTCAGCCAAAGATGGACCTCAGGGCCATATAATCCCAGGTTAATTAAAAATACATTTTTAGGAGCATTTAAGTTGTTGTTCAGCACAGCACTCGATAGGCTTACTTGTTTGTCTTCTGTAAAATTCAAAATACTTCTAAGAATGTTGCTAGGATTAGAATGCCTATAATGGGCCAATGCTAGGAATGACAACTATTTCTGAATATTTGACCGCAGTATTTTCTCTCCCTTCGTCTTACAGTGTCTGTCCCATTGAAGCTGGGTAAAGAAAAGAATTCATTTGTTCACTAAATACTTACTGAACGGTTTCTGTGTGCCAGGCGCTCATTTCAGTGTCGTGAACGCAGTGAACAAAGTAAAACCCCTGTCTTCATGGAGCTTTTAAAAGCCCCGAACATCCTCAGCAAACAAGTGGGATAAAGGAGGCACGGGGAACGGACTCGCTCTCAGATGTGCTGGGGGAAAGCTCCTTCAAAATGGCAGACAGACACAGGATGCAAAGGATAGAGCTGGAACCTGGTTTGGAAAACAGGATAAAGCCATTGTATAATGCTTTAGTTTTAACCACTGCAAAATAGAGAAGCTTATTAAAACAATAAACCGAAAAACCAGGTGCCAGGGTGATTTGACCTAGGCTTAGGAAAGAAGGATTACTTTTCAAATAAACGATTTTAAGTCACTTTT
Source organism: Bos indicus x Bos taurus (assembly GCF_003369695.1). NCBI lineage: Eukaryota > Metazoa > Chordata > Mammalia > Artiodactyla > Bovidae > Bos > Bos indicus x Bos taurus. The sequence continues at coordinate 17,547,640 of NC_040081.1, read as the reverse complement.
TTTTTCAGGTTTACAGATTCTGCCCCAATTCTGCCTTCACTGCCCCCTCCCAGCCTTGGTCTAATGCAGCTTTCCAGAGTATCTCTATGCATAGTATGAGTTCATATTTGCCCCATTCGTAAAGTAGAAGATAGCAAACTATACTTCTGAGCAATGTATTTTTTCCTCCTTATATATGTAGGAGGGTTTAGCAAATCAGTACAAAAAGAACATCCTCCTCGTTTTTTTTTTTTTTTTTCCCCCCTCGTCACAGAGTAGTCCATTGTATGGATGTACCACAATTTAAATAGTGACCTATTGATGGAGGTTTGGGTTGTAGCCAGTCCTTGCTCTTAAACAATGCCGCAATAAATAACTTTGTGTGTAGGTTATTCTGCATGTACACAATTATATGTGTATAAATTTGCCAAGTAGAATTGCAGATCATAAAGGATGTGTGTAATTTTGATAGCTGTCTTGTCAAATTGCCTCCCAGAGAAGGTTTATCTTATTCTCACCCCCCTGCTAGAAATTTGTGAGGCTAGCTGTTATTTGGGTCTGGATTTTTTTGTTTTTTGCCAGTCTGATAAGTTAAATGGTTTCTCAGAGTTTCAGTTTAGGAATACTATTCATTCAGAAATTTCAGTGGCATATTTTTTAAAAGAAAGTGCTCAGAAATGTAAACAAGGCTAGAATTTAGCTCTTTTTATTGTACAAAAAAAGACGCTAAAGGCCATCTTACATCTTCTATTATGTAAGGTGAGTTTGTCCATGTTGAAAATGCTACATTTTAAATACTGAAAATAATACAAGGTGAAAGTGCTTCTAGGCTCATGATATACCTAGGTGATCTGCTACGAGTCAGACCTTTCGTATATAGTTTGGTGCTCTATGATAGGTAATTGAACTAGGACAGTGTACAAAGATGAGTTAACACAGCAGGCCGAGACTGCCCTTCTAGGAAACAGTGCTTGCAAGATTAGCCCTTGACTGGTGGCATGTGGTCACTTAGATTGGAGGAGGGTTCCCACCATTTCCTGGTAAGGATGGCTCACTGCACCTGACCTGTTTGTGCAAACAGTATTGGTTTCTGTTGAGTACCTGCTTGCATTCCGGGAGTATAGAATTTAGGTATGTGCCCAGCAGAAGTTTCCTGTGTAGCCAGTCCCAGTAAAAACCCCAGACACTGAGTTACTAATGAGCTTCTCTGGTAGACGGTGTTTCACAGGTGTTGTCAGCACTCCTTGGGGGAAATTAAACACCACCTGTGTGATTCTACTGGGAAAAGGCCCTTGGAAGCTTGCTCCCGGTCTCCTCTATACTTTACTCCACATACCTTTATCCTTAGCTGATTTTGCTTTGTATCCCTTTGCTGTAACAAATAGCCACGAGTACAACTGTATACTGGGTCCTGTGAGTCCTCCTAGTGAATCATCACACTGGGAGTCTTGGGGACCCTGCCCCAAACAGCTTGGAAAGACTAACATTCTCTGTCCGTATTGGTATTAGTGGTGAGTGACACAGATATTTTTAGCATGCAATTAATTGACTTTGATATTGTCTCTTGACTTATAGTCTGTGTTCTATTGTAAAGTGCGTAATGCTTTAGATTTCTGTGATTTAGTGTTTATATCTAACAAATGGAGGCAACAAGAAGGGTGCTGGGGAATGGAGAGTTTTGTGTTTAGTGATGAGTGCACAACTGGTTATTTGGTCTTCCCAGTGCCTATACTTCAGCTTAAAAACTTACTGCTTTAACTTTCTATACTTTGGTTATTAGGTAAATGGATTTACTCAAATTTCTTTGGCTTCATAGCCACAGAATTTTAGCCAGACAGTCTCATTCCTAAATATACTCTGATTCTGAAGTTTAACTGCAAACCAGTAGCCCTGGAAGCATCACTTAGGACAGCTTATGTCCCAAATAGGACATAAGGCCCAAAGATGGAAATAAAGCTTATTTTTGCTTTATTATATTAGCATGCTGTTTTTGTATTATATTAACATCCTGTTTAACATTTTTCAAATGGAAAACTGATAAAAAGTGTTAAACATAAAGATTTATGTCTTTAAGCTGCTTTAAAAAAGAAAAGAAATTAGATGGCGTCTGAAGGCTGAAAAGGACAAAACAAAAGGCAGCACAGTATCTGGTATGTGTGGGTGTGTGTGGCTTTTCAGAACCACTTTCCCCCTCTGAATATTTCATGCATAACAATGACTAGGAAGAAAGGTGGCTCCAGAAAGTATTAGGGAGCCAGTAATAACTAGTGGAGAAATGTCATGAAATGCAAACCCAGGGTGTTTTATTCTAGAGTTTCGGTTTCTACAGTGATCTAGGCACGGGTGCTAATTTATGTTTAGAGACAAAGCTCAGAGAGGTGACCTTAGGCGGCCAGTGACATTTATTTATATTCTTGGTGGTGTTTGAGGATGGACCTCTTCAATTCTAAAGCTACTTGTGTTGTGGTATCAATTCAAAAGACAGGTATATGTAAAGGTGTAATCGTTTTTCTGACCTGGAATGTGGCCCACCAAAGGAGTCAACCCTCTGGTTGCCTGAAAAAAATTCCTTCTTGACTCTGAGGTCAGAATTAGTGACACAGGGCTGTTTAGGAACGTGTTATATCAACTATGAATTCATGAGAGAATTTTTATGGGGATGGCAGGTAAGTTCCATGACAGCCTATAATCCAGTTCACTTGTATGTGTTCGAATCCTGTAATTGCTTTCTCTGTTAAAGCTTTTCTTCAGAACTCAGTAGAAGAAATAAAGCAGACTGTATTTTAGCTGCGAGGGATCTGTTAAATCTGTGTACAGACTTGAAAAGAATTGAAAGTGCCTCTCCTCCCTCCCTGTGACATGAGAAAGAGCAGTGTCAAGGTTAAACATGAAATCAACAGTCAGTCTAGTGCTGGGAGGAGTTTGCCCTGAATAAATATATGTCCTGCGTCTGACTGTACCTGTGCCTGAGTTGCCTTCCTCCTGAGTTGTCTGTTACCAGGCAACAGGAGTGATTCAGACCCTCTAAACACTTCACCCCAGTGAAATGTCCATCGGCCAGATTTCCAGGAAGTGTCCCTCTTGTAAGTCACTGGGGAGCTGGACAGATATTCATGCAGGCACTGAAGGTACCAGATGACCCGGAGCTGGGAGCTGTGTTAGATGGTGGGACCAGCTAATATCTGGAAGGACGTACCTCCTAGGGCAAACACAGACTGTTATCTGTTAATACGTGGTAACTGTGGGAAGAAAATGTGGAGGAAGAAAAGGTGAAATCTCCCCAGGAGGACTCATGGGGAAGCAAATCCACCGCTCTTAGGGGGAAAAAAAAAGCCAGCACATTCCAGATTGTAAAAACAGATCAAGATCTCAGAAAATCTAGCAGCGTGGCTAAGATTGCCTGGAATAAAATCCCACCTCTCACCACTTGCTGGATTTCTGGGTCTCACTTCCTCATGCCTCACATGGAGGATTGATAATGATACCTACTCCATAAGTGGTTGTGCATATTAACCAGCTAATATTGGGGAAGCTCCAATCACATCCTCCACCCTCTAGGCAACTCCCTAAGTAAGCGGTGGGGGGGTGGGGAGGTCAATGGGGGCGGGTGAGGGTGGGAAAAGGTAGAACTGTGTTAGGGATGAAGGAACACCCAACGATAGGTGAGAACTTTTTAGGGATTTATCTATTCTTTTATCATGTTGAGAACTGCAATTATAGACACTGGAGCCTCATTTAAGAAACCTCTCCAAGGGTTTTCAGCATTTCTTACTTAGAAAATTATTTATATATCAAAAAACTACTGCTGGATTAGGCGGGTGCAGGAGGATATAATCATGGAGATTGGTTGGGGGTTTCCAGGGTATCTGAAGCTATATGCGTTTTTTGCTTTACTATTTTTTTATACCTGATGTTTTTTCCTCCTCTTTATGTAAGATACATTATAATTAAAAATGCAAGGAACTTCCCTGACATTCCAGTGGTTAAGACTCTGCCCTTCCAATGCAGGGGCGTGAGTTCAATCCCTGGTCTGGAAGCTAAGATCTCACATGGCCTTGCAGCGCAGCCAAAAAATTAAATAAAAATAAAAGTGTAGTCACACAGGGACTTCCCTGGTGGTTCAGTGGCTCCGCGCTCCCAATGCAGGGGCCCAGGTTCAATCTCTGTTCAGAGAACTAGAGCCCACATGCCACAACTAAGATTTTGCATGAAACAACTGAAGATCCTGCAAGCCATAACTAAACTACCCCACATGCTGCAGCAAAAATTCAAGAGCCTGTATGCTGCAACTAAGACCAGGAACAGCCAAATAAATAAATTTTTTTTAAAGATGCAGTCACACAAAGCATTCTAAGTTGGGTGAAATTTTGGAGTCTTGTACCCCATATGGAAATTATAATTATGCAGATACGTTGTTGGAAAAAGAAAGGTGCCTATGGTACTGTGGAGAAGGGTGCAACAGGGCTGGAGTCTCTCAGTGTGTGAGATGACACATTCATTCACAGCCATTCTAGCACCTCTGAACGCTGGGCACCTGGCTGGTGGCCAGTGACGTTGACGCACATCAGACATGGACTGTCCTCGCACCTTCTAAGCCAGCAGAAGGGAACCCCTGTGTAGGCTGCAAACTACAAACCCATAGGCTGGACGAAAGAAATGGGAGGAGCACTGGTAAAGCGAGAAAGTCCTGACATTAAATCCCAGTCTGATCTTTTAAGCGTTCTTGAATTTATTTTTTGAAAGGAAAGCAGAATGTTAGCAGATTGGATTGTGTTGCTGTACACTGGGCTACTGGCCCAGCAGTGGCTGGGTGATGGGAGAGAGTTGTGAAATTCAGAGTCATTCTTCTTCCTGAGTTTGCAGTCTGGTTCTGTCAGGTGGAGGAGTTTCCCAGGGAAGGATCCGCTGTGAAGTCAAAGTCAAGAGGAAGAACGAGATTACAGGAGTGGCTCTCTGGGCTGGCTCAAGAGCTCATCCTCATAGTCCACGGTAGGACATTAGTGTGTGTAAAGTGAAAGTGTTAGTCACTCAGTCGTGTCTGACTCCATGTGACCCCATGGACTGTAGCCTGCCAGGTTCCTCTGTCCATGGGATTCTCCAGACAAGCATACTGGAGTGGGTTGCCATGCCCTTCTGTAGGGGATCTTTCTGACCCAGGGACTGAACCCATGTCTCCTGCATTGCAAGCAGATTCTTTACCATCTGAGCCATCAGGGAAGCAACCAAGGCTAACTTTAGGATCCCTATAAAAAGTAAGAGAAAAACCCATTGCACTCTATAAAGTTTCTCACTTTCCCTTAAGCCACACTATATACAGTGCTTCATTCACTGAATTTTTCACTGAAGGTCGCTTTATTTCATATGGAGTCTTATACTTTGAATAATTTTCTGAGTGTAGAATGTGGACTTGGGGCAAATGCTTTTAAGTTTGACTTATTTGAAAAAGAACCGAAGTAATTAATGATTGAAGGATAGTTGATATACAATAATATTACATAAATTACAAGTGTACAGTAGAGTGATTCACAATTTTTAAAGGTTATACTCCATTTATAGTTATTACAAAATATTGACTTTATTTTCTCTGTTATACAGTATATCCTTGTTGCTTATTTTATAACTGATATTTTGTTGTTGTTCAGTTGCTAAGTCGTGTCCGACTGTTTGCAACCCATGGACTGCAGCATACCCGGTTCCTCTGTCCTCCCCTATCTCCCAGAGTGTACTCAAATTCACGTCCATTGAGTCGGTGATCCTGTCTAACCATCTCATTCTCTGCTGCCCCCTTCTCCTTTTGCCTTCAATCTTTACCAGCATCAGGGTCTTTTCCAATGAGTTGGTTCAAGTGGCCAAACTACTGGAGCTTCAGCTTCAGAGACAGTCATTCCAATGAATATTCAATGTTGATTTCCTTTAGGATTAATTTCCATTAATTTAGATTCTCAGTCTTTCATCAGGAACCTTTATGTTATTTGATGGAAAACTGTATTAACCATTATTCATAAAAGCTTACTGAACATATGTAACTTCTTTTCAAAAACAGAGGAAGCCATAAATGTCTCAAATAATTCAAATAAATTTTGGAGTTCACTTATTTTGCTTATTTGTTGCAAAAATGTTTGCAGTAGGAATTTGTGATCTTGATTACTAAAGTTCTGACCAAACAAATTACCTCAGTTTATTGAGGGTGCAGATGTGAGCTTAGTAATTTTCACCTTAGCTAACACATTTCCTTGCCTTTCCTTACGCTCCAATGATTTATTTAATCAAAAGTTAAGGAAACATTGTTTACCTCTTTATTTCAAAGAAGCACACTAGCCTTTAGAGGTCTCTGCATTCTTTCAGTGCACTGATCAACTGGTGCAGCTCGGATAAAGTCACACCTGAAATGCTGGAACTCTCCCTACGCTGATGACATGGTTGTTTTTACGTAAGAAGTCCTTCCCCCTAGCCCAGTAAATTCAAGGACCGGCTCAAATACTGGTCCAGCCTCATTTAACACCACGTCACCTGTAGAAAAAGGTAATCATTCCTTCCTCTGTGGTTCTCTGTACTCCTCCAACACTTGGTGTTTCCAATGTAATTAGATGAAGGAAATCTTTTTTTTTTTCTTCCTCTTTACTTTTTTTGAATTTTATTTTTTTGCTTTAAAGTTTTCATTTTGAATTGGTATATAGCTGATTAGCAATGTTGTGGTATTTACAGGTGAATAAGGAAGGGACTCAGCCGTACATATACATGTATCCATTCTCCCCAAGCCTGCATCCCAGCAAGACTGGCACATACCATTGAGTAGAGTTCCATGTGCTATATAGTAGGTCCTTATAGATGAAGGAAAAACTGCTTAAAAGCTTACTACATGCTGTCCATCAGAGGCTTTCTTTTTTTTGCCTCAAGGAGTTAATATCATGGGGGTCAGAACATACTGCCCTAAAATATGGCATGTGAGTTCAGTCGTGTCCGACTCTTTGTGACCCTGTGGACTGTAGCCCGCCAGGCTCCTCTGTCCATGGGAGTCCCCAGGCAGGAATACTGGAGTGGGCTGCCATTCCCTTCTCCAGGGGACCTTCACCCCTCGGATGGGTTCTTGACCTCTGAGCCACCAGGGAAGCCCTGGGATCTTCTTTTGCTACTAGCTCTTTTGTCCCTGGCACTTCTGTAGCTAGATATCTGCCAAATATCTCATTCTCATTTGAAAGCTTCATGATTATTAAATATAATGTTTAAGTACTTCTGTGGATTTTCTTGCTGCTGAAATCTTTGCACTAAATCTTCTTTGACCTCCAGAATACCATGTATAAGAGTTTTAATCATTATACAGGAATATACAGTCAAAAGGCAAAGTAAAAAATGGTGAAATTATCACACACAAAGCACCCCAGAGGTAAAGGTTGGTTTGTGTCTTAACAGGCTGTAGTTATAAATTGGCATTTGTGTTTCAGTGGGAACTTCACGGAAGGGTACACTAGGTTTTGTAACCTCCTGGGAAGATGAGTGCAGTGTTTGACTATGCATTTCTGGGTCCAGGAATTGTAGCAGGAAAGATTTCTTGGCATGTATGTAAGCGGGCTGCTGAAAAATTGTATGGAAAGCGGGTGTTGCATGTGAAGGGAACATTAAGCATTAAACATTAACAGAAATTAAACAACTTTGTCTGGAAACAGGGTTTAGGGAAAGGGAAAAAAGTGAGTCTCAAAGTGGGCCTGAAAAGGAAGGCAGAAGCCAGATTATGAAGGTCCTTTTAAGCTGTGTTACCTGACAGAAGGACACACCAGCATCTAAGAAGCAGTCCAGAGAAAAAAGATAATTAGGGAAAGGTGATCTGACCAGATATTTGTTATTAAGGAAATAAAATTTATTTTGTTTACCTATAATGGCATTAGTTTTTTTTTTTTTTTTTAAAGATAACCTCAAAGAGGCGTACTGAAATATTTACAAGTGAAATGATGTTTGGGATTGTTTCCAAAAAAAAAAAAAAACTCAGGGTAGAGGATAGTTGGAATAGCTTTCCCATGATGATCATGGTAACTGATGAGGTTTGCTATACTGTTCTCTCTGCTTTAAATACAAAATTTGAAAAAATTTCTATTATAAGGTGTTCTTGTTTTTAAGCGAAAATGAGCAATGGGCTTTTGGCCAATAGAAGCCATTCGAGGGCTTTACAGGAGCCAATAAAGCAGGAAATGGACTGGGAACAAAACCAGAGAGGGAGGGTGTGCTGCATGAAGTACTGGTTTACCCCTTTCCCAGTGACTGTCTGTGGGGCTCCAGTTTTCCCTTCTGCAAGATTATTCATGTCTTCTTAGTAGCCTGTTCCTGATTGCCCACTTCCTCTTAATAGCAATACTTTCACTGTGTATCCAGCAGTCCAAAGTACTCGTAGTGCTCCATATACCTAGTACCCAACTCGGCTTTCTTTTTATTCTTTATTTTTATTTTTTAGCTGTGCCACACAGCATGCGGAATCTCATTTCCCCAACTAGGGATAGAACCTGTGCCCGCTGCAGTGGAAGTGCGGAGTCTTAACCACTGAACCACCAGAGAAGTCCCAGCTTTTTTTTGTTTGTTTGTTATTAAAAACATTTTTTAAATGTATCTTTCTGGTAGATAAATTGAATCCATTAGAAATTTGTTGTGCAAAAAAAAAAAAGAAAGAAATTTGTTGTGGCTATTGATGTGTTTGGACTCATTCATGCTTTCTATAAGGAAAGGTGTTTGTGAGCTGAACTAAGCTCACAAGAGTTTAAGAGATAAGAGTTAGGTAAGATAGATTCAGGATTAAAGTGGATGGGACGTGGGCTGACTGTCTGGGGAGCAGAAGAAGGAATCTGAAGCTGAGAGGTTTGCTAAGGTTTTATTTCAGTTCAGTTCAGTCGCTCAGTTGTGTCCGACTCTTAGTTACCCCATGAATCGCAGCACGCCAGGCCTCCCTGTCCATCACCAACTCCTGGAATTCACCCAGACTCACGTCCATCAAGTCAGTGATGCCATCCAGCCATCTCATCCTCTGTCGTCCCCTTCTCCCCCTGCCCCCAATCCCTCCCAGCATCAGAGTCTTTTCCAATGAGTCAACTCTTCGCATGAGGTGGCCAAAGTACTGGAGTTTCAGCTTTAGCATCATTCCCTCCAAAGAACACCCGGGGCTGATCTCCTTTAGAATGGACTGGTTGGATCTCCTTGCAGTCCAAGGGACTCTCAAGAGTCTTCTCCAACACCACGGTTCAAAAGCATCAATTCTTCGAGATCAGCTTTCTTCACAGTCCAACTCTCACATCCATACATGACCACTGGAAGAGCCAGAGCCTTAACTAGACGAACCTTTGTTGGCAAAGTAATGTCTTTGCTTTTCAATATGCTATCTAGGTTGGTCATAACTTTTCTTCCAAGGAGTAAGTGTCTTTTAATTTCATGGCCACAGTCACCATCTGCAGTGATTTTGGAACCCCCCAAAATAAAATCTGACGCTGTTTCCACTGTTTCCCCATCTATTTCCCATGAAGTGCTGGGACCAGATGCCATGATCTTTGTTTTCTGAATGTTGAGCTTTAAGCCAACTTTTTCACTCTCCACTTTCACTTTCATCACTAAAAGAGGCTTTTTAGTTCCTCTTCACTTTGCCATAAGGGTGGTGTCATCTGCGTGTCTGAGGTTATTGATATTTCTCCCGGCAATCTTGATTCCAGCTTGTGATTCTTCCAGCCCGTGCTTCTTCCAGCCCAGCGTTTCTCATGATGTACTCTGCATATAAGTTAAATAAGCAGGGTGACAATATATAGCCTTGGCGTACTTCTTTTCCTGTTTGGAACCAGTCCACTTCAGTATTCTTGCCATGAACAGTATGAAAGGTTTTATTTACCCTGTAAATAACCCTCCTGCATGCGTGCTCAGTCATGTCTGACTCTTTGTGACCCCATGGACTGTAGCCCGCCAGGCTCCTCCGTCCATGAGAATTCCCAGGCAAGAATACTGGAGTGGATTGCCATTTCCTTTTCCAGGGGAACCTTCCCAACCCAGAGATCAAACCCAGGGATCAGACCCAAGTCCCCTGCTTTGCAGGTGGATTATTTACCTCTAAGCCACAGGGAAGGCCCTCTCACCCACAAATGAAATTCACTCATGTCCTTTAAAGACACCCCTCATCAGCCCATCATCCCTTTTGACATTCTTAAAATGTGCCTTACTTTAGAGTATAGAAACATATTAACTGGAATGTCATTTTTGCTCTTGTTCAGTATAAGCCTTGGAAACGGGCTCCCAGTCTTCTAATATCTTTATTACTGCACATTATGCTACAGGAGATGTTAGAAGAAAAAAAGACAAAACCAAAAAACCTTCAAAGTCAGAATATGAAAAACTTCTAGACTGTTACTTTGTTTCAATTTTTAAAAAATATTTTAGGGCTTCCCTCATAGCTCAATTGGTAAAGAATCTGCCTACAATGTGGGAGATCCTGGTTTGATTCCTGGGTTGGGAAGATCTGCTGGAAAAGGGATAGGCTACCCACCCCAGTATTCTTGGGCTTCCGTGGTAAAGAATCAGCTGGTTCAGCTGGTAAAGAATCTGCCTGCAATGGGGGAGACCTAGGTTCAATCCCTGGTTTGAGAAGATCCCCTGGAGACGAAAAAGGCTACCCACTCCAGTATTCTGGCCTGGAGAATTCCATGGACTGTATAGTCCATGGGATCACAAAAATTTGGACATGACTGAGTGACTTTCACTTTCACTTTGATAGCATGTTTTTAAAAGACAGTTTCGAATGAGTAATCTTTATGTAGACTCATCAACGAAAATTGCATTTAATGGAAATAAGATTAAATATGGAATTACATCTTTTAGTTTCCGGATGCTAATTGAGCATTGAGTTTATAGCGTTTCCTGACTACTTTTTAGCATGAGGTTCGGGTTCAGAGAATGCTTTTAATCATCCTGTGTTTTTTCTAAACCTGCTTCACTCTGTAGAAAACAGTGACCATAGTTCATTCCCAAGGATAGACCAGTGCTAAACTGAATAGAATGATTTTCTATTTGTTACTGATCTGTGGAGCTTGGCATTTAAAAAAGACTTCTACATTAAAAAAAAATTGTGTTCAGTTTTCATCTGTGTACCCTAGACATTTAAAGTTTGTAAGATATATATATGTCTTCCCTCATCTCCCATTTTATGTTCATTATTTGAATTTTCTTTTCACTTTTACTTCTATCTGATACACAGTTTGGGGCTTACTAAACTTCAAATGTATTTCAGACTCTTCTCTAATTTGTAAAATTTGTTTTTATTGCTCATTCGTCTTTTTAAGTGGCTTCTGGGTAGAAGGGGGAGGGTAGGAGTTACTTAATCAAAAATCTCTTGAGGACAGGAGCCAGCCTTCTGCTACCTTCCTGAGCACTTAGAGCCGAATTCCACACACAACAGAAAGCCAGAAATAATTCTCTGTTCTGATTGGCCAACCATTCATCTGCCTCATCTAAGCTTTCAGCAGTGGGGACAACATTGACTACATATCTAACCCTCAAGTATTGCTTATCTTGAGATTGGTCATCGTTTCATTAAATAATTTTTTTGATATCTGTAGTTTCTCTTTTCCTTATTTAAGATAAAATATAATTTCTGCATCAAAACTCAAACTGAGTTCTGAATCCTTATTGGCTATGTGACAGCTTCAACTTTTCTGTTCCCACATAATATTTTTGTTTTTAATCTTCCTGTGTTTACAATATCGCATTTTTAACCTTTTCTTCTTAAAAGCCTCATGTGGGTTAAACCTTTCTTTAAAGAGTGTACTGGGGTGATCAGTTTTTTAAAAGTTCATTATGACCAAGAGAACTAGAATATTTGACACATATATACATTATTTGAATCTATTAGAAATGGAAAAGAACTCAAAGGCAAAAATCTACTCTCGAGTATGTAGGGGAGCATCTTCAGTGGGATTCCTTTTTAGTTTCAAGACGTTTTATTTGTACAGGTTTCTAGAAGCTGTTTACTGTGATCGAGTTTCAGCAAGTTGGAACATAGGTGTTCTTGATATTCATTTGACTTGATGGGGTACTGATTTTTTTCCCACATAATGAGTGTTCATTTAAAAATTTAAAATAGAATATTGCTTCATAAGCTTGGTGATCTTACTTTAAACATCCCTCTTATTTTAGTTTTATTCATAGCACTTGAAATTTTTTTATTGTTGTTGTAGTACAACATTAGCAGAATTTAAACTCTGTGAAAGAAGTGACTTTTAAAAAACTGTTGTGTCCCTACAACAGCCCCTAATACAGAGTATGTACTCACTAAATATTGTTGAATCAACAATTATCTTTGCTCTTAGGCAGTAAAATAAAAATATGCTGCTTACTTATTTTTTCAACACAAAAAGGTAAAAAGGGAAGTAAATGTTCCATATAATATCACCTTTCTAGTAACTAGTTTATTTATGCATAGCAGTTTTCCCCCACAGTAAAAAATTGTGCTATATATACCATTTTGTAACTTTCTTCACCTAACATTGTATTAGTATGATGATATTTTATTGTATGGGCTTCCCTCGAGGCTCAGTGGTAAAGAACCCACCTGCCAGTGCAGGAGATGTGGTTCGATCCCTGGTTTGGGAAGATCCCCTGGAGGAGGAAATGGCCCCATACTCCAGTATTCTTGCCTGGGAGACCCCATGGACAGAGGAGCCTGGTGGGCTACAGTCCATGGGGTTGCAAAGAATCAGATATGACTTAGCGACTGAACAGCAACAATTTTATTGTACAAGTAGTATTTATAATATAACTAGAATCCCAGGGACGGTGGAGCCTGGTGGGCTGCCATCTATGGGATCGCACAGAGTCAGACACGACTGAAGCGACTTAGCACCAGCAGCAGTCCCATCTTGATAGATAATGTGATTTGAGTTGTATAGGTTCAGAATCACTGATCTGCAATTTAAAAATCTAAACTTCTAAAAATAAAAAGGCGCTTTGGTTCCTCCTTCCCTCCTCCTCTTGATAACCCAAGTCAGTGTCAATATATCCCTATGTCTCATTCAGATATATTACTGTTTGAATAGAGCCATATGACCTAATATGTGCTGTATATATGTGCTAAATCACTTAGTCGTGTCTGACTCTCTGCAGCCCCATGGACTATAGCCCACCAGGCTCCTCTGTCCATGGGATTCTCCAGGCAAGAATACTGGAGTGGGTTGTCATTTCCTTCTTCAGTGGCTCTTCTTGACCCAGGGGTCGAACCTGGGTCTCTTGCATTGCAGGTAGATTCTTTATGTCTGAGTCACCGGAGAAGCTCACAACAAAGCCAAACTCCACCAAATAACAGGAAAAAGATTTTCAACAGTGCTTAAATACACAGGCTTCCTAAAACATTTGTGTTGCACAAAATTTACCAATATTCACCCAGAGGGCTTGGAGATTTGCTAAATGACTGGCTGGTTTTCTTTTGTGAGAGAATGAATGACATCCATTATATGGGAATTTATAAAGCAGTCTTCACCCTTCTTGGGAATAAACCCTGCAGAAGATATCACACTTTAGTACAGTGACGTCTGTTTTGAAAGTTGAACACTAAGTAAAGACTAATTTAATTGTGAGTTTACTTCAAGTTAGGATTGTAACATCCAAAAAATAATTACTGGTTGACCAGGCTTTCTCTACAGCAGCGATACTGCAGACTTGTCCAAAATGCAAAATTCTACACATATACTGAAAAAAAAATTTTATCTGGCTGTGCCAGGTTTTAATTGCAGCATTTAAACTTTCAGTTGCAACATGTGGGATCTAGTTCCCTGACCAGGAATCGAACCTGGATCCCCTGCATTGGGAGCGCAGAGTCTTAGCCACTCGACCACCAGGGAAGTCCCTAAACATATGCTTTTTATTGCAGTTAATTGAGGCTGAGTGAAGACATGAAACAAAGATTTCAGTGGACAAATATTTCTGTGAAAATAACAGCAACAGCTATACATGGTTTCCAATACTTTTAGCTATTGGTATAAAATGACACATTGGTAATGAAAATATTTTTAAATGTGGACTATACACAGATGTAGGAAGGAAAAAATCTCATACTCCTACCACTTGGACAACCGTTCCTAATGTTTTAGTGTACTTGTGCTCTGACTTTTCTGTAGATGCATTTTTTGCATACTTGAAATTATACAAAACAAAATACCTTTTTAAAGAACAGAAGCACATTTTCCCTGTTAACTCTGTCAACACTCTTATAGTTAAAATCACCATTAGCATTTTCCTGATTATTTGTTGTTGTTCAGTTGCTAAGTTGTGTCCCACTCTTTGCAACCCCTTGAAGCACTCCAGGCTTCCTTCCTTCACTGTCTCCTGGAGTTTTCTCAAATTCATGTCCATTGAGTCAGTGATGCTGTCTAACCAACAATGATTAATATGGAAAATTAGAAAATACAATCAAAATAAAAAAGTTAAAATTACCCATAAATTCATTAAGCAGTATTAATATATGGTATATTTCCTTCAGAGTTTTAAAAATATGTATGTAACATACATCTTTACATTGCTGAAATCATATTGTATTTTCTTCATCATTAAAATCTTAAACATAATATTTATAAACTGAGAATACAGTTGCATCTATTAATAGATATATAGGTAAATACTTTTGTCACAGAAAATTTGGAGAAAGTAGGCAAGAAACAGAGGAAAAGAAAATAATTGGTAAATCCCACAACCAACATTAACACCTTACCTTCTTTAGGGTGTATTTATTAACTTGTTTTTTTTAAAATGTCATGCATTTAAATTTTTATGAAAATAAAAATATGTTGCTGTTTTTTAAACAGAAAGTATAATGTATTTCAGTCATGTCTGACTTTGCAACCCCATGGACTGAGGATCAGTTTTTCCAGGCAAGAATACTGAAGTGGGTTACCATTACCTTCTCCAGGGGATCTTCCCGACCCAGGGATTGAACCCAGTCTCCCACACTGCAGACAAACTCTTTACTGTCTGAGCCACCAGGGAAGCCCTAATGTATTTCTTGGATCCTTCAAAATGTCTGCTGTAGACATTTAGATTGCTTTAATGTTTAACCAAATATATTTTTGGATAATGTTTTTTTCTGTATTTAAAACTGTTCCAAAATAAATTCTCAGTAGTAGTTAATATGTCAAGAAGTGTAAGCATTTTTAAAACTCATGTGCTTAAAAAGAGAGAGATTTTCATAAAAATTGTACAGTTTATGATCCTTATTGTATTTTTTATGCTTCTTTTTGATTATAGCTTAAATTAAATTTTAATAGGCTTTGTTTCAAGGTAACTTTCCAGTGTTCTTATCCATGGGTTACAATAGAGTAAAAGCTTGTGTATTTAATCTGTCAGTGAAACATTCTGTAGGAAGTTTCTGTTATTAGTAATTGGGAGACATTTAGTCACAGGAATTCTTTTCTTAGGATTTGTCAGAGGAGGTGTAGAAAATAAGGAAATGAACTCTGGCTATGAGATGGAGCCGCAGAATTTTATATTCTACTTCTATTTCCTTTCCTGACCATTCTTCACTCACTGCATGGATAAACCAGCAGAAATCATTCTCTGTTTCTCTTGTCTTTTTCCAAGTTCTTCTAGTGGCTTTTGAGGGTGTACTTCAGGGATTGGGTTCATCAAATCACCTGCCCTTACTGCAAAGATTGTGGAAACGAAAAGCCGATTTAATATGCAAAGAAAGAAAGATGAAAGCCAAGGCCCTACGTGAAAACCTTGATTAAACAGATCATCATAATTAAAGGATTTTACATGTTACTTGTAGTGAATCTATCTATAATGAATAATATAGCCAGATATAGATATAATATAGATCATATAAATACATGCTAAATGACATATTTTTGTTTATTTACATATGATAACTAACCATTTGTGCTAAATAGAATATCTGATTGTTTCATATGCTGACTTAATTGTGGTTGTATTTACTACTGCTCGGGGCTTCCTAGGTGGCTCGGGCTTCCCTTGTGGCTTAGTTGGTAAAGAATCCGCCTGCAATGTGGGAGACCTGGGTTTGATCCCTGGGTTGGGAAGATCCCCTGGAAAAGGGAAAGGCTACCCACTCCAGTATTCTGGCCTGGAGAATCCCATGGACTGTACAGTCCATGGGGTCTCAAAGAGTCAGACACGACTGAGTGACTTTCACTCACTCGCTCCCAGGTGGCTCAGATGGTAAAGAATCTGCCTGCAATGCAGAAGACCCAGGTTCAATCCCTGGGTTGGGAAGATCCCCTGGAGAAGAGCATGGCAACACCCTCCAGTATTGTTGCCTGGAGAATTCCATGGACAAAGGAGCCTGGCAGGCTACAGTCGGTGGGGTTGCAAAGAGTCAAACACAACTGATTGACTAACACTTTCACTTATCTTTCTTTACAATTGCTCAGATAGAAATGTTTCAGTAAAGGTAGTCCCCATACTTTCAAAGTTATGTTTCTGTTTAACAGTGTCAGCTCCCCCTTCACTCCCCATCCCTACCACACTTTTTTCTGTCCAAATCCTTGGAGCTCTCCTGGTTTTGCTGAGAAGGACTGATGCTCACTCACCTCCAGTGCCCCTCTGCACTCCCCAAGCTGTAAGTGCCCTTTTATGGGACATACTCTGGGCCCCTAGAAGCCATTTGAGTCAGCTCTGATACCTATACTTTTCTATATTGTTTTTGTCTTTTCAGGGTTCCTTGTAAAAACTCTGACTCATTTTCTTGTATCTTTCTTTCCAAACTCTTTTCTCTCTTTATCTAATTACCTCCTGGAGGGACAGCTTGGGTATCTTAGAACAAAATTTCTCGTGTTATGGTATTTCTAAAAGAAATACAAAATAGAACTGTGTATTCTGTTCCGGACTTTTGTTTAAGGGAAACGGGCAGTTGGCTAAGGGTTAAGGGTTACTACAAAACCAATGGTATGTAGATACTCACTCAGATATGGTCTTTATCATCCCAACAGCCACCTACGCTTTGTGGTAGAGGGTTCAAGCTCCATACAGTGAACATTTAGTAGAACAGGCAAGAGAAGACACATTTGTTGATGAGACTTCGCAACTTTCCAACTTTTACCTCTGAACAGCCTCGTTTTCCTTAGCAGACCATGTCTGTTGGCAGTTATTCTGAATATCCAACTATTTACTAATATTTCATAAAATAATATTTAAATGCTGTGATGTATAAACCAAATTTCTTTTTATTTTCTTCAAGTGAGTTTTTTTAATATGCAAACTTTCTGGTGAAAATTAAAGAAATAAACAGTTTGTGCCGTCTCTTCTTTTCCTTAATTTATTAGGATAAGTAAAAATTCAGTAGATAAATATTTTAGAGATCTATTTCAAATCCCAATTCTAACATTCACTGGCTTTCCTCAAACTTGCTAAACGTGGCATTGTTAGACTCAGGATTTTCATCTTTTATGTTACTCTTGCCTTTTCTCCAAGGGTGCCATTCCTTGTGTTGGAGTTATTTGCAGAAACCAAAGCCAAGGTTGGAAACATTGGTCAAATAAGTGCTTTTGAGCAAGAAATAATTTACTGAAATACAACATAGTAGTTTAAGTTCTGGAAGCCAAGTGTAGTGACCTTAATGGCCCTGGAGAAAGTATTCCTTTTTATAGCCTCATACCATTTGAAAGCAGTGGCTTATTCGGCCAGTCATGCAAAAGAACCTTTTTGTGGTTGGCATAAGAGAATGAGAAATGGAGGCTTTATACAGGCTTCTCTTGGCTCTTCCACGCCTGCTTTCCTCTCCTACTTTTTCCTTTCCTTATATGACACTGTGCTCTGCCTTGAGGACACCGGATGGGCTACAGCACCGGACTTGAAGAGCTGTCTAGCCCTCCTGCTCTCCTTCCCCTCTGCCAAAGCCTGGAGAACACCACACCCCAACTGCAGCAAGCAGATGGGACCAACCTGCTGAGGGTGCAGACTCTAGAACCTCCCTTTTCCTTCATTTTTCAGTGTTTTAATTCTTGCTAACAGGAAGTGTTCCCCTTCGTCTCTGAGGCTGTTTTAAGCTATTTCTTGTTTTGTTGACACAGTGCACTAAGCAGAAATATAGTAACAAGGAACCCATTGTATTTTAAATGCATATTAAAATGTCTGATTCTAGACTTTAGACCTCTACAAGGAAATTGTGCTCAAGTGTACCCAGGTGCCCTTCCTACAGCAGCCCTGGGGATGAGTAAGCTTCCTGTTCTTAGGCATTTGCCTCTGTTTACAACTATAAAGTGTGCTAACCACAGCCCCAGGTTAAATGTTTGTTCTGAAGTCTCCCCTTTGCCTCCACCCTAGAGCAGGATTTTTTAACTCCTTCCTATAGATTCTTGCTTAAAGACGACTTCATTCAAATCTCCAAGTGCTAAGACTTTCTTCTAATGTATTCATAAACATCAAGCAAAGTTCCAAGATGTCAGTTTTTTAAAAACTCATTTAAATAGCCGATTAATTATTTTATGCAAACTTTTTGAAATTGTATAAATCAGACACCAAGTTTGGTCATGACATGGTAAAGGGAGAAATCAAAAGATATTTTAAAATAATCTGAAAGGCATGTAGTAAAGGAGCTTTATTAAAGGAAAGAGTTATGAAATTATTTTGAAGAAACTGTTCTTTTTTTCCTTCTCACAGTTTTCCTAGAGTAAGAGACTACGCTTCCAAATCTAGAAAGTTTGTTGTTGTTTATGTTGACGAAATATGCTGTTGACTTTGTGATCTCTTTATTTATTTAGAATGAGATCTCTAATATGGTTTAGAAAATGTATGTTTTAGAGAGTATAAGGTTAAGCTGTTAGACCCAGCTTCTGCTTTGCTCTCAGACCAGCCACTGTTAGAAGAAAATATAAGTTCCACTCTCTTTTGAAAATATTAAATGGAATGTGTTTTTTATGATTTTTAGAAACCTCTCACTTGAGTAGGTAATCTGTGCAGACTCCTACTACAGAGTAATAATTATTAAAACCTCCGGGAATCAGTTTCTAGGTGTGTAAATCTTTGGGGTATATACGGAAGCTAGAGATGAAGCAGCAGATAATTACCACTGTTGTTCAGTTAGGCTGTTAGCCTTAACCTTTCTGATACAGCCCCCAGGGTGTTTCTGCTAAGCTGGTGCTTTCCACTTTGTTTGACCATTAAACAAGGAGCAGGTGGTACCAGTTAGCGCGGAATAATTCTCTGACCAAACACCTCTTGGACAGGGTTGCTCGGAAATTAATAGAATCACAGTTCAGGGTGTTAAAGGTACAAATGTCTGTTTAAATTATCAGGAAGGTCTTTGCTTGCCTGCTGCAGTAGATGTAAGCATTTTACCACAAATACCAGACTTCAACCCTCTTTACTTATTCCCCAGGGTCCTGGGTTTATCATGCGGGCTGTAAATACATAAAGGGGTGGGAAGCAGAAGTTTCCTGCCTTGTTCTTTCTTCTAAACCCTGCAGACGCGCAGGCAAAGGAGGGAGAACCCACCTGGAAAGCCCACCCACCCTCACCCTCCAGAAATTGTCTGAACTCCTAGATGTATCAGGAATGGAGGCGGGGAAAGGGGCTTGGGGCAGACATCATCCAGTATTTGGGAAAAACATGTGTTCCCCCACTCTACCCCTTAACTCTGAGAACCTCTGCTTTAGATCCCCAAGAAACATAAAGGATTATTTAAAATATTCCCTAGCTTTGGACCTTGTTTTATAGCCCTCTTCTATCTTCAGGGTCTCATCTGTCTGTCTGATTACTTATCTAATCTGTCCATCTACTTGCTCATTCCCCTATTTATGCATTTGTTCATTCATTTTCCTTGTTACTACATGTTCTACAACGTACCAGGGATTGTTAAAATTGTCTTTCCCTGGGACTCCACCTCTAAGATTCCTCTCCTGGAATTGAATCTAATCTTTGGAGTTCTCCAGCCATCAATAAAAAGATGAACAAGAAATAGAAGACAAGATTGAAAACATCCTATGGAACACTTTGCACAGCAGATTTTAGTGAAGGTACTTTATTCTATCAAACTGAGTGACATCAGAAACAGTTACTGCTGGCTGAGTGCGGCACCGCCCTGTGGACAGACCCCAGATGATCACTTCTTGTGAAATACCCCGAGTCCAAATTTATTGTTTTCAAATTTGCACAGCTAATATTTGCTCTGTGTCAATAAATATTCATTTCAACAAGTATTAAACTACCTCGCCAGTTAAAGTGACCAATTTTTTTTAAATAGTGAGAAAGAAAACAGACCCTCACTTTTCCCCCTTGAGGTCCAACTCATAGTAAATTTTGATGAATTCTGTTAGAAAACCCATCTGTTTTTTGTCACTTCATCTTATTTACTTATCAGTTTATTTTTGGAGCACAGTTTACACAAATTTTGTTAAACAGTTTGCATTTTATTGGCGGGTTCTTGATCCTGTCTGTAGAAAACTTTAAAATGTATGTTATTTCAGTCACTGCTGAGGAAGTGCTCAGCTGGTAAATAACAACACTTTAAAGGGATAAGTGAGCCTGCAATATATAATAATAGAACATGGGTCAGTCTTTGGTTTCTAAGTCTTTAGAAACTATGTGTCTTGATGGGCTATAGCTTTTTTTTTTTTTTTTTAAGAGTACAGCTTAATTGAGTTATGACTTTCATCCTATAAAATGTATGTGTTTTAAGCATATAGTTGAATGATTTTTAGTAAATTTACAGAATTGTGCAGCCACCATCATGATCTAATTTTAGAACATTTCCGTCACCCCAAAAAGAAAATGGCAGCCTATTTGTAGTCTCTCTCCATTCCTACCAGCAACCACCACTGATAGGCTGAGTCTTCCTCTTATAACAACTAGTTATAGAACTAAAGTTGTCTAGTCTATCTTAGTGTGGGATAGCAAATTAGTACCAGAAATCAAAATGTTTATTCTCTACCCAAGCATCACTCTCCCCGAGTTCAGAATTACAGTCATTACAGTAGCTGCTTATTTAATTCTTGTCTTTTAAATTAAGTTTTTTTTCCCAGTCCATTCTCAGAATAGTGTCACAAAGCTACCTTCCAGGCCTTCCCATTCCCCTGATTTAAATCTGTCACTCTTATACAGATGTGGGACCTGTAAGGGTCTGGCAAAGATGCCTTTCCATGTAACTTTTGTTGGGAAAGTATTTCACAAATATATATGATCATTTTTTTATTAATTAAACAGTGAGTCTTCTTTTCAGTTTTCAAGAACTTGTTAGTAAAAATATTTAGCAAATTTTATGGGCATTTCTGAAATAGAATGCCATGATTCACAAGGCACCCTTGTTTCTGTAATCATACTAACTAACGCCTATCCATTTTAGGCAGGAGGATTTTTACAAGTAAATTAAGCTCTAAGAATGTTAGTAAGGAAAAGCTAAGATGTCTTGGTCTCTGAAAAAACTTTTATAGGCGTGAAATTTCTTAGCTAAACTGGGATCCTGTTAACATAGCAACATATCTATATTATAAATTTATTATAGTGGTGTGTTTGTTACAGTACTTATAATTAAAAGGGAAATATGGGTAACAGGGAAATACTTCATAGGCTCCTCCCCTCTCCCCTCAAGAGAGGTGATTTATATATTAAATTTTTTTTCTAAGTTTATATTAATTTCTTCAAAATTATAAAGATTTAAAAATGCCTATATTTTCTGGAGACTTTCCTATGTGTTTATGCATCTCTCCTTTTTTTTTTAAAAAAGCTTGTAACTGATTGTCTCGATCTTTTTCACTGACTATATTGTTGACCTCTGTGACCGAACAGGGGCTCCTGAGATCGAATTCCTGGTTCAGATCTGAGCTCTGCCACTTCCTACCTGTCTGATCTTGAGCACTTCACATGATCTCAACTTCTTTTCTTTAAAATATTTCCTGGGATTTCCCTGGTGGTCCCGTGGTTGAGAAAACCACCTTGCAATGCAGGGTAGGTTCAGTAGGTTTGATCTCTGGTCGGGGAACTAAGATCCCACATGGCCTGGAGCAACTAAGCCCACATGCTGCCTGTGCACGCTGGAGCCCACGTACCACAACCCCTGAGCCTGCTTGCCATCACTAGAGAGTCCATGTGCCATGCTGAAAGATCCCGAGTCATGCAAGGAAGAACCGTGTGCACAACTAAGACCCAACACAGCTAATGAATAAATATTTAAAAATATTTCCTAATGTTGTTCTAAGGATTAATTATATAATACCCAAAGCACAGTACCCGACACACATTTGCGAACTATGATGTTGTGTCCATTTTATTCTACAGCTTGACTTTTTCATGGCTTTATGGTGACATTGGGGTTTTTTTTTTTCTTTTTTAGATTTTATTGATTGATTGGTTGATTTCCATGCCAGGTCTCGGTTGCTGCACAGGCTACTCTCGAACTGTTGTGTTCAGGCTTCTCACTGTGGTGGCTTCTCTTGTGGAGCACAGGCTCTAGGGTATGCAGGCTTCAGGAGTTGCCCGTGTGAGCTCAGGAGGTGCAGCTCCCAGGCTGCAGAGTACAAGGTTGGTAATTGTGGGGCAGGCCGTTAGTTGCTCTGTGGTATGTGGGGTCTTCCAGGATCAGGGATCGAACCTGTGTCTCCTATATCGGAAGGCAGCCTCTTTACGCTGAACCACCAGGGAAGCCCCTGGGTTTTCTTTTTTAAGGGCTGGTAGGTCGCTAAGAGTTGGAGACGACTGAGCGACTTCACTTTCACTTTTCACTTTCATGCATTGGAGAAGGAGATGGCAACCCACTCCGGTGTTCTTGCCTGGAGAATCTCAGGGACGGGGGAGCCTGGTGGGCTGCCGTCTACGGGGTTGCACAGAGTTGGACACGACTGAAGCGACTTAGCAGCAGCAACAAAGCTTTAGTAGTCTGTTAAGAAACTCATCAGCTCTTTTGTTTGCATTGATCATTCAACTCTGTTTCAAGACCTTGTTTTTCTTAAGCCTTTAAGCAACATCTAAATCTCTTTCATTCATAATTGTGATTTCTGGATGTTAGCAACACATTCTCTTTGGTCAGTGTTTAACCTCTATCTTCAACAGATTACATCTTTTTGAACATTGAAACCCACATATAGACTTCAATCAGATCAGATCAGATCAGATCAGTCGCTCAGTCAGGTCCAACTCTTTGCGACCCCATGAACCACAGCATGCCCAGCCTCCCTGTCCATCACCAACTCCTGGAGTTCACTGAGACTCACGTCCATTGAGTCAGTGATGCCATCCAGCCATCTCATCCTCTGTCGTCCCCTTCTCCTCTTGCCCCCCATCCCTCCCAGCATCAGTCTTTTCCAATGAGTCAACTCTTCGCATGAGGTGGCCAAAGTATTGGAGTTTCAGCTTTAGCATCATTCCTTCCAAAGAAATCCCAGGGCTGATCTCTTTCAGAATGGACTGGTTGGATCTCCTTGCAGTCCAAGGGACTCTCAAGAGTCTTCTCCAACACCACACTTCAAAAGCATCAATTCTTAGGCGCTCAGCCTTCTTCACAGTCCAACTTTCACATCCATACATGACCACAGGAAAAACCATAGCCTTGACTAGATGAACCTTTGTTGGCAAAGTAATGTCTCTGCTTTTGAATATGCTATCTAGGTTGGTCATAACTTTCCTTCCAAGGAGTAAGCATCTTTTAATTTCATGGCTGCAGTCACCGTCTGTAGTGATTTTGGAACCCAGAAAAATAAAATCTGACACTGTTTCCACTGTTTCCCCATCTATTTCCCATGAAGTGATGGGACCGGATGCCATGATCTTCGTTTTCTGAATGTTGAGCTTTAAGCCAACTTTTTCACTCTCCACTTTCACCTTCATCAAGAGGCTTTTGAGTTCCTCTTCATTTTCTGCCATAAGGGTGGTGTCATCTGCATATCTGAGGTTATTGATAGTTCTCCCGGCAATCTTGATTCCAACTTGTGTTTCTTCCAGTCCAGTGTTTCTCATGATGTACTCTGCATATAAGTTAAATAAACAGGGTGACAATATACAGCCTTGATGAACTCCTTTTCCTATTTGGAACCAGTCTGTTGTTCCATGTCCAGTTCTAACTGTTGCTTCCTGACCTGCATACAAATTTCTCAAGAGGCAGATCAGGTGGTCTGGTATTCCCATCTCTTTCAGAATTTTCCACAGTTTGTTGTGATCCACACAGTCAAAGGCTTTGGCATAGACTTCAATAAGTTTCCTTAATTTTTAAACTATATTTACACACTTAATACATCTTATCTTTTTAACCACTCCAGATGCCCAACCAGGTCAACATACAACTTTAACAAGCAAAGTGCTTCTTAGCCTGTTGACTGGAGCTCATGTCTGTGCTTGGTCTCCTCTGTGGAATGCGGCCATGAGCCTCAGATCAGAACTGGGAGTGAGTCATAAACCGCACACTTGCACCTTTTCTTCAAGCCTTGAAACTCTGTTACATTACTCCTTTTCCATTTTTGGTAGACCATGAAATTAAAAGACGCTTACTCCTTGGAAGGAAAGTTATGACCAACCTAGACAGCATATTAAAAAGCAGAGACATTACTTTGCCAACAAAAGTCTGTCTAGTCAAGGCTATGGTTTTTCCAGTGGTCACGTATGGATGTGAGAGTTGGACTGTGAAGAAAGCTGAGCACCGAAGAATTGATGCTTTTGAACTATGGTGTTGGAGAAGACTCTTGAGAGTCCCTTGGACTGCAAGGAGATCCAACCAGTCCATCCTAAAGGAGATCAGTCCTGGGTGTTCATTGGAAGGATTGATGTTGAAGCTGAAACTCCAATACTTTGGTCACCTCATGTGAAGAGTTGACTCATTGGAAAAGACTCTGATGCTGGGAGGGATTGGGGGCAGGAGGAGAAGGGGACGACAGAGGATGAGATGGCTGGATGGCATCACCGACTCAATAGACATGATGGGAGCACTCCGGGAGTTGGTGATGGACAGGGAGGCCTGTCATGCTGCGATTTATGGGGTTGCAAAGAGTTGGGTACGACTGAGCGACTGCACTGAACTGAAGCTCTGATAGGAATTACTGAGGCAAGAATACTGAAATGGGTTGCCATGGTCTCCTCCAGGGGATCTTCCCATCCCAGGGATCAAACCCAGGTCTCCCGCATTGTGGGCAGATTCTTTACTGTCTGAACTACCAGGGAAGCCCTCTACACTTTTCCAGATCTAACTCTGTACTTAATGTGATACTGCATCCTTCTTATGTAGTATTTATGTACTTGTCTCACAGTTTTGTCGTTACTGTATCCAAAAACAGTATGTTAAGTATATTATGATGGCTGTAATTTATTTAACTCCCTATTGTTGGATATTAGAGTGTTTCTAATTTCTGCTTATAAATGTATTGAAAGCATACTTGTAGAAATATTTTGTGTGCATCCTTATTGCCTTGAGATAACTTCCCAAAATAGAATAACTGGGTGCCATTGCCCCAATATTAGTTGTGTAATGCAATATCTACTGGTACAAAGCTTCTGCTGCTCCCATTTTTACTCCTTGATGAACCATAGAATCATTTTGTCAAATTACAGGAAAAATACTATTGGGATTATTAAGAGAAAGTGATTAATGTATTTTAATATGGTAAGATCAAACCCTTTATGGTATAACAGAGGTAAAATAAAACATATAAACAAAAGTGTGTATTTTCTTATAATTTGACAGAAAGATCCTGAGGTTCCCTTAGGGATGAAAAGTATAGGATTTTTTTTCCCAGTAGATATTAGAACACATTTTACACAGCTAAAATTGTGATATTGGCATTGAAAGAGCATAGCTGTATATATATATACTTTTGTTCCTACTGTTGAGTGCTTTCTCTCCCCCAGATCAAGTGGATAGTGAATTTTATCAGTGCCTTTTAAACATCACTCAAGATGATCATCGGAGAAGGCGATGGCACCCCACTCCAGTACTTTTGCCTGGAAAATCCCATGGACAGAGGAGCCTGGTAGGCTGCAGTCCATGGGGTCGCTAGAGTTGGACACGACTGAGCGACTTCACTTTCACTTTTCACTTTCATGCATTGGAGAAGGAAATGGCAAGCCACTCCAGTGTTCTTGCCTGGAGAATCCCAGGGATGGGGGAGCCTGGTGGGCTGCCGTCTCTGGGGTCGCACAGAGTCGGACACGACTGAAGCGACTTAGCAGCAGCAGCAGCAGCAAGATGATCATATCTTTTTGGTTTACATTTCTTTGTATTTACTAAAATACAAATTAAAGTTACCTCCTAATTTGCAAGCTTGTATTTGTGGAGTAAATTATACTTTGGTCTTAAAGAAAAAAAAAAAAAAAGCCCTAGCAAAGCGGTGTTATTAAACTAACAGTTTCTGAGTTTTGCACTTGCCTTCAAAAGCAAGATTAGTCTATAGGGATCTTAAACTTTTAAAATATTGTCTAGACTAACTTGCAGTGTTTTGCAATGTAAGAAGACTTGGAAAGCTTTTCATCTGCTTGTGCTCTGGCAGAGTATACCCTAAACCAATGACCTAACGGGGTTGCCAGCCTCAGGAGGAACTGCTGTGGCTTTTGTCACTTTCCAGATACTTGCTGGTAGGAGAGTCTCACCGTGGGAATGTGTGTTGTAATGATCGTCGTGATGATGAACATTGTGTCCCAAGATTGGTTGACACATGATGATGTGCTTTGTATATTTAATCTTCTTAATGAAACCCCAAGGAAAACATCAATCCTGCCACTAATGACAATAAACAGGCTTTGTACTCAGAGTGCTCTTCCTCCCAGGAGCACAAAGCTCTTTATGATTAATTATTTCAGTCATTCGCACACTTGTCCCAGTAGGTAGATAGCTGGATGCTTCCTCTTTAAAAAAAAAAAAAAAGCAACTATTTTCTTCTGTTCTACATTCTATGTTCCAGAATTAGGTAGCTACCTTTTAAAGACCATCTGTATGTCTGCTAGAGTGGACCTGGGCTTCAAAATTACAAGCTTCTTTCCCCTACAAACATCAAATGCAGAGCAGTTGTGGAGTAGTAAAGTTGGATGGAATTTGGATGATAGTTTGGCAGGATGCTATGAGTGGTGTAGCCTGAAGTTGGCAAAAAGAAACAAGCACTGGCTGACCCAGTGCTTTGGTACCTCCAGTAGAAGGAGTTGACATGGTGTTGATGGTTTGTTTTGGAAAATACCTTACTGAGTCACCTCTTCGTTATACCTAGTCTTCCCACAACACTGAGCCAGGGCAGTGCAGAGAGTCTCTGTTAGGCCTATTTTACAGAGAGGGGCCCTGGTCCTTTCTCACTGTGCTCTGATGCCTTAGTATCTGGAGGCTTTTCCCAGGGCCAGGAGAAAGGTGAGGGGTAATCGCTCTTAGCGGATCTCCATCTCTTAGTGATCCACCTAGCCCTGCTAGGCTAACTTTCCTCTTGCTTTCACTTCCTCGGAAACGGACAGTGCCTTTCTCTGGACACATTTTTGGGACACAACTAGAGCTACATTCTGATCTAGCCATCCACCTCATTCTTCTTCTTACAATATGCCAGTCAGTCTTCAAAGTTTCATCACTTGGGTTCTGCCTCTTCAGTTAGACGCTGAGCTCTTTGGGTGGCATTCTGGTTGGCGTGTATTTTTTTTTTTAACTTCTTTTGATTTGCCCCTACATATCCATCAGTGTCGGGACATTTAGGTGCACAATAAACATTTCTTGTTGATCTGTTTGCCATTCACAACTGTCAACAAATACTGCCTGTCCATACCGTCTGTGCCATTTTAACTTTCTTTCCTTGTTCTTTCGTTAAATAAAGGCTTGGCTGTCATCACTTTGAGCTTTTCCTCCTCCCAATTTCCATCCCCTGAGGTCACTCTGAAAGGGAGGTCTTTAAAATGCAAAAGCTTGTGCTTAAGTTGTGCAGTGTCCTCTGCGTGGGGACTAATTACGAGGTTTGGAAACCTCTTTAGGTGGCTGGGATCTCCAGCCGGACAAAAATACTGCTTTCCTAAATTGAGAACAGCTGGGGCTGTATTGCTGACCCGTATAAAAGGTGGTGCTGGTGCTCTGTGCTGTGGAGAGAGGGCTCTGCTCTTTGGGGCCTGTGGCGCTTCAAGCAAAGAGCACCTATCATCCTGGTGTCCTGGTGTCCTGGTGTCCTGGTGTCCTGGTGGGTAAGTCCTCTGAGCCGGTCCTCTGGGTGCCCGCTTCTATAGTTGGACAGAAATTATGATGCATGGAAATGTTCTCAGTTACTAATTCACTATGTTGGTTGTAGTAAATTATTTTCTTCTTCCAGAAACCAGTAGAGTTTGCCCCCTAAATGAGACATAGCTAGTAAGGCTTTGGTATCTTTTCACTGTGTTATTTTGTAGGCTGTCAGTGTTCCTTCTGTATGGTGTGAATCTCTGACTGCAAAAGGATTAACAGAGGTAGTACCGTTTAAAATGTCTTGAATATGTTCTGAAAAGTAGTCACTTAAAGATTACTATGAAAATAGAAAGTCGACAAATTCAGAGAGTA
This sequence comes from Bos indicus x Bos taurus, assembly GCF_003369695.1. Taxonomy (NCBI): domain Eukaryota; kingdom Metazoa; phylum Chordata; class Mammalia; order Artiodactyla; family Bovidae; genus Bos; species Bos indicus x Bos taurus. Next base: position 17,519,235 of record NC_040081.1, on the reverse strand, counting down.
ACAAGTATTCCATACATGTAAGCAACTCCTCACAGTGTTTTATTTTTTAAGATTCATAGGGAAGATGCAGTCTTAGGAAGGAATGATATGATCTCTGGGGAGGTTCTGGCTTATTATGACTTCATGATTAGCAACAAGTGAGACTGTCTGATGAAGTGTTTGCAATGCTGGGTCCTGACTTTTATTTAAAGAAATTGAAAAGGAATTGTTTATTAGAATGTTCCTATTTATACTGAAATCAGCTCAAAAAGAGAAGAATTCCGAGATGAAACAATTCAATGTTTTATAAATAAACTCCATCTCAGCAGCTTTTAACTATGTTCTGACGATATATTTATAAAGCAAATGGCTTTGGTATTTATTTCCTTATTTTGATAATGTTTTTGTTTTGGATGGTTGGCAAGTGGACAAGCATGGTTTCTGAACAGAGTTCTGTTTTGTTTTTCCAGGTGGGATAGTAACATCTTTGGGGGAAAGAAAATTGACTTCCTTTCCTGAAAGTGGTAAACGTATGGCAGATGGTGGCCCAGGAGGAACACTAGAGAGATGGAGACCATCTATGTTTTGCACTAGGAAACAAGATCAGTCTTAAGAGTCCATGTTGATCTTGGAAATAGAAGGATTAAAAAAAGTCAAGTTTCCTCAAAGAACAAGAACTTTACCATCTCCTTTTTGACCTGAAGACCAGGGGACAATGGATATCATAGAGACAGCGAAACTCGAGGAACATATGGAAAATCAAACCAATGACCCTGCAAACACTTACACGAGACCTCCTGAGCCTGTCGAAGAAGAGAACAAAAATGGCAACAGTAAACCTAAGAGCTTATCCAATGGGTTGCGGAAGAGCACCAAAAAGTACCCGGACTACATCCAAATTGCTATGCCCACAGAAGCGAGGAACAAATTTCCCCTCGAGTGGTGGAAAACGGGCATTGCTTTCGTGTACGCTCTTTTCAACCTTGTCCTGACAACCGTCATGATCACGGTTGTGCACGAGAGGGTCCCTCCCAAGGAACTCAGCCCTCCACTCCCAGACAAGTTTTTTGATTACATAGATCGGGTGAAATGGGCATTTTCTGTATCAGAAATAAATGGGATTATATTAGTTGGATTATGGATCACCCAGTGGCTGTTTTTGAGATACAAGTAAGTAAGGTCTAACATGTTTTGGGGGTTTGCCATGGGAGTTTATATTTAAGTGAGTAGATGTGTGATCGAAATGCTCTTTCTCGGTTTTATCTGATAACTTCAGTCTTATCCAGGCACTTGATGAAAAGAAGAAAAAGAAAGATCTACAACCTTGAGTAAATCCAGTCGTTATTCCATCAGCATTTATTGAGCAACTGTATGGAAGTGGCAGGTGTGTGTAAAGGTGCAGGAATGCTATGGTGGATAACTCAAAGCTTGTAAATTTAAGGTGCAGTTCTGATTTCAAGCAACTTGGCACTATGGTATTTGCATGATACATTAAGAGGCTTGGAAAGGAATACATTCACTTCATCATGCTTATGTTATTCCAGGCTCTTGACAGGTGGGGAAAGTAGTCGGCTGTTACTCAGAATGTGATGACTATGTTGGTCTACAGTCAATCACAGCAGGCTTTGAGGTTTGCCTCTCTTCAAGAGTTCTCAGATTTTACATTTCTTTTCCATTTGCCTATTAGCAATTCAACCACAGGAGTTTGCTTAATAAACTGCATTTAGACCTGGGTCCATGCAGTTTGGGTTTTACTTACTTGTAGTAAACAGGCCTTCTAGTTTCCTCACGCCATCACAAAGGAGCAGCTAGTTCACTGGCTTCAGTCTTCCCTTTTTAGAATAGCAGAAATCAGGAAGTGTAGTAAGCCAGGTACTTTTGCTTTGAAGACACTTAAAAATAGGACATAGCTCTGAAGTGGTTATTTCTGTTTCCCTGTGAATTCAGACTGCTAGCCCATTAAAAAAAAGGGGTGGGGGGGCTCAGTTCCTCTTTTCTTCTCAGCCATCATTCAGATGTTTTTTTTTTGCTAAGATTCTAGTAATTAAGTCACAAATATAAATTTGATCAAAACATAGCCCACAAACAAGGCTTTTGAAAGTATAATATATGCTAATGTATTCAATACACTTCAGAGTCAAATAGGATTTCAGTGTTAATGCCACAAGATCATTTTTTGAAGAGGGAATTTATGCTGTATTATTTTTTCAATTGGTTGTTGCTTTGAGAGTTGAAGAGTTCAATATATCTTTGCTAAAGAGTTCTACATCAAGTTTGCAGTTTTGAAAACTTGTTCCAGAAACTGAAGTCATTCCTGAGCATTTTCTTGTAAATAAAATATGTCTCTCAATATGTATAAGTGAATCACATAGCTGTCAGTTGTCTTAGAACTTCTTACAGAAGGTGTTAGTTATGACATGCTTCATGCTAAAAGCTAAAAAACTTTTAGCATTTTTCTTTTCAGTGTCTGGAATTGACACAATGTAAGAGAGACTGCTCAGGCCAAAGGTATTTGCTCTCTTTTATTTTAGAGCAAAGTTTTATTCGTATATGTCCGTGAAAATAGAAATTTTCCAGGGTCTGGTTAGCAGCTGGCTTCCAGCCTGAACTACTGCCTTGGTGTGTTTGAATGTCCATCCAGAGGATTGTTGTTACCTGCCTCTCCATGGCCATCTTCGGTTTTACCACATCAAAACTTGTAGTCACATAAGCCAGCCACGCATTTTAATAGCATCCACTGTTTCAGTCACAGTCCACCAGCAAAAACTTGTTGGGGGAAATCGCACTAATTTTTCTTTTTCAGGTAGGTTCGGATCTAACATTTTAGTAACTGGTGGAGTAATGTTTATAACTTGTTTTGCACATTCCAGCTGAATAAAAAATTCTGCTTGTACTCTCACTCTCTCACTTAAGAGCACCTTCAAAGCGATGGGGGAAAAATAATTGGCAGTAGTTCTTAAACTAAATAAGACTGCAGAATGCATATTTCACCTCTAAGTTAATTTTCTGTTCTGAGCACTGCTGAACTGTGAATACTGGAGTGAATATAATTGACTCATAATAATTCTTGCTTATTACTTCACCTTGTCTAACAGCATGGAGCACATTTGAGCGCTCCTTTTGAGCCTGGGGTTGAATCAAAGGGAGAATAGTTTTTCACTTAACCAAATGGAGACAGTCAGCAGTGTTTATCACCTGTTCCTTTTCAGTGCTAGAAAAGGCAATGCTAGAATAGTAAGCCTTTGAAAGAGATGCCTTGCAATAAATAAATGCTTTCATCAACTAGTCAAGGTGGTTTTTCTCTATATATTTTGACCCCAAGAACCCTGGAATCTTCTTAAAATAGCTCTTGGAGACAGACAGCTAAAATTATATCTGTACATAATTCTTTAAATTAGAAGTCTCAACAGTTACCTGAATTAGACCTTGATCCACAGCAGACTGCAGTCTCAGAGAAAACTTAAAATATGCCACATGCCTGGAACTGTCTGTTTTTCCAGAGATCTTTGGGAAGATCTGGTTTGGGAAGTTTGAGAGCTCTGAAAATGGGGGACCTGGAGTAATATATTTTATGTACTAGGAAAGTTACAACTAGTAATTCTAAGGGCTTTGTGGGTCTCACCCGTGTCTTAATCCCCAGAGCCCAGAGTTTATAGATCCATCTCTGACCGCACAGCAGGGCCATCTTCAGAACTCTTTTTTTTATTTTCTAAAAAATATTTATTTGGCTGTCCTGGATCTTAGTTGTGGCATGCAGGAGCTTTAGTTGCGGCATGTGGGATCTAGTTTCCTGATTGGGGATCGAACCCAGGCCCCCTGCATTGGGAGCGAGGAGTCTTAGCCCCTGAGCCACTAGTGAAGTCCTATCTTCAGAACTTCCATGCCCATTCAGGAGCCCATGAGGCAGTGGTGCAGAAAGGCAAAGCCTTTCCCTTTGGAGACAGTGTGCTCAGAGCCAGCTTCTAGGAACCACTGCCTTAGACTAAGGACTCAGAGGGCAAAGGACAGGACTAATGTTAGTCAAGACGGCCGTCGCCACCAAAACATACAAAGTGAAAAAGGACTTGTAGATTTTTAAATTTTTTTGCCTCTTCTCATCAAGAATGCATAAAATAAGGGTGAAATTTACAGCTTCACTCTTAAATATCCTTAAATGCACGAGGACCCTTTGACCGTCTTCAAAATATAATTCTCTGAAAATCTCTATAGTCATAGACAAAATAGTTCATGCCGAAGTTGTCAGAATATTTTTGGATGGTCCCCAAATAACCCTTGCTTATATAACTTAGTTAAATGAGTTGTCCCATTTCCCTGTGTGCCCAATTATGTAGCATCACCTTAGCTCATTACTAAATTCCTCTGTGGCCGTGGCTCGCTTATACCACTGCTGTGTTCCCAAGAGAGGGCTTATTAATGCGGTGGATTGACTGACAACATAGAGAGGTTCATTGAATTCTCTGGCAAAGAGTGCTTTTTTAAGGAGTGGTGGTGGTTTAACCTTTAAACTACTTTAACTCACCAGAGACTCATCACACCTTTGGGGCCCAACCCACCTAGATTGATCGCAGTATGTGAATCTTTAGTTCAGAAAACTGCAGATATTTTTTATTCTGTTAAACCTTATTTTATATTGCCTTTAGGATCAAAAAGCCCCAGTAAACCTATTTTTTCCCCATCCCTATTTTTCCCTTAGGTCAATAGTGGGGCGCAGATTCTTTTTTATCATTGGAACTTTATACCTATATCGCTGTATCACAATGTATGTCACTACCCTCCCGGTGCCTGGAATGCATTTCCAGTGTGCTCCAAAGGTAAGTCCCTCCGAATTACCCTTTAGAGGATGGTAAGCAGTGATTGAGCACCTGCTCTCTGTTATTCGTTCTCCTAGACACATTCATATGTGTTAACTGAAATCTAACACATTTTCTGCTTTGCTTTAGATTTTGGGGTCGGGGGGAGAAGTGAAAATGTGGTAATAAAATGTATGTCTTTGTGCATAAAACTTTTATTTTCTGCTACCCGGAAGTTACTGCCAGATTATGGACTCTGCTTTTTTTGCCATCTCATTTTCTCATTCATCCAATCATTTTCAAAGTATTAAGTTCCTGTTGTATCCCAGGCAGTGTATGATAGCAATGACCAAAATGAAGTTCTCCTCCTCTGAGAATGTATATTCTTATGGAAGGATGGCAATGAATAAATAAAGTCATAATTTGTTATGACTTGTGGTGGTAGGTCAAGTAGCTGTCAGCTGGAGAACAACAAAGCTGAGTAAGGGTGAAAGGGACTCTGAGGGTAGGTACTATTTTATACAGGTGTCCCCCATGGCTCAGTGGTATAGAATCTGCCTGCTAATGCAGGAGACGTAGGTTCCATCCCTGGTTGGGAAGATCCCGGGGAGAAGGAAATGGGCACCCCCTCCAGCATTCTTGCCTGGGAAATCCCATGGACAGAGGAGCCTGGTGGGCTACAGTCCATAGGATCGCAAAGAGTCAGACATGACTGAGCAACTAAAACACAACAACACTATTTTGCAGAGTGGTCAGGAAAACTTCTTCAATAAGAAAGCTTTTAGACAACCAGGCTTAGGGAGTGAGCCATGTGGATGGGGTGAGAACTCCAGGACAAGGAAATAACCCTTGTGGTGCATTCCAGAACAGCAGGGAGACCTGTGTGGCTGAGCAGAGTTGTGAAAAGTTGAGATGATGCAGCCGCATATTTCACGGGACCTTTAGCCCATTGTAGGAACTTAAACCTTGGTGGTGACTGTGGAAGTCAGGAGAAGTCATTCCATTTGGGATATATTTTGAAGGTAGAGCAAACAGGATATTCTAATAAGTTGGACATGGGTTTAAGAGAAAGAAATCAAGGATGAACTCAAAGTTTTTAGTAACCGGAAAGAGAGAGTGGCCTTTTGCTCAGATTGTTGTTGTTATTCATTTGCTAAGTCGTATCTACTTCTTTGCGACCCCATGGACTGCAGCACTCCAGGCTTCCCTGTCCTTCACCATCTCCCAGAGCTTGCTCAAACTTATGTCCATTGAGTCGGTGATGCCATCCAACCATTTCATCCTCTGTCACCTGCTTCTCCTTCTACCTTCAATCTTTCCCAGCATCAGGGTCTTTTCCAACGAGTCAGCTCTTCACATCAAGTGGCCAAAGTATTGGAGCTTCAGCTTCAGCATTGGTCCTTCCAATGACTATCCAGAGTTGATTTCCTTTAGGATGGACTGGTTTGATCTGTTTACAGTCCAAGAGAATCTCAAGAGTTTTCTCCAACACCACAGTTCAAAAGCATCAATTCTTTCCCACTCAGCCTTCTTTATGCTCCAACTCTCACATCTGTACCTGACTACTAAAAAACCATAGTTTTGACTATATAGACCTTTGTCGACAAAGTGATGTCTCTGCTTTTTAATACACTGTCTAGGTTTGTAATAACTTTCCTTCCAAGGAGCAAGTGTGTTTTAATTTCATTGCTGTAGTCACTGTCTGCAGTGATTTTGGAGCCCAAGAAAGTAAAATCTGTCACTGCTTCCACTTTTTCTGCTTCTGTTTGTCATGAAGTGATGGGACCAGATGCCATGGTCTTAGTTTTTCGAATGTTGAATTTTAAGGCAGCTTTTTCATTCTCCTCTTTCACCCTCAGCAAGAGGCTCTTTAATCCCTTTTCACTTTCTGCCATTGGACTATTATCATCTGTGTATCTGAGGTTGTTGATATTTCTCCCAGCAGTCTTGATTCTAGCTTGTGATTCATCCAGCCTGGCATTCACATAATGTGCTTTGCATATAAGTTAAATAAGTAGGGTGACAATATACAGCCTGACATACTCCTTTCCCAATTTTGAATGAAGCTGTCCATTGTTTCATGTCCGGTTCTAACTGTTGCTTCTTGATCATCATACAGGTTTCTCAGGAAAGAGACAAGATAGGTAAGGTGGTCTGGTATTTCCATATCTTTAAGAATTTTCCACAGTTTGTTTTGATCCACACAATCAAAAGCTTTATCGTAGTCAATGAAGCAGAAGTGGATGTTTTTCTGGAATTCCCTTGCTTTCTCTGTGATCAAACAAATGTTGGCAATTTGATCTCTGGTTCCTCTGCCTTTTCTTTCTAAACCCAGTTTGTATTTCTGGAAGTTCTTGGTTCACGTACTGCTGAAGCCTAGCTTGGAGGATTTTTACCATTACATTGCTAGTGTGTGGAATGAGTGCAATTGTATGGTAGTTTAAACACTCTTTGCCATTGCCTTTCTTCGAGATTGGCATGAAAACTGACCTTTCCCAGTCCTGTGCCACTGCTCAGTTTTCCAGATTTGCTGACACATCGAGTGCAGCACTTTAACAGCATCATCTTTTAGTATTTTAAATAGCTCAAATGGAATTCCGTCATGTCCACCAGCTTTGTTCGTAGTAATGCTTCCTAAGGCCCACTTGACTTCACGCTCCAGGATGTTTGGCTCTAGGTTAGTGAATCACACCATTGTGGTTATCTGGGTCATTAAGATGTTTATTGTATAGCTCCTCTGTGTATTCTTGCCACCTTTCCTTAATCTCTTCTGCTTCTGTTAGGTCCTTACCATGTCTGATCTTTATTGCGCCTACCCTTGCATTAAATGTTCCTTTGTTATCTCCAGTTTTCATAAAGAGATCTCTAGTCTTTCCCATTCTATTGTTTTCCTCTATTTCTTTGCATTGTTCATTGAAGAAAGCCTTCTTATCGCTCCTTGCTATTCTCTGGAACTTTGCATTCAGTTGGGTATGTCTTTCCCTTTCTCCCTTACCTTTTGCTTCTCTTCTTTCCTCAGCTATTTTTAAATTCTCAGACAACCACTTTGCCTTCTTACATTTCTTTTTCTCTGGGATAGTTTTGGTCACCGCCTCCTATACAGTGTTACAAATGTCTGTCCATAGTTCTTCAGGCATTCTGTCTACCAGATCTAGTCCCTCGAATCTATTTGTCACCTCCACTGTATAATAATAAGGGATTTGATTTAGGTCCTACCTGAATGGCCTGGTGGTTTTCCCTACTTTCTTCCATTTAACTCTGAATTTTGCAATAAGGAACCGATGATCTGAGCCACAGTCAGCTCTAGGTCTTGTTTTTGCTGACTGTGTAGAGCTTCTCCATCTTTGGCTGCAAAGAATATAATCAGTCTGATATCTATATTTACCATCTGGTGATGTCCATGTGGAGAGTCATCTCTTGTGTTGTTGGACAAAGGTGTTTGTTATGACTAGTGTGTTATTCTCTTGACAGAACTCTGTTAGCCTTTGCCCTGCTTCATTTCGTACTCCAAGGCCAAACTTGCTTGTTACTCCAAGTATCTCTTTACTTTCTACTTTTGCATTCCAATCCCCTGTGATGAAAAGGACATATATTTTTTTGGTGTTAGTGCTAGAAGGTCTTGTAGGTCTTCATAGAACCATTCAGCTTTAGCTTTGGCCTCAGTGGTTGGGGCATAGACTTGGATTACTGTTACGTTGAATGATTTGCCTTGGAAATGATCGGAGATCATTCTGTTATTTTTGAGACTGCACCCAAGTACTGCATTGTGGACTCTTCTGTTCACTAAGAGGGCAGCTCCATTTCTTCTGCGGATTCTTGCCCACAGTAGTAGATATAATGGTCATCTGAATTAAATTCACCCATTTACTGAGACAGAGTGTGAGAATGGATACTGAGACTATTGTAAGCAGGATTTATAGTTTCTCCAGGTAGAGTCATTTCTCACGAGAGCTGTTAATCATCTTAGACTCCAGTGTGCCCTGGTTTATAAAAAAGGAAACGTGCAAATCATGTGCTTTCTGGGCAAGGGAGTAAAGCCTAACATTTTTTACTGAACACTAAGCAGATGTCCAAGGTGGAGAGAAAAAATAGAGTTGTTCTAAAGAAGTCAACAGTCTCCTTCACCAAATATAGATGTGGTTTGAGAAGCTCTAATTTTCTAAAACCATCAAGGCAGAAAGTGTGTGTAATTAAAACAGTGTACATATTGAATTAAACATTGGCTGATTTTTAGTGAAACTAATTTAAGGCATGGGAGAAGTTCAGAGGCATAATAAATACTTCTAAGGGGTTATTGTGGTGGGTTAAATGAGGAAATGGCCACAGGAGAGAAGGCAGGCCCATCCTAGTAAAAGGTGTGATTTACAGGGATGAATTGCTATGTTTACAGAAAGAAGTAAATTAAAGATTATCTTCTATGGAAAACATACAATTTTCAGAAGCCACAAGAGCAAATGTTACTGCTGAGTAACTGAGGTGCAAAGACTTGCAAGGAAGCTTTAGGGACATCCTTGCCAATCAGCCCCTGTGTTCAATTGTCAAGACCCAGAACCTCTTTCTGAAGCATCAGCAGGGTTTGGGTGCCTAGATTGTGGCTCAGTAAAGCAAACACACATCAGTTTGTTTGACTAGGGATGACGTGGTTTGACAGAACAGGGAGCAGAATTGCATTTTAAATGTAGTCCAGCCTCTGGCTTCCAGCGCTCCTTAGATTTGTGGTTACAAAACTGTTAGATAATATACCTGTCTCCTTTGCTGCTGACTCTATAGAATGCCCTTAGTGACTGAGAGCAATGACGGAACTGTGTGTTCTGAAACCACTTGCCCTGGAAGGATGTCTGACCGGTCACTGATGCCTGACGTCACCTGTTACTCACTGGGTGTGATCACAGAAGCCACTGCAGTGAAAGGCCCTCAGTAGAATCGTTGGCTTGCAGTCTTCTGGTTGCCTTCCTTCCTTCTCCATCCTAGGGTTTAAGTCCTTAGGTTATGATTTGCTTCATCCCACCCACCCAAGCTTTGGTTTGCAGGCACAACATCTGAGTTCTGACAGTTTTGTTTAGATGGATGTTGGCCTAGTTATTAGGACTGGCATGAAATGCTTTAGGTTTTCAAATCCCTTTTTCCACAGGAATGTTGGGCTGGCACAGTTACTTTCCTTTTCCTGAGAAAACTGCCCTCTCATCCTTGCTGTATCAGAGGACCTCTTCTCCTCTAAATTGAAGGGAATGTATGGATGGAAAGGTTTCTGGTTTGGCAGCAGCCAAGTTGATCTCTTTTGTACATAAGTTATTTTTGTGGGAAATGGTGTGTGGAGGTCACAGGTGGAGGAACCCTTGAGAACACTGAGTTCTGTCTGTTTTGGCTATTGTGATCAATACTTCTCTATTTTCTTACATCTTCAACTCTATATTCAGAAATAGCATAGGATGGTATAAAAAATGAGGAAATTTAAGAGGAACTAGAATTTAAGTGGTGTATGCTGGAGGTCCCAATGAAATAGATCTAGGGCTTCCCTGGTGACTCAGAAGGTAAAGAATCCGCCTGCAATGCAGGAGGCCTAGGTTCGATCCCTAGGTCGGGAAGATCCCCTGGAGGAGGGAATGGCTACTGACTCCAGGATTCTTGCCTGGAGAATCCCGTGGACAGAGGAGCCTGGCAGGCTACAGTCCACGGGGTCACACAGGATCGAACATGATTGAAGCGACTGAGGATGCACACACACAGGAAATAATCCATTAATCTCAGCTCTGTTACCCGCCCCTTCCCCAGTTTTCTGTCCACCCTCTTTTTATACTTCCTTTCTTGAAGTTCTATTTGGCATTTATGCTGAACGTGTTCTGACGTCTAAGATAGCAGTGACAGGACTGAGAGATTACGAACTGAGAAAGTACAGGAGGAGCAGAAGAGAGCCCTTGCTCTGTCCTATGAACTGCTATTGCAAATCTCCATACCTGAACACTGCTGGAAGGGAGCGGGGTGGAGAGAATGGGTGGTGGTAGTATTTTTGCTCCTGGTTTGGTTATACCTTTGGATTAAGTGTTTTTGCACTTAGAAAATCCAAGCGTTGAGTTGGGGTGGGTGAGTGGATTAAAAAAAAATTATTATGGTTTTGAAGTGAAGAATAATGTGTTCTTAAAACTGAGAACACAATGGTCGGGTGGAGTGTACGTACCTTTTTATTTGATCTCAGTGTTGACAGTTCGTACCAACCGCACAACCAGAAATTCCTGAAGGTCCACCTCAGATCTGATAAAGCGCATGCTGGATTCCATCCTGCACATCAAGGGCTTTCACAGCATTTCATGTGGTTTGCAGTGAGTCCTGCAGCTCTGTCAACAGTCCTTCTCTTCCCCGGGTACGCATCCTTTGAAAAGCGAGAAAGTAGTGAAAGTGTTAGTAATTCAAGCGTGTCCGACTCTTTGGGACCCCATGGACTGTAGCCCACCAGGCTCCTCTGTCTATGGGATTCTCCAGGCAAGAGTACTGGAGTGGGTTGCCATGCTCTTCACCAGCAGATCTTCCCAACCCAGGGATTGAACCTGTGTCTCTCATGTCTCCTGCATTGGCAGGCAGGTTCTTTACCACTAGTGCCCCCTGGGAATCCCTGTGGATCCTTTACTGCCTTCTAGATCTATCTTTTCAAGGCAGGGTCACCTGTTACTTACATTTTTGTTTTAAGGACTGTCAACTCATTGAAACCTGTATGTTCTCTCGGATTTGCCTCCTGGGCTTGGCCTGAGCCAACTTTGGAAGGAGGTTAAGTTTCCTTGAAACCAGTTTCTTACCTTGACCTCTAATCCTATTTCCCATCATCTTGTGCTACAGAACCCTACACTTAACTGTCACCTCAGCATAGTGTGTTTGGCTTTTTACAGGGGTCATCTGAATACCAGACATGTTTCCAGATCCATAAGATACTTTTCATTGGAAAATTTTTGGACAAAGATTCCTGCCCCTGTTCCTATGGTACTGAACAGGATGGTTTTCCACCTGCTTTGGAGACTGGACTGTCTTCTTACCCATCTGTATACATCTTACCCTCTTTCACCATTGCATGTCTACTTGGTGCAGTGGTGAAAGAGGGTAAGATGTGTACAGATGGGTAAAAAGACAGTACCTGTCTACGCTGCCAAAGACTTGAACCACCACTGTGATCGGCCTGGCTACGTTTCAGGGGCCAGTTGCCTAGAAGGATTGTCACTGAGTGTGAAGGGCAGCATGTCGCATAGCTGTGCGCACAGGCCCCAAGCGAATAGTCATTGATGGTCTTTCTGTATTTCTCTTCTCGTGTCTACTCTTACTTTGTTTTATTTCTGAGTATCATTCTTTGCTTTTCTAAACCTATTCAGTTGATATTAGGCTGATCCGAAGTCTTCCACCCGGTGGCCCAGCATTTCAGTATTCCATTTTCTTATGTATTCCCACTCAGTCCACTGTTCCTTCCCGTATACCTAAGGTTTGGGTTTTGTTGTTGTTTTTTAGTACAATTTTTAAAGGTTACACTCCACTTACAGTTATTATGAAATATTGGTTGTATTCCTTGTGTTGTACAATACATCCTTGAGACTTTTTTTTAAATTGGAAGATAATTGCTTTACAATGTTATGTTGATTTCTGCCATACAACAATGGGGATCCGTCAAAATTGTATATAAACCCCCTCCGTCTGGAACCTCCCTCCCCTCTCTCGTCCCACCCGTCTAGGTCATCACAGATCACCAGGCTGCTCTCCCTGTGTTATAGAGCAGCTTCCCACTACTTTCTCAGTTCACCCTATCCTCTCCTTGCCTCGCTGTGTCTGCAAGTCCGTCCATAAAACCTGTAACCCTGGGCAATCGAGGGGCAAGAAGTCATCACTTGTGCTCCACCGAAAGATGAAAGTTGATGGGTCTAAACCTTTGGGTTGACGATGGCTTATGCCCACAAGTGCATCTCCATCTCTTACACCCAGCAGTTGGTACCTCCCACGTCCCCACCCCTGTGTTGCCTGTCTCCCTGGCTCTGTCTTCTCATTGGTAACCACTAGTTTGTTCTGTATATCTGTCAGTCTGCTTCTTTTTTTGTTATATTCACTAGTTTGTTGCATTTTGTAGTAGGTTCTACATGTAAGAGAGATCTGTATGCTTAAGTTTGAATGGGTTATAAACCTTTGACTATTGTATCAAACTCCTGCCCTAGTCCAGTCTCCTGTGTCATCATGATGGCTTCTCGGGGCTTCTCCACCCTCGCCCAGGCGAGCCCTTCGCTGACCCCCTGCCACGGCACACAGATTATTGCTCTGAGAATGCTTTTCTTGATCAAGCCACTCCTTTTAAAGCAACCAGTGCATCGCTAATCCATCATTTTCAAACCTATTTAAATTATTTAACAAATTGCAGCTCTTTTAAACTGCAGATGTTTGGATCAGACATTAATACAACTATAGGCACTCCCTAGGCTGCCCACTTGACACAAGGTAGGAATACTCTGTAGAGTATTAGTAATGTGGAGGGCAGCCAAATCAAATATTAACTATTCGAAACCCCGACTTCCCCTGCAAAGAGGAAAGAGAGGAGCTTTGATCTTTTCAGTGCATAACTGTGGTGAAGTCATTGGTTATTAATATTTTTAAAAGCTTTGCCCAAGGACACACCACCACCAAGACGTATTATTAGTAACATACTGAATAATTTAAAACGTGTCACTAAAACTGGCCAATGCAATGAATAAAACCCAGTTTGAGGAGCTTCCCCCTTGGATTCTTTTTGACTTAAAAAGGAAAAAAATCACAACTGATGACCTTTGTAAATGTCACATAAATTAGGCTAACACTTGATTTATCAGCTTGTGAATTTTCTTCCTGATCTTCTTGTGTCATTCAGCTCAACGGAGACTCTCAGGCCAAAGTACAGCGGATTCTACGGCTGATCTCTGGCGGTGGATTGTCCATAACGGGATCGCACATCTTGTGTGGGGACTTCCTCTTCAGCGGCCACACAGTTGTGCTGACGCTTACTTATTTGTTCATCAAAGAATGTAAGTGATAATTCATTCCTGCTTTGTTGACTGTTGCAGTGACTGGAATCCCTAGGCCCTGAAACTGATGAGCGCTTATTCTGTTGAAATTGAGAGCCATGGAAAGAGGGGTGTGTGTGTGTATATTAAAAATCATTTCAACCAGTCATGAACACTGAAGGGTTAAGTCTTAGCCCCGGCTTCTTGCTAACATTCAGCATGCCTCCAAAATGTCTCCCTCCTTGGTTAGTACTTCTTAAGGTGTGTGCATGCTAAGTCCCTTGAGTTGTGTCCGACTTTGCAACCCTATGGACTGTAGCTCGCCAGACTCCTCTGTCTCTGGGATTTTCCAGGCAAGAATACTGGAGTGGCTTGCCATTTCCTACTCCAGGGGCTCTTCCTAACCTAGGGATCAAACCAGAGTCTCTTATAGTCTCTTGTTTTGGCAGGTGGATTCTTTACCACTAGTGCTACCAAGGTATGAAAGGCTATTTTAATGTTGGAATTAAGAGGAATCGTTGTTAAGTTTATTGCAAAAAGAATCGGTGTGCTCCAGGGCCAAATGGGAAGGACTTTTGAGTGAAATTTCCGTTTTACAGATTCATTTCATTATCCCCAATGCTTTGGTTAATGTGGAGATGAGAATGTGAAATATCTTTCCATATTTATATACTTAATTCTCATTATACAAAATTCTTGTATATTCCAATAACTTCATGGGGAGGGGGCCTAGAATAATATCTTGTTCTTTGGAAAGAGGGGTGGGGACTGTATTTGATTTTAGCTGCCAGCACATCCCCTTGTAGATTTCTGAGGCTTTGTGTAGTTGGGCCCATCCCCTTGTAGATTTCTGAGGCTTTGTGTAGTTGGGCCCATTATCTCAAAATTCTTTTCAAGTAGTGATGCTTCTTCCTCCATTTTTACCAGCTGGTCAGTATTACCCTTCATCTTCAATTGCAAGATACCCCATCCCCATGCCAGTGTTCTTTTGGAGTCTTGTCTCAATTCTGTTCACTTGCAAAGCATATCATAAGGGTCTTTGGGCAGAAAGCCGGGGAAGGAGACCTCCCTTCTGTCCCCTTTGCTCAGTTCTCTCCCTTCTTCTTTTAACCATCATCAATCCAAACAGGTTAGACCCATCAAGGTTTATCTTCCAGTGGAGCAGAGGTGAATTCTTGCCCGTAGATTGCCTGGGATATATAGGTTTTAATTCTGCTTTGAGGGCATTATGCCAAAGAGATGAGAGTCTCTGTAGTAGATGAAGTCTTTTTGTTTTTTGATGGCGATTGTATATCTTCTGAATTGTTTTCTTTCTAAATGCTACATACAAGCCTTGAGTAGGGTGAACAGTCTATTAAGTGTTGGGCCTTTGTCACACTGTCTGCCGTGAAGGCAGAGGGCCTTCGGCACCTTTCCTGTCTTCTTTATGTTCTTACACTGTTGGGGAAGTGGCAGAAGACAGGAACCTAGCTCTGTCTGGGCACCAGTATCTCCTTCAACTCCAGTCTTCTGAAATTTCTAATACCTGGTTGTTGGTTCTGAGTGGCAGGCAGAGCGATTTATGTTGTGTGTGGGGCTCATTCTAACTTCTGCTCTGGAAAGGTCCCATCTCTGTGTAAGGTCAGTCACTTTCCAGTTTAGAGGTTCATTTGGGTGGTACAATCTTCCCTCTGATCTGTACATCATAAAAGCTTATAGAAGATGAGGATGATGGCAGGGAGATGTTACAAGTTAAGAGTGAAGCTACTGTGGGTGGAAAACAAGATAATGAAGAGAAAATACCCCAGAAAACTGAGGGTCAGTTTGATAACTGAAGACGAGGTGACGTTACCAATGACAACGAGTAGACAGAGTAGTTCCTCTGTGCTGGGCACTATTCTAAGCCCTTGGTGCAGATTGGCTTATTTAATCCCTGCAGCCACCCAGGAGGGAAGCGCTGTTTTCCCCCAAAATGTTCAGAGGAAATTTAAGCATAAGGAAAGTGAGTGAATTAGCCACAGTCCACAGTTAGTAATTGAGGCTGACTTTAGCAGTTCCACTATCAGTTTTGTGGCTCTGTTTAGAATTTTTGGAAACCCAAGTCATCTGATCTGGTAGAATTGCTAAGAAATGGACAGAGGAGCCTGGTAGGCTGCAGTCCGTGGGGTTGCTAGGAGTCGGACACGACTGAGCAACTTCGCTTTCACTTTTCACTTTCACGAATTGGAGAAGGAAATGGCAACCCACTCCAGTATTCTTTCCTGGAGAATCCCAGGGACGGGGGAGCCTGGTGCGCTGCCGTCTATGGGGTTGCACAGAGTCGGACACGACTGAAGTGACTTAGCAGCAGCAGCAGCAGCAGCCTGGATGTTGGCTTATTGTTGTTCCTTTACCTCAGCACAATAGGGCAACTTCATAATTATTTCTCTACTTTAATAAAGGCAAGTGCAGTACGTAGACACGTTTCCTTCCAAAGGTATGGTTTGGGCTTGAGATCTTTAAACTTGTGTAAGTTTGCATATAGCAAGGAAAGAATTACATTCTGCTTTCTCTAAGCTTTGGTGAGAAAGAAAAGGGCAAATCTGTAACACTGGATACGAACCCAACTTTAGGATCCGCTCTGTATGTGAGCCACGTATCCCATGTTTAGGTCCGCTTCCTATGCAATTAGGGGAAACAGTCAGCTTCTAAATTATACCATGTATTGTTGTTATGAGTAAGCAGTGGATCCAGTGGTTTCTTTGAAGATTCTGCTGCTAGGGTTAGACGCATCATTTGTATATTTTTGCTTTCCCGACTTTTGATCGTTTGGGACACTCCTTGTTTGACATTCTGTTGTCATGAGTGGATTATCATCAGGACCTAGGTTCCTTCCTTATAAAGTTAGCCTGGAGAAATCCACCTAGCTCTTAGTACCAAATGTCTTACTAGTTGAGAAAACCTTTTCTTTCTTTTTCTTTTTCACCTTGCTACTACACAGAGTCCATTGTCTCTGGTAGTCATTGACAAGCAGGGATGGGATCCCACACAGAGAGTGGAGTTCATTAAGAATTGTCATCATCTCTCAGCTCAAGGTTATCCCTGGCGATAGAATGAGAGAGCAGAGAGGATTACCATTTTACCATTTCTGTTTCAAAATAGTTTGTATTAAATCTTTTATTTGGGTCCACCAGTGTTCTCAATTAATGAGCAGTGGTCCCAGTGTAGTAGCTAGAAGGGAATATATTTTTATGGGAGAGCAGTGCTAGGGTGTCTAGATATTCCCAAAGCCTGATTTTCAATTCTGTGAGTAGTAAATTGGTCATTCGGGCCACCTCCTTACTCCCCACCTACTTCAGCTTTGCTTCTTGTGTGTAAGTGTTAATCGCTCAGTCGTGTCCGACTCTTTGCAACCCCATGGACTGTAGCCCACCAGGCACCTCTGTCCATGGGATTTTGCAGGCAAGAATACTGGAATGGGTTGCCATTTCCTCTTCCAAGCGATCTTCCTGACCCAGGGACGGAACCAGGGTCTCCTGCATTGGCAGGCAGATTCTTTACTGTCTAAGCCACCAGGGAAGCCCCTCTTGTGGATAAACCAACACAAAGTAGTTCTGGTTTGCTCAAGCATTTTGAACTTTTAAGGTAAATAGCAGGTGACCCGTGAGGATGGGAAGGAAGCAAGGTTGGTGTGAGATTTCAGGGAAGGGTAAGGGCTGTGGTGCTGGAGAATGCATATTTAGTGAAAGCTCCAGATTTCTGCATGTTACTTCAGTTTTTAACATTCAGAGCCTAACAGAACTGTTATGGGGACTGGATCTGACCCCCCACATTACGGAAGTAAGGCTTCTCCCGGCTATAAAATTCTCAGATTCCATGAGCTATTGGCTGGAACCTAGTGGCAGGATGAAGCAAGTAAGAATTGATGAGTTGTACATTCAGAAGTAGGAAATCAGACTTTCAAATACAAATACAGGTTTATCATCTTACTGTTCCACATTGGACCTAAAGAGCAGTAGCTATTTTATTTTTTATTTGAAGCATGCCTGATTTGATGGGTCATGTAAAGTTCTAGAAATGAATCTTTTTGCTGTTCAACCATTCTTCCACACTTGAAAGTAAATATCACTATAAAAATAATCACAGTTAAATATGAAATAAATTTCAGTATTAAATTATTATCTTTGTGAGCTAATAAAGCTTTAAAATAGAAAAAAAAAACAGTTATTCAAGAGAAAGAAGACTTATTAGAAATGAGTGCTGGTTCCATTTATACCTGTGTCATTACCGCCTGTGTGGGAAGGTTGGGGGTGCAGGATCATGTTTAACCTGTGAAGGGCCTTGCTGCTGCTGCTAAGTCACTTCAGTCGTGTCTGACTCTGTACGACCCCATAGACGACAGCCCACCAGGCTCCCCCATCCCTGGGATTCTCCAGGCAAGAACACTGGAGTGGGTTGCCATTTCCTTCTCCAATGCATGAAAGTGAAAAGTGAAAGTGAAGTCGCTCAGTCGTGTCTGACTCTTAGCGACCCCATGGACTGTAGCCTTCTAGGCTCCTCCATCCATGGGATTTTCCAGGCAAGAGTACTGGAGTGGGGTGCCATTGTCTTCTCCGGTGATGGGCGTTAGTTCTCTCTTAAAGCTGATCAGTGTCATGAACTTAGTGGCCTCACTAGGTAAGGTCAAACCCGTAAGTGAGTTAGCAAGAATCCTAAGCTTTTACTTTGCTGCTGTTGTTCAGTCACTAAGTCATGTCTGACACTTTTGCAACCCCATGGACTGTAACCCACCAGGCTCCTCTGTCCATGAGATTTCCCAGGCAAGAATGCTGGAGTGGGTTTCCATTTTCTTCTCCAGAAGCCACATCTTCTTCATTGCGGTGGATTCTTTACCACTGAGCCACCTGGGAAGCCCAAGCTTTGTATAGGGACTGTCCTGTAGTTGCTATTGGCAGTAACAGTATAAAATTGCTAAGAATCAAAATATTGCTAGGCACAAATGCCATTTTTCTCTCCCTGCAGAAATGAAAATAAGTTTATATGTAAGAATGAAAATCACTCTTGCTTTGTCATCCCTTGTTTTCATAGACAATACCTTTTTCTTTTGACTTCTACCCTTTTTCTTTCCAGTGGGGTCCCTACAGGAGCCAGTGTGAGCCAATGCCAACCTAATGTGAAATAATTCTGTTCTCTTCCTTATTACTAACCTGCGTGAGCAAAACCTAGAGCAGTGTTAGCAGCCTGAGCAGGGAAATGACTATTAGACCTGCTACCAGCAGCCTCCCCTGCCCCCCTGACCCTCAACCTGAGCAAATCCTGGGCGGTTCACAGTGACTCATAATTTTGGGTTATCCATTTTCTCCGCCAGTGACTTCTTGGCCTTAGAAAGACTTCTCGCAGGTCTTTAGGGTAGACTGTCGTCATTCAGTTCATCTCGGGGAATGCTTCTTACCTCTGCCACTTTTCTGCTGTCCAGATTCGCCTCGCCACTTCTGGTGGTATCACTTAATCTGCTGGCTGCTGAGCGCTGCCGGAATCATCTGCATTCTGGTAGCACATGAACACTATACCGTCGACGTGATCGTTGCCTATTACATCACAACTCGGCTCTTCTGGTGGTACCATTCCATGGCCAACGAAAAGGTAAGAGCCTTGAAATTATCCTTGGATAAGTTCTTTAAAGGCAGGGGACCCCCTTTTCACACAGCGGGGATTTCATGTAGCTTAATGGGAATAACTGGAGAAGAAAATGGCAATCCACTCCAGCACTCTTGCCTGGAAAATCCCATGGACGGAGAAGCCTGATAGGCTACAGTCTATGGGGTCGCAAAGGGTCAGACACGACTGAGCGACTTCACTTACGTATGTACTTAATGGGAATAGCTGCTGTTGCCACCTAAATGGGTGGTTGAGGTCAGGTGACTTATAGGGATGACTGCCTCTTAAAGAATGCCACAAATATAAATGACAGTTAAGGGTAAAATGCTGTGTAATTATAAAGCACAGTGTTTTACTCATCAGGTAATGTATAGGAGAATTAAAATTGAGTAAAAATTTAGGAGCCTTCTCTGTAGAGGCTTTGTTGTGCAGCTAGGTGAGACAGTGCTTGCACTCGGAGAACTTATTTTAAGGAAGACACCAACTCTTTTAAAGTCAGGCAAAAATGAGTAACTAATGAATAACTGGACTTTGTACATCTTTCAGTGGTACTATGCTCTCTGACTTCCTTTCTTATCCTTCCTTCCTTATTTCTGCTGCCTCTTGTTCCCATATGACTCTCTTTTTCTTCTCCCATTCATTCTCAAAGAGGTGGCTCAGATGTCATCTCTTCTGAGAAGCCTTGCCTATCTCCTGCTCTCTGCCTCTAGTCTCAAGACAGAATGATCCCTTCACCGTGTCTTCCTAGCCTTAGTGTATGTCCTTGGTGTTAACAGGGTTAGTCTGCGTGCCATGACTTACTTATCTGGGGATGTGAGAAAAAAAGTGAAAGTGTTAGTCACTCACTTGTGTCTGACTCTGCGATTCTATGGACTATAGCCTGCCAGGCTTCTCTGTCCATGGGATTTTCCAGGCAAGAATACTGGAGTGGGTTGTCATTCCCTTCTCCAGGGAATCTTCCCAACCCAGGGATTGAACCTGGGTCTCCTGCTTTGCAGGCAGACTCCTTACTGTTTTAGCCTCCAGCGAAGCCCACTTATCTTGGGATAGTCTGATTATTGTCCGATACCATATTTTCCATATTGTCTGATGCTTACAGTGTTATGAGAATTTGTGAACAATGAAATATGCTATTCCCTATGGATCTAACTCCAGTTCTCGTTAGTGTTGTGCCCACTAATAAATGCCCTTTCTATGGATTACTTCATTTGTCCTTGTGGCTCTGTTTCCTACTTACATCTTCCTTCTTCCGGTCCCATCTAGATACCTACTAACGCCACTGAACCGGAATCTTCATCTTTCCCCTTAAAGTCTGTCAGCCTTATGAGCTCTCCTTTCACTCTTCCGTCTTCCTTGAGCCATAGATCTGACCACTCACACATCCTGAAAATTTTTCCTCCTGGAGATCTCTCACATCCATTCCTGAGTCTCCATTTCTTCCTGGAATCACAGGCAGATTTGCCTGAGCCACAAAGAGGGGAGGGTGGAGCCAGAGTCTTGTCAGAGTTGATGCATGCGTGCTAAGTCGCTGCAGTTTTGTCCAACTCTTTGCGACCCCATGGACTGTAGCCTGGCAGGCTCCTCTGTCCATGGGGGTTCTCCAGGCAAGAATACTGGAGCAGCTTGCCATGCCCTTCTCCAGGGGATCTTCCCAACCTAGGGATTGAACCTGTGTTTCTTATGTCTCCTTCATTGGCAGGCGGGTTCTTTATCACTAGCGCCCCCTGGAAAGCCCTATCAGAGTTGGGGAAAGGAGCAACAACGACTGTTGGCTTGTGATCCAGATTCTGCTGGTTTCCCTGTTCAGTTAATGCAAATGACAGTTTAATTAAGAAGCAAAGTAGGATGCAAATCGTGAAAAATATGTCTTGTTTTCCTGTTCTTTACCTTTTACAGAACTTGAAGGTGTCTTCACAGACTAATTTCTTGTCTCGAGCGTGGTGGTTCCCCATCTTTTATTTTTTTGAGAAAAACGTACAAGGCTCGATCCCTTGCTGCTTCTCCTGGCCTCTGTCCTGGCCTCCTGGCTGCTTCAAATCATCTTGCAAGAAGTACTCACGGGTTCAGAAGATTGGCGAAGATAATGAGAAATCTACCTGAGGAGCAGAGCAGAGGCATCGGCTCTTACACCAAAAGAGTTATCGCTGTAACCAAAGGTATAGTTTTGATTTTTATTTTAGGAAAACTGATCACTAAAGGAAGAAGCGGACCAAGTTTTGTGCAAGTGATTAGAAAGATGAACGAAGTATTACCCTTTGACTGGTTTTTTTTTTTTTAATTCATCCTGAGAAAGTTAAAATTCTCCTTCGGCTCTTCATTCATTGGTGACAAGCCCTCCAACGGGGATTTTACTAATGAGCTTGTTAAAGAGGTGCCAAAGAACATGCTACTCCTTCCTTATTCTTTCTCCAGGAAAGCTCTCTACTTCAGAATTTTTTCAGGATTTTTTTTTTTCCTCCAAGGTCAAAAGAATTTGTTAAAATTTTAAATAAATAAAGATATCTGGATATAGACAGCTACTGTGTAAATAAAATCTCCAAATGTTGAGAGTGGTTTTTAGCGTTCGGCTTCGCAGCCGTGGGTTGTGAGTGACCTTTGGGTGAACCTTGCTTCTGCCCTACCTCAGGGGAGGTCAGGGTCAGGTCTGGGAATATGTGCTGCTGCTACCAGCCAATGTACTATGTGTCACTTTCACTTTATTTTTTTTTTTAACTGATAATTTTATAACTTAAAAAGTGAACTAAGTCAATAGAGAAGTATTTGAGACACCCCACAGATTTCACATGTGTGTAAATATTTCGAGATCCCTATGACAGGTTTAGAGGAGACATGGTGCTGTGTATGCGAATGAGGGGGGCTTCTGTTCTCCACTTGGTAAATTCACACCTGTACCCCCCAAGGCAGCCAACAGTGTAGCACAGGCTGAACATACATGCGTGTGTAAACTGACACTCCTGCCCTGTGGGGAACAAGCCTGTGTTTTTCTGCCAGGTCACACACACCCTGGCTGAGATCTGTCATGGAGCTGTGAATTGGAACTCAGAAATCCAATTGGTCACATGTCACTGAAAACCATTTCTTCCTAGTTCCACTGTGCTTTGTGGAAAAACCAAGATGGGGTCCAAAAGTTGATCTCATCCTTGCCTTTTAGCAAGAGACTCGTTTCTTATGTACTGGTCCTAAGGACACATACCACAGTTGAGCAATTTTACTTTGACCCTGAAATGATGCCACGGTGCTGCACTGTAATCTGCGGTTGGAATGGGTGCGTTAGGTGGTGACGGCTCCTCAGTAAAGGGGGTAGCTGTTTCTCAAGTTCTTTCAGGTGATGTTAAAAAAAAAAAAAAAAGATGGATTTTTAAAAAATCCGGCCAGATTTAGTGCATTGTTTAATGCTGTTGAATCTTTTGGATAATTCTTGGCTTGATTTCTTTAAACATCTAGTAATCATAGAAAAAAATTTAAGGTTACAAAATCATCAACAGTAGTCAGAGAGGGGAGAAGTCAGTATGGGTAGCAGGAGGCAGCTACATTTATATTGATGGTAAAGAACTCTCCCCACTTAGAATGGAAAACACCCCTAAGTTCGTCATTGTCGATGAGTCGGCCTCGACTCGGTACACAAAATTGAACTTTACCTTGTCTAAGAGAAGCACAAAACAATTCTGTTCAGAAGGGTCATCATCCTTTGGTGCTAAAATTCTGTGCATGTTTTCTGTATGATTCTTTCTGTAAAAGAGAAACACTAAAGGTTGAATCAGAAGGCAGAAAGACTAACTTACTTATTTAAAACACGAATTGAAACCCTATACATCCTTGGCAGGTTTTGAAATGCAAGAAGTCTTTCCAGTATTTATTAGTAAGTCAATAAGAACCATATGTACAGCTTACGTGGTGTATTTAGCTATAATTCTACATAATTTTCACTTATTTTCATTTGTTAAACATTGACGCTTGCGATAAGACAATG
Organism: Bos indicus x Bos taurus; assembly: GCF_003369695.1. Classification (NCBI taxonomy): domain Eukaryota; kingdom Metazoa; phylum Chordata; class Mammalia; order Artiodactyla; family Bovidae; genus Bos; species Bos indicus x Bos taurus. Next base: position 17,495,884 of record NC_040081.1, on the reverse strand, counting down.
TATTCTACTTGAAAATACTGATTTTAAATTTCTCCTGTCTAATTGTGAGGAAAAGTGTCTGACACAGAAGCTTGAGTTTTGTTCTCCTAACACTGATATATTCCTTGAGCCTTGAATTCAAATAAAACAACTTGATATACCTTAGAGCCTCATTCAGCTATATCTGGCATAACCCACTCTTTTTCAAATTAAGTAAGGAAAGGTGTTTAAGCTTTAAAAATCATGGTGTATTGATTATTGGACAACCTTGAAAACAGTATAAACTTTGCATTTTAATCAAGTAATCCAGTTTTTGTTTTTTTAAATGCCATCACCTTTTGAAGAACTTTAAAAACATCTATGACCCCATGTAAGGACACTGCTGCTCCCATGTATATGCCACTGCTCTTTAATAAATGCTGTGGAAGCATGTGGTATGACAGTAAGGGGAGAGGGGAATATTAGAGTTTCTAGATGGGAAAATAAGAGAAATAGCAAAACCCATTTACATTTAGGAAACCAAACTTGAGGTTCAACCCCATATGCCTCTTGGGGATATAAAACATAAACAACTATTAGTCTTACTGTGGTGATAATTTCACAATATGTACAAATAGATCATTACATTGTAAACCTAAAATTCATATGATGTTTTATGTCAATTATACCTCGATTGAAAAAAAACGTAATTATGAGCTTGCCTTTTGAAATAACATAAGATCTTATCTATTATCCTTGTTTTTGTAAGCCAGTGCTCCAGTTTGAAGCTTTTTCTGTGATGAAGTCCTTGGTGCAATATTTCTATAATATATAATTTCTACGAATGATGCCACATTTAAAAAAAAATCTTTCAAGTGAAAATGAGTTCCTTTCAGATTCTTTTTTTTTTTTTTTTTTTGAGTTCCTACATTAGCTCTGAAAATAAAGTCTTCTTACCCACTCAGTTCCACCCAAGGTAATTTGGAATTTGGTATTTAATTTCCTGGCATCTTGGGAAACGAGTTTTGCTATGGAAGGAAGGTGGTTGTGACTGAGCCGGTTGATGACAGCGCATAAGGTTCTTTGCTGTACAGCAGTGCCCTCTTGTGGAAATATGTTATATGACTTGGAACACAAACTAGACACAAGGGTATTTCCAAGGTTTTAAAGGTGTTTTAAAGTTATTATTTTTACCAGTAATCTGAAAGCATCATGCAAAAGTAATAATTTTTTTCAAAAGGAATTATTTTAAAGGCATTTTAAACCTTTTCCAAAGGGAAAATGTACTTAGGTCACAGGGGTTATAGTTCTAATATTTTATCCATCTGATCAAAGAAAATGTGCAGACCATTTTTACCTCTCACTATCACAATCATTAATGTCTCCCTTTATAACTTCCTATTCTTTGTTTACCTTGAAACACCAAGTTTGCCATCTTTCTCGTGTGTGTGTGTGTGTTTTTTTTTTTTACATGCTAGAATTCATGCAGTTACTTTTTTGAGTTAACATCTTGTCCCTTGAACATTTTGAATATTTCTCTTAAAATTCTTTTATATTGTTGACTTTGTTTTGCGCTGGAAAGCTGATTTCAAATGTTAGCCGGTCTTAACACCCTCACTCCTGTAGTGTAAGGAAGTGTGAGAAGGAATTTCTTAATAAATGAGTTTACATGTTTAAATCGGACATATTATAATTAATATGCTATATGTTGAAGGCTTTTCTATTTGTATGTATAGTCCTTTTTTAATGTCATTGTGTTGCAATAATTTAACTCCTTTGACTTACTTGCTAAAAATATTTCTTCTATTAAGAAGTGCTCTTGACTTCAATACCTAAACACTGAAAATCATGTCGAAAGGTACCCAAAGATAAGTTTTTATACAGATACACACCTTGTAAGTTCTGATTTATTTTATTACTCATTAAGATAACTATGTTGTGTTCTGAATGAATCATGAATAAGAATAGCTGTTTATTGTGGATTTATTTAAAACTGTCCTTTAAAAGAAAACGAAGAAGCTATAAGCTAATCTAATTGCCAAGTTGGAATTCATTATTTAGTTTACCTCCTATGCAATGATTGATGCTGCAAAATGTATGGTTATGTTTTGCTATATTCACAAAAGAAATATTACAAGGTTTGAGAGGTAGCTAATTGCATCTTTCGGAAATTTACTGTACTGTTTCAATGTGTTAAGTGCCTTGTTGTAAAGTAAAATTCTAAGTCTAGAATTCGTTATTTTCCTGACATATATTTTTCATTATGATATATACTGTATATTATTGTAATAGTTTTATTAAATGCTTATGTTTTAATTAAATATGTAAATTTCAGAAACTCTTTTCTCCTACCCACTGGTACCTTAATCATTGGTCTGTCGTACAGATTTGAATTCAGGTTCTTTTTTTCAAAAGAGGAAATTCTCTTAGTTTAGAAATATGTTTTCCATGCTTGTGCTTTTGTGTTTGTTGAAACATTTCAGGAGGAATTTGGGCGTGTTAACTATAGTTTGTACTTCAAAATGCCATTTTACATTTACATTTTAAGTGCCTAATTGTTAGTTAAAACTAATTTATTTTCTATTCTATAAAAGAATGTGTCTACTTGGTTTCTAATCTCTTTGGCTTTGCTTAAAAAAAAAAAAAAAAAGCAAGAGCCTATACTTTGTATTTACCCAATAAACCACCATGACATCAACAGTCTTTTCAAAATTAGTATTATGGGTTTTCTTCAATTAAAACAGATTATTGCTTTCTTTAAATGTTTGTAAAAATTATTTAGTTTTAAGTAGTTATTAAAACCACAGGAGGGTTATTTTCTTCAAGCACTATTTTTTAAATAAGCTGATAACATCATACTAATTAAACTGGGGTGTGTTATTTTCCTGCCCTTGGATTTAAGATGAGAAATAATTCACAACAGTGTAAGGTCATTCGTGGAAAGGTATAAAATCAGGTCCCTGCTCCATAATTCAGAGTCTCATTGTTCACAGAGTAAAAAATAACAAAATGATAAATCATTAATTCTTCAAGGAAAGCAGAGTCCTTTCTGTTGCTCAATTCTGAAAGAAATTATCATCCTCTTCTTTCACAAAGTGAGCCCCAAGGTAATGTCCTTAGCCAGACTTCAGTAGGCACTGCAACAGTGCTTTGCTATAAGTTGTTTTAGGCCCCCTGATAAAAGATGAAGGCATGACCTTCAAAGGACCTCAGTGGGATGAGGGGACAAGGGTAAGATAATATGGTTCAAAGATCAAATTGTTGGATAATTCAGGTTTCTTTGGATTATCTGGAAATGATAGAGTGAGTCTAAATCACAGTAGTCTATTCATCACCTCCACCCCAGTTTTGGATGAAAAACTTGTTCCATCCTTCTGTTTGAAATATTGGCTTGCTGATTTTGCTGGCCAGAGCCTCAAAGATTGCCTTTTTTATCAAGAATGCATGATACAAGGAACTAACGTGCTGTTTGACAAACCTTGACACCTAACTTTTCCCTTTCCTTAAAAAAAATTTTTTTTGTTTTGTTTTTGGCTGCACTGGATCTTCGTTGCTGTACGTGGCTTTCTCTGGTTGCAGAGAGCAGAGGCTACTCTCTAGTTTTGGCACCCAAGCCTCTGATTGCGGTGTGGCTTCTCCTCTTGCTCAGCACGAGCTCTAGAGTGAGGACTCAGTTGTGGCCCATGGGCCCAGTTGCCCCAGGGCATGTGGGATCTTCCTGGACCAGGGATCGAACCCATGTCCCCTGCATTGGCAGGAGGATTCTCAACCACTGGACCACCAGAGAAGTCCTGACATTTCATTTTCTTCTAATAAAATATATAAGACTATCAGAAGCATAGTACTAGATTACTCACCAAATAATGAGTAATAATGCGTGTTAGAATAGTGGATTATGCACTGCTGTTGCTACTGCTGCTAAGTCACTTCAGTCGTGTCCGATTCTGTGCGATCCCATAGACGGCAGCCCACCAGGCTCCCCTGTCCCTGGGATTCTCCAGGCAAGAACACTGGAGTGGGTTGCCTTGTCCTTCTCCAATGTGTGAAAGTGAAAAGTGAAAGTGAAGTCGCTCAGTCGTGTCCGACTCTTCGAGACCCCATGGACTGCAGCCCACCAGGCTGCTCCGCCCATGGGATTTTCCAGGCAAGAGTGCTGGAGTAAGGTGCCATCACCTTCTCTGGGATTATGCACTACTGTGTGGCTAGAGCATATTTAATTTATATGTGGCAGATGTACAATGAGCCATCTCATTTTACAGTTTTTATGCTTGACATACATTCTTGAATCTTTACAAAATCCCACAAGGTAGACAAGGAAAGAGTTGGTGACCTCGTTTTGTGAGATGAAAGAGCTAAGAAGTGTTACAGCTGGAACCTGAATCTTGTTTTCTCTGGTTTTCTGCCTCCCTGTGATAATTACTATGGTTACCATCACTGTTCAGAGGTTTTGTTTTTGTAGTTGTTGTTGCTTGTTTTTGGAGAAGTTTATTCTCTTATCGACCAATTCGTTTGTTGAGAGGGAAACTGATCCTTGGAACAAGTTCTTTGTCCAATGCTGCTGATTTTTTCTTATAGTTGGGATTTACTACATTTCAGAGGGGGAGAAAAGTCAACTCTTCTCCTGCAAAATGGCCTTGAAAATAAATAAATCTCTGGGTTTGAGCTTACAAATTTGTTACAATAAAACAAAGTTATTACAAGTATCCCTTATAGGATGCTAAAGCTAAATCACTTCAGTTGTGTCCAACTCTGCGATCCCATGGACTATAGCCTACCAGGCTCCTCTGTCCATGGGATTCTCCAGGCAAGAATTTTGGAGTGTGTTGCCATTTCCTCCAATAGTACATAATTACTGTCATGCACCTTAGCCTTACACAGGTTGGGGTGGTGGTGGTTGGGGAGTGAATAGGTTTTATCTCTAAATGTGACTCTCAGGGATTAGTCTCGAGGGGAAATCAAAAGGAGGAAGAGATACATTGACCTGCTTTCAAAGGACGGCAAAGCTCTGAGGAAATGGAACTGAGTCTTGGGACACATCGTGGTCTGGGTTGATTCTGGGCTCCCCAAAGGACCAAAGTGAAGCCATAGGATTGTTTGGCCCTAGTGTGAACTGGTGAGTTCTCTGTACTAAAAATCTGTCCAACACATGTGCTTGCATCCGACCAAGTGTCTGGGCACACTTTGCCTCAGTTCTTGTTTCCAAGAAGTTATCTTTCTCTACCTAAATTCCTTTAAGCTACCATGATCAGGCACTGCAAGTTGGTGTCCTCTTGTTTAACACCAGGCGAGTCTCATTGTGCTCCTTTTACACTTGAAGGAACTCTGACTGAGAGAGAGAAACGGGGCACACAACTGCTGATGGGCACACAACTGTCCAAGCCCGTAATTTCCCCATTGCACCAGTGGGATGGAAGAATCACCCCACATGGGAGGAATGAAGGAGGAGAAGAATGGCCTCTTGCAGAAATCTTTTGACAACCAAGTTTTGTGTTGTTGAGAGCAAAGTTGAGCAGTGCGTGACCTTGAGCTCTATAAGATGCTATGACCCACATTCTGCAAATGTCCTGTCTCCACGTTAACTCGAGTCCTTTCATCTCTGTGTTCTTTTCTTCTTTATAACCCCATGCCCTGTAACCGATGTGCAATGATAGCATCTTCCCTCTCCTTTCATCACACACCTGCCTCCGGCAGATGGCAGGAGCCCTGGGTCTGCAAGGAGACTCCCCCCAGAGCACACACCCCAGGGTCCCCAGGCACACAGCGCTTTGCAGGGAGGGAGCCATACTTTGTGAACATACTTTGTATTACATCTGGTCAATTTCCTAGTCCATGGTTTGAAGGGAATGTTTACATTTGACACCAGGGGAAAGACATTTCCCTGATGTCCTAGTCGTTTAAGCTGTTTTAACAAAATACCATAACCTGGGTAGCTTAAACAACAAACACTTCTCCTGATTCTGGAGGTTGGGAAGTCGGAGGCCACGGTGCCAGCATGGTCAGTTTCTGGTGAGGCCCATCTTCCCTGTTTCCTCTCACGTGGGACATGGCACATAGAGAGAGCTCTGATCTCTTTCTCTTCTTCTAAGGACCCTTTCATTACCCGTATGACCTCTAAACCCAATAACCTCCCAAAGACCACACCTTTGAATACAGTCCTCTAGAGGTTTTATTTCAACATGATGGATTTGTGTGTGGGGGGGGGGGGGGAGGGGGACACAAACATGTAGTCCATAACATCTGGGTTTCAAATTTGTATAAAATCAGACATTTGATTTTACACAGATACATTTTTTAAAAGCAAAGTGCACTTTTTATCAGCTCTGAAGCTCTTTGGGCCCCGAGTCTCTTCTGATCTGGGAGCCTGTTGATGAATGCAAGGCACTTGCCCGCTGCTTCAATGAGCAGCCCCTCTGTCCTGGTCAGGCTGCTCTCCTCCTGGTCTGCTGTGCTGCAGCGCCCAGTCCAGCCACGTGAGGTGCTGCCCCAGATTGTCACCTGCCTGCTGAAGAAGGCAGGGGACATGGTGGCCCTGTGTTCTCTGGGTTTGAATCTCGCTTCTTCCAGTACTGGCTGAGGTGAAGACCTGAAACACGTTGCCTAACCTCTGCGCCTCGGTTTCTTTATCTGTGGGATGGAAATCGTAACAGTCCCTGTCTCACAGAACTGGTGAAAGAAATGAAAGGGGTTGTTATAAGGGACACATTCAGTGTTAGCCAAATGCACTTAAATCTTCTGAGTACAGTAGTTCTAACTCTGAAGTTATTCGTGTATATCCAGATCTTGCTTGTCCTAAAAGTTCAGCAGAAGTCTCATCTCCTGAAAGCTTTGCCTTACTTCTCTGAATCTGAATTCCTCCCTAAAAGATACATGCAAAAAAAATTGTCAAAATGTGAGATACACCCACTGGTTTAAGATCTTAAAAGACAAGCCCTGTTAATATACCAAATTAAAGTTCCTTCAGAGAAAGAATTGTCTTAGTATTTGTCCCAGTGTCTAAGTAAGTTCTTACCACAGCAAGTATTTGTTGAATGATATTTTTCTACCTCCTAACATCATGTTGCAGATTGGAGGTAATGTACAGTAAAGCAGTTGATAGTGCCTGATTATATACGTCTATTATATATTGGGGCTTCCCTGGTGGCGCAGAGGTTAAAGCGTCTGCCTGCAATGTGGGAGACCTGGGTTCAATCCCGGGGTCAGGAATAATGCCTAATTAGAAAATAAACTTCATGGAATTTTAAAATTTTATTGGAAGTAGTTTTAGAATTTTTAAATTGCAAGAACTTAATAATTCTCTACTTAATTCAAGATACATATGTTTGTCATGCTGTACAAGCTTTTTGGATTTCAGTTGAGAACAATGTCAGGTGTTTGAGCTTATGTTCTAAAGTCCCCACATCACCTACCTTCCCCACATTTACCACACTAGATAAAAACAAGCCCCCCCCATATTTATTCCAGTATAATTTTAATAGAAGTTGGAAATAAACTAAGTATTTCTTAGCAGAGGACTGGACTACCGTTGTGACGTACCTGTAGTCTTGGTTTCGTCTCTGCCCCTTTACAGGACAGTCAAAATGATTCTATTAAAACATCAGTGTTAAATAAGAAGAGCGGTGCCATTTATGGGCAGCAGGGGGAATCTGTGTAAGCATATAAGTAATCTGAGAGGAAATGCTTCCCACTTCTAACAGAGATCCCCTCCCACTGGTAGAAGGACAAAGTGCATGAGTGTATGTGTGTATGCACTTTGTTCTATTGGTACTTTGGTCTTAGTACCAATTCTATTTCTTGGTATTTATCTTACTGAAATAACCATAGGTATATATATCACATTATTGTTCATAATAGCAAAAAAATCGAAAATAGCTCATGTTGACAATAGGCTATGGGTCAGATCAATTTTGAAATATTCCTAAACAATGAACAAGATTTTTAAAAGTCCAGAAGTCAGCAGATAATGGCCTGCAGGATAAGTCCAGCTGGTTGCCTGTTTTCTCAATGAGGTTTTACTGAAATACAACCATGACCATTTATTTATTGCCTATGGCTACTTTCCGGCTCCCACAGCACAATTGTACGGTTGTGACAGAGGCCAAATTGTCAACAAAACCAAAAATATTTACTGTTTGGTCCTTTACAGGAAATGTTGCTGAATCCTTGGGCTAGAAGAGAGTAATTAAAAATAATTTGTGGGAGAACAACATAAAAAATGTTAATGACACATATACATATTTATTTATAAAAATTAAAAATATCATAGATATATGAATTAAAAGACTGGAAGGATACATACAGAAATATAATAAATTAACCCTAGGTGGAAAAAATAAAAAGGTTATTATTTTCTCCTTTACAGTTTCTTGCATTTTCAAATTTTCTACAAAACTATGTATTGCCATTTTAAAAATCAGAGTGAAACTATCAATTTTCAAATATCTTATTTGCTGTGAGTATGTTCTTGCCTAAAGGAAAGAGTAGGTAACCTTTGAAGTGAAAGTTGCTCAGCCGTGTCCAACTCTTTGCAACCCCATGGGGGCTGTATAGTCCGTGGAATTCTCCAGCCAGAACACTGGAGTGGGCAGCCGTTCCCTTCTCCAGGGGATTTTCCCAACCCAGGAATTGAACCTAGGTTTCCCACATTGCAGGTGGATTCCTTACCCACTCATGTCCCTCCTAAAACATGATTCTACATGAGACTTAGAAACGAGGCTTCATTATTAGCCAAAGCATGCTGACTGCCATCAGGAAGTAAAAACCCTATGCTTTATTGAGGCAAAGGGCTTTACTTGACCTTGGGAATGTACTTTATTTTTTTCAGATTTTATTAACTAAACATGTTATTAATCAAGGGCCAAGTTCAAGGTCCTGATAATCTACTTAAGAGGGCGAATCTTAGGGACCAGAGGCATTTTAGAGCCTTGGATTAAGCTCCCTCATTTTACAGTGAAGAAGTCGGAAAGGTTAACAACTTGTCCACGCAGCCCATTTAGATCTAGGCAGACTCCATGCTGAGTTCTGCAAAATAAATGGAAATGAGGGAGAAGAAAGGAACAGGGATTCCAGCTTGCTTTGGCTTACATAAAAATCAAAGTCCACAGTCTGTAACCAAATGGCCAGGCTAATTAAAGTAAGGTTATGTTTATTTTGGTGATTGCAGCCATGAAATTAAAAGAAGCTTACTCCTTGGAGAAGGAAATAGCAACCCACTCCAGTACTCTTGCCTGGACAGAGGAGCCTTGTAGGCTACAGTCCATGGGGTCGCAAAGAGTCAGACATGACTGAGCAACTTGACTTCTCACTCACTCCTTGGAAGGAAAGTTATGACCAACCTAGATAGCATATTATAAAGCAGAGATATTACTTTGCTAACAAAGGTCCGTCTAGTCAAGGCTATGGTTTTTCCAGTGGTCACGTATGGATGTGAGAGTTTGACTGTGAAGAAAGCTGAGCACTGAAGAATTGATGCTTTTGAACTGTGGTGCTGGAGAATACTCTTGTGAGTCGCTTAGACTGCAAGGAGATCCAACCAGTCCATCCTAAAGGAGACCAGTCCTGGGTGTTCATTGGAAGGACTGATGCTAAGGCTGAAACTCCAATACTTTGGCCACCTCATGCAAAGAGTTGATTCATTAGAAAAGACCCTGATGCTGGGAGGGATTGGGGGCAGGAGGTGAAGGGGACGACAGAGGATGAGATGGCTGGATGGCATCACCGACTCCATGCACATGAGTTTGGGTGAACTCTAGGAGTTGGTGATGGACAGGGAGGCCTGGCATGCTGCCATTCATGGGGTCACAAAGAGTCGGACATGACTGAGCGACTGAACTGAACTGATGTTTATCTTTTAAGAGGAATGTTACTATTTAACCACTTTCTTATCTCTATTTACATACTAAAGTACTGGTCACTCTTGTTATAACTACATCCCATAACTGTTTATTGGGCATGCATTTCACAATAGGTAGATAAGTCTTCTTACTTCACCTGTGTCTTTTCTTTCCAAGATACTGGATTTCTTTTTTTTTTTTTTTAGTTTGTTTTACTGAGACAAAGTTTACCTTCCATGAAATGCACAGTTCAGTTTTGACAAATATGTAGGCCCATGGTAACCAACACTCCAATCAACACATACAACATTTCCACCTCACCCCCTGGAAAAGTGTTTCATGTCCCTTTCTCAGTCAGTCCTGCCCTCTGCCCTGGTTTATACCACCACGAGTTAGGCGTGCCTTTCTAGAACTTGTTATAAATGAGTTCTTTCAGTATGTAGACTTTTATGCCTGGCTCTTTGACTCAGAATAGTGGTTTTTTAGAATCATCATGCTCTGGGGTGTATGATACCTTATACCTTTTTACTGATAAGTAGTAGTCTATTTTGGGCTTCTCTGGTGGCTCAGATGGTAAAGCATCCACCTGCAATGCAGGAGACCCAGGTTTGATCTCTGGGCCAGGAAGATCCCTTGGAGAAGCAAATGGCTACCCAGTCCAGTATTCTTGCCCGGAGAATCCCATGGACAGAGGAGCCTGGTGGGCTACAGTCCATGGGGTTGCAGAGTCGGACACAACTGAGCAACCAAGTACCCAGTCTATTTTACAAAGAGGTGGAATCCCCATCCTCTTCTGTTGAAGGACCTCTGGACCAGTTTGGGCAGTAAACAAAAATATATGTTCCGCTCCTACTTTAAAAAGTTTTGAGAATTGGATTTTGTTACTATTGAGATTCTGCCTTCTACCAATACTTTTCAGGGTCCTCCCCTCATCTCCTCTCCAGGAAAATCATAATACATTCAACTAGAGAAGAATGATATGGGTAATATTAAAGATGGGCCAGTTTATTTATTCATCATACAAGTCTGAAAGGCTGAGTATAGAAAGTAAGTTAATATACTGGCCAGTCTCACAATCTAATTTTGGAAAAGGCAGGTGAAGTTGCAAGAGGTGAAAAAGGAAGGTAATACCACCAACCTGTAGAGTCAGGGCCCAGAGATAATTATTACCATTGCCGCTTGTACTCATTGAGCCTGAACTAAATGCTAGACATTGTGCTAATTACTTCATGTAATCCTTACACTTGATGTAGGCACATTGGTTAACCCAGTTTCCTGTAGGGCAAATGGACGCTCAGAGAACATGCATAGAAGTACCTATATACCATAAGTGGAAGTATGTATGAAGGAGTATATATGAAGCAAATCATAGGAACTTAAAGGAAATGAAGGATTTAATTTTTAAATGGCGAGTAGAGTTGTGCAACTAAATAATACAATTAGTATTTCAACTTTTCCTTTCATTAGCATTTTGCAAACTCTTCTTAAGCCGTAAGCTCTCTCTGTTCATGCTCACTGACTCTGGATGGGTATCCTGTGTAGCATTTACTTCCCAGGGAATTACAAGCCGGCTGGACAATTGTAGTTTTACAAATAGAGTAATTTAACACCTCTCTTTTAAAGATTTAACACCACTCTTGATAACAAAATAATAGTACTTAGATATTTTGGATATACTGTTACCAACAATTCTGGCTGAAATCCAGCAAGAAGGATTCCAGTGGGAAGGTGAGTAGTTTAAATGATCTTTGGGGATTCCATTTAAAAATGTTTCCCTTAATACTCCTCTCCTCTTCCTTTCCCTCTCTCCCCACCCCAAAGATCTTTTGGTATTCCTTTCCTTTACTGCTACTGATTATTATATTATTCCTCTATTTAAAATAGGATGGATGAAGTAGACAGTATTCCTTTTTCTGACAAGAAAGGCCTGAATATCATTTGGGAAAATTCATCCTTAAGAAGCACTGGATGAGCTATATGTTTCATGTTAAAATAATTTATCCATAGTATGTATTATGAACAAGGGCTCCCTTTCTGAATTAGTTTGCAAGGGCTGCCATAACAAAGTACTACAGACTTCCTCAATTTCTGGAGGCTAGAAATCTAAGAATCAAGGTGTTGGTAGGGTTGATCTCATTCTGAGTCCTTTCTCCCTGTCTTGTAGATGGCCATCTTCCTCCTGTGTTTTCACACGGTCTTCCCTCTGTGTCTGTTGCTGTCCTAATCTCTTCTTAAAAAGACACCAGTCATACTGGGTTAGGGCCCACTTACATGACCTCATTTTACTCTACCTCTTTAAAGGCCCTGTCTCCAAATACAGTCACATTCTGAGGTACTTGGGCTTAGGACGTCAATATATGAATTTCAGGTGAACACAATTCAGCCCATAATACTTCCTAGCTGCATCACAGAAGAGACTTACTTAGGAAAACAATGTGAATGCAATTATATCCTGTGTGCTGTCAGAAAAAAGGGAGGAGCCATAATTATGGAAAATTAAAGACAGACTTGGAAAGCATTACACAATTCTTAATATGCCAACCTCAGCATTTCTGGTTTGGTATCATAGCTAGAACGATACTGTCACCCCTCCTCGCACAACCTGCTTTTTATATTGTTAGCTAATTAAACCCTCCAAGCAAATTTCTGGATTAGGTCTCGTGCTTTACCTCGGCCACACGCTGAAACGCACGCTGAGCTTTCACTTTCCGCACAAAAGAGATTTTACCACTGCCTGCCGCAAGTTCTACGCGCTTTACTCCATCACCCGCCCTCCCCCGCCCTCTCACGACTATTCCCCACCCATCCTTTCCAAAGCGTTGGTCACCTACATCTACAAATTCTACACATTGCATTTCCATCACCCTGCTGTTTCTGGGTGGAAGAAAGGGTCATTTCTTTCTCCGAATCCCGATTTAGATAAAGCAGCAATCCTGTCTTTTTGCTCCAGGAGACGGGGCGAGGACCTCTCTCCCAGCTCAGGGTAAAAGTGCTAATGTTTAGGCTGAGTCATAAGAGGGGCCTATTGACCTGGCACGGTTTAAGCACGCAACTGACAATGGACACAGGAAGTCCGATAACCAATCAGAGCGTAAATATGTGCGAGAATCTTTTTTTCAGGCGTAGGTCACTGCTAAGTCCGACCCAGCGGAGGGGCGCGAGCCCAGCCGGGTCCGCAGACCTCAACAGCGCGGTTGCGAGCGCGTCCCCGTTTCAGCTCGGGCGACGCTGATTGGAGGGACAGGCGGAGGCGGTGGGTGCAGCCAATCCGGAGTGGCATCCGCGTCTCCTCCCCGCCCCTGGGCGCCCAGGGGAGTTGGCCTGGGGCCCGGCACCAGTGTCTGGGAGACTCTCGTGGGGTCTGCGGCAAGAGGCTGCGGACACCGGTGCACAGGCCATGGCCTCCCCCGGGCTTCCCCAGCCCCCCACCGAGGACGCGGCCTGGCCTCTGCGCCTCCTGCACGCGCCCCCGGGGCTGCTGCGGCTGGACCCCACGGGCGGCGCGCTGCTGCTGCTCGTCCTCGCCGCGCTGCTGGGCTGGAGCTGGCTGTGGCGGCTCCCGGAGCGGGGCATCCCCCCCGGGCCCGCGCCCTGGCCCGTGGTGGGCAACTTCGGCTTCGTGCTGCTGCCGCGTTTTCTCCGAAGGAAGAGCTGGCCGTATCGCCGAGCGAGAAACGGAGGAATGAATGCCTCGGGCCAGGGCGTGCAGTTGCTCCTGGCCGACCTGGGCCGTGTGTACGGCAACATCTTTAGCTTCTTCATCGGCCACTACCTGGTGGTGGTCCTCAACGACTTCCACAGCGTGCGGGAGGCGCTGGTGCAGCAGGCCGAGGTCTTCAGCGACCGCCCGCGGGTGCCGCTGACCTCCATCATGACCAAGGGAAAGGGTGAGCTGGGCCGCGCCTCGGGGTCACGGGCCCTGTGAACGCGCGGCTGGGGCTGCAGGTGCGCAGAGGCTGTGGGTTCTGTGCCCCTGAGGCCGCGCACCTGGCCCGCCGCGCACCTGCATCCGGAGGTGGAGGGAGGCGCTCCTTCCACTCCCGGATCCCGTCCATCCAGCTGGGATAGGCTCCATCCGCCCCAGGAGTATTCACTCCTTCCCAGAACGGGGCCTCACTCTTCAGGCTGTGTTCCCGACGAGGAACTTTGGCCTGGTTAAAAAGAGAGAGGGATATTTACACCGTTGGCCTTCTGAGTGCAAGAATTTAATGTGATTATTTTCCCATAGGATAGGAGCCAACTGACAAACCTAATACATCAGGTTCAGAGCCTCTCTGATTCCTGCTTATGGAAGTCTGAGTTGGGCAGTTTTGAGGGTTGGTAAACATCTTATCTGCTGCAGTCGAATATCACAGTTGCCCTTTATTTATCAGTGTTCCCTCTGTTGTATTGGCCGGCACGGGTCCCAGACTATTTTTCCATCTGTGCCAATCCTATCCTTAACTCAGATGTTAATTTCAATGTCTTTGCTGCAGGGAGTTTTTTTTTTTTTTTTCCTCACTTCTGCAGCAGGTAAGTTAGGCTCCCTTGTTAGAACTTGTTTAATTGCAAAAGTACTTTTCTTCGCTATCAGTCCTGAGGCTTCAGGATTTTCTAACCTTGGGCCCAAAGTTGTGTCTTCACCACTAGACTGACATCCAGGAGGACAGAGTAATTCCTCGTCCTTCCTGGCGTGCAGTAGCGCAGTAGTGTAGTGTGTGTGTGCTCAGTCGTGTCTGACTCTTGGCGACCCCATGGACTGTAGCCCACCAGGCTCCTCTGTCCCTGGAATTTTTCAGATAAGAACGCTGGAGTGGGCTGCCATTCCCTTCTCCAGGGAATCTCCTGACCCAGGGGTTGAACACCTTGTCTCTTGCATCTCCTACATTGGCAGGCAAATACTTCACCATTGTGCCACCTGGAAGTAGGAGCCAGTAACTGTTAAGTAAATGAACTGCTGCTTCCCCTTCTTGGAATGTGGCATAAAGAGATTCAGGCTTTTTAGACCCTGATTAAGCCAGATTTTTGCATCAGGATTTTAAATGAATAGTAAAGACGATCTTAATATTTTAATGTTTAAAACATTAATTTTGATATTACTGAAAAACAAATTACACATGTCATAGTCCACACCTCACCCTCTGCACGCCTTCACACAGGCTGCTGCTTCTACCTGGAATTCTCTTCCGATCTCATGGCCACCTGGAGAACTTCTGCCTGCTTTTCTTCTCTCTCTCTCTCTCTTTTTAATGAGGTGAAGTACAGATAGCATAAAATTTACCATCTTAATCATTTTTAAGCATACAGTTCAGCGTCATTAAGTCAATAACATTGTGAAAGTATCTCCGCTATCTCTAGAACCCTCTTCATCTTTCAAAACTGGAACTTCATACCCATTAAATAAACACTAAACACCCACGAAACATTAAAGTCTCTAACCTCTGGCAACCATCATTCTATTTTCCATCCTAGGTAATTTATTTAAGTGGAATCATGCAGTATTTATCTTTTTGTGACGGATACATTTCACCTCATACAATGTTTTAAGGGTCATCCATCTTGTGGCACGTGTGAGGATTTTCTTCCTTTTAAGAGTGACTGCTGTTCCATTTAACATTTGCACTGCACTTTGTTTATCCATTCCTCCTTGATGGACTATTGGGTACTTCTGTCTTTAGATTATTGTGAAAAATGCTGCTGTGAACATGGTGTATCCACAAATAACCGCTCAAAGTGCTGCTGTCAGTTCTTCTGGGTGTAAATCCAGAAATGGAATTGCTTGATCATAGGGAACTCTATGTTTAATTTTTGAGTGACTGCCATACCATTTTCCATAGCAGCTGCGCCATTTTACATTCCTACCAGCAATGGCCCACATTCCTACCCGCAACGGCCAACATTCCAGTTTCTCCACATCCTCACCAATACTTGCGCTCTGTTTCCCCATACCTGCTTCAATGTCTCCTCTCTGAGGCTGTGTTCTATGACATATTTCTCTACCCTCCCAGGCAGAGGTTCGATACTCTTTTCTCTGTGATACCACTGTTTTCAGTTAAACTCTCATCCCATTCCCTATCAGTCAATAAGTCTCATCAGTTCCTACTGCAGATACATCCATGTGCTGTATCCATTCACTTTTACCCATCTCCAGCTTATCCAAGCTACAGTCAGTTCTCATCTCTTACTGCAGAAACCTCTTAACTAGCCTGCTTGCTTCTGTCCAATCATTCATATATACAGCAATCAAAGGGATCTCTTAAAAGAAAAACAAAAAACTACGAATCAGAACAAATCATGTCACTCTGCCACTGAAACCAATTGCTTCTGACCCCGTTCTGTACCCTAAAGGGTCTGGCGTCTGTTTGCCTTTTGGACTTTATGTTTTTCTACTCATACCTTCCTTGTACATTTCAAGTACAGTGTCTGCTCTGGACACACTAAGCTGCTTCCTGGCAAGTTGGTGACTGCTTCAGGCTACTGGGTTTTGTTATCCTTGGGCCTGGAATAACTTTGTACTTGGCTGACTCTTTATCATCTCTTAAGTCAAGTGTCACCTTTCACTTCTAGTTTAGACACTGTCCAATATCATAACTGAATCTCATTCATATTTCACCAAACTCATTCATTGAACATTTTGAAAGCATTTAGCCTATTACCAACCCCACCTCCCTCCAGAACGTGACCTCTGTGAGGGTAAAGACTTAGGTCATTTTAACCACTGCACCCCCACTAATTGGCACAGAGTAAGTAGTCAAGAAATGAATGAATGCATGCACCAAGCACCTACTGCTGTACTGACCACATTGTATTGTCACTTTTGTTGCTTGTCTGTCTTTTCCTCCTGATTTTTTAAAGGTAAGAATTAGATTTTCTTTGTTGAGGTCCTTCTTGGTGGATGTATAGTTTGGTCAATAATCCATAATAAGGAAGGTGGTTTTTTTTTTAATTGGAAGATAATTGCTTTACAATTCTGTGCTGGTTTCTGCCATACATCAACATGAATCAGTCACAGGCTCCCCCTTAAACCTCCCTCCTATCTGCCCCCTCGTCCTACCCCTCTAGACTGTCACAGAGCCCTGGGCTGAGCTCCATGTGTCAGCAGCGAATCCCCACCGGCTCTGTTTTGCATATGGTAGCGTGTGTGTTTCCATGCTGCTCTCTCCATGCGTCCCCCTTCCCCCACTGTGTCCACAAGCTTGTCCTCTGTGTCTGTGTCCACTGCTGCCCTGCAGATAGGCTCATCAGCACCGTCTTTCCAGATGCCATCAGATCAGATCAGTCGCTCAGTCGTGTCCGACTCTTTGCGACCCCGTGAATCGCAGCACGCCAGGCCTCCCTGTCCATCGCCAACTCCCGGAGTTCACTGAGACTCACGTCCATCGAGTCAGTGATGCCATCCAGCCATCTCATCCTCTGTCGTTCCCTTCTCCCCCTGCCCCCAATCCCTCCCAGCATCAGAGTCTTTTCCAATGAGTCAACTCTTCACATGAGGTGGCCAAAGTACTGGAGTTTCAGCTTTAGCATCAGTCCTTCCAAAGAACACCCAGGGCTGATCTCCTTCAAAATGGACTGGTTGGATCTCCTTGCAGTCCAAGGGACTCTCAAGAGTCTTCTCCAACACCACAGTTCAAAAGCATCAATTCTTCGGTGCTCAGCTTTCTTCACAGTCCAACTCTCACATCCATACATGACCACAGGAAAAACCATAGCCTTGACTAGACGAACCTTTGTTGGCAAAGTAATGTCATATACATGCGTTAATATACAATGTTTGTCTTTCTCCTTCTGACTCACTCACTCTGTACAATAGGCTCTGTCTCTTGGAGGAATTAATACTTTAAGTGAAGCACCAAATTATCCCTGGCTCTCAAGACTTCCCTAAATAAGGAGGGATCTAATAACAAGCTGTGATCCAACTATACTTAAAAACTGCCTTATTAGATATAATAAGGTAGTTATTATACATAAATATATTGTAAGGCATTTATTATTATACATAATAAGGTAGTTATATATAATGCAGTTATTATTACATATATAAGGTAGTTGTTATATATAACAAGGCAGTTTTTAAGTATTAGTTGGATCACAGTTTGTTATTAGATCCCTCCTTATGGGGAAAGTCTTGGGTGCCCAGGATAATTTGCTGCTGCAGTGTCTGACCTAAAAGTATTAATTCCCCCAAGACACAGCTAGGACTTCTCAGGTGATGCTGCTCTGGTGTTCTGGTGGATGTATGTTGGGCAAATGTGCTGGAAGAAATTTCTGTTGCTAGTGAAGGTGATTGACAGGAGAAGGTAAAGCAAGAACCATATGTAACAAGGGAAATGCTTATGGATTTTACTTGGAATAAACAATAGGCCATCTGCACAGGAAAATGTAGATAGTCAAGGAATCTTTTAATGGAATTGTTTCAAAGGTGAAGAATAAAATGGGAGAAGGTAAATTTATCTCAAGATGACCATCAAGGGATAAAGGAGCAGATGAGTTCTGGGTTGACTTCATAGATCTAGAAGTGGATGGCATGGTCAGCTTGAAGGAGATTGGCCACAGGAGTGAAAGGCTGAGAGACTCAGCAAGATTTGAGGAATGCCCAGGCATTCCTCACTCCCTGCTCACTCCCTTCAGTGTCATTTCCAACAGAAACATTATAAAATGTGAAAATGTAAAATATAAAAGCCAGAAGGAGGATGTGTAGGCTATAAGAGAAGGTGATATTAGGAACTGGAGACCAATAGTGTTATTAAATGTTTCTTACAAGAAATTGTTTTTAAAGAATTTTGCTACTAAAGTGGGTGAGACTAGCAGAGAAGGAATGTTTCATGAACAGTGATGTGCTAGAAATTGTTCACTTAACACATTGTCAACGAGTTCTAGCATGTAGGAAAGTTATTTGAGTTTTTCAAATGATTGTGCTTAGACAAGTTGATGTTGTTTTTAAACATAAAAACTATAGTCAGCTAGATAGGCCATAAAGATGTTCTACGTTAGCTATGCCCATCAAACCTATTGATCCATCTGATTCTGTTCCTGAGCAGGAATAGTTAATAAAGCTACAAAGTCAAGTTAAGAGGTACACACTACTAGGTATGAAATAAATAAGCTACAAGGGTATATTGTACATTACAAGGAATATAGCCAATATTAATAATAATGTTAAATGGAGTATATTTTAAAAATACAGACTCATCTTGTATACCTGAAACTAATTTTGTATACCTGAAATTAATATAATATTGTAAATCAACTGTACTTCAAATAAAAGAAGTTTATTAAGTCAGAGCCAAGTCTACCCAAGAAGTACTTTACTTACCAGAATGGCATAGTTTGAAAACCTCAAGGCAAAACTAATAAATGTAAATTATTCCAAAGTGGTATCACCATGGAATACCTGACTGAAACACTTGAGTCCTTCGGCATTTTTCAGGTTATAACTAGAGAATAGAGGGTTTTAGAAGGGCTTTTCTCTGTAGTGGTGAAAATGGGAGAATGGGCATCTCAGGGTAGCTCCTGATTCTTGGAGAAGCTGGTTCACAGTAAGAAAGAAGAAAGGCAGGCAGGCAGAAAGAAGTGAAAGGGGGTGCGGAGAGAAGGAGTTCTGTGATGTTTAGTCCTCTCTGAGGTGGTGACACCCAGCTCTTTCTGCTTTTTTATTCCGTCCACAGCCTACTTGGCCTTTTTGCCAAACTAGCTTGAGGGTATGTTTTGTCATTTCCAAACCAGAGTCCTGATTTTGCTTTGCAGTCATTTTTATTTTTCAGTGGTTTTTATCCCCTTGAGATGAAGTCTTTGTAGACAACCATTGTATACATAAGAAAATAGTGTGAAGTCACTCAGTCGTGTCCAGCTCTTTGCGATCCTGTGGACTGTAGGCCACCAGGCTCCTCTGTCCATGGGATTTCCCAGGCAAGAATACTGGAGTGGGTTGCCATTTCCTTCTCCAGGGGATCTTCCTGACCCAGGGATCAAACCTGGGTCTCCCTCATTGCAGGCAGATGCTTTAACCTCTGAGCCACCAATGTCAAAAAAAAAAAAAAAAAGAAAAAAAAAGAATGGAGGTGTCAACAATTGGAAGATGTGCCTGAACCTCTTCCAAACACTCTAAGACTCTAAGCCATTCTGGCTTCCCGACCAGGGTATTTTACAAGGTTTGAAACCCTGATGCCATGAATTCTGTCCATGCCTCTCATCCCTGACATTCTCAGACACTGTCTCCTTGGACACCTCTTACGTCTTGCACTTCATATCTGTCGAAGTGAAAGTGTTAGTCTCTCAGTTGTGTCCGACTTTTGCAACCCCATGGACTGTAGCCTGCCAGGCTCCTCTGTCCCTGGAATTCTCCAGGTAAGAATACTGGAGTGGGTTGCCATTTCCTACTCCAGGGGATCTTCCTGACCCAGGGATCAAACCCAGGTCTCCTGCATGTGAGGCAGATTCTTTACCATCTGAGCTACTGGGGAAGTCCTCATATCTGTCAAGTTGCTGTCAATACCCAATGCCCAAGGACCAGCCTCTCTTGAGAGGGTTCCCTCCTTTTCCCCACCTTATCTAAACCTGAATTTTTCCCTAAAGATAAACCAGCCCCTTTTTAACTTTCCCCAAGTTCTTTATTTTTCTAAAATGTGCCTTCATATACATCCTTATTTACAAATGAAGTATCACCCAGATGTCCTGTCTGAGAAGTACTGCTTTCACTCAGCTGACAGGGTGCTCTTTCCCTTGTCTACACTGAAACCTCAGTAGCCTCCAACATACAACATTTAATACAATGTATCCCAACAACGGAACATTCCGTATAGTCCAACATACAGCGTTCAATCCTGTACAGCCCAACAATGCAACACTCAATACCATACATACCACTTATGCAACTTTAGTGCAACCCACCAGACAACATTTCAATATGCTATGCAACTTCAGTAGAGTCCAGCATAAAACAGTAGAGTTGTTGATTTATCCAGTTCCTCAAAAAAACTGAAAGCATCTCGAGAACAGTGACTGTGTCTTTTAAATCCATATGCCCTTAGTAGCTGGCACATAGGGGACTCTAAATAAATATTGGAAAAACTAATAGAGGGCATTTTGCTAGATAAAATGTTTCTAAAATCCAAATGTATGGATTTAAAGATAAGTTTAAAGGTGAGAGTTTGAAAGATGCTGAGTAGGTGACACAGACTGAAGACCTAACAAAAGAATAAAATCCCTTGAGAAATAGGACAGACCAGAGATGTCATATGTGACAATGTGACATCTTAAATTAGATGGCAGTTAAAATTAGGATAAAATCCTGAAGTTAGAGTGAGAGACCATATCTTTCCAAGGAAAGAGAAGGGAGCCCAATAACACAGCCTCTGAATGCTGACAGCAGCAAAAGATTGGGCATGGTTCAAGACAGGAAGTGTGATTAAGCTGTGGTTCCCTAGAAAATAGTTTATGGGGGTTTAGTAAACAAAGAGAGTCTAGTTTCAGGGGTAGTTAATAAATTTTTATTCCTTCTTGAAAATCACACACTACACCAGAGGAACTTTTCAC
Source organism: Bos indicus x Bos taurus (assembly GCF_003369695.1). Taxonomy (NCBI): domain Eukaryota; kingdom Metazoa; phylum Chordata; class Mammalia; order Artiodactyla; family Bovidae; genus Bos; species Bos indicus x Bos taurus. The sequence continues at coordinate 17,474,585 of NC_040081.1, read as the reverse complement.
AGAAGCACCTACCCCATCCATGATGAAATGTTCCTATAACCCCGTACCACAACATCTGAAGACAAAAAACGGAGACAGGATTGGCAGATGACTTCAGAGAGTGGTGGGTGACCACCCTTAGGTTTCTGCAGGGGGAGGTACTAATGGAGTGTGGTCCAGTTCTTCCTAAGGAATCCCAGAAAGGCTCAGGAATCGGAGGTACCAGTGATTGCAGGAGATAGGGATGAGCCAGAGAGCTGAAAACAGCAATTGCTAGAAGTGCATATAAACTGTAGTTAGACCAGTTCCTTATCACCACCACCTTCCCTGCAGAAAATAGATGCTTTTGAAGAGCTTTGGATTTTAGTGACCTCTTGGTCAGCCAGTGATTTGAAGTAGGGAGGGGAATGAGGGCAGAGAGAGATGACCTTGTACCATGCAAGATGAAAAGCCTGTGCACTGCACCTAGAGAGCAGCCCCCACTCGCCGCAACTAGAGACAGCCGGAGTGCAGCAACGAAGACCCAGTACAGCCCCAAAACGAACGAAAGAAAGAATAAGGAAGGCATTACATGATGATAACAGGAACCCTTTTTTTTTAACCAGGAAGATAAAATATTTCTAAATTTGAATGTAGCTGACAATGTTGTCTGGCATATACAACATAGATACATAAAATTTTTGTGTATTTTAATTATATATTTTAATTCTTACTATATATATATATACACACAACAAAAACTTACATAATTGCAAAAAGAAATTGATAAGTACCATTAGAGCAAAATATTTTAACATAAGTATTTGAATAGTTGAGAGATCAGGCAGATAAAAACTTGGTAAGGATAAAGAAGATGTGATTCTAACAGTTAGCAGCTTTCTTTGTTGGGAAGGACCTTACAGTGGCAGGCTTGGTGTATTTTTACCTGTAGTGGATCATTTTTTAGTGCTCTCGTCCTTCATATGAAAAAAAGATTTAATAAGGTCATGTAACAATATGCAAAAATCACTATCTTTTCGGTTTCTTCTTTAGTTTCAAAGTGACAATTTTACAATGCTACATTTCAATTGTATTGGATACATGTATATGTGTGGCTGAGTCCCTTTGGCTGTTCACCTGAAATTATCACATTGTTCATTGGCCTGGTGTGCTGCGATTCATGGAGTCGCAAAGAGTCAGACATGACTGAGCGACTGAACTGAACTGATAACTCCAATATAAAATTAAAAGTTTTTTTTTAAATTTCAAAAAAAGAGGACCTTATACCCAACAATTGCTTATATAAAAATTCTTCCCTACTTTATTTGGAGATTTATTAAAATTGATCACATTCTAGACTAAAAAGCTAGCCTCATCGATGTAAAAAATCAGCATAAGCCAGTTAACCTAGGTGGCAAAAGAGAATAACAGAAGAAAAACTTTATGCTTCAAATGTATTGAAAAGACATGCAAACAATACTTGTGGACCGCAGCTTAAGTGGATCTCAAAGGCAACTGTAGAGCCTTGAAAAGTGAAAGTGTTAGTCTCTCAATAGTGTTGGACTCTTTGCAACTCCATGGACTGTAGCCCAAGGCTCCTCTGTCCATGGGATTCCCCACGCAAGAATACTGGAGTGGGTAGCCATTCCCCTCTCCAGGGGATCTTCCCAACCCAGGGGTGTCTCCTGCATTGGCATGCAGATTCTTTACACTGAGCCACCTGGGAAACCCTTGTAGAGCCTTCACTATCCTTTCTTAGGATAAAGGTCTGAAAACTAGTGGGCTACCCTGGTGGCTTAGTGATAAAGAATCTGCATGCTAATGCAGGAAACGTGGGTTTGATTACCCATGTTTCCATGCTAATGTAGGAAATGTGGGTTGGGAAGATCCCCTAGAGAAGGAAATGGCAATACACTCCAGTATTCTTGCCTGGGGAATCCCATGGACAGAGAAGCCTAGCGGGCTACAGTCCATGGGGTCCCAAAGAGTTGGGCACAACTTAGCAACTAAACAACAGCAACAATATACAAGAAAGCAGACTAGAAAACCTGTAATGGAGCTGCCGGCATACAGCAAATGTATGACAGAGGAAGTGGTGTAGATCAGTAGGGAAAAGGAGAAGCTGTTCCATTAATGGTGCTTGAATAACAGATTTTCAGAATAGGGGTAAAGTGGATTCCTTCTTCACAACAAGTAGGAATACCTACTGCTACTGCTGCTAAGTCGATTCAGTCGTGTCCGACTCTGTGCGACCCCATGGCAGCCCACCGGGCTCCCCCGTCCCTGGGATTCTCCAGGCAAGAACACTGGAGTGGGTTGCCATTTCCTTCTCCAATGCATGAAAGTGAAAGTGAAGTCGCTCAGTCGTGTCCGACTCTTTGAGACTCCATGGACTTCAGCCTACCAGGCTCCTTCATCCATGGGATTTTCCAGGCAAGAGTACTGGAGTGGGGTGCCATTGCCTTCTTCAGGAATACCTAACATAAGTATAAACTCCAGGTAGGCTATAGAGACTTAAATGTCAAAAAGCAAAATGTTTTAATTTTACAAGAAAATAGTTGTATTTATGAACCTGTGGTAGGAAAAGATTTTTAAAATAAGATACACAGCACAAACCACTAAGAAAAGATTGGTAAATGCAACTACCTTCATATTTAAAACTAGTTTATCAAGTAGTAGCATGAAAACATGAAAAAAAGCAATTCACGTGGTGAAAGACAGTATCTGCTTTGCATGTAGAATATATAAGAAGAAGAAAATTGCACAGTTTATAAGCACAAATCACAGAATAGGAAACTTGGGCAAAAGCCATATGAGAAGCTGTTCCAACTCACTGTAACAGTCAGGGACATGCAAATAAAAATCAGATGAGATACATTTCAGCCCTCTGGCAAAAATAAAATGTCGATAACTGCCAAGTGATGGCAACTATTTGACAAGAGATCGTTAATATACTTCTGGTAGGCACACTTTTGGGGTCTTCTCCACTTTGGAGAGGAGTATGGCAGTATGGCAATGGCACCCCACTCCAGTACTCTTGCCTGGAAAATCCCATGGACGAAGGAGCCTGGTAGGCTGCAGTCCATGGGGTCGCTACAGTCAGACACGACTGAGTGACTTCACTTTCTCTTTTCACTTTCATGCATTGGAGGAGGAAATGGCAACCCACTCCAGTGTTCTTGCCTGGAGAATCCCAGGGACCGGGAAGCCTGGTGGGCTGCCGTCTCTGGGGTCGCACAGAGTCGGACACGACTGACTCGACTTAGCAGCAGCAATTACATTGAAGGTGTGTGTATTTTAGGACACATCAACATACTGTTAGCAATGTTTTCAAAATTCTGATGGAGGGGGAAAGGTACAATTAATACATGTGCTGAAAATCTTTAGAAAATCTGTCTCTGATGTATCCTTTCCCAGGAAACTACTAGAGGATAGGCTTCAACAAAATTCAGTAGTGAAAGAAGAAAAAGACATAGATTCCAGGGAAATGGGTTCAACATAGGAGGTCCAAAAAGATTTCTACGCTGTGCTGCAACACTTCAGTTGTGTTCAGTTCTTTTTGACCCCGTGGACTGTAGCCTGCCAGGCTCCTCTGTCCATGAGATTCTCCAGGCAAGAATATTGGAGTGGGTTGCCCTGCCCTCCTGCAGGGGATTTTCCCGCCCCAGGGATCAAACCCATGTCTCATTATGTCTCCTGCATTGGCAAGCAGGTTCTTTACCACTAGCACCACCTGGGAAACCTCTACAAAAATTTGTAGTTGATGACAAATGGGAGTCATAAAACACCTAAACAGAAGGCCTAGAAAGAATATCGTATTTGAGCAGATGTGTGGAAGATCCCGGTCAGGAATATGAACCTGATCATTCAAAACAGACCATATGGCTGTTTTTTTTTTTTTATTGAGAATCATTTTACATAGACAGACTTAACCACTGAGAGAGGTCTTTATTTCATTCTCAGCTGTATTCACAGCATCCCAGTGTCTGGTACATAGTAGGCATTCAGAAATATTCGTTAAGTGAATGAAGCATGTCCTTGAAGGTAGCAGGAATGAAGTAGATGAAAAATAGGAAGGAAGAAGAGCTGGCTGAAACAACAAAGCACACCATGGAAAAGAGGAGGATGAAATAAGTGACAGGAAGCAAAGAATATTTGAGAACAATTTGATACAAAATCTGAGAGCAATTCTGTTGGGGTTGATGGTGAAAGATGTATAACATAAGTGAGAATCAAATAAGCTGTGGTTGTGAATGTCCTAGAGTTCAGAGGCTTTTAAATTAGGGCTGTTTGCAACAACAGACATTTTAGATTACTTGCCCGTTCTTTGATCCAAGCTTTGGTGAGCACCGTTCTAATTCAGTTGGGTCATTCACGTATTCAGTGAATACTTAACAAGCTCCTCCTCTGTATGTAGCCCTATGTCAGAAGTTTGGATTTTAATGAGGAGCAAACTCAGATATTATCCCTGCCCTCATGTGCGCTCTGTTACTGTGCTTCTTGTGTTCATAATGTTTAGAATATGCATGTACCTAGCTTGAGATATTGGAGAAGGAAATGGCGACCCACTCCAGTGTTCTTGCCTGGAGAATCCCAGGGACGGGGGAGCCTGGTGGGCTGCCGTCTATGGGGTCGCACAGAGTCGGACACGACTGAAGTCTGGGTTCACTTTAAGAAAATAAGATTTTGAAATTTAGGTAACTCTAGAAATCGAACCTTGTTTTCTCTTATTTCACCTGAAGTTATAATAATAAGCTTTTTAGCAAAGTTTTCTAGTGAAATTAGATATAATTTTTGTTATTAGAAACATACACTATCTGGATAACTAAATTTTGCCAGTCGTTCTTCTTGGCTGGTGGTCCTTATCTATACGTATATGAGCTTTGCACAAATGACTTGAGAAGTACAAGTCCACTTTATGGTTGGTCCTCTTCAGTGTTAATAATCAAGCTTCGCTGTCCCTCACCTTCTTTCCTGGGTTTCTTTTTGCAGGGATTGTATTTGCACATTATGGTCCAGTCTGGAGACAACAGAGGAAGTTCTCTCATTCAACTCTTCGTCATTTTGGCTTGGGAAAGCTTAGCTTGGAGCCCAAGATTATTGAGGAGTTCAGATATGTGAAAGAGGAAATGCAAAAGCACGGAGACGCCCCTTTCAATCCTTTCCCCATTGTCAACAACGCCGTCTCTAACATCATCTGCTCCTTGTGCTTTGGTCGGCGCTTTGATTACACTAATAGTGAATTTAAGCAAATGCTTAATTTTATGTCACGAGCATTAGAAGTTTGTCTGAACACCCAGCTCCTCCTGGTCAACATATGCTCCTGGCTTTATTACCTTCCTTTTGGACCATTTAAGGAATTAAGACAGATTGAAAAGGATTTAACCCTTTTCCTTAAAAAAATCATCAAAGATCATCGAGAGTCTTTGGATGTAGAGAACCCTCAGGACTTCATAGACATGTATCTTCTCCATGTGGAGGAGGAGAAGAAAAATAACAGCAATAGTGGGTTTGATGAAGATTACTTATTTTACATCATCGGCGATCTCTTCATTGCTGGCACTGATACCACAACTAACTCTTTGCTTTGGTGCCTCCTGTATATGTCACTGCACCCCAACATTCAAGGTAATAAACAGATGTTTTCTTTATTCATGGCAAAACCAGGATATTTAAATCAGGATCAACAACCTTGGTGATCCTGTGGCTCCTATCAATAAGCAACATCTTCAGGCTGGAAAACAAAATGGAAATGCTTGCATCTCATAGGGAATTGGTAAGGTGTTAACAGTGAAACTCCAAGATTCTAGACAGTGGCACTAAGGCCACAGCTTGCATGCATCTGCTCTAAATCTCTACAGGTCTGATTCTGTGTGAAATCTAGGATGAAGAAAGAACTTTAGAGAAGACTCTTTTAGAGTTGAATCATAATCATCTGAACCCATCCATCTTTTTTGAAAGTGAGACCAGAGGCCCAGAGTTCTGTGATTTTCACAAGGTCACAGAGCTAGTTCCACCACATCAATACCAGTAGGTAGTGAATATCAGTGGAAGTTCACAGTGGAAGGACAGGGGGAAGAAGTGTATTCATTTTCCATTGCTCCTACAACAAATAACCACACACTTAGTGACTTAACACAAATTTGTTATCTTAGAGTTCTGTACCTTAGAAGTCTGACACTGTCTCAGTGAGCTAAAATCAAGACATTGGCAGGGCTGCGTGCCTTGCTGGACACTCTGGAGGAGAATCCATCTCCTTGCCATTTCCAGCTTCTTTGGCTGGTGGCCCCATTGCTCCCATTTTGAAGCCAGCAATCTTGTATCTCTCCGACCATTTTTTCGTAGTCATATCTCCCTCTGATTCTAAACTCAACTGGAAAAAGTTCTCCAATTTTAAAACCCATGTAATTAGACTGTGCACACCGAGAAAATCCAGCATAATCTCCCCAGCTTAAGGTCCTTCGTTTAATCCAAGTCCCTTTACCATATAAGATAGCATATTCACAGGTTCTAAGGGATTATGGACATCTTGGGGGACCATTGTCTGCCTACTGTAGGTGGGATTTTGCCTACCTACATTCATTAACTATTGATGAGTAGCAGATTATCCCAAAATTTAGCATCTTAACAACCATTCATTATGTCACATAGTTTCTGAGGATCAGGAGTTTGGAGCAGCTTAGGCTGGATGTTCTGCATAGGATTTCTTAGGAAATTATAATCATGATGGTGGCCGGGGGTGACAAATACCTGTAGACTTGACTAGGACTAGAGGATCCTCTAGCAAGATGATTCACCCACATGACTGCTGGCGGGCCTTACCCTTCAGACCTTGACTTGGCTGCCAGCTTCTCCCAGAATGAATGACTCGAGAGTGAGTGGTCCAGACAAAAGCCATGGTGGTCAACTCTAACCCAAGCTCAGAATGGTCATACCACTACTTCTCCCTATTCTATTGGTAACAGAGACCAGTTTGGTATAAAGTGGGAGGGGACAGCACAAAGATGTGACCACCAAGAAGTGGGGTCACGGGGGGTCATGTTGAGCTGTCACACGTCATCACAGGTAAAAGTTTAGAGAGCCAGTTCTAAGCTGATACGAGAGAGTGATTCAGACTGGTCCTGAATCCAGTGCACCTTCCCCTTGGCCCCTCTGTCTGCTGTGCCATGCTCCATTAAGCGTCCCAGGCTGGTACAGAGTCCCTGGGACCAGCTGCCTCTACTGGGATATCTGAGCGGTGCTTCATTTCACGGAGGCTAAGTCAGCTTCTATTGCCGACTTCCCAGCTGGGCAGGTGTGGTGATGGGAAGTGTGCATGGGAGGGCAGTCTCTCCTGGCTTATCCTTTGGATTCTGCTTTCCTTTTTTTTTTTTTTTGTATAGAAAAGATTCATGAAGAAATTGCAAGGGTCATTGGTGCTGACCGCGCCCCCTCCCTCACTGACAAGGCGCAGATGCCCTACACAGAAGCCACCATCATGGAGGTGCAGAGGCTGAGCACTGTGGTGCCGCTATCCATCCCTCACATGACCTCAGAGAAAACAGGCAAGTCCAGGGCCTTCCTCCTCGGAATGCCCTTGAGGGGAACCCAGCCCCTTCACCCAGAGGACCTGAGGTGAGGGTGCAGCCGGGGTTTGGCATGGTCATGGATAATCAAATGTCCAGGGGATGCTTCAGCCTTGCTGTCCCTGTTTGCTGTACTGGCTGGCATTCCAGCACTGGCTGACTGGTAAACATCTCTCTTGGCTTCAGAGCATGCTCATGTACACTGGTCAGGCAAATTCTTCCCTTTAATGTGGCTGTATTGGCAGATACAATAGTTAACAAAGGTCCCTCTCAGTCCTCCTGTTCTTGGAGGTCCGAAGAGCTAGCCTAAATTTGGAATTAAGGAGTTCAACTGGGAATTATCCTGCATCGTTTTTAACAATTCTGCAACTGAAGCACAAATGGTGAAGAATTAGAAGAGCCCATCTGATTCTGAGGGCACATGTTTCAGCCTCTCATCTACAGTGACATACAGGCTCTCAGACTGTAAATGTCCTTCATAGCCAGGAGTTGTCCTCTGGAGACAGCCTGTGATGAAATGGCCTTGCATCTACTTATAAGACAATTGTAGGAGGCAATCACTTATAAATGACATTGGATCACTCAACAGTTGGGTGGAAATTAGATACGAAGTATGTGCGGCATCTTTGGGGCATTGTTTAAAGTACATATGATCTTGACAGCTGGTGAGAGCCAGTGCTGATGTCCTGTTATATCCCTTTAGTTTACCTTCTTCATTGCATTGTTGTGTGGACATAAAAGACTGTGAGCTGTAAATTATATATAAGAATTACTGTTGTCTGAAGTGAAGAGAAGTGAAAGTCGCTCAAGTCATGTCTGACTCTTTGCGACTCTGTGGACTGTAGCCTGCCAGGCTCCTCTGTCCATGGAATTCTCCAGACAAGAATGGAGTGGGTAGCTATTCCCTTCTCCAGGGGATCTTCCCGACCCAGGATCAAACACAGGTCTCCTGCATTGTGGGCAGATTCTTTACCATCTGAGTTTAGTTGCTAAGTTATGTTTGACTCTTTGTGACTCCATGGAGTGTGGCTGCCAGGCTCCTCTGTCCATGGGATTTTCCAGTCAAGAATACAGGAGTGGGTTGCCATGCCCTCTTCCAGGGGATCTTCCCAATCCAGGGATCAAACCTGTGTCTCGTGCATTGGCAGGTGGGTTCTTTACCACTGAGCCACCAGGGAGGAATTTATAATTTTTTGGAACAGTTTACTTGACATGCCACATGATTTCTATTTTAATGTTTCTCTTAATTATAATTTTTAATGGTTTGATTGGGTTTATTAACTCAGCATGCATCAGAGCAGCTCCTGTGCTCTGTCTTAGGCTGAGTCTAGGGATCGTGTGGAGACGATGACAGTTAATGAGGTCTTTTCCCTGCCCTCAAAGTACCTGAAAGTTTACTCTCAGCAGCTTAAGAACCTAGATAAATAACTAGCTCTTTTTTTTCAAACAGTGATGTTTACTGAGAGCTATTAGTAAAAGCATGTTGAATGATTCTGTGGTTTTGTTCTGTTTTAGTGCTCCAAGGTTTTACCATTCCTAAAGGCACAATAATATTACCCAACCTATGGTCAGTACACAGAGACCCAGCCATCTGGGAGAAACCAAATGATTTCTACCCTGATCGATTTCTGGATGATCAAGGACAACTTATTAAAAAGGAAACGTTTATTCCTTTTGGGATAGGTCAGTTAAACTTTTATTTTCTTAATGGTATAATTAAGAAAGAAGTAGAACCAGAAGAATCTTTTATTATTTCATGATATTGTTTTAAAAATGTGTCTTTCTTGACAAGCCAATATATGAGAGAAATAATTTAGATAATGCATCTCCACTATGTTCATTTCATATTAAAAAAAATGAAAGCAGTTGATTTTAAATCGTTAAACGTGACTAGAAATCTTCCTTTTTGCGTTGTCCAGGTGATTGTTGAAGTCCCAGAGAACTATTAGAGTTAAGAGCAGCTTTCGACCTGCCTGAATGGTGGGTAAGAGGGTGGGATCTCTGATCTCAGCAGTTACTCTTTTAGGTCCCTAGATGAGGGCAAGGAGGCTTCTTTCTATAGAAAAGGAATGCTCCGGAGATTCTCACGTGATGTCTCTTCTCTTCAATCTTCCAGGTAAGAGCAGGGAAAGAGATAAGTAGGTATGGAGGAGGAGACGAGGTAGCCCGCCTTGTTGGGTCCATCTCCAGTTTCTATCTAGGATGAGCATCGATTTTTGTGAGGAGTCAGCTAAAATGTGAACTTGGTAAAAATTCTAATAGACTATGGGAAGCCCTGGGGTATATGTGGCAATTTTATTTCAAACTTCTCAGTGTCTGCCTTTAAAACACTCAATTTAGAGTTTTTGTATAAATGTATCCCTTTTGAGGTAGGAAAAGGGGTGGTCTTGTAATCCCTTTTTTCTGGTCTTATTTTTAGGGAAGCGGGTGTGTATGGGAGAGCAGCTGGCAAAGATGGAGTTGTTCCTGATGTTCGTGAGCCTAATGCAGAGTTTCACGTTTGTTTTACCTAAGGATTCAAAGCCAATCCTGACTGGGAAATATGGTCTAACTTTAGCCCCACATCCATTTAATATAATCATTTCAAAGAGATAAAGAACATCTCCATGAAGAGATGGTGCAGAGAATGTAAATACACATCCTTCTAAACAGCCTTCCTTCTGTAATTGACAGTGGATCTGGCAACTCTGAAAATCTAGGTTGGCCTCAGATGAGAGAGAGATTGGAAAGAGGGTCAAACATGGGGACTTTTGCTTTTGAGGGGGGGTTCCTCTGCAGGAAACTTCAGCCATTTCAGTAATGCATGTGACTTGGGGGATTGCGACCAAAGTAGTGGATGGGGAAGCAGGCAATATGGATTTTTATGCCCAGTGGGCTCCACCAGTGGGCATTTCATCTCACCTCTCAGTGCCTCAGTCTTTCCACATGGAAGGCAGTGGTAACAAAACTTGCCTCATATCTTGGCATGCATGTGTGCATGCTAAGTCACTTCAGTGGTCTCCAACTCTGTGATCCTATGGACTGCCTGCCAGGCTCCTGTGTCCATGCGATTCTCCAGACAAGAATACTAGAATGGGTTGCCATTCCCTTCTCCAGGGGATCGTCCAGACCCACGGATCAAACCTGGGTCTCCTGCGGCTCCTGCATTGCAGGCAGATTCTTTACCACTGAGCTACTGCAGACACTCATCTCGGCTTGAACGATGGTCAAATGCCCCATATCTTTACTGACATCACTAAGATGCTGTTAAGTTCTGGAGAACAAATCCGGGAGAAGGAAGACCTACCTGTTTAAGACCCATGGCAACATGAAAGTGGTGTTCAGACTTTAATACTTCATCAGAGAAGGATGTGGGCTTGAGTGACAATGAATTAGAACTTATCTTGGAACAGAGTTTATGTCAGTTTTAGGGGACTTGTTATCATTACCCTTTTACGATTTTAGTTTTTACTTTTTGTAGACATAGGATGAAGAGAACCCTTGTTCAGTATGTTGAGGAATGGATATGGTCTGAATGTATGTTTGCCTTCTCTTTCAACTACATCAACAGTGAGCCTAGATGAAGAAGTGGCTTCATGGCAGGATTCCTTTCTGCTGTCTTTACCCACAAGGATGTAGCTCTAGCTTTTAACTTGAGCCCTGAATAGTGAGCTCAGGAATTTTGATACTAGGATTAATAAGGGAAGGATTTGAGCTGTACTGCACGTTCCTTTCCTGTTCTTCCTTCCTGCCACTAGGCCTAACATATCTCATCCTTGAAGACTCACAAAGACAGGAAGGCATTCTTTTGCTTATTAAGATAACTAAATTGTTTCTTAATAAATAAGCTCCTTCTGAAAGAGCAGTTCTCGAAAAAGGTTAACGCCCTCTTTCAGGAGGTGTTTGGAAATATGGGGGTGTGTTTTTCGTTATCATAATCATGGGGGTGCTACTGGCCTTTTTTGCTGCCACGAAGCCAGGATGATAAATGTCTGAGCAGTCCTAGACAGTGAAGAGCAGACCTATCCACAGAGAACATGCCCCCAAAGTGGCCAGGCCTTTCCTTTATTCTCCCATTATATTCCATATATAGAAGGAATCGTGATATAATATGAGCAGCTGTTCTTTTTGAGCCTTCCTCATTCTGGCAACATATTTTATGCTTCAGTTGAATACTTATGTAATTCTTACAGACTGTCCAGTCACAGGATGATATTTTGTAGCTATGAAGCTCAAGCTTAGAGAAGCTAAGGACTTCGTGTAGTTATTAAGAAGAAGTACTACTGTTTGTTTCAAACCTACCAGTTTATAACAGGAGAGTTCTTCCTGTACCACTTCTTGGTACTTCCTCCACTAGATCCCATAGCAGCCTATCTCTCTGCATTTTCAACATGGATAAATGACATACAGGCCAATCTTTAGGTGCCTTGAGCATTTTTTGTTAATTAAAATAGAAAACCTAATGAATGAAATGCCTAGGCACTGTGAGTGAATGGAGAGTTTGTTGTGCAGATCTTGGATGGATGGTGTGGGTTACCCTGCGTCATGAGCAGGGCAGTTTGTTCCTCATTTGAAATTGCATATGCTTTGGAATTGCACTATTAACTTTGCATTAGCAAATTTATTACTCCTCGATTTATAAATACATTTTCAGTATTCCCTAAACAGTTTGCAGCTAATTTGAGAAAAAAAACTATTCTGTGAGAGTATGTTGAAATAAGATGTTTATTAAACTTTAAAACAATGCCTTAAACTGTAGCACTTTAAAAACATCTGTTTATGGCAAATCACTGCGAAGACTTAGTGCTTTCCTCCCATGTGTTGATGTTTTACGATTTTGTACTTTATGATTTACTTGAAGTGTAAAAAGAATAGTACTTTGTTTGGTAATTCTGCCTGATACCTACTTTTAGTCCTCATCGTGAACATAATTTTTGATGTTTTTATTAAACTTTTAATTTTAACTAAGTGTCACTTCTGGGTTTTGGGGGTTTTATTTCAGTTGCTAAGCAAAATTCTTTCTTACCAGATGTCAAGTTAGGAAGTGGAAGAGGGAACAGACCTTCAGAAAGAGAGAGATGGCCACATGTAAGCATGATCTCCAGGCAGGAGGATAATTCTTTTAAAATATGCTCTCTTTTACACAGTTACTCTCAGGGCTGTCTTAAAGCCCACGTTTCTTATTTCCCACATCAAAATCCTGCATGGTTTGAAGGATGGATGAATCTGTACAAGCCCATGGTGGCAAAGTATCAAGTGCTTATCTCAATTACACTTCTTAGCTCAGGAAAACGAGTTTTTAAAATACCCCACCCTATGGATTTTTCCTCTAGATGAGCCCACTGCCAGCCTTTTTCCATGGCCCAGTCTTCCTCCTACAGGTTACAGATCAGAGGTCACCTCCGCAGGCACGGCTTCCACTAGGGTCCAATCTAAAGTGGCCTTTCCTGAGAACTCTCTGGTATAGACTAAATGTATGTGTTCCTTGCCAAGAATTCATTAGTTGAAATCTGATCCCCAGTGTGATGGTATTTGGAGGTAGAATCTTTGGAAGGTGATTATGTCATGAGAGTGGAGCCCTCATGAATGATTAGGGTCCTTATAAGAGCCCCAAGAACTGCCTGGTCCCTTCTGTCATATGAGAACGCAGTGCAGAGATAGCCGTCCATGAACCAGGAAGCAGGCTCTCACCAGACACCGAATCTGCAGATGCCTTGAGTTTGGACTTCTAGCCTCCAGAAGGGTGGCTCAGTGGTAAGGAATCCGCCGATCAATGTAGGAGATGCAGGTTTGATCCCTGGGTCAGAAGATCCCCTAGAGAAGGAAACGGCAACCCACCCTAGCATTCTTGCCTGGGAAATCCCATGGACAGAGGACCCTGGTGGGCCACAGTGTCACAAAAGAGTCAGACACGACTTAGTGACTAAACAACAGCCTCCAGAACCATATGAAATAAATTTATTTGTAAAAATCTCAAGTCTATGGTGTTTTTGTTGTAATACCATAAGTGGATAAAATACTTCCTGATTTATCACCCAGTTTATTTCCTCCAGAGACCTCCTCGTTATTTACAGTTACCCTGTTTATTAAAATCCTCAGTTTCCATCATCTCTTCCACCTCTGGCCAGAGGACCATTGATGCAAAAGTTTTCAATTTTGATGAAGTCCAAATGGCAAACCACTCCAGTGTTCTTGCCTGGAGAATCCCAGGGACGGGGGAGCCTGGTGGGCTTCCGTCTGTGGGGTCACACAGAGTCGGACATGACTGAAGCGACTTAGCAGCAGCAGCAGTCAGTCTATTTTTTCTTTTGTTGCCCGTGTCTTCAGTGTCATATCCAAGAAATCATTGCCAAATCCAATGTCATGAGGCTTTTGCCCTGTTTTCTTCTAAGAGTTTTATAGTTTTAGGTTTTATGTGAGGGTCTTTGATCCATTTTGAATTGACTTTTGTTATTTGGTGTAAGGTAAGGGTCTAACTTTCATGCATGTGGATAACAGTTTTCCCAACACTATTTGTTGAAAAGGCTGTCTTCCCCAATTAATGATCTTGATACTTCTGTCCAAAATTGTTTGACCATATACACAAGGATTTATTTCTTTGTGGATACTATCTTTTTTTTGTTGTTTTTTTCATTGTCTTTTTATTTTGGCTGCACAGCCAGCATGTGGGATCCTAATTTCCTGACCAGGGATGGAATCTGTATCCACTGCATTGGAAGTGTGGGGGCTTAGCCACTGGGCCACTGGGAAGTCCCTGGATACTACTTTTAAAGTAATGAATCACTAAACAGTTTTGTACTAATGCCAGAATATTCAGACGAATCAATGAAACAAAACAGCATATCCTCTAGTGTATAAAAGTGGCATCACGCTGTTGTTCAGTCACTCAGTCGTGTCCAACTCTGTGACTTCATGGACTGCAGCACACCAGGCTTACCTGTCCTTCACCGTCTCCTGGAATTTGCTCAAATTCATGCCCATTGCATCAGTGATGCCATCCAACCATCTCATCCTCTGTTGCCCCCTTCTCTTCCTGCCCTCAATCTTTCCTAGTATCAGGGTCTTTTCCAATGAGCCGGCTCTTTGCATCAGGTGGCCAAAGTATTGGAGCTTCAGCATCAGTCCTTTCAATGAGTATCAGGGTTGATTTCCTTTAGGATTCACTGGTTTGATCTCTCTGCTATCCAAGAGACTCTTCAAGAGTCTCCTCTGGCATCACAGTATGAAAGAACAAAATACTTTAAAAAGCAGTGCTGGGCCCATTGGCTGTTGCTGCATGCCTGCTCAGTCGTGTCCACTCTTTGTGACCCCGTGGACTGTAGCTCGCCAGGCTCCTCTGTCCATGGAATTTTCCAGGCAAGAATGCTGGGCTGAGTTGCTGTTTCCTTCTCCAGGGGGTCAAACGCATCTCTTGCGTTTCCTGCATTGTCAGGTGCTTTCATTATCACTGGCGCAACCTGGGAAGGGCAATTGGTTAATTACTTAGAAAATTAAACAACTCTTCCCTCTTTTCCAAACACCCAAATTCATCCCAAGAGGTCTAATAAGTAAAAATAATACATTTTTATGTATTCCTGAAATATCTGATATGGGAATGGGAAGCGACTTTTCCAAGCATAAAAAAATTATGGACATTTTGAAACACATACAGAAGTTAAGCTCAAATCTTGTTTCATCTACACTATCCCACTTCCCACCAGCCTCATTCTGTACTGATTTATTATGAAGCAAATCTCAGATACATCACAGGAGCATGTTCATCATGTAAAATATGACTTGCAAGGATGCCTCATCTCGAGTTGTAGTTTTATTTCAAAGAAATATTGACAAGGGGTATAAGTGCCGCAGTGGTAAGGAATCCACTTGCCAACGCAGGAGACACAGGTCCAATCCCTGGGTCAGGAAGATCCCCTGGAGAAGGAAATAGCAACTCACTCCAGTATTCTTGCCTGGAAAATTCCACAGATAGAGGAGCCTAGAGGCTACATTCCACAGGGTTGCAAAGAGTCAGACATGACTGAGCACAACACAGCACAAATATACTGAGAAACAGCCCAAGAAAATATATTAGAACGTCAAACAGACCAGAAGACTGTGGTTATTTTTCTCAAACATGTTTAAAATTAAATTACTAATGCAACAATGAGAAGAATACTACTAAATGACCTATATCTTATAGTTCCTTCTTATTCAGATTTATTACTCAGTTTTCTTTCTTTAGGTTGTGCCTCATTTAAAAGACAATTTTCCACAACAAATATATCAATTTGGCATTTCTAATACATGATGCTAAAGATGGAAGTTCCGCCACTGAAAACTCTCTTCTCCCATTGTACCCCACTTGGCAGCATTTGTTCTTATTGTGCTTTTTTCCAATCTGAGTTTGTTTAGCAATCCTCTTCCTACTTGAAATGCAAAGACTTGTAGTGATTTGATGATTATTATAGTTTTTAAAAGATACCTTCCAAGGATATTTGGTCCTTTCTATGGTTTCCTTGTATACAAACTCATGTTTATGGGAAAGCCGGCACTTCAACATAAAAATAAAAACAAATTAAAACTTCAATAAAGCTGTTATTGTAAAGAGGGGGAGAGAGAGACAGAAATAGTCTAGAGTCATGCCATATGTGACTCTAGACTGGATTAAGTACTAGAAGAAAAAAGAACTATAAAGGACATTACTAGGTCAATTAACTAAATTGGATTACAGGTGCCCAAATGGATAGAAATGTTGTATCATATTAAATTTACTAAAGTTGATTACTATTGTTATATAAGAGAATCACCCTATCCCTAGGAAACATGCATTGAAATATTATAAAGGACCATGATGTATGTAACTTACCTTTAAGCGGTTCAGAAATTATTCATCATATGTATATAAAATATCTATTATAGAAAAATAGATATAGACAATTGATAAGATAAAGCAATTTGATAAAATATTAGCAATAGGTAAAAGTGGGTTGGGCTTCCCTGGTGGCTCAGATGGTAAAGCGTCTGCCTGCAATGTGGGAGACCTGGGTTTGACCCCTGGGTTGGGAAGATCCCGTGGAGAAGGAAATGGCAACCCACTCCAGTACACTTGCCTGGAAAATTCCATGGATGGAGGAGCCTAGTAGGCTACGATCCATGGGGTCGCAAAGAGGTGGACACAACTGAGCGACTTCACTTTCACTTTCAAATGTGGGTAAGAGGTATATGGGTTTCTTTGCACTATTCTTGAAACTTTTCTATAAGTTCAGTTATTTCTAAACAAAACAAACTGAAAAGAACATGACTGTGATTATGATTCTCATAAAAACATCCACTCTGATCTGGCCCCTGCCTACCTTTCCAATCTCATCTTCATTCACCTGAAAGTTCCCCGGGCTTTTGTTATCCATCCTGCATTCACTGTATTTCCAGACCACTCTCTATTCTTTGTTCCTTTACAGGCTACATATACACTTTTCTGTCTGAAATGTCCTTATAAATGTTCTCTGCTTGAAAACCTTCTAATCATCCTCACTACTCTGCTGTAACATATCCATCATGATGAAGTAGGTTAGGACATCGGTTATGAGCAACAGCTTTGCACTCGGGTAGCCTGGGGCTCAACACCTGGCTCTGTGCTCTCTCCCTATCACACATCAGGCAAGTTATTTTCTGCTCTAAGCTTCAGTTGTCCCGTATGTGAAACATACACATTATGAAATATACATATGCATTATGAGTATAATTATGTATTATATTTAATTATATGAATATAATGAATGAGTATAAATAAACATATACATTATGAAACAGTAACGTTAGACTGATGGGAGTGGATGGGAAGATACACGTCACAAGCTTGGCACAGAGCCTGGCAAATTAAGCACTTGTTAAATGCTTGTTTTACCCTTGCTTCCTCCCCTTCAATAAAATAATAAATAAATAAATACCTGGCTCTGAAAATCTCAGAAGTATAGTTAGTCAAAATATATTTTACCCTTCAACTCATTTATAAATATTAGGACCTTTATATCAGACAGTTTCCAATTTATAAGCTAGGAAATCAACTTGGTTCTTTGTGGCTAGGACTTAAAGTATTTGAGAAGGAGTAGAAGGAAATAAGTGAGTTTAGAGTACTGGGGCCAGGACTTGAGAAGTTAGGTGATTATCCTGTGGGTAAAGTTTTTAAAAGGATGGGAGTGCAGTGATCCAGTTTATAACTTGAGAAATCAGTCTGAGAAGAATGTGAAACATTAACTGGGAGGAAGAGACATTAGTTTCATCAAGGCATGTTAGGAATGGGCTCAGCCTCTATTCGGGAGACAGTTTGAATAAATGCAGAGGGGGACAAAAGGGAGGAATCCTGGATGGAATCAATGAGTGGAATCGATGACATTTGACCAACCAACATGGTGGTGAGGGGGAAGGAAAACGCTCTTGGTGGATGACCAGGGTCATCATGAACTGAGATGATGAATGCAAGAGGAGGCAAAAAGCATTGTGGGAGGAGAAAAATAATAGGTTCAAATTTGGTAAGTTACAGTGAAGTAGCTGAGGGGTTTCCAAGTAGAGGTGATCAGCAGAGAATTATTAATGGATGTTTCCGTTTGAGAGGCACGAGTCCACATGCTAGAAATCAGAATGGCGTAAAACACATGGCTGTATAGAGTGTTCAGGTGTAAATACTGGAATCACTGTGCAAAACTTACAGTACCGGGGATAATTAGCAGGAAGGTCTAAAAATATTAATCTGCTTAACCTTAATGATTACATTAATATAACAGTTAAAGCTCCAAATCTAGACATACCTATGTGTTACTGGAGCCCACTCCCCCATTTTTTTCTCCTCTAGCAGCAGCAGCACTTTCTAAGGAGTATGAAATTATGAAAGGAGTGATGTTAGAATGGATTCAAATCCGAGCCTAGCCAGTGATTAATCTGAGTGACATTTAACAAATGCCTTAATCACTCAGATCCTCAGTTTCTTCACCTTTGGAGTTGTATAGCAGTGGTCACCTTAAGGTTGCTATGAAGGGAGGCAAAAAACATAGTGGTCAAAAACATGAGTCTCCCAAAAAGAGACTGTCTTGGGGTTGAATTCTACTGTGCCATTCATTAAGCTGTGTGACTTCAGTTAAGTTTCTGAACCTCTCTGGGCCTCAGTTTCCTTACCTGTAAAAAGGGATACCCTTTCCTTTGCTGTTTCTGAATTAATCAGTGACTAGGGCCATGCTTCCCAGTATACCACTCTTCCTGCAGAGAGAAATGAAGCACCACCCCAAGAACAGGGTGAAGGTGCAAGTCAAGGACCACAGAAATTGTTACCAGGTGCCCAGAAGCCCAAGGTTGCACTTAGGAAAAGAATTGCATTTCTGGCAAAAAGAAGAATGATTCTATTGTAACTGTCATCTGATCAGGACTGGGCAGGAATAGAGGTCAGTGTGGCCTTCCTGGTTCAGAAGAGTGTAAATGAGGGTTACACTCTGAGTGTAATACAGCTGGAAAGGTGCCTGAAGCCCAGGTTGTCTGCAGATGGTCATACTCCACACCAGGGACTGAGCAGGACTCTTGATGCTCACTCCAGTGCTCCTTTCTTCACATAATACAGATGGGCTCAGATTTGCTGAAAAATACTGTAGTGGTTCTTTCTTTTCTGAGGAAAGGAAATCAGAGATCTACTGCTAAGTTGCTTCAGTCGTGTCCGACTCTGTGTGACCCCATAGAGGGCAACCCACCAGGCTCCTCTGTCCCTAGGATTCTCCAGGCAAGAACACTGGAGTGGGTTGCCATTTCAGAGATCTGAAAACGTACCAATTACTTGGGCATTATGTTTTACATTACACACAATAAAGCGCTTCCCAGGTGGCGCTAGTGGTGAAGAAACTGCCTGCTAATGAGATCCATGAATTTCATCCATGTCGGGAAGATCCCCTAGAGGAGGGCATGGCAACGCACTCCAGTATTCCTGCCTGGAGAATTCCACAGACAGAGGAGACTGGTGGGCTACAGTCCATAGGATCACAAAGACTTGGACACAACTCAAGTGACTTAGCATTCAAACTCATTAAAAAAATATATGTGGTGATGACAATATGTTTGGCTTAGCATTAGACACAACTTTGAAATAAGAACGAAAATCCACTGAAAGAATCATCTGTGCATCCTCCTATTCTACCATCCTAGCTTCACCCCTAAACATATCTAATTCCTCATCCTTTTCGTGTGGGCAATATTTTTTTACATTTCTACCTTTACATGTACTGCTTCCTGTGCCTGGAATGCTTTTTTCTTCATAAATTAACTCATCTGTTCAAGTTACTAGGTTTTCTGTGTAATCTACTCGTTTCAATTCTAGTCTTGTTGGTTTTTGCAAGAGGAGTCTGGTAGGCTACAGTCAGTAGGGTCACAAAGATTCCGACACGAATGAGCAATGAACATATGCACACACACACACACACACACACACACACTCTATGGCACTTAACAGACTTTATTTGGATGTGACAGTGTCTTCAGCCAATAATGATCTCCTTAGAAATGTCCCAAGCCTAACGGAGTGCTCAACACAAGCACTTCTCCCGTATTTTTACAGAATTAGAAATGAGATGAAAGCAAAGGAATGGTGAACAAGGGATTCACTATGTAAGTTACTTCCAATAGGAAGAGGCCGACTTTGGATGGTGGGTTGGCGAATCGTTATAAAATATTTAAAAATAAAATTTAAAAATTCTGTGTTACTAAGGCACAGTAACTAAAAATTACTCACATGAGAAAACTGGCCTATTGTTATCAGTTACACTACAAAGGTTGCTCTTTGACTAAACTGTCCACATGTTCGCTCCCTGCATTGATAAAGATGTAAAGTTGAAATGGGCAATTAAAGGTTAAATCTCTCTTTCGCTTAGTGGGCCTGATTTTTACATTAAAACTCATGTGTCAGTAGACATTGCTTTGGCTGTGAGCACTTTATTTCCTTCCGTTTTTAGCAGGAACAATACGCACTGGGTTAGAATATTCCCTATTTCTGCTTTATTGACTATGCCAAAGCCTTTGACTGTGTGGATCACAATAAACTGTGGAAAATTCTGTAAGAGATGGGAATACCAGACCACCTGATCTGCCTCTTGAGAAATTTGTATGCAGGTCAAGAAGCAACAGTTAGAACTGGACATGGAACAACAGACTGGTTCCAAATAGGAAAAGGAGTATGTCAAGGCTGTATATTGTCACCCAGTTTATTTAACTTATATGCAGAGTACATCATGAGAAACGCTGGACTGAAAGAAACACAAGCTGGAATCAAGATTGACAGGAGAAATATCAATAACCTCAGATATGCAGATGACACTACCCTTATGGCAGAAAGTGAAGAGGAACTAAAAAGCCTCTTGATGAAGGTGAAAGTGGAGAGTGAAAAAGTTGGCTTAAAGCTCAACATTCAGAAAACGAAGATCATGGCATCCAGTCCCATCACTTCATGGGAAATAGATGGGGAAACAGTGGAAACAGTGTCAGACTTTATTTTTCTGGGCTCCAGAATCACTGCAGATGGTGACTGCAGCCATGAAATTAAAAGACGCTTACTCCTTGGAAGGAAAGTTATGACCAACCTAGACAGCATATTGAAAAGCAGAGACATTACTTTGCCAACAAAGGTTCGTCTAGTCAAGGCTATGGTTTTTCCTGTGGTCATGTATGGATGTGAGAGTTGGACTGTGAAGAAGGCTGAGCGCGGAAGAATTGATGCTTTTGAAGTGTGGTGTTGGAGAAGACTCTTGAGAGTCCCTCGGACTGCAAGGAGATCCAACCAGTCCATTCTGAAGATCAGTCCTGGGATTTCTTTGGAAGGAATGATGCTAAAGCTGAAACTCCAGTACTTTGGCCACCTCATGCAAAGAGTTGACTCATTGGAAAAGACTGTGATGCTGGGAGGGATGGGGGGCAAAAGGAGAAGGGGACGACAGAGGATGAGATGGCTGGATGGCATCACTGACTCGATGGACAGGAGTCTCAGTGAACTCTGGGAGTTGGTGATGGACAGGGAGGCCTGGCGTGCTGCGATTCATGCGGTCGCAAGAGTCGGACACGACTGAGCGACTGGTCTGATCTGATAGAATATTCCCTAGACTTGGTTATTTGCTGACGTGAATGGAAGGTGCTCATTTTTGGTTCCCCCATCACCACTGCAAAATAGCACGTATTTATTCGGCGCCGAGTTTTACACAAGGACTAACAGCGAGGAGTCAACAAGGCAACACCACCGACTTCGACTTACAAGGGGTCCGTGGCTTTTCCGAGGAAACACTGGGCCAGTACCCGAGCGCTAACCTCCCCTCCGCGTCTGGCCTGGTGGCGGTGACTGAGTTCAGGTCTTCGGATTCTCCAGACGCGGGCGGCTGCCCGAACCAGCCCAATGGGGCTTGGACGCCGCGCACGGACGTTCGAACGCCGTCCCTGGGGCCTCAGCCAATGGGGAAAGCGGGCCGCGAGGCTACGCCCAGCCGTCGGTGACGTCACGGCGACGCCCAGGGCGCGCGGGCTCCTGGGCGCCTGGGCCTCCTCCCCCTGACGTCGGGTAGCTGCTGTTTCTTGGGCTCCGTGCAGGTTGCTACTTAGCCAGGTCTTGTGCCTGTCGCTGCTTTCGCCATCTGCTCCATGGCTTTTGTAACCAGGCAGTTCGTGCGCTCCATGTCCTCCTCCTCCGGCGCCGCGGCCTCGGCGAAAAAAATCCTCGTCAAGCACGTGACGGTCATCGGCGGTGGGCTGATGGGCGCCGGCATTGCCCAGGTGGGCCGTCCGCGGGCACCTCTGCCCGCTCGTTTCTCTGCCCGTCCTGATAGGAAGGCGCTGGCGGGCCGTGACACGGAGTGGAGTGTCCGGCCCGAGGCCAGCGCCACGGGAGTCTTCATCCCGACCCTCCCCCGTGTAGTTTGAAATTTCTGGGCCTGTGGGTCTCCACTCCTCCCAAGGTCTAGTGTCTTTGGGCCGAGCCTCGGTTTCGGGGTTTGCTTCCCGAGACCCGGACTGCGATCACTTTTAATTTTATCAGTTATTCTGCAGTCGTTAGAGCAGTTTTCTGCTCTCCTAAATGGTCTTTCTCCCCTCCGAGTGTTTGCTTGCTGAAAAGAATAGTAGTCAGCACTTTTGTAGCATTTTGTAGAGTTACCCAATCGGAGCTTGTGAGGCCCTGAGACTTCACTAACAGCTGCACGAGATGTCTTTGACCCAGTGCCCTCTGGCGCTGGGGAGACTGGGGGAGGGGGCGACTGAGGGCTCTGAAGAAGCCTCTAATCTCGCTGCATCTGCAGGACTCTGCCCGGTTCCAGCTGAGCTGTGATTCAGGGTCAGGTGTGCAGTTATTACCTAGGTCCTGGGTTGGGAAGATCCCCTGGAGGAGGAAATGGCAGCCCACTCCAGGATTCTTGCCTGGAGAATTCCATGGACAGAGGACCCTGGCGGGCTGCAGTCCATGGGGTCACAAAGAGTCGGACACGACTGAGCAGGCGCGCGCGCACACACACACGCTGTGATTCTTGTATTTTTACTTACTGATATTTAACGGTTATTTTCTAGATCGGATCAGGTAGCCGTGATTTTCATAGCTTAGCTGATAATATTCTCAGCATTTCAGCCCTTTGCTACTTGTATTGTGGGCGGGGAGCATTTATCTAATTTTTCTTGGAGGAGTGATCATGATAGAGTTTAATTTTTTTTTTTTTTAGTGTCTGTTTCTAGCTGCAGCGTCTGTTTTCTGTGCTTCCTTTTTAGAAAAAAATTTTATTAGTAATACCTTAAAGTTTCCTACACTGCAGGTTTTTTGCAACATATTAATTTGAGAGCAATTTCTCTTGAAATCTGTATTTCATTAATGTTTTACCCTGAGATGCTCCTGTTTCTTCTCAGATCACCCTGTTTATTGTGTACATGCCTGGTGCTGGGTTCTGGAATCTTTATTATATGTGAGGTGGGAGGAGTAAGTCCCTTTAACCTTGAAAGTTCTACACTTTATATACTACATGATACTCAAAAGAAAGTTTAGGTTGAATGCCTTTGTATATCCCTGCTCCACCCAAAGCTCCCTGTGCCATGAGAGAGAGATTTATCCTGGGCAGGTATAAAATACTATATTTGCTTAAAAACCTGTAAACAGCATCTTAGTGGCAAGATATTAGAGCCTTGCTGCTGCTGCTGCTGCTATGTTGCTTCAGTCGTGTCCGACTCTGTGCGACCCCATAGACAGCAGCCCACAAGGCTCCGTCCTCCCTGGGATTCTCCAGGCAAGAACACTGGGGTGGGTTGCCATTTCCTTCTCCTATACATGAAAGTGAAAAGTGAAAGTGAAGTCGCTCAGTCGTGTCCAACTCTTAGCTACCCCTTGGACTGCAGTCCACCAGGCTCCTCCGTCCATGGGGTTTTCCAGGCAAGAGTACTGGAGTGGGGTGCCATCGCCTTCTCTGATTAGAGCCTTAAGCTCCCAATAACAATACAGGAAATGGGTTAGAAACTACAGTTGATGGTCCCGTCAAGACATCAGTGGAAGAGGATTAGAAGCTAAGTTGCAAGTGTCACTTCAGCTTTTGTACAAATTCAAGTTGCTCCGTTCTTGGAATGTTGTATCCATTATTGGCCAAAAAAGAGTGTTATGTAGTACAAAAATGCACACAGGTAGAACCTTAAATTATAAGTATGATGTTGGGGCTTTCATCTGAGAAAGAAGGGAGGAGCTTGTGCAGTTCAGACTTGTAGATCACATCCTTGCATAGTTGGACCAAGGTGTGCCTTTTGAAACCTAAGGTGTTAAAAAGAAAGCTGTTTACCCCTCAGAATGGAAATATAATGGAACTGTCATTCAAGAAGTTGATAAAGACCAAAGATTTAAGTAATTCTGTCCTTACATAACAAGGTTTAAAAGAGCCTCAGCCACTGTGGGTGGCAGTTTTAATCCTGTGGAGGGGAACCACCCTTTGCTGAAGAATATCTCTGTGCCACTTTCTGCCAGTCGGTTGGCTTTGATCTGTTTTTGCACTCTACCCTAGATCATGCCATTTGAGGCAGTGGTGCCTCATTCTTTATGCTCCTTGACCTACAGCTTTTGGTACTGGCTAAATCTGTTTTGCTTATTTGGTGCCATAGACTTCTTAGTTGCTACATCTTGACTGTAGATTGTATTCAGTTCACTGTGGGGAGCTGGGATGGCCTGTGCTGGCCTGCCTCACATTGGCAGTACTGATATGGGAAACGTGCTTCTGTGCCTTATTTTACTAATCTCTGAGGTAGGAGCAGCCTCCGGGAGAGTGAAGGGATCAAATGGATTAGCACACATCAAGCCCTTAGCACAGTGGCGTTTAGTAGGAACTCGAATGTTAGCTGTCTTGAGGGTTATTACCTTTATGGCGTTAGCCTTGTCCTTTTGTCATTGTCCCCTCACAGCATTCCCATCTCTGATCTTGCTGCTGTGGTAGGACTGTAATATTCAGATGGAGAGTGTTGGTTGTGCTTCTGTCCCTTCTTGTTTGATCTTCAAGGTGAATGCCAGTTGGCAATGCAGTTTGTTATGGGGACCTCTGAAAAGAGGGAAGGCGTTTTTTATCCTCTTCAGTAAAGTTTTAAAAGCATAAGCACAAAGTAACACCTAAATTACGCCCTTAATTTGCATTTAGCTTCATTCTCCAGAACTCTTTCTGAAGTAGTTTAAATTTTAATCAAGGTGTAGTTCTATTTACATTTTTAATACTTTAAAATTTTGTCATTTTTGGCATGTGTTCCAGTTCATGTTGAGTAGGATGAAAAAAAAAACAAACCCTAGATTTTGTGGGAGCCTGACACGTTTCTCAAGCAATTAAGCAATTTAAGACAAGTGAGTTCTGTGTTTAATAATATGAAGTTGATCAGAGTACAGACCATATGTATATTTGTTTTGTCCAAGAGTTCTTTGCCTGTCATTTTTTTTTGCTTGTTTTAAATTAAACACACACACACAACTGACTCATGGTTAATATTTAAGTAAGATTAACTTGTTTTGTGTGTTCACACATTATTCTTACTTGGGTCTGATTGCCAGTTTATCTTCAGCTGGATATTTAGGCCAGCAAAGAAACTTCCACCAGTAATTGACCCTTGAGTAGGGGATGGGTTGTTTTTTGCTTTGTAAAGAAGTGGAAAAGGAAGAAAGTTATTAGCTGTGCATTTCTTCAATTTGTAGAATGAGTTTAAGCTTCGCTTCCTGCATTGCCTTTTTTTCATATAAGGAGCTCAGAGAGTTTATGGCTTTCATTTAGTTACCGGTGGGCAGCCAGTGGGATTTCTGGGAATGACATTTCAGGAGTGGACTTCTTGGCTTTCTGATTTACCTTGCTTTTAGTATGCCATACTTTGAGGAAGTGAGAATTGGCATCTTGAAGGGGGTTGGAGCTGGGTTTGCACCCAAAGACTTTTTTTTTGGTCCCTCTTAAAGAGCAAAAAGTGCACATTTTTTCTGGGGAGAACTCCTTAGGCTGTAAAACAGGATGGGGTTGGGGGAGCCGTATTCTAAACTACAGATATATGTTTCCCTGACGTTGTATTACTGAGGACTCAAGTGGGTTGGAAGTCTCCTCTCTCGGCTCTGCATTGGTTCACCCATCTCTTTTTCCTGCCCCCCAACTCTGACTTTTCTGATGCTGAATAGAAGAATCATCAGAATTGCTTTGTGTTAGTTAGCTTTACGTTTCCCCTGTTGCCTCAGTGAGTTTGCCTCTGTTGAAATTTGCTTGAAAGCAGAGCAGGGGCCTAGGAGAAGTTTTAAGATCTCCGGAGCCTGGCACCATCATTAAGTTGTAAGCTCTCCTTTGGGACTCAGACTTGTTTATGGAGGGAATAGTTTTATTCCCAGGTGTTAACTTTGTCGTCAGGCGCATGGGGTGTGTTTGTCGTGAAGTTCTTTCCTCACTTCCTGTGTTGATGCTCGGTTCTTAATTGGGCTGTTCTCTGATCTCCATGATGTATTGGGGACAGTAAAATAGCTTCTGTCGACATGTTAGTCTTTGGACTTGGGGTGCGGCTGGGGATACTCTAGAAGAGGTAGGGCTGACAGGGAGAAAAATGAATGCCATGGAATATGTTTGGACATTGTAGAGCAGAAATGGTACCTCGGTCAGGTTTTGGGTTTTCTCTGCTGTGTCCTGGATGCACCTCACAATTATCTGCCCCTTTCTTGAGTTTCTAATTTCATTTCTTCTTCCTCCCTCTTCTCCCCAGTTCTGCCTTAGGCACATACCTCACTGCCTAGCTCTCCTGGAACCACAGGCAAGTAATGCTGCTGGTCGCTGTGCTGTATCTTCCTCCAGGATATGCTGAGTGTGTGATGGTTTCTGCTGAGTGTGATTGAAAGTGTGATTGAAAGGCACTTAAGGTGCCTGCTGGATTTGGGTTCCAGCCCTTCTCCTCCTGGCTGTGAGAATCTCGAGCGAGTCTCTTAACCTCTCTCCGCTTCTTCCCTTATCAACAAATAGTGTTACTTCTCTTAGTGTTCTGAGGGAGGAAATGAGCTAAGTGCTTAGAACTGTACTAATGTGTTCAGTGGAAGCTGTTTAATAATTGTTAGCTGCTTTTATTTGGTGTAGATCCATCAGCTCTAATCTGGTGAGGATTTCTCTTATTTTAGATTCTTTTAGCAATGCTAAAAGATCTGATAGTCAGCTTGGGAGAGTTCAAACAATTCTAAAGATTTTAAGACTAATTGTGTGGGTTGTTGAGAGATAACCTTAGTGCTTTCTTTACTCGTATTTGGTTATTACAGTAAGTTCATACTCAGAGCATTTAAATCTGAGCCTGGCACTTAAAAAACACTACAGATGTATGTGTGTTTTGTTCACTTTTTTTCTGTTCTGAGTACTTTAATGTCTCTGTCATTTCTTGTGACCGTTATAATAATCATCCCAGCAGAGCTGTCACCTGGGTTCAAGGGTCAGCGGCAGAACTAAGGCTGGAACTCAGGTCTTTGACTTACCGTTCTGCTGGCTGGAGATTCCTGTGGCTGAGATGACCACCGTTCTGCATGTACCTTTTGGCCTCTACTGTCTTTGGGGAGAAGTGTGGCCTCCATGGGCAAGGGGATCTGTGGGTGTCTGGAGTCAGCAGTTAGCATCTTGTCCTTTCTTCAGCTCCAGATTTAGCTGATCATCTCCATACTCTGCTACCATCTTTCTGCCCATAATAGACTCAGACTCCCCTGGCATGACTTCTTTGTTCTCTCCAGCTTTCCCAGAGAGCTTCCTCCCTCTGTGGTTGACCTTGTGGCCACCTCTGAAGATGGGGTTGCTGTCAGAATGTCCACCATTCTGCAGAAGGCTCTGAGGAATGCTCCTGCCCCTGTTCTTTCCTTTCTAATTCCTAGAACAAGGATTGATACCTGAATTGTTGAGGAAGCATCTTAATTGGTTCATTTCAGCAGAATCTAACAGAAGAAAAAACCCTCCTAATAATCATTGCCATATTAATCTTCCTAGAGAATAGTTAGGATCTGCAGCTCTCTTCTCTACTCAGAAAGTATCCATTCTGGCAATGTCCTTCAGAGATTCTTAATATAATTGAGAGCTGGTTGATACCACTGATGTGTCCGTCTATCCCATCTCCTTTCCAGAATTTGTAGGAGATGGTGTGAAGAGTCCAGGAAGAGAAGTTATTCTTTCTCTCCATCACCAAACCCAGATGCTTACTGAATTTTTTAAAAAAATGTGTATTTAACAGACTCACTTAAAAATGGAGGCACATTCCTTTGGCTTTTTAGAAATAGTTTTTTAAGTATAAAAATATAAGTTAAAAAAAGAGGCGAACCAATGAACTTAACGGTTTTAAGGATAAACCAGCTGTGGTGGTGCTTGAATGCTTCAACAGAATGCCTTTTTCTGATTGTTAAAGTAAGTGAACACAACTGGTATTGATGGCAAAGTTCAAGGCATTGCATAACCGGAGATAATCATGAACCCAGACTTGCCAGCTCTGGGAGATGCAACTGATTTATGATTTTTTTCCTCCCTGGATCACGTCCTGAGAACCCAAGGGCAGGTCTTAATGCAGAGGTGCAGCAGCCTCAGGGGAGCAGTGACTCAGTGTACTTATTCTGGGTGAACACTTCCTCTGGGTATCGAGAAGTCAGAATTTGGTTGTGGCAGAGGGTACATAAAACTCAGCGGTTTTCAGAGTGAGTGTAATATTGAAATGTAGCCCTCCTGTAGTGTAAAGGCACATGGAACCCCTCACTGGACCAGTTGCTGTAATTCTCACAAATTGATAACTCAAGTAATAATTCAGAGAAGGGGCTTCAAATCTAGTGGTATGTTTGCAAAAATATAGAAATCCTGCACACTTCTGCTTGGCATGTTTCCTTGGCCCTGGGACTGGAGTACTTGGGCATTTTGACAAGTGTGCTATTTACTGGGCCTATTTTTATAGCTCTGAAGCATCCTTGTCCAAAAATATTTCCCTCTGGCTAAGCCTGCTTTCCACCAAAGCTAGAGGAGTCAGTTGGAGTTGAGGACATAGCCGTCAAATACATTTTTTTTTCCCCGTTGCAGACTTTTTGTCCTCAAGGTCTTGTAGTCACTATTGTATAAAACTAGAGTCCTCAGAGGGTCTTCAGTGGGTTGATTCAGATTATTGGTACTCAAGTTAAAGTGCCAGGGAAAGTCCTCCTTATTTATTGAAAATATATCTATGGGAGATGAAAAAGGATCGCTTATTTTTGTGATCTACTCTTCCACTCGGAAAGTTCGGAATAATTCATTGATTAATTTGAGAAAAATGAGTGTGATTGGTTTCCTTGCATCTAAGACATGTGAAATTCTTTCCTAAGTAAGAACCTTCAGTAATGTAATTTTGAAAACCGGGTGTGACTCGTCAATATCACTCTTACGAACAGTGTTGATAAGTGGATACAAACCACCCCCAAGCTTGTTAATGTTGCAGAGCAGCACTGTAAAGCAGTAGGTCTCACGCCTCGACAGGGACCATCGTGGTGCTTGAGCTTTAGCAGAACTGCTCAGGCTGATTCTAGCCCTGCCTGGGCCGACCTGCACAGCACGGTTGCTATCCACAGTCATGGTCCTGTCTTTTGACACACATACGTGCATGTTTCTCTTGGGTGGAATTGCTGGATTACAAAAGATGAATATATTCAACTTCAGCAGATAATGCTGAACAGTTTTCCAAAGTGGTTATATCAGGTTAGAGTTCTGCCATCAGGATGTGAAGGTCCTCCTTGCTCTATGGGATTATGTTGTTGTTCCTTTAGTCATTCTAGTGGGTTTAGTGATATTTCATTGTATTTTTATTAGAATTTCCTGTTTACTAATGAGGTGAACCCCTTTTCATATGTTTATTGGCCATATATATTCTTATATAATGTCTGATTAGATTTCATTCCTATTTTACTATTGTGTTGTACATTTTCCCCTAATTGATTTGTAGGAAATGTTTATGAATTCTGATTATGAATTCTTATATGTATTTCAGATATCTTCAATTTCCTGCATTGACTTTAATTTTCTTTGTGGTTACCATCAGGCTAACATATAATAACTTGTATGTGTAACAGTCTGTATTCGATTTAATAACAACTTAAGTTTGATCCTATTTTGATGCTCAACATTAGTAACCCTCCTTGGTTTATGTGTTTGATGTCACGTTTCATACTTTTTTATCTTGTGCATCCCTTAACTATTCTATTCCAGTAGAACTATTCAAAACCCTAAAGCATGATGCCATCAAGGTGTTGCATTCAATATGTCAGCAAATCTGGAAGACCTAGCAGTGGCCACAGGACTGGACCTTTTCTTATCCCAATTCCCAAGAAGGGTAGTACTGAAGAATGTGCTAACCATCAGACAATTGCACTCATCTCTCATGCTAGTAAGGTCATGCTTAAAATCTTGCATGCTAGGCTTCAGCATTATGTGAACCCAGAACTTCCACATGTCCATGCTGGGTTTAGAAAAGGAAGAGCAACCAGAGGTCAAATTGCCAACATTTGCTAGATCATAGAGAAGGCTAGGGAATTCCAGAAAAACATCTACCTCTGTTTCATCTACTGTGCTAAAGCCTTTGACTGTGTGAATCATAATAAACTGTGGAAAGCTCTTAAAGAGTGGGAATACCAGCCCATCTTATCTGTCTCCTGAGAAATCTGTACGCAGGTCAAGAAGCAACAGTTAGAACGCTGTATGGAACAACTGATTAGTTCAAGATTGAGAAAGGAGTATGACAAGGCTGTCTGCTGTCAACCTGTTTGTCTAACCTATATGCTGAGCACATCATGAGAAATGCTGAACTGGATGAGTTACAAGCTGGAATCAAGATAGGCAGGAGAAACATCAACAACCTCAGATAAGTGGATGATAGCACTCTAATGGCTGAAAGCGAAGAGGAACTAAGAGCCTCTTGATGAGGGTGAAGGAGGAGAGTGAAAGAGCCAGCTTAAAACCAAATATTAAAAAAGCTAAGATCATGGCATCTGGCATCTATTTGCATTGCAAATGGAAGGGGAAAAGGTGGAAGTAGTGACAAATTTCCTCTTCTTGTGCTCTAAAATCACTGCAGATGGTGACTGCAGCCATGAGATCAGAAAACAGCCGCTTCTTGGTGGGAAAGCTATGACAAACCTAGCCAGTGTGTTGAAAAGCAGACACATTACTCTGCCGACAAAGGTCCGTATAGTCAAGGCTGTGGTCTTCCCAGTGGTCATGTAGGGTTGTGAGAACTGGATCGTAAAGAACGCAGAACACCAAAGAATTGATGCCTTTGAACTGTGGAGCTGGAGAAAACTCCTAAGAGTTCCTTGGACAGCAAGAAGATCAAACCAGTCAACCTTAAGGGAAATCAGCCCTGAATGCTCATTGGAAGGACTGATGCTGAAGCTGAAGCTCCAGTATTTTGGTCATCTGATGTGAATAGCTGACTCATTGGAAAAGTCCCTGATGCTGGGAAAGATTGAGGACAGAAGGAGAAGAGGGCATCAGAGGATGAGATGACTGGATGGCATCACCGATGGGATGGACATGAACTTGGGCAAACTCTGGGAGATGGTGAGGGACAGGGAGGCCCGGCGTGCTGCAGTCCATGGGGTCGCACAGAGTTGGATACGATTGGGTGACTGAACAACAACAATAACCCCTTAACTAATTATAGTAATCATTTTTTTTTAAACTGCTTTTTTTTTTTTTGTATTTAACCATTATCTGTTTTTTTTTTTTAAATTTTATTTTATTTTTAAACTTTACATAATTGTATTAGTTTTGCCAAATATCAAAATGAATCCATCACAGGTATACATGTGCTCCCCATCCTGAACCCTCCTCCCTCCTCCCTCCCCATACCATCCCTCTGGGTCGTCCCAGTGCACTAGCCCCAAGCCCCCAGCATTGAACCTGGACTGGCATCTCGTTTCATACATGATATTTTACATGTTTCAATGCCATTCTCCCAAATCTTCCCACCCTCTCCCTCTCCCACAGAGTCCAAAAGACTGTTCCATACATCAGTGTCTCTTTTGCTGTCTCGTACACAGGGTTATTGTTACCATCTTTCTAAATTCCATATATATGCATTAGTATACTGTATTGGTGTTTTTCCTTCTGGCTTACTTCACTCTGTATAATAGGCTCCAGTTTCATCCACCTCATTAGAACTGATTCAAATGTATTCTTTTTAATGGCTGAGTAATACTCCATTGTGTATATGTACCACAGCTTTCTTATCCATTCATCTGCTGATGGACATCTAGGTTGCTTCCATGTCCTGGCTATTATAAACAGTGCTGCGATGAACATTGGGGTACACGTGTCTCTTTCCCTTCTGGTTTCCTCAGTGTGTGTATGCCCAGCAGTGGGATTGCTGGATCATAAGGCAGTTCTATTTCCAGTTTTTTAAGGAATCTCCACACTGTTCTCCATAGTGGCTGTACTAGTTTGCATTCCCACCAACAGTGTAAGAGGGTTCCCTTTTCTCCACACCCTCTCCAGCATTTATTATTTGTAGACTTTTGGATCGCAGCCATTCTGACTGGTGTGAAATGGTACCTCATAGTGCCTTTTTTGTCTTTTAACATTTATACTAGCTTTATAAATGATTAATCTACCACCTTTTTTATATATGTTTACCTTCCTAGTGAGATTTATTCTTTCATATGTGTTCTTGTTACTAATTAGTGCCCTTTCTTTTCAGCTTAAAGTCCCATTAACGTTTCTTGTAATACAGATTTAGTAGTGTTGAACTCCTTCACTCTGAGCTTTGCCAGGGAGAATGTTCTTGGTTGGAAGTTTTTGTTTTTGTTTTCAGTACTTTGTATACATTGTGCCACTCCCTTCTGGCCTACAATGTTTCTGCTGTTGGTCTTAGTGGGGATTCCCTTGTGTGTAGCAAGTTGGTTTTCTCCTGATGCTTTTAATATTTTACAACATTAATCTTTGTCTTTAACTTTTGACATTTTAATTCTAGTGTGTCTTGGTGTGGGTCTCATTTAGTCAGAATCCAGGAAGAGGAGCTTCCCTGGTAGCTCAGCTGGAAAGGAATCCACCTGCAGTGCAGGCGACCTTGGTTTGATTCCTGTGTTGGGAAGATTCCCTGGAGAAGGGATAGGCTACCCACTCCAGGATTCTTGGGCTTCCCTGGTGGCTCAGACAGCAAAGAATCTGCCCTCAATGAGGGAGACCTGAGTTCGATTCCTGGGTTGGGAAGATCCCCTGTGGGAGGAAATGACAGTTCCTGCCTAGAGAATTCCCATGGACAGAGGTGCCTGGCAGGCTGTAGTCCATGGGGTTGCAAAGGTCAGACATGACTGAGAGACTAAGCACTAAGCACAGGAGTAGGGGAGACGGCACTTAAATGGATGATTGTGACACAGTGTGGTGGGTGCAGGGGTAGGGGAGTGCAGGGGTATTACCGGAACGTGGAGGACTCCTTGCTTGGGACTCGGAGGGTCTTGGGGGTGGCAGTGCTTAGTATCTGGAAGTGATACTTGGGCTTTGTTAATGAGGGAAGTTGGGGAGAAGGTTGGACAGTACAGAGGCCTGGAGGTGAGAGGCGATAGCAGCTGTAGGCACCTATACGCCTTGTGGCAGTCTCTGGCAACAGTGAGCAGTGTGTCTGGAGAGGAGGTGGCTCCCTTTCCTGGAGGGCCTTGCGTGCCATGTGTAGGAGCTTTTATTTTGTGATCACCAGGAGCCATTGAAAAGCTTAGTTAGTAATATAGACAGAAGTACCTTTTACAGAATTATCTTTTGGATAGATATATGATCTTAGGTGAATAATATTTTTGCTTTAGTTGCTGTGGCTTTTCTCAGTAAAATGAAGGTATGTTGAATTAAAGGTTTTTGTGCGTTGTATGTGGTAAAAAAAAAATACATAAAGTAAAACTTACTTGAAAAATGTACAGTTCACTAAATAGACATTTCTCCAAAGAAAACATACAGATGGCTAACAAACACATGAAAAGATGTTCAACATCACTCATTCTCAGAGAAATGCAAATCAAAACCACAATAAAGTACCATCTCACGCCAGGCAAAATGGCTGCTCTCCAAAAATCTATAAGCAATCAATGCTGGAAAGGGTGTGGATACACTGTTGGTGGGAATGCAAACTAGTACAGCCTCTATGGAGAACAGTGTGGAGATTCCTTAAACAACTGGAAATAGAACTGCCATACGACCCAGCAATCCCACTGCTGGGCATACACACTGAGGAAACCAGAATTGAAGGAGACACATGTACCCCAATGTTCATTGCAGCACTGTTTATAATAGCCAGGACATGGAAGCAACCTAGATGTCCATCAGCAGATGAATGGATAAGAAAGCAGTGGTACATATACACAATGGAGTATTACTCAACCATTAAAAAGAATACATTTGAATCAGTTCTAATGAGGTGGATGAAACTGGAGCCTATTGTACAGAGTGAAGTAAGCCAGAAAGAAAAACACCAATACAGTATACTAACGCATATATATGGAATTTAGAAAGATGGTAACGATAACCCTATATGTGAGACAGCAAAAGAGACACAGATGTATTGAACAGTCTTTTGGACTCTGTGGGAGAGGGCGAGGGTGGGATGATCTGAGAGAATAGCACTGAAACATGTATATTATCACATGTGAAACAGATCGTCAGTCCAGGTTCGAGGCATGAGACAGGGTGCTCGGGGCTGGTGCACTGGGATGACCCAGAGGGATGGGATGGGGAGGGAGTTGGGAGGGGGGTTCAGGATGGGGAACGTGTACACCCGTGGCTGATTCATGTCAACGTATGACAAAACCACTACAGTGTTGTAAAGTAATTAGCCTATAATTAAAATAAATTAAAAAAAATAAAAACTACAAATAAATACTATAACACACATCAGCTTGGAAAAATTAGAAAAATCTGATAAAGTGTTGGTAAGGATATGGAGAAACAGGAAATTCATGTTTCCTGTTGTTGGTGGGAATGTATCAATAGATTAGTGTAACTGTTTGGGAAATGCTTTGGCATTTATCTAATAAAACTGAAAATATGCACATAAAAAACTGTACAGTTCAGTGGCATTTAAGTACATGCCCGTTAAATAATAATCGCCCATCTCTCCTCCCCCAGCCTCTGGTGGCCATCCTACTTTCAGTCTCTATGAATCCGACTGTTCTAGATTCTTCGTATGAGAGAAATCACTCAGTATTTGTCCTTTTGTGACTGCTTTATTTCATCTAAAAACCTTAAAGGTTTGTCTGTGTTGTAGCATGTGTCAGAATGTCTTTCCTGTTTGAGGAATAATATTGCATCGGGATATTTTTAGTGGAGTCATATTCCGTTGCATGTCTGTAGCACACTGTCTGCCCGTTCATCCATCAGTGGACACTCGGGCTGCTCCCACCTTTTGGTTATTGGGGATGCTGCCATGAACATGGTCTGCAGCTATGTGAGAGTGTTGCTTCTAAGTCTGTGTTAGAGTCCTTTTGGATATATATCCAGAAGTGGAATTCCTGGATAATGTGGTCATTATTTTTAGTGTTTGGAGGAACTCTTATAGCATATTCCACAGGGACTGCATTAGCAGTGTGCAGGAGTTCCAGTCTCTCCATATCTTTGCTAACACTTATTTTATGTTTTTTGTTTTTGTTTCTTTTTTTAAAATAATAGCCATCATAGTAGGTCTGAATAGATCAGAGGGTTTTTGTTTTGAATTTTAATTGGAGGCTAATTACTTTACAGATCAGAGGTTTTTGACACTATACTCTGATGGACTTTAGGGTTAGGAGTTCAGTGCGGTTCCTTGGTGGTTCCCAAACCCCTCTCTCCTGACCTATGCTTTATGTATTGCTCTTCTGTATACATTCTTAGGAGGAATAATTTCATGGCTAAAAAGCCTGAAAACGGTTGCACTGATTCTCCTGCTGTAGTAATTGATGATCTGGATTATCTGTAGCTAATAAAGCTGAACAGTAAATAATTTTCCCTCTCTCTCACCTTGCAGTAGTTGAGAAACTAAGGTGCCTCTCACCCTCTCCTTGCTGTGATAGGGAAGAAAGCTACACTGGAGGGAAGCCTGTGTTGTGTGTCTGCCGCCATCCCTGCCCTGGCTCCCACGTGTCCCTCACAGATGGACGGGCACACACAGGGTCTGCGTGTCTCTTTGCCCACAGCCCCTTTGATAAATGGTACAGGGCACATTGACATGCTGGAGGAAATGAAGCATCAGTCCAGTTTTGAAAGTACAGAGGTGGTAATATTACGTGGCAGTTGCCCTCTAGTTCCCCTTTGCCTGGCATCTCCACCACCAGTGCCAGAGAGTGGTTGATCTGCCCACCAAAATAATAGAGAGATTTTTGTGTTTTTTTTTTTTAATCTGGTAATTGACTAAAGAATCCAGTTATTCTTTTTTTTTTTCTGTCTATCCTTTTATATGTGTGATTTTTCATAATTCTATTAATAACTTGATTATGTAAAATTTGTTATAAAGAGTTTCTAGTAGCAAAACCAGTCATGATTTCTTGAGAACTTATTCCTAAGATAGTTCACAAACTGAAGCTTTTAAAAACTAGATCTATTATTCACCCATTCTTTTCATGAAGATTAAGTGTGCCTTTGTGCCAGACATTGAGGTGGGTGAGAGGTAGTATGTGGTTGCTGCCCTTGAATTGCTCACCATCCAGAAGAGGCACAAGTGTGAACAGCTAACGTCATGAAGGCACAGATGCCCTGCTTGCCATATCTGGGATGCCACCTGACACAGATGAAGGTTTTAGTGGGTTAAATACCTTACCTTAAGATACGGCCTTTACACACTTAAAATATGATGTTATAGATATATGGGATATATCTTCTTAGGTAAGGAAAAAGGGACATTAAAAAGTATGTGTTTAAAAAAAGGCGTATGTATGTAACTGCACTACATATATGTGTATGAAATTTGCGTTTACTGGAAATTTTGGTTGGACTGAAGTTCAGAGTATGACAGAACTACCCTATGTTTGGCTTTGTGGTCACAGCTACTTCGGATTCTGAAGAAGTAGACGATGTGGCAGGTCTTTTGAAAAGGTCTCTAGCTATTATTCAGTATTTTGAGTTCATCATCAAAAGCTGGTGTTAGTTAATTTTTCCATGTCTAATTTATCTTTCACATATGGAATTTCTCCTACATCGTCATTGGTTTATGACCTTTATTCTAAAATTCGTGAGATTTTTTACAACTTGAAATCGCTTACAACCATTTGTTTTTTATTTCTCTCTTATATTCATGTCCTGGGGTTTGGGCTGCTGTTAACATAACTGAGTGATCATTGGTAGCTGTGACTCTCACCAGCTCCACACTGTTTTTTTCCCTATGTTTAGGGTCCTGCAGGAAGGACCTGCTATATCTGTAAGTCAGTAGAGCACAAAGGAGCGACTACCTGTGTTAGAGGTTGAGAGAGCATTCTCCGAGGGGGAGAGGGCTGGCATCAGGGAGGTGGAGGCGCTTCCTGAGGGAGGGAACCTCAGGGCCGGGTTGTGGAGCCGGGAAGCAGCCCAAGGAGCATTGTGATGGGGCTGGGGGAGGGCACAGGCTTGGGTCACCCTGCTCTCGGCACCTGGTGGTGAGCAGTGAGTTACCGGACAAGACCACGTACAGGTGATGAGTGGCAGGGGACACAAGGACCAGATCAGTGTCGCCACTAAGGCATTCAGATCTAAGAGCAGAGGCCACGTGGCACCTTTGACTGGTGTCAGGCAGCCTAGTAACAGCAGTAAAAATCTAGCTGTAAGGTTTAAAACAAGAAAAAGCACATTCATTTGGGGAGGGTAGCTTTTGAAAGGGGCCTTAAATGATGGATAGAACTTCTTTGGATGTAATTAGGGCTGAGGCTAAGAAAAAAGTGTTGTCCAGCAACTCTTGTGACCCTCAGGATAGTGGCAACATTAATGGAGGCCAAGAGAACCGGTTTTAGGGTCACAAGGCATTGACTGCAGGCTTCCCAGGTGGCTCAGTGGTAATGAGCCTACCTGCCAATGTAGGAGACCCAAGAGACACAGGTTCAATCCCTGGGTCGGGAGGATCGCCTGGAGGAGGGCCTGGTAACCCACTTCAGTATGCTCGCCTGGAGAATACCATGGACAGTGGAGCCTGGCGGGCTGCAGTCCATGGGGTCACAGAGTTGGACACGACTGAAGCGACCTAGCATGCACGCACATGGCATAGAGTAGCTTAGGACAGAATGTGCTGGTGTCACACCTAGCTGGAATTATGAGAATGATTAAGGTTCCAGAAAGAAAAGATGTAAAGACAGAGAAGAATACTGAAGGCAGAACCTTGAAAGATACCTTTGAGAAGATTGAGAGAATTAGTATGGCTAAAAGGAACAGATAGAGATAAGAAATGGGAGAATTTCAAAAAGGAAGGCTTAGCTGGCAGCGAGTGGGGCTGTGGGAAAGTAGATGAGGCCAAAGAACAGGCGCTGGCTTTAGCGCCTGGAAGGCCTTTAATGCCTTCTTGCTTTCAGCAGTGCTGGTGCTCGTACAGCTGTGTCCCCTGGTGGTTGAAGGGCTTTTGTAGTGAAGCAAAGGTCAGCTTCAGGTGGCTAAGGAAATTTGTGGGTGTTCCCCCTGCTTTTTAAATGAAAAGGGTTCCTAACCTGTTTGTAAAAATGCAAGGACACAGAAAAGAAAACCTGAAAAGGGGCAATGAAAACCAGAAAGGGGGCAAGTCGTGAGAAGATGTAATTTTAAAGGCAAAGTAAAATATTTTCCTTTAGAGGCAGTACTTGGATCTATGATTAAGCCTTGGACCCTTACAGAAGGAAGAAGGGGCCTGCCTAGAATAAAATCATGAAGCTGTTGTGATATACTGGGCACTGTTCTGGGTGCCTAGCATATCACATGTTCTTTAACTCTTAATCCTCTCAGCAATTCTACTGTGTTAACTCTTTTAATCCTCTCAACATGTATTAACTCTTTTGATCCTCTCAGCAACTCTTCTGCTCCAATTTACATGAGGAGACAGCCTTTGAGAGTTAAGGAATTTTTCTGTCTCATAGTTGGTAGACAGGCTCCAGAGTCTGGCTCTAGCCCAGTTCAGAGCTGTTTCAGACTGTTCCCCTCGGACCCAGCCACGCCTTGCAGGGTCAACAGCCAGCATGTGAGCTCGGGATATGGGCAGGCCTAGCTCCAAAGCCCCTCACGTCTAGACTTTGTTTACAGTGTCTCCCCCAAAGGCTATTATGAAGACCAAATAGGATGATTTATGAGGAGTGGAAGCTCTCTGAGAGCAGGGGATTTGTTTTGTTCATCACCTTGTCCCGGGGCCAGGAACAGGCCCTGCATAGTTGTTGAGTCGAGAGGAGGGAGCAGTAGTGACGGGAATGAATGCAGAGCTGTGCCCAGCATGCTGCGCTAAGGGTGTTTCCAGGGGAGCTCAGGTGTTGGGGCGGTGGGGCAAGAGTGCTCACCTCAGAGAAGCCAAAGCTTTTGTGTGGCCCTCAGTCATTTGGTGCAAAGCATTTTGAAATAATCTGCATTTTTTTCACCCAAACTACTTGAAAGCTTCCCCACTGTCCAGATTGTTTGTATATCCCAGTACAATTACTTGGCTTCCAAGAAAAACACAGCACTTCTTGTTATGTTTTTTCTGGCCTTAGCCTTCAAACCAGCATGTAGCTGAAGCTATGAGTGAAGATCTAACTACTGGCCATGCTTAAGGTTGCATCTGCTTATTGAGCCAGTCTGGGAGGCAGTCATGTACCTTTCAGGTCTGACATGGATTACATGGGGACAAGGGACAGGCTGCCTGCATCCTCACTCTATCTTGACGATAGCCCATAACAGTAGGGAGGAATACCAGCCCCACTTGGAGTAGATGAATAAAATCAGAACATTGGACTCATCCCAGGAAATGTTGTCAGGTGTCTAATACATACCAGGCAGTGGGCTACCTGTGGTTTGTTTGTTCATTTACTTATTCAGCAAATATACATTGAGTGCCCACTGAAAGGTTGTTGTTGAGCCATGAAAGACACTGGGATTCTTGGCCTCTGGAGGAGAATAATTCTATCCAGGGCCAGTGACGAGGCTTGATTGCTCAGAGCTTTTGTGTAATAAAGTTTTATTAAAGTATAAAAGAGATATAGAAAGCTTCTGACGTAGACATCAGAAGGGGGCTGAAAGAGTGCCCCTCTGCTAGTCTTTAGCCGGATGTTATATAGCTACTAGCAGTCTGCTAATTGGAGAAAGGAAACGTCTCAAAACTCAGAGACTGTCACCAAGCCCCTTACCCACAACATGCGTTTTGGCATAACATTGGCAGAAGGTGGGTTGTCCGGGGCCATTAGGCAATGGTAAATACATAGTTCATTAACATAGCTTAAGACAAATATTTCCATAGGAAAAACGCATTGGTTAGCTCAAGGTTTGAGAAGTTAAGTGCAGGTAGAACCATGTGTTGTCATGGCAACCCAGAAGAACCCTCTTTTAAAATTTGTGTAGAGAAGGGGAAGAAAATCTAGCACTTGTTTGTTTCCTCCTACTGGTTAAGAGAGAGGGAAAAAAATGTCTGACACTTGCAGCCTATTTCCTCTGTTTGGAGACCCCTGGTCTTCCTGCCTATTACTCTCTCACCACCATGGACCAGGCACTGGGTTTGTGAAGATGAATAGACAGGAAGTTACCCTCAAGATGTTGCCAACCTTGTGTCTCTTGGGTATGTCTGCAAACAAATGATTCTAAGGGAAGTTCTTTAGGTTGGATTGGGTTGCTGTCTACAGGTGGGTAGAATGAAAATACTGCTTTCATTGAAATTGCTTGAAGTTGTGCTGAAATGGTAGTTTATTGCTATGCAACCAAGAACTTCATCATAAAATGGATAATATTTCAAGAATTGTATCTTTTTCACCTATATTTTCTCCATTCAGTCTTAATTGTATCAAGGGGTGGTGGTGGTATAGTTTGTTTGGCCATGCCATGCAAGCTTGTGAGATCTTAGTTCCCTGACCAGGCTTTGAACAAAGGCCATGGCCGTGAAATCTGCCCAGAGTCCTAACTGCTAGACTTCCAGGAAATTCCCCACTAGCCATGTCTACTTTGGGTTTAAACTAGAATATCTTTTTCTGCCCATGGAATAGCAATACTGTAAGATTTCCTTTGTATTTTATTGAAGCTTTATGAGTAAACCAAGATAAGGAAAGCTGAAGTAGAAAGTGTTTAAAGGGATAACCATTTAGAGTATACAATTATTGCTTTCTCAGTTCAGTTCAGTTCAGTCGCTCAGTCGTGTCCGACTCTTTGCGACCCAATGAATCGAAGCACGCCAGGCCTCCCTGTCCATCACCATCTCCTGGAGTTCATTCAAACTCACGTCCATCGAGTTGGTGATGCCACCCAGCCATCTCATCCTCTGTCGTCCCCTTCTCCTCCTGCCCCCAATCCCTCCCAGCATAAGAGTCTTTTCCAATGAGTCAACTCTTCGCATGAGGTGGCCAAAGTACTGGAGTTTCAGCTTTAGTATCATTCCTTCCAAAGAATACCCAGGGCTGATCTCCTTTAGAATGGACTGGTTGGATCTCCTTGCAGTCCAAGGGACTCTCTCAAGAGTCTTCTCCAACACCACAGTTCAAAAGCATCAATTCTTTGGCGCTCAGGTTTCTTCATAGTCCAACTCTCGCATCCATACATGACCACTGGAAAAACCATAGCCTTGACTAGATGAACCTTTGTGGCAAAGTAATGTCTCTGCTTTTCAATATGCTATCTAGGTTGGTCATAACTTTTCTTCCAAGGAGTAAGTGTCTTTTAATTTCATGGCTGCAGTCACCATCTGCAGTGATTTTGGAGCCCAAAAAGATAAAGTCTGACACTGTTTCCACTGTTTCCCCATCTATTTCCCATGAAGTGATGGGACCAGATGCCATGATCTTTGTTTTCTGAATGTTGAGTTTTAAGCCAGCTTTTTCACTCTCCACTTTCACTTTCATCAAGAGGCTTTTTAGTTCCTCTTCACTTTCTGCCGTAAGGGTGGTATCATCTGCATATCTGAGGTTATTGATATTTCTCCCAGCAATCTTGATTCCCGCTTGTGCTTCTTCCGGCCCAGCGTTTCTCATGACGTACTCTGCATATAAGTTAAGTAAGCAGGGTGACAATATACAGCTTTGACGTACTCCTTTTCCTATTTGGAACCAGTCTGTTGTTCCATGTCCAGTTCTAACTGTTGCTTCCTGACCTACATACAGGTTTCTCAAGAGGCAGGTCAGGTAGTCTGGTATTCCCATCTCTTTCAGAATTTTCCAGAAATACTAGTCTAGGCATTTTAAAGATCCCACAATTGTAGAAAATGTTCGAGGCAATTGAGTTAGGGAAAACAGTTAAGCTAAGTTCCTATAAGAGCAGCCTCTTTAAAGACCGATGAGGCACTGTCGCTGAGGGACGTTTTGCAGAGTGAGATGTGATCAGTGGCGCACTGGGAAGGTCTGTCTGCTACCTTTCTGACACTTGGCCCCTGATATGGGAAAGTAAACAGACATTTTGCACACACAGTAACTTTGACATGGATCATTTGACACGTGCACTTTGTTCTTCTAGAACATTGCCTAGAGGGCTTTGATTTAATAGCTGAGTTTGGCTGGTTTCTGCATACTGTATCATCTCCAGTGTGCCCATGCAGACACGGGATGAAGAAAAGCAAGGACTGAATTGCCCAATGTCTCCTTATGGGCGGGAGTGGGGGTGGGAGAGCTGGGGGTGTTTATCAGAGGACTTTGGATAAGTCCTCATTTAGGCTGAAAATACTTCTTGGCCACGGATTTTCCCAGTTGAATTTTAGTGTTCTTGTAAGTCTGTCTTGCTTCACTTGAATTTTTGAGGGTTGCTTCATCTCTTGGATTGGTTCTGTTTGCAGTTTTTTTAAAAAGTAATTTTAAGGGGATGGCATCATAGCTTATCTGCAGCATAACCAAAGATGCCCTGTGACTGTCACAGTCACACACGATTACAGTAACTCTGCAAGTGGCTTTCTAGGGAGATGGCGTGATCCCCCTTCCCTCGCTGGCTCCGCTCCACCTCTTTAAGGCTAATGCCTTATTCCTTGGCAGAATGGCATCTTCCAGGTGTACTCCTTCGGGGTACAGAAGGTGTACCCAGCCTTCTGAGACCTGATTCCTGACAGAGTTCTTCACCATGCGGCTTTTATTTTCTTTGACGTCTGACATACGGAGCTTTGTATTGTTGAGTGTTTTTTTTTTTCCTCCCGTGTTTTCTCATTGGGATTTTAAAGTTTCAAAACAAAAAGACAGTGCTTTAACTTTGTCTTTTTATTTCTTTGGCCACTCGCTGCAGCTTCTGAGATCTTAGTTCCCAAACCTGGGATCGAACATGTGCCTCCTGCAGTGGAAGCACAGAGTCCTAGCCGCTGAATCACCAGCGAAGTACCTCTGCTGTCTTTCTGTGTCTCTGTTGCCTTCAGCTTTTTCGCTTGTTCCAAAAGTGCTTGAATCTTCCTTCCCAAACCCCTGAGGGGAAAAAATGGCTGAGTGATGCTGGAAGTGGAAGTGAGGGAAAGTGTATTGGGACTGGGCAGGGAGGAATCTGAGGAATCCTGTTTGGCCTATTCAAAGGATGAGCTAGGCAGAGGTTAAGAGGAGGGTGAAAATCACTTGTGTTTTTCCAGAGGGTCCGCCACACAGAGGAGCTGAGACAAAAACGGAAGGTCCCCGAGCCAGCACCTCTGCTTGCCCCGTGCTGGACAGAGTTCCCCACCGGTGGCCATCATACCTCCTTTCAGCTCACTAGAGATGCAGAGCCAAGAGTCTTTACTGGGGCTGGTCTCACAGGCACTCTCTGCCTGGCCAGTGCCAGAATTTCAGACTCTGGGAAGGAAAGCAGGTGTGAGTGTGTGCCTAAACTGTGCAGACATGAACCCTCTCCACATGTCCCTTTCCAGACACCAGTTGTGTAACTGTGGGCTCATCTCTTGATCTTCTTGTAAGGTTATTTTGAGAACTGTCATCCATGTTAAGGACTTAAAGCAGTGCCTGAGGAGAAGTGTGTGTTTAATTTCTGTTGGCTTATTGTTATGTTTATGTGGTATTTTGAGTAGAATAGTGCTGGAGTTCATGTAGAATATGAAAGTCTACTGGGTTTTATTTGTTTTGGCTGCGCTGAGCGGCTTGCAGGATCTTAGTTCCCCAACTAGGAACTGAACCCAGGCCCTAGCTGTGAGAGTGCCAAGTCCTGACCACTGGACTGCAGAGAATTCCTGTCTACTAATTTTTTTTAATTTTTATTTTTTCTTGCTTTTTTTTG
Organism: Bos indicus x Bos taurus; assembly: GCF_003369695.1. Classification (NCBI taxonomy): domain Eukaryota; kingdom Metazoa; phylum Chordata; class Mammalia; order Artiodactyla; family Bovidae; genus Bos; species Bos indicus x Bos taurus. Next base: position 17,430,334 of record NC_040081.1, on the reverse strand, counting down.
GTTTTTGTTTTGTTCTAGGTTGCTGCAGCAACTGGCCACACAGTAGTGTTGGTGGACCAAACAGAGGACATCCTGGAAAAATCTAGAAAGGGAATTGAGGAAAGTCTTCGGAAAGTGGCCAAGAAGAAGTTTGCAGAAAACCCCAAGGTGATTTCTTGTCATCATTATCTTCAAGACCAGTTCTCTGACCACTTCACATTTGTGAGAGGGTTCTGGCCTTTGTTTGCTTTTTAAATGTTTGAATTGAAACTTGAGGCCAATAAAACAGGCCTAACTTTAGGCCAGTATAATAACATAATCACTAAATATTCCATGGGGACTGATAACAGAACAGGAGACGTAAATAGCCATATTGTTGGTTCTTTTCACCTGTTGGCTATTGTGAATAGTGCCCTAGTGACCATGAGTGTACTGTCTGTTCAGGCTCCTCTTTTCAGTTCTTTCACGTATATGCCTAGCAGTGCAATCACTGGGTCATACAGCAATCCTAGGTTTAGCTTTTTGGGGAACTGCCAAACTGTCATCCTCAATGGCTGGACCATTTTACATTCCTACAAGTAATGTACAAGGAGGTTCCAATTTCTCCACGTCATGGCCTACAATTATTATTGTTATTTTTGTAACAGCCATCATAGGAGGTATGAAGTGGTATCTCATTGTGATTTGGGTTTGCATCTTCTTAAAATCTAGTCATCTTTTAAAAATCAGAGGAGCAGGGGAGGAGATCATTTTATGTTCTCCCTAAAGAAATCTGAGCAGTAGGTATCACAGCAGGTTAAGCTCTCCTTCACATGTCCTCACTGGTCGCGATAGAGAGGAGCATGTTATGACGAGGATCTGGTCAGGTGGGATTTGAAGAGGGCCGAGGGGAAGCAAGGACAGAGTGCGCGGATCCAGATGACCTGCACTTTTTACCCCGCACACTTCTGCCAGTTGTCCCTCTTTGGGCCGAGGCTCTGGGCCCCACCCTGGGGGTAAGAAGGTGGCATCCGTTCTCAAGGTGCTTCGCTCCTGACTGCCACTCCTCAGGAGTCTGGTCTCCTGGTGTTTCCCGCCTCTGCCAGGGACATGCCTGAAGGGTCAGCTTCCGCTTACTGAGTTGACATAAACTGTATTCACCTAGCTCTCCGCTGATAAGGACAGTCGCCACTGGCTACAGGTGGCTGTTGAGCACTTTAACTGTGGCTAGTCCAAACCAAGGTGCATTGTAAGATAGACATTGGATTTCAAAGACTGAGTAGAAAAGAACACAAGACATCTCTATATTGATTATGTTGAAATGATAGTAGCTTAGATATCTTAGGGTTAAATAAAATTAATTTTACCTGTTTTCACGTGTTAAAATGCAGCTGATAGAAATTTAAAACCAGCTACCATCTTGCGTTACATTTCTATTGATCAGCTCTGATAGTTTTTTTTAACTTTTTATCTTAAATTGTAATATAGCCGATTAACAATGTTGTGATAGTTTGTGGTGGGCAGCGAAGGGACTCAGCCACACATACACATGTGTCTACTTTCCCCTCAACTGCCCTCCCACCCAGGCTGCCACATACCATTGGAACAGCTCTGAGAATTATTTATTCTTTGATGATCTTGGATGCCTTTTCTGGACCGTTTTGAATCCTCATGGGCAAATTATATCTTGACGTAAAATAGCAGCTAATAAGGGGACCACTTGTCTCTGCCTTGATTGAGATCTATTTGTGGAAACCTGGAGGTACAAATGAGGAAAAGACAGGACTGTACGCTCTTCTAGGGCAGAGGCTGTATCTGGCCTGTGCTCTTGAACTACCAGTTGCCGGCACATGATGGGTGACTGTTGGTTGGTAAACAACTGCTCAGTCTGGCAGCTCTTCCCTGCCTCCTGCTAGAGGGGAATAGTCAGCACCACCTCTCAGACTCACAGATGGGGCTGAGAGCCACTTTTACCCTTTTCTGGAAGACAGATCACAGGCTTCCAAGAAGTCTGTACTGTCATGGAACAGTACATGGCTGTCTGTTGACACAGAGCAGATAGAACAGGCCAACACCGACGCTGTGAACAAACAGCTTAGTAACCTGAGCAGAGCCGGCTAAGAGTTTGAAAGGTTATGACTGGCACACGACAGTGTGCTGACCAGCACTTGGGATCGTTCACAGGCTGATTCTTGCCCTAGGGTCCAGAAGCACATTGAGATGCCATCTACCCTAAGAAGAGACGTAGAGAGTTTATTTCTCGGGATTCCAGGGCGCGTTCAGGTTGTCTGGGGTGTCCTGCCCTGTCCTCGCCCTCCCGCTTGCCCCCTCTGTGGCACATTGACCATTTTCCAGCGAACCCAGTGACCATTCTCTTCTGCTTCCCCCACGGCATTAGGGCGCTGATGAGTTTGTGGCGAAGACCCTGAGCAGCATATCGACCAGCACGGATGCAGCATCTGTGGTCCACAGCACAGACTTGGTGGTGGAGGCCATTGTAGAGAATCTGCAGATGAAGAACGAGCTGTTCAAGAGGCTGGACAAGTTTGCCGCCGAGTACGTGATGTCTGGGAGACCTCGTTGGTGCTGGGGGCTCCCTTCCTGGTGCTTGGGCTTTCCTCCTGGGAAGGAGTCTCCTGACACTAAGACTTCTTTTTATTACTCTACAGCTGTTTCCAGAAGAGCCAACACTGTTTCCTTTGTTCTTCATCCTCCACCCCCAGTTTGCTTCCTGAGGTGTGGGCTGTCCTGAATCTGATCCTTGTCCCCAGAGGAGGGTAGAGTTTTTCCCTCGTGAATTGGAGGGTCCATCCAGGGACAGGTCTTGGTCTCTCGCAGCGTCTGTGTCATGGCCCCTCCCAGGCCAGAGGGTGGAGGCACTCCGTCACGTCCCTAGATGTCTGCTGAGCAACCTCAGGGCAATTTGGTGTGTCCCCTCTTTTGGATGAAACCAACAGAATAATGTAATTGAAGGGAATGCTTTCTGTTTCCATGGTTTTCCAGGGTCCTCCTGCTTTGAGCCTTCTGTGGGTTAAGTCAAAACAATTGGGGTCCTTTAAGGAGCACGGAGTTGTTACCCAGCTTCCTGGCGAAGGGTGGGCGAGGAGAGCTAGTGTCGTGCAGGTCAGACGCAGGGCCCCTGGCTCAGGACTGTCTGTGCGGCATCAGCGAGCCATGCACATGTGCAGCTCTAGTTCTGCCTGTGACTCCTGGTGGTGTTGGCTCCTGACATGTTCATTCATGCTCATCTTGTGGGTTGCTTGGCCATGCGCCACCCGTCTTGATTGGGACTCAAGTCAGATTAAGATTATATGACAACAGTAATTCTTAGGCAGTCACCAGCGAGCAGTGGCTAAAGAGAGACACTTGCATGCTGGCCTGCTGGCCTGACGGCCCTTAGGGCAGTGTGGCCTGGTGACCCTGACAAAGAGGAGAGGCCTGTCTTTCTGTCCCCCGTGTGTCACTCAGCTGATCAGCATGCTTACGTACTTTACAGGCTTCCCTGGTGGCTCAGAGGGTAAAGTGTCCACCTGCAATGCAGGAGACCTGGGTTCGATCCCTGGGTTGGGAAGATCCCCTGGAGAAGGAAATGGCAACCGACTCCAGTACCCTTGCCTGGAAAATTCCACAGATGGAGGAGCCTGGTAGGACTACAGTCCATGGGGTCGCAAAGAGTCACACATGACTGAGCAGCTTCACTTCTCTTAGGGGCTGTAGCACCATGTGACAGAAACCAGACTGTCTTGGTTAGGGGTGTTGGCTAAAAAGGTTTTTTTCTTTAAGGAGAAGCCCCTTTGCCTGGCCTTTAAATCAGCCAACTTGGAAGTTGTTGAGAAAGGTCACTGTTCTCGTGCCTTAAAAGTGAAGTGCTATTTATGTAGGAGAGTGTTATGCCCCTGTTTTCCTCTAAGAGTTTTATTGTATCTCGCCTTACATTTAGGTCTGTATTCCATTTTTAGTTTATTTTTGCATACAGCATTCTAATTTTATTCTTTTACATGTAGCTATCCGGTTTTCCCAGCACCACTTACTGAAGAGACTGTCTTTTCTCCACTGTATATTTTTGCTTCCTCTGTCATAGATTAAATGACCATAGGTGCGTAGGTTTATCTCTGGGCTTTCTGTTCTATTCTGTTGATCTATAAATCACAGCAAGATCATTTTCGATCCACCTCCTAGAGTAATGAAAATAAAAACAAAAATAAACGGGACCTAATTAAATGTAAAACGTTTTGCATTGCAAAGGAAAGTATGAACAAAATGAAAAGACAACCCTCAGAATGAGGAAAAAGTACTTCCATAAGATGTTATCGTGTCCGACCCTTTGTGACCCCATGGACTGCAGCCCACCGGGCTCTGCTATGTCCATGAGATTTTCCAGGCAAGGATCCTGGAGTGGGTTGCCATTTCCTTCTCCAGGGGATTTTCCCGATCCTGGTATCAAACTCAGATCTGCATTGCAGGCAGATTCTTTACTGTCTGAGCCATCAGGGAAGCCCTATGAAATGTTGACCGTCCAAAGTATACAGACAACTCAAGAAGTAAGTAAGTGTTAGTCGCTCAGTCATGCCCGACTCTTTGTGACCCCATGGACTGCAGCCCACCAGGCTCCTGCTCTGTCCATGAGATTTTCCAGGCAAGGATACTGGAGTAGGTTGCCATTTCCTTCTCCAGGGGATCTTCCTGACCCAGGGATCGAACCCAGGTCTCCTATACTGCAGGCAGATTCTTTACCGACTGAGCTACAAGGGAAGACAACTCATGAAGCCCAATATCAAAAAGCCATTCAACCCAATCAGAAAATAAGCAAAAGATCTGAATAGATGTTTCTCAGAAAAGGATACAGATGGCCAAAGGCACATGAAAAGCTGCTCAGCATCACTAATTATTAGAGAAATGCCAATTAAAACTAAGTGAGGTATCACCAGTCAGAATGGCCATCATCAAAAAATCTGCACAGTCAGTGCTGGAGAGAGTGTGGAGAAAAGGGAACCCTCTTGCACCATTCTAGGAATGTAAACAGGTACAGCCACTATGGAGAACAGTACGCATGCTCGGTCCCTTCAGTCATGTCTGACTCTGCGACCCCATGGACTGTAGCCCACCAAGCTCCTCTGTCCATGGGATTCTCCCAGCAAGCATGCTGGAGTGTGTTGCCATTTCCTCCTCCAGGAGATCATCCCAACTCAGGAATTGAACCCCCATCTCCTGTTTATCCTGCATTGGCAAGAGGATTCTAGAACAGTTTGGAGGTTCCTTAAATAACTAAAAATAGAGCTACCATATGATCCAGCAATTCCACTCCTGGGCATATATCCGGAGAAAACCATAATTCAAAAGATACATGCACCTCAGTGTTCATTGCAGCACTATTTACAATGGCCAAGATATGGAAGCAACCTAAATACCCATTGACAGAGGAAAGATAAGGAAGATGTGGTACATAGATACAGTGAATCCTACTCATGAAATGGGTCAGTGTTTTTCTATCAGTGTTTTTAAGTTGAAGTATACCAGCTCAGTGGTAAAGAATCTGCCTGCATTGCAGAAGACCCGGGTTTGATTCCTGGGTTGGGAAGATCCCCTGGAAGAGGGCATGGCAACACACTCTAGTATTCTTGCCAGGAGAATGCCCGTGGACAGAGGAGCCTGGCGGGCCGCAGTCCATAGGGTCGCACAGTCGGATATGACTGAAGCAACTAAGCAGCAGCAGCACAGTTAGTTTACAGTGTTTGACTTCTGCCGTGCAGCTCGGTGACTCAGTTATACACGCATTCTCCTCCATTATGGTTTATCGTAGGGTGCTGAATAGAGCTCTCTGTGCTGCACTGTAGCACCGTGCAGTTTACCATCCTCTCTGTAGCATCTCACATCTCTAACCCCACCCTCCCATCCTGTCCCTCTCCCAGACCCTGCCCCTTGACAACCCCTGGGCTGCTCTCTGTCCATGATTCTGTTAGTTTCCTAGCTTGGTTCGTTTGTGTCCCAGTCTAGGTTCCACATGGAAGTGGTACCATGTGATACTTGTCTTTCTCTGACTGACTGGCTCAGTATGAAGATCTGTAGGTCCATCCATGTTGCTGCAGATGGCGTGATTTTCTCCTTTTTTGTGGCTGAGTAGTATTCCATCGCGCGGCTACACCAGTGTACACCACCAGCCCAGCAGCTGCTTCCGCAACCTCACTCTTCTCTGCTCTTCCCACATTACTGGTTTCTTCTCCCTTCCCTTCTCTCCTCCCACTCCTCCTGATTTCAGACAGATTAGAGTACTGCCTTTTGGGCACGCAGGAACACCCTAACCTGGTCGTAAGGGATCACCGCCCTTCCTGTGCTGTGGCCAAGCCCTTGTGGTTGCTGTTATTAGTAGAGTTAGTGTATTTACCCACAAGGTGGTGCTGTGGGAAAGCTGATCAGTCTTGCCCATCTCTGAAGACTTGCCTGTCATGCCTTTGGCACCCCGCTTGACTGAGGTCTTTAAAACTCAATTTGGTTGAAATCGGCATGGAGTTTTTTAAATTAATAATTTAATATTTTATATACACAAAAGAAGATGCTACTGCTTCTTAAGGAGATTTTATAATAAGAATAGGGCTTCCCTGGTGGCTCAGACGGTAAAAATTCTTCCTGTAATTCAGGAGACCTGGATTTGATCCCTGGGTTGGGAAGATCCCCTGGAGAAGGAAATGGTTGGAGTGGAAACCCACTCCATTATTCTTGCCTGGAGAATCCCATGGACAGAGGACCCTGGTGGGCTGCGTTCTGCGGGGCTGCAAAGAGTTGGACACGACTGAGTGACTGACACTTTCACTGCAATTAGAACGCGTTGAGCCGTGTTTATCATGTGTATACACGTATCCTTCCTTCCCCAAACCTACCAGTGTAGCCTTAAAACTTCTTTTGGGCCATGTTGGCTTCCTTCTGTTTTCATTTCAATTCCCAATCAGTGGGGAAGTAAAGCTTTTCACTTGAGGGGAGATGATTTTAGTTCATGTCGGATGTTTCTCACGGAGGATTCGGGTGTTTCTTCACAGTTTTCGTTTATTCTGAGGGTCTGTGGTGCGTCCTGTCTTTCCTCAGCGCTTGTTCACTCGCAGTTTCATCTTGTGACTGCTGTTTTTGCCTCCTTGTGTTCTTCACGAACCATATAAACTAAATAATGCAAGTAGCCAGTAGAAACTTTGTTGCCGAAAATTAAGGAAGGATTAGCAAAGACTAAGCAGACTTTTGGAGCAGGTAACTAGAATTTAAATGAAGCAGGTCACTTGATTTCAGCCTAATGTTAATGAAGTTGTGTCTTTTCCCTGACTGCTTCCAAAGATGGGACTCATTCCAACACCCCAATGTCTTTCTCTCCACAGACACACAATCTTTGCCAGCAACACTTCCTCTTTGCAGATCACAAGCCTAGCCAATTCCACCACCAGACAGGACCGATTCGCCGGGCTCCATTTCTTCAACCCAGTGCCTTTGATGAAGCTTGTGGAGGTCAGTGTGGTCTGCTTGAGTGCTTGCTCTGCCCGCTCTCAGCCCTGCTTCTGAGTGGGGATTGCACTCCACCGGGAATTGTAGTGGGAAGTTGGCAGGTTGGTTGTGCTTGTGCTTGGGTTTCTCTAGCCAGTCTCCTTTCAGAGCCAAAGGAAGAAACAGCACCTCATATCTAGGAAGGCCCCTGGGCTTTATTTCTCTGCAGACCTCTCTTTTGACCAGTGGTGTCCAGGAGGGCTGTTACCTGTGTGGAATATCACTTATTGTTTATGCCATAGCTGATGAGCAGTGCAGAGAGAAGCATCAGATTGGGAAGGTGGTACTGAAGATCACTGGCCTGATGAGCCCACATAGGGGAGAACCACACGTTCGTGTTGTCTTGTCCAGGCTGGATGAGGAATTTTATTAGAAGCCTGGTTTCCTCCCAGAGCCTCTGTATTACACTGTCCACTGTTGCTGGGTCACACTGGTGTCAGCTCCGGTGACGGGGCCTTTGTACTGTCCCCACAGAGGCGCAGCTCCTCTGTGTTGTGACCACAGCTATGAAGCAGCTCCTCAGAGCCTCGAACCTCCTGACCTCGGCCCCAGGAGGCAGAGGGAAGTGGCCGGGAGGGCTGTTGGGCTGCTGCTGCCACTTGCTTGCTCGAGACTCAGGTACAAGGGAGGTGGAGTCACAGTAGATAATTTGCACTGAAACGCTGCAGCTTGCCTTTTATAGAGGGGCTAATTACAGAGTCCAAGGAGCAGCTTCTATTAAAACAGCATTTGTACTGAGCTTGAGGAGTTATTGCCGTGCGAAGTGTGGGGGCTGTGGACCCGGGCAGACCTGCAGAGACTAGCCGGGGCTCCCTGGGGGAGAGTGGAGATGTGGTCTCCCACTGCTGCCTGCTCCAGGCCCGCTTCCCTCCGGCGTCCCCTTGTTTCTGCCACCTCCTGATGCTCAGCCCCTCCCCTCTATAAGTATTAGCATCTAGTTTAAGGATGACTAAATTTCCCTACAGTTTTCTTTCAGGGACTACTCTGAACCATCCTATGATAGGAATTCTCTCTTCCACTAACATTGCTTCTTGGCTTCTAATTTACTGCCAATCTCTAAGGCTGTTTTTGAAGAAGTTGAGGAACGAAAGGGGCACAGGGAATAGAAGATAGCGTTTTTCCTAATGCAGGAAAGAGCAAGGAAGTGAAATGAAATTTTCCACGTTTTCGGTTACTATGTCATGTACGTACGTGTTTTGAAGATAAAGACATATTCCAACTCTAATAATGTTTTCAACTGCATTTACCTGATAGTGTCCATTTGTGTCTTTGGAAATATGGTACATTGATTATTAATAGTTAATGTTTGACAAATGTTAACATTTTCTAGAAAATGTTTTCTAAAAGTGCTCTCTTTATGCAACTTTTATTTTTTAACTTGAGCATTCGAGTGTATGTCCCTGGTGGTAAACACCAAAATGAACTGTAAGTTGAGTGGCTCTTTTCCTGTACTTGGGACTGGACACATTTATATGTGTATATGTGTAATTTTTCAGACCCTGTGTTGGAACAGAGTATCTGCAGCACATTGTTTGTTGGATGAATGAATAAGTATGCATTCGTCCTGTTAAAAACAAAACAAGACTCTTTACTGTTGACTCCTTTAAGTCACCAAATTATTTTTAAAACTCCCTGACTCGCAGCCCTTGTCACGGCCCAGTCTGTTTGGTCCAGATGGAGGTGATGTTTCCGCTTCCTCTTGAATAATCCTCAGGTTGCTGTTTGATTCGTGGTGTCTGCAGAGCAGTATCGTGCCATCCTTAACCCCCTCTTAATGGTGCCTTTGGTCTGTTTTCACTCATTAGCTTCCCTCCGTGCCATAGCATACCAGCACATCCCAAGCCGTGATCACGTTAAAGCATGAATGATAATGCTAATGACTCTCTTCATTCATATAGCGCTTTCCATCCTGCACAGACACTATCTCATTACACCACACAGTCCCCTTAGAAGAGAGGGGATGTGTCAGATGTCGTCACCCTGTTTCATATGCGAAAGCGGAGGCACCAGGGCTTGCTTTGACTCACCTGAGCTTACATAAAGGGTCTGCTGTAGAAGCCAAGCCTGTTGGCTTTGACTCTCATTGAAGTCCCTTAACTGGCATTTCAATTACATATTTAACTTATATAAATTTTTCTGGGTCTCTCTTCATATGCTGAAATCTAATTCCTGACAGGCGAGTTCTTTCCTGCGAGCTGACTGCCAGGTGTGGTGCCCGGTGCCGACCCCTGTTGAGCCCTGCAGCCCGCTATGAGCGGGGCAGCAGGCATGCTCTTGCCGTGCACCTCACAGAGAGGGTCGGGGGGTGGCCTGGGCCTTCCCAGGGTTCGGGTAGGTGGCACGCCCCAGCCATAGGCCTGCCTTTGCTGGATATGAAAGCCTCCCTCTGGGATGAGCCTGTTCTGAGGCAGAGGGAGCTGTTGGCCTTTGGGGCATCTGTGTGGGAGAGGGTGGTGTAATAGGGGGTTACAGGACCCCCTCAGAGTCCACAGGACCTTGGTGGCCTGGGCGCATCACTCAGTTTTCCTGGGGCTCCTTCTCTTCATCTTTGGACTAGGAAAAGGTGCGTCTTCATGCAGAGTGTGTTAAAGGCAAGCATTATATTCTAGTAGACTTCCAGTTACTTCCCTGAACTCATTAACAGTGGCAAGTAAAACCCTAAAAAGAGCCAGTATTTACTGAGCATTTTCTTGGAGCTGCCCTTAATGCTTTACTTCCTAATCTAATTCCAGTCTCACCTCAGTTCCTTGAGGGTAGGTAGAGTGATTTCAATGTTATTTCAATTTCTAGAAACATTCCCAGAGTCACAGAGCCGGTAAGTGGTGTGATTGGGGTTTGAACCCAAGTCTCAGTGACAAGTCTGTGAAACCTCCTACACGCATATACACACATTTATATCAGTTTTTTAGCCTTGATTTTGTGTGTTCTGTGATAGTCCACTGTCTTGAAGTGGACATTTTGTTTCTGGCTTGAGATCCTTCTTTTCTGAAACTAAAAATTATTTTTGCCACCTGTGTGGCCGTTTTCCCTCAATGTTTCCTTGAACCGTTCTATTGAAATTGTTTGCTGATTTTATGGTTATAATTCTTCTCTACTTTGCATTTCCAGGTCATTAAAACACCAATGACCAGCCAGAAGACGTTTGAATCTCTGCTAGACTTCAGCAGAGCCCTGGGGAAGCATCCTGTTGCTTGCAAGGTAGTGTATGGGTAGCCCGGGGAGGGGGTGATTTTTCTGGGACCTGACTTATTCCAGGAGGGAGTCTCCTGCTGTGGGCTGATGTGGGAGAGGGGCACTCTTCCTGCAGGTCTGTCTGCAGGCTGTAGAGGGCGAGCTGCGTCTAGCAAGGAGTCCTGGTGATTAGATGTAAAGTTATCCCTGGTGCTCTCACCTGCTTTGCTCTGATTACCTTCAGTCTCTGCATTTGCTGTAGTTCTTGTTTAGTTCCCCTCAGATTTAGGAACGGCACTTCTGCATGACTTGGTAGTTTTTCTGAAAGGATAATTGTGTCACAAGATGCCATTACAAATTTTTATGATGGTTGGTGGTTTACTCACTAAGTCGTGTTCGACCCTTGTGATTCCATGAACTGTAGTCTGCCAGGCTCCTCTGTCCGTGGGATTTCCCAGGCAAGAATACGGGAGGGGGTTGTGTCTCCTACATTTCAGGTGGTCTCCTGCATTGTAGGCGGATTCTTTACTGACTGAGCCACCAGGGAAGCCCAATTATTTGTAAATATGTCATTTATCGTTTTGACCATAATTTAATTTTTTTTTAATTTTTAGAGTTTTTATTTTTTCATGTAATTTTTAAAGGTTACGTTGCATTCACAGTTACTACAAAATATTGGCTGTGTTCCCCATGCTGTACAGTGATGCATCCTTGACCTGTCTCACGTTCGTTAGTTTGTGTCTCCCTCTCTCAGCCCTGTACTGTCCACACCCCACCGCTACCCCATGGTAACCACTAATTTGGTCTCTGTATCTGTGAGTCTGCTCTTTTGTTCTGTTCATTAGTTTGTTGTATTGTTTAGATTCCACGTGTAAGCGATGTACAGTATTTGTCTTTCTCTGTCTGACTTATCTCACTTAGCATAATGCTCTCCAAGTCCATCCATGTTGCTGCAAATGGCAGAGTCTCATTCTTTTTTATATGGCTGAGTAGTATTCCATTGTATACATGCCATGTCTCCTTAGCCAGGTGTCTGTTGATGGGCACTTGGGTTGTTTCCATGTCTTGGCTATGAACACTGGGGCGCACATATCTTTTTGAATTAGTGTTTTTGTTTTTTTTCAGATATATACCCAGGTGTGGAATAGCTAGTTGACTGTAATCTTTTAAATATCATGGTGGTTCTTCTCATAGCATACTTTTACTTTCCAAAATAGTCTCAAGTTTGAACTCACAATATTGAATTAATCCATGAAAACTCCCGTGGTTTATGAATCATCTGAATAAGTCATCTGTCAACGTGGACCCCAACAGCCAAAGAGAGCAGACTTAAACATGCCAGTCCCCTGCATTCCAGGACTGGAGTGTTATATTAGGGAATCTCATTTTTTAACACTCATTTTTTGTTGGTTCAGTTTTATGGTTTTAAATCTTATGTATTAAAAAAATATATATCACATTAATAACCAGAGGGTATGGTTGTATTTTGTTACCAGTTTTTGCTTTGTTCATGGCAAAAAGTAGCCATTGTGTGAGAAAAAGCTAGGTGTAAAATGAGAGTGCAGGAACAAGCCAGGGGTGGTCTTTAGCAGCAAAGTCATTAATTCACGGAGAGCGATGATCCATTTTTCCATCGGGATGGCCATGGCGGGTGCAGGCCTGGGAACTGTGGTCTCATGAAATTGCTCTTGTTACATCGTCGCAGAACTCTCTTTTTAGGTGCTACCTTAGGCATTCAGGGAGTCTTTTAGACCCTGACTAACTCTCAGGGTCAGTTATTCAGGCCCTTGGTGTGGCATCCAGATAGTAGAGGAAATCACATAGAACAAACGTCAGCAGGCTTCTCTTTCAAGAGCCAGATAGAAGTATTCTAGGGTGTACAGTCTCTGCTGCAACTGCTGCATTCTGCCGCTGTCACAGGAAAGCAGCATGGACCATACCTGCAAGGAGTAGTGTGCGTCTGCCCCACTGAAACTTGATTTACACAAATAGATGTGGATCTGACCTCCAGGATTATAGCGTAGTAACACCCAACATAGAAGAATGACATCAGTGTGCCTAAAACGTGTCTTTCTTCATAGGAAGACTTCACAGGCAAAGCGTGGTGTGAAAAGGTGAAGGCCGTGGACTTGAGCCAGCCTGCCTGGGCTCACATCCTGGCTTCGGCACTTACTGGATGTGTAACCTTGGGCGGGTCTCGTAACCTCCCTGTGCCTCGGCATCCTCTCCCTCACACAGAGGCAGCAACAGAACTTACCTTACAGGGTTACTGTGAGGAATAAGTGAATGACTGTTTGTAAAGTACTTAGGACAAACAATTCCTGCTATATAATAAGTACAGTAAATAAAGTGTGTTTAATGAATAAGTAAATGTGTACGAAAAATGTAAGGTGTATGAGTACATAAAGTTAAATTGCTTTATCAAAGGGCCGCGTCTCTTTACATTCCAGTGTTATGAGAGTATCTCTGTATCTTCAACAGCATTGAATATCATAATGGGGACAAAGCCCCTTGCCTGAAACCTTACTGGTAACGTGCTCTTTTGTTTTACTGAATATTTCTTCGATTTTTTGTTGTTTAGTCGCTAAGCTGTGTCCGACTCTTTTGCAACCCCATGGACTGTAGCCTACAAGATTTCTCTGTCCGTGGGATTTCCTAGGCAGGAATCCTGGAGTGGGCTGCTATTTCCTTCTCCAGGGGATCTTCCCAACCCAGGGACTGAACCCATGTCTCCTGCATTGGCAGGCAGATTCTTTACCACTGAGCCACCAGAGCAGCCTTGTAGTGATATATGAACACTCCGTATATTGGAGAAAATACTTTTCCCAGGCTACTTTCTGATTTCTAACCTTGTGTATGGTGTGGCCTCCTGTAGTCAGGTACCCTACCCTGTCCTGAATTTCTGCAGTTAATTTTTGAAGTTAAAAAACAGGTTTGCCCTGGTTATTATTAATAAATCAACATAATTATATGAATGGTCTTGGTTAGACAGATAAAGCTCTTCTGTGCATCTCTGTATTCCTGAGAGGTAGCGTAGGGGTGGTTTCAGTTGGTCCAGAGTGAAAGGAGGAACGGCCCTGTGCTACATTATGCAGGCAGGTGAGTAGAGGAACACAGGAGCTGGGCATCTCTGTTCAGATGTGTATGGAGTGCCCAGTGTGTGCTTGAAACGGGACTCACAGCCTGGGCCACGGTGAGGGTTTTTTCCTGAGGGAGGGTCATCAGCCTTTTGTTAAAAGAGGGAACTCTGTTTACTTAATGGAAATCAACTTTCCATAAAAACCACTGAAAAGGTACCAAGCGAGCCTGCCTCACAAGCTCCCAGGAGAGGTCAGTAGACAGAATCCGCATTCCCACCATCCTTCCAGGAGAGATGGTTAAGTGTTTGAGTGAGGAGGGGAACGAAGAAAGGCTTCTTCCTGGGAGGAGTCTTGATCGGTGAGCTGGGAGAGGCCCTCGGTCTGTTGGGACCTGCTAGTTTGTCCCGGGCCCTGTCCCCAGCTCCAGAGTCCTGTGCCCAGCGCCAGAGTGCACATAGAAAGAGCCCGAGGAAATCCTCAACAGCTGGGAAGTTGTGCTCCCGAGGCGCGTTCAGGGTGGAGTGTGACTTTTTCTAGACTCGTTAAGAAATGCAGGAGAGGAGTAAAGGGTCTACTGTTTGAGGGGAGCATAATAATGCTATATGTGCAGCATTTTATGTGCTTTCATTTATCTTCACAACTAGTGAGGTAGAAATTACTGCTCCCATTTCACAGATGATGAAACTGAGTTTCAGAATGATGCAAGGTCAAAGAGTGTTCGAATCTGAGCCCAGACCCACCCGCTCCCAAAGCTGTGCTCTTTCTAGTGGCCCCCTGGCTCCGCCTTTACTGCTTTCAGGACCCGTGCAGTAGGGGCTTCTGGTTACTGTAATAGTTGGTTAAACTGTCATGTGGCATAGAAACGAGGCTGTCTTGGCGCTTTGAAACATTGAAAATGTACAGCTTGATAAATGTGTGTGATAATCCAGGGTGAGAAGGAGCGAGCTGGTGACTTTACGTAAAGATAAAGTTCACAGAAATTCACTTGTTGTCCGTTTTTCTCTCTCCTCTGACAGGACACGCCTGGGTTTATCGTGAACCGTCTTCTGGTGCCGTACCTCATGGAAGCAGTCAGGCTGTGTGAGCGAGGTAGCTGTCCCCGCCCGGGCCGCGGGCAGCAGGCGTGGAGGCCTTCTGTGCGAGGGCTGGGCCCTGTGGAGCAGGGGAGGAGCTTCTGTTCTCCCACTCCCGTGACTCAGCCTCACCCCGAGCCCGGCGCCTTTGTCACTGTGTTCCCAGGACCCCCTCGATTCCCTTGGAGGCTTCGGGGGTGACTCTGGGGACTTCCCCCTCAGCCACCTCCAACTACAGTCTCAGGCAGAGCAGTCATAGGCCAACGTGGGTTTCTATCCTGGATCTCTGGCTAAGAGGTTTATTGCTTAAAACGATGACAGTGATATAAAAATCACTGGGCTAGGGAACCTTTGAAATTCCCTAAGGTTGTAAAATTGTGACAGGAGATAGGAAATTTTAACAAGATTGTAACGTGACAAGGAATGTTTCTGACAGTGGTGTCGGTCCTTCCTGAATGATGTTATGATGCATTTTTTTTTTTAACCTTAAGAATGGTCTAAAATGGTTTTTCGTCAATACTGGTAGATTGACAAAGAATGATTTTCCCTGTTGTAGAAATAGACCTGGGACATGATCCAAGGTTAGAAAATGTCATGTATCTTCCTGCCTACCTTCCCTATGGCATTTGTGGAAGGTAATTGTTTCATCTCTGCTTCAAAGGCAAACAGGCCTTAATAGGACTGAATGAAAAGCAACTGTAATTGTTTTCAGTTACTTCATTCACAAATGCTTGCTCCTGAGAATGTCATTTTTGAAACAAAGCATTTATACCAGCTCTTCTAGAGAGATGAAAGCATATTTGCTTCCTCAAAATCTGCTTTAAATATTAAAACTTTTCTCTGTGTTTTATGGAGGCATTTGCCTCACTTTTGCTTCAAGATCAAACCAACACTTCTGTGTTTTTCTATCAACAAATACATCTAATTGCACCTCAAAGACAGCATGAAGCGTTTTGCCCTCCTTTGAAAGACAGGGGTTTTCTTGGTAATGTAATGTTTTAGAATATAGCATATGGGTGATCCACCTCTGAACGGTGTTCTTCTCACTGACACATACTGTCACTTTTGATACATTTTCACCTGAACCGCGTGTCTGGCTGTAAGTTGAAAGTCACTTTCTTGTCTTCCACTTTCCTCCCATCAGCAGTGGTCCTTTTCTGTACAGATGGATCCCTCTGACCTTCACCATCATAGCCACCGGGGAGATGAAACTGGGCAGGGGATCTGACCCCAGGGGGAAGTGCTTGTATTTGCCCTTGGTGCTGCTTCAGTGTGCTGGAGGGACTGAGTATTGGAGTGGGTGGGCGCTGTTTCCTGGAAAGCCGCTCTGTGGTCTGGACTCCTCAGCCTCAGGCTTCTTACTGTGTCCCTTCTGCCACCTCACGGTTCTGCCAGCGGCAAGCGTGCTCACATGCCCGCCTGCCATCCCATTTGCGTTCACCTGCTGGAGTGACTGAGCTGCCTCCGTTCTCCTTTGAAATCTGAGAGTGTTATGGATTACCCTCCTTCACCTGCCATGTCTGTTCATTTGTCACTTGACTCCCACCTGTCATCTAGTCTCCCCCTGCCAGCCTGCCTGTAGTGCGGCTCCTCAGGCAACAAGGGATCGCACTTAGCTTCTGCCTTTTCCAAACTGCTCTCCTCAATATCGTGTTGTCCAGGAGGGTGAGGGGACAGTGCATTCCATTTCTGCACGGCAGCAGAGTTGGACCGTGAGGGCAGCTTAGCCCACCCCTTTCCGAACGCATGGTGGAGAACTTCTCTGTATGACATTATTTTGGTCAGCTTATGTGCTCTTAAAAAAAAACAGCGATATAGACTGGGTGGTATATAAATGACCGCAATTTATTTCTCACATTTCTGGAGACAATAGTCCAAGACTAGGGTGCCAGCACGATCGAGTGTCTGGTGAGAGCCCTCCTCTGGCTGCAGACCGCTGACTTCTCGTGTCCTCACATGGTAGAGAGCGGAGCGAGGAAACCAGCTCTCCTGTGACTCTGGGAAGAGCTCTGCGAGCTCCACCCCCGTGACTCTTCAATTCCTACAAGGTCCTACCTCCTTATACCACTGTATTTAGGGAGTAGGGTTTCATTGTGAATTTTGGGCACATAACAAATACTTGATATACCTGAGGTGAGCATGCCTCTTAAGACAGGTGGGCGGAGCGCTGCTTTGAGTGGTAGGGGGTCGTCGGAAGGATGTGTGGGGTGTTAGAACAGAGAATCCGCTCCATCACTGTCCACTCGGGCCTCCTGGGCAGCTGAACAGCTTTCAGAGTTCACAGGCCCTTAGCGGTGCATCTGCCAACTGTCCGTGGGGTCTTGGGCACACTGCTGCCGCTCACCACGCTCCCTGGCTGTGGGCCTCCTTGCTCCTGGGTCAGGCCTTCCTCCGCAGTGCCTCGCAGCCTCTGTCCTCACTCCTGGTGCTGCCGGTGTTCCCACTGTAATCTCATCCCTGGGGTCAGGGCTCTCTCTGCAGACCTCTGAGCAGGCTGGTGGCCGCAGCAGACAGCACTTGCTGTCGGACGCCACTGACGGGTCAGAGGCAGCTCTGGCAGGGTGGTGGGGCTGTGTGGTTAGCTTTTCTTGGGTGACACCTGGGAGTGTCACGAGCCTGTGCCCCAGTCACCGTGTGACCTCCTGCTCACAGTGTCCCTGCCGTGCTCGGGACACGTTCAGTGGTTCCGTCGGAGCCTACCGGATAAGTGCCCTCGCCAGGGAGCCTTCTTTCTCCTCACCCTCTGCCTTCTTGTCTTGCCTCACGCCTTACTCCCACCTTCTCTCAAGGCCCCACTGGACCGTCCCCAGTGCTCCAAGCTGGATGTAATCTTAGTTGTTGTCATAACTCTATGCTTTGCTTCTGCTTTAGGGCACATGCCTGCCGCATGGCGCACATCTTTCTTCTCCTACTGTACTCCGTTTTCAGTGTTTGGGTCCTCATCTTCATATTTCCAAGGTGCTTGTGTAAGTCAGGCTTTAGGTAGCTGCTGTTGGATAAAAGAATGGTGGCTGCGCTGAAGTTCTGATCCTGTTGCCTGTGACCCTGGTTTGTTGTTTTGCCAAGAATGGTCGGTAGGTGGTGCTGATGATCCAGCAGAAGAAGCCTATTTGGGCAGGTCCCCAGTTCCCAGGTCTGTAGAAGAGCTGGGAGTTCACTGAGGATGCTTTTCTTTGTCCAGAGTTAGGGGATAGGGAGTGGGGGTGGGGGGCCCTATCAACCTTCTAAGGTTGATGCAGAATTTCGTGTATATGCACATTTTTTTTGGAAAAGGTATCAGATTTGAAGTGCTTGACTCTAAAAATTAGGAATTAATGATCTAAAGCATGATACCATGTTTAACTCCCACTTGGCATTCCAGTCTCTTTTATATATTTCTCTCTCTCCCCCCTCCTTTTACTCTCTTACTCAGAACAGAATTTTTAGAATTGTGCTGACTTTGTAAAACTGTTCAGATTTTTTTCCCCATAATGTGCTATGTCTTCATATTATTTTTTAGAAATAAAATAGTCAAGTGAGTCTCTGAATCTAGGATAACACTCTTGACTCTAGGGTTTATTGTCTTTCCTGAATATTGATTTGATTAAATGGCTTTAAGGTAAGTTGGAACCATTATGCTATGAGATTTCTATCCGCAGGAAGCTGATATTCTAATAAGGGGAGACAGCCTATAGCAAGTGAACCAATAGATAACATGTTAGGTTGTGACCAGTAATCCTTGAGAAAGATAAATATAGGGGGTCTAGGGGGTGGCAGGAGTCCTAGCCTGGAGTCTTGATAGCTCTTAGGTTATGTGCAGAGAGGAGGGGAGTCTCTGATGCTCTGGCACCTGAGCAGAGGTCTGCAGATGTTGAGGACAGGATCCCAGTGCAAGGAGCAGCAGGAGCGAGCCCCAGAAGCATGCTAGGCTTGCTTCAGTGTTCGGCCTCTGCACCGCAGAAGCCTGGGAGCCTAATGAAATCCTCTCAGCAGACTCTTTTATCAGCTGCCATGTGCTTTCTCATTCCTGCTTTGCACATGCTGTTCTTGCTGTCTGGAATGCCCTTCCCTGCCTGCTCTTCCCTGGGGATTCTCTTCAGGACCATCAGGACCCATTCCTGGGTAGTGGTTTTGGTGAAGTCATAGCATTGTGAGTAAACCTCTCCATCTTTGCCCACATAGCCGTGTGAATCTTCCTGAATCTTCAGCACTTGTTAGATGAAAGTTTTGGTTTGCCCATCTGAATCCTCACATTAGATCATGAACACTGCAGTACTTGTCTTTCTTTGTTTCATTCCAAGTCTCTGGTGCCTGATACATAACAGATATTAAACAGAAGTTGAATGAATGAGTGAGGCTGCCTGATAAGGCTAATGTCTGTGTGATCATTTTTGCTCTCTTCTGACCTGAAACTCAAATCATTCTAAAGAACTTCTGGTTGACTAATCAGAGGAGTACCGATAAAGTCACCCAGGAGAAATAATTGGTTGGTATTTTAATCATCCTGAACCACCTTGAAATCCTTTGGCATTATCTTAGTACTTCATATGCTTTTAAAAATAGAACGTTTATGCCTGTTTAAGTAGTTCTTGTTCCTCATGCCTAAAATATCTGAAATATTTAGGTTGTGACGTCCTCTCAAGTTTTTTAATCACTTTTTTTATTTAGCTTTGTTTTAACTGACCATTTCTTTACGCTTTGGAACAAAATTCTAGACAGACACTCGTTACAGGCTAGTTGTGCTCCTGATGTTGGAGAAAGGGGACAGGTTGCTCTCTCTAAAGACCTCTGGTCCACAGACATTATGTGAAGGATAATATTCCACAGAAAAAGCACTTTGGTTCTTGTCTTAGTTTCCTCAACACACTTTCAAACTTGAGTGGCAGTTCTAAGTCAGGTTTCGGCTTTTCTTTAAACATTATCTTGACTAAAGAGTTTATTTGTGTGGGATTTCAAAGGAATGACTCATTACTTACAAAACCAAGAAAGGTAAAAAAGAAAAGTATACATACAATACATAGAAAAACATATAGCTTCATTGTTTCCTTTTTTAAAAAACAGTCCCTTTATCAATCACAAACATGCTGTAGCTTTAAAGGATTTTTTAGTAAGTTATTCCAGAGAAGGAGAATCCCAATGCATTAGAAAGTAACTAATGTTTCCCGGCCTCTGGGGCCTTCTCTCTCCACGAACAGAATGGTAATGCTTGAGAATTTACCTCACAGAGTAACTTCATGTAGTAGCTTTGAAAATCTTGCTACCTCTTAGAAAAATCTTACCCAAGCTGGAAATCCTGACTCCAGAACTTTGTTGAATGTGCATGACATGTAGAACACTGGTAATTCAGGGACTAAGCGCGGACAGGGTGACCATGGGAAGGGTGGTGGTGGCTCAGTGCTGCCCTCTGCTGCTTAGGTGAAGCATCCAAGGAGGACATCGACATGGCGATGAAGCTGGGCGCTGGCTACCCCATGGGTCCGTTTGAGCTTCTCGATTATGTTGGGCTGGATACTACGAAGTTCATCCTAGACGGTAAGAACTGGAATTCCCTGTTGTCTGTCTAGAGTTGAGTTGAGGTAGTCTCTTTCAACTGTGAATTAAATTAAATGCCTATTTAAATAGATAAGGAGCCTTAGTAGACCTTCCAAAGTCCTGTCCCACCAGCTGAAAGAGTCAAGTAACATGACTGAAGGAAAAATATGACTGCCTAGTCTCATAAGGTAACTTTAAAAAAATCTTTCTGTTTTGAAAGACTTGTGAATTCATAGGAAGTCCCACATTCAGTGAAATACAGCACAGACAGGGCCTGTGTACCAGTTTCCCCTTAGGGTTGTATCTCATAGCAGCCACAGTGATAGCAGAGCCAGGAAACTGGCATTGGTACACAGTCATTCTGTCAGGCATGCTGATCTGTGTAGCCACTGCATTCAAGATGCGGAACCATTTAAAACTGTGTATTCATTTTACTGTAGTGGCTACTGAAGTTGAATGTAGCTCATAGTACCAAGTTGTACGAAGAATACCTATGGGAAGGAGCAAGGGGAGGTTCTAGTGGAAGCAAGAACTTTATGAGGATATAAAATACCAGTAGCAGCAAATTCAGATTTTTAACATGCCTGAAAGTCATTTCACTGTGTCACTGAGGGGTCCAGCCACCAAATTAATGGACACCTTTGGCATCAGCTATTTCCAGGAAGGGGTTGGATGAACAGAAGGGCCATGGGAGAGCTGGGCCTCAAGCGAGACACGGCTCAGTGGTGCAACCCTGCTTTGAGGCTCATGTTCAGCCTTCCCTCTGCCTCTGCGAGTCTGGAGGCAGAGCGTGGGGAGAAGGGTTCCTACTCTGACGTGGGAGAGGCCCACGGGCCTCACTCATGCGACTCAGGCCAACAGACTCACCCTGGGAATGCTGAGATGTAAAATAAACCCAGCACTTCATCCTAAGCTCTTTTTCCCTCTCTCAATAGGTTGGCATGAAATGGACTCAAAGAACCCCCTGTTTCAGCCCTGCCCATCCCTGAATAAGCTGGTAGCAGAGAAAAAGTTTGGCAAGAAATCTGGAGAAGGATTTTACAAATACAAGTGAGCAGCTTCCCTGGCTCGAGGACGAAGCCCCGTAAGCACATACCAGCAGCTCCCCAAGTGCCCGCGGGAATGGTCTTTGGTCAGATGTTCCCTCCCACAGCACGATCTGTTCGATGTACGTTTTGATTGTAATCTATCTGAATTAATCATTTACAAGAGTTAGAGTAATGGCAGATTCCTCCACTGAGAAGCTAATTCCCTTTCCCTTTTTCAGTCTGTTCATTTCTGTGTATCTTCTAAAAAGCTTTACACCCTTGGTGCCTTGGAGCAGACATTTCTTTTGAACCTGTTGTTTTCATGAAGAGTTGCCAGAACCTGAATTCGTTTACTTATAGCGAGAGCATCCTGTGTCCATTGTTAGCGCACGGGAAAGTCTCCAGCCACTGACACTGTGTTGTGTCTGTGGAGGCTGCGAGGCAGCACCTGCCTCTTGCCTTTACCGGGTTATCTCCTGCCTGCAGCCTCAAGCCTTACCCTCCTTTGGGCATGATGTCAGGTATCATGTCTTGATTCAACTCATCATTGAGATGTTGCTGCTGGATTAGTGGGAAGATCTCCAAGTGCAGGAAGATGTTTTGTTCAAATCCGAAATCTGAATGATTATTGTCTGTCTCTCTTTTTCCCATGAGAAATCATTGCTGCAAATTGACTCTAATAAAATGCAGTTTTTTTAATCTGTGAAAATTTGAATTGAAATAAACATGTATAATTTAAAATCATAATATGTTTAAATGGTTATAAAAGTAAAGGCTGGTAATTTAGGCGGAAGCTGTGCCGTCTTCGGCCTGTGGTCGCTTTTTTGAGTGGCAATGGTGAGGAAGGAGTGGCCGGAGAAGGTGTTTATGTACAGCCTGCCTGTAGCTGTCACTCCAGATTTCTTACCAGGAAGGCAGTAATAAAGGCACAAAAACCAGTTTTTAAGGAACATCTGTTTCTTCTTTGCCAGCAGAAAGAAATAGTGTAACATAAGCTTCTTTTAATCATTGGCTTGAGAAAGTGTCTTCCAAGATAGAATTTTGAGGCTGCAAAGACATCAGAAACCCTGAGGTCCAGTGGCCTCATTAACAGAGAGCTGATGTGATGTGCTCAAGGTGACCAGAAGTTTTGTGACAGAGCCAGGATTAGAACTAGGTTTTGATAAAATACAGCAAATTTGAAAATTTCAAATCCAGACTTCCTTACAGTACTGTCCCTAAAATGGGCATCCTTGTTTGGAATTCTTGGTCACGGTGCTCATGGTTAAGAGACTGTCCTCCACCCATTTCATGATGGATAAAGGGGAGCTTATTAAATTTTTTTACTTGAATCTAACTACAGCATAATGGAAAAATAACCATGTGCATACATTTCTACCACACATAGAACCTGGTTTAGGAAACTTGTAGGTTATTCTTATATTTCCTAACGAAAAAAAGGAAGCACCTGTGACACCCTCACCATTTCCATTACTTAAGGTTACCCTGTGGTCTGACAGCCCCCTGCTCACTCTCAGGCTGGCTCCTGACCTTTGACAGGAGTCCTGGGCTTAGGAGGGGCTTCCTTTCCTTCTCATTCTCTGACTGGACTGCCCACAGGATGTGGGCCCTCATCCTGGAAATGGCAGGGCTCACTCTTGACCACTGGATTCCAGGAAAGAGCAGGCTCAGGGATGTGGCCATCAGCCTGCCTGGGGTGAGGGTGGGGGGTTGCAGCCGTCTCCCTGGCTGACGTTTCTCCGTGTGCCCTTAGCCTGCCAGAAAGTCAGAACACCTGGCCTCTGAATATTTTGTTATTTTCGAAAATTCTCTTGCATGTGTCATGTTTGGGTCTGGGAAGGAATTTTGAACATCTTCTTACACACAGGAGTGGAGAGTGGCTTTCTCAGCCCCGTGCTCCAGTCTCTGCTTTCTCAGGTGAGCACAGCTACTGCCTGCCAAGGGCTGCGAGGGGAGAAGGGTCTTTGTGGTCAGTCAGGTCCTCTGCTTTCAAATCAGGACCGGCTACTGTATAGTCACCGCCTATACAACACACACTATACACCTATACAACATACACTAGTTTCACTTCCATAGTTTGCAAATTACACTTTTCACACTTTGAAACAAGCTTTTGTCTTGACCCACCTTGATTTTAATCCCTTTAACATTTCAATCTAAGTAACCAGTTAAGTCTTACCAAAATACAAAGTGTGGCTGTAATTTTGTGGAACCAATTCTCCTGTAAACAGGCATTGATGGTACATAAATATTAATCAAAAATGCTTTGAACAATGGAAGCATTGCTGCATTTTCAACCCATTTGGTTGTGTAAATTGTTCTTAAAATCACTCAATATTTTATAATCACATTTTTATTTCTATGGCAGAACAAATTTTAACTCCTGAAAGACAGAAAAATCTAATTCTATTTAATGTTTTATTTAAAATGACCAACTATGGCTGTTGCAGAATTAATTGGTATAAATGATGAACACAAAGGGCTTTGGAATTAAACAGACTTGGGATCTAGTGCTGAGCTCCACTCTTTTACCTATGCAGCCTAACCTTGGCGGGGGGGGAGGGGGGGGGCGGTTACTTGTCTTCTGGAGAGAGCTGGCAGAATGGTGGGTCCTGTCCCACGAAGTGGCTGAGATGAAATGAGATGATGGATGTTAGGTGATGAGCTCTCTGCCAGGCTTAATAGACGGATTGCGACCACCTTCCTCCTCTGCGCCCTATTTGAAAGGAAGCCACGGTTCACCTCGAACCTACAGGCTTACAGAGAGCCTGAACTTTTACCGTTGGGGGAGTAGGCTGACGATTGGGAATAGTCCCACGGGTCTACTGAAAAGAGAGTCCTAGAAGTGAAGCCGTGGGGCCACTTCCGCTGCTGCTCCGGAAGTGCTTCCCAATGCGGTGGGCGGGGTGCGGACCCTTCCCGGCTGACCCGGAAAGAGAAACTCGCAGGAAGCATCTAGCGAGCAGGCGAGGCGGCTGTCTCCTAGGTATTAGATGTTTTGTGTTTGGTAAACTGAGGATGATTTAAGACCCCGGAAAAAAGGCTCCTAACAGAGACGGAAATCAGGGCAGGGGTGGTATGCAAACAGGAGCAATGCGAAGACCACTGGTCAGCAAGGCAGAGCGAAGAGCAGGCCTTACACGGACAGGGCTGCGGTGGGGCTGGGTGTCCAGGCCTCGTGCCTGCCAGAAACACGTAGCCTGTTCTCAGGCGAGCGAGCACGTGCCGGAAGGGAAAACCTGAAAGAACTCATAATCACTTGCCTCCCTGAGGTTTAGAAGACAGGAAACAGAAGCATCCCCAACAGACCTGGGGAGTGTTTGAGCCAAGCTTTCTGGTCGCGGTGTTTGAAGGGCTGAACTCTGGAGCCCCGTGGAGGTTTCACCACCTGCTCTTGGGAGGTGGATTTCCAGCGCTTTTCCGCTCGTGTTGAAGTTGCAGGGAAGTGTGCAGGTACAGCGGCAGCCTGCCTGGCATGGATTCGGGCAGGCCAGGCAGCCAGAGCAGGTGCGCCCCGTTTGGTCCTGTGGCCTTCCATCCTCCCGCCGCGTCCAGGGGAGAGGCTGTCTGCCCTGAGTGCCCCCAGGTGATGCTCCTGCTTAACTGGCGTCAGGGAAAAGGTGATGGGTGAGGGAGGGAAGCCGTCATCCTGAGAGGGGGCCTGCACACCTGGCAGAGCTTCAGCAGATGCCCCACATCCTAGGCTGAGAACCAACGCGTGTGGGGATGTTTAGAGAGAATCTGCTGCCCTTTGGGTGGGTGGGGGTCGGCTTGCAGGTGGCCCAGTGATGAAGAACCTCCCTGCCAATGCAAGAGACATAGGAAGACTCAGATTGGATCCCTGTGTCAGGAAGATCCCCTGGAGCAGGGCATGGCAAGCCACTCCAGTATTCTTGCCTAGAGAATCCCATGGACAAAGGAGCCTGGCAGGCCAGGGTCTATGGGGTTGCAAGGAGTTGAACATGACTTTGCGACTGAACAATTCTGTACAGCAAAGTGATTCAGTTACATTTTTTATATTCTTTTTCATTATGGTTTATTATAGAATATTGAATATAGTTCTCTGTGCTATACAGTGGGACCTTGTTGTTTATCTGTCCTCTGTATAAAATCTTACATCCCCTAACCCTAACCTTCCACTCCATCCCTCTCCCACATCCCTCTCCCACTAGTCTATTCTGCTTGTCCCTGAGCGTGTTTGTTTCTTAGGTTCCTTTGTGTTATATTTTAGATTCTACACGTAAGTGATACCATATGGTATTTTTATTTCTCTTTCTGAATTCCATTATTATGAATAACCTGTAAGTCCATCCGTGTGTTGCAAATGGCATTTTGCTCTGTTCCTGGCTGAGTAGTATTCCGTTGTATATGTATATCGCATCTTCTTTCTCCATTCATCTGCCATTGGACATTTGTTTCCGTGGCTTGGCTATTGTGAATAATGTTCCTGTGAACATAGGCGTGCATGTATATTTTTTAATTATCCAGTTTTTTTCTGGATATATGCTCAGGAGTGGGATTGCTGGATCATATGGTAATTCTGTTTTTAATTTTCTAAGGAACCTCCATACGATCTTCCACAGTGACTGCACCAACTTGCATTCCCATCAGCTGTGTAGGTGGGTTTCCTTTTCTCCACACCTTCTCCAGCATTTATTTGTAGGCTTTCTGATGATGGCCATTCTGAGTGGTGTGAGGTGGTACCTCATTGTAGCTTTGATTTGTATTTCTTTGTTAATTAGCAGTGTTGAGCATCTTTCCATATGCCTGCCTATTGGCCATCTGTATTTCTTTGAAGAAGTTTGTTTAGGTCTTCTGGAAGATGGGCCATTTTTGTAAGCAGTGCCTGGATGGGTTGGCGCTCTCTGAGATCAGGCACTGAGGGAAGAATGCCAGCTAACTGGACCATTGGAATTGGAGCAGGCACAGTCTGTGCTAGATGCTGGCATGGGAACAGATGAAGCTGTTCAGCAGGTACCTCTGGGCTTTGTAAAGCCCCCCTGAGCACTGCACAGGCTTTGCTTTATGTGCAGCTTGATGGCTAGAACTGAGTATTCGAGCGGGCTAGATTTTAAAACCGTGGGTTGCCTTTCTCCAGGTGAGCAAGGTTGATGGGATCTGTCAGAACTACAGGCCATTTTGTATAAGGCTCTGTTTTACTTTGCTTGTTTTATACCATTTTCCTGATGGGAGAAAATATGATCACAGTGTAGAACATAAGTCATTGATTCTACTCAGTTCAAATTCTCAGACAATTAAGTTACAAACAGAAGAGACTAATCTACTAATCCCTCTGTGACTACAAAGAGAAACCATTGTGTGATTGTCTGTTTGTAGGCCGTTTTCTCATTCCATTCAGCAAATAATACATCTCCTACCAGATTTTCCATATATTTAATGGAGATCAAAAATTAACTTGCTGCTGCTGCCAAGTCGCTTCAGTCGTGTCCGACTCTGTGCAACCCCATAGACGGCAGGCCACCAGGCTCCACCATCCCTGGGATTCTCCAGGCAAGAACACTGGAGTGGGTTGCCATTGCCTTCTCCAGTGCATGAAAGTGAAAAGTGAAAGTGAAGTTGCTCAGTCATGTCCGACTCCTAGCCACCCCATGGACTTCAGCCTCCCCGGGTCCTCTGTCCATGGGATTTTCTAGGCAAGAGGACAGGAGTGGGTTGCCATTGCCTTCTCCGAAAAATTAACTTAGGTGGTTAATAATAATCTCAAGATATTATAGGTAAAGAACAATAATAAATACACCAGTGTAAATGACCCAGTAAAATCCAGACTCTGCCCCCTTTGTGTAAGTATTTCCTTGGTCTTTGGTCCAAAAGAGAATAGTTAGGTCTGGTTACTAACTGCTTCCATGGATAGAAGAAATATGTTCCCATGTTCTATGGCTTATAAGTATTTTTTTACATTGGCAGGGTGGGG
The DNA here is from genome assembly GCF_003369695.1 of Bos indicus x Bos taurus. Taxonomy (NCBI): domain Eukaryota; kingdom Metazoa; phylum Chordata; class Mammalia; order Artiodactyla; family Bovidae; genus Bos; species Bos indicus x Bos taurus. Next base: position 17,403,060 of record NC_040081.1, on the reverse strand, counting down.
GTGGGGGGAAACCTGTTTAATAATAGATTATGAAGCAATTCAAAGAAAATTCATTTGCTAGTTATTTTGTGTGTGTGGAGCATCTCTCATTTTCCACTCACTGTCCGTTTGTAGAGGTCAGTGAGGTTGTCTTCAGCCCAAGAGGAGGTGTGAACTGAGGGTTGGAGGACACCGTCCAGCTCTCCAAACCTGGGCTTTCCCCACTGTGAACCTCTTTCCATGATAAGAACTTGATATTTAAAGTTTACTATTGGAAGAGAAGGATGCCTGTGTTATAACAAATCCAGGTGGTGAACAAGCTTACCAACAGCAAAAAACATTTTCCTAGGGGGCAAGTTATTTCAATAGAGCCCATGGGCAAGTAAATAGGTATTGGATGAGTGCATCAACCATTTGTGTTTAACGCTGGTTTACTATGCCTATGACACTGCTGAGGACCACATTCTTCTATTAGTATTAAGATGCTTAACTTAGTTCAGTCAGTTCAGTCGCTCAGTCCTGTCCTACTCTTTGTGACCCCAGGGACTGCAGCACGCCAGGCCTCCCTGTCCATCACCAACTCCTGGAGTTTACTCAAACTCATATCCATTGCATCGGTCATGCCATCCCACCATCTCATCCTCTGTCGTCCTCTTCTCCTGCCTTCAATCTTTCCCAGGATCAGGGTCTTTTCCAATGAGTTGGTTCTTTGCATCAGGTGGCTAAAGTATTGGAGGTTCAGCTTCAGCATCAGTCCTTCCAGTGAATATTCATGACTGATTTCCTTTAGGATGGACTGATTGGCTCTCCTTGCAGTCCAAGGGCCTCTCAAGAGTCTTCTCCAGCACCACAGTTCAAAAGCATCAATTCGGCGCTCAAGCTTTATAGTCCAACTCTCACATCCATACATGACTACTGGAAAAATCATAGCTTTGAGTAGATGGACCTTTGTTAGTCTATTCAATTTCTGTTAAAAAGTAGTTCAAATCTTGTGTGCGTGTATCTGTATGTATCCCTAGGTTTCACGGGGCAGCTCTTAAAATTTCTGTGTATGAACAGTAACATCCTGTGGCAGATGTAGTAATTTGTACAACTACTGTGTCATGTGGAATTTGTTTTCTCTTCTCTCCCTCGTGACTTCTCTCCTTTAAAAGGAAACCTATGCAGACATATTGTTGGAATCTTAGACCAAAGTATGGAGGAAACAAGTGACATTTAGGACAGTGAAACTGTTGAAGATCTCTTCCAGCTAAACAGGTGGTTGCTGGCAACCCTGCAAGCAAACAAACTGAAGCCAGGAGGAGAGCACCCATCCATGGGGACCAGCCACGACCTCGAAAAAGGCTGAACCCCCACAGGAAGGCGGGCCTGTCCTCCTCTTGGCCCAGGCCAGCTCCGAGCTCACTGCAGGGAAGGAGGCAAGCTCACTGCAAGACTGAAGAGAAGCAGGGGCCGGAAAGGAGTCCCTCTGCCCAGATGCCCCAGGAGAGAAGCCCTGGCCTGCGTGTGCCTCTCAGGGCACTCTGGACTCTCCTGCCCGCAGAAGCAGGATTTGGGTAGAATGGGCCATGGTGGGCACCCATGTTACCTGGGAAAAGTTATTCTGAAGGAAATCCAGGGAACTAGGAGGGACCAAGTTGTGGAAGAAACAACTGGCTCAGGAGATTCAAACAAGCCATTTCTTTCAATATCGTTTATTCATTTTTAGTGTCATAAAAATGCAGAGGAGGAACCCGGGAGAGGAGACTCAACTGGCTTTGGCTGAGGCGCGAGTCGCACTGGTACCCTTGCTCTCCTTGCTTGGTGGACAGACTTACTGCTAATCAGTTTCTTTCTAAAGCTCAGAAGGGACAATGTGTTGCTTCTACCTTTTTTCCCTCCAAAGTACAGTGTCACTTCCACAGCATTTTCTAGTTAATTCTGGAGAGAACATAGTGGCAGCTTTAAACAGTTACAACCACTTGGTTCATGTATGTTAAGAAAATGGAGAGAATTTCAAATGAATATGAAACCTTTAACAAGTAGATCCCCTGAACATAATAGATATTTTCCCCTGGTTCAAGTTTAGGACTAAATGAGGGGGAATTGGAGAGGGTCCAGAGGATAGTAATGAAAATGATTAAAGGACCAATGATGAAAGGTTCAAGGGATTGGGATTACTTAGCCTGGAGAAGAGAAATTTGAGGGGTGATTTAATGGCAATCTTCAAGTATAGTATGTGGAGGGTTATTACAAGTATGGTAGCCAGCTGTTATCCAGCTGTATTGAAGGTTGAAAAAAGGAAACAGAACTAGAATTTCAGCAGGAGATTGAAGTTAGACCAGTGGTGTCAGTGGTTCTCAAAGTAGCTCAATGGATTGTGGAACCTTTGTGGAAGATCATGAACTATTGATGTTTTAAACTTAAAATATGTAGGATCTGCTAAACCTGATACCAGGCTGTATAATAGTATCAGAAGCTTAAGGGAGGGAGAATTCTAGACTCCAAATTGGGAAACTGTCCATCTGGGGAGGTGAGTGGGAGTTAGACACAGGGATCCTTGACGGGGGAGCCCAGTTTGAGAAGCAGGGGGTCTGACCGTGGGCACCTGCAGAGGTGCTGAGCGCTGCCGGCAGAGCCCGTCAGGGTGCCTGCAGGCTCCCGGCTGAATCCCGCGGCCCTGACTCACCCCGAGCCCTGCGCGTGGCGGTGGCGGTGGTCCAGGCCGCGCACGCAGGGCCTCTGAGGACTCATGGCCCGCGGAGGGGGCGGCCATGGGCCTGCTCACGGAGGCTGGCCGGCAGGCCTTCCGTCCCAGCCCTGGCCTGGCCTGTGGATGCAGGTCACCATAACCAACTGTAGAGCATCAGGAATTTCACTCTTTAAAAAAAACTTTTTAAATGTTTTATTACAAAGCTTCTTTTAAAAAATGCTCAGCACGTTAACTCAAACTGGAATGACAAACGTTAGATTGACAGTTTGGGGCAAAGGCTGTGCCTTGTTATTAAAAAAAAAAAAAAAATGGGTACATATCAATGCTCGTTTTAACAACTGGCATAAATCCCACTAATTGGCTAATAAAAACAGATACAAATACAGAACATTTAAAGTAATAACAATTCAAGTGCTGGGCTTTTTACAACAAGGGGGTGAGAAGGAAAGAAATGAAAATTCACTGCAAACTGGTCTGCTGAAAGTATCTGTTAAGGTTATCATTAAAAAAAAAGAGATCATAAGAAAAATAAAGAGGACTGCCAACTGCTGCCCACAGAGTGGACTGGCTGTTAGGTTTATTTAGCTCTATCAGACACCTTACAAAGACAGAGAGGCCACTATTGTTACAGGTAATTCACAAGAAGCCACTCAGCAGACGAGATCTCTCTCAAAAGGAGGAGGCTTCTTTTCATTTCGTTTTTATTTCAAACAGTTCCAGATCTTTGAATTTTACTTAAAAAGCTCATAGCTAGCAAAATATACAAGAAAAATAAAAGAAGTGTCAATTTAAAAAAATTCAAGTTTAAAAAAAGAAGCAAACAAGACAGATCCTTTTGCACTGTTAAATAAAAGCTTGAGGAGAAGAAGAAACACGAAGCCGGAAACAGAGGGAACTCTTCCCCACATTCCTGCGGGGATGCTGGAGGCTCTGCTGCAGCTGCTCCCAGTGCTCAGGTGCTTGGGGCAGGCGGAAGCAGCCAGGTTACTGTCCTTGCCAGAAGGTTACAGATACGGATGCAGGACGCTCTGGGAAGTGCACAGCGGAGGGGGGAGGAAAGCTGCTCAGCTGACCCAGGGCCTGCTAGCATTCTCGTGCTTTTTCTTTTAAAAAAACCTTATATGCTTTACTGTGGAACTTGGCTCTTGCAGTAGATGAAAGGGGGTTGGCAGTGATTGTCTTTATGGATCAGCGTCTCTAGCAGTGACCTCAGGGTGAAGTTGGTGTCATTTCTCCTTTGGGGTCGACTGGGCAAGCCGTGGAGACTGGGTTTTCAACAAGCTTCCATCTCCAGGAGAGGTCCCGGGGTCGCTGCCTTGGCTTTGCACGTTGGGAATGAACTTCGTTTTCCACCTCGAGAAGGAACAAATAAAATGCTGTTAATGCGCATTTGCCACAGACCTTTACGGATTTTGAACCTCAGCTGCATACAGCACGTCTTAAGAGCTCTGCATTTAATTAATCCTCTTTGTTGATCTGGTGATAGCTAAGACAGATTGCCCTAAGGTAGCCCTAAATCCTGAGATTACGTTAGAGAATAAGTGTACTTTACTCAAGTGTTTACCTTGGTTCCATGTAATGTATATATATGTACAGAGTTATGATGGGAAATACGCATAATACTTTGGATCACGGTTCTTAAAAATAACTCTGAAAAACGTCAGAAGAGAATGGCCAAACATGAACCGTAATGGCGGGCCACGGCCAGCTCTGGAGGGTCTGTCATTCTAAAGTGTTTGGTCTTTTCAGTCCACTGTGGGGAGCTGTTGTAGGACTCTGCACACGTGCGTATGTGCTAAGTCACTTCAGTTGCGCCACACTCCTTGCGACCCTGACAGGAGACTAAAGCACACTCAAGTGAGTGAGTGCCCCACATTCCCACAACAAGCAGCCGTGCGGCCGGGATGTCTTCTGTCCGCTCATATTCAGTCTGAGGAGCATAAGCTTCTCCAATATTCAGGCTTCAATTCTCAGTATTTTTTTTTCCCTTTATAACAACTAGGATCTCTAATATTATGCTTGGGATGTACACTGAACAAGTATTTAAAGATGTTGCTAATGACAAGAGCATTCAGAAAGGATAATCCCTAAATCCCAAAAGTTTTAATAATCTTAGACCCAAAGAGTGATTACAAATAAAACATTGCAACAGAATCAGAGACTAAAGGAAAGCAAAAGCACCCCCAAGTTCAGCTCCTCTGTGGAGCACATCCAATGCCCCTCCTTTGCAACTGGGGAGACGGCCTCTTCCAGCTGCAGGGAGGTCACCTCCCCCACCTGGTCCCCTGGCAGCTCAGACGAATCTCAACCGTCTGTGCTGCAACGTCCTTTCATTAGCAAACATTTCCTTGAAAAAAAAAATTAATTCTAAATAGTGGAGTGCATTCCTTTATGCTTTTTGAGTAGAAAGAAACCTTGGAGGAGAAGTAAAAGGAAACTTTGAAATAGTTTAATAATGAGAAACTAAACTCAGGATGGTGCGTTCCAATCCACATGGTGTTGTTCAGAGAAGAGCGGTCCGAGCCCAGGGGCTGGGAGGAGCGGTGCCATGGGCTGTGGTGAGGACGGGCGCGGCCAGTACCCTGGAGCGACGCGCGGAGCACAGTGAGTCCCTGCGTTTAGGGCTCTGACCAGCTACGTGTCAGCGTTACGATTACGGCCACCACCACCAGTGCTGTCCCTCAAGACGACGCGTCATCACAACTGTGAAGAGATGTTTATCTGGTGGCTAGTGAGTAGGCAAGTGGAAGCACGAGGGGAGGAAAGCAGCCACAGAATGCTGCCTTCAACACAGCGAGGTCTTCAGTGACAGTTTCAATTCCTCTCCTGCAAGACTGCCCTTTGTCCAATTGACAGGAAAACCATGCTACAGCTCTGTGGTTTTTAAAAGTTTAAGCAGAGTACAGATGCTTCACACAGGAGGATGGAAGCGCTGCAAAGGGCCTGGCTTTCCAAGGAGACGGGCAGAGCCTGGGCAAGGGGTGGAGGCGCTGCCCACAGATTCCTAGGCACAGGGTGCTTGGGCACCCCTGACTCCCGGAGCCAGGTCCATTTCCTAAAAAAGCCAGTTCTTTCTGTAGTGTCACACATTCCCACCATTATTTTATTACCACAGTATCCTCTTACAGGATCCTCCTGGAAAGCTGGTTCCAGAGGTGCTCTGTACAACTCCAATCAAAAAGCGCCTCTTTCCCACCTTGGATGCTCTAATAGTGTAACTAGTGTTTAAATAAAGTGGTAAAGAGACTGTCTATCAAATGAACACCTTATTTGAATCTGGTTGGTCCTTTAAAATATAAGGTTGTCAGGGGAGACCAGTTTTACCCCAAATGGGAAAAATGGGGGCCTTCCAGTGTTGCTTTACAGATATATAAAACAGGTCAAATCAAGATTCTTTTCAAGAAACCACAGGCATGAGGCTTGGGAGACTGGAGACTTCCACATCTAAGGCTTCACTGGGGGGCCTGTGGCTGAGGCTGGGCTGGCCAGGCAAGCCCCAGTGCAGCCCAACCCAGCAGCGGAGTCGGTGCAATCAAAGCTGCAATTACTGTGCCCGCTTCAAAGGGAGCTTGGAGCCCCATCTTACATGTCAGGCTTGGGCTCCCTCCGCGAGGAGTCACCACGTGGGCCATTTGTTGAGTGACTCTGAAGGAGGCACAAGAAAACACCCTCCCCCCACCATCCAGCTGAAATCCAGCACTCTCTCCTGGACTGAACTCCAGTCTTGACAGAATATCCTGCTAACCAAATGGAACCAGGAGCCCAGACAGAGTTGCTTATTAAGAGCCCAAGTGCTAAAGGGAAATCTCAATTTCAAGACGGACCTGTGTCTGGGAGATGACCTTGGCTCAAAAGATGTGAAGAAAGGGAAAGGGGAGATGTCTTCTTAAGTGCAAACATCAGCCTCTATTGGAAGCCAAGTGCTTTGTCAGCCCTTATCCTTGGGGTTCTGTGGCCCAGCCCTCCCCCAAGTCTGTCCTCCAGCAGAAGGGGCAAGGAACCAAGCCCATCAGCAGGGCCAAGGTGGAGAAGAGGAGGCCTGACACGTGATGAGGACCCACCCGGTCAGATGCTGCCACGTGGGCACAACACACTGAGAGATGCCTTGTCATGTAACAGCACCTCCTCGTACAGAAACAGTGAGGAACACACAAAGGTGGTTGGAATAAGAGATCCTTCCCCTCCCAAATGTTACTAGCAAGGAGCAGGAACTTTAAAACGTTTTTAGTTATGATGTGAAGTTTGAGGAGAGAGCATCAGAGATGAGTCTGTGAAAGGTGAACAGGAGCAGAGACTTTGTAAAGAGCGCCTGCCTCTCCGCAGCACACCACACACCCCCTGGGCACGGCCAAGTTTTCCCGCCTCACCTCTGGGCAAACCGACACAAGCCTGCTCTCTTGGGGCGGGTGCCCCTCTGCATGTGTTTACACAGCAGACTTCTAGAGCAGAGAGCAAGCATGGCAGAGCTGGTCTGCCCTGTCCTTCTAGAGGGGATGGAGGCATTTGCTCATCAGTGACTGGTCTGAGGGACCCCTAGAGATTCGCTGGGGCTCCTGGTTCCCCGTAGGTCACAGGAGCTGGTGAGGAGGAAGGGACAGTGTGGGCTGAGCCCGGCGGCACCAGGCACTGGGACAGACACGGCGTCATGCAACCGCAACGGCTCCGCTGACTTCAGCCCATCTGCAGAGAAGGACCGGGCTGTGTGAGGCGAAAGGCCTTGGCTAAGGTCACCATAGGGGGCAGAATTAGCTTCTGAGCCTTCAACCCAATTTCTTTCCACCGTAGTGCAGAGCGGAATTATCACGCCTTTGCTTCTCGCCTGCCCGCCTGCCATACCCATGAGCCAGTCAACAGCACTGTTATGACAGTGGAGGTGGTGGCGGTCTACATCTAGACCACTGTCCACCCCAAGATGACCTGCTCTCAGAGCAGGGTGGAGGACAAAGAGCATGGGAAATGAACTGGGAAATTAAATCTCTAAGATTTAAAGTATCACCTACAGAAGGCAGGTTCAGGTCTTTGAAAGGATTACCCAGTATTTGAGAAAAAGAAAGAACGATAATGTGTGGCTGGGAAGGTTGGTGCTGTCTATTCTTTCTACAGTGGAGTTAGTCCTTAAGTCCCAGCATCAAGCTAGCCGGCCCCCAGTCCCCAGCTATAAGCTCTGATGCAAGATGATTCCACAACGTGGAGGAAGGAGGGAGAGGTCAGGGCCATGAGGGGTCACTGGCCTTGGGCTTGGACGCAGGTCATATAGACCAAGGCAAGGTCACTGCATCTGTGTGGTTTCTTCCCTTGTGGTCATTCAGAGTGAATCATTATCTGGGCAAGCAGATTTTGGCAATGTTAAGATGACTCTGAGGCAGGCCTGTAACTATTAATAAACTGCTCTAGGGGACTTTCTTATTTCCATCTGCAGCTACTGGCTTCTCTTCTCATCAGCCCTTTGCCTCTCCCTTGTGAGGAAGTACATCACATTGGTTGGCGGGGCCTCACAGATCCCACCCTAGACTCTTACCTCCACGGGAAACACTGCAGAAATATTCTTGAGGAAAGTTTTGAATAAGAGAGCCTCAAAATCCATTTTACTTCTGTATATCAAAGTATTTCAGGAGGACAGTATCTATGGAGACTCATACCCATTTCTAAATTCTTTATCCAGTTCACCTTTTCTCTCTACAAGTTCTCCTACACTAAAGATGCTAACTTCACCTTCTAAAAGTGAGGCAATAGAACTAGCGCGGGCTCTTTTTTCTTTCCACTGTCATTTCTGTATGTGTAGGAGTCTGTGAGTCTTAAGTATACTAGGGAGGTGACAATGCGTTACGGGTTCTGAGCACGAGCTCTGAGAATAGTCAGTCCTGGGCTGGGTGAACCCCAGCCTCTATCACATCACCTGAGTTATCCTCAGCAAGTTACGTAAAAACCTCAGTCTCCTCACCTGTAAAATAGAAATAGCGATAGTCCATCATTACACCTCATAATGTACGCTGAGGGGGGTGAAAGGAGATAATCACCCATGACAGATTACATGCCTAGCATCTGAACGGTGCAGTTGAGTGCTGGTTACTGTGGTGGGTGGAGACGTGAGCTAAAGAGAAACAGAGCTAGGTCTGAGCCTGACACCGCTGCACGCCGGCCGCACGGCCCTAGGCAAGTTACTGACATCTTCTCACCCCTCACACAGCGCCAAGACCCCTCCCCATACAGGGCTGCCACAAAGCAGGGCGTAGAGGCTTCTGTTAGCGCATCCAGGACGGAACGCGCGCCGTCCAGCAGTGTTAGTTCCGTTTTTGTTGTTCCGACCCCATGTGGCACGTTTGGGGGTAAAAGCAACTGTTGTATTATTTACAGAATTTCTGGTGGAAAATTAAGAATAGAGAATTCTGCAAAGTCTCTCTTATCAAATGTATTATAAAATATCTTCTACAATGTCTACAGAAATGCAGTGATACCTGGGAAAAGTAATACCAAAGGGCAGCAAAAATTTTGTTGTTATATTTACAGAGGATATATCTAAAAATTTAGAAAACTTCAAGTTAGATTTGACTTAGGACTTAAACAAAAAAGTTGGCACTACTGTTTGACTGAAATGCTTTCATTTCTTCCCCCTCATTCTGTCAAAAAAAAAAAGAGTGACTTTGCTAAGGCAGGATCACCTCAGATTATTAGACTCACTCCTCGGATCTAAGACCTGGCAGCTTCAGACCCACAGAGCACAGCTGAGGAAGTGGAAGGGCCTTAAGCTCTCACTGCAGTAACAAAAGATTCATGCAAAAAAAAAAAAAAAGGCACATTTACCCTTCCCAATAAGAGCACCTTCCATACGCCAACTCAGACTCTATTTAATGTATATATTATTCAAATAAGCTTTGTTTTCTGGTTCCCAAATCCACAAAATGGATCTGAAGGAACATATTTACTACTGTCAGGGAGAGGTACAGTCCCTAGTCAGAATGAGAAGACAGTAAATTCAAAAGAGCAGATCTTTAGAAATCCCCTATTATTTGGGGTCATTTACAAGTGTCAGATACCATCAATTCCTTGTTGCCATATACCATACAGTACATTACAGAATAATGGCATGAGGTATTAAAAAACATTTAAATAACATGTACTCTGCTGAACAAAGAGCAGTACTCACAAGAGTTAAAAAGTACATGTTTTGATACTTAAACAGGTAAACCTAGAGTTCGCTAGCAAACTCCATTATCCAGAAGGAAAATTCTGTTTCAGACAACTCAGTGAGGAAACTGTTATACCAAATTTGTCCAAAATATTTTATTCTGTGAACTATTCTTAAGTGCTTGGATCTTAATTTCACAGGTTTCCATGGACAATACTGAAGACCATGTGTCTCGAGGGTTGTAAGAGCCTTGTTCTTCTCTCTACTATCATTTTTTAATGGCACGTGATCACTCCTGCTAGCCAAGGGGTCAGTTTCCTATTTGTTTCCCAAGGCAACTTAAACCTGATTTTAGCTCTTCTGACCATTCAAGAGCGGCACAGAACTGATGGGAAGGACACTGTGGCACTGCAGAGATTTTCAGAGCTTTCACCGTAAGCATGATCCTCTCCCTGTTCCTTCACCAGCGTACAGCCGCCGAGATAAATCACCATGTGCGCTAGACTAACAGCTCAGCCCCCGGTGCATAGTGCACCGAGGTGGCCATCTGCCTGCCCCCCTCTTGATTATTCCAACGCCAACACACCCCTGGTTTTTTCACTTTCTCATTATCAAAGCCTTCATTTCTACTTTGAGACTTTGGACAAGCCTTCCTGTTTCCTAGGTATTTCCAGTTTTACTAGTCTGTAAACAGTTGGCTTTGCTTTCTAACTTGACCAGCCAATCTGGGAACCAGAGGCTCACTGATAGTTAATGTGGGTGACTACATCTGTCCTCGGGGAACAGAGTTCAGGGCAAAGATTAGGCAAAAGTGTCAAACTCACTAGGGTGAGCTTCAAAAACTGTATGAAGTAAATGTTTTTTTCAAGGAGACTCCTGAAAATATTTAGACCTCTCCCTGACTCTTAGGAGCACACAGCCAAGTCTCAGGCTTCAGGCAAGTCTCCTGGAAGACCTTCAGTCAGTTCTGAGGAGGACTCCAGTCCAATCAAATGGAAAGCTAGAAAAAATTTTTAAAAGATACAAATCCAAGCACTGCACAATTAACTATTGTGCTGTCTACTATACTAGAAATTACTTCTCCCACACACCTGTTGGCCCAGGAAAATAAAGGCTAAAGTTTTCATTTAGGAAAAAATATTTTAAATTCTCAGTTTAGCAAGTGTATAAGGTAAAGATTATTCCAAGGCCAAAATCATAGTGTAGTGTGTCTGTATATGGGTGCCTGTCTGTATCTCTTGGTGTGCTTAACTTTTTTTTTTTTTAAAGGTAGCTTGTTTTTAAACTAGCCTTTTGGTGTTATATGATCAAAGGAAATACACTGAAATATCATAATTTCAATCTATACAATTTTAAGATAATGGACTTTTTATATGTTTTGCTAAAGTAAATATTAGTAAACCAATCAGTAATGTTTTTTAAGTTAGTAAATGGAGAATAATAATCTTCTCCACCTTTTCAAAAATTTTTAATTCTTTGCTGCTTCAATTCCTCATGAATCTTAAGTCAGGAAGAAAGGCAAGTACTTGATGCTCATCTTTGACTTCTGACAACCTTGAGATGTTACGTATTTCAAATCTAACATGTACCAGAATACTGGAAACTCACAACTTGATCATTGTTCTTTCAAACCCAAGAATTCTTCCATGACTGGACAGCTCAAGCGTGACTTCCTACTCCAGGAAGCCTTCCTTGATCTCGTCTGATTTGTGTGTTAACACTTCTTGTTCTCTTTAACACAGTGTGCTGTATGTGCTTCCTCTCTACCGTGCACATATTATTTTGTAATTATTCATTTATACGTCTGTATCCTCTTAAACAGAGAGTTCCTCTGGGAATGGGCAGGGTTCATTTAGCAAGTCACCCCACTGCCTAAAGCAGTTCTTGATTTGCTCAAGTAGACCTCACTGGATGTTCACCAAGTGAACAAACAGTTGGCGTTTAGGACATTGGCCTTCACGGGAGTGTGTGTGCAGTCTCACTGCCTGGGGCCCTGGGCTCCCGGCATTCCCGCAAGTGAAGAGTCAGTTTAAAAAAAGCTAAGGATGAATTTGGATTTCTTCAAAGATCCCACAGCTTGGAAATCACCTCCGATTTGGAGGAATGTCTTTTGTAGATCCTAATTCTAATTATTCCTAAAGTTGGCTACAAGATGTTGAGACTGGGTTAATGCTAATTTCTTTGTTTCAACTTGATTTCACCAGAATGACTATTTTTATATAATGCACAAAAGTTGAAACACATAGGCAGATGGGGACACAGCTGGGTGTATGAAGCAACTCCAATGGCATTTCCCACCGACAAAGTGAAAGCATTAAATGAAGCTCGTGTCTTTTAAGGAGTAGAGACAAGTTCTCAGACGGCTTTTGTTCACAGAGGAGTCTTTTCCCTATAATCCACCATATCCCATGCTAGTTCAGAGTAATGAGAGCTCCCTACCATTTGAGCTACATCACAGACTTCTAAGCTCAGTGATCTAATTTAATGGGAATTTCTTTTAAGGAGAGTAGGGTAATGGTAAATTCATTGTACAGAGAGAAACCCTCTCAAAAATCTCTTCACGTTGGAGTCACAGCATCTTCCCCGTCTGGGCACTGCGTTCCATCAACTTTGCCTTCCTGCAGGGATAGCCTGACTCCAGGATTTCCCTTCAGAGCTGAGAGCAAGCCCTAAGAGACCTCACACACACTGTGGGCAGGATCGAGCCTAACCAAAGACTCCATCTGTCTTGGGCTCCTCTCTAAGGTGGAGCCAGCACAAGTGGGACTGAAGTCTGGCAGACAAGAGGCCACGTGGCGGCATCAGTAGGGAAGCGAAGCCTCGAACGAGAGGCAGTGCATCTGTCGCTCATTCCGGGGTTGGGGGGAGGTGACCTGCACAGGACTGAAGAGCAAGCACACCGTGCACAAGTTGTTTTCAAGATCATACAGGCGCCTTATTAGTTCTACAGAGCCGCTCCACCCAGACCTAGAATGAGGACAGATTAGTAAACAGAAAAGAGACTTCGAGTCCCTTTACTAACACTTGGGAGGCAGGGCAGCCCGCGGAAGCACAAAGCAAACCAGGAAAAGCTGGAACTGGAGGCAGCTGGGAGCTTAGAGGCCAGGAAATAGTCCTCTTTCACTTCTGCCTTCTGCTGAGGGACCGGAGGCTCCTGACTTAAACCTAATGCCCCAGGTCATCACATGGCACAGAGAGGGCTAATGTGAGAGCCTGGGTGGCCTCACTCCCAGTCTAAGCTCTTTCTAACAGCGGGATGCTCTGTTGCCCTGGTCTTCCGTTTAGAACAATACACAGAATACCCTCCATGGAAAATAATCGGTTATTACTGAGTGTCACCTCCTCAGAAGGCCCTTTATCATCATCATTCCAAAGCCGACCCTCCGTCACTCCGCTTTACTTGTGTTACAGCACTTCCACGTTTCTGTTTTTAATCAGTTGCCCTGCCAGCAATGTAAGCAGTACAGAGCAGGGACCTCCGGAGCCTCGTTCAATGGTGTGTATTTCTAGGTATTACAGAGCTAACTGGCATTTATAAAGTGCCCAATAAATGCTGGATAGTAACTAAACAAGTCAACTGCTACCCATAGAAGTTTCTGAATTCTTAAAACAAAGAAAGGGGTGGGGAAACAGTAGGGGTAGTATCATTCCTAATTTGCTGAAATCTTTATGAATGCAAATCTGACCTCCTCTCTGCTTAGTAACTCTTATCAAATGACTGGCAGCGCAGTTCTCTAAAATAGGATAGTGTGGAGGACAGGACTTCAAAGGCTGCATGACTGATCCAGCACTGAGAGGGGAGAGGAACACTCAAGACTCTGATTAAGTGCAGCCCAGCTGACAAGAGCCAAGAATTTTTCTCTTGGGGCTGGGGGAAGGTAAGCTTTGTTGTGCTTTTCAGGAGCAGGGCAGAGGGGACACCCTGACCTCAAAAAAAAAAAAAAAGCAAACACAAAAGTGACAAGGAAGCATAATGATCACTGTAACATTATTTTTTAAAAAGGAGATATTTGGGGTACATTCTAGGACAAAAAGGCATTTAGCTAATCTTGGAATCTAAAATACTATATAATCATAAAGGACACAAAACCAAATATTAAAGTCTGAAGTATAGAAACACATTTCTGCATGATTTTTGAATAGAAACAGCATTAAAGATGGTGGTGCAAACAGAGGACAGAGTAAATCAGACCATTATCAGTCCTTAGCATGTTGTGCTTATGAGGGTTTTCCATTTAGAACCAAGCATTAAAGGGGCTGCTGTCCATACCCAGGTGTTCAGTAATTAAAAGGACAATAGTCTTCAAAAAATAAAACGTGACAAAAAAGGTACAAAAGCATATGTGTTTACTACTAGAACTATTTCTAAACTATGATGCCCTAAGTACCCGGGGACTGGGCCTGTGCTCCTGGTAACCCAGCTACAAGGCCAGCTCAGAAGAGGTCCTCAGTAATAGCTATTAAGCTAAATTAAATATGAACATCAACTGTGACATTATTTTGCTGATACCTGTTTGGTCACCTGTATGAAGGTCTGATCTTTATACCTGGAGAAAAGCCTGCCACTAACTACTACTTTATAGGACTTTTGATATCATAAAACAATGATGAAATTGTGAAGAACTCTGGGACTCTGAATAAAGATGAAGAAAGGCTCACAGAGAAGAGGACAGCTGAGTTGGGTCTTGGTGTGGGGTGGAGGGACGAAGGGAGGCCACTGATGATAAGCAAAGAACCCTAAGGGGTGGCGCTTACTGTTCCCATTTTAGAGTGGAGGGAAATGAAGATTAAGAACCTCAAGCTGGGCAAACAGTGGATGTAAAATTCATATCTATTTGGTACCAAAATCTCTGCAGGCTTTCCTAGGAAAGCCCATTGAAATTTTAGCACCAAAATTAAGTTCTAAAAGTTTAAGTGGTCATCTGGTTCTAGTCAAGAACTAAATGACCCACAAGCTAATGCTCTTCTCCTGAGAAACACCACACTCAGGCAGAGGAAATGGGCTTTCCGAGCACAGGGACAGCATGTGCAGCAACCTCCATCTATCTGGGAGACGCAGATGATTTTGCTTGTATGGAGCACAGGACGCATGGCTGGAGGTGAGGAGAGGCAGAGCACGGAACCTCGAGCAGAGGGTAGATGCAGGCCAGCGCTAACGTGGTCTACACTGTGTCCTTCAGACGGGGAGGCACTGGCCCTTTTCAAGCAGGGAAGTGGACCATTCATTTGTGTTTCAGCAAATCCCTCTGAGAGCAACACAAAGAACTGGCAGAAATGAAGTCTGGCAGCAGGACAGTTATCCAAAGGCTAGTACAGTAACCCAGATGGAAAGTTAGAGCACCTGAGCTGAGGCTGTGGACTGCTGAGTGTGAGAAGAAAGACTCAAGACAGACCCCAAAGACCAAGTTGAAGGGACTGGATGCAGGTTCCGAGAGAGAAGAGAATCAAAGGGAGCGCCTTTGAGAAGAACTGAGAATTCACAGACACACCATGAAATCGAAGCCTAGCAAAGAATGAGGCAGTTTACAAAGCCGGGTTTCCACCAGGGATGCTGGTCACATGGTCAAAAATCAAATAACTACAATAAGCAGGAATGAAATAAATTTAGATATAAAGATGAAAGCGAGATCTAGCAATGGTTACCAGTAACGAACTTGATAGTAACAATATGGTTAATAAGTCCTCGAGCCATATATTTAAATAATAGAAAAAAATGAAGCCTCTTTCTCCCTAGAAATAAATACGTAACTTGTAAGCCTCTATATATCATCCCAACTGAGAAAAAGTCTCTACAGAGCAAAACCTTCCAAGTCCTGGGCCAGTGTGGGCCTGAGTTCCTCCAGCACAGCCCCCGGTTTGCAGAGTAAGATGGCATTTTGTTGGGTTTTGTTATTTGTCTTTTAAGCAGGCAGATTGCCACTGGTTAGTAAGGAATGTTTGACAAGAATTAGGGGAAAGGGAATGGAGAAAGATTAAAGGGGCAAAAAAGGGAAGAAGAGAGACACATACTATATTGCAAGTCTATAGCCGGTATAAAAACCATCAGATGTTTTAAAGCACTGCTTGGATTTTGGTGGTCTTTCCTCTTTAAAGGAGCAATGCTGAACGGCATCAGTATAAGCAAGAAGATTCACAAGCAAGTGCCTCTGTTTATAAATAACGTCAGTAGGACCAGAGAGTCGTTCTTACCATGTTTCAGATGTAGGCAGCTGTCATTCTTGGACCTGTACCTGCAGAAAATTGTGTCTTTAACAAATTTTTATTGAAGAGGTTTTTGTACATTCCAAATACGTAGTAGCTACAATATAATGTGGACCTCTTTGCTTTATTTTTTATGGTTCTTATACCAGCCATTTTTTATTTGTGCAGTACAAGTAGAGGCCTTATCTTTAATGAAAGAAAAGGGGAAATAAATAGGACCTCACTGATTGATGCCTTGAATTATTGTACAGGAAAGATAAACCCTAGCATCATGTTTTATATTTTTAAATAACCCCAAACCATAGAAAAGATTCTCCAGGGGATACAAGGTGGCATATCACAGGGTCATCATAAAAAAACTGTAATGTGAGAATTATGCAACTAGAAGAACAGGAGCGTTAAAGCAAAGAGAAGACACACAACAAAAGCAAAAACAAAACTAAGGAAAAAAGAAAACAATCACAGTTAACAACGAGGATTCCCGGTAACAGGGTTTGGGGGAGCTTTTTAGAGGTACCTTCACATAGTCACATTTAAAAGAAAGGTCTTGCAAACATTTTAAAAGAATTTCAGGAAGAAAAGCCGAGTTTAGGAATCACAGTATAATTGAAAAATAAAGCAGTGTATAGAAAGATGCAGACTGCTTTAAAGGTGTTCCTCAGAAGCAGAGCGGGCTGGGAAGTCACACGGGGCCTACCTGATGTGGATTCCTGTAGCTTCTCTCTCTTCCTCTTCTTTTTCTTACCCTGGAAGAAGACAGGCACACTGTCACAGACTGCACTGTGAGCACATGGACGCACGTGATACAAAAGGACAGGCAGGCAGTCAACTGAGAGCTAAGACACCTCAATATCTCTTTCTTTACCATCTGTACCTAGAAACCGAGAGCAAGAGAACAATTCTGATCTGTGACCTTTGTCTTTTTGGCTTCACATTTAATATTGTAAGTGACCACACACACACAGGCTAATGATGTCCCAGGGCTGTGGTGGGCTTCCCTGGTGGCTCAGGGGTAAAGAATCCACCTGCCAACGCAGAAGACGCAGGTTCAGTCCGTGGGTCGGGAAGATCCCCTGGAGAAGGAAATGAAGACCCACTCCAGGATTCTTGCCTGGGAAGTCCCATGGACAGAGGAACCTGGCAGCTACAGTCCACGGGGTAGCAGAGAGCCAGACACGACTTAGCAGCTAAACAACAACAAGGGCTGTGGCCACAGACACCACCTCCCACTCAAGGAAAGCCCACATAAGGAGGTACTCCGGTACTCCTTTTATTGCTAACCATCGCACTTAGAATCCACTTCTGGTAGAGGTGATGATAAATCTTCCTTACTATGAATTTGACCATGTAATTAAAAATCCACTATGTTAACAGGATCTTCAGCCCCTGTGGCACAGACACGACATAACCGAGACAGCAGTAGGAGGGTAAGACAGAACCTGAGAAAACTCAAAAGGTAATTGTAGAGACTTATTTATGGCAGCTAAAGACCTTGCTTCCCAAAAGACATAATAACATGAATATGCCTGCAATTTAAAATACATTTCAAAATCATCTTAATCACATATTTGCATTTTAGGTCTATTTATCCTTGTTTACTTTTCTGTTTTCCTTCATAATTACTTTCCCCTCAAAAATAACTGTAACAAGGCATAGACACAGTATGTATTCCACTTATATGAATAGTAAATGGCCAACCTAGATTAGGATGGTCTTTTCAAATAAGTATAACAGAACACATATCACATCCAGTTTCTCTGTCTGCTGTAATAATCACATTCACAAAAAATAAAACCGTAAGATTATATTGAGTATATTGTATACATATATAAAAGTATGTATTTTTATGCACCTCAAGATAGTTTTTTTCCATGTCACATGACCTGATCTTGGGAAAGTTGACTGAAACTGTCCTCTTAAACACTAAGGCAAACAACAGATATTAGTAGCCTTGGGAAATGGCATACCAAAAATAGTGGAGTCGTCTTTAAGATGATTAAGGTACTCCAGGGAGAGGGGAGCGGACAGAGGAAGCACATGCTCCTCATAGGCATCTACTGTCTCCCTTTCAGATGCAATGACTTATGGTTTTCAGAAGGCGCAATAAGGTAGTTTCACGTACACGGAGCTTTCTTCCTCACCTCCTCCTCCTCCAAGCTCCCATTCACCCTTTTAAGATTCATCTCCAGTGTCATTTAGGACTCTTCTCTGAGAGCTTCCCACCATAGCCTGACTCCTCACAGGGGCCATGATGAGCTGTGTCCCTGGGCCGCTGATCACAGGGCTGTTAGCACTGCCTGAACCTCCGCTCGTCTCTGCCACCCAGCACATGCCTAGCACGTGCTTAGAACAGGCAACTGTGGCCTGACATGTCAGACTAATGTTGCTTTTGTGAAATCACCTGTACTATATTCTAGGAATACACCTGTGCTTCAAGAGAACTTACCTTTATGGTAGACAAAATTAAGGAGTTTGGATATATTTGTGTTAGAATACACAAAAACAAACAAAATTTCATGTGTAGTAAATAAACTTTTCATGAAAATCATAAATAGTACTGGGGTTTTAAGCACTACATTTAGAAGCTCCAATAATACAAATATAACAATACACCTAACAATATATGTTCACTGTTGATTTATGAAAGCCAGTTATAAAAATGAAATTTATAAAAACAAATTGAAGCTTTACAATCTGTGATGCCTTAGGGCATTTTAATATTAAATATTGAGATATATATTTAACATGATCTCAGTGAGCATTAGGATAGCATTCTGACAATGAAAAGCTAAGTTACAGGGCATATATCTTATTTAGACTGTATTCTTGTACTTCTAAGAATACTCCGTAATATCTTTAGCTAAATTGATACCACTTGATTGACTTCTGTTTGCCTTAGCAATTAACAGGCTTATTTTGATTATTATAAAAATTTTAAGTTACAAAGCTGGGGTTCCCCTTCATTCAAAGAGATCCTAAAAGTCAAATTGTGCAAACAACTTCCTTTAAAAGTTGTGCCAAGGAAAATCTTTAAAGGAAAATTCACATTACACTGGTCTTCCTTAAAAACTACTTCCCATCTCTCCACATGGAGAGGAGGGTAGAGAGAGAAAAATAACATATGTTTCTTTTATCTCTTTTTATAAGTGGCAACTCACTCTTTAAGGATCAGAAACTTCATTCAAAGACATGATATCACCTGTATGTAGAATCTAAAGTACAACACAGATGAACATATCTATGACACAGAAATAAACTCACAGACATACGGAACCTTTGGTTGCCAAGGTGGGTGGGGTGGGGAAGGAAAGGATTGGGTGTTTGGGACAGATGCAAACTATTACATAGAGGATGGATAAACAACCAGTTCCTATTGTACAGAACAGGGAACTCTATTCAGTATCCTGTGGTAAACCATAATGGAAAATAATATTAAAAAGTGTGTGTATATATATATACACACACACAGATAACTGAATCACTTTGCTGTACAACAGAAATGAACACTGTAAATCAACTATACTTCAATAACATAAAAAGAAAAAAAAGACATTCAACATGCAACACTTAATCTATGTAAATTCTCAGCACAGCAAAGCTCTCCTAGGGGGTCAAAGAAGGAAGACCATTCTTTCCTACAGGCCAACCACATCCAGAAGAGACCCAGGACAGGGTTAAAGGAGTATACTTTAGGACTGAAACAGTTTGGGTGGGGGATTGATCTTCCCACTTAAAGGACATCACAGAGGCTCTATCCAGAAAATACAGTCCAGAGAACAGAAGCCAGTTCTGAGAGGAAACTCTTCAACTAAAGCTGTCTTCCTAAGGAGGCCCTGGAAGACCAAGCTGGTCTGTCTGGGGGAGGGAAACGGCATAGACTGTGCAGTCTGGGGGACTTGGCTGTTCCTTAGCCACTACATAGCCCCAGCCAAGTTACCTAACCTCTTGACTCTTCAATTTCCCTCATCTGTAAAATGTAACAATACTGTTTACGTCACAGGATTATCCTAAGGACTAGAAAACAACACACAAAGCATTTAAGACAGTTCTTGACAATTGGCATGCAGCAGTTACTAAAACAACCAAGACACAATCCAGGAGAGTCGATGAAGCTGCTGCTCCCAAGTCACAAACAGCAGGACTCTTACTTCCTATGTCAGACTTGTATCCAATGAGGAGGCTCCAAATCCTGACCAGTAGGGACTTTTTCTTCCAACATGTTACAGGAGACTGTGTTCCCAAAGTCTCTGTGCCTCATTATATGGGATGTATGACCTCATACTTGTGGCCCCACAGGATCATGCACAGCAATGGCCACACGGTAATCTACATGTTGATTCGTGGATTCACCGTTCTTAAAAAGGACAACTACATCTAATAAGAAGACTGTCCTAGCTGGCACTTTGAATGCAAGCCTCACAAGAAACATGAAAATGATCTTCAAATTTTTAAATTAAGAGCTTAAGTGACCAAAAACATTCCCCTCTATAAAATAGGATACAACTGATATCACTTACAATATTCTTTCTCAGAAGTAGTTTTTGTTGTATCAAGACAAGAACAAGATGTTCAAACTATAAAGTAATAAAACAACTGGAAATAAAAATGAGGTGCTTACTGCAAGGAGATCCAACCAGTCCATTCTAAAGGAGATCAGTCCTGGGTGTTCTTTGGAAGGACTGATGCTAAAGCTGAAACTCCAATACTTTGGCCACCTCATGCGAAGACTTGACTCATTGGAAAAGACTCTGATGCTGGGAGGGATTGGGGGAGGGAGGAGAAGGGGACGACAGAGGATGAGATGGCTGGATGGCATCACTGACTCGATGGACATGAGTTTGGGTGAACTCTGGGAGTTGGTGATGGACAGGGAGGCCTGGAGTGCTGCGATTCATAGGGTGGCAAAGAGTCGGACACGACTGAGCAACTGAACTGAACTGAAAATTATGATAATACCTATTCCATCTAAATAAAATATATAATGGACATCAGGGTATGTTAATATGAAACAAAAAAATGGATTTTTACCTAGCTCTAATTAGTCTGTGGCAAAACAGTCACATGAATACACTATAATAAGTGTAAAATAACATAATCCTTTTTGGAAAGAAATCTAATATATATCAAAAGCCTTTATAATCTGTACTCAACAATTTCACTACTTTGAATCTATCCTATAAAAATAAGTCCTAAATACAGGGAAAAAAACCCTGTTATTATGCACAGTTCATCGCAGGATTATTTCCACTTATTAAAAAAAAAATAACATATCTAAAAATCAGGGAAAAATGGTTAATTGTGACATTCACTCAATGTATATTGTATACCTATTAAAACTGATACATAGAAACACTATGCCATAACAGAAAAAACGCATATTGTATATAAGACCAAGTAGCATGGCACAAAAGTGTATGTATATACAAACCCACCTACCCTCCCTCAAACACACATCCAAGTAAAAATGGAAAAATATGCACAGAAAATATACTGGAAGATAGTTAACTAGTTATTAATAATAATAATCTCATCATTATTTACATGATGAGACTGCGGGCTTTAAAAACAATCTTTTCACCAACATTTTAATGATTAGGATTTTTTTTATGAAAAAATCTTACTTAAAAAATGTCATTAGCATATAGCCAAAAAATTATGACAGCGCAGTTTTCAAAATGAAATATAACCATGAAGTCTTTATTACAAAGTTCATTAACTTTCAAAAATAGAAAACAATGCCAGCATTAGTTCCACTCTACAACACATTTCCCTTAGGAGAGCAACACAGGGAGAGAACGAGCGAGAAGAGAGAGCCGTCGGTGTGCAGAAGGCGCTTACATAATTGTCTCTTGCAGACCAGCCTGGATAGAGCTGCATATGTAGCTGTCTTTCCTTCCGCGCTAATTCATAATATTTAGCCTGCTCTTCACGAGAGAGGGCATGCCACTGAAAAACAAAGGGGAAGGAGGGGAAAAAAATCAAGTAAAAGCAAAACAGCAATAGTA
Source organism: Bos indicus x Bos taurus (assembly GCF_003369695.1). Classification (NCBI taxonomy): domain Eukaryota; kingdom Metazoa; phylum Chordata; class Mammalia; order Artiodactyla; family Bovidae; genus Bos; species Bos indicus x Bos taurus. Next base: position 17,381,057 of record NC_040081.1, on the reverse strand, counting down.
TTATATATTTCATATTTCAGACAGTGGAGAATGAAAATGTTAAGAATGTAAACTTTGATTTTTAAATGGCAGAAGACCACGTGTTGCAGAAATCCATCTGGAGTTTGGTGGCTGCAACGAGATTCCAACTTTTGTTTTCCTGTCCTGCTCTCACATTACATGAAACCTGTCCAAGTATCCAAAATGAAGTGGCCTCTTGCCCAGCCTTTCTCTTCTCCAGGGCCAGTTAAAGGGAATGTTCACCAGTAAGCTTCAACACCCAACTTACCCCTTTTTCATAGTTTGTGGCATATTCTGCCATTGAGTCCAACTGCTATTTATTAATGCAAAATTTCCACAGGTCTTTTCCACACAGATATCTCCTCACCTCACATGCACACTCTCCCACTCTGTCATATGAGGAATCTGAAACCTTCATCATATGATCCTGTCTATAAAGCAAGACATCAAAAGTCAGTCTGTCTCAGTCTCTTCAGCCTCCCCTCACACTTACAGAAACACTAATTGTCCACAGGGAGAACACAGGTAACACTATAATCACCATGCACACTGTGTGTTTTGGTCTTCTGATGGAAAACAAGGAGCATGGCCTCAATTCATTTTGACATCTGCACTTTCAGACTGTAGGATCTAATTTGGAGAATGTAGCACTTGACACCTTGCAAATTTTCCATTTCCCTTTAGGTAACAGGTATCTATAGATCATACAGAGCAAAACTGCAAGGCACTGTTTGGGATTTTAAGCAGCCTGAATCCTGTATGGAATAACTGGTTCAAGATAGAAAAAGGAGTACAGCAGGGATGTCTGCTGTCACCCTGTTTGTTTAAACCATACACCAAGCACATCATGAGAAATGCTGGGCTGGATGAGTTACAAGCTGGAATCAAGATAGGCAGGAGAAATATCAACAACCTCAGATATGCAGATGATACCACTCTAATGGCAGAAAGTGAAGAGGAACCAAGAGCCTCTTGATGAAGGTGAAGGAGTAGAGTCAAAGAGCTAGCTTAAAACTAAATATTAAAAAAACTAAGATCATAGCATCCAGCTGTGTGGCAAATAGAAGGGGAAAAGGTAGAAATAGCTTTCCTCATCTAGGTCTCCAAAAATCACTGCGGACAGTGACTGCAGTCATGAAATCAGAAGACGATGGCTTCTTGGCAGGAAAGCGATGACAAACCTAGACAGGGTGTTGAAAAGCAGAGACATTACTCTGCCAACCAAGTTCATACAGTCAAGGCTGTGGTCTTTCCAATGGTCAAAAATGCTTGTGAGAGCTGGACCATAAAGAAGGCAGTTCAGGTGCTCAGTTGTGTCCGACTATTTGTGACCCCATGGACTGTAGCAACCCAGGCTTCCCTGTGCATCACCAACTCTCGGAGCTTGCTCAAATTCATGTCCATCAAGTCAGTGATGCCATCCAACCATCTCATCCTCTGTCATCCCCTTCTCCTGCCTTCAGTCTTTCCCAGCATCAGGGTCTTTTCCAATGGGTCAGTTCTTCTCATCAGGTGGCCAAAGTATTGGAGTTTTAGCTTCAGCGTCAGTCTTTCCAATGAATATTCAGAGCTGATTGATTTCCTTTAGGATTGACTGGTTGGATCTCCTTGCAGTCCAAGGGATTCTCAAGAGTCTTCTTCAACACCACAGTTCAAAAGGATCAATTCTTCAGTGTTCAGCTTTCTGTAGAGTTCAATTCTCACATCCATACATGACTACTGGATAAACCATAGCTTTGATTAGACAGATCTTTGTTGGCAAAGTAATGTCTCCGCTTTTTAATATGCTGTCTAGTCTAGGTTGGTCATAGCTTTTCTTCCAAGGAGCAAGTGTCTTTTAATTTCATGTCTACAGTCACCATCTGCAGTGATTTTGGAGTCCAAAAAATCAAAGTCTCTCCACTGTTTCCACTGTTTTCCCCATCCATTTGCCATGAAGTGATGGGACCAGATGCCATGATCTTAGTTTTCTGAATGTTGAGCTTTAAGCCAACTTTCTCACTCTCCTCTTTCACTTTCATCAAGAGGGTCTTTAGTTTTTCTTCACTTTCTGCCATAAGGGTGGTGTCATCTGTGTATCTGAGGCTATTTGTATTTCTCTTGGCAATCTTATGGATTCCAGCTTTTGCTTCATCCAGCCCAGCGTTTCTCATGATGTTCTCTGCATATAAATTAAATAAGCAGGGTGACAATATACAGCCTTGATGTACTCCTTTCCCTATTTGGAACCAGTCTGTTGTTCCATGTCCAGTTCTAACTGTTGCTTCTTGACCTGCATACAGATTTCTCAGGAAGAAGGTCAGGTGGTCTGGTATTCCTACCTCTTTCAGAATTTTCCACAGTTTGTTGTGATCCACACAGTCAAAGGCTTTGGCGTAGTCAATAAAGCAGATGTTTTTCTGGAACTCCTTGCTTTTTTGATGATCCAATGGATGTTGGCAATTTTATCTCTGGTTCCTCTGCCTTTTCTAAATCCAGCTTCAACATCATGGAAGTTCATGGCTCATGTATTGTTGAAGCCTGGCTTGTAGAATTTTGAGCATTACTTTGCTAGCATGTGAGATGAGTGCAATTGTGCGATAGTTTGAACACCCTTTGGCACTGCCTTTCTTTGGGACTGGAATGAAAACCGGCCTTTTCCAGTCCTGTGGCCACTGCTGAGTTTTGCACATTTGCTGGCATATTGAGTGCAGCACTTTCACAGCATCATCTTTCAGGACTGGAAATAGCTTAATTGGAATTCCATCACCTCCATTAGCTTTGTTTTTACTGATGCTTCCTTAAGGCCCACTTGACTTCGCATTCCAGGATGACTGGCTCTAGGTGAGTGATCACACCATTGTGGTTATCTGGGTCATGAAAATATATTTTGTACAGTTCTTTTGTGTATTCTTGCCACCTCTTAATATCTTCTGCTTCTGTTAGGTCCATACCATTTCTGTCCTTTACTGAGCCCATCTTTGCATGAAGTGTTTCCTTGTTATCTCTAATTTGCTTGAAGAGATCTTTAGTCTTTCCATTCTATCGTTTTCCTCTATTGCTTTGCACTGATCACTGAGGAAGGCTTACTCTGCATTCAAATGGGTGTATCTTTCCTTTTCTCCTTTGCCTTTAGCTTCTCTTCTTTTCTCAGCTATTTGTAAGGCCTCCTCAGACAACCATTTTGCCTTTTTGCATTTCTTTTTCTTGGGGATGGTCTTCATCACTGCCTCCTGTACAATGTCATGAACCTCTGTCCATAGTTCTTCAGGAACTCTATCAGATCTAATCCCTTTAATCTATTTCTCACTTCCACTGTATAATCATAAGGGATTTGATTTAGGTCATACCTGAGTGGTCTAGTAGTTTTCCCTACTTTCTTCAATTTAAGTCTGAATTTGGCAATAAGGAGTTCATGATCTAAGCCACAGTCAGCTCCCGGTCTTGTTTCTGCTGACTGTATAGAGCTTCTCCATCTTTGGCTGCAAAGAACATAATCAATCTGATTTTGGTATTGATCATCTGCTGATGTCCATGTGTAGAGTCTTCTCTTGTGTTGTTGGAAGAAGGTGTTTGCTATAACCAGTGTGTTCTCTTGGCAAAACTCTGTTAGCCTTTGCTCTGCTTCATTTTGTACTCTAAGGGCAATTTTGCCTATTATTCCAGGTATCTCTTGATCTCCTACTTTTGCATTCCAGTTCCCTATAATGAAAAAGACATCTCTTTGGGGTGTTATTTCTAGAAGGTCTTATAGGTCTTCATAGAACCATTCAAATTCAGCTTCTTCAGCATTACTGGTTGGGGCATAGACTTGGATTACTGTGATATTGACTGGTTTGCCTTGGAAACAAACAGAGATCATTCTGTTGTTTTTGAGATTGCATCCATGAATTGCATTTCAGACTCTTGTTGATTATGAGGGCTACTACATTTCTTCTAAGAAGCAAAAAGAAGACAGAATGTCAAAGAATTGATGCCTTTGAACTGTGGTGCTGGAGAAGACTCCTGAGAATCCCTTGGACAGCAAGGAGATCAAAGCAGTCAATCTGAGGGGAAATCAACCCAGAATATTCACTGGAAGGACAGATGCTGAAGCTGAAGCTCCACTATTTTGGTTATCTGATGTGAAGAGCTGACTCACTGAAAAAGTCCCTGATGCTGAGAAAGATCGAGGGCAGAAGGAGAAGAGGATGTCAGAGGATGAGATGGATGGATGACATCACAAACTCCGGGAGATGGTGAGGGACAGGGAGGCCTGGCGTGCTGTAGTCCATGGGGTTGCAGAGTCGGACACGACTGCATGACTGAACAACAACACTGACACTTTGTGTGTGTTTACATAAAACTTACCCCAGGCCCCCTGTGAGCAGTCTCCTAGTGCATCTTCCTACTTCCCAAATGCCAGGGTCTGTTGTCAGCCACTCCCAGAGAACTGGCTGCACTCTGGGGGACCCACTGGCCAGAGGTGATGGCACAGGGGCAGTGGCTGTAGGAGGCATGGGCCAGAGCCCACACCACTCACGCCTGCACACACTCTGGATGAGTCCCGCTTCCACTCCAGCGCTCCCAATTCTAGGGTGTACTGCTTCCATTTCACTTCCTGTTAAAGGCTGGGTGGTTCTTTCTCATTCATGTCTACTGTGCATATTTATTTTAATTACTCTCTTGTTTTAATTATGGACAGAAAGGTATGACTGGACTGGAGAAGGGAAGGAGAAGTGAGGGAGAGAGGCCGGTGAGCAAGAAGAGGCTGTGCTTGAGGACCGTGGTCCAGTGGTCAGGACACAGGACCTACAGCACAATGGGGACCTGCCTCCTCAAGGACGCAAACAATTGCTGCCCTTGCCCCTGGCAGGAGGGGACCTCACCCAAAGAGAGCACAGCACCACAGCGCCTGTGGCTCATCCTGGCCTCCCCTCCAGCCTCCGGCCCAGAGGTGGTGGGACCCACAGGCAGGGCAACGGATTCCACTTCCTTCAAACCGCCCCTTGACGGCCAGAGCCTCTAAGTTGATAGGACAATGATTTAATTGCTTTAAAGTGCAGAGTGTAAAGTTAAGAACCATGACACTCAGTGGACTTGGCCTGAGCCTACAGGCAAATCAAATAATATACTTTTCTTAAAAAAAAAAAAAGGTGGGGGAGGGAGGGACGGGAGATGGGGAGGTGACAGAAAAAATACAAAACCTGAAAGAAGTTACCTGAGACACAATTCTTTGTACCAGCAGAGTAATCACAATTAGTCAAGCTGAGCCTAAAAAGGCATGTCTGGGGAGCAGTGGAAGCTGAGGCAGGAAAAGTCACACTGCCTCTGTCCACTGAAAGTGAAAGAAAGTTTAAGTCACTCAGTTGTGTCCAACTCTCTATGACCCCATGGACTACACAGTCCATGGAATTCTCCAGGCCAGAATACTGGAGTGGGTAGCCATTCCCTTCTCCAGGGGATCTTCCCAACCCAGGGATCGAACCCAGGTCTCCCGCATTGCAGGCAGATTCTTTACCAGCTGAGCCACAAGGGAAGCCACTTTTCTAAACCTGAGGTTCTGACCTAGAGCCCTTCACGGGGAGAAAAAGCCACACCAGGCACAGTGCAAGAGATCAGCCTACCTTAAAAAAAAAAGACTCATCATTAGTATTTAGATAGTTCTGGTGCTAACATGATTGGCAAGAGGCAAGGCATTATCAAAAAGGAACAAAAAGAAGACTAAGAAGAAAAAAAGATAAGAAGTCTTACTTTGTAAATTTGTTCATTCATTTGATCAATAATCTCTCATGCTACTGCAATATGTCAGTATAGAGATATATTTTATCTGGACTTGTAAATAAAACTTATCTCCCAAAATACATATGGAGGTTGGGTCTTCTGCCCAAACAACCGGTTAAACAAGCAGGAATTTTTCAGTTCCAGCAGGAAACTTAGGTTGACAAGACCCCAGCTAACAAAACTGAGCAAAATTCAAAGTGAAAAAACAGACCACAAACTAAACTGCTTACCTGCCTTTCCAACTGCTTTTAGTTCCTAGGGATTTACAATTCACAAATGCAATTCACAAACGAAGCATCATTTACTAGAGTAAAACAGTTCAGTAAAATTATGATATTAAAGTTTTACATTGAAAACAAAAGTAAAGTCTGATGCAAGCTAGAAAGATGATATCAACAGGCATTTCTGAAACATATTGACTAAAAACGTTTTTCCATCTCTTTTGCTTACTGAAAGATTCATCAAGTTGTTGGGAAAGTACCCATTTGAAGAAACTTAACACAGGTCCAAGATTTAGAAATTCTGACACTAAATATGCAATAAATGGACTTCCTTTAATAGTCTAGAAGGTCTGAAAAGAAAAACCATAAAATAATATTTATGTTATTATTTATAATATGAAGAAGAAAACTGAGTCATTCATATGAATGAACATTTCTATGTTAGAGATAAAGGTGAGTAAAAATCAAAAGAAAAAATGTTCCAGCATGAATTTCAATTCCACTATTAAGAATTCTAATTATCCTAGTGTAAAACTTCATGATTTTAAAGCTAGGAACTTTAAAGAACTAGCAAGAACTATCCTGCCAGAGGGGAGTTATGAAAGGATAGAAAACCTGATCTTAATCAAAGATCTCAGAGGCCTATAAATAGAAACAGGTGTCCAAATCAAAGACAGAGAGAGACCCTAAATGAGAACCATCCTTTAGGACACATGCTCTGATCTGGGGATTGTTAAGGGAGCTGACAAAGTAGCAACTGTTGGAAATGTGCATTAAAAATAGGAAGCATACATCCATATCATATCCTTAACTCTCTTGAGCAGGAAAATAATTCCCACTGGAGGACCATGGACCTTTAACTTGGGGTGAGGGGGAATAAGATTTTACACAAGCTAAAAAAGGAACCCTTCTTTTCCTCTAATTTCTTCTTTTGAAGGTTCAGGGGGGAAAAAAATGATGGGAATCACTCATCTGCTATGATCTGGCTTTGAAAATCATTGTAATTATTGTTATTAAGTGTTTAAGAATCCACAGGGAGATAGAGTATTGTACACAGGGCACCAAAAGAGCTATAATCTGCCACCACATCCTACCCCCGAAACCCTGGTGTCTTGAAGATTGGAAATAGCTGCGTTTTTATGCCATCCAAGAGGAATCTATAATTCAACAACGCCTGCTCTCCGCCATCTGCTTTCCTCACATGGACTGGAAATCTCCTAATGTTTTCTGTCATGGATGCTGAAATGTATGAGGTTTTTAACAAACATGATGAAAACGTTCATCAGCAACAGCTAAAACATGACTTTAAGTCCCACAAAGGTTGTCAAGACCTTCCTTCTCCTGAATGTTCATTTGCAAACCATGAATTTCTTGAGAGTTTGCAAAAACAAATACACAAGGTCATATTTTAAGAAGTCACCACACGTATATGAAGAGCATCATACAAGTTAAGCTGAAGCATTCCTAAAACTTCAATGTAATTATAGTAAAATGCAATTTCAATGAGAAAAATTCCAATTTTCTCCACCACCCTTCAGATACCCAACTAAACCCATTTCAACCCTGAGAAAAGTACTGGGAAGGACTGACTCGTCTCTGGGCTGATGGCTGGACAAAGAAATCTAAGAGCATCTGTTCTAGTTATAAGTCTAGTGCCTGGGACATGACAGGTGCTCAGAAAAATACCTCTGCATGGGTGAAAGCAACAACATCAACAGCAAAGGTGGGCGATCGAGAAACCTGGCCCATGTACACCTGGAGAATCAGAGAACAATGCTTCTAGAATTAAGACTTCTCCGGCCCACACCAATTCTTCTATGTAAAGCTTTAAGGTAGAATGATCTGCTTACGTCTTGGAAGGAGCAGCCACTGCTGACTGCCAGGGTTTATCCAGAAATGTGGCTGGCCCCACAGGCCTTGCTGTAGCTCGCTGCTTGCTTGCTTCAGAGTCTGCACACACACACACACGCACACACACACGCACACACACACGCACACACACTGCTTCATGTGGGGACAGTCCACCTCACCCCCTTCATCAGGGGTTAACCCCCACTCATCTCTCAACTACTTTCTCAGGGGGCCATTCCCCAGCCCCACCCCACCTCCATTATTCTCTGATTCTTGCTCTTCATATTAACAGTATTTATCACAATTTTAATTATATATATAATAGGGAATTATTTCATATCAGTATCCTGTCACAAAACTTCAAGATCTGTGAAGGCAAGGACTACATCTATTTTACTCAGCAAACATTATGTAATGCCTACTACACTGCCTGGCACATAAAAGACACTCAAGATATACTCATTTAACGTATGATAATAGGAAAATAGTTATCATTTACAGGAAATGTTCCAAGTGCCAGATACAATCTCAGTTGTTGATACAATGCATCATATCATTCCTCCTAAAGGTTGTCATGCTCTCTCTGTTACTCCCCGAGTGACTGGTGACTATACAGATGATTCTATGACTACCTGATGTGTAAGTGCATTTGGGCAGCTGTTAATGAACCAGTTCCATGGTTACCATAAACATTTACATACCATCCCACTACTTACCCTTCTGCCTAGAATCTGGTTGATAGCTGCACTTTCCTTTAGAGTACACTCAGCTACGACATTCGCTCTCATTTCTTTCATGTATAACATAAAAGCATTCAGAGGCTTTTTAATGTGAGGTCTTTTTGGCTCCTGCTCCTTTCTCTGTTCATGCTGAGGCTTCCTAAAAGTTGGGAGTGGGGAAGGGGTTAGACGAATCAGGAAGAGATGGGAGGAGAGGAGCAGAGCATCCGCTTATTTCATGAGTCCACCTCAGGCTGGGACCACCCTCTGGGCTCTCTATAAGCCCCCAGGACACTGTCCACTTAAATGAGTGACTCATCTACTGCTGATACATAAGGATCCTTTGGTTTGCGAAAGCTTACCTATATGGGCTTGTGCAGATGCTGCATCTAGATTTTAGATGCTCCCTGGTCACCTTAGGAAAAGCTGAACATACAGTGCAGGAAGTCAGTCCTCCTCTAGAACTGGCATTCTTAACTTCGGTGGGTCAGCGCTCCTCTGAGAAGCTAATGAAACCTTAGACTCTCTCCCCCAGACAAATGCATGCTGGATTTGCCTGTACTTGCAGGGGTGTTATGGACAATGTTCACATGCTCCCTGCTACCACATCCTTCTGTTCCTGTACAAACTCTAGACTAAGAAATTCAATTAATTACTAATCTTTTGGGAGAATTCAGCTGTGCTGTAAGAGCCTGCAACAACCCTGGTCCGATAGGAAATCCTGGGTTTTGGTTTGCCCCCTTCCTTTCAATTCAGTGCTTCCAAAGCCCTGATGCAGATGCAGGGTGACTGTATTTCTAGAAGGAAATGCACTGAACCCCCCAAGCTACTTCACTCTCAGGCTCCCCAAGAGTGGGAACCCAATTAAAGCCTTGCACTAAATGGCTGAACAGCTCCATATCTTCAGTCTCTCCGCTCTGAAGATCTCTGCTCTTTAGTGAGTTTCCCTTCATCTTTTGAGATTCGTGCTCCTTTTCCATCTCAGAACCAAATCAGAGCACTGAGAATCAAGCTGCTCGGTGTCCTCAGGGGCAGAGCTTTCAAGGCGGAGCTACACTGACTTTCAGGATAACAGACAGGGGTACAATTCGGCAACAGCAAAGGAGAAACTGTGGGGTTTAAGTCCTTGGTACCATAAGGTGTTCACAGGTGCAGAGAGAGGCGACTTACACGTGCATTAGGTCGCTGTCAGTGTGGGGGTGTTCCTGTTTGACCTGAGGCGTTACAATGGCTGGATGAGGGATGCCAGTTGTGTGGGGACCGGGAGGACCAGGAATCATATGATGAGAAAACCTGAAAGAAGGAAAGATGAGAAAACAAAATGTACTGCTGTAGCAAGAGCTGGTTGGAATTTTGAAACAACTCACTAACTGCTATTGGCTGAGAGTAAAAACACATCTTCACACACAGACATATTAACTATAAGAGCAGGCTGATGATTAATTTCTTTCCTTTCTGTATTCAGGTGGAAAATACTTATAATTACACACCACCTAACAGATTTTTTTTTTTTTTTTTTCAAGCTAATGGTGGAATCTGGCATTTTTCCTGGGAGGGCTCTAGGCAATAGGAGTTAAAAAAAAAAAAGTGAGTCACTTTTCTTGCAAAGCAGTTTTCAGAGAAGAATTTCAGTAAGAATAATTATTGGAAATACAATATTTTATGAAGATTTAGCTTTTTAAGATGGTTTTAAAATCTAAAGACATCATATTTTAAAATCTCTGTCTACATCCGAGTGGACCTTCATATTAAGTCTTCTCCTGTTGGCTTTTTCCCTAACATCAGGAGAGAGCAACTGAGAAGACAAGGGACAGGAAGATTTGTTCAGTCTCTAATTTAATAAGGTTGCCATCAGCATCATTCCAAATAATTTTCTACACATAAAGAAGGTAGTGTCTGAGGGATCTAGCCTCATGGAAAATTGATAACAAAATTAAGGGGAAGAATTTAATTAAAGGGAAGGATACAGTTCTGCTTCAAGGTAAAAATGATACACAAGCTCAAATAAAGGCTTTTTCCCAGAGTATGCTTATAGAGCATTAAAAAAAAAATCTCAAAATATCCACCACCATCCAACACAAAGGAGGGAAACTGCCATGCAAGAAAAATAAAACAAAGACAGTACTTTCAACAAGCTCTTTGATAAATTTGGATATGCTTTAGAAACTTCTGCTTTCAAACTGTTTTAAAGTAAACATGTAGTTCAACAAAAAACATTCTCAGGTCTTTATCACCGTCTGTACAGTTAATTCCTTCTTCTGGGAAGGAAAGAAGGGACTCTGCTTGGATATGTAATATTTCAGAAACAAATCTTTAAAAATTAAGGAGGCATGGGAAAAATACAAACATTCAATCAAATCATGATGCTTTGCAAAATGGACCATTTGCAAAAATATGTGATGTTGATTATTTGCCTATGAGAAAATCCTATCATCACACAATTTTTTTTACAATGTTAAAATATATGTATAAAATATATTTTGGAGGAAGGATATTAATTTCATTCCCTCTCAACCAGTTAGGTGTACAATTTACTGCATAAAATGATTTTTGAAAAAGCTGAAATTCACCACAGAAAACTGCAAATTTCATACATAGGTAAAAAAGTTAAGATTCACAACCAGTTACTAACCCAACAGTTTGACTTCCAGCATGTTAATGCTAGCTCCCTTGAAAAAGCCACATTGAACACACAGATGATACACCACAAATGTGTGTACATCAAGCACAGGGCACAAAAGCTGTCCTTTCCCGAGGCAAAAGCGTTACACAGAGCGGTGTGGCACAGCAGAGCTCGCGGACCTTCACACCACTACGTCCACACGGGGCCTGATTCACACACGAGGACACACAGCCCGGACGGCCTGACAGCCCGGAGGCCCCGTTCCTTCTCTTCTCACGGCCCCGGGCCAGGAAGGCTCTAGACTATCTGGGCCTTTTCAGACACCGTCACATGAAACTGAGACACCCTTCCCCACAGAAAAAAAAAAAAAAAAAGCCAGTCTGAATTCTCCCGCTGACCCACCCCAGCATGTTTGGAACTGAACAAGCTCTTCCTAGGATGTCCCCTCTGGGGACGTTTCTCCTCCCGCCGTCGGGGGGCGGTGCAGTCTTTAGGAGGTACGGTCTCCAGCGGGGCTGGGTCCGTCTGCCTGACGGGTGTGGCTGGTGCTGTGGGGCGTGGAGTCTGGCTCCTACTGGGCCTCCCCAGGACGCCTAGTGTGGGAGCCAGGCACCCTGCGCAGACAGACGCGGGCTGAGCTGTGCACCCGCTGGGCCGAGAGGCAAGCAGAGGCGCACGAGACGCAAGCGCGCAAGAGCAGCCTGTCCTGGCGCGCCCGGTTCCACCTCCACCTACCTGGACATGGAAGTGTCGACTGACAGTGAGGATGGGTAGGGCTGCCTGAAGCCTCCCGTGATGGGATACACAGGCTGACCTTGCCTGAGGTCACAGAAGAGAGGAACCCATCAATGACAAAACACGAGTTACCAACCAGCAACCAGAGTTTGATGAAGGGAGGCCCTCAACCAGAATCTGGGGCGTGTTATGAAGGGGGTACTGCTTCAGTCACCCAACGGCCTCCCTCCCTCACCCTCCGCCCACCCAAAGCATCACTAGTGCCTTGAAGGAACTCTCCCACTGCAGTCCATGGATGACTCGCTTCCTGCCCCTGCCCCTCTCCAGCCCCACTGATGCTTTGAACAAAGTAGGTGTGTAAACAGCTCTTACTGAATATAACAGAAGCTGAGAATGGTGAACTATTCTTTTTAGGATAATGGATTCTTTATCAGAATCTTTGAGAACTTCAGGGAAGGGAAGAAAGGAGGAAATAAAAGTTTATATAAAAATGAACACATTTTTGAAAACCCTGCACCCCACCTCCCACCCTTACACCCATGCTGCAGGCAAGAAATAAAAGATCAATTCATTGGAGTTATTTTCTCTCTGCTCTGAGAATTCCATCTCTCCCTCTGTTTTTCCTACATGTCACATTTTTCATTTACACAGTCTTTATTTCCAGATGCCACTGATGGAACTCAGCCCAGGATTATTGCCCTTAAGTAGCTAAGTTCAGACAGAATAATTGATGTAGGTTTGGAAGTGTTTGCATAATCAATTAAATTCAAACAGAGTTATTGACTGCGAGAGTTAATGCTAAAGAGAAGAGAGAAAGCTGGAATATCCATGACAGGATAAGCCCTCCTTATGAAGAAGAGATAATGTCAGGATGTGAGGGAGGGAGACTGGGGCTTTCTCCAGGGGTCTGTAAGGACACAGAGTCAGGAAGGAAAGGAGAGAAAATGTTTGCTGAAGGTGCAGCCCTTTGTCCATGGAGTGAGCAGTGGGGCGAGAGGAATGGGAGTGAGGGCAGGGAAAGCTATGTGCTAACTAACAATAAAATGATAAAAATAGGCTCCACTGTATGAAGTGATTGTTTCTTCCCTAAATACATTTCTTTTTCTTTACCTTTATAATTATAAAAAACCTGAAAACAGTGGTATGGATCTTTCAGAAACAACAAAATAAGAGAACATTTGGATTCTGAAAGGATAAAGTCCATTTGTCTGTTTTTCACTCCTCTGAACTCAAACTGGTGCTTACTTTATTAAAGTTCAAAAGATGCTTTTGCATTTGTACAGTTATTTGCCATTTACGTCACCTGCCCATTTATAAGCAAAGATCGATATTCAATATATCTAAGGTTGTGCTTCAAAAACATAAGTTGTTCATAAAGAACTAGAAAAGAAAGACCACAGTGAACACTTTGTACAGGCATAGTAAATGCCCAGAGCCACAAACTGAATCCATAAAACTATAAGCTTCAAAGCGAATGCTACACAGTCATTTTCTACACATATTAGCAAACGGACTCAGTCCATTTCAAAGTCTGTATGTCTTTTAATCTTTTAAATTGAAATGAAATAAAGTTAGCACCTCATGTGTTGAAGTTTCTTCAACTCCACAAGTGTTATTATTCATAAAGCTAATTTCCATAAACGGGGAGTAGAAGATATATGTTCAGACGCCTGGCTGCAGGTTGCAAGAAGGATCTTACCAGCCAAGAGGTGGGGTAATCTGTCCAACACCACCCGGAGACAGGGGATAAAACGTAGGGATCTCGGGAGCTGGAGGATGTCTGGACATGCCTATTAAAAAGAACAATGGAGAGGAAGATTCACAGGACATTCGATTTCTGAGAGAAATAGAAAGGCAAGAAAATGCATTATGTCATTAGAACTTAAGGTGGAGAATGAGACAATATTTATTTTTGTGATTTAACAGAAGTCAGTTTGTTATCTTTACTCAAGATTTCAGCATCTGAGAAAACACGTCTGAAGGTGGTACCTCTTGAGGGGCTCCTAAAACAGTAAATATACTGCGAGTAAAACGGCATCAAAACGAGACTGTAAAACTACTTAAGCTTGCGCTCATCATTTTACACTGGTCAGGAAAATGGTAGACAACTGTTTTTGTGTAGAATGACAGCACTTCATAAGCAGAAGGCCTGCCATGGTGTTCAAGAATTAGGTAAATCGCTCGTTTCAGATCTTCACTGGCTCCCTTATGGGCACATAGATTTGGGAAATGTGATACCTCAGAGATCAAAGATTAATTGGAAATAATCTGCAGCCCCATAATGGTCGCACGTGATATGATTCATCTGGTCTCTGGCACTGCAGCTCCAACCGGGGCTCTTCACTGGGTTGAGTCCCCTGGGCTCCGAGGTCAGGCCGGTCTGGATCAGCTGTACTCCACAGACAACGAGTGTGCCACACTGTTTCTCAAGCTCACACTCCCTGGAGCACACTACCCTGCTGCTGTGAAACCACCCAGAGAACACGCCTAATCCTTGTCCCATTTGACATCTCTGTCTACATCTTACCTTGGGTACTGGAAAGAAGGGGTACGGTGCATACATAAAAAAGCAAAACAAAACGTTATGTTCATATCTGGGGGAAAGTGATTCTGAACAGAAGACAGCCACAGGAGTTTCTTTACACAGTTAATCTGGCTTTAAAAGAGCATTATCCTGTATAAACATATATCCCCAGGTTTAACAACCCGAATATACATTCAGTGGCTATAATTATATTGCCTCATATGCAAAATCAGGTGAGTATACAGATGTTCTTTATGTATTCTGCTTTTTTACTATTCAAAATGTCTGTGAATTCAATTGGATATTAAAAGATATTGAAGGCCTTGAGCATATGGGAATGGGTTAAGAAGTGTTGTCTTCAAAGTTGATGTTAATTTGACTTTGAAGTTAGGACAAACTATTCTTTAACTCTTAGAAGAAGTAGCTAGGAAGGAGAAAGGTCTTTAATCTCTTTTGACGGAGTTTACATGAGATCATCTCAGGTTTTGCTGTTTTTAAAAGGAGTCTAAAATCTTCTTTTTTCATCTCTTATCACTTTCAAATTTAATGAGTATTTTTTTAAATTCCTTTATATCATCAATGCACCAAAAACATTGCATACAATAGGACCTAAGGCAGTTCTGTGGATCTACTCTCTCTCACTGAAGCAGAGCCCCTGGCAACTGTTTTTATGGAAGCTGGGAGTTCACTTTAGCAGAGTTACCATAAACTCCCTTTATAAAAAAGCTGTCAATACTGCTTCTTTTGATCACAAGAGGAGCCCTTGGGATTTGTTTTAACTTGGGCCTGGGGAGGCAGGGGCACCAGGGGGCACATAGCAGAATCATAGGGCAGTCTCTCCAACTTGCTGCCTCCCTCATCTCCAGATTCTCCACAGCTCTCGTTCTGCAGGGGGGTTGCTCAGTCTTGAAAAGAAAAACCTGACCAACACAGAAGAACATTGGGAACTTTGTGGAAACTTGAACTTGGAAATCATAATTAGAGGCTGAACTTTGTGAATGGTCTACTTTAACCCCTTTGTTAGGGAGATGAAGTGACTGTTTAGGTGCCTAAAAAATATGACTTGTCCTGGGATCTTATCTCTGGGATGCAGAGAAGCAAACTACTTTCAGTCACATGTCTCTGAGCAGAGGAGCTTAAAACATGCTCTCCACACTATCTGTGTTTTTAAGCACACTGACAACAGTGCATTTGTGATCTGGTGTAGGAATAACTTGACAGAACAAAAAACACAATTTTTTTTCGTATTTGGATTTGATTTTACTGCTTAAAAACAAACAAGGGAACTGCCATTTACTTAGCACCTGCTACATGCTAGTTCCTATGCTGGGTATTTAATTTGACTGTTTCTATTAAAATGCTACTCATATTTCAGATAACTTTCTCTCATGAACTATTCTCTCTTACTGCTGTGAGAAGTCTTTCTTCTTAGAATCTACAACATTTTATTTGTACTTTTAACATGGTACTTAAGATGTTCTTCATTATGTTTTACGGTGAGTTTGTGCAAATGATTTCCTGTATGAGCTTATACACTGCTGGGAAGAAAGAGAACATTTTTTCCCTTATCTGTGTATCAAACCATGGCTGTCTCCCAGAGGAGGCTCTGAATACAATTCTGAGTGACTAAACAAACGAACAAGTGAAACAAAAGGACACATTACCCACGCCGGGTCAGTACTATAAGCCATTTGCACGCACACACACGGTATGGCTTAGGTCATTACATGAGCAGAAGAAAGTGGATCTGTGTTTTCTAAATAGCTCACTGTTGTCTTAAGATCCCGTTTCCAAAGATTCCTAAAAGTGTGTGCCTCTCTACCAACTCCTGTGCCACACAGCATTTATTTAACGAGTATTTATTGAGCACTTATTATATGGGATCCTCTGGTGGCTCAGATGGTAAAGAATCTGCCTGCAATGGGGGAAACCTGGGTTGGGAAGGTCCCCTGGAGGAGGGCATGGCAACCCATTTCAGTATTCTTACCTGGAGAATCCCCATGGACAGAGGAGTCTGGAGAGCTATGGTCCATGGGGTCACAAAGAGATGGAAACCACTGAGTGATTAAGCATGGCATATATGCTGGAGGCTATATGCAATACATCCTTAAATTTTTTTAACTTTTATAAATACAGCTAAAATGATTCTGCTGTCAGACTGCATGGATACAGTAGTTCTGCCACTCACTAACTGTATGTTCTTGAGGAAGTTGTTTAATTATTATTCTGCAGAATCAGAATAAAAACGAAATAGAGAAGTACATGCATTCATATATAATAAAGAAAAGTGCCTGGTAAGTGCTGTGTTGCATGTTTGCTGTTATTTACAAGGGCACAAATACATAAACAGGTACATAAACCCAGTATTTCCTAAAAGCTCTTCCTCTTAACATTTTTATCAGACACAATGAGAGGAACAAAATGATGGATATTAGCTTCCTTTCTTCTTCTTACAACTATACCTGCACCCACCACCCTATCCTAACACACATGCGTAAAAACTAGTGTGATTCCTAACAGGAAATTAACCTAAAGCTATTTTCTTAAAAATAAGAATGTGTTCTGCTGACAAACTGTTTGTATTTATTGAATAAGCCCAACTAGAGTTAGAGTATGAACATGAGTTTCTTTTTTTTTTATTTCAGGGGATAAAGCTAACCAGCCTCCCAGGAACTTTGAAATCAGCAGCTTAGTACCACCATGCTGTAACCAGCTGTACATGATAGAACCAAAAGGCAGGCAGGGGAGAGAAGAGTAAAGCCGAGAGACCCAGTAAGTGTTAGACTTTTCTCCCTCATACTTATTTTTTGGTGATGATTGTACCCAAGTGGAATGATACAAACTCAAGATCATGTAAATTGATTCTTAAACCAAGGTTTTATATCCCCCTACCTACATAGTGATGGGATACATTAAGTCTATGACAAAAAAGTAATTAAAAACAGGATTTTTATATTACAACAAAAGCAAACAGTATCATAGAGTAGAATGCAAAAATCACAGATTTTTAGCACAAAATATTTCAAAGAAATTGCAAGCAGTTTCTGGTCATGCCCCTAGTCCCTTCTCTAGTTCTGAAAAGTTTGTTTAAAAGAAAAGGTTTGAGGAGTAATGATAAATTACAATTATTAAGGTAAAACAAGGTAGGGTAGCAGTAAGATATGGAAACAGAAGAGAAAATGCAATTGTAATTGGTAGCCAGTTAGAAAAATTTCTGTTTTAAAAACTAAACTCTCCTAGAATTTGTGAGAGAAAAACTACTGAACTATTGTGTGTTACTCTTTTAAAATTTTTTATAATGTTATTCTTTTAAGTAAGTTCATTTCAAAGTGCTCTGAACGGGGACTGGGATAAGGTAAATACTATGTAATTGTTATGTAAAGAAATAGTTTAAAACTAAATAAAACATACTCTTGGATTCTTTTTGATAATAGCTTGTCTGGGGCTTTTACACCTATCTTTAACTGTCATCCGCATCTTTATGGTCCCCAGACATGCATCTCTAGCTTAGGCCCTGCGCTGGGACTGTGACCTGCACATTTCCCTTCAGACATCCCAAAGGGACCTCAAACTTGCCACACCCAAGGTCACATTCTCGAGCTTTCCTCTCAAACTCAGCTTTCTTCCTAAGACACTTGTCTTAAGTTTCCTTTCTCACTACATATTCACAGATCTGCCTCTGTTGTTTGATTATTTGGAGGTCCTTTACAAAAGGAAGTATGGGAGAGAAAGGGCTGGAAATGAGAATAAAACAGAGACAAACCCAGAAACATCCGCCACAATGATTCTTGCCTTCTCTAAGAAGATCTACTGGGGCTCCAAGCAAGCAAAGTCCTACTAAATTGTCAAAGAGTCATCTTTTTAATAAAGGTGGGAAATGAAGATGATATATATTTAACCTAAAAGTGTTCAGAGAGGTGAGAAAAACACTCAACCTCTGAACTTCACTGTTATTTTAACACATTTACTAAATACTGTTGTTCACGATCCATCAAAGATAGGGCTGGACAAAAGGGAGAAGTGCTGGAGAAGGCATGTTTGACCCCTTTACCCTTTACATTCTCTGCCTTCACATGGCTTTACAGGATCTTTCATTTTGAACACCTCAAGATTCTGCTGAGGTCCAAGTATGTATGTGCATGAAGAGAGCAAGGGCTCCCCTGTGAACACACTGCCCCTCTCTCAAGGTCTTCCTGAGGATGCTGGGACCAGGAGGCTGCGAGAACCTGTGCTTTGTGTCCGTCCGACAACCAAACCAACCCTCACGCCTCAGGTTACAAACAGGCATTTTGATTTTTGAGACTTCTTATGATATATGTTTCTCTGTAAACGATACAGAAGCAGAACTTGGTAACAGTGTAGAGAAGCAAAATAAGGTTCATGTTGCTTTGAATGCAGACCCACTCTAGTATTTCTGCCTGGAAAATCCTATGGACAGAGGGGTCTGGTGGGCTATAGTCCATGGTGTAACGAAGAGTTGGACACAGCTGAGCGACCAACACTTAGTCTGTTTTGACTTTAGACAGAAATGGTTTTGCACTTTATGTGTGTGTGTGTTAAGTCGTTTCAGCCGTGTCCGACTCTTTGTGACCCTATGGACTGTAGCCGCCAGGCTCCTCTGTCCATGGGATTCTCCAGGCAAGAATACTGGAGTGGGTTGCCATGCCCTCCTCCAGGGGATCTTCCTGACCCAGGCATCAAACCTGTGTCTCTTAGGTCTCCTGCACTGGTGGGTGGATTCTTTACCACGAGCGCCACCTGGGAAACCCTTTGTACTTTAAATATAATTTTTGTTGAGAAACAACCAAAAGAAAAGAAAACACAACAGGGATATTACTGAAACCAAAGGAAATCACAAGCCTCAAAAATATAACATTTGAAGAAAAACACCTCCTACTTTGTCCCTTTTCTAACTTTTTTTTTCAGTACTATCATCAACATGTAGTACATGCTGAAATAAATGAATATGGCAAGGGGCGCTGAGGACTGAATTTGTAATATATTTTCACAACATATCGGTTTATATTGTGATCATAGATCTTCAGAGCTGTCACGGTGAAAATGACCCTTCACTATTTTTTTTTTAATCCCGAAAAAGAAAAGGCCAACAACAAATTCTTGTATGCTTATTTAAAAATTGCTATCAAATACAGTACTCTTATCTCCTACACACGTGTTATGACATGAGCAGAGGCACCGGTGAGCTCACTCAGACTGGTGAGACGAGGCTCTTCCTTCTCCAAAGAGGCCTGGGCAGCAAGGCTCTCACCTTGTTTGGAGTTGACATCTGATGGGATGTGTGACGGGTGTGATCCTGGAGAAAAGTGCTCGTCGCTGTACGTGATGAGAGGGGTGAGAGGATGGACCGCGTGGGATGGCTGCACCACGGGCACTTTATTTGACTGCAAAGTAACCACAAGGACAACAGTTAAGACAGACTCCCAGCTCCTGTCTCCTCTCTCCTCAAAAGTCAACCAAGAATTATCTCCAGACCTAAACAACTGAAATCATCTGCTCTACCCACTTAAGATTTTCAGGATTTTCTCATGTTAAATACGCCTTGAGTACATGAATATCCCACCAAGAAAACGATCAGTTATTTAACCAAGGCCCCTTTGGAGATTTAGATTGGTCACTATTATTCCATGACATCAATTTTCTATACATACATATTTACACCCCTTTTGGATTATCTCCTTAGCTTAAAGTCAACAAACAGTTTCTGGAGCAAAAGTTATGAATGTTTTAGTAACTCTATTCATTACATATGTTTGGCATAAAATGGGCATTCAATAAACATTATGACTAGATAAATGAATAAATATTCCAACTTGAAAGGCAACTTTTTAAACAACCTCGTATATATAAATTTGCTGTAATGACATCATCTTAGTTTATAAAATTCATAATCCTAGAGTTGTAGAGTAGTAAATCTGGCTCAGCTAGTGAAGAACCCGCCTGCCAATGCAGGAGATACAAGAGATGTGGGTTCGATCCCTGGGTCGAGAAGATCCCCTAGAGGAGGAAATGGTAACCAGCCCCAGTATTCTTGCCTGAAGAATCCCACAGACAGAGGAGTCTGGCGGGTCCATGGGGTTGCAAAGAGTTGGACACGACTGAGCATGCGCACACAAACAGAATTGTACATCCTTAAGAACCAAATTATACCATTTTTTCATGTTCTATAGTTTCGCCAATCAAACATGACCATCATTTATTATGCCTTAGAGCTGCTTAGCTCATCTTCAGTTCCTCTAGGTTCCAAAAGTATTAACAGATAAAACGGAGTTTCTAATCTTGGGTTTAACTGCATAATGTGAAGTATAGCTTACAAGAACACTTCAAATTGTTGACATTTATATTTAACATATTTATGTCTCTTATTTGTTTAAAAATAAATTATACTATTTAATTTGAAATTCTAAGACTACATAATAGCAACACTTATTAAAGGCTCAGGTTATTCATTTGGAATTCAATTTGAAATCTGGAATTCTGTTGTTTGGTTAAAGCTGAATCTCCCATGCATACTGCCCCCTTAATAAAGTGCTTACTAAGCAAATCAGTAATACAAACAAGACTCAGGCAGTTTAACCTAATTAGAGGACTGTTTTAAAAGAAACTACCCCCCACACACAATTCAATACAATTATATGCACAATATGTTTCTGATTTTAAACTCATCTCCTAATTTAGGCTGTCTCAGAAAAATATCTATTTAGAAATATAATAAGTAACTCATGAATTTAAAAGGAACTCTAATGAATTCTAAATATTCTCTAAATCACTAGTTCAAACATGCCTTCACCATGCTAGTTTAAATAGGCTGTTACTATTCTACAGACTAAAATACATGTGAAATCACTTTCTCCAGAAAAGAATATATTATTAACATCTTTTGTGTAAGTCCCTGAAAAATGCACAGGGACATAGTGCATAGTGCGTAGGGACAAATCTGAATGGCTGAGAACCCATGACACACCTGTGTGTGATGGCTGCACCCACTCCATACACTGATTCTGTCACTTTTTGTTGTTGTTGTTGTTTTACAAATTAGGTATAAGAAGTACGTGGTTCCAACAGAAAGAACCATCCTCAGGAAAATCAGGAGTAATTATCCTAGTAACTCTTAATTCTCTCTATGGTTAGTAATTCTTTACACCCTATCATTACAACCTCCACCCAAAGAAACTTATGAACTAAAAAAAAGCGAGGGGGGGAAAATCACACTTTTTTAGACAATGATATGCTCTCCTTGCTAGATTTCCCCCTATTTTATAATTACCAGCTCCCCTCTAACAGCAGAGCTCGCACAGCTCCTATAGCCCTTGGCGTTTATTAAGTAGAGCACCATTATCAAAGCCACACGCCTTTCTCTACACACCTCTGCACAGACATCTATGCATATAAATGTGTAAAAGGTTAAAAAAAAAAGTTTCCATGCTTTTCAAGTGTTAATGATACAGGGTGCCAAGTACACAGAATGAGCTTCTCAAATATAAGGAATTTAGAGTGCTAGAGGAAGTGAGGGGTGGGTGGGTGTAAGGATGTTATTATTATAAACCCCTTTAAATATGGAAGCAAAAATCTCAACACTCAAATGCTAAAATGAATGCATTTCAACTCTACTTGAGAATAACTGTTTCGAGTTCCCTTTCAGAAGTCTCATAAGAAGCATAATTTAAATGATCTACAAAGATATTTTCTTAGGGTAGTTAAAAGGAGTAAAGCATTACAGAAATCTTCTGCAAATATATATATATATATTATACACACACGCACATTTTACGTGCCTTTCTTATTTTCAGAGCACCACCTTAAGGAACTTGCATTAGCAGGCAGCATCTTCTTAATGTCTGACCTATCCCTCCAGTCATATAGCTCAGAATCTGGTGCCATGAATTTTTGCTAAATTATGCTATCCTTGCTCTCCTCTTAATTTTACGGTTTTCAACACAGATTTGCTTTCCTGTGGGAAGGAGATAAGAAGCTGAGGATTTTAATTTAAGCTCTGGCCTTGTCTTATACTTTGCAAGATGGATAGCGAAAGCAGTACTAGTAGGTGTGTTAAAGCCAACAAGGATTATGTCCATTTTTGTGGCCAAATAATAAAAGCAATATGAAATCTCAATAATATGAGCGAGCACAATTCTAAGGTTTAGAGTCTGCCTCCTGCTGACCACCTCCGCTGTGTATATAAAAGGATCCAACCGACACCACAGACGCTCGGCACAGCACCTTTCCAGTCAAGTGTCCTCAGCCCTGAACTGTGGGCTTCCTCTGACGTCAGGAGTTACTGTCCCTTGATACTACCTGCTCACACAAGGTGAGAACCTGGGCACCGCTACTTTGTGCAAGTTTTAAGACAGAAAATATAACCATTGATTCCCCATCTGCCCTTGGGTTTTTTTTTTTTTTTAACTTTTAAATTTTATATTGGAGCATAGTTGATGAGTAATGTCTCAGTTTCAGGTGTACAGCAAAGTGATTCAGTTACACATATACATGTATCTGTTCTTTTACAAATTCTTTTCCCATTTAGGTCATTACATAATACTGAGCAGAGTTCCCTGTGCTATACAGTAGGTCCTTGTTGATTATGCATTTTAAATACAGCAGTGTACACATGCCAATCCCAAACTCCCTATATAACCATTCTTAATTCTAGCCTTTGAATCTTCAAATAACAATGTGCTGTATACTGGGGAGGAGAGTAAGTGAGGAAAGAAAGAATAATTGACCGCTCAGTTTCTACAGACAAATTTATGAAACTATATTATAATGCCTGGTTACAGGTGTCTATGTGGGCATACGCGTATATTCGTTAACACCTAAAATGTGCCAGATGAGATCTGGTGCCACTGTCCTTGTACACGGCAGCATCCTTTCTAGGTGCCTCAAAATGGGGATGCAGGTGTTGGAGACACAAAAGAAGTATGTAAAAAACAGAACAAAAAACCCAAAGCAAAATCTAAAAAGACTGCATCAAGCACTACGAAGAAGAACCAGGTGATAAGAATAGGGAGTGTGTATCTGTATCCCTTTGTATCATATTAAAGCTGAAAGAAATCACAAGTTCATTTGGGCCAAGATTTTTATTTGCCAAGACAGGAAGCTGAGAATCAGAGGTCAACAGGGATGGGTATTCACGTCGTGGCTACTGTCAGCACTTAAAATAAGACGGCTCTGCTCGCTGCACAACTCCAGGAATACAGGGTCACTGCGAAGACAGCAGGAACAGAAACCCCTACTGCACTCAGTACCACGAGACCAAGCAGGAGGGAAACTCCATCTTTTTTGGCTGGTACTCTGCTGGGTCCTGCACAGCCGGAACAGCACCAATGGACCCCAGTGTTCTGGATCCTTCCCCACCCTGCCCTGTGCTTTTCCCAGCACACGTCTCCCTGTATGGGGGGCGCGGATTCTTTTTCATTCAAAGGGACAATCAGGTAAGTCTTAGCTTCCAGAGAACCACCAGATAGTCCCAACAAGTGTTCCTTCCTCGATCATCTCGGGAAAACAGAATGCACAATTACTCCACCTGTACAAGATACCTGGCAGCCTCAAGTTGTCCCAAATCCTCCATGCCTGCTCAGAGAGGGGTTCAGTACCTTGTCTAAGCTCACATAGCAGCATATGGCCAAGTCAGGCCACAGACTTTCATCTACTGATTCCAGCTACACATCCCCAGCAGGGAGCAAAGGTAAAAGATGGAATGAGCAGGTACTGGAAGCAAGGGCGGGGTGGTGGGTACAAAATATCAAGGATGGATTTGAGAAGACAACTCTCCTGTCTATAGTCAGCACCCACACAGGAGGAAGCCCACAGTACTTTCCCAAACTGGAAAACCTACCATCAGACCACCCTACCCATGTAGCACACAATAATTACAGCAAATCACACTTAGCCAAGTACAGTACTTTATAGACGCCATTATCTGCCTCTTCCGGAGGAGGAAAATGAAGTACAGAGAAGGTAAGTAACTTTCCCAGAGGCCCAGAGCCGGCCAGTGGCAAAGCCAGGTTCAGATGCAGGACGCCTGGCTCTAGAGACCATGTTCATTACCAGTACACCACGTGGCCTCCCTCAAGTGCCCAGTTCATAAAATCTTGGATGCAGAGTGGACCACAGCTGACAGTACATGACATCCGTGAAATGAGCGTGTGGTCTCCATCCCCGGCACAGGAATCACGTCAGACAAAGAGGCACCTCAGCCGGAGCGGTCAGAGCTGCACCCGCTCAACAGCCACCTTTCTGTCCGGGGTTGGAAAACACTCCGAGAAAGCCAGCTTGGTTGCCACCCAGGCTGGTCCCTGCAGGTAAAGACGGCTCTGACATCATAGCCAATAAAACCCACACCTCCTGTGGACACCAAGTGGGTGCCACTTAGGGACCCTGAGAGCCACCCCCACAGCAGCATTCCCAGAAATGACCCACTCGCAGCTGGCAGTAACTCGGGCTGTCGTACCTGCTGGCAGCCTCTGAGGATGCGGTTCTGGGAAGGACTAAAAAATGGTTCAGCTTCCTCCTGGCTCAGGCCATGGGCCTGCTGGTAAGTGGAGGGATTCGGGGAGAAACCTGCTGGCCAGGGAGCAGTCCCCATTTTTCATGTAACCAGATTTCCACTAAACTCACCATGCAGGAACAGGATGTGTGTGGGGGTCTTGAGTTCCATTTCAATTGGCTGTACGTTTGATCAACTGAAGCCAGGGGAATTTTAACACTCCACCAACTTATTATGATGAGGAATTTCACCTGG
The DNA here is from genome assembly GCF_003369695.1 of Bos indicus x Bos taurus. Taxonomy (NCBI): domain Eukaryota; kingdom Metazoa; phylum Chordata; class Mammalia; order Artiodactyla; family Bovidae; genus Bos; species Bos indicus x Bos taurus. The sequence continues at coordinate 17,355,883 of NC_040081.1, read as the reverse complement.
CCTGAATTGTTACGGTGGCACTTTACTTTGTATTAAACTCTGCAGAAGTCTGGTGTTTGTGAAATAGTAGCCAAATTATTTCGTATCGTGCTTTCCCTTCCCTGTCTGAGAAATCTGAGCTTCTCAAGCCTTCTCACAAAGAACAGATTTAATATACCCCAAAAGGATACAATAATTTTTGTGTTAATGAGAACTCTAAAGTAACTTGGAAAACTTTCCTAAGCTCCACCACAGTAAACACCTGACTCAGATCTGATGTGACTGTCACATCTAAGACCATGACTGGTTGTGATGCAGCCGTTCCCCGCCCCTGCACCCCCCTCCCCCCTCCAGATAATGATGAGCTCCAGGACTTTGCAGACTTCCTGAGCAGGAACTGGAAAAACTCTTAACGTTCACAAAGGACAAATATTCCATGAGCCCAACTCTGGAGGCAAAGGAATGGTTTCTATTGGACATCTGGAATATTCTCCCAAAGAAATGAAGGAACACGTTGTAGGGAAAGGAATTAACGTGTACTGGACACCCAGGAAGCGCCTTCCTTATAGCCGTGCCTTTGCATCTGTGGCACTCACCCAGAGGTGGGCAGGTGCATTTATAGATGAGGAGGCAGAGTCCTTCTGGGCACAGCTACTTCATAATCAGAGGGGACAGAACTTGTGCTGGCACGGTCAGGCACTCATGTCCTGCTCGTCCCGCCCCACACTACTCACCACTCAGCCCCTCTCTCCACTGCTGCTCCAAACCACCCTGCCAGCTGAGTGTGGCCTGCCCTGGGCCCTACTGTGATGAAGAGTCTGGAAAGGACCATGGGCCACTTGGAGAAGGCTGATGTCACCAGCAGGACTCCAAGCAGAGCGCTGGAACCGCTGCTAAAATCAAACGGTGTGGAGGGCCCTCCATGTTCCCACTTCCCTATACGGTGACGATTTCCATATGTTTCCTCACTTAATCCAGAAGGTACCCCTAAGTCAGGTGTTGTGATTTATGTTTCACAGATAAGAAAACCAAGGTTCTGAGAGGGTAAGTAGTTCATACAAGATCACAGGATGTTAAGTAGCAGAGACAGGATTTGAACCCAAGTTGGTGACCCTGAAGTCCACAGCCTGTGTCCCAGTGCTGGCATCCTCTTGTTGCCAAGTGCATGCAGTGAGCAATAATACAGTTGAATATTCAAGTACACGGGAACTGGAGGCAGAGTTCAAATCCCAAACATTCAAATGCCACTCAGGCGCTATGCTTACTTAGGTACTTCATGTAGCTTTTCAGAATCTCAGTATTCCCACATGTAAAATGGGTGGAATCATACCTCACAAGATGAAGGTGAGGCTTACTGAACAATGCAAATTAAACACCTGTCAAGTCCCGGAATATATGTTCAACAAATATTTGCGGAATGGATAAAGGAAAGAGGAAGGGGGAAAGAGGGCCAAAAAATGAATACTCTGCTCCTCAAAATTCAAACCACTCATCTCTAATACACAGCACATTTTAGAATTTAGAACTGTGCTTTCTTTCATGTGAATCACCCCTCAAACTCTCCCTTCTGCAACTGGTTTAATACAAGATAACTGGATTCTTTTTTTGTTTTCTTGACAACTGGATTCTTATATCTGCTTTTACATTCAGATCTCCATTTTGATATGTTATCTTGACTGAAGTATAAGAAGAAAATCTGACCTCAAAGATACATTGTTGAAAGGGAAGGATTCTTTTAATAATTTCTTCAGATAACTGTGGATATTCTTCTTTGATACTAAACCAAAACTCAACAAGTGGTAGTTTCTCAAAAGCTAGTTGCAATGTAGAATCAAAAACCTTATCAATACACTTTTCCTACTCTTATATTAAAATTGATTGTTCTATCGAGTGCTTTGAATATATCCATGAATCATTTTGCATTGGGTATATGGAAAATAGTGTTCACTGAGTTGACATATTTTGTTATACAATATAAAAATCACATTCATTAATATCATCACTCATCAGAAAAGCTTGAAGGATTTGATTATCAAGCCTATGGGCTTCCCTCGTAGCTCAGTTGGCAAAGAACCTGCCTGCAATGCAGGAGACTGGGGTTCAATCCCTGCGTCGGGAAGATCCCCTGGAAAAGGAAACAGCAACCCACTCTAGTATTCTTGCCTGGAGAATCCCATGGACAGAGGAGCCTGGCGGGCTACAGTCCACGGGGTCGCAAGAGTCGGACAGGACTTAGTGACTAAATCACCACCACAAGGAGTGGCTACACGTTTTCTCATATTTTAATTTTTGCTTGAAAGCTCAAATTTTATCACTGGCAACAAATGCTATCAACTGTTTTCACTGAGGAGAGAGACTTACCTTGCTCGTTTGTGAGAAAGTATCTGCCAGGTGCCAGAGTCCAAAGAACCACAGTTTGTCTGCCAGTCATGCAGTCCAAGGGTCAAGATGTTTTTTTTTTTTTACTGCTTCATCAAGGATATTACTAAATGACTCTGGCATTTTTTCCTCTAGGAGGGTGTTGTGACGTAGAATTCAATGACTATTAGTATCATTTGGTGCCAAAGCATCAATCGTTTTACCCACTGTTGCTCCCGGGCCATTGATGCAAGTGCCAACACAGGAGAAAAGACGAATGTGTTGCTGTTACCATGAGAGCAGTTCTGCCCTCGGGACCTCCTATCTCAAGGAGTCCTGGGGGCCACAGATCACACGTTGAGAACCGTGGCCTACGGTAAAGTAACAGTACAGAGAGAGTTGTTGGTTGTGGATGATCTGAGCTAACAAGGTGAAAAGTACCATATTTGGTAAGTTAAGCTCAGAAAGAAATCGATTAATGAGGTACAAAGGTAAAGTGCTTTCATGATGTACTAAGTTATCATTTTTTTTCTTTCTATTTGCTGGTGTTATAAATCTACAAGAGAAATTTTAAAAGCAAACAATCAAACATAATATACACCACATCTTTTAAAATGACATTAAAACTTTTCACACTCCTTCAACTCTTTTAACTCAATATAAAACCCTAAACTTATGTTCGTTCCTTCAACTTGAATTATTTTCTTCAAAGGAATCCTTGATACACACTGGCTGGGAATACAAGCTTGTGCCCTTTGCCGTCAGAAGCCCTCGTCCCCTTCCTCGGGTACACTTGGTTCCCACCGGCTCCGTGCTTGCAGCTCCAGGACAGGGTGCCGGGCGCTCGCCACACTCTATTGCTAGCTCTTGTCTCCTCTCACTAGATAGAGGGCGGGTCTTGGTAACTCATCCCGAGCATCGAGCAGAGGTCCTGGTGAAGTGGAGACATTCAATACCTACTTCTTGTGACTTAAACTCCAAATGAGGCTTTCAACACTAAGAAGTCTGTTTAAGAAAGAATTCACACCCTTAAATTAAAAACAGGGATTGATCCTCATGTTTTCTATTGCTGCCTAAAGTTACTGCAAATTTCAGCAGCTTAACACATCACAATGTACTGTGGGGGTTTAAATCACAGATTCCACGGGGACCAATCCGGTATGGTGTCACCAGGCACTCGGCTCAGGGTGTCACAGGTGTCGACCGAGTTTCTGTCTGGAGGCTCTGCAAGCTCTCTCCTGCTGCTAGGAGAATTCTGTTCCTTGTGGTGGTCCCATGTCCCTTCTGCTTGTCAGATGGGCCGACTCATAGTCCCTGTCAAGCAGCCCGTACACTGACTTCCTCTTCTACAACCACTGGAAAAACCCACTTTCTAAGGGCTCCCGTGACTATGTCAGGGCTCCCCCATAGCCACTCTCTCCTAAAGCCAACAGCGAGAGTGACAGAGCGGATGGAGGATGGCTCTGATCAGCTCAGGATGCTGCAAGACCTGATGTCATCAGATAAACCACTTCACTTTCTCATTTTTCTCTCCGTTTGCAAAATGTTATCACTGACTGATTTTCAGCAGATAAAAATGAAGTACCATTACAAATGTTATTATCTGGTGTTACAGTTATTCTGGTTACACTGGAAAGTTCTGAGATTTAGTTTTGTGTTTTCCTCCTCTCCTTTTTACTTTTTTTAACCTGGGGACTATGTCATCAACAGTGTGTTACTCACACACAAGAGCGGACAGCGGTGGTGGCTCAGAGGGGAAGGTTAAGAGAAGATTCTCGCATCTCCCACTTGCCTTCTCTCAGCGTCAGGGGAATCAGGGAGAGCTATGTGCAAGGGAAGTTCCACATTAACAACGGGTCATGGCTTAAGGATCAGAAACGAGCAAGAACTAAACAGAGTTGGGGCTCTGGACAGATTTATTTTGAAGAGAATGATAACAACCAACATATAAGATTCTGGCCAATTATTTGCCTTTTAAGAAAATTTTTTAGAGAAATCATTATTTTATATTTAAGTGCAACTCTTTTATCACAAGGTTCTGTCTAACCTAAAGTTTTTGGCTTAATTATCTGACCCTTTAGGGTGAATAAAGAGTCAGATAACTCCCATACCATTTATTAATCACTAGTAACATGAAGAGTCAGACACGACTGAGCGACTTCACTTTCACTTTTCACTTTCATGCACTGGAGAAGGAAATGGCAGCCCACAGCAGTGTTCTTGCCTGGAGAATCCCAGGGACGGGGGAGCCTGGTGGGCTGCCCTCTATGGGGTCGCACAGAGTCAGACACGACTGAAGCGACGCAGCAGCAGCAGCAGCAGTAATGCACTAAATTCTATAGAAAATAAACATGGTAGAAGGGAAATACATCACAGCTATAGGTTAAAACTTGGATGCTTGGGTGAAAAAGACAAGAGAAGGGATGTTCACTGAGTGTCTCCTGTATTCTGCGGCCTATGAGTGATACTTTTATACTTGGGATCTCCATATTAAATACAGATCTATTCTACCCCAAACAGATGAACTGATCACTGTGAACTGCTGAAAAGAATGGCAACAAAGGGCAATAACTCATTCGGGAAGCCTAAAAGAGACCTACTTTTCAGTAACTGGAGTCTATAAATAGATGGACTGGGGTAAAGCTGAGAAAAGATCAGAGTAAAAGGGAAAATGGCTTATAATTATGTAAAGTTGCAACATCCTATTATTTGATTTCACAACACCTTCACCACACCCCTAATCCTCTGAACACTGCCTTCACTTTTCATGTTAAAGACTGCTCTTTGAAAAGTATAAGAGGAAGAACTAGAGTCATTCAAGATAAACCAAAAACCAAAACAAACAGGTTTGAGATTTACTGTGTTAGTGGTAAAATATTATGAGCAAGGCCTGACGGTGGCTAATTCAGAAATTGAATACAGCTATGAGGCACAGGAGAAAGGAAGGGTCACTAGATTCCAAGGAGGCAGAATGAGGAGGAGGAACCTGCCTGGGCGCTTGGCTGGAGAAGCTTGGGTGCTATGGGTTGCACATGTGTACGTAACATTTTACAGAGGAAGGTCATGGGTAGAGTGAGATTCCAATGGTTTGTAACATTTTCTGGATCACAGACGTTGTGATGTAAGGGAAGCTTTTATACAAAAACAGCAATGGACTAGGGCGGGAGGTTTCAGTGTGTGCAGGGGCGGAGAGGGAACGGAGCAGTCCGTGGACCCGAGATTAAACACTGTTCTAAGAGAGAAGCGCTTCAGCAATCACTGCATAAAAATCTATTCTAATTACTAAGCTGGAGAGAAGCGCTTCAGCAATCACTGCATAAAAACCTATTCTTATTACTAAGCTGGAGTTTACTCAGCTTGTTGAAAGTGGTGTTTGTGTAGGTCACTGGGAAATAATGGAATGCAACCGCGTCAGTGAGGGCAGGTTGAGAAGCAGGGCAAGGGCGTTGTGTCTGCCACGGAGCGCGTGGGGCAGGAGCGGCAGGCGGTGTCTCCTCTGTCACTGTGACAAGGCTGCGTGACGACGACAGGCAACGGGACAGGGCACACTGAGGCAACTCCAGGAGCTCCGAAACCACAGAGTGGACACTGCTTTGGGGCAAGTGGACCCCTGCAAGTTCTCCTCTAACCTCACCAGCCATCCATTCTCAACGGACTCCAGCAGGTTTTCTGGGGCTGGTCTGAGCACAGGCTGGTTAGAGACTCTCCACCCACTGCCCTAGGGAAAGCATATGTAAAGGGAAGGTAAGTTCCCACTGTCACCACAGAAGGATCTATTATGACAGAAGGATCTATTATGCAGTTTCAGGGGGCTGGAAGATTTCCCCACGGCACTCAGAAGGTCCAGGCCATGACGCTGAGCGACTCGAGATCTCCTCGGGGGAGGAGGAACTGGGGACACTGCGTGGCGTTGAGGGCAGGGAAGTCCCACAGCTACCCAGGAGGGCAGATGAGCTTACCTGTGCTCAGGCTGCAAATGGATGGTACAAAATTCCATAGCAGCAAGGGCCAACAGGCTTAAACCTGGTATTTTCATACTGAAAAGGGATCCTTGACATGTAAAATAACTATGAAAAGCATTTGCTTTTAGTTTAAATAAAATTGACTTTTGTTTTAAGATCAGGTTTGAAGCATTTACACACAGTAGTAAGAAGGCTTATGAGCCAATTTTGTCCCATCAAGTGGTCTGATTTCAGTAAGTACCATATGTGTAAAATAGTTCCAGCTTAAAATATTTAAGTCTGCGGGAATCCTCATTTTTCTATAGAATTTGCTGAAGAGTCTTTCAGAAATCAAAGGAAAAACTACAAATTATTTAGGGTTTGGCTACTAACTATATAACTTGAATTGAAAGCTAAAGCTTATTAGGAAAAGCAACTCATTTTCTATGAATGTATGAATGTCACATTTATGCTCCAAGATAAGCTTTATGAAGTTATTCTACGCAGCCATGCTGTCCAACATGGTAGCCAGTGGTCACCAGCTTCTGAGGGCTTGAAATGTAGCTAGTCCAAATGTAGATGTGCTATCATTATAAAACACTGGATTTCACACATTTACTGTGGAAAAAAGAATGTAGAATATCTCAGTAACTTTTCATATTGATTATATATTGAAATAACATTTTGGTTATACTATGTTAAAGTTATTACTAAAATTAATTTTACAAGTTCTCTACCTTTCTGATGGGGCTACTAGAAAATTTAAAATTACATGTATGACTTACAGTTACGGATTTACATTATATTTCTAACAGGCAGCTCTGCTTCATAGTTTCAAAATCTGTAGGTAAGAATGCACCTTTCCCTACTGTACTCCAATGTGACTTAAGACAAATAAACAAAAAAGGGCATGTTTGTTAACAAAAGTTCCTTTTATAGAAAAGGAAACTTATGGATAAGGAAACTGAAAATCAGAAAAGTTTCATGGCAGAGCTGGCAATCAAACATTAGGTTCTAATATCTCATACTGAGGGCCAAGTCAGTAAGCTTAAAACCAAATATTTAGATGACATAATATAAAACTATAGCATTTCATATTATATAGCACAAAAGGAAGAATATCTGTGTTTTATAGGTCAGTGAGCCTTTTGAATAAATGGTGATTTGCACAGCAGTTATATATAACTTCTTCAACTTGTCAGCACAGATTGTTTTAAAAAACACCTAATACACATTTTCAGAGTTAATGATTAACTCAGTCTTTGATAGGTAACCATCTTTCTCATCTCACATCAGAGTATATTGTCTGAAAAAAAAACCACTAGAATTTATCTTGAGTGAAAATTATGCTATAGACATCACTATTTATAGGATATACTTATATGAGTCAAGGAAAAAGAACCTTTTGTTTTGGATTTGAAGACAAAATCTTGAAATGAGTTGAAACTGAGGCATAAAACCTGAGTGACAAAAGAAGTAGATTACATTAAGAGGATTTTGTTATGTAATTCGCCACATTTCGATTCATCTAAAACCCCCCAAATAAGTCAAACTAGAATAGCAAACTTTCCTTGAAAATATTTGTCTCAATGGTATAAAAAAGAGGAAGCAAAACGTAAAGACTCTAAAAACTCAGTTCTACTTATGTATTATGAATAAAAATATCCTACAGCCAGTGGAAAAGTAGAGTAGCAGAGATGACAATAACTATTCTCTGTTGTTGAAAAAGGATACTCCCGTGAATATAAAATCAAAGATAAACTACATTTTGTAGCATCTATTTGAATAGTAAATGTCCTTTATGAAATTAGTTTGCATCTTTTTTTGGAAAACGTGCTGATGAACTGAAGGCAGATACTGAATGCCTGACCTACAACCTCTCCCAACAGCAACCTAGGTGACTGTTAATTTACAGCAGTGTGTTGCAGCTGGCTTCTCCTAGCTCTCTAGAGCTGACTGCTACATTTTCAGGAATTTTGAGAACCTGTTAATACTATGTTGGTAGCTTGAAATTGGCCATGGTGGGATTATTTATACCATGAAAATTGGCAAATGTGAAAAGTCAGTGCCACTTCCCCGCAAGCGGGTTGTTAAACACGAAACGGCACACCACTGGCAAACACTGAATCCCTTCCTAAATCGCCAGGTGAAACAGACTTTTCTCTCCTTATTTCTCTTTGCAAGTAACAGAAACATATCCTTACCTTTGTCTGAAACCATTTCAGAATAAGAAATTCCAAAGATTATCATTTTATATGATCGAAGGTGACCTGATCCATGTCCCCAGGCCCTGTGAACACGTGGCCACTGGTCATCGATTACTTCTGCCTGGTTCCCCACCCCTGGGCCTAAACAGCACTGGGCGAGTCAGGAGACAGGAGTGAGGAGATCTGTAGAAGATCTGTGGGCATCTTCTTCCCTCTTCTAATGGAAATAGTTCACGTAGCCCAAAAATGTATAAAATACCTAATGTAATTATTTTTCAAAGTTATCCATAACAAATGAATTTTACACAGAAAAGCAAATAATTGAAACTATGTCATATGTGCATTAACAAATGCAGCTTCCAGCATGAGGGCAGTATGTCAAAGTGCAACTATCCGGGTCAACTGCACAGAACCTGGTATTGGGCTAAATACTAATGAAGAGGGAGATGAGAGGCTGCTGTCTTTACAGCACATTCATTCAAGAAGTAGGACATAAATTCTCTGTAGAGAATTGAGAATCAACTTAGGGATACTGGAAAGCAATTATGAGTTTTAAGGAGAAGTATAAAGGAGCAAAAATAATTTAAGGGTTAATCAAGGAATATTCTTAAGACACTCTACTTTTTGCTTTAACAAAGCTTTGGTTTGTTAAATACTGAGCGCACTTGCGCTCCAGAGCCCACTAGCCACAACTGAGCCCATGTACTGCAACTACTGAAGCCCATTCACCCCAGAGCCCATGCTCTGCAACAACAGAAGCCACCTAAATGAAAGGACTGTGCACAGCAATAGAGCAGCCCCCACTCGCCGCAACTAGAGAAAAGCCCAACAGCAACAAAGACCTGGCATAGCCAAGAATAAATACATTAAAAAATGTATTAAAAAAAGATAACTTTTTTAAGAATGTTTTTTCTCTGATGCAAATATACTACAATATGGTCCATCTAAACACATGAAGAATATTTCAATTTATAAATATTTCAATTTAGCACATGTCACCTACTCCATCTGAATGCCAATATTTTACTGATGTTTGAAGTTAGTGATTGACCTGATAACACAGAAAGTGCAAATATATATACTGAGGGGCCAAGACAGACCAAAGATGATTCACAACACAAGAGGTAGCAAGAGAGGTGAACACATGTGAGGGGTGGGCAGACAGGAATCAGGTGCAACAGCTTAATGTTTTTGAGTCTGAGGGTTGGATTCTTGCCATCAACAAATGATAAAAGTGTGGGCCTGAGTATCTTCAATGCTGTCTCCAGAACCACTGATTCTGTGATCCCAAGGGTTCTAAAGCTTTGAATTTCAATAGTTTTATATTTTGAAGTTCTGTTTCTTCTAGGGGTAAACAGGAGAAAGGAAGAAGAATGTCAAGAAGCAAAGAAAGTACTGTGTATGATCAGAGATGACTTATTTACCTGAACATTTAAAAACTCAGTTTGAAGATGGCTCAATGTCACACTTCGGATTGGGCATGGGCTTGCTGGCAGTGTGTACTGGTAATCTGAAGGAACATTCATAAAGCTTGTAAAACACATGTACATTAGAGGGCAGGAACATTTTAATTGTCTTTAAACCAATTTTTCCCAGGCCAAGGACCTGTAAGATTGTGCTAATTATGATTAAGAAACAGAACTTCCAGATGAGATGAGTCATCCTGCCAAAATTCCACTGAGGGCTCTCCCTTTCTGCAGCAAACACAGGTACCACTGTGTACTCCTGCACCCCAAGTCTACCTGGACTCTCCACCACTACATTAACCTTCAAAGACAAACCCAGTTGACTTAAGAAGTGGCAGTCCCCTGTCACTGGGCAGGGAGATAGTGGCCTCCTGACCTAGGAACACATGCACCAGAAGGCCAGCCCAGAGTCTGCACTGGCAGTCTGAGCTGATATTCAGTACCTGTAAGCGCTGTTAGTCATATGGCTACAGAGTGATGGTCCTACAAAACAACAAACGCTGAGGAACCCTGGAATCTAGATTCCAGGTATCCTGTAAGTACTTTACTGCAAAGAGGACGCAGCATTGGCAGTTTGGTCTAGCTATGAATGAGCACTCTAAGGAAAGGCTGATATCCTGGGGGGGAAAAGCCCGAACTGAACTATGACAAAACCAATTTTCATTAGTTTACAAGATGTCTGCACGTTCCTTGTCTCATTTGGATCTTGGTATCACCCTGGAAGAAAAGTATTATTAATATCCCCATTTTTTAGACAAGGATAAGAAAGCTCAGGGAAGTCCAACACCACAAAGTCAATAAGAAAGGCAGGACTAAACCCTATTTTCTTTCATCTAACCATGATGCAGCCCATTTTCTGATTATCCAGTGGTTAATAACTTCTCTCATTAGGTTGGAAAAGTTGACCTGGAACAGGCCACAGGGCCTGAGACACAGGTGTGAGAAATGTCAAGCAAATAGCCAAACGAGAAAGCAACACAGAACCTGCCACTCTCCGCCCCCAACGCCCGCCCCATCATCATCTGTGTTTATGTTTTAGGAATGGTTATGCAACATACTAATGAATAGCATAATCAATCAATACATTATCCATGAACCTTGCAATTTCCCAAGCCAAGCTGATGAACAGAACGTCAAGGAAGAATATAAGCTATCATTCTATTTAGAAAATTCCTGCCTATAAAACAAAAAGCATCATTTTAGGGAACCTACGTGCCTCTCTTTTTCACCTTCCCTTTAACTTTCAGTTTATGTTAACAAGGGTCATTTCCTCAGGCTCTCAAGTGTTTCAGTTAATTAGCAATGCTCAGGATACCTTCTCAACCTTGATTATTACTGCTAATTCTTGAAAATAATTAAGCTTCATTTCACCAGACTTTGACTATGTCTATTAAAAAAATCCATGAAAATTCATTTTCTCCATCAACCCTATTTAAGCCAGTTTAATGTAGAGATAACATAAATCATTGTAAATAATATGCTTTCTTGTATTTAACACAACCTAACATTTTCCTACTCGGCTTATTCCTAGTTCAGTTACATTTCCTCTAACAATATATATTAACTTGTTTAACTCCTACTTCCCTTAAAAATGTTTTAACTGGGTGATATTTAGGCCTTTAAAAATCTTTCAAAGAAATAGGTAAGAAAATAGTTTTTCAACTTCTCAAAAAGTTAAATATGGAATTACCATATGATTTAGCAATTCCACTGTACCTAAGAGAACTGAATGCATATGTTCATATAAATATTGTACACAAATATTCATAGCAGCATTATTCATAATGGCCAAAATGCAGAAGATTCCAAATGTCCATCAACTGATGAATGGATCAACAAATTGTGGAACATCCATACAATAGAATGTTATGCAGTTAGAAAAAAGAGTGAAGTTCTGATATATGCTAGAATATAGCTAAACCTTAAGAACTACATATGAAGTGAAATAAACCAGCATGTTTCTATGCATTGTCGAGAACAGGTAAATCCATGGAGACAGAAAGAAAGTGGTTGTCAGGGGCTGAGGGGAGTTAAAAATTAGAAATGACTGCTGGTAGGTAAGGATCCTTTTAAGTGATAGAAATGTTCTGGAATTAAACAGTGTAACAGTTCCACAACTTAAGAGAATATACCTAAAAACCACTAAACTGTACAATTTAAATAGGCAATTTTATGGTATGTGAATTATACCTCAATTCAAAAAATAAAATAAAGGTGCAATAACTGATATGGACTGAATGAAGGCTAATTTGACTACATATGTAAGGCAAATACCAGTGATATTTACTGTGTATGTGTATTCTATCTCTGAACCTGGTAATTTTACATGCAATGATGACAGGGCAATCTCAAAAGGCTAAACTTGGATTATACATAACCAAAGCACAGCCCACAGCATGACACATTGTGTGTTTAGGGACACAGATGTCACCTAGATAATCATATTGAGGACACAGCAAGGAGTGAGTCTCCATTTCCCTCACAGACACACTCCTGGGCCTTTCTTACAAGCCATTAGGAGGGCTATTATGGGTCCTGCTGTGCCCCTGCCCTTCCGGGACCTCTCTCTGGGATCGGTCCATAGAAGGCATCAATCTGACTCTCTGTGGGCACCACTGCAAAAGGACACTAGGGAACCGGAGACTTTTCCAGGCATTCTCCAACCTGCCAGAGGATGATTAGGGTGTGCGCAAGCCTCCAGGGAACTGGCATGGACTTCTCAGGTTGCACCCAGCTGCCAGGCAGACAGGAAGGCATGCTTTATGGGTGCTGAAGGGAGCATACGTTTTAGACTCAGAATCAGGGCAGGCATGGAAGGAAAGCCTCCAGGAACTATCTCCAGGCCCAAGCAGCAGGCCAGGTTTATAGGCAGCAGAAACCTGGGAAGCCTGTGTGTGCAACCTGGAGTTCTAAGTACTACGGCAGATATTTTATACTATACTTAAAAAGGCAGTGAGTTTTAAAGTTACAAGTGTGTAAATAACCCACTGCCATGTATTATCCACTCTCTTAAGAGGACTACTGGGGTTGTAATAAAAAGTTTAAAGGCTACACTCTAATTTTTAAAAACTGTTTTCACTTCAAATATCTCCATCTTCCCAATCCCAAGCGGTTTCAAAATTAACTTCAATAATGTTCAAATAATGGTTTTTAACCATTATGTATGAAAATTTTAAGTCTTCTCATTTCTCTATGGAGGATCTGGCCAAATGTTTACGAGAGAACAATGGAAATGATCCCACTCTTCCAATGTGGAGTCTCTGTCAGCGCTCTCAATAGCCTCCCATCACCGGATATGTGCAGAGTGACTCCTGGGCTTGAGATGAAATATTCATTTTATGTCATATGAGAGGGGAAAATTGCCACTTCAAAGTGATCAAGAGGAAAGTAGTTTATTAAAGTGGGATTTGAGAGCTGGAAGAAGCCTAAGGGCTCCAAGTTTGACTACCCTCCGTCGGTCTGTTTGAAGAGCGAGTCAGGGAAAGCTGGGGACGTGGTTGTCTACAGCCGGGATTCCGATCCTTCGCTCCTCCTATGAGAGCACGAAGCCACCAAATCCACCAGAAAGGCTCGAGAGTGAGCCAAATCTGGCTCAGGGAATAAACAGTTCAATCAGTTCACTTCTGCTCAACTCAATAAACTTTAAATTGAGTACCTACCATATTAAGGTGCAGGGCCAGACAAGGAAGGATGGCAAAGGGACCAAACACAAGAAAACCTCATCTCCGCTCTCAGGGACCTTGGAGGCGAGACCCATACGTGAGTAACTACCACACGGAGTGTTCAAAGCACAGCTAGGTCAGCGGGGAGACGAGCGAGTCTCGCAGGAGGTGACAGGATGGAGGGGTGGCAGTGACAACGGGAGTGCCTCAGAGGAGGCAGAGGACGGCGAGCTGCGCCTGACGGCGGGCTGCGTACGGCGTGAGGGGAGAGGCCAGGAGAACCGCCTTCCGGGTTTCTACACAGAAGCCTCAGAGAATCGAGAGGACGCCTTTGTTGGCAAGGATGAGGGAGGCAGGTGGATGAAGAATGACAGTGGGCTCTGTCAGCACACACACTTTCTGAGAACATTTTAGGTCCACTGAGGGAAACAAAATGGGGTGTCATGGCCTTTGACTGCCATGAAGTTCAACTGACCAGGTTCACCCCTCCCCTGCCCCCACCCCCGCAGCCTCTCGGCGCCATTCCCCGTTATACAAGACCACACGCTCACGTACCAGTGTGGGTATGCACTTTGTTGTCCTTCAATGAAACAAAATTAACAAAGCGATTTTCATGAGGTCACTGGGCGAGAAAGTGGTAGAGCCGACCCCAGACCCCACGCATGGCCCAGGATCTGGGCTCTGGCCCCAGCCATCCTCTACCCCCTTAGTGCTACCTCTACTGTGGATGAGCTTCAAAGATCGGTTGCAGAAGTAGTAATCATTTTCCCAAGCCCACTTGGAAAATGGTAGAAAAATAGATAAGAAAAAGCGACATCACACGATCATCAAAAAACACTTGATAATGAATGGCAGTTTACTGCCATATTTATATTTGCTTTCAACTTTTGTTGAGTGATCAGAGAAGAAACCCACCTGACTGAGAAGGCTGAAAAATGGGGAATAACAGAGGCACGAGTAGAAATCAGACAGCAGGCCAGACACTGACAGCGTGTCATCCAGAGTCCAACTTGAGCCTGATCAGAAACTATAAAAAAAAAAAACCCACACCTCACAGGCCCCTTGTGGTCAAAAGGCCACTGGTCTTCGTGAAAAGGCCGACTGGCCTTTAACCTGTCCACTCTGTCTGCTTTATGCCCGGTGTCATTTTTATTCCCACATGAATACAAACACATGCCTGGAAGAGGGGCTGAGGTCAGCGACCTCTGTAGGCAAACCTGACGGAGCTCATGGGCACTGACAGGGAAAGTGGTTTTCAGGAAATGTCCCACAGATTTAGCAGTCTTTGTTCTGGGAAAAGTGAAAGTTCCCATAGTATCTATGAAGAGAAAAAAGACTGGAAACACATACACTGAAATGTCAACCTCAAGGTTAACTTGTGGCACAAGAGGTAATCTTGTCTCTGGTGCTCTTCTGTTTGCTCTAAAATTTCCACTAAGAATGTTATGTATTAGCGTTATAGTCAAAGAAAAACAGTTTTAGAACAAAGTGAAATTTTAGTGTTACTTGAGCTTTCCTGTATAAAAGAAATTTCAGGGACTTCCCCTGTGGTCCAGTAGCTAAACTCTGCACGCCCAAATCAGGGGCCTGGGTTCAACCCCTGATCAGGGGACTAGATCCCACCTGCTGCAACTAAGAGTTAGCGTGCCAACTAAAGATCCCACAAATGGCAATGAAAATCTCGTAGGCTGCAACTAAGACCCGGTGCAGTCAAATAAATGTTAAAAAATAAAAAAAGAAACAGTATATTATGAATTTTATTTTGGAGAGCCACTGAAGTCAGCTTCAAGTGCAGATTTTTAACAAAAATTTCCCCTATATTTCTGTCAAGAAAGTGATGATCTTCACACAAACACACTGAGCACATGAAAAGAAAAAAACTGGGGTGTTATATGCTTTGACTGTCATGGAATTCTTCAGGGTAAATAGATGGGGAAACAAAGGAAACAGTGACAGACTTTATTTTTGGGGGGCTCCAAAATCACTGCAGATGGTGACTTCAGCCATGAAATTAAAAGACACTTGCTCCTTGGAAGAAAAGTTATGACCAACCTAGACAGCATAATAAAAAGCAGAGACATTACTTTGCTGACAAAGGTCCATCTAGTCAGCTATGGTTTTTCCAGTAGTCATGTATGGATGTGAGAGTTGGACCATAAAGAAAGCTGAGCACCGAAGAATTGATGTTTTTGAACTGTGGTGTTGGAGAAGACTCTTGAGAGTTCCTTGAACTGCAAGGAGATCAAACCAGTCAATCCTAAAAGAAATCAGTCCTGAATATTCACTGGAAGGACTGATGATAAAGCTGAAACTCCCAATACATTGGCCACCTGATGCAAAGAACTGACTCACTGGAAAAGACCCTGATGCTGAGAAAGATTGGAGGCAGGAGGAGAAGGGGACAACAGAGGATGAGATGGTTGGATGGCATCACGGACTCGATGGACATGAGTTTGAGCAAGCTCTGGGAGTTGGTGATGGACAGGGAAGCCTGGTGTGCTGCAGTCCATGGGGTTGCAAAGAGTCAGACACAACTGAGCGACTGAACTGAACTGAGTGTAGAATTCAATAGTCCACTTCATTCTTTCCCCCCGTCCTTGCTGCCTCCCACTGCCACCTCCCCTGTTATATTGATAAGAGAAAGAAGAAGATTCAGAAAACCTAATATAGGCACAAAACCCATGAGGACAGTTACCACATGAAGGTCTTATATTGGGAGCCAGGATATCCTCAGAAAGCACAACTCTGACGACTCAGAGCCAGACATCCACAGATAGGCTGGCTACAAAGGGAAGGGGTAGGGGAGACAGAGAGAGCCATGAAGTGAAACTCAATGGCACTGAATTCTAGAGAAAGATGGAAGTATTGACTGAGACCCAATCACCTATTGAATCACTCTGGAAAGTGTACAGCTGCAAGGGACCTCAACCTTGCTCTGTGGCTTTATAACAGTGTGCTTCAACTTTGAGGTTTCCTCTCGGAATAGCTCAGATTTTCCACATCAACCTTCAGGTGCTTTGCAAGAGATGAGTTGTGTAACAAGCCATAACATCATGCTGGTAATGAAAAGGTCTCAGTTTATCATCTTATCTGCGATCAGTTTGTCATAGCACCTCTTTCTTACTTTCGACTTCTTCCAGATTGACTCACTCACAGTACACCGTTTTCTCCTTGTAACCTGATCTGGTTAAGAGGTGCTGCAGTAATGTTCTACTGGGCTCCGTTTTTCCTACCCAAGTTAAAGCAACAGCATGCGTAACAATTGGTAGTTGCCTTCTGAATGTGTACAGTAACTGAATGTGTATTACAACACGAGAGATGTCTCATGGCCTTGGCACTGGGAACAGTTCCATCAGAATACGAACAGTCACATGGTCAGGAGAAACAAGTGACCGGAAAGACCTCCCACCTCATCCCACCAGTTCTTTCTGTCCCATGAAGTAAACAGGATCACCCGCAATACTTGTACAAATCACTACCTTCTTAACTTATTTATGAGGTATACTTGCACGAGGTTAGGATTAACTGTTAAATATTAGGTTTGAAAATAAACAGAAAACAAGCAAACAAGTCCTTCCTGTTGAGCTGGAAGTTTCTCTCTCTCTTCCCTCACACTCCTAACTCTATTAAACCTCTTAATTACATTAAAAGGATCTGGAGTAAAGATCTTGCTAATAATTAAGGGTGACTTCTGTGTGTTTTTCACTCGTTGTCAACCAGGAATACAGGATCAGATCCAGACCAAGTATGAAATGCAATAGGTCCCTCCTGTCCCCACCTTAGCATACAAACTTTGATGTGTAAAAACTTCCATTTCTACCTAAGGATGTAGTTTGGATAACAAAGGAGGTTGGCAGACAAAAGATAATTTGTTACATCTGCTAGAAGCTACTTGATCTTTGGGCATATCTGAGTGAGTACCTGTGTGGAAGAACTAATTAAATTGGAAGAAAGAAGAGAAATCCACTCCCTGCATGGCCATCAACTATTCCCCTGTAGTGTTTTTTAGCCTGAGCATGTCCTCATTGCTCAATTTGTTTCAATATTTAGCAGATGAAAGCTAAATGCTGGTCCCCTGCTGGAGGCTGTCATCTAGAAAGGCCTCTAAGAAGAGAAACAAGTTGTCTTCTAGTATACAAAGGGGCTGAAGTGCGGAGTTTGGACCAGACTGCCTGGGTTTGAATGTCACATCTGTCGCTTAACAGCTGGATGATCTTTGGCCAAGTCACTCCATCTTCATGAGCCCAGTTTCTTCACATGGAAAGTGGGAACCAGAATAGGAGCACCCCTAAAAGGCCACATGAAGAGTGTGTGTGTGCCAAGTCACTCAGTCATTTCCAACTCTTTGCGACGCTGTGTACTGTGGCCCGCCAGGCTTCTCTGTCCATGGGGTTTTCCAGGCAAGAATACTGGAGTGGATTGCCATGTCCTCCTCCAGGGGATCTTCCTGACCCAGGGACTGAACTACTGTCTCTTATGTCTCCTGCACTGGCAGGTGGGCTCTTTACCACTAGCGCCACCTAAGCCCAGGTGCAGGACTGCATGAAGAGTACATGTGTTAGTATCTGCAAGCCCCTTAGAACAGTTCCTGGCTCATGGTAAGTAACTATGTCAATGTCGAACAGAAATAGATGTATGTGAAGAACCTGGAATAGTGGCCAATGAGCATTAGATGCAACAGAAGCCAAAACATTCAGCCTCCTGAACACTAAGACATTCACAGAGGTTCTAAACTATGGTCTCCCACTGTATACACATAGATTCTTAAAAATCCAGACAAGTCATTTTCCATCAAGTCCCAAGCTCTCAGGATGAGGGTGCGGGGCAGGAGCAGCAGGTCCATGGAAATACCCAGCCCCGTAATTAAAAACAAGTCACCGTTACAGAACACAGATTTGTTTGAAGTTCACTGGAGCTTTACCAATACAAATTACTTTTTCCCAGTATTTCAAGCAATTATCACTTTTAAAGTCTACTGGGGGGAAGGGTGTGAAAGAGAGAATAATGAGGATTTGTATCAGAGCTGCTTTTCCCTTCAATTGTTTATATTCAGCAAGGGTGAGCAGCCTCCAGTAGGGAGGGGAGATGGGGAAGAAAGGCAGGTGGTAATGTTGGCTGAATAGTTTTCTGGGTAGAAAATTAACATCCTCCAAACAGTACGTAATTGTTAAATTTTTCTGTCTGCTATTTTGAGTACAGCAATAGGGGTCACTAAGTATTATAATCATTCCCTTATGGGGGCATGTTTTCACTTTCTAAAATTCACACATTTCAGTGTTTAATACTTGTTTCTCTGAGGTCAGAATTTCTCACAAGCATCATACACTATGGGTATTTACTATTGGTGCAACGTAATAGCTTCAATCTGCCGCTGGTGATGCAGCCATGTGTATACTGCCTAGACGGTTGCTAATAGGATGATTATAGCTGTCTTTGAGACTGACACTTGTGCTACTGGCATTTAATAAAAAAAGAGAAAAAACCAAAGGATGTTATTTTTCAAGGAGACAGACACATCAGTGTTCTTTATTTCTTCACCCTCCTACGAATGCTCCCCTCTCCACTTCTCTCATGAAATCATCTGAGCTAATCTCTGCCCCTCACTTTGCATGGGCACTCTGCACAGGCCTCGAGGTGTAGTGCAAGGCTGGCAGATTTAGGTTCAAATCTTGACTTTGCCCTGTTCCTAGTCCTTTTCTAAATACTTAACCTCTCTGTTTCCTCCACTGAAAAATGGAAATGTTAACATTAAAAATTAGTGTTAATGTTAACATTAAATATTAGTGTTATGAAAAGAATTAAGAAAAACGTATAGAAAATTCATAGCCCTTAGTAGCTGTTCAACAGGACAAGGCAATCTTTAATATTATTTGAAAACTTGGATGGGTCCTACAACCATAAGGCCTCTGGAACTTGTCCATACTGAGCATTTATTAATTGGAAGAAAGATGAATCTTCTTTCTATGCTGAATTTCCTGAAATCTGGGGAAATTTCCTCTAAGTTAAAAAAAAAAAAAAAGTTTATTTATTTACTTGGCTGCACCGGGCCTCAGTTGTAGCATGTGGGATCTAGTTCCCTGACCAGGGATCTAACCCAGGTCCACTGCATTGGGAGTGCAGAGTCTTAGCGACTGGATCACTAGGGAAGTCCTCTAAATTCTTTTTAAACACAACATAGGGCTAATCAACACATTACCATTCCCTCACCCAGTATTCCATAGGATACACGGAAGAACACGAGTCACCAAAGGAAGAAGAGAAGATAATCATGCTGATGATCTGAGCAGACGCCTACGAAGGTAAATGAAGCATGCCCATCCCTGTGGACTCAACTCTTGACTTTCTTTCCATTTCCAATGTTTTTTTTTCCTGAATGTAGCTACCGCTTTGATGACTTCACAAGAGCTGTGTTTTTATCTTGATTCCCAGCATACTGGCCTGTAGCTATTTTTTGAAAGCACCACCTGCTGAGTGTACCTGCGGATCCAGTTAATGAACTGCATAGTTGGCTAAGTCACCTTTCAGCAACCAGGCCACTCTAGAGAGTCCCTACAAACTCCTGCTTGAGGGGAAGACAGGAGGGAAAAACAAGAGATGGCTACAAAAAGAGATTCCCTTCTACAGCTACCACATGGATTCCCAGTCCTGATTCTGACGTTTACCTCCTCCACTTAACAAGAGGTAGAGTTGGGAAAGGATGAGCGAGAGGAGGACTGAACAAGAACGGTGCGGCATATGAAAGAGTGGCAGATGGATTCAGGCTCTACGCTTAAGCTGGACTATTGGCAGTACATCTTCTTACCTACGATATCAGCTCCTAGTTCACAGGCTGTTAAGGATTAAGTAAGCTACTATCAGTTACATTTCTGGATCACTTCCCAGCTCGTAATACTGACATACATTCATATATGTTAAATAGGTAAAACGTAAAAATAAGTCAACATTTGTTGCACAGTAACCAAACGTAACTAGCACAAATGGCTTAATAGGAATGTGATTAAGTATGCACACCTCCTTTTACACCTGAGCCCTTTTATAGAAACAGCCCTCTCAGAAACGGTAGAATCAAGCCAGGGTCTAACTCCACACAATAAAGTGTTATCTATCCCTAAGACATCCTCCAGAGATCCCCAAAGTACAGGGTTAGGCAAAGTCAAAAACACCACTGTCAGAAACTGCACTGGTGCGGTAGAAACAACACTGCAAAGGGAGGAGCCCAGGAATGGAAGCCTGGTATCGCCATGAGCCCACGCGCTGTGGTGAGATGTTACTGAACTGAAAAATACGCCATGTGTTTAATTAACGATACTGGTGGAAGCCATTCTCTTTGTTTAGTGTCACACATGACCAAAGAGGAAGAAGTACATTAAGCCAGTAAGCCCACCAACCTGGAACTTTCAATCTGGAAATAGGGGAGAGAGCACACAGGACAGAAACTTTCTGATGAAGGCAGAAAGGAGGCAGGTGGGAGGGGTCCATCCGGCCCCCAAGTGTGACAGGGGCCCTGGGGAGCACCTCCTGAGTGACTTGCCCCCTGACAAGTCCTATGACTAATCTGCACACAAAGACAACTGTTGTGGGCGTGGAGGGGGAAATGGGAACTGAAGTCAGGGAGCACCCACCCTGCCACAAGCTACCACCTGTACAGTCAGGCTCACCTAAAACATCCTGTTTTTGCCGCAGATCACAAGCACCTTACCCAAGTCTGCACCTTGCGCTGTCAAAATATCAAAACATAAGACATCTACAAATCTGCTCTTCGAAGAATTCAACAAGATTTCCCTGGCACTCTTTATAAAGGAAGGAAGGGCAGATGCAAAACAGCAATCGCCGTGTGGGAAGGTTGGGGTCACGAACACACGGCAGGGGTGTGTGTTGACAGAGAAAAGGGAGGATGAAGCCATATGTGGCTATTTCTACCCTTTGGCCACTGCTGTCACCACCGTTTAGGATAAAAGAAAAGGCAGATTCGAGTTGAAAGTTGGCTTGTTCTACTTTTAGCTGTAAAAGATTTAGCTCTGGACACTGTGTGCTAAGTTCCTTCAGTCATGTCTGACTCTTTACGACCCTGTGGACTATAGCCCATGTATCAGTACAGCAGGGAGGAGGACCAAGCTTGCCTACATGAAAGACTTTGCAAAAAAAAAAAAGCCATACAAACAGCGGTATCACCATCATCATAGCTGTTGCCGATAAAGCAAGAAAATAAGAAATATAAACTGGGCTGTTCCAGAAAACAGTTTTTCAGAAAGCAAGTTTTCATCACCCCTACCGTTCTAAGAATTAACTGAAGCCAAAGAATTGATGCTTTCAAACTGTGAGGCTGGAGAAGACTCTTCAGAGTCCTTTGGACATCAAGGATATCAAACCTAAAGGATCCTAAAGGAATCCTAAGGAAATCAACTCTGAATATTCATTGGAAGGACTGATGCTGAAGCTGAGGCTCCAATACTTTGGCCACCTGATATGAAGAGCCAACTCATTGGAAAAGACCCTGATGCTGGGAAAGATCGAGGGCAAGAGGAGAAGGAGGTGACAGAGGATGACATGGTTGGATGGCATCACTGACTCAATGGACATGAGTTTGAGTGACTTTCAGCAGATAGTGAAGGACAGGGAAGCCTGGCATGCTGCAGTCGATGCAGTGGCAAAGAATCAGACACGACTGAGTGACTGAACACCCAACAACCACTCCAAGGGTCCTGTGTTAAAGGAGAAAGGTGAAAATGAGGAAAGCACCAAAAGCACAGAAGTGAAAAGGTATACAATTGGGGAAATAGCCCAAAGTGATATGGAAACAAATGTTCTCTAGGAAACTGAAGACAATTCTGATGCATACGAGCAGACAGACTCCATGAGCTGATGACACTGAAGAGCAGTGAGCAGCAGCCAAAGGGGCAAGGAAAACACCCTGTGCCTGGAAAAGGGTTTACAGAGGGCAGTTGGGACCATGGTCAGTGGCACACGTCCTGTGTGACACATCGGTTATCCTCATCAGTGGGACTATCCGCCTTCTCAGTGAACGTGGCCCTGAGCCACCCAGGACTGTACTACCCCAAGCAGCAGGCCTGGGCATGAGAGACCTTGAAATTCATTCAATTCTGTCCTTGAATTTTTCCAATGAGGAAACTGAGGCCCAGAGAGTTAAGAGGCCTGCCCGTAACACACAGAGACGGCTCAGGTACGTCTGTGGGTTGAAGCCCTCAGGCCAAGGGTACCCC
The DNA here is from genome assembly GCF_003369695.1 of Bos indicus x Bos taurus. NCBI lineage: Eukaryota > Metazoa > Chordata > Mammalia > Artiodactyla > Bovidae > Bos > Bos indicus x Bos taurus. The sequence continues at coordinate 17,333,049 of NC_040081.1, read as the reverse complement.
TTCCTTGTTACATTGCTTTCTCTCCGTCCATGAGGAGCAGTTATGGAAGAGTTATTTTTGTAGACAGAAGTGAAGCCATTACGACAAAAAGGAAAGAAATGGTGGTTTCAATTCTGAGTGAAGCCACAGACTCATTGATGTGCTCACACCCACGTAAGATTTTGAGCTTCAAGTAAAATGAACAGTAGACCCTGAAAACCAAGGTTGCTGTGTGCAGTGAGGGCTGGGATCCAGTAAAGAGAGTGGGAGGACATGGGCTGGACTCAGCTAACAAGACAGAGAATCAACAGGTCAGAGAAAAGGATCCAGAGAGCCCTTTACATCCACTATTAACTGCATTTGGCTACAGCACCCCAGTTCACCTCTCCATGGCATTCTCTCTTACATACACACACACACACACACACACACACACACACAGAACTTCCATGAAGGTAACAGACCCAGAGCACTGAGAACAGTGCTGGGCACGCGCTGTGCACTCATAAAGGAGCCTGCTCCTGTCAGAGCTTCAAGCTTACAAGCCTCCCAGAGTGGCAACAGGTCGCTTCCAGGCCTTGCTGCACACAATTCACATGCACACATCCTCTTTTCTTTGAAAGGTTAAAACTTTTTCGTCTGAAAGACAATTTGGTTTCTTTCTTTAAAAAAAAAAAAAAAGAACAGCTTTTGTTTCTCCTTACTAGAATTCTCTGCGTATGTAAAACATTTAGAAAATCCAAGTAAAAGTCAAATAAAAACTACCTGACACTGCCACCCAGAAAAACACTTTGACACAGAGATAAAGCTCTTCCCCTCCCTTTTCTCTATTGGTTTCACACACATACATGTAAAAACCAGGACTGTGATGGATGTTTTGCAATCTAGTCTTTTACTCAGTATATTGTAAACAGAATCCCTTAGTATGTTTTAGGACACCATTTTTAATGGTGGCACCTCTTGTGCCATCATTAACCACTCATTAACATCTTTGACAAGACTTGACCTCCACCATCCTATTCTCACCTTATATATCTTATATATCCCAGAAGAAAGCAAAAGCATAGTTAAAGCTTTTTGATGGTGACCTCCACACAAGAATCCTCCCTTAAGTTTCTCCCCAGCTCAGGTGGGCCCCAGTACTCAGAAAGCAGCTTCCAGAAAAGCCTCTGTTTGTAGGGGTTGGTGCTCGGCAGGACCAGACCAGGGACAGACCAGGGAAGGGCAGCTATTAGCCAGCTGAGTGAGTGTCGCTGTGCCAGGAATGCCTGACCTTTCCCAGGGCTTTGATCTAGCAGCCTCCCGCTGGGAGCTCACTGGCCAGGGCTGCTGGGGGGTGGGGGCGGGGAGGAAGAGGAGGCAAGGATGCTGGGAGTGTCATGGACCCTCCACTGGGCAGCTTGCCAACCTCCTAAACCAGGCTCAGAATGTCCAGCGGGAAGAGTTCCTTGGAGCTCACCCACCAACCCCACATTGTAGAGATAAGAGAACCAAGGCTCTAGAAGATAACAGGACTTAATTAGTACTTGGGAAATACAACTTAATATTAGCGAAGATAACAGTGACAATTACTATTACTACCATTTGGAGCATTAACTCTGCACCAAGTACTGTGCTAAACAAATGTTTAATCCCAATGACAGCCCTTTGAGATTGCTATAATTATCCCCATTTTAGGAGAGGGGAATGGTGAGTCTCGGAAAGGCGAAATGAGTTCCCTAAGATTCCAGAGCTGGTACACGATAGAGGTAGGAGTGAGATTCATATCTGACACCACTGGACAGGCTCCCTCCAAGCATATGGGAGGAGCGATGATTATTTCTGCTGCACTGTTTGTTTCAAAGATGAGCTTATTCATCTCTCTCATCATCATTTTTCAAATCCACATTTCTTCATTGGTTAAACAATGACATAAGAATACTCAACAGATCTGTTGGCAGTCAACCTCCATATTTTTCATATACTGGCTCTGAACAGCTCGACTGTGAAGTTTAGGCTAAATGTGATACCAACTACAATGCTATAGATGAACTAGCAAGGAAGGTGAGGTTGATAAAACGGTGTCTCCTATGAACGGCAAATACAAACACATTTCTTCTAATTTCCTCCTAGGCCACTTCAGGATTGGAAAGGCCTCAGGCCAGGGACTCTCCCAAGTACAGAATTACCCTGTTCTTTTAGATGATTATCAGGTACAAGACAAAGATTTCAAATAGTTTGTTTACTTATTTTATTTTTTTAAAGGCAGAGTCTCTTCGCAGAATGACTCATGGTGAGTAACTTAAGCAAACGCTGTGGCAGGAGATGGCCACTGCTGCCTGCTTTAGTGGGTAAACGTGCTGAATCTGTGTCAGTTAATTAGATCAATCTTGACTCATTTACTTTAATGAGACACTGTAACACAACGTTCACCCAACCTGTTCTCTGGGTTTTGTTTCACATACACTGGTTGTTCTGGTCAACTCTGTTCTTGAGCTTCTTGTTGGTTGCAGCAAAAACTTTGTAACTATTTTTTTCCAAACATGTATTTTGGTGTGTGTAGATGACAGCTCTGCATCCTTCTGAGGGAGCTGCCCTTCGCTGTGCATGCTTTGTGACCAAATACACTCAAGTAACTCACACCAAGGAAAGAAACATAAAAATAAAATTTAAAAAGGAGGACTTTACTCAATTTCTTTTGCCTTCTCACCAGATCAACTATGTAGATTATAGATGCAAATTCTGCAGGAAGCTGGGCTTCCTAGTCTTAATTAATTTTTTCACTTTCTGGAATATCATATGAGTAACACGGTAAAATGACTGTTTCCTCTTTCTCACTCCCATCTCCTGATTGTGCCTGTGGAATTCTGAGAGGCCAAGAGAAAAGGTAGTGATCAGCGCCCCATCTGTAGAGGTGAAGGCCAACACCCACATTCAGGATGAAAGCGCAAACATCAGGTTACCAAAAATCACATACTGAGGAAAAGAGCAAGTCTTTGGGTTCTAAATCCTTTGTTTTTATTAAATGAGAACATTTTCTTTTCTACTTTCATTTAGAAAAGATCATTCTATTTTTGATCTTTGAATCAACACATTGAAATTTTATTTTAATTAGAAAAGGACATGATGGATTCTCATCATAAATTTTCACTTAAGAAATTTCCAAGTCTACTTCAAATATATGATAGGGTTCAGATTTACAGGCTTCAAAATGTTATTTAAACTACAGTCATGTATAAAATGATAAGAAAAATTACCCACACTTAAACATACAAAAAAAAAAAAGAAAAGCTCAAAGCATTCAATAAAATGTCTTACATCTTGCCAGTGTGGCCTATTTGGGATTATTCTGAATGGTGTGGTACATAACCTAATATTATTAAGTAAGGTAACTTAATAGCATTAAAAAAACAAAAAACAAAAAAACCCCAAGTATGTACCTATGCTTTTGGTAGCATACAGTCTTTCCCATGAAAGGGCTTAAAAGTCTGACTTACTAAACTAGCAGTTCTCAAATTTTCTTGTTTCAGGAGACTTCTACTCTTAAAAATTATTGAGGACCTCAAAGGGCTTTTGTTTATATAGATTATATCTATTAATAATTACCCTACAGAAATTAAAAGTATTTACTTGTTTATAAAAACAACAGCAATGAATTTATTACATGTGACTTTAAATAATATTAGTATGGAAAATAAGTGCTAGTGTTTTACCTTTTCGAAAATCCTTTTAACATATGGCTTAATAGGAAACAGCTGCATTTTCATATCTGCTTCAGCATAAAATGCATGATGGTATCTTGTTTTGATTAAAATAAACGTAGAAAACCTGGCCTCACACAGATATGTAGTGAAAACAGAATTATTTTAATAGCCTTTTTAGATAATTTTGAATATTCTTCTTATACTTGTAGGCTAATGTAGGTATTATACTACATTGGACAAATGATGGTTTCACTTAAGGGTTAGCTGCAAAATGAAATTCGAAACCATATGAGTGAACTTTCCCTACTCTGTCAAATGAAAATCCATTAGTCTATCTTGCACATTGAATAGATTTTTCATCTATGTATGGTAAGTACTGATCATTTTGAGAACATTGGTTTACTTTGTTATTGCAGATCTTCCACATATTAACATATTTCATTATACAATATCAAAATCACATTTTCCAATATCACTAATGATCTCATTAGAAAAGTCTCTATGGATTCAGGCTTCAAGCTTATGGAGAAGGATACAAGACTTTCAAAATTCTAATTTTTTCTTGAAAGTCTGAATTTTATTATTGGTAATAAATGTATATTTTCCTTAGAAAGTGACAGGCTCACTTCACTTAGTTCTGATAAAAAGTCTACCAAAAGTCAAGTCTAAATAGCCATATTTGATCATTAATCATTCTGTAAAGTAAAAAATCACACAGGCATTCTCTTGAGAAAAGAAAACAAATATTATTTTATTAATAATAAAATAACTTTTACTAATTTATCAAGGGACACCAACATTTTTTAACTGAATTCATTATAGTAAAGAATATAATCACTATCAATAGAGTTGGTGTGCTACTGCCTTGATCTGTGCTGCCACCAGTCTTATTCATTGTTACTTTCATAACACTGGTGTGCAAATGTTAACAGTTAAGTGAAGCAGCAAAAAAGAAAAAAAAAAAGGACAATATTATCATGAAAACTATTCTGATCTCATTCTCATAGACTCCCTCAAATGTGTCTCAGGGACCCAGGGGTTCAGAGACTAAACTTTGAGAACCTATCTACCAAACCTGCTAATACAAATCCACTCAACTAAGTTGGTTTCATTTTTGCTCTGAGTGAACAAATAGAGATACCAAAGCACAAACGAAGCATGTCCTAGTATTTTGAGTATTACAGAGTAAACACTTTCCTTTTCTCACCCTCTGGACCAGCTGTTCCCAGTAACCTGGACAACATCTTCCAGTCAAGATTTTGAAAGACTAATCTCTCTCAGAGTCATGAATGACCGCTAGTGGCAAATGGAGGTTATCCCCTCACCTGCACTGTGCTGCAATCACTCCTCACGTCTCAGTCATTCTCTTTGATTCATCACATATTACCACACCTTTATTTACTCTTTCTTGTTTTGCTGTTAGGAGCATTTAAGGCTATAAACTTCTAAGAATCTCTTTGGCTGCATGTTACTGGTTTTCATATGCCAACTTTTAATTACCATTCAGTCCTAAGTATCTTCTTTGACCTTTGAGGCATTTGGAAGAGTTCTCCTTATCGATAGAAGACTAGAAAGTTTTTCTAGTTTTCTTCTAAATTAATATTGGATTGGCCAAAAAGTTCATTCAGGTTTTCCTGTCACACCATTATGGAGAAATGCAAATGAGCATTTTGGCCAACCCAATAACTTTTTGGTGAAAGAATACAGCTGTATGATAACTAACCCTTTGAAATGATTCCTGGCCTATTATTGTATATCACAAAGCAGCTGGATACAACAACCCACATAATTCAGTCAAGTTTGTTAATTGTGTTGTTCAAATATTTTATAGTTTAATTATTTTGAGGAGGAGGAACATCTGGTGATTTTATCAATTATTGAGATATGTTGAAATCCTTTATTGAAAGGTAGATTTGTCCATATTTCCCTGTGTTTCTATCAATTTTTTCTTTATAGATTTTGGAGTTATATTATTAAAAGCATGATAGTTTAGAATTTATCATCCTTTGTCTGATATTATCATATTCTATCAGCTTATTCCGGGGTGGCCTTTACATGTAATAACTTCTACATTAACTTTCATAATTTTCCTTTTTTTTGGTCTCTTCCTATGTATTCTGGAAAATCTCTTTAAATTTCTCTTCCATTTCATTAATTCTCCCTTCAGCTAAGTCCAATCTGCTCTTAAACTCATCCATTTTAATTTTCAGCTTTAAACATTCAACTTTTTCCTTTCTAAAAACTGTTTCTTTTTCAGAGCTGTCATCATATTTCTATAGTCTCTTGATCTTTGCTCATGTTTTTCAATTCCTTTTTAATTTCTTAAACATATTAAACTAAGTGTATAATACTATTTTCTAAAGCTGTACTGTTCCATATATTATAGAAGTCACTAACTATATGGCTACCTACATTAAATTAAAAATTCAGTTTCTCAGTTAAGTGCTCAAGAGTCACATAGATGTAAGGACTACCACCATACTGGATAATACATATAATAATGCTGATTTAAAGACCGTGGTGTCTGATTCCACTGAATCTACTAACTATGGTGCCATGTTTTCTTGTGTGTTATGCTTTTCTTTCTTTACTCTTAGTGCCTATTTCTTTTGTTTATTTATGGAAATTCTTTGAGACCTATTTTAAAGGTAGGGCTTCCAGACAGAATTTGTCTTTGCTTTTGTCTCGTGCAGAAGTTAGGATAAATGACAACGGAAGTAATCGAAACTGTAATTTAACAGTTTCTGAACATATTCATCTCCTTAATTTTTATACTTAGGGGCAAAAAATGAGATGGACAGTGCCATTCATTTACTTCATCATTTGCTGATTTGTGTACATGTGGCTCTATTTTAGAGGCTAATCATATAAAGGTGGCCCCTGTCCTGAAGAATCTGTGCACAGTCTATCTAACAAGAGGAAGCAAGGAGATGTAAACTAACAACTTTCAATACAACGTGTACAATGCTGTGAGGCATGAATTAATAAAAAAAAAAAAAAAACAATTCTACAGGAGTGATTAAGGCCAACTAGGGCCCAAGAAGGGCCCCTGAGGAGAGATGATGTGTGAGCTGGTAGGAGTTTTCCCTGTGTGGGAGGGGGCACTTTAGCAGAAAGAATAACAAATGGAAACCTGGGTTAGACCCGCCACTGCACTTTGGACACTTCCCATTTGACAGGTTGATTCTCTGGATTACATTTCAGCAGGGCTCCTGAGGTTATTTCAGAGTCCTCCAAATCTGGGGGACTAGTAAGGGAATGAAAGACATCTAAAAACTACCTACTTCATTTATAAAGTTGTATACCTAAGGAAATGCTGACCACAGGAAGCTGGCTATATAAATTGCTGAGGTCAAATCTTGTGAACCTCCAGAGAGAGGGGCTGAAGAGGGATGGAGAAGTCAGGGTAGAGAGAAGCCAGCACAGAGGTTCATTATTTACAATTGCCATTGTACTGGCATACATTTTCTGGTTTCTTCTCCATGCAACTGAAAACCACCCACCAATCTACCTCAGGGACAAGGAGCAGTCTCCTGAACTGGTCTTACAGTATACTTCACGTACTAGAACAGAGCATGTATTGTAGCCACGTCTCATTTAAGCAGAAAATGTACTGGAGTATTTCTGCCACTGTAAGGAATCAGAGATTTTAGGAATATAAATACATAGAGGGAAAAAGGAAGTCACAGACAGCTTATGGATGTATGGAGTATAACTTGTCACGACAGTAAAGGATGAACAGTGGAAAATGGAAATTTAAAATTTCAAATGTTTGAGGCCAGGCAGAGAGAATGAGGTCAAGGCTGGGTGCCTGTCCTTGCATCCCCTTTTCCGGCACTTTAGACCATGGTCCCGAATCTCCTCTGCAGGGTCCAGGGCTAGACATTTCAATCCCACAAGTCCTATTTCTTTCTCTCTCCAGATACTGAAGGTCTGCTAATGTAACACATGCAGAGTATGTTTTCATAAAATATGACTGTTGGGGGAAAAACAGCAAGTGAATTACATACAGTTCTCAAGAGGGGCAGTAGTCTCAGAAAGAAATATACATGCAAACCTCAGTATAAAAGTGACAATATTCAACGGTTGTGGAGTTCCCACAAAAGGACCTCTTACTAATGGAGAGTCCAGCAGTCAGGACTTTCACAAAGATCTTTAGTTTTGCCCTTCAAAGACAAGTTAGAGGTTCAATAAAAACGACAAAGAAGATAAAACTGGAACAAGAGCTCCTAAACGTCAATATTAACAATATAAGCAAAATTATTTCATCGTCATGGGAAAAAAAACCTGTAATCATAAAAGCTTGACAAGAAATCTGTCACTCATAGAAAAGCAAGGTAGGATTCAAATATCAAGGAAAAAAAAGAGGATGTATTTTTCTTTAAGGATAAATTGATGTGACTGAAAGTAAGGAGTTGGAACATTTTTTGGCCTTTGGAAAGACATTACCTATCTTTTTAATTGAAGTATAGCTGATTTACAATATAATGTCAGCTTTAGGTGTATAGCATAAAGATTCTGTTCTTTTGCAGATTATATTCCATCATGGGTTATTAAAAGATACTGGGCATAATTCTCTGTTATACAACAAATCCTTATAGCTCATCTATTTTATGTATAGTAGTTTGATTCTGTATTCCTAATTCATCCCCTTTAGTAACCATAAATTGTCTAAAATAACTTATTTTAAAGTTGACTTTAAACTGTCCTTTTCTAAATTGTGAAATATTTTTAACTAGAAAATAACTATACAGTTTTAAATATATAACACCCGTTCTTATTGAAAGGCTGTGTGTGTGTACATTAGTCACTCAGTCATGTCCGACTCTTTGCAACCCCATGGACCGTAGCTGGCCAGGTTCCTCTGTCCATGGGATTCTCCAGGCAAGAATACTGGAGTGGGTAGTTTCCCCCTCTCCAGGGAATTTTCCTAACCGGGGGATTGAACCCCAGCCTTTGCATTGCAGGCAGATTCTTTACTGTCTGAGCCATCAGGGATAAATATCTAAACAGATATGATCACAAAAATGTCAAAAAAAAAATACTTTTGTGTATGTGGGCAAGGACTAGAAAATAGAAAAGATCATAAATAATGAAAGAGCTATTTATTAGGATAGTAAGGCTATGTATGAATCAGTTCATTTGATTTCCTTTGCTGTTGCTTTAAGATATATTAAAAATAAAAGAGGAAAAGAACGCATAAAAACATCTATCATAAATGGTTGTTTGTAGCAATCAAATAAATATCACAGATAAAGTAAATGAAACCTTCCCACACTACGAAATCACAGGCATCACTTTTACTTCAGAAAAGAAGGCCAGGGAAAACCCCAAAGAGCATCCGCTGGGCACCATCTTCACCACTCTCTCTGTCCCATCTTCTGTTTCTGTCCTTTCTCCAATTCCTGACATCATCAAACCTGCTGCTCTCAAGGGCAGAAGAAAGGAATACAGAAAATCCAGTTTCCCTGAACACCCTGCAGGATTTGGGCCACTGAACAGTCTTTCTGACCTTTATATAACTTTGGTCAGTTCCAACCAGCTCACCAGGGACAGAAGAATACTAAATCTTTCCATTCCCAAGAACCAGTGGTCAGTTAGAACGTTCCCTTTGCCTCCAGCATTATAAGAACACTGGAATTCCAAAGAAAATTATAATTTTGGAGGAAAGAGTATCTCTGAATCATAGTTTCTCTAAGCTTCAGAGTCATAATTTTTTTTTGTTTTTGGTAAGGAGTAGGTTAGAAACTCAAACCATGTATAGACTGCATGAATGTTGAATGCTTTGTTCTCAAAAACATGGTCATTCAAGGATAAAGGAGAGGCAGAAGAAGAGAGAACAACCCAAGTGAAATAACTCTTCTCAGATTCCGAGGAAATTTCAGATATAGAACAAAAATCCTGCCCTGGGTATTTCATTTAAAAAGCAAATGACAAAGCTATCTTTGGCAGTTCTTCTCACTCTTCATAAGTCTATCCGACAACAAAATGTTTCCAGTTAATTCAGGGTCATATCTTGGTATCTGAATTTTTTTTAATGAAGTTAGAAATACACTATTTATCTTATATTATCAAAAGCTAGTTGCAAATATCCTAGATAAAGAACGTTATATCAATATTGTTGTTGTTCATTCGTGTCTGACTCTTTGTGACCCCAGGGACTCTAGCCCACCAGGCTCCACTGTCCATGGGATTCTCCAGGCAACAATACTGGAGTGGGTTGCCAGTTCCTTCTCCAGGGGATATTCCCGACCCAGGGATCGAACCCGGGGATCTGCATTGCAGGAAGACTCTTTATCTTCTGAGCCACCTGGGAAGCCCCGATATCAATATTACTAGGGTATAATCCTAGGAATCACCTTGTGTATTCTTTGAACAATTTTCTTAGCCTGACTGAAGTACCAATAATAAATGGTAACAACTTAGGAAAGAAACACTGTCCTCTTAAACCATGTAATGGGTAGCAGTGCTATTCAAAGTGAATAGTCACTGAGGTAGTCAATAGTGATTCTATTTTTCATTTCTTTTTTCCATAACATCATCACTACCAAGATCACTTTAAAATACTTCCTTCACTTCTCTTTGCATTCCAGGATGAGTTGAAATAGCCCTTCAAATCCCTCCCTTCATACAAGAACTTTTAGATCAGCAGCTGGAATTTAGTTTAAAAAAAGAGGAATGACAGCCTGTAACACAGGTGACCAGAACCAATGATTAAGAACGCTTATATGATTCTCTTTAAAAGAAGCCATTAAGAGCTTGACAGATAACTATCTACCTGGATAACGTTGATGAGATCCTTAAAGGCACAAGAAGGCTCTCTATGTTGACAGTCCTATGATGCAGTGTTATTAGCCTATGATTACATTATTAACTGTTTACAGTTCATCAAAAGGCTTTCTAGTTAATTTGCTATGAAGTGAAAATAACATGTTCTCTTCCCTACTTCCCAAGTTGCTTCCTGGAGCTTAGGGTCGTCCTTAACCAACAAAGAAAAAAAAATGAGTAAGGTACACATTTTTTTGTGTTAAACAGGATGAAACTATTACATGGTGGTGGAAGGTGCTGTATAGAAACAGTTTTTTCTAACTTAAACCACTCAAAAGTACGTAGGCAATGCCTACATGGTTATGCAAGAGGCATCACAAAAACACACTTCCATATATCACTAGACATAATTTCAGCCAAAAGAAAGGCATCTGGAAGCACTGTCAACTCTTGAGCAACAATATCAAAGTCAGTCTCCACAAACTGCCTGAATGATCTAAGAGGAGGTTATGGAAAACCTACTCGTGAGCCCCTATTTTCCGTAGCTTTCTGGCACAAGCCAATTCATGCTATTTGTCAGCAGTATGGCTTTTGTGAGGCATGGGCTCTTTGAGAACATAAAATAAAAATTCAGAGTTTCTGACAGGCTGAAAATCAGACAAAATTCTGCCTTGGGCAGCTGACCATATAGTGTAAAGCATATTTTATAATAAAAAGCTTAAAATGTAAAAAGTTCTCAGTAAAACGTTTAGTGGTGTGTTGTTTAGGGTACGCTGATTAAACAAAGGGATTTTTTTTTTTTTTTGCAAATCACACAAGAAATCAAGACTATTTCTTTGTAGTTCGGCAAGTGCAACTAACACGATGTTAGGATTTAGGTCAACTTGGAGGGAGATTGCAAATACAAGTTCAAAGTTTCTACTGATTACCTGGATGAGGATCTAATTAGGCAATGGGGTTGAGAAAGTCAGGAATCCAAAATATTGCAGGACTCAACTGACATGCCTATTTGAGCAAGATGAAATTTAACATGGATAATTATGTTAAGGCACTTGGGTCCAACATTGATTTCACATCCAAAAGCATGTGAAACATGTAGTATAGTATTCTGGCCCATATATTGCCTTGGTTCTCTCTTGTCAGTGCTATATCCCCACTGACAATCTAGAGACAACTGCTTTCCCAGTGGGCAGGTAACTGTTCCTTCCTCCGAGCCAGGAATACTAGCCCATCTGTACCCCAAAGTCCTACCTGTCCTAAAAGCACACTCTTCCCAATGAGCCTCTTCTCCGTGTCCCAGTTACAATTCCTTTACTCCCCCCATACTCTCCCTTCTGTATTTGAGTTTCATTTATAGCCCCTTTGAAATAGCTACTCCCCAGAGAATAACCTGGGCCTAGACTGCAGGCACCATGGGCCCCCCAGGTGTTTTTGTCATGGCAATTCAGTGCTGCCTACTGAATTAGCATGCACCAGAATCACCTGGAGGGCTTAATAAAACATGGGGTTCGGGACCCCATCTTATTATAGAGTTCTCAGCAGACCTGAGACGGGAACGGAAATTTGCTTTTTTCTAAGAAACTCCCAGGGGATGGTGATGCTGCTGATCCCCAGATCCCACTGTGAGAACGTCTGGGTCAAATCAACGTCATGAAACAGTAGTTTATCATATAACTTTTATTTAGAATTTAAACTTTACAATGACTATCACATTCTGAGTAATCATGAGACATAAGTAATAAATGTAAAGCAATTATGAGCTTCTCTGTCATTAGGTGCTGGCACTCTGGCATGCAGGGTTGGAAGACTTTATACGTCCAGTTTCCTACTCATAAAACTCCCTTGACAACATTTTTAAGACATGGTTGCACAGCCCCTCCCCACCGCTGCCACGAATGACCTCAGTGCTAGAGATGTCATCATGCTGGAAAATAATCCCAGTTTACTGCCAAGTATATGAGAAAGTCTTCCCTAAGCTAGACTGGTATTCTTCTAAAATTTCTATTTACCCTTTGGTACAGGTCCACAATCTATCTAAAACCCTTGGGACCATATGTTTTATAACTCAATTTTTCTGATTTTAGAAAAGTAAAATGGGACACACACTACATATCATGTATGTCCTCAGTGGGGTCCAGGGCAATGCTCTATAATCAAACATGTTTTTATTTGCGCAGTGAGGCATATGAATATTCACACTCAGTAGAATAAAGATTATAAATAACTTCATATCAATTAACAGTCAGATTTACCAAATTTACCAAAACACTCAATTTGTAGGTATTTTTCAATTCCAAATTTATGAATAAAGGACTGTGGACTTGTATAATTTTGTCCTTTATAATTACACAAGGTAAGTCTACTTCCTTTTCCATATTCCTCAACTACCTGAAGACTGCTATCACACCGCTCCTTCCTACCCACTGTATCTCCTCCTATGCCACCTTTCTTCCAAATTACCAACTGATAAATTAATCCAGTGTAATGAAAGAGGCCTAGGTAACAAGTCACCCACTCATCCAAAGTTCTTTATTTAAGGTTCAAATGTGCAGTAATACAGAGCACCAGAGGAACAGTCAAAAGCAGCCCTCAATCCTAGAAAAGAGAAGACTTGTGAAACTGATGGGGAGACAATGAATCAGTTAATCCAAGACATAAGGATGGAGGATTAAACTTTATGATTCCATAGCCAAAGCAATCTTGAGAAAGAAGAAAGGAACTGGAGGAATCAACCTGCCTGACTTCAGACTATACTACAAAGCTATAGTCATCAAGACAGTGTGGTACTGGCACAAAGACAGAAATATAGATCAATGGAACAAAATAGAAAGCCCAGAGATAAATCCACACCTATGAACATCTTACCTTTGACAAAGGAGGCAAAAATATACAAGAGAAAAGACATAAGAAAAGAATATACAGAGAAAAGACAATCTCTTTAACAAGTGATGCTGGGAAAACTGATCAACCGCCTGTAAAAGAATGAAACAAGAACACTTTCTAACACCATACACAAAAATAAACTCAAAATGGATTAAAGATCTAAATTAAGACCAGAAACTATAAAACTCCTAGAGGAAAATAGAGGCAGAACACTCTGACACAAATCACAGCAAGATCCTCTATGACCCACCTCCCAGAGGAATGGAAATAAAAGCAAAAATTAAAAAATGGGACCTAATTAAACTTAAAAGCTTTTGCACAATGAAGGAAACTATAAGCAAGGTGAAAAGACAGCCTTCAGAATGGAAGAAAATAATAGCAAATGAAATAACTGAAGAATTCATCTTCAAAATATAAACAAGCAGTTCATGCAGCTCAATACCAGGGGAAAAAAAGACCCAATCAAAAAATGGGCCGAAGAACTAAACAGACATTTCTCCAAAGAAGATTTACAGATGGCTAACAAACATGAAAAGATGCTCAGCATCACTCATTCTCAGAGAAATGCAAATCAAAACCACAATGAGGTACCATCTCATGCCAGTCAGAATGGCTGGCATCAAAAAGTCTACAAATAAATGCTGGAGAGGGTGTGGAGAAAAGGGAACCCTCTAACACTGTTGGTGGGAATGCAAACTAGTACAGCCACTATGGAGAACAGTGTGGAGATTCCTTAAAAAACTGGAAATAGAACTGCCATACAACCCATCAATCCCACTGCTGACCAGGAAACACGGAGGAAACCAGAATTGAAAGAGACACGTGTACTCCAATGTTCATCGCAGGACTGTTTATAATAGCCAGGACATGGAAGCAACCAGATGTCCATCAGCAGATGAATGGATAAGAAAGCTGTGGTACATATACACACTGGAGTATTACTCAGCTATTTAAAAAAGAACACATTTGAGGCAGATAAACCTGGAGCCTATTATACAGAGTGAAGTAAGTCAGAAAGAAAAATATCAATACAGTATATTAACGCATATATATGGAATTTAGAAAGATGGTAACAACAACCCTATATGCAAGCTAGCAAAAGAGACACAGATATAAAGAACAGACTTTTGGACTCTGTGGGATAAGGTGACAGTGGGATGATCTGAGAGAACAGCATTGAAACACATATATTACCATATGTGAAACAGATGACCAGCCCAGGTTCAATGCACGAAGCAGGGCACTCAAAGCTGGTGCACTGGGACAACCCAGAGGGATCGGATGAGAAGGGAGGTGTGGGGAGGGTTCAGGATGGGGGACACATGTACACCCGTGGCTGATTCATGTCAATGTATGGCAAAAACCACCACAGTATTGTAAAGTAATTAGCCTCCAATTAAATTAATTAAAAAGAAAAACTTTATGATTCCAATGCACAGGAAAAAAAGAGAACTAATCTTTGCTGACCACTATTATGTGCCAAGCACTGTGTTTGATAGTTGACATACATGATCTCCAGTCTTCACAACTGTTCTATCAAGTGGTATCATCACTTTACATATAAGGAAATTAACATCTTGAGAAGTTAACTGCTCAAGGTCACACAGCAAGCCAAAACTAAAACTAGGATTCTTACCTGATTCCTAAGTCCAAGCAAGATCCTTCCAAAATACCCAAAGGGTACTGATGAATGGCTTGGTATGTCTGTTCTTAGCCCTGTCTCCATACACAATTTTAATCAATGACTTAAAGAAAAAGAAGATGCTTGCCTTTCAAATTCCAATAGGACAAGAAAATAGCAAATGTAAAAAACACTATCACTGAATCCAAAATGACCCCGAACGGCTAGAAATGACTAAGTAACACTGAAAAGAGAGGCTTTAATATGGATTAATATGATGGGTCCCTATACCAACATGTTGGAAGAAGAGAGTAATTTTAGTTGCCCCAAATTAACTTTGAGTCCAGATGTCAAGAAATGACTAAAACCTATGGTTGCATTGCTGTTCACTGTTCAGTTGCTAAGTCATGTCCAGGGACTGCAGCACATCAGGCTTCCCTGTCCTTCACTATCTCCCAGAGTTTGCTCAAACTCACATCCATTGAATGGGTGATGTCACCCAACCATCTCATTCTCTGTCGCCCTCTTCCCCTCCTGCTTTCAATCTTTTCCAGCATCAGGGTTTTTCCAATGAGCTGGCTCTTTGCAACAGGTGGCCAAACTATTGGAGCTTCAGCATTAGTCCTTCCAGTGAATATTTCAGGGTTGATTTCCTTTAGGATTGACTGGTTTGATCTCCCTGCTGCCTAAGGGACTCTTCAAGAGTCTTCCCCAGCATCACAGTTCAAATTCATCAATTCTTCAGTGCTCAGCCTTCTTTATGGGCCAACTCTTATATACGTACATGACTACTGGAAAAACCATAGCTTTCACTATACGGAACTTTGTTGGTAAAGTGATGTCTCTGCTTTTTAATATTGCTGTAAAGGTTTGTCACAGCTTTTCTTCCAAGGAGCAAGTGTCTTTTAATTCCAAGGGTGCAATCACCATCTGCAGTGATTTTGGAGCCCAAGAAAATAAAATCTGTCACTGTTTCCACTTTTCCCCCATCTATTTGCCATGAAGTGATGGGACTAGATGCCACGAACTTAAGTTTTTTGAATGCTGAGTTTCAAGCCAACTTTTTCACTCTCCTCTTTCACCCTCATCAAGAGGCTCTTCAGTTCCTCTTTGCTTTCGGCCATTAGAGTGGTATCATTTGCATATTTGAGGTTGCTGATATTTCTACCAGCGTGATTCCAGCTTTTGATTCATCTGGCCCAGAATTTTGCATAATGTACTATGAATATAAGTTAAATAAACAGGGTGACAACATACAGCCTTGATGTATTCCTTTCCCAGTTCTGAACCAGTCCGTTGTTCCATGCCAGTTCTGTTGCTTCTTGACGGCATTCAGGTTTCTCAGGAGGCAGTTGAGGTGGTCTAGTATTTCTACCTCTTTAAGAATTTTCTACAGTTTGTTGTGATCCACACAGTTAAAAGGCTTTAGCATAGCCAATGACACAGAAGTAGATTATTTTCCTGGAATTCTCTTGCTTTTTCTATGATCCCACAGATGTTGGCAATTTGATCTCTGGTCCTTCTGCCCTTTCTAAATTCAGTTTGTACATCTGGAAGTTCTTGGTTCACGTACTGCTGAAGCCTAGCTTGAAGGATTTTGAGTATTGCTAGCATGTGAAATGAGTACAATTGTACAGTAGTTTGAACATTCTTTGGCATTGCCTTTCTTTGGGATTGTAATGAAAACTTTTCTAATCCTGTGGCTACTGCTGAGTTTTCCAAATTAATGGCTGCATTAATAGAACTCTAATGCCTAGAATGAAGAACCCCACATACCAGCTCTATGCTGCAGTGGTCAGACCCAATCTGAAGCACTGAGGCATTAAAACCTCAAGCCTTTATTGAACCAGAACAAAGCATGTAACAAGGAGGGGGGCCAGAACAGCAATAGTTCTAAAAGCAGAGGCTTAGAGGAACAGAGAATGTTCAGCCTGAAAATGGGGAAAAGAGTGAGAGGAAGGCAAATGACAGTGGTCTCAAATACACACGCAAGAGTGATTTCATTTATCTTCAGTGATGGCCCTAAAAGGTAGGTGCCTCTCCCTGCGGGGGTGAGAGATGGCGGGATAGTGAGAGATGATGGAGTTACTCTTGCAGAGGGCTGGCCTCACCGGGGGAGAGGCATAAAACTCGTCTACCAGCCAGAACGTTAGACCATCCTACCTCTAAGGTGCCCCCATCCCCGGCGTCTGGGTTAAGGCACAGATTAGGGGCCTGAGGCAGCAGCACCCCTGCTTTGTCTGTAAAGAACCTCTAACAGTGGGAATTGGGAGCAAGTAGGTCAGCTGAGTGACACTTCAATGGGCTGCCAGCAGGGGAGAGATTTTTAGGCAAGCAGAGACTTGTAGGCCTCCTCAAGCCCTATAGTGTAGGTAATTATCCACTCTGAATCCTTCAGGGGCTAACCCCACTTGGAGCCTCCCACTCACATCACAGGCTGGCTCCAAAAAAATCTCTTCTTTTTGGCTTCATCACTGCCCTCCACCCCGCTACCCAAATGTACATCAAATGGTATGTGCGATTAAGTACATCCTTTTAAAATTCCTTAGGTTGACTTCCTCCTTACCATTCATAAAGAAAATCAATTACTAAGTTATTAGACTAATAGGCCAACTGAACAAAAACCCATCTCATTTTACCTGAAAGCAGTAGCCACTCATAGGAAGGTGATGATGTGGAGTGAAAAGCAAATCTTTCAAAGGTTAAAATTCAGGTAGGAAAACAGAACAAAACACGGCAGACAAGAAAAAAAGAAACACCTCTGAATTTAAATGCAAAATGATTTCCAGAAGATGGCATTAAAAACTCTAAAATTATAAGGCATAGTTTATCTTTTCTAAGACGCACAGGAAAACACTACGTGCCCAAGCTCTTTGAAGAACTCTTACCTTTTAAATTTCAACGTCATGTGGACTGAGCATTTTCTACAATTTATAAATTATCTTTCTATTATGTCTGCTTCGTCCTTCTACTATATATATCCCCCCAAACTTTCAATACTTCAGTTGCACTGGCTATTCAACCAAATATTCCAAAATCAAAGCATTAATCTCGATAGAAATACGTATGCTAAACTGCCAGTTCAATACTTCTAATGAAATAACGCACATCTCCTTAACTTCCTTTTTTATTTATTTTTTTTAAACTTTAGGTGCCTATGTTGCATAGTAACATTCCAACTCTGGAAAACCCACTCAAATCTGGAAAGCAACACACAGGGTCAAATGCAAAAGTCTGCCTTTTAGAAGTCTTATAACAGCAAAGCTAGAGGCAAGATTTACATGTTTCACAAAACTCGCTTTTTAATTCTTAGCAAGCCTGAAGCAGTCATATAAAATCATTTAGGGTCATGTGCCCTCCAGTAAGATTTGTAGTTTTCTTTCAAAAGCATAAATGTTTGTGATTGTTTACCCTGCTATGCTTGTAAGATTTTGAAAGAATGTTCTAACTCCGAATAGCCAAGAGTAAAACAGGAGATACTGGCCAATAACTTTTGTGAAGTCACTACATAAGTACATAATCACTGAAAATTAAATGAATGCAATTAAGAGCTCTGAGTGTTCCTTTAAAATTCTGAGTTGACTAAAACATCATTTTTTTGTACACCTTTAGTATATACAATTTTAATTTGTCAATTATACCTCAAACAAATTGGAAAAAAAATTGAGAGATTGTTCCTTTCTGCTAAGGATAAACCTATTTACTCACACACTAAGTTTGTTTGACTTGTCAAAATTTCAGAGGTTTTATTTCAAATATTTTAAAACTTATGTTAATTAACATTAATTAAAATACACTTTGGTGCCCTTCTCCTGAATCATTATTCTTCTAACAGCACAGAATTTTGAAGCTAAAAGGAGTCAAATTGTTACATAAGTTAACTTCAATGGTTTTTACGAAAACAACACAAATCACCGAAAATGGAGATTTCCTATTAAAACAGAGTGTCCAAGTAATGTTTTAAATATCATATGGGTATCTTCACACTGCAACTGAGATTTAAAATTCTGGAGTTTGTCTGTGATAAAGCTGCCCTCAAAGACCTGAAAGGAGGAAGGTGAAGCCTCGTGATGATGGCTGGCTTGATGGTGGGAGGCCGCGAGTGCCAGCAGGCAAGGAGCAGGCTGAACGGAGGAAGGACAGATAGTCGTTTCTGTGCTGCCCAGACTCTGCTTGTAGCCGGGAGGATTTACAGTCATCCAGTCACCGGAATCCTATTTGTTTCATCCACCAAATCCCTAAATATTATAAACTTTACATCTTTAACCCATTTTTCACTTGTATCTCAAAATATTTGAATATGGCTCTCCTTTTCACCACTCTAAATGCAAGTGAATGCTATATGCATAGACTCTGTAGAAGAACTTAACACCATCCTATGGAATATATCCAACTAACAAATATAGGATGTGAAAATATAACATTCATGTGGTTAAATTTTTTTCCTTTGAAAGAGATAAGCTATTTCCTTTAGTATACTAAAAAGGCTAGGAAAATGTGAATTACGATTGTTTTCCTCAACTCCAAATTATGAAACCTAAGAGTTAAACAAAATATTAACCATATATTTTCTCCCATGATTATGCAGTTCTTAGGATCATTACAACAAAACCCCTCATTATTGCATCTTCAATAGACATTCAAGCTTAGATGAAACATGCTGGACTCCACACTTCCCTCCATAGCCGGGGGTCTACTCTGGGAGTAGGTCATAAAGAAATTCAAATATCAAAAGTGCATAAATGATAAAAACATCTCAACAATGAGCAGCAAACTGCAAAGAATGTTTTGACTGAGTGAGGAACTCAAGAACCACTAACATAGTACCTAAATGTCACCAATGCTTTGCATCTGCATTACCTTTACAGAGTCCCCACAGCAGTTACTACTATTACTCCCATTATACAGATAAGGAAAAGAAGGGCTAAAACATTTCAAGTAGTTTGCTTAAGGTCACAACCATGATATGGTGGAGCTGGGATTCGAGTGCAGGCAATCTAACTCATCAGCTTGAAACACTGCATTACATGTACATGTATTTGTATGTGTGTGTATACACACACACAGGGGAAGATGCCTGACAATTTACCTAGCATGTACATTTCTACATAAAAGGGGCTTAGGGACAGCAATCTAGTTGGAAGAAGGGATTAGAGGTTCTAGCTTGAAGAATGCTTTTACTTAGCATAGGTGTTTATCTGGGGAGGCTGAGGATATCGCTGGAGATTAGCGGGTACAGTCCACCCCTACACCCTTGCCCCTCCTAATCCCTTGGAGCTGCTACTGCCAGTGTGAGAGTAAAAGCTCTGAGCTCAGTATTTAGGGCTGGGATGTCAGGAATTTAGAGGTTCTCCCAGCTGGGACAGACCCGACTTTGCTAGAGCACAGTACGCATGCGTTGCATGTACATACATCCTGACCCATTTTCCTCCAGTCTTCTTTCCTCGCATGTAAACGTGAAGACACTTACAACAACATCTGCTAAGTAGTCTGGAAGGATGACAAGATGGGATTAAGGATAGGAAATGGAAGAGAGAGACTAGAGTAGAAATGTAAGCCAAATCTAGCCTGAAGGAGAGTCAGAGGACAAAGGCCTAAAAATATAGACTGCAATTCTCGACGATAGCTTAATTATAAGAGACTAAAAAGAAACTTCACTTTTTCCTCTCAGGGCCTACAGCACATACTCGCTAGTCTCAACGTTTATAATAACGTACATTCATTAAATAGTTCAAGAAAATTGTAAGCCTTAGATGTGTGGAAATGGCTCTGCCATTTTTCTGCTCATTAACTCTATACTAGGAAATAAAAGTTGCAACCCGCAGTGTGTGGCTGTTTTCCATTTGAGTTTATTTAATTTTCACAACAGTGAGTCATCTGAACTATGCAAATGAAAGCTATGATGATTGTACTCAAGTGATTACAGTTTATATATAGAACATGTTTCTTTAAATAGCAGGGCATCCAGTTCTATAAAGCCAAACTATCTTTTTCTCTCTTGAGATATAGAGACTTAGTGCCCTGCAAGGGACAGGTCAGGCTCTACGGTGGTTAAGGCGCTGAGCGTGGTGGCTCCCTGGGCAGAAGCTCAGGGGCACTATCACTGAGGAAGTAAAGGGAAGCCAAGGGGAAGGTAAAAAGAGAATCTGAGCTGCCATTTATTAAAGACCTTTAGGGAAGTTAATGAAGGAACTGGTTTCAGAAATGTTTACAGCTATAAAATTGGTGAGCAAATAGGTTCAGTTTTCTATAATACCTAAAAATATAAGCCTTTTAGACTCTAACTTGGGTTCATAAAAATACGTACTGGCTTGTATATCAAAATGCTGGCCAAACGGCTTCAGAAAGATAGTTAAAGTTAATCTCCAAAAATATCTGACATTACCCACAAAAAACAGAGGGAAAACACAGATTTCTTACCTCAAAAAGAATTCATGGGGGCTTTCCAGCTCTCCTTAGTAATTTGGCTTGAAGAAAGAATACACACTGTAGAGATCTGCCTTACTTTTCATGTAAATCTACAGCTTTCAATAAACATTAAAAAAAAAAAAAAAAAAAAACCTTCTCAATTTATATTCAAAATATCAAGGGATTATTGAAACCCCTAATTTGCTGTTGAAGTCTGTGGCAAGTTTTATACCTTGAGTGAAAAGCAGTCTAATTCCTATGTGGTTATATTTAAAGGGGGAGAGGGTGGGAAGCAACCGTATAAAAGCCAATGCTCCAGGCAGCCCTGGAGCAAGCAGACTGGATCCAGTTTGAAAAGAACTGGCAACCCTAAAACTTTTTGATAAGATAAAAATTCATTGATGTTGGCTCACACGAGGCCCACTTCAACTCTGCACTTGTCCTCTGAGTTTCCTTGGCATATCTACTCCTTTCCTCTATCTGCTTTAGCATAACTTTATTTTTCTCTTTTATCTTTTGATAACTGCACCCAGGGACCGGAGGGGATTGATTTTTTGTTTTGACTTATTGTTTGAAGATCTGTAACTCAAAGCAGCTCTCACGCCTCTGATGTCTAAGCTGGAGCAGCATGAAAGGTAAACCCAGGCCTGGGTAGCAAGCTGAGCAGCAGCAATACCGTTTTATAATCAGCCATCTAGGTTTTCGTCTTATTTTTGCCTTTTCCCGCCCTTTAGCTGGGCTAGCTGGCAAAGTGTGAAGTTAGTCCTAAGCTTTTGTTAGGTGACAAGAGCAAGTTAAAATAAAAATAAATGCCTCGACAGCTTTGCATGTCAGGGCTCTGAGATTAAATATACTTCTACTTAAAGCAGAAAGCTATTTCCTACCTAGAAAAAAGGCCCTGTTTTTACTCACAATGAAAGGAAACTTCCAACACATTTCAGAAGCCTGCTTTAGAAAAATAACATGTGAAAACAAGGGAAGACAGAACAACTGACAAAATCATTTTCCCAAAGGGTTTAAATTAAGACGAAAAAAACAAAAGGCTTTTTTTGAGGCAAATTACCAAATTCAAAACAAAAATGTTCCTCAAACTAGAACATGTTTAAAGTCAGGCTCACATATACTAGGTTAGGAACTTAGTTGTGTTTTCAGAGTTTGGTGTCAGCAGTATAAATTCCAAATTAGCAAATGTAATAACCCAAAGTTTACTTTCTCTTTTCCAGCCTAATTCTCAAATTATTAGGATGACTTTTGTCTTAATTCAGCTAATATCACATTCACATGCCAGTATACATTCATATAAATACCCACAAGAGTTTCTGAGGGTCTGTTCCCTGAAGTTGTTCGGCTTGCTAAAATATGGTTACATATGCAAACATTATCTCCCAATTGTAACCTCATTTTCTGCTCTGCTGGACAGCGTGACCAGCATTTGTCATCGTGCCTCCCCCGCCTGCCACATCATTCATATGTCTGTAATTGTCATAGAGATGTGGCATGTCAGCAGGACTCCAGTGTTCTCTGCTCCCTGTCTCCACACAGTCACTCAGGTAACAAACCCGTAATCTCGTCCTGTTTTCATGATGGTTGAATTACACATAATTGTTTCTGCACAGTGATTGATTTCTGCCTGAATAGAGACCTCTGCCTTTTTTCAATGCAAGCGAGTGGCAGCCAAGTCTCTCCATCTAGGAGGAGGCAGCAGCCTTTGAAGAGATCAAAGCCAAGGCCGCAAGCAGTTGTGCGCCCTGGGAATATGGAAAGCCTTTATGCTCTCAACCCCATTTCCAGCACCATGTTGGATTGCAGCTGCATTGCAGTCTGCCAGCATTCTTAATGCTTTTAGTATTGACTCTGACATCACCGAGAGCTGTTTTAAAGTAACAAAAGCCGAAAGATGACTTATTTTCACAACTCTGTAATTGGAACATGCAAAGATGGGGGTGGGGAATCAAGAATGAAGGGGAGGGAAGTACATTTGCTTTTAATTTAAAGCAGCACAAAAGAAAGCCCAGCCCAAAAAAAAAAAAAAAAATTTATATAAGTTTCCACAAATGAAAAACATGTTTTTCATATGGAAAAACCAGCAGGGGCATTTTTATAACTCAGACCACACAAAATGAACTGATGGCTAAATACACACTTCTTCCAGCCTAAAGAGTAAAATGAAAATGATGGGGTAAGTGATTCCAATTGGGAAAGGGACCCTAACGTGCATTGGGTCTAAAGACTTTGCAGACACCTGATGCAAGCAAGGTGAACCTTGCAGCTTAAGAACTGCCTCCTCCCCACTCCCGTTTATATCCAGGAGAGCTAAAATTTGCATCAGTGATAAATTACACGTTCATCTGGGAAACTGTAAATGCGTAATTCTTTACTACTAAGAGAAGAAAAACAGAAAGTCAGAGGAAGTTTTTCAGTTCTGGCTCCAGATACACAAACACACATCAGTCTGCCATGATTACACCTTGACATTTCAATCAAAACCTGAAGCCACCAAACGGCAGAAAAATTCTTAAGGATATAGCAACCAAAACGTATCAACACTAATATTCTAAGCTTTCTTATGCTGGCAAATAAGAGTGAAGGTATTTCTGATTTTTTTTTAAAAATTAAGGCATTTTGGAAACTTATTAAGCACACTGTGGGAATATCCATTACCACATTTAAAATCAACACAGAAAACAAGCAACTCAACCATAAATCATTATACTGTATCTCCAGAGTTACACACAGTGTTATGCATGTCCAGTAATCTCTCCTCATTGGCTACCAAAAAACCCCCTTGTCTTCCAATACTTAAATTTCTGCTTTTGAAAATATCTGCCCCCATTTATATCTATAAAGAAGCTCCAAACGTAATACAGGATGAGACTTTAGGATAGAGAAAATGGAAAAGCAGAACTTTTACAAACCTTACAAAAATGAATTCATCTCCTTTATTAAAGCCCCCTTCTCAAAAAGATTTAATATAGTTTATGTAGCTATTAGTCATGAACCATGAGTTTTTTGCTTTTTCAAGTCTGTGAAGTTCTAAAACACACTGACACTGAAGAAATGATCATCAAATAACTGTGTCCTTTCATTCTGTACAATATCTCTCAGTTCTGAAACACCAAGTAATTGATGAACAAAAGCTGCCTCTGTGTGTTTGACAGGATTTTGAATCAACAGGCATGGCTGTAAGGTCCCCAACTGTAAATCTTCTCTGAAAAAATTGTATCAAACTTTGTTGAACTGGAAAATTCTACCTCAGTTTACTGGGTTACAGTTTTGATGCTTGTTTTATTTGGAGTTTATTTTTTGTTTGGTTTTGTGCTTGGGAAAGGGGTACAAACTAAATCAACTTAGAATTTCAACAACGAAGTTCAGCAAGAAAACACGAATAATGACATTTCAAAATACAGACCTTTTTCTCTTGGAAAAATGCTATCTTTCCTGAATCTTACCATTTTCAGAAATTGCCAGACGTAAGTTCCAGTTATTTTTTCTATGTTGCATTCCTAATAAGCTTATCACATTTTCTAGACCCCAAGGCCCCAGTCTAATTTCCAATTACCAAGAAAAAGCATTTCTTTTATGCTTCTTTATGATTGGCCTTCTCCAGCAAACGATCAAGCCGAATAGCCACTGGAAGCATCCCCCGCTTCTCATTCATACCTGAGGGACAGTCACTGCCGGCTAACTGAACCCAGGCCCTTGCTCACGACCGAGCAGCCTACGTTTCCTAGGCTCTTTCTAGTGAGTCCAATATTCTTCAAGGCTCTCTTCAGAGAAATCTTGAATTTCAGAATTTCAGTCACCTGAACAGGATGTGAGATGAGCTAGCACGATTTGCTCAGCCAGCAGCCTTCAGAGCAACACCTCCGTGGCTAAGCAGACACACACTGAGAGCAAGGAAATCTCAGGAGCCGGGGGCTCACACACTCCTAAGACTGCCCCTCAGCAAAAATTGCCATAATTGAGAGTTGGGGTGGCAACACTATAATAATACACAGGAGACTCGTTATATAGCATAATCTATATGCTGGCCTATTTATTTTTCCCTTCAGGAAGGACTATAATCTCTTGGAGGACCTGGAGGGTTTGCATGCTGCTGACAGAAAAGAAAATACAACTGCCTCAGAGGTGAAGAGTGGGGGAGGCAAGGTGGGTGAGGCCCAGGAGGAAGAGGCACAGCCCACCGTCTGGATCCCTCCAGGTGAGGCATTTAAATCGTTTCATACAAACATTTATTCTTAAAACCTTTCAATAATCAGATTCTATGCTTTTCCTTTGATAAACCATTCCAGTGTTTATTAATCCCTCCCTCTGAAGTAATTCTTCCAACCTAAATTCTTTCAACAGTTTAAGCCCATTTTCTTTGGATATTTCTTCAGTGAAGAACAAAGCTGGTCACAAACTTGTTTTGAAGAAACAGTCTTATACCCAGAGATGCTTTCAAGCGGCCTCCCTGCCTTGTCCAAGTCAAATGACCAGCTTCTTATCGAGCATGTCCTCTGGGGACTAGCAGAGAGATCTACCATTGAGAGCCACATCAATATGTCAAGGTTTGGATGCTGCCCGGTTTCCAATGTGCTCAGGATGACTGAGGACTGTCTCAGACAGCAGAGGGCTTTCTTTTCAAGCAGTTTCATCACTTGCACACACTGTACATTTTTGGTTTAAAATAGCAAACAGCCCAGCACAGACATCTAATCTCTGGGAAGGCAGCAGGATTCCCACAGGGCTGCTGCTAGAGGGCAGGGCCACAGGGACAAGCAGGAGATCCTGCACCGTTGGCACAAAGCACCACCACCAGTGAGGTAACTTAGCAGGGCTACGGCAGAGTCGCACACAGCCTCAGCCCCCAACCCAGGGTGCAGCAAGCCCAGGGGATTCTGAACCATCTGCACGTGACCTACACAGAAAAGAACCTCCCTAACAGGCCAAAAAGAGGAAGACTTTTTTTTTTTTTTTTTTTTCACATGTGTGCAGAATGTGCCTGTCTCATAAAAAAAACCTTCACAGGAAACACAGCAGCCAGCTTGTCAGAAATATCTCATTGGCTCAAACAGGAATATAGCTTCCCTTTACTTTTCCCACCAGTCTAGAACAGTGGGCTACAATGTAGCACAGGAAGAGCACACAGCATCAGCCACTGAGGTGCAGGAAGAAAACACCACAATATCGACACTCACATTTATATTAAAACATTTAAGCTTTACAAAATATTTTTAATATACAGACCATCTCAGAAAAGGCCTGCATTTGCTCTGTATGTCAGATGGGCAAGAGTACCAAGTGCACTGAAGATGCTAATAACAAAAGCACAAGGAGACTCAAGAAAATGGCAAAGCTGACAGTTACCTGACTTCTAGTAACAACTCTTTAAGAGCCTGCCTTAGTGCTAAAATCTATGATGAGATGTAACAAGAAGCTAACCAAAATAACTAGAGATTATTTTATTTGAAAGAAGAATCTGCAGCTTCCATCAATGACTATAAACAGTACCCTAAGTGTATACTCTGAGTTATTAGATAAATGTGTAATTTATGTAGGTAATTCATAAATAATTACAGTGGTCAAATGTTTTAACTGATTGGGAACTGCAATCAAAAATATTCTCTCATAACTGATTTATATATATGTATCTGATTTATATTTATATATATATTATATTTATATATATCTGTAATATCAACTGACTTTACCTTTTCCCCTTCCCCAGACAGACTAACCTAATTCATCTTCTCTCTGTACCGATGCTCATACCTGTGTCAGGGAAAGTATCCAACCTCTGTAAGGTGAGATTCAGCCATGAAGAGCCAAAGGGTAAAAGGAATGAAGTAGTGATAACATGCTACAACATGAATGAACCTTAAAAATACTCTGCTAAATCAAAGGAGCAAGTGACAAAGGACTGCCTATTATGATTCCATTCTTATAAAATGTCCCAAACAGAGAAATCTATTGAGACAAAAAAAACAAGATTAACTGGTTGCTCAGACCTGGGGTGGTGGGGTAAGGGAATAGGGAGATGGGTGTGACAGCTGAAGGGTGTGGGATTACTTTCCGTGGTGATGAGAATGCTCTAAAACTGACTGTGGTGATGGTCACAGACATCTGTGAACATGTTAAAAACCATTAACTGTACCCCTCAAATGGCTGAATTGTACTGCACGTGAATTACATCTCAGTAAAGCTATTTAGAATATATAATCATTGAATAAATGCTAAATACATGAGTAAATTCCTCCTTCCCAATTAAAAAAAAAAAAAAGGTAGAGGATAAAACCCTCCCAGACATGTTCTCCCTGCGTCAAAGTGCTATGTGGCTTAATCCTTGTCCACAGGGCTAAACTGTGACTTTAAAATGACAAGATGCTTGCTTGTGAAGTGCAGTGTCTGGGTGATAACTGTGGGCAAGGAATTCTAGGAATATACTGGGCTGTGAAAAAAGGAAAAGGAGAAAGAGGTATGAGTTGGTTCTCTGAAGGCAGACCTTTAACAATCAGCAACTCAACTGCATGGAACCATCCAAACTAGATGCCCATATCTCATTTGTATGGTTAGTCTGCACTGCGGGTGCCCCCAGAACTTACTAATGGACAACAGGATGCCTTCCCAGAGCCAGGCAAAAGCAGTCCTGGGTCAGTTCTCCCCAATTCTCATACCATCAGACCTTACTGTACTCCTAGAGCAGAAAAACTCCTTTGCCAAAGCACTAATGTCAGTTCTGATGGTTTCAATATTGATAAAGCAATGCAAGAGAGAGATGCAAATATGATGGAGCTCAGGGGTCTGGCACCCAGAAGCCCAGGGGCTTTCAGACAAAGAAAGCACATGGATGTGACTGTGCCTCGCTCAGTCCATGCCATCCCCACTTGTTACCACTTCTAGACAAGAAAACCAAGAGTCCAAAGTGTTAGGAGCTCCTTCAAAGACCAATAGCCAGTAAATGCCTTGCCTAACTTCTTGTCAATACTACTCCCACCCAGTTCCCATGAAATTAGCAACAGAACTTAAAGAAAAAACTAAAAGCCTTTTAAAATTTATTTTTCCACAAGTAGCCAACTATTTTCAAATTTCTCATTGCATACACATTACTGAATTTATTGGTTATCTGAATAGTTTCTGAATAAACATTACATACACACCTCTCATGTCCCTGAATTATGAACCAGTTTCTCAGTTGTAGGCTAAATGTCACATTTTTCTTGCTCTTTCCATCTTGGGAGCAAACATTTCCTTTTGAAAGTTTTAATCTCTAATTTCCCCAATTAGATACATGAGACTGCCTCAAAAATCTAGTTAATAAGAACTTACATTATTACATGTGGTTTTAGTTTAGAATTATTTAATAAATAGTATGGAAGACATGAAAACAAACATGCCCAGGCCTTTAATTCACAGATCTATCCTGATACCTATTCCTAGCAGGTAGTGATTCCCTGCCATGGATTTTGACCAAATATTTCCTATCTGTGATAACTAACATCATTTTCAAGGCAATAGTTTCCTGCTGTGTTTCCAACTATTAGGAAAATCTTCAAACTGTAAGTAAAGAAATGGAAACAGAGAGGTAAAAGTAATTTGCCCACTGGACAGCGCCAAGTAGCTGATCCTGGATTTGGATTCAGGCATTCAAGATCCAGGGCATGTGTTCTCAGCCCTACGTGATATAGGCAAATGTAAACTTGTCTACCTTCCTGAGATCCTGTTTCCCTAATTCTAATTGTGGTTAAGTCCAAAAATAACTCTTTAAAATGTGGTTAGAGAGTAAGCAGAGTCAATGTAAAGGTTCCTGGTGATGGTGCTAATGAAAGAGACACAGTACCAAGAACTGCACAGAGGAGATCTGACTCCTAGCCTTTCTTCTTACCGTCAGTTAACTTGGCAGCCATGTTGATAAACTTGCCAATTTAAAATGCTTTATGATGGATGTCCTAACTTATTTTACATTAAATATAAACAAAATGCTCTATAAATTATTGATTTCTTAAGTAAGTCTTAGACTACTTACTATGCATAACCTTTTAATTTAAAAAAGTGTTTATTAAAGCAACTTTCCTGGCCCAACCCAAACAGAACTATCTCCATAACCACTTTAAAACAAGTAAATCAAATACTCTCTATCATATTTCAGATGATCCGCAAGTCAAGAAAGGCTGGCACATACAAAAACTACTGTCTTCAGAAACTGCTGTCATATACTAACAATAGGGCTCAGCACAATGACTTTCAAAATAAGTACCTTCAGTGAATATTTATGAGATGAATGAGAAATCATTCCTCAAATAAACATTCTTTGGTGTTTGTCTTCATCCTACCAGGAAACTCGTTTAACCCTAGACTTGAGGGCTAATTCAGAGACTGCTACAACAGGTAACTTCTTCTGATAGTGAAAGGAAATAACATGTTTTCTCTGGTTACTGTACCATCCTACAAGAGTCAAAAGAGGGTCTTTCTTCTGAAATAAATTACATGAAATGAGCCAAGCTAGTGCTGGAAAGCATTTTCTTGTTATCAAAATGGTTAATATGCTTTATATATAAACACGTGTTATTTGCTTAGTTACGTCTGACTTTTTTGCGACCCACCGGCCTATAGCCCACCAGACTTCTCTGTCCATGGGATTTTTCAGACAAGAATAATGGAGTGGTCACCATTTCCTTCTCCAGGGGAACTTCTTGACCCAGGGATCTGAACCCATGTCTCCTCTGTCTCCTGCACTGCAGGCAGATTCTTTACCTGCTGAGCCATATATATATTTATATATAAAAAGCTTGCATAAATCAAGAAAGATATGATCCAGTGATTCAGATAAACATAAATACGCAAAAACACATTTATCTGAAGTCTATTTAAATAGACTTATTTCTATAATCTATTTAATTCTGTATAACTTATAAAAATAGATTATAAATATGTATTTTTAACAAGGTTTCATTTTAGCATTGTTTAAAATAAGAAAGACAAAAAGCACCCATAATTGAGGATAAAATCAATAAACTAAAATACTCATATACCTGGGTAGTATCCAGCCATGGCAACAGATGATGATATAGATCTTTACTTATTCATATGGGAAGATGAGCAACAACATATTTTTGATGAAAAATTTTAACAGTAACCTTATGAGCCGTCTTATTAAAAAAAACTTGTATTATACGTAGAGTTGGAGAAAGAAAATTTTAAGGAAAACATAAATGAAACCATTATATAAGTGACAGAAGGCACTTGCATTTTTTTCTGTTCTTTAATGAATTTTCCCCTAACTTTAAAAATATATATATTACCTTAAAACAACAACAGAGACATTTTCTTTTGAGAGAAAGAAGATTGTTTCTAATAATTATCTTCTTACCAAAAAAGCTTTCTTTTTTTTTTTTTAAGGAAACCCACTGTTATAACTTCTCAGAAATGATCACAATTCCAGTTAATTCTAAGCTAATTTCTCTTACTTAACCTAATATCGTGATACCACAAAAATCACTACAAACAGCTCCTAGAAACAAAGCACCTACCACATTTTAATTGCTTATTGTGCAAAGAAGACTCTTTGGCAGCAGATTTTTGCCTATAAAACTCAGTTCTTATGGAATAAGGTGGCAACATCATTTACCAAGGAGATTCCAAAAATGACAAAAACCTCTGGCCACACTGCTATTTGATTAATCTATTGAGTCCTTAAGATATGTGGACACTGGGACCCTAGAATTAAGCAATAGGAATTCCCATAAAAATTAAGCATTTATCAAAATGTGGCTGATACACCCAAGAAACAAATATTTCCTGGGACTTTTCAAGAACACATTGAGCAATTACATGATTATGTGTTGAATAAACCAGAAGACAATTTTCAAGTATTCTGAGAACTTATTTAAGCCACCACTAGAGCCAAACCACTTACATTGTTTAATAAAGCACAAATATAACAGACGCTTTTAATCTTCAATATAATTTATTGACACTAACTCAGGATTATTCTTTAGAGGGAGGAACTAGTTTATAAAATGGGTCCCAGCTTCTAAATCAGGGCTATGTGGCTTTGAATCCAAGTTCTACCACTTACTAAACTCTGAGACTATAGTGAACAATGAAACCTGTGTGTGTCACTATCTTGAATGAAAAGACGGGAAAACTGGTAGTGTTCCTTCCACAGTGATATAGTGAGTATTTAATAAGAAAAATGCAAGTAAAGTGAATTCATTAGATATTATACAGTAGTATATTAATACTATTCCTCCCTCACCTGTGGTCAGTATGCACTTCTATTTTTTATCACACAGAGGCTTCTACACAAGGTTCAGGCAGCATTAGAGGGAAGTGAAGTGATACTTGTGAGGCATTGCTGACTTAGATAAATTATAGACCAAAATGATGTCCATAATGTAAAATGCTGGGTTGCAGATATGGGTTAATTTTTTGTTTTCTTAACATAGAAAACATAAAATAGTCCTTAAGTCAAACTCATGTACGTCTGTCCTAAAACTTGCTCCTCTTTCTAAATTTATTGTTTCCACTAACACTGCCCCTCCATCATCAGGCTAGAACTTTCTCCATCTGTTTTGTATCTCCTCCAGTTTCTCCTCCCTTCACTGCATTTAACTTGTTGCCTTAAACTCTAGCACTTTTTACTAGCACCATAGTTATTACTACCAAAAGTAATGTTAAAGACATTTATAATTTCATACATTTTTTATGTTCACAAACCCTCTACAGGTTAAAGCGCTGCAATATGCAGCAAATCTGGAAAAATCATCGTGGGCACAGGACTGGAAAAGGTCAGTTTTCATTCCAATCCCAAAGAAGGGAAATGCCAAAGAACGCTCAAACTACTGCACAATTGCACTCATTTCACATGCTAGCAAGGTAATGCTCAAAATCCTCCAAGCTAGGCTTCAACAGTACATGAATCAAGAACTTCCAGATGTTCAAGCTGGATTTAGAAAAGGCAGAGGAACCAGAGATCAAATTGCCAACATCCACTGGATAATAGAAAAAGCTAGAGAATTCCAGAAAAACATCTACTTCTGCTTCATTGACTACTCTAAAGCCTTTGACTGTGTAGATCACAACAAACTGTGGAAAATTCTTAAAGATATGGGAATACCAGACTACCTTACCTGCCTCCTGAGAAACCTGTATGCAGATCAAGAAACAACAGTTAGAACCTGACATGGAACAATGGACATCAAAATTGGGAAAGGAGTAATCAAGGCTGTATATTGCCACCCTGCTTATTTAACTTCTATGCAGAGTACATCATGAGAAATGCTGGACTGGATGAAGCACAAGCGGGAATCAAGATTACCGGGAGAAATATCAATAACCTCATATATGCAGATGACACCAGCCTTATGGTAGAAAGCAAAGAGGAATTAAAGAGTCTCTTGATGAAGGTGAAAGAGGAGATGAAAAAGCTGGCTTAAAACTCAACATTCAGAAAACTAAGATCATGGCATCCAGCCCCATAACTTCATGGCAAATAGATAGGGAAATAATGGAAACAGTAAGAGACTTTGTTTTCCTGGGCTCCAAAATCACTGCAGATGGTGACTGCCACCATGGAATTAAAAGATGCTTACTCCTTGAAAAAAAAGCAATGACAAACCTAGACAGCACATTAAAAAGCAGAGACATTATTCTGCCTACAAAGGTCCGTATAGTGAAAGCTATAGTTTTTCCAGTAGTCATGTAGAATGTGAGAGCTGGACAATAAAAAGGGCTGAGTGCCAAAGAATTGATGCCTTCAAACTGTGGTGCTGGAGAAGACTGTTGAAGAGTCCCTTGGACAGCAAGGAGATCAAACCAGTCAATCCTAAAGGAAATCAACCCTGAATATTCATCAGAAGGACTGATGCTGAAGTTCCAATACTTTGGCCACCCGATGGAAGAGTCGACTCATGGGGAAAATCTGATGCTGGGAAAGCTAGAAGGTAGGAGGAGAAGGGGATGACAGAGGATGAGATGGTTGGATGGCATCACTGACCCAATGTACATGAGTTTGAACAAGCTCTGGGAGATGGTGAAGGATAGGAAAGCCTGGCATGCTACAGTCCACAGGGTCACAAAGAATTGGACACAACTAAGCTACTGAACCACAAATACGTTAAAAATCTTTAACATCTTCCTGATGAGAAATACATGGATTCAACAATCATTTAGCATCTTCTGAGTGCCAGTGACGGCAGTGATAGCTGAAGTTGCAGAAAACACCCTGCTGCTGCTGCTGCTAAGTCGCTTCAGTCGTGTCCGACTCTGTGCGACCCCATAGACGAAGTCCACCAGGCCCCTCCATCTCTGGGATTCTCCAGGCAAGGACACTGGAGTGGGTTGCCATTTCCTTCTCCAAAGCACCCTGCAGTGAGGGTCAAAGTCTGATCCAAGCATGGTACCACTACTTACTAGCTGTGTGATCCTGCCAAATTACCTACTTTATCTCACCGAGCATTTTTTGGTCTAGTTTTACAGCAGTCCTTTAACCACCTGTATGATCCCTATGCCTCAATCTCCTCATCTGTAAAATAGGGCTATTCAGGATATCACAGGGTTCCTGTGAAGACTAAATCATCTAATATACATTAAGTGCTCAGAACAGGTCCTGGCACTTACTCAAGACTCAAAACTAACAGCTAATGTCTAGTCCATGGACTATATACTTCATGTTCAGATCATTTCTAAGCTCAATTTCAGGTTTGTGATTCTGTATTAGTCTGTATTTTGTTAAAGGCTCTCCATTTAAATATAGATTGATATCTGCTGTTACTGCTCTACATTAATACATTTTAACAAGTTTTGCTCTATATATTCCACAAATATCTGCAGAGTAACTTGCTCTAATGCCAAGTAGTATAACTGGTTGTGAGCACAGAGATGAGTAAGAGAAGCTCCCTATCTAAAGGAACTAACAGTGAGTGAGACAGACAGACACAGAGACAACAACGATTGTAAGCAGTGATAACAGGTTTGAAGAAGGTTCTGTGGGAGCCAGGAGAGAGCAGAGTCTCTTACCTGGTGGTGAAGTCAGGAGGAGCGTCCTGGAGGAGATACTGTGTAGCCCAGATCTTCAGGGATGAACAAGACTATGCCGGCAGGAAGAAAAAACAGGGCATTCCAGGGAGAGCAAGCTATAACAACCCAAAGACAGGAATTTGGGAAAGCAATAGGATGCGGGTGTGGAAATGTAGCTTAACTGTAAGCTGCAGGGTAAGGAGGCAAGGCTCGAAAGGCAGATGAGCTCAGACTGCAGAAAGCTTTGAAAAGAACGCTAAAGAACGTGGGTCCGTGGAGGAAGGATACAACCCCCCTGAGGTCTCCACGAACAGTGCCAGCGGTCTCCGTGAGGGACAGGGCTGAGTGGTAGTGAGTGAGCTTTGGGGCCATAGCGCCTGACTGCTGCCTAGGTATAAGACCTTGCATGAATCACTGAGGATATCTGAACCTCAGTTAAATTACTGAAAGTCTACCTGGTCATTATTTTTCTAAACCTTACTTTAGGTAAGAATCACTGAAGTACCTGGGTTAAAGTGTACACGAATGATCCGTCTGCAGCCTCTGGTTCAGGACATTTGCAGAGGGGCCTACAGATTTGCTTTTTTAATAAGAACACTAGTAAACTCAGATGCAGTTGTTCTGCCTTCCATAAACACTATTACTAATGCAGAGTACCCTATATTGTACTTTTGTCAGGATCAGTAGAAGAAGTGGCAGCCTATGTTACAGGTTAAGAAACCAAGGTTCAGAGAGTAAGCAGCAGACACCGAGATCTAGATCTTCTGGTCACGGGTCAGGAGCAGACACCGAGATCTCAATTTTTCTGACTCTAGCAGCAGTGCTCTGCTGCAGCTCCCATCGTGCATATGCACGTATGTCACCACTACTGGCCGTGGCCATCGGTCTGATCCGTGATCGTGACTCAGGGGACAACCACGCTCTCATTGTCCCCTCCTTCTGAAGCTTGGCACATCCAGTAGTAACTTCTGCTCCTCGGCAGCAGCTGTAGCCTCCGTCTCTCCCGCACCGTCATTCACTTTCCCCATGGAGAGCGACTCATATCTGGTGATTTGGAGGAAGAACCGAGCAAGGACAGACTGACCCTTTGTTCTCTCTTGGGGCCAGCTTACCCCAACACGAGTTTGCTCTTGTCCCCAGCTCCACTGGAGGTAAACTCCCTGCCCCTGTTGGGGACGTCTGTGACTTACTGGTGTTCCACGTGGGGAGGTCAAAGGAAGTCCAAACTTGTGTCATGCTTCAGGCCACTTTCTCCAGCCTGATTAATAATGAAGCTCATATTCTGCTCCCCATCTGTCCAGCTCCTTGTCTCCTGCTGGACTGATTCTTGACTGGAAGAGGGCCTCAAAACATCAACCATAACCAAATGTGAATGTAATCTAATAATACTTTTAAATACTGACTTCAAAATTTTTTAGGGTTAAATCACATTGTTGGGTTACCCCCATCCCTCGCTTAAAAAGGTGTATTGCCTTTGACTCTACAATTCCACTTCTAGTAATTCATTTCAAAGAAACAGAATGTGTGCTAAGATATACTTAGAAAATATGCATTCCATCACATCTTGCTTTAGAGGTAAAAAAAAGTGATACTATATCTAAATGTTTTACCAACAAAGGACAGACTAAATAAATTAGGCAATATATTAGCCATCATTAAAAATGTTGTTACAGAAGAGTAAAAAAGATATCCACTGTATACGGGTGGGAAAACAGGAAAAAAATGGTATATTATGCTCCCATGGCCATGAGTATATAACATATATATTTATGTATGTTTACATGTATTTCTAAACGTGCACAGGAAGAGGTCTAAAAGGTTGCATGGTGAGCTTTGATGACCATCTCTGACAGCAGGATCCTAGGAATTTCATATTTTTTATTCCTTTTGGTCATCTGAGTTTTCTAGTGTACTGCTTTTTTAAATGAAAGTATTTTCTTTTTATTTTCATAAAAAATAGCTAAGCATTACTGAAAAGAAACTGCCAACAAAATCGTCAAAGTAATAATTTGGGGTTTTATATTTTAATCAACATATGATTCATTTAATCAGTGTTTTATGTTCCAGAAGGCAGTAATGGTTGGTTATTTTAAATGACAATTAACAAGTCTTCAGACCTTAAAAAGGGAAGAGCCATGATTCCATTGCTTACTAAAACCAAAGCAGGTTCCTACTGCCCCTGAGGATAGGCTGTTATCTTTAGCATGGAGATTACTACACCCAGCCAGTTTTCATTTGTATAAATTGCCTAGCTCAGTACCTGACACATGGTAATAGTTTAAAAAAAAAAAAAAAAAGTTAATTGTTCTCCCTTTCCAAAGAATTTGAGTTTTAATTTTAAACTTTTTACTTATACCAAAAAATTGAGTAAAAACCAATTCAAGCAACATCTTGGAGACTTGATTCTTTTCCTAACCCTGTCAGCTACTTAGCTGGTTAGCCCAGTTATAGTAAACAGTAAACATTTTTTACTTTGGTAAAAATTTTTACTTTGGTACTGCTGGTTTTCAGACTTAAAAAAAAAAAAATCCAAGTTTTGGAGTCTAAGACAAAGTTTGACACACTGGAGATAAGATCACAATACGTTTTTTCCGGGGTCCAAGTCATATGAACTAGAGTGCCAAGATGCTGTGTGTTCATAATTATTACAAGGTAGAATATATACTGTTTAAAATTGGAGAACGCTAACTCTACATTGATATATATATTTAACATTCATTGACTTTTACTGAGAGAAAAAGAAAAGTCTTGAAAGGGTGGAAGCTGGAATTTTCCAATGAGACTAGAAAAGCACTGATTTCTCCTTGCTGCCCGGCCAGCCTATCCCCTTGGACCTGATTTTTTTAGGTGCCAGGAAAGCAAGAAAGACTTAAGTCAGAAGAAAATTCCAAGGGGAAAGAAAAATAACTCGCCTGTCGTCCTCTACATTCACAAGAGGTTCTTAAATCTCTTCTCTATAGATTGTTTGCAGTGGGGAGAAGAAACCCAGCTCTCAAAGGATGAAGGAAAAAAAGTCTCCTAAATAAAAATCAATTATTACCCCAATCCAAGGACTTAAGAGTCATCTGGAAATTTCATACCAAATATCAGAAGGATATAAGAATTTTAACAAATCTTTAATTTAGAAATCTGTTCCCTCATGCATCTCATTCCCTTAGTAGAAGAAATGGTGCTCTCCTAACAACTAGGAGAGAAAAAAAGAGCCCAAGAGAAGAAAGCTGCCTCCCCAAAACTTTTATTTACACAGATATTTTCTTAAGGTTATTGTAAGGCCTTTACCCAGTCATCCAGATTCCAGATCAGCACAGTGACACGGTAAGAAACAACAATTTCTCCCCTTTCTCAGGAGCTTCCTAAATACAGTCAAGCACCTTCTGTGGCAGGATTCCACCAGGCTGGGATGAGACTTGTGCTTTGCTTCCTTAGCTAGAAAACAGAGTGCTTTCGCAGGGTCTGTGCCATCTGAATTGCACGTCAATCACATAAGGTAAGCAAGCCAGACATTAATATGCCTCAAGATCAACAGGGAAACAAAGGCTGACGGAGGCCCAAGGCTCTTGATGGAGAGTCATGGAGAGTGATGGACATGGGACTACACCCCAAATCTACTGACATCTTGCCCAGGACTTTCCTCCTCCACAGGCTCAGCCTTCACAAGAGACTGCCTACCTCCACCTAATAAAGACTCAAAAATTTTGCTCTCCATATTGCCAAAGGATATAATCAATTTACAACACATACTGGTCTAGAAAACTCAGCACTGATGCTACTACACGTATTTAGAAAATACACGCAGAATTTTTTAGTGTCTCAAAGTACGTCACGTGTTATTGAAAAAAGAAATATCCTTTCTATCTGGGAAAGAATAAAAATGAATTGAGAAGCATTAACCATATGATACTGCAACATAATTGAAGATAGTTTTCTTTTTATTATGACTTCATTTCTGTCTCAAGTACCCTTCTGAAAAAAAGCATTTCCATCATCTCTTCTTGTTCAATTAGGTTTCCAGGACCTAAGTAAAGATAAGTACTTCTCAGGATCAGTCCTCAAATGAGGACCCAGTCCCATTCTTTTTCACTCTAGCAGGGAGCTCTCCAGCTGACTGTTTTCAGCTATTACTTGGAAACTTGACATTCTGCAAGCAATGACTCTGACTTCTTCATTAAAGACATGGTCTAAATGTGTTTTTTTTTTTTCACTGATGCAACAAATCAAAAAAAGTAATATAATAAAACACTAAGGATTATTTAGTAGACACCTTCAGATTTTCATATAGGATTTGGTTGAATAAAGACAGATCCTTTGGACATATCCGAAAACCATACATGAAAATTTTCTAGTACATTATTCAGCAAATCTACTGAAGTGTCTATTCTGTGCTTTCCTAACACATAACTATCTCAAAGTTCATCAGTAATCTCTGATTAACTGATCAATTATCATTTGCAGTTGGATAGGCTTTATTGCAAAAATGTTCAGAATTTTTTTTTTTTAAAAAAAGGACTTACAAAAATACCTTTGTATGTCAGCTTTTAACAGTTTTGTTAACTATTTCATACAGAATCTGACAATAATAAAAGAAAATTAAAACTACGCTAGAGCCACTCCTCTTTTTAAATTATAGCACCTTCTTTTACAGCAAAGTCGACAGTTCCTACAGGAACTTCACAAGGTCACAATGTTTAAAAAGTGATCATCAATCTAAAATATATTTTAAAAATTATTTAAATAAAGTCCAATGGCTGGTACCATACATATAGCTAAAATTTCATAAGAATTGAGGCCTAAATGAAGTGTCTGAGAGTGTATCTTTGGTTATAAAGCTGAGAGTTTAAAAAAAAAATTGAGTAAGGACCTGCTGGGACAGTACAAAGCATTACCAAGTCTCTCAAATGCTACAATATTAGCTTTCTACATACTGGATCAGTGTGGCATGATCACTGAAGTGATAACTTTAAGATACAAGTTTGAAATGACTATCTTCTTTAAAAAAACATTCAGTTCCACAACAGCAGCACCTACATAATGCTGAGTTCTACTTTTGCCTTAGAATCAAATATATGTGCTTTTCTGTTGGCCCAAGGACAGTGCTGGCATATTTTCTCTTTAAATTTCAAGTTTATCTTGAAATCAAAGGGAAACCAGTTTTATAAAATCCTATCTATAATATGTAAATGAGGAGCAAGGGGAGTTAGAGACGAATGGAATGATCCCATTGCTTAAAAAAATGTCAGTCACATACACCAAAAACAGTTCTGCCTAAATAACTAACAGGATTAGTTAAAAACAAGACTCAAAAGTTGTAAAAAATTTCTCAGTTGGTATTATGAAAAATACATGTGAGGTAACAAGTTGAAGTCCAGATAGAGCCATTTATGAGGTCCTTACTCTGTCCTGTTAGAATTACAGAAGTCTGTCTGCAAGAAAGAAATGGATCAAAATAATGGGATTGATGAGACCAAGTTGAGGACCTGCATGTGGGCAGGGGGAGGGGAACTTCAAAGAGCAAGATTTTCTGCAAGTTGGCTTAATAGTCTTGTTTTAGTGAAACTAGGTTGTTCTCATGCCTTTATGAATGAACAAGAAATTTCAAGGGTCATTTCGAAAAAACCTATCTGACTAACGATCACACTTCTGCCGCACCAGTCATGCAAGGCAACATCAGCTCCTGAAAGGTCACGTCAGCACGGCACCTGGGACACTTGAATTAGCATGCCAGTCAGTCATAAGATACCTGAATTATCTGAAGGGGGAATGGCAATCACTTCCAATTATTCTGACTGTGATCCTTTCCCTACTCTGTAGCAGTACAATTAAGATGAATCAAACAGAAGAGTTTGGGGCTCTGAGGAGCTTTCCCACATATTCTCTTGAGATCACATTCAAATCTGAGATAGAATACACTTTCTAAAACTTAACTTCTCCTGAACTTAAGAGGAAAATTCCATGTACTTAGCTTCAAAAAGTAGACAACTTATAGGAGAAAATTTTAAATCATTAATCAGTAAGTCACATGAGGTAGCTCCTCAAGGAAAGTGAAAAGACACTTAAAAATTCTGCTGAAAATAAGAGCCAGAGTCTCTCTGAACTGTTAATAAGTCATTGTCTTCCTATCGATGACTATTTCTGTGATTGTTTTCAAAGCTATGCAGTAGTGTGAGAGACAGATGGGTAAGCGTTGCCTTAGTGATCAGACATGTTCACTTAGTTCCTTAATTCCAGATGTGAACGATGACAAAAATCTAATTTTAACTGTAAGCAAACACAAACATGGGCGGAGGCTGGTGGGGGCAGGTTAAGACAAAGTTCTAAGAGGAATAATTCTGCTCATTAGACGTCAAAATGTTGACCCCCTCCAGGTAAAAACCATACCACAGAAGTGAACTGCTCAAAATAATTATAAAAGAACCCTGAAGCATTTTAAGAGCAAAAATAAGAAAAACGAATCTACTAAAAATAAGAAAAGATGATGAAATTCAAACACAGACATCTTCCTTTCCCACCTGAAAATCCATCCTGAGAAAGATCACAAAGAAGCCAGCGATGCAGTCAGCAACACTGTCCTGACCAGGTGTCGCTGCGGTTGGTGTGAGCTGAGCACCGACGCTTGCTGTTGCTTCCTGCACCGAGTCTGCTACTGTTCCTTCCCTGAGCAGCTGAAGAGAACCCAGTCGTTTCTCTTCAGAGGTGTTAAACATTTGGGTTGCTTGAGGGACAAATGGAAGTTTGACACCTAAGACGAATAACCACAGTGCATGAAGCCAATGGGAACTTTCACTATGTAAAGGCAGCCAAGCTCACTGTCTCACAGCTTTCAGGCACACAAGGGCCAGGACCCAGCACAGGAGGCAACCAACTATGTAGTCCTTTTTAAGACATCGCCATTGGCCTCCAAGGATTTTCATAAATGAGACTCAGAGAAAGAAGGTCTTGGGAGTATGCTTTTAATAAACTCTCCAGAGCCCCTGCTCTGAAATATTTAAGAAGCTGCTACATCTTCTCACACTCAGTGAAAATGACCATCCCAAGCCAAGGTTTACTGTGCTTTAAGAACTCACACTGACACCAAACATGTTATTATTATAGGTGCTTTCTTGCTAGGCCTGCCTCATTTATCTGAAC
Organism: Bos indicus x Bos taurus; assembly: GCF_003369695.1. Taxonomy (NCBI): domain Eukaryota; kingdom Metazoa; phylum Chordata; class Mammalia; order Artiodactyla; family Bovidae; genus Bos; species Bos indicus x Bos taurus. The sequence goes on along the minus strand of NC_040081.1, from coordinate 17,291,583 downwards.
AAGAATTCCTATTTAAAATTCTATGAGACACCCATTCACAAGATTTCTAGTACAGACACACCTCTAAGAATTCCAGTTCTGGAAGGATGTAATTAGCCAATTAAAATTTTCCTTCAGATGGGGGGAAAAAAAAAGCTTGAATGGCAATAGTGGTTCTTCTGTGCAGGTAACTCTATATATTTAGGTCATGAGTAAGGGCTGTGTGAGCAAATATATGTCAGTGTTTGTCTTAAAAAGAGCAAATGCATATAGAATTGTTAAAATGAGCTACCAGCAGAAACACTCCTGTGCATGCCAGTTGGCCTTGGCTGGTATTCTCTGGATTATCTAAGGTTACAAGCAAACAGAAGATTCTGTGTGGGGAAGGGGCAGTTGGGTTTTCCCTCACCACCCCCCCTCCATGTTTTTCTAATCCTAACACCTGAGGGCAGCAGATACAGTAAACAAGGGGTTGTTTGTAATGCAAATCCAAGCAGCAGGGCTGACTAGGGACAGCTCCCACCCCAAGTCCAAACACAAATGGTCACCCTGCTCCTGACACCCTGGATGCAAACCTATCACTGTGGATGTCCGCTAGGCAAACACTCAGTCCTGCTAAGAACAGAGTTAAAGAGCAAGAGGCAGAAGTGTGGTTGGGGTGAAGGGGAGGGGTTGCCTTCCGGTTAAAGTGCTTTGGGACTTAGCATTAAAAACAGCTGTTACCCATTAAAAACCAAAGACTGCGACCCACTTCGGCTGGACCCTAAAAGAGAAAAATTGAACATAGTCTTGTGGTTAAAACTGCAAAGCTTCTGGAATTGGGCGAACTGCAGAATACTGGCAAGAAAAGGTGCCTAAAATAAATGTGTTCTAAAATGGAACAGAATAAAAGCAAAGCAGCAGATAGGAGGGTAAGGTAACTGTTTCCTAACCACACCCCTTTCCTCCACTCTACCCCCACCAACATTTATTCTGGCCACAAATCTTTCCTAAACAATGAATGACTGTTCAATTCACTGACCTCAAAATTTTAATATATACACTAACAATAAATACTTTCCATTCTATCAATTTAAAATGATTAGTATACTGAGGGGCTAGGGGAAAAGGCTGGTTTAAAGAGGAAGAGCAGCTTAATTTTCAATATTGTTGGGAATAACAATATAAATAACAATAGATTTTTATTATATTGACTTTTAAAAAATTATTGCCTTGAAAGAAGAACTGGCTGAACTGAAGAACAAATTTCACAAATACTTATTAAGCATACTTATTACTTACTATTATAAGTATTACTTAATACTTATTAACTGTGTTCACAGCCTAAAAGTGTAAGATTATTTTAGTGGCTATTTTCTATTGTTACCAAGTCAGAGACTATAGTTTGATTTGTTGGAAAGATTATTTGTTATTCTAAAAAGGCTTCAGCAGAAATCTTCAGTTATTTCTTATCTAAAATATAGTCTCCTTCCCCCACCCCTTCAAAACATCAACAAGAAAAAAATAGCCCAACTTTAAATTATCTGATATGTATGCATATTTAATTCAACAGAAACAAAGTCTCCTACAAATTTTAAAACTCATAAGCATTTATCTGGGTGGTCGCTAAATGTTAAAAACTGTTTGCTTTTATTAGTTCATTCACTTTTTAGGTAAGAGATTCATATGTACCGCACACACATTTCTATCATTAAATATTTGAAAAGCCTTTTAAAATGTGAAATCACTACTTCCTATAACAACCATCATAAGATTTCCTAGATCTCCATTTTAGCTTCTATGTGAAAATTGGAAAAATCTTATTCCCTACTTAAGAGGTCAAATATCTTTTTGAAATTCATGGGAAAAAATAACTTTTAAATCACAGTGCCCCGCAAAAAGTGGTTATATTTCCTAGATCGATCTCTTCAACAGCTGAGGGCCACAGATAATCAAGATAAGCACAAATACTCTTTATTTGTTCATGACTGATTAGGAAATATTTCTCTTTTCTACTTTGGAGTATCTCATGGTTCCCAGATTCTGTCCACTGAGATATCAACGACAGTACTTGCCCCAGATGTCTTCCACTGATTTTTTTTTTCTTTTCACTTGGTGAAAGCACTGGGCTAATAAGGCAAAGATACAGGTTCCATTTTATGATCCTAGATTTGACTCGCAGGAAGGCCAGTTAGACTGAAACATGATCCCCAAGACCCAAACATACATGTTTTTCATTGGGCTTTGGGTGGCACAGGGAGAGTGAGGCCAGAAAGAAGGTAAACATATTGATGGATCAGTAAAAATCCACCACTACCTCCAAAGAGATGAACCTCAGGGAGGACTCCATTTCACACTCAGGTACCACACAAGTTACCCTTTGGATGTTTTCTTACTGTATAAATTGAGGTTTCCATGTTAACCGTAATGTATAAGGCAGTTTTAATGCCTCCACATTTTCAGAACTTAAAAGTTAACTGAGCCACCACTTAAAAGAAAAATTTTTTTTCATTAAGAGTTATTTTCAAGCGATACTTCTTAGCAACTGACAATAAAGTAAAAATAGCTCATTGCTCCCCCACACCTAAACTGATTTTAAAGAAACATTAGCTAACACAACAAAATGAGACACTGTTTTAAAAGCTGAAGTAACATTCCCAATGTTCAGTTCCAAGTGAGCCAAAGGAATTCTGATTCTACATAGCTTACCAGCAGTGAAAGCCATAGACCACTTAGTTAATTGAAAGATTAAATCAATTTCTCTCTCTCATCAGAGTAGAAAGCATAATACTCATAAAATCATGAGTTTGTTGATTTAAATTCACTTGATATCATGATAACTCATGATCTGTTTTTTTATTCATCTTAACCAATAAACCAAAAGCTAATATCCGAAGGTCAAAATATCAAAAAGTAGCACCATTTTAAGGCAGCCATTCCTTATAACATGTCTTATTTAGCAACAACTGGTCATATATAATGAAAGCATTTCCAGTAAGTTTAAAAAAACAAACATTTTGCCAAAAATACAAATTAATTTGCACTTCTGAAAATAATTTGCAACATCAGCATGTTACTCACTGTTCTTGGGATGGGTGGAGAAAGAGATCCATTTGACATGTATGGGTCATTATTCATATTTGGCATCATTATGTATCCAGAATAACTCGAGTAAGAGGGTCCCTTATTGTAGAGACCTCCATCTGGATGCTTTCCTAAGAGAAGGCAAAGAACAATCAATGATGCTTTGACTTCCTTTTATATCACTGTATTTTTCATTGAAAAGTTAATAGTTCTACTATAAATTAGACTTTACATGAGATTGTTTACAAAATATTATAACTGGGTTATTATGCTCTATTTTATATTGACAGTATTTACTCTCTTAAATGGCTTAGCAGTGAACCAGATGTTTTAAAAACATGTGGTTCAATTTACTTCCAGTACTGACTGGTGTTTTTACAAAAATAAGTGTTATCCATCTAACTTAATTTGCTCTAATACTAACAAACTGGACTAAGAAATACAGACACATGAAAAAAGGCCTACAAAGCTATAATATAAATACACTAGGCTATTCAGCTATACACACACATATATATTTATACACCTAAAGTTACACTCCACTTTATAGGCAAACAAAAAATTCTACCTGTACTTCTGGATTTCTGGAAATTTTCTAGATTTTACTGACGGAGCAAGTTGTGTCTAGCATATGGGAAACTACCCAAATTTATGAAGGATTAACTCCAGGAGACTTAATTTTATGTGCTACATTTATATCACACTGCCAAAGAAAAGTGCGTTTGCGTGTGTGTGTTCAGTGTATACATTTCTTCCCTTTTATCTGTGTATCTACTTTGAGGCTCAGAAGGAAGCTTGATATTATAGTTCTCTTCCTTTCTTCCCCTGGCTGACATGTATGTGCGAACCCTTCATTCTGGTCAGGCCAATTGTAAGTAATTAAAGGAGAACAGAAATGCAGGCTGTTCAACAAGGGAACCCTCGAGATCACAGATTCTTTTAAAGTCACAGGGAGTTCTCCTTAAGTCTCAAAAAAAAAACACGCAGGATTTTTACAGTTTTGAGCAAGAATCAGAAATGGGGAGAAAATCCATCATGTTTCATAGGCATAGTTCTTAATTTTAAGATTAAAGTGTTATATTTTTACATATTAGATTCTTCTTTAGTGAGCTGTATTTAGTCTGTGCATATAGTGCCTGGCTTCTCACTAAAACAAGAAACTGCAAACAAATGAAGACCCACTTGAAACTATTCCTGTTGGAAAATAAATCGGTGTAGACTGTCACTGTTTGTAAAAATGCATGAAAAAAAAATACTAAAGATGTATGACAATTAGAATATTAGGGAAAATGAGGAAAAGAGAAATACTCATTATAGACATTTCTCTTCCATAAAGAATCTGGAAGCCAAAGGAAATTCAAAAGCCCTTAACTCATTCAGTTTTATAATTATGGAAATATGTATTAGAGGTAAGCAATAAGTTTTCTGGATTTTCTTTACCATTTTGGTCAAACAATGGGCACAATCTTATTACATATGCTTCGAGTTTTTTGGATGCAAATAAAAATAGCAAATGTACCAATATTCACAAATTGTACATGTTAAATAATAAAGTTGGGAGAAGTAGAATTAGCATCTTACCATCATCAGGATGTTCTCTGGCCTTGTCATGGTAGGACTCCTGAGAGGTTTGTGCTTGTCTGGCCACCTACCAGCACAAATCCCCACCCCCAAAAGAAAGAAAATTGCTTTAGAGTTTGTGACAATGATGATATAAGTGCATATCCACTGGTAACTCAAAAAAGGGGGATTAGATGCAACTCAATCTACCTGTTTTATTAATCTAAGAGGACAGGCTAGGACTGAGTCCTGGGAAATCTTTTCAATGTGTTCCTGAGAACTACCTCTACGGTACTAGAAACTACAAATGACAATAACAACTGAAATGAACCTGTCAACAATCCACATGCTGTTCTGACCACTGTTTACTAAAATACATCAAGACTACGTGGATACCTAATATGATAGGAATTTCAGTTATGGGGGTTGATCATTTTGATAGTTTCTTCAACCACTATTTACTTCAGTCAGAGATGATTAAAAGCAGGCTGAAATATCATTTTGCAACCAAAAATGACATTTTAAATAAAAACAAGCCCATGACTCACAAGTGGGGGTCTTAGGCCATTGTCCCAAACCAATTACAGCAGGAGCTCCCCTATTCCTAAGCTACCATGGCTGTCAGTGCGAGCTTACAAGAGAAAAGTGAACTATTCTGTGGTTAAAGGGAGGAAAACTTGAGAGTCGAGCTACAGACATCTAAAAGGTAGCCCAGCTAATATCGGTTCTGGTAACCACCATCCACCCAGATTCAACCACGTGCAAATCGGTGGTATTACCCCTTCAGCATCTTCCTTGGGTCTGCCCCATGCCCACTTATCACCAGCAAAGATTAACAGAGCCCTAATACCTGAGTTCTGGGGCTTCAAACACAGCTCCCTTCTCCCCAGGCAAAAACATGTAGAAAATGTGAAGTGGGTGGCAAATTTATTTATAGAAAAAGGAAGGGCAAGGGAAAAGGGTAGAAATTTGAAAAGGCTATTCTACAAATACGAGTTTGGCCTCAAGTGTTTCGGAGGCTATTTGGTTCCTTGGACATGTGTCCTCCCAGTGACCTCCTCTCCCCGCCCAATACACAGTCACAAATCTTTTAAGTGGAATTAGGTATGCTCTGGGCAACCCCAGTTTCCCCCCTAAGTTGGCATGTTGAGATGAAAGATTCAGGGGAGAGACAACACCCCAATGTTTTCCTTAGGACCCAGGCCCTGGGCCTTCCAAAACGCGTTACTCACCCCTGCCATTGGGATAAAGAAGGTAATTCTGAGGTGCCCTTAAACTTGCTGTTTAAAACACAAAATGTCTCCGCCCCCAAAACCACAGGCTTTCTTTTTGGGGGCAGAAGGATGCCATTTAAGGAAAAAGAATATACCCTCCAGATTTCTTTGGAGGCAAAAAGCGTTGGTGAAACCATTTGAGTGTCAGGACTTTTCTACCGGATTTCCTCCAAAGCGTCTCCAGTTGTTGAACAACGGTGGCCAGTGGAGTGTCGGGTATCAGGGTCCATCCGCCTCCCCCACCTCTGAAGCTCTCCGCGAGGCCTGAAATAGCCCTTCCGCGAGGTCCCGCTCGCGGCTTGCTCTCGCCAGCACCCACGTGTCTCTATTTACTCTACTCGGGTTACCAACGCTATCGCCCGCAGCGGGCCAAGAGATCAGATAAGCGCTTTCCACCCTCCCCTGAGTGGGTGCCCTGGCTTCCGCTGCCTCTCTCTGACTCGCCCTTCTTCTGCATAGATTTAAGGCCTGATTCGGGCCCAAACATAAGCGTGCTTTTTTTCCCCTTTAAGTGGCGATGGATGGGGAAAACCAGCCGGTAGTGAGAGAGCCCTCCTGGGGTGGCTCAGCTCGGCGCGCCCACGGCTCCGGCAGCAGGCGCGGCGGCGGAGAGGACCCGGCTCCGCACCGCCCCCGCCGCGCGCCCCCTCCGCGGGCCGGCCCAGCGCTAGCCCCGCTCGGCGGCGGTTGGGTCCGCCACCCCTTCCTCTCTCCCTGCGGCTCTGCTCGTCTGTACCTAAGCCTTTGGTGGTGTACGCACTTTTGCAGAGACATCTACCGAGAGATAGCGGGTGCACTTTGTTTTCCGTCCTACGGGAGAACTTCTCAGGACCGCTGTTCAGACATCCTCGCCTTAATGCACTGCACCCTCTGAACCCCACCAAAAAGGCCGAAGGCGAAACGTCAGTGGGTTAAGCGCAGGTTCTCCTGGCCGCAAACCAACGGTTTAGTCACCGAACGCCAAAACTGATACACTTGGACGCTTCCCTGCACTCCCCTCCACCCCACACACAGGAAGAACGCAGACCAGAAGCCCAGCCACCCCCCATCCCGCTCCCAGCAGACCTACCGGGGACCCGGGCTGCCCGGCGCCTTCCCTCCCTTCCTCCCTCGGCTCTTCCCCGGGACCCGGCAGGCCTCTCAGGGATGGGGCAGCGGCCGGCTCACCTCGTGTCCGTTGCTCGCCGGGATGATTTCGGATTCGTTGACCAAGGAAGACTTGATGTCGGCTAAGTCACCTTCCTCTTCAGGGTGACTGATCTCGGCGAAGATCTTCTCCTTCTGAGGATCGCCCTCGTCCTTGAAGGGGATCATCTCGTCCGTGGCGCAGAGTTCCGGGTCCCCCCCACCGCCGCCGCCTGCCCCGGAGAGTTGGGGCATCCCGACCACTGTGTAATCTCCGCTCCGCGGGGGGAGCACCCCAGGCAACAGCAGAAAAGAGAAGGGATCAATGAAAAGGGGGAGAGGAAAAGGAGAATTGGAAGGATGCGTCAGGGAGTAGAGAGGGCGGAAGCCGGGCTGGAGAGCGCTGGGCTGGCAGCCGGCGGCCGGAGCTGCTGCAGCGGCACCCGAGCCCCGGTGGCCGCCCGCGCCTTCCCACTCGGCGGAGACCGACGCCGGCGCCCGTCCCCGAGGCCGAACAACACAGGGCGGCGAGGACCGCCGCGGCCGGCGCCTCTGGGGGCGTCTGTGCCGCGCGCTAGGCTAGGCTGTCAGGGCGGCCGCCCCACGGCCCCGGCGTCTCCGGGGTCTGCGCGCGGAGGACGCCGGTTCTGGAGGAGATTTCGACTCTCCAAAGTGCAGGGGAGGGTCTGTCGGCGCGACTCTTCGCAGATCTCTCCACCTTAGCTTCCCTGGATGACGGTCCAGGAGTTTGTTTCCCGAGAGAAGGAGCGAGCTGGGCAAAACGGCCCCGTTTACCCCAGTAGAGACGGTGTAAGGAGAATCAGAAGATAATGAAATGTCCACTTCCTGGAGGACTAAAAAAAAAAAAAGCCACCCGGGTTGGAGATGTCCGTTTCAAAGCTTCTTATTTCCTTCCCTTTCGCTTCGGTTTTCCTTCTCCAGGCGCATTCAATCTGCCGGAGGAGAAGGTGGGGGGCGGAGGAGGAGGGGAAGAGAAAGAGTAGAAGTTTGCCAAGAATAAACTTTGTGCCGGCGAGCGCAGGGAGTCGGCAGTGGAGGGCACTACTGGGTCTCTGGGCGTCACAGCAGGGACCTCGGACCCAAAAGATTCTGCCGGGAGCTGGAGCCGGCACACACACACTCACACACATACAACCCGACTCCTCTTTGTTCCCGGCTCGAGTTTCTTCAGTCTGGCTCGCTCGCTCTTTTGCTCGCCGCTCTCCACGCCTCCGCCGGGCCGCTTGTCAAAGAGCTGTACCCCTCCGGTTCCCCCGGCCAGGGGGTGGGAGACGCCTGGAGCCTGGCCGCGTGCGGAGCTGCGGATGCGTCCCAGCTCCTCCGCCGCCGCAGAGCGCACAGCCTGGTCCCTCCTCCGCGCCCTGCCCCGCAGGTGAGCGGCTGCGCCTCCCCGCCGCCTCTCCTCCTCCCGCGCCTCGCCGGCGCTGAAAAGCTGCCCACTTGCGTCGCTTCTCCTCCCCTTCCCCTCCCCCGCCTCCAGCTTTCCTTGGCTGCCCGCTGGGGTGGGGGTGGTGGGGGGGGAGAAAGGCGGGGGGGGAGGGGGACGGCGAGAAGGAGGTGGTGATTGAGGACTTTTTTATTTTTCTTTTCCCAGAGCCTGTAGGACGAGTCCTAGGTTTGGGGGGGGGGGGGGGGAGTGTGTGTGTGTGTGTGTGTGTGTGTGTGTGTGTACGCGCGCGCCTAGGGGGAAGATTCAGGCAACTTGGCTAGGGATGGAAGGACCCGGCGTTTCTTGTAACCCACGAAAGGCACGCTTTGCCCGCGTGAAATTGACAAGAAACTCTGCCCCAGCGGTTTAACTTCATCATCTAAGTGTCTCTTCTCTTGTTCCCTTCCCACCCACCCTCCTCTTTCCTCCGCCAGTCTCTCCCCCACCTCTTTTCCGCCTCTCCCTCTCCCTCCCTTGCTCTGGCAGTGGGAAGAAGATGAAAGAGAAGCCGCCGCAGCTGTGATCGACACCACAGTGATAGATGCTCTGACAGAGGGGATGAGGCGGGAATCGGGGACACAGAGAAGGGAAAGGGGAAACATAACACATTGCTCAACTAATGAGAGAACGGAAGCAAGAAGAACAAGAAAGAGTTGTGGCTTTCCTAAATACATGTAAAAGGACAAGGGAACACATGCTAACAAAAATAAAACCTCCAGACTTAACGAGAAAAATAGGAGGAAGAAAAAACCGAAGACTGAATCGTAATTATCGCTTTTTAAGCAAGATCTTTTTCATTACATCCTCACCATAGGATGCTCACACACAGTTACACTAGGTCGCTCGTGTATTTTCGAAGATACATGCCACAATGTGTGGGAACCTCATAAAGAACGAAAAAAACCACCCAAGTTGGGGGGGGGGGAGAGGCAAAAGGACCCAGGAGAGTGAAGCCGGTAGAAGGAGGGAGGACAGGGCAGTCTCTGGCACCTCAGACTTCGGGCTCAAAGAGACCCTTGAAGATGCAAATCCAAATTCAACCTCAAAAATTTCCCAGCCTCCACTGTCTCTTTGATGCATTTTGTACAAGGACAGGACTTTTAAGGAGATGCTTTGTGAAAGTTACAGTATAAACGAAGCTGAAGTTTGAAAACACATCACATTTTGTTCCTTGGCTCTCAAACTCCCTCAGTTAAAAATCCAGGCAAAATTATTATACCCAATACAGTAGCCATCTGTAAAACCTCAGAACAGTAAACAAGAGACAGGAAGAAATGTGTCTCCATCTCCCTTAAATTGAAAATGGGGAAAACATTACAGAATCAGACTTTAGCTCTGTTATATAGGAATAGGCATGTAAAGATCCCTCTTCTTTTGTGTAAGGGAGAAATTGCATGCTGCTAGACATCGTATAAGTAAAGATGTTAACAATGCTCTAAACGAGCACTCAAAATATCGCTTATTGGTAATTACTTGAGATGGGAATCCACTAGGAAACAATTTTTAAAACTATCATTTAAAGCATTCAGTTGGTCTCATAGAGCATGGCCAGTAGTCACAGGGAAAATTTCTGTCTCAGGTTCTGTTCAGTTCAGTCGCTCAGTCGTGTCCCGCTCCTTGTGTCTCAGGTTAGGGTAACATTAAAGGGCTGGTGATGGGAGCCAGAGAGAGTAAAGCATTAAATCCTCTGCAAATAGGTGAGAATGCTATGCCTTAAAGAATATTTTCTACAATGTGTAAGGCACTACTAAAAAGATGGGGGGAAACCCAATTTTACTTTTTGGTTGGTAACATGCAACTTCACTAGGCACCGGTGAGTGTGATGTCTCAGAGATGTGAACATGTAGCTATGTCAGACATTTATTCCCTCTGTTTTGGAGAAGGAAATGGCAACTCACTCCAGTATTCTTGCCTGGGAAATCCCATGGACAGAGGAGCCTGGAAGGCTACAGTCAATGGGGTCTCAGAGTCAGACACGACTTAGTGACTGAGCACACATACCCTCTGTTCTAAAAGAAATATGGGAAAACAAAGTAAAAAGTCCTCCCATAAATGCGCCAATTCGACGGACAGGAAAAGAACTGGAAAATGCAGTTTCACCAAAACAGCCAGAGTAGAGATTCCTTTTCATCAGACTGTCAAGGGGTGGGGGTGGGGGGATTTTCTGGAAGCCAAAGAGATTAAATGACGGCTCCTACATCTGCCCCCCTCCCCGTTAAAGTGTCGCAACTAATTCGAATCCCATTTACTCCTTCATGTTAATCATCTGGACTCCCTGAGTCATTTGGAGCTCAGCTCCAGGTGTCCTGGAGATTAAGAGCTCGAGAAGATGGGAATTGGGGGAACAATAACTAGTGGGAACTGTTTGCTATAAGGGCTGAGGGTAGGTGGCTGCGTTTTGCATTTTGCGGCAAACCTCACCTTTGGAAACACTGTTTCTAACGAAATCACCCAGCGTCTTACTCTATTTGCGTGACTGTTTTCCCTCCCCGTGGCGTGCGGGGTGTTTCGTTCACTGATTGTCCTTAGCATTGTTGCAAGTCTTCTGACAAGGTGCATTTAAAAGGGGCTTTTCTAGAAAGCATTCATTCAAGTTTGTTTTTTTTTTTTTAAAGCTTTGTCTGGGAGGGAGATGGACATTTCCACGCGAAGTCTGTCTCTTCAGGGAGAAAAGCTGGGAGACACTGGACGGGCGAGGCAACCCCGGGGAAGGCGTTCCTTCCCTCCTTTACAGGTTCAGTGAAGTTCCTGGCAAAGGTATTTGTGTCGCGGAGAGGTCTCTTCTAATTCGTGTGGGGCTGCTAGTAACATACACAGCCGCCTTTTGGGGCGCAAGGTCCGGGACCTGGTGGGTGTTGCGAGCGAGAGACACCGCCGCCCCCTTCTCTCGGATGTAGAGGCAGGTTGTTCGTGTGAACTCGAGCGAACGACTGAAGGTTAGCTGTTGCAGGTTCACTCCTTCAGGATGTGGGTTTCAGGGGGCGTTTTGATGTGATTTAATTCCGACCGTGAAACAATTGCTAAGGACTGGATTGCTGTTGGTTTTTCCCCTTTTGGTGGCTTTGGTTGGTTGGGGTTTACATTGGGAGCGAACTGTGACTTGTTTTATAGCAACACTTCCTTCTAAGCCGGGCGCCGACGCCCGCGCTGCGCGTGGGGGGCGAAGCGCCCACCCTGCGCCGGAACAGGGAGAGAGGGGGGCTGCAAAGACGGTTCTCGAAGTCGGCAGGGTGCATACAGCCCAGCCCCCCGCGGGTGCGGACAGGGGGACTAGACTGACCCCCACCCACACCAGAGACCCCTCCTACCTGTGGGGGGAAGGGGTCGCTGCCAAGTCAAGTCAGCTGCAGACACGCCAATGAGTACTTAATTACAGGGAAGAGAGAAAAGCGCGGTGCCCTTCAGAGCCCTCTCCGCCTCCTCAGCCCTAAGTCCCCGCCCGGGCTCCGGGTCTCCCCCTTTGTGTGGCCTGGACTCTCTCCCAGCGACAACTTTGGTGGGATCCCAGAGGAAGGAGGTGGCCGGAGGAGGGGGTACGGAAAAGGATGCTGGAAGAGAGAGACGCGAGCGTGAAGGACTAGAAAAACGAATAATGTGATTCCAGGGATGGAACACCAACACCCCTCCATTTCCCACGCCGGCGTCACCAGGGGACTAAAACTGTGGGCATCTTCAGTTTAACGGACTTTTCGGAAAGCTGGGGCGGGAAATGGCAGTTTGTGTCCCAGGGGTTCTTCCGCCTCTTCTCGCCTCCTCCGAATGCAAACTCAGCCCCTCAGCCTCCCCCCACCCTCCGGGGTAACCGAGAACTCTGGGGACCGTGAAAACGTCCTTCCCCAATCCGGCCGCCTGCGGACGCCCGGCTCCCGCGGGGCGGACGCTCTTGGGCGCCCGCAGCCTAACGCAGCCCCGCGGCGTCGGCTGCAGGAGCCCGCGCGCCCCTGGAGTCCTCCGTTGGCGTCTCCTGGGATCGTGCGGGCCGGGTCCTCCCACTGCCCGCGAGGAAGGGCCGCATCCCACCCCACGACCTGTGGGCTCGGCCGGCCGACCCTCTGCCCACGCGCAGCGAGAAGAGGCAAGTCGGGGTGTTCGCGGACTAGGACAAGGGGAGCCCGCGATAGGCTCAGAGAAGCTGCGGAGGCCCGGGAAGAGGCCGGCCACGCGCCCTCGCGGCTCGGCTTCGCGTCCGGACCCCCCGACAACCCCCCGCGGGGACCCGGCCTCCGGCGCAAAGGAGTCGGCATGAAAGTCTGGAAGGGGATCCCCAGGAAGGGATGGCACGGGTGTGGGAGCTGGAATACAACTGGGCCGCCAGGACGGCTCGCCTCCTGGGCTGGACGTGAAAGTCTTTTCCCTCCTTTCTGAAAACTTTTCTCAGGCGTCTTTCACTTGGTGTGAGGACCTGTCTCGGCCCGCCCTCCGGCCCCTCCCTCAGCCGCCGGGTCCCCAGTCCACCCGCCCTCGGGCCGGGGACGCGCGCGGAACCGCCGCGCAGAAAGGCCGCCCGCGCGCCCGAGCCGCGCCTTATATCCGCGGAGGGCGGCGCCTGCGCCGGGCCGGCGCGGCGGCGCGGCCTTTGAAGTCCTGGCGGCTGCCGCTTTCATCCTTTCTTTTTTCCCTTGCCGGCCCCTTTGTGTGACTAAATTTGGAAAGAATATGGATCCGAGCCAGTCTTTCCACGTGTGCTCCCAGCTCCCAGCTGAGAAGGCCAAGGGTTCTCTTCCGGGTAAGGAGACAGGGAGAAAGATCAAAGAGTTTGGGGAGCTGGATCTGAAATGTGAATTGAAAATAAAAATCAAGCCTGGACACATTCCAGTTTCTAAAGCAAAAGCAACCCTCAGCAGAGGCCGTCTGGCTAGGACTCTTCTGCCTCTGCTTGCTATACTCTTTCTTTGCCGCAACCATTTTTGAGCACATGGAGTAAAATAAAGAAGACATAGGGAAACACTTAGTTTCTCCAGATTTTGTTTTGCAGTAATTTTATTAGGGAAAATATCTTGTTCATAATTGCCGTTATGTGAAGTCGAATTTCTTCAGCCATAAATATTATCTTATTTCAGTCTGCTTAGCGCTTTCTTCTGCGGCCACATTTGGGGAGAGAACGTTGACACACACGTGTGCACATGTTGCTTGTGCACAGTGCTGCTTTTTCTACGCACCGTTCAGTGTGCCGTGTAGTCTGGAAAACCAGTGTTAAGACTTATTTTACCAAAGCACTTACTATCAAAACTGGTGTCTATGATTTGATGTCCTCTTATTGATCGACTTTGGAAGTCTTTTCTGACACGCTGACTAGCCAGAAAGTTTCTGTCTTTATAGTAAAAACAACAACAAAGAAAAACCCTCTAACGTCTCTTATTGAATGCACTTCTTGAGCAATATTCTGTTTTTCAGAACAAACCAACATAAAGAGACAGCTTTGCAATAGTGTGCTGCGAAGCGTCGGAAATCCTGGGTTGGAGGTGGGTACGCCACTTCCCCTCATGCTGTGGTGACCTCAGGCAAGCCATTTAACCTCGTCCAGGCTCAGTTTCCTTTCTGCAAAATATGTATAATCATAGCCTATATGACAAGATTGTTGTAATGGTTCAGTGAGGTAATGCATATGAAAGTATATGCAAATGTCAGGTATGAAGCAAAGATGACTTTTAAGCAGTTCTCTAAGTGTCAAACAAAAAACTTTAAGCACCTTTACCACAGGACCAAATGGGGATGGTTTCACACTTAGACATCTCTTGCTGTGACCCTGGCCACATCTTCAACAGTTGTGTTGTAAAGGCATCAGAATCACCTTAGTGTTTGTCATCCTAGGAGTGAATATGGTGGGAGAACGAACATTACGGGAAGAGAGGGAATGTGCTTTAACTCTTTCTCATGTTTACGATGGACTCTTAATGAACTGATAAATGGATGAAGAAAAATGGCACTGGTACAGACTTTTTTGGCTGCGCCTATGACATGCAAGTTTCCCCAGCCAGTGATCTGTGCCCTCTCCAATGGAAGTGAGGGGTCCTAACCTCTGGACCACCAGGGGATTCCCTAGATGATTTTTTTTGTGAGGCATTTGACACAGCTGACAATGCCTTTGTAAACAGCTTTGGTAATGTGATGGCCTATGAAAGGAGCTTCCCTGGTAGCTCAGACAGTAAAGAGTCTGCCTGCAGTGCGGGAGACCCGGGTTCAATCCCTGAAACGGGAAGATCTCCTGGAGAAGGAAATGGCAACCCACTCCAGTATCCTTGCCTGGAAAATCCCACGGACGGAGGAGCCTGGCAGGCTACAGAGTTGGATACAACTGAGCAACTTCACTCACTTATGAAAGGAGCAACATGTGTATGGATAATATACTCAAAACAACAGAAGTAAGGACACAAGGAGAGTGACTAGAATGGTATATAAGAGGTGTTCTTGGGACACCAAAAACTGTTTAAATTGAATGTGATTACATGTCTTAGATTGAGGCATCTCAAGTTTACAAGGCAATAAAGTTTATGGCGGGGGCTGGGTGTGAAGTGACAGATGTGCCACATGTGTAGTAGGCTTTTAGCTGAGTGTGGTTCATGCGTGATCCTAACCCAGGGTAGCCCCGCCGATGGAGTCATTTCCTGAGCTCCACCTCCCAGTATACATTTTTCACTGCGACCTGTATACAAAGTGATGAAAGCAGGAGTAAGGGGTGGTTTCCAGTGTCCTGGTCTCCTTTTACTCTGGCCCAAGGCTGCTCAGGTATAGCACCCTTTTGAGATGTTCCAACTCTTTTGACTGTCTCTTCTAGCAGCACCATGCAAATTTCACAAACAGTATTGAAGGGACTCTACCGCAATGTGGGAGTGGGGGAGCACTTAGGAGGGGGAACCTTCAAATTTTAATGTACTCTTTCCCCAAAGTCCCAGATGAGACAGAAATACTGAGCCAGTGCACTTCAGTCCTTCCTTTCACTCTTCTTTATGGATGCAGCCATTTTTAAAATTTATTTTTGGCTGAAAGAGGAACATGGGGCCAAGGCATTGAGGGTTCTGTCTTATTTTGAGGGGATCAGTAGAGAGGCCCTGAAAATACTCAGGGAAAACCTCTGGAAGAAAGTAATTTCTCTGAAGGTGGCAGGGGGGGCATGACTAAAGGATTTTTCCTATTTTTATAAATCTGTTTCCTCAGTGAATATGGTAATAAGGGTGTTTTTTGAATCGTGGTAAACGTACCTCTTAAAATGGACAGCCTCTGTAGTCTGCTCAGGCTTCCTGGGCTATAGAAGCAGGGCTCTGGGCTCTGTCAGCATTGGGCCAGCGCCTAATCCCTGGTTTGAGGCTAGAAGCCAAAGCCACAACCTTCTTGCCTAAAGGCAAGAGCAGTACCAACAGAGCCATATGGAGATTAATGCAGAACAAGGTCATTAGTCTCATTGTTTATCCAGTTACTCGTAGCACAGATTTGTGTAAATTTCAACTACAGTGGTTGCAGCCTGCCTTTGATGTGTGTAATCTGTACATTTTAGTGCTCCAGGAAAGTGCCTGACTGACAGGAACTACATCCAGTACCCAGAAAACACATCTACACAGGCATAGTGAAGCGTGGAGCTGAACAATTTTCCAATGAGTTCCATCAAAGTAAATAAACCAACCTGGAGGGTCAGGATTGAGCCTCCTTTTTATCATGACATGACTTTTGGGGTTCCTTGTGATTGATTTTTTTGTCTTCATTTGAAACTGGGTACCTATTTTAAACCTTCATCTACCACTCAGAAGAGGAAGGACTTGGCCTACCTAACATTTAACCTTGAGGATGCTTTCTTTTATTTGAACTTCTTCTGTCCATAAAAACAAACTTAGTGAGTGGAGTTATTCAGACTCATTTATACATTTATCCAAGATACAGCTTCTGGTTCTTTCCTTAAGTCTGTCTTGTGTGTGCTGTTATCCTTAAACTCAGAATTAGCAATTATGAGAGTAGTTCAGAAGGTAGACAGAGCCAGTGCAAATAGTTTAGGCTTCAAAATTGTCATCTGGCTCAACAAAACACTTTTCTTTGGCAAAAATGAAACTAATTTGCTTGATCTGAATCTGACTTAAAGGTCCTGCAATCTCATTCTGCCAATTACAGATCTCAAGTCCACTTCCCTTAGGTTAAATTGGCAGAAAGCAAAGGACAGAGATAAATTACTATTCTATGAAGTTTGATAGTGATTTTTGACTGCCAAAAGATAACTTTACAGACTCTTAAATATGCTTTGAGGCTTAAATTGTCCAGATATTTGACCTTTGCTGTTTAAATTCTCTGGATAATTTTTAGATTATTCTACTTTGTAATGCAGGAACAGCAAATCTCCAGTGGCTGAGTCAGACAAACTTCGTAAGGCCTCTCTCGCCCTTCTGCAGTAACCTCCTAACATGCCCCAAAACAGCGCGCATCACAGTGCAGGCAGAGCCATTTCCTAGTTGTGGTGGCTTCCAACTCGCTCCAGTGTGTCAAGTGCGCGCTCTCTCACACACACACACACACACACACCCCTTGGTTATTTACCTGTTGTTGCCCTGGCCCAGAAGCTCCTGGCCAGGTTGATATTCGCAGGACTCCCTTTTCCACTTCATGTTTCTGCTCAGATGACAACTTCTTAGACCTTGTCATCTGAAAAATAGTCCAATCCCATCTCACCCCAAGTCTGGGCACTCCATCTTTTACAGGTTTCATCTTTCCTCACTCTCACTGCCTGATATATTTTTTATTCTTATTTATTACCTTTCTTTCCCACTAGAATGTAAATTCTATGAGAGTAGGGACTTTGTTTTGTTATATCTCCACTGCCTCTAACAGCCCTTGGTGCACAGAAAATATACCAGGTATGTATTGAATAATGAAATAGGAACTTCCCCAGCAGTCCAGTGGCTGAGACTTTGCCTTCCAGTGCAGGGGTATGAGTTTGATCTGTGGCCAGGGAGCTAAGATGCCACATAAAACAGAGACAATATTATAATAAACTCAATAAAGACTAATAATGGTCCATGTAAAAAAAATCTTTTAGAAAATGAATAAAATGAATTATTATAGCCTTTGAACCCTCAGTTTCTTCATCTGTAATACCTCCTTTGTGGAAGGTCACATATATTTGGTATAAAGTTAACTGACCTATGTTATAAGCACTGAGTAGGTAGAACTATAATTGTGTAGATCAGCACTGCCGATACAAGTATCATGCAATTTAATTTTAAATTAAAAAACTAGAAGAAACACATTAATTTTCATAGTACATTTTATTTAAGCAACATATCCAAAATATTACCATTTCAATGTATAATGAGAGATCTTATATTCTTTATTTTATATTAAGTTTTTCAAATTTGGAGTGTTGCCCACAACACTTGAGAGTGTGCCTCTCAGGTCACACTCTCAGGTCATTTGGAGGGCTCAGAAGAACATCTGTAGTAACACAACTGTAGTCTGTCAACCCTTTAACGACAGGTTTTGTCTGGATCATCTTTGTCAAGCACCCCCTCCCCAATACTTTGCACAATCCCCTCAAAACAGTAGATGATCAAAAAATACATCAGTTCAGTTAGTTCAGTTCAGTCGCTCAGTCGTGTCCGACTCTTTGCAACCCTATGAATCGCAGCACGCCAGGCCTCCCTGTCTATCACCAACTCCCGGAGTTCACTCAGACTCAGGTCCATCGAGTCAGTGATGCCATCCAGCCATCTCATCCTCTGTCGTCCCCTTCTCCTCCTGCCCCCAATCCCTCCCAGCATCAGAGTCTTTTCCAATGAGTCAGCTCTTCTCATGAGGTGGCCAAAGTACTGGAGTTTCAGCTTTAGCATCATTCCTTCCAAACAAATCCCAGGGCTGATCTCCTTAAAGAATATTATAACAATATATTGTTATATACTTTTTTCTTTGCAAATATAGGCTTTCAACTTCATTGGAGAGTGAAATAAGTCTTTGTGAACCAGCTTGAGATTGTGATCATCTTCTTGAGTGTACTATAACAATGCTTTGCACGTAATAGGGGCTCAGTGAATAGTTGTTGTTCAAGTGTGTTGCTGAATTGTTTCTCTGAGTGTTTTTTTAACACTGTAAATAATAGATTTACTGTAATTTACTAAATAATAGATTTACTGTAAAAGATAGATTTAATTAAACCTTGGGAAATATGTAAGTTGAAGATTTCCTGTATCATGTTTTTGAGAATGACTTTCTCCTCCCCTGCAAAATTGCTAAACTCAAAGTTCTGTAGGATCAAAGGTTTGTCCGGAAATGTAGAGAGCTCTCACTCCCACCCAGACTGCATTTTCAGCTTTACTTCCTCAGCGGCTTCTTGACCACACATGGGCCAGATAGTAAATCTCCCTATGTCCTGTGCCTGGAGTTTTCAACCAAAACACCTTCATAAGGCACTAGCCCCAGGCTTAGGCAAATGCTTTATAGTTGCAAAAATCATTCCACCCATTTCATATATTTAAATCCTGATGCAATAGAGAGAGCAGGGTAATTTCCTAGAAGAAATGGGTAAAGAACCTTCTGGTACAGTATCTACCTCCAAGGCCTTGGTGTACCTTTATAGTAGAAAGTATTCTTGGGTGTAAGTACGTGAACAGGCATCCTTTACTGTGACTTTGAAAATAACCTATAGAGTCTTTCCTCAAAAGTACAGAAAATTAAGGCTTAAGCTTGTGCCACCACTGAAGTGAAGGGTGTTTAAAGGAAAACAGTTATGTTAGCCATGATTCCTAAAATTATTTTACCAGAAAGACCATGAGATATATATTTTTTAAAAATTGTAACGAGATATTTAGAGAAATGTAAGTTATAACTAAAATGTCTAGTTGTTTGAATTAGGGGGTTTATTAAATGAATTTTAATATAGCCATACCATAGAGCACTGTGCAGCTATGAAAATGACATCATACAATTTTTGTTCACTTGAAAAAATATTAGTGGTGTCTTGCTAAGTGGAAAAATCAGATTATAAAGGAATAAGCACAATCCTGCCTCATTTTTTAAAAATCCCTCTGTATGTATCGTTTATTAGCATGTTAAGTTCTATGATGGCAGGGTACTGTTTGCTTAGCACAGTACTTGGTGCCTAGGACAAGTCCTGCCACAAAGTGGGCACTCAGTCAGTGTCTATTGAATACACTCAGAAGTGTAGAAACTAAAATACTGAGAGTAGTTTTCTCTGAATAGTAGAGACATGGATGATTTTTATCTTCTTTGTACTTTTAGAAACATTTATATACAGTGAATCAGTATTTATATACAGTAAAAGATAATAAAATGTTAAATGTGATATGATACAAATATTTAAAAAGTGAACTGATCCTAGGGAAGTTTGATGATGATAATAAAAAAGAAAGAACATAAAGTAATTAACCAGCAAGGAAAAGAAGAGGAGAGGATGAGGCGCTAATTTCAAGGCCAGCTAGTAGGTGTGTGGAAACTAGTGCAAAGGGGCTCTGATCATTTACAGCAGTGAGAAAGGTGGGCTTGTCAATCTCTAAGCTAAAAGTTAAACAGTGAAATGAACAGGTCTTAAGTGTACAATTCAATGAGTTTTTATAAATAAATATATATATATATATATACACACTTGTGACATCATCATTCCAATCAAGATACAGAACATGTCAATCGTCAGAAATTCCCAGAGCTATGGGATGAACTTTTTTTAAAATGTATTTTTACTTGGAGGGTAATTGCTTTACTGTGTTGTGTTGGTTTCTGCTGTACAGCAAGGTGAATCGGTCCTAAGTATACGTGTATCCCCTCCTTCTTGAGCCTCCCTCCCACCTGTACTCCCGTCCCGCCCGTCAGGGACCAGGCTAGGCTCCTCTGTGAACAGCAGCTTTTCACGAGCATCTGGTTTACGTACGGCAGCGTATATATGGCGGTGCTGCTCTCTCCATTCCCCCCACCTTCTCCTTCCCCTGATTTGTTCCCAAGTCCATTCTCCACATCTGTGTCTCCATTCCTGCCCTGCAAATAGGTTCTTCAGTACTATTCTGCTAGATTCCGCATATATGCATCAATAGACAGTATTTGTTTTTCTCTTTCTGACTTACTTCAGTCTGTATGACAGACTCTAGGTTGGGATGAACTTATTTTGAAGCAGCTTTTTAAGCTGCATTTTTGGTGACATGTCGTGTGTTGTTAGACTTCTTAACTGACTACTTTGCACATTTCCTTTAAATTCTATGATTTAATTTCTCCATTTGAAAAACTTGTCAGATTGAAATATGCCTTTCCAGAAAATGTGTTGATAATGTACATTATAGGAAGGGAAGAAATGAAACTCATAATATTTGGTTGAAATACAATTGAAATGCTGAATTGAAATACGGACCAAGTGAATTTGTTGAAATATTTGTGTTGCAAATTGTTTTCCAGTGTAATGGATGAAATGATATTTGTGGTCCCAACAGACACAGCAGTCAGAACAGGTCTGGGGTGCTTTAGATATGAACGTTTGGCGGAGGAGGCTGTGGGGTAAGTTGAGAAAGAAGTGATGGGGTGATTTCCAGGCAGCTGGATCCCAGAGACTTGGGAACATGGGGATCCTTGGTGGGTGTAGAAACACAGTAGAGCAAGAGAGCAGATTAGTGCATCCCCCTAGTGCATGCCTACTGAGTTTAACATTCTTCCAGCCTCTGTCTGGTCTAGTCTACTGGATACATGCAGTTGAGCTCAGCAAACAGGAGGGTCTCTTGACTGTGGCACAAAATTGTACTCACTGGGGGGAAAAAAAAAAAGCGTATTTCCTGGATTTCTCTTATAGGAAGTGTTAAAATATACAGACAGGATGTAGTCTGATGTTTTTTCCCCTTATTGTGAAGTAGTTGACGTTTTTGTCTTCTTCTCTGTTTCTGTCTCTTTCTTCCTCTAATATGAAGATAAACCTGGACTTCCCAGGAAAGGGAAAATTTTATCAACTAAAATATGGGTTAAGATGCCCATGCCAGAACAATCCAGCCAGTAAACAGGTCAAGATTGTGGCATGAACTGCAGTAAGTTTCAGGTCAAATGATTTCCTAACTGTCAGAACTTCTTGGATTACTATCCTAGTAGTCCAAAGACATGGCATGCTGTGAGAGAAGTAAAAACAAAAATGTGAAAACAACATTCAGGATTTAGCCCAGGTATGTACTGCAGAACGCTCCCAGTTGCCATCATGCTTCTCGCTGCCTTCATCTGTCCCCCTTTTGCCGTATGCCCTGCAGCATGTGGCTGTGAAATCGCTTGATAAACTGTTTGCACTGGTGAGCTATGAGAATTTCATAGTTTGATCCCTGAAAATGAAGGAAATTAAAAGCTGACAAGAAGGATGATTTGGTGCCTAAGGTGGTCAGTTGGTCACCACAAAGAGTCACTTAGGTAAGAAAACACCTTTGTATAGTGGCTGTGTTGGTAATAAGTTATAAATGAGCTGAAAATTAAGATAATGAAAAAGATCCATGTCTATGAGAAGGCCAGTTGGATAGAGAGAGAGACAGTAAAAATTGTCATAATCTGTGAAAAAAGTTTACTTATTAAATAGTTTTTGTCTCTCCCGTTCACTTATAAACCAAAGTGGGTATTTTTGGTTTGTTTTCTGTGCAAGAGTTAATGTTCTATAATTAATTATATTCATTATTCCAACACTAGCAACAGCAAAAATGATCTTTAAATGAAAATCATCATCATCATCTATTTATTTTTTGATTACTTACTAAACGTGAAAAAGGGTTGAAAATCGAGTGGACATTATACTACATTAGTTACTGTGAGTATCTCACTTACTATGGTTTATTTTTTTTAAGAGCTTATTCTGTTTCACATAATGCTTGAAGTAAATTACATTTTCTACCTCTCACATTTGAATACAGGACTCTTATCTTAGGATTCCCAGCACTGTGGGAGAAACATTTTATGGAAATAAACTTTATTTCAGCTATACTGTCTCTTTCTGTTCTTTTTTTTTTTTTTTAATTGAAGGGGGAAAAAAAAGAAGGAAAAGAAATGAAACAATAATTTATAGCCTAGGACTATGATCCTTTGAGTAAAACTGCTCTCACTTCTAGTTAACCAGGGAGTGAGTGAAATCCTATTTCCTCGTGGTTTCTTCTAAGATGAAAGAATTCAAAATCAAATAAAAATGATACTGCAGCCATTACAACTGATTTAAATAGTTTAAAGAAACTCAGGACAGTATTCAGATCAACAGGGCACAGATTTAATTGAAAAGGAAAGAGAAATTCATCTTTTTACTTTGGTAACTTAATTCACAATGTACATGAGTCAGGTAACTATACTCCCAGCCTCTGATACTGTGGACACTGATGATTGTGACTTTGTGTGTTCATCCCATGGGTCGACACTGAATTTAAATGGAGCTGACTCCATCATCGGGCTGGAGAAAATTCAGAATATTGCTTGCTTCTTCTTTTCTTCCCATCATCTCCTTTTTCCTGTCTTCTAGATTATGTTTACTTATTTATTTATATTTTTGACTGGCTGGGTCTTGGCTGCTGTACAGGCTTTTCTCTAGGGCTTTTCTCTACTTGCAGTGTGAGGGCTTCTAGTTGCGGTGGCTTCTCTTGTTGCGGAGCACAGGCTCTAGGGCACACAGGCTTTAGTAGTTGGCTCCCGGGCTCTGCAGCACGGGCTTAATCAGTTGTGGATCAAGGGCTTAGTTGCTCCTCAGCATGTGGGATCTTCGCAGATCAGGGATAGAACCTGTGTCTCCTGCATTGGTGGGTGGATTCTTTACCACTGAGCCATCAGGGAAACGCCTCTTCTAGGTTATGGATACCCCACCAGATGGGAAGAGAAAGAGATATATATTTACTGACTTATATAAATAATATACTTCAGGTCGCTTACTACAGAGACTACGCATGAAGAATATTTACCAGATATACCACACATATTATAGTATGTAGCCAGTATTTTTGTTCATGTAAAAAGTAAAGCAGAAAATTAAGCCAATTATAAAAATCTTAGGCAAACACCCTACTGTGGAAGAAAAAGCTAGTTGGGTTTTTTTAACCTGAGTTGATAAATTAAGCAGAGTTAATAATTATACTTAATTTTGTTGGGAAAATCAGACATTTCTTTTGGTTCCAAAATCACCAACACAAAGAGGGTGGTAGATACAATACATTTCTCTTCACCCTTCTCTCCTGGACACACTGTGGACATGTATTTCGTCCCAGCTCTTCACTGAAACTGCTAAATCTGACGGTCAGTTCTCAGTCTCCTTATTTGACCACCATCAACATTGGACACTGTTGAGTATTCTTTCTTCAAAGCTGTTTTGTTTCCAGGATACCCTCAGCTTCTGGTTCTTTCCTGGTCTTCTGGGTGCCCCCTCAGTCTCTTCTGCTCATCCCCCGTGTTCTCCCTGACCTCTGGTTGGTGGACTGCCCCTGTGGCTCAGCCTCTCAGCCCCTTCTATCTGATTCCTTCCCTTGTTGACCTCATCCAGTCTCATGCCTTTAAATATACTGTAGATGCTGGCAACTCCCAGTTTTTGCTTTGACCTAGACCTCATCCCTGACGCACAGACTTGCTCCAACTGCCTACAGACCCTCCATTGGGATGTCTGATAGGTCTCTGAAACTTCACATGTTCAAAATGCAACTTCTGATCTTTCCCCAAACCTGCTCCTGTTTAGTCTTCTCTATCTCAGGAAACAATAGGTCTGTTTCTCTACTGCTCATGCCAAAAGCCTTAGCACCGTCCTTCACCCTAAAATTTCTCTTGTTTCCCGTATCTAATCTCTCTCCAAAGCCTGTACTTTGTGACCTATAAAATGTGGTCAGAACCAACTACTTCTCACCAACCTAGTTCAAGTTGCCATCACCTCTCTGGATTTTGACAACAGCCTCCCAACAAGCCTCCCTGTTTCTGTCTATCATCTGCAGAGCTCCCATGGGGATCTGCTTAAACCTGAGTCAGACCAGGTCTTTCCCTTGCCCAGAACTCTCCCTTAGTTTACGATTTCACAATGGTATACACACCTCTACGTGACCCCCACCCACCCCTTTTTCCTCTTTTCTTTGTCTCCTCCTGCTCTTCCCTTTTCTGACTCTGAACCAGCGTTACCAGTTTCCTTACTGTTTCTCAAATCTCAGGCGAGATCTTGCCCCACGATCCCCACATAGGCTATTTGCTCTCTTTGTAGTTATCTTTCCCAGATCTTCACATGGCTTACTCCCTCGACCTCCTTTGGGTCTTTCTGAATATTTCTTGTCAGTAAGGTCTTCTCCGATCACCCTATTTAAAATTAGAATGTGTCCCCAGCCAAGGGTCCTCCCTATACTCTTTTCCTCCTTTGTTTGTAACACTTATTACCAGCTGACATCCTGTACCTATTTTTCATTTATTTATTGACTGTCTTCCTCTCTAGGGTGTAGTTTCCTGGAGGAAAGGGATTTTTGTGTTTCCTTCATTGCTGTATCTCCAGACACCTAGAACAGTTCCTGGTATACAGAAACGGTCCCACAAATATTTGTTGAATGAAAGAATATCTATAAAAATTACAAACACTGGTAGCACCTGGAACTTGTATACTTATCCTTTATTATAGTTGTGAGCTATGGCTGTTGTAGAGTTTGATATTTATAAGTAAATCATATTTTAAATGAATCCAGGGAGCTATTACTCGAAGGAATTTACTATCTTTTAAGGGTTAAAAAGTCCTTTTTAGAATGACCAAGCATGCTTTCATTTGTCTATGTTGTCAACACAGATTTTTCATCCTAATGATTGCTCCCATAGAGAAGACACTTTTTGACCACTCTGTTGGGCAGGCAGATATGATGAGGCTATTTCTAACGGATAGGGAGGAAAATAAACCTAAATTTTAAAATATTGGAAAAGGTCTGTTTTTTCAGTAAGCTGGTGTGGATGAGATTTGACCAGGCTCCTCAGGACAGTTGTTGGGTTAGGCTCAGCACCTTCCAAATTACTTCAGACTTACTAGGTTATCTGATTTCCTGGGCTAGGGGAACCTTAGCTTGGTGGTGTGGGAGATGATTTTGAGTGATTAACAGGTTCTCCATAAATTCCTTTGACTCAAGCAATGAGAGAACTTACTTTTATTTATTAAAAAAAATTTTTTATTGGAGTATAGTTGCTTTACAGTGTTGTTTTTTCTGCTATACAGCAAAGTCAATCAGTGTAAGTATATGTATATCGCTTCCTTTTTAGATCTCCTTCCCATGTAGGTCATCACATTGAATCAAGCTCCCTGTGTTATACGGTGGGTTCTCGTTGGTTGTCTATTTTATATATGGTAGTTGTAAATCATCTCAATGTCAGTCTCAAGGGGGAAGGTGGGTGTGAGATGAACTGGGAGATTGGCATTGACAAATGTACACGCTTTCCTTGTGTATTCTCTTGCGGCCTCAGCCTGGTATGTAGCAACCTCTGTTGGAGCCCTGTCCACGTGGCCACCTTTATCAAGTGCCTTCCAGCTGAAGCACTTGTATTCTTTGCCTGAGTTCATCTCTTCCCCCGGGGGCTGCTTTGCTGCCCTAGAGACAGCCCAGTAATGCTAGGAGATGCATATCCCCACAATCAACCTTTAACAGTGTTTGGTGTTCAGCTACCCCAGCTCTCTCACCCACTGTGTGGGCTGGTTCTGAGGTGTGTGCTGCACTGGTTCCCAGAGTTTGCTCAGGGGGGTTAAGCTCCAGTTGTCCAGAGTGATCACTGGCTTGATAATACATCATTTATTGGCTTCCTTCCCTTTTCTCTCTCGCTTCCCAACTCTTTTATTTGTGTTTCTATGTTTCCTTCTCCTTTCAAGTAAATGATTTGCAATGGAATTCTTAAACCCAAACTACACTACCAGTAAGGCTTTAACCACTTCTAGTGCTGTTGATGGTTATTGTTGTTTAGTCACTAAGTCATGTCCAACTCTTTGCACCCCATGTAGCCCGCCAGGTTCCTCTGTCCCTGGGTTTTTCCAGGCAAAAGTACTGGAGTGGGTTGCCATTTCCTTCTCTAGGAGATCTTACCCACCCAAGGATGGAACCTGTGTCTCCTGCATTGGCGGGCGGATTCTTTACCACTGACCCACCAGGAAAACTGAAGCCCTAATACTTTGGTCACCTGATGCAAAGAGCCCACTCATTCTTACCCTGATGCTGGGACAGACTGAAGGCAAAAGGAGAAGCGGGTGGCAGAGGATGAGATGGCTAGATAGCATCACTGACTCAATGGACATGAACTTGAGCAAACTCCAAGAGATAGTAGAGGACAGAGGAGCCTGGCGTGCTGCAGTCTCTGGGTGTGCAAAGAGTTGGACATGACTTAGCGACTGAACAACAGCAATAAGTGTTGATCTTCCTTATTACCAGAGAGCTAGTTCAGGACTCAAGCTCGGACATCTTGGATTATTGAGAGCATCTTGCTAGAATTACTAATAATTGTTTTGTTTTCAGTATACTAATTTTTCAGTTATCTTCTATGTATTATGCTAATTATTTTATATTTACTATTGTGACAGAAATGAATACATTTAAGTTTAAAAAATGAGTTTGTTTAAATGCAATGTTTATTAAATAGCAGGACTAGTGGTAAAGGGAATTGACAAAATTCATGGACTAAATGCCTGAAATTTGGGGAACTCCCTGCTGTGGGTTCCTGAATTGACTTTGTGGGATCTTTTGGGGGAAGCAGAGAGTTTCCTACCATACTTTGTGTAGGGAGTTTTCTGCCATGCTTCATGCTTTGCAAAACAGCAAGCAGTAACATAGTGGCAATATTATTTTATGCTGTTTTCCCCATAAAGTTATTGTCTTCCCTTACAATTTTAAATGCTTGGACATATTGAATAAATTTGCTTTAATGATATAATTTTTAAATGTTTCCTTTTGGAATACTGCACCTTCTTCTTCCTCTGTTACCCCTCATCTTTTTTCTAGGAACAGAAGGAAATAGCTATCACCCATAACCTCAACGTGCAGAAATAAGTACTGTTGACATTGTGTTATATTTCCTTCCTGCTCTTTTCTAATAATATACGCAAATGATGTGCTGAACCCATTCCAGTAAAGCTCCCTGACTACTATGAGCAAAGCGCATTTTCACTTGAGTCAAATTACTCAGAGCATTAGACACTTCAGATCCTTCTGGAAGGAGCCTCACTGACTGTGGCATGCTCTCCTATCTCCCCTCCTGGGTCAGCTCCTTTTCATCCTTGTAAAGGCCCCTATCTCTGCTCAATTCTTAAATGTGGGCCTTCCTCTACTTCTACCTGAGTAATCTCACCATCACACGAAATCTCCTGCATGCCTACTTCTTTAAGTCAGATTCCTATACTTAACCCCAGATATATGACTTCCTTTCCTGGATGTCCCAAGCCACACCACACTTCTCATGTCCAGAGTTATGCTCATAATTTCACCCCACACACCTGTGTTTCTTCGTAGATCCAGTCTCATTAATTTAAGCAGAAATCAAAATGTCCTGCTTGACTCCCCGCTCTCTGTCACTCTTGCAGCTGATGAGGACTCAAGCTCCCTCCTCTCGCCCCACAGCACGGTCTCCATGCAGGGCCTGTGGTGTTTGAGCCCCTTGCACTGGGGAAGTCTCCCCACCTTCAGTCACCCTACCCACCGCCTTATACCAAGAGTAATTTTTATTTTAAATAAAAAATCAGATCTTTTTTTTATATAAAATTTTTTTTTAAAAAAAACACACTGAAAAGTATTCCTAAAACACCCTTCAGTGAATAGTCCAGGATAAATACTAAACTGTTAACCTCTAGGGAATGGGGCAGGATGGTTTATTTTATTGCTTTTATATAACTGGATTTTTTTCTTAAACAATGAGCATGTTATTTTTCCAATTAAAATTAATAGAAAGGCTTTCAAGAGGAAACGCAATTCAATGAATACCCCCTGTTGCGTGTAAGGGCTTAAAAATTCACTCTATTCTGCCTCTGCTTCTCTCAGGCTTCCTGTCTCCCACCCTACAGGCTTATGCCACATGACTCAGGCTTATCCTACAGGCTCCAAATGTTCTGAACCTCCAGGCCTTTGCTCATGCCGTTCCCTCCACCTGCAGTGCCATTCCAGTCTTCGCTTGTCCTCAATTAAACATCCTTCATGGCTCAGGTTGTGTGACCTCTTTTTTGTTTTTCCAATCTGGCCAAGATGTGCCACATATGGCATCCTAATTTCCTGAGCAGGGTTCGAACCCACACCCCCTGCAGTGGGCATGTGGAGTCTTAATCACTGGACTCCCGGGAAGTCCCCTTGTCATCTCTTCTGTGAAGGACTTCCCCACCCCAAAAGGCAGGCCCATGCTTCCTTTGCTCCGCATCCTGGGGCTTCACCCTATGGCGAGGTCCATTCTGGGGCCTACATAATATTTACACGTTTGCCCCCTCCACTTATGTCCATAAGTCTCCTGAGAGCATGGACCATGCATCTCAGCAAGCCCTTAAAAAACAGCATAAGTAGGCCTGTTATTTGCTGAATCTCTCCCTCCTGCCGTCCGCCCTGTGTGTCACCCATCATGTCCAATCCTGGAAGTAATCTGCAAAGCAGAGTAACATCATCTCACAGAATGAAAACTGAAGCTCAAAGCTAGGCTACAGGTCATCCAGATGGGTTTATGGCAGATCTGGGACCTGGGGCCTGTGCCCTCTACTGCCTCTGATGAGGGACATTGAAGGTGGAGGCCGTGTCTTACATTTGACTCAGTGGAAGCAAGTAACATATGATGGCTCAGTAGTCCAGCAATATGTACGTGTCCCTACATAATTTGGTGGGATGGTAATCCATCTCACTAAAAGCAGTTTACCAAGTCTCTGTGTGTGTGTGTGTGCTAAATTGCTTCAGTCTTGTCCAACTCTTTGTGACTCTATAGACTGTGGCCCCCCAGGCTCCTCTGTCCATGGGGATTCAGGCAAGAATACTGGAGTGGGTTGCCATGCCCTCCTCCAGAGGATTTTCCCGACCCAGAGATCAAACCCATGTCTCTTAGGTGTCCTGCATTGGCAGGCAGGTTCTTGACCGCTAGCACCAGCTGGGAGGCCGCCAGGTCTGTGACTTAATCTCCATGCTCTCTTCTGTACTCTCTGAAAGAGATGCCCCAGGGCGCTTGAAAGACAAAGCAGTTTGCAGGGGTGGGCACATGTATCTACCCTTGACTAATCTGCCCTGGCTGGATCCTCTACCGTCATTTTAAAGTTGTTTGCCAAGCTCATCACACAAGACCATGTCCCCAGAGACAACAGCTTTGTCCCTGAACAAGGCAAAGAGACAGACAAAATCTCTGGGAACAGGTACTTCTCAGGGAAACATAGAGCTCTTAGGGGACCGGCAGAAAGGTGTACACACCATGGGAATCCTTCTGTAGATCTGGATGGAAAGCCAGGGGCTGTCTGGTCATCTGAGTATGGCAATTGTGTGCATATGTGTGTGTGTGTGCACGTGTTGGAGGGGGGCACTCTCAAGGGGCACCACAAGTCAGGGAGGACAGTGAGGCTCTGGCAAGTCAGAGCTGGCAAGGGTGGGGATGGTTTGTGCCCCTCAGGACTGGGAGTAAGGGAGCCTCTTCTCGGAGGTTCTCAACAGCTCTCCACAAATGTTCAGCCTAAATGGAGCTGGCAGAAAAGTAGGAATGCGGCAGGGAAGATGGAGACCCTAGCTTCCTTTTGCTGGGGAGCGTGAGTGGGGGCCTATAGCAGTTTTATGAGCCCAAGAAAAGAATAAAACATCAGCACTCTTGTCAGTTTAAAAAATGCATGTGGTTCCAGCTCTGAGATTGCTCAAGTAGAGTAGACCTAGTTCCTCCCTGGAGTTTACATTCTAGTAATGGGAGGCAGACACGGACAGACCACACGGCGGAGGGTGCCGCGGGCTTTGCTGCGCACTGGCACACCGTACATTAAGAGCTAAGTGAAACGACGTTTAGCTTCCCTGGTGGCTCAATGGTAAAGAATCTGCCTGCCTAAGCAGGAGACCCAGGTTCGATCCCTGGGTGGGGAAGATACCCTGGAGAAGGAAATGGCAACCCACTCCAGTATTTTTGCCTGGGAAGTCCCACGGACAGAGGAGCCTGGCAGGCTACAGTCCGTGGGGTCAAAAAAGAGTTGGACAGGACTTAGCCACTAAATAACAACAAGAAACTCACAATGTTCTATGCAAATGTGAAGTGCTAATCATGTTCTTACGTTTATACCTAGCACACAAGTACTTAAAAGATAAGTGGAAAGCAAACTTGGTCAGTTTGCTATTGGGAAGTTGAAGGCTTCCTGCTGAACAAACAGCATTACTTTTTGCTATTCAGGATTTGGGCCACACAGGACTTTGATCTAAAAATTTTGGTAGATAAAGAATGAATATTTATTGTTTTTATGAGCATTGTTTTGTATGAAACAAATTTGGGGGAGTGGGAAAGAATAAATATTTGGGACAGCAAACATTTAAATGCCAGTAGTTAATTTACTTTCTTACCTTGATTTACAATGATAACTTTGGGTGGAGAGCTGAAAAGAAGGAACACTCTTTGTTCTTGTTTTAGTTAGAATTTCTAACATCTGAAGGAATGTTTTTATTGCAAGTACATAAAGTAATGAAAAAAAGCCCAAGGATTTACATGCCGTTAGAGAAGCTTAACCTCAGGGTGTTAAATGAGCAAAAGATATTCTAGCAAATTTCTTTTGGATTGTTTTCTATTTTTTTTCCTTCTTAAATCCCTTCCAACTTCAAACTTTTTGCTATAAGGAATTGAGGTGAAAGGGAGTGTTAAAAAGGGAGAAACAACAAAAGAAGCAGCCGAAGCTCCAGGAGAGTAGACTCAGGACCCCACAAAGTGAGAACTGACTGATCCCTGGGAGGTTTGGAGTGGAGGAGCCCGTAGGTGTCCCATTGACCAGAGTGCTTTATCTGGATGAGTCGAATAATTCATCTGATAGGGCAGGGATGGCTCTATCTTTCCCCTGCGTAGATCCAGTCAGCATGACTACACAGCCACCAGCTTTGCAGTCGTAGGAACCTGAAATCCTAAAATCATATTTAGAGCTGAGGTGATTAACAAGGGTCACCTAGAGGGAAAGCATCTGATAGGCTCAGGTGGCACAGACACTGGTTCTTACTGTTTCAACATACCATTTGCCTTCATCAGATATTATTTTCAGCAAAGAGAATGGTCTTGTATCTAGGACTTGGTCATGCTGAAAAATTGTTCTGAAATTTTAAAACACTCCACAGTTTCATAATCTCTGTAGGTGTTCAAAGGGCAGAATAATCCCCATAGCTTGTGTTTTTTTATTTCAGATTAGTTTTTCCTTATGTTTTGTTTGTTTTGCATCACGATCACAAGCAGTATGGTGTAGCTATGGCAATGCTTATAGAATTTGTGCATCAGGCTTTGTGTACTTATGGAATTTGTGTATCAGGCTCTGGGCCATGGTGCCTTGGGCTGCGGAGTCCCACACTGGGAGCAAGGAGGAAGATGACATCAAAGAACTGAGGACTGAGCACGTTTACTTTTCTGATTCTAATGACTTTGTTTGGAAAAGAGTAAACACAATTACCGTAACAACGGAGCTGAGAGGCTTTGAGGGTTTAACACTGCATTGTTTTCCTAGGGAGAGGGTGGGGACTGCTGAGGATCAGGGACCGGGGCCTGAAGACCCAGGTGGCTTTGTTTGTTTTCACTTTCTTCTCAGAAATGCATTTATGTAGTTACAGAGCATTTGATGGAGTTTCATATAAAATTAACTTTGTTTATCTTCCTTATTTAAAATGGACTTATAGTTCATTATAAAATAATTCAAAAGGCCAAAAGAGTAATCTTACAGAGTACTGTCACCAAATCTCTTTCTACATTTGTCCCCCTAGCCAGCTGTTCTCCTACACAGATTTTTATATCCATTTATAAATATACGACCTCCGCCCCCCCCGCCCCCCACCACTCCAAACAACAGCATGTTGTTCAATTGTTTGCTTTTTTCACTTAATATATTTTGGAGGTTTTTTCCTCTCAGTCCTCATAGAATTGCTTCAGTCTTTTTATCTGCAACATAGCATTCCGTTATATGTACCCTAGTTTAATTTGTCCTCTATCAACAGATATTTAGGTAGTTTCCAGTCTTGCTATCATCAACAATGTGGCAATTAATGTTCTTGTAGCTGTGGAATTTTGCAATTGTGAGAGTGTGCCTAGAGGATAAACAAAACTAGAATTGGACTTACCAAGTCAGAATGTGCTTCTGTTTGAAATTGTATAGCCTTGCTTTACATGAATATCATGTATATACCCCCTCCAGTCATGTGTAAGGGAGCGCTTGTTTCTTCACATCCTTTGTAACATTGTATGATATTACACTTCTGGATCTATGCCAGTCTAGAAAGTGGAAATGGAGCCTTGATGCAGTTTAATGTTGACTCCCCTTAAAGATGAACATATTTGCCTCCGTTTAAAGGGTTCTTTGTGTTTCCAGTTCTGTGAACTGTACATTTATATCCTTTCGCCCATTTTTCTGTTGAATTTTGTTCTTTTCTTTATTGATTTGTTACAGCTTTTTATATATTAATAATGTTCATCTTCTTTCCTGGAATACGAATCACAAACATATTTACCAGTGTGCTGTGTGTATTTTACTTTGTTTATCCCTCTCCCTTCACTATGCAGAAAATTTTTGTTTTCGTGTAGTCAGATATCCAGATCTTCATTTTTTATGACATAAGGGTTTTATATTATACTTAAAGAGACTTTTCCCAAAATACTGTAGTTTATTTTTAAAAAATCCTTCTGTGTTTTTATCTGTTTGTTTATGAATTAATATTTGGTGTGTCTGGAATTTATTTTGATGGACGGTAAAAGGTAGAAAACCAGCCTAACTAGTATTATACATACTGCCATCTGTTTGCTTCAGCATCACCTATTAAATAATATATCTTTCCATTAATGTTTTGACAAGTTACTATTATATGTATTAAATAACTTCAGGAATTTAGTTCTGTTTCTGGATATTCTGTTTTATGTCATTGACCAGTTTTCTAGTCAAAGTCAGTACCACTTTGCTTTTAAAACTGTAGTTTCTTTATGTACTTTTAAATCTTGTAGAGTTGGCTCTCTCCTATTACTATTTTTTCTCCAGATTTTCATGGCTATTACTGCTTGCTTATGGCTGTTGAAATCAGCTTGTCTAGTTCCCCCACAAAAATAGTTAGCCTTTTGTTGGAAGCACATTATGTTTACAGGTTGATATAGGGAGAATTGAATTTTAGCATATGAAGTCTTTATCTCAGGACATGGTATTTTTTGCCGTTTTTTTCCAAGTCTTCTTTTATGTCTAGTGGCAGATTCTTTTAATACTCACTCCTGGAAAGAGAATTCCTGCTAATGATTTACTAGCAAGAGGGTAAGCTCCCCAGAGAGTTATTCAGACAAAGCAAGATTTTGACTTACTTAACATACATAAATATTTCTGATCTTTGAGAATCATCTTCTTCTTTATTTAAATATACACAGCTAGGGATTTTGCATCCGTATGATACTATTAGTAACATAAAAAATGAAAAACATTTGCAAAATCACCCTGCATAGTGGTCCCCTTTGGATATAGTAAGAGGACAGCAAGATAATTTTCTAGTCTCTAGGATTACATTCTCTCTTTCTCTCTCTCATTTTTATATTTAAATTTTACTTAACTTTTTAAAAGCAAATCTTACATTTTGCAATACTTGTTTATTTTACAGAAAAGCTTCTAAAGTAGTACAGTGTTCTTGTATTCCCTTTACTCAGTTCGCCCTAATATCAATCATTGTAAACAACTATGGAACATTTGTCAAAATAGAAACTAACATTGGTATGTTACTTTTAACTAAACTCTAGACTTTACTCTTGGGAGAAGGAAATGGCAGCCCACTCCAGTATTCTTGCCTGGAGAATCCTGTGGACAGAGGAGCCTGGAGGGCTGCTGTCCATAGGGTCGCAGAGTCGGACACTGCGACTGAATCGACTTAGCAGCAGCAGACTTCACTCAACTCTCACTAGCGTTTCCATTCATGTCATTTTCTGTTCTGGGATCCCATCAGGAAACCACGTCGTGCTTAGTAGTACTGCTCTTTGGTTAACCCACAGAGGGAGGCAGCAACCTGCTCTTCACAGTCTCTGGGGTTAACCATGCAGGCTCTTGTATGGCTGGAGGAAAACCCTTATGACCACAGAATCAGATCATGTGATTACATGATTCATGCTCTTTCTGCCCTACATGTGCCTTGCTGTATTTGCACTGTTCCATTAGTCTCACCTAATTGTGTGTGTATGTATGTGTGTGTGTTTCATATAAAGGCAAACCAACATTTCTTTGGGCCTTTGTTAATGTCTCGCCTTCACATGCTGTTGATAACGCTGTTGTACGTATTTTGATGAAACTGTTGCTTGTTAAGTCATTAAATGGGTTCTTTTTCTTACTGTCCACATTTGCGTAACCTACAAAGATAAGCAGGATGGGCTTTTTTCCCCCCGGTGGTTAAAGGCACAGGGTCTTACAAATCCGGGTTCAAACCTAGCTCAGATACTTACCAACCGTGTGATCTTGGGCAAGGTACTTAATGTCTCTGAGCATCAATTATATAGACTAGAGTGATCACAGAAACTTCCAGAGATAATGTATGCATAGCTCTCAGTACAATAAAATTTATAATAAAAGGTAGCTTGTATCCCTGGCCAACTCCCGTTCTCCCTGGTCTCATATAAGCTTTATACCGAGCACATCGCTTGAGGCCACAGCTTGGTATTAGCACATACATGGTGCACCGCAAAGGGAGAGTTCTGGGGAGAAGCCTCAGTGATCGGGGTTCTGCGAGGTACAGGCGCCACACACTGTTCCGCCGCCTCGCCTTTCAGTGCATTGCTATTCGATTCTGTGCGCAGCCCGGTTTTCCCGGGTGTGGCAGTGGGAAGGGTGGACTTGGCTCAGGTGCGCCAGGCGGGTGGAGGAGTGTGGAGCAGGAAGGATCTCCTCCCTTCTCTCAGGCGGCTCGGTGTGTGGCTGCAGCGTGGGAGTGTCTGCTCGGACGGGCACTGCCGAGAGGCCGGCGGCCCGACTGGGACCGAGCTCACTGGCCTGGCTCTGGGTGAGTCTCTGGCTTACTGCTCTGTGTCTGGGGAGCCATTAAGGAGCTTCCACTAAGGGCAACCGTGGGCCCTTCTGGGTGCCACTTCCAGGCTCTGCTGCCAAAGGGGAATTTTCTAGCTCACCTGGGAACATTGAGAAAGAGCCAGAGAACAGGAGAAGAGGGCAGGGGCAAGCTCCTTGATCTGCTCCACAGATCCTCCTGAGCTACAGGGGGAGATTCTAGCTCAGGGTGTTTCTGGAGATTTATTGTAATTAACGTTTTTCAGTCAATGGTGTTACTCAGCAAAACTTGACCCATTTTTCAGTATGGAAAAAAGTATTCTTGATTTTATATAGTAAGGCCTTCCATCTCAGCTCACTTTTTTTTTTTGAACCTGGAGGTGATGCTAATGATTCCTTCTTCTTTTTTAAATTTCATTTGTTTTCTACTGTAGTTATAAAATCCTGCTATATATATAAACTGTTATTAATGTTATTTCAGGTTTTCAATGGAACAATATTAATGAGGAAAATAGAAACTTAAGTTATTTAGTTGCTCTCTTTTCTAATGATATATCCTTAATAATGTTTGGAAATAGCTCATAGATAAACATGCTGCTGCTAAGTCACTTCAGTCGTGTCTGACTCTGTGCGACCCCATAGATGGCAGCCCATCAGGCTCTACCATCCCTGGGATTCTCCAGGCAAGAACACTGGAGTGGGTTGCCATTTTCTTCTCCAATGCATGAAAGTGAAAAGTGAAAGGGAATTTGCTCAGTCGTGTCCGACTCTTAGCGACCCCATGGACTGCAGCCTACCAGGCTCCTCCATCCATGGGATTTGCCAGGCAAGAGTACTGGAGTGGGGCGCCATTGCCTTCTCCTCAAACCTGTTTGTTGTTGTTTAGTCACTAAGTCACGTCCAACTCTTTGTGACCCCATGGACTGTAGCCCGCCAGGCTCCTCTGTCCATGGGATTCTTCAGGCAAGAATACTGGAGTGGGTTGCCATGCCCACCCAGGGATTGAACTCAGGTCTCCTACACTGGCAGGCAGATTCTTTATCACTGAGCCACCAGGGAAGCCCTTCAAGCCTATTTAGCAACAAAATAATCCCCAATCTCAGTAATAAATAATCAATGTAAATAAATATCTGCAGGATTTTCATCCATATGCATACTGTTCTGTTTTGGAGTTGAGACCCAGGAAGGAAAAAGGATAATTTTTAGTATACTATGTCTTTGGGTAATAGACTCATACATTTTTTTTGTCTTTGCTGTGGTATATTTAGTATAACACTAAATATATATGGTAGAGGACTGCTTTATGTTTTGACTACTTCTCTACAAAGCTAGTGTATGGATCTTTATATCTTTGAATATGAATGTAAATTATCATTACAGTATTATGAAAAAGAAAGAAGTCTGATACATACATTTCTCTCACTACTTTCTTTTTCTTTTTCCAGGAGAACTAGTTTGGCTATTAAGGGAACCTCTCAACCCAGAGCAGAGCAAGAGAAAGCAAGGTTTCAGAGAAAAGAGCTGTTTACCATCAAAGCAAACTGGGTCCCACACAGACATGGTATGTTATACACGAAGACAGAGGTAAATGCCCATGGTTTTTACAAGTAATTTGCTGCGCTTATATAAATGCAGAAGAGCCTTCAGAATCCTTACTGATCATTCTGTTTGCTTTTTTATTGTTAAAAAGGGCATCAAATAATCAAATGTAATTTAAAAAATCAATTGTCTGGATTCTGTACCCTCCTCATCCCCAGAGACTGATGCTTCTGTGTATCTACGTTTATCTATCAGAGAGGAACGATTTGTTCCATGTGATAAATTCCAATTTGGTGATACCACATGATGAACATTTACTAACCTTTTATTTATCAAAGTGTCTTTCTCTGTTCAGTTTTAAAAAGCTGGAATTTCACTTGGAGTTATACATTTCTTGGGTTAATTTATATTTTATAAATACATGAAATTATTAATTCATTCTGTCTGTAGCGTGCATGGCCCCTGAAGCTTATGGCAGTGCTGTTATCTGTTGTAGGGATGCAAACATGCTCTTTGATGTGTTATTCTTGGGGACTGGGAAGGATAAAGACGGAATACTCATTGGGCCCAGCTCTCCAGATGGGCTGAAAATGCAGCAGTGAGTTATGTGCATTTCCTGAGAGCAGGGTCGTAACTTCCACATCAGGACCATGTTGGAGATAACAGGACACTTCAGGGAGGAGCAGCCTCAGCCATTCCGGTTTGGTACCCCTCTAGGATGGGGCATTGCACACTGCCTGCCAGTCCTCAGACTCCCCTTCCTGGGCATGCATGCTTCAGTAAGCTGCTCCCGCATTTGCTGTGTGGAATGAGTTACACCATCCAGGAAAAATGCCCCATGTGAATAATGAAAATAATAATCATGTACAGTGCCAGCATATGTCACATCCTGTTCTAAGTGCTTTATTTCTGTCGATTCATTTAATCCTCACAAGAGCCTTGTAAGATAGGCTTTTCAGCGTCCTCAGTTACAGATGGGGAAACTGAGGCACAGGGGGGCTGCCTCTGTATCCCTCTTATTCTCTGCTCCCCCTCTGTTTTAGTGAATGCAGATTTATGCTTGGTGTGGAGACTCATTTTTGGTTCCCCCCACCCTTTGGGACTTTATTCTTTAATTTTTTAACTCATTCTTTCAGCCAGGGTGTTGAGAGACACTATGAGCCAGGCACTATGGGAGGCTTTCAGGATTCCGCCAAGACCAAGGCAGGCATTCTGGTGACCCCAGCAAGATTGTGCTCTGTTGGGATAGACAGACTTTAAGCAGATAATTACGACAGACTGCAGTGATGGTGGGAAAGAGCTAGATGCTGTAGGAGAGCAGAGCAGGAGAGTGTAATCTGGTCTGGGAATCAGAGTGCTCCCCAGGTGGAGTGAGAGCTAGCCAAGTGAAGAGAAAAGAGGAAACAGTCCAGGCAGAGGGAACTCCAAGGTCTAGGCAGGCCTTTATCTGTGGATAAAGAGAAAGTGCTGCTTGGAGAAATGACAAACAAAGGTCAAGTCTGGAGTATGGACTGGGGTGGGGGGTGGGTAGGGAGACGGTGGAGAGCAGGCTGGGGTAGGAGGCTGAGAGCTTGGTCAGCAATTGAGGATTTGTTATTGAAATACAGGGAGAGGCCTTTCAAAGATGATCACGGAAGTGATGTGACCTAACTCACACCTTCACAAAGATCTGCCCACGGCTCTGTGGAGAGTGCCCTGAAGTGGGGGCAATGCTGGGGCATGGGAGGCCAGTTAGATGGCTGTTGCAGTCATCTCCCACCCTTGGGACACTGACAAGTCCTCTCTTCAGCCAGCAGACACTTGGCAGGGTGAGAAACCTTCAAAGCGCCTTCATTCCGCCAAAGGCCAGGTGAATACCAGTGTGCTTGGTTTATGTGGCTGGGTCAGACTGATGCAGGGTTCCCACAGCTGGTGTGCTTAACGGAGGAGTGCTGCAGAGAAAGAGAGCCCAGAGACATGAACTCTAGATGTTTGGTTCATTCAATCAATAAACATATTGGCACTCAGTTTTTTGTCTAATTAATTGACAGCTACCATTTCAAGCATGTTCACCAGGCACCATTCTAGGCCTTGAAGTGGATTGTCTCATTTATTATTCATCACAGCCCTCTGAAGTGAGTGCCTTATTTATTCCCCAGTTTCCAGTTCAGGAATCTAGGCAAAGAGCTTAAATTACTTACCTAGGCCATATAACTAGTGAGAGGAGAGGAGCCAGGATTCCCCTAAATGAATGAATGAGCAGAATCACCGCCTCCTCTCGTTTGCCTCTAATAATGTGTGAGAATGCTACCTGACTGTGAACTTCCCACCAACAGTGGGAGATCATCACTGTCTTTATGTGGATTAAGCTACTGTTTGGGGCTCACATGGTCTATCATCTGTAGCTTTGATGCTAGAATAGAGAAAATGCAGCCATGACCTTTCTGTGTTATGGGCAACATGTTGCACATGCTCAGCCAATTAAAACAAGTATCTGATAAGAAAGTTTCTGTAGGGAAAATGAATATGCAAAAAAAGGCCAGACTCATGGGAGAAGACCCTGATGCTGGGAAAGATTGAGGGCAAGAGGAGAACGGGGTGGCAGAGGATGAGATGGTTGGATGGCATCACTGATTCAATGGACATGAGTTTGAGCAAGCACCAGGAGACAATGAAGGACAGGGAAGTCTGCTGCTGCTGCTAAGTCACTTCAGTCCTGTCCGACTCTCTGCGACCCCACAGACAGCAGCCCACCAGGCTCCCCCGTCCCTGGGATTCTCCAGGCAAGAACACTGGAATGGGTTGTCATTTCCTTCTCCAATGCATGAAAATGAAAAGTGAAAGTGAAGTCGCTCAGTTGTGTCTGACTCCTAGCGACCTCATGGACTGCAGCCTTCCAAACTCCTCCATCCATGGGATTTTCCAGGCAAGAGTACTGGAGTGGGGTGCCATTGCCTTCTCCGACAGGGAAGTCTGACATGCTTCAATTCATCGGGTCACAAAGAGTCAGACATGACTTAGCGACTGAATGACGATATATATTTTTTTAACTTTTTTTTTCTTTTTTGGCCATGCCATGAGGCATGTGAGATCTTATTTCCCCAACCAGGAGTTGAACCTGTGCCCTCTGCAGTGGAAGTACAGAGTCTTAACCATTGGGACAGCCAGGGAAGTCTAGGCAATACTCATTTTTAAGGCATTTATAGTTAAGTTGAAACACTTACATGCCCACAGAAGATGATAATATACTAAAAACCACCAGGATAGTATTATGACTTTTGGTTGTCTTAGAAATTTTTCCCTTTGTGGGCCTCTTCCTCCATTAAAGAAATATTAAAATATATATATTCTACAAACATAGGGAACAAAGAGGAATATAATCCAGGCTGGATTCATTATTATATCTTTATTATTTTTTTTTTCTTTTTTTTTGGTTGCACTGCATGGCATGTGGAATCTTAGTTCCCCAACCAGGCATCAAACCCATGCCACTTGCATGGGATACATGGAGTCTTAATCACTGGACCACCAGGGAAGTCCCTTTTTGCATAAACGTGTGTGGGCCTCTCGGAGAAGGCAATGGCACCCCCACTCCAGTAGTCTTGCCTGGAAAATTCCATGGATGGAGGAGCCTGGTGGGCTGCAGTCCATGGGGTTGCTAAGAGTCGGACACAACTGAGCAACTTCACTTTCACTTTTCACTTTCATGCATTGGAGAAGGAAATGGTAACCCACTCCAGTGTTCTTGCCTGGAGAATCCCAGGGACGGGGGAGCCTGGTGGGCTGCCGTCTGTGGGGTCACACAGAGTCAGACACGACTGA
Source organism: Bos indicus x Bos taurus (assembly GCF_003369695.1). Classification (NCBI taxonomy): domain Eukaryota; kingdom Metazoa; phylum Chordata; class Mammalia; order Artiodactyla; family Bovidae; genus Bos; species Bos indicus x Bos taurus. Next base: position 17,250,716 of record NC_040081.1, on the reverse strand, counting down.
AGCAACTTAGCAGCAGCAGCAGCATAGCTGTAAGGGACTCAAAATGAGCCCCAAAGATGATGCTGAGTGGTCAATTTCCAGGACAAGGCAGAGATGGGAAGGGCAGCTGAATAAAGTCTAGAGTAAAGTGGGGAGGGAGACAGGTACATAGTGAGAGAGCCTGGAGATTCCTTTTTATCTGATGCCAATGTGGAGTTGGTGGGGGGAGATTGCTAAAAGGCACCTAGCAGAGTGGGCGAGACTGACATGGGCCAATGTGGGTAGGGAAGGGCCCAGGGGAAAGGTGGGATCCTGGCCTGGACTCCGAGAGCCAGAGAGTAGGGCCGGGGAGGCAGAGACCACGGTGGGTATAGGGCAAGACTGTGCAAGGCAATCTGGAAAGGCATGTTAGATCAGGAGGACGCGGCGATACCATGAATTGGATTGTTCTCCATTCAGGGATGATTTTGCAAAAACAAAAACTGCTAAATACTGAAAGCCATTTCCAGCCTCCTCTTGATCATATCTGCTCTGCAAAACACACACCTGAGCCCAGAATCAGAGGGGTGAGCAGTTCACTGCGAAGTTACGTAGCTAAAGACACCAGTACAGAGAGGAGTAAAGAACTAGGGTCATGGAGATGATCTACTGTAGACAGTGACCGGATGCAATCCTCATGTGAAAAGGACTATGCCAATGGTTGCAGGGAGAATAGATCTGGAGAGCAAGAGTGGGATGAGAGCGAATGGGCAGGAGCCTGTGCCAGAGTCCAGACTGGAAGTGACAGTGGCTTGGGGTTGGCTGGTAACAGTAGAGATGGTGAGAAAGGTTGAGTTCTGAGTATATTTTGAAGGTAGAGCTGACAGGACTTGCTGAAGGCTGAGATGTATGATATGAAGGGTAGAAAGGAATGAAAGATGGCTCCTAGGTTTTTGACCTGAGCACGTGGATATCACGTCCTTTGAGGCCCCAGTAGTCCAAGAAGTGATTGGTGGCATGGTGATCACACGGGCGTGTTCCCTTTGTGATCACTCATGGAGCTGCACGGCGTGCATTTGTGTGGCTTTCTGTGTGCATGTTGGCTCTTATTTCTATTTTTTTTTTTAATTTAATTTTATTTATTTTTAAAACTAGGAAAAAGTTGGTAGAAAAGTGCTCAATAAACGCTGAGAGTCAACCTCACTACTTACTCTGATTCAGTCCTCTGTGACTCTTCTTTCAGTATCTGTTGAGTTTGTTCTTTTTACCTCCCTTATCTGCTCTTCAGTTCAGACCTCTTGCCTGGACAATTGCAATAGCACGAACTTATCCCCATGCCTCTGGGTCCCCTGTCCACTGTGGCAGAAAAACTTATACAAAATACAAACACGATCATGGCTCTTTCCTGCCAAAAAGTACTTCTCCACAGAGTCAAGGTCAAACTCTGCTGTCTGTGTTGTAAACCCCTCTCAGGTGTGGCTTCTTGTACCGGATCCTGTGCTGCTCTCTCCTCAGGCAGCAGTACAGCCATCACAGCTGTTTCTTATGCAACACCCTGGGCTCACACGGCCCTTCCTGTATCTAGAGCACCCTTTTCCCCTGGTGCTCCTGGATGAGATTCCCCTTAGTTCCCCGCTCCTCTGTGATGCTCTCCCAGTGTTCTCCGTTCCTTTCTGCCAGCCCTTGGCTTTACACTTCCTTCCATGTATTATTACAAATAGCATACTGCATTGTAATTATTTTTTAAGCAGTTTATTTTCTTTTTCCTAGCAAGGAGACCTGAATAAAGTGAAACAACTAGCCATTTGAATATAACTTATACAAAAAAGTAATAGAAAGAAGGAAAAAACACCCTAGATCTCACCATTGAAAAATCTTTCCCTTGAATCTTTTTTTCAAGGCTTATTTTAAAAATATAGTTGGAAACATACTGATACAATATAAATTCTGTGTCTTGCTTCTTCATGTAATATTATAACATAATGACTCTTGATATTTAAAAATGTTTCATGTATTTTTATGGAAAACCCTATTTCCATGCTATTTCTTAGCATCTTAACTTCCTGACCTGTCCGACTCTTTGTGACCCGTGAATTGCAGCATGCCAGGCCTCCCTGTCCATCACCAACTCCCGGAGTTCACTCAAACGTATGTCCATCGAGTCAGTGACGCCATCCAGCCATCTCATCCTCTGTCGTCCCCTTCTCCTCCTGCCCCCAATCCCTCCCAGCATCAGAGTCTTTTCCAATGAGTCAACTCTTCGCATGAGGTGGCCAAAGTCTTATTGAGGTATAATTGACAAATAGAATAGCGTACATTTAAAGTGTGCCATATGATGATTTGATATTGAAACATTGTGAAATCATTGCCACACTTAAGTTAAATAACACTTCCATTGTCTCACATCGTGACTCTTTTTGATGAGAACACTGAAGACCTGCTCTCTTAGAAAATTTCAAGTATATATAAATGTTTTAGTTTTCCATTATTGCTGCAATAAATTATTACAAACTTAGTTGCTTGAAGCGGAGAAGGCAATGGCACCCCACTCCAGTACTCTCGCCTGGAAAATCCCATGGACGGAGGAGCCTGGTGGGCTGCAGTCCATGGGGTCACCAGAGTTGGACACGACTGAGCGACTTCACTTTCACTTTTCACTTTCATGCATTGGAGAAGGAAATGGCAACCCACTCCAGTGTTCTTGCCTGGAGAATCCCAGGGACGGGGAAGCCTGGTGGGCTGCTGTCTATGGGGTCGCACAGAGCCGGACACGACTGAAGCGACTTAGCAGCAGCAGCAACAGTTGCTTGAAAAATGCAAGTGTTTTCTCTTATAGTTATGGAGGTCACAGGTCCAAAAATGGGTCTCATTGGGCTACAGTCAAAGTGTTAGCAGGACGTGTTCCCTTCTCGAGGCCCTGGCATAGCGTGCATGCTCAGTCATGTCTAACTCTTTGCAACCCCAATGACAGTAGCACACCAGCCTCCTCTGCCAATGGGATTGTCCAAGCAAGAATACTGGAGTGGGTTGCCATCCCTCTTCCAGGGGATCATTCTGACCCAGGGAGTGAACCCACATCCCCAGCGTCTCCTACATTGCATGCTGATTCTTTACTGCTGAACCACCAGGAGGCCCTAGGGGAGAGGATGTTTTCCTGTCTTGTCCAGCTTCTGGAGCCTGCCCATTTTCCTTGGCTGAGACCTTTTCCTCTATCTTCAAAGCCAGTGATGGCAGGTTCAGTCATTCTCATGTAGTATAACTCCCATTTCTGCCTCCATCATCACATCTTCTGCTCTGGCTCTGAGCTCTTTTCTGCTTTTAAAGACTCTTGTGATTACATTGGGCCCACCTGTGTAATCCAGAATACTCTCCGTTTTAAGGTTACCAGAATTTCAACCTTCATTCCATCTGTGCCCTCAATTCCTCTTTGTCATGTAACATAACATAACCACCGTTCCAAAGGATTAGAATATGAACATCTTTTGGGGGCTAGTGTTACATGCCACTCAGGCATATAAATGAGTTAGATGTTGCCTGTCTTATGAAAAAATAAATCTAAGGGTATCAGTCCAGGACTGGCATGACAATTAATCATATCATTTTGTATTCAGACTCTTCTCATTTTTCTGCTACGTCATCCTTAGTGTATGGACTTTTGACAATGTACTTACTGCCTCATGGTTGCCAGATGGCTGCTGAACCTCTGGGCATTTCTTCTCTGCTCCAGGAAGGAAAAAGGTGCCATTATAAAGGGTAAAAGAACAAAAGATAGAAGGGAATGTGTTAGGTCAGATTCCCCAGAAGCAGACCCTGGTCTATTCACGTGTTAGTGATTTACTGAGCAAGTAGTTCTAGGAGAAGTCTGTAAGTAGATGGAATGAGAGAAGCAGCCCAGAGAAGACTATACAGCCAAGCAAGGGAGTGCTTCAACTTGAGTTCAAGGGGAACACAGCACGAGCTACACAAGTCTGTTTCATTTCCGTCTCCAAGAAAGTAGCAGACCCCTGCCCCAGCTGCTGGGGGAGGCATGGGGATGTGAGCACCAGGCCGTCGGACACAGCGGCTCTAGTCGCCCAAAGAGAGCTGTTTGAAGAAAGTAACAGGTGCCAGCTGTTAGAATCGGGATGCACAGACACAAGGCCAGGGTGCACGGAACAGATAAAGAGTTTCTGAGAGCTCTGGGCCGAGCACCAAGGACTAGCTGGGATTTGTCTCTTCTGTGATGCCTTTCTGGATGCCCTCAGTTGGCAATCTCCAATACATTCCTTCTGTCCAGACTTATCACCTCTCCAACCCTTACTGCAAAGATGTCTAAAGCAGGGTTTTTAGCTGGATGCATTGTTACTTCAACAAAATTAGAGTTCTGTTAGTAAATAAAAAAGGAGAATGGATACAGGATAGGCAACCGTCAGAGTCTGCTAAAATGTATTTCTCATTTTGTTTACTTTAACTTTTAGTCATTTTTCTTAAATGGATGATTAAAATTTTACACTGTAGATATTTTCTTTTGTAATCTTTATCACTAATGAAAAATTAAAATACCCTCCTTAAACAGATCTGATAAATATCAATTTATATTTTATCTGTATTTTCTAGTTTATAAAAATATTTAGCTCTTTATATCCTATTTTGAAGAATAATTTCAAGTATTACCACGGATGATTATCTATACAAAAACACAATTTTTTTGGTGGGCCATGTATTTCATTTCACCAGTGTTTATTCTTTCTTCAGGGCCACGTTTTAAAAAATGATGTGCTTTTATACCATATTTTAATTTTAATAGGCAAATACCCATCTTTATTTCTCTTCTTTTAAATTAGTAGTGGGTTTCATGAAATTACTTTCAACATCTATTATTATGACATTATAATTTTTCTAACTGATCAGTTCACGTGTATGTTATTAATTAACTCTGCACTTAACATCAATGAGCTTCACTTTTCTCCTCTGAAAAAGATGGCGTTCAATTAGGTGACTATTAGGCTCCCACTCAAGTCTAACATTTTAACATTAAGTTTTACTGTGTTCCAAACACTGCGCGAAGCATTTTGTGTGCATTGTTTTCTTATGTCTTCACAACAGTCCTGCAGAGTAGGATTATTATCATTATCTTCGGTCCACAAAAGAGCATTTGCAGATCAGTGAGCTGCTTTAGAATCCAAGCTTGGTTGACCGAAAGCCCAGGTCTCTCAAGGAAAGCATTCACAGTAGCACTAGCCGTTTGTATTAACTGCCTTCCTTAAGGGTAATTCATTAGACATCTTAGGAGAACATGAATGAGGTTTACTCAACTGAGTGTGTTGTATTAACACCTTCTTGGGACTTCCCTGGTGGCCCCATGGTTAAGAATTTGCCTACTAATGCCAGGTTTGATTCCTGATCTGGGAAATAAGATCCCACCTGCCGCGGGGCAACTAAACCCCCATGCCACAACTCTGGAAGCCAGTGCTCTGGAGCCTGAGAGCCGAGACTAGAGGAGGCATCACAATGAGAAGCCCGCGCACCACAACTGGGGAGTACCCCAGTCCCCACACCTAGTGAAGCCCCGTGTGCAGCAGGGAAGACTCAGCACAGCTAAAAAATAAAAATAAAACAGCAGCAGCAACAAAACACCTTCCGAACTCAAGGGAAGAAAACAAATGTAAAGAACTTGCTACATATTCACGTATCCACAAATTCAACCCATGCTTTATTATGTAAACCAAGAAAGAGAAATCTTTGCAAGGATTTGGAAAAAGGACCAGACCATCTATTTTTGTAATATATTAATTAAAAGTAATAAATACTAACAGATATTAGTGTAATATCTACATTTCATTAGCTAGAAAAAAAAGCACACAATTCCAGAAATGGCACCTTAGCTCTAGAATGCACTGACAATGAAACAGTGATCACTACATCCAACAAATAAAGCAGATCTTTCTGCTGATGCTTTCAGGGTAATGGTAATTAAATAAGTTTTTGGTTACTCCTGTCCTGTGTCCTGCACTAAGTTGATTAACCTGTTTAATGAGTATATGAGAATGACCAAAGCTGACCTCACATCAAAGAGCCCCATTGTTGCTGTGTGCTGACCTGAATTCTAACTGTGCACTTGGTTCTTTAATTGCTCCACAGATGTGCTGGAGACTAGAGTAGGTATTTTAAGTGGCAGTGAGTCTCTTTTCTCAGATGTGTTCAGTTACTCAACATACGATTTTAGATGCTGGTCTGCATACCCAGGCTCCGAACACTCCCCCTCTTTGGGAAGATTCAAAGGTTACCCACCTTTGATACATCTCATCGTGGTGATCAGTCTTATTTCTATGGTAAAACTTAACTATGTATTATTAAACATCACCAAAGAGTTTAGAAAAGAAAGTCTGTAAATTAAGTCAATAGTGAGTAAATCGGAATCCAGTCTTTAGGAATCCCTTGAGGCCTCCAAGGGGATCGTTAGAAGCAGATGAGGCTTTTTTAGAGCATTGTCATCAAGGGCCAACTGTTACTTCAAGCTACAAGTGCTCGACTATAGAGAAAAGGAAGCTAGTTCTTAAGTGATAACATTGATTAAAAAACAAAAAACAAACCCCTAAAACTCAATAACATTCATTGTAGTCTTCTCTCCAATTCCTCTGCAACGTGTTTTTGTAAGCATGGTGAAGAGGGTGTTGTTGCTGTTTGCCATGGGATGATGGCATCCTGATCTCATTCTTCATTCTGGCACTTTTTTTTTTAGAACACTTCAAGTTCATATACTTTTGTTGCTTAAGCCTTAAAAAAATAAGCTGCCTTAAGATCTTTTTGTGACAGGTTTATTTTTTTGGTGGGCAGGGGGACATGTATAAATAAGGATAAATAAAAGAAGTAGGCTTCCTTTGCTGTGGTCATGCCTGCGCCCATTCCTGGAGTGGAAAGGGCCCGCTGTGTAGAACGGGGCTCAAATGACTTGTGTCCTCCCATCTGCATCTTATCACCTGTGACGGCATCCCCCGATGTAAATGTGAAGTGGCACCCACCCCAGGCTGGGTGGGTTGGGAGGGGTGGAAGCGGTAGGAAAGGCCACGGGGATGGAGGGACTGTATGGGACCAGCGGGGGGCAACAGGGTGCAGATGCCTTGCCTTTCTGCAGGAGCCTGGTGATCCCAGCAGTCCTGGGTTCTCAAACTGCTGTCTGTCACCGCTTTTCTATCCCTGCCACCTGTCTTGGTCACTTAGTTTCTGGTCCTAACACTATGTGCTGTGACCTTGAGATAGTCATTTACCTTGCTTGGGCCTCTGCTTCTTCATCTGTAAAATGAAGGTGTCCTGCATTATCTCAAAAGTTTGTTCCAGTAAATGAGTCATCTGCTATCTTGCGGTCATCTTATCAGGGTATTTGAGTAAGAAGATGAGTAAACTATTTCCCAAAGTCTCTTTTCCTTTTTTTTTTTTGAGATGTCTTTGGATTTTATTTCCTGTTCCCTCACAAGCATTTTTTTAAATCCACAGTTTATTGGTTGTAGGTAGTTTTATAAAGAGACGAAGTGGCTGGACTCCAGATAGCCTGAAGATGATGTTGGGGCTCCCCCCTCAACCTCCCAGTTTTCTCAAGAGAAGGATCTATGAGTGCGTATGTCAGTCCATTATCGCAGCCAGGAAAGAGCCATGTAAGGAGAGACAGGCAAGTGGGGGCAGCCAGACTGTTTGTGCCGTTGGCCAGAGCGTTACTAGTGACCCTGTCCCTGAATAGAAAGCATTCTGTTGTCTTATTGTTCAGGGAAGATGGCTAGCACATCAGCTGGACCGCTCCACACAGTAAGTCTGCGGGAGGCTGAGGGATTTTTATCTCTCCGTGTGTCTGGCCGCCACTAATCCCACGTCTAAGTGGGTCGTATTATGTTTCTTCACTCTGTCTACTTTTGTACCCCGCAGTGAAACCTTGTGTAGATGCTGGCAGCAGCAGCAAGTGCTCAGAAACACTTCTGGAAAGGCAGCCTCTGAAGCACCTTCCTTAAGGTTGCTCAGGTGGGGAGCTGTCCTGGGAAAGGAGGTTAGCATGTGGGGGAGCAGGAGTGATGGAGCGAGAGCCAGGGCTGAAGGGGCAGAAGGGAGGAGAGTCCACCGAGGCTCGTAAGATGCAGGTCTGTCTCTGGAAGCAGCCTTCCCAGAAATCACATGTCTGTGAGTCGTTCTTTTTCTCTGTTATCAGCATCTCTTCTACATTTTTTTTTCAGATCCCTATGTCAGAGACCCTCTGATTCATATTTTGGTTCCTATCTAACTAGAGGGAAGAGGGGTATCAGGATTATGACAAGACACCAGGAGTCTGGTCCACAGGTTTCCCTGTGCCCTGGGCAGAGTGAAGACCTGCCCTGTCCAGGGACCACTGCCCTCCCCCAGCAGTCCTCCTCAAAAGATTTCTCTAACCACGGAACTTAGAGTAAAGAGGTGGAGGTGAGGTTTCTGGTCTTAACCCAGAAAGCAGGTTCAGGAAAACAGTGCTGCCTAGACCTGAGCTGTGACGGGGAGGGCTTGCGACTCGGGTGAGTAGGAGTGGACAAGGACACAGCATCAGACTCACAAAACACTGGTTCTAGAACCAGACGCAGATGTCGCATAGCCTCAGTTATTGTTACTATGCTGTGCTGCTGCTAAGTCGCTTCAGTCATGTCCGACTCTGTGCGACCCCACAGACGGCAGCCCACCAGGCTCCCCCATCCCTGGGATTCTCCAGGCAAGAACACTGGAGTGGGTTGCCATTGCCTTCTCCAATGCATGAAAGTGAAAAGTGAAAGTGAAGTCGCTCAGTCATGTCCAACTCTTCGAAACCCCATGGACTGCAGCCTACGAGGGTCCTCCGTCCATGGGATTTTCCAGGCAAGAGTACTGGAGTGGGTTGCCATTGCCTTCTCTGACTATGCTGTACTAACTGTAGGTAAAGGGGACAAATAACTATGGTATTTCAACTATAGTTAATTATTTCCCCTCATGTGGGGAAGATGGTTCAGGTGTGGCTGATTGTGAGACCTCTCAGAACAGACTTCGAAATCAGTTCCTGACCTCAAGGCTAGCCTTGGTCACACTCACATTCACTGTGTGGACTCAGTTAAGCTCCTTCTTCTCTCTGAGCTCCCAGTTCCTCACCTGGAATCTGCTCATAATAACATTAGCACTAGGGAATGTCCTCTTTGAAGATCCAGTATGAGCATCTTGGTGAATGTACATCATAAAGGGCTACATATATTTCATTCTTTTGCCACAGTCATAGCAAATATGCAGCAACTCTGTTGTGTACTTTTTTTTTTTGTATTAGGTTCATTCTGAGTTCCATTTATTGTCCCTGGTTTTGTTTTCTTATTTCTTTTCATTTCCAATTAATAGATCTGCAGAATATATAAACTATTCTGGGTACAAGATAGGGTATGTGTAAGTAACTGAATACATTTAAATTATAATTATGCTAGTAGAGTGATAAAAGAATCAGAAAGATAGGCTAATTCCAACCTCCAGGGTCAGCTCTGCTAGCTTATTCCAGCTTCCATCACTGACTTACGTCAAGTACCATCTGTGGCCCCTTACTTGCTATAACCTTCAAGGGGAGGTGATACTTGATCCATGTGTACCCGTTTGACACAGTCAGTCACGTTACTCCCCTTGCATAGCCCAGGAATGGAGAGATTTGGGCTTCAGGCCGTGTACATCAAGGGCCACCAGCTCGGTGAGCTCTTTCCCCGACGGCACCATAGGCTATCTCCTTGTGGAGACATCTCCCAATTCACAAACCTAGAAATGGTAGGAAAAGTCCATTCCTTCCATACACAGTTCATGTTCCCCTACCACTCCCCAGGCACTATGGCAGGCACTCTGGGTGCTGCAGGAATGGGTAGGAGGTGGCCCCTGCCCTCTGCAGGTGCATGGCCAGTGGAGAAGCCATTGTGTAGGTGACTTGGTTGCTTGATGGAGCAGGGAGGTGTGGTAGGGGGCTTCAGCGTGCTGTCCCTGGAGCTGGCTGCCCTGTCTCCTACCAGCCTGGTGACCTCGGGCACCAATCTCTCAAGCCCTAGGGCTCTTATCTACAAAGTGAGAATAAGAATGCGCTTACTAATAAGGTCGTGGTGAGGATTACTTAACATGTGTAAAACACGCAGAGTAGCGTCTGGCACCACAGAAAGCTCTTGACAGAGCTGGTGGGGATGTTGGTGGGGGTGGGGGCGCTAGCCCTGCACCGTGGGACTGGGAGGCAGGCTTGCCAGTGCTACCCGGGAGAGTGGGAAGGGCGCTGCGGAACTGGGCTCGCTTGGCAGAGGAGAGAGAGCGCCCTTCAGGCGGAGGCTCGGCACCGTGGGTGCAGTTAGAGCAGAGAGAAGGGTGTTCTGAGAGCTCCTGAACTGTGAGCTTGGTGCCAGAGTGAGCACAAACACGAGGTGCTTCCATCTCAAGAGCATTGTGTTAGTAACCACCAGAGGAAATTGGCCAGGCTGGAAAAATATGGTTTGTGAACAAACGCTTTTGTCAGATAGACATGACCAGTGCCCACAGTGGTGGGAAGGTTGATAACAAGCACTTAGCTTGTTAATACCAGGTGGGGAAAAACTCGTTAAGCAAAGAAAGCATGTAATGATTGCTTACATTCAGATAAATCTGAACGATTTATACAGGTTGATACCGTGGCCTGAATTTGGCAAATTATTTTTTAGTCCTTCATTTTCCTTAAAAATAATTGCAAGCTGATTCACCAGCCAGGATCAAATGATACCAGTTTGGACACAAACCCTGATAAAATCCCTGGCATTTTTAAATCTTTCTCATTCCCAGAAAACTATTCCTTTAAAAAGTGAGGGACAAGAATTGCTGTGTCTCCGAAATGCCAGAAATTTCTAAAAATAAAACCAATGACAGGTAGTGAGAAAAAGCCCCATTTAACTTTAGCTTGTACGTAAATAAGCTCATTTATATATAATTCAGTGTATTCTGTTTGAAAACACTGAATTCCCAAACAGAATAATCAGTTTAAAATTAATGTGGTTTATTAACAATTAAAAGTGATAACACAAGCTGAAGAAGATTGGAGGTGAAGTGTTGAGTTTCCTTTGATAGGTAGAGTAATTACAAAGTGTGCTTTTGAAGTTCAAGAAGACAGCCTTAGGACACAACATTTTTAAAGTAAAAATTGGCTTGCACTCTGTTCGAGTGATTTATTTTGCACTAAGAAATGGGTGTGAGACATGATGTGATTTAAAATTTCATCCCTTGATGGAACTGCTTGAGGGTGACATGATTTTTTTCTTTTTTCTTTTCTCAGCTTACTCAGCCTATGAAGTTTCCTATCTAAAAGCTAATCTTCTGAAGTTGCTTAGGAATTTGAGGAAACCTAATCTTTTGGTGTGTAAACAAAGAGGACTAAGTATGTTGCTTTCCCTCTGATACTCAGGAGCCTAGGAGGGTCAGAGCTGCAGTAAATCGCTGACCATGGCAAAGCCAACCCAGCCATTCTTGTTGTGTTGTCTCTTAATTACCTTAGGAGAACTTCACCTTTATCTTTAAAAATGCTTTTTCTTTCTTTAAGACTTGAGAGGTATGGGGTGAATAGAAGAGGGCAGGCAGGATACACTTGAAGAGGGAAGTTAAAAAGAACTGGGATTTAGTTAAAACTGGCTAGAGCAACAAGGGAGGAGGTAATTGAGAGAAAATGAAGGGAAGAATAGTTTAGAAAAAAGGTTCATGGCAACATATTTCACCTGCTTCTGCTCTATTTTCTACAGGGAAAAGAAATACATTTAACAGATTTAAATTTTTTTCTGTAGTCTATTTATGATGAGAAAAAATACTTGAAAAAATATATCTATCATGGTGTGCCAATAAATGCTTGGAAACTGGCTGTTTGGAGGAGGTGGGGCAGGCCCTGGTTTGTAGGGTATGTCAGTTTCTTGCTGTAAACACTTCCACTCCAGTGGATTCTACAATACGTTGTCACGAGACGTGAAGTTGGAAAGAGATGAGCAGTAATGCACTGTTCGTTTATCCACCACACAAATGTGATAAATGTAAATAACCCCAAGAACATAGGTAATAGTAAAATGTAGTTTAAAAAAAAACGAAAAGGGAAGTGATACAGTTTTTTTTTTTTTTTTAAGTTTTGAGTACTTATCTTTTTAAATATGTAATTAAATTGTAAGTTTATATAAATTAATTTTTAATAATGACTGCATTTATCATCCAGCTCACAACTTTCCTGAAAATTTGACTCTCAACGACCGATTCAGACTGGTTCTAGCACACTGCTAAATACATGTATGACACTGATGGAAAGAGGTTTGGAAGGTGACACCCAAAATTACTGACTGTGGCAATCACTTCTTGGTGGAGGGAGTTATGGTATGTGGAGGGAGGCCCTCACGTTTTACTCTGTATACTTCTCTTTTGTAAATGCTGGTAGTGTAATAAGAGTGAATAGAAAACGGCTTTCATAAAATATCTGTTTGTTTTTTTTCTAATCAATACCTTTCCCCTTCTTTCAGCTGAGCCCAAGTCCCTGAGGTAGTTATGGCTGAATGGCGGGAGTATAGACTAGGCCCTAAAAAGTTGGTTTTTAATTCTGGTTTGGCCCCTGGCAGTCCAGGTAACTGAGTACAAGTTACTCAACCTCTCTGAGTCTTGCAGTCTTTGCTAAATGAAGATATTTGAGTTTTATCTCTAAGATTCTATGCAGTTCTAACCTTTACATATTGAGTGCACTCTTTGCAGGAGACCATGTCCACACAGACTCTGTGAAGTCCCAATTCCTCCCATTTATTACTTACCTTATTTCCTAAGTTTTCAAAAGACTATGGACTTGAAACTCACTGTCACTGTTGGTAATCATAAAACCTGGCTGGGTTGAGAAAATTGAGGTTTGGAAGCTAGCTGAAGGAAGGTCCAAGAGATGGTCTCTGTTTAGCTCTGTTCCTCGCAGAGAGCTTGTTGGTTTACGGGATCATGGGTGGTGTGTACCACTAGAGGCCTGGACCCTGGGCCCTGGAGGAGCCCTCCCCCTGCTGCCGGGCTCCCATTCTTCTGCAGTGTATTGGCTTGCATTTTATGTTGAGCTGACTCTAGGAGTTTGGTTTCCAGTCAAAGTAATAGCACCAATTTTTATTGTTTTTATTTTTGAACTAAAATATCAGATACTTGTTGTGGAAAATTTAGTAAATATAGATGAGCAATAAAGCAAAAAGGAAGATTACTGATTTTAAAGTGGAGAACATTCCATTTTTGCTGTTACTGTGTTTTGTATATATGTGTATGAAGTTATGGATATTTGAAGTAACATCATCCTTCTTGAGGCTTCCCAGGCAGTTCAGTGGTAAAAAACAAAAACCACCTGCCATGCAGGAGATGTAAGAGACGTGGGTTGTATCTCTGGGTCAGAAGATCCCCTGAAGAATGAAATGGCAACCGACTCCAGTATTCTTGCCTAGAGAATCCCATGGACAGAAGAGCCTGGCACGCTGTGGTTCATGGGTTTTCAAAGAGTTGGACATGACTGAAGCAACTTAGCACACACCCACGCATTTGGACTGTGATGTTGGAGAAGGCTCTTGAGAGTCCTTTGGACTGCAAGGAGATCCAACCAGTCCATCCTAAACAAATCAATCCTGAATATTCAATGGAAGGACTGATGCTGAAGCTGAAACTCCAATATTTTGGCCACCTGATTCAAGGAACTGACTCATTTGAAAAGACCCGGATGCTGGGAAAAATTGAACGCAGGAGAAGAAGGGGACGACAGAGTATTAGATGGTTGGATGGCATCACCGACTCAACGGACCTGAGTTTGAGTAAATTCCGGGAATTGGTGATGGACAGGAAGGCCTGGCGTGCTGCAGTCCATGGGGTCGCAAAGAGTCAGACACGGCTGAGCGACAACTGAACTGAACTGAATGCATTCTTCTTGAAAGTGAGGTCCAGTACAGATGCAGGGCATGGGCCCTGGAGCCAGGCTCCCCAGGCTGAAATCCTTGTTCCACCCCATGTGGCCTCGTGCAGTTTACTCTGCTACTCTGTGCCTTTGTGTGCTCATCTGTAAAAAGAGGGAGATAGAATTGCCTTATAGGTTTGTTGTGAGGATTGAGTTAACACATATGAACCCCTTACAGAGCAGTGTCTGGCAGACCATTCAATAAATGATGGCTTTTAATTTTATTCTGTTGTATATCATGTACTGTAGTTTATTAAGATCATACTGTTGGACATTTAAATGGCTTCTAATTTTTCACAGTTGATAAGAAATCTTATAAGATAACTTTACACATATCCTCAGGATAAATTCTTGGGTCTGGAATCACTGAGATGTTTAAAACATTTTGGGGTTTTAAACATCTATCAGGTGGCACTAGTGGTTAAGAACCCACCTGCCAATGCAGGAGATATAAGAGACATGGGTTCAATCCCTGGGTCAGAAAGATCCCCTGGAGAGTAAATGGCAACCTACTCCAGTATTCTGGCCTGGAGAATCCCATGGGAAGTGGAGATTGGTGGGCTACAGTTCATGGGGCACAAAGAGTTTGACATGACTGAAATGATTTAGCATGCATGCATGAAAATGAAAGTCCTCCTTATACTTAGGTAAAGACCATCCATGTCAATGTATGGACACATTCCATCACTCCCTCATGGCAGTGCTGGTGACTAGGCTGGGCTTTCACATTCCTTATCAAAATGGGAACTATAGTCTATTTCCATAATATATACAAATCTGTGGTCTTCATCTTAAATGCAAAGTAAATGCCCTGAGATACTATTAGGCTATGAAACTTAAATTGAAGACAATCATTCTCCAGAAATAAATCCACCTGGTTGTGCCTAGGCATTGAAATACACCGTAGGAAGGCAGAAGGGAGCTTGTTATCCCTATTTGCACCCAGGATGAGTTGAAAGTTACAGTTCATCAGGCTTGTGTATTAATGATTTCAGGGGAAAGTCTAGAATAGTCGCTTGAAGGACTATTGGAAGCAGTAGAGGGTGAATCTGTATTTCTTTACAGAAAAACTGAAAAGCCTCTTAAGTAGGTTAACTTGAATGGGGATTCTTGAAAGGGGCTCTGATGTGTAGAATTTATCAAGATTGTGTTGTTTAGTCACTAAGTTGTGTCCAACCCTTTGTGGGCCCATGGACTGTAGCCCACCAGATTCCTCTGTCCATGGGATTTCCCAGGCAAGAATACTGGAGTGGGCTGCCATTTCCTTCTCCAGGTAATCTTCCCGACCCCAGGATCCAAACCCACATCTCCGGCATTGGCAGGCAGTTTCTTTACTGCTGAGCCACCAGGGAAGCCCCTTATCAAGCTCACTTTATCAAAAAATAGACTTTTTTTTTTTTTTGCTGAGCATCCTTTGGATCTAGTGTCCCATGAGAAAATTTGGGGAAAGATGTTGTAATCTACAGTATTAGATACTCAGAATACCTGTTATGTACCAGGCATTATGACCAGTGCTGGGAACACAGGGCTTGTAAGACCAATGTGCAGACCCTCATCTCATGGGGCTTATGTCTTTGTCTGGACACGTAGCCTATGAGGAAGTGACCCCCGATTCTTCAGCTGTTCCAGGAAGGACCCCAACAGACCTGCCATCAACCCAAGTGCACAAGTCTCCTGTAGGTTAAAGAATTATAGAAATGAGACCGTGTGTTTGTGCTTTGGCTGGAGAAAGGGAAATGCTAAGAAAAGTCACATCTATCTTGCCAGATAACCACATCAAAACCAGAAGAAAGAGAATCCTTTCGTGTGGGGTAGGCAGTTTGGCAAAAAGCAATGCTTCTGAAGTTGATAGAAATAAAAGGTGGCCAATCTCCCCCTCTTGCTGCTAATGTTTTCCCTGATAGCCAGAGACATCCTTGATGGAAAACTTGGAATGTGGGAAGATGCAAACAACTAAAACACTCTGGTCTTTCACTGCCGTATAAAGTTAAAAAGCCAACCAGGAAAACCCATCCCTGAGGTTCTTATCTCTAGGTTCCTGGTCGGTTCCACTTTGCTGAAGAGGAATTGTAGTCTTTCGTGGGCCTAATAGAGAAGCCAGCTTGGCTGTCTTGCACAGGACTGTTGAGTCCTTGGTTTGCCTCGCCCTGCGTCTCACTGGTCAAGCTGGTCGGGCCAGCTGGAGCATATGCAGCCAGCTCCTAACCAACCCAGCTGCAGGCTGTCTAGAGTAGGTGTCCTGTTCTGGGGAGGTGCTCACTGGCAAAGTGGAGGAAGTGATTCTCCAAGAGGATCACTGGGGGACAGTAAGAAGATGAAGGGCGATCCTTTACCTTACACTGGATATCAGTCAACACACTTGTATTGAACATTATACATTACATTACATTGTATGTAATGTGTAAAGGAAGGGGGTTTCCCACGCCACTAAGGTAGGTCAGGTATCTTGACAGTAGAAATGTAATTCACATTGGGAAGTAGATATTTTCCCAAGTTTGGAATTGGGCATGGACCTGGAAATTGTTATGTTTATTCTAATTCCAGTCTCTCTGTTCTCAGCCCCTTACCCATAATGCCTTTGCATTCAGAGGCCCAGCCATGAATGTGTGCTTGCTTAGTCGCTAAGTTGTGTCTGACTCTTTATGCCCCATTGACAGTAGCCCTCCAGACTCTTCTGTCCATGAAATTTCCCAGGCAGGAATACTGGAGTGGGTTGCCATTTCCTCCTCCAGGGGATCTTCCTGACCCAGGGATGGAACCCTTATCTCCTGCGCCTCCTGCTCTGGCAGGCGGATTCTTTACCACTGAGCCACCTGGGAAGCCCAGCCCAGCCATACCCAACTCTTAAATCAGTTCTGATCAGAGCAGTGAGCAGGTTTAATACCTTCAGCTTATGAGGTAGTGGGGCATGACTTAATCCTATTACTGCAAACTGTTTTGGGGATGAGTGGGGACCTGCCCATTAAGTAGTTGTTGCTGTTCAGTCGCTCAGTCACGTCCGACTCTGCGACACCACGGACTGCAGCACGCCAGGCTTCAATAGTGGCTTCCCCTTAATATTGTCCTGCTGATTTCCACCTCTTTCCATCTTGATGTTTAAATTTCCTTGACATTTCTTCTTATAGATTCCTCTGGGGTCTACAAAAGATACTGCTTAACTTTGTAGGAGTTCGTCTAAAAGCAAGTCAATTTCCTCAGCCAAACTCACACTCAGCCCAAGCACTATTAATCCAAGTGATAAGAAAATTTTCATTAAAGGTCATATGTGACCTCGTGGAACCTTGTAAATGGCAGTGGTCAGTAATGCTTGGTCAGGGCCTAGTCTGTGTAGGTTCAAATCTTGGATCTGCTAGTTACCAGCTTTATAATCTTTGGCAAATCACTTAGTCTCACTGGACCTCAGTTTTCTCATCTATAAAATAGATATGTAAACATAGAGTTATTATGAGGAGTCACTGAATGGTAAAACCTTAAGAAGAGTACATTTCACATAGTAAGTGATCAAAAAGGTAACTACTGTTATTATTGTTATTTTTTTGGTTAACCTAAGGGGGCTCTCAGCGCAATAGGAATTAAACTCATGAATTTGAGAGTATTACAGGTGTGGGAGGTGCTTTTCTGGGCTACTAAACTCACATTGGCATTTTATAGTTGCAAAGAGTTCAAGTTTGACCCTGGAAGTGTTCACCTCCCAAATCTGCTGTAGAATTTAAATTACGGTTCACTGTTATTTTGAGAGCAAAGTAAAGATTATCACCACTGCGTACCAAGTCTATCACCGCGCCATTAAACAGAGGTTCATAGTAAGGAAACAGGCACTCTCTCACCTCCTTTACCCACTGGAGCACCCCCTGGCTAAGTACCCCTCCCCACCTTTGAACACCAAGCTTTGAACTGTTGCCTAAGACTCTCACACCTTTTCTTTAAGAAGGCTTCTTAATTTGACTATTACCCTCAGGGAAATCTACTTGCCAAAAATTCCAACAGTAACTGTGGGCTGAGATCCTAAGGGTAAATTAGTATTGGATTTCTGGGCAATTTGCCCTAAATGCTAATGTATAAAAATGCACCTGGATAAGGACATTTTTCTTCTGAATCATAGAATCATGGTTTAATTTTTACTGACAGGAAGAGAAATGCTAGTTTTCTTTTCATTCTTTTTTTCAGCTAGGTACATTAAATAGGGTCCGTCAGCTAACACGCAGGCAGGGATGTTCACCCTTCCATCTGTTGAAGCACCTAGCCCAGTGCCATGAACACATAGACACTCCCGGTGATGGGGTGGACTGCAAAGGAGATGTGTGCTAGAGGCATACAGCTGGGTCCAAATTTGAGCTCTGCCAATTATTTACTAGTGTTGGGATCTCAGGTAAGTGTTTAATTCTCTGAGAATCTGTTCTGAAGAAAATAGCGTAGGTGAAGTACCTGACGAATCCTCTTCCATTGCTGTATGTTATATAACCCAGAATGCCTTCCCAACTCCAGGGACTCTCCAGGACTCTTGAGGAACTTATTTTGCAGTACTTAATTTTATACACTTTCCCCAAAACCACTGTCATTAGAAAATAATTTATTCTGCATAAACTAATTTTCTTAATCATGGAGGTTAATCACATTTGCTGTTTTCCTTCTCAGTTTAAAAACAAAAAACTAATGATTGTACCTTTATAAAAATTAGCCATCGTTTTTCTAGTAGAATATAAATTATTCTTAGATCAGTTTTATGAAATCATGAAATCCTTAGGACAGACATTAATGCTTTCTTTTTGAAAAAGTTCTTACTTCATACTTCTTACCTTGGAAATTTTCAGTTCATAAGCAAACACTGTATTCTAAAGGAAAAAGGACCATGGCCCCAGAATCCCACATATAGTGAAAGTATTAGTCACTCAACTCATATCTGACTCTTCGTGACCCCATGGACTGTAACCTCCAAGGCAAATCAGAGAGATGATTTCCATTTCTCTGATTATTAGTGATGTTGATCATCTTTTCATGTGCTTGTTGACCACCTGTGTATCTTCTTTGGAAAAATGTCTATTCAGATTATCTGCTTATTTTTTTTAAGTTGTATTATTCATGTTTTTGATTTTGAGTTGTATGAGCTCTTAATATATTTTGAATATTACCCCTTTATCTGATATATGATATGCAAATATTTTCTCCCATTCGGTAGGTTGCCTTTTCATTTTGTTAATGGTTTCCTTTGTTGTGCATTAGTTTGATGTAGTCCCAGTTGTTTATTATTGCTTCTGTTGCCTCTGCTTTCGGTGTCAAATCTAAAAAATTCATTGCCCAGACTAATGGCAAGGAACTTATTGCTTGTGTTTTCTTTTAGGCATTTTCAATCTTTTAAAAGTACTTTTCAGAAAGAAAAAGTACCAACTCAACTATGAGGGAAGTCCCTATTTATCTATTTGTGGAGGTACACATATTGAAGTACCAACTCAACTATGAGGGAAGTCCCTATTTATCTATTTGTGGAGGTACACATATTGAAGGGCTTCTCTGGTGGCTCACATGGTAAAGAATCTGCCTGCAATGCGGGAAATCTGGGTTCGATTCCTCAGTTGGGAAGATCCCCTGGAGGAGGACATGGCAACCCACTCCAGTATTCTTGCCTGGAGAATCCGCATGGGCAGAGGAGCCTGGCGGGCTACAGTCCATGGGGTCTTACAGAATCGGACTTGACTGAGTGACTAAGTGCAGCACACAGCACAGCATGCATATTGAAAAAGGAAGCAAATAGAATTTTTAAACAAAAGTGTTTAAAATTTCCTTCAACGCAGACAGAAAATGGTTCAGGCACCTTGGCCGTATTTCTTAAGGCCTGTGGTCATAATCTATGTGTCTCATCTCAGTCATATGAGACATTCTATTTCCAGGACAGAAGTGATGTGAAAAAACTGGAAGTTTTCCTGATCATCCTCTCTAACACTAGATATCTGGATTTGGAGCAAGTCTGGAGAATCCCAGGGACGGGGGAGCCTGGTGGGCTGCCATCTATGGGGTCGCACAGAGTCGGACATGACTGAAGTGACTTAGCAGCAGCAGCAGGAGGGTCTGTCTGGCTTCTTCATTCCTGTCCACTCGGTGACACAAACTGAGTGTCTGGCCCAGTGGTTGTTTCCAACAGCTATGTGCTCCAGGTTCCTTACATCTGTGATGAAATCTGAGCCCAGCACCCGGGTCTTCCATGTTTCCATGATTTGCACAGCCTGCTTTCTTTGTCTATAAGCACTCTCCCCTTCCCTCTAACCTGGCTGCTACTGTTTCTTTTTCAGTCTTCCGTTCAGATGCAGCCCGCTATGGGAAGCTGGCCTAGCTGACCTTGCAAGCCTTGGCTAGTACTTGTCTTTGCATTTATCATAGCATTAATCCTGTTGTTTGTTTCTTGTTTGTGCACTGATCTGACTTCTCCATGAGGCTAGAGCTGTTTGAGACCAGGTTGGCACACAGCCCAGGCTCTGACATATGGTCGGTCCATCAATCAACATTCAACAAATACTTTCTGGGTCATTTCATTAATGATCGAGTGAGCGGGGATGCTTCTTTTCCTGAGATTGGAGTGAAGTGGGAGAGGAGGCATGATGATAGAGCTGATCGGAGATATCAGGACAGAAGCGGAAGTTGTACATGCTCACAGGCACCTGCTTTCTCAGCAGGAAGTTAAGCCACCTGCTGAGAGCAGGGGAGGCAGGAATCTGGCAGGACCCTTGAGAAAAGGCATAAAGGTTTGGAACAGCTGTTATGGAGAACGGAAATGGAGTAGATGAGAAACCCTTGAGGGGCAAGCGAAGGATGGAGCTCATAAATTTATAATGGAGCCCAGCAACATGAATATGCAATTTTCTCCAGAAAGACTTAGCAGAACTGCACTAGAAACAGACAAACATTTCTATTTATTCATGCCTTCTATGTGCCAGAAGAAGGCTATGCTATGTGGTTAAGATGCCTGTTCTCTAGTCCTCATAATAAGGCCTGTGATGTAGGAATCATTATTTACATCATATGGATAGAGAAACCGAGGCTTGTAGAGGTTAAATGCTTAATAAAGCCACACAGCTGGCAATTGGCAGAAGCAAATGCAAACTGCAGGCTGACTCCAAAGCCCAGAACCTTGTCTGGGGCCACATCATTCCACTGATCCTTCTGTGGGTCCAGGTGGGTTGAACTGAGCTGGGGATGGTCATGGTGAAGACCACGAAAGGACAAAGGAGACTAGAAACAAGGGTACTGGCCTCTGTGCTGTAACTGTGGGCTCCAGGTAAGCTAGTGTCTGAATCCAGATGTGCTTTCAGACCTCTAAGTGGTGGGGAACTGAAGGTGTCAGTAATATCAAAGAATAGATTTTTTAAAAGTAAAGGAATAGCAGACGGACATAGATCAGAAGATGCAGTTTGTGTTTATGGGTTCAGGCGACCCAGTTCCATGTGGTGATAAAGCTAAGGTATAGCCATGGGAATGGATGTGAATGGTCGTGAACAAACCAGAATGAAGGAGGTCATAGAAGTACAAGATACTTCTGTATTATTCCTTGGAAAGTTAATGTCTAGCATATTTTAGATGTTCAACATCTACAGAGTCAATGAATAAATAAAAGAATAAACACAAAGAGAAACTATAAAGTACTGAAGTTTTTTCCTTGTGTGGTGTGTGAGCATGTATGATTCTTTTATAATCCCAGTATGCCCTGAATAGATGAAGAGAGAAGAGGGAATTTGTCATCTAAATTGAAAACAAAGTACTCCGTTGAAGTGACTCTCTGGTTGTGGAGAGTAGAATCATAGAGGCTTAAATATTTGGAAGACAGGCCTGTTGGATTGGAAGAGAAAAGAAAGTTCAGTGAAAATGAAGTTATTGTTATTATGGCTGAGAGGAATGGTGGTAAAGTTTAGAAATCTCTATATAATTTGTTGTCCATTCCTGTGCTATACATGAACTGAAACTCATGAAGGCCTTCAGAAAATGTCAGATGAACGTTCTGTGTTTCCCATATTATATCAGGGACCCAGGCTCGGCCAACACTTTCACGCTTTGAAACTTGTAATCTAGACTCTTGAGAGTCCCTTGGACTGCAAGGAGATCCAACCAGTCAATCCTAAAGGAAATCAGTCCTGAATATTAATTGGAAGGGCTCATGTTGAAGCTGAAACTCCAATACTTTGGCCACCTGATGTGAAGAGCTAACTCATTTGAAAAGACCCTGATGCTAGGAAAGATTGAAGGTGGGAGGAGAGGGGCCAACAGAGGATGAGATGGTTGGATGGCATCACTGACTCAATGGACATGAGTTTGAGTAAATGCCCGGAGTTGGTGATGTACAGGGAGGCCTGATGTGCTGCAGTCCATGGGGTCACAAAGAGTTGGACATAACTGAGCGACTTAACTGAACTGCATTGAACTGAGGCATAGAGCCTTATTTAAGCTAAGTCATGATTACCCTTTTCAAATGGAGTATAAAACAGAACACTGATTCAAGAATTAGTGTATTGTTTTCTTCTGCTGATGTCTGATTGTTAGGTATAATATATATGCATGTCAAATAATGAGAGATGAAGCAGCATGATGTAATCTTGTTGCGTTTCAAAGAGTGAAGCCTCCAGGGTATTGGTAAACACACCGCTAGACAGAGCCTCACAATACACTTCTGTGTTTTATGGTTTTGTCAAAATCAAAGGAAACGTATTTACTTTGGAACAAATAATTGTGGGAAATTTCTATAGTGTCCCTGTGGCTTGTTTTTCATGGTAACTAGAATTCCCTTTGGTGTGTGAATAACATTGTATAAGTAAGCAGTGTTGGACAAAGGACAAGATGTATTCCAGTCTTAATTACAGTGTAGAGGAGTTTTACCCTAGGCTTCTTACTTCATTTGTCAGGAAAGAGCTGTGGAAAGGTGCATTATTGTTCCACAGCTAACAGATCTAAAGTTCTTAGCTGGATATACTCCTGGTGAAATATAAGAGAAAGGCAATTTCTTAATCCGAATACTTAGATCATTAGAACAAAAAGACAGCCCTGGCTCGCTGCATTTTGCCACCTTTGTGATTTTGCAGTAAAAAGGATAACTTCTATGCATCTTGGCTACTTGGCTCTGGCATTTTCTAGGTACTCGCAAACAGCATTCGACTCTTTTCTGCTCAACTGTGTGATGGTGAATAGTCATTGTGATGAGCTCCTTTTACTTCAGAATATGCTCACAAAAGGAGGACTCTATATTCTCAAAATCATACTTTCCTCCAAACTTGCTTCTAAAATAATTAAAATCTAACACTTTTTTTGTTTTTTGTTTTGCAAATGAGAGAAGCACTCTTACTCTGTTGATACTCTCAGATATCACCCTGAATAGCAAGAAGTGTAAAGCAAAAGGCAGAAGTAGAAATGTCCTTACTTATCTGAAAGTGGGGAGATCAGGCAGAGAGGCCACACCCTCAGTTTTCTGAAGGCTCAGTTGATTCTTATACTGTGATTGAATGCCATTATCCTAATTATAAGGCATTTATATTGTGAAACTACCAAGCATGGGGTTAATTGATGACACTAATAGAGATATGTCAAGGGAGAAATAACACAGCTCTTTGCAAGGCAAGAGTGCTTTAGAACAGATTGTCAGCAGAATTCCAGTGAAAGTGAGTCACAGTAAAGGTGTGGACAGAACCAACCACGTGCAAACCCCCCGCTGCTGCTGCTAAGTCGCTTCAGTCGTGTCCGACTCTGTGCGACCCCATAGACAGAAGCCCACCAGGCTCCCCCATCCCTGGGATTCTCCAGGCAAGAACACTGGAGTGGGTTGCCATTTCCTTCTCCAATGCATGAAAGTGAAAAGTGAAAGTGAAGTCGCTCAATCGTGTCCGACTCTAGTGACCCCATGGACTGCAGCCCACCAGGCTCCTCCGTCCATGGGATTTTCCAGGCAAGAGTACTGGAGTAGAGTGCCATTGCCTTCTCCTGCAACTCCCCCCTAAAACACAGGAAAACATGATATTAATATTGAAGTTTGTTCTGCCATAGTTAGAAGGGCATGTCATTGTCCTTGATTGCAAGGACTGGGGATTATAGACAACTTCATTACAGACATGTTTTCCCCCAATTTTTTATTCTTCTCTTCAGAATAGTGGAAAAATTAGTTAAATTGATTCATTGCTCTTCCTGGGAATTCCTTTATAAATAAAGAGCACTGTATGAACTGTAAGACCCAATATGGTTCATTTCATACAAAACAGAAAAGTTATAGATTATAAAATCAAGATGGATCTATAAAACACCAAATATTGTCATTACATTCTGAAAATTAGAGTATTTTAAGGAAGAGGAAAAAGTCCACATGATTTGTAATTTACATCCTGAAGTTTCTTCCTCTTTCAGAAAAACAATTAAGAACATTTTTTTCCTTTTAAATCAACAATACACAACCATGAGAATTGGGTGGTGTTTAATTCCTGTGAGAATCTCCCTAAATAGGCCTAACTCTATTCTATTTTAACCTTGGTTTCAAGGGATTCCTCTAGCATCCTGTACTTTCCTCAGTGATCTGTGTTAAAACACTGTTATTAGAGCCCCTTGGCTGGACGCCAGATTGCAAAGGCATAAGATATGAGTGGGTGGTCAGGAAGTGGGAATCAGTGAGTCTGTTTCTTTCCATAAGTTGGCAGTGAAGAGAAGAAAAGAGAAAGGACAGGAGGTTGGGGGATATTATGTCAAGGGAATGCTCTTTGGGGATAGGAAGAGAGATTTCGGCTTGCTTATAGGCTGAGGGGGAAGGACAGTGGAGAGGGTGAAAGGGAAGAATAAAATTGTCATCTGACAATTATCTTGGGTACTCGAGGAGGATGAAGTGGATAGAATCAAGGTCACGGGTATAGCAGTCAGCCTTGGAGAGCAGAGCGCTCTTCTCTGTACTGGGAAGGAAAGGAGGAGAAAATGGGTGAAAATGTAAAAATATTTTGAGGAGGAATGCGGGGCGGGGAGGGGGACAGTTTGCAGAGTCGGACACGACTGAAAGACCTTAGCATGCATGCATGCACGGGGAAATTGACAGGGCTTCCCAGGTGGCCTTAGTAGTAAAGAAGCCATCTGTTGGTGCAGGAGAAGTAAGAGATGGGGGTTTGATTCCTGGGCCGGGAAGATTTCCCTGAAGGAGGGCATGGCAGTCCACTCCAGTATTCTTGTCTGGAGAATCCCATGGACAGAGGAGCCTGATGGGCTACAGTTCATAGGGTCATGAAGAGTTGGACACGACTGAGCGACTAAGCATGCACGCACGTGGCCTCAGCTGAGGCAAAGTGGTAGGAGGATTTGAGGAAAGGGAACGATGTGGAATTGATTTGTAGGGAATATGATTGGGTTTCACTGAGTAAAAGTACTATTGGAGTAAGAAAAGGGGCTAGGTGAGATTGGATATATAGATTATAGTGGGATTATTCCATTTTAAAATTATTTTTAATGCCTCCATTAATCAAGGGACAGCTAGTACCTTGGGAGGAGAAAATGTGAATAGGGATATTTTGAAGACACAGGTTAGGGATTCTTAAAGTAAATCAAGACTAGAGAACATGGGCTGATAGAATTAGTGGTGCAGTTAGAGGTTGTAGGACTTAAAAGGGATCAGTGAGTAATGACAATAGGGAATGTCTTAGGAATTGAAGGAAAATGAGGGCAAAGAGCAGTTTTAGCAGGGATCGGAGGTTATCATCTAAGAGGGGGATTTAAGAGTTTAAGGTCTTGGAGGTGAGCAGCTTTAAATTATGAACAACCAAGTCTAAAGTGGGGGTCTGTGTCAGAGAAGGGGAAGTAGGAGGTGGAGGTGATTAAGAACATGTAAGATAAGGGGCTTGGGAGGGCTGACACCATGGACATTGAGGTACCTACAGGGTTTGATCTTTCACTGCACCAGTACTGAGCTCTGTGTCAGCACTGTGCCCTTCTTACTACATGTCTGCCTTCCCACTAGACTAATTCGTACAGCTAGGATAAGGTCTCAGAGAAGGCATTGGCACCCCACTCCAGTACTCTTGCCTGGAAAACCCCATGGGCGGAGGAGCCTGGTAGGCCGCAGTCCATGGGGTCACGAAGAGTCAGACACGACTGAGCGACTTCACTTTCACTTTTCACTTCCATGCACTGGAGAAGGAAATGGCAACCCACTCCAGTGTTCTTGCCTGGAGAAACCCAGGGACGGGGGAGCCTGGTGGACTTCTGTTTATGGGGTCGCACAGAGTCGGACACGACTGAAGCAACTTAGCAGCAGCAGCAGGATAAGGTCTTATTTATGTTTGTACTCCCAGTGCCTGATGCAGGGTTTCATGAGCCTATTAATGGAGCATAATTATTAAGTATAGGAGTAAGAACAAATTTTGAACTAGGTGTAATTTATGAAAAAGGTAAAAAACAGAGATGCAACAAAATGGAGAAAGGTGATATATGTGATTTCAGAGGTAAGTAGATATTGGGAGACAACTGAAGAAGTAGGTTTGTGATTAGAGTATGCTCATCTCAAAGGTGGTGGGTTATAAATGAGTGGTCTCTATGAGAATGGGTTGTAAGGGAAATGGTATCTACAGGGACAAGCCAGTACGGAGGAGAAAGGACAAAGAGGATGTTTGTTTATATTAAGACAGAGGTTCCCCAGGACATAGTGGAGGTGGGAGGTGCAGGAATTCATGATGTGGGGATGGAAGGAGCTGAGCCAGATTGGAAGGAGGGTGTGGGAAGTGATGCCAGAGGAAGAGAATGGAAATTTCCATTTAGGGCAATATTCCAGTGATAGGAAGGAGACTGGGAAGCAGGCTGAAGATGCCATGGTGATACTGACAGAGTTTGTTGGAATAATAATAGCTAACATTTATTGAAGCCTTATTATGTGCTAGATACTATACTAAAGTATTAATAGTCTACTATAATTTTATGAATTATCTAATTAAGTCATGTGAGATGAAAAAAAATACCATTTCTGTTTTCTAGAAGGCAAAGTAGCTTCCTCAAGGCCATACTTTAGCAGGCCTAGGATTCACTTCTCAGAGCCTGTCCTCTGAACTGTTCCACATCCAGTCTCCAAAATAAACCCCCAAGTTCCAACACGTAGTGTTGCTTTTTCACAGGCATTTGCCACATGTCATCCAAGGGAGAAAGTTCTAAGATGTCAAGCCCTGTGTTGTTTGAGGTGGTAATCAGAAGGACATTTGTTTTTGTTTAGCCTGGGGTGGGTGATCTTCAAAGCTCCACAGTGAATCACTGCCCTGAAAAGCACCTCAAAGACTGAGACAGTCGCAGCATGTATAGATTATTGATTTGTTTCTTTTTTTCCTTTGCTAAGGAAGCCTAGATAATTAGGGAAAATAGCTCTAATGGAAGAAAAAAATGCCTTGTTTAATCACAGGCTAAAAAAGACAAGGGCATTGACTAACTTCCATGAAGAGATTGTTGTCTGGGGTGCACGCATGCATACATGTGTGTGCGTGCATGTGTTGAAGAGTGGGAGAGTTAACAGTTGTATGTGGAGGTATGTTGTTTTGATAGCACTCGACGCAGAACTAAATGTTTCCCTATGGCAACAAAACTGTAGGAAGCACAGACCATATACTCTTAAATTGTGAAGTTAAGAGTGTATGTCACGTGTTTGCCTGGTGAAAGGGCTCAGCAAAGGCAGAGGGGCCTCTGGGTTAGCATCTGGCATGCAGCAGAGACAGTCAGACTCATCCTATATGTGGGGGTAGAGTGAGTCAGCAGTGAACAGGGCAGGTGGCAACATGGAGTTCAACTGAGCACCAAGAGCTTCCTTGGGGAGCTTAAACGGTTATCATCTGGAGTGAAGAGGACTTTAGAATTGGGGGAATACTGTCAGGAAGCAGAACACTTGAATGTGGGCTCAGGCGTGCTTTCCTCGCACCGGCACTATTTCAACCGCGCAGTGGTCCTCACTTCTGGGTGTGTGCGAAGTGATGTTCACCCTCTGATACCTGAGGCTGCTGGGGGTCGTTTGCTTCAAAAAATGATTCATAACGAACTATATGAGACAATTTTAGTTTGTGTCTTTAGGACATCCTGTGGGGTTTGTAGGAGAAGGCAATGGCACCCCACTCCAGTACTCTTGCCTGGAAAATCCCATGGGTGGAGGCGCCTGGTAGGCTGCAGTCCATGCGGTCGCTAGGAGCCGGACACGACTGAATGACTTCACTTCCACTTTTCACTTGCATGCACTGGAGAAGGAAACGGCAACCCACTCCAGTGTTCTTGCCTGGAGAATCCCAGGGATGGGGGAGCCTGGTGGGCTGCCATCTATGGGGTCGCACAGAGTCAGACATGACTGAAGCGACGCAGCAGCAGCAGCAGTGGGGTTTGTATCACTGTCATATTGGCTTTCGCTGAGCTTCAGTGTATCCCAGTGCCAATCAAGGTATTCGTTCCAGTCTAATCTGCTGCAGTGCATCCATCTTGCACACCTTGAAGATCTTCATTTCACAATGATTTGATACAATGCTGGGTAGTACATGTAAATATCTAGATCTAGACTCTGCATTTAGCAGGTAAATGTGACTTTGGTAGGTAGATGAATCTCCCTTACTCATCTATAAAATGGGAATAATCAAGCCTGCCTCACAACATTACTGTGAGGTTCCAGTGAGGTTCCACAGGCAGCGTGCACAGTGCAGTGCTCGTCACACTCCAATTACTATTACTCCCCCCGCCCCCCACTTGGAAGAATCCTAACCAATAGCATCAGCTGGATTGCCCCTTCCACCTCCTACCCCTCCTTGGCTACTCTAAATCCTTCCTGCCTCTACTAGGCACAAAGCTATCCGGGCTTATCTTCTTTCTTTCAGGCAACTTTACACAGAGTAAAACTGTAGTAGGTGAAAGTAGTGGCCAAAAGATGAAAAATTAAGCAACAAGAGCAGGATCTAGACGTTTTCTTGTTTGACGGTATGAATTCTAGCTGTCATCTTGTCAGTCACCCAAATGAATGGTACCAGCAGGGCCATGGTTGCTCATATGTGGCTATGGCCTCGCCACACACACACACATCAAAGATAAAGCTCGAGCAAACAATGAATATTCATTAACCTTTAAATCATTTAGTTAATTAGCCTGTTAGCATTGTGAATTGTAACTATTTTCTCAAATATTTAGAATTATTGCTATTTATCAAGATGTACGCTTTACTTTATTATGTGTTGCTTGTATAATTAATTTATTACCTTATAGTAGACCTGATGATAAGAGCTGACTCATTGGAAAAGACACTGATGCTGGGAAGGATTGAAGGCAGAAGGAGAAGGGAGCAGCAGAGGATGAAGGTCAGACAGCAAGACTGACTTAATAGATGTGA
Organism: Bos indicus x Bos taurus; assembly: GCF_003369695.1. Taxonomy (NCBI): domain Eukaryota; kingdom Metazoa; phylum Chordata; class Mammalia; order Artiodactyla; family Bovidae; genus Bos; species Bos indicus x Bos taurus. Next base: position 17,221,509 of record NC_040081.1, on the reverse strand, counting down.
ATTTGAGCAATTCTGGAAGATAGTAGAGGACAGAGGAGCCTGGCATGCTGCAATCAAGGGGTAGCAAAGAGTCAGACATGACTTAGTGATCAAACAACAACAGAGTTGGCCCTTATATATGGGAGCTGCATATATTTTAATTCAAGGAAAATTTATGTTAGTCACTAGGAGTGACAGGGAATTTATAGTTTAGTCAGAAAGATAAACATGTAAACTGTTTGTGGAAATCAGTCTGAACATGGTGTCTGACTCTGTGACCCTGTGGATTATACAGTCCATGGAAGTGTCCAAGCCAGATTACTGGAGTGGGTATCCATTCCCTTCTCCAGGGGATCTTCCTAACCCAGGGATCAAACCCAGGTCTCCTGTATTGCAGGCAGATTCTTTACCAGCTGAACCACCAGAGAAGCCCAGTTGTCATCTAGCAGTAATATATATAGTCTGTTGTTTGAACATATATGTAAATTAAAGTAGAGACTTCAAAACTAGACAGACAAGGAGAAGCTGTTATTTTCTTATGTGCTGAATTATAATCTCCTTTCTTGTCTGTCTCCCAAACTGGAAGGTGAGCAGCCAGCATCTTATTCAGCTGGTGTTCCAGACCTTTGCACAGTGCCTGGGTTAAGAGGTGTTTTGTTGAACTGCATTAGTATCGTAGCTGCATCCGTGGTTCATTTAACTTTATAAGTACGCACCATATCCATCTCTCCTGACCGCTGGCTGCCTTTCCATCGTTCAGAGGAAACAAATAGATTTCTTTATCCTGCCTTTTGCTTTTAACATATACTGGGCATTGGGCCAAGCGATGGCCAGGTGGACAGGCAGACAGGAGCCCAGAAAATTTATCCAAAAGGTCAAGGAAAGGTGGATGGCCTTGGGTTCAGCCGGGCATGAGAAACAAGGTGGGCCCAAGTTTGACAAGGCAAGGGTCTGGGCAGGCAGCCAAGGCAGCTCTAGGAACAGAGTCGGAGGAAAGGACAGGGTGGGGGCCGGTGAGTTGTGATGAATTTTCATGCAAAGCTCTAGCCCTGTCAAGAGCTTGCTTCCTTGAGAGGAAGACCCAGTCTTAGGACAGGGGAAACGCAGAGGGCTCTTGAGTGAAACTGCCCAATGGTATGAAGTTCCAAGGTGGTTCCTTAGCAGGACCTCATTCTATATTTTTCATACTGACAGCCGGATCTCATTCATGTGAGCAAAGGATTAGCCTTCACAATACTTCTCTGAACAGGATTTTAATTAATGAATTCACAAGTGTCTATTTCCTGTTTATGTGCATTAAACAAAGTTTACTCATAAATTATATTCTAAGCCTAAATCCAGTCACACAGCTGGATGCAAAATATATACGCATGTGTCTTTACAGAAACACTTCCTCCCCTCCCGTGCCCACCCCTGCTACACACATACATATACACGCATGCAGAGTTAGAGAGAAAATGTCTCCAATTCATTGGGGTAGGATCTGAAAATGTGGAGCAATACAAACTTATACTCTGAATCTTAACTTATGGAAATGAAAATAAGATTCCTATCAGGGACACTGCATCCGCTTGGTCCACACATGTGTTGGGAAGCTCTGGGTCAGATGGAGAAGTCTGTGGGAACTGTTCAGCATTAACCTTTGGAATTTTAGTTCAAATCTCTGACCCTGATATTACATCCCCTTAATCAGAGTTTCACATTGTGCTGTGATGGATTGTGGGGTAGGGTGGGGTTTATCCTTCTGCCTTAAACAACTAAAAAGGGTGGGGGGCGAAAATATGTGAAACAATCATGTTTAGTTATTTTAAAATAGACAGTATAGGACAACAGTCTCTGAGAAAAGGGAAACAAACGAAGTGAATCCTGTGACTGGCCCAGCTCATTGTCTGGTGAATGTTTCGAGACTGCAGTGCAACCTCCTGAGATGAGAGGAAAGAGTTTGTAACTTGAGGATGCCAAGGTGACTAGAATCCATGGGCAGAGTGCCAGAGAATAGAGAGCTGCAGAGAGACAGACAGTGCCCTGGAGATATTCAGAGTAACTTACGTCTTTGTGTGTGTATGTGTGTGTGTGTGTGTGTGTGTGTTAGTCTGTCAGTCATGTCTGACCCTTTGCGACACCATGGACTGTAGCATACCAGGCTCCTCTGTCCTTGGTATTCTCCAGGCAAGAATACTGGAGTGGCTTGCCATTCTCTCAAGGATTGAACCTGTGTCTCCTGAATTGCAGGCAGATTCTTTACCATCCGAGCCACCAGGGAAGCCCACCTTGAAGTCTTTAGCTAAGTACTAATCAGTGCATGTATGTGAGGAAAATCCTGAGGACAGGGAAAGAATCAGTGGGAAGAAGTAGTTAGAACAATCCCCAGAGCTCATGGCAGAGCTCCCTAGAGCAAGGAATAGTTCATTTTCCCCTATTCAAAGTGAAAAGACCTCTTAATACAGAATGTTCAGTAAATGCTCAGAAGGTATTTCCTCTACATGAAATGTTATTGTGGACTCACCTAGCAAACATTAAAAACAAGCCTTGAAAGGGTCAACCTGTTTCTAAGTAACTTAACTTTCCCAGAACAATGTTCAAGAATATTTAAAGGAATTCAGCCACAAGAATCTGTCACTTCACAGCCAAAGGTCACAGTGGCTGACACTAGTGAAAAATGAGGATGCCTGCAAACAAGTGGGAAAATTCACAGTGTAATAAGGAGATAAGTCAGTCAATAGAAACAGACCCAGAAATGACGTGGATCATAAGATTAATAGATAAGGACATTAAAAGAGCTATTAGAAATATGCTTCATATGTTTAAGAAAATAGGGGAGAGCATGAACATGACAAGGAGAAATACGGAAAAGATCAAAAAGATCTAAATCAAACTTAAAGGGATGAAAAATCAGGGCTTGAGAATAAATACACCAGATGGGATTAGTAGCAGATTAAGCAATACAGAAGAGATTAGTAAATTTGAAGGCAATAGAATATATCCAAAGACAGAAAGAAAAGAGAGAGATAAGAAGATCAAAACAGAGCATCAGTGAAACTTAGGACAACATTTAAGTGAATCTAAGTGTATTATAGATATTGAATTAGTGTCGATAGTAAAAAAATTTTCCCACAAAGAAAACCTCAGGCCCAGATGGCTTTATTTGTGAATGCCTTATTTGTAAATTCCATCAGAGATTTAATGGAAAACAGTACAAATTCTACACACACAGCTTAGAAATCTCTTTAAAAGTTAAGCGTATACCTACCACATGACATGAGTCATTTTACTCGCATGTATTTAACTGAAATATCAATAATCTCAGATATGCAGATGACACCACCCTTATGGCAAAAAGTGAAAAGGAACTAAAAAGCCTCTTGATGAAAGTGAAAGTGGAGAGTGAAAAAGTTGGCTTAAAGCTCAACATTCAGAAAACGAAGATCATGGCATCCGGTCCCATCACTTCATGGGAAATAGATGGGGAAACAGTGGAAACAGTGTCAGACTTTATTTTTCTGGGCTCCAAAATCACTACAGATGGTGACTGCAGCCATGAAATTAAAAGATACTTACTCCTTGGAAGGAAAGTTATGACCAACCTAAATAGCATATTCAAAAGCAGAGACATTACTTTGCTAACAAAGGTTCGACTAGTCAAGGCTATGGTTTTTCCTGTGGTCATGTATGGATGTGAGAGTTGGACTGTGAAGAAGGCTGAGCGCCGAAGAATTGATGCTTTTGAAGTGTGGTGTTGGAGAAGACTCTTGAGAGTCCCTTGGACTGCAAGGAGATCCAACCAGTCCATTCTGAAGGAGATCAGCCCTGGGATTTCTTTGGAAGGAATGATGCTAAAGCTGAAACTCCAGTACTTTGGCCACCTCAAGCAAAGAGTTGACTCATGGGAAAAGACTCTGATGCTGGGAGGGATTGGGGGCAGGAGGAGAAGGGGACGACAGAGGATGAGATGGCTGGATGGCATCACTGACTCGATGGACTGAGTCTGAGTGAACTCCGGGAGTTGGTGATGGACAGGGAGGCCTGGCGTGCTGCGATTCATGGGGTCGCAAAGAGTCGGACACGACTGAGTGACTGATCTGATCTGATCTGATTTAACTAAAATAAGAGGAAAGCATATTTCTACACAAATACTTGTGTACAGATGTTGTGGCAACTTTATTTCTAAAACTGGAAATAACCCATGAACTCATCAATAGATAGTTAAATTGTTGTGTATCCAGCGAGTAGAACCTTACTACAAAAAGAACAAAGCATCAATATACAGAATGACATGAATAAATCTTAAACTCCTTATGCTTTAAGCTAGGCAAAAAAGAAATACATAGAGCATGATTCCTTTCTAGAAAATACAAACAGATCTATGGTGACAGAAAGCAGATCAGTGGTTATCTGGGGATGGAGATGAGGGGAAGGATGGATTACCAAGGGCCACAGAGAAACTTTGGTCGGGAGGGTGGTGATGGAAATGTCTGTTTTCTCAATTGTAGTGACAGTTCTGTGGGGATATACCCATGGCAAAGCTCTCTCCGTTTTTGATGTGCCTTTCTTTTGCCATTGACCTGCTCAACTGATGGGCTTTCCCTTTTACCAGGGGCAGGTTTGGATCCAGACTGAATTCTGCGGAGTGGTTCTGCTAGTGTGTTGTGGTTCTTGGGACACTGCAAACTGACGGCAGCTCTGTGCTGGGCATCAGAGCCATAAAGAGGCTGTGACTGCCTTGGGTTTGTGCCTTGGACTGCTTCCAGAGAAACTCTGTAAGATTGGCAGCCAAAAACTTGAGTCTAGCTGTCATTACTGCATATTTTTTTGGGAAATGATGGAATGGGCAGGCACCCACCCTTGAATTTTATATAATTCTCTTTTTTGGAGCAAAATTTTCACTCAGTTAAAAACTAACACATAGAGAAACATTTTGCTGTGCAACTTTCTAAAGTAAGTATAAAATTTTTTTAATGTTTAAACATAGATGGACATTAATGACCTCAAGTTATCCTTAAAAGAAGTACAGGAAGAAGTATCCTTAAAAGTACAGTTCTTTTAAGCCTTATGATTAAGGCTTAAAAGAAGCCTTAATCATAAGTGGCCAGAAACAGGAAAGAAGTGACCAGTGAAAGTTAATTCCATTGAACTTTTCCGTTTAAGCAATTCTTGCACTTCAGAGTGAAATATATTTTATAGTAGAAGAGCTAAGCAAAGAAATCTAAGCAGTTGTATCTGGATACATTGAAGACTGATTTCTGAAGTGTAAAGTCACTAGGACAAAAATCAAGTCCGTAAAATTATCATGACATCCCCATTAGAACACCCAATATGGTCCTCCTCAAAGGGTCATCCCTCATCAGAGAAAAGACTTCTCCCCTTTCCTCCTCTCCAGTTCTCACCTTGGTGGCTAGGTTTTGCTCCTCCATCTCTAACTCCCAATGAGTTTCTTCAGTGCTGGTGGATTCAAGGGGACGTTCATGACACTGGGACTTTATCCTGTTGCCTTCCCAGAAAGCTTGTAAGGAAAGCATGAGGGTCTTTTCTGCTAAGCAATTTTGCTAGCCTGCAACATCCTTCTGTCAAAATAAAGATGTGTCCACTGAGGAGATCTCTTTGTTTCCCTCTCCGTAAGCTGGACTCCCTCCTATTGCTGAGCTACCAAGAACACAGTAGGAAGCCTAAGGCTCTTTTGTCTCTTTTCTAAAGTAAATTTTTGAAGGAAATGGCACCCCACTCCAGTACTCTTGCCTGGAAAATTCCAGGGACTGAGGAGCCTGGTAGGGTACAGTCCATGGGGTCGCAAAGAGTCGAACACGACTGAGCAACTTCGCTTTCACTTTCACTATTATCTCGGTGGTAAAGAATCCACCTGCCAATGCAGGAGCCACAAGAGATATGGGTTTGGTTCCTATTTCGGGAAGATACCTTGGAGGAGGCAATGGCAACCCATTCCAGTATTAATACTTTGCTTTCCATGAGCAAAGGAGCGTGGTGGACTACAGTCCATGGGCTGCAAAGAATCAGACATGACTGAGCAACCGAGCATGCACGCATGCTTTATTGTCCAAAATTTCGTTTGGATTTTTCCATAAGATATGACAGAAAAAACTCGAGTGAACTTTTTCACCAACCCAGTATTTTTTCAAATGGAAACTTTGTTGAATTATAATTCCTAGGTTAGTGTTTTGAAAATAAAGTTGATTAATATATTTTTAAAAATTAAAAAAAACACACTTAAATGTGTAAAACTAAAAAATAATCACTCAAATCCCTAATGTTACTTTTTTGGGGGTATGTTTTGGGAAAAAAAGAGTAATTTGGGGAAAGAAAACCTAGGAAAATAACATTTGAGACAGTGCTTAGGATTTAAGAAATGTAAATGATTATTCTTATTTAAACCAACGTTCTATAGTACCAAGTTTTACAACTCATATGTTAATTGGCCCTGGTCCTAGGGATGAAAAATTTCTCAAGTATTTGTATATATAAAATGAAAATTTTTTTTTAATTTAAGTTTTCAGTTAAAGTCAAAATGAGCTTTTAATGGGCAAATTCTCTCCATCTTCTTTCTTTCTGCAGTCTGTTAAGCAGGGAACACTCCCTTCTTAAAACTTTTTCACTTCTGAAGTGAAAAATTCCTTCCCTTCTGGAACGGTGAGTCACTTCTGGCTCATCCTTTCCCATATAACCCTCTATACTATTCTACAAGTCTCTCCTTGCGAGATCTCATGGTTTCTAGCTCTGTCTCTAGCTCTAACCTTCATCCTGACCAAACATCTCAATTTTCAGTTGCCTCTCAATATCTCTTATGCTATGTCACCATCACCTCAAATCCTGAAGGTACAAAATGTGCCTTTATTTCTAATCGTGTTGTTCCACTGAATTTCCTACTTGACCAGTATTGCTGTCAACTTCCCAGCCACTATCAAGAAGTACTGGCACCTCCCTTTATTTCCCATATCCAACTTTTTATCAAATAATATTTTTAGTTTATATGCAGAATTCTCTAAATTATCTTCCTTCATTTTCACTCCCAGTGTCACTTGCATAAATTCAGATTCTAATATTCTATTACCTGGATAAATTCCAACACTCTCTAACTTTTCCTGCCTGCCAATGTTCTTTACTCAAGAAATCCTTCACTCTGATGCTTGCCTTTTCTTTTTAAATTTTAGCTTGGTTTTGTAGCTCATTCATTTAAAAACTACCATGGCTCATTATTGTCTGCAGAATAAAGCCCAACTTCTTTGCTCGTGTTCACAGCTCTCCCCAGTCTGACAAAGCCTTCAGGGTTTGCTCCCCAACTCCAAACTTTCATGGATTCCTGATGCATTTTGATTACTCACTGTCTTTCCAGAGAGCCTTCCTTTTACTTGTGAGTCTTCTTCCATAGCACCTGTTAGAACACAAGCCATTTTTGAAATTGTCTGGAAATGCTCATTTTTTAATGAAGGGTAACTAGATTTAACCACTTCTTGCTTGCCACTGAGATAGCCATTTGCTTGCCCATCTGCTCTGGCACTCATGCTGCAAGATATGTTTGGCTCTACAGCTGGCCTCTATATTCTTAGAAAGCAGAGACTGTCTCACACATCTTTATAACTCTTATAGTGCTTAGCATGCTGCTTGCACAGCAAAGGACAGATCACAGAGCAGAGGAGTGCTGTTAATCCTCTTATTGCAAAGTGCTTAGGCCCTTGTGTAAGTCTGTCTCAGGTACACAGGTAGGGAGTTTGTGGATAAATTCCCTGTGTACTAACTGCTTACCACACCAGATTTAAAGTATGTGAACTCTGTCAATAAATACAGCAATATTATTAATATGTTGAAAGTGATAGTTGATAGCTCATTTGTGGAGCTATTAGAGTACTTAAAGTCCACCAGCTGCACTGATTCTCCTGAGGAAGAAATGAGGAAGAGCATCCTTGTTTTCTAGATGGAGAGACTAAAGCTGACATACTGGATCACACAGACAGCAAGTACCAGAAGTGGGAACCACCACGTCCAGTTTAGGACTCCTGTTTCCACACCTTTATGTTCCCTTTGACTCCACAGAACAGTATTTGGGATAGCAAATTGTTTTGGAATAGGCATCTTAAAATTTCCCTTTGAAGAGTTTTGTGAGGCATTCCGTGAATCCTAGAAGAATAGCCATCTTCTAGGGTTTTCATTTTGTGAATCTGTGTACTTCTGGTCATCCTAATGCTGTATTTCTAGATCCCTGTCTTCGGTGGTGATGGGTATTATTTAACCACAAAGCCCTGTATGGAGAAAAGACTTTTTGAATAAATAAGTCTTCCAAAATTTGAGTTATTTATTGTCTTAGCTTCTTGAGGCCATCAAGGTAAACAGAGAAACCTTTACTTTGTAGATTCTGTTAAAACTCAGTTCTTGGCTTTTAGAATTGCTGAAGCCCTTAATTAAAATGGTTAGCAAGAGTTTAAATTATGCATATTGTCAACTGAAGAAACCTGTGTACTTTCACTGGGTTTTAAAATATAACGAAGAGAACATGCTTTGAAAATAGGCATACTTGAAACTCGTAGAGTAAACTCATCTGGTTGTTAGTGACAGAAACCCGTCTCAACTACAGGTATATGAAACTGGAAAGTCCAAGAGTAGAGGACCGTTTAGTCATGCGCGGATACAGATAATGTCATCCATCAAGAGTTCGTATGTATCGCTCGGCTTTGCATTCTCCTGCACGGGCTTATTCCCAGTCTGGTTAAGCTTAAGCTGAATGTGGCTGCCGTCAACACCAGGCTTCCACCAGGCTTCCGCCCTACCAGGTGAGTACACTATAGAAGGAGAGCGTTTCTCTCATAATCGTTCCAGCAAAGGTCTTCGGAATATATTTTATTGGTCCCGAGCAGGTCACGTGCCCATCCCCAAATCAGTTACTGTGGACAGCAGGATCTAACTGGCCAGGTCTGGATCATATGCCCTTCTGTGGACTGAGGTTGGAGTCAACCTAGGCATAGCCTGATGGACTGTGTGAAGGGGAGAGACAGTTTCCCAAGAGAAAATCAGGGAAATGGCAGAAAGGGAAATGGATTCTGGATATGACAAAACAAAAGAGTTGTCTACTCCTATAATGGAAAATATGATAATTTAGTGAGGTCCTACATTTTAATAATATTAATAGAATGTATATTTTAAAATTAGCATCTTAAGTATAATTATAAATGTATTTTTAACCTACAGGACAAAAGAAATTTTAAAAATAATGTTAGTAAATTGCCTTTAGTTATTAAGACATTCATTCATTCATTCTTGGAACTCCTTTTGAGTGTTTAGCCAGACATTGTCCTAAATGCTCCAAGTCAAAGTCTTTAAGATTAGGTTCAGTTCTCTACTTGACATTAATCTCCCCCACATTAAAGCCATTGAAATAAGAGTTCTGCTTGTTAATTGGTAATACAACTTAATTTTTAAAAAGAAATGTGTTTGGTAAAAAGCATTTTGTAACTTATTATTTTTCATTGATTCATCCTGGCCTTGCATTTAGTTAAACCAAATTAGTAAATTGACCAACAGTATATTTCTCTAGGTTATTATGTTGGAGAAGTTCAGGATGACCATATAAAAAGGCCAAAATCCATATATCATTTATCCTTCTTTCATGATGATTAAACTATGACAGACATGTGGTCGTACCTTCTAACATAACTGATGGTGAAGCTCTAGTCTGTGGTGAGTTCTTTATTTCTGAGCCAGTTATGCTGACACAAAGGCTGTCTTTCTTGTTTCAATTATACTGAATATTCGCATTGCTTATTAAAGGAGGATTATATAACATTTAAATGAAGCCTCCAATCCATAAAATACCTGTCACAGATGAAAAACATGTACGTGGATAAGCATAATGCATTCATTTGTAGGCTATGGATCAGCTATCCCTCAAGGAATGTTTCAAACCCACGTAGTGTCCCTGGCTGTCGGGCCGGCTGCAGCGTCTGTAGCCGTAGCAGCCAATGTGGCCCAGGAGCCTTCCCGCTGGCTGCACATCTGAACGGCTTCAAGAGTACAAGTTTCCCCATCAAAGGTTTGGAATAAATTACACTAAAAAATTGGCTCCAGAAAAAGTTATTTTGGATAGGACAAGGTGAAACTCTCATGAGGTGTGTTAAATGAATCCCTTCTGTGCAGTGGGAGTCTGTGGGTAAGTTGGTGAGGGTGGTTAGAGGCTGTGGGGGAAGTGGGAGACTCGAACCCCACACACGCTTGGACAGACATGCCGAATCTACTGACTGGAAGAGGGTTGTGAAGATTCAGTTTCTTAATAAATGACTTTTATAACTTAATATGAACATATATCTTATGAAATAGCGAGCTTTTTTACTGAGGCTTTGTTTTCCAAAGAGTATCTTTTCCCCTTTGTGGAGTGCTGGAGCCAGCTAATACCAGTGTATAAGAGCTGGTTGTTAAGGTTTAGGAATTGTGTGAGCCAGCTGTCAAACAGTCACTATTTAAAATTAAATTATATAGGTCTTCCCTGGTGGCTCAGTGCATAAGAATCTGCCTTACAATGCAGGGGACACGGGTTCAATCCCTGATCCAGGAAGACTGCACATTCTGTGGAGCACCTAAGCCCCTCTGCCACAGCTACTGAGCCCGAGTGCTGCAGCTGCTGAAGCCCGTGTGCCTGGAGTCTGTGCCCTGCAATGAGAGAGGCCGCTGCAGTGAGAAGCCCGTGCACCACAGTGAAGAGTAGACCCACTCACTGCAACTAGAGGAAGCCGGCACACAGCAACAAAGACCCAGGGCAGCCAAAAAAATAATTAAAAATTTTAATTAAAAAAATTAAAAACAAATGTAGCAAATAGCCTACCCTTACCCCTTTCTGATTATTTGACCACTTTTCAATATACTCTGCTCTTGAGGTCACTTATATTTGTCATACCTGTATGGTGGACAGGTCATATGGCGGTGTGCTGCCGTGTGTCTGCCTTCAGGGATGTCACATAAGTCAGCATGATGGTAGTATTTACATCACAGAAACTGACTACAAATGACGGCTTGATTTGTTGTTTTGTTGATTATCTGGACTAGGAAAGTGATGGAGAAAATGTTAATGCATGTTCATTTTAATCAAGTGTCATAGCTATATTCATTACACTGTGAATAGCCCCCCAAATTGAGGAAATATTCTTCTAGTGTTCAAACACCATTGTCTAATTCAGCAAAGGAGTTTCTTATGTCATCAATGAACAAGTGTGGTTCTGATATATGTCTTTGTTGTTTATTACTCCTTAAGACACATGAAAATATTCACCAGCATTCCTGTGGGAATTGTACTTGTTTGATAATTGCAACTGCAGGTTATCTTGTATTCTTAACTAAGAATACAAGAATTAGATAAAAATCAAGGAAAACATTCTGTGAGAAATCAATTGACTACATAGAATTTATAATATAGGTTTATTTGTTGTTATTGTTCAGTCACTAAGTCATGTCTGACTCTTTGTGACCCCGTGGACTGTAGCATGCCAGACACCTCTGTCCTCCACTGTCTCTCAGAGTTTGCTCAGATTCATGTCCATCAAGTCAGTGATGCTATCTAACCATTTTGTCCTCTGCTTCCCCCTTCTCCTCCTGCCCTCAGTCTTTCCCAGCATCAGGGTCTTTTCCTATGAGTTGGCTCTTCACATCAAGTGGCCATAGTATTAGAGCTTCAGCTTCAGCATCAACCCTTCCAATGAATATTCAGGGTTGATTTTCTTTAGGTTTGACTGGCTTGATCTCCCTGCAATCCAAGGGACCCTCAAGAGTCTTCTCCAATACCACAGTTTGAAAGCATCAATTCCTTGGCTCTCAGCCTTCCTTATTACTCTCACATCTGTACATGACTATTGAAAAAACCATAACTTTGACTGTATGGACCTTTGTAAGCAAAGCGATGTCTCTGCTTTTTAATACACTGTCTAGTTTTGTCATGGCTTTCTTTCCAAGGAGCAGATGTCTTTTAATTTCATGACTGAAATTACTGTCCACAGTGATTTTGGAGCTCAAGAAAATAAAATTTGTTACTGCTTCCAATTTCCCCTTCTGTTTGCAGGTTTTATACATTTTATTATATTTATAAATTGTAGCCACACATTCTTTATATCAGGAAAACTTAGCTTATATTAATACGCAGTTTTTTTTTCTAGAGAACTGATTGCTAAACTTTTTCAAGCACACCGCTGCCCATCGATGAAGTTGTTTCCTACTACCGCTTTGAATTTCCCCAGAGCCGAAGTTTTCTCTGTGTTAGACACTGGAGGAGGGACTATGGGACACGTGAGGGACAAAGGTACCTGGCCTGCTTGAGCTGGCTCTTGGGACCTCACAGAGAGAAGAAAGAGACAGTCTTTCTAGCCATTCCTCTGCAGGTCCTAAGGGTGGATCTTATTCATCGTAAGACTACATGTGAAAAGCATAAAGATCTGTTATTTATTCGGACTGCCTTCCTATGGCGTTCTTCCGCTCTGGTACTCTGGAGCTATATTCCATCTCCCAGCGCTTGCTTCAGGCCCTCTTCAGTTCGATAGCCTATTATCCCTCCTTTGTATGCACCCCTACCCCTAGGTTAACAATCTAGCAGCTCTGGCCCACAGCACGGGAGCCAGACTCTCCCCACACTCCCACCTCCACCACCCAGGGAAGGCAATGTGGAAGTCTAAAGGTGGGCGTGATGCTTCCAGAGGCAGGGGCTCTTTGGACCCCATTTGATCAATGCCTTCTCCAGGGACAGGAACCCCAGCGACAGTGTCAGGGAAAGGAAGAACGTGGTGGTGGCCACATGGTAGCTGAGATGTTGGTTTCTGACCCATTTGCAGTCTAAGTATCAAGGTAGAACTCGGTGTTTAGAGGAAAAGTGGACATTATTTTGTATTTCCAGGGTATGTTTCAGCATTCACAGACTACAAAATGGTCTCACCCTGATAATAATTCCTAAGCAGAGATGAGATTGTACAGGGCAATAGGGAAAGTTTGGAGTCAGGGGACCTGGTTTTACTCCCAGTTCTGCTACTGATGAGCCCGTTGGCCATAGGTTATTTCACTTCCCTGGGACTTAGTTTTCTATAAAATGATCTACAGTTTCCAGTAGTAAAGGTCCCTTTGAACTCTGTCATCCTATGACTTTCTGTCTCTTGTTCTACTGTTAGAGTAAATGAAGCACACATCTTTGGTCAAAAAGTCAAGAGTAGAGTCTAGCATATTGGTCATATCAGTTCTTTGATTTCCAGGCCTCAAATCCTTTATGGCAGTAGGCATAAATCATAAATAATTCCAGGCTACTACTCCCAGATTTCTTAGAAGGATCAGAGCGCTGACATTCTTTGGCAAATGAAAAAAGAAATTCAATTATCTGGAATGCAAAGAAAAAAGAATATTCTCTCTTGTTGAAAATCTTTCTGAAGGGTAGTAGCAGTTTTTCTGGCTTTAGTAAGAAGAGAGAACATAGCAATATTTCTTCCATTATCATGGCTCTGTTCTGCTTCAGGATTAAGATTCTGAATATGAATATGTTCAGCATTGTGTGCTCTGCCTGTAGAAGGTTTAAGAGATTGGCCTGAATGCACACTGCCTTACGTGTACATGGGGACGTATTTATCAATCATATCTGTGGTCTCTGTGAGTCATTTAAAGTGTATGATTTTCTTATAAAGTGGGATGACCAAAAAGTTATAAAATTTTGAGGGAGTAGTTGTGGTAATGTTCCATTTCATTGATTTCTGATTAATCAAGGCTCTAGATATTTAAAGAATTCAGAAACATAAAACATTTGTAAGATGTGCTGAGTATCAAAGACTACAGTTGTTGTTTAACAAGACAGTTGCTCATAAGCAAATGTTTTCAGATCCTGCGGTATAAGAAACAATACACCATATCAGTCTGAATCTCCCTGTCCAGGGGCTGCTTCCCTTCTGACATAACTATTTCCCCGGTATGAAACCTTAGGGGTGGTCCTGGTTTCGCTTTTACTGTGCCTATTTGAGTATCTTCTCTGTGTTCTCTTTGTACAATGTCAGCCTGCACTGAGCTTGAATTCCAGCGTTTAGGTATAAGACGTATTTCCCACCTAGACAGTTTCCGAGGTGATGGAAGAGAAAGGAAAGGTGAAAAAGAGGACCAAGAAGAGAAGAAAGAGGGAAAGATGTAGAAGAGTGAAGGAGCAGGATTAGACATGAAGAGCTTGTGCTTAATTTTGAACAGGAGGAGAGAATTCAAGCCCCAAGGAGATCAAGATTGCCCATCCCCTTCGCTTTTGGAGTATCCAAGGTGGAGCTCTTCCTCTCACATAAAAGAGGAATCGCAGGCTCTGGATGTGAAACCTGTGGTATGTAGTTCATCCGCTGGGCTGTTTTGACTCAAGATTTTCCCATTCATTGTCAAGAGTATATCATAAACATTCTACTTATCACATCACTGTTTCACTGATGCAAAGATTCACGTCGAAAGTGAAATAGATTTTAAACCAGAACTACTTGCCTGAAGTAATTCACAGTTAAAGTTTCTTGATGACCCTGGGTATTGAGGGCTTTTTGTGGATTCTTGAGTAAGAAATGGAACTAACAGTCTTCATTCCTAGCCAGCCAACCAACTAACCAACCAAAGAAACAATATCTGTCTCCCTCACCTCCACAGTTGCATTCCTGTCAAATGCAAACTATTTTTTCCTTCTGGCCTTGATCTCTTGATAAGGCAAGTCCTGATTATTTCTGTGTGGCTTACTGATTTCATCAGTTATCCACATAGCTTACTTCTTCTCTGGCCTACCTGTTAGCACCTTTGTCAGTAATGAGAAAAGAGGGTCTCAAACTAGTTTATTTGGCTATATGTTAACAATTTTTGAACTAGTTTTAATGGAGAGAAGGTTAAAACAAATGGATAAAATGAAGACTTTACATTATTCCTGCATTTCATTTGTTTAGGTCAGCCCTAACCCATATTTCTACAGGTATTTGAAAAGTTATTTTCACCTCTGCATTTTTAGATTTTAAAATGTTTTGTTAAATGTCTGACAGCCAACCTTGCAATGTGGTGGCGGTGCTATTGATGCTCTATGCCTCCTGGCTTCATTCTAGGTAAATAAATCAATAATAACTCTTTGAGCCTTTGACCTTTCTTTCATTTCACTGTGGAAAAGTTTAGGTAGAAATATATCTATCTATATCATGTGTATTTTTTTTTGTGAAAAGGGTAATGGAATACAGAATGCCATACATGGGTTATTCCCGCTATGAATTAGTCTCTTTTATCTGTCTCTGACCAAAACAGATGTTGGCAGCCTTTCTATTCCAGCTCTCTAAGTCAGACTAAGACTATCAGTTCCGCTTAGGAAAGCTGTAGGGAAATGATTTAACTCTTTCAATAGACCCTTCCTAGTTTTTCCCTTGGTTCCTTTTTATTATAAGCTACAAACAAAATTAGAATGCATCTTTATGCAACAATAAAAGAAAAATGGCAATATTAAAAATACATCAATACAACTCTAGAGGGAAGTGAATTTTCATTCAAGGACTTTCAAGAATTCTGACATTGAAAAGACATGTTTGCTTGAGGAGGCAGCTCAATGTGTTTCCAACTTAGAGTCAAGTTCATTTGCATAGAATACCAAAAGAGTCTTTTTTTTTTTTTTTTTTATTCAGAAAAGAATATCTATCAGAGTGTGGCAGGATGCATCTTGCTAGTATTCTACTCTTTTCTGTAGAGACTGACCATTTTAAAAAGTTATTCTTTTATTGGTGCTACAATAAAGCTCTTGCACCAGGATTTTGCAACAAAATGCAAATTAAAGGAATGTGAGAAGTAGAGGGACTACCAGGGAAAGAAAGGATCAAGGGATGAGAAAGGAAGGGAAGATTATTAGAAAAAAATGTTCAGTAAACACGTAGCAGGCCAAGAATTTATCATGGAAAGAAGCAATCTCTTTAGATTTTTGATTTTTTAAAAAAATTCTGTAAGTTACTAGATAAAGATTTTAAGCATTTTCCAAACCATGTAAAGAGAAAAAGAATATGATTTCCTAGACTGTAGGTAGTTTCAAATAATTGATCTCAGTTAATACTCACGGTTATCTATGAAGTGGGTATTTCTGTCATTACTTTTTCATATAGTAACCATGCCAGGGCACCTAGGCCTTGGACTCCCAGGTAACTGGTTTTGTGAAATAACGTCTCTGCTGGCACTGTGCCTCCCTCCTCTAACCCTTCCAGTTCCATTCAGTTCAGTCACTCAGTCATGTCCGACTCTTTGCAACCCCATTGATTCCAGGCTTCTCTGTCCATCACCAACTCCCGAAGCTTGCTCAAACTCAGTCCATAGAGTCAGTGATGCCATCCAACCATCTCATCCTCTGTCGTCCCCTTCTCTTACCTTCCATCTTTCCCAGCATCAGGGTCTTTTCCAATGAGTCAGTTCTTCTCATCAGGTGACCAAAGTATTGGAGCTTCAGATTCAGCATCAGTCCTTCCAGTGAATATTCAGGACTGATTTCCTTTAGGATGGACTGGTTGGATCTCCTTGCAGTCCAAGTGATTCTCAAGAGTCTTCTCCAACACCACAGTTCAAAAGCATCAATTCTTCAGTGCTCTGTTTTCTTTATAGTCCAACTCTCACATCCATACATGACCACTGGAAAAACCGTAGCCTTGACTAGATGAACCTTTGTTGCAAAGTGACGTCTCTGCTTTTTAATATGCTGTCTAGGTTGGTCATAGCTTTTCTTCTAAGAAGCAAGCGTCTTTTAATTTCATGGCTGAAGTCACCATCTGCAGTGATTTTGGAGCCCCCCAAAATAAAGTCTGTCACTATTTCCATTGTTTCCCCATCTGTTTGCCATGAAGCAATGGGACCAGATGGCACGATCTTAGTTTTCTGAATGTTGAGTTCTAAGCCAACTTTTTCACTCTCCCCTTTCACTTTCTTCAAGAGACTCTTTAGTTTTTCTTTGCTTTCTGCCATAAGGGTGGTGTCATCTGCATATCTGAGGTTATTGATATTTCTCCTGGCAATCTTAATTCCAGCTTGTGTTTCATCCAGCCTGGCATTTCTCATGATGTACTCTGCATGTAAGTTAAATAAGCAGGGTCACAATATACAGCCTTGACGTACTCCTTTCCCTTCCAGGAATACTGGAAATGCTGTGCAGGAAGAGCCTTGGATTTTCTTGACCAAATCCTTCTAACAAAGTCATCAAACTACAACTAATGATGCATTTAATCACCATTTATCAGTAAATGGCATCTGGAAATTCAAATTCTCCATACTGCTAAGGTGAAAGCTAAGATTTATTGACACACTTACTAAATGCCAGGGACTATGCTAAACCCTTCACCTGTACTACCTAATTTAATCCTTTCAGCAGCCTACAAGGCAAGTGCTATATTTTTTGTCGTTTTCAGAAATGAGGACTATAGAAGTTGTTAGTCATCTGATACCACATAGCCAGAAAGTGGCACATTTTTTTTATTCCAGACTATTCCTATCTCATCTCAAAACGTAGCTCAGTGGGCTGTTGTCCTTCATTCCACTCTTGGTCACAGTCCCCTGCTCCAGTAACCTCATCACAGAACTTTGGGGTGGATCTCTTCCGTCACAGCCCCCTCCCCGTAACTAGTAGGTGTGATGTGTGATACTGAAACCACAGAGAAGCATTTCCTGCTTGTGAGAGGTGATGGCCAAACTGCAACTTGCTGACCCATAGAAGGGCCAAAAACAGGAGCATCACACATCAGAGGAAATCGTAGGTGGCAGAAGTGTCCTAACTGGTCTAGGTCACCCAGCGTGCATGATTTCAAAGCCCCCATGCTTCCTTCACACCGCAGCAAATGAAGGATTCAACCAGAGCAGGATAAGCACTTCTGATTCCCTTAGAAATGACCAGAAAGCAAAAAATTAGGTATCTTTAATGAGGTAGATGATGATGGAGGGAGAGAGTAGTGGGTCTTCTAAATTCTCAAGAGTATGTCATGTGCTTCTGTGGAGAAGGAAATGGCAACCCACTCCAGTATTCTTGCCTAGAGAATCCTGTGGCCAGAGGAGCCTGGTGGGCTGCTGTCCCTAGGGTTGCACAGAGTTGGACACAACTGAAGCGACTTAGCATGCATGCATGCATTGGAGAAGGAAATGGCAACCCACTCCAGTATTCTTGCCTAGAGAATCCTGTGGCCAGAGGAGCCTGGTGGGCTGCTGTCCCTAGGGTTGCACAGAGTTGGACACAACTGAAGCGACTTAGCATGCATGCATGCATTAGAGAAGGAAATGGCAACCCACTCCAGTATTCTTGCCTGGAGAATCCCAGGGACGGAGGAGCCTGGTGGGCTGCCGTCTATGGGGTCACACAGAGTCAGACACGACTGAAGCGACTTAGCAGCAGCAGCATGTGCTTCTGAAGAAGAGGCTGGATCATTCTGTAAGAAGTTACAGCCACGTGAGCTGTGGTTAGTACCATGCTAGGGGCTCCAATAATTCTACAGTGATGAGCAGTTATCACATTTTCATTATACTGATTATGTTACATTTTGTATTGGACATTAAAATGTCCCAAAGCAATGAAATTCATTGCAGGATGGCCTTTGAAGTTTATTTGGTACGTAAACACCATTTTAACTGCATCTCAAAGAGGGTGAGGGTATGATATCAGTATCAGGAGGTCATAATTAGGGAAACCAGAGGTAAACATATGTATCCAAAGTGGGAGCTAATTAGTCACAGTGACCCAGATTTGGGGCGGGATAGAATCACATTTCTTAATTCCTAAAATAGATCAATTCTTCAGCCTCTTTCCACTCTTTCCATTGTGCAGAACGGTCGGGCTGTCTCTTTAGCACAGCGTGTTTTGTGTCTGCTACAGGGCTTTCGGGCAGTGAGGCTCTGTCCTGTGAGGTGAGAGTCCTGCCCACTCCCTTTTGAGCGAGCCGCGTGTCCCCCACAGCTGTGCTGGCCCTTCAGGCAGCTTGGAGAACATCTGTTCTGCCAGCACACTGACAGACTTCCGTTTGGCCATGCCGTCAGAGCAAACTGTTGCACATTTGTCTCTGGATTGCTCTTTGTGTGTCGTCCTCACTCTTCTGGCTGACAACAAAGAAAGCATCATGTGTCTACAGAAGAGCCGCTTCCTGATGACTATCCTAAAATTCAGATTTCTCACTGGCCTTGTGGGTTTTTTTTTTTCCCCAGAATTTCTCCCTCTTTTTCCCACAAGTAAGCACATGTTCCATTCTAGAAGCTGGGAATACAGCAGTGAATGAGATAGACAAGTCCCTGCTCTCATGGAGATTGTGTTCTGGATGTGAGCAAGGGAAACAGACAATAAACAAAATAATTTTCAAAGCAGACGCTATAGGGCATGTTCTAGAGCGCACTTGGAGATAGATCTGCTTTAGAGGGTTGGCCAGGGAAGACCAGTGCCTAAGCTGAGACTGGGGTGATCAGAGACAGGAACCAGGAGAAGACATTGCAGTGCCCGGAGACAACAAGGGGGAACTCAGAGTTCTCAGAGGAGAACAGCCTGGCAGGTTCCTGGGGCAGAAAGGGGTTTGGGCCCCATGGATATGGTGGAGAGGTCGGAAATGAGATCAGAGAAGCAGGCAGGCCACAGATCATGTAGAAAATTGGAACCCCTGACAAGGAGCTTGGATTTTGTTCTAAGCATCTTGAGAAACCACTGGAGGCGTTGGACTGTGAGTAACACGATACGAGTACTACTTTAAGGGCACTGTAACTGTCGCTGTGTATTAGGGACACAAGGATGGGAACAGGGAGACCAGGTGGAAGTTGTTGGGCTAAGACAATGATGGCCTGGACAAAAGTGATACAAGATACCTACTGAAGGTACTGGGATGGGAAGAGTGAGGAGGATCACTCTGGGGTGGGGTGAGGGTGAAATCCACAGTTCTGTTTTGGCCTTGACAGTCTGAGATGCCTGTTAGAAATACAAGTGGAAAGTCAATTCAGAAGTTGCTTATGTGTGCCTGGAACTCAGGGCTGGACATATAAATTCAAATTCCTCAAAAAATTGGAAGCTACCTCAATTACAATAAATATAAACACACTTAACAAATCTGGATAGATTCTGGAAAATAGAGACTTGAGAAATGGCATTTTTAGAAAAGGAGACTGGTTATGTTATTTTCATTGCTGTTTATTACATGAACATATATTTACGTATGAGGCACATGCAATCTATACTATATAAGCACAGATTATAATCAAATTGAATGAGTCCTAAAACTTGGGCTCAAGGAACTCACAGCCTAGTGGATAATACACACATGAACAGGCATTTATTTGCAAGCTACTTCTTTGCACTGTACTAAGTGTGAGCGTCATTTTCTTGGATGTTGAATGAAGAACAGGTTGTGTGTCTAGTCCTTCGCTCACTCAGGAAGACTAGGAAAGAGATTACCCCAAATGGGGCTTTCTTTCTTTTTTTAAGATTATTCATCTATTTTTTATTTTTGGCTGTGCTGGGTCTTTGTTGCTGCGTGGGCTTTTCTCTAGTTGCAGTATGCGGGATTCTCATGGTGGTGGCTTCTCTTGAGGAGCCTGAGCTCTTGGAATGCGGACTTTGGTAGTTGCAGTCCCCGGGCTCTAGAGCACAGGCTCAGAAATTGTGGATCAAGGGCTTAGTTACTCAGGCATGTGGGATCTTCCCAGATCAAGGATCAAACCCGGGTCCCCTGCAGTGGCAGACGAATACTTTACCACTGAGCCACCAGGGAAGTTCCCAGGGACTTTCTTAATATTGATAGTAAAATATTTGCAAACCACTACCCTGTTCATGTCACTCAGGATGTCCCAGAATTCCTCCAGATTTCCTGAAAATTGTATGAGGAACAACATCACAGCCAACAAATAGACAGGTTAGTTTGTAGGAAAGAACTGATCTTAGTGTAATTAGTCTCTAGAATTTTGTCGGTGCATCATAGATTGAATAGTAGTAGTTTCTTGGAGGCAGCAAATAATTTCTCTTCCCCTTCCCAGGTGAGCAGAAGATTAAAGTTCATTTTCTGCTGCCAACTTTAAGCATGCCTCCTGACCATGATTGTGTAAAAACGCTTACTGAAAATATAAATGACTTTCCCTGAGCAAGTTACGCAAACTTTCTAATTTCTCAAGCAGCTAAGTGAGGATCATATCTCTTTTATAGAGGTGTGGAGATTAAATCAGAGCACATCTATGAAGAGTCTAGCAAACAGCCTCACACAGTGAATGTACAGCATATGGTAATTATTGGCCTATTTCCTCTTACCCAGAAGCTGCTTTCATATGATGTAGGGCTATTTTTATACGATGCTTCAGATTCCAAAATTTTCCAAGTTAAATGATTAATTTCTTACAAGATATCAATATCACCAGTGACCCACTTGATCATTTACTTTGGTGAGCTGAGTAACAAACCCAGTGATGTGGTTTGGAGTTGCACTCAGATGGTCATCTTCGTATGTGTGTCGTGACCTAATTTGATAGAAATACACAGTTAGGACATACAGTATTCAGATCTGTGCTCTGTTTAAAAATTCAGCAAATTCTTGGGAGATTCACAAGGGTTCTAGGGCAAGATTTTGATGAATCTCCAAAATGGACATGTTTAGATAGCCTCCTGTTTTGCTAGTTATCTGCTTTGTCTGCAAACCTTCGTACAAGTTAACCAAACTGAATTAAAATTTCTCATTTTATTGCTGTTTTAAATAAAGACTGTTTTTAAGAGTACTTAATCATCTGTTGTGAACAGGTAACTCATTGGAAAAGTCCCTGATGCTGTGAAAGATTGAGGGCAGTAGGAAAAGAGGGCATCAGAGGATGAGATGGCCAGATGGCAACACCAATCCAAAGGACATGAACTTGGGCAAACTTCAGGAGATGGTGAGGGACAGAGAGGTCTGGTGTGCTGCAGTCTGTGGGGTTGCAAAGAGTTGGACATGACTGGGTGACTGAACAACAAGAATCAGAGATGCAACTTGCACAAATAGAAGATTCCAATGCTGGACATTAAGTGGGGGGACCATGTTTCTCCTTGCCCAGGACAGACTCTGTTCATGCCTGTGGTCCTGTTGTAATTCTTAATAGCACCCGTTTTACTCTCAAAAGTGGTCCCAATATGTCCAGTAATTCATTGGTCCCAATTTTGACAATATGTTGGACTGCCCTACAGAAGTCCACCATGTCCCATCATTAGCTACACGGTCTCTCAGGAGCTCCAGCCTTGCAGCAGAATTACAAACGATTACATGACACAGACCACTGAGGTCGCTTCCCCGAAGTCTACTACACACAGTTGAATCATGCAAATGTCAAGGATCTCCGGGATTTAAACGCCCACTGAGCCACATCTGTCTACCAATAAGCAGCTCCCCATAGGAAGGGATTCTGCAGTCGTTCAGCAGACAGACTCCCACTTCGTTCAGAAGATTTCACCAGTGTTTGAGGTTACTTCCTATCACCAAATTTTTATGGCATGGAAACCCAGCCCAAGTAGTTCTTTTTTCTGCCCACAAATGTATTCAAGAGTGTTTCTTAAAGCAATGAATATGTAACTCATTAAATGCCTTCAAGGAAAGGGAGGTATAAGGATCTAATTTTATTGACTGACATGGACAGCAGAGACACACAGAGCCTGCTCACATCCTTTGTAAAGTTTGGATTCAGAGACACTTCTTACCGCCACGCCCGCAGCCCCCACGCCATAAAGAGAGGCGCCATCACACATGTTTATTGACTGGTAGACGGCAAAGATCTGTCAGCCATATGCACGCAAGTAAAACAACATAGATCTTGACAGGAGATGTTTCTTGTGAGATACATTGATGAGAAATTTCTGTATCCAGGGCTGGTGTGGTCACCTGGTTGATATCAAATCAGCCAGCCTGAAGAACTCCACAGTCAACCTGTATGCACCTTACCCTCTAGAAAGGACTATGTTCACACCAACTCACTCAAACAACAGCAAAATCAGGCCATCCCAAAGGACAAAATTCCCATTCCTGCCTGATAACTAATGTTGTTATACTCAACATCTCACCTCAACTTCATGCACTTTAATTGAATCCCTGACCTTCTCTGTCCTGATGGAGATAGAGCAGGTGCTTGTAGTTCACATAAAGCTAACAAGACAACAACCATAGCAAACACACAGCACTTACTGAGTGCCAGACACTGGGCTCGAGCGTTTTACATAGAATAACGAAGAGAACCCTCACGGAAATGGTGAGGTAGGCGCCATTCCTGTTATTTTACAGGCCAGGAAACTGAGGCTCAGAGTCTGTGCCTGCACCGCTTGCTGCCCTGCCTTCTACCCTGTCAATGTTCTAGAAGGCAGGCAGGGAACTGCAGCTCACAAGAAACATCTCCTGTCAAGTTTGGTGTGGCTCCACTCTTATGGAGCATATGGTCCGACAGACCCTTGTCACGCGCCCGTCAATAGCCATCGCTTCCCCTTACTGCTCTCAGTCTTCTCTCGCAGCACAATATACCTAAATTCTTCGACTTCTCTCATCGTGAGGACTGTTTCCCAAACCATCCATCATTTTTGTCATTTTCTTCAAGTGCCCCAGAGCATGCTTCACCGGGTACCCCCAGACTCATCTCCCACTTCAGCCTCACTGGCTGCATGAGGAAGTGGGGTTTTGTATGGTTTAGGGATAAATGGGGGAATAGAAACAGAATCAGCCTGGATTGCCAAAACCATAACCATTTAACCAGAAGGGCAAGGCAGCCATGATCCCCTGATTCCTTCCGGTGACCAATGGAAGGGAAGTTGTTTCATTTTCCATGAAGAGAGGTTTACACTGACAGAGTTATAATCTAGTTAAAAATCTTCCCTGGTCACCCAGAAATTTATGCTGGTGAGACCTTAAGCAAATGAACAGGTAGGGAAGGCACCCTACCACTCCAGCCAGCTGGCACACTATTTTGAAACCTCTCCTCCTTTAGTAAATGTTGGAAGATAATTGATGGTTGTATTTTTTTTTTTTTCTTGTTTCTTGTGGTATTGTGGTCTTTCTCCTTAGGGGATAGTCATGCTTTTAAGTGGGATCCAACAACCTTTCTCAAAGGTTGGAAGTCAAAACTGAGCCCAGACTCCTTTGAAATGCTATTTAATATCAGGTTGTCAGGGTTTTGGAATATAAAGGTGTTTAGGAGGCTGCTTGCTTGGTTACAGTATTTGATTTTGTGAAAATTCTTTGTCTATTTATAGGATTTTTTAAAATTGAATATAGTTGATTTACAATTGTGTTAGCTTCAGGTGTATAGCAAGGTTATTTGAATTTTTTTTCAGATTCTTTTCTATTATAGGTTATTATAAGGATTCGCAGGATTTTTTAGATAACAAGTACATAGACTACACACAGGAGTTGCGCCCAGATACTCTTTCCTCATTCTACTGTAGTGTATTAAGGTATGTTTCAGCACGGTTTAAAAATGCCATCTGGTGCAGTCAATTTCACAGTTCATGTTTGGTCTAGGTTGTCATTTGTGATGTAAACACGGACAAATGACAACTTTCACGTGGCTAAGTTTGAAGGGACTATCTCTGAAGACCCAGATTTTTCAAAGTAGGTCATGTATTTCTTTGTTGGTTCACAGTATGATATGAGGTGGTATACAGGGAACTTTTAAAAACATTTCGTTAGCTCTATGTTTACTTAAGATGTATTAGAAGAACTACTTCTAACATACCAAGCCTGTTATTCCATAGATATTATTCCTTAAGATAAGGCTGAAAAGAAAAGGAATAGATTTAAAAGGAAAAATTTAGAGTAAATATGTCTATCAGCCAATGAAGTGAAAACTTTGAGGGAGAGTCATAAATATACAAAGCTTGGGACACACCAATATAGAATATCTTGAGACCCAGGGGTTTTGCTTCCCTTGGTCTATTGATGGATGTACCAGTAGATAGGTGCCAAAAATCTTATTGTTCATGTTCTGATGTGTTCCAGATTTGTCTCAAATTTTCTTGCCCATTCCTGGTTCCTGATCTGGGTCTTTCCTTTTCTTGGAATGCCCTTATGAATCCTTTGCATGCTTGCTAAGTTGCTTCAGTCATATCTGACTCTTTGCGACCCTATGGACTGTAGCCCACCAGGCTCCTCTGTCCATGGGATTCTCCAAGCCATAATACTGGAGTGGTTTGCCACTTCATTCTTTAGGGGATCTTCCCAACCCAGGGATCGAAACCAAGTATCTTGCTTCTCCTGCATTGGCAGGTGGGTTCTTTACCACTAGTGCCACCTTGGAAGCCCCTTCCAATCCTCTCAGTTCAGTTCAGTTCAGTTGCTCAGTCATGTCCGACTCTCTGTGACCCCATGGACTGCAGCACGCCAGTCTTCCCTGTCCATTACCAGCTTCCAGAGCTTACTCAAACTCATGTCCATCGAGTTGGTGGTGCCATCCAACCATCTCATCCTCTGTTATCCCCTTTTCCTCCCACCTTAAATCTTTCCCAGCATCAGGGTCTTTTCCAAGAGTCAGTTCTTCACATCAGGTAGCCAAAGTATTGGAGTTTCAGCTTCAGCATCAGTCCTTTCAATGAATATTCAGGACTGATTTCCTTTAGGATGGACTGGTTGGATCTCCTTGCAGTCCAAGGGACTCTCAAGAGTCTTCTCCAACACCACAGTTCAAAAGCATCAATTCTTTAGCGCTCAGTTTTCTTTATAGTTCAACTTTCACATCCATACATGACTACTGGAAAAACCATAACCTTGATTAGATGGACCTTTGTTGGCAAAGTAATGTCTCTGCTTTTGAATATGCTGTCTAGGTCGGTCATAACTTTTCTTCCAAGGTGTAAGCATCTTTTAATTTCATGGCTGCAATCACCATCTTCAGTGATTTTGGAGCCCCAAAATATAAAGTCTGTCACTGTTTCCATTGTTTCCCTATCTATTTGCCACGAAGTGATGGAACTGGATGTCATGATCTTAGTTTTCTGAATGTTAAGTTTTAAGACAACTTTTTCACTTTCCCCTTTCACTTTCATCAAAAGGCTCTTTAGTTCTTTGCTTTCTGCCATAAGGGTGGTATCATCAGTGTATCTGAGGTTATTGATATCTCTCCCAGCAATCTTGATTCCTGCTTGTGCTTCATCCAGCCCAGCATTTCGCATGATGTACTCTGCATATAAGTTAAATAAGCAGGGTGACAGTACACAGCCTTGATGGACTCCTTTCCCGATTTGGAACCAGTTGGTTGTTCCATGTCCAGTTCTAACTGTTGCTTCTTGACCTGCATACAGATTTCTCAGGAGGCAGGTCAGGTGGTCTGGTATTCCCACCTCTTGAAGAATTTTCCACAGTTTATTGTGATCTGCACAGTCAAAGGCTTTGGCGTAGTCAATAAAGCAGAAGTAAATGTTTTTCTGGAACTCTCTGCTTTTTTGATGATCCAACAAATATTGGCAATTTGATCTCTGGTTCCTCTGCCTTTTCTAAAACAAGCTTCAACATCTGGAAGTTTATTGTTCACGTATTGCTGAAGCCTGGCTTGGAGAATTTTGAGCATTACTTTACTAGCATGTGAGATGAGTGCAATTGTGTGATAGTTTGAACATTTTTTGGCATTGCCTTTCTTTGAGATTGGAATGAAAACTTTTTCCAGTCCTGTGGCCACTGCTGAGTTTTCCAAATTTGCTGGCATATTGAGTGCTGCACTTTCACAGCATCATCTTTTAGGATTTGAAATAGCTCAACTGGAATTCCATCACCTCCACTAGCTTTGTTTGTAGTGATGCTTCCTAAGGCTAACTTGACTTCACATTCCAAAACATCTGGCTCTAGGTGAGTGATCACACCATTGTGGTTATCTGGGTCATGAAGATCTTTTTTGTATAGTTCTTCTGTGTATTTGTGCCACCTCTTCTTAATATCTTCTACTTCTGTTAGGTCCATACCATTTCTGTCCTTTATTGTGTCCATCCTTGCATGAAATGTTCCCTTGGTATCTCTAATTTTCTTGAAGAGATCTCTAGTCTCTCCTATTCTATTATTTGCCTCTATTTCTTTGCACTGATTACTGAGGAAGGCTTTCTTATCTCTCCTTGCTATTCTTTGGAACTCTGCATTCAAATGGGTGTATCGTTCCTTTTCTCCCTTGCCTTTAGCTTCTCTTCTTTTCTCAGCTATTTGTAAGGCCTCCTCAGACAACCATTTTGCCTTTTTGCATTTCTTTCTCTTGGGGATGGTCTTGATCACTGCCTCTTGTACAATGTCATGAACCTCTGTTCATAGTTCTTCAGGCATTCTGTCTGTCAGTTCTAATCCCTTGAATCTATTTGTCACTTCCACTGTATAATCATAAGGGATTTGATTTAGGTCGTACCTGAATGGTCTAGTGGTTTTCCCTACTTTCTTCAATTTAAGCCTGAATTTGGCCATAAGGAGTTCATGATCTGAGCCACAGTCAGCTCCTGGTCTTGTTTTTGCTGACTGTTAGAGCTTCTCCATTTTTGGCTGCAAAGAATATAATCAATCTGATTTCAGTATTGACCATCTAGTGATGTCCATGTGTAGAATTTTCTCTTGTGTTGTTGGAAGAGGGTGTTTGCATTGACCAGTGTGTTCTCTTGGCAAAACTCTGTTAGCCTTTGCCCTGCTTCATTCTGTACTCCCAAGGCCAAATTTGCCTGTTACTCCAGGTATTTCTTGACTTCTTACTTTTGCATTCCAGTCTCCTATAATGAAAAGGACATCTTTTGCGGGGTGTTAATTCTAGAAGGTCTTATGGGTCTTCATAGAACCGTTCAGCTTCTTCAGCATTACTGGTTGGGGCATAGACTTGGATTACTGTGATATTGAATGGTTTGCCTTGGAAACAAACAGAGATCATTCTGTTGTTTTTGAGACTGCATCCAAGTATTGCATTTCAGACTCTTTTGTTGACTATGAGGGCTACTCCATTTCTTCTAAGAGATTCTTGCCCACAGTAGTAGATATAATGGTCATCTGAGTTAAATTCACCCATTCCAGTCCGTTTTAGCTCGCTGATTCCTAAAATGTCAATGTTCACTCTTGCCATCTCCTATTTGACCACTTCCAATTTGCCTTGATTCATGGACCTGACATTCCAGGTTCCTATGCAATATTGCTCTTTACAGCATAGGACTTTACTTCCATCACCAGTCACATCCACAATTGGGTGTTGTTTTTGCTTTAGCTCCATCTCTTCATTTTTCTGGAGTTATTTCTCCACTGATCTCCAGTGGCATATTGGGCACCTACCGACCTGGGGAGTCCATCTTTCAGTGTCCTATCTTTTGCCTTTTCATACTGTTCATGGGATTCTCAAGGCAAGAATACTGAAGTGGTTTGCCATTCCCTTCTCCAGTGGACGTTTTGTCAGAATTCTCCACCATGACCCATCTGTCTTGGGTGGTCCTACACAGCATGGCTCATAGTTTCATTGAGTTAGACAAGGCTGTAGTCCATGTGATCAGTTTGGTTAGTTTCCTGTGATTGTGGTTTTCATTCTGTCTGCCCTCTGATTGGCTCAGATGGTAAAGCGACTGTCTACAATGTGAGAGACCTGGGTTCGATCCCTGGGTTGGGAAGATTCCCTGGAGAAGGAAATGGCAACCCACTCCAGTACTCTTGCCTTGAAAATCCCATGGATGGAGGAGCTTGGTGCAGGCTACTATCCATGGGGTTGCAAAGAGTCAGGCACGACTGAGTGACTTCACTTTTCTGATGGATAAAGATACAAGGCTTATGGAAGCTTCCTGATGGGGGAGACTGACTGAGGGGGAAACTGGGTCTTGTTCTGGTGGGCGGGGCCATGCTCAGTAAATCTTTAATCCAATTTTCTGTTGATGGACAGGGCTGCGTTCCCTCCCTGTTGTTTGACCTGAGGCCAAACTATGGTGGAGCTAATGAAGATAATTTCGACTGCCTTCAAAAGGTCCTATGCATGCAGTGCCCCACTCAGCACCCCCAACCCTGCAGCAGGCCACCGTCAACCCACACCTCCGCTGGAGACTCCTGGACACTCATAGGCAAGTCTGGGTCAGTCTCATGTGGGGTCACTGCTCCTTTCTCCTGGGTCCTGGTGCACACAAGGTTTGTGTGAGCCCTCTGAGCGTTTCACCCCTCCTACAATCTTGCTGGGGCTTCTCCTTTGCCCTTGGACGTGGGGTATCCTTTTTTGGTGGGATCCAACATTCTCCAGTTGACAGTTGTTCAGCAGTGAGTTGTAGTTTTGGAGTTCTCACAGGAGAAGATAAGCACACGTCCTTCAGTCCTCTG
This sequence comes from Bos indicus x Bos taurus, assembly GCF_003369695.1. Classification (NCBI taxonomy): domain Eukaryota; kingdom Metazoa; phylum Chordata; class Mammalia; order Artiodactyla; family Bovidae; genus Bos; species Bos indicus x Bos taurus. The sequence goes on along the minus strand of NC_040081.1, from coordinate 17,192,311 downwards.
CTGTTGTTCAAGGCCGGTTTCGGGTAATATTCTTCTCTGAAGCCATTCCCACCCATGCAGTCACACAGCATTTGCTTTTTTTGTTATTCTGCTTCATACTTAACTCTCCTCTCCCTGCTCTGGTACAGAGCTTGCTCACCTGTGTGATACGCTGGGTGTTGAGTAGTCTTGGTTTCTACAGGATGATCAGTCTGGGGGAAGGTAAGGCAGAACCAATTCAAGCAAGTCACAGATCAAAGTAGGCTCTGAATTTATTAGCTCTGCTCATAAATATTCTTCTAAGTTGACCTGCCATCCATCAGGCCAGTTCAAGAAACCTCACATTCTCTCATAAATTATATCATCACAATAGTGTTCAGTTTTGGGTGGCTTGCTTCTTCATTAGTCAAAATCTAATTTCATTTATTTCTCTGAATTCTGGATTTAAATCAGATTGTGAAGTCATAGGATATATGCATTTTAAATTTTGATGTTTTGCCAAATTGTCCTGGAGAAAAGTTGCATAATTCATCTGCCACCACACACTGGCTGACACGCTTGCTTTACTTTTAGATATATCATTAAAAAAGGATACATCATTGTTGTGTAAATTTGTGTTTTAAAATTTATGAATGGTGCTTATATTTTTAAATTATGAGTGATGTATATAAAATTGTGAGAAGCTTATCATGTTTGTCCTTTGCTTTTCTTTTTCCCTTCCTTCCCTCCCTTCTTTCCTTCCTTCTGTTTTTTTTTTTTTCTTCTTTTCTTTCTACTGACTTATAAAAGGTCTTTTTGTACCAAGCAGTATGATTACAAAAGTTTTTTTCAAGTTTGTCTTTTTACTTAATTGGTAGTATTTTTTCCTATAGAATCTAAAAATTTTGAGACAGATTCAGCAGATCAATCTTTTTCATTTATGGTTTCTGGGTTTTATCATTTTCTTAAAAATAACTTCCCCACAGATTTTGTAAAAAGCCCATACATTTTAAAATTCAGACTTCTGATTTTCAGAAGTATGTTCTATATTTGTTCTTTCTCTGATGTGCTAAGTGGAACAAACAGCCCACACAGCTCCAGGGAGCAAGGTGATCCTCTTCTGGCCTCCCTGGGTGGCCTTGCACCTCCCTCACTCGTTCATTCTGTGCGCTTAGGCTTCAGCTCCTGAGCTCTGACTCAGGCCTTTTTAAAAATTTTAATTAATTAATTAATTTTTGGCTGTGTTGGATCTTCATTGCTTCTTGGGCTTTCTCTAGTTACAGCAAGCAGGGGCTACTCTCTACTCGTGGTGCATGAGCTGCTCACTGTGGGGGCTTCTCTTGTTGCAGAGCACAGGCGCTAGGGCGCTTGGGCTTCAGTAGCTGTGGCTCACGGGCTCTAGAGCACAGGCTCAGGAGTCTTGGCACCTTGGCTTGGTTGCTCTGAGGCCTGTGGGATCTTCTCAGACCACGGATTGAACCCATGTCTCCTACACTGGCAGGCAGATTCTTTACCACTGAGCCACCGCAAAAGCCCAGCTCAGGCCTTTACTGTTTGGATGCCTCTTGGAACCCTCTTATTGGGCCTGTAGACCTCAGTCTGGTGTGATACTGTTTGTTGACTGAATGTTTCAAAGGACTCATGTTAAACTGAGCAGTGTCTGGGACAAAGTAAGAGTTCTGTACTATTTCCAAGTGTTGTGTTGAAATTTCCCTTTTCACAGTTCAAACTGGATAAATAGTTGAGGCTGCTGATGGTCAGGACAAAATCAATTTCTAAAATTCTAACAGGATACAATAAAAAATGACATATATACATATATATATATATATATATATATATATATATATATAGCTATATTCTGTTGGCTTAAAGCTCAACATTCAGAAAATGAAGATCATGGCATCCGGTCCCATCACTTCATGGGAAATAGGTGGGGAAACAGTGGAAACAGTGTCAGACTTTATTTTTCTGGGCTCCAAAATCACTGCAGATGGTGACTGCAGCCATGAAATTAAAAGGCACTTACTCCTTGGAAGAAAAGTTATGACCAACCTAGATAGTATATTCAAAAGCAGAGACATTACTTTGCCAACAAAGGTTCGTCTAGTCAAGGCTATGGTTTTTCCTGTGGTCATGTATGGATGTGAGAGTTGGACTGTGAAGAAAGCTGAGCACCAAAGAATTGATGCTTTTGAACTGTGGTGTTGGAGAAGACTCTTGAGAGTCCCTTGGACTGCAAGGAGATCAAACCAGTCCATTCTGAAGGAGATCAGCCCTGGGATTTCTTTGGAAGGAATGATGCTAAAGCTGAAACTCCAGTACTTTGGCCACCTCATGCGAAGAGCTGACTCACTGGAAAAGACTCTGATGCTGGGAGGGATTGGGGGCAGGAGGAGAAGGGGACGACAGAGGATGAGATGGCTGGATGGCATCACCGACTCAATGGACGTGAGTCTGAGTGAACTCCGGGAGTTGGTGATGGACAGGGAGGCCTGGCGTGCTGCGATTCGTGGGGTCGCAAAGAGTCGGACAGGACTGAGTGACTGATCTGATCTGATATTCTATTTTACAATATTTGAGAAGGTTGAATTCTGAGCAATTTCTTTTAAATAATGGCATTGTCTATCTGGGATATATAGGATGCTTGAAGTTTGAACTGAAGCCTTTTTGGAAGAAATATGGTGAGAAACCCTGCTAGAGGTACCTTTGTGTGTTCTCACACTCTGAGGAATGACTCTATTGACTTTTTTTTGGTAGTGCAGCTTGCAGAATCTTACATCACCGACCAGAGATTGAAACCATGCCCCGTGCAGTGGAAACAGAGCCCTTACCACTGAACTGTGAGGGGAACTCCCTCTCTTATTGATTTTCTGTGCCAGTTCCTCAGAGTCAGTTCCCTTCTTGCCGAATGGCTGCCATATGACATTCATGCACAGTTGTATTTGTTTTTGTGGGGTTTTTTTGTATTTATCACAAACAAGTCACATCATTGATAAACTATTATAGATATATGTTCTATTTCCCATTAGATTCGGTTTTACAAAAATTATAGCAGTTTAGGGGCTTTCCAGAGAAGGCAATGGCAACCCACTCCAGTACTCTTGCCTGGAAAATCCCATGGATGGAGGAACTTGGTAGGCTGCAGTCCGTGGGGTCTCGAAGAGTTGGACACGACTGGGCGACTTCACTTTCACTTTTCACTTTCATGCATTGGAGGAAGAAATGGCAACCCACTCCAGTGTTCTTGCCTGAAGAATCCCAGGGGCGGGGGAACCTGGTGGGCTGCCGTGTGTGGGGTCGCACAGAGTCGGACACGACTGAAGTGACTTAGCAGCAGCAGCAGGGGCTTTCCTTGTGGCTCAGACGGTAAAGATTCTGCCTGCAATGCAAGAAATGCGGGTTTGATCCCTGGGTTGGGAAGATGCTCTAAAGAAGGGATGGCTACTGGTCCCAGTATTTTTGCCTGGAGAATTCCATGAATAGAGGAGCCTGGTGGGCTATAGTTAATAGGATCACAAAGAGCCAGATACGACTAAGCGACTAACACTTTCAGTGGTTCGCTTTCATAGCAGTTAGAGGGGTGTTAGGCTTTTCAAACTAGTCTGGAAGTATCATAATAAGCCACCATCTATCAGTGCCTCTGTTACCCTTCAAGATCATTCATATCAAACCATAAGAAATGAGAACTATTTTATGAAGAATTCAATAGGAAATTCCATACCATGTTGAAAAAAATCCACTGTCATAGTGAATAGTATCCATTATGGGGAAATTGATGTACTTAATTTAAATATTTTATGCTATATTTTATATAGCTATATATTTTAGATCTTCCCTGTATCTCAGATGGTAAAGAATCTGCCTGCAACACAGGAGACCTGGGTTCAATCCCTGGGTCAGGAAGATCCTCTGGAGAAGGGACTGGCAATCCACTCCAGTATTCTTGCCTGGAGAATCCCATGGATAGAGGAGCCTGACGGGCTACAGTTCGTGGGGTTGCAAAGAGTTGGACATGACTAAGCGACTAATCCCCGCCCCCCCTCAATGCTATATTTTAAATCCATAGTCTCTTACTGTATCATCAAAAGAAATGGAAAAAACAAAACAAAGCCTTGGACTTCATCAATTGAGATTATGTTTCACAGGTTTGGAACATTTATTAAGTCTTGTGAAGTGATGTACTACAGCCTGGATGGCACCACTCAGGAACAGGAAAATACACATCTCTTCCCAAATCTGTTTAGTGACCGCAGGTTGAGAGCTTGAAATTGACTGTTGCGGGAGTACTTATACTATGGAAATTGGCAGATACTATACCAGGGCTTTATTTTACAGAAAGCCATTTGCTAGTGCACCAGTGGTTTCTATCTGCATACATCTTACAAAAGGAGATGAATAACTACTACTTGAATATTCATTTTCTATATCAATATTACTGAATATCTAAGGGGTTAAATGACTAAAAAGTCAAAATTCAGCTTTAAATTCTAGAAATAAGTAATTTTCTTGCTAGTTCTTGACTTAGCAAGTGTGACTTATAAAATAAGTCAACAAATAAAGTTTTTAACTGAAAAAGGTCATAAAAGTTTTGTATGCCTGTCTCCTATTCTCATACAAGATAGCCATTATTTTTGTCTGCCCTGAAACCCTCCCTCTTTCACTGGTTAATAGCATTTTGATTTTCCCTTGGCAGCTCTAGGTCCACATGGTTTGGCAGGGAGAGATCATTGAGTCCATACCCAGTCTCCTTTCCTGCTCTAGGGGTGTGCACATGACCCAAACTTGGCCAAAGAGAGTGCTGCATACCACTGCCTGGATTTGTGCAAGGGCGAGCACGTGACTTAGTTCAGGCTAATGGGATTGCTGCTTCCCCATGTTCATAGCGATAGGTTCAGGGGAGGCACTTGACCTAATCTAGAGTGAATTCCAGAAATTGCTGGTGCTGTCCAAAAAGGGGAAAGTCCACTTCCATTGCTTAGTTGGCAGAGTTTGAGACTGAAACTGTGGTTGCCATCTTGGTCACCATCTTAGTATGAAGCCAACAGGAAGGCAGGTGGAACTGAGTGATAGAGATTCCTGGGACTTCCCTGGTGGTCCAGTGGTTAAGACTTTGCCTTCCAGTGCAGTGGGTTGGATCTCTGGGGTTGGATCCAGTGTGGGTTGGATCCAGTGTGGGTTGGATCCAGTGTGGGTTGGATCCCTGGTTGGGTAGCTAAGATTCCACATGCCTGGTAGTCAAAAAACCAAAATATAAAACAGAAGTGGTATTGTAACAAATTCAATAAAGACTAAAAATTGTCCACATCAAAAGAAAAAAAAAATTTTTTAAGAGAGATTCTTAATGATACTACTGAGCATCTAGATCCTTCTGTGCTGAATCTAGAGTTTCATCAAACCAATTCATTTCCTTTTTGTTGAAGCCATGTAATTTTTTTTTGTCACTTGCAGTTGAGAGCTCTCACTGATAATGCATAATCTCTTTCTATACTAGCTCTGAGTACTCAGCAGCTGACTATTGAATACATCTAGAGATAGAGCCCTCACTATTTTGTGAAACAGTTCATTCCCCTTTTGATCATTATGAATATTAGAATACTCTACATTGATCCCAAATGTATCTCCTTTCATTGGTCCTCTATGTGTTGTCAATGGCAACACTTATAAGTGTACATATTTGTCTTCCTGCCTCCTTTACAGACTCTGAAATAATTACCATGCTTCTGCTGAATCTTCACTAGCTAAACATACTTAGTCTCCTTAAAGACCCTTCATGATGTTCATCTCCTAGTCATATTCTTCTGGACATACAACAGTTGGTCAACATCTTTTTTAAAATATGGCTTACTCCTAGACCTTACTATCACAAGGTTAAGCAGAATAGAGAAGGATTATTCTTTTGTTCTACCCGCAGGACTGGCTGTAAGTGAAATGCTAAAGGTAAAATGCATGGTTAAGACTTGACTTCCACTACTATTTTTATTTAATCTTCTATTTCTGTTATTTCACCCGGTCAGGGTTTATTTTCTCTTTCCACCCCAGGGGTCCGGTTGTCCCCTTCTCTGCCTCACCACTGTTGCCTCTGCCCCTGCTCTCCTTCAAACCCCAGCTGCTCCTGTTACAACAAATAGCAAAGAAAGAATTTGACTCATGTATTGGGTCGGAGAAGGCAATGGCACCCCACTCCAGTACTCTTGCCTGGAAAATCCCATGGACGGAGGAGCCTGGTGGGCTGCAGTCCATGGGGTCGCTAAGAGTTGGACACGACTGAGCGACTTCACTTTCATTTTTCACTTTCATGCATTGGAGAAGGAAATGGCAACCCACTCCAGTATTCTTGCCTGGAGAATCCCAGGGATGGGGGAGCCTTGTGGGCTGCCGTGTGTGGGGTCGCACAGAGTCGGACACGACTGAAGTGACTTAGCAGCAGCAGCAGCAGCCAGCAGCATTGGGTTGAAGTACAAAATAAGCAATAAGTTTCATGTGCCACCTCTTTTCAAGTGTATATATTTTTATTTCCATAGGCAAGGCCTTGTTTAATTTGAATAAACAGACAAAAGTTGCAATTGTGGAGTTTTATCTGGGGTTAAACCAATGGGAAGGTGCCCTTCTATAGGATACTTTATTAAGATCATGTCATTGTTCAGGTCCTACTTTGCTTGCAGAGTCTTGGCTAGCCTGCAGTCTCCACGACCTGTCCCACTGCCTCCTCTCACAGGCACAGCCCGCTCTTCGATGTCCAGCTGTGTTTTTGCCTTTTTGTTGCTGTTGTTTTAATTTTTATTTTATATTAGAGCATAGGTGATTAACAGTGTTGTGTTAGTTTCGGGTATACAGCAAAGCAATTCAGTGATACATATATGTGTCTATTCTGTTTCAAATTGTTTTTCCATTTATGTTTTTACAGAATATTGAGCAGAGTTCTCTGTGCTATATAGTGGGTCCTTGCTGATTATCTTTGCCTTGTTATTTTTAATGAAACAAAATTCTTGTTCTCGATGGAAGAAATATTAGACAAGACAAAACAAAAACAAAAACTTGGAAGCCAGCACCATTTCTCCTGTGAAATGCACAAAAATCCTCCTGTCACTGGAATAGAGGTGACACCAATGTCCTTGATGGTGTCTGGGAAAAGGGCGAAAGTTACATATTTCACACACTGCAGTCCTTTTGAGATCATTTTGGCCATTTTATCAACTAAGTTCAACTCCGTATGTTTAATGGGTCAATCAGTCCGTCTGATACTATCATTCAAGATTAAGAAGAGCAGATTAGCATCTTTCTTTCCTTTTTCATTTCAGTTCGGTTCAGCCGCTCAGTCATATCCGATTTTTTGTGACCCCATGGACTGCAGCACACTGTCCATCACCAACTCCCAGAGCTCACTCAAACTCATGTCCACTGAGTCGGTGATGCCATCCAACCATCTCATCCTCTGTCGTCCCCTTCTCCTCCTGCCTTCAATCTTTCCCAGCATCACGGTCTCTTCAAATGAGTCAGTTCTTCACATCAGGTGGCCAAAGTATTGGAGTTTCAGCTTCAGCATCAGTCCTTCCAATGAATATTCGGGACTGATTTCATTTAGGATGGACTGGTTGGACCTCCTTGCAGTCTGAGAGGCTCTCAAGAGTCTTCTCCAACACCACAGTTCAAAAGCATCAATTCTTCTGCACTCAGCTTTCTTTACAGTCCAACTCTCACATCCATACATGACTACTAGAAAAACCATAGCTTTGACTAGACAAACTTTTGTGGGCAAAGTAATGTCTCTGCTTCTTAATATGCTGTCTAGGTTGGTCATCGGAGAAGGCAATGGCACCCCACTCCAGTACTCTTGCCTGGAAAATCCTATGGACGGAGGAGCCTGGTAGGCTGCAGTCCATGGGGTCGCTGAGGGTTGGACACAACTGAGTGACTTCACTTTCACTTTCACTTTCATGCATTGGAGAAGGAAATGGCAACCCACTCCAGCGTTCTTGCCTGGAGAATCCCAGGGATGGCGGAGCCTGGTGGGCTGCCGTCTATAGGGTCACACAGAGTCGGACACAACTGAAGCGACTTAGCAGCAGCAGCAGCAGCAGCAGCAGCAGCAGGTTGGTCATAACTTTTCTTCCAGGAAGCAAGCATCTTTTAATTTCATGGCTGTAGTCACCAATTGCAGTGATTTTGGAGCCCAAAAATATAAAGTCACTATTTCCACCGTTTCCCTATTTGCCATGAAGAGATAGGACCAGATGCCATGATCTTAGTTTTCTGAATGTTCAGTTTTAAGCCAACTTTTTCACTCTCACCTTTCACTTTCATCAAGAGGCTCTTTAGTTCTTCTTTGCTTTCTGCCATAAGAGTGGTACCATCTGCATATCTGAGGTTATTGATATTTCCCCCGGCAATCTTGATTCCAGCTTGTGCTTCATCCAGCTTGGCATTTTGCATGATGTACTCTGCATATAAGTTAAATAAGCAGGGTGACAATATACAGCCTTGACGGACTCCTTTACCAATTTGGAACCAGTCTGTTGTTCCATGTTCAGTTCTAACTGTTGCTTCCTGACCTGCATACAGATTTCCATTTTAGTCACATAGATTTCATCTGATTTTATCATTCTTTTTATATCACTAATAGAATTTTTTTGTTGTTGTTGTATCCCAGAGTTACCCCAATTCCTGGCCTTTAAGAAATGTTTTGCAATTGTTTCTTTAAAAAATAGCATACAAATATAAATATTCAAAACAACATCACAAAGCTATTTAAAACTGCTCTTCAGAATTTCAGTTCTTTGGCAAGTTTAATGGAGTTTTTCTATATGACCTATTTATGGAGGAAAATTTATGGGTCTATCTTGTACTAAGTCTTAGGATATTCACTTCTCAGAAGCAGCAGAAAGACGTCTTTATAATATGGCTTTTCCCTGCGTCAGTGTGTTCTGTAAGTGGACCACCAGGCCAGCACTATCTGACATCCCTGTGTATACACACACTGATTTCCTCAAGCAATGGATGGTTTTCACCAAGCTGGCTTCTCCTCAAAAACTGAAACTTAATTTCTCTCTGGGTCAGTTTTCGTGTGAAGAATCCTTTCCAAATCACTTCCCAGTCTCTCTCCATGAAACCACCGCCGGTTAATGGAGACCTCAGGCCCTTGATGGAGTAGGGCACACTGATAAGTCCCTCAGTGTTTTCTTCTTGGAATAAAGAGGTCTTTTCTAAGGGCCCTGCTGGTGGTTTGATCCTTGGCAGTGACTCTCCTCAAAAACGTGTCTTACAAGAGCAGGCGGTTCTTCCAAGTAGAATGGGTACCTTTCAGAGCCCTTTCTGTTTAGTTTCTTGATTATATGAAGTACATTAAAACCAGGCCAAGGCCCATTAACATAATTTTCATGCATGTTAGTTCTGGCAAAACACACTAGGCAGGAACTGTATGATAAATGAGATAAATAATTTTGATGGAGCAGTAAAATAAAATAAACTTTTGCTATTTAAGAAAACAAACTATGACTGGTGGTGTGTATGGGGATCAGTCTGTGTTAGGGTAGCATTTTGAGGGTGGCCTCTCATCCTTATAGTGTTCTGGGAAGAAAGAGCCTCTGTCTAACTCCAAAGAGGTCTAGTTGCAACTTTAAAATAAAATATTATGAGGCCTATTGTCTTTTATTTAAGGGTTGATTATCCAGGCTATGGATTGTGTGTGTGTGGGGGGGGGGGGGTGGGCGGGGGTGGGGGCAGGTCCTAGTACTTAATCATTGGCTGCCTTTTACCACTCTGCCTGAAGAATGGTCAAGGCAGACAGAATAAACGAAATGTGTGTTCACAGTGAGACTTATTAACACCTTGGGGAAAAAGTCCTTGGAGGCCGAATGGATTCTTTCTAACAAGTTTAATTTTACTTAGTTGGCAGTTTACAGACTATTGTATGAGCAGGTCCTTTGAAAAGCGTCTATCAGCATTAGTAGTAGAATCAGGCTCATGGGGCCTGAGCCAATAATATGGTGTTGGTGTTCTGCTCAAATCACGGACGGTAGAAAGGAGACCTTGAGAGTTTGGGTTTAAAAAAAAATTTTTTTTTAATGAGGTATTATTGTTTCACAGTGGGTTGATTGTTCCAGCATCACCTGGATTTTGTATTACTGAATCCTCCCTTCTCCAGTGCAGAGCTGTGTGTCTTGGGTAAGAGGAGGAAAATCCCCCAGACGTATGCATGCCCTGGCGTAAGATGGGGAAATTATACTTGTGTACATTTTGTATTTTTCCTTTAACTCCTCAAAGACCAATCAGCTAGGAGAAATTCAGGCAAAATTACTGAGATTATTGGAATGATTGGTGGATTTTAAATGTTCTTGCCAAAACTGCCATATACTGTCTGTGCCATAGCACTGTCAAGAATTGTAAACTGGCCGTATGCCACATGTGACAGGAAGCCCTAGAGTTTCTTTCTTTCTTTTTTTTTAAATTTTATTTTATTTTTAAACTTTACATAATTGTATTAGTTTTGCCAAATATCAAAATGAATCCGCCACAGGTATACATGTGTTCCCCATCCTGAACCCTCCTCCCTCCTCCCTCCCCATACCATCCCTCTGGGTCGTCCCAGTGCACTAGCCCCAAGCATCCAGTATTGTGTATCGAACCTGGACTGGCAACTCGTTTCTTACATGATATTTTACATGTTTCAATGTTATTCTCCCAAATCTTCCCACCCTCTCCCTCTCCCACAGAGTCCATAAGACTGTTCTATACATCAGTGTCTCTTTTGCTGTCTCGTACACCGGGTTATTGTTACTATCTTTCTAAATTCCATATATATGCGTTAGTATACTGTATTTATGTTTTTCCTTCTGGCTTACTTCACTCTGTATAATAGGCTCCAGTTTCATCCACCTCATTAGAACTGATTCAAATGTGTTCTTTTTAATGGCTGAGTAATACTCCATTGTGTATATGTACCACAGCTTTCTTATCCATTCATCTGCTGATGGACATCTAGGTTGCTTCCATGTCCTGGCTATTATAAACAGTGCTGCGATAAACATTGGGGTATACGTGTCTCTTTCCCTTCTGGTTTCCTCAGTGTGTATGCCCAGCAGTGGGATTGCTGGATCATAAGGCAGTTCTATTTCCAGTTTTTTAAGGAATCTCCACACTGTTCTCCATAGTGGCTGTACTAGTTTGCATTCCCACCAACAGTGTAAGAAGGTTTCCTTTTCTCCACACCCTCTCCAGCATTTATTGTTTGTAGACTTTTGGATCACAGCCATTCTGACTGGTGTGAAATGGTACCTCATAGTGGTTTTGATTTGCATTTCTCTGATAATGAGTGATGTTGAGCATCTTTTCATGTGTTTGTTAGCCCTCTGTATGTCTTCTTTGGAGAAATGTCTATTTAGTTCTTTGGCCCATTTTTTGATTGGGTCATTTATTTTTCTGGAGTTGAGCTGTAGGAGTTGCTTGTATATTTTTGAGATTAGTTGTTTGTCAGTTGCTTCATTTGCTATTATTTTCTCCCATTCTGAAGGCTGTCTTTTCACCTTGCTAATAGTTTCCTTTGATGTGCAGAAGCTTTTAAGGTTAATTAGGTCCCATTTGTTTATTTTTGATTTTATTTCCAATATTCTGGGAGGTGGGTCATAGAGGATCCTGCTGTGATGTATGTCGGAGAGTGTTTTGCCTATGTTCTCCTCTAGGAGTTTTATAGTTTCTGGTCTTACGTTTAGATCGTTAATCCATTTTGAGTTTATTTTGGTGTATGGTGTTAGAAAGTGTTCTAGTTTCATTCTTTTACAAGTGGTTGACCAGTTTTCCCAGCACCACTTGTTAAAGAGATTGTCCTTAATCCATTGTATATTCTTGCCTCCTGTGTCAAAGATAAGGTGTCCATATGTGCGTGGATTTATCTCTGGGCTTTCTATTTTGTTCCATTGATCTATATTTCTGTCTTTGTGCCAGTACCATACTGTCTTGATAACTGTGGCTTTGTAGTAGAGCCTGAAGTCAGGTAGGTTGATTCCTCCAGTTCCATTCTTCTTTCTCAAGATCGCTTTGGCTATTCGAGGTTTTTTGTATTTCCATACAAATTGTGAAATTATTTGTTCTAGCTCTGTGAAGAATACTGTTGGTAGCTTGATAGGGATTGCATTGAATCTATAAATTGCTTTGGGTAGTATACTCATTTTCACTATATTGATTCTTCCAATCCATGAACATGGTATATTTCTCCATCTATTTGATTTCTTTCACCAGTGTTTTATAGTTTTCTATATATAGGTCTTTAGTTTCTTTAGGTAGATATATTCCTAAGTATTTTATTCTTTCCGTTGCAATGGTGAATGGAATTGTTTCCTTAATTTCTTTCTGTTTTCTCATTATTAGTGTATAGGAATGCAAGGGATTTCTGTGTGTTGATTTTATATCCTGCAACTTTACTATAGTCATTGATTATTTCTAGTAATTTTCTGGTGGAATCTTTAGGGTTTTCTATGTAGATCATGTCATCTGCAAATAGTGAGAGTTTTACTTCTTCTTTTCCAATTTGGATTCCTTTTATTTCTTTTTCTGCTCTGATTGCTGTGGCCAAAACTTCCAAAACTATGTTGAATAGTAATGGTGAAAGTGGGCACCCTTGTCTTGTTCCTGACTTTAGAGGAAATGCTTTCAATTTTTCACCATTGAGGATAATGTTTGCTGTGGGTTTGTCATATATAGCTTTTATTATGTTGAGGTATGTTCCTTCTATTCCTGCTTTCTGGAGACTTTTTATCATAAATGGATGTTGAATTTTGTCAAAGGCTTTCTCTGCATCTATTGAGATAATCATATGGTTTTTATTTTTCAATTTGTTAATGTGGTGTATTACATTGATTGATTTGCGGATATTGAAGAATCCTTGCATCCCTGGGATAAAGCCCACTTGGTCATGGTGTATGATCTTTTTAATGTGTTGTTGGATTCTGATTGCTAGAATTTTGTTAAGGATTTTTGCATCTATGTTCATCAGTGATATTGGCCTGTAGTTTTCTTTTTTTGTGGCATCTTTGTCAGGTTTTGGTATTAGGGTGATGGTGGCCTCATAGAATGAGTTTGGAAGTTTACCTTCCTCTGCAATTTTTTGGAAGAGTTTGAGCAGGATAGGTGTCAGCTCTTCTCTAAATTTTTGGTAGAATTCAGCTGTGAAGCCGTCTGGACCTGGGCTTTTGTTTGCTGGAAGATTTTTGATTACAGTTTCAATTTCCATGCTTGTGATGGGTCTGTTAAGATTTTCTATTTCTTCCTGGTCGAGTTTTGGAAAGTTGTACTTTTCTAAGAATTTGTCCATTTCTTCCACGTTGTCCATTTTATTGGCATATAATTGTTGATAGTAGTCTCTTATGATCCTTTGTATTTCTGTGTTGTCTGTTGTGATCTCTCCATTTTCGTTTCTAATTTTATTGATTTGATTTTTCTCCCTTTGTTTCTTGATGAGTCTGGCTAATGGTTTGTCAATTTTATTTATCCTTTCAAAGAACCAGCTTTTGGTTTTGTTGATTTTTGCTATGGTCTCTTTTGTTTCTTTTGCATTTATTTCTGCCCTAATTTTTAAGATTTCTTTCCTTCTACTAACCCTGGGGTTCTTCATTTCTTCCTTTTCTAGTTGCTTTAGGTGTAGAGTTAGGTTATTTATTTGACTTTTTTCTTGTTTCTTGAGGTGTGCCTGTATTGCTATGAACTTTCCCCTTAGGACTGCTTTTACCATGTCCCACAGGTTTTGGGTTGTTGTGTTTTCATTTTCATTCGTTTCTATGCAAATTTTGATTTCTTTTTTGATTTCTTCTGTGATCTGTTGGTTATTCAGCAGCGTGTTGTTCAGCCTCCATATGTTGGAATTTTTAATAGTTTTTCTCCTGTAATTGAGATCTAATCTTACTGCATTGTGGTCAGAAAAAATGCTTGGAATGATTTCTATTTTTTTGAATTTACCAAGGCTAGCTTTATGGCCCAGGATGTGATCTATCCTGGAGAAGGTTCCATGTGCGCTTGAGAAAAAGGTGAAATTCATTGTTTTGGGATGAAATGTCCTATAGATATCAATTAGGTCTAACTGGTCTATTGTATCGTTTAAAGTTTGTGTTTCCTTGTTAATTTGCTGTTTAGTTGATCTATCCATAGGTGTAAGTGGGGTATTAAAGTCTCGCACTATTATTGTGTTATTGTTAATTTCTCCTTTCATACTTGTTAGCATTTGTCTTATGTACTGTGGTGCTCCCATGTTGGGTGCATATATATTTATAATTGTTATATCTTCTTCTTGGATTGATCCTTTGATCATTATGTAGTGACCTTCTTTGTCTCTTTTCACAGCCTTTGTTTTAAAGTCTATTTTATCTGATATGAGTATTGCTACTCCTGCTTTCTTTTGGTTCCTATTTGCATGGAAAATCTTTTTCCAGCCCTTCACTTTCAGTCTGTATGTGTCCCCTGTTTTGAGGTGGGTCTCTTGTAGACAACATATGTAGGGGTCTTGTTTTTGTATCCATTCAGCCAGTCTTTGTCTTTTGGTTGGGGCATTCAACCCATTTACGTTTAAGGTAATTACTGATAAGTATGATCCCGTTGCCATTTACTTTATTGTTTTGGGTTCGAGTTTATACACTGTTTTTGTGTTTCCTGTCTAGAGAATATCCTATAGTATTTGTTGGAGAGCTGGTTTGGTGGTGCAGAATTCTCTCAGCTTTTGCTTGTCTGAAAAGCCTTTGATTTCTCCTTCATACTTGAATGAGATCCTTGCTGGGTACAATAATCTGGGCTGTAGGTTATTTTCTTTCATCATTTTAAGTATGTCTTGCCATTCCCTCCTGGCTTGAAGAGTTTCTATTGAAAGATCAGCTGTTATCCTTATGGGAATTCCCTTGTGTGTTATTTGTTGTTTTTCCCTTGCTGCTTTTAATATTTGTTCTTTGTGTTTGATCTTTGTTAATTTGATTAATATGTGTCTTGGGGTATTTCTCCTTGGGTTTATCCTGTTTGGGACTCTCTGGGTTTCTTGGACTTAGGTGATTATTTCCTTCCCCATTTTAGGGAAGTTTTCCACTATTATCTCCTCAAGTATTTTCTCATGGTCTTTCTTTTTGTCTTCTTCTTCTGGAACCCCTATGACTTGAATGTTGTAGCGTTTAATATTGTCCTGGAGGTCTCTGAGATTGTCCTCATTTCTTTTAATTCATTTTTCTTTTATCCTCTCTGATTCATTTATTTCTACCATTCTATCTTCTAATTCACTAATCCTATCTTCTGCCTCTGTTATTCTACTATTTGTTGCCTCCAGAGTGTTTTTAATTTCATTTATTGCATTATTCATTATATATTGACTCTTTTTTATTTCTTCTAGGTCCTTGTTAAACCTTTCTTGCATCTTCTCAATCCTTGTCTCCAGGCTATTTATCTGTGATTCCATTTTAGTTTCAAGATTTTGGATCAATTTCACTATCATTATTCGGAATTCTTTATCAGGTAGATTCCCTATCTCTTCCTCTTTTGTTTGGTTTGGTGGGCATTTATCCTGTTCCTTTATCTGCTGAGTATTCCTCTGTCTCTTCATCTTGTTTAAATTGCTGAGTTTGGGGTGTCCTTTCTGTATTCTGGCAGTTTGTGGAGTTCTCTTTATTGTGGCGTTTCCTCACTGTGTGTGGGTTTGTACAGGTGGCTTGTCAAGGTTTCCTGGTTAGGGAAGCTTGTGTCGGTGTTCTGGTGGGTGGAGCTGTATTTCTTCTCTCTCCTTTCGAAGAGTTGGTTGCTTTTATGGGTGCCTGATGTCCTCTGCTGGCATTCAGAAGTTGTTTTGTGGAATTTACTCGACGTTTAAATGCTCTTTTGATGAATTTGTGGAGGAGAAAGTGTTCTCCCCGTCCTACTCCTCCGCCATCTTGGCTCCTCCCCCCCTAGAGTTTCTACTTCTAAACACATGGGAAAATATAGTATCACATCGCTACCACCCACAGCACATTTTAGCCTATCTATAGTTAAACGAGCTATCGGATCTTCTATCATAATAAAATCCTCTTTATCTCAGTAATCTATGTTGTTGATAATGGCCTTCAAGTTTGGTTTTAAAATGTTGGGGAAATGGTGGCAGCATGATTTGGGGGGGTCTTCCTAAATTCCCCACAAAAAGGACAGGGTGAATTATATGCCATATGAATTGTATCTCAACAATGCTCTTCATATACATATTCTAAACTATAAGGAAAAAAATAGAGAAACTGTATCATAAAACTAAAAATCCTTGGACAATACGTATGTATTAAATGGCAGGAAATAAGATGAACTAGTGAATCCTAAAATATGAGCTACAAGACCTGTGCCTTCTGATATCTGTATAAGAGGAAACAGAGGGAAGCAGTGGGGCTGGATTTGATGAATATGAAAATTGAGGGACCTCAAGATAGGTGAAATTTGGAACTAAAGCAGGTCAACTTGATAACAACAGCTGATCTTGTCAGGTGTTTGCCCAGTGCACGTGCTGGTTTTCAAGGCTTACGTTAAGGCTCTAAGTGACAGGAGCAGTAGGGCCTCTGTGAGCTCTGCAACGGACCCGCCAGACCTCTTCCTTCCCCAGGGCCTCACACTGAAGAGATGAAGGGAAGAGAAGGTTCAGGTGAAAATGGATGAAAACAGAGCCAGGAATTCTTAGCAAACTGGTGTGTCTGTGTGTGTATCACAGACTTTACTTTTTTAGAACAGTTTTAGATTGACACAAAAATTGAGAAGATAGTACAGAGAATTCTCATATACTCCCTGCCCAGTTTCCACTATTAATAACATCTGTAGCATCCTATGTTAGCTTTGTAGAGTTTTTATAATTTATCAGTTCAGTTCAGTTCAGTCACTCAGTCGTGTCCGACTCTTTGGCCCTCATGAATCGCAGCATACCAGGCCTCCCTGTCCATCACCAACTCCCGGAGTTCACCCAAACTCTTGTCCATCGAGTCAGTGACGCCATCCAGCCATCTCATCCTCTGTTGTCCCCTTCTCCTCCTGCCCCCAATCCCTCCCAGCATCAGAGTCTTTTCCAGTGAGTCAGCTCTTCGCATGAGGTGGCCAAAGTACTGGAGTTTCAGCTTTAGCATCATTCCTTCCAAAGAAATCCCAGGGCTGATCTCCTTTAGAATGGACTGGTTGGATCTCCTTGCAGTCCAAGGGACTCTCAAGAGTCTTCAACACCACAGTTCAAAAGCATCAATTCTTCAGCGCTCAGCTTTCTTCACAGTCCAACTCTCACATCCATACATGACCACAGGAAAAACCATAGCCTTGACTAGATGGACCTTTGTTGGCAAAGTAATGTCTCTGCTTTTGAATATGCTATCTAGGTTGGTCATAACTTTCCTTCCAAGGAGTAAGTGTCTTTTAATTTCATGGCTGCAGTCACCATCTACAGTGATTTTGGAGCCCAGAAAAATAAAAGTCTGACACTGTTTCCACTGTTTCCCCATCTATTTCCCATGAAGTGATGGGACCAGATACCATGATCTTCGTTTTCTAAATGTTGAACTTTAAGCCAACTGTTTTCACTCTCCTCTTTCACTTTCATCAAGAGGCTTTTGAGTTCCTCTTCACTTTCTGCCATAAGGGTGGTGTCATCTGCTTATGTGAGGTTATTGATATTTCTCCCGGCAATCTTGATTCCAGCTTGTGCTTCTTCCAGCCCAGTGTTTCTCATGATGTTCTCTGCATTTAAGTTAAATATAAACCTGTATTAATATATGATTATTGCCTAAGTTATATGTTATTCACATCTCCTAAAATTTTACCTAATATCCTTTTCCTATTTTAGGGTTTCATTCATGGTACGCCATTACATTTCTCTATTATGTCTCCTTAGGCTCTTCTTGGAGAAGGAAATGGCAGCCCACTCCAGTATTCTTGCCTACAGAATCCTGTGGACAGAGGAGCCTGGTGGGCTGCTGTCCATAGGGTCACACAGAGTCGGACATGACTGAAGCAACTTAGCATGCATGCATGCATTGGAGAAGGAAATGGCAACCCACTCCAGTATTCTTGCCTGGAGAATCCCAGGGACAGAGGAGCTTGGTGGGCTGCCATCTATGGGGTCGCACAGAGCCGGACATGACCGAAGCAACTTAGCAGCATCAGCAGCAGGCTCTTCCTGCCTATAACAGTGTCTCAGACTTTCCCTGTTTTTGATGATCTTAACAGTTTTAAGTAGGACTGGTCAGGTGTTTATAGCTGTCATATATATACATGAATGTGAAGTGAAAGTGTTAGTTTTATCCAACTCTTTGCAACCCCATGGACTGTAGCACGCAAGGCTCCTCTGTCCATGGAATTCTCCAGGCAAGAATACTGGAATGGGTAGCCATTCCCTTCTTCAGGGGATCTTCCCAACCTAGGGACCAAACCCCAAAACCACAGTCTTCTGCATTGCCAGCAGATTCTTTACTGTCTGAGCCTATATATAATTATTAGAACAATTTACAAAACAACAGAGGAGAGATCTCTGTTAAGAAAATTATATGAGCCAAATCTCTCCCAAAAAGTTCAGGAAAATAATTTTACATAAAAATAACAGTAGGAAATTATTGAGATCACATTTTATACAGAGTTACTATAAGTAAAAAGAGAATTGAGAGCAGAATAATGTCTCAACAGGCAATAAAACATACCAGGAAGACATATGCAAAAAAAGATAAAAATAATAATGTACTATTTTTCAAAAAGCTAAATATTTTAAGTAAACTGTTCAAAACATAAAGGAACAACAGAAACCACTGTTTGAAAAATTCAAAGATCAGAGGATAGGTGTCAAAAAATTGCTTAAAAGAAAAAGTGAAGATTAAGTTAAAAGAAGTGCAAGAGTGAATAAATATGAGATAATTCCTTGAGGGAAGTAGAAGGTAAAAAGGAGGAAAATTTCTTAATTAAGGAAAATTAAGAAATAAGAAAAGACTCAAGACAATAAGACGGATATTTGAAGACAGGCAAAGAAAATTAAGCTTGCAGATCACAGGAGTCCCTAAAGAAGAAAACCAATGGACAGGAATCAAGCAAATGCTAAAATTACAGAAAATACTTCTGAAAGAAAAATTGAAATTACATTTAAAAAAAAGCACACTGTGAACCTTAGAATACTGACCCAGAATGACCAACATCAAGAAAAAAAAAAACTTGTAAAATTACTGAACTTTAAAGAAAAAAAAATCCTAATCCTTTGTATATATAAACAAAGAAAGCATATGACATGGAAGGAAAATCCAATTAGGTTATCATCAGACTTTTCAACAACAGTGCTTTATGCCAGAAGAAAATGGTGTAAAATATTTAAGGACTGAGGGAAGGAAAATATGCACCAAGATTTTATATTTAGTAAAACTGAGTTTCAGGTAGATAGGACATCAAAAATTATAATCAACATGAAAGAACTTAGGAAATATTGTTCCCTGAACCCTGTAAAAATCTTTTGGACCCAGTTTTGAATTGGAAGTACCAGTATGAGCTTATGAGGTATTGTATTTTGAAAACATATTCATATCTAGTATGTGCATTTCCTAGCTCTGTTCATTGAAAATAACCAACTCAGGAAAAAATGAATATCTCTAGGGCTCAGATGTGGTCTTGAAATACCATTCCCTCTAAAAGAAATTGGGGTTTATTGGAAAAGCTGATCCCAAGTCTGGGGAAGGAGATACAATAAAAGCCTGGCATGCCTTGTGATACTGGATAGCAAAGAAGCTCTCTAAGACAGATAGGGTCATGTGCAATGGACTTGAGAACCAACTTGAAGACAAGGTTCCCACTGACCAATCTAAACTTCAGAATGGATAAGAATTGTAAAGGCTTGAAATCCATCAAATACCTTGAAATCTGTGCATTCATAATTTTATATATATGGAAGGCACTAGTTGGCCACCTTTTGAAGATAGCAGGTACCAATTCAATTATTTAAAAACTGGATAGATAAAAGGGAAAAAATCTGCTTCTCCTTTGTGAACCATACCACTAGGTTATCTCCTTATAAAATTATTACAGCTAACAAATGAAAACAAAATAATAAAATTAGAATGTCACAATCTTGTAACTCCTAATAAATGAATAGATCCAGGCATTGAGTCAGTGGCTGCTTACATCAAAAAGGAATGAAAACCAGACATTGGGTGCCTTTTTAAGGAAGAACACAGCACAAATTGAACTTTGCCAAACTGAATCTGATCTACTCTCTGTATTCAGCTGCTAGTTTACAGGAGATACCAAGGACAGAAGAACAAAATGAACTAAACCAAGGGTAGATCAGTAAAATCCAGCCCATGGGAAACACTACTGTTAAAGAGCCTAAGACTTTTTTCAAGAGGTAAATTATAAGGAATTAAGAAACGGCATGGAAGTTAAGTGGTAGGTTAAAAGAGGTTGAAAATATATATCAGATTTTGAAGAATGGACAAGATTAAATGACAGTGTCTCAGGACGGACACTTGGATGATAAAATCAGAAGGAGCTACAGGAAATTGTTGCTCTTAATCTCAGGATAGTGGTTGCTTCTGAAGGCAGGAAGGAGCTGTGATGGGCTGCTGGGCTGAGGGACTGCTGGGCAGCTGGCAGTCCTGTTTTTTGACCTGAGTATTGGTCATAGGCTGTTACCTGATGATAATTCACTATGCCATACTTCTGTTTTGTAGGAGCTTTCTGTTATGTGTGTTTTATTTACATTTAGAAGTGTATTTTTTAAAAGGTGTTTGTGTGGTTGTTGTTCAGTCGTCCAGTCATGTCCGACTCTGCACATTTTTTAATAAAAGGTATTTCTGAGTTTTGAGCTCCTTTGGCATTCTGCCAAAACGTGTGAATGTCTGAATCCTCTTTGTAGAGTCAGGGAGTCTCCTTCTAACTCTTGACACCCCCTCCCCAGCTCCACCCCACTGGGAGCCCTGAGAACTGTTTAGAATTTTTTACTCAGAGGAGGGATCAGTGGAATTCAAACAGAATTGCCATGAGCTGAAACGAACTCTTCATTTTGACATAAAGGAGTACTTAAATTGGAGTCTGTGGATGAACTGAGAAACCCGTGAAATAGGGCGACATACTTCTGTATGTGTGTATGTGAACATTTTTCTGGGAAAAGGATGCAAAGCTTTTATTGACCGTCGAAGTGGTCTCTGGCCTCTAACAGTCTAGAACACTTATCAAAAGCTGAGGAAGCTGTCAGGTCCCTCCAGCCACTGGAGCACGGCAGTGGGGGAGGGTGCCCCCTGTGCATGCCTTCGGTTAACCAGAGAGAAGGTCCCACTCTGAATCCCGGTGGTCTTCTTGGTGTCCTTATCCCCATGCTGCCCAGTGGTAGGACTGGGCCATGGAAGCAGCAGACGGTCCCCGAGCTCCCAGACAGTCTCTGCTTTTCAGTTTATGCCTGTATCTGGACTAACAGAAGCACATCCCTTTCTTTTCAATCTTAATCTCTGGGTTTTTCCAGATATCAGTCTTCACAGTACCAAGCTCTATAATATCATCTTTGAGAGATCTGCCATCCCCCTCTACAGCGATTTCTTTAATGTTGTATTTCTTTAAATAAAGTGAAATTCAAAAAATAACATGTGGATTTAAAATACCACCCCCCCCAACTTTGTACTTAAGTTTATTTTAAAAGGAAGACTTTAAAAAGTTTGTGAAATGGTTTTGTAGTGTTAATATTTCTATCTCTAGTGAGTTTCTCAGAGTGAGGCTGTCAGAACACACGATGCAGAATCACCTGTGTGGTGCTGACTCGAAAGTCAACCCTTGGGGAGGCTCTGGGGTTCTGCATTTTAACGAGCTTCAAGATGATTCTCACTCAGAGTCAAGTTTGAGAACTTCTGCACAAGTGAAGCTTTCTCCCAGGTACCACCTAAAGGAGTGTGTGCATACCATACTTTGTACAACACTTTACTTAGAGCTTACATGCATGGGTTTTGAAAAAAGAAGGTGTGTGTTCGATTCCTTCCTCTGATGTTTTCCAACCATGTGAAGTTAGCCAAACGACCTATTTCCTCGTCTGTAGAATGGGTATAAGAAAACTTTACAGGATTCTTGTAAGGATGGTGGGAGATCCTGTTTGATGCGGTCTGGGTCCAGAGGACACACCCTATGCTGTCTTTCCAGGCTTGTCTATCTTCTGAATTTTAATCTAGGCTCAGAGTGGAATTATTACAACACTTGAGGAAAATCATTCAACTTATTTGAGAAGTTCTCTATTGAGTAAATTGTGACAGTCTTTGATTTTATTTCCTACCAGTCCTCTAGGAAATTAAGGGCAAACAAGCCCTTAGTAACTTCATAAACTGATGGCCAGTGAGAGCTGCACACCTTTGCTGGGAGCCGTATGAACTGGGAATAAACAGTTACTTTGTCTCCATGCAGCTTTATGAAAGCTAAGGCGGACTTCTTCACTCCTACCTGCTGGTGCTTGTGTGCTTCACAAAGGTCACTTTAAAAAAAGACACCTTCCTCACCTCCCGACTTGCTGTCTCATGCTGTTTAGGTTTTTGTCACTTGAACATACCAAATTGTGCTAAAGCACTCTATATGGATCGGCCAATTATCTGGCCCCTTCAGATCCAGAAACACCAGACACTGAACGGGGAGCTCTGTGGAATGATGGAAATTGGGGGCATGGAGAACAGGCATCCAGCATAGATCTCTGTTTGCATATCAGTAATGTTGAGAACCCAAGGAACATAGGGTTAAAAATGTAAGTGAGGGTGGCTGCATACGTCACTCAAAGATCATATGTTCATTTCCTGTCATGCAGATACCAACCTTATTTCATTCTGAGTGTAGTTAGTTTGGAGTAGTATATAGGGGCAGCAGTCAGTCATTTTAGGGAAAAAGAATCAATGGTTATCTATTAGGAGCCTGGTGATACACCTAGGGCTGTCCGCTTTACATAAGGATGGAAATCATTTGGTTCATGGGCCAGACATACCTTCCTCTAGTACTCCATTATGGCGAAACTTAATTCCTTGTGTAATTTTTTTTTTTAATATAAGACCTCAAAGAGGAAATCTCACATTAAGTGAAACATGAAATGGTTAACTATTGATCAAAATTTGTAGGTGTCCAGATGACAGTTTATGAATCTGGGCTGGGTGTATGGGTTGGTGGAAAAACCGTATCAGAAATCTATTACATCATTGCTGATTTCAATGGAAGAATGAACTTATCTTGATAAGAAACAAAATTCAAAGAGACTGTTTTACTATAAGAGTGGTTTAAAATATGTACCAGTTAATTCGTTTGTCGTCTTTGGAGTTTAAATTAAAATGTGCATTAATATTCTCCTATAAACATTGAATGTTGTAATGGTTCTTTTTCTGGAAGTGAAGTGAAGTGAAAGTCACTCAGTTGTGTCCGACTCTTTGCGACCGCATGGACTATACAGTCCATGGAATTCTCCAGGCCAGAATACTGGAGTGGGTAGCCTTTCCCTTCTCCAGGGGATCTTCCCATCCCAGGGATCAAACCCAGGTCTCCCACATGCAGGCAGATTCTTTACCAACTGAGCCACAAGGGAAGTCCAAGAATATTGGAGTGGGTAGCCTAGCCCTTCTCCAGGGGATCTTCCCCGACCCAGGAATCAAACCGGGGTCTCCTGCATTGCAAGCAGATTCTTTATCAACTGAGTTATCAGGGAAGCCCTGTCTTTCTGGATCACCTTCTTATTCTACTATTCAAATAAGTATTTCCTTTCTACCTGGAAAAGACCAAAAAACACCAATAATGTTGACAAGAGCACTGTGAATTTAGAGCTTTGTGAATAGACAATTTAGAGAATTGTCTATTGCTGATCCAGAAGGAAAATTTAAACCTACTCATTTCTTGCATAGAAGCTAACAAATGGGAGCTTAATTCTGGTGGCCCTGCAAATTCTAAAACAACCCAAGATATGAAAATCAGCTGCAAAGTGAATTCAGGCAAGGACCACCAGGTACAAAATTGAAGTGCTGTGTGTTACTTTAGGGGTTTCTACAATACAAACCATCTAGCTGACATCCCACTTCTTCCTGACAGTGATTGTGCCCAAAGTTCAAGAGAACTCGCTGGGTGCTATGGTTGGTTGTGGAAATGTCTTTTCACAGGATGGACAGGACCTGGGCTGGATGTCATTCCTTCATTTAAATCACCAGCACATATATCCACTGATACACCTTGTTTTTCCCCTAGCACCCAGGCTGCTTGTAATTCCCAAGAT
Organism: Bos indicus x Bos taurus; assembly: GCF_003369695.1. NCBI lineage: Eukaryota > Metazoa > Chordata > Mammalia > Artiodactyla > Bovidae > Bos > Bos indicus x Bos taurus. The sequence continues at coordinate 17,168,154 of NC_040081.1, read as the reverse complement.
GGTAAGACACTTCAGGCTCATTCGTACCCCTCCCTACATGCTGGAGATAGTTATGGAATACTATATAGGCTGGGATGCTCTCATAATCCAAAACTCAGCTGATTTTCAACTGTAAGCATTGGTATGTAGGTAACATCACTTAGGAGCTTGTTTTAAAATGTAGGTTTCAAGACCTAACTTCTGTGGATTCTGGCTTATTAGATCCAGAGGCTCCTGAGTTGCATTGTAACAACTCCAGTTGATTGTGATGCAGGTGACCTCTGGTCCACTTTTTAGGAAGCACCACTCTAAGGAATCCTGTACAGTACTTGTCTTCAGACTGTTCTGTGCAGATACTGAGACACAATATATGCTAGGCAGAGAAAACAAGGAAGGGGAAATTTAAGAGCCCATGTACAAATGACTCCTTGCTGCTGCTGCTGCTGCTGCTGCTGCTGCTAAGTTGCTTCAGTCGTGTCTGACTCTGTGCGACCCCATAGACGGCAGCCCACCAGGCTCCCCCATCCCTGGGATTCTCCAGGCAAGAACACTGGAGTGGCTTGCCATTTCCTTCTCCAATGCATGAAAGTGAAAAGTGAAAGTGAAGTCGCTCAGTCATGTCTGACTCTTTGTGACCCTGTGGACTGCAGCCTACCAGGCTCCTCCGTCCATGGGATTTTCCAGGCAAGAGTACTGGAGTGGGGTGCCATTGCCTGATTCCTTAAGGTACCTGAAAATATGAGTACTTTCTTGAAAGGGATAGTTTGGGGAATGAGCAAGAATTTCTACCAGTTGCTGTTTTGTCTCCAATGAAAATAAGCTACAAGGGTGAGAAATTGTTCTCCATATCCTTTGAAATCTCGTCTATAGATATCTGTCCCTTTTCCATCAGAACGCACGCTTCTGTTCCTAAAATGTTCTATCCATGAAGTTCTGACATCATGGAAAACTAAACCACAGCCTGGTTTGGAAGCCATGTAGCATTTCAAAGAAAGGTATTATAATTCACCTCAAATTAGATCTCTTGCTGTGTTCATTTGAACAGGTGAAAGAAGGTTCCAAGTACTTTGTGTGACAAAACCTTCCCCCCTCCCCCTACCTTTTCCGAGTCCCCTTGCTGTGAGTTGTAGAGTCGTGTTGACCCTTGGGTGAATATGCTCATAGGCTGCTTGCTCTTCCACTTGTGTTCAGAATCATCTCAGGACTGCTAGGAAACTAAAGTCTTGCAGAAAATTAATTAAAATTATAAACAGCTGTTAATTTTAGAGCACCTGGTCCTCCTTTGAAGTTTTTCTAGACTCTGAATGGTAGAAAAGTGTGTGAAATAAAGAAGTCAATTCTAGGGAGATTCCTCACTAGACAAGGTAAGACATGGAAGGGAGTATTTGATGTTTTGCCAAGAGCCGTCTTTTAACTGGTTTTCCCCTGGCCTTCCCACGAATCTAACGACAAAAGGCTTTGCCAGTGGCTTTACAGGAGAGTTGTGATTGCTATATTTTTATTAAACTAGTGTTTTTAACTTCTTGGTGAGGGAGCTTAAGAGGACAAAATCATTTTATAGCTAGTAGTTGGCACATACACACACACACACACACACACACACATATGAAAGTAGTGTTCCTCAGACTTTAATATACATACAGATCACTTGGCAATGCTGTCAAAGTGTGGGTTTAATCAGTCGGAGGTGGGACCAGGGATTCTGCGTTTCTCACAGTTCACCGGTGCTGCCCATGCTGCAGGTACGGGGGCCACATTTTGAGCAGTAAAGCACACAAGGACATGTGATAAAGAAGTATATAGGGGCTTATGAATCTTGGACTTACAGCACTCCTTTCAGCCCCTCTAGTTAAATAGAAGAGTCTCTGTTTCAGTTTGACTGCCAAGCATTCACAGTTGTCTTTATTTGTTCCATAACTTGTGAGGGGTGTAATTGGTGTGACCATTGTGATACTAGTAAATACCATTGAGATGGACCTTCAGTTTGCTCCATGGTCTGATGCAACACGCCAGGCCATTCAAGCTTTAATTATCAAATTGATATTTTTCAGTGGATTACCTTAGCATTTGAAATGTGAGAAAGTATGACAGAAATAAGTGTGCCAAACGTACATTTCACAAAATTTCTGATAAAGAATACCATAGTAATTGCTCTTCAAATTATTGCCCTTCACTGAATTCTTTTTGATCTCTGGGGTCTCAGAAAGAACTGGACTTAGCAACTTTCGTGCTTTATTGCACGAAAAAGCAACTGATTTAAGTGTCTCCGTCATGGCATTCTGCTCATTCCTCTCCTATATTGTGCATCACAGTATAAGCTCTTATAGCAAGACCTGAGATGAGCAGAGAGCCTGTCTTGCAGCAGAGCTGTCAGTCAGGTAAAGAATATGTTCTCCAGAGGAGCTCGTGTGGTTTTGCAGGCCCTCCGTACTCTTAATAAGGAGATTAGTGCTCTTATGGTTTCAAAGGTTTAGTTGTCATCTTTGTGTTCAGATCTTTTCTCTTAGGAATTCAGAAGTGCCTGGTTATGTTTTTGATGGAATTGCCCAAACTAAAGGAAAGCACACAAAAGTTAGAAGAAGTGGAAATGCTTCTTGGGGGGTTTGAAGGAAACTTCACTGAGACCTAGCTGACTGTCTTACTTTGAGAGAAAAGTGGGAATGGTGAAAAGATCCAGAGAAAGATAACCAGATAACCACGGGTACGGAAAATGGGCTAATGGAGATGGAATTGTTTTACCTGTAAAAGTAAGGGTCAAGGAGTCAATTAGTTCCTATTTTTAGAACTATGGTGGGGGTGGGGGGCAGTTATTATTACAAGGCAAAGGGATCCAGTTAGTCACTGTCTTCACAAATAAAATCTTTACAAGTGTAGATTTGACAGATAACCTTTCTTAAGTGCTTTCAAGAGCTATCATTTCAATTCTTTTGAAAGTAAAATAGATCTTAGATATTATAACTGGGTCTTTTTTATGGAAAAACTCGTGTGAAATCTTTATCCATTTATAGATTTGCTGGGTTATTTATATGAACTAGTAGTGAAATTGCTAGCCGTTGCAAGTTAAATTTAATTTCACCATCGTTGAAAATGTAAACTGCTTATACAAATCTATATTTCGTAATTTGTTCTCTCTTCTTTTGAAGTTCTTTATTAGCTGTGCCCTCTACCATAGGATCACCACTGAACCCCATGCTAATGGGCATAAATTATAGTGGTGCCAGCTTGTCTTACCTTTGTTAAATATGTGCCAACTGTTTCACAATGAACCTTTACTTTCCATTTTATGACTGGCCGTAAAAACTGTGCCTAAAGCCAGTGAATGGACATGGCGTATTATATCCACAATCTTGAAATCCCCAACAAAAGCCATGTTTTTTTTACTCTCTAGGGATGGTTCATGGCACTTTCATGGTGTTCATCCTATACTCTTTTTCCTCTTGTCTTTGCCCATTGTTTTCCAAAAGAAGACAGGAAGAAAAACAACACAAAATAAACCTGTCAGTATTCCCCTTTAGTGTCAGTTCTGCATTCTGATGGGGGGGAGATTGATATTATTATAGAAACATAGAAACAGTAATCTGTGATTTAATTCAACAGTACTCTTCTTGTCCATTATTAGGGTTAACTGAGAGTTAGCCACATTTTAATCAGATATCACAGTGGTATAAAAGTAGAATCAACTGGGTGAAGATCTAATAAGTTTTTACAATTAGTTTTCTATGGAACACATTGATGTGATTCCCAGTTTACAACTTTAAACATATCATAAAGCATCATTTTGTGGTGGGGTTTAGAATTAAATAGTTCCAGAACATATATGCACTTTTTGATGTGTACAAAAAAATAATAATAATAAAAAAAGAGGTCAAAAACACTATGTTTGAGACACTTAAAGAAACTTGTTAAGAAAATAGAAATATTTAGAAAGGAAGACCAAGAAAAGGAAATCCAAATAATACAAGAAAATAATCAGGTGATGAGCAAATATGGTGAACTTCTTTAACATTTTGGGGGGAGGGAGAGAAACTTGATTTCTAATATCTTCAGCAAATCAGGATAAATAGAATCTCCATTTGTTCTCAGTAGAACTAATTGAAAGATATTCTGGGAATGTTTCCATATTGGTTTTTCTTGAAGGCAATGGGCTGGAAAATAAAAATCTTTGGAGTGCCAGGGTTTTTGTCCTTTAAAGCATGGAATGGATTTTCTGCAGCACATTCCACATTATAGCTCTAGCTGACCACATGAGCCAGGTTGGTCCAGTTCAGACTTACTTCCCCAGAGCTCTGAGCCTAATGAACCTTAAATAGGGATTCATGATTTCCTTGTCAGAGAGGCATGTGAGCAAATAAAGAGTAAGGTAGAAATGCCACACACACCTTTTTTAATTGTAGAGCAAATGGAGACCCAGCCCAACCAGGTGATTCTTGACCCTAATGCCCATTTTGTCTCCTTGTGTTCTCTTCCGTGAAGTTTGAGTGGGAGTCTTCTTTATGTTTATTCCAAGGGGTTGGTTGACATGGAGGTGGAAAGGAAGGACCATTTGTTCACATCCGTGTAATGCCAACCAAGAAGCAAAGGGGAAGGGGTGTGCTCTCTCATTCAGGGAAACAAACCCTGCTGTTTCACACTTAGGAGCAAGCCAGGTGTCCTGAAGCCAATGGAAGGAAACGGCAGGGATAGGCACTGGGGCCTCAGCCCAGACACTACAGAGAAAATCATTCCATGCTAATGTATTTTTTAAATTTACTTATTTTTAATAAAAGGCTAATTACAAGATTATGTTGGTTTCTGCCATACATCAACATGGATCAGCCATAGGTATACATATGTCCCCTCCCTTTTTTTGAGATTCCCTCCCACCTCTCACCCTACGCCACCTCTCTAGGTCGTCACAGAGCCTAGGTTTGAGATCCCTGCATCATACAGCAAATTCCCACTGGCTATCTATTTTACATATGTTAGTGTGTGTGTTTCCAGGCTACTCTCTCCACTCGTCCCACCCTCTCCTTCTTACCCTCAACCCCACCGTGTCCGTAAGTCTGTTCTCTATGTCTTATGCTAATTTATTTGACATCAGGGAGGCACTGTTCACTGACTCTGACCTTGACCAGGCCATTCCCAAAAGCTCTTAGAGAAGGAAAGCACAAGACAAAAGGATGCCAATGATACCAGGAGCCTCAGAGGGACACAAGGCAAAAGGTATGATTTTATCACCCAATCATTTGCTTTTCCTTTGGAAAATGGGAGGCTATTTCCTAAAAGAATAGAAAGGCTATACTCTTCAGTTAAGTTCAGTTCAGTCACTCAGTCGTGTCCGACTCTTTGCGACTCCATGAATTGCAGCACGCCAGGCCTCCCTGTCCATCACCAACTCCCGGAGTTCACTCAGACTCACATCCATCGAGTCAGTGATGCCATCCAGCCATCTCATCCTCTGTCGTCCCTCTGCCCCCAATCCCTCCCAGCATCAGTCTTTTCCAGTGAGTCAACTCTTCGCATGAGGTGGCCAAAGTACTGGAGTTTCAGTGGTTTGCAAATAAAAACCCTTATGTTGGTATGCTCTTCTCTCTTGTGTCCAGCACTCTTTCCTGCCGAGTCAGAATATTGTTTCAGAATCTTTCTCAAAATAATGCTCCAGAGAGGCCCCCCCAACTGGCTGAAATTAACTTCAGACCTACTTGACATCCTTTGCTTATAGTACAGGATAATAGAATTTCTTCATTGAAGAAAGCACTGTGCTGGTTCCAGGGAGGACGGGGACCATAATGGCTTGTTTCTCTCTGAAAACTGCGCAATGGCTTGGAAGCATGGGTATAGTACAAGTTGGGCTGTGATTTCCTGTAGATAGATGAATGGATAGATAATATCTTTCTCTTGCCGGTCTTATTCACTAAAATCCCAAGAGCTCAGGAAAGCTTTGACAATGTAGTCAGTGATCAGTAAACACTGAGTAAATAAACAAATGAAAACAAGACTAAAGTTAAATCATGGTGGTTCAGTCCCATTTTGTAATTATAGAGTTAAGTTTAAGAGTTAGAACTTTTCCATTTTGAATTTTTCACCTCCATATTTTTAATTAATGGACACCTGCTACTATTTGATCTGCTGATGCTACTGAACTATTAGTAGCCAACAGATGCCGAGAGAAAACTTTGGAAATGTCATCTAAAAGAAAACAATATATTTGTTATATTTTTTGAGACACAGAAAACTTCATACAAATAATATAGGCATATTTTTCCAGTAGTAAAATGCATGAAATTCTGTGTCACCAACTCATGAGGTCCCATAAAGAACATGATTTTCAGGCATTCCATGATCTGAGTATGTTTTAAAACCACCCTCCCCTGCCAAACCCTACATTTTAGAACAATAGTTCTTAAACCATAGCATTTATCAGAATTACCTAGAGGGCTTGTTAAAAACCAGGTTGCTGGGCTGTCCCTCCCACGCTCAGGGATTCTGATTCGGCAGGTTTACATTTCTCACAAGTTGCCAGGTGGCACGGTTGGTCCACAGACCACATTTTGAGAACCACTGATTTAGGATTTATTCCTTGAGATAAAGACACCTTTTTTTGTTTTGGTTGCTCCTTCCTAAATACCCCTTGAAAGATGTGGACATTATAAGAGCCACTGATACCTACATAGCTCACTTAAGCCTTATAAAACCCTGTGAGGTGTTTACTATTATTATCCCCATTTTGAGACAGAATTTGAATAGTAAGTGGGAAGAGCCAGTTCTTGGACCCAGGTAGTCTGGTTTTAGAATCTTCACTATCGCATTATACTGACTTTTAAGAAGAGGGCTAACTGAAATAGGTCCTCGCAACTGTGTGATTTTGACTGAGGGCAAGAAAAATAACTGCGAAGATTCCAAAGGTCTGTCTGCTTGCTCAGAAGAGGAGCGAGCAGGGGTGTCCCTGGGCTGGGCTTGCTCTGGACCTGATCTCTAGTTGCCTCTTTGTCACCACTTAAGGCATTAAGGCAGAATGAAGCCTTCCTTCCTCAGAGGGCAGAGAAAATGATTGGAAACAACCCAGATATTCTTTCAAAAGGGATTGATAAAATAAACAAAGAAAGGCACATCTATTCAATGAATGACGTAGAGCACAGCTGCAAAAGAAATAAGGAAATTCTCTATGTACCAATATGTAAAAAGCACCAAGATGTATAGTTAAATTTTTCTGAAAGGAAAAAAGTAACACGTTCGTGTTCACTTACATGTGCATAAAGTATCCTAGAAGAACGCATAATAAAACAATAGTCACCATCTAGAAGGAAGAGGACTGGCTAACTAGGGATAGGAATGGGTTGTTGAAAATTAAATAATTAATGTTGAAAAGTTGACTTTAGATTTTTCTGTGACTTTCCTTATTTGATTACGTGGAGAATCTGTCTCCCTTTGGGTTCATTTCCCATTCACCTCCAGCACCTCATGGGTCCCTCTACTTCCCCAGTGGGAAATCCACTACTGCCTGATGTGCTTTTAGGGTCTGTCTAATATTAGTTTGTGATGTTGTGTATTTCAGTAACTTAGGAATTTTTTGTGTGTCATATGTAAATGACTAAATGTAAACAATTTGGAAGAAAAAAGACCATTTCTCTTAGGAGACAAAGGCTGCTTTAATAATAATGGCACCTCATTTATATAGCTTTTCATAGTTTATAAAATCCTTTCACATGCATTAGGCCATTTACACCTCACAACAGTTCTGAGAGGTAGCTATTTTCCTCATTTAATAGATGAGGAAACTGAGGCTCAAAGAGTTCCAGCAGGTTGTCCAAGGTCAGGAAGCTATTAAATAGCAGAGTCAGGACTGGCAGCCAAATATCCTAACTCACGGCTTGTGAATTCCACCCCCACCTCCCGACTTTTTATAGTTGTAAAAAGAGAAAAAATAATATGCTTTTTTAAAAAAAGAAAAAGCCAAATATCCATAATACTATGGCTCCAACAACAACAACAGAAAAACATTATTGGGTTTACATATCCACCAGGGTTTGTCCACGCGCCTACAACAAGTATCTAGTTACAATCATAATATACGTGCACTTATGTCTTCTGTTTCTTTCCCCCACTTGGCACTACTATCCCCAAGCATTTTCTGAGTTGCGACATAATCTTCATAATTAGCAAATTAATAGCTTCATATTTCGTCAAGAGCCATACTAATACAATCTGCTACTGTTTAACATGGATTCATTCATTTATTCATTCATTCAACAGTAATTACTAACCCCTACTATGTGCCAGGTCCCATGCCAAAGCCTGGGGACATATCCGTGATAAGGATGCTCGGGAGAGACTGAAGCCTGAAGCCTGGGAAGCAGCAGGGCAGGCAGGATGGCAAAGCTTCCTAGAGCAAGTGCGCACCAAGACATTTAGGTAATTGTTAGAATTTTTAATAAAAATATAGCACTGCTGTAAACACCTTTGTGCTTGCAGTTTTCCTATTTTAAAGTTTTTTCTTGTTTAACATAGGTGATTTGCTGCTTTGTGACTCAAATGCTTGTGTGCCTCTCTCGATACCAAAAATATGAGTGTGTGATTGATTTCATTATGGTCTCACTGACACTGAGTATTTTTATCGAAAGACAATGTTTGTTAATCTTACAGTTAGAAAAGGGTGCCCCAATGTTGCCTTAATTTGCATTTCTTGGATTAATGGTGATGTTAATATATCTTCCAGAGGCTTGTTTATTCATTGTATTTCTTCTTTGTATGAATTGTCTGTTTTATCCCTTGCCTAATTATTTATTAGCACCTTATTTTCTTGTCTATGTGTGGGAACTCTTTACATATTTTAGCTTATTTTGACATCATTCAAAAATTGATTTGAGCAGGCTTTTTATATTGTCAAGATGGTATGAAAATCATCATTTGCCATTTTTATTGAAATTGTTTTTCTTAATCCATATGCTTTTTTATTTTAATGTTTATAATTTAAATTTTTTTAAAGGAAAGCTGTCTTTGTATAGGGAAATTTTATCTATTTTCAAATGTATGAAGTTATTCTTCCTCTTAATATTTGATTGTTAGATCTTCTGTACTAGTTTTTGTTTTATGTTTTCTTTAATTCTTAACAGCATTTGGGACTTATTTGGGTTTTGTGTGAGGTATAGACTTAAGTTTGTTTCTCTCCCACGGTTTCTAATGAGATAGCACAATACCATTTATAAAAGCATCTTAAATTTCCATATCATATGTTACATTTGTATACATAACAAATTTCCTATATAGACCCGTTGGTGTTATGTCTAGTTTTGTATTAGAACTAACACACTGTTTGGATTTGTGTTTTATACTATATTTTACTATTTGATAAAATAGTCTTTTATCCTTGCTCATCTCTTTCAGAATTTTATAGTTTGACCCATTTGGTTTTATAGATGAGTTTTATTTTAATTTTTCAGAATTCTAGTAAAAATTTTATTGGGCTTTTGATTGAGATTACATTAAAGATACATATATGTTGTATATGGGAAGAATTAGGCATCCTATATATATATATATATATATATACACACACATATTTTTTTTATATATACATATATATATGTATATATATATGTATATATATACATATATACATATATTACATATATATTTTTTGGAAGTAGAAATATTTCTCCTTCTACTAAACCAATTAAGTTATTTCTTAAAATATTGGTGATGGATGTTCAATTGTGCTCAGTCACTTCAGTCGTGTGCAACTCTTTGCATCCCATGGACTGTAGCCTGCTAGGCTTCTCTGTCCGTGGGATTCTCCCAGAAACGATGCTGGAGTGGGTTCCCATGCCCTCCTCCAGGGCATCTTCCCGATCCAGGGATCGAACCTGTGTCTCCTACGTCTTCTGCATTCCAGGTGGATTCTTTAACCTCTGAGCCACCAGAAAAGTATATCACTTCCTAAATCTGTATTTTGTATTTTTGGTAAATATTTGAAAAAGAAGTTAAACATTGTAATTGGTTATTATTGGTATACAGAAATGTCCATTTTTGCATGTTTATCATGCATAAGAGAAATAACACATTATCTTTGAATGTAAATAGCTTTTTACTGGATGTATTGGGCTTTTCTAAACTATAGTCTTATACCCTTTCCAAGTAACTACATTTGAATCTCTTTCTGATAGTAATATCTGATTAAATGATTCTCAAGGTCACAGATCTAATAAGTGGTAAAACTGGGACTGGCAGTAGGAAGGGTCTCTTGGAGAGCAGAGCCCATGTTCCCAAGTCCTGTTCTGATTCAGGGGCATTTCCCCGAAGCCAGACCCCGGGGGCAGGTCTGGGGTTCAGAGCCACGCTGTGCACTAGCCCGCTGAATTACGCTGGGCACATTTCTTGTTCTCAGGGCTTTGTGGAATCAACTTGGTTGATTTTTAAGAATTTGACCAAGGCTAAAATGAAATGGGATTCCATTGAGAAAGTTATCTGGCAGGCATCAATTTGGGGCAGAGTTTTTAGATAAGAGAAACTGAGTGAAACTTGCCAGAGGAAGGAAGCACATGAGGTTGAGAAGAGCAAGGGTTATCGCTGAGTACAAAGAATTGCTGTCTATATATGTACCCAGAGTTCCTTTTGTTATACTATGTGTCAGGGCAAAACGCTCCCTGCTTCTTTTGAGGTTCCTTGACAAGAACCTGCTTAAAGAACATCCTTGTCTAGATGGCTTCATTTAAAAGACTACAAAGGCTGTGGTCATTGTGGTCATTGTGGTGGTGTTTGGTTCTGCTGTAGTTTATTGCAGTTGTCATTAACCTACTGCTGGAGTTCTGAGTCATGAGCCCAGCCAGAGACATGTGTGTGCATGCTCAGTCATGTCTGACTCTTTTTGACCCTGTGGATGGTAGCCCACCAGGCTCTTCTGTCTGTGGGATTCCCCAGGCAAGAATGCTGGAGTGGGTTGCTATTTCCTCTCCCCGGGGAGCTTTGTACTGAGGGATCAAATCTGTGTCTCCTGCATTGCAGGATTCTTTACCACTTGAGCCATCAGAGAAGCCCCCCAGCCAGAGATAATGATGGTAAAAAGAGAAGAAAGAACAAGGTAATGGGAAAAGAGGAAGAGATTTTAAAAATAGTGATTTATTAACATAGAACTACTAGTAAATAACATTGCAGTTAACACATACACTGTGGAGTCAGATTGCCTAAATTCATTTTTTTAATTTGTCTCATTTTATATATTTTTTTAGTTTTATTGGAGTACAATTGATTTACAATGTTGTGTTAGTTTCAGGTGTATAACAAAGTGATTCAGTTTTATATATATATATTGCCAACATCCACTGGATCATGGAAAAAGCATGAGAGTCCCGGAAAAACATCTATTTCTGCTTTCTTGACTATGCCAAAGCCTTTGACTTTGTGGATCATAATAAACTGTGGAAAATTCTGAAAGAGATGGGAATATCAGACCACCTGACCTGCGTCTTGAGAAATTTATATGCAGGTCAGGAAGCAACAGTTAGAACTGGACATGGAACAACAGACTGCTTCCAAATAGGAAAAGGAGTATGTCAAGGCTGTATATTGTCACCCTGCTTATTTAACTTCTATGCAGAGTACCTCATGAGAAACGCTGGGCTGGAAGAAGCGCAAGCTGGAATCAAGATTGCAGGGAGAAATATCAATACCCTCAGATATGCAGATGATACCACCCTTAAAGCAGAAAGTGAAGAGGAACTCAAAAGCCTCTTGATGAAAGTGAAAGTGGAGAGTGAAAAAGTTGGCTTAAAACTCAACATTCAGAAAACGAAGATCATGGCATCTGGTCCTATCACTTCATGGGAAATAAATGGGGAAACAGTGGAAACAGTGTCAGACTTTATTTTTGGGGGGCTCCAAAATCACTGCAGATGGTGACTGCAGCCATGAAATTAAAAGATGCTTACTCCTTGGAAGAAAAGTTATGACCAACCTAGATAGCATATTCAAAAGCAGAGACATTACTTTGCCAACAAAGGTTCATCTAGTCAAGGCTATGGTTTTCCCTGTGGTCATGTATGGATGTGAGAGTTGGACTGTGAAGAAGGCTGAGCGCCAAAGAATTGATGCTTTTGAACTGTGGTGTTGGAGAAGACTCTTGAGAGTCCCTTGGACTGCAAGGAGATCCAACCAGTCCATTCTGAAGGAGATCAGCCCTGGAGTTTCTTTGGAAGGACTGATGCTAAAGCTGAAACTCCAGTACTTTGGCCACCTCATGCAAAGAGTTGACTCATTGGGAAAGACTCTGATGCTGGGAGGGATTGGGGGCAGGAAGACAAGGGGACGACAGAGGATGAGATGGCTGGAGGGCAACACTGACTCGATGGACGTGAGTCTGAGTGAACTCCGGGAGTTGGTGATGGACAGGGAGGCCTGGCGTGCTGTGATTCATGGGGTGGCAAAGAGTCAGACACGACTGAGCGACTGAACTGAACTGAACTGATATATATATGTATGTATCTATTTTTTTTCAGATTCTTTTTCCATATAGTTTATTATAGAATATTGAGTAAATTTCCCTGTGTTATACAGTAGGTCCTTGTTGGTTATCTATTTTATATACAGCAGTGTGTATCTGTTAATCCCAAACTCCTGATTTATCGCACCTGCTTCTTTCCCTTTTGGTAGTCATAAGTTTGTTTTCTGTGTCTGTGGGTTTATTTCTATTTTGTATATAAGTTCATTTGTATAATTTTGGGGGACTCCACATATAACTGATATCATATAATACTTTGTCTGACTTGCTTCACTCAGTATGACAGTCTCTGGGTCCATCATGTTTCTGCAAATGGCATTATTTCATTCTTTTTTTATGGCTGAATAATATTCTATTATATAAGTATACTACGTCTTTATCCACTCCTCTGTCGATGGACATTTAGGTTGCTTCCATGTCTTGGCCGTTGTGAATAGCGTTGCAGTGAATGTTGGGGTGTGTGCATTTTTTTGAATTATGATTTTCTCCAGATATATGCCCAGGAGTGGGATTACAGGATCATGTGGTAGCTCTGTTTTTAATTTTTTTAAGGAACTTCCATACTGCTCTCCCTTGGAGAAGGCAGTGGCACCCCACTCCAGTACTCTTGCCTGGAAAATCCCATGGACGGAGGAGCCTGGTAGGCTGCAGTCCATGGGGTTGCTATGAGTTGGGCATGACTGAGCGACTTCACTTTTCCCTTTCATGCATTGGAGAAGGAAATGGCAACCCACTCCAGTGTTCTTGCCTGGAGAATCCCAGGGATGGGGGAGCCTGGTGGGCTGCCGTCTATGGGGTTGCACAGAGTCAGACACAACTGAAGCAACTTAGCAGTAGCAGTAGCAGCATACTGCTCTCCCTAGTGGCTGCAACAAATTACATTCTAACTACCAGTGTATGAGGGTTCCTTTTTTCTAAAATAGAGGATGTCAGTATGACTTACTTCATAGGATTGTCATGAAGAGTAAAATAAGTCATGTAAAGACCATAGAAACTGTCTCTGGTATTTAGTAAACTGTTAAATTTCATTACTAGAATTTTTTTCTAAAAAACGTTCAAGTTCCATATCAGATTAGCCACTATTCAAAAAATATTCCTGATGATTATCCTTGTCAAATTATGTCTTTCTGAAGTGGCTATTTGGGTGCCCTGTTAATGTAAAATTTAGGTTACGCATTTTACTATTAGAATTCAAAGAACCAAATGCTGTGGGTTCTTTTATATCTATGAGGCATAATTGCAGTTTATGTTTCAACTTGCACCTTACATTCTTTAGCTAGTTTATTGCTTCTTGTAATCACACTATTTGTAACACTTTTCATCCTCAGTTCTCTAACACTTTTACATACCTCAGTTCATTCCAGTTTACAGGCAAGTGGGTGGTAAGTAGTAAAATCTCTCATTTTTCAAAAAACTGTTAAAGGCATAATGATGAAATGATGCCCAGAAAATTGGTGGCAGGGTTGGTGATAGTGGGGTAGACTTACTATTAGATGTTTATGTTCTCAAGCATTCCCAGAAAACAGCTCATTCCTGTAACAAAGGTGAGTGAGAAAGTGCACAGGCTCCGGGGTCAGACAGATTTGGGTTCAAATTTGACTCTACTCTTCACAAACTGGGGGGGTCTTAGGAAAGTTGCTTCTCTGCTCTTAGCCTCTGTGTTTTCCCCTATAATTTGGGAATGATAATTTTGTCTTCTTAATGGTTTTTTTGCAAAGGTGGAGGGGTTGGGAGATGGTGGATCAACTGAAAACATAGGAAATTATCAGTAACTGTGGTCACCGGTGTTCTTGGAATTCACCTCTTTCAGGATGCATAGGCCAGCTTCACTTGAGCAGATGCCATTTTTAAACAAGGCCTCTGGCTTAAATATTTGAGTCTAAACTTTTGTAAAGGGAACTAGTAGTTTAGAACTTGAGCAAGGTGGCTTCATTACTAATTCCATTCTGTGGGGGTATATAAGGTTGCACGACTGGGTCTTACACTGTGGGAGGACGAAGAAGGGGAAGTGTGGCATATCCACGGCAAAGATTATTGTAGCTGGAGTTTCTCAAACTTTAACACATGAGAATCACCTGGAGTGCTTGTTACAACACAGATCCCTGGGCTCCGCCTCCAGAGTTTCTGATTCAGTGTGTATGGAGTGCGGCCTGAGAACTAGCATTTCTAACAGATGCTTGCTATGCTATGCTATGCTAAGTCACTTCAGTCGTGTCCGACTCTGTGTGACCCCATAGACGGCAGCCCACCAGGCTCCCCTGTCCCTGGGATTCTCCAGGCAAGAACACTGGAGTGGGTTGCCATTTCCTTCTCCAATGCATGAAAGGGAAAAGTGAAAGTGAAGTCGCTCAGTCGTGTCCAACTCTTAGCGACCCCATGGATTGCAGCCTAACAGTCTCCTCCATCCATGGGATTTTCCAAGCAAGAGTACTGGAGTGGGGTGCCATTGCCTTCTCTGAACAGATGATTAGGTGATGCAGATGCTGCTGGTCTGGACCGCCCCACCCCCACTCTGAGAATCACTGGGTTAGGGTTGCTGTGTGACAGGCAACAACTACATATCAATAATTTAAGACAACAGAGGTTTACCTCTCACCCACACCACATATCCATTATGAGTCAGATTTTTTAAAAATAAACTATTACATTTCTGTACAGTCAGTATCCCTAAGAAGATAATCTTCCTTTAAAGGACATGGGTCAATTTTTCAATATTGTGTCCTTCCCAGCATCCAGTTCAGAGCTCAACACATACTTAATACCAGTAGAGAGTTGCTGGGGGCTTCCCAGGTGGCTCAGTGGTAAGGAATCCGCCTGCTGATGCAGGAGACCCAGGTTCAATCCCAGGATCAGGAAGATCCCCTGGAGAGGGGAATGGCAACCCACTCTAGTATTCTTGCCTGGGAAATGCCATGGACAGAGGAGCCTGGTGGGCTATAGTCCACGGGTTCACAAAGAGTCAGACATGACGAGCACACACACATACACAGAAAGACTCGTTGAGCTTTACTGAGAGAGGAGGATCAACAGATGTTTAGTCTTTCATTTCTTGTTACGTTTGGATTTCCCTTTCCAGATGGATATCTAAGGTCCTGTGGGCTTTCAGCTAGGGTTTTGAATGGGACTGATCTTTTCTTATTGTAGATGAAAATGCAGAAATTAATACGTATATAATGTGTGTGTATTTAGACATACCTCATAGTTTTCAAAAGAAAACAAAAAATTTAAGCCTCTAATGAGAGCTGAGCACAGAAAGTCTAGTTATGAAGAGCTATTACTGTTATTGTTACCAAATAGTAAATTTAACTTGAACTTCCTGGCAATAATAAGACAAATGTGATGGATTATGTAACTCTGTCCCACTCACCACACATCCACTTACTTGATCTGTTACATTATAGTCTTGTCTCCTCTGTTTTCCAATTCCCTTTGTTTGTATAGTGAAAAAAGTGTTAGTCACTCAGTCCTGTCCGACTCATTGCAACCGCATGGCCCACCAGGTTCCTCTGTCCATGGGATTTCCCAGGGAAGAATACTGGAGTGGGTTGCCATTTCCTATTCCAGAGGATCTTCCCGACCCGGGGATCTATTCTACTGCCAATTTCTGCTTTTGGGTTTCCTCAGTTTCTTTCTCTGGCCTTATTAATACATTTTTCTTTTTATCCTTCCTGTACTGCATATGCATCTCTAACTTTCACTGAACTCTGAGTGAGGTATACATTCTTCTCTGGCTTCGATCCCAAATGATCTCTGTAAACCACTCCTTCAGGGAAGGGCAGAGTCTGTGTCTTCTGCAGAGATGGATCTCAGGAATGCAGGTGGTGCTCCATATCAGGAATGTCATCTGACAGGCAGCAAGACCCGTGGAACTGATAGAACCCCTGTTCCTTCAGGGGAGAGAAACCAGAATGAAGCAAATGACCGGAATAAAGCTTGTGGCAAATAGGTTTCCTCTTGAGGGCAGGGGCTTCCTAGAGAACGATCCTGAAGCCGCCTCCAGGAAGAAGAGCTACCGTGATAATTAGTGATGTCTGCTGATGTGGAGGGGTGGGCAGTGGGAGAATGTGAGCCCAGGGTTTCTTGTCCTGCATTTTGCAGAAGCTGATTATCCAGTCTGTATCTTAGGCCCAATCAGGAAAGAACAAGAGTCCAATCAGAATTGGGTTATATGTGAGGGTTTGGTCTCAAAAGAAAGAGCCAGGTTAGAAAAGGACTAGACATACATATTGACTGAAGCCATCTGAATATGGAATTAGGACTCTTTAATTATATCCTGTTTGTTTTGGAGTCTGAAATGGGGCTGAGGCTCTAGTTTGCAGTCTCCTAGCTCAAGTGCTATGAGAGAAAGAGATAACTTGAGGGAATCAGGCAATATTGTAAGTGATCATGTTGGCAAGTAGACACTTTGTAGTTGCCATATAAGGGTATTTGGGGTGCAAAAAAAACCCTAAAACCAACCCTAGGGTCCTCACCGTCTCTGCCATGGCCAGGACAGTTTTCTCACTCCCTTAATCATCACCATCCCATGACTAGAAAAAGAACAGCTTTATAAAGAAAAAAGATATCAGCAATTGTTAATCCCATCCCTTTATGATTTTGATTCTTTTAATGATTTACTAGTCAAGAGACCTAGGTCTCACTTCTGGTTCTGCTACTAACCAGCTGGTCCCAGGCAAATCACTTAACTTTTCATCTTCAAAATAAAGAACCTAGCTGGATCTCTCCCATACATTCATATCCATAAAATTTAATGAGCTTTGATTTACCCTCTGAAAATTATCCAATAAATTTCATTCATTCTGCACACATTCACTGAACGCCTGTGCTTGAGCAAACTCTAGGATGGGCAGCAGGAATACAAAGTCGCATACCCCTGTCCTTTCCAAGGAGCCTGCAGCGTAATGGAAGAGAAACGTGTGGCCACATTGAGAGGGGCATATATGTGCGGCAGCTGTGAGTACAGACTTAGGACCAGGCTGCCCCGGTTTGAATCCCACCCCAGGCACTTCCTATATTTATGACACTGGACAAGTGTCTTAACCTATCTGTGCCTCAGAGTTCTCATCTTCCAATGGTATCCATCTTATAAAGATATGAGAATTAAATGAGTTAGTAAATAAATAAAAATCATTAAAACACTTTCTGGACAGTACAGACAAGTGAGCTTTCATAGGTTGCCATTTGCGGAGGGGGGGGGGGGGGGCGGGATTCTCAGCTATCATTTAAATCAGAGCAACTCTCTTTAAAGGTTTTATAAATTAGACATCTATGAAATATTTAATTTTAAGGAAGCATTAATAAGAGAATATTTTCTTGATTAAGTTTATGTCTAAACCCAGACAGATTGGATCATATCTGACTATAGTCTGTCTTCATTAAAGAACCACCATTAACTATGGAATTGTTCTGAAGCCAGAGGTAAATAATCATCACCTTGTCTGAGAATCGGCCTGCTGAACAGGGCCCTGGAAATCATCATGCTCCACTCCTTCATCTGTGAAAGGAAGGAGTGAAGTAACTCATCCAAGGACACAAAGCTTGTTAGAGAAAGACCCTGCTCTGGCCACTGGTTTGGTTCTTTCGAAGCTATGGTGACCCTGGGGTTGTACACTGGGGTAGTCCTTTGGGACTGATATGACTTACTGACTTGGCTTTTTTATTTTTTTTTTTAACCAGTAAATGTTTCTGAATGTATTGCTAAAAGATAAGAACTGTAAAAAATAATTTAATCATAATACCATTATTACATGGAGAAGGCAATGGCACCCCACTCCAGTACTCTTGCTTGGAAAATCCCATGGATGGAGGAGCCTGGTGGGCTGCAGTCCATGGGGTCGCTGAGGGTCGGACACGACTAAGCGACTTCACTTTCACTTTCCTCTTTCATGCATTGGAGAAGGAAATGGCAACCCACTCCAGTGTTCTTGCCTGGAGAATCCCAGGGACGGGGGAGCCTGGTGGGCTGCTGTCCATGGGGTCACACAGAGTTGGACACGACTGAAGTGACTTAGCATAGCATATTATTACACCTAAAAGAACAGTTAAGAATAATTCCTAAATGTCAAAATATTCAATTTCAAACTTTAGATGTTGATGGAATTTAAAGTTAAGTTGAGCAAATTTGTGTAACCTTTGAGATATTATGTAATCTTTGTGGATCACAAATTCCTCATCTGCAAACTAGGGATGACGGCAATATCATTAGGGTTATTGTGAGTATCATGTTTATAAAGTCCTATTATAACATGGCACATGTTAAATATTTAATGAACCACTGTGAGATGGTAGGGAAAAAAAGTGCCTGGCATATATACATATCTACCATGTAGATACTTAATAAGTGTTAACTATTATTACTAAACAAACAATTATAATATGATATAATACATATTTAGGGGCTTCCTCCGTGGCTCAGTGGTAAAGAATCTGCCTGCAAGATAGGAGACATGGGTTTGATTCCTGGGTGGGGAAGATCCCCTAGAGTAGGAAATGGCAATCCACTCCAGTATTCTTGCCTGGGAAACCCCATGGACAGAGGAGCCTGGTGGGCTACAGTCCATCCCTGGAGTCACAAGAGTCAGACACGACATAGCGACTGAGCACACACAGACATAAATGCTGGGTCCATACAGAGGAGATGGTACCTGAAGGGTTAGCTGAAAAACATCTCCTAGAAGAGGTATTACTTAACAGACAGATGGACAAGGCCAGTAGCGTGGGAAAGCGGTGCTCCAGATGGAGGCAGAAGTGAGTGAAGGGCCGGGCAGGCCACCAGCTTCCAGGTACCTTTCTACAAAGGGCACACAAACATCCCTGGAAAAAAATTAGAAAGATGGTGTCATGCAACTGCAGTTATCCCACATTACTCTTTTTGGAATTTGGCAAAATGTAAAATCGTCTGGTTTCTGTTCTGGACATATAATAAATCTCTAGTTTTTAATTTGAACATACGACAGGAAAAAAAAATGTTATGTATAATCCCCACTGCTTTTAAGGAGGATGAATGTTGATAACCAGAGAATCTTTTATTTGCTAACAAATTCCTCAACCTCAGTGTAAAGTATTAAGCATGCAAGTTTAGATAGACTGGGACAAAGTCAGATAGTCAGGTCGCTTTATGTGAAAAAGGAGGCATGAGAGGTTTACAAAGGGGAACGTGGAGGAAGAAAGCCTGCCTGCTGGAGGACAGAGAGGAGACGCCATCCCTAAGGATGAGAACAGGGAGAAGTTCTTTAACTTATTTCTGCCTTAGAGTCTTTGGGAGCCCAATGAACCCAATGACCAACCCCTTCTCAGAATTTTTGTCACAATTGATGAACAAACACTGGCACATCACCACCAAAGTCCTGGTTTTAGGTTCTACTATTGTTGCTGTTTGGTCACTCAGTCATATCTGACTCTTTGTCACCCTATGGGCTGTAGCCCACCAGGCTCTTCTGTCCATGGACTTCTCCAGGCAAGAATACTGGATTGGGTTGCCATTCCCTTCTCCAGGAGATCTTCCTGACCCAGGGATCGAACCTGGGTCTCCTGCATTGCAGGCAGATTCTTTACTGTCTGAGCCCCAAGGTTTCCCAACCGAGCTGGATTCTTTTTCTCTTTGTCTCTGTCAAGCAATGCCAGTGTTTGCTGAAGCCAGCGGACCCTGCTTTTTCCCTGTGTTTCAGAGTCAGGAGAAGCAGAGCCGCGCTGGCATCAGCAAAGCAAGGCCGTGAGAACTTGCAGTGAGCGAGGTGGAGGGAGTGCTGCCTAGAGAACCTTCACAGCTACTAGATGGTCTTTTATGTTGGGTTCTGGAAAGGTGTCTCTCCCCTGGCTCCTAATAACAATTTGTAGTGTGTTTATGGTACTTTTGAACTTCAAAGGACGAGGCCAGTCTGATTAACTAATGATGTCTCAGTTCTGCTGTTGAGTTGATTAGGGTAGGATTTCCTTCTTATAAAAGTCTCTGATGAATGTTGCTCCACTATTCCTGAGATCTTATTGAGGTGAATAAAAGGGAGATATGCCCAAAGACAATTAAACCATTGTTTTCCCAGAGGTTCTCTACAATTCAAGAAGAAGGTGTACTCTTTAGGCTGGTTATATAACTGAATGGATAAATGAACCCATTTCTTCCTCACTGAGCCCAGACTCCTTCCCAAGACAATATCTTTGGCAGCCATTGCTAAATTAAAAGAGTATTTTCTTAAGATGAAATATATTCGCCTGGACTATGCTTTTGATATGACATCACTATTAAGTAACCTTCTATTGATCTCTATCTTCTACTAGATAAAGCCGAGACTTCTTGTTAAGGCATTCAAGGCCTCCCTTAAACTCATCCCAACCTGTCTTTCCATCACTGTGTTCTTCCTCAAAGCCAGCCTCTCTATACACTACCTTCTCCTAAATACAGACTGATCTCTCACATAGTGTTTATTTTGTTCAGGTCATTCCTTTTGCCTGGTATGTTCTTGCCCTTGTTTTACATCATTCTTTGTACCCCAAACATATTTCTCACCAGTCAACCCTTCTCGAAGCTTTCCCAGACGGCATTCATTGCTCGCACTCATTAGCTTTCTTTATATATCTCCTGTAGCTCCCTTGTTCTCATTTTGCCTTGAGCTATGGTTACTTATGTACCTCTGTATTCTCAGGGAGATTGTGAATCCTTGAAGAGCAAGGGCCACATTTTCTATTTCCCTCTAGCACTTACTTCCATGCCATTTATGTAAAAGGCATTCAGAAAAAGTCTGTGAAAGAATGAATTGTCCCCATTATTGCCTTTGAGTTTCCCAATGGACTGTATGTCCTTTCACAAGCCATCTGTCACTCATTCCCAGTCTCACCTTCCAATGCAGGCATGCCTTTTTGGAATGCGTGTGCATCAACCAGCCCAGACCCTGGTGTGCGCTCACATTTCCTTGTCTTTATCATCTTGGACTTTCTGTCTAATGTCACCTTCCTCCTTATCTATCTAGCAAACTCCTAGTCATCCTTCAAAGCCCAGGTCAAATATCCCTGAAACTCCATAGGCTTTCTCACCACATCAGGACAGGATTAATTACTCCCACATCTGGTTTTCATCAGCGCTTAAGACATTCTGGCATTAAAGCTCCAAGACTGAGGGCATATATATTGAACTGTGCTCAGATTACAGGCTTGAATAATACCTACGCTATTCAAGGTGCATAGTAGGAGCTCAGTAATTAGTTTTTAAAACTGAACCAGTTGTTCCCAGCTCTTTGTTCATGATACAGTCTCAGAGGGAAATCCGCTGGGCAGCAACTCAGGCTTTCATACCAAGCTTGCTGAAGCAGAGATCCTTTGGTGAGTAAATAGGATGTGTGTAGGCTTGAGGGGGCTAATGCCCCTGAAACCTTATTTCTCTTTGTGTAGTGCTCTGTGTGCGAATGGCTAAAACAAGAAGGAAGGGAGTGAAGGAGGGAGGGAAGAAGGGAGGGAGACAGGAGGAAGGAAGGGAAGAAGGGAGGAAAAGGAGGGACTTGTGAGAGTACGAAGAATCAAATTATTCAAGCCTGTAATCTGAGCACAGTTCAATATATATGCCCTCACTCTTAGAGCTTTAATGCCAGAATGTCATAGACCAAGCTCATAATTTAGTTTACGGCTGATCTTTATAGTAATAAAAAAAAAATCTCAAAAGAAGCTGCCTGGCACCATTCGCTGAAGACGTTTTTTTTTAATACAGTCAAATGATTCATAATTATAAAGGGTGAGTGTACCGTGTTTGCTCTCTGTAGTGGTTATGCTGAGACTCATTAAGCACTTTCTGCATCCAAGAGTCCTGTTTTATGTAAACAAAACCTCTGAGGAAGATATAGATGGGTAATAAAGATGAAAGGAAATGAAGTATATTAATGCAAGGACAAATTAATAACGGCCTTTCTATCCTCTACCGGGGAAATCAGTCGCTGTGGAATAATTGCACTTTTCAAGGCAAAAGGGAACAAAAGTCCAGACAAAGCAATAGACAGAGAAAAGATGAAATGGAACAGGGTTCCAGGGTCAAACTTCTGTATGAAGATAGTCTGCACTTCGGGAATCTGTCATCTTGGTGTGCAGCCAGGGCTCTGGTGGGACCTGCAGAGGGCTTTTTAACTTGGCCACAAATGAAATCTTCCTCCGCGCTTTGTCATGGTCACCGGGGCACGTAGAAGCTATGTTAGGGGATGGGAGAGGAACTAAGAGGGACGGAGGAGAATATGATGGTGAGATGACAGGGAAATGGAAAAAGAAAGAGATTGGATCAACAGAATTACCATGTCGTTTCTCTTCACATAAAATAGTGGGAGCCTGTGTGTTGTTGAGATGTGATTGAAATGAATACAGTGTTGATGAAACAAAGCTCAGCTAACACAGGTGGAGCTGTTTTTATATCAGCAATCGACTGTCTGAATTCCTAGACAAGTAAGTCAGCTGAACTGTCTCTGATTGACCAGTGCCTACAAAGGTCACTGCCATGTGCAGAATGCAGCACACCAGAGCTACTTGTGGGATCCCCAGCTCTTTACCTGGCTCAGGCTCACTTGTCCAGAATTGGCAGCAGGACACCCCCAAAGGCTGAATACCAGAAAGTGTTCCCCAACCAGGTTGACCTGTTCTCTTCATCTTCAGGCCTCCGTCCAGCCCTGGCCTAGGGTCACTTGCTGCCTACTCATCTTAAAGTCTTCAGCATTGCACATGTCTCGTCCAGCCAGACACTGAGGGTGCAAGCCTTAAGGAGGCGCCAGTCTCAGGGGCCCACTATATACATGCATGCCCCTGAGAATAAGTGCCTCCTTAAATTTTGCACCTGGGAGCCTTCCTTGCCTCTTCCTAGATGCTGACTGTGGCCTGAAGATAGAAGGTCTAATCTCTGCAGCTAGGGACTTCCCAGGTGAACCAGGTGGGCTACAGTCCATGGGTCACAAAGAGTTGGACACGACTGAGCACGCATGCACTGCAGAGAGATTGATGCTTTGCTATTTCAAATCCTGAAAGATGATGCTGTGAAAGTGCTGCACTCAATATGCCAGCAAATTTGGAAAACTCAGCAGTGGCCACAGGACTGGAAAAGGTCAGTTTTCATTCCAATCTCAAAGAAAGGCAATGCCAAAGAATGCTCAAACTACCGCACAATTGCACTCATCTCACACACTAGTAAAGTGATGCTCAAAATTCTCCAAGCCAGGCTTCAGCAAAACGTGAATCGTGAACTTCCTGATGTTCAAGCTGGTTTTCGAAAAGGCAGAGGAACCAGAGATCAAATTGTCAACATCCGCTGGATCATGGAAAAAGCAAGAGAGTTCCAGAAAAACATCTATTTCTGCTTTCTTGACTATGCCAAAGCCTTTGACTGTGTAGATCACAATAAACTGTGGGAAATTCTTCAAGAGATGGGAATACCAGACCACCTGACCTGCCTCTTGAGAAATCTGTATGCAGATCAGGAAGCAACAGTTAGAAATGGACATGGAACAACAGACTGCTTCCAAATAGGAAAAGGAGTTTATCAAGGCTGTATATTATCACCCTGATTATTTAACTTTTATGCAGAGTACATCATGAGAAACGCTGGGCTGGAAGAAGCACAAGCTGGAATCAAGATTGCCGGGAGAAATATCAATAACCTCAGATACGCAGATGACACCACCCTTATGGCAGAAAGTGAAGAGGAACTAAAATACCTCTTGATGAAAGTGAAAGTGGAGAGTGAAAAAGTTGGCTTAAAGCTCAACATTCAGAAAATGAAGATCATGGCATCCGGTCCCATCACTTCATGGCAGATAGATGGGGAAATAGTGGAAACAGTGGCTGACTTTATTTTTTTGGGCTCCAAAATCACTGCAGATGGTGATTGCAGCCATGAAATTAAAAGACACTTATGCCTTGGAAGGAAAGTTATGACCAACCTAGATAGCATATTAAAAAGCAGAGATATTACTTTGCCAACAAAGGTCCGTCTAGTCAAGGCTATGGTTTTTCCTGTGGTCATGTATGGATGTGAGAGTTGGACTGGGAAGAAAGCTGAGCGCCAAAGAATTGATGCTTTTGAACTGTGGTGTTGGAGAAGATTCTTGAGAGTCCCTTGGACTGCAGGGAGGTCCAACCAGTCCATTCTGAAGGAGATCAGCCCTGGGTGTTCATTGGAAGGACTGATGCTAAAGCTGAAACTCCAATACTTTGGCCACCTCATGTGAAGAGTTGACTCATTGGAAAAGACACTGATGCTGGAAGGGATTGGGAGCAGGAGGAGAAGGGGAGGACAGAGGATGAGATGGCTGGATGGCATCACTGACTCGATGGACATGAGTTTGAGTGAACTCTGGGAGTTGGTGACAGACAGGAAGGCCTGGCATGCTGCGATTCATGGGGTTGCGAAGACTCGGACACGACTGAGCGACTGAACTGAACTGAACTGAACAGCCACTATGGAGAACAGTGTGGAGATTCCTTAAAAAACTGGAAATAGAACTGCCATATGATCCAGCAGTCCCACTGTTGGGCATACACACCGAGGAAACCAGAATTTAAAGAGACACGTGTATCCCAATGTTCATAGCAGCACTGTTTACAATAGCCAGGACATGGAAGCAACCTAGATGTCCATCGGCAGACGAACAGATAAGAAAGCTGTGGTACGTATACACAATGCAATATTACTCAGCTATTAAAAAGATGCATTTGAATCAGTTCTAATGAGGTGGATGAAACTGGAGGCTATTATACAGAGTGAAGTAAGTCAGAAAGAAAAACACCAATACAGTATATTAATGCATATATATGGAATTTAGAAAGATAGTAACAACAACCATATATGCAAGACAGCAAAAGAGACACAGATATAAAGAACAGACTTTTGGACTCTGTGGGAGAAGGCGAGGGTGGGATGATTTGAGAGAATAGCATTGAAACATGTATAATATCATATGTGAAATAGATTGCCAGTCAGGTTCGATGCATGAGACAGGGTGCTCAGGGCTGGTGCACTGGGATGACCTAGAGGGATGAGATGGGGAGGGAGGTAGGAGAGGGGCTCAGGATGGGGGACACATGTACACCCGTGGCAGATTCATGTCAATGTACTGCAAAACCACTACGATATTGTAAAGTAATTAGCCTCCAATTAAAATAAATTTTTTAAATGGAAAAAATAAGTAAAATTTAGACTTCTATGCCTGCATGCTCAGTTGCTCAGTCTTGTCTGACTATTTGCGACCCCACAGACTGCAGCCCACCAGACTCCTCTGTCCATGGGATATTTTCAGGCAAGAATACTGGAATGGGTTGCCATTAGACTTCTATAGCCAGATTATAAGTTGCTTTTGATTATAAACCATGTATTGCTAAAAATCTCCTTCCATAGTCTCTAGAGGAAGCAACTGAAGCTCAAAGTTTGTTAATTCCTTAAAAATAAAAAGAAATCATAACAGAGTACATCTGAGAGACAGAATTTCATATAGATGTAAAAATTGTTTGAAATATATTACCTTTGACCAAAGAGTGAAAATTAAAAGATTGACATCACTTTCAACATTAATTCTTTGAAAAGGGCTCCAACCTGAGGATTTTTTTTTAACTTTCTGCTTGTGATTCAAGGACATAGTGGGGAAAATGTGGTGCAAAATGCCCCATGTATAAAAGTCACTTACACTTTCTTTGGTGGATAATCACTTCCACTGATGAATAATCACCTTCATTTTGAGTTTATTTTTTTATTTCTTTTTGGAAAAAAAAAAGAGGTCAAACCTATAGAGAATGTGAAAGAATAGTACTTTACCTAAACTCATCAGTTATTCACATTTGTCATATTCTCTCTGTATATATATATGTATATATATACACATACACAAACATTTTTATATATGTATATATTTTATGTATGTGAATATAATCATATATATATATACACACATGTATAAACATTTCTTTTTTATATGTGGATATTTATTTCCTGACCATTTTAAAGTAAGTTGCAGATATATGACGTTTAACCTCTAAATACATCAGCACACTTCTAAGAACAAAGGCATTTTGTAACCAAAACACCATTATCACAAACAAGTAATAAAATAATGACAGAGGATGAGATGGCTGGATGGCATCACTGACTCGATGGACGTGAGTCTGAATGAACTCCGGGAGTTGGTGATGGACAGGGAGGCCTGGCGTGCTGCGATTCATGGGGTCGCAAAGAGTGGGACACGACTGAGCGACTGAACTAACTAACTAATATTATCTAATATATAGTCCATATTCAAGTTTACTCAATTAAAAATATACCTGATAACCCTTTTAAAAATCTAGGATCCCCTCAAATATCCCTCACTACATTTAGTGGTCATGCCATTTTAGTTAACTTTGATCTAGACTAGTCCCCCATCCCCACGTTTGAATTTATTTTTTCTTTTATAGCAGTGACATTGTGAGTGTCTAATCCAGCATTTTGGACTTGGCTTGCTTACAGTCCAGGTGAAACTTTGGTAAGACTATTACACAGGTGAGGATGTCTTCCTTGGCAACACATCAGGAAGCTCTTAATGGTGGTTGGGTGTTAGTCTTGATCACTTGTTTAAGGTATTTTGTGTTTATTCGTATCAACTTTAGTTTTTGAAAGTGTTTTTTGTCCTTGTCCACAAAAATCTGTGAAGTTTGTAGCATCTGATTACATAGAGAATCTTATGTCTTGAGTATCTATGTATCTCATATACCAAACTACGATTAGCTATGTCATGTGGGTTTGTTTTATTTACTTTTCAACTGATGAATGATGAATTACTGATTTACTGATGACTAGTAATATGTCTGGAGAAGGAAATGGCAATCCACTCCAGGTAACTATTGCCTGGAAAATCCCATGGAAAGAGGAGCCTGGTAGGCTACAGTCCATGGGGTCGCAAAGAGTCGGACACGACTGAGTAATATGTGACTCCCCAACAGATTGAAGGCTGCTTGAAGGAGACTATAAAAATTGAAATGCTGTCCCAGCTGCCTGGCAAACTGAAAGAATGCTCGGAGATCTGTTTCTGTCTCTTTCTGATTCCTTTTTATTACGCCTTCTCATTCCATTTACCTAGAGGCTGCTTTAGGTTCAACTTGTTCTGTAAAGAATAGATATAGAAGAAAGAACTTGTAGAGAAATATTTAAACTCAAATATTTTTTCACCGTAGTTTTTAGCTGATGAATATTTTCTATCTTGGATAGAATTTTCTGCCCACTTCCTAAGAACTTTGTCAAAATAACTTTTTGTGCCAATATAAGCCCCTGGAGCGATCCACCATCCATTGCTTTGTGCTCTGGGGAACAGCTGACCTTGGTTAGAAATTAATTTATTACTTCCTATTTCCTTTACATTTCCCACCTTCCTCCCCACCTCCTGCTCCAATAATGACACATAAAGGTAATGAGCACTAGTAATTAAGAGGGCCACTTTAGAACAAGTGAGTTGGATATTGAATGCCTTAACCTGAACTTTACTTGGAGAAAGGATTGCTGAATAATTAGAAAACGGGGTTCTAAATAAGAAGCTGGGGGTGTCTTTTCTGCCAGTGATCTGTGCAGCTTTGGCTGGATATCTTTACTTCTCTATTTTTCATTTTGTCCATCAGCTAAATAGGACTTAGAATAATTTCTCATCAAGAGTTTTTGAGTGTCCACATGAAAGCCACAATATGGCAGCAATATAATTTCCAGTGTAGCAATGACTGGACAGTGTGACTATTTTTACTAATTGTAAAAGACAACATGTGTTCCTCAGCTCACTTTTATGCATTTACTTACTTAAATTAAAAAGTCACAACCTAAATCTTTTTGATGAAATAGCTTAAAATAACAAGAAGAATTTCAAATAGTTTATTTCTAATTTCTTATATCATGTTTGATTTTATCTCCAGAAAATTTTAAAGTTAAAAGTAACATCCCATTTTACAAGTAGTCAACTAAAGGAATGTTAGAAAATGTAGATAATCAAGAGGAAAAACAAATCAGAATCCATCACCACAAAGACAGAACCCTCATTCATACCTCGTGTATTAATGATCATGTAGACAATATTCTTTTATAACCCCCCCTCTTTTTTTTCATTTTTAAATCTATTTTGAACATCTTTCTGGTGCATCCAAAGTAATTGGCACCAATGCTGTGATGTACCACCCAGATCCCCTTCAGGACTAAAGACTTATTTACCCAGCTGTTGGCTGCTGGCAGACAGCCCTGAGCCCTCAGCTCTCTTTAGAAGTCTTGGATGAAGGGATTCCCCTTGCCCAAGGGCGTGCCCCTTGCCCAAGGGCATGCCCCATCAGCCGCTGGCTTCCAGGGACTGCAAGAGGCAAGGGTGTAAAGGCCAGGCTCCCATGCCCTGACTCTGATCACTTTTGAATGGCTATTTCAGCATCAGATCTCCCTGTGGGGTAGGTCAAGGCCTTCAGCTGGGACTGCATCACAGCCCCACTTCTCTCTTCAGTCCTGCTCAACCCATCCCTTCCTTTCCAGAGACCCAATCCCAAGAGTGCACCCTCATCAACCTCACATGCTAATTTTTGTCCCAGGGTTTTCTTTCTGGGGAACCTGGTCTATAACAGTTGGTATTGGAAGTGGTCTGAGAAAGCAGACACTAAGGTAGAAGTTTGGAGCTGGATCACTTGCCCCCTAGCTGGCAGTGAAGACCCCGTGAGAGGTGGTGGATGAAGTGTAGACAAGCCCTGGTCCAAGGAAGCAGAGCATTGTTAAGGCTTTCCCTGCTGGGACTCTGGGATGGGAAACTGGTGGGAGAAAATGCAGCAGCTAGTGAGAGGTATCAGGTGTTAGTAAATATGAAAGAAATAACACAAGGCCGGTGGAATTGGGTAGCTCTTGTCAAGCTCAACTGATGCTTTGGAAAAAGACAGTAAAAGGCTGAGAATGATTATTTGACAGTTGAATTGGTAAGAGTGAAAGTCAGAGGGCTTCCTTGCTTGCTGCTGATACAGTACTCTAGTCTTCTAAAGCCAAAGGCTACAAGAAGCTAAGAACCAAGACCAGGAGTTAATCATAAAATTCACAGAGCTCTGAAGAAAGTTTAATTCTCAACAGAGGCAGATAGGCCAGGAAAGTATGGGTCCTTGGCAGGAAGGGAGACCTCTGGGTTGTCAAACCAAAAATCTTGGGTCATAGGGTTCTCTGAACTCTTCAAACTAGCAGAAATAGTGTCCCCTTCACTCTTATTGGGGCTTCCCTGGTGGCTCAGATGGTAAAGCGTCTGCCTGCAATGCGGGAGACCGGGGTTCGATCCCTGGGTCCGGAAGATCCCCTGGAGAAGGAAATGGCAACTCACTCCAGTACTCTTGCCTGGAAAATGCCATGGACGGAGGAGCCTGGTAGGTAGGCTACAGCCCATGGGGTCACAGAGAGTCGGACACGACTGAGAAACTTCCCTTTCCTTTTCCTTTCCTTCACTCTTATTGTTTTAAAAAATATAGTTATTTATTTGGGTGCATCAGGTCTTTGTTGTATCATGCGGAACCTTTTGTTGTGGTGCATGGACTCTCGAGTTGTGGCACATGGGCTTAGGAGTTGAGGCATATGGACTTAGTTGCTCCGAGGCATGTGGGATCTTTGTTCCCTGACCAGGGATTGAACTTGGGTCCCGTGCATTGCAAAGCTGATTCTTAACCACTGGACCACCAGGGAACTCCCATCCCCTTCACTCTTGAAGAAGAGCACTGCTTCCTTGATTGACGATACTTCAGAGGCCTTTCTCCTGCAGGATTGAAGTTAACAACACCCAGAGACCTGAAGCATCATCATCATGTAATTAACAGAATCCTGGCCTAGCTTTGACTCATCATTGGTCCACGGACCCACCCAGTTGGTCATCTCCTGCCCCAAATGTCTATCAGGAGAAGATATTCTTTGTATTTGGCACAATCACTGTATTGGTTTCTTTGCCTTTGGAATAAGACCTCTCATGGTGGGAAGGCCAAGAGGAAGCTCTGAATCATGCAGCCCACCCCCCCTACTCTGAGCCAACATAATATATTAAAACCAAAACCCCATCCCAGCTGGTCTTTAGTAATTTGAGAGCAAAGGATGCAGAGTTGGTGGGCCCCATCATCTCTTTTCAGTTCATCAGTCCGGGCCCTGAGAAAACCAGGCAGGTGTTGGAGGATGACAGGGGACTGTTGCAGACTTTAACTGTGCAGTGGCCACAGCTGCATTGTGTGCCAGCTGTGCTCTTTGCTAGAGCACGTTAACAAGGTCATGACTACATGATACGTGGCCATTGATCTGGCACATATTTTTTTCCCATTTCTATAAGGAAAGATGATCAAAACCAGTTCAAATCCATGTGGAATGGATAGCAGTTTACAATCTTGACCTAGGGCTCTGTTAACTCTCCTCTTCTCTGCCTTGTGCTCATGCTTAGTCACTCAGTCGTGTCTGACTCTTATGCAACCCTGAGGTCTGTAGGCCACCAGGCTCCTCTGTCCATGGGGATTCTCCAGGCAGGAATACTGGAGTGGGTAGCCATTCCCTCCTTGGAACCTTCCCAACCCAGGGATCCAACCCAGGTCTTCCACAATGCAGGTGGATTCTTTACCATCTGAGCCACCAGGGAAGCCCAAGAATACTGGAGTGGGTAGCCTATTCCTTCTCCAGAGGATCTTTCTAACCCAGGAATCAAACCGGGGTCTCCTACATCACTGCGATATGTGATCACCCAGGATACTGAGGACATGTGACCGGAGGTACAATATTTGGAAACATGAGGTCACCCTGGAGACTTCGGACGTATAACTTCAGTTGCAGCGTGTGCGAGGGGTGCCACCGTGGAGACCGTGGACATGTGACCTCAGGTTCAGGTTTGGGTGTGGTCACCCGAGAACTGTGGTCATGTGCCCCAAGGTTCAGGGTATGCAACAGGTCTGGTAAAACGGAATCCGCTGGTAAAGGCAGATTCTTTACCAGCTGAGCCACCTCAGTCCCCTCCAAAATAAAGGAAAAATTATTGTATCTTATGTCTCCCACCACAGAGAAGAAAGCATAACACCCCAGAAGCCTCTTTGGATTCTGGTGAGAGCATATTCCATACCTCTGAACACTGCTCTGATTAGATGACACAAAAAGCTACATTCTTTGAGTGGAAATTTAGAAAGAGTTCTGTAGTAGGTGCAGGCCGAGGTGTGAGCAGTGCTGCCACTCAGGCCCTACCCTCCAGCAGCCCCTGTGGTTGCAGAGAAGTCACGGTGGAAGAGGACATCCTGGGGAGTTTACGGCTGGCCCCGGTGGAAGAGTCATGACCCTGGGCCCCTGGGTTGCTGGATCAGGAGCGGAGAATGTCTTCTGCAGGGGAGAACTGTGTATCTTCTGCAAATGGTTCCTGGCCTCGTGCCTGGTAGAGATGGACTGCTTCACTACAGGATGCCAACTGACCAGGCCACCAGAACAGCTCCTCTACTGCTGGTCCAGTCAGACACCCAGTCACACGGCCCAACGGGCCCAGCATGCATCAGCCCATGGTGCCCACGGCACATCCAGGATCAGGCCTGAGTGAGGCTGGGAGCAGGAGCCCACTGCACACGTGGGCTGGGTTCAGGCCACCCCACCGCTGTGCTGCGTCCTCAGCTCGCACGTGTGGCCCTCTGGGAACCCTGTATGACCCACTGACCAAGGAGGGAAAAGCACTCTTTGGTTTATGGAAGGTCAGCCTGGTACAGGTGTGCAAACCACAAAGGGATAGTTGCTGTACTCCCACCCTCCCCAGGGACGGCAGAAAATCGTCCCCAAAGCACCCACTTTGTGTGGAAACAGAGCGGCCCTAGGTTAGAATATATACACTCAGTGCTGTGTGCTCAGTCATGTCTGCCTCTTTGCAATTCCATGGGATTTTGAAAAATGGAATGGGTTGCCATTTCCTCTTCCAGGGGGATCATCCCAACCTAGAGATCGAACCCGTGTCTCCCGCATCTCCTGCCTTGATAGGCAAGTTCTAACACTGCGCCACCTGGGAAGCCCAATACAGACTCAGAGAGAGTGGCAAATAACTTAACCAGCCAGTTAAGAACCTAGCAGGAAAAAAGATTAGAAGATAGGAGACGAGGCGTAAAGGCAGGTAGGTGGACATGGGAATGAGCTGCTACCCAATAAGACAGCCTTCATACTGCATGTTACTGAATGCCCATCAGAAACACCGACCATGGAAGAGGAACCCAGCAACCAAGCAGGCAGAACTGGAGCAGCTAACACCAGCCTCCATCTGTCATCACTGTGGTGCTGGTACAATGAATGTATGAACACGGTAGCCATGTAGGCAAGGACAGAGGATGAGAGTAGAAGAGGAGAAGCAAGCCAGAATAAGGCTCTGTGAAGAAAGGGCTGGGCAAGAAAAGGTTCCCTAGTCAACCTTTAGAGAGACCTTTAGAGAGAACTGCAATGTCTACTGAACTGAACTGAAGCTTATGAAGTGTTCTGCTGTGGCCCTGGGTTAGGATGAGGGATCCCTACACAATCTCACCAACCAAGGACCATAGAGCCAAGTTGTCTGTAGCAGAGACAAGTTCTGAATCCCAGAGGCAGCACAGTCTACCTCAGGCGAGTTAAACCCTTCTGCCTTAGAAAGGGCAGCGTTGTCTTGATGGGAAAAGACAAGTTTTTGGAATATGGATTTGCCCTCAGGACCTCAGCCACGAGCGGATCCTGAAAGCTTACAACATGTTTGATCTGCCTCTACGGGATCTCAGACATCATCACATTAGACCCAGCAACCCACTTTCCAGGTCCATGGGATCCACAGTCCTATTACCTATTGCACCAATCAGAAGTTGCCAGCCTGGCAGAACGATGGGACGAGTTGAACTCACAGCTAAAGTGTCAGCTTGGAGGTGCTTGCAAGGATGGGGGCCATCCTTGAGAATGCAGTGCTTGACTTTAAATCAACCGCCTTAGATGATGACTGTCTCCACTGGCAGAATAAATGAACCTAGGAACCAAGGGCTGGGAGTAGGGGTGGCCCTGCTACCATCACTTCTGGTTACACCCTGGGGACTTTGTGTTTTTGTCCTCTCAGCTCTGAGCTCTTCAGGTATAGAGATCCTGGTTCCCCAAAGAGGAAGCCTTCTGGCCAGAGGACACATTGTCCTGTAGCATAGCCAATTCTGTGCACAATGAGACCCTCCCAGACACGCTCACAAAACAGCCATAACTTCTACCCTTGAGTCAATCTCTTCCTTCTTTACTCTGCCTGGCACTTACCACCATCTGAATTATATTGCTTATTTGTTTACTTGGATATTGTCTTTCTCTCTCCACCATAATGTAAATTCCAGGAGGGCAGAGATATTTATTTGTTCTCAGTTGAGTCATCAGTGTCTAGAACAGTGCTGACCACATTGAAGGCGTTCAGTAAATATTTGCCAAATGAACAAATGACTCTGCAATGTAACTTTTTGGTGAGTGGGTAGTACTCAACTCTAAGTATTCATCATCATTTATTTCAGTTCAGTTCAGTCACTCAGTCGTGTCTGACTCTTTGCAACCCCATGAACCGCAGCACGCCAGGCCTCCCTGTCCATCACCAACTCCCAGAGTCCACCCAAACCCATGTCTATTGAGTCGGTGATGCCGTCCAACCATCTCATCCTCTGTCGTCCCCTTCTCCTCCTGCCCTCAGTCTTTCCCAGCATCAGGGTCTTCAAATGAGTCAGCTCTTCGCATCAGGTGGCCAATCATTTATTTAACCAATCACTTATTGCTGGGCTGTTCATTTTCCTCACATTCTTTCTCTAATGAAATAATGGCAGGCAAAATCTTTATGCACATCATCTATTATTTCCATATGATGAAGTCCAAGCAGTACAGTTTGCTGGCACATAGGTATGACTTTTAGTTTTCCAGGCTTTTGATATGCGATACCTCATGGATTTGTTTGAAAAGTATTACTTATGCATGCAATTCAGATTTAGCACTCTTGTCCAACAGACTGTCTTGACTCTACATAAAACCATATTCTGACCTGGCTCCCTTCAACATTTTATAGAAGAAATCCAACCATATTCAGAATGCTAAAATTTCTTTTTCATTGCCTTGGCTGAAGACTGCATAGGGGTCTCTAACCCTAATTCTGACTCAGCCCTACAGCTACACTTCATAAATCCCAAGCAGACGTTTCAGCTCTCCATTTCATCTCAGGCTGCTCTCTTGACTGGGGGACTTTTTTTGCCCCAGCCTTCTTCTCCTAGAGCCACCTCCTTGCCTACTCATTTCCCTTCCTCCTTCATGCATTTTCTCCCCCCACCTCCCAGAGTTAAATCCCTCCCTCACTTTACAAGCAGAGAACTGCCTACTGGGGCCTCCTGTAGAGATGCAAGAGTTTATTTTTAGCTTATGCTGCCTTCTCTAAGTTGCAAGTTTGTGTCTCTTCCTAGGGAGAAATTCTCAGACTCTAATGTATAAAAGAAAACACTCCTTGTTTTTTTTATCCTTAAGTTACTCCCTCAGAACATGGACAGCCAAATTCTAACATTCTATTTGTATTGTGAACTGACTTGGAGTTAGTCCTGCCTTACCTATTTGATGAACGTGTTGGTCCCCTTGAGCTGCCTCCAGAAGTCCTCTGTTCCTCCCCTCCTCCCATGGTTTCTTTGTCTCCCTCCTTTTTGTTTCAGGTTCTAAGCTTCAGAGGCCAAAAGAGTTGGTTCAGGGTCCCATTTCCATTGCTTACTGTGTGAATGTAAACATGAAACTTTACTTTTCTGGGTCATCGTTTCCTCATCTGTAAAATACCGCCAGCTGCTATGAAGGAAAAATGAAGTAAGACATAAACTAGCACAGTGGCCTGAGGAAACGTTAACAGTTCTTACTTCACTCTCCTATTTGGCACATCTGCTCTTTAAATGGCTTCTTGGAAGGGCATTCCTTGTCTCACTTCTCTTTGTCCTTTCCATTTCTTAGTTCCCCTAATTTTGTCCTCCTTCACCTTCCTCTGGAGGAACCTCAAATACGGATACGTCTTCTGAAATTTGACCACCCTGTCTTCACTTCTCAATAAGCTATGTTCTTCCTCCTATCTTTTTGCTACACTTTTTCTTGTTTATCTTCAGGTTTCAGAAATGTTTTCCTTTGCTTTTCCTTCTACCACAGCCTGAACTATATCTCTGTTATCTTTCTCTATTGTTTAAAATTCCTGCACACCACCTCCTTCTCTTTCAGTCGCTGATGACTTCCCTCCATGCCTTTGGGCACTTGTGCTGTGTCTTCTCTTCTTCTTACTTGTCTTTCACATCTGCCTTGGTGACACTATTCTCTCATGCCTTCACTTTCCCTTTATCTTTGTAGAGATCATATCTAATTCCCATGAATTCCAGTAGCATTCATTCACGTATTCATTCACTCATTCATTCATTGAGTGAATATTATTGCTGCTGCTACTGCTAAGTCGCTTCAGTCGTGTCTGACTCTGTGTGACCCCATAGACAGCAGCCCACCAGGCTCCCCCATCCCTGGGATTCTCCAGGCAAGAACACTGGAGTGGGTTGCCATTTCCTTCTCCAATGCATGAAAGTGAAAAGTGAAAGTGAAGTCGCTCAGTCGTGTCCGACTCATAGCCACCCCATGGACTGCAGCCCACCAGGCTCCTCTGTCCCTGGGATTTTCCAGGCAAGAATACTGGAGTGGGTTGCCAGTGCCTTCTCCGAATATTATTGAGAGCCTACTAACTTTAAGGTGCTAGGTTGGGTCTTTGGGAGACAGAAATTAAAGACACAGTCCCTGCCTTTAAAGAGCTCAAAATCTAGTGGGGAAAGAGGTGAATAAACTAATCCTATTAGAGTGACAGGTCTATGAAGGGGGCAACGCAGGGTGAACTGAGGGGGCAATTAGTGGAAATTGAGGTGGAAGGAAGAGGTATAGAGGAAAGCATTCCACAGTTGTTGACATCATAGTTGTTTTGAAGCATGAATAGGAATAAGTCAGGAGAAGTGGGATGTGAGGTAAGGGGTCAATATTTGCCTTTGCATCGAGTCAAATCCTGCACTGCTGAGTCACTTGACTATTCAGTGCAATCAGATGATTCTTAGCGCATAGCTACAGGATGTCTTTTCTTTGACTGCATTCCTCATCGACTATAGCCTTTCTTGGCCAATGAATCAAAAGAACTTCTGGTTTGGTGATCCTATGTTCTTTACTGATAGAGCCCTATTTCATATTTATCTCTCCCTTTCTTCATACCAAATCTAAATGAGCATATAAATTTGTAACCTACTGTTACATTCATGAAGACAATAAAAATGTTGTTTGCACTGGTCTGCTAACTAGAATTATCACACAGTTTGGACATTTTTCTTCTGATATATTTTGTAAACTTTGTGTAAAAGTTCTCCCTTCTAGTAGTTTTCATTAATTGCAAATACATATGCCCCATGGGCTTATTCAGATGAATTGATAATCAGGCTCCCATCTTCTGGTCTCATAGTGAAAGTTTCATAAGTTTCTTAATGCAACTGTGTTCAGAGGGGTCCTGCCTTCACAGGATCCAAATGTTATTGTTCCCATGGACTCCTTCCTCCTCCTCACTCCTCCTCACTCTTCTCCTCCTGCTTCTCCTGCCCTCTCTTATCATAGCACAACAGAAACTTGGAGCTCAGTGAACAACAGGCAGATCCAGAGCACACGGCTCTGAGATGGGCTGAAGGGAGCAACGTGGCCACTGCAGCCAGATAGGCCCTGGATATAGACCCAGCCGAAGGCAGCCTGAGGAATTCTAGCGACAGGGCAGAGCATGTTCATGTTCAGAGGATAGTGATGGGTCATGGTGAGCCATCCAGGCAGGTGGGTAATCTGCCTGGAATTTTTATTGTCTTTGCATTGAAATTACACATTAATTGAGGAAGATTTGAAATATTTTTACTATTAAGTCAGCAGCCACAAATGTAGTCTATGTTTCCATTTATTCAACCTTCTGTCTTTTAATAGAATGTTAATATTTTTCTGTAACAATGTCTTGTACATTCACTGTAAAGTTGACCCCCAGATGCACTATAGTTTTGCCACTATTGTGAATGATACTTTATTTGGGTGTTGCTGGAAGAGAACGCTATGAATTTTTGTGTTAATCCATATGATTTTGTGTTAAGGCAAGTTTGCTAACCTCTCACTAATTTTAATACTTTGTTGGATTTTCTACATAGATGATTCTGTTGTCAGCAATGAAGGATGATTTAATATATTGTATTCCAATGCTTGTTTGTATCGGTCATCAATTGCCGCAAACAAATTGTCCCAACGTAGCAGTTAAAGACAACAGATATTTAGTATCATACAGTATCTGAGGTCAGTGATTGAGGAATCTGGTCTGGTATTAGAAATCACACAGCATTACTTCATTTTATTCTATTTGTTAGAAGCAATTCACTAAGTCCAGCCCAAGATCAAGGGGAGAGAAATTAGGTTCCACTTTTAGAAGATACTGTTAGAATTTATGGACATATTTAAATCACCACATCTTACAATCTTTTCTCTTTTTGTCTTCTATTTAGAAAATTTTATTGTTGAGGCCATCAAATAACAGGTTAAATAGAATCAGAGATCATAATAACTTTATTTTGTTCAAGACCTTAAAGGAACTGATAGCTTGTGAGGTTTCTTCATCCACTACCATGTGGACCTTAGTTTTTTGGTATAAAGTCTATCAGATTAAAAGAGTTCCTTTCTCTTCCTGGCTACTGAAACTATTATTATTTGAGCATAACTAAATGCTAAACTTCATGAAATACCTTTTGCATTCATAGGTTTTCTTTTCTTCCCTTTTCTTCTGTTTTCTCTTTTAAGATAGGTTTTCTGATATTAAACCATTCTTGCATTCCTGGGATAAACTGCAGTAGGGTTGTGTTTTTTAACACAAAATTAGATTCACTTAGAAAGTAATTTATATAGGATTTTCCCCTATATGTTCATAGGCTAAATAGATCTGTACATTTTCCCTGTGCTATCCATACTGGTTTCAGACTCAAGGTTTCATTAGTTCCTAAAATGAGTTGGGCAGCTTTCCTCCTTTCTCTGTTCTTCACCTTGGAAGTCTTGCAGCATGCCTCCGCGGGAGGCTGGCCTTTTCCTTTCCATGCACCCGTTTATCTACATTGACTGGTCTACTTGCTCCTCTGGCCCCTGACTTACTGCCTCACTTCCAGTTCATGGTTTGCACCTTCTTTCCTGGCTCTGTGTTGCTTATACAGGCACAGCTCAAAGATACTGTAGGTTGGGTTCCAGACCACTGAAATAAAGCAAATATTGCAATAAAGTGAGTCACATCAATTTTTTTGGTTTCCAGGTACCTAAAAAAGTTACATTTTCACTATACTGTTGTCTATTAAGTGTACAATGGCATTGTCTAAAAAAAATGTACATGCCTTAATTAAAAAATGTTTTACTGTTAAAAGTGCAAACTATCATCTGACAACACAAGGTTGCCACAAACCTGCAATTCATTAAAAAAAGAAAAACCCTGAGATCTTTGCAAAGTGCAATAAACCAAAGTACAATAAAACAAAATATGCTTGTATACAGCAGGGGTCTAAATTTATACTATTTGGGTCAGATGTGTAATTAAAAGTGAAAGTGAAGTCACTTGGTCATGTCCGACCCTTTGCCTACCAGGCTCCTCTGTCCATAGGATTCTCCAAGCAAGAGTACTGGAGTGGGTTGCCGTTTCCTTCTCCAGGAGATCTTCCCAACCCAGGTATCGATTCTCCTGCATTGCAGGCAGACACTTTACCATCTGAGCCACCAGGGAAGCTAATGGTAATTAATGGTAACTGCTTTATTCTGCATAGATGACTCAGGCTTCCTCATGAACCCTTCACTGTCAATGATGGAGGCAGGGGAAGTGATATGAAGCCATGTGGTGTGCTAAAATTTGTCAAATAGCA
The DNA here is from genome assembly GCF_003369695.1 of Bos indicus x Bos taurus. Lineage (NCBI taxonomy): Eukaryota > Metazoa > Chordata > Mammalia > Artiodactyla > Bovidae > Bos > Bos indicus x Bos taurus. The sequence continues at coordinate 17,128,820 of NC_040081.1, read as the reverse complement.
AAGAGTATCTTTATATTTTACTGTTTAATATAACAACCTCACTTTGAAGAAATATTCTCCCTCTCCCTTTTAGGTTCCAAGATGGCTTCTTGGATCCAAGGGAAACTGACTTGTGTTCATGGTGATGAGGGGAAAGGAGGCTGGTGGCTTATCTGCATGGCATTTACTCAACAGTGGACATAGCTAAAGAGGCATCAGAGACCAGAGAACAGCAGACACACCTGAGCTGACACCAGGCAGCTCCTCTAGTCACTCAAAGACACACAACATACCCAGGTGCTTTCTTAGGGAAGTACACTGGGGGTTGGAGAACTTTGAAAAGAAGACAAATGGTCCCGGTAGGAAGTTTGGACATTGAACTTGACTAAATATTTATCCAAAAGAAAATAAACTAGAATGAATTCCTTTTTAAAACTGAGAGACATTGCACTTACTTTAATTAGGAGATTTAAGTGTTTGTTTTCCTTACTACCCAGTGGTATGTGGCTTGAAAACAAGATCAGTTATAGAAACTTATCTTGGAATCTCACCCACCAACAGACTTCATGTCACCCGGTCCCCCCTCATCCTATCCCTTCCTGGCTCTGCCAGAGAGGAGACAGGTATTGGATAGAAAACTGTGGACGAGTTCTGGCCGTGCTGCTAGCTGGCTGTGTGACTGCTCTGCCTCTTAATTTTCTGATCCATAAAATGGGAAGATTAAGGTAAATGAAGTTTAAAGTCTTTCCAGCTTTATGGATTTTTTTTTTCTTTTCACAATCTTTCCTGCATCCTAGCACCTTCTTCTCCTTCTCACCAGAGTGTATGTAAACTGAAGGGAAGGTCAGACTTTCCAGATCATTTTTTCCACTTTATCCGGCCCTTTCACTGATTTCTCTGCTGAGTTGACTTAGGCAGCGGTCCTGCTGACTGCAGAGTGGCCACAGCGGTTAGAGCTGGTTCAAGTCTGTAACTGTTCCTTGTGGCCTCCTGCTCCTCTCACCTGCCTCTCCTTCCCACTTTCTTGTGAAAAATCCTATTGGCATTTCATACCCTTCAAGTTCTACATCATACAGCCTGTGTGACTCTAAATGCTGGTTTTAAAAATCAAAAGCACCAAAGCAGAGAGTCTGTTTGGACCAGGAAGGCAAGAGTACACTTTCCTGATAACACTGTTTCCCCAACAAAACATAAATCTGAACAAATGGATCTACTGAATCACTGGTGCTGGGGTGCACTCTTTTTCTCTCTTTTGGCGCCTGGTAGGGTTATTTCCCATCTTCCAAAGCCGGAGCCCTAATGAGCTCCAGGGGGACAGAAGTCTGTCAATCACAGGGTACTTTTCAAGTATAGTCATCTCAGCCGCATCAGAGAACCACAAGGCATGAAATAATTAGAAAGCCCAAAGTAACTGCTCTGTTTTACAAGAGCAAAATCCGTATGTGGATCATTTACATAAACCTGTCACTTCCCATTACAGTTCTAATGTAGGCTGGGCAGTAATCGCAGGCCTGCTGTCGGGGGAGGGGAGGTCAAGGTAGGCTGGGCCTCCATATTGGAAGCGCAAGGTACGCATGTGCTATGCCGGCCGCCGCCCCCACCTTCACCGACTACTGATTTAAAGTATCTTTTCTTTCCGTTAAAGAAGAACTATTCCTGCTGCTATGGCAGCAGACCCGTGCTTAAGAGAGAGAGAGAAAAAAAAAGCTTTTGCATCAAGCTATTGTTAGGGGAGAATTCACTTTGAGAAGCATTTCAAAGCTGATCCGATTGGGGAAAGAATCATGTTAAATATTTGCTATGAAATATTTATAAGAAGAGCACAAGAGCAATTGACAAAGTTGCCTGGGAAAATAAGCATTTCTCCTCATTTGAAAATTTGGGGAGTCGGGGTGGGGGGTTTAAATGCCCTAGGGAGAATTTATATAAGTACAGATACGTGTGTGATGTTTGTTCACAAACGTGTGCGTGCACACATGCACACTTGCACACATGGTTGAACGGGTTGATAGGATTTAGGTCAATCTGCATCTGAATGCAGTTTCCCAAATATGGCAGCAATAAGAGGTCACTGAAGACTCTGTGATAATTGTGTTTGAAGAGGCACTGTACTGATGCCCACAGAACGAGATGCCCTGGACTCAGCCTGGCCGGCCACAAGGTACAGCAGCAGCTATCTTATAGGTGCTCCTCTCCTGTCCACACCCAGGAAAGGGACTCGTGAGGAGGAAGATTCCCCAAGCCTGACCCTTCATCCTATCAGCATAATACTAACAATGCGTTGAAAAGGGAAAAAAACGGTATGTCTGAAACCAGACCTTCTGCTTTTAGAGGATGTATTTCTATCTGCTTGTGGATTTTTCAAAAATATTTAGCACCCAAACCCTGCCCACCTGAACATACAGTGTGTAATAAACATTATGTAATGAAAGGTGACAATGATGTGTTGACTTACATAGTTAAAGAAGCTCTGCATCAACTGTGTATATTTTCAATATCTGGGGGTTCTTCTCTCTATTGGGAAGAGAGAAATGAAAATATTCTGTCTAATGCAGTGTCTCCAATAAATCAATCACTTACTTAACCCTTAGCCTTTGCCACATGAGCCTTGCGAACATTGGACGTCACATTTTATATGACTTTGCAATTAACATAGTGTAATATGATGAGTGTAAGTGAACAGCTAACTGGGTAATGCATACACTGTTACTGATGCTTGTTTTAATCCAGAAGTCCTATAGAGAATTTTACTGTAGGCCAGTTTTATTAATCAACAAACACATCATAAGATTCTGGCCAAAAGAGCAAGTGGCCTGAAACGACCAGTTGCAATAATCTCTGCCGTACACGACTCTATCTGAGAGGTCCACGGCTGCCTAACGGTGAGCGAGGCGGGCAGGGGGAAGATGCTTGGGCGTGATATGGGTCTGAACCACAGCCAGCCTGTTTCTTATCTGAGAGATCACCAAGTGGGAAAGCATTGTGGATGGATTTAAATCAGCCTTTTTCTCTATCCCTCCTCCCTTGCACACAACAAAAGTCTAAATCCCTTTTCAGGCCAGATTGCCCCATTTCCCTGCATGGGCCAGGCAGATTGGAAACATGTTTGTCATTCAGCTTTTCTCCAGGCTAATCAGGAGACACTGGGGTGGTGGGATTTCTGCCTTTCATCTATGGAGCCTGCCTCTAAAATCAGCCGCGCAGAGGCCACTGGGCCCACTCGAGAGCGGGGCTGCCTGTCATCTCTGCAGACAGATATAAAAATACTGTTAACCACGAGCCTAAGCAGAGGGTTTAACAGGGATTTGAATCTAAAATGTGATACTCGACATAGACTAACTTGATCTGGTCCAACAGAGCCGAACCCCTTATTCTGTTCTAACAAAGTGTGTCACATAATGGAGGAGATTTTGATGGGATTTACAACGTCTCTGTTTCAGGCTAGATGCTGAATAGATCTAAACTGTGAATGAACATTTCTGCCTCCAGAGTGGTCACGAGGAGAGGCCTTGGCCGGCCTGCCTCCTGAGTCAAGGTCCTATTGACAGGACAGCTTTCAAGTTCACCAAGGTGTGGTCCAGCACGAGCAGTGACAGCTGGGCTTGGCAGGTGTATAGCAGGGGATCGTTCTGTGCAGAGCCTCACACAGTGCAGAGGGTCACTACACAGTGATTCTCACATCTTCTACATTGGGAACCCCAATGAACTTTTGAACCCCCCAATTCTGGAAAATAACTGTTTGTAAAGACAGTGGACACCAATCATGAGGAGGCAGTATAGAGTGGTGGAGAGGATCCAGCAGGGATTGGTTTGACTCTTGGCTTCTCTGCTCAACGTGGGATCTTGACCAGATTACTCTCTACAATTCAGTTTCCTCATCTATAGTGAGGAGATAGTGATAGTGTCTTTTCTTTGGAATTGTTGCAAGGAATACAAGGGATAGTGCATGTTAAACATTCAATCTAGCCTGGGTATAAATGCTTGATCTATAATACTGTTTGGCTTCCCAGGTGGCACAGTGGTGAAGAATCCACTTGCCAATGCAGGAGGCCCAGGTTCAGTCCCTGGATGGGGAAGATCCAGCTGTCACAAGCCACTACAATACTCTTGCCTGGAAAATCCCATGGACAGAGGAGCCTGGTGGGCTACAGTCCATGAGGTCACAAAGAGTCAGACATGACTGAGTGACTGCACATACACACACGTAATATTATTAGCTATTGCTTGTAGTTCGTGGCAGTTGAGAATGGTCTGGGACCTTCCTTCCACCACATGCTGGCTCATTCTTAGCTATTGCTGTTTGGAAAAGCAATGATAAAATTTTTTGTTGTAAACATCAGTGATACAGTGACATCCAGTTATATTCAACTATCAAGAGACCACTTGGGAAAGTCCTATATTTCAGGCATAAGCAAAATCTAGAAAACAGTATAATGAACACTCATGGATATACCACAGAATTTTGACAAATTTTAATATTTTGCCATACTTACTCAGATCTTTTAAATGAAATGTTAGACATTTGGTTGAGTTACTTGCTACTTTCCTTGAGCCCATTCTTCCTCCTACTTTCTCATCTCTGCTCCAAGATAACCACTGTCCTGAATTTGAGCTTTAATTATTACCATTGCATGTGTGCTAAGTCGCTTCAGTCGTGTCTGACTCTTCGTGACCCTATGGATTGTAACCCATCAGGTTCCTCTGTCCATGGGATTCTCCAGGCAAGAATACTGGAGTGGGTTGCCATGCCCTCCTCCAGGGGATCTTCCTGACCCAGAGATCAAATCCTCATCTCCTGCATTGGCTGGCAGGTTCTTTACCACTAGTGCCACTTAATTATTACCAGATATGTTTTAAAATTTGATATAGCTGAAGCAATAGCTATGTATGCCCAGAAGCAACATTTAGTCTTGTTTTATACCAATGTAAATGGTGTATTGAAAAGTCCATCACTGACTTTTTTCATTTAATATTGTGTTTTTATATTTATTCATACTTCTACATTTTAATAAATCCAAATGGATAAATTTTTACTATGGTATAGACTTTCATTCATTCTCTTATTGGTAGGCATATAGGCTCTTTCCAGTTTTCCTTTCTGAAACAATTCCAGAATTAATCTTTGTGTGTTCTTGTATATGAGTGCCTGTCTATGGCATGTATCTAGAAGTGGAACTGCTAGCTCCTTCAGGGCGTACATTTTCATCTTCATTAAATATTGTCAAATTGTTTTTACCCCTAGCAGAGTATGAGGGTTTAGAGAGATATTTATATGGAAGGGAATATATTAAAAAAGTTTACTCACCCAACTTTCTTTGAGTTTCTAGAAACGATTTAGGAGGTGATAATGGCTGCTCTCTTAGAAGCAGCTATGGAGTGCAGGTTATTTTTTTCCTCCCTGTGTCAATTAACCCCTTTGGACTGTGGTCCTGGTACAGCCCAGTGTTGATAATAGAACGTGCCTGGAGAAAACCAGACACTCAACTTGGGTCAAGAGGTTAGGAAACAAATAGTCGCCTGCGGTCCTTAAATACTCTTCTTCCTGAGGCACCCCCACTAAAATGAAGCTCCTAAAAATAAAACAGCCAGGCTGAAAATGGTTCATTAAACAACGTCACATCTTGAGATGCATGCTCCTTTGATAACAGGGCGCACATACAGAAGGGAAGGGGTAGAGAGGGCTGGGTAGACAATGTTGCGTCCTGGACACTTTTTTTGGCCATAGTCACCCCAGCGCTTATCCTGTGCTATAATGGATACGTTTCACATTCCCCAGAGACCCGATGCGCTCTTTAAGATTGAAAAGATGCTTGAATGTCTTTAAATAAAGTACAGTCCAGAAATAATTTTACATAATTACACTGGTAAGGATGCAACTGATTTTATTTTAGTTCTGTGTGAAGTGAGTCCCAGGAATAGAAAATTAACAACTAAAAAGAGATGTGGACCAATTTTTCCAAGTTCTTTTGGGAGAGAGCAAGTCCTTCTAGATGATAAAATGGTAAATGTTACATGCACACAATTCCAAAGCCAAATAAAATTATTTTTGTAGTGCTTACTTATTATTTTAAATCATGAGTGCCATTACTTCCCTTCATTCTTATACCTAATTGTAAGTTGACTGTACTAGGAAATGAACTATAGTTAATTTGACTGTTGACTAACAACCAAACTGAAGCCATAAAGGGCAGACTGTTGGCATTAATTAGAGACTTCTGTTTGGCCTTTAGATTTTTATCTCTTTGACCTTGTGCCTCCTCTAATCTGGCTAGAGGGTTTCTGGGTCAAATGAAGGCTTCTGAGTTGCTGGACTGAGAACTCTGCACTAGCTTGCTTTTTCTACATCAGGGAGCTTGCCTCAAGGTCATAATGCTGAGAACTCCCAGTTCAAACCAGGTCAAAGGACCTCAGGTTTTCTCAGACCCTGAATAGGAAGGAGATTTCACTTCTTTTTCTCCCTATTACAAAACATCTCTCCATTTACACAGGTCTTGGAAAGCAATCCCCATAACCTCAGGTATGCAGATGACACCACCCTTATGGCAGAAAGTGAAGAGGAACTAAAAAGCCTCTTGATGAAGGTGAAAGTGGGGAGTGAAAAAGTTGGCTTAAAGCTCAACATTCAGAAAACAAAGATCATGGCATCTGGTCCCATCACTTCATGGCAAATAGATGGGGAAACAGTGGAAACAGTGTCAGACTTTATTTTTCTGGGCTCCAAAATCACTGCAGATGGTGACTGCAGCCATGAAATTAAAAGACGCTTACTCCTTGGAAGGAAAGTTATGACCAACCTAGATAGCATATTGAAAAGCAGAGACATTACTTTGCCAACAAAGGTCCATTTAGTCAAGGCTATGGTTTTTCCTGTGGTCATGTATGGATGTGAGAGTTGGACTGTGAAGAAGGCTGAGCACCAAAGAATTGATGCTTTTGAACTGTGGTGTTGGAGAAGACTCTTGAGAGTCCCTTGGATTGCAAGGAGATCCAACCAGTCTATTGTAAAGGAGATCAGCCCTGGGATTTCTTTGGAAGGAATGATGCTAAAGCTGAAACTCCAGTACTTTGGCCACCTCATGCGAAGAGTTGACTCCTTGGAAAAGACTCTGATGCTGGGAGGGATTGGGGGCAGGAGGAGAAGGGGACGACAGAGGATGAGATGGCTGGATGGCATCACTGACTCGATGGACATGAGTCTGAGTGAACTCCGGGAGTTGGTGATGGACAGGGAGGCCTGGCGTGCTGCGATTCATGGGGTTGCAAAGAGTCGGACACGACTGAGCGACTGATCTGATCTGATCTGAAAAGCAATCAAAATTTCAATACACACGGGGTACTAAGCTCCTGGGTTTAACTGCTAAACAATCTTCTCACTTGAAAAACTGTTGTAATGATATGTGCTGAGCACTGGGCTAAGAGCTCATGTATTATCTTTTTCAATACTTATTTTATGTTATGATTTAGATACTGTTTATTCTATTGTTGGGCTTCCCGGACAGCTTCTTTGGTAAAGAATCCACCTGCAATGCAGGAGAACCCAGTTCTATTCCTGAGTCAGGAAGATCCACTGGAGAAGGGATAGGCTACCCACTCCAATATTCTTGGACTTCCCTGGTGGCTCAGCTGGTAAGGAATCTGCCTGCAATGTGGGAGACCTGGGTTCGATCCCTGGGTTGGGAAGATCCCCTGGAGAAAGGAACATCTACCCACTCTACTATTTTGGCCTGGAGAATTCCACTTTCACTTCACTATTGTATTGTTGTTGTCTAGTTGCTCAGTCGTGTCTGACTCTTGGCAACCCCATCGACTGCAGCACACCAGGCTCCTTTGTCCTTCACTGTCTCCCAGAGTTTGCTCCAATTCATGTCCATTGAGTCAGTGATGCTATCTAACTATCCCATCCTCTGCTGCCCCCTTCTCCTATTGCCTTCAATCTTTCACATCATTGGGGTTTTTTCCAGTGAGTTGACTCTTCACTTCAGGTGGCCAAAGTATTGGAGCTTCAACTTCAGTCCTTCCAATGAATATTCAGGGTTGATTTCCTTTAAGATTGACTGGTTTGATTTCCTTGCAGTCCAAGGCATTATCAAGAGTTTTCTCCAGCACCACAGTTCAAAAGCATCAATTCTTTGGCACTCAGCCTTCTTTATGATCCAACTCTCACATCCATACATGACTACTGCAAAAACCATAGCTTTGACTACAGAGCTTTGTCAGCAACTCGATATCTCTGCTTTTTAATTTGCTTTCTCTAGGTTTGTCATTGCTTTCCTTCCAAGGAGCAAATGTTTTTTAATTTCATGGCTGCGGTCAACATTTGCAGTGATTTTGGAGCCCAAGAAAATAAAATCTGTCACTGCTTCCACTTTTTCCTCTTCTATTTGCCATGAAGCGACGGGACCATAATCTTAGTTACTGTATAGATACCCACCCCCCCAAATGTAGTGACTCAAACAGGGTAGAAATATATTTTTCTCATGAATCCAGCAAATGCATGTCTCTGTTCCATAGAGTCAACCAGAGACCTAGGATGGTGGCGTGGGTCCTCATGATTGCTGCTGATGTTACTGTTGTTACCACTTCTAGCAGCAGGAAGAGGAAAGAGAGCAGGAGGGTGCTCCTCCACCATCCCTACATCCTGACCTAGAAGTGACACATCTAATTTTGATTCATATTCCACAGAGATAATTTAGTCATGGCCACACCTGGACATGAGAAACACAAGGAAATATAGTCCAGTTCAGCAGTCATGTATTCAACTATTATTCTACTGTTGAAAAAGTAGAGAAAGGAACGCTGGCACTGCTATCTTATTTATAGATATTCACACTTCTTTGAAATCTTAACTATACTTATTAACCCATCAAGTCTCTGGGCAACTTGCAGTCTCTACCAGTTATTACCTGTATTCTACTACTGAGGCAAGTTTGATTTAGCAAGTTTAAATAACTTGCCCAAATGTTATACACTTACTAAGCAGAGGCAATGAGATTCAGACCAGGCAATTTGAGGCTAAAGGTTCAGCATTTAAGGACCATTTATACCGATTCTATATTGACAGCTGTATTGAATAATTAATTCATTGGCAAGTTACTGTCCTTTAAACGAATACCTACTTGGCTCTGCAGGAAGAATGAGGTAATCAGGAATTTTCCACTGTGGGAATAGTGGAGACGAGTCCCACAGTTTCCATTGTCGGAGTTCAGGAGGCTACACGTCTGCAGAGTGATTATCATGTCCTTGGAAGTGAGGTTTCTGTGGTATAGGTAAAATACCTCTGGATTTTCGTGGTTAGAGGATATTAAGTGACAAAGGAAGGTATTACTTTAAGTCATCTCTAATTAGGTACTTTGGTTTAACACACCCAGTCAAGGATATTTTGAGCTGAAGCTTAAAAAATGCTGCCTCTTTAAGTATAACTCACCATTAATGCTTAGATGAAAGGTATTCTGAACCTCTGGGACCATGGTCCATCAGCTCAACTTTGTCACCCATAAAATGACAAGAAAATAGTTATTTTACTCACATTTCTAGTCAGAGGGTTGGGGGAGGAGGGAGCAATTTAGGTGTCCCTGAGGGAGAAGAAGGAAAAAAATTGTGTGAAAGATCAATGTTATTGTAATTTAATTAAATGAATGATGTTGAATTTGAGCCACAAGAATGAATGCTAATTTGTGTAACTGTTGAGTTACAAGTGCCCCAAACAATTAATGACCCTCCTTAATTCAAGCAGGGCTGTTCTTAAAACACGGTGTGAACTCATGGGAAATTGCTTAATCTCTCTAAATTGCTTCATCTGTAAAATGGGCAGACAAATGAATATTGTTTGTTGTGAGAATTAAATGAGATAACTCAGATATCAACATTTGCATATTAAATGGTGATTACTGAATAAATATTAGGGATTATGGCAACCCTCTACAAAATGCATTGTCAGTGCTGGTGGGGGTTGCTGTGGATCACTAATTTTGTAAGATTATGAAAACAGAGTTCTGTGGAGGGAGCCCTTAACAAATTCATTCAAAATATTAATCCAGAACTTTGCTAATGCCAGCTCTCAAATATCGTGATGGACTAAAGATTTCAATTAAAGTCTTATTTAATCTTCCCAGGCAAAAATAATCACTCTCCTCCCTCTGATCTCTTTGCTCTTTGTTCATCATTCCATTATTGTACTTAGCACATTGTGTCACAGAAATTTATTTGCCTGTTTGGATTATTTGCAAACTTCACTGGTGATCAGGTGGTGTATGAAATCCTCTAGGTCAGGGACCATATTTCCTGGCTCCTGGCCTGGTGCCCGGGACAAAGCAGGGTCTCCATAAATGTTTCTTTAATGAGTGGCTAAGTGGCCTGGTGGAGGTTGCTAGCCCTTTAGACGAGGAATCTGGTAATGCCCTGGGTTGTATTTTTCTGGTTTGCCAATAATCAAGCCATTTCACACTCAGTTTCCTCATTTGATAAATATTCCTTCCAATGTGCTTCCCTTGAAAAGATGCTGTGATAATTAATGAGACTCCTTGGAAAGGAGCACTATTCTCTCTCCCTTTGAAGTTGGCTTTTACAAGAAAATATATACAAGGCTGTAAAAATTCTGTTCTCCTTCCTGCTTTTTTCTTCCTCAAACCCAAAGGTCCGGGAGAGATTATCTGCCTATGAGAGTTCCATTTCCTACATGCTTGACTCCCAGGAGCATCACCTGCACTGTCCCTGGGCCACCTGTCCAAGCCCTCAGGGCTTCCCTTTTCACAAATCCATGAAAACCCGAGAAAACTGGAAAACCCAGCAGCTTGAGGCTTGTCAGAGATGGCCCAGGGGAAGCACTGGTGATTCACAGATGCTTTTTAGCTCCTCTGTTCTTCCCAGGGTTGTCCACGGCTTCACTGGAGAACCACCCATGAGGGTTTGTCAGGGATTCTGTATGAGGAGCTGGGCCTGCTGTGCTGGCCTAACACACTGCACATACAGGCGAGTTCTCACATCACGCTGGAGTGCTGTCGGGCAAATAGAGCTGTGTACAGAGTGTGTATAGGGCAAGAAGAAGCTCAGAGACAGGTGAACTGTGGGCTGCAGCTGAGAGAACGAAGAGCCACATTGGAGGAGATATACCCAGGCCAGGTCTGGGGGATGAAGCAGATGAACTAACTTTGTGAACTTGGACTTAACCTCATGATGCCTCCATTTCCCTCATCCACTTTCATGCATTGGAGAAGGAAATGGCAACCCACTCCGGTGTTCTTGCCTGGAGAATCCCAGGGATGGGGGAGCCTGGTGGGCTGCTGTCTATGGGGTTGCACAGAGTCGGACACGACTGAAGTGACTTAGCAGCAGGGCTAATAAAACAGATAAATAAAGCAATTTGTAAATTATAAGATGCTTTGTAAATATTGATTATGAATTATATCTCTGAATTACCTTCTGTAAGGAAAGCAGTGAAGATGTGGCATGTAAGACCCTCCCGAGGTTTTTTCAGGGGGGGTTGGGAAGGAGGTTGTTGTTGCTGCTTTTGTTTTGTGTTTTGGTGTTTTTTGGCTGCTCCACTTGGCTCACAAGATCTTAGTTCCCCAACTGGGGATTGAACACAGACCAGACAGGGACTGGGAAGCCTGTGGTAGGCCTTTTCCTGCTGGCAGCAGCCACCCAAGGGAAGCTTAATAGTTTACAGAGGCACTCTAATGAGAATGCAAAAGGAATAATGCACTAGGTTTAAGGTGACATCTAGTATTTACAACCTAACTTGGAGACTGGCAAGATGTTTTTCTGCACACCTGGGCATGACCCCATCTGAGTTGAACTTCCATTAACTGTTTCATTTCTAAATCTCTAAGATCAAAAAATGTCACTTACTCCCACTCAGTTACTTTCCAATCAACTTATCTTCACATTTACCAAAATGTCTAGCCCCTTGACCCTGACATTTCCTCCAGGCCCTTTCTGACTTTACTTTTTCCACTATCTAGCAATCACTGTCTTGTCAACCGTCTCAACTCATTTGTCCCGTACCTTTTTAAAGAACATGCCTCTCTACACCGCAGCCTCTGTGCGACGATCCGCTCAAGCTCAGCCTTCTGAGCCTTGCTAGAGAAGACCGTGCAACTGTGAGAGCAGCACTGCTCTGAATTCACAGTTTCCAACCTCAGCTGCCGCCTGCCATTCTTCTCTAACAGGACCATATTTTAAAATATTATTGGATGTACCTTCCCTTGCTGGTAGTTCCCGCTGCCCCCGTGGAAGCCCAGGGCGTCCCTTGCTGCAGGGAGAAGGCAGTAGTAACCAGCCAAGAACAAAGGCGTCAGTGTTGAGCTTCTCCAAAATAGGCTCTTGAAGCTCATTTCAGGGAAAATAGATTTGAAAGCCAAGATTTTCATTTGTAAGAGCCAGGCTTTGTTGAGAGACGAGAGGATGTGTGGGTTCCAAGGAAACAAAATCAAGAACTAGAACATGGTTGATAGAGATCAGCACAGAGCAGGGAGATTGACTGGTACACTCCCACGTGTGAGGGTTTCCTGTCACCCCGGAAGGCAACAAGACAAAGCTGAGGAAACACAACAGATGCCCAGAGGGCCCGATAAGAGGGGTGGAGGGCCAGCGAAGAGAAAGACACGAGTATGGAAGGAAGGCTGAGCAGGGTAGGGGTGGAGGGGGGACAGAGGAAGAATGCATATCTGCTGGTGAGATTTGGGAGCCCTGGAGCGGAAAGAATTTGCATAATCCTTCAGGACTGGGACTCTGAAAGAAGGCTGCTCCTGATAGCAGAGGTATAGTGATCCTGGTAGCATGGAGCGGCCACAGTCAAGGGAAAACGCCATGTTTAAGTAGAGGGATGTCCTGGTAATGGCTGGGTCCTCCCGTCCCCTCCACGTGCATGGAGGTCATCTAGCTGGAAAGGCAGGGGGTAGAGGGGACCTGGCACCAGAGGGTGAAGGATGCCTCCTCTGCACAGCCCTTCAGTGCCAAGGTTTTCACCAGGCTTCCTCTCCTCAGGCCCTACACTCAGCTCCTGTCTTAAACAGATCATTCTCAAATTTGTGACTCTGAGTGGACAGATTCTGCTTCATAACTTTACCCACAGAGCCCGACTTACGATCGAATCTCAGAGTATGTTTATGTTTCTCGGTTGAATGAGTGACCTTTTGTGGATCCTCACTGAATTGAAATTTCGCAGCATCTCTGCCACTTTAAAACAATATAGTGTTTCATATCTTTGGCTTGCAAATAAACCTTTACATACATTTGTTGAAATATAATCATCTCATTATAGCGTTTCACATTTGAGACAATAACTAGTGTATTTGCCATTTGGCAGAAGAAATTTAGAAATAATAATATAACATTTTTGGAATAATATAATGTAACCTAAATGTTAGTTAACCCAAAGCTTCATCTTTGTGATAATAGGTTTCTAGTCCTTCCAAAAAGTATCCAGAAGTTACTCATGGAAATCCCTAAGGGATGCCTTATTTGCACCCACAGATCGGGCTGTTAGGTATTGTCACCACATGACGCCCACTGCACTCATCTCTGCCTTTGGGTCTAGAGTGTCCACGTCTGTTAGCCATGAAGCCACTTTGAAAGTGTTGCTTCTGCCACTGCCCATGAGGTGAACAGCAATGCCCATGACAAAGCTATTTAAATGCCCATCTTTGGGATATCAAAGTATAGCAAAGACATCACAACTCCCACATCCTGCTGCACCCTGTGCCTTGTTCTCTGTCTTCCTCAGGAGTTTTGCCACTGGTTTCACCATTTACCCTCTCCTCATGGTCTGCTTGTCTCTCAGACTTAACTCATCCTGTTCATCTGCTAGAGAGAGACTTGGCTGCATCTTGTCCACACGCTTGCCTCTTCCTTCTGCTCAAAACAGGCTTCTACCAGCAGGACCCAAACTCTAATCACCCCAAACTAGACCCGGCCCCCAACAAGTCTCCTAATTTTGTACTGAGATCCGGTAATCCCCAGTCTTGTACTGGGAGGGGAAACAATTCTTCTAGATTTTAGCTTTAAAATTTGATGTTTGAAAGAAAATGGCGTTCTGGAGCTAGATGGTGATAATTTTAGCACACGACTGAACTATACACCTAAAAGTGGGTTAAAACGGTTTAAAAATGATTAAAATGAGTTAATTGTTTCAATTCAGGACATATAAAAGGAAAACTGTAAATATTTACATAATTTTAAAGAATTTTTCTTTTTTTATAACTGCGAAGGAATAGGGAAAGAGAACTAGAAAAGTATTTGTAACATCCTTCAAAGTTATTAAATGAATTGGGTCAAATGTCTATGAAATCCTTTTGCAGTGTGCACTTGGATTTGCATAGACAATTTCTATTTTTATCTTTCCCACTTTATTTCTTCCCTTGGTGGAGTTCTAGTATCCATCAAGAGAGAAAAGTTGTAGAAACAAAACGAGGCTTTGTGTGTCCTTCACAAGGGCTGATTTGTTTTGGAAAGAATTTCAAGGAAGTAAGGAATCTTAAAACTGTGTTTTTATATATATACAGTATTTAGTTAAGCTTTCTCCTATCACTGAAGACCCACTTCACCAAATGCATATGTAATTCTTATTAATATTGGTGAATCAATGAGCAAAAGAGAATTGCAGATCACAGGGTCCGTATGATTCTCAGCTTATTCAAAGGCCTTGTTTCCAGTGGCCAAATACAAATTCTTCATTTACCACAAACCCCAAAATGTGGGAAGAAGATAGCTGAGTCAACAGGAAATAAAGGAGACAACTCTCAAACTCTGTGCAGAGAATTAAAATGTTACTGTTCCCACATTCAGACAGAGACAAGCCCTTGCTTTTAGGAGCGGGAGACTGCCTAGCTCTGACCAGCTCAGATAGTGCACAAGGACACTATGGGGTCACTACATAAGAAGTTTATTTTCAGTGAAGAAAGAGGATAAAATCCTACTCCAGGGTACTGTTTGCACCAACGTCTTGGAAATAAGAACAACACTGGTGTGTAGTTTGAGTCTCTCATACTTATGACTTCTAACCAAACAAATCATAATCCCACCCCCTAGTCAGCCAAATAACCTTACGTGAAAGCTATATCTGAGGCACTGCAGGCCTTTAAACAACAGCTTACTCATCGTTCTCATGTCTCCTGGAATGGAAACAGAATGAGTATTCCTTATAGATGCAAACACCAAACCACAGAGGTTAAATGATTTACCCAAGGGTCGGCAAAACAGCTTCTCCCTGGGCAAAGCAGCATTGTTACAACTTCTCAAGAGATCCACACCAGTGCTTATGTTGTTTTGGGAGCCCTTCCTGTGGAGGAGAGTTCAGTTCCCAAACTTGGGAGGTCAATGCCATCACTGTTCTAATAAGCAGTTTTCCCAGTCAGATTCTTTTGCCGATGCTTGACTGCATCTCAGACAGTTTTACAAAATGGCGAAGACTGCCGCCTTCCCCACTCACCACGCCTCACTGGATATGCCTGGTGTTCATCCTTCGTTTCTTGCTTCAGCTTAATTTTTAAAACTGCTGCAGCCTTTCACTAACCTAACGTAAACTCTAATACCTCCTTAGCAAGTCGTTTGGGTGCACTATCCTGATGCATAGCGACGCCAGGCAAGGGAGACGTAGAAGTCAAGGTGAACGCTAAAGACACAGGACATCCATGCTATGCGCCACGAGAGCAAGGGTCTTACTTATGAGATGTGGACAAAGGGGGAAGATTCTAACAGGTAACCCACCCACAGGCATGTAAAGAAGAGATATATTACACTTGGGGAACCCATTTCCTGACTGCATTTAAACCAATTAAGAAGAAGGAGAATCAGTTTAGGCACATTTTTCTTTAAAGCCATGTATTGGATTATTTAATAATGAACACACCAGGATGTCATCCCATGATATAGTGGGATTCGTGTTCCTGCAAAAATTTAGTACCCCAAAAGCCTGGGTGAGAAGCAATTTCTGTCGTCTATTCATTCAACAATGATTTAGTTCACTCCTACAGCATGCAATATGGATTTACATGGCTTTTGACACTACATACAGTAACTGATTTAAAAAGTTATTCGGAGGGGAATATATGCTATCTCCTCTGCTTCCATGATCCTTTCAGCAAACGTTAGCTCACATCTGTTTCTGCTGGGGTAGGAATACCATCCCAGGGTATTCCTAGGAATACTCCAAGGGGAGAGCAGCATTCTGTCATAATATTCTAGCTGCCATCTTTAAAGGAAAAGAAATTTATGTTAAAACATACATGGGGGGACTTCCTGGTCCTGTCCAATGTTCCTCCTATTACTCCTGACAGTAGATACTCATCACCCTCCAAGAACCAGCCTCCCCTGTGGGAGGAGAATACACCCATGCGAGTGCAGGTCGCTGAATTAATAAGGGAGGGAGCCCTCATTGCCCCCTTTGAAAGACACTAACCCTTTTAGAACCTTGAGACCTCAATACCGGAGATAAATATTTTTCCTAATAAGTGCCCAGATGGAAAATGGTATGCACTTTGCTTTTTGTCAGGGTCCAAACTCAGTTGCAGGCAGAACTCTCTCTGAAAGTTTCAAAGGCGAGCTAAAATGTGCCGGCATACCACCAAGCTTCTATAACTTTTCCAGATTGTGGGCATTGAAACAGAACAAAGGGGGCCCAGAAAAAGAGGGACAGAGGCTGTCAAGACCAGCGCCAAGCTGACGCGACTTTTCTTCCAAGTCTGCATGGTCTGATTTACCTTGCCACTCTATATTGAAGTGAGCTAAAAAGATAATGCACAAAGGGGGAAAAAGTTGATAATATTCCTATCTCATTTACTTATAGGTATTATCTATGCAAAATTATAGCTCACAAAAGATTTATACAGTAGTGCACCAAATATTATTCATAATTTATTTAAAAATCTTAAAGTCTGTGACCACAAGAAACTTTAAATTTGATATGCTAACCAAAATAAATAATACTTTGCTTTTAAAATCCCAACACTTTATTTTCATTATGAAAGCTAAATTCAGAAATGTCTTTGCAATGACTATATTATAGTTATCAGGTGAATGATTATACAGAAATAAGTCATGTAGAAATGGACATATCTCTGTGATTAAAGTGGTTCATCCAATGGTCATGCATAAGCAAACCAGGATTTAAAAATTTCTATGCTAACAGTCTGTGTTATTAGAAAAATTGTCAAAAAGTTAATAAATAGTGAGGGGAACGTAATTCACAATTGTAAAATGAAACCAGTGTTCAAGGGATATTTGCACACTGATAGGGTAATAAATAACCTCCTTGGTAATATCAGACTCACCAGTGAAATCCATTTACACTTTCTGGTGCACTTTCAGATGGTAGTTTAGGGCCATAAGGAAGATGAAGCCAGCATCTTGGTCCTTATCCTGCCGCCCTCTGCTGCCACTGCATCTGAGGATAGCGTTTTGTGAGCCCACTGCAGAGTTATGTTTTTGTGTGGGAGGTTTAGCTGGGCATGGTTTCCTGCCTTTAAATTCTTGCCCTCCCCTAAAGTCAGGGAGTTGGGCAGGGGAAGGGAAGAAAGATGCTCCAGATAGAAGACACCAGCAAGTGGCAACATGTATGTTTGTGACATCAGTTAACACAGCAAACAAACACACACTGACCTAAGGCAATGTGCCCTGTGTCATAGCCGCCCTTTGTTTCGGTGAAATTATATCATTCAGGAGTCTCTCTTTATCAGAGATTGTGGGTGCCCTGGAATGGCAGGAAGAGGAGTCTCTTTCCTTGCCATAGTTAGTTAGGGGTGGTCGCTCAGTCGTGTCTGACTCTCTGCGACCCCACAGACTGCAGCCTGCCAAGCTCCTCTGTCCTTGGGATTCTCCAGCCAAGAAAATCCTCCCCTCAAATGGGGTGATGCCAGACTGAGAGGGAGGAGAGACCTAGCACCCCTGGAGGAGGCTTCCATTCTGGGCAGTCGGAGCCAGTCCCTGCCTGTGCACGGCCTTCAGGAGGCTGGGTGAGGAGGGGCACAGCACCCCCTGGGACTGTGTGAGCTCAGGCTCAGCTCCACTGCTCTGTCTCACTTTTGCTCAAGTCCTGCCCAGGGCTTCGTCTGAGGGCCAGGGAAGGGTGCGCTCACCACAGAGATGAGGGATCCTGCAGGGCTCAGCCTCCAGCCTCCCCTGGACTGCTCCAGAGTTGGGTCTGTGGAAACATCCAGGCGTCCAGCCGTGGTCTGGCCTCCCCAGACGTGTCGGAGCCCCCCACCCCCGCAACGCTCCCCCTTCCTGACTCTCACTGCTTTGTCACCCCTTTGTTCACTTCCTACATTTTCACTCAGATGTGGTTTCGTGTTTTCTTTCCAAGGCATATTTTGCATGGAAGAATGCTTTCAGTGCGCTGAGGCCCTAATTGCCAAATCATGGTTGCCAAAACATGTTATTTTGGCTTCAAGCTGGTACAGAGCAGGAGGCATTTCCCCTTTTTGGTGAAGGGAAAAAAAAAAACAAAAACAAGAACCTTCTTCAGCAGCCCAGGGGCCAGCAAAGACAAGGGGCTGAGGCCTCTGTGGCCCATCCAGCAGCCTGTGAGGGTGACCCCACTCCAGTCAGCCTCTTAGTCAGGGTGGCCGAGGTGACGGGCCCTGGCGTAGCGGGCGACTCCGAAGTGGGGCAAGGAGGAGGTGCAGGGCTGGCTAGGGTAGGGGGTGAGGGGCACGGGCAGAGGGTGGCCTGAGACCAGCTGCCACCGGGGGGGTCCCTGCCCTGCCCGGTGCTGCCCCAAGCACTGCTGCCTGAACACTGCAGACACACGTGTCCAGCAGGCACAGGGATTCCAAGTGGAGACAAACCTGGGGCCCGGGGAAGCAGGGGGAACCGATCAGTATGAGCTGTATTGCTGCTAATTAAGTCCTGATCCCCTGGCTCCACTTGAAACCAATTAGGGAGGGGGATCGAGTTCTGAGAGCAGGTGCTAACTGGTTGCAAAAGCCACGTCGGTCATTTCAGGAAAAGGTTTCGCAGGTAGCTCCAGTGAGGACCAGCTCAGGACCAGGCTTTGCCGAGAAAATTCATCACTGAACGTTGCCTCAGGACACCAGGAGCGCGGAAGAACCCTCCTCTTCCTGTCAAAAAGAACTGTTTTCCCATCCTCTGTTTTCCCCTCGGTAGCTGACTTTCTCCTTGCGTGGACAATGGTGTAATTTAGAAGCGAGTAAACACTCTCCCGGAGATACCAGCAGCAGCCTCTTTGCAGCACAGACAATATGGTATTTGTTGGGGCTCAAATGCCAGTCCAGAGTTGGCCCCACACAATCCGGCTCTCTCCTTTCCCAGACTGTTGAAGAAAAAAAAAAATTCTGATCACACATGTGTAAACACACTTCATTGCAAATATTTATTTGAAGGAAGCCTGAGAGTTCTGTGAGTATTGTGTGCGTGTAAAGAGGAACTATGATAGAGTGTTAAGTACCTGGGAATACTCTAGCGTATTTTCTTCTTCTTCAGAAACTTTGCCCATGCTCTAGAAATTTTGGCCTGAAAAAATGGCTGGGCATGGACTGGGCACTTCTGTGTGCCAGGGGCTCTGCCAAGTGTTTTACACAAATCCTTGTTTAATCTTTACAACGATCCTGTGAAATGGGTGTGGCTTAGGGAGGTTAACTAACACATCTAGTAACTGACTGGCCAACCACTTGAATTCTACCTGAGCCTGTATCTTTTAATGCAGTCCTGTTATCCCATCTCCCAGCTCCAGATCCTGAACAGAAAGAGCAAAATATCTTGCTGTGCGTGCCCAACAAGTAACAGTCAATGAATGAATGAACGCACGGGGCTCAGGTAGTATTAAGGATTAGCCCCAGTTTCATATTAAAACAGTAACCTGGGAAATGGTTCTACTATCTGTTAAGTCTACCAGTCTGGAGATCTCATAGTTGGGGGACATATTTGTACTGATTAAATATATATATATATATATTGCAAGGGTCTTCCTTTGATCTTCGTGGGACATGTTCTTAATCCTGGCAGCATCGGACCTACATTTGGCACATTTTGATGAAGCTCCAGGCAAGTTGGCTGAAGTTGCTGGCACTGACTCCAGGAATCATTATCAACATAATTTCCTTTTTCTTATGACATGTAATCCCTTTCCTAGCCTCACACCCGGATCTTCCGACTACTCTTGGTATTGGGAGCCTGCTGCTTTGAGTCATGCATCTAACCTCCGAGCACAGGCTTTCTCTGGAACGCATTCTGTGTTTATTGCACTATTTATTAGCTTTATAGCAACAGAGCCGAGTTCTTCTTTGGTGTCTTTCTTTGGATTGTGCACGCTGTTCAGCCCCACAGAAAGAGTGGTTTGGATTCTCGTTAGCACCTGGACTAACTTGAAAGATAATTGAAAGCGTGGATATTTATGTGAAACATTGTTTTATGGTTTTTGATTAAAAAAAATATTTCCCTTGATGGTGCTTGGAGATACTGTGAGATGAGAAGGGACTGAACTCAACAATTAAAGCACAGAATCAGAAATGGTAAGGGGAGTTTTAATGACTGGATTTAGCTCTGATGAGGGCAGTCAGGTCCTGATTCTGTTTCATTTTCCAGCTCTTCCTCTGTCGTTTAGATTAATCTTGAGTAGTTCACAGGTTCTCTGGCTCTTTTTCACTATTGCTGTAATGAAGAAAGAGTGCATTTTTTTTTTTTTTTTTTTTTGGCCGGAAGATTTAGTTTAAAAATTGTAACACAAGTTAAAAGTGATTGATTAAGAGAATCCAGGTCCGCATACTCCCACCCACTTCTATCCACCATTTTCTGGAATGCTGTGTTTGCCCACACAGCTTAACTGTCGATTAAATTGCTTTCTTCCTTTCATCCATGTGGGTCCCTGTCTATGCAAACAGACTTCCCTAACTCTTTAGGACCGTGACCTTTAAAGTCTGCCTGAGGAATGTAAGAGAACTGCACATTTTACAAAACTGATGTAAGACTTGTTCAGAACTTCAGAAAAAACTGCAAGGGGAGGGCCTTACATTGCATTTTTACAAGAGGCCCATTCAACAACACAGGATATGGCGAAAATAAAACAGGATTGGGTGGGATGCCTGTTTGGGTTCTCAGGGGGCCGAAATCAAAGAGGTGTGCAAACTATTCTGCATAAATCCCTGCCATCCGCTTTGATAAACAAGATTACGGACTTGAAAGGTCGATTATATATTCTTAAGGAGAAATGCCAGGTTCTTGTTAATGTTTGTGCCTGTCAGGATCTTAAAATAGACTTGAGTGAGCTAATCACATTGATGGCCACGTACAGCAGTGGGGTAAGAGCTTGATACAATTTTATTACCTCCTATGGGCAAATATTTGCCTCTTGGGACACACCCACTCCCTCCAGAATAGTCTATTGTAAACAATTGGCTCCCCTTTTACAAGAGCTGAAATCTTTATGATGTTTGGGAATGCTGAAACCAAAGGCTAAACAGCTTATTTGAATCTTGTCTGGCAGCCAGTAATGCTCACCAGTTGATTTTTCCCTCTGTTTTTTCTCACTACTATGCCCAAGGCATGTTCTAGAAAACTAACATTGGCAAAAGTTCTCTTCACCCTTCCTAGTTTTGTTCCTGGGAATGACGATCGGTGGGTTTTTTAGAATCTCGCCTGTAGTTCCAGCAGACAAAGACCCCGCCTCCGTTTTCCTCGGCCTTCATAAACCTGAGCGTTACTTCAAAGTCTCAGATCTCTGATTGAAAGAGGTGAGAGTTATTTCTGATAATATTGCTGCCAGGATTTAAGCCTACAAGATTTAAGCCAGACTGCTTGCCTGGCTCGTGGAAATGCAATGAGTGTCTCCCCCAAATGCTTTCTTATAGTCAAGTGGACACTCGGTTAACATCATTGCTCCTAACTTGTGTAGGTTGTGTTGTGAGGTCATGTGAAGCATTAATTTCAGTAATCTTCACTTGGCTCCTTTAACAGGGATAAACAGATTAAAAGAATGAGACTTTTTTTTTTAACGGAGAGAACACAGTATTTTTTTCTCTTGTTAACGTGTGGCTAGATGTGCTTGTATGCATATTTACGTTCATGCTCACTCACAGAATTGCATTTCAGAAATATTTAGGACTGCTTAATATCATTCCCATTGTCAAAACTGGCTTAGTCTAAGCAGATTAATGCAATTCTGGCCCAAACGGGAATCATCTGTGTTCCAGCCAGCTTTCAAAATTAGGAAAGCCTAGTTGATTCATATGTAACTTCTAAAAATGTGTTTGGCTTGTTAATCATGCTTAAATTCTATCAAAGGAAACATTGCTTTTGCACCATCATAAGCCTCCTTTCAAATTATTCTCATACTTTTGGAGCCATGCAAGTTACCATTGTGGTGTATTGACGGTTAGAGGCATGTACTATGTGGTAGGTCTAAGTCGTGTGTGTTTATATATATGACTGTGGGGTATTTGCAAGTTAGGTTAAACTGCTACATAAGTAGAACCAACACTGTATTGTGGTTTAAACACAACAGGAGTTAATCTCTTGCTCAAGTAAGAGTCCAAGGTGAATGACCCTGGCCAGACAGTGGCTTTCCTCCAAAGTGTCCAGGAAGAGAGGGAGGGAGACCTGGAGTCAATGTCTAGTAGTCTTTACCACCGTAGGTAGTTGTATGTGTCTAATATATGCACATACTCGTTTGCATTCAGGCAGCATGTGGGCATCTACCTGGCGCAGAAATCAGTATAAACAAATCACACACACACATCTATGCAAACCCAGGAATAATATCAGCTCCTCTTTTACAAAAGCAGTAACGTATATTAGGTTTCAGGAAGACGAAAGTCAATGTAAATGGCCCTGGCAGAGAATGCCTTTTCCTATTTTGTCTGCAATGGCGTTAAATCAAAAGGTAAAAGAAACAGTGATCAAGAGGGAGAGATTAGTGGTCCGGAGGACTAAAGGAAGAGGCTTTCTGCAACCTCCTCTTTCAGAGTTTTATCACTAGCCGCCCTCCTCCTTCACGTTTCCTCCTGACATCTATTCCTGTTTGTTCATTGCTACTTGAGAAAGTCTCTGTCCTCCCCTCCTTCAGGCAGTCCTGACCACCCAGGTCTTCAGTGGCAAAAAAAGATCCTGTCTTTTCCTCTCTACACGATGAATATGCCAGATGAGCAAGACACCCAAGAATATCCGTTATTTAAAAACATTACTAGATTACTGGCTCTAAGACAAAGGAAATGGCCGGAGTCCTTGTATCTGGTAAAGTCGTGGCCATCTGATGTGCCTGATAGCTTTAGAAGGCAGATATCTTGGAAAGAGTCCAGCTTCTTGAGTTGCTCAACACTTCAGCCCATACTGAGAGTGGAAAAGAAGGCAAAAGCTGCAACTTTGCCGAAGGAAGGGGGAAACCCACAAAGAAGCCAACCTGACATTTATCAGCATGAGCTCTTTTGTTTTGGTGACATAACACACCCTGTCAGTTCCTGGCATGCTTATTTTCTGGCTTGCCTGAAGTAACAACAATGCCAGTTACTAGAAATACAGAAGCTATAAATGGTAACTGATAATATTATGCATATTTCTAATGACTTGAAAAAATATGTTTTCAGAAAACTGCCTTGGAGGCGCTAGTTTCAGTTCTGTAACTCAAGGGGTGATAAGATTAAGCCGTGTGAATCTCTGCTTTCTTGGGCTGAGCTCCTTCAACGTCTGCTCAAGCTTCTGGTTGAGTGCTGGGCAGCCTCTGGCCTTGTCTTTGAAACAGAAGTTGGAGGGGACCCTAGAAGGGAGAAGGGCTGGGTGAGGCCTGGACGGCAGCCAAGATTCAGCTGCTACTGGCATTGGCCTCTGCTGGCTGACTCTGTTTGAAGGTCGTTTGGCACTGTGGGCTGGGATGAATTCAGTACTGGGATGTCATTGCTGACCCTTGATTGCCTGATTCTGCCCCCAAATGAGAAGTCATTGAGTCGCCGCCTTCAAATATTATACATAAGAACGTGATAAAACTTGCTAATGGTTGCATCGTCTTCATTTAAACATTGCCACTGGGTTTTCTCCAGAACCCAGAAATATGTATTTCCTTAGTAAACTTTTTGATGTGGAGAGCCTTCTGAAAGCCAAAATCTCTGTCTTGAGAGTTAGTGGGAAGTACCAAAAAGGTCTAGCCCTGCCCAGAGAAGCCTCTGACTTTCTTGAAAGTGAATTTGTGGCCTAAATTTCACCTCTGGTTAAGTTGATAGAGCAGATTGTGTCAGGTAAGGTAACCAACCTGCCTATCTATTCTGCTTCTGTGTGACCACTTCTGATTTCCTCTTTGTAAGGGATCATTAGGATATCACTTCTCTTTCTTATCACCCTGCCTACATGTGTTATAAACAAATAACTGTTTGGATTTGCCGTGGTTTGAGATTCCCAACTTTGCCATGAGTTTTCCGTGGGGTTGCTGAGGGTTGGACACGACTGAGCGACTTCACTTTCACTTTCCTACATTGGAGAAGGAAATGGCAACCCACTCCAGTGTTCTTGCCTGGAGAATCCCAGGGATGGAGGAGCCTGGTGGGCTGCCGTCTATGAGGTCGCACAGAATCGGACACGACTGAAGCGACTTAGCAGCAGCAACAGCAGTAGAATAGAAAATCTAGGAACTTTGGACATGGATACAATTTCCCTCAAAGTAAAGTTGTGAGCTTTCTTCACCTTTATTTATGAGGTAAATTTGGATATCTTGACAGTAAATTTCAAGATGCTTTGCAAAAATGACAGATAATTTTGGCTAGAACAAAGTAGAGGATTAAATTACTCTGACTGTTGTTTAGTCACTCAGTCCTATGTGACTCTTTGCAACCCTATGGACTGTAGCCCACCAGGCTCCTCTGTCCATGGGATTTCCTAGGCAAGAATTCTGGAGTGGGTTGCCACCCACTCCTCCAGGGGATCTTCCTGACCCAGGGATGAAACCTGCGTCTCCTGCATTGGCAGGTGGATTCTTTATTGCTGAGCTGCCAGGGAAGCCCAAAATACTTCTGTTAGCTTTGAGAAAATCAGATAAACGTTCTATTCAGAAACACTACAGAAAAGTTTAATTTCCATAAAATTTAACCTTAATTGAAAATATTTTTGCATTTTAAAAAACCCGATTTTCTTACTCTTCATGGGCTGTGAGGAGGAAAGTCTGGTTGAGGACATTCAGATCTGCTTTTTTTCTCTTCCTGCTGCTTGCATTTCACATTAGGTCACCAGAAGTTTATGGAATTCACACTCAAGGGATGTTACTGCTTGCTAGCAACTCTGGAAAAAAGTAGGTGCAGAAAACATTTGAAATGAATGATTTAAATAAAAATGCTAGATTATATGAGTTTATTTTAATCATTCCATCCCTGACTTCTTTAAGCAATAAGTGTAACAATCCACATGGCCATGGAGCCTGCCTTTGAGGAGTCCTGAAGGCCCCTCTGTACTAAGCCTTCCTCTAGCACGGTGGACACATCAGAGTCCCACCCCTGCTCCGAAAAGCACTCGTCCTGCCTCTTCCTCTACCGCTCCCCTGTGTCACCACTCCCATTTGTATGGCTCATCTCCCCAGCTAAATATTAAGCCTCTTAAGGCCAGGACCTGTCTTCAGTCTGTTTTCTCCTGTTGTATTTATGAGAGCCTCGTATTTGTAACAGTTTGTTCTAAAAGTGTTTGTTGAAAGAACCAGATGAAGTCAGAAACTTATTAAATTCTCCCTAACTCCTTGTGTGTGTGTGTTTTTAACCCCACATTCATACTTCACAATTTGCCCTTTTTGTTTTTCTGTTTAGTAGAAATAGGAAAATTAAAAAAAAAAAACATGAAGAGAAGCAATAAAATATCAGCTACAAACATATGCTAAAATAATATGCAATTATTATTTGGTATAATAAATACCAAATAATTTTTGTTATTATTTGTTAATCGTAAATATTTGTTATTATTTGGTGGTTTTTTGAACATATATGTGTGTATATACACACAGTTGGGGGGTTCTATTCAGTTCAGTTCAGTCGCTCAGTCGTGTCCGACTCTTTGCGACCCCATGAATTGCAGCACGCCAGGCCTCCCTGTCTATCACCAACTCCCGGAGTTCACCCAGACTCACATCCATCGAGTCGGTGATGCCATCCAGCCATCTCATCTTCTGTCATCCCCTTCTCCTCCTGCCCCCAATCCTTCCCAGCATCAGAGTCTTTTCCAATGAGTCAACTCTTCTCATGAGGTGGCCAAAGTACTGGAGTTTCAGCTTTAGCATCAGTCCTTCCAAAGAACTCCCAGGGCTGATCTCCTTCAGAATGGACTGGTTGGATCTCCTTGCAGTCCAAGGGACTCTCAAGAGTCTTCTCCAACACCACAGTTCAAAAGCATCAATTCTTTGGCGCTCAGCCTTCTTCACAGTCCAACTCTCACATCCATACATGACCACTGGAAAAACCATAGCCTTTTACTTGCCAACATACTGTATTACAGTTTTCCATGACACTTTTTTCACTTAGTTACAAAATACTTTCCCCGTATCTTAAGACATTTCATTCAGGTTATATTATGTTTTATGTTCTATCATATGAATATGTCATAATTTATTAGTTAGGCTCCCTTTCAAGTTGTAGGGCCAACTCAACCTAAGTGATGCAAGACAAGGGGAAGTATTTATTATAGTGTGATATAAAATGTGACGTACATTAGTGCAATCCTAGGTATACGGTGATCAGTGCCAAGGGCAGGGTGACTCCATGGAGCTTAAGGAGAAAGGATCTCTGGCTAGAACAACTGGACAGGGCTTCAGAACGGACGTGGTATTTGGTGTGGGCACAAAGGCGAAGTGAACAGGATAGTGACTTCAGTGTCTTAAGTGCAGACCACGTGACACACTAATCACCTTACACAGATTGTCTTATTTGTTCTTCAAAGGCTTTGCTCCTTTCACAGAACAAGCACAGTGTGATATTTTCCCCATGTCTTAAGACATGATTGGCTAGGTTATTTTCCATCATTTGAATTCTATAGATATCGCATTATACGAACACATACTACGGGGATATTCATTTTTGCAAATAGCTTCTTTTACATTGAAGAACCAACTCAATGTAACTGAAGCAAAACATACTTATTACTTTTATTATAAGATGTTTTCATTCGCATTTCACAGATGAGAAGACCAAGGCTTAGAGAGGTTATACGAACTTGCCCATGTGCCAGTTAGGACTTGGACAGAAAGGAGAACCAGGGACCAAGCTGGATGGTAGGGCAGCAGGAGGCAATTTATAGAAATGAATAGCCTTACCCAAAGCATCAGTAGCCACATATGTCGACACAGTGTCACAGTGAGTCTGCTCCTTGGAGTGCATTTCGTTAGGACCTGCCAGATGGAGAAGACAGGAAATAACTACCTTTCATGGTGGCTCTTTAATGTGGTTCCTTAAACAGCCATCTGTGCTACCCATTGCAAGAAACCGAGGATTTCAAGTCATCTCTTGAATCTTCCGTGTGACAGTTTCTCCCATAACGGCTCCTCAGTTGAAGATCAAAGGCCACCATCCATTTTAACATAGAGCCAACTTTTAATAAGTGATTTCTGCAAAGATGGGTAATTCAGATGACATTGGAGCAAGGCACACATTTACAAAATAAAGACTTCAACTCACTTTCAGCCTGTAAAATGTATAATCTGTTACAAACATAAAAGTTTGGTCAAACTCACATGCTAGGATGAGTTGGTTCCTCTCACTATCTATCCAAGAAAAAAACATTTGTCTAGGATAAATGTAATTAGGGCTTTGCAGAGAGCCCTAGATACGTCTCCTGACTCATTCTTGCCTCCTTGCTTCGGAACTCCCCACGCACACAGGCAAAGTCCGATTTTTGAGTTTCCCTCGACTCACTTGTTGCATGCAGGGAGGCAGGGAGTCACCAGCTAAAGGAGGCAGCCCCAGGCTGTTGGAATGACTGCAGTGGGTCTGTCTTTGAAGTTCTACCCTGCAGTTATCTCCCACTGCACCCGGCGGGCTGTAAGCAAGCCCGTTGCATGCAGCTGTCACCATTTAAGCCAGCAGGCGTTTGAAGATGTGCCGTCCCACCCCCGCCCCCATGAGCAAAGCCAGAATAGAACAAAGTGTGGTCTTCTCATGAAATAGTTTGAATGCTTGCTAAGAGTGTGCTCCTGCACCTTTCCCTCTGGATGGAGCGCTTGGGGGGAGGGGACACGGAGGAGAGGAAGGTACCATTACCTCCCCCTCAGCCAACGTGGAACACAGGTAGCTGGAACCGCCACGTGTGTTTATCACTGTTCCTGATGACAAAATAGTTTGCACGTGGTGGAGATGGTGGTGATCGCATCAGGAGGAAAAAGGGAGGGGAAGGCAGGTCTCTGAATTTCTGGAGGACTTGTCACAGAAGCCTCCTCCATGCAGTGCTTCTCACCTCTTCCCCTCTGTGTTGAGAGCACAGTTGAGACCCCGCACCCCAATGCTGCTGTTGAACATATGTTCTAAATGAGTGGTGAGATAATGTCGCGGCCGTTGAGGCAATAAGCGTCAGCTGTGGTTTCTGATTTCCTCACCACGTCTTTATCACTTGATGAGCGAGCCGGTGTGTTTCACCCCTCGAGTGTGAGCTAGGACAAATTTTTGCCACCTCTTTTCCCCACACCCAGAGCCTCATCTCACAAAAAAGAAGACAAGTCTTTCCAAAGAAAGCAGCTGTCCAGAAGGGCACTGCATTTGCCCAGACCTCCCAAATGCCTCATCAAAACCCTTCCTTCTGGGTTGATTTCTCTGTTGCTGCAAATACCACACATGGAGAACCGAGAGTGCCTCCATGTGACAAAAGTACTTGCAGGATCCAGAAGGAGGGGAAAGGCGCAAGCCAAGCGCTAGGGGATTGCCCTCTGCTTTCACTGCCCAGCTGTCCCCCTGGGTGAGCCGCCCTCGCGGCCGACTTCACAGAGGAGCCAAGCGACCAACAGCAAATTGCTCATTTTACAAACAAAAACGCAGACAGTAGGAGAGCCTGTGTAAGCTGAGTTACAAATTGCTGTCAGGCCTGAGTGGGGAGTTGGCAGTCAGTGGTGGAGCCTCAGGTTCTCTGGAAGGAAGGGGAGCGACCTGTTACGCAGGCTGGAAGGACAGTGGAGGAATGCCTGGTATGAGAATTGTCGGCCTCTCTCCCCATCTGCAGACACCATGTGGCTGGCCCCTTGGTGGCCCAGGAGATTACATAAAGGGCTGGAAAGCTAGCCATCTTTGTGAAGGGTAAACATCTTCCTTCTGCCACCAAAGCGGTAGCAATTGTGGTTCCAGGAAGGGAGGTTTCAAAACAAAACTAGGCCACTGCTGCTGGCATTGCTCTGCCTCCAAGAAGATACCATCAGCTCTCGTCAGACACCAATTTTCGAGTTTGTGGATTTCCCAGACCTTTATTCTTGCCTTCCTATTTGGCAGAATCAATAAAACAAAATTCAGACGGGACAATTTTTCTATTTGTAAGCACTTTATAGAAAGAGCTTGGTTGCTGAAGTCATTCAAGCTGCCGACCAGAATTCAGTTTGCAGACCATGTGTGCCTATAAATGGCTCTGCTCTCTTGGGCAGAAGTCGGAGAGGGAACTGAAGGCTTGGCCAAGCAGGTCCCGGGCTCCTTGCTTCTTTCAGCTTAAGCCATTGTGAGGCCAAGAAGAGGGCTAGACCTGTGTCTAGTTTAGCACTTTGGGTCCTCTCTGAGATGTGGTTGCCTGATCTGGAAAACTGGAGCAATCATGTCCATGGTAGAGAGCTGATAAGATAATCTACATAAAGTATGCAAGGACCTTTAATAAGGTGGGTCTATAATAAGCACCCAACACGTGTAATCTCCTCTCCCCTACCCCCATTTCTCCATGTCCATGATCAATTAAGAAGAGGCACTGAAATATAGGGTTGAATTGTCTGACTCCAACCTGAAGCTCAAGAGAAACTAGAAGGTCAGTTTGCGAGGACAAGAATGGGCACTGTGTCCAAAGCCACTAGTAAGAATTGATGCTTTTGAACTGTGGTGCTGGAGAAGACTTTTGAGAGGCCCTTGGAAAGCAAGGAGATAAAACCAGTCAATCCTAAAGGAAATTAACCCTGAATGTTCATTGGAAGGACTGATGCTGAAGCTGAAGCACCAGTACTTTGGCCACCTGATGCGAAGAGCCGACTCATCGGAAAAAACCCTGATGCTGGGAAAGACTGAAGGCAGGAGGAGAAGGGGGCAGCAGAGGATGAGATGATTAGATAGCATCACTGACTCAATGGACACGAGTTTGAGCGAACTCCAGGAGACAGTGAGGGACAGGGAAGCCTGGCATGCTGCGGTCCACGGGGTCTCAAAGAGGCAGCCACAACTCAGCGACTAAACAACAATCTCCAGAGCCTGACATCCAGCACGTGCATTTAAGCAGAGGCTGAGCAAGGGACTCGATGGTGGCTGCACCGTCAGGTGGTGTTCATGAGGGATGGATAGTCACCTGTGTCATTTGGAGACTCAGCTGGAATGTGAGATTCACAGCAGGCCTTCTGGCCCTGGGGTGGGGGGGGGGGTGCATAAAAATAGGGAAGGGGGGCAGGAAACTCACTCATGAGTTTAGGGTGTGAGGTAGGATTCATTCATAGGAGAAAATGGGCAGGAACCTAATTATTGGGGTGTTTGGGGTTCCCCCAAGACAGAGAAATTCTTACTGGAAATGAACTAGGAGTTCCAGATTAAAACACTCACATGCACTATGGAATGAGGGCGATAATGGCTTAACTATAATATCAGAGAAAAAGTTGGGTACTGACTGAGTACAAGTCAGTGGGGCCATGTGGTTGTACAGCACCGGGAGCACTAGCATCACTAGATGTGTCCTATCCAGGTGCAGAAAGAGGACAGCTCCACTAGTCCTGCTTCATCAGGGTGCACAGAGAGAGCTGGGCACCTTGATAGGGGAGCAATGATGGCGAGCAGGCCATCTGGGAGAATGTGGGAGGAAGAGAATGTATCAGTCAGGGCTCACGGTTGCTAATGACAGAAACTGACTCTGGCTAACGTAGGCAAAAGAGGAATTTGTTGGAACATTATTTGGTGACTTGTACCATCACCAGGAGACTGGAGGGTCTGGTGGGGAGAATACTCAAGAGCCAAGTGAGGCCGGCAGCAGATCGAGCTAGGATGCTGTGCTAGCCCCTCCTCCACTGCCCACGGTGGCCATCACTGCTGGATCCTTCTGGATCCCTCACCAACTGAGCCTGCCCCTCCCCCTTCACATTAAAAACCCTACTCAGTGCTTCCAATTGGCTATGTGACCATGTGCTGGCTGTCTGCAGATGAGTAGAGGGAATCCCCAGTCCTCTTTGGCTTCTGTGATGGGAAGTAGGTCTCTGCCTTCCTCTGAGACTGACAAAATGAAGAATAGCTACAGAAGATGAGTTAGCCCGTGACTAGAGAAGCCTGGCAGGCTAGAGTCCATGGGGTAGCAAACAGTAGGATACGACTGAGCACACGTGCACTCTGAAGTGAACTGAAGTCAAAGTTGTTCAGTCGTGTCTGACTCTTTACGACCCCATGGACTATACAGTCCGTGGAATTCTCCATGCCAGAATACCAGAGCGGGCAGCCTTTCCTTTCTCCAGGGGATCTTCCAAACCCAGGAATCGAACCCCGGTCTCCCGCATTGTAGATGGAGTCTTTACAAGCTGAGCCACAAGAGAAGCCCAAGAATACTAGAGTGGGTAGCCTGTCCCTTCTCCAGCGGATCTTCCCGACCAGGAATCAGCTCAGGGTCTCCTGCATTGCAGGTGGATTCTTTACCAACTGAGCTATCAGGGAACCTGCAGGCACACTGGGGCACACATAAACAAATGAAAAAGCAAAATCAGGTACAAAGCAGCTATCTGTGATTACTTCTGTAATACCCTAAGGGGTAGGAAAAAGGTTGATAGATACATGCAATTGTGAAGCAGGTATTCATTTGTTCAAAATATGATTCTAATGAACAAAACTGGGCCAACATGACTGAACTGCCTTTGGCAGTAGTGAGTTCCCCATTCCTGGCAGAATGCAAGAAAATGCTGGTGACCCTTGGTGAAAAGTTTTCTCTGTGACAATGAATTTCTAATAATAAGTCATCTAGTTCTAGCAAATTCCCTGGAAGTCCAGTGGTTAGGACTCAATGGTGCTTTCACTGCTATGAGCTCGGGATTCAATTCCCAGCCGGGGAACTAAAATCCTGAAAGCTGGGTGGCAAGGCCAGAAAAAAGAAATCATCTTGTTGTAAACCAATGTATTTCTTTCTAACTTATTCTCTCTGCATTGTAACAAAGAAGGAGAATATTCAAGAAACTCTTAAATCTTAGACCTTAAAACAGCTTGCATGTGCTTGGGTACAAAGGTGGGAAAAGTTATGCATCCCCTAATGTTTTCTAACAGATGAGAGGATGGTGGAGGTGGGGAGCGGAGGGTGAGCATGTGTTTCCTCTTCCCAGAAGTACAAGTCAGTCATCCATGCCAGCAACAGGCAGGTTGGAGGTGTGGGAAGTTTCTGGCTACTAAATTGGTCCCTAAAACCTCCAAGAGGTTGGAAGTTAGAAATGGGCTGGGGGTAGAGGAAAGGGAGAGAGAAGAATTCTGCTGCTCCTGATGCCAGGATCGACTTCCCACACTCCTGTCACCTCCCACCCAGAAGGGAGGCCCCCCGGATGGCTAATTGCACCTGGCACCCAGGGAGCAGCATCTAGGGTCACTGGTGTTTGGCCAGCCCTCTGCCTGGTTCCTTTACTCTGTGTGCTTGGGTCAGTTCCTTCTCTGTTGCCCATAAATATTTACAGCTCCTGCATGCCCTTGCAAATGGGATTAATCTTCACATATTTCTGGGACAGAGACGGGCCTGTCCAACCTTAGTCCTGAGGAATAGGGAGGAGCAATTTCTAACCCACCCGTCCCACCTTTATAGCAATTAGTCTCAAGGAGAGAAGGAGAGTAGGGAGGAAGGAACAAAAAAAGGGAAGGAGAAGGGGTAGACAAATATTTTGAAATGTAAGCCAAATGTCAAAGGAGATCTGAGCTCAGTGTTTGGGGAGCAAACTAGGAGAGCGGGGCTTGTGAGGGCAGTATCAGTACCAGGTGAGGGGGTGAAGAGCCTGGGTGAGTCCAAAAATAGACTGAACCATAATTGTAGTTCCAGAGCACGATGTTGAGAAATCGAAACCCTCTTCTCCAGGTAAAGGAGAGAAGGGATGCCTGGCAGTCTACAGCATTCTAGAAGTGAAACGACAGATAAAGGAGTTTCTGAGCAAGGTTATTAGTGTGGATAATTACCATAATCATTCAAGTTTTATTTAAATTCATATGATATCTTCGGAAAAGGAATTTTAAAGCAGTTGAACTGCCAGGCACTCCTTCCTTGCAAATTTTAAACTGCCTGAGGTTTCAATCTTTTCAGATATTCACCATTTTCTGTTAAGAAAATGCCTTCCCTTGAAATGTTGACTGTTAAGGAAATTTATCTTTTCCTTCAGTCTTCACAGGAATGTGAGCGATTAGCCACGGAGCCCTTCTCTGTCTAGCACCAGGCATCAGCCGCCCGGCGACGCAGAGGCCATTTGAATGGGACCGCAGAATAATCTTCAGGAGAAAAAGCCAGCTTTTTCGAGTGGCGGCAGCCCATTGTGCTGAGTTAAACACACTGCAGACTCTGGCTGGCGAGGTGTGGTGTTAATGACAATGGTGGCTGCAGAGGTTAATATCTGTCTACCAGACCCTTTGCAATTTACTATCCCCTATTTCATCCTAATTTAAAACCCTAAACACTTTCTTTTAATTAAATATTTTTCTTTTGTTGGCAGCAGAAGACCTTTAAACCATTTAAGCCTAAACATTATCAGAACTCCAATATATAAAACAGTAATATCTGAAATTTATACAACATTTTTCATGTACCAAGCTTTAGATATTAATTCATTAAATCCTCATAACACGCTGTAAAGAAATACTATTGTCATCTCTGTTTACAGGGAGGGAAACCGAGATGCATGAAAGATACCTTGTCTGAGATCATGCGGCTAGGAAATAGTAGGACTGTGACTGGAAGCCAGTCAGCCAGCCTCCGGACCCTCTTATGCTAATGTGGGAGTGGAGGGCTCTGAGTCCTGGCCTTATCCCTCTCTCTTCTTGCTCTCGACTTCCCAGATGGCTCAGTGGTGAAGAACCTGCTTGCCACTGTAGGAGACGTGGGTTCGATCCCTGGGTCAGGAAGATCTCCTGGAGAATAAAATGGCAACCCACTCCAGTACTCTTGCCTATGAAATCCTAGGGACAGAGGAGCCTGGTGGGCTATAGTCTGTGGGGCTGCAAAAGAGTCGGACATGATTTAGTGACTAAATGACAACAACCTCTTGCTCTACTAAAACACCTTGGGCTCTATAAAGCACAGCTGAAAAAGCAACTCATGCAGTTCCACTCTCCTCTTCTGCTGCTGCTGCTGCTAAGTCGCTTCAGTCGTTTCTGACTCTGTGCGACCCCAAAGACGGCAGCCCACCAGGCTCCCCCGTCCTTGGGATTCTCCAGGCAGGAACACTGGAGTGGGTTGCCATTTCCTTCTCCAACTCTCCTCTTCTAGGGATGACAAAATTGAAACCCAGAGAGGTAAAATGACTTTCCTAAGATCTCATAATCAGCGCTCAAAAAAAAGGTCACTTACACCCTGTTCTTTAAGTCAAAGACTCACTGGTTTCTCTCCTGATAGTCAAGCTCTGTATTTTCTGTTGAGAAAAAATGGCTCGAGGGTGTGTGAGGTTATCTTGAAGAGAATTTAGATGGATGCAGGAACTCAATTAAGTGTCAAAGTGATCAAAGAGCAGCTTAGGGGAAAACCCAAATTAACTCAATTATATCTTTCACTTCCTCCTCCTTCTTATATGAAACAGAATAAGACAAGAGCAAATGAGACCCAAGTCGTAAATTGTCATTCATTCACTCAACAATGATTGACAGCCTACCGTGTGTCATGAACTGATCACATGCATAGATATCTCATGTGTCACATACTAGGTGTGGGAACACTGCAGAGAATAAGTCAAGTTCCTGCCCTCTTAGAGGTCACAGTCCAGGGCCAGTGGGTGGACCAGTTGCCTCTGTGTAGATGGAGTTTTGAGAGGGCTTTGAGCTGGTCTGTATCCTAGCCAGCTGCCTTGCGGCTGTAGCCATTTGTCATCAGAAGACCAAGCGAGAGGACGGGTGACCTAGAACAAATCCGTGACTGTTTTTGAGATGTCTCTGTCTTCCTTATGGTGAACCGTTAGGGGATCTGTTTAAAAGATTTTACCTTAACAATTTAAAACTCTGTGCCTCACTTCATCTCTGTGTAGTGAGTACATGTAACATGTTTTATTTCTATGGAAGTGTACAGTAACCTTTCAGGAATTGATAGCATCTTTTTCTGCCCATTAACTCTAGGCAATGGTCTATTGCTGTTGATGCAAAATGCAATACTTTACAATTTTCAAGTCAACCTAGAGCTTGCTGATGATTCAAAGTTTAATAACAGAAATATGATCACTAATAATGTTACATTTTATGTGTACTAAATTACAATATGTATAACTATCCAGTCATTCAACAAATATTTATTGAATCACTTTGTGTTCATTTGGAAGCTTTCAGTTGCAAATCACTGAAGTTCAAGGTGGCTTAAGCAATAAATATAATCTGTTGGATTACATAACTGAAAAAGTTCAGGGTTATTTCAAACTTCAGAATGGTCTGATCAGGGCTCTGTTTTTTAAACTTCTCTCAGCCCTGTCTCTCCTCTGGCTAATGCCTTTATTCTTGGCCTGGTTTTTCTCCAAGTAGAAAAAACGGCTGTTTACTTTAGCCTGTGTACTTATCTGCACACCACCCTAGACTGAGACAGAATTTCTTTCCAAATCAGCAAAGTTCTGGGCTTCACTCTTATTGGACCGTCCTGGGTCATGTGCCTTCTCTAGACCAATCACTGTGGATAGGAAATTGGGATTACACTGATTGGTCTAGGCTATGTAGGGCTCACCCCTGTTGCTGGAGGAGAGGTAGACAGTCCCATACAAACTGCACAACGGCCGCCCCATGGAGGGGAAATGGGTGCTGGATAGCAGCTCAACTCTGTTTTAAGCTACCATATGCCATACACTGTGGTAGTATCACTGTGAACAATCTGCTCTAGCCAAACACCCATAAGCAGATTTTTAAAACGTTCATAGCACAACTTTGAGATGCTTTCAGTTGGAAACAGTAAGCTTTTCTAGTGGGAATAATACCTTTAAATATTCAGATACATCAAACTAAACTATCGATCTAGGTTATTGCATTGTGTGTTAAACCCAAGTCTTAAGCAAGCTGGTATTTGGCAAAGGGGAGAAGGCACTGCCGTCTGTCCATTTTTCCAGTTGTCTGGTCATTTTCTGTGCAACAAGTTGTGTCTGCGGGGTCACCTGGCAGCCTGCACGTGTGACACTGTGGTCACTAGTGGGTCACCAAGACGTTGAGGCTGGAATTGATAAGAATGCAGAGGCACCCGGAAAGTTCTGTTGCTCATAAATACCCGAGGGTATGCAAGTTCTATCTATCCAATAGGAACATATTTCACTGAAGTATGCTGTATTTCTGAAAATCCTTAAATTGCTATCTGAGTACCACTCCTGAGTTGCATTTTATGATTCCTAAATTATATGATGCTATAGCAGAAACAGTGATCTTTGTCTTATTCACAGTCTTAGCCAAGACTGCTAGAAAGCAAGCATATGAAGTCTGATACTCTAGGATGATAATGTCAAATCTTACTCAATGAAGTTCCTTAAAATTCAATCCCCTGCCTTTAGTCTATTACTATTACTCTCACCAGTTACTATAACTACCGTGACACACACATGGACTGTTCATCACCTTATTTTGAGATTCTCAAATTTGAGAGAACTGTAAAGATATGAAAAACTGGGTATTGGAGTTGAAAAGATGAAAGGTTATGACATGTACATTTCATGAAAGTTAGTTTAGAACAAACGCTTCATTTTCCCAATGAATCCTAATTACAAAGTAGGTACTTTGGCACAATATTTCCCTCTTAACTGTTTGCTACAACACTGGGAGTGGATGAATAATAGCGGACCTCAGATGACTCAATGGTCCAGGAGGACAAATCTTTGTACAGAGGGGAACAGGGCGTATTTCACTGCTAAGGGTTCCATCTCATAATCCTCCTAGTTAAGAGGACTGTGGATGCTCTCAAAGGCACAAAGGGATAGCATTCTGCCTATTAAATGTGCTTCTGCATTAATCCAGAAGTTCTTTGTTGATAAACAGATGCACAGCAACCACATTTAAATTTCAGAACCTTACAATTAGATGTATTTGAATAAAAAAGAAAAACAGGGAACCCAAAGCTATTAAGTGGAGCTTTTTAAAGTCATGGCCAGGTGCTATTTCAACACAAACATGTCAGTTCCATCCCAGTTAAAGCAGATAAAATCCTCCAGTCTCTTCAAGAGTTGTGCTTGGACAACGAAATGGGAATTTTGTGTAGGGTTTTTCAGGTGTGATGTTTTTAAAAATTTTTGAGAATAATATTTTCAAGGCAATTGCTTTTGAACAGGGCAGCAAGGGGAAGCCAAGTTAGGTTAACAGATCAACCATAGAAAATTCAAGAGGGTCCTTTGCTGGGTGAGAGGGAGTCTGTGGCTTTGCCATGTGGTTGTGTGGCTCCACCAAGTTGCCCTGCCTGTTTTGCAGGGGTTTGTGGTGTATTCACTGACACCTCAGTGGCTGCAGGCTGAGGATGGCTCTTAGGCGGGCTCAGCCAGCTTGGCACACTCTCAGCTCTGGGAAGTCCACGCTGTTTTAACAAAGAGCAGGTGGGCGAAAAAGCTCAACACTGCAGGGCACGTTGCGCAGCTGTGAGAGGTGGAATTCCCCTCAAAAGGATCGGCACTGCTTTGAAAATAAATTCATCATTAAAACAGAAGGATTTCTGAAGCAGTCGACGAACACAGGGCTTGATTGGTTTCAAATTAACTCTTTGTACTCATCTTTCATTCACCCCTTAAGAAGACGTCTCAGCGTTTTCCAGGGAGGTAACACAAATAATCCTTGACATCTTTTCAAGGAGGAGAGTAAAAAGTTGGAGCACTCCACCACTGCATCTGCTTTCCATTCGCCCTGCATCTCGCTGCTTCGATGCGCTGTGGGGAGGCACCCATGCTGCAGTGCAGGCGCTCTGTTTTGCTTCATGTTCAGTATTTAGGAAAAGAGGGGTGTGCTTCTCCCTGGACGGAGGGTCTATGCTTATCCTGAAGGCTAGGCAGTTGCTCCTTCTTCCTCCTCCTTTCCCTTTCTTCCCCTCTTTCTGGATCTGTCTCTTCCTTCAGCCCCTCTCCCCCACCCTGGCCCCCTCCCTGGGAGTTAAGAATGGCCTCACTTCTGTTCTTCTTGCTACTAATTTAAAGCCCTTCCTCTCCCTTGTGGAAAATATCTGATAACGCCGTTTTCTCTGAGGGAGGCCATTTGTATATCTTTCGACCACGAATCCCATAAACAATTAAATGCAGAGCAGGCTAGCCTGTGGAAACCTTTCTGGCTACTTAAGTGAAGTTTCCTAATCCTTTTCTGCAGCGACCCAGGCTCTGGGGCCCATTCATCTGCCGTTGCTTCTCAAGCACTTTGATCTCAGGCCTTCATTACAGCTCATTTCAGCATTAAGGATGATCTGAATTCATGAGCTCTTCCCTTCCTAATAAGTGCCATTCATATCCATCCTCAGGAGCAACCACAGCTCACAGAAAACTGGTTCAAACCACACGCAAAAGAATAATGGACTAGCTTCAAACACAAGTGAAAAACGGGGGTTTTATTAGCCGAATAAACCTCTGAATGAGCTGCTTCATTAAACAGAGGAGTCTCGTTTTCAGGGCGCTGTTAAATCCACCAGTTGCCACTCTGAGATTAGTAAGTGTGATTACTTCATTTTTTTTTCAGGTGGAAATCCTGAGGTGGAAGAGAGACTGAAATATACTCACTACACCCAGTGCAGGCTACAGCTGATCTGGGGTTTATTTGGCTTCATAGATTTTTCAGCCAGAGACCGTGTTACATATCTTTCCTGTTAGATTGTCTGGAGTGATGCGCCACTCCTAAAAAGAACCTACTCTTTTTTTTTTTTTCCTTTAAAAGGGAAAAAAAAAACTAATTTGGATTCAGCTAATACCCTTGTAACTTCTAAAGCTGTGAAGCCAAAAAAGGAAGAGATAATTAGAAGATGATGAGAGCTAGCACATAGCCCGGTGGACGGAAAAAGAGGTACAGAGAAAGGTGGCAAACCTGCCACGGAGTCCATTAACAGCCTTTGCTATAATTATGTTTTGCTCTGGCTTTAAACTGGTGAAAGCACAAAGGAGACACTATTAACGTCTTTTGCCCGCAGAAGAAAGTTCATCCTGTATACCCGGTGAGTAGGGTGCGCCGAAGTGCGGCTTCAATGCACCGTCTGCTCGCATGCTCAGTCGTGTGTGCCTCTTTGCGACCCCACGGACTGTGGCCCACCAGACTCCTCTGTCCATGGGGATTCTTCAGGCAAGAATACTGGAGTGGGTTGCCTTGCCCTCCTCCAGGAGATCTTTCCATCCCAGGGATCAAACCCGGGGGTCCTGCATTGCGGGCAGATTTTTTACCATCAGAGCTACCAGCTAAGCCCATGAATACTGGAGTGGGTTGCCATTTCCTTCCCCAGGGGAGCTTCCCGGCCCAGGAATGGAACCCGAGTCCCCTTGAGTCTCCAGCATCGGCAGGCGAGTTCTTTACTACTGAGGAACCTGGGAGACCGATTTTAATTGAGCACTTAGCAAGAACGGTCAACGAAATGGCAGAAACAGCGAGGAAAGAGTGGATGGCATTCGTCTGAAAGTCCTTGAAAGCTCTTCAGCGGCACTCCCTGCTGCCGCTCTAGTGGTTCGTTTTCTGCCCACCTCCTTGTCTTCTCTGCCCTTCCGCACGGCTCCCTATCCTCTCCCGGAACTCCTCAACGTGCGTGACCTTTAGGAAAGGAGACAAGGGGGAACCACGGGCCGGCTCCCTCCACGGGCGGTGCGGCACTTGGGCACAGCGGAGGAGGAACGCCCTCCTCTGCGGATCTGTGGGGACAGAGCCTCTGTGGACCCCGACAGCCCCGCCCAGGGCCTGTCGGGTCTCAGCAGATTTCCGAAGGGGAAGCGCCTCACCGTCTCTCCAGGGGCCCTCACGGTTCTAAAGGGCTGGGCCCTACGCACCACCTTCACTCCTATCCATACCCTGTGAAAGGCTAAAATTAAAATTAATGGCAGGAAGAGGAGCTTAGAGATCCCCCTCACTGAGCCTTTCAATTAAGGCTACTGATTAGATCTTAGATTTCCTTACCACATAAAAAAAGACTCAGGGTTCGCTCCTGTGAGTGGTGGTTTCTGTTTTTGTCTTTCCCACCCCCCACCCGCGTCCCCGCTTGGCTCTGCCGGGTGTTTTTAATTTTGCTGCCCTGCCTAACCAAGCGCTGCTGCTGGAGCAGAGGGAAGCATCCCAGATGCCCTTTCTGTACTGGGCCAGGAACAAGGTGATTTACACCCCTCCATCCTTCTAACCTCACCCGTCTCCCCATCCCGGAACACCACCCCCCCCAACTCCCAACCCGCCACCACACCCCCTCCCCACAGAGCCATCCTCCCTGGAGCCATTCTCACTTCCAACAGCCAGTTGGATCAAGATTTTATACATCTTCATCATGCTATTAAAGATGCAAACAATTTCTCTTTTTACAACTGACTTAAAAGATGGAATATCAAGACATTTGGGTGTGTTTCATAACAACCAGTAGAACAAACTTATTTCGCTTTGTGTGTAAGGACTGTAATGAGACTTCTTTGTTCCCTGGGACATTATCTGCTAAATTCATGTGTCTATAGTCCTTGGAGGACAGATGTGTTAGAAATAGGATTGTCCCAGGGCCCAAATGTTAGACCAATACTATGGAGCACAAATTAGTGGATTTGACCCTAAACAGGAAGTCATTGTTAATAATCTAGCTTTTAAACTGTCAGTCCAAGGCCTGAATGCTTTGGTTGGAGTCCACACAGTTTACATTCATGAAGAATTACCAGAAGACTTCTGATTTTGCTATGTAGGCCTGTTACAGGACACCTGAATAAGGATACTATTGGCCACAGTGGGCTAAGAGGGCTGTTAAGCAAAGGACTAGAGAACCCAGGTCTTTGTAACTCATGAGGCCTGCAGTAAAAGGTGAGAAGAAATTAGAGAGACCTTTTTTGTCCCCCAGCTGCTTCTCTTTCCACCAAATATAGACAGTCATGATGTGTTATTCATTTCTTCCTCATCTTCTGACTTTCAATGTGCGAAGTTCAAGATGTAAGGTGGGCAAGTATTAATATCATTTTAGAGACCAGGCAAAGAACGAGTGAATGGACTTAAAGTCGTGAGGATTGTATAAATGAACTATCTGTACCTCCTGACTGCCAGCCCTAAGAAAATAGTGGTTGAGAATGGAAGCAGCGCAGTCAGGACATTCACTTAAAATGCTAGTTTTCACATTCTTAAAAGTACAGGCGAGTCACTGCAGCTGTCTGAGCCTCAGTTTCCTCATTTATAAAAAAGGGGTTGTAATAGAATGACTATACCTCATAGGACTAGTCTAAAAGGGTGCATGAACCTTTTACTAGGTCATTAGTCTAATACATAGTGAACACCCAATACATGTACTTGTATTGCTACCATTGAGGAGGAGACGGAGGATCAGAACTGTTGAGGGATTTCCCAGAAGAAGGCACACAATTAGAAGCAGAGCACCACGGCCAAGGCCATCTTTTTGTTTTCGTGGCTTTTGTGCCTGTTCTCTAGCGACAGCTCTTATTTCTTTTCGAAATACAAGTGTGAATTTCCTCTGAGCATTGTTGTTATTCAGTTTGGTCAGATTCCTAAGAATATACATATTTTAAAATGGGATTAGCTTGCAGAAATAGCCAAATGGAGAGCTGGTCAGAGGATTCCTCCTAATACTGATTCAAACATAAATTTTAACAGCGGCTGAATGCATCAAAGTACAAGGGCTCTGTTTAGTCCGGTACCAAGTGGTTCCAGCAAGTATTTTTCCTAAGGGGCACCCAGGCTGATGCAACTGCAGTTGCTCTAAAAGGCTATACCATTTGGAAACGAGTGAGTCGTCAGATTCGCCAACAAACGTGTCTACAGTTCTAAATCTATCATTCCAACACTGCTCGTAAAACAAGGTCCAGATTTATTTTGCACTTGGTGTTTGTTCTGCTCATTAATTATATTCATATCTGCTCCTTTGAAGTTATTGAGACTATTGGGAAATGTAAAAGAAAGCTATATTGATTTCAGTCTTAATATTGTTCCATCTTTATTTCCTTCATCTACAAGCTCTCAGGCATGTTGAGTGACATGTGGTGGTGGGTATAGTATGTCGGGCAGAGAGTAGGGCATTATCAACAGAGCCCAGGCTCTCCAGATCTGCAGTCTCTTTGGTGAGAGGGTTTAGATTTAGAACGTCTGGATTGTATTCAACGAAAATCTCCACAGCCTTTCCTTTCAAAATCAATTTCAGTTGTCAAAAAAAAAAAGAAGGGGGGAGTGGTGGTGAGTCACTTTGAAATCATATAGCTTATTATTATCATCGTTTTTTAAAAGCTTATTACTATAATTTTTCTCCCAAGGGAGCTGAATTGATTTCTAACCCCACCTTCCTTATCTCAACATGTGGCTAAGTTCAGAAGGGAATTAAAATTGGGGGATTTTTTTCCCCTTCAGGAAAAACTGATAGAACACACCCAAGTCTCATTTTCAAGTTGAGCAGGAACTTTTTTTTAGCCCCTTGAACTTACTTAAAAATGCACCTACAGCAACTAAGATCATGCCTTTCCCCAAATTTACATATTTTTTCCTGAGTGCTTTGGAAGTGAGGTCCACCAGGTAATGGTCTTCACAACTGTGGCATATTGGCTCCACAGCACTGCAGTCTATCCTGGGTTGAACATAACTTCCTTGAGAGCAAATATTCTTATCCAGGGGCTTCCCAGGTGTCTCTTGTGGTAAAGAACCCTCCTGCCAATGCAGGAGACGTAAGAGATGCAGGTTCAATCCCTGGGTCCGGAAGATCTCTTGGAGGAGGGCATGGCAACCCACTTCAGTAATCTTGGCTGGAGAATCCCATGGACAGAGGAGCCTGGTGGGCTACAGTCCATTGGGTTGCAATTCATCAAACACGACTGAAGCGACTTAGCATGCACGCATTCTTATCTGATTTATTCACTGCTGTATCCTAAGCACCTAGGACAGTGTCTAACTCATAGGCAGTGCTCAATATTTGTGGCATAAGAGAATGAATGAGGAAGTAACAGAGAGTGAGAGCTGGGAGTAGGGCTGTGGGGTCAGACAGACAGACCTAAGTTCAAGTTGTAACCTTGTACTGTAACCTTGTACTCATGGGCTTGGTGGCATCGATTAGCCTGCTTAGCTGCAGCATTACCATCTGTAAAATGGTGTAAGGATAGTGCCTACCACTTCAGACTGTTGGGAGGCCATGCATGGGAAAGGCTTAGTGGCCTTCTGAATATGTGAATTCTCCATACATGGTTCATATTCTTGCAAATCCTCCAGATCTGGACACAAAAGTCCCTTGTGAGTCCACATATTTGGGGCCCATGAAGCACAATCCCAAACTGCACTTCACACTAATACATAGGAAGCAACTCTAACTCTTTAAAAAGGAAAAGACCCCTGTCTTCCTGGCATTTTCAGCCGTGGTGGACGCAGCCTCTTCTGTGTCCCCGGCAGGGATGCAAATCACTCCTGGGCTAAGGGTCTGTGTCCTGCCATCCTAGGCCCAGCAAAGAGAGAGGAAGAAACTGTTTTCAGCTTGGATGACTGATGGCCTGGGATTATTATTCTTCGGGTTCCAGGACACAGTGCTCCTATTATTTCCAGAGAGTTTTCATTTATTTTTTCAACGTTGAAAGCTCATGCCAGTGTGGTGGTCTGAAACCTCATGGCAGCATATATATGAGACGATCATGTTCCATCTTTGGTTCCCTTACACAGGGTGCTACTGTTGCAGAAAGGAAGTTCCAGGGGTAACTGTTCCCCTGTGACTCCGCTGTGGTCAGCGGAACTGTCTTATGCAAAGTAGGCTTTGAAAAGGTGTTTGCTGGCTGGAACACAGGGGCTGCCATTCCCAGCTGGCTTGTTTGCCCATCCCGGCCAGTATCCTGCTTCTCCCTGGTGCCAACACCTGATATGCCAGAAGAAGACAGATCTTCCCTTTAGCTCCCTTTCCACGAACCGAAAGTAGCATCCTCCTCCCGCCTCTTCTGCCGTTTCAGGATACACTGAGGGAGCAAGATGTGGGTATGGCCAGAGCCGGATGATGGAAAACCACTGTAGTCCGTATGTGCTGTCATGGGCGGTCAAAAGCAGGGGAGGATCTGATGGATTGGTCTAAGGGGATCGGGGGTACAGAATGCCTAATGGGGTGAGGTGGGTTTCCCACGTGCATGAAGAGGGCAGGTGTGAGGTAGCAACACTTAAGAATAGGGTAGAGATTGGGATAAACAG
The DNA here is from genome assembly GCF_003369695.1 of Bos indicus x Bos taurus. Classification (NCBI taxonomy): domain Eukaryota; kingdom Metazoa; phylum Chordata; class Mammalia; order Artiodactyla; family Bovidae; genus Bos; species Bos indicus x Bos taurus. Next base: position 17,084,274 of record NC_040081.1, on the reverse strand, counting down.
CAGAGTAACATCTTCCCCAAAAGGGATGGCCACTCCTCAATTTTAACTCATTGCGTGTGGGAATTCAAGCCTGGTATAGCCAGCCCTTTGGATTGTTAAAGCAGATAATCCTTTTTGTCTGTGAAATCTCTGAAGTTGTAAACATTAGCAACATATTTATTATTATTTTCAAGTGGCATACTGACCAGGTAAAACATATCTCTGGGACTTTAGGTTTCTCTGAGATGGACATTTATTCTGCAGTCATCTGCTGGGTACCTATGATGTGCCTGGCACTGTATTAGGGGCAGCAGATACAAAAATGCAAAAGAAATGGTTCATATTTTCAAGTATTTTGTTAAGTAAAGGAGACACAGAAACACATGAATACATAGAAAGTGCTGGAATGGGATGAAATGATAAAGATCAACGAGACAGTAAAGAAAGGGACCCATCTTAGTTTCCAAGGCAGGAGGTCGTCAGAAGAGGTTTCACCTGCTGGAGGGATGGGGAAGGTGGTGGTGATTAAGAGCATTCACAGCAGAGGGGACAGAGAGGCATGGGTAAGTGTGGGGCATGCACAGCACATTTGGAAAACCAGGAGTGGGCTTGCTGAGCTGAGTGCAGAGCAAATAGCAGGTAATGAGGCTGGTGCTGCCTGCTGCAGCCTGAATTTCCTGGGTCTCAGGTTGATCCAGAAATGTCGGAACACACTTCCACTTAACTCCAACTCTCCCTGGGGCACCTCGGCTGCCTCAGTGACCGATGGGGAGCCCACACAGATGTGTTTGCCTTTATCCACATCCAGCCACATCTGTAGCTGTTCCGTCTCTCTTTGCCATCTGCATTTCTTGTCCGTGGTAAGCGTGTCCACTCAGCATCTGGGCTCTCCAGTACCCATCCACCTCCAGCATCTGTTTCCAGTCGTGCAGGAGTGTGGCCTGGCGGCAGCACTGCTTTCACCAACAGCTAAAGCTAAAATTCTAATGTTGGGTAATTGGTTAATGTCCCACAAACTTAACAAAAAAAAATCTACTAAATTCATATGGAAGTGAAAAGTCGTTCAGTTGTGTCTAACTCTTTGCGACCCCATGGACTATACAGTCCATGGAGTTCCCCAGACTAGAATACTGGAGTAGGTAGCCTTTCCCTTCTCCGGGGGATCTTACCAACCCAGGGATCAAACCCAGATCTCCTGCATTGCAGGAGGATTCTTTACCAGCTGGGCTACCATGGAAGCCCCAGAGCCTTAATAATTGGTATGATTCCATTTTACTGGTCCTGTCTGAAAAGATGTTTCTTTCAGTGTCTTACCTTTTATCCTCCCACCTAGAGCTGTTATAGGTCATGAGACCATTATCCTGATTGAAATAGATGTACATTGCCTTTCCTCTCACAGGCTGGTGCCAATAGGGCAGTGTTGCACGATGGTTGAGGATGACTCTAGTCCTAGGGTTGAAATCCCAGCTCCACATCTGACCTGCTGTGAGAGCCTGCGGTGACAACTTCACTGTTATGGTTTGAATGGTGATCCCCTGCCCCCAACAAAAATCTGTGTTTTGGAGCTCTAATTCTCAGAACCTAGGAACGTGACTGTATTTGGAGACAGGGATGAGAAAGAGGTGATTAAATTAAAATGAGGCTGGTAGGGTGGGCCCTAACCCAGTTTGACTTGTGTCCTTATCAATTCAGTCAATTCAGTTCAGTCACTCAGTCGTGTCTGACTCTTTGTGACCCTATGGACTGCAGTGCACCAGGCCTCCCTGTCCATCACCAACTCCTGGAGTTTACTTAACTCACGTCCATTGAGTCGGTGATGCCATCCAACCATCTTATCCTCTGTTGTCCCTTTCCCCTCCTGCCTTCAATCTTTCCCAGCATCAGGGTCTCTTCAAATGAGTCAGTTCTTCGCATCAGGTGGCCAAAGTATTGGAGTTTCAGCTTTAACATCAGTCCTTCCAATGAATATTCAGGGCTGATTTCCTGGTTGGATCTCCTTGCAGTCCAAGGGTCTCTCAAGAGTCTTCTCCAACACCACAATTCAAAAGGATCGATTCTTCAGTACTAAGCTTTATTTATAGTCCAGCTCTCACATCCATACATGACTACTAGAAAAACCATAACCTTGACTAGAGGGACCTTTGATGGCAAAGTAATGTGTCTCCTTTTTAATACGCTGTCTAGGTCGGTCACAACTTTTCTTCCAAGGAGTAAGCGTCTTTGAATTTCATGGCTGCAGTCACTATCTGCAGTGATTTTGGAGCCCCCCAAAATAAAGTCTGTCACTGTTTCCATTGTTTCCCCATCTATTTGCCGTGAAGTGATGGGACTGGATGCCATGATCTTAGTTTTCTGAATGTTGAGCTTTAAGCCAACTTTTTCACTCTCCTCTTTCACTTTCATCAAGAGGCTCTTTAGTTCCTCTTCACTTTCTGCCATAAGGGTGGTGTCATCTGCATATCTGAGGTTATTGATATTTCTCCCAGCAATCTTGATTCCAGGAAGCTGTGCTTCCTCCAGCCCAGCATTTCTCATGATGTACTCTGCATATAAGTTAAATAAGTAGGGTGACAATATACAGCCTTGACGTACTCCTTTTCCTATTTGGAACCAGTCTGGTGTTCCATGTCCAGTTCTAACTGTTGCTTCCTGACCTGCATATAGGTTTCTTAAGAAGCAGGTCAGGTAGTCTGGTATTCCCATCTCTTAAGAATTTTCCACAGTTTGTGGTGATCCACACAATCAAAGTCTTTGGCATAGTCAATAAAGCAGAAATAGATGTTTTTCTGGAACTCTCTTGCTTTTTTGATGATCCAAGGGATATTGGCAATTTGATCTCTGATTCCTCTGCCTCTTCTAAAACCAGCTTGAACATCTGGAAGTTCACGGTTCACATACTGTTGAAGTCCGGCTTGGAGAATTTTGAGCATTACTTTACTAGCGTGTGAGATGAGTGAAATTGTGCGGTAGTTAGAGCATTCTTTGGCATTGCCTTTCTTTGGGATTGGAACAAAAACTGACCTTTTCCAGTCCTGTGGTCACTGCTGAGTTTTCCAAATTTGCTGGCATATTGAGTGCAGCACTTTCACAGCATTGTCTTTTAGGATTTGGAATAGCTCAACTGGAATTCCATCACTTCCACTAGCTTTGTTTGTAGTGATGCTTCCTAAGGCCCACTTGATTTCACATTCCAAAACATCTGGCTCTAGGGGAGTGATCACACTATCATGATTATCTGGGTCATGAAGATCTTTTTTGTATAGTTCTTCTGTGTATTTGTGCCACCTCTTCTTAATATCTTCCGCTTCTGTTAGGTCCACACCATTTCTGTCCTTTATCGAGCCCATCTTTGTTCCCTTGGTATCTCTAATTTTCTTGAAGAGATCTCTAGACTTTCCCATTCTATTGTTCTTCTCTGTTTCTTTGCACTGATTACTAAGAAAGGCTTTGTTATCTCTCCTTGCTATTCTTTGGAACTCTGCATTCAAATGGGTATATCCTTCCTTTTCTCCTCTGCTTTTGGCTTCCCTTCTTTTCACAGCTATTTGTAAGGCCTCCCCAGACAGCCATTGTGCTTTTTTGTATTTCTTTTTCTTGGGGATGGTCTTGATCCCTGTCTCCTGTACAATGTCACGAACCTCCCTCCATAGTTCATCAGGCACTCTGTCTATCAGATGTAGTCCCTTAAATCTATTTGTCATCTCCGCTGTATAATCGTAAGGGATTTGATTTAGTGGATTTGGTTTACTGGTCTAGTGGTTTTCCCTACTTTCTTCAAGTTAACTCTGAATTTGGCAATAAGGAATTCATGATCTGAGCCACAGTCAGCTCCTGGTCTTGTTTTTGCTGACTGTATAGAGCTTCTCCATCTTCGGCTGTCCTTATAAGAGGAGGGAATTTGACACACAAGGGGCCAGGGATTTGTGTGTGCAGAGGACAGAAAAATAAGGACAAAGAGGGGAGGTGGCCACCTGTGAGGCTAGGAGAGTGGTTTCAGGAGACACGAGCCCTGTTCATGCCATGATCTCATCCTTCAACTTGATCCTCCAGCCTCCAGAATGGTGAGACAATGCATTTCTGTTGTTTCCGCCACCCAGTCTGTGGTATTTTCTTATGGTAAACTAATATATTTACCTTTCTAGGTCTGTTAACCTTTAAAACCTCACAGGGCTTTTTAAAACATTAAATGAGCCAATATAAGGAAAAGAGTACCTGACCCACAGATGCATTTAAGTCTTAGCTAATAGTAGTAATAATATTATTAATATTAATGGTAACAGTATTATTTCTAATGGCCCTGAGTCAAAGAAAAGAATAGGTGAATAAGAGTGTGTCTTCAGCTGGCCCACACGCTTCTCCAGCTCTGTACCTGAAATGTGCAAGTTTTATAGGAGGATGAAGCAGATCAGATGAAAAAGGTTAAGAAACATTTTGCCATGTAGGCATTTTAAGTGTGGAATATTTTTTCTTCTTTGTATTAACTGCTATGTGTAATTCTAGAATTCACTCTCGTGTTGGTTAGAATAGGTTTCCTCTCTAGATTGAAGTAATAATAATTTCATTTGCCCCAACTCCAAAGCCCTTTGAAGTTAAACACTGAGAGAGAGGGCGGCAGGCCCACTCAGGAGAGATTAGATCTTGTTTTAAACACTAGCTGCTCTGAGAATAATTTCCTTAATTAATATGCACAAGATATCATCCACTTGAGACTATATTTTCATGTAACCTACTTGCATATAATTGTTCTGCGCTAAGGCTCTTCACTACATCTGTATCTTCCTTTTGTGTCAGTGTTCAACAAAATCATTTCCATCTAAAAGCAGAGCTGAAGGGGGTTGGGAGGCTCGTCGGGTCTCCCCTTCTGTGTGAAAGCTAGCACACATGGGCTTTCATCTCATTTCTAAAGTTAATATTGTTTCGTGCTTATTCCCTTTCTTAACGGGATGCACATGGCTCCCAGGCCCCCTCTCCCTTCTGGAATCAAAGCCGGGACATTCTCAGGTGCTGCCCTCTTGTCATCTCATGCCATATAGCGGAGAGTTTATCAAAGCCCCCTACAGCTTCCATCGGCCCAGGGGCCTTCCAGCCTCGAAGGTGCCGCATCTGCGATCAGTCACAGCTTCCCAGGTTATCAGTGCCCACCTGGGACAGGTGAGCAGATATCCTCAACTGCAGGGACCTCGGGTTATTCCAGGGTTGACTTGCCCAGAGATTGGTGAAAGGAGCTAGAATGACTTGCAAAGAAATCTTTCTGCTTGTCTGATTTTAAAGCCTTACAAGCATCACATACACTGTGAGTAGCTGAAGAATTGTCTACCTTTTAGATACATATTTTTAAAAGTTTAAACAAATTTGCTCAAAGTCACAGTGGAACTCAATATTCTATAATAACCTATATGGAAAAAGAGTCTGAAAAAGAATATATGTGTATGTATATATCATGTACAACTGAGTCACTTTGCGGTACACCTGAAGCTAACACAACATTTTAAATCAACCCACTGATGACTCAGATGGTAAAGAATCTGCCTGCAGTACAAGGAGACTCGAATTTGTTCCCTGGGTCAGGAAGATTCCCTGGAGAAAGGAATACTACCCACTCCAGTATTCTTGCCTGGAGAATTCCATGGACAGAGGAGCCTGGTGGGCTACAGTCCATGTTGTCATGAAGAGTTGGACACAGCTAAGCAACTAACACAAAGCCACTATACTCCAATATAAAATGAAAAAAATTTTAAAGTCACAATGAATCTTTTACATTTGAAAGCAAGTGCCTCTTATAGTGAAAGAGCACCCCCACACCACACAAACACATACACACACTAATTGGCAGAAATATTTTTTTGCTTATTTTTGCTTTTGTAAGTGTTGTATATCATTCTTAAACAGCTGATAACAGTTCTACCATCAAATGACCAATGTTTGAGCTAACTCTTAGGACAAATTACATTTACTGTTTTAAAGGTTTAAAATACTTGAATACTTTTATATTGTGTGTATGTTTTTGTTGTTGTCCTTCAGTTGCTAAGTCGCCTCTGACTCTTTGCAACCCCATGAACTGTAGCATGCCAGGCTCCTCTGTCCTCTACCATCACCCAGAGTTGGCTCAAACTCATGTCCATTGAGTTGGTGATGCTATCTTATCATCTCATCATATGCTGCTCCCTTCTCCTCCTGCCTTCAATCTTTCCCAGCATCAGGGCCTTTTCTAATGAGTCCACTCTTCGCATCAGGTGGCCAGGAGCATCAGCTTCAGCATTAATCCTTCCAAGGAATATTCAGGGTTGATTTCCTTTAGGATTGACTGTTTCAATTTCTTTGCAGTCCAATGTATATGCTGAAAAAAAGTGAAAGTGTTAGTCGCTCAGTTGTGTCTGACTCTTTGCAACCCCAATTATTTTAGCCTGCCAGGCTCCTCTGTCCATGGAATTCTCCAGGCAAGAATACTGGAGGCAGTAGCCATTCACTTCTTTGGGGATCTTCTGGACCAGGGATTAAACCCAGGTCTCCTGCATTGCAGGCAGATTCTTTACTGTCTGAGACACCCGGGAAACCCAGTGTATGTGTTATTATATACCAAGTATAGTATATACTGTATATATCTGTGCCAACTAAAGAATGTTACTCACCATCCAGCTCTACAAGGATTGTTTGCCACTGCAGTCACTGACCTTCAACACCCTCTGAAAGGAGTTCAGGGCAGAGATCAGGAATGAGGCACTCTGTGTTCTGGGAAAACAGACAGAACAGGCCTTCAGAGTTAGATATTTTCAGGAGAAACCTTTAAGATTTTTCCAAGCGTTTTGCATTTTCCTATACTTAGAAAGAAAAGCACTAAAACCATTAGCTAAAATATGTGTCCTGGTGATGAGCTGCAACCTTCTGCTGAGTTATGTGCTTGGCTGCATGCACGTACTCCCTTCAGCAAAAGTACATGGGGCAACTTCTCAGAGCTCTCTGAGATGCTGTCTCCCAGGCTACAGTCCTCAGCAAGACACTGAATAAACACAACTCACAGCTTGCTGCTTCGTGTTTGTTTTTTTTTTTTTTTAAACTAGGCTTATTTTAAAAAAAAAAAAGTATTTACAACTGTGCTGGGTCTTCATTGCTGTGCATGGGCTTTCTCTAGTTGCAGCAAGCGTGGGCTACTCTCTAATTGTGGTGGGCAGGCCTCTCACTGTGGTGGCTTTTCTTGTTGTGGAGCATGGGCATTTGGGCTTCAGTAGCTGTGGCACATGGGTTTAGTTGCCTTGCGGCATGTGGGATCTTCACTGCTGACCAGGAATCCAATCGGTGCCACTGCATTACAAGGCAGATTCTTAACCATTGATCCATCAGGGAAGCAGCTTCTATCTTGTACATTTTAAGTCAACATGTGTATTTTCATCTGTTACCTATCATCGTTTATCTACATGTATTTCCCTCCCTAGATTCAGTAACTGCAAGACCAAATTTCTTTAGTGCATTAGCACTAAATATTAATATTACAAATTCTTACATTCAGAGTATCAAATATTTTCAAGATTTTTTTTGCTTGTTTTGTAACTTCCTGTTTGCTAGATTCTCCAGGAGCATATTATCTGCTAATAATTTTCTCTTTGAAATCATTACCCACCTAGGAATTTGCATGGGAGACATGACCTAGAACTGTTTCTGCACCAGGCTGAAGTTACCACTGTCCATGTTTGCACTGTGTGTGGCAAATAGTCCATGCTTCTTGCTACATGGGCTCCTGAAGCTTCACTGTCTTAATCAAGCCCTGTCCCTTTCTCTGTGACAGCATCTCCTACTATTCACCTGTGTGGCCAATGAAGTAATCCTTCCACCATTTCCAGACCTGTCCAGGTAAGCATTCAAATATCATGTGCAAGATAGTTCACAAAATAAGAAAATACAAGTGACTGAAGTGTAGGGAAGTTATTTGCTCAGCCTCACTCAACTGAGATTCAATATGTCACCATTTGGATTGTCAATGATTAAAGAGTTTGGCAGCATGGCATGGAGGCGAGTCTGTATAGATGGGCACTCTCCTGTATTGCTGGGAAGGGTATAACTGGTGCCATTCTGATGCAAAACAATTTGACAGCATCTTTAGAACTATAACTGCATGCCTTCTTTGACCAGCAATTTTATTTCTAGGAATTTATCCAGTAGGTATATTCAAATATGAGCTAAATGATGTATTTAGATTATTCATCGCAGCATTATTTGTGATAGACTTTGGAATGTTCAAGAGTAAGGAACTAGTCATGGGTAAACCCATGGCTGATTCATGCTGATGTTTGGCAGATACCAACACAATTCTGTAAAGAATTACCCTTCAATTAAAAATAACTAATTTTTTTTTTAATTAATAAAAAAGAGTAGGGAATGAGTTAAAGTCTGGGACATCCAGCCAAAGGACTATAGTGTAGCTACAGAAGAAAATGAGGAAATTGTTTTCTGATCTAGAGGATCTTGAAGATATTCTTATAAGAGGCAAAAGCAAAGGGAAAGTGTGAGGGTGAGTGGGAGACAGATTATAAATACACGATCGCTTATGTATACACAGAGTGTCACTGGAAGGATTCTCAGGGACCTACTTATACTCCTTCCTGGGAGTGGGGGATGGTGCTGGGGGGCTTGGGACAAGGATGTAAGGAAGCTGTCACTTGTACACCCTTCTGTAACGTGCAGGGTTTAAAATATATGAAACTTCTACCTACGAAGAATTGGAAGTGAAAGAAAAATAAAACTGTCAAAGTCACGCACACATCTTGCATGTTCATTTCTCTGATGCACAAATTATTTGAAACGTAATAAAACTAGAGAAATTAGAGGAGAAAAATCAAAATTATTAAAGGACCTTGGAGAAATGACCCTCTGAGAATTGGGCTCATTTAGCTCCTGAAAGAAGAGGCCTGAGGAAGATTTATAACCTTTAATAACAAGTCCTGAAATATTCATAAGTAAGTTGAGGGCACAAAAAGTTGCTGTTCTCCTGTGCTGGCTGTTAACATTAAAGTTTTGAATGAGGAAAATATAGAAATTCCCAAGAGAGATACCAGATCATCACTTACAGATGATCTAAAGGAAAAAAAAAAATTAAGAATTGGCTTTACAGTTTTGGATTCCCTCAGCTAGAGGCCCAAATTGGGTTAGCGAGTGTAGGAGAGGAACACGGAATGTTGTAAGAAACTCTCCATTCAAGAGAGCTGTGATCCCCACTCACTCTAACGCAGAGGTGCATCTCCTCCCTGGATTTTAGGAGAAGCTGCCAGAGAATGGGTCAGAGGACAGGGTGGGCTTGGGTCTGGTGCTTGGGGAGATCTAGGAGGAAGGAGAAAGCTTGGGTTTTGATGGCAGCTTTGGGAGTGTGATGCTGAGTGGGAACGGGCTGTGCGTCTGATTTCTCAGGGTAAAGGATACATGAGCACTTCTCAGGGATTAGCTGTGGGCCAACTCTGAGAGGAGGGCTGCACTGTAGCCTTGTCAAATGTTACACGAGAGGACCAACCCGGAGAATGGGGATTCCAACGGCAGGGCCATGGGGAAAGGCTGCCAGTGGGGGTTGCAAGACGGCGGATCTCAGGGATGGGAACCTTGGAAAGGGTGAGCGGCAGGCATCTGCTATTGTCAGAGTGCACAAAGCCAGTGACCAAAGAAGAATTGTCCCCCTGCTTTCCGGGCCTATCCTGCCCCTCTGTCAGCTGGTTGGGGTTGGTATGAGGGACCAGGAGTAAGAAAGGAGGTGAGCAGGAGCCGCCCCCACTCCCTTCCCCTGGGGCTGCCAGCCTCAAACCACAGGCCTCAAGAAGCAGAAAGGGGAGGAGCAGTCCGGTCTTCAAGTCAAAATCCAAGAACTGATTTTCACCATGGCCTGGATACCTTCTCTTTACTGATTTGGAATGAATGGGGACCACAGCTCTCTTAATCATTTTAGGATGGCGTGTTATTCCAGGATGAGTAGAAAATTCTTGGGGCCTGAGTTTTCATCAAGTGGCAGTGTATGTATGCGTGCTCAGTCATTTTAGTCATGTCTGACTCTTTGTGACCCCATGGACTATAGCCCACTAGGCTCCTCTGTCCATGGGATTCTCCAGGCAAAAGTACTGAAGTGGGTTGCCATTTCCTTCTCCAGGGGATCTTCCTGACCCAGGGATCGAACCCAAGTCTCCTGCATTGCAGGCGGATTCTTAACCTGACTAAGCCACCTGGGAGCCCCCAAGTGGCAGAGGAATTAGTTTTAAAGGAGACAAGATTTGAGGAGACAGAAGTTTTAAAGGAGAGATAAGAATAAGATTAAGTTTTGGTTTTCTTCCATGGGACAAGTACTTATTGCATTGGTGAGATTTATTTTCATAAAATCTACAGAAACTAACATGAAGTGCAGTCAGAGATAGGGAAGCAGATTGGACACCCATAGAGAACGTTCTCACTCCAAAATTTACAAGATATGAACTTGTTTACTATGGGAGATTGTGGTGTCTTTCTACTTTTTTTTTTTTTTTTAGATACTTTACTAGTACTATTTTCTTTCTTTTCCTTCTTTTTTACAATTTTCTTTTGAAACAAGTTTTTTTAAAAAGAATTGATTTAAGAAAAATTAAGTAAAAATTAGAATGAGTTAAATGAAAATTTGGCCCAATTCCTGAAGATGGGAAGTAAATGTGGTTTGCAAAATACTTGTCCAAGTGGAGTATGTAGAAAAGTCAGAAAGTAAAATGCTATAGAGTGCTATTTCAAGCAACCACAAAGGAAGTCTGTAGAATTTTCCTTACCTAAAGTTTTCTCAAGATTAGTTCAGAATAATCCATAGATTTCACTAAACAATAGTTTCAATCAGTTGAGTCTAATGGCTAGTCCAGAAATAAAGGAAGAAGCTGCAGTGTAGGGGTCAAAAAGGGGGGGGGAGCGCAAAAAAAAAATCAAAGGTTTAAAATTTTTAAAAAGTGAAAGAACAGAAGGAAGGAAGGAAGGACAGAGGGAGGGAAAAAGGGGGAAGGAAAGAAAGAAAGAAGGAGAGAGAGAGAGAATATGGGTTCTACACAGTAAAATATAGATTGTGAGCACTCTGGCTCCTTCATTTCACTTTGATGGTTGGCGTTACTTCATAAGACAGTTCGATTTACACTCTTGGTTTAAAATATTAATTAAGCTCTTCTGACTCCATAATTCTGGGCCTTTAACACACAGTCATTGTTCCGTTTTCCCTGTTATACATTAGAATGTACAGACACTATGATTTTATTTAGTTAATTTCAAGATTAAAGATTTCCTTAATTGTAGTCTTCTGTTATTTCTTTGTAGTTGCTAAAACTGCATGCTTTATAGCTCAAGGGAAAACTTGTACTATTTGAGTCCCTGTTAAAAGTAAACCATGGGCTTCCGCTTCCAGGAAGACAGAATAGACGTGCTTCTCTCTATTCCTCCCACTGAATACAGTAAATACCCCAGCATTGTGTATACAGCAAGCCTAAGAAGACTCTGAAAGGTAGAGACATGAGGGCCAACCAGCTAAGGAGTTTGGGACCCTAGATATGATGCAGTGGTCAGTTCCCTGGGTTTTCTTCTTGCCTCATATATCCTGGACTAGGTGCTGCAGCAGTTGGAGATACCAATGGGAACAGACCAAAAAAAAAAAAAAAGCACAAAAGCTGACTGTCTCTAACCATTGGTCCAGGAATGGGGAAGTGTAGCAAAACAGAAAATCTTCGGTCAATAACTTCTCTGCTCCAGCCAAAAACTGTGGGGAAAAAAGCTGTGGTCCTCACCACCTCCCACAATAGTCCCGACAGAGTGGAGCGCCTAGACATCCACTCTCACCAGCCTGTGAAGAGACACCCAACTCCTGTGCCAAAATGATGCCAGAGAAGGCCCAGTAGGGGGTGAGGACTCTCCCCACTGCCCAGAGGCAGCGAGGCCACTACCCACAGTGGTGTCAGTGGAGGCCACGTGGAGTGCAGTAGGAGGTGCTCCTGCCTCGCCCAGGCAGGGGTCTGTGGAGGGCCAGTAGAGGGCACAGCTCCCACCTTTGCCCAGCAGTAACAAGGACTGTCGATAGAGGCCAGGAGGGAAGCCTGGATGTCTACTCCCCTGGGTAGTAAAAAGGCAATGCTCCCTCCACCCATGCCAGAGAAGAGTCACAGGCAGCTAAACTAGATGCTTAAATAAGATCCAGAGTCTCATAATGCCTAGGTTTCGATTTAAAAAATCACTATCTTTCTCCTTTATCTTTAATAGAAAATCACTTCCAGTGAAAATCAAGATCCAATAAGATTTCAAGTCAAATAATAAAAAACAATCAACAGATACCAACACTGAAATGACACAGCTGTTAGACTTATTTGACATGATTTTTAAAGGAGCCATCATAAAAATGCTTCAGTGAGCAATTATGAAAATGCTTAAAACAAAAAACAGAAACTCTCTGCAATGAAATAGAAAATGTGAAAATGAACCAAACAGAAATTTAGAAATGAAAAATACAATAGCCAACAACAGCCAAACTCTATGGATAAGTTCAACAGCAGAACGGAGGGGACGGGGGAAGAATCAGTGAACCTACAGATCAATCAATAAGGAAATATCTGTTCTGAAAAACAGAGGGAAAATAGACTGGGCAAAAAAGGAAAAAGAACAGAGCCTTAAGGACCTAATGTAGAACTATATGTAAAAATCTAATATTTCTGTTAGCAGTGTTCCAGGAGAGGAGGAAAAAAGATTAAAAAAAGATGAAAACTTCCCAAATTTGGTAAAAGACATAAGTCTGTAGATTGAAGAAACTGAATGAAGCTCAAATAGAATCTCCAAAGAAATCTATATCAAGATACATCATCTTCAAACTTCTGAAGCAAAGGAAAAACCTTGAAAACAGCCCAAGAGGAACAAAACCTAACCTACAGTGAGTGGAAAAATGATTCCAATTTCCATTTTTTCCAGATGGAAATCAAAACCTTTAGCTCACAAGATCCACCCATTATGAAATATAGTTTTATTCTACAAAGTGTTTCTTCATTGCTGGCTCTACCATATGACCCAGCAATTACACTTCCGGGCATTTATCCCAGAGAAATGATAACTTGTGTTCACATAACAACCTGTACATAAACGTTTATAACAGCTTCATTTGTCAAAGCGTCAATCTGGAAGCAACTGAGATGTCCTCTGACAGATAAATAACCAACTGTGGTATAACCATACCATGGACTACCACTCAGCAATAATAAAGGTACAAACTAGTCATTCACGCAACAACCTGGATTAATCTCCAGGAAATGATGCTGAGTGCAAAAGCAAGCCCCCAAATGTCATGTACTGTGTAATTCCACTACATGAAGTATTTTTTTTTCTTTTGATGGGGACCATTTTTAAAGTCTTTATTCAATTTGTTACCATATTGTGTCCCTTTGATGCTTTGGTTTTTTGGCCCTGCAGCATGTAGGATCTTAGCTCCCTGACCAGGGCTTGAACCTGCACCCCCTGCACTGGAAGACGAAGTCTTAACCACTGGACCACCAGGGAAGTCCCTATGTGACATTTTGAAATGATGAAAGTATGCAAGTGGAGAACACAGCAATTGCCAGGGGTTAGTGAAGGGGTACAAGCTTCCCTGTAGCTCAGATGGTAAAGAATCTGCCTGCAATGCGGGAGACCCAGGCTCGGTCCCTGGGTTGGGAAGATCTCCTGGAGAAGGGAATGGCAACCCAATCCAGTATTCTTGCCTGGAGAATCCCATGGACAGAGGAGCCTGGTGGCTACTATCCATGGGGTCGCAAAGAGTCAGACACAACTGAGTGACTAACACACAATGAAGGGCTAGTCATAGGAGGAAAGTGGATTTGGCTATAAAAGGGCCATAGGAGGGATTCTTGTGGATATGGAATGTTCTGTCTCTTGACAGACTGTATCCAGCCTCCTGGCTGTGATATTGCATTACAGTTTTTCAAGATGTTACCATCGGGGCATACTTGGTAAAGGGTACCTGTGTGTGTGCTGTGTGTTAAGTCACTTCAGTTGTGTCCGACTCTTTACGACCCTATAGACTGTAGCCCATCAGGCTCCTCTGTCCATGGGATTCTCCAGGCAAGAATACTGGAGTGGGTTGCCATGCCCTCCTTCAGGGGAATCTTCCCAACCCAGGGGTCAAGCCCACATCTTTTATGTCTCCTGCATTGGCAAGTGGGTTCTTTATTACTAGTGCCAACTGGGAAGACCCAAAGGGTACATAGCATCTCTCAATATTATTTCCTGTAACTGCACATAAATCTGCAATTATCTCAAATAAAGTTTAGTTAAAATCAAGATATTGTATCATGTGTATAAGCTCCTCAAATTCTAGCAGGCTGTGTGCCCAGTTTAACAGAGATTACTTCTGGGAAGATGGATGCGTTCCTCTGAGGGTCATGGGGTGGTGAAGACAGGACTCTTTCCATTTTATTTCCTTAGGAATTGTTTGAAAATAAATTTCTGAACATGAACATGTATTACTCTTCTAATGGAAGGAAACAAGTTACTAAAATTAAAAAAAATTAAACCACATTCACTTATGATTACTTAAAGAGAATCTTTTCTGCACTTCCCCAAGTTAAAAAAAAGTTTCTTGGCACAAGCAACCCTGGTATTTAGGAAATATATTGAGTTCAGTTTTTTAGAGAGGGAAATCTTCAATTTAGTTTTTTTTAAAGAGAAACTCACCCCAAGCAAGATTATGAAAGATTATGAAATATAATTAGCTCCCAAGATTATGAAATATAATTTTATTCCACAAAGAGTTTCTCAGATATCTCAACACAATCTCTGACAAAAAAAGTCAAAGGTGTTTGGATATATGGTGTTTAGTCACTCAGTTGTGTCTGACTCTTTGTGACCCCTGCAGACTGTAGCCTGCCAAGCTCCTCTGTTCATCAGATTCTCCAGGCAAGAATACTAGAGTAGGTAGCCATTCCCTTCTCCAGGGGATCTTCCTGACCCAGGGATCAAACCTGATTCTCCTGCGTTGAGGGCAGATTCTTTACCATCTGAATCACACATCTTCTGAATATCTGTAGAACAGCTCACACGAGAATATCATTAGGAAGCTCAAGAAAACGTCTTTAAATGGATAGAAACAAACTCTCACCTGCTGGAACTACTTACAACCAGATGGTATCTTAACACGTTCCTTCCCCACAGATTCAGAATTTGACAGTTGAACCCTTGAGTGTAGTCAGTGACTAAAAAGCTGACCCTGGAAAACTTGGACATCACCAAAGGACACTCACACCAAGACAAGCACATATTTTAGATGGTGATGTCCTCTGGTGACCCAGGAGAAATAAAGAGCTACATTAAACCAAGAATATTGTCCTACTGCTTTATTCCAATGAACTCCAAATAGTAATTAAATTTACTGGTTACTAAACATCCACTATGTGCCAGACAGTGTACTACCAGCTCTTAATTGTCCCCAAAGGTAAGGTAAAAGCCATATGAGACTTCAAGATAATAGAGGAAGCCAAGACTTAGCTTGCCAAGATCACAAGACGGTGAGCCCAAGTTGGAATTTGAACCCAGGCCAGTCTGATGCTAGAGCTCACATTCTTCATTGTGTTCTCCAAAGCCACCACTTACGCCAGCACGACAGAACTTCAGGAGGTATGCTGTTATATCACTGATATAATGTGTCATCAAAAATCCTTCAGTCTTTCCTCTCCTAGGAATGTAACCAGCCTGGACAGCAATCTCCTTAAAGAAACCTGACTCCTGTTATTCCCCATTTTCTTTGGCTGTGCTCCACTTAGGAATATATATGTGTTGTATGTGTTCAGTTGCTAAGTCATGGCCAACCCTTTGTGACCCCATGAACTTCAGCCTGCCAGGCCTCCCTGTCCTTCACTATCTCCCAGAGTTTGCACAAATTCATGGCCATTGAGTCAGTGAGTCTCCAAATCACAGAATGTTAGAGCTTGTAAAAGCCCTAGAGAGCCTGGTAAGAAATCTATAAGCGTAACATACTGTTTCCCTTACAAGCTTACAGTAGGAGCTAAAGTCAGAGAGGAAACTGACAGCCTCAAGACCATGCTGGCAGCTAACGGTAAGCAAGACACACACGCAGACACACACCCAGACGCCAAGGGAGACTGTAATTGAATGTAGGGTTTTGGAGAAAACTCTGCTGTGGAGGAACATTCAGTAACAACTTTAACCACCAGATCCTTCCTCATACCTCTCTTTGTATGGTGGATCTTATTTCATTTGAATGTCAAAGGGAAAAATGCTCTATTACTCATGCTTTACTATTTAGCAAGTACTTTCCTACACAGCGTCTTAATCATTACAGTAGACACTGCTTTTAGCCAGAGAAAATGGTGTTTTCATGACACACGAGTCAACCAAGGTTAGTGAGATAGTGATTTGCTTGAGGTAACAGTGTCACCAAATAGGAGAACCATGACCCAAAGTTACCTCCTTCTCCAGTTTTTTAGATGGCTTCCAATACACCCTTTGTTCCTAATATCTGATTGTGGAAACTTAGATATTTTTAAGTTAATGTTTTCCTTACTATATAAAAGTGATAAATGTTTATGGTAGAAAATCTAGAGAATAAAATAAGGCAAAAGAAATGTTACATCTCATTTCATTATCCAAAGATATTGTCACAATTTTGTGTAAATCTTTCCAGTCATTTATCCATGCCTGTATATGCTAAAATAAAACAAAGACAAAATGGAGCCATGGGGTGTGTGTTAAGGCCTTTCCCTCTTTTTAGTAGTCAGTTCAGTTCAGTTGCTCAGTCGTGTCCGACTCTCTGCAACCCCATGAATCGCAGCACGCCAGGCCTCCCTGTCCATCACCAACTCCCGGAGTTCACTCAGACTCATGTCCATCGAGTCAGTGATGCCATCCAGCCGTCTCATCCTCTGTTGTCCCCTTCTCCTCCTGCCCCCAATCCCTCCCAGCATCAGAGTCTTTTCCAATGAGTCAACTATTTGCATGAGGTGGCCAAAGTACTGGAGTTTCAGCTTTAGCATCATTCCTTCCAAAGAAATCCCAGGGCTGATCTCCTTTAGGATGGACTGGTTGGATCTCCTTGCAGTCCAAGGGACTCTCAAGAGTCTTCTCCATCACCACAGTTCAAAAGCATCAATTCTTCAGCGCTCAGCTTTCTTCACAGTCCAACTCTCACATCCATGTAGTACTAAATCACTATTATGTAGTTAACATTTTTTCATGCATTTCAATATTCTTCCACATCATATTCAAAAGAGTCATCGTATTCTATTGTATGAATGCATCATAGCCTAACTAGTTAATATCCTATTGTTAAATAATAGTTTGTTTGTAGTTTGGGGTTTTTTGGTTTTGTGTTTTGCAATTATTATCAATGCTGAGGTGATCATCCCTGTAGCTAAATCTTTGCACACATCTGTGATAATTTTCTTTGAATAAATTCCTAGAACTGGATTTTATTGGTCAAAACGCTTGCAAAATACTTAAGTTTTAAGACGCATTTAGATAGTAAGAAAAAGGTAAGGTTAATTTGACATGGGATTTGTTTTAGCAAATTTTTGTAGTATTTCTGAGCTTTCACTAATTGCAATGTCTATAGATTTTATTGCTAATTTTCTAAGTCAGAGGACAGAAGATTCATATGACTGTTCCTACTGTTTCACTCTTTAGTGAGTACTCTTAAAAATTTAGACATGCAGAAGAAGAAAACCGGAACCAAGGTATGCAGAGATCCATTGTACGATGTACAGACCCTTGGGGACCCCAGTGATCACATCCCTAGAGTTCATGTCTTTGTGTAACCCCCTTTCACTGAGTGCAGGCTCCCAACCCGTATAGCAAAGTGAGGGGATGTCATATATGTGACTATGTAGTGCTATAAGAGACTCCCTCTTAGCAAACTGGAGTCAGAGATGCTCCCTGTGGGCTTCATCAAGTAAATGGCCCCATTGAGGGAGCCCATGCAGCTGCCAATAGCAATGTTAGCTCTCGGACCAAAGGATGGTCCCAGTTGACAACTAGCCTGGGGCTTCCCAGAAGGTGCTTGTGGTAAAGAACCTGCCTGCCAATGCAGGAGATGTAAGAGACGTGGGTTCAGTCCCTGGGTCTAGAAGATCCCCTGGAGGAGGGCATGGCAACCTGTTAGGTAGTTAGAATAAGAAAAAGGAGTTGAGAATAGTGGTGGCTAAAAGACAAAGAAGGGAAAAGCCTGAGAAAATAGAACAAAGAAGGTCCTAGGACCGGAGTATGGACCTCAGATAAAACAAACAGCCCTCCTGGCTAGCCCAATTTACATAGGGCAGACCCAGGGGGAGAAAAAAAAAAAAACATAAAAAGAAGAGCCAAAGGGCCAGGGGTCTCTTTCCCCCACACACTCTCTGTCTCTCTCTCCCTCTCTTCTCTTCACGTCTTTTGGGTCAGCATGCCCTCACGCCTCAAGGATGTATTTTCCTTTTATTCTCTAAATAAAACTGAGCTGTAACACAGAGCTATAACACTGATCTGTCCGAGGGCTATGACACGGTCTGTCTGAGAGCCAAGAGCTATAACGCGGTCTGTCTGAGAGCTGTGACACACCAAGGGCTTTAACATCCATCGCTTCAAATTTTTGTTGAGACAAGACAGAACCGAGGAAATTTCACACTCCCCTGACAAACCCACTCCAGTATTCTTGCCTGGAGAATCCCATGGATAGAGGAGCTTGGCAGGCTACAATCCTTGGGATCACAAAGAGTCAGACATGACTGAAGTGACTTAGCACATCACAACTAGCAAAAAGCTGGGCCCTCAGTCATACAGCCATAAGGAATTGATTCTGCCAACAGCCTGCATGAACTTTCAGGTGGATGTCCCTCCAGTCGAGCCTCTAGATGAAAGCATAGCTTGGTCAACCCCTTGATTGAAGCTACTTGAGACCCTAACCAAGAATCCAGCTAAGTCATGCTTGTGCTCCTGACCCAAAGTAACTAGAGAAAATAAATGTATATTGTTTTATGCCACTAAATTTGTGGCAAAAAAAAAAAAAATGGCAACTAACCTACCTTCTTGCCCTGAAAGCAGCACGCTTACCTGACTCTGGCTTTCCCTCCTTCAGCCCATCCTTAGCCTGGCCCTGCATTCCCTCCAGAGTGGCCTTCCTCCCATGGATGCAGCATACCTGTATGGTCTCGTCCTTCTCCCTCTCCCCAAACTCTGCTCTGCACCAGAGAGGCTAACCTGGCAGGAGGCACTCGCCAGGCTCCGGACCAGCTGCCTTGGAGCTGGGAGAGGCCAGTGGAGGAGCTGGCCAGAGACTGGAGGGCAGAAGGCCCTGCTGTCTGTGTCCCCTTGGTGGCACTCACTCCCAGAACAGCCTCTCTTGCAGGTTGCCTCTGCTCCTGGGCTCTGGGAACTGTCACCTCCTGTCTTTGTCTCCTGGTGCCATCAGCGGCTCCCACCTGTTGCTAATTTCTGGTTTATCTTGTCATCTGTTTGGCTTCTTAGAGCCTCAGCACCTGTGGAAACCACTTATCTGCACTGTGTTCCCTTTGCTGTGCACACTTGAAGTGGCTTCTCTTCTGTGGACACCCTGGTGCTGCAGTGCCCACAGCCCTGAGCCTGTGCCTCATTCCACTTTGAACCTGAAGTGTCAGCATGGCACCTGGATAATGTCAGCGCCACGGACACTGCACATGTGTTGCTTCACCAAATGACGGTGCTCTGTGAGCACTGGTGTGCTTTCTCATCAGGGGCCCTTGCCAGGTGAGTGGAACATGGGTGAGTGGGACAGGGCACCTGTCCCTAGGCACACACAATTCAGGGGCAGGAAACAGACATAAACAACTAGTTAGGTCCAGGTACTAACTACTGCAAGAGAGGTATATTCAAAGTGTGAGGGAGCAGGGAGTCGGGCAGTGGAGATGGTGCTAGAGGGAGGAGGAAGGGCCTTCTTCAGAGGGAACAGCCTGTGGGAAGGCATGGAGGCCTGAGAGACTCTAGTAGACTCTGTTCTGAGTGAATGTGATCATGGAGTCTAGCTCTCACGTGTGTTTTCCCTTAGTAACAAATTCTTTACCCCCACAATATCATGTAGGATTCTACCAATCTACAAAGACACTTCTCAGCTCCTACTGAAGGAAGTAGCCTCATGTTGTCAGTCTATGGTGCTTTCTTCATTCTTCCCAGGCTTCTTCCTAAAATATGTTCAAGACTAAAGGACAACGGTATGACAGTGTCTGTGACACTCAGCAGTCCCCCGGGGAGAGGTCTCAAAGGCAGGCCGCTTGATGCAGTCGCAGTAGAAGGCAACAAGCGTGGCCACACGGGGTGCTAGCAGTATGGTCGTGCGTGAATGGCAAACCCACCACTTATTAGCTGTGTGACCTGGCTGAGCCTCTTTCTTTATAGGTATAATACCTACCCAGGGGAATGGAGGAATTATCTTATAAAGCATATTTATGGCTTACTGTGTGCTAGGCACCATGCTAGAATTTATTATTCATTATATCACTTAATCCTCAAATAATCCTATGAATGGGATACTGCTATTAGCTCTAATTTAGAGATTTGAAAACACTGAGGCTCAGAGAAGGAATTTGTCCAAGGTCACACAGCAGTGATAGGCAGAAGTCAAAGTCCATGCCCTTAACCATTCCCTTTCGGGCTACCTCACAGCAAAGCATTGGCCCCAGGGTCTGGTTTGAATGGAAGCCTCAGGGAATTTCTGCTCCCTCCCTTTCCTGCTGGCAGAGATGAGGAAGTTGAGTGCCTGTCCTCAGGCCCTATCCACTGGTGCTAGAAACAGAAAAAGAGAAGTCATCAAGCCTGTTGTTTGCCAATTCCTTCTGAGCTTTAGAGATGGGTGTTTTTAGGTGAGATGGGTGTTTTAGGTGAGATGGGTGTTTTTAGGAAACCTCCAAAGGTTTTAAGGTGTTTTTAGAAACCTCCAAAGCCAAGGAAAGCCAAAGAATCCTCCCAAGTGAGGAGGACACTCACACCCTCACTGAAGGAGAGGGCGGTAAACAGCAGCCGGGCAGCGCTTTGTGTGAAGCCCTCGCACCAGAGGAGCACCTTGTTATGGAAGTTTTACAGACATCACAGCAGAGGCCGGAGCCCCGGCCTCGTGAGGGGGCAGAACCTCGGCAGGATGGCCTCCTGCCTGCCCCTCCTCCAGCGCCCTGGCCTCCCACAGACAAGATCAAGTTCAGGGGAGGCACAGCCAGGGGCAGGCCGAAGCTTGGTAGGATACCAGCTAAGCGATTCAAACCCTTCCCCGAGGGGCTTAGGGCGTGGTGCGTTAGCAGTGCTTTCTTTTTTCCCTCGCTGGGCTTTAGCTCTCCAGCAAGAGCGTCGGGACCCAGAGCCAGCTACCAGGATACCTCCGCGCTCACATCAAAGACGAAGGCCGGGCCTGCCTGCACAAGTGCTTGCCGGCCGACCCGCGCACACGTCTCTCACACACATGCTCTCTCTCACACACACACACTATAAATCCCACACATAAAATACACACATGAGACAAACTACACATAATACACACACACACACTCAGACAAACCACACACAATATACACCACACACATACATACCACTTGTATTAATAACACACACCACACACCTCTATACCCCAGCTAGCACATATACCACACCTCACACCTTCGTATCACATGTGTACACCACACACATAAATACACGACACACCAGATATACATACCACATATAGCCCACACACCCTACAGAACACACATACCAAACCTCACACCCTTCATCTCATATGTACGCCCCCACACATATATGATCCACACACCACACCTCACATCCATAAAGGCAACACACACATTACAGCACACTCATATCACACTTTACCCCTTACATCATGCATGTTTACACACCACACACTTACGCTTCACACACATATACACAGGACACTTGCACCATACATACTGCATACACAGTACCTCAGATTCTCAGAGTACACACACCGTACACTATAAGCATCACACACCCACACTGCACACGTACCACATGTAAACACACACACACCACATGTAAACACACACACTACAGCACACACATGTCAAACTGTACATTCTCACACCACGTATACCCACACCGTACCACTTTCACACACACACCACTGCTAGATATACCCATCACACCAGAGCACACAGACACAACACTGCAGTCACGTCACACACATATAAACACGTAGCACACACATCACATGCATCCTGTATATTCGGTGTACACACACACACACACACACACACAGTTTTGAGTTCATTCACATCTCTGCTGCAGCCCCAACCCAACAGTACCCAATCATTCTGAGGAAAAGCCACAGACAGCCCCTCCAGGGGTTCTTTTCTCTTCCTGGCATCATTAGAGCCTCCTTGCTGGATAAATTAATTACAGAGTTGGAGAAACAGAAATTCAACTCCCACCCACCGTCCCCTTAAGTATCAACATTGTCGATCTATTTTTGAACTTCAAAATCCAAGGTGTGACGTGCCTCGTTGCTGCGCAGCCAGCGCTCTGGCAGCGAGCTGGCCTCCCACTTTCATGTGGTGAGCGGCTCAGCGCTCCTCTCAGCGCTCACCTGGAGCGTGTCAGCGCGGAGGGAGCGGGCGTGGGCGATGCCCGAGTCAGGCACACGCCCAGCCGTGGGGCTGCAGGGGCGCAGAGCGCCAGGGGAAGTGGTGGCCGTTCCAAGGCAGATAAAGAATCCGTCCTGTGGGCTGCATGTACTGTTTGGTCAAAGGGGGGGATTTTGTCAGCCCCGGAAACCAAAGGACCAAAGCATTATTGTAACCATACTGTTCAGGCTTTGGGGGTGATTTTTAGGATTGTTCAATTTTGCAATCATATGAAAGAGGATGGCCACTCCTGACCTCCGTGTCATCTTGTCAGATTCATGTCATCTACACATTCAGGACACCGGTCTCATTCAATAGGTCTGCTGCCTGGAGGTACTACATTCTCGCTGAAAGGCCGTGTATGAACTGCATAAACCAATGCGCTACTAAATCCACCTGTTCTAGCAGATGAGACGGGTGAGGTGGTTGGGACCAACACACTGCCGTCCCTGGTCAGCCAATGAAACGCCACGGGGGACCAAAGGCCTCTCTCCGAGGGCCCTGAGGGCTGGGACCGCCACCGCTGCGCATCTGCCCTCTATTTTCCTGGGCCCCCTTCCTATGTTCTTCAGGCCAGTACTTTTCCAAGAGACCCTCCCAGCTTCCCTGGGTCTGGTCTCCCCAAAGAACCAGGGAGAGCAGCAGAGAGAAAGTGTCCCTTTCTCTAAAGCTCTGCAGGGTGCGCGAGGTGGGAGGCAAAAGGTTGAGCCAGGATGGGAGGATGGGGCTGACTGGGGTAACTGTCTGTTATCTTTGGTTCAGCACTTCAAAGGCAATTAGCTTTCATTAGGGGCCAGGGCAGGACACCACCACCATCTAGATAACGCTTAAAGCAGCAGCTTCTACATGTGCCACAAAGGTGAGGTGGGTGGTCATGGCAACCCTTAGGCTGTTGAAGGAACTCTGAAGTGGTGGGAGTGGATGTGCAGAGGAGGGAATTGGTGGCAGTGTTATTTTGGTGGGTGAAAGAATCGGAGAGCCCTGTGGGATCCATCCTGGAGTCCTCAGGGATGATACCACCACTGGCTAGCAGGGTGTTCTGGGTAAAATTTGAGTCAGGGGTGGTGCAGTAGTTTGGTGAGCACCTTTCATTCCCCCTGAGACTAGGTTCCTCCCTGATAAGCCATTTTCATTTCAAGTCGACTTTTCCCCAGGCCCATCTCTGTCAGCATTGAAATAAGGCTTTGGTCTAATTGCCAGCTACTTGAGATGTGTCCATCTTGAACACACGGAGTCGGGAGGCCCAAGGAGAGGAGGCAGCCAGACAAGTGTTCCAGGGTGAAGCCAGCCAGATGGCTCTTAAATGTCTCGTGAAGGAGCCGGGCCAGAAGCCCCGTGGAAGGTTCCTGCAGCACAGCCTCATCTGTGGTCACATTTCTGAATGCCGCCGCCCAGGAATTGTAGGGTGGGCTGAATAATCCTGCTTCCTGAGGGCGTGTGTGGACCACACATCCCCTGATTTCAAGGAAAAACTCAGGAAATACGTGGTCCGAGGAGAAAGGAGCCTCAATAGGGTTTTTGTTGTTGTTATTTTGCAAGGATCTTGAAATGAATGCCCACAAACTGCCCACGCGATGAATAGCCGCATTCATCTCCCCGGGCAGCGAGGCCAGAACCCGGCCTGCTGGGGGAGGCTCCACAGCCACTTTTCCCTGACGCGGGTCTGGTAGTGTGAGCCTGAGGGGACGGGCAGATACCAAGAACTCCTGCCCTCTCATCCCTGCCCCGACCCTGTCTCTTCTGGGCCTGGGGCCATTTGCTTGGTTATTTCCCCCTCAGTTTCTCCATCCATAAAATGGGGATAATGGTGTTTACTTACTTGCCTCATGAGTTTTATGGGAATTAATTACTGTTTGTAAAGTGCTTTGAAGATGAAAAGTGCGAGGTGGCATCATCGTTATTATTGTGAAATATCTTCCACTGCTCCCTGGCCAGGTTCTTCCTGACTCCAGAGAGTATTTCAACCTGGGTTCTAAATGAGACCCTCATAGGGGCCCATGTGAACAGGCCGTGTGTGTACACAGCTGGGTGTCTGGAGGCGGAGAAAGCACTGTCGCCCAGGAAAGGTATTTCCCATTTATGGGAGTGTTCAGGGGACCTGGCCAGGAGGAGGGGCAGTGCCTAGTGGTCCCAGGACACAGTCACCTACCACGCACATGAGTCAGCAGTAGCAGAGCCATCTCCATTTCCACCACGTGCTCTTCATGTGTATACAACATAACGAAGCCTTCGCTACCAAGAATTTTTTCTTTACTCTTGTTGTACCAGAAACATAACAATATAAAATTTTTATAAAACATAACAATATAAAATATAAAATCTATGCTACCATGATGTGCTCTAAGATGAAGTGAAACTACCCAATGCCTTCCATGAGGGGCCACAGAAAACAAAGTCTCAGAATTTCAGTCTCCTAAAGATTATCCCTCTTCTCCAGTGAGTATGATCTCACTTTCTGAAATATATGAGACAGAAAATAAAGTTCTGTGACACTGCCTTTGATTTGGGTTCCAGTAGTGAAACTCCAGTACTTTGGCCACCTCATGCGAAGAGTTGACTCACTGGAAAAGACTCTGATGCTGGGAGGGATTGGGGGCAGGAGGACAAGGGGACGACAGAGGATGAGATGGCTGGATGGCATCACTGACTCGATGGACGTGAGTCTGAGTGAACTCCGGGAGTTGGTGATGGACAGGGAGGCCTGGCGTGCTGCGATTCACGGGGTCGAAAAGAGTCGGACATGACTGAGCGACTGAACTGAACTGAACTGAGTGTCCTTTTGGAGCTAGTTCTAAAGAACCTGCTTGCCAATGCAGGAGACATTGAGACGTGGGTTCGATCCTGGGGTTGGGAAGATCCATTGTAGAAGGGAATGACAGCTCACTCCAGTATTCTTACCTGGAGAATCCCATGGACAGAGGAGTCTGGCAGGCTATGGTCCATGGGGTCACACGGAGTCAGACACGACTGAAGTGTCCCTTGGCTGATGGTGGGAGTGTTTTGTTTTCTTGATCTGTGTCTGGCTAAACAACGGTATGGACAGCTGGTTATACTTGGTAATGGGGCTAAGCGTGAGAGGACTCCTGGGGCAAGATTACTAAAGAAGGGTCTAAACGGGGAAAAAACATCTATTGCATTAGAGTCTATATCGGACCCTGTCGGTGATTTATTCAGAAGTTCTAAGTTTCTAATGTAGCCTATACAGAATAAATGTCAATCTAATTTTTCTCCAAAATAAAAATAGGCAACATCCCAAATTGCAGAAGATACCATATGTGATTGTGCTGTTTGTTTATATAATAATCAAGGTACTTCTTTTCCTTGTAATTATATGGAAGAGGCCAGGAGGTAACTATGCAAATTACCCTGAAGGGCAGGTGGGGAACAAGCCAACTCAAATTATTTATCCAAATGGAGGGTACAAAGTCTTCCCATTTCATGGCAGATTGTGTTCTTGAAATGGGGGTTGAAAAATCTAAATGCTGTAAGTTAAATGTGATTTTTAAATAGAAACAATGCTATAATGAGAAATTATGTCCCTGCTTACAGGTGTAATGGCCAATTTGGTTTCTTTATTACAAAAGTAATTCATGTTCATTACTTTAAAAATTAAATAAGGAAAAAGAAAAGATACTGTACATTTAAAGTATCCATATTTTTCTGTTTAGAGGTAACACTGCTAATGTCTGAGTACCATTGTTCTTCCAGAACATGGATGTTTATTTTTTAAAAAAGAGTGATACTGAAATAAGATTTAGCAACCTCTTTTATACACTCATTATAACATGTTCCACATTAGTAAAATGTTTTGGTGTGAATTGGTATAACTAACAAATAAGGGTAAAACATATTATCATATGCTTCCTGGCTGTCTCTATATAATTTTTTTCTGACAGGTTCCAAGCCCATATTTCTCAAATGTGGAATTCATTTTATTATTATTATTATTATCATTAATTCATTAGAGTTTTTAAAATGAAAACATTACATATTTTCCAGTTTGTCCTTTTTCACTTACAATTTTGTTTATAGCATTTCCTTTTATTCTGACTTAAGAGAGGAAGTGTTTGAATTTTGTATAATCATATCTATAAATCTTTTCCTAATGATTTTGTCTTTTGATTTTATGCTTTATAACTTCCTATACTCCAAAACTGTGTAAATATTCACCAGCAGCTGAGCCTGAAAATATGTGTATGCTTAGTTTTTCTGAAACTATTTGTGTGCATCTTGTAAGGAGATTAGAAATACTTGATTATGTTTGGCAGAAAGAGTTCCAGGAATGTCTTTCTGTCTTGCTATTTTTCATCATTTCCATTTTCCTTTCCTTTCTTCCCTTTAAAATTGTTTCCTGAGTAGGCAAAAGCAGAGTTCAAGTTATTTGGCTCTCTGTGCCTTTCCTAAGGCTTTCGTTTCATTAGCGCTCACACATCCCTTTTTTACAGCAATGATGTTATACCCTTGTGTCTGTCTTGAAGCTGTATACCCCAGTCCCCATCTGTAGAGAACTGTCACCTCCTAATCCCTCCGTATGTTGTTTGCATCATGTCAATGTGCCTTCTAAGTCTCTTTCGGTAGTCAAACTGGAAACTTGATTTGAATCCTGAGTTGGTAAAGCAGAAAAAAATTTCTACTCCTGGCCACACTTAATGCTTCAGTGATCCTTTTCATTCAGAGTACTCCTCCGTTCCCAGCTGTAGAGTCCAGTCTTGGCCCCTCCTTCCTAGCTGGGCGATATGGAGCATGTTCATTTACTCTCTCTGAACCTCAGTTTCCTCATCTGTAAAATGGGGATTAATAATAACCTTCTTTGGCTACTTCACAACATTACTGTAAGGATTAAAAGAGATCATGGTTGTAAAAGTGCTTAGTAAGCTGTAAAACAATATATAAACACAAGGTATTATTATTTTCTTTTTATTTGACATTATAAGGGATTATGATGTGTGACTGTAAAATAATAAGGATCATTTTTTTAAAAAGTAAGATATAAACTTACTTTATATCTAAAGTACTATAACAGACTATAAACACCCAAATAAATACAATCCTTTCAGTAGGCCTTGTAAGAAGATTCAAATTAACTTCTACATTGTCATCTGTGCTCAGGACACGTCTTTTAACTTCCTTTGTCTTTGGGATGGTCATAGACATTCTCCCTTGGTGGGCTAGTCTCCATCTTACTTACCCACTCCACCTTCCTCTCTGCGCCTCCCCTACCCCAACCCTTTTCGTTGAACCACCTGCTCAGAGGACCAGTAGAGAGTAGAGACAAGTACTAAAGAAGATTTCAGGGAAGGAAGATACATGGAAGGTAGGATGAGATTGAAATGGGCTCCCAGGAAGTCTTCTGGGATTCATCTCAGGAATGGGACTGGCTTGAACACATGTATATGCTGTTTGCTGTAGGTCTGCCTTTAGGGTATAGGCAAGTATACCGTGGATAGGAAAGCGAATCTCTGAATTTCATCAGAAAGAGAAATCTCACTCTCTCCAATAGCATCTGTAGAACTGTAGAAACTGCGCTGGACTTGCGGTAGACAAGCCTGAGTTTTGGTTCTGGTCCTGAAATAAATTGTTGAATAACTAAGTGATGTCAGGCACTGGGTTTTCATTTCCTTATTCTTACAGTAAGGACATGGATGGTTTTTAAGGTCCCTTTCACTCTGAAAACACTAGGCTTCCAGTGGCCTTCCTCATGATGGTTTTATGGAGATTCAGATCATCTCCTAGTTCTGCAACTTTTATTTAACATTATAAGAGATTATAAGTTGTTTAGCAACTGAGCTCTCAGTTCAGTTCAGTCGCTCAGTTGTGTCCGACTCTTTTCGAGGGCAAGAGTTTAACCTCAACAACCAGGCAAGTTGTTTAGCCTTTCTATATCTCCATTTCTTCATCTCTAAAATGGGGAAAGTAAAATAAATAAATAGAGACATGTCTACTTTATAGAACTTTTTTTGTGAGAATTAATTGGAAAAGTACAACTAAAAGCATTTGGCACAGAGTAAATGTTCAATAAACATTAAATGTAATTTCATTCTCTTCATTTTACTATTTTCATGGAGTGGAATCTACTCTAAATCTCTTAAACTTAATCCTTAAATCTTACTATTACATTTGTTATTATTATAGACTTGTTATGGACTGAACATGTTCCCCCAAAATTCATATGTTAAAATCCCAACTCCCAGAGAATGGATACGTGTATATGTATGGCTGAGTCCCTTTGCTGTCCACCTGAAACTATCACAATGTTGTTAATCAGTTGCACTCCAATATGAAATAAAAAGTGAAGGGAAAAAAAACCACAAACACCCCAGCTTCCAATTTGATGGTATTTAGAGGCAGGGCCTTGGAGAGGTAATAGGTTTAGATATGGTCATGAGGGCGGGACCTCCGTGATTAGATTAGTGTCCTTAAAGAGGAAACTGAAACTCCAATACTTTGGCCACCTGATGCAAAGAACTGACTCATTGGAAAAGACCCTGATGCTGGGAAATATTGAAGGCAGGAGAAGAAGGGGATGACAGAGCATGAGATGGTTGGATGGCATCACCGACTCAATGGACATGAGTTTGGGTGGACTCTGGGAGTTGGTGATGGACAGGGAGGCCTGGCATACTGCAGCCCATGGGGTCGCAAAGAGTCAGACATGAGTGACTGAACTGAACTGAGACTTCCCTCTCTCTATCATGTGAATCAAAATACAGAAAGAAGGTGACCATCTACAAGCCAGGAAGAGGGTTCCCACCTGTAACCAAATTGGCTGGCACCTTGATCTTGGACTTTCCAACCTCCAAAAATGGGAGAATATTGTTAAATAATGAAGTCTATGGCATTTCATTCTAGAAACCAGAACTAATGCCCTTCTAAACTGAAATTTATTTTCCATCCCAGAAATTTATTTCAGCTACTCTGGGCTGTGGTAGCTGCAGACTTATGTTCAACAGCAGTTTGAGTGATCCACTCTTTGCCAGGGAGCTATCAAACAGGCAGAGGTACCTTCAGACTAACCTCTGGCCTCAGGTTGAGCAGCAGTAACTATGGTAGCATGAATAGTATAGTCTCCCTGAAACTCCTTCTTGATTTTGCCTTTTCAGCCACAGTGGTTCTTCCTCTTTTAAAAAAGTGACTTAAACAACACAAACTTATCCTTTTACAGTTCTAGAGATCGGAAGTCTGGAATCAGTCTCGCTGGGCTAACGTCAAGGTTTCACATGGCTGGTTGCTGAGGCTCTGAGAGGAGACGCCATTTCTTGGCATTTTTCAGCTCCTGGTGGCTGCCTGTGTTCATTGACAGCTTCCTCCAGCAAAAGTATATCACTCCAGCCTCTACTTACATCATCACATTGCCTCCTCCAGTGACACTGAGTCTTCCTGTGTCTCACATAGAAAGACCCCTGTGATTACACTGAGCTCACCTAGATAATGTTGGTTTCTAATATGATTATCCAAAAAAAGAAAAAGAACTAGGGCTCCCAGAAGAATTGGCTGATTCTAGGGCTGCGATTCATGGGGTCGCAGGGAGTTGGACACGACTGAGCAACTGAACTGAACTGAGGGCTGGGACATGAAGTACACAAAATGAGCTGGGAAGATTTTTGCAGTGCTCAGAAAGCTCAAAGGATGTAAGCACATCAGAGAGACATAGGAGCCAATCTGAAAAAGCACTCAGGAGCAAAATCTGCAACAATGTGAGCAATTAAATAGACAATGTCATATTGGATTATAATTCAAAATTTACAATAAATATCCTTGAGTCCATTCTGATGCAAATAAATGACTAAACAAGGAAATAAATGAGGAAGAGACAAATCTCCTGTACAGAAAAATTCCCAATAATTTGTGTAGATTCTGCTACTTCAAGATGGTGAAGTTTGACTCACCTCTTGAGTGAGCTGTGCTTAGTGATCTCCTTACAAAAACAAAAGTAAGAAAAGAGGGGGAAGATAATTTTACCGTGGAGAAATCTGGCAAACGATTCTCCAACCAGGTGATCAGAGTTATCATTGCCAGTGATAAGTCCTGTTGAAGCATGTATTTCTGACATTGTGTGATGAAAATGGGACTTCACCTCCATGATCGTCTTCCCCCAAATGCATTATCCTAACCTCACCATGAAAAAAAAAATCAGAAAAATCAAAGTTCCAGGACATCCTACAAAATACCTGACCGCTATTCCTTTGATGTCAAGGCCATAGAGGGAGGAAAAAAAAGACCAGTCTGAGAATCTGTCATAGTCAAAAAGAAAACAAGAGACATGAAAACTAAATGCAATGTGATATTCTGAAGGGAGTCCCAAACCAGAAAAAGGGCATTAGGGAAAAATTAGTGAAATGTGAATAGAGTATGAAGTTAGTAACTAGTAATCTATCAGTGTTGTTTGATTAGTTGTGACAAAGCTACCTTAGTAATGTAAGATGTTAGCAACAGAGGAAATGGATGAAGAATATATGGAAATTCTCTGTACTATCTGTGCAACTTTTCTGTAAATGATTCTACAATGAAATATTTATTTAAATTTTAAAATGTATTGAAAATACTAACCACATAAGATATAGTATAAACAAACATTTACAGATTGGCCCCAATTTCTTGTAATTTGTATTTGAGTGTGTACCAGAGGAAAACCAAGTATGTATGTGTGTACACTTAGAGGCATGACTTTTTCTCCTTTATGCGTCTCTGTATTTCTCAAATGCTGTATTTTACAACAAATAGATATTACTTAAACCATTTTAAAATCTATGCTCATTATGCTAATTTATCTATGCTAATCTATGCTAATTTAAAAAATTAAAAAATAAATAAATAAAATAAAATTTTTTAAAAAATTACTAAAACGTGACACAGAAACATGAAGTGAGCAAATGTTGGTAAAATGGCTCCCGTAGACTTGACTCAAACCTTCAATTTGTACAACAAAAAAAAAAACCCACAATATCTGGGAAGGGCAATAATGCAAAGCAAAAACCTAAGCACCCATCTACAAATGAACAGATGAAGAAGATATAGCATATACATACACACACACACACAATATTACTCAGCCTTTAAAAAAGAAAAAAAAATAAAATAAAATCTATGCTCAAATAAATAGGAGACCATGTAATGGAGCAGTGGGGAAAGGGAGATGGGCCACTCCTGGAGGACAGTCTGTTCTTTCTCAGGCCAGTATCTTTCCTTTGACTCAGGAGATGATGATTTCTGGGGACAGACTGAGAAGCCTGAAGAAGAGCTGAATCCCTGAGTCTCTGTGATCATCACTCTGAGTCTCAGTGAAAGACTGGTCCCATCTTTCATTTTGCTAAATTAAGAAAACTTGGATGAAGTGACTCAAGCAAGGCCACACAGCTAGTTAGCATGAGGAGCCCTCCAGATGTTTTATTTGGGCTAGGCAGTGTTTCAAAATCATTCGACTGTGAATACCTTTCAGTAAGTATGTCTTCTCTGCTTTGATGCTCACCAGCTCAGTTCACCTGGTGTTTCTTTAACTGCCTGGCCCCTGGAGGCATTTATTTGGGCTCTGTGGCTTAGCAAAGTGGCAGGAATGAGAGTTACATACAGGCTTAGGAGTTCTGAGATACAATGGTAAAAGGCAACTTTTTTTAATTTAAAGAGGGAAGAAAAGGGAAGTCCTCATCCCTGTGGGTTACTTTCTGAGTAGAGACAGCGTAAATCAAGGCTCTGTGTGTTACCCTCTCATGAACAGAGCCCCAGGATTGTGCAGCCATATGCAGCAGCTCTGACTCTCCATCTGTATCATATTGTAAAAATAGTGTATTTAAATAATGTTCCTCAATGTCCTGTTTTAATAATATGTGGTTTTGAGTCACATTTCAATTCAGAATCCTTTTCAGTCAAAGGGAATCCTCTCATACTGTTGGTGGGAAAGTAAATTGGTATAGCCACAATGGAAAGCAGCTGGTTCCTTAACAAACGAAAAATAGAGCTACCGTATGACCAGACAATCCCACTCCCAGGCATATATCCAGAGAAAACCATAATTTGAAAAGATACAGGCACCTCAGTGTTCACTGCAGCATTGTTTACAATAGCCAGGACATGGAAACAACGAAATGTCCATCAACAGATGAATGGGTAAAGAAGATGTGGTATATCTATACAGTGGAATATTACTCAGCCATAAAAAGAACTCATGCCATTTGCAGGCATGGATGGACCTAGAGATTATCATACTGAGTGAAGTAAGTCAGATGGAGAAAAACAAATATCAAATGATATCACTTATATGTGGAATCTAAAAGATGATGCAATGAACTTATTTACAAAACAGAGTCACAGATGTAGAAAACAAACTTATGGTTACCAAATGGAAAAAGTGGGAGGGATTAATTGGGAGGTTGAGATTAACATATACACACTGCTGCTGCTGCTGCTAAGTCGCTTCGGTCATGTCCGACTCTGTGCAACCCCATAGCTGGCTGCCCATCAGGCTCCTCCATCCCTGGAATTCTCCAGGCAAGAATACTGCAGTGGGTTGCCATTTCCTTCTCCAATGCATGCATGCATGCTAAGTCGCTTCAGTCATGTCTGACTCTGTGTGACCCTATGGACAGCAGCCCACCAGGCTCCTCTGTCCCCAGGATTCTCTAGGCAAGAATACTGGAGTCGGCTGCCATTTCCTTCTCCAAACATACACACTACTATGTATAAAATAGATAACTAATAAGAACCTACTGTATAGCACAGGGAACTCTGCTCAATACTCTGTAATGAACAAATGGGAAAGGAATCTAAAAGAGTGGATATTCTTTGGTCACCTGATTTGAAGAGATTACTTATTAGAAAAGACCCTGATGCTGGGAAAGATTGAAGGCAGGAGGAGAAGGGGATGACAGAGGGAAAGTTGGTTGGATGGCATCACTGACTCAATGGACATGAGTTTGAGAAAGCTCTGGGAGATGGTGGTGGACAGGGAAGCCTGGTGTGCTGCAGTCCACGGGGTGGCAAAGAGTTGGACAAGACTGAGCAACTGAACAACATAACTGATTCACTTTGCTGTACAACAGAACTAACGCAACATTATAAATCAATTATCCTCCAGTAAACATTAATTTTTTAAAAAAACAAGCAACAAAATCCTTCTCAGTCAACATCATCATCGTGGGCTCATAATATTTATTGAATTACATCCCAGACTCCATGTTATCTCATTTATGTCTTATACTGGCATTAACCAAAAGTTCTAATGTTATACCTGATTTATAGATGAGAAAATGGAGACTTGGAAAAGTAATTTGCACATAATCAGGCTGTCTGAATTCAATCAGGGATCTGAATCCAGCCAGTCTGACTCTTATGCCCAATTTCTTAACTGCCAAACGATGTACAACTTCTCACAAAACTTCTTCCTTTTCACCCAGGGCAGTGCAATATTTGGGTCCCTCAGTAGTCAGGAACCCTTTCTGAGGTGCAATACATTTATGAAGATATTGGAGTTAAGTATTTTGCCTCATTTATAAATAACTGCTATTTTAGTCTACATGGCTCATTGATTTTTCTGAACAAATTATTGCATATCATTTTGAATATTATTATGAATAATTTTCTCACTCATTTACTTAGGTGAAAGTAACTCTTATTTTTCTCTGTGCTAGATTTTGCTTTTCACATTACATTATTTTCTTGATTATTTTCAATAAATGCAGTATTTCAGTATTTGTTGTGCATACTTTTCTGTGTAATGGTTTAAAATTTCCTATCATCATACTTGTCTCTTTTTTCAAAAGAATTTATGCAGATATTTTTAACTTTGAGGACTCACAAATTTTTGGCTATATGGATGCTAATTTATATTAAAAAATCTATCAACTGGTCTTCCTACTTAATCTCCTCCTGCAATGGGCTGCAAAATCAAGTGGATTTGCAAAGAGAACATATTGGAACACAGATGGCTTTTTGGTCTCTCTCAGGGAAGTCAAGAGCTTGGGGAAAACTAGAGAATTATAGTATTTGAAGGGAGAAAAAAGAGTTGTCTCCAAGCAAAGTGCCAAAGCTGTTGGATTTGGTACCTAAAGCAGCAAGCCTGCAAAGATTTCCTTGGGTCAGAGTCAAGGCCAAGAATCCCTCTGATGGCTGCATTTATGTCATCTTTTGAATGTGCAGGACAAATGCTGCTACCACAAACATATCTTTGCTTCCCAAGTTCCTTCCTCAGTGAACACATCCCCCGTGAACGAGCTATACATATTCCACAACTTCTGAGAACTCTCAGATCTGCATCTCCTGATGAGATTCCTTTCAAAGACCCAGCCCTGTGTCCAGCTGTTCACTGTGCCTTCACTTGGATCCCTTACCCGGACCTCAAATTCTTCCAGCGCTAAGCTTGTCATCACCATCTCACCCCCACCCACATAACGGTAACAACCACAACAGTCACAACCACAACTGAATTCCACCTCATATATTTCTCATTTAAGGCCTAGAAAAGCTGCTCCCACAAATTAGCACCTTTCTCCAATCTACCAGTCCAGCTGATTATCAACTCATAAGGATTCTATTTTCTGAATAGCTCTCGCATCCATCTGTCTTGCATTCCCAGGGCCATCTTGTATGCCTGTCCTCCCTGTATTGACTGTGAATGCCTCGACACAGTGTCTAACTTGCAGCTAAGACATTTATTAGGTCCCTAACACCATCACCCAGATAGTGACCTACAAAATGTTTGTTGTGAGAAAGACGGAGAAATTAACACATTTGATGCAGAGTTATTACTTTGGGAAATGAGCTCATTTTTGGTCATTTGAATCCAAAGTGGAGCAATTTTTATTTCCTTTTGTTGTGACCCTCCCATCTAGAGCTTTGAGACACTTTTGGAGTTTTTCTTGGATTCATCTGAAAAAAATTTCCCTAAACTTTGCGACTGTGTGAAAGATAAATTTTAAGTACATGCATTTATTTTTAAAGCACATTAATCATCTGTGCTTCTTGAAAAGGCCATTTTATCTAGCTCCTCTGACTCCAGGCTTTTAGGTGTGGTGTTTCTCTTACGACCTTCATCAGCCAGTTCCAAGATGGAATTAAGCCCTAATTACTGGAAGAGATACCACTTGCCCATACCGAACTAACTTCTCTTCTCTTGCACCTTCCAGAATAATACAAGCTCTCTGACATTCTTGGGACAACTGAGAATATAGTCACTCAAGTCATGTTCTGTCTCATGGTTCACAGGAGGAACCCCATGGAGAAAAGCTTCAGGGTCTTAAAAGAAGCCTTAGAAGAAGTTTTCCACAGTCTGACCAGAGACTGTGATTCTCTGAATAGTGGGTCAGTCTCCTCCTTCCCAAGCCAACTCATCCATCCTCTACCTCCTGTCCCAGAGAGCAAGAAAGCCCCACTAGCCATGGATAGGATGGTAGCAAAATATTCTCCTCATTCTGTGTCTTCTAAGTCCTCTTTAAACTTTCAACCAATATTTAGCCTCAGAGTTGGAAAACTCTTCTGCTAGGAACTAGGCGGGCATGAAAAGAATAACCATCATCAAAAGCTGTGTTTTCTTTTGCTTCTCTTTGGGGAGAAATAGTTAAGAATAAGAACTGTGATGGCAGACTTGAAAGTAATCCCCAGCCTTGACAATTGGCCTCTTTTGAAAGACCTTCCCTTGACCCCTGTTCCCTAGGAAAAGGAAGGTGGCTAACAAGAATATTACAAGGTTCCATTGATGAGATGTCTCTCCAACCAAGCTATGTACGATGACAACTAGTGGGTGGAAAAACTTCCCTCAAACCAGGACTGGCTATCTGCCTTCCAAATTACTTCACTGCATGCCAAAAGGTTATCTATGAGGAACTAGGAAAGGAAGTGCATTTGAAAACATCACTGGGACTTGTATACAACATCTTAAGGTGTTTGATCCTTTTATGAACTGATGACAGCTTTTTGCCATTGAAGTCTATGTGAGAGTTGCCAGCCAAGCAAAAGGAGGAAGCAGGGCCAGCCTGTTTGACCAAAGAACCCCTGAGAGCTGTTTAGATCACAAGACATGAGACAGCCAGAGAGAGGGAATGGCCCAGAATCCCAAGAAAAGCTCAGGCAGCTAGCTGCATCAGCAGTTTCAACAAGACCTGTTCTAGCCATTTGAATGTTTCCCTTTGACTGTGATGTCCTTTTCATTTCCATCTTCATTCATTCAAGGATCCATGCCAATGGTCATTCCCAGAGCACTCAGAGAGGCATGGAAGAGCTGAGAAATACTGATAATCGCTACAGTGCCCTGATTAGTGAATGCACTTAATCAGGCTGCCACCAGGCAAGCTCACTGAACATCACAGAGCAAATTCATTTGAGTTTCTTAATGGCCATGACAGTTGCTTAATTGGGATAGTAACTCTGCTTAATTGGTACTCTTTTATTCCTACTCTAGCTAGAGTGTCTTTCCCCAGCTCCAGGCGGGTCTGTATACACTTCCCGAGGTTCTCAGTATTTCCATGAAATATGCCTGATGCCAGCTGTTCTCCTGCTCCTTCCCGTGTAGGGAAGTGCTCTGAGTTATGACTCATGCTGGAGACTCTGTTACTGATGTTAGATTAACAAGCCTTGGGTGAGGGGCCCTTAGCTTACAAAGGAATATGTCATAGTCATGCTCAGTACTGACTCTAGTAAATCTAATGGATACTTATAAGTCAATAATAATGCAAAGCTATTAGTATGGTGAAAAGAATTTCTTCCTGCACTTCGCATTAACCGCTCCTACTCTCAGTCCTGGTCTCTACCCTGTCCTTATTGCTCCCTTTTTCTAGCCAGCTCATCTTTCCAACACAGGCTTTGTATTTCTCCTGCAGTTCAGCTCACAGCTCAGGCTGTATATAAGACACAGTTCTTTCCCATCTCTTTAGCTCCTTCCAAAAATCGACCTTGTGTCACTATGCTTGTTTGGGTTACATACTCATTAGTGACCCATTTCATATGAGATATATGGACACTGATGGAAACACACGTCCTTTTCATTGGTGTCTCCTGGTCACTTTGTTACCACACAGTGCCAGACCATATCATGGCAGGAGAATTCCATTTGTGCTATAAATTCTCTCATCATAAGAGAACCAATAGAGACTCTGCAGGAAAGGCAGTCTTGTTAGGTGGTCACAGTGGTTTGGGGCTGAGGCGGTCTCCTCAAGAGTAACTGCAGGCCTCTGCCACAGTCACGCCACTGGCCTTCGTTTCCTTTAGCCTTCTCGCTCACCAAAAGATTTTCCTGTCCAGTTATAAAGTGCAAGTTGTTTCCCCAAGGAGGTACTCTATGGATCAGCACCTGTGGGAAATGAGCTGCGCTGCATCCCAACAAAGACCTCGGCCAACCCCATAGTTATGTAGAGATTTTATCACACCTCTGGAAGTCTGAGGTCTTCTGCTAGCGTTTAGTAGATGTTCTGTGAGAACCAATCCACACGTCAATGCATTTTTGATGTATTTTGTGGGAGAAGGTAAGCTCCACATCTTACTCCTCCATCTTCCTGATGCAATCTATTCACCAAGTAGATTTTCAAAAAAAATTTTTCATATGGTCAAATTGATCAAGCATCTTTTTTACATAAGAATCATAGGCTTAAAAAT
This sequence comes from Bos indicus x Bos taurus, assembly GCF_003369695.1. Lineage (NCBI taxonomy): Eukaryota > Metazoa > Chordata > Mammalia > Artiodactyla > Bovidae > Bos > Bos indicus x Bos taurus. The sequence continues at coordinate 17,046,136 of NC_040081.1, read as the reverse complement.
GAAATCTATTGAGAACAAGGTGACAGAGGAGTAGGTGGATGTGGAGTACATCTCCCTCCATGGGTACATCAGGAATACACCTTCAGACACAGAAGTGCATGCAGAACACCAGCTGAGAGCAGACAGGAGTACCTGACCAGTGGAAAAGAATATATAGAACCAAGCAAAACTTGAGATCAAGCCCTGAGCCTTTGGAGTGGGAGCACTGACTCCAAGACCTTAGACTACCAGAGAACCAACCCTGCTGCTGCTCCTGCTGAGTTGCTTCAGTTGTGTCTGACTCTGTGCAACCCCATAGACAGCAGCTCACCAGGCCCCCCCCATCCCTGGGATTCTCCAGGCAAGAACACTGGAGTGGGTTGCCATTTCCTTCTCCAATGCATGAAAGTGAAAAGGGAAAGTGAAGTCGCTCAGTCGTGTCCGACTCTTCGAGACCCCATGGACTGCAGCCTACCAGGCTCCTTTGCCCATGGGGTTTTCCAGGCAAGAGTACTGGAGTGGGGTGCCATTGCCTTCTCCGGAACTAACCATAGAGGGTATCAAATAGTGAGAACTCACACAAAGGAAACCACTAGAATACAAGACCCGGCATCACCCAACCACCAATAGCACCCTGTGCAGGACACCTCATCTAAACAACAAACAAAACAAAAGCACAAACCCAATCACAGCAGACAGGATCACCACCTCACTCAGCCTTGCCCATCAGAGGAAAATCAAACAAACAAACAAAAACTCAGCACAAATCTCACCCTATATGAAGCTTACACAAACCACTGGACCAACCTTAGGAGGGCAGAAACCAAAAGGAAGAAAGAATTCAACCTTGAAGCCTGGGAAAAGAAGACCTCAAATACAATAAGTTAAAAAAATAATAATGAAAAGGCAGAGAAATATTACACAAAAGAAGGAACAAACTAGAAACACTGAAGTCCAAATAAATGAAGAGGAAGTAGGCAAACTACCTGGAAAAGAATTCAGAATAATCATAGTAGAGATGATCAAAAACCTTGAAAACAGAATGGAGAAAATGCAAGAATCAATTAACAAAGACCTAGACAAATTAAAGAATAAATATGCAGAGACAAACAACACAATACTGAAGTTAAAAATACTGTAGAAGGAATCAATAGCAGAATACCTGAAGCAGAAGAACGAATCAGTGAGCTGGATGATAATATAGTGCAAATAACTTCGAAGAGCTGAATAAAGTAAAAAGAATGAAAAGAACTGAGAATAGTCTCAGAGACCTCTGAGAGTATATCAAACATGCCAACATTCGAATTATAGGGGTCCCAGAAGAAAAAGAGAAAAAGAAAGGGTATGAGAAAATTTTTGAAGAGATTATAGTTGAAAATTTCCCCAAGATGGAAAAGGAAATAGTCAATCAAGTCCAAGAGGCACAAAGAGTCCTATACAGGATAAACCCAAGGAGAAACACGCCAAGATACATACTAATCAAACTAACAAAGACTAAACACAAAGAATATTAAAAGGAGCAAGGAGAAGCAACAAGTAATATACAAGGGAAACCCCATACACTCAATAGCTGATCTTTCAGCAGAAATTCTGCAGAAAGGAATGGCAGGATATATTTAAAGTACTGAAAGGGAAAAATCTACAACCAAGATTACTGTACCTGGCAAGCATCTTATTCAAAATTGATGGAGAAATAAAAAGCTTTTCAGACAAGCAAAATTTAAGAGAATTCAGTACCACCAAACCAGCTTTACAACAAATGTTCAGATGAGATCAGATCAGATCAGTCGCTCAGTCGTGTCCAACTCTTTATGACCCCATGAATCGCAGCACACCAGGCCTCCCTGTCCATCACCAACTCCCGGAGTCCACCAAAACTCATGTCCATCGAGTCGGTGATGCCATCCAGCCATCTCATCCTCCGTTGTCCCCTTGTCCTCCTGCCCCCAATCCCTCCCAGCATCAGAGTCTTTTCCAATGAGTCAACTCTTCGCATGAGGTGGCCAAAGTACTGGAGTTTCAGCTTTAGCATCATTCCTTCCAAAGAAATCCTAGGGCTGATCTCCTTCAGAATGGACTGGTTGGATCTCCTTGCAGTCCAAGGGACTCTCAAGAGTCTTCTCCAACACCACAGTTCAAAAGCATCAATTCTTCAGCGCTCAGCCTTCTTCACAGTCCAACTCTCACATCCATACATGACCACTGGAAAAACCATAGCCTTGACTAGACAGACCTAGGGATGGGACCGGATGCCATGATCTTTGTTTTCTGAATGTTGAGTTTTAAGCCAACTTTTTCACTCTCCACTTTCACCTTCATCAAGAGGCTTTTGAGTTCCTCTTCACTTTCTGCCATAAGGGTGGTGTCATCTGCGTATCTGAGATTATTGATATTTCTCCCAGCAATCTTGATTCCAGCTTGTGTTTCTTCCAGCCCAGCATTTCTCATGATGTACTCTGCATATAAGTTAAATAAACAGGGTGACAATATACAGCCTTGACATACTCCTTTTCCTGTTTGGAACCAGTCTGTTGTTCCATGTCCAGTTCTAACTGTTGCTTCCTGACCTGCATACAGATTTCTCAAGAGGCAGGTCAGGTGGTCTGGTATTCCCATCTCTTTCAGAATTGTCCACAGTTTATTGTGATCCACACAGTTAAAGGCTTTGGCATAGTCAATAAAGCAGAAATAGATGTTTTTCTGGAACTCTCTTGCTTTTTCCATGATCCAGCGGATGTTGGCAATTTGATCTCTGGTTCCTCTGCCTTTTCGAAAACCAGCTTGAACATCAGGAAGTTCATGGTTCCCATATTGCTGAAGCCTGGCTTGGAGAATTTTGAGCACTACTTTACTAGCGTGTGAGATGAGTGCAATTGTGCGGTAGTTTGAGCATTCTTTGGCATTGCCTTTCTTTGGGATTGGAATGAAAACGGACCTTTTCCAGTCCTGTGGCCACTGCTGAGTTTTTCAAATTTGCTGGCATATTGAGTGCAGCACTTTCATAGCATCATCTTTCAGGATTTGGAATAGCTCAACTGGAATTCCATCACCTCCACTAGCTTTGATCATAGTGATGCTTTCTAAGGCCCACTTGACTTCACATTCCAGGATGTCTGGCTCTAGGTCAGTGATCACACCATCGTGATTATCTGGGTCATGAAGATCTTTTTTGTACAATTCTTCTGTGTATTCTTGCCATCTCTTCTTAATATCTTCTGCTTCTGTTAGGTCCACACCATTTCTGTCCTTTATTGAGCCCATCTTTGCATGAAATGTTCCTTTGGTATCTCTGATTTTCTTGAAGAGATCTCTAGTCTTTCCCATTCTGTTGTTTTCCTCTATTTCTTTGCATTGATCACTGAAGGCTTTCTTATCTCTTCTTGCAATTCTTTGGAACTCTGCATTCAGATGTTTATATCTTTCCTTTTCTCCTTTGCTTTTCGCTTCTCTTCTTTTCACAGCTATTTGTAAGGCCTCCCCAGACAGCCATTTTGGGTTTTTTTTGCATTTCTTTTTCTTGGGGATGGTCTTGATCCCTGTCTCCTGTACAATGTCACGAATCTCATTCCATAGTTCATCAGGCACTCTATCTATCAGATCTAGGCCTTAAACCTATTTCTCACTTCCACTGTATAATCATAAGGGATTTGATTTAGGTCATACCTAAATGGTCTAGTGGTTTTCCCTACTTTCTTCAATTTAAGTCTGAATTTGGCAATAAGGAGTTCATGGTCTGAGCCACAGTCAGCTCCTGGTCTTGTTTTTGCTGACCGTATAGAGCTTCTCCATCTTTGGCTGCAAAGAATATAATCAATCTGATTTCGGTGTTGACCATCTGGTGATGTCCATGTACAGAGTCTTCTCTTGTGCTGTTGGAAGAGGGTGTTTGTTATGATCAGTGCATTTTCTTGGCAAAACTCTATTAGTCTTTGCCCTGCTTCATTATGGACCTATATAGTCAATAAATACAAGACAAGAAAAAAGATCTACAAAATCAACCCCAAACAATTAAGAAACACAATAGTAACATACATATCAATAATTACTTTAAATGTAAATGGATTAAATGCTCCAACCAAAAGACACAGACTGGCTGAATGGATACAAAAACAAGACCCATATATATGCTGTCTACAAGAAACCCACTTTAGACCTAAAGACACATATAGACTGAAAGTGAGAGGATGGAAAAATATATTCCATACAAATGGGAAGCAAAAGAAAGCTGGAGTAGCAATCCTTATATCAGACAAAATAGACGTTAAAATAAAGAAGAATACAAGAGATAAGGAAGGACACTAAATAATGATCAAGGGATCAATCCAAGAGGAAGACATAACAATTCTAAATATCTATGCACCCAACATAGGAGCACCTCAATACATAAGACAAACTCTGACAGATATAAAAGGAGAACTTGACCGTAACACAATAATAGTAGGAGACTTTAACACCCCACACCAATGGACAGATCATCAAAACAGAAAATTAATAAGGACACACAAGTTTTAAGTGATACATTAGATGAGATGGATCTCATTGATATCTTCAGGACATTCCATCCAAATGCAGAAGAATACCCCTTCTTCTCAAGTGCACATGGAACATTCTCCAGGGTAGACCACATCTTGGGTCACAAATCAAACCTCAGTAAATTTAAGAAAATTGAAATCGTATCAAGCATCTTCTCTGACCACAACATTATGAGACTAGATATCAGTTACAAGAAAAAAACTGTAAGAAACACAAACACATGGAAACAACACATTTCTAAATAACCAACAGATTACTGAAGAAATCAAAGGGAAATAAAAAAATTTCTAGAAACAAACGACAATGAAAACATGACAACTCAAAACCTATGGGATGCAGCAAAAGCAGTTCTAAGAGGGAAGTTTATAGCAATACAATCCTACCTCAGGAAACAAGAAAAACATCAAATAGACAACCTAACTTTACACCTAAAACAACTGGAAAAAGAAGAACAAAAAAACCCCAAAATTAGTAGAAGGAAAGAAATCATAAAGATCTGAGCAGAAATAAATGAAAAAGAAATGAAAGAAGCAATAGTGAAGATTAATAAAATTAAAAGCTGGTTCTTTGAGAAGGTAAACAATTGACAAACCTTTAGCCAGACTCATCAAGAATAAAAGAGAGAAGAATCAAATCAACAAAATTAGAGATGAAAAAGGAACGGGTACAACAGACAATGCAGAAATACAAAGGATTTTAAGAGACGATTATGAGAATCTTTATGGCAATAAAATGGAGATAACCTGGAAGAAATGGACAGATTCTTAGAAAAGTTCAATCTTCCAAGACTGAACCAGGAAGAAGTAAAAATTATAAACAATGCAATTACAAGCACTGAAATTGAAGCTGTGATCAAAAACCTCCCAAAAAAACAAAAGCCCAGGACCAGATGGCTTCACAGGAGAATTCTATCAAACATTTAGAGAAGAGCTAATACCTACCCTTCTAAAACTCTTTCAAAAAAATTGCAGAGGAAGGAACACTTCCAAACTCATTCTACGAGGCCACAATCACCCTGATACCAAAACCAAAGATAACACAAAAACAGAAAACTACAGGCCCATATCACTGATGAACATAGATGCAAAAATCCTCAACAAAATTTTAGCAAACAAAATTCAACATATCAAAAAGCTCATACACCATGATCAACTTGGGTTTATTCCAGGAATGCAAAGATTCTTTAATATATGCAAATCAATCAATGTGATACACAATATTAACAAATTGAAAGATAAAACCATATGATAGTCTCAATAGATGCAGAAAAAGCCTTTGAAAAAATTCAGTACCCATTTATGATTAAAACTTCAAAAAATGGGCATAGAAGGAACCTACCTCAACATAGTAAAGGCCATATATGATAAGCCTACAGAAAACATTATTCTCAATGGTGAAAAACTGAAAGCATTCCCCCTAAAATCAGAAACAAGACAAGGGTGTCCACTTTCACCACTATTATTCAACATAGTTCTGGATGTCTTAGCTACAGTTATCAGAGAAGAAAAAAAATAAATAAAAGGAATCAAGATTGGAAAAGAAGAAGTAAAGCTCTCACTGTTTGCAGAAGACATGATACTGTACATAGAAAACCCTAAAGATAATATCAGAAAATTACTAGAGCTAATCAGTGAATTTAGCAATGTTGAAGGATACAAAATCAATACACAAGAAATCACTTGCATTTCTACATATTAACAATGAAAAATCAGAAAGAGAAATCAAGGAATCAAACCCATTCACCACTGCAACAAAAAGAAATAAATATGTAGGAATAAACTTGCCTAAGGAGACAAAAGAAGTGTACACAGAAAATTATAAGACACTGATGAAAGAAATCAAAGACAACATAAACAGATGGAGAGATATTCCATGTTTCTGGGTAGGAAGAATCAATATTGTAAAAATGACTATCCACCATATGCAATCTACAGATTCAATGCAATCCCTATCAAATTACCAATGATGTTTTTCACAGAACTAGAACAAAAAAATTTCACAGTTCATATGGAAACACAAAAGACCCTTAATAGCCGAAACAGTCTTGAGAAAGAAGAATGGAGCTAGAGGAATCAACCCCCTGACTTCAGATTATACTACAAAGCTACAGTCATCAAGACAGTATGGGACTGGCACAAAAACAAAAATATAGACCAATGGAACAAGATAGAAAGCCCAGAAATAAACCCATGCACCTATTGGGTACCTTATTTTTGACAAAGGAGGCAAGAATATACAATGGGGCAAAGACAGCCTCTTCAATAAATGGTGCTGGGGAAACTGGACAGCTACATGCAAAAGAATGAGATTAGAACACTTCCTAACACCATACATAAAGATAAACTCAAAGTGGATTAAAGACCTAAGTGTAAGACCAGAAACCCTAAAACTCTTAGAGGAAAACATAGGCAGAACACTCGATGACATAAATCAAAGCAAGATCCTCTTTGACCCACCTCCTAGAGTAACAGAAATAAAAACAAAAGTAAGCAAGTGGGACCTGATTAAACTTAAAAGCTTTTGCACAGCAAAGGAAACTATAAGCAAGGTGAAAAGAGAACCCTCAGAATAGGAGAAAATAATAGCAAATGAAACAACTAACAAAGAATTAATTTCCAAAATATGTAAGCAGCTCATACAACTCAATGCTAGAAAAACAAACCTTCCAATCAAAAAGTGGGAAAAAGACCTAAAGAGACATTTCTCCAAAGAAGACATACAGATGGCTAAGAAACACAGGAAACGATGCTCAACATCACTCATTATGAGAAAAATGCAAATCAAAACCACAATGAGATATCACCTCACACCAGTCGGAATGGCCATCATCAAAAAGTTTACAAACAGTAAACGCTGGAGAGGATGTAGAGAAAAGGGAATGCTTTTGCACTGTTGGTGGGAATGTAAATTGATACAGCCACTATGGAAGACAGTATGGATTTTCCTTAAAAAAATAGGAATGAAACCAGCATATGACCCAGAAGATATTAAGAAGAGGTGGCAAGAATACACAGAAGAACTGTGCAAAAAAGATCTTCACGACCCAGATAATCATGATGGTGTGATCACTGACCTAGAGCCAGACATCCTGGAATGTGAAGTCAGGTGGGCCTTAGGAAGCATCACTACAAAGCTAGTGGAGGTGATGGAATTCCAGTTGAGCTATTCCAAATCCTGAAAGATGATGCCGTGAGAGTGCTGCACTCAATATGCCAGCAAATTTGGAAAACTCAGCAGTGGCCACAGGACTGAAAAAGGTCCGTTTTCATTCCAATCCCAAAGAAAGGCAATGCCAAAGAATGCTCGAACTACCGCACAATTGCACTCATCTCACATGCTAGTAAAGTAATGCTCAAAATTCTCCAAGCCAGGCTTCAGCAATATGTGAACCGTGAACTTTCAGATGTTCAAGCTGGTTTTAGAAAGGCAGAGGAACCAGAGATCAAATTGCCAACATCCGCTGGATCATGGAAAAAGCAAGAGAGTTCCAGAGAAACATCTATTTCTGCTTTCTTGACTATGCCAAAGCCTTTGACTGTGTGGATCACAATAAACTGTGGGAAATTCTGAAAGAGATGGGACTACCAGACCACCTGACCTGCCCCTTGAGAAATCTGTATGCAGGTCAGGAAGCAACAGTTAGAACTGGACATGGAACACCAGACTGGTTCCAAATAGGAAAAGGAGTACGTCAAGGCTGTATATTGTCACCCTACTTATTTAACTTATGTGCAGAGTGCATCATGAGGAATGCTGGGCTGGAGGAAGCACAGCTTCCTGGAATCAAGATTGCCGGGAGAAATATCAATAACCTCAGATATGCAGATGACACCACCCTTATGGCAAAAGTGAAGAAGAACTAAAGGGCCTCTTGATAAAAGTGAGAGAGGAGAGTGAAAAAGTTAAAACTTAACATTCAGAAAACTAAGATCATGGCATCTGGTCCCATCCCTTCATGGCAAATAGATGGGGAAACAGTGGAAACAGTGGCTGACTTTATTTTTCTGGGCTCAAAAATCACTGCAGATGGTGATTGCAGCCATGAAATTAAAAGATGCTTACTCCTTGGAAGGAAAGTTATGACCAATCTAGACAGCATATTCAAAAGCAGAGACGTTATTTTGCCAACAAAGTTCCATCTAGTCAAGGCTACGGTTTCTCCAGTTGGACTATAAAGAAAGCTGAGCACAGAAAAATTGATGCTTTTGAACTGTGGTGTTGGAGAAGACTCTTGAGAGTCCCTTGGACTGCAAGGAGATCGAACTGTGGTGTTGGAAAAGACTCTTGAGAGTCCCTTGGACTGCAAGGAGATCGAACTGTGGTGTTGGAGAAGACTCTTGAGAGTCCCTTGGACTGCAAGGAGATCCAACCAGTCCATCCTAAAGGACATCAGTCCTGGGTGTTCATTGGAAGGACTGATGTTGAAGCTGAAACTCCAATACTTTGGCCACCTGATGCAAAGAGCTGACTCACTAGAAAAGACCCTGATGCTGGGAAAGATTGAGAGCAGGAGGAGAAGGGGACGACAGAGGATGAGATGGTTGGATGGCATCACCGACATGGACATGTGTTTGGGTGGACTCCGGGAGTTGGTGATGGACAGGGAGGCCTGGTGTGCTGTGGTTCATGGGGTCGCAAAGAGTCGGACACGCAAAGAGTTGGTGTTTTTGTTGTGGTCTGGGTAGACTGGGGCAAAAATGCACTAGTAGATCCAGATGTGAGTGACTGAACTGAATTGAACTGATGACTCAGCAATCCCACTCCTAAGCATATACCCTGAGGAAACCAAAATTGGAAAAGACATATGTAATACCATTGTTCATTGCAGCACTATTTACAATAGCTGGAACATGGAAGCAACCTAGATGTCTACGGACAGATGAATGAATAAAGAAGTTCTGGTACATATACACATTGGAATATTACTGAGCTATAAAAAGGAACATGTTTGAGTCAATTCTGATGAGGTGGATGAACCTAGAACCTATCCTACAGTGAAGTGAGTCAGAAAGAGAAAGAGAAATATTGTATTTAAATCCATGTATACAGAATCTAGAAAAACAGTACTGAAGAATTTATTTACAGGGCAGCAATGGAGAACCAGACATAGTAGACTTATGGACACATGGGGAGACGAGAGGAGAGGGTGAGATGTATGGAAAGAGTAACATGGAAACTTACATTACCATATTTAAAATAGATAGCCAACTGGAATTTGCTGTATGGCTCAGGAAACTCAAACAGGGCCTCTGTATCAACCTAGAGGGGTGAGATGGGGAGGAAGATGGGAGGGAGGTTCAAGAGGGAGGGGATATATATATACCTATGGCTGATTCATGTTGAAGTTTGGCAGAAAATAACAAAATTCTGTAAAGCAATTATCCTCCAATAAAAAATAAATTAAAAAGAAAGAGAGAGAAAACCAATAGCTTAAAATCAAATTGTAATAATCATACTGATATTACAGATAGCCAAACAACAACACAGTTAATAAACAGTTTTTCTACAGGTTTACAGTCCATCCTGCATTCACAATTTGGAGAAGGGAGTCATGAATTCTACATGTTCAAGTGCATGATGCAACCACCTGACCACATTCAACAGGCATAGGTTTTCTTAGAAAAGCCAGATTTCCTCCCGAAACAACTCTGTTTTTTTTTTTTTTTTTTTTTTAAACTTAATTATTTCTTTTGCTTCATTCAGCAGGCCTCCAATTATGTTTTTTTTTTTTAATAAGTTTGACTCATTTTCATATTAAATTGCTTGATCATTTCTTTTAAGTTTGTAAGGAGTTTCTGTGCTTTGAAGTACAGTTTTTGGGTTTTTGGTTCCCCTTCAGGGTATGACAAACTATTACATTGTCTTGAGAATTGGGGATAAATTGGATCAGAGAGGCAGGACAAGTGGAGCTCAGGGACATGATTTCTAAATAACAATTCCCATGTGAATGCTCCTACAGCATTTCCCTTTTATTCATGTTTTTGTGTTGGTGTTTTTGTTGTGGTCTGGGTAGACTGGGGCAAAAATGCACTAGTAGATCCAGATGTGAAATGAAACTTTTGAAACTGATGTAAACATATATATATACATCTATTTTTTTTTCCAAAGGGTCTGTAGTTAAAGACCTCTAGATAAGAATAGGAGAAATGAAGAAACCCTAGCTTTAGGGATCTAAAAATCAAATAGCTTTTTTATAAAAATACATCTCCTCTATTGCACAAATGATGAGTTTGGCAGATTTTTAGCTTTAAGTTATTGAATTGCAGATCTTAATTTCTGTGGTTTGAGAGATAGTGTGTCACGGGGGAGAAAAGAACTTTGAAGTCAGTGGATCTGAGCTGAGGCCTGACAGTAGCTCTTGACCTTGAACCAATACTTTTCCTTTAATGAATTTCCGTTTCTCCAGAAAGCATAAACAAAATAGGTCACTGTACGTTTTAAATGAGATTATGTACGTAGCACAGAGTGCTGGGCCCCCTTGGAGTGCTCCACAGCTCTTAAGCTGCCTAGAAGCCTCCTTTGGTCCGTCCCACTCCTAGAGAGCACCCACGTGACTGTGGCTACTTCTGTTCAAGTGCACAATAGTGCCCCCTGCTGGTGAGGCAATTGACCCCAAAGATAGGAAGTTTTGCAGCTTGAGATTTAGCAGAGTTTGTTAATAATTGTCTCAACAGAGCAGTCTGTATCCTTATATAATACACAGTAATCCATGGATATTTAATTTGCAAAAGTGTCAACTGAGTGACTAGACCCAGTGGATGAGGTGGGCATCCAGCACATCGTCTCCTACTGGATTATAAGCTCCATGGACAGGTACCACATGAGCTTTACATACTACTTTAACTTGAGAACTTAGCATGGATCCTCAGCCATGATAGACAGTCAAAAACAATATTTTGTTGAATGACAGAGCCAATGAGTCCAGCCACAACCTAAGAAGATGGCATGACTTGATCTTTCTAAGGTTTTTCCTATGGAAGAATGCAGAATTCTCTTGAAAATTTACTCCCCTACATTTTAGTAGGATCAGAGAAGGAGATTTCAGTTCAGTTCAGTCGCTCAGTTGTGTCCGACTCTGGGACTCCATGAACCGCAGCACACCAGGCCTCCCTGTCCATCGCCAACTCCCGGAGTCCACCCAAACACATGTCCATCGAGTCAGTGATGCCATCCAGCCATCTCATCCTCTGTTGTCCCCTTCTCCTCATGCCTTCAATCTTTCCTAGCATCAGGGTCTTTTCCAGTGAGTCAGCTCTTTGCATCAGGTGGCCAAAGTATTGGAGTTTCAGCTTTAGCATCAGTAATTCCAATGAACACCCAGGACTGATCTTTAGGATGGACTGGTTGGATCTCCTTGCAGTCCAAGGGACTCTCAAGAGTCTTCTCCAACACCACAGTTCAAAAGCATCAATTCTTCGGTGCTCAGCTTTCTTTATAGTCCAACTCTCACATCCATACATGACCACTGGAGAAACCACAGCCTTGACTAGATGGATCTTTGTTGGCAAAGTAATGCCTCTGCTTTTTAATACGCTGAAGGAGATTGTTAATGGTTTTTCTAACCCAAATATGGCTGTTGCTTTTTTTCCACCCAGAGTCATTGGGTAGACCAGGGTTTCTATTTTTACTTTGAGGCAAAACATGGATTATAAACTCTTAGGGTTTTACCTTCTTTCCAAACCCAGTTATCACTACCTTACTTTCTGACTCTTTTTCCCTAGGAACAAGAGCAGTGAAAGCAGACTTGAGATGAAACAGATTCCAGAATGGTCACCATCAGAGAACAGTTATTGAAATATTAGGTATGAAGGGAACACTGGTGGTTCTCAGGCTGGCTATTGAATGCTTGGAGTATTTTCAGTCCTGAACAGGGGAACCATGTCAGAGGGCATTGGCAAGAGCTGATATGTTTTAAACATTCCCTACTGTACCACCAGCCAGGATGGGTGTAACGGAGTCAGAGGCCAGAAGAGCCGGAGGAAAAGGAAGGAAGCAGGGCGTGTTAGCCACATGACCAAAGTGATAGGGTATATGGTTCTTAAGCAGGAAAAGACGTGTAGGCTGGACAAAAATGTAAACACTGGTGGCGTTCGAAATATTCAGGAGGGCTGGGAATGAAAAGCTCTGTGAGTCTGGTGAAAAGAAAGGGTGACTTTGATGTGGAGCAGATTTTTCAACTGTAGCAGAGTTGCCATCTCTTGGGGCTGTCAAAAGAATATTTAAAGGAAAAGTAAGAGGGTGCTTTTTTGCTTAAGGGTGTCCTCCTATAAGGGGAAGAATTCTAAATATTTTCAAGTTGAAGAAGAAGAAACTATTAAGAATCTAATGCAGCTGACAAGTCCGATCAGCGGCCACCAAATGCTGCCAGGCCATTTTGGCCACTACTTGACCTCCAGGTTGATGACTGACAGCCCCTGGCAAGGGATACAGCCTGCGGTGTCTTGGGGGTGCCACTCACCAGTTGAAATGAGGACTGTTCGGTGGGTTGTTCTCACGCTGGTCCCACACTGAGCCTTCACCACCAGGCAAGACAGGCTGTCTCCTAGAACTTATCATCCCTTGAGAGGAACGAGGAAAGAAGCATGACCCTGCAGCTAGAGAGCTCCACTGGGAAGTCCATTCTGGGGCTCACTTCACATCTGCCAGAGCAGGACTGTACTCAGGCATGTGAACAAGGATCACGTGGGATCCACAGGGGATCCACGGGGCCTCGGGTTTATTGCAGCTCACTTACTAACTAGCTTTGTGATCTTAGATCATTAGAACTTTTAATTCAGACTCTTACACTTCAAACTTCCATTATTCCATGGTTCATGTGTAGGTCATAGGCTATGTTCCACTCTTGCTTCTTTGTATAACTTTGGGCAAGTTTCTTATTCCACCTAGTGCCTCAGTTTCTCCACCTGTAAAATGGAAGTCATACTAGTAATGTAAAAATCATACTAGCTTTACAATATTTTGAGAACTTACAGATAAAGTATTATGCAAGTGTCCGGCTTCGCTAGTGGCTCAGTGGTAAAGAATCTGCCTGCAATGCAGGAGCCTCAGGTTGGATCCCTGGGTTGGGAAGATCCCCTGGAGGAGGACATGGAAACCCATTCCAGTATTCTTGCCTGGAGAATCCCATGGTCAGAGGAACCTGGCACGCTACAGTCCACAGTGCTGTGAAGAGTTGGACACGACTGAATGACTTAGCACAGCACACAGCTACCATCAAAGCCTTAAAGGCAACTATAGTTATTAAACCTTTCAACATCTAGTTTGAGATGGATGAGTTTTGAGTAAACATTCTTTGGTTTTGCTGTTGTTGTTTGTTTTCTTTTTATAATTTTATTTATTTTTGGCAGTGCCGAGTCTTTGCTGCTGTTCAGGCTTTGGTCTAGCTGCAGTGACTGGGGGCTACTCTATAGTTGCAGTGGTCAGGCTTCTCATTGCAGTGGCTCCTCTTCCTGTGGTACAGGCTCTAAGGGTGCACAGGCTTCAGGAGTCGTGGTGTGAGGGCTCAGTAGTTGTGGTTCCCAGGTGCTAGAGTACAGGCTCAGTCGCTGTGGCTCACAGACTTAGTTACTCCGTAGTGTGTGGGATCTTCCCAGATCAGGGATGGAACCTGCGTCTCCTGCATTAACTGGTGGATTCTTGACCACTGAGCCACCAGTGAAGCCCCATAATTTGTCTTCATCTTGTTACGATTCTGACTGCTCACTCCAGGTTTCCACTCTGGTCAGTGTGAACTGGTATGCTGGTCCACTTTACCTCCTCTTGTGAACTCTCCTGTCATGATGCCCGTCTTCTGTAGAGGAGCCCCTGGAGCCGTGGCTTGGGTTAGGACCTGGTGTTCTGGAGACCTGTGGACAGACCTTCTAGTTCTGTCTCTGCCATTAACAACTTGTGTGACTCCGAGCAAGTCACATCATCTCTTTGAGCCCTGGTGTCCTGGTCTTCAGATGACACGGAAATAAGGCCAGATGACTTCAAGGGTATCTCCTGGAGTCAAAGTGTAACTTTTGAAACTACTTAAAGAAATGGAGAAGAGGATGAGGCACAAATAATATACAATAATATACACGGAAGCTTAGAGTAAGCTTATACAGTCCTTTGCGGCACTGTTAAACTTTAGTGCTTGAATATTATTAATATGTTGCAGTGTTCTGCATGGGCTTCCCAGGTCGTGCTAGTGGTTAAGAACCCACCTGCCAATGCAGAAGATATAAGAGATGTGGGTTCAATCCCTGGGTCGGGAAGATCCCCTGGAGGAGGTCTTGGCAATCCACACCAGTGTTCTTGCCTGGAGAATCCCATGGACAGAGGAGCCTGGTGTGCTGTGGTCCGTAGGGCTGAAAAGAGCCGCACACGACTGAAGTGACTTAGCATGTGCTGCAGTGTTAAGTGTATGTGTGCGATTCAAACCCCAACCACGGGACTGCCCGCTGCACTGACTGTAGAAATGGAATGAGAAGGAAGAGGGGAACTGAAGTCCTGGGATTTATACATGACATCTTGCAGTGGGAATCAGGCTTACTTGTATTTAAAGCAAATAAGTCGTACTTAAAATGGAAAACAACCTTGTTGATCTTTGAATATCTGTGGTGGAGAGTAGCTCTAGTTGGTTTGCTCTCTCAGGAGCTGTCTCCCCCCGGCCTGTAGAGTTGGTCTGAACCCTCAGCCACTCACTGGCTTTTGTGTCTTTCACAAGTTCTGCCATGCACCAAACACAGGCTTGGCGGTTTCCTTTGGGTTTTCTAGAGTTATTCTTACTAGTGAGGCAGAAAGACCTCTCTTCCCAACTACACTTTTGGCCGTAGATTGCGGTTTTTTTGTATGTGGTTTTCTTCCCCTGCTGTTAGACTAAATGCCCCTCTATATTCTCTATACTTGCTGGAGGTGCTGAATGGCACCCTTCACACATGCATCCCAGTTTCCCTGCAGTAGGGAGCCCTTGCTGCTCTGGAGCGACTCTACGCCTTCAGATGGAATGCCCTGCTCAGCAGTCTCTTCAGGGTCGATCAGAAAATCTCCATGACACCAAGTTCGAGTTTGCAGAGGTGTCTGCCAGGGCTGGGGGCTTCCCCAGTGACTCAAGCAGTAAAGAATCTGCCTGCAATGCAGGAGATTTAGGTTCGATCCTTGGTCAGGAAGATACCCTGGAGAAGGCAATGGCAACCCACTCCAGTATTCTTGCCTGGATAATCCCATGGACAGAGGAACCTGGTGGGCCACAGTCCAGGAAGTCACAAAGACTTGGACACGACTGAGTGACTGAGCTCACACACACTGCCAGGGCTGCTGCTCTCCCCCATCTTCCTGATCCCCAGCATAGCCACCAGGAAAAGCCACATCATTACCACTTGTTCCAGTGTCAAATCCTACATGACCGAGGACAGCCCCCAGCCCTGAATTTCAGAGAAGTTTTATCCAGTGATTTAGTATTTGATGTTTTCTTCTTGCTTGATTTTCTCTTTCGGAAAATCCAGATACTGAAGAAGGTCTCACATTTTTTCATATGGAAAGAGATTTCTCTGGTTTGTGATTAAAGATATTTATTTCTTAAAACTCAGTGCTTTAAAGCTGAAATCCCGGTGTTCTACAGCACTGATGTAAGTCTGTCACTTGACTGCACCACTTTGAAAGTAAAAGCTCTAAGGACATGGTGAATTAAGCAGGTAGAACCATAAAAACTACTTTCACCCAATTTAATTGAATTGGAATAGAGAATATGGGCAGTTGGAGGAAGATGGAGAATTGTGCTTAGAGCCCTTCTGATTGTTAGTGACAGAGACTCCATTCTTCTACAGCTTAGTAGCAAAGATGTGGTTGTGATGAACTGCCATAACCAGATCACAGGAAGGGGACCAGGGAGCTGGCCTCAGTGTCATCTGGATCAGGTGCCAGGAGCGCCATCAGGAATCTGTCTCCTCCTGCACTTCTCTCATCTTGACTTCCACTTCAGGCCTTTGGCTTGCTTGGGGACTTGAAGACAGGTAGCTCCAGGGCTCCATCCTTGTGACTAGAGTCCCAAAGGGGAAAGAGAAATATCCCTGCCAGCTACCATTTGGAAAATCTGAGACAGCCTGGGGTTGGCCCTGGCTGGGTCCCGTGTTCACCGCCGGCTCATCCCTGCGGTCAGGCGGGTGAAGAGCTCTGAGTGGCTGCCACACAAGAATTACAGGACAAGTGGTTGCTGGAGTGGTGAGGAGAGGGGAGCAGTTACCTAAGCAAGAGTGGTGGCAGTTGCGATCACTGAGAGAAGAAGGAAAGGGTTCTAGAAATCCCGAAGCAACTGTTAAACCCAAAAGCACGTGCGGAATTTAGCCTACGACCTTGCTGGGAACCATAGAATCATGGACGATTGAAATGGATGGTTCTGTCCTCCAAGTGTAGAAGCTGAGGTGCAGAAAGGTCTAATGATCTGCCTAAGGCTACGAACAACAGATACCCACTCTGTAGCTGCAAGGACTGTTTGCAGCGTTACTCTACAGCTTGAGCTTAATTTCCAGCTAAATGTTTCATCCAAAATCCATGCTTAATAAATTTGAGTTTCTGCTCCAAACTCAAGAAGTCACAGAAGTGTAAAGCAGGCAATATGGTAGTTAGTTAACATTCACTGGACTTTCATTTTCTCACCTGTAGAGACATGACTAGTCTCTGGCAGCGGGAATGATTTAGCTAATAAAATCTCAGAATCTTGAATTAAAACACAAAACAGAAATATAGGTGAACCCTTTGGAAAAGGTAAGCTGAAGTATTTAAATTATATAATAATTAAACCCTTGATTAACACTGACATTACCTCAGTAACTTACATTTATTTCAAAGTTATACTCACGTGTCCTGCCCTGGCAGGTAGATTCTTTATCACTGAGCTACCAGGGAAGCCCTGACTGTTATATATTGCTGCTGCTGCTGCTAAGTCACTTTGGTTGTGTCCAACTCTGTGCAACCCCATAGATGGCAGCCCACCAGGCTCCCCCGTCCCTGGGATTCTCCAGGCAAGAACACTGGAGTGGGTTTCCATTTCCTTCTCTGATGCATGAAAGTGAAAAGTCAAAGTGAAGTCGCTCAGTCGTGTCCGACTCTTCGTGACCCCATGGACTGCAGCCTACCAGGCTCCTCCATCCATGGGATTTTCCAGGCAAGAGTACTGGAGTGGGGTGCCATTGCCTTCTCCGTGTTATATATTAGGCCTCAATAAATGTCCTAGTCAGGAAAAAAGCCTTTAGCCGAGCAATGAGTTATATTTAAGGGCAACTATTTCCAGTGGTCATGTATGGATGTGAGTTGGACTGTGAAGAAAGCTGAGTGCCGAAGAATTGATGCTTTTGAACTGTGGTGTTGGAGAAGACTCTTGAGAGTCCCTTGGACTGCAAGGAGATCCAACCAGTCCATTCTGAAGGAGATCAGCCCTGGGATTTCTTTGGAAGGAATGATGCTAAAGCTGAAACTCCAGTACTTTGGCCACCTCATGCAAAGAGTTGACTCATTGGAAAAGACTCTGATACTGGGAGGGATTGGGGGCAGGAGTAGAAGGGGATGACAGAGGATGAGATGGTTGGATGGCATCACTGACTTGATGGACGTGAGTCTGAGTGAACTCTGGGAGTTGGTGATGGACAGGGAGGCCTGGCGTGCTACGATTCATGGGGTTGCAAAGAATCGGACACGACTGAGCAACTGAACTAACTAACTATTCTCTTAATCAGACATTAGCCAAAATTGAAACCAATGTATAAAGACAGCATCTAATAATATTTTGATTATTAGATTTTTAGAGAGATTATTAGATTTATTTTGAGAATAAAGCACAACCTTAATACCTACATTGATACTTTTTAATAATATACTGAATTTGCTCAAAATAAATCAATTGTATATAAAGTTGTCATGAAACAATTAGTAATAATAATGAGATAACATGCAACAGCTATGAAAACTAAAAAAGTAACAAGTATGGGCAAATAGGTACAATAAGCTGCTGCTGCTTATTGTTTTTATATTATTATTGAGGATGATAATAACATTAAAAGGAGAAACAAGATGAAGCATGTTTCAAGTTGTGAACTATCCTAATCCCATGTGCAGAGAAACAGAAGGTGGAAACATACACGATGTGAAAAACTGTAATAGGTAACCATCCTATTTACAGGTCTGATTGGTCAGGGCAACATCCTGAGTCTGTCTTTGCTGAGGTGATTCTGGGGATGATAAACTATTCCCTGGGGTATCTGAGGGGCTCTTGGGTGAAATTGCTGGGTTAGCAGCTGGAAACAGGCTTGTAGAGTTCAGGAAAGCCTGGTTCAGGGCACCATCCACCTCAGTTGCTAGTGGAAGCTAGGCTCGAAGCCAGTCACTGCCCCTCCCATGGGAGGACAGTCGGCAATCATAAAGCTGGAAATAACTGCTACTGGTTACTGTCCAGGGCCCCAGGCTGGAGAAGCTTTCTCCACCTGAAAAGTGGGTTGTAAACACATGCTTTATGATCCTGAAAGACAGGAACAAACAGGGGATAGTGACGGACCGCTTGCCCTGTATGTAGTATGTGTGCATAGCAGCTTCAGTCGTGTCCGACTCTTTGCAACCCCACGGACTGTTGCCCACCAGGCTCCTCTGTCCATGGGATTCTCCAGACAGGAATACTGGAGTGGGTTGCCATGCCCTTCTCTGCCCTGTAGTATAAAGTCCAATAATACTTCAAGTAAGAGGAAGGCTTTACATCCCAAGTCGGGATGACAAGAAAGGGTAAGATTTTATTAAGAACTAAGAGGATATCCAATGTGGAAAGGCTGTTTATAATAGTCATGGGAATTACATGGGTGAAATTACATGGAACAGGAGAGAGGTGTGGAGGGTAAGCATTGTTTGCTTTCCTTCAGAAAGACGTGGCACCCTGCCCTTTCACTTACTTCTGTTTGTGCATCACTTGTATTTGCTCATTCATGGCCAGTGAGCAGAGATTTCATAAGAATGGGATTGCTCTCACTTTTTAGTGCCGTATTACTTGAAGCAGTTAACATGTTTATGGATAATGTTTCATTACTGCCTTTTAAGTCACATTCCAGATCCCCTACATCACTTTGGTAATAACACACCTGTCGGCATGACTCAGAGCCCGCACCCTCTTGGTCTGTCACAGGCCGCTCTTCAAACAGCCTCCACGGCCATCTGCCTCTGCACTGATATGGTTGAGCCATAAAAACACGGCGGTGTCTCAAGCTACGTCCCCCACCCTGTGCCCCACCGTCCCCACTTTCTTCTGGCCTGGCACCCAGTCAAGCCTCAGGAGGCTCCCAGGACTGTCTGACGGGTGTTCCGCCTTTGAGATGTTGGCCCAACCTGTGGCCCAGGAGCCGAAGAGGGCAAGGGCCTGGTCTGAGTCAATGCCACCCCCTTGGCTTCAGTGCCCTGCTTAGAAGTTTTATTACATGGGAATGGTATGGCTCAGGGGGCTGACAAAGGGATGGTAAGGGATGCCTCAGGGTCTCGGTGCTGGGAGTCTCTCCACTTTGGCTGGAATCCAGTCTTGCAGGATAATGGCCGGATGTTATTAGCAGCTTCAGGAGGCTGTGTAAAGGGGATGTGAAAAGACACTGGAGGCTCCATTCTGG
Organism: Bos indicus x Bos taurus; assembly: GCF_003369695.1. Taxonomy (NCBI): domain Eukaryota; kingdom Metazoa; phylum Chordata; class Mammalia; order Artiodactyla; family Bovidae; genus Bos; species Bos indicus x Bos taurus. The sequence goes on along the minus strand of NC_040081.1, from coordinate 17,026,025 downwards.
TGAACAAGTGTGGTCCCCTGTCTAATAATGCTCTCATACATCAGGTGCAGCAGAGAAGCCAGAAATAAACTTTCTTTGAAAACCATAGATCCTTTTTCCTAGGGTAGAGGCCACATTATGGAAAGGAATTAGGGGAAAAGAAATAAACCAATTTAGTGCAAGTTTAAATATATTTATCAATAAGCTAAACCTTGTATGTGCTTAGTGGTAAAGAATCTGCCTGCCAATGCAGGATATGCAGGTTCAGTCTCTGGGTTGGAAAGATCCCCTGGAGGAGGAAATGACAACCCACTCCAGTATTCTTGCCTGGGAAATCCCATGGACAGAGGGGCCTGATGGGCTACAATCCATGGGGTTGCCAGAGTTGGACACGATTTAGCGACTAAACAATAACACAGCAACAAATCTTGTAAGTAAGTTTGGAAAGTAAATGTGAATAAACTATTATTGGAATTTAAATCTGATGGATATTACTAGTTTCAAAGTACTACTTTTGTATTATCACCAAACTTGATAAATCTCTCATTTATTGTATAAAATCATGGGTTCTAAGAACCACAAGTTACTTGGTGAAATCTGTCTTGACATATACATACACCTGGCCAGGGCACCAGTGTTTATGTGTGATGTTCTGGGAGGCTTTCTGTAACCACACCCATTTTATCAATAATGTCCACTTCTGATTACTTTTATAAAAGACAGAATATCTTATCCATTGTGTATCATTTTTGGCAACTTCTAATAATAATGACCTAAATATATGTATTTGTGTATTTCTTAAAGTTTTAAGTCTATCATAATATGATATTATTATTGGTTTATTGCTTATCTTGAGACATTAGAAATGTCCCTGCTCGTTTTCATAGTCTTGTTGTTCTGCAAGAACTCCCCTTTATTCAAGAGTAGTTAAAGTACAGAGAAATGTTGAATATATTCTAAATAGCAATAGTAGTTATCGCCAAAACAAGCTGGAGATTACAAATGACTTTTCTTTTGTCCTGTTTTCTGTATGTTCCAAATATTTCCACAGTAAGAATGTTTATATTCGTTGAGTGTTTTCTCTACATCAGGTTCTGTGCTAGGTCTCTTATGATCATCATTACATAGTATCTTCACAATAACCTCATAAGAGAGGTCCTATTATAACCCTCACTTTACACATGAAGAAATGAATGTTTAAAGAGTTTAAATATATTTATCCAAGGTCTCATAAGTGGTAGGGTCAGAATTCAAACCCATGTGTATCCGATTCTAGGACTTGGGTTATCAACTGCTGTGCTAAACCTCATTGTTTTTGTAATCATCAACACACACGTGCAATTTGTACACTAAAAACAAGCAATAAACCTCACTGCTGCATTTAGCTAATAATTTGCATGAAAGAGAGTAAATGTATGCCCAAATTTCAGGCACATCTACTAAGGTTATGGTCTGACAGCTGGCTAGGAAACAACTTGAGATTTACTGAAGTTGAGGCTCACCGTTTTTAATCAGCTTAAAAGTGTTACTTGATCATAATGTTCACTTCTATGAAATTTAGAAATACATTAGAAAAAGAGAGGAAATAGGCATATAAATTATTCAAATAATGACAAATAAATCTTGAAGAAATGACGAAATAAATTGGATTATTTTTGCTTTTTCTTGTTTTGCTTTTTGCCTGGAGAAGAAAAGACTGTAGGAAGATTAAACCACAGTTTTGAAATAAAGGAAGAACTATGGTATGGTTAGTGGAAGCAGCTGCTCTCCAATCTCAAACCACATCTGGAATATGACTTTCCATTCTGAGTACCACATTTGAAGAGAGACCTTGATCAACCGGAGTGTGTCAGATAGGGACGTACATGATGGAATGTCCCTAGAAATGACCACATATGAGTTACAGTTGTTGGAACTCTGGCTGTTGCGAGGAAAAACGTTGAGAGAGACAAAAGATCTGGGTTCGGAGCTCTGACAGTCTGTTACGTTGGGAAGGAATTAGGCTTATTCTGTATGATGCCAGGGAAGGCAGTCCTAAGGCCTCAAGGTCAGGTGTCAGTTCAATATAAAAAGAAATTCAGAATCTAGTAAAAACAGGGGCAGGGGCAAGTGAACTAATGGAGGTCCCTGGGACTTGTCAAGCTGCAAGAATGTCAGAATATTTTTATTAGGGTAGACCTGGTAGAAATACCAGTAGAGATGGTAGAACTTCCCTAGTCAATTTTAAAGGAATGGGTGACAACTTTTTTTTTTTAAGAAATATTAATTTATCTACTTTATTTCTGACTGTGTCAGGTCTTGGTTGAGGCATGCAGGCTTCTCTTGCCGTGTATGGGGTCTTTCACTGCAGCGCAGGCTCCTCTCTATTTGTAGCACACACAGGATTAGTCCTGAGATCTTAGTTCCCCCACCAGGGATTTCAAACCCTATACCTACCTGTGTTTGGGAAGGTAGATTCTTAACCAGTGGACCTCTAGGGAAGTCCCAAGGAGCAACTTCTTTTACAGAATGACTTGAGGGTTCTTTTACTGGGAAAATGGTAATACATCTTATATAAACTCTTTGTCATCTTCTGCCACACACCTCTATTCTTTTGCTCGATAAACATGTCTCCAAAATTATATGACATTGTGCTGCTGGAAATTTGCATTTAAGCACTGAAAATTTTCCCTTTTCATAATTGTTTACTTAACACAACTCAGAGGAGAAAATGGGAAGGGCAGAGAAATCTCAGAAGTAGATAATGTTTCAGACCACCATGAATAGAGAGCATGAGAGCTGGGCCCATTCTCAGCCACAATTTTAACATCTCATATGACCTTAAGTAAGTTAATTTACTTTAGCTCTCTGTGCCTCAGTTCCTTCCTCAGTAAAACGGATATAATAACTCTTGCTCCATGGCTCTTATGGGAATTAGTGAGTTAATGTTTGCTCAGTTCTTTGAGGTCCTTGGATGAAAGGTGTTATATAAATACTAGGTATCATTATTAACATTTAATGACCATATCTATACTTATGATACCGAGTGTCCTAAGAAACAAAAGCTGTTACAGGCCACAGAAAAGCTTTCAAAGACTGTTCACAGAGTCTATGAAAACATAAGCTAGAATTATTGAGAAAGCTTTGTGTCTTATTGTGAGATTAAAAATTGCAGTTCCATGGATTCAACCTGATATTTAGCAGTAGATTTAACAGAGGCTTTAAAAAGCATTTGTGCAGTATCTCAAACAGGTTTTCATGACTACTTTTAAATTAGCAGTAATTTTGTAATCTTCAAATTATTTCATTTTTTGTTATCTAACTATAGTCTCAGTGGCACCTTCTCAATGCTTACATATGCTAAATGTGACAGTTTTTAATCTTTTTTTTTTCCTCTTGTGGACAGAGCAGCAGCTTTTGTTCTTAATGTAGGAAGAACACATAAGAATGGCTGTTGACCATGGTGGAGAAATAAAAACGGCCTCACTTCATCCCCTCTCCTGGTGCTCATATCTCAGGGCTGCACCATCCTGCTCTAGTCTTCTCCCTCCACTCCTTGGAGTTATCCAAGAGAAACAGCAGACGTTGGTGGGGAGTAGGGAAGGGGGAGGCCTTTCTTTGATCTCAGATGACAAACTTCAAAGATAAACATTTAAAGAGAAGGAAAAACAAATATAGAGAAAGGAACAACAATGAGACACTGAATAGCTCAGCTGTCACCTGTATATCTGCTTCAAGAGGACTGGTAGACGAGTCCTTTATAGGAAAAGGCAAATCACCCGGTAGAAACCCAGGCAAATTGTTATGAACATACATGTCAAGAAAAGAGCCTGACTGATCAATAAATATGAAAAGATGCCTGGAGAAATGCAAATGAAACAATAAAGAGATACTTTCACACTTTAGATTGCAAAACATTTTTGTTTAAAGAATGCTGCATATGGAGAAGAGAGTGAAGCAACACTGCTGTTGGGAGCACACAACTGACAACCCCTGGAGAATAATTGAACGCTCTCTAGCAAAGCTGAAGTGTGTATGTATGAACTCTCAGCCTTCCACTTTCAGACTTACACTCTACAGAAACTCTTGTACGTGTGTCCGAGGAGCTATAAACAAGAACGGTCATAGCACCGTTTGTTTGTAACGGTTACAAATCTACCTCAGTTGTGGGAACAATGCAAATGTCCCTCAATAGAGAAACGGTGATGTATTCCTGTAATAGTACAGTAGACACTGGACAAGAGCACAGCTGAATTAACTAGAGCTACAAGTGTCTCTCCAATCTCTGTGGAGAACTTTCCAAAAACAATGTTCAGGACAAAAGAGGGGAAAAAAAGACATAGATGCATAGAGGAAAAATATCATTTACATAAAGTTTTAAAATATTCAAAAGAAGATGACTGGTATTATTCTAGAGAAATTCATCCTCAATCTGCATGTAGAGGCTGAATTCCCAGTCTTGGCAGTTTCTGTTAAGTATTTCAGCACGTTCTTCAAATTTTGTCCCTGCTAGTGCCAGATCTAGGAGAAGGCGATGGCACCCCACTCCAGTACTCTTGCCTGGAAAATCCCATGGACAGAGGAGCCTGGTGGGCTGCAGTCCATGGGGTCGCTGAGGGTCGGACACAACTGAGCAATATCACTTTCACTTTTCACTTTCATGCACTGGGGAAGGAAATGGCAACCCACTCCAGTGTTCTTGCCTGGAGAATCCCAGGGACGGGGGAGCCTGGTGGGCTGCCGTCTATGGGGTCGCACAGAGTCGGACACGACTGAAGCGACTTAGCAGCAGCAGCAGCAGCAGTGCCAAGTCTACACTAATGGCTACAACCGAGATTTTTGTAAAATTCAGGGATTCCCCATGTCCCTCCAAAAAACCTTTGTTCTAACCCAGAGCTATCCAACAGAAACAAAATGTGAACCACATATGTAATTTAAAATTCTCTAGTAGTCATGTTTTATAACATTAAACATAAACATAAAATTAAACATAAATGAATGAAATTAATTTTGATAATAGATTTTTTACTAAACATATTCAAAATATCCTATATGTAAATAAGAGATTTTAAATATTTTTTACACTAAGTCTGTAAAATACGGTGTGCATTTTACACCTGGAGTGTATCTCTGTTTGGTTGATAAATTTCCATTGGAAATATTTGTATTTAGATTTCATAAAATTTAAAGTGGTAAAGATAGGTTTAAAATAACCCAACTTATCTCAAGCATACATGGAAGTGTTTTAATAACTGCATCAAGTGATGGTTTCCAAATATTAGTTTTAAATAATTAGAATTAAATAAAACAAGAAATTCAGTTCCTTGGTCTCACTGCATTTCAAGAGCTGGCCAGTCACATGTGACTCAGTTGCTATTAACATACTGAACACAGCAGATCTAACCTACATTATGTCCACTTACCTTTCCTCTGTGGGAGTCCTCTTTTCATATAATTGAAGTCAAACTAAAAAAGTATACAGTGGCCTTGCTGGACAAATATGGCCACACAGAGCCACATGCAGTGAAAGGTATCTGTTGACCAGCAAGATTTCAAGGCCATTCGATGAGAGAAGTCTAGCCTGATTTACATGCTCAGCCACCTGCTACCTTACCCTCTCAGCTGTCTGTTAGAGCTCTGGTCTCCCACTAGGCAAAGCTGGGGAGAATTCCCTGAGGTTCCATCTGTTTCTGGGGTGTCTGTTTTAAATGGTTAAGTTTCCAAAGTGTGAGTCATTCAGTTTTACTGAAACACCAGCCCCCTTCCAATTTTGGTGCTTGGTTATCCTCTGGGACTCCTTGGTAATTTCTAGATTGGATAATCAAACACAAGAATCTACAGATATTCATCTGAGAGGAAGTACACTGAGGCTCACACAGGACAGAAGATGGGAACTCAGAGGCTGTGATGGTTAAAACAACGCGAGAGGATGGTAACGCAATTCGAAAAGTGGGCGGAGAAAAAAGGACATTAGAGGATTCCGGCTGAAATGGAGTCTGTGAAAGTTAATTCGTTGTCAGCAGGACGCAATTTGGCAGGAAAGGGTGGGAATCACAGGGACAGAGCCTTAGAACCAAAAATTCAAACTGATCAGAACCTGAAGTGAAACAGAGCTGTAGGGTTCTTCTGACTTTGCCACTTGGAGTCGGCAGCAGTAAGCAGCATGCCTGATTAGGAGACAGCAACCACAGTGCCAGGGGTTCAAATGGAGGGATACTCGATTCTTAAATGAAGGGCTATCAGACTCCACAGTATCCTAAAGTACCCTCACATTTCTTATTACGCTTATTGCCAGCCCATGCACACAACATACTCACTCACACACACTCACAGAGCTGTAGAAAGGGCAGAGATTGGCTCTTCACGAAAACAACAGCAACAAAGCCTTGGAAACTATTGATAATTAATAAGCTAGGCACCAACACTTAATATGTGCTATGAGGGGGCGCCTACTGTTCTCTGAGCCATAGCTCATTTAAAATACTCACCCTGTAATTTATGAGCGATATTTAATACCTCAGTGACCATAAACCTCAATGTTTTATTACCACTGCTTAGCATACCTTTGATGTGCTGCCCAGCACTACACAATCCAAAACAAATTACTTTCAGGAAGCTGGATATTATATAAATGCAGGAAAGTCATAAATAATGCACAGGAGGAACATTTTCGGTGGGTTCTGACATGCCACAATGGGTCTCTGTGAGTGTGACTGCTCCGGCGTCTCACTGGCCCTGGAGGAGGGCTGGAGGGCGGTCCATCTGAGGAGTGTTTGTCAGACAGGGTGGGGAGGCTGACTTCCAGGCAGCACTGACCGACTTTTTAAACCTATAGCAGAGGCAGATGTGAATCGCATGAGAACCTTTTAGGAAGCTACAGTCTTCTTAATGAACTACAGACGCATATGGAATGACCCTTTCATTCGTGTTTCTGGTGGGCCTCTGACAATCTTCTTCCCTGCTGTCGTGCGGACACGTGTCGGCTCCCTATCCCATTCTCGACAGCAGCTGTTCAAAACTCTCTGCTCTCTGCAAGGCCCTGAACCCCCACACCTGCTGTCTTGGAAGATGAGATATCTACAACCTCAGTGAAGTCATCGGAAAGAACTCCTCCACCTTCCCTTTCCAGTACATCCACACTTTTCTGCATCTTCACATTCTACTTTTATCTTGAACAGGACAATTCTCTCCAAAGGTGAGACACTGAATCTTTGATCACGTGCCCTCCTGTCTCCTCTGGCTCCATCACCTCTAAATTATCCCCTGGCCTCTTCTGTCCTCTCCCGTCCCCACTCCTTTGTTTTTTGGTCCTCACATGGGATCAGATAAACTGCGTCCTCCAACTGAACAAGTGAGTAAAATGAAATCTCCATGACCACAACCCTTGTTTCTGAATATGCACTTTGGCGCTCTCTGCCCCACATCTGGCTTCTTGGAGAAGGCAATGGCATCCCACTCCAGCACTCTTGCCTGGAAAATCTCATGCATGGAGGAGCCTGGTAGGCTGCAGTCCATTGGGTTGCTAAGAGTTGGGCACGACTGAGCGACTTCACTTTTCGCTTTCATGCATTGGAGAAGGAAATGGAAACCCACTCCAGTGTTCTTGCCTGGAGAATCCCAGGGATGGCGGAGCCTGGTGGGCTGCTGTCTATGGGGTTGCGCAGAGTTGAACACGACTGAAGCGACTTAGCAGCTGCAGCAGCAGCAGCCCCACATCTGGCTTCTTGAAAAGTGGCTGCCTTGCCATCATTGTCAAGCAGATTCTGTCCTCACCTACGTACTGAGAATGTTATGGTGGCTTTCTACACACCATGACCTCCTTCAGACCCCCTGTAGGGTTGGATGTAGTTTCTGCCTCCCTACCTGCCACCTGGAACTTTATCTCCCTGGCTTGTCTTCATATTCTCGTTCTGCATCCCCGCCTCCTCTCCAGTCTCTTGCTTGCTCTACTTCCACTGCCCATGCCTCGTCCTCTTCTCTGTACACCCCTTTCTGGATGAGCTCACCTTCTTCACCAGCTTCAGCATCCTTCAAACACCAGTGGCCCCCGGTCCTATCTCTGAACTTCAGCTTCCTAAGCTCTGCCAGTTCCCCACTGGACAATCTACCCCATGTCCCATGGGTCAGCTTTCCAAAATACAACTTACAATGAAGGATAGATAGGTGCTAAAATATATAACTAGGTGCCAAAATAGCACTTCCACAAACCACTTGCTTCTTGCAAAGGGGGAAATATAGCTTTACAATGGAAAGTTATGATGGCCACCATCTTAACTAATCAAGTGACCAAATGTAATATTCTTCCACTATTCGTTGTTGTTAAGTCGCTAAGTTGTACCCAACTTTTTTCCAACCCCATGGACTGTAGTCCACCAGGCTCCTCTGTCCATGAGATTTCCCAGGCAAGAATACTGGAGAGGGTTCCCATTTCCTTCTCCAGAGATCTTCTCCCTGACTCAGGAATCAAACCTGTGTCTCCTGCATTGGCAGGCAGATTCTTTTCTGCTGAGCCACCAAGGAAGCCCTATTGTTCCACCATTAGTATTCCACATTATACACTTGCTGATGGGATAAAATACAAACTATAAAGCTTTACCTGTAAATGATTCTTGCCAAAAAAAAAAAAAAAATTAACCTGAATGTAATTAAGCCTTTATACTCAACTTACTGTTATATAAAGCCCTGGGGGTAGAGGATCAAGTTAAACGATACCAGAAAGTAACAATCAGGCAAATCCAAATTGTGAGACCTAAGAAAACTGCTTGGTCTCTTCAAAATAGCAATAAATAATAATGGTCAATATCACTTGGAAAGTGGAGAATGTTCAAGAATAAAATAACTAAAGAGAGATAACCAAATGCAATACATGAAACTTGATTGATCTTGCTTTAAACGAACAGCTGTAAAAGATATTTTGGGTACAACGTGGAAAATTTGAACATTTATTAAAAATTAGATAATATTAAAGAAATACTTTGCCAACAAAGGTCTGTCTAGTCAAGGCTATGGTTTTCCCAGTGGTCATGTATGGATGTGAGGGTTGGACTATAAAGAAGGCTGAGTGCCGAAGAATTGATGCTTTTGAACTGTGAGGTTGGAGAAGACTCTTGAGAGTCCCTTGGACTGCAAGGAGATCCAACCAGCCCATCCTAGAGGAGATCAGTCCTGGGTGTTCATCAGAAAGACTGGTGCTGAAACTGAAACTCCAATACTTTGGCCACCTGATGTGAAGAGCTGACTCATTTGAAAAGACCCTGATTCTGGGAAAGATTGAAGGCAGGAGGAGAAGGGGATGACAGAGGATGAGATGGTTGGATGGCATCACTGACTCAATGGACATGGGTTTGGGTGGACTCTGGGAGTTGGTGATGCACAGGGAGGCCTGGCATGCTGCAGTTCATGGGGTCTCAAAGAGTTGGACACAACTGAGCGACTGAACTGAACTGAATGAAATAGTGTAAATTGTCTTAAATGTGGTAATGATATTGTGTTTATGAAGGAGAATGTTCTTATTCTTGGGAGATGCATGTTGAATTTAGGGATAAATTTTCATGATGCTTGCAACTTACTTTCAAATGTTTCTGCAAAAACACACATGTGTGTGCAATCAATACAAATAAAAATAAATCAGATAGAGCAAGGTATTAATAGCTTTTAAATTTAGATAATAAGTGTAGGAGTATTCAATTTACCTTGTCAACATTCTTGCATGTTTTAAATTTTTCATTTAAGAATCTAGGAAAAAAAGTCAAAAAACACAAGTGTAATTTAAACCTTGTCTTCACTCTCCCATCTACTTCTTCTTTTCTACTCACTATTCACTAAGTACCTCAAGCTAAATATCCTGGCATCATCTGTAACTTCTCCCTTCTTCCTCACATCTCCTGTCTCCCTCCATCCTGGGGTCTCTCCAGCTCACTGCTGCTGCCCTCATCAGGCCGCCACTGCGAAACTCGGATTCCGCACCACCTGGGTGCAAGCCCCTCCCCCATCAGTCCTCCCCAGAGTTCTCCCCAGTCACTCCCCTGATGAAACCTTTCAACAGGTCCCCACTGCATGCAAAATAAGATCAAACTCTCTGAAGTACAAATATTGAAGTCAGTCAGTCAGTTCAGTTGCTCAGTCGTGTCCGACTCTGCAGCCCCATGGACTGCAGCACGCCAGGCCTCCCTGTCCATCACCAATTCCCAGAGTTTACTCAAATTCATGTCCATTGAGTTAGTGATGCCATCTAACCATCTCATCCTCTGTCATCCCCTTCTCCTGCCTTCAATCTTTCCCAGCATCAGGGTCTTTTCCAATGACAGTTCTTCGCAGCAGATGGCCAAAGTATTGGAGTTTCAGTTTCAGCATCAGTTCTTCCAATGAATATTCAGGACTGATTTCCTTTAGGATTGACTAGTTTGATCTCCTTGCTGTCCAAAAGACTCTCAAGAGTCTCCTCCAACACCTCAGTTCAAAAGCATCAATTCTTCAGCACTCAACTTTCTTTATAGTCCAACTTTCACATTCATACATGACTACTGGAAAAACCAAAGCTTTGACTAGACAGACCTTTGCTGGCAAAGTAATGTCTCTTCTTTTTAATATGAGGTCTAGGTTGGTCATAACTTTTCTTCCAAGGAGCAAGTGTCTTTTAATTTCATGGCTGCAGTCACCATCTGCAGTGATTTTGGAGCCCAAAAATATAAAGTCTGTCACTGTTTCCACTGTTTCCCCATCCATTTCCCATAAAGTGAATGGGACCAGATGCCATGATCTTAGTTTTCTGAATGTTGAGCTTTAAGCCAACTTTTTCATTCTTCTCTTTCACTTTCATCAAGAGGCTCTTCAGTTCTTCTTCACTTTCTGCCATAAGGGTGGTGTCATCTGCATATCTAAGGTTATTGATATTTCTCCCAGCAATCTTGATTCCAGCTTGTGCTTCTTCCAGCCCAGCGTTTCTCATGATGTACTCTGCATATAAGTTACATAATCAGGGTGATAATATACAGCCTTGACGTACTCCTTTTCCTATTTGGAACCAGTCTGTTGTTCCATGTCCAGTTCTAACTGTTGCTTCTTGACCTGCATACCGATTTCTCAGGAGGCAGGTCAGATGGTCTGGTATTCCCATCTCCTCAAGAATTTCCCACAGTTTATTGTGATCCACACTGTCAAAGGCTTTGGCATAGTCAATAAATCAGAAGTAGATGTTTTTCTGGAACTCTCTTGCTTCTTTGATGATCCAGCGGATGTTGGCAATTTAATTTCTGGTTCCTCTGCTTTTTCTAAATCCAGCTTGAAAATTTGGAAGTTCATGGTTCATGTACTGTTGAAGCCTGGCTCGGAGAATTTTGAGCATTATTTGCTAGCGTGTGAGGTGCGTGGAATTGTGCGGTAGTTTGAGCATTCTTTTAGACTTCCCTGGTGGCTCAAACGGTAAAGCGTCTGTCTACAATGCGGGAGACCTGGGTTCGATCCCTGGGTTCGGAAGATCCCCTGGAGAAGGAAATGGCAATCCACTCCAGTACTATTTCCTGGAAAATCCCATGGACAGAGGAGCCTGGTAGGCTACAGTCCAGGGGGTCGCAAAGAGTCAGACACGACTGGGCGACTTCACTTTGAGCATTCTTTGGCATTGCCCTTTTTGGGGATTGGAGTGAAAACTGACCTTTTCCAGTCCTGTGGCCACTGCTGAGTTTTCCAAATTTGCTGGCATTTTGAGGATAACACAAATGGAATCTGGAGCTGAGGACGTGGGGAGGTCATACTGACATCCAGAGACACCCTCAGGCCTTTGACTTCTGATCCCCATGCTGCCTCACTCTAAGCTTCACATCTGTGCTGAGATAGCGAAGATGGGCCTAAGAAAAAGTACAGTGCTCCCTGTGGAGCCCTAAGCTGTCTGCATGGAGAAAGAATTCACTTACACATCGGCAAGTAGTCTATAGTTTTTAGGTCTATAAAAGAGAGTCTTTTAAATTTCACAGCCATGACCTCAGAGGTTCAATGAAAGACTCACTTTGTCAACTCCATAAGTGGTTTATAACACTCTGTAGAGGAAGCAGGCTTTCTCATATGTTGTTAGCATGAGTGTAAAGTGGCATAGTCCCTATGGAGGGCAATTTGGCACCATCTAAATGAGTATATCCTTAGATCCTAGCAATGTCACTTCAGAAAATGTGTCCCACAGATATACCAACACGAATGCAAAATGATGTATGGGTTATGGAATGTGAAGCAGTGTTTGAATTGGCAAAATACTGAAATAAGCCAAAAGTCCACCAAGAAGGGACTAGTTAAATAATGACACATCAACCTAAAGAAATACAATGCAGCTAAGATACCAAATGGGGAAGATCTCTAGACACAAGTGTCTACAAGGAATTATATATTGTAACATGAGAACACAACATGCATCAGGGCGTGTATAGGAATCTATGGGTTCAAGAACTATAGAGTCAAAAAGGAAGCACCAAGATAATGCAGCAAACTTCACTGCAAAAAGTACCCATCGTTTCTAAGGTTCAGAAAACATGGGGAAGACACAGGGTTATCAGAACCTGTGAAGAGATATTCCTGGAGCTGGGATGCAGGCATCTGAGAAGGGGCACCCCCTGGCTGGGGCTGCTGTCCCTGTGAGGGGGAGGGGCAGACACTGAGACTGATGCTGGGGGTGCAGCCAAGCTGGAGTTGGGAGCCAATTGCACAGCCGTGCTCTCCTCCTCTCGTCTTCCTTTCTTCGTTTTCTCTATTGGCTGATTCCCACAGAGAACCAGCTGACAAAGGAAACACACAGTTTCCAGAGTCCCAGAGAGGAGCTGAGGAGGGCTTTGAAGCTGAGAGACAATAGCTGAGTGACTAGCACACTCAATTCAGTCAGGATGGCCAATTTGGATGCAAAATCCTCCACAGGGTTGTTGGAACTGCTTTTGTGAGTGATGACGGGCTCCCCACCGTGTTCTGGAGCCTCCCTTCCTCCAATAGTCTGGGGTCAGCCCTGGCACCAGGAGTGAGGTTTAGACTCTGGGCAGCTGATTATGTGTCTTTTGGGAACCAGGGTCTTGGTGGATTTTTTTTTGTATATGTTTATCCTTCCAATATCATTTATGAGTAATAGCATTGTTGTCACTTGACAAATGAGAAAGCTGATTGAGGAAGAGAAATACTTGTAAGTAGAGGGTCTCCTTCCCCTTCTCTCATCCCACCCCCAACCCCTCCTATTTTTCCCTCCTTCTCATTCTGTCAGATGATGGAGGGTTCGTTGAACTAAACGAATGAGTGGTTTTAGCCACTCACCTGAGAACACCCCTGGTGCTTACTGGGGATGGGTGAAGGGGTAGCTGTGCCCAGCCTGGGCTGTGGCACAGTCGTGGGGAGAACGATCCTTTCATCTTCAAGCACCTGGCCCTGGGGAGGCTGACTTCTCAAATGCCCGCCTGTCTGCACTCTCCTGTTTCTGCTTTTCCACATCCATCTCCAAGTGCCCAGTCCTGAACGATGGCTCAGAAGCCAGACAAGCTTTGCGACAGGAAAGACAACAGTTGGCACATCTCCTTGAGTCAACAGCTGTGGCTGAGAGCAAATAAGCAGATAGCCCTGTGGTGTGGTTCCGAAGGAAATGCTCAGAGGAGTGGGTCTCATGGGTCTCCTTCCCCAGAGCAGGCTCTGTCTGTCACAAGTTCTTGACGTGTGTTTGTTAATCAGGCCCATGCTTGGCCAGGTCCTCCCTTCCCCTCAGTGTTTTCTATTGAGGCCAGAGAACATTCCCCCAACACACTTCTCTGTATGATGGTGTTTGGAGGGAAGGCTGATTTAAGTGTTTGTCCTCTTATTTTGAGGCCATACTCCACAAAGGAAATTCTTAAAAATAAAAAATAAACTTATTTATGCAATAGCTGTGATGCCAAATGAATAGCCAGCAGCTCTTAACTGGGTTTTGTAAATAGAGTAGAAAGAATATCTTCACAGAAAAGATAAACAGTAATAAATTAACCAAGATATAAGCTTTGCCTTTCAAGTGGCTCACTTGGATACATGAACAACAGTTGTGCCATCTTTAAGAAATCTTATAAGAAAATTCAGACTTCCAAAATAACCAAATTAGCCAGTGATTATTTGCTATACCAAGGAATCTCTGCAAAATAACCATAAGGATGCTTTCTGTTGTTTCCCTAATAAGAACTCCTTTCCTCTAGTCCCTTTCTGTTTAGGTATATGCAAGTTCTTAGAAATAAATTTGTTTTGTGAAGTGAAGGACACCAATACTCACTATGCATACATGCATGCTCAGTCACTTCAGTTGTGCCCGACTCTTTCCAAACATATGAACTGTAGCCCACCAGGCTCCTCTGTCCCTAGGATTCTCCAGGCAAGAATACTGGAGTGGATTGCTATGCCTGCCTCCAGAATACTCACTGTGTGTGTGTGTGTTAGTTGCTCAGTCATGTCCAACTCTTTGCAAACTCATGGACTGTAGCCCACCAGGCTTCTCTGTCCATGGAATTCACCAGGTAAGAATACTGAATGGGTTGCCATTCCCTTCTCCAGGGGATCTTCCTGATCTAGGGATTGAACTTGGGTCTCCTGCATTGCAGGTGGATTCTTTACTGTCTGAGCCATCAGGGAAGCCCAAAATACTCACTGCAAACGGTTTTAATTTTACCAGGGAAGGCTCTGTCTGAATCCTAGTATTGAGCTCGGTCTCTGGGTCTTTTTCGTACTTTGCTTTCACTACTCTCTACTTCCTGTGGAAGCCTAGACCCATTCATGGAATGGTTCAGTGGCTTCTGGGTAGGATCCCAAGCCTCTTGCCATGGATCCACTGGCCCGTAGTGCTCTCCTGAATCTTGCCATTCTTGAGACGTCTCTGAATGACCACAGTCAGAGTGGACATAATTATCCATCGCTTGATTACATAGGCTAAACCTGAGTGACTCCACTTACCACCTAGCATGTCTAAGACAACCTGAGTTGTTTCACTTTCAATTGCAGTGTTACTTTAGACAAGAACTAAGACTGTCTGAACTTGTGAAAAACTGGAATCACCTTTTTCCCCCTTGATATATTTGGATCCCTATTCTCTCTTTCTCATAACATTTTTACGTGAAAATATATGTATTGAGACAATAGCACAGATTTCGCTGACATTTTTCAAACCCGCAAGCCTCAAAAGTGGGGGGAGAGAAAAGAAACACCTAGCAAAATTCGATAGTCTTGGTGGATTTCTAAAGTTTCAGGTTTCTAACCAAGCTAGAAATGGCATCAGGGAAAATCTTCTGTGTGATATGATGGTTCTGATACGATTCCTTAGTCACCCTTTAATAAGGTTAAGGTTTGAAAAAGTTGCAATAAAAAATGTTAACTAAAATTTTTAGAAATTGGAATAGTGTTTGAATTGTGTTAAAGATTTGTGTTGTCTTTTATTTTACCTTTATTAATTATTCTCCTTCCCCCAGCTAAAATGAATTTGCCCAGTAAATGTAGGTGCTTCATGCCACCGTCTGTTGATAGAAACAGCCAAGGAGCCAGTGAAGCCCAGTGGAAAAGACCAGCTTCTTCTACTTTTTGGAAATGCTCAGTAAGATGGTCAAGTATATACTTACTCCCATCTACTTGTGATAAGGAACAAAAATGTTTTTAACATATTTTTTTCTACATTTATAGTTTCCTCATTTGTTTCTCTCTCTCTCTCTCTCTCTGTATATGTGTATATACATGTATTTAACAACATTTAAATTTCCTGAGAGGTACTGTGGAAGGAAGTCCTATTATTGATCTGCAAGTGGAAATTCAATTACTTAAAAGTAATCTCTCTCCTACGACCTGAGTGGGCCCTGTCCAAGTCTGAGGAGACCTTCAGACCACCCAAAAGCAACCATATTGCTAACATATTTTGAATATGAATGTAAAGTAAATGTTAGCTTTCCCACGATTCCAGCTAAGCACATAAACAAGTGAATCCAGAAAAATCATAGGAGCGTTAAGAATTTTCCTTCAATACTATCAACAACCAAAGATATCAGACTCACTTCCCATATGAACAATTATATATCCCTCTTCCCTCAAGTCGAGTCTATCCACACAGGATGTTAGGAAGACCCTCAGTTGTCCTCTCAGCATAGGCAGAACCAGCTTGCCAAAGGCAAATAAGACACACCTCTCTGCAAGTAGGCAGAGTTCCACAGCTGGGCAAGAGAGCTCATCCTGATCTATTTGTTATCTCATGCACACTAATCTGCCTCAATCATCTATTATTCCACTTTGTCTATTAATACTCACTCTTGAGTAGAGACCATATTCAGCTCTGTTAGCCCGAACTATGTAGGATCTATGGGAAAATGTAGATCCTGTGAGAACTCAATGACATCTGACTCCAAGGGACTAGAGTATCAACAGACTGTGGGGACACAAATTAGAAGATCGGAGGAAACTGGAACAAGAGCAGAAAGACTGCAAAGAAATGGAGGTGACCTCTCATGGTGTCAAGCCAGTGAGTAGGGGTCCTAAGACAGAAGTCAGAGACTTCATGGCACATAGAGGCAATTTAATGAATGAAGAGCAATCTGGATGGAAACTGACGAGCTGGAAAGCAAAGGCTTTGTCTAAATGGGGCGGAGCTGCCACACTCCAGGGTATTGATGTCTGTAGGAACACTGATCCAATGTACTGAACTGATCTTTAGGAGAAGTTGGAGTTCAAAAAATTATGAGGACTCTCTCAGTTTTTATTTTTTTTATTCAAAAAATATTTTCTTGGCTGCAGCATGCAGGATCTCAGTTCCCCAACCAGGAATCAAACCCTCACTTCTTGCATTGCAAGCGTAAAGTCTTAACCCCTGGACCTCCAGGGAATGTTTTTAAATGTTACAAGGTAAATTTTAAAAACACCTCAACACCAAGCAAGCTGAACAAAGCACTCAGTGGGTTGCCTGTGTGTAATCACTGTTGTATGGAATGGACACCTTGGGGGAGGCAAGGAGAGATGGCAGCTTGTCTGAGTAAGGAGGCAGCACCGTGAATGAGTGGTTAGATGCTACAACTATCAGGGTCCTTTCTAACTCTGAGATTCTCATCCAGGACGATAAACCCAGACTTGGGGTCAATTGTGCTGATGACCACCGATTCTGCTCCTCACTCCCACAGTACCACGTAGCACAAGCACCTCAATCCGTCCTCGTGATTCTTCAGTTCAAGAATTTCTCATAGGTTTCCAAGGAAGCCCATGAGAACAAAATTAAAATCAAGTCACATGCTTTTGATACTTAACAAACGCCATAGGCACATCTTTGTCTTCCATAGACAAAACTCAGAAAATTATACTCAGAGGCTTAAATGATTTTCCTTTACATGTCCATGACATGTAGACAGGTTTCTGACGACTGAGACTGCGAATGGAGTCACAAACCAGGTACTTGACCTATTTGTTATTTCACGTACACTAATCGGCCTCAATCATCCATTTTTCCACTTTGTCTAAATGAGATATTAATACTAACTCCTGAGTAGAGACCATATTCAGCTCTGTGTCTTCCGGGGCTCCTGCATGGCAGGTGGATTCTTCATCGCTGAGCCACCAGGGAAGCCCCACTTACAAAGCAGCAAGTCCCAAACCCTTCTCAGACACCTAGAACCAGATTAAATCTGTAGAACAACAACAAAAATAATGTTATTATTTTGAGACCAGCTGTTTGTGGAATCAAAGAACCAAGACAGAAGAGCACATGCAAGAGAAAGCTGCAGCCTGAAGTTTTGTCATGAACCATGGCCAGTGCTTGCTTTCTCAGTGCACACCCTCTGGTCCTCTGATACTCAAAATCCCCAAGGCCCTGGCCTAGTGGAAAGAAGAGGTTACTCCTCTCATCACCATCATGGGTCATATACGTTCTGAATATGGGCAGAGGCAGAATGTGATTCAGAAAAGAGGTATGGGTAGCTGCCTAGGGACTTTCAAACTATGAGACATGGGACGTTTGTCCTGCTCTGTTCTAAGGCCTCTTTACACCCCGGGCCACAGAGATATACTTTCTGTGTGTGTTTATGTGTGTGCTCATTCACTCAGTCATGTCCGACTCTTAGCCACCCCAGGGACTACAGCCTGCCAGGCTCCTCTGTCCATGGGATTTCCCAGGCAAGAGTACTGGAGTGGGTTGCCATTTCCTCCTCCAGGGGTTCTTCCCAACCCAGGGATCAAACCTGCATCTCCCGAATTGGCAGGCGGATTCTTTACCACTGAGCCACGTGGGAAGGCATCCTTTTTGTATAGGTAGCTGTAATTCATATATTGAGAAATCGTTGTTTTTTCCTTTTACTAGAGAAGAGCTCCTTTTTTTCATTATTTATTTCAATTTTAAATTGGCTTTGCCATTCTTGAGTATAAAATGGTGTATAATCCTTTTATTCTTTTATTAAATATACACCATGGGCGCTGGAAATACAGTCAAGCTAACCTAAACTAGTAAAATCCTTGCCCTTAAGGGGCTTACGTTCAAGTGGCTGACAGGGTGCTATTATTTTCCGTTTCTCAGAAGACGACACAGAAATTTTGTCCTGAATATCTAGCTTCAGTGGAGCAGTTGATGTTGGTGACTATGTTCTAAAGAGCAAAGAAAACAGTGTTTTCCTAGTTCATGGTGTGAGCAGCCCGGCTTCCGTGGGGTCCCAAAAGGAAGTCAGATTTTAAGGGACAAGCTTATGTTTTTGGAATCTTGGGAAAGCAAATTGATTGATGCTCTCACAAACTTCCTATGGGAGTTGAGGGACCGGATTGTACTGAGAATCTGGCAAAACTAAGGTGCTTTGTCTTCTGAATTGATTCAAATATTTGTAGCAAGCCCTTCTGTGCAAATTTTCACGACTTCTCTATGGTAATTAGTTTCATGGAATATTGCCAAATGGCATATTTTTCTACTCCGAGCCTCATTCTAAGCACTCCTGGGAATGTCTGAAATAGGAGATAAGCACTCTTAACCCAAAGTTTTATTAAAAACTTTAATTAACACAAATGCCAAATGACATATTGATTGCTATTAAGAGGGTAGACGACACGTAAATCTATGAACTACCAAGTGACTATCAAACCCTTTTCCCTCAACAACCAGGGAGCTTTATTTCCCTTCTTGAGCAGGCAGGAGGGCCCTGGGGATGCTCGACCCCATCCTCAGCCTCACAGGTTCTCAGAACCTCAATGTGCAATGAAGCCTGCTATGGTAGGGAATTCTTCTTTTTTACTTAAATTTTAAAATATTGAAGTATAGTTGATTTACAGTATCACGTAGTTTCAGGTGTATAGCACCACAGTTCACATTGTTGTGCTGTGAACATATGTATATGTTGCTGAGTCGCTAAGTCATGTCCAACTCTTTGCTACTGTATGAACTGTAGCCCACCAAGCTCCACCGTCCCTGGGATTCTCCAGGTAAGAACACTGGAGTGGGTTGCCATTTCCTTCCCCAATGCATGAAAGTGAAAAGTGAAAGTTAAGTCACTCAGTCGTGTCCAACTCTTAGTGACCCCATGGACTGCAGCCTACCAGGCTCCTCGGTCCATGGGATTTTCCAGGCAAGAGTACTGGAGTGGGTTGCCATTGCCTTTTCTGATTTCCTTCTTTAGGAGATATATAATATTATATAATATATATATATTTCAGATTATTTTCCTTTATCAGTTCAGTTCAGTCGTTCAGTCGTGTCTGACTCTTTGTGACCCCATGGAGTGCAGCACGCCAGGCCTCTCTGTCCATCACCAACTCCCAGAGTTTACCCAAACTCATGTCCATTGAGTCTGTGATGCCATCCAACCATCTCATCCTCTGTCATCCCCTTCTCCTGCCTTCAATCTTTCCCAGCATCAGGGTCTTTTCAAATGAGTCAGTTCTTCGCATCAGGTGGCCAAAATATTGGAGTTTCAGCTTCAACAACAGTCCTTCCAATGAACACTCAGGACCAATCTCCCCTAGGGTGGACTGTTAGATCTCCTTGCAGTCCAAGGGACTCTTAAGAGTTTTCTCTAACACCACAGTTCAAAAGCATCAATTCTTCGGTGCTCAGCTTCTTTATAGTCCAACTCTCACATCCATACATGACTACTGGAAAAACCATAGCCTTGACTAGACAGTCCTTTGTTGGCAAAGTAATGTCTCTGCTTTTTAATACACTATCTAGGTTGATCATAACTTTCCTTCCAAGGAGTAAGTATCTTTTAATTTCATGGCTGCAGTCACCATCTGTAGTGATTTTGAAGCCCAATATTCCTTTATAGGTTATTAGATAATATTGAGTAGAGTTCCCTGTGCTATACAATGGGTGCTTATCAGTTATCTATTTTGAACATTGTAGTATGTATATGTTAATCTCAAACTCCTAATTTATCTCCCCCCCTCTTTCCCCTTTGGTAACCACAAGTTTATTTTCCATGTCTGCAAGTTTTGGAAATCTGTTCCTTTGTGTTATATATATATATATATATATGATATCACTTATATGTAGCATCTAAGAGAGAAAAAAAGAAATTCTTCTTCTTAACCGGGTGTCTGTCACCCTCCCCTGGGATGGGCCCCACCCGGCCGGTCCTCTGGACTTTGATATCCTTCAAGCTCCCTGCTAGGAAGCCACTGCCTCAGAGGAACTCCATGCTCCTCTGAACATCGTCCCCACCTGAGAAATTCACGTTTACCAAATCCTCTTTCAAGCCTCCAGAAAATGGGGAATTACTTAACTCTGGTTGTTGTTGTTTCTAGTTTTCCCTCAACTAGAACTTTAGTTCTTCAAGGGCAGAAACCATGCTTTCATACACCCTCACATCCCCAACTCCTAACAGTGCATGGCACGTAGTGAGAGCTCATTTACAGAATGAGGAAAACTAAAGCATCATCTTGTTTCCCTGCTTCTCCTTTCTGATTTAAAAATCTTCTTGGAGCCAATCTTCCTTTCCCATTGCCCTCTGAAAACCTCTCCATTCCCCAGCCCTTCACTCTCTCTTTGGATGATTCCTTATACTACTATGTTAAACAAAAATATCCTAGCTACTCAACCTGTAATAAGCAGAGTAACTGAAGGAAAGGTCTAAAAAGATTTCCTGGAATTCTAGGTTACAGTAAAATTGACAGCAAGGTCCCCTACACATTGCTGAGCAATTCCAGCTTGACCAATGATCAGAAGAAAATCGTAATATATTTATAAACACTAGCAGAGAGGAATAGGAAAAATGAATATGTACAAAAACCATGTAGTGAAAGGAAGGAAGTGGAAAGAAGAGAAATCAGAAGGGCTTGCAGTAACTGCACCAGTGACCTATTGCCATGGAAGTGCCGCAGAGCCAAGAACAGTGGCATTCAACAGCAATATTTATTTTTGTCCCATGTCTCTGGGTCTGCTGAGTGGTTATGCTAATCTGGGCCAGGCTTGGCTGAGAGTGGTTGGACTCGCTCGTGTTATCTGTGGCTGGCAGGGGCACCAGCCAGGTGCGGGCTGCTCTCTGGTGGCTTCAGCCTCTAGGGAGCTCTACTACATGCCCTGCAGCACACTAACCTAGACTTGTTTAAAATGGGATAGCAGACATCTGAGAGAGAGCATCCAAGTGTGTGCATGTGAGTGTGTGTGTGTGTGTGAGACAGAGAGAGAGCAGAAGCCCACAAAGCCTCTTGGAGCCTAGACTCAACCCAGCACACTCACTTCCACCTCACTCTATTGGCCAAAGAATATATCAAGGTCAACAGAGATTCAGGAGATAGAGAAATACACTCCATCTCATGATAGGAAGAGCTAAACATTCATATTAAAAAGGTTGTGGAAACGAGAAGGCTGCAGAAATGGGGCCGTGTTTGTCATCAAACCATCAGTGTTACCTCAGCCCACACCTCAAGCATGCACACAACTGCCTTACTTCGAGTTCCTCCAGAAGCTGATCCTGAGACAAGAGTCTAAGTGCAAGTTATTTGGATGGTGCTGGGAAATGCTGGTAGAGAAGTGGGGAAAGGAGAGAAGGAAGGAAAGAATCTTCTTTAGTTGTCAAGTTCCTGCTATGGACAACTGAAGCTTATTTTAGCTGAGGACCTCAGTGCCAGTAAAGAAGATGTGACTTAGAGTGGTCCCACCTGATGGATGCAGGAGCTGGGGTATTTATAGACCAGCTCCTCTCAGTCCTTGGTTGACAACTGCTTGGGTGGGAGTGCAGCACTTTTGCATGGATCCTTTGGACCTGATGCAGGAATAGAATGAGCTTCCAATTCAACCAGAGAAAGTCTTCGGGCAAAGAACTGCCAACTTAGAAGCTGGGCAGCACGCATGTAAGTGGTAAAGCCAAGCAGATGTGGGGGCCAAGAGTGTCTATTGTCACACCCAACAACTGCTGGCTGCAGCAAAGTCTGCCCAAGTTTACAGTGTATCAAAATGGAAAGATTATGGGTAAATTCAGTTTTCAACCATCTCTGAAGCTCATTTTCCTCAATGATAGGTACTGCATAAGCATTTTATGAAGATAAAAGTAAAATAATGTGTTTACAGGGCCCAGTTGGTAAACAAAATGGTCAAGCTAATATCAACATATTTTTATTCCCTTTCATTCATTGTTCAATAATTTGAGCGGAAACCAACACATCCTTTGAAATGTTGGCTTGGGCCCCCTGTTTTTTACACTTTGACCTTTCTTTGGCATCTACAACAGGCTTGCAACAGCAAAGGACAGAACGGAACTTGGAAGTTCAAGAAATGCTAACATCTTTTACATAGCCTGAAAACATAGTAAGTGTTCCCACATGCAACTTTTCTTCCTCAGAGAGACCAATCAAATGCCTGCAATAGAAAAGTGCTCCGCTCCAGTAATTTTGCCTGGACAATGCCAAGGACAGAGGAGCCTAGTAGGCTATACAGTCCATGGGGTGGCAAAAAATCAGACCCAGCTAAGCTTCTGAGGACCCTGCTGGGTGCAGGCGGACCTGAAAGGGCGCCGTCGGCAGTCAGGGCACACTTCACTACACTGTGCTTTGCTCTGGGGCCACTCCTTGCTCAGCCTTCCTGGAAGGCATCCAGACCAATGCTTATCTTGTTTGCTGACCTTTCATGATTCATCCAAGTTTAATGAAATTAAAATGTTAAAAGAGAATCCCCTTTGTCTTTGAAGTCTATATTTTAGACTTTTTGCTTCTTTCAAGGGGCCCAATGCCGCCCTGGGTACGAGGACAAGGGACCACAAATGCATGCCGACTGCTCACACTCTGGGCAGAGGGCAAGGCGGGAGCATGGGGCGGGCAGGTTCTCAGAGGTGATTCTACTGATCATCCCACTACCTACCTGGAGCCTTCGTTTGACTGTATAAGCTTCATTAGTTTGCTTGAAGACACTAATTTGGTTTCACTGAAGGACTAGAAAGGCTTTTTCACAGCCTCAAAAGCTGCAAGAGACTTGAACAGGTTTTTTGGGTCATTATATTGTCTCTAGGCAAGTCCTCCTGGAAGCCATCTGGGTTACATGAGAACCGCGAGGGCCAGGGGCCTTGCTGAGTGCCCTGTAGGCAGCACTGTGGGGGCGCTGTTTCTTTGGTCTAAATGAAACCCCTGCTCTTATTCTATAATTTTTTTGTTCCTTTCCTTGGTAGAAAGAGTACCATCTCCTCCACAAAATCTATGGTATTTTTGAAATTTTTTCCATTTGTTCACAGCATTCTTCTACCAGCATTTCTACAAAGCTTTAATTTTTCTATTTGTATTTTAACATGTTACTGCTACTGCTAAGTCGCTTCAGTCGTGTCCAACTCTGTGCGATCCCATAGACGGCAGCCCACCAGGCTCCCCCATCCCTGGGATTCTCCAGGCAAGAACACTGGAGTGGGTTGCCATTTCCTTCTCCAGTGCGTGAAGGTGAAAAGTGAAAGTGAAGTCGCTCAGTCCTGTCCGACTCTGAGCGACCCCATGGACTGCAGCCTACCGGGCTCCTCCGTCCATGGGATTTTCCAGGCAAGAGTACTGGAGTGGGGTGCCATCACCTTCTCCGATTTTAACATAGCTCTTTCAAAAGCTTTAAGTACTTGGTAAACTTTCAATTTATTATTTTTTAAAAAATTTTGGCCATACCATGACATGTGGGATCTTAATTCCCCATCCAGGGATTGAACCTGGACCCCACCAGTGGAAGGGCAGAGTCTAAACCACTGGATTTTCAGGGAAGTTCCAGTACTTTTTAAATGTGAAGCCCAGCTCTGGACCTCAGGGGCACCTTGGGTGTAGATGAAAGTACATGGGTATCAGGGCATGAAATCTTCCAGGTCGATTTTTTTTTTTTAATTTAGAAGGAAGTTCTTTTCCACCTCTTTATACACCCATTTACAACCTCTCCCCACCAACACCACTGAGAACAAGAATGTCTTTGGCAGGGAAGAAAGCCTTTCTTCCATCCCATTATTATTATTAGAGATCAGACAGAGTATGCATGTTCCAGGGAGTGATAATACCAGAATTTTGAATTCCCGTAGACATACAGATGATGGACAACACAACTTGTCCAGTTAGTTTTTATTGAGTGGTTGCATACAAGGGTACCTCTGGGAAGCAAAAGGAAAGAGCACAACAGGGTGTTTGTTATTCTTAGAGGCCATTCTATACCTTAAACATCTTTCCTATGTCTTAGAAATTTCTCATAACATCTGTCTTGCTTTCTCGGTATTAAAAAAAAAATCACTCAGTTTCCCAGCCAGGCTTGCAGCTGTGCATAATCTTACACAATGTCAAGATCTCTACTCAGAAAAGAGCACCTCAAGAATGGACATCATTTAGCAAACTTGTTGGTGAAGGCATCCACTGGGGGTGGGCTTAGGTTCTCACAGAACTTCAAGGGCTCCAGCCCCAGATCCTCAGTGTGAGCTGTCCTGTCTGGCCCTCCACTGGCAATAGCAGGGGCTTCATAGAAAAGATCACAGGGCAGGAAAGTGAAAGTGTGAGTCGCTCAGTCGTGTCCAACTCTTTTCGACCCCATGGACTGTAGCCTGCCAGGTTCTTCTGTCCATGGGATTCTCCAGGCAAGAATACTGGAGTGGGTAGCCGTCCCCTTCTCCAGGGGATCTTCTCCGACCCAGGGATGGAACTCAGGTCTCTTGCATTCAGATTCTTTACCATCTGAGCCACCTGGGAAGGCTTCACAGGACTTGGGCACAATTCCTTCCTGCAACCTATTTCTTCATAATTTATTTTTCTGCTTAGACTAGCTTTACTGTGTCCTCTTTACATCTGGATAGATTGACTGATACAATGTTGTTTCAACAACAGTATTCCACTGTGGACTTGCTTTGATTCCACTAATGTTCAATGAACTTTTCCTTCTGTTGAAACTCCTACCAGACTCTTCAAAAATACCACAGCCATGTCCCTGTGGAGACAAACCCATGAGATCTGGGCATTGAAATGGTCCTTTTAAGAACTATAAATAATTCTCTCTGATATATTGCTTTCTGGATTTGAAGAATTAACACAACAGAGAAAAGATCCCCCAAAAAAGTTCAGGTTTTGAACACTAAGTTAGTGTGACCTAAATAACAGACCGGGTTCCCGTAAGTTTTCCACAAGTGTAAGAGAGAGAGAAGTCTGGTAACAACAGAGTGTGGAGCAGGACAGCTGGTGCCTCCAGAGGTTTTGCTAAAACTGTGGCTTTCAACCTCAGCTGCACATTAGAATCATCTGGAAAAATTTTTTAAATCCCAGTGCTTGGGACCCACCCTTAGGGATTATGTTCCAATTGGTCTGGAGTGGGGCCTGGGCATCTGTATCTTTTAAAAGCTTGTCAAACTAATTCTAAGACCATGGTTGAGACCTCTACATTAATGCAAATTCAGGCCATATATATAAGCTGGTATTCTTTGGTGATCATTACCATGACTACTTGCCATGACCTGATATAGATGTGTCTCAGTTTATACAATCGAAACGTTCATACATAAGAATATACAGCCAATGATATGTTAATTGCCACTGGGAGTGACAAAGCCTCAGGTTTCCAAGGTGGCGCTAGTGGTAAAGAACCCACCTGTCAATGTAGGAGACACAAGAGATGCTAGTTCAATCCCTGCGTTGGGAAGATCCCCTGGAGAAGGAAATGGCCACCCACTCCAGCAGGTTTGCCTGGAGAATCTCGTGGACCGAGGAGCCTAGCGGGCTACTGTCCATGGGGTTGCAAAGAGTTGGACATGACTGAAGCAACTTAGCACGCACACTCACATGTGTCAAAGCCAATGACAATAATCCATTCTGCAGCATCCACCATAGCCTAAGGAGCACTGCTCACCTGAGCTGCCCAGTATACTTGCTAGGAGAGTGAAGCCATATGCTGACTGGATACACTTGGTTCAGAAAAGCCTCCTCAGTAATACCTGTAGCACTTCATTTAACATAGGACTTTATAAAATAAACAGGAGGGTTAGTAAGAAGTGACCCTACCCTGTGGTATGCATTTGATATCTCTTAGTACATAGTTGGAGAAGGCAATGGCACCCCACTCCAATACTCTTGCCTGGAAAATCCCATGGATATGGGATATCCCAAAAACCCAACAGCAGGGTGCTGCAGTCCCTGCCCCAGGGACACTTTCTGACCCCTCTCCAGGGGCTGCTGACAACACCAAGCACAGCTCAGACC
This sequence comes from Bos indicus x Bos taurus, assembly GCF_003369695.1. Classification (NCBI taxonomy): domain Eukaryota; kingdom Metazoa; phylum Chordata; class Mammalia; order Artiodactyla; family Bovidae; genus Bos; species Bos indicus x Bos taurus. The sequence continues at coordinate 16,999,469 of NC_040081.1, read as the reverse complement.
ATCTTGCTTCTGGCCTGAGCCCAGGTGCTTGATAAAATTGCCTGGCTCTCTGTTCTCTTCTTCCCAGCCCTGCCCACCCTGTCTTCTTGTTTGGCTACACACCTGTCAATCATTCCACATACCAAGGAGGATGGGGAAATGATAGAACACTCTCAGACTCTTGTCTGCAATTGCTTACAGCTTAGTCCTTCATGCTTTCACTACACAGGCTCCAGCCACTGATATTCCTGTTTGCTATGTTAGAAATCAGTGACATGTAGCTTGTTTTTAAAAACCATTACGAAAATGTACAAGACCTAGGAAGAAAACTATATGTTTTTATTAAAAGATATAAAAGAAAATCTGGACAAAGACTTTCCTAGTGGAGAAGGCAATGGCAACCCACTCCAGCACTCTTGCCTGGAAAATCCCATGGGCGGAGGAGCCTGGTAGGCTGCAGTCCAGGGGGTCACTAAGAGTCGGACACGACTGAGCGACTTCACTTTCACTTTTCACTTTCATGCATTGGAGAAGGAAATGGCAACCCACTCCAGTGTTCTTACCTGGAGAATCCCGGGGACGGGGGAGCCTGGTGGGCTGCCGTCTATGGGGTCGCATTGAGTCGGACACAACTGAAGCGACTTAGCAGCAGCAGTAGCAGTGGAGAAGATACAGTATTGCAAAGATTCATGGAGAAACAGACAAATAGGTTAATGAAACAGAAGTGAAAATCTACAGACTAACTCATGGGCATATGGAAAGTTCATATATGATAAATGTGACACTTCTGCCCAGTGCCAAAAAGACTGTTTACCTAAAGTGTTAGGACAGTTATTTATCCAGTTGCAGAAGCGGTTGTAATTTCCATGCCTTAAGCTCAGATCAGCCATGGCAGACAAACAGAGGCCTGTCTAGGACACCTGCAAGATCACTGCGCTGGCACCAGCTTACATTGCAGAGACACCTGCTACTGAAACATGGAGAAAGGGGTGAGATTAACCCAAGACTGGGGCTTCTGACACTGTTGTGCAAGGACTGGGCTCAGTGCGGAGAGCCTCAGAAAATTTAGAAGAGTGCTCAGAAAAAATACACACCTGACCTAGGGAACTGGTAAATTTTCCCGTAGAAACATCCTTATGACATCTAGAAATGTTGGTTTAGGTTAAAGATTCCTTAATAATTATGGGAAAAAATTATAGAGACCACGGTCAGCAAATTATCACAGTCAAATCTGGCCCTTCAATTTGTAAACAAGTTCATTGAATTCAGGCATGCTCACTTGTATAAGTATCCTCTATGAGTCCCTTGGACTGCAAGGAAATCCAACCAGTCCATTCTAAAGGAGATCAGTCCTGGGTGTTCTTTGAAAGGAATGATGCTAAAGCTGAAACTCCAATATTTTGGCCACCTCACGCGAAGGTTGACTCATTGGAAAAGACTGATGCTGGGAGGGATTGGGGGCAGGAGGAGAAGGGGACGACAGAGGATGAGATGGCTGGATGGTATCACTGACTTGATGGACATGAGTTTGAGTGAACTCCGGGAGTTGGTGATGGACAGGGAGGCCTGGCGTGCTGCAATTCATGGGGTTGCAAAGAGTCGGACACGACTGAGCGACTGACCTAAACTGAACTGAATGGCTGCTTTTGAACTACAACCATGGACATTGAGTAGCTGCAAGAAAGACGTTAAGGCCTGAAAGACCAAAAATATTTACTATCTGTCCCTCTGCAAGAAAAGTGTGCTGATCTCTGATATAGACCAAATCTTTCAAGGACTAACCTCATAGCAAAAAAGCAAGGAAGCTCAGTAGAAAGAGTTCTGAGCTGGGAAGAAGAGAAGTGATCTGGTCTCTAGAATCAGATCTGCTTTCATTAACTAGGCCACTAGCCAAGTGAAAACCTCACTTCACCCTCTCAGGACTCAGTTTCTTCATTTCTAATAATGGCATTGCTGCTGCTGCTAAGTTACTTCAGTCGTGTCCGACTCTGTGTGACCCCATAGATGGCAGCCTACTAGGCTCCCCCATCCCTGGGATTCTCCATGCAAGAACACTGGAGTGGGTTGCCATTTCCTTCTCCAATGCATGAAAGTGAAAAATGAAAGGGAAGTTGCTCAGTCGTGTCTGACTCTTCGAGACCCCACGGACTGCAGCCCACCAGGCTCCTCTGTCCATGGGATTTGCCAGGCAAGAGTACTGGAGTGGGGTCCATCACCTTCTCCGAATAATGGCATTAGAATAAGATTATTTGGGGACTTCCCTGGTTGTCCAGTGGTTAAGACTCTGCACCCTCAATACAGGGTGTCTGGGTTCAGTCCCTGGTTGGGGAACTAGATCCCACATGCCATGCAGCCAAAAAAAAAAAAAAAGGATAAGATTCTTTTGAGATCTGAAGACTATAAAATGGTCACAATGAGTTAAAAGTGGAAATCTTTGTGAAATTTGTTGCATGCTCTTACTTGTCATTTAAAAAAATGTATCTTCTTATTGTCAAAGAACAAAACTGTTTTGTAAGATTACTGTGAAGGAAAGAAAAGAATTTAGAAGACAGAAATCCTCAAATCAGAGCACAGATGAGAAAGAAAATCGCACTTCACATTTTTCAAGGCTTTGATTTTAACTCTTCACCCACATCAGTAATCTGACTCTTTGCCATAGAGAGACAATTGCATGTATTTGCATTTTTTCCTGTGTGTGAGAATTTAATTTTTTACAACCCGCTGTGTTTTTCAGGCCCTTTAACTAATAGGCTTTTATCACCTTATGATTGCCTGATTTTCTCTTAATTGCTTTATGACAATACAATTTATTTTGATGGCTCCCACCCTGCGGTTTTACTTTCTAATGAGGACTTTATGAATGTATGTGTACAACTATGCATCTGCTTCATTTTTCAATCCTTCTTCCCTGTAATATGAGAGTGGAACTGGGATATGACACAGAGCCTGAAAAGCCCTTCCTGCTTCCCAAGTGGGGAGATGCCCACACATGGAGCTTCCTCTCTCCCAACAACCTCACCCCTGTGCACAGGTGTGGGGAGGGATTTTCAGTCACCTGAACATGGCTCTTAGAGGCATTTACACACACACACACACACTCACTCATACACACATACACGTTGTATATGAAGGAGACAACCTGGCTTGAGGCCATTTGGAGACAATACCACCACCCACCCCGGTCTGTAATTTGGACTTTATCTTCCCATACACAGTGTTTATTAGATTTTTAATTTGGATAAGTGGAAGAGTTCATTGTTTTGAAACCAACCTGAATACATTCAGAACTGATTTTCAAAACAGCCATTTTTTCCCCCTTCATAAATTCTGCAGTTAAGGTTTCTTTAACAAGCCATTTGATAAGCATAAACACATTCGGGTTCACTCAGTTGAGCTCCCCATGAATAGCATCCCGCTCCTCTAGCTATTGACTGTGACCAGTTTCTGGAGTTGAAGACACACAAGGACCATGGACACTGAAATCCACGAAGCTGGGGGAGTGATGGGACAGCACGAGGGCCCACATCCCTAGTAATGCAAAGCAGGTTACCATCCACTGTTTTTGTAAAGCATCTTAATAGCTAGCATTTATTGTTGAAGGCAAAAGGAGTAGAGGGCAGCAGAGGATAGATGGTTGGATGGGATCACTGATTCAATGGACATGAACTTGAGCAAACTCCAGGACATAGTGAGGGACAGGGAGGTCTGGCGTGCTCCAGTCCATGGGATTGCAAAGAGTTGGACATAACTTAGTGACTGAAAAACAACGACAACCATATCTTGAGAGTCCACCTTGTATCTAGTACTTTATATACCGTTTCCTTACATCTTTGAGTAGATTTAATAAGATGATAGGCTTTATTCCCACTTATGAACTGCATTGACCAAGGGTCAACACACGGCAGAGCTGGTGTTGGTGACAAGTATGTTTTGATACCCAAGCCCAGCTCTTACAAAGGTCTGTTTGGTCTTTCTTTCAAAGTAGTTTCTTCTTTATTGGCTCATCTGATTCTGTAGCACCCTGCTGAGACAACAGGGTGGACACCCTGATCTCCTTTTACAGACAAAGATGGGGGAATAAGTATTGTTCCCAAGCCTGTAAGGAATAGAATCAGAAAACCTAGGCTTCCGGATCCCTCATCTGGTGCTCATTCCATAAACACATTTTAAAAAATAAAAACCTGTAATCAAAGTAGAAAGTTTAGTGGGAAATGTACTTACAGACAAGTCAGAGGACTGGGCTCTCCCAAATCTTAACTCAGAAACCAACAGGTGCTGGGAGCCCACGACCGGTAACCAGCTCTGTGGTCTCAGACAAGTGGCCTAACTTCCTTAGGTCTCCTCATCCTCACCTGGAAAAATGATGGGGATTGAACTAGGTGGTCCCTGAGGCTCCTTCCAAATCTGGGGGCCTGTGAGTCTATGACCCACCACCATGGTGGAATGACCATGACCAACGTGGCCTGGAGATAAAAACTATCCTCTCAGATCATACCACAATGCAGAGGGAACACAAGGAATAGTTTTACCTAAATTTATAGTCAGAGTGGTGGTTGGAACCATTGGGACCACACTTGGAATTCCTAATGAATTTGAGCTGTACAAATAGCTCATAGAACTCACTGAAGAAGTTTAATGTGAGGATAAAATGAGATAGCAGATGCCCTTTAGACAATGCTGCTTGAAGAGCTGAAGAATTACATCTAGTCTCAATGTGAGAAAACGGAATGGATATTTCAACTCTCTGCTTTGTCCTATTTGTATTGTCACAACATGACACTGAAGATTCCTATTCCTTTTAACTCCTTTCTGTGGATCATGTTAGGGTGTCATGCAACCTTTTCCACCACCTCTACCACAGAGGCTGGCGGAGGTTCCCGGGTGAAGATTATGGACAACTTCGGCAGCTCAGCCACAATGATAATTTTCTCAGCTTAGCCACAGTGATAACAACTACCAACTTTTAATTGAGCACTTAGTATATCCGAGTCCTTCTGCTTAGCTAACTTTATCTAATCCTCACAATCCTGGGAAGTCAGCAAGTTTCTTTCTTTCTTTTCTTTTAATGAGGTCACTAAGGTTTTAAACTGGAGAGTTTGAGTAACCTTCTCACCATCATACAGACCAGCAAAACCAGAATTTGAACCCTTGGAAGTTGGCCCCTGGAGCACATGCTTGTAAGTGGAGTAGGCAGCTATGGCCATCTCTAGGGAACACTGTTCACCAACCTCCAGGGAAGAGCATGAGACAAGACAGGCGTGGGGCCCCTGGTCTCAGGAACTTACCAGCTAGTGGGGAAAAAGACTGACTTGGGTCATTATAAGCAGGATGACTATGATCAAAGGGAAGCATGGGTGGGAGATTAGTGGTTTAACTGGCTTGGATTGTGTGGGAGGGGAGCAGTGAGAGCAGAAATCAGAGCAAGCTGTGTGGGAGAAGACAAAGAACACCCCACCTTCTCCAACAGGCCCACAAAGTAATGGGCAGGCGATGGGGCGATGGCGGGCAGAAGGAAGATATCTGCTAAAGGCTCGAGGCAACAGCAGTGCCCCCTGGAGGGCAGGTGGTTAGCTTGCTTGGGGCCCAGAGCGCATCACTTTGCCATCACTGAAGTCCCCAGTGATGACCCAGAGTCTGAAGGAAAATGCCAAGTAATATTTAATGGGTACAATTTCAAAAGCACTAACATTTTTGGGAAATATTAATCATCGTCATTGGCATTTATTAAGTCACCACCAGGTGCCCGGCACTGTTCTAAGCACCAGTATGTGTTAAAAACCGCCAAGTCCCAGACACCATTAAAACCCTCAGGTGGCACAGGACAGATCGAAGCACAGAGAAATGTCCCAGCCAAGTTTCCTGGCGGGTGAGTGACAGAACTGGGATTTGAATCCAAGCAGTCTGACCCACAGCCTTCCCTGTTGACTCCACTTTGGGTCAAGTTTTCATTCAGCAAGGATACCTATGTGCCTTATAGAGTAAACCTTTCTGGATAACTAAGCAATTCCTTTATTGATACTTTGAATTATGATTCTGAAACCCTATTTACAAAGCCATCGGGGCACACATGGATGAAATTGTTTCTGACTTCATTGAATGCATACATGTTCTCAGAAGCCAATAAAGTCACTCCAACTTTCACCACTCCAGTTTAGTCAGATTTAAAGGAAGCAATCATATAGTAATAGTAGGAGTCCGTTGGTGTAGAAGCAATAATATCATATCATTGCTGAAAAGAAGTGAAATGTCTGTTTCCTGTGAAACGCAGATCCTTTAACATATCCTCAGTTTGTACATCTGCGGTTGAAGAACAGTGAAATACAATACATGATACCACATTAAAACCAAACCATAATGACCAGTGTTTGGTTCCTAGAAGAGAGTGGTGCTGTTATCAGTCAGAAATGATAAATAATGCAAAGAGAAAGCTTTGAGATTCTAACCCTTCCAGTCAAAGGCCCAGATCTGAAGCAGGAAAACGGGCCCCCTGGTTGGCCCCCCCCCAAGCCGGGGGATAATGAGGCTGGCTTGCAGCCACCACTGTGGGTTCCCCCAGTCCCCAAACCCACAAGTCACCACCACAGCTTTTCTCCTGCCTCGAGGCAACCTTCAATTTCAGAAGGGCACAGAATCAAACAGAAAGCAATTAGTGTGGCAAAACCTTGAAAAGAAACCAATAGTCAGGATCTAGAGTTGTTTTTTTTTTTACAGAAAGCCAGGATTTCCTTATTTGCAGAGAGAAACAACAAGAACAATTAAAAGTTTCAAATCATATACAATTACTTTCAAGTTGGGTTTGGTGAAACATAAATAAATTTCATATCAGAGCTTTAGCCCCAGTCCGACGCTGTTTGTTTGTTTTAGGGAACACTGCTTTCATCTTGGAGAAGGATGTCATAAAAGCACATTTCAAAAAATTACCATTGGCACCCAGTTTCCTATTTGATTACATCTTGGCACACAGCCCTGCCAGTATTATAAAGCCCCTATCTTGGTCCCTCTGATTGGAAGATAATCAGAAGTACTACCTACCTTTCACCACTCCCACCCGCTCCGCTGGAACAATCGTAAGCTGCAGAAGCTACAAGAAATAACTGAAATTATTTAAGAGAGTCGGTACTTTCCGTTTTAGTTTACCTCAGGCAAATTCAACAGGCCCCCCTTGAAACAGCGACACTAAGAGCTCTAGCGAGTTCGAAACACCAGATAGCAATTACAAGCTGAGAACTAAATGCCGTAATTAACGAGACATACACTTTAATCTAAAACAAGTCAAAAATGTTGCTGGATAAAGAAAAAAGTAAAGTAAAACTCCATAATTATAATAAATTCGTGTACGGTGCATAGATTTCTCCACCTATCAAACAACAAAGAATATTGTGTCTTTGGGAGACTAGTCAAGTGTTTTACAATTAACATTTAACTCTGATATAGATCTCACACTTTAATAAATACACAAGTCAGTTTTACACTTGAACCTCAGAGATTTATGCATATCAATGCTGCCTACCCCATACCCATTTCAGATGGATTCTTACACGAGTTATATATCCTTTTCATAATCACCATTGGGATTAAATATCTTATGCATATTTTTTCTGGTTTCCTCTGTTCTTTGCAGATGAATTGATGGCTAAATACATTTGATATTTTTCTTATATATTCTTTTGTGCTTTCCCTGGAAATCTTTTAATTTCAACAAATTTGTTTCTGAAAATCAATCCTACATGCACTGACTTTTCATCGAAAGCAACATGTATTTTTCGTCTGTAGCAGACTTCTAGAATATGTGTAGAAAATACTGTCACACACCCTTGAGGGTTTGTTTTTCTTTGTCTTACTAAAATTGGTGAGTACATCGAGGGGAAGATGTGAAGGAGGAGGAGAGAGAGAGAAATATAGAACCATTCTCTGATCATTTTAAGAGCTTCTGCGAGGATCAGGGCAATATGAAAAGGGGAAAATAGACTGATAGGCGAAAGGCTTTGTGATCATAAAATGAATGTGTCAAGGTTAAAGTATTCCTCTAATCCCAGGCTGCAGGAGGAAAGCCACTGCTAATAAAGTCCTTCCACGCAGTTTTATTCACCAGCTTGCTCTTCACAGATGGAGACAGGAGTGCAGTCCGGAGGCCAATTACAAATCACTCTTCTGATTCCTTTAATCCCTTTGTTTCCATTTCTGATCAAAATAACTTTTTTTAGACAGTAAAAGGAAAGAACTTATAAATAGTCTAAATCTTCAGCTTAATAGAAAGGTCTCAGCTAGAGTTGTTTCTCCCCCTCAACCTTTCCCGACTCCTGCTGACCCCTCCCACAGCTCCTTCATGATGCTGGGAAGTCAAGTCAAGTCAGTGCTGTGAACACAGTAAAGCCTGCGTTTTCCCTGTGACCGCGGAGGTTACCAAGTGACCGAAAACCTAAAAATAAGCCCTTGCTCAAATACCTCTTCAAACCTGAACAAAATTGTAGGAAACCAGCCATGACTGTTACTATCAATATCTCCAAGGATAATGGTGACAATCACTCACAACCACTCAGTTCTTATGTACCAGGCAGTGTGCTAAGCACAGTGTACTCACTCTCATAGCAGCCCTATGGGGTAAGTACTAAACAGTATTTTTCAGGGAGAACTCGCTTGAAGCTAGCTAGTTGAAGGCCATACAACCAGAACATAAGAACACAGTGGAGCACAGACTTGAGATCTTGGGCAATGCATCATAAAGCCCTAAGGTTTCAAGAGTTTGCCTTAATATCTTTCAGTTTTTTAGGGTTCCAAAGGCCTAAGCAGGATATCCCCCTGTTCTCACCAGATATGCTTACCCAGACCTAGTAGGAAAAGCTCCCCACCTGATTAGCTTTATATTAGCCGCACCAGCTTACACCTGACCTGGTCTTCAACCCAGTGGTATTTACCACCCTATCAACTTACTAAATTAGTCCAAGAAGCCAATCACATCCTCCTGCGGGAATCAGGAAACATCACACCCTCTTGTTATTACAAAGCCTTCTGCATACTGCAGGCTTCCCCCATGGCTCAATGGCAAAGAATCTGCCTGCCAATGGTGGAGACGCAGGAGACGTGGGTTCGATCCCTGGGTTTGGAAGATCCCCTGGAGGAGGAAATGGCAACCTGCTCCAGTATTCTTGCCTGGAAAATCCCCTGGACTGAGAGGGCCTGGCAGGCTACAGTCCCTGGGGTTGCATAAGAGTCGGACACGCGTGAGCAGCTGAGCACACACGCACACCTTCCATGGCCCCTTCTAGTTCACTCTGCTCCCAAGTGCAACTCCTTCGTGGCCCTGGTTAGCATCCGATGTCCTCCTGCCCCAGACCTGGAGAATAAGTGACTAAGGAACTGCTGTCAGTGTCGTGTGTCCAGACATCTTACACTATTTAGGCCAGAGGATCCCTCTGTCACCAACAAAGTGACCAGGATGTGATTAGAACAGGCAAGTGACTCAAGTCCCTGAGGCAGATTCTTTACCGCCTGGGCCATCAGGGAAGCAGGTGGAACATGAAGTGGAGGCAAAAATAGTCAGGAGTGGTCCCTCCCCTTGCTGTAGCCACACTTTATGGTGCCCGCTCCCCTTACTTAGTCTTCCTAGCAGCCTTGAAAAGTACCTCATCTACTTTACAGATGAAGTTACTGAGGCTCAGAGCCATGAGGTAACTGAGTAACTGAGTTCACTCAGCGAGTGAACGCTCGAGCTGAGACTTGAACCTGGACCACGGTCTTTTCACCATGTAACTCTCCGAGTCCTGGCTCTGCTCACAACCACGTCGTCTGAGATGCACTCGAGATTCCACTCAGTTGTGAAGTCTTCAGTCACCCCTGTGGGTGAAAACGTAAGGCCCACCTGGGAGAATCATTCTCTATATTGTAGTGGTTTCTTTCTCCTGAGAAGAGCCAGGGAGGGTATCCCTCACTGTGGATCCCCCAGCATGGTGGTAGATCTCCCCAAGAGAAATGACTGTGTTTATTTGAAAACAGCATCAGGCCTCGTGGCACAGTCGGTTCAGAGCTGTTGGCTTCCGTTCAGTAGCCCCAGCTCTCATCCCACCAGGACTGGTCAGCTCTCCTGGTGGGCTTCCTCGCCTTGTGGGCACAGACCCCATCCCTGAGCAGTACCACCCGGTGGCAGGACAGGGAAGACTGCCCCTCGCTGAGTGGACACTAGGCAGCAATTCAATGTTAAAATGTGGAAGGGGTCAAGTTCTAAGATTCAGATGGGTTCAGTCTGGACAGGCAAATTCTCTCCCTCTCATAAGTTTTGGCCAATGTCTATATAAAAATACTCCTTTTAATAAAATTAAATTTGGGGCTAGAGGAATTGTTTTTTTGATGTTATATTTTTGGTGGTTGCTGTTTTATTTGTTTTAATGGGTTTTATGTATATATATATATGTTTGTTTTTTTTTTTTGCCTCACAGGGCCCAGCAGTTTAAGTGTCAGAATCCTAACCACTAAAGTGCCAGGGAATTCCCTAATAGGTTCTATTTTTGTTTGTTAGTTTGAAAGAGGGATTATTTGTTTCCAGTACAGGGCTGTCTTTGGGTTGAAAGGCAGCTCCAACTTTCTGAAGGTCCCAGAGCAGCATACTGATGAGTCATTTGCATATCTTCACGTGTTGAGCCATTTTGATAAAAATGGTGTGACCTTGAGTCCATCACCATTTTCTTAGCCCTCAATTTGCTCAGTTATTGGGTCAGATATGCTATAAGTTCAATGCCAGGGCTTCCCAGGTGGAGTTAGTAGTAAAGAACCTGCCTGCCAATGTAGGATACATAAGAGACATGGGCTCAATCCCTGGGTTGGGAAGATCCCTTGGAGGAGGGCATGGCAACCCACTCCAGTATTCTTTCCTGGAGAATCCCATGGACAGAAGAGCCTGGTGGGCTATAGTCCATGGGGTCACAAAGAGTTGGACATGACTGAAGTGACTTAAGCATGCACTCACGCAAGTTCAATGCCTGCTCCCTATTGATAGTATTATTGTAATTATCTCAGGTTTATAAGGAATGCTTCTCTATAGTGTTACAATGTGAATTTACAGTATCTGATTTCTAAGTATTGGGCTTTCTGATGGTGAACTTTCGGCTTTCAGTAACTTGTCTGTTCCCTCAGGCAGAAGTTCCTCCACCCACTCCCGTTCCCCATTTCCATGGGGTAATCGACCTGCCTTACTAAATCTGAACTGACAATGCATTTACTTAATCTCTCATCTCACCCAGATTCCTGATGAAGGCAGGACTCCCTCTGGAAGGACATTCCAGTTGGCTGCCTTCTCTTGATAGCGTTAGGGAAGTTCTAAGTGTTTGGAGACCATCCAAAGCTTCATGGTGGTAGCAGGACTCACTCAACCTTTCTTGCTGCTGCTTTGGAATAACATAGGCGCTGCTGGTGACTCAGCCCAGCGGCTCTGAGAAGCCAAGTCTGTGTAGCCAAAGCAAGGTCAGGTCATTTCCTCAGAACAGAGTATGCCCCAACAAGCAGAGCAGGTGAGGTAAGCGCCTCTGAAACTCCCAGACAAGAGGCATGGCCTTCTGGTTCCCTCTATCGTTTCTCTGAGTGCTTCCCTTAGTATCACTGGGAGAAACCCGGACTGTTTTATTTACACAGAATACTCCCTGGTGTTCTGAACTCTCTTTGCAGCAACCAACCCCTCTCCCGCCCCCACACCTTTTAGACATATCCCTTCCACACTGTAGCCATTGAACTCGAACATATCATCAGTTCAGGTGAACAGTTTATACTACAAGTCCAGAGAAGCTCAAAGTCCAGGTAACATAGAGATTAGGTAAATTCCAGGCACAAAGCTGCACATTACTCAATTAGCTTGGCACCAGTTTAAAGCCTTGGGTTCCACTCAACAAACATTAACAGCCCCTTGCTGTTTCCCTCTCCCAGGGGTCCCTCCCCTCATCTCAAACCCTAGTCCTTTGTATTCACTATCCTGTCTTTATTCTTGCTGAGGTTTTTAGCCTTTCATCCAAAGTTATGTTTTGTTTCCCGGGAAAACAAGGGTACATTCTGTCTGGTCAACACATCAGTCCGCTGAGCTTCAGAGCAAACCCTTTTCTTCCTCTGGAAGACCTCATGGACCCTGACTCTGCCTTCTGAAATTGCTCGCGGGCCTCTCATGTGTTGGAACAAACCTGGTTATGGAACCAGGTTCATTTGCCCGACACGCATCAAGTCAGATGCTAACATGAAGAGCAGGAATGTATTCATGAGGCAGTCAAGCAAGTCTCAGATCTGCCTCCTCAAAGGAGAGGGGCTTGGGATAGTTACAGATAGAGAAGCAGGGTGCTTTGAGGTTTGGAAAAATGGGATTGGAAGTAAGGAAAAGGTGAAGTCATCAGTGCTCTGTGGAGGCATATCTGAGTTACATGTTTCTTCATGGGACTCATATTCCAAAACTGACGGTGCTGCTATGATCCGAGGGTGGAGTTTTAGCCCTCTGACATCAAAAGGTCATCCACTGGACATTTTCACAGACCCAGACGGAGGGTCAGTGTCCTAACCAGTCTTAACTGGCTGGAACCTGACCTGGACCAGAGCTGACTCCCAGTTCCTGAAAAACAGCGTAAGCAACGGTTACTAAATTGACCCATACGTCAGAGGTATTTTCTATTCAGGGTGGTTAAAGGAGTCTTGTGACATATTGTCTAAGCTACGTGAAGCTTGGAGGGTATGCGATTGGCCAGAACAATTAAAGAGAGCTTAGTCAGTGAAGGCTGGTTACAGGATATTATTTATTAAACAAGTTACAGTTTAAGGGATCCAAATGATGACTACCTCCATTTCAGGATTCAGAGCAGCCTCTTTATCTCTACTGAGCTCTGTCTCAGTCTTGATTATCCTGGATCTTCCCAGCCCACTCTGTTTACTATTTTTCTTAGCCTGTGGTCCTATGAAAAGCCCCCGGTTTCCAGCCTTATCCCCTGCATTAGCAGATAGCCCTCTGTTTCCACAGGCACAATTTTCTGACTGCATCCAGTGGCCATATCCTGCCCTGGCATGTCCTAACAAGGCTGTGTATCTCGCAGCCTCACAGACTGAGGCCTCTGCACATCTTGGCTTCCCATCAATCTGGGTCCTCTAAGACTTTTGAAGAAGAATTAAGAATTTTACTACACAATTCAGAGGAGAGAGACATGAAAATACGTAACTTTAACACAAAACTTAAAGAACAAGCAAACAATCCATCCATTTATTTATTCACCCCTTCGCTTACCCCTGCAAGAATCATTCATTCATTTGGTTCTATGCCAGATCCATGCCAGGCCCTGAGGAAGCAAAGGGGCCCAGTAACTCAAGTCCCGCAAAGCACACAGATGGGCTTTGGGTTCAACCATGCGGTAAGTGATCCTTTAGAGGGAAAAGCAGCATGTTTCCAGTGGGGAGAATAAGGAATTCTGTCTAAAGGGAATATTTGAGGACACATTTTAAAAAAGAAAAAAAAAAAAAAGCATGTTGCAACTGAATGATGGGAAAGGGAGGGGTGAAATTATACATACAATCTTTCAAAAATTTTCCTAAATGTCCACATGCATTACTCTGTAAGTTAAGAAAAAAGGCATTGTTTACAGATTAAGATTAAAGTCAACCCTTAATCAACCATTAATGTCATGGGGAGAGGCTGGGTTTTAGCCTCCTGCTCTATTATGTCTTTACATTCCTCAATAGTCTAATTCCTTTATTCATCCTCTCCTTTATCACCCATTTTCTGTCATTTCCTTTCATGTGTTTGGCTAAGTCAGTTAATATTTGCTGAGTATTCATGTGCTCCACTTTACTCCCCAGATTCTCTGAATTGGACTGGAGCAACACGACTGTGAGCAGAAGTAACATGTCCCGTCCAGGGTGAGTCACTTAAAAGCCAGGGCGCCTTTCCCTTCTGTCTCTTACCAGGTAGCCTCGGGAGCCATGTGTACGCAGAACATACCATGAGGTGATGAGAGCCTGTTTTCCGGAATTTCTGGGAAGAGGTGATTCCCCTCCAGCGGACTTTGGACTCGGTGTATGTGAGCACCAAGTTTTCACTCTGTGGAGCCCTGTGGCTTGGGAGCGCATTCACTGCCACAGCACGGTCTAGCCTAACCTGAGCAACATGAGTGACTCTATCTCCATCCACTGCCTTCTGAATATGAAGATCATTTCTGTAGACACGTTGTATGGCTTAGTGTCGTGACCAGATATAAAATTCTTCTTCCACTCTTTCCTTCTGGCTGCATTTCTTTTGCTCCTTTTCTCTGTAAATGGGTTTGAGTTGGCTGCTCCCCCTAGTCAGTCAGTCAGTCAACCAAGACGTGGATTTTAATTCACTTGTGCAAATACATGCACCCTACCCTGAAGTGCTGCTCCAGGTAAAACTGAACAAAGATATTTTAGGTCAGTTCGCTCTGCCTGTGTGAACCCAGGGTCCTTGTCTGCTGTGGACTATCACTCCTCAGCGCCACCCCAGTGAGAAGTCTCCTGGGAAGACAACGGAATGCAGTTCAGCCTCAGGAGGAGTGCCCAAGTACGACAGCTCAAAGACGGCAGGTGACGCGGGTTAGCTCTCACACCTGTCCCCTGCCTGCTCCTGCCCATCCTGGTCCACACACCAGCCTCACACTGAAATTCCCTGGAGCTAATTGAAATGCCCTGAAGAACCTCTGTTGGAAGTGATTCCAATGCTGCCTGGTTTCTCTACCGATGGTTTCTTCGTCCACATTTTTCAGTTGTATGTATGCATACATGTACGTATGCACGCATGCTAAGTCACTTCAGTCATATCTACCTCTTTGCGACCCCATGGACTGCAGTCTGCCAGGCTCCTCTGTCCATGGGATTCTCCAGATGAGAATACTGGAGGAGGTTTCCATGTCCGCCTCCAGGGCATCTTCCTGATCTGGGTATCAAACCCGCATCTCTTATATCTCTGCATTGGCAGGTGGGTTCTTTACTACTGGTGCCACCTGGGAAGCCCGTAGGTATGTATGAATATATATAAACACTTTTTACAGTAAGTTTCTTTGTCATGAAAGGATAGATTAAATCGCCTCATTGACCTTGCTAAATATTTGCTGCAATGTACAGAATTTTACCAGATAATACCTATCATAACATCAGGACTAACCCTCTGAGTTTATATTAAATAAATGCTTTATTTGCCTTTGAGTAGTCATAATAAATCATATCATACAATGAAATGTGTATCACTGCTTAATAAATGAGTCATTTTTCCCATTTCACTTGCTCTTGCCCAGTTTCCAGCATGATCTGGTGCTTAAAATTCAAGTGGAGGGGAGAGAGACCTAAATTGGGAGATTGGGATTGACATATACACACTATCCTATATAAAATAGATAACTATTAATAATAAGGACCTACTGTACAGCAACAGGGAACTCTGCTCCGTAATGCCTTATATGAGAAAAGAATTTTTTTGAAGTGGATAGATGTATATGTATAAGTGAGTCACTTTGCTGTACACCTGAAGCTAACTCAAAATGTAAATCAACTATATGCCAATAAATTAATAACAAAAAAAAAACCCTCAAGGTGAAAGTAATTCATGACTGTAAATGCATGGCCAACTATTCATGAGCTACTTCTTAAAGATATTTTCCTCCAATCAAAAATTATTTAAATCAAGGGAACTTCCCTGGTGGTGCAATGGCTAAGAATCTACCTGTCAGTGCTGGGGACACAGGTTTGATTCTTGGTCGGGGAAGATTCCACATGCCATGGAGCAACTAAGCCCATGGGCCACAACCACTGAGCCCAAGTGCCCTAGGGCCGTGCTCTGCAACGAGAAGCTACCGCAGTGAGAAGACCTCGTGCTGCAAGGAAGAGTAACCCCTGCTCGCTGCAACTAGAGAAAGCAGGCATAACGCAGCAAAGAACCGGCACAGCCAAAATAATAAATAAGCATTAAAAATTTTTTTAATTATTTAAGTCAAGGGAAAACCCTTTGACAAGTTCTTCCCTCGTATAGTTAACTTTTGTCACAGGGCTTCTTTTTTATTCTCTTTTGGCCATTAAGTTTTCCCTTTAAAGTGCATTAGTTTCTATAGAAACAAGAATGTCACTAACGTGAGAAAAGCTTAGATATGTCCAGACAAATGTAATATACAGTAAATTCCTGCAGTGTTTCAAAATGTAGCTCCTGGTTTGGTTTGGTTTGGTTGATCAAAGGATTTCTAGAAGGTCATTGTCACTACATCTCTGATGTAAAAAATTTATTTGACAGACTACATACTCACCTTTGGGTCTATCCCTAACCTATTTTATAGGTTGATGAAATATTTCCTGAGACCTAAAACTTTTTCTTAAATTTTGCTGCATTGCTTGATTATTTTGAAAAATGGCAGCTGAATTAGAGGATTGTTTATTCCTAGAGCAAAATGCAATTGCAGGTATTCTAGCCTCACCTGTGTTTGTTTTATTAGCCTCCAAACATTTTTTTTAAATAGTCACTGAGATTATCTCTAAAGAGTCCCAACTCAGGGCCTGTCAGAGGTGAGTGACAAGAATACAGATGAGAGAATGCAGAGATAACTTGACCTACTATCTTTCTCTATGGCTTCTGAACAAATGAAATCGATACCGCCCATCCAATCTTCAGAGGAATTAGACTTCCCCGAAGCTTAGATCTAGGATGGCTCTGGGTCCTAAGTAAGCTCCCTTAGCTGACCTGAAGCAGAAGACCCTGTGCCATTCTAAATGATAACTTATACACAATCTGCCTGTATTGCTATTTGCTAAGCAAGATTATAATTTATTCATTTGTTTGTCAAGTATTTACCAGCAAGTGTTTACTACTTATTAGGAACTGTTCTAGGTGTTGGGAATACAACAATGATTAAAAGAGGTTAAAATCCATAAGCCCATAGAGTTTACAATACTGCATATATATCCCTGGATAAAATAAGTAAAATGAAATATGTTGGTGACAGCTGTGGATGAGAATTAAAGAATGGACGTTGTTAGAGAATGTAGCAAAGGATGTTGTAACTTTAGATAGGATGGTTAGAGTGTGCCTGTGCGTGCTCAGTCACTTCAGTTGTATCCTACTCTTTGCAACCCTGTGAACTACAGCCAGGCTCCTCTGTCCATGGGATTCTCCAGGCAAGAATACTAGAGTGGGTTGCTGTGCCCTCCTCCAGGGGATCTTCCCAACACAGGGATTGAACCTGGGTCTCCTGAACTGCAGGAAGATTCTTTACCACTGGGGAGGCCCCATGGTTAGGGTACTTATCTTTATTATGTAACATCCTTCAGGGTGAAAAGGATACCAGGGTTTGTATCCAGAAGAACTTCTGTATACGCATTTCACTGGGTTTCACAAATTCTACTACCAAGATACTTCATTATAAATTGATGGCTTTCTCTAGTTTTGATTTTTCTAATTTTTCTGTTTTTAATTCTTGTGAAGTATAGGTAAAACACAAAGATATTTTCAGTCTGTATGAAACTTTCAATGCGGTATAACTGATCAATCGCTCACTCATTTTACAAACTTACTGAATACCTGCTATGTGGCAGACATCATTACAACATATTGATGATGATACTTTCAGTTGCATGGAAAAATAAACGTGACTCAAAACAGCAATGTCAAACAAGGAACCTATTCTCTTGCCCCCTATTTTTCTACTCTAATTTCTGTCATTTCTTCATCATCCACTACTGGTCCAATGATGGCTGCCCAGAGAAAATGTCATTGCCTCATAATGCCCAGCAAAAATTTGAAAGAATCATTGTGATTGAGCCAACTTGGGTCACATGTTCACTTGTGAGCCGTACCGTGACCAGAGGAAGGAGCACAGTGGCTGGCTTAGCCCAGGTCACATGTGTCTCCCCTCGAACCACAGTTCGTAGTTAGCCTCTCTGGTACCACATGATCTATAAATGGTAAATAGACCATACTGAGAAGAAAGGACTTGGGAATAAATGCCAAGGCCATAGTATTCACTACATCCAAATTAAAGATTTAAAGATGAATGAAACTGGCATAGTTCCTGCTTTCAAATAATTAAAAAAAAATTTTCCAAACCATTTATTCATGTTGCTCTTTTCATTCTTCTAATTCATTTTTGAATTCAATATAAATATAGTTTGAGATAGGTAATAAGTATTTAATAAACACATAAATAAGAACATATGCACATGGTGTGTCTTCCCGTCCAGAATCTAAGGCATACGTGCAGCTAGCTCTGTGTGACCTGGTTCCCTGAAGCCTACCTACGGGGATGTAAGAAAGCACTGGACCATCATCAGGGAAATGCAAATCAAAACCACAATGAGATTATTACCTCCTGCCTGACAGAATGGCTCTGATCAAAAAAAATAACAAGTGTTGGCCAGGATGTGGAAAAAAAGGGAATTCCTGTGCTTTATGGGTGGACATGCAAATTGGTGCAGCCACTCTGGAAAACAGTGTGAAGCTTCCTCAACAAATTAAAAATAGAACTACCATACCATCCATCAATTTCATTTCTGGGTATTTATTCAAAGAAAACAAAAACACTAATCAAAAAGATGTATGTACCCCCATATCCACTGCAGCATTATTTACTATAGCCAATATATGGAAACAGCGTAGTGTCTATTAATAGATGAATGGATAAGGGTATATATGCACTTTGTGTATTTATACACACAGACACACATTCTGGGATAGACATATAGATATGTCTAGATATATCGCTATATAACAGAATATTATTTGGCCATAAAAAAGGTGAAATCCTGCCATTTATGACAACATAAGTGAACCTCAATGGCATCATGCTCAGTGAAATCAGAGAAAGACAAAACTGTAAATCTCACTTATATGTGGAATCTAAAAAAAAAAATAATAAATAACCAAACTCATAGATACAGAGAACAGATTGGTGGTTGTCAGGCAGAGTGGGGTGGGAAAAATAAGTGAAGGAGGGTCAAAAGGCAAAACTTCTCTTTATAAAATAAATATGTCCTAGAAATGTAATGAACAGCATAGTGACTACAGGAAATAATACTGTACTGCATATTTGAAAATTGCTAGGAGAGTAGACCCTAAAATTCTCACCACAAAACAACAAAGACCTTCTGTATAACACAGGGAACTATATTCAATATCTTGTAATGACCTATAATGGAAAAGAATCTGAAAATTAATAGATAAATATTGGGACTTCTCTGGTGGTCTACTGATTAAGAATCTGTCTGCCACTGCAAGGGACGCGGGTTCAATCCCTGATCTGAAAAGATCCCACGTGCCACGGGGCCACTGAGCCAATGTGCCACAGCTACTGAAACTACATGCCAGAGCTACTGAAGCACGCACGCCCTGGAGCCTGTGCTCTGCAACAAGAGAAGCCACTGACGTGAGAAGCCCGTGCACTGCAAAGAGGAGTAGACCCCGCCTGCCACAGCTAGAGAAAGCCCGCCATGCAACAGTGAAGACCCAGGGAAGCCAAAAAATAAATTAATTAATTACAAAAGAATAGATAAATATATAGAGAACATATATATGTATGTGTGTGTATAACTGAATCACTTTGCTGTATACTGAGACATTGTAAATCAACTATACCTTGATCAAGAAAACTTCACATCACAAGGAAATGAAGTTTGTAACCGTGTAAGTCCACAGACATGAACTATACTTATTATGGTGGTCATTTCACAATGTGTACAAATATCAAATCATTATGTTGTATACATGAGGCTAATCTAAGGTTATATGTCAATTACAGCTCAATTTAAAAATAAATTAAATCTCTCCCCCGACACCCCCAAAAAAAGCAATGCCACTTTTAAGATATCAGCTCTTCCCATCTTCTACTAAAGAAGGAAGACTCTTCTCTGGCTGGGAACATTCAATTGGGAGTTGACTCTAGAAACTACTGGATTGGTCAAAAACATTTTATGGAAAAACCCAACAGAACGTTTTGGCCAACCCAACACATAGGAGATTCTACTGGAGTCCTGAAAACTTTTTTAGAAAAATAGGAATTGGAGCTGGCCCATGAACCACATCATCACTCCGATGGTAAAGAATCTGCCTGCAATGCAGGAGAGCTGGGTTTGATCCCTGGTTGACAATATTCCCTGGAGAAGGAAATGGCTACCTACTCCAGTATTCTTGCCTGGAAAATTCTGGACAGAGGAGCCTGGGGCTACAGTCCATGGAGTCACAAAGAGTCGGACACGACTGAGCAACTAACACCCACATGAACCACCCCAGACCAGGAATAACTGAGAATTCTGTTTTGTATAGCCTTAAGTTAGCTGCCTTGGCCTTGCTGAGAAAAGGCTGATCCTCAGGGGTTGTAGTACAAATGGAGCTAGGAAAACTGAGCAGATGATGGAACCTGGGGAGTGGTGCCAAGCCAGAAACAAGCCAGCAATCACAGGCAATCACTTAAGGCAAAGGGCTAGAGACACTGTGGGAAATGGCTGCAAGCAGTGGAACTGGGGACATCAGACAGAATCCTACGGACAGTCCCAGGACAGCACGGGGGGGCTGTGTTTGTGACAGCCGCCCATTGCCAAGTGCAATGACATTGCTCTCAGTGGCCACACAGCAGATGTGGACGGAATAACTTGGATTAACCAAATTATTTGTTTTATTGTTATTTAGGGACTGGACTTCAAAACCCACGATTGGTTGCTCAACCTAAAAAAAAAAAAAATTGACCTCCTGCCACTCCATAAATAATCAGCACCCGTGTGATACTAAACAGGAAATGAAAACGCTTGGCTCATCCCTGGAGGGATGCCATGGATGTGTACTGTCAGGGCTGCTGTTACAACATGGATCGTTGACTCGTGGCCAGATGCCCTGGTTGGTTACTGTGCCCTCGGGGATAGGAAATAAGGTACAGTACCGACAAGGAGTCGACTTTTAGCACTTAACCAGCTGAAAGGAATCCTCGTGGGAGGTAAACTATTGTCTCTGAGCGCTTTCAGCACTCGATCTGATATCTGCTTTATTTTTGTATCATGTTTTCCAAGTCGAACATTGTTTTAGTGTGGATCTGGTGGGAATATGTTCCCACTAAACCATGGGCCAATTTTTCCTCCTACAGGTACATTCTTTGACTTTGATATATCAGTCAATATATTTGTCTTATACAGAACACTATTTCCATGTAACCAGCTCTTCCTTTTTAGCTCCCTTTCAAATAATAGCAGCAGTTGCTAGGTATTTAGTGTTTTCTATGTGTCAGAGCCTGTTCTAAGGTCTTTACGTGGATTATCTTATTTTAGTCTTACTAAAGCTTGAATAACCAAGTGCTCTGATCCTCATTTTTCAAATGAGGCAACTAAGTGATTTGCCCAATGACATGTCATTAAAAGATATTTGCCTTGAGATCTTTGTTAACTTAAAATCTACAAATGTGGGAGTATGGAGTACTTCCTAAAAGGCTGCGTGCATAGAATTGTTGTTTCTTTACTACTGACACCTGGAGTTTGCTTGTTTTTTTCTGAGGCAAGGAGGAGCTGTGTTGACTCACCTCCCGCATCCGCCATTCCATCACTTAACAGGTGTCATTGGTGCTCCCAAATTGTCCCATCTGAACTCTGGGCCCAGATATCCAGTGCAGAAGCTGTGCTCACACTTGATTGCAACTCTGTTCAGAATCAGTCAGCATAAAACTTGGCTGATGATTTTGACCCAGAACTTTGAGTGCCTTTGCTAATCCAGCTTTTGGCAGAGTATTCCAACTGCCCACCTGTGGAATTCCTGGCTCCTAGAAATAGTTTGGAATGTCTAGAAAGTGTAGGTTCCACAATGGATAGCGTCACGTTGTCGTATTAGAGACTCTCGTCTGTGGAACATTAAAATTCGTGAACTTTGGCTCAAATTCTCTTTACGTACTCAGGGCTAGTAACCACTGAGACCAGGCTATCCACACCCCCTTATTATTGTCCAAACATGTTTAATGTAACATTTATAATGATAAACGGACATCGATAAGTCTACACATTTACATGAAATTTTATAAAGTAAATTATTGTGTGAAATCAGGAGAATACAATCACAATATGTAGTTAAGGGGAAAAAAGTTCATATAAAGCAGTAAGTTCCAATTTTTCAAAATATGTTTATATATATATATGTGACTATGGGAGCTTAACAGGAAGTATTTGGAATACTGACTTGTATGTGCTTCTCTGCATAAACCTCCATGCGTGCACGTGCTCAGTTGCATCTGACTCTGCGACCCCACAGACTGTAGCCCGAGAGGCTCCTCTGTCCATGGGATTTCCCAGAAAGAATACTGGAGTGGGTTGCCATTCCCTTCTCGAGGGGATCTTCAGACCTAGAGATGCAATGCACTGGCTCCTGAGGCTCACGCATTGCAGACAGATTCTTTATCGCTGAGCCACCAGGGGCATACTTTTCTAAAGTATAGTGTGCATATTGTTTTCTTTTAAGCATTGCATTTATAATTTGGAACCAAAACAGCTACGAAATTCATAATTTAGAACTACCAGCCCTCCACCTTCCGGATGTTATCTTTAACATGTATGATTTGTCATCCATGACTTTTACTCTATTTTGTTTGTTGTCGCTGTGTTGTCGTAGGTATCATCAATGTTTTTAGATGTTTTGCAATTCTAAGAAACTCTTTCAATTCTAAAGAGTAAAAAAAAAACCAAAGTATAAGCCAAGAGCTTCTTTCAATGTGTTGAAACTGTTCCTGAAACAGATGAATGCTTTAGAAGCTAAGCAAGGGATTTGGCCTCTGGCCACATAACTGACTGGGAGATCCAAAAACTCTCCTGCTACAGATCGCCTAAGCCTGGGAAGAGATGGACCTGGAGTGACCAGGGGCTGTGGGGTATGGGTAGGGTTGGGAAAGGATGGGTCTAGGCCGTGTTTTGAATGTTAAAATGTGCTTCTCAAGCGGCGTAGTGGTAAAGAATCCGTCTGCCAATGCAGGAGACTCAAGAGATGTGGGTCCGATCCCTGCGTTGAGAAGATCCCCTGGAATAGGAAATGGCAACCCACTCCAACATTCTTGCCTGGAAAATCCGTATATAGAGGAGCCTGACAGGCTACAGTCCATAGGGTCACAAAGAGTTGGACGCGATTGAGTGACTGAGCATGCAGATCACATACACAGACAATAAAATGACTTTTATTTCTTCACATTAAATACCAGACCAGCAAGGCAGGAAGCTCCAAAAGGGTTTCCTATAAAGAGTTTCAGAACTGAAATCTTTTTAGAAAAACTATATAAGAAGTAATTGTATATTTTATAATATACTTTAAATTTCATATCAGCACATTATTAGTCTATTTGACAAATATGTTTTGAACACACACCATATGCCAGGCTCTGTGCAAAGGAGTGAACAAAACAGACAAGGTCCCTGCCCTCAAGGGGCTTATAGTTTAGGCCTATGCTGGTTAATAAATATGGTTGTTACTAGGCACGTATGGCTACTGATCACTTAATACGTGGCCAGTCCAAACAGAA
This sequence comes from Bos indicus x Bos taurus, assembly GCF_003369695.1. Taxonomy (NCBI): domain Eukaryota; kingdom Metazoa; phylum Chordata; class Mammalia; order Artiodactyla; family Bovidae; genus Bos; species Bos indicus x Bos taurus. The sequence goes on along the minus strand of NC_040081.1, from coordinate 16,976,016 downwards.
ATGTGCTATAAGTGTAAAACGCATACTAACATTTTATACAACAGGTATTTTAAACAACTGGCATAAAAAAAGTTATATACTCAACTTTTTATATAGATTACATGTTGAAATGATAGGAGCTTGGATATACTGGGGGAAAGAAAACATCAATATATTAACATTTACTTCATCTGTTTCTCTTTACTTTTTTTATGTGACAACTAGAAAAATGTTAATTACACATTCAACTTACGTTATATTTCTGTTGGACAACACTGACCTAGACCAAGGGTTCTCAAAATTCTCTGTGCTCATAATTATATGAGAAGCTTTCAAAATACAGATTCCCAGATTCCACCCCCCTAGAGATTCTTACTCTGTCTGGACTGGGGCTCCTGAGCTAGCATTTCTTTTAAAAGCTCCCAGCTGAGATAATGTGCAGTTGTTCTAGGGGCTATAAGGGACAGAGAGCCTACTGGGGCTTTGCCCCAGCCATCTGGGAGATAACCACCTTGCCACCCTCTGATGGCCATCTTCCTTGCCTGTGATGGTTTTAAAATATGTCCGTAAACTGGTACCCCTCTCTTCAAGAGGTGGAACCTAATTTCCCTCTACTCTGTGAATAGAACTTAATGACAAATAGAATGTGGCCAAAGTGACCATATGTGACTTGCAACCAGGTCATAAAATGTGTTGTGGCTTCCCCCTCCCTCTTTCTCTCTCTGGCTTTCTCTCTCATCACTTATCCCAGAGAAGCCTGCTGCCATGCTGTGAGGGCACTCAAGCAGTCCCACAGAGGCATCCACAGGGTGAAGAACAAAGGCCTTCTGCCAACAGCCAGTAGAAACTTGCCAGGTACACATGTGAGCCACCTTCAGATGACTGCAGCCCTGGCTGACATCTGGACTGTAGCCTCATGAGATGCTCTGAGCCAAAACTACCCTGCTAAGTCACTCCCCAGTTTTTGACCCACAAAGGCTGGATGAGATAATATCTCTTCCTTTAAGCGACTAAGTTTTAGAGTGATTTTAGCACAGTGATAAATACCTAACAAATTGGGGCACTGGGCCTCTCTGCTCCTCACCACTGCCTCCCCAGGGCCATCTGCCACTGGTGAGCAGCCCCAGCAGCTCAGAGCCTATCTGTGGGAGTGTGGCACGGCACTCCCTTCCAAGGTGAGAGCCCAGTGACCACAGACACCCTTGCTTGAGGACCTCAGCACTGGCATCAGCGATCGCACAGCAGCTTTGATGCCTCACTGGTGGTTACCCAGCAAAGCACTTGGTGAAAGTGTACCCGGACAATTTTCTGGGTCCTTGGATGTTTGCTATGGGCGTGAAATTTGGTGTGTCTCTACCCTCCTCCCGAACCTGTTTTCACTTTCTTCAGTCTCCATCCCAAAACAAAATGTACCTTTGAGAACAGGGCTGTTTAGAAACACACACACGGTGCCCATGTCTACTCCTGACCACAGTCTCCTCTCCTCCAGCTCCTTCTCACTCCCACCTGTGTTTTCAGACCCACGGTCACACTTGACCACAATAAGGACCTCTCCCCTTTCTCCACTCCCCCTTTACTGCCCCCAATAATCCCACCATCCACATCCCCTACATTTCCTGGCACAAAGACAGTCCTCAACAGGAAATAGTACATTACACACGTCTACACAGGCTTTTCTCCCTGGAGGAAGCAATAAAGAAAGAGTCTCGGTCAACTGTAGAGAGAACTATTGTAGATTCGTGGTCTTGGTCAAGAAATTCTGCTCTAGTTGGTTTGGCAATAATAACAACAGTAAAGTAATAATGCTTAGCTTCCTTTTTTGACACGATTATTTTATATTAAAATTCTTTCAACTTGAAGTTCTTTAAGATTTATAAGGTAAGAAGTTAGTTTCAACTCACTAGATCCCCCAAGTTGCTCTAAAATGAACACCTAAGTATCAACATTAATCAAATGCCTCCTGCTTTTTCGCAGTGCAAAAGTGAGACAAAGATTACTTTATTCTTAAACTTTTTTTTCTCCATGTTTTTGCCTGGCTTGAAATCAGACTCATGTTCTATAAAGGAGCGATTAAGTACAGGCTTCTATTTTAACAGGATGTATTTAAGGCAGCCACGAGTATTCTCCCTGCAAAAGTTAAAGGTCTTAATCAGAAAGAAAAATGTATTTCCCATATTGACATAGGCGTCACTTATTGTTACTGTCCATGAAAGTGTAGGATATTTCAGCTTTGCATGAATAGGCAGGTTCCAACACAAGGACATCTGACTCCAGGCTCCTCGTGTCTGAGTCTTCCACTTTGCTGTCAGAGAGAAATTCACATTTCTGTCCCTGAACACACGCAGTTTTCAAGTGTTCTTCTATCTGGCGCCTCTCTCCTACTGTCTTCCACCCCAAACAGAGAATCAGTGTATTTCAAAAGGTGCCTTGTTATAGACAGGGTAACTGCAAGCCCACCAGCTTGCATGAGGTGCTGCTAGGTGTCATTCCCTGTAATATCAGACAAAGGAGAAGTCTGCTTAATGATGTTTACCCACCTCGGCTTGTGTTTGTCTAATGTTTAAAAAGGGTTCTGTTATCATTAGACATTCCTGAACAATTGCTCTCTCGGAACATCAAGCACACTGAACGAGAGGTGAGGGTCAGTACAGAGGAGGGGGACCAGAAAGCGAGGCTTCCTGGTCCAGTCCTCCCTGCTAGTTCAGCGCCATCTAGTGGGCGCTTTTAAAGCGACTTCAGTTCAGTTCTGTCGACTTCTTGCTACTGCTAAGTCACTTCAGTCGTGTCCGACTCTGTGCGACCCCATAGACGGCAGCCCACCAGGCTCCCCCGTCCCTGGGACTCTCCAGGCAAGAACACTGGAGTGGGTTGCCATCTCCTTCTCCAATGCATGAAAGTGAAAAGCGAAAGGGAAGTCGCTCAGTTGTGTCCGACTCTTAGCGACCCCATGGACTGCAGCCTACTAGGCTCCTCCATCCATGGGATTTTCCAGGCAAAAGTACTGGAGTGGGATGCCATTGCCTTATGAGATGAGAAAGCCCAGTTCAGTTCAGTTCAGTAGCTCAGGCGTGTCTGACTCTTTGCGACCCCGGGACTGCAGCAGCCAGGCTTCGCTGTCCATCACCAACTCCCGGAGCTTCCTTGAACTCGTGTCCATCCAGTCGGTGATGCCATCCAGCCATCTCATCCTCTGTCGTCCCCTTGTCCTCCCACCTTCCATCTTTCCCAGCGTCAGGGTCTTTTCCAATGAATCAGTTCTTTGCATCAGGTGGCCAAAGTATTGGAGTTTCAGCTTCAACATCAGTCCTTCCAATGAATATTCAGGTCTGATTTCCTTTAGGATGGACTGGTTGGATCTCCTTTCAGTCCAAGGGACTCTCAAGAGTCTTCTTCAACACCACAGTTCAAAAGCATCAATTCTTCAGCACTCAGCTTTCTTTATAGTCCAACTCTCACATCCATGCATGACTACTGGAAAAACCATAGCCTTGACTATATGGACCTTTGTTGGCAAAGTAATGTCTCTGCTTTTTAATATGCTGTCTAGGTTGATCATAGAGAAAGCCCAGCGTGGCCCTAAATACTAGGAAGAAGACCTTGTACCCATCTTCACACATAACATGAAGTCACTGTTCATCTTGTGTGGTGTGCATGCGTGCGTGCTAAGTTGCTTCAGTCATGTCCAATTCTTTATGACCCCATGGACTGTAGCCCATCAGGCTCCTCTATCCTGGGGATTCTCCAGGCAAGAATACTGGAGTGGGTTGCCATGCCCTTCTGGAGCTTCCTGACCCAAGGATCGAACACGTGTCTCATGTCTCCTGCATTGGCAGACAGGTTCTTTACCACCAGCACCACCTGCGAAGCTGCACAATATTTAAGTGTACTATTTAACCTTACATTGTCTCTAACCTGAGATTTGGACTCCTTAATTCTCTCTTGAGTGTGGGAGGAAATGCAAATAATGCTAAGATTATAGCAAGCATTGGGCTTCCCAGGTGGCACTAGTGGTAGAGTGCCCGCCTGCCTAGTGCAGAGGCTGCAGGAGACACAGGTTCGGTCCCTGGGTCGGAAAGATCCCCTGGAGGAGGGCATGGCAACCCACTCCAGTATTCTAGCCTGGAGAATCCTGTGGACAGAGGAGCCAGGTGGGGTACAGTCTATAGGGTTGCAAAGAGTCAGACACAACTGAAGCACCCTCGCAAAGCAAGCATTGTCTGGGAAAAAAACATCCCAGAGAGCATTCCAAAGTTGAAGAAGGCTGAGCACCGAAGAATTGATGCTTTTGAACTGTGGTGTTGGAGAAGACTCTTGAGAGTCCCTCGGACTGCAAGGAGATCCAACCAGTCCATTCTGAAGGAGATCAGCCCTGGGATTTCTTTGGAAGGAATGATGCTAAAGCTGAAACTCCAGTACTTTGGCCACCTCATGTGAAGAGTTGACTCATTGGAAAAGACTCTGATGCTGGGAGGGATTGGGGGCAAGAGGAGAAGGGGACGACAGAGGATGAGATGGCAGGATGGCATCACTGACTCGATGGACATGAGTCTGAGTGAACTCCGGGAGTTGGTGATGGACAGGGAGGCCTGGCGTGCTGCGATTTATGGGGTTGCAAAGAGTTGGCCACGACTGAGCGACTGATCTGATCTGATAGTTTTATTATCTTTAAAACATTATTGTAAAATAAACTTGTAAATTTCCTATATAATTGACATTTTAAACACCATGATGCTTAATAATATTATTTTCAGGGGAATATTGTAGAAAATTAAATGTTTTTTTCATGGCCCAGAGTTGTTTATTATGAACATCATTTACTATACAAAGTCCTCAGGAACAATTGTATTACATGGGACTGGTTGGCCCACACGAAATGGCCTCTATTCCTATTAAGATCCGCGTCCTCTTTCCATAGCTTTTCTTCTTTCTTACTTACATCCACAGCAATTGTTCTTGTATTGTAGCACCCTGAAAGTGAAAGAATGAAAGTTTTAGTCGTGTCCGACTCTTTGCAACCCCATGCACTGTAGTCTGCCAGGCTCCTCTGTCCGTGGAATTCTCCAGGGAATAATCCTGGAGTGGGTTCCCATGCCCTTCTCCATGGGATCCCTCCAACCCAGGGATTGAACTGGAGTCTCCTGCATTGACAGGTGGATTCTTTACCCTGCTGCTCCACAGTTCTTAATTGCTTACTACTTTTAAGCTTAAAAGTAAGTATGATTACTTACTTAAAAAGTAAGTAATTATGCTTAAAAAGTATAAATACTTTTTTAGGTATAAAAAGTACATAGAAGAGGTGATAAAGTCTATAAACATCACACATCTAAAGGGACAGAATGTTTTTATTAATTAACTACCTGACATTTCCACAATATTTTTTCTATTCTCTTAACTGCATGCTCTTTGACTGCCTCTTTAAATGACAATTCTGTGGGAATTCCCTGATGGTCCAGTGGTTTGGACTTGGCCCTTTCACTGATGAGGCTCAGGTTCAATCCCTGGTCTGGGAACTATGATCCCACAAACCACTGGGCATTGCCAAAGAGAAAAAGAATAAACAGCAATTTTGTTGTACAGTCAGTTCAGTCGCTCAGCCGTGTCCAGCTCTTTGCAACCCCACGAATCGCAGCACGCCAGGCCTCTCTGTCCATCACCAACTCCCAGAGTTCACTCAGACTCATGTCCATCAAGTCAGTGATGCCATCCTGCCATCTCATCCTCTGTCGTCCTCTTCTCCTGCCCCCACTCCCTCCCAGCATCAGAGTCTTTTCCAATGAGTCAACTCTTCGCATCAGGTGGCCAAAGAACTGGATTTTCAACTTTAGCATCATTCCTTCCAAAGAAATCCAAGGTCTGATCTCCTTCAGAATGGACTGGTTGGATCTCCTTGAAGTCCAAGGGACTCTCAAGAGTCTTCTCCAACACCACAGTTCAAAAGCATCAATTCTTCGGCACTCAGCTTTCTTTACAGTCCAACTCTCGCATCCATACATGACCACTGGAAAAACCATAGCCTTAACTAGACGGACCTTTGTTGGCAAAGTAATATCTCTGCTTTTTAATGTGCTATCTAGGTCGGTCATAACTTTCCTTCCAAGGAGTAAGAGTCTTTTAATTTCATGGCTGCAATCACCATCTGCAGTGATTTTGGAACCCAAAAAAATAAAGTCAGCCACTGTTTCTACTGTTTCCCCATCTATTTCCCATGAAGGGATGGGACCGGATGCCATGATCTTTGTTTTCTGAATGTTGAGCTTTAAGCCAACTTGTTCACTCTCCACTTTCACTTTCATCAAGAGACTTTTTAGTCCCTCTTCACTTTCTGCCAAAAGGATGGTGTCATCTGCATATCTGAGGTTATTGATATTTCTCCCAGAAATCTTGATTCCAGCTTGTGCTTCTTCCAGCCCAGCATTTCTCATGATGTACTCTGCATATAAGTTAAATAAGCAGGGTAACAATATACAGCCTTGACGTACTCCTTTTCCTATTTGGAACCAGTCTGTTGTTCCATGTCCAGTTCCATGTCCATTTTGTTGTACAGTTTTTTATAAAAACAATGACGTATACGTCAGTCTTACCTGCTAGCATAGGAGCTTTTGGCATGGCAGAAATTTAGAAACAATGGAGATAAGGACGCTCCCTATGAATGAGAATGTGAAGTCTCTTCTGATGGATGAGCTTTACCATTTGAAGTGAGTAAACCGAGGAGAATATAATTTACTGTGGGAGGATCCGACTGGAGTTATTTTGGAAATGGATTTGGTCCCTTCAGTAAGCAGAAGTTACATAGCCCAGTGTTAAAGAACTTGGCCACTTACAAGTGTGTGACATTGACAACAATCTCTCTGCACTTCAGTTTACTAACATCTAACTCATGAAGTTGTTGGGAGGATTAAAGGAGAAAGTAAATATAACAAATTTAACACGGGGCTTGTTTTGATGTGGTTTAGCTTTGCTTCTGAATTGTTTTGCCTTGAATATTAGCAGTACAAAGAAAACAAAACAAACAAAAAACCCAAGTGATGCGGACCCACAGTCAAGACTGGAAACTGCCAGACTGCATGTGTACCAAGAATTTAGTTACTTTCACGGGAAATGAGATTGGAGATGAGGTGGGAGGAAAAAAACAGTAAAATAGTCCTTTATACAGTGAAGAAGAAATGTATTCATTTTAAACCAGACTTTACTGCCACAAAAATGATAGATTTAAAGACTTGTTCAGTCATGCTTCCAAATCTTAAAAAAAAAATAAGTTTTAAAAAATGATTTAGATCAACCATATTAAAAACAAGGCAAATGTATCTGGAAATTGCCAAATTTCTAGTGCCCCGAGGCTAAAGCTTTTCACTGTAAAATGTGCTTTTAAAGGGCCTTGAATGTGATCCAGCCCCAGTGTTCTGTTCTGTCTGTAGGACAGGCTTGGGTGTCAGACAGGCCCATGTCTGGGTCTGAGTTTTGCCACTCACTCTCCATGTGACTTTGGGGAAATGATTAAGCACTTCCAAAGTGGTTTACTTTTCTATAAAATAAAAATATTAATTGGCTCTGCTATATATCTTTGTTCCAGGCCTTGCATGAGAGTGAACTGCATGCTTTTAGCATGGTTCTGATACATTCTGGTACTGAGTAAAAGTTCGCTGTTGTTATCATTATTTAGTATTCTTATTCAGTCGGGACCGTGAAGATTTTATTTTGCATATTGTTTTTTCAGTTTATGGTAGTTTTATTTCCTCAAGAGCTATATTGTGTTTTTGTATTATCTTTGGGGGCCTTCTCACTTATAACTCAACAATCTGAGGTATTGATAGAGATCTAAATACTCAGAGTGCTGAGCAAAAAGTAGAATGCATGGGCTGGTGTGTATGTGTGTGTTCTGATTTCATGCATTCAATATAGCTTTAAAACTGTACTTCCATATGTATCATGATATATATCACTCAGCACAGAGCCTACTTCATAGTAGGCACTTAGTCAAAGGTAAGGCACTCTTCCATAAGCCTCATGTATTCACACCCATTACCTTTGCTCTTGGGGCTTCCCAGGTGATGCAGTGGTACGAATCTGCCTGCCAATGGAGGAGATGCAAGACTTTTCTTCAATCCCTGGGTTGAGAAGATCCCCTGGACTAGGAAATGGCAATCCACTCCAGTAAGGTTGCCTGGAGAATCCCACAAACAGAGGAGCCTGGCAGGCTACAGTCCATGGAGTTGTAGAGTCAGACATGACTAAGCACGCACACACACACACACACACACACACACACACACCCCTGACATGACCTTTGCTCTCATCAAGTCTTATCTGGGCTATTCCAGCAACATTCCCCTGCTTAGCCCATCTGCTGCACAGCCATCAAAGTTATTATCCAAAAACACTTACCATTTAATGCTCTATAGGTCTATGTCTGATTTTGGAGCATTTATTGAAGGAAATTCCATCCAGCTGTTCCACAGAACCCTAAAAACAAGGTCTGCCCCTTTGTGGATTAGTTACCGTTGGCCACACTACACCCTGTATCTGGAACACCCACTATGAGAAGGATAGAGGTTTTCTGAGCTTTGGGGTTTGGTCTTATAACAGGAACATGAAATATATCCTAGCCCTGTCGGGAATGAAAATACATTTCGAACTCGAAATGTCTGGACTGAAGATTTGATAAGCGTCTATGGGGTCAATAGGTTTCCATATAGTGTGCCAAATTGCAACAGATAACCCAGGATCAGGCGGAATCAGTGGGGGCAGCAATAAACAAATGTATGCAAGACCTTGACGGCAGAGGGAGCTTACCATAGCAGTAGTGAGTGCCAGAGTATTTCCTTCAATCCCTTGATCATCTTCAGTCTACTTCAGAACAGTTTTATAACCTAGAGACCATTACTTAATGTGTAATTTTATTTGTTACTTCCAGTGTTAAGTTGCTGTTTTAATGCATAGAAAGTGGATTTTAAAGTCAAGTTGCTTCAAACTTGAATATATTGTCAGAGAAGCATCACCTTGTACATGGTTTGATTCCTCATTTGGCTTCCCATCAAATCATTGTTATACAAAATTTCCCTGTGCAACTGAAGCTGTGTGTGTGTTTTTTAAAAATTCCCCTCATACCCACTTGAAAATCATATCCACTTAAATTTGTTGTTGCTTAGTCACTAAGTTTCGTCTGACTCTTTTGTGGCCCCGTGGACTGTAGCCCATCAGGTCCTCTTGTCAATGGGATTTTTCCAGGCAAGAATAGTGGGATGGGTTGCTGTTTCCTCCTCCAGGGACCTTCCCAAACCAGGGATCGAACCCACGTCTCCTGCATTGGCAGGACGATTCTTTACCACTGAGCCACCAGGGAAGCCCATCCAATATTATTTCCACGCTAAAGCACCTCATAAATATTAGTCCCTTTATGAAATGTGTCCTCTTTGACAATGAGCCACTTCTCAATTTTTGACTCTTAGAATATTGTATTTATGCCACTGTTACAACACACATTATGTGCTACAACACAGTACATTATGTGGAAAATGAGTTATTAGGGGATGGGAGTCTCTCTTCCTGTCAGACTCTGGTCTCTCCGATAACCCCAGCATCTAACACATGACTGGCCGTCGGTTTATACCTATTGAACAACCTGAGAACTGACATTATGCCTCATTCTTATTTGTACTTCCAACACCAAATCAAGACCAAAAGAGGTGCTCAAACACATTTCTTGGTTGTCCAGTCACTAAGTTGTCTCTGACTCTCCACAGTCCCCTGAACTGCAGTGCGCCAGGCTTCCCTGTCCTTCCCTGTCTTCACATATACTGAATGAATTCATACCAAATGTTAAGATTTCCAGCATTTAATACCAGATCCCAGAGATGCTTTGAACTTCTTTCCTGAAATTAAGGGAACAAGGAGAGACATAGATCAGAGAAAAATGAGTAGTAATTGCAGGGGACCAAGGTCTTGGGCAAAATCAGGGTCCACTGGCCACCACTTGCTGGCCCCTTTTCTCTGTGAAACCCAAGTAATGGGTCAATTCCTAGTGGAGAGAGGACAGCTCCGGGCAGTGGCTCAGTATTACTACAGGTGTCATTTTTCTGCCCACCCCAGCATCTTGGCTTTGTCTTCAGCTAGCTCTCCTCCTTGTTGCAAGATGATTCCAGAGTTTTCTGTTATGTAGGCATGACAATCTGGAAGAAGAGGACCATCTCTCCTTCATGACTCTTGGACTATAATGAAAAACTGTTCCCACGTTTCTCCTCACATCTCACTGAGTAGAATGATTATACCCAGAGGAATGAACCACCAGGACTAGCTAAACCCAGTCGCTTTTTAGTTAGGAATGGATGCCAGTAAAGAATATGTGGACATCTGAACAATAATTGGGTTTGGATTGCAAAGAGAAAAAAGAAAATTTACTGTAGGGCAGATGATTAACAGGGTCATCTTATAGCCTCTTTCGTCATTTGCTGATGGAGAATAATTGCTGGAGCAATGGAGGAGTTGCAGCCCAGAGAACTTCCCTGGCAGTCCAGTGTTTAAGAATCCACCTTCCAATGCAGGGGTGTTAGGGAACTTAAAATGGAGAAAGTCTTGTTAGGGCTTCAGAAGAAGGAGAGCAGGACTCTGATCTACTACTGCCTTGCCTGGAACCCTGCCCAGATTCTGTGCCTGCCTGCAAGCACATCAAATCAGGTGGCACTTCAGATAAAAAAGGGAGTGGGTCTTGGAATTCTTGAGCCCCTGCAGCTCTGGCCAACCCCCCAAGGTTTAAGAAGCCTTGTGACTCACAAGGTGAAACAAATAATATTGTCATTGTAAAAAGTTTAAAAGGAAAAAAAAAAGCTGCCTTTTTGCATGCAAACTGATGATAATAACAGTTTTGGAGTTACAAGAGCTGCTGCTGCTAAGTCGCTTCAGTAGTGTCTGACTCTGTGTGACCCCATACACGGCAGCCCACCAGGCTCCACCGTCCCCGGGATTCTCCAGGCAAGAACACTGGAGTGGGTTGCCATTTCCTTCTCCAATGCATGAAAGAGAAAAGTGAAAGTGAAGTCGCTCAGTCGTGTCTGACTCTTAGCGACCCCATGGACTGCAGCACACCAGGCTCCTCCATCCATGGATTTTCCAGGCAAGAGTACTGGAGTGGGGTGCCATCGCCTTCTCCGAGTTACAAGAGAGAGCCCCCCAAACTGCAATTTGAGGTCTCACCTGTCAGGTGGACAAACCACCCAGGACCCTCTCCCAGCTGGGACTCCAAGTTGCTGTAAACAAGGGTCTTTCCAGCACTGTTCAAGTCTGAGTGTAGGTTGTCCTAATTCGGTGCTCTATATGCTATTGCTTCTGTTGTTTCTACTTCTTTTCTTTTAATGACTGTATGTTGAAATCAAGTCAAATAACGTATAAAAAATGAAACCGTTTATTTTTGAATAATGAGTGGGTTCTTTTGTTAACGAATCCTTTGAAACTAAAACAAAAATAAAACTTTCAGCAAAGCAAGGGGACATGGGTTCTATCACTGATTGGAAACTAAGATCCCACACTCCCAGGGGCAACTAAGCCCACACGCCACAACTTAAGAGACTGCATGCCACAACTCTTGAGCCCACAAAGACCCGGTGCAGCCAAAAAAAAAAAGAGTCACAGCTCAAAGGGGTAGATAAGATCCTGCTGTAAAGAAATTCCAGTTTAGAAAGGCAGTATCCACATTTTAAAAATCCTATCTTAATACTCTATGGAGAAAGTAAGATGTTTTTATATTTTTATGTTTTTATATTTTATAACTATACCTGCATAGATTTTGAAATTTGCTTAGGAAAAAGATTGAAAATAGTCCAAAATGGTGGCGTGTTGGGTGGTTTGATATAGGGTGATTTTTTTTCATTTGTTTCAAAGTTTTGTTGCATGATTATATTACTTTATACTAGTAAATATAGTATTAGTATACTGATATCTTATTTTATATTTATACATATTATATCATCATCAGTTCAGTAGCTCAGTCGTGGCTGACTCTTTGCGACCCCAAGGACTGCAGCACACCAGGCTTCCTTGTCCATCACCAACTCCTGGAGCATACTCAAATGCATGCCCATCAAGTCAGTGATGCCATCCAACCATCTCATCCTCTGTCACCCCCTTCTCCTCCTGCCTTCAATCTTTTCCCAGCATCAGGGTCTTTTCCAATAAGTCAGTTCTTCACATCAGGTAGCCAAAGTATGGAGTTTCAGCTTCAGCATCAGTCCTTCCAATGAATATTCAGGACTGATTTCCTTTAGGACAGACTGGTTGGATCTCCTTGCAGTCCAAGGGACTCTAAAGAGTCTTCAACACCGTAGTTCAAAAGCATCAATTCTTTGGCACTCAGCTTTCTTTATAGTCCAACTCTCATATCCATACAAGACTACTGGAAAAACAAACCATAGCTTTGACTGTATGGACCTTTGTTGGCAAAGTAATATCTCTGCTTTTTAATATGCTGTCTAGGTTGATAATAGCTTTTCTTCCAAGGGCAAGCATCTTTTAAGTTCATGGCTACAGTCACCATCTGCAGTGATTTTGGAGCCCCCAAAATTAAAATCTCTCACTGTTTTCATTGTTTCCCCATCTATTTTCCATGAAGTGATGGGACTGGATGCCATGATCTTAGTTTTCTGAATGTTGAGTCTTAACCCAACTTTTTCACTCTACTATTTTACCTTCATCAAGAGGCTCTTTAGTTTTTCTTCGCTTTCTGCCATAAGGGTGGTGTCATCTGCATATCTGAGGTTATTGCTATTTCTCCTGGCAATCTTGATTCCAGCTTGTACTTCATCCAGCCCAGCATTTTGCATGATGTACTCTGCATATAAGTTAAATAAGCAGGGTGACAATATACAGCCTTGACGTACTCCTGTCTCAATTTGGAACCAGTCTGTTGTTCCATATACAGTTCTAACTGTTGCCTCTTGACCTGCATACAGATTCATAGAGACAAAGAAATTAAAAGATTGATATAAATTTACCATAATCTCAGTCTCTCTTTGTCTCTTTATGATCTAATCCTATTGAAGAGAATACAGTTGTATAATCTAGTGTCAGAATGTATTCTCAGAAGGAGGAGAAATAAAATATTTTAAAAGATTTTATTTCTAAATTACTCAAAGACTTCATACATTGCCTCTCACCACCCCCCACTAATGACAATTTGTTTCCTTCTTATGCACTTGAAAAAAAAATTAAAGCAATATCCCAATATAGAATGTGAACCAGGACTTTAAAAATGTACTTACGGCTTATTCTTGTTATGTATGACAAAAAAACACAAAATTCTGTAAAGCAAATATCCTTCAATTAAAAAAATGAAGTGGAAAAAAATATTCTGAAACCCTATAACAGCCTTGGGTGGTGGTGCTGACTTATGGTCAATGTTTGACTAAATCTGTGACAACTGTATTTAAATGTAGCTTTTAATTGGTTGTGGAAGGCTTTATCTGGAGCAAAGAAGATGCTTTTTTCCTTTTATTTTTTTCTGATTGCATTTTGTTTTCTTCTCTTTTAGTTCCAAGCCATGTATTTTCCTTTTTCTGAGCTCCTTCTCCATCGTGTCTATGTGTCAACCAAGTCAACGTCTATGGTAGGCTTCATTGTCGGATTCCTTACACTGCCATTTGTACACATTTCTCATCATTTCCTCCAAAATGCCTCTTCAAAAGTGACCAAAAGAGGTCATCTGTCAATTAAAAGGACTCTCACATCAGGAGAAAAGACCCTGACCTCCAAGACTTATTTTACCCTCTCGGGAGTAGTTACATCTTAACTGAACCAGAAAGAGATTATTTAAATCACTTTATTTGTGGCAGGTCATACCGGTAGTGGGTGAATTGCTGTTAGGTTGATTTTCCATCACATTTTTGGCAGGGGCAATTGGTTTCCTCCTGTACTAAGGAAGGAAGCTTGTGGAACTACCATCATTTCATGCGGTGCTGGGCACACAGAGGCTGTCGGAGTTTGAAAGCAGCTGCTCGCATAGACCTAGGTGCCTCTTCGCTTGGTCTCCAGGGCACTATTCTCTCAGAACTCTTCCTACTCTACTAGCCACTCCTACAAAGTCTCATTTGTTGGTTCCTCTTCATGGGCCCAAGCTCTAAGCATCAGAGCACCTGAGATTTCAGTCTTGGGTCGCTTCTCTATGTATCTGCATAACATTCCCTCTCTGATTTCATCCTCTCCTGGCTTTAAACACCACCTGAAAGTAGATGCTCCCAGACTTTTTTTTTTTTTTGGCTGCACCACTCCTGGCATATAGGATCTTAGTTTCCCAACCAGGGATTGAACCCATGGCCCCCACAGTGGAAGCACAGAATCTAAACCACTGGACCACCAGAAAAGTCCCAAGAGCAACCAAAATTTCTATCCTTGGTCTGGACCACTTTCTAAATTCCAGACGCCACCCCCCAACCGCCTTGGATGTCTAATAAACATCTAAAACTTCTGCTGCTGCTGCTAAGTCTCTTTAGTCATGTTGGACTCTGTGCAACCCCATAGACAGCAGCCCATGAGGCTCCCCTGTCCCCGGGATTCTCCAGGCAAGAACACTGGAGTGGGTTGCCATTTCCTTCTCCAATGCATGAAAGTGAAAAGTGAAAGTGAAGTCGCTCTGTCGTGTCCGACTCCTTGTGACCCCATGGACTGTAGCCTACCAGGCTCCTCCATCCATGGGATTTTCCAGGCAAGAGTACTGGAGTGGGGTGCCATTGCTTTCTCCACGTCTAAAACTAGATGTGTCCAAACAGAACTCTTGATATTTTCCTCCCTAAATGTGCTTTACCTACAACTTTAGCCATCTTAATAAGTGACAAATTCACAATTTCAGTTGTTCAAGCAAAAGCTTTGAGTCATCTTGAATCTTCTCTATCACAATTCAACATTCAGTCTATCATCAAATCCTATTCATCTATCTTTAATATCTACTCATAATCTGATCACTTCTTACCACCTCCACCACTGCCTTAAGTGCAAGCCACATCACCTCTTTCCTAGATTATCAGAATAGTTGCTTGACTCTCTCTGATTTTCTTCCTTACCTTCTATAGTATTTTCTCCACAAAAGAAACCATCTCCTTCAAATGTGGATCAGATTATGCTACCTCTCTGTTCATAACCCTTGAAACATCCCATCTCATTCGTGAAAATAAACTCCAACATCCTTACCCTGGTACCACGGTCTAGAAAGCTTTATGTGACTCACCTCTTCTTACTACTCCTTTTTTTAAAAAATTATTTTTTTTTTACAATAGGTACTTGACAGTTATCTATTTTAAATATATCAGTGTGTGCATGTCAATCCCAAACTCCCACTCTATCCCTTGCTACTGTCCTTCTTCTGCTAGTCCTCTCCTCACACACCGCCTTCCGGTCAGGGTTAACTTTTCCACTAGGCAATAGGCACAGTGCTGAAGGCCCCCAGTGCATTCAGGGCAAAAACTGTTCATTTCTTTTAAAACAGAAGAAAAAAAACTTAGGTTAAAGACAGTATTTTATATATAATATTAATATATTTGTCTTTATACCAACAGAGTCATAGAATATAATTTTTAGGTGTTTTGTTTTATGAAAGAAGGAACCCCACAAAGGCTAAAGTGTCTGGAAACCATGGCAACCCTAATGCGACCTGGGGGCAAGTCTAGGCTGAATCCAGGCTGAGCTAGGAAAAGTCTCACTATTTCATGCAGTGGGAAAGCTAAGGAATTTTCCCTCCTTTTTGCGTCTCCCATTGGATTCCATGTGTCACTGTTCAGTGATTGTCTTCCTTCCTTGTGCGAAGCACTTTCCCAAATGAGTTCAGAACTCCACATAAACGAAGACCTGTTATCAACTAAATGGATTCCTACCTTTAGGTCTTAAGACAGGGCCACGTACACCTTCCTTCACTACCTCCACTCACCCTCTGGGTGCGGTGAAAAAAAAAAAAGGAAATGACCCTAAAGGAACTAAAGAGTGGAGATCATCAGACTTAAAGCTCAGCCTATTGATTACCTATTTAGCTATTAAAAGAAAGTATTTCTTACTATTATACGTGTCCAAATTTCTTTAATTAAGAAAACAGACCTTATATATTTGACCTCAACATTTAAATGACTGCTTTTTGTCTTTTCTTTCATAAAAGTCTTTCATCCTTTTGTATCTCAATGAAGATGGAAGTTTTACCTTTAATTTTTTTCCTCCAATAATTATAGCTTTTAAATATGAGTAAGTTATAGGTTATTGCTACTGCAACTGGAAATTACCTGTAAATCTAGCCAGACCAATACTTTTACAGCGATCAGAGAAATGGCTAAAACACCTTCTCTGGCATTAACCAAGAAGAAAAATTTTGGTAGAGAGTTCTAAGAGCATTCATAAATTGGTTTTGTGAAAGTCAGTTTTATTTGTAATATGCACACATGAAAATTTACCCATGGTGCACAGTTTCAAAGCAATCCTAACTTCACCTTTAATTCCCTTTTTATTTTCTATAAAAATAAGCTCTTTCTAGAATGCATTTTACTACAGGTCTGCTGCTTCTGCTAAGTCGCTTCAGTCGTGTCCGACTCTGTGTGACCCCGTAGCAGCCCACCAGGCTCCGAAATCCCTGGGATTCTCCAGGCAAGAACACTGGAGTGGGTTGCCATTTCCTTCTCCAACGCATGAAAGTGAAACGTGAAAGTGAAGTCGCTCAGTCGTGTCCAACTCTTAGCGACCCCATGGATTGCAGCCTACCAGGCTCCTCTGTCCATGGGATTTTCCATGCAAGAGTACTGGAGTGGGGTGCCATTGGTCTACTTACTTGCTTTTCCATCCATTGCAATGTTTTGAAATGAATTACAAAATATTGAAATCTATATGGGAAAAGAATCTTTTAAAAATGGGCCTGTGTGTATACATATCACTTATTCACTTTGCTGTACAGCAGAAACTGACACACATCATAAGTCAACCATGTTGTTGTTGTTTAGTCGCTGTCATGTCTGACTCTTCTGCCACTCCATGAACTGCAGCCCGCCAGGCTCCTCTGTCCATGCGATTCTGCAGATAAGAATACTGGAGTGGGTTGCTATTTCCTCCTCCAGGGGATCCTCCTGACCCAGGATCTAACCAGAGTTTCCTGTGTTTGCAGGCAGATTCTTTACCATCTGAGCCACTAGGGAAGCCCCCAAATCAATTAGACTCTTACAAAAATTAAAAAAAAAAAAAAAAAGATACTTGGATACCTAGCACTGAAATCTGTAGAAAACAGAATATCCATTCCTGGAGTATGCTCCTATCCAGATGCACATGAACGAGACAATCAGACCCTCAAAGCTCTTTTCACACCCTTAGGTCGATGCAGCAGTTGATAAAGTAACAGTACTGTTCCGTAGCAGCTTTACCTGTGTCCTGTTTCTGAACGAGTTTCCTCCTAACTAATACCAGTTCAAAGTGGTGAAACCAGACAAGCAGTTTCTCAACCGCACAACAGAATCTTCTGAGGCGCTTTAGAGAAATGTTGAGGATCTGGCCCCGCCCTAGAGACTGATTCAGTGTATTTTGAGTAAAGATGCACAGCTTGGTTATTAGGTTACCTTGTCATCAAAGCAGATTAAAAAGGAGGGGAAAAGCTTTTTCCTCTGCTTGGCTGTCTTGACAGCTAACAAATTTTTACCCCAGAAAGAAAACTGGTACCAAATTTTTTTTCTTTTTCTTTTTTCTTATTTTTAGTAAATAAAGCATGTTAACTCTCAAGAGGTGATTGGCCCCTTCTGGCGGCACAGTGGATAAGAATCTGCCTACCAGTGCTGGGGACACAGGTTTGATTCCTGGTCCGGGAAGACGCCATGTGCCATGGAGCAACTAAGCTTGTGCACCACAACCACCAAGCCTGAGCCCAACTGAGCTGCAACTACCAAGCCCAGGTGCTGCCTCTACTGAAGCCTGCATGCTCTAGAGCCTGAGGTCCACACCAAGAAAAGCCATCACCGTGAGAAGCCCGCATAGCACAATGCAACGTAGCCACTGCTCACCGCAACTAGCGAAAGCCTGCATAGTAATGAAGACCCAGCGCAGCCAAAATAAATAAATAAATGAATGAAATCAATTAAAAAAAAAAAGAGGCGGTTGGCCCTTTAAACAGTATAGTAATGCACAGAAAGACAGTTGGGCGGGTCTGCGTGGCCTTCGTATAAATGTCAACACCTTTAGGTCCCCAAATAAATATTTTTAACATTGTCTCATTCTGTGCTGTTTAAACATGCACTATATCGGCTTGTCTGCATTTCCCAGTGTACTAGCACGAAAGTTTCCAGCAGTTCATTCGTCATTTTTTACTAGACGTTAATTCTTCATTCTATGTATTTCCCCTCTGAAAAATTACATCCATAAACATTTACAAGCGATATTGATGAGCACAGTATTCTTGGAGGGGTGAAGACCCACGTCTTTGTTAAAGAAAACACTTCTGTTTTCACACAGATATTAGCTGAACCTGAGCTTGTGTCCCTGATTTCTTCCTAGTCCCCAACAATATAGGTTGCTGCCATTTTCCAGGAATTATCAGAATCAGTAATAGATGTGATTGTCCTGTTCATCTTGGTTCTCAGGAAGTAAATGGGGCAGAGGAAGGAAGATAGAGCTCTTTTTTGCCTCCAGCATATTCTTCTAGTCCTGCTAATGGGAAGGAGGAAAGCAGTCCCATAAGAAACTTTTCCCCCACGCCCTTTTAGGAGCCAAGGCTGGGAGTCCAGTGGGCCAACATCACCAACCCCTATCTGTGCCACCTCTGGGCAAAGCCTTAGTTCTTGAGTCTCAACAGACTGTGATAGCATAGGAAGCCTTCTTACTCTAATAAGATGGTTTTTAAGGATGGTTTAGGTTGGATGGAGAGGAGAGAGGGGAAAAATGGAGTTTAAAAAAAAAAGAAAAACCTCTGTAAAATTTTTTTCTTATGAATCTGGATTTTAAAAATTCTACCACAGCATTTTTCTCTTTTTGGCCCTCTCTTCTCCCAAATGGTATAAAATAAGCAACAACACCCTCCTTTGTAGTCTACCTCCTCTGTGTGCAGCCCTTGGTTTGTGAGAGGAAGTTTTAACCCTCTGTGAGGTGAATGCCAGGAACCGTTCTAGGATCATTTACCAGAAGTCAGTCAGGAAGCTGACATGTGGGGCCTGTTTGTAAAGGAAGAAATACAGAGCCAGGCCATTTTCTGTCCCTGTGAGAACCCACACTGACCTTTGCTATAGAAACAGGTAGCGCTATTCCTCCAATGTCACACTTTCAAATGAGCAACTGAACCTCACATCTGACCACTCCCACAGCCCTCATGGCACCATAAAGAGTCCACACTGGTTTAATATAGAACCACCAACTCTTAAAAATGCTAAAGGAGCTCTCCCAATACCCCCTCTCCTTTGGGTTCCCTTGGGAGCACAGATAAGCTCAGTTGCTTTCTTATGGTCGGCCAGCGACACAGGCTTAGAACCAAGTATCTTCTTTGGTTGTCTCAGTGCTAATTCATTCCCCAAACTACTCCTTTTTCTGGGAAATAGACGTTTTAAAGTGTAAGCTACTAGAAGACAGAGACTGTGTTTTAATCTGAGTAGTAAAATGCCCAACTCAAAGCAATGGAAAATACCAACCTGGGAGACAAGAGCCCTGGGATCTTGGCTTCACTGTGATTCTTGCCCTAGCAAATTATTTGGTAAAATGAGGGCATTGGTTTATATGAAATCAAAGGTCTTTTGAGCTTATGGTTGTACACTGAAGAAATATTCATCAATGGATGTGGTCTGCCAAACACCATTCACAAGCCTTTCCATCATGGCGCCAGCTGCCTCCCCACTTTTCCTCGCCCCTGCCCAGTCACCCTGCCCTGGTTGGACAGACCCCACCCAGCCCAGAAACTGCAACTGGCCCTATTTTCATTGCCTCTTTTCAAGGCTATGTGACTTAATCACTACTGTGTGTTTGGGTTATGTTTTCTCACACTAGCATGATCAAACACTTGTCATCTTCTACATTTACATTCAGAAATCACTGAGAGGGTGGACAGATGTAGAGAAAGGGGTGTTCTTCTTGAGGGAAGGGATAAAATGGGGCTGTTGTATTTCTCCATCCGTGTGTTTGGAGCCCTTGAGAGAGCAGCGTGCTTGTTATTCAAAAGGTTACGATATTCTGAGAGAAAAAAATATCGTCAGGGTACAGTAGCTGCACTGGTTTTTGCTCCAAAGGCAGGAAATAGCTTGGCCAACCTGAAAATAAAATATGCTTCTCCTAAGCGGCTAAGCTTGTTAGACGCCCAGCCTGGTGGCAGGAACAGCGTTGCATACATAATGTGGACGCGCCAATGCTTGTTCTTTTTCCAGAGATTAAAAAAATAAAGAGGTCTTTCTCCTATTTTTTAATTTCACAAAAGATTCCAAACTACAGAAAAAGATTTTGCGTCTATGTTTCAACCATCTTTGTTCCTCAGATTTATTGTTGTTTTTTTGTTTTTCCCAGCAGACATTACCCAACACACCCTCAAGGGAAGGAAAGCTCTCAGTCCATCAACTTTCTGATGCCTCAGGAACCTACTTTTTCCAGAGAAGAGTCTAAATGGGTCACTTCCCTCTTCTGGCCTCGCTACAAGTGCTACCCACGCTTGCCCCCCGATCCTATTTTCAGAATTGAATGGCCAACTCCATTCTGTGAGGCCTTGACTACATCCCGTCAAGGTCATGGTTGGTACTTAAAAGCAGTGGTCTTTTTTTATTTCCCCCAAAGGCTAGTTTTCATCCCTGCCTCCGCCCTTCCTCCTTTTTCCTTTACCCTCCTTCAATAGAGCTGTGTTATGAAAGGTCTGGCCACACACAGAGAATATTACAGGAATAAAACCTGGGAAAGAGCACACGGTTATGAAATATTAAACTTAAACTTCTCTTTAGTTTGCTCCCCCAATTCTCCTCCCCCTCCAAGAAAACACGAACCCCGACAGATTTGCGGTCCGTGTTATCTTCAGCTGTAAAAGCCAGCTGAACCAACAGAGCAGGCTTCTCTGTTTCCTGGTGCCTAGAGCTTTCAAAAGGCGCTGCTGTGAAGGAAGAGCTGCCTCTTTGGCCCTCTGGACAGCTTTCTGAGAGGGAAGAGATTACATGAGAATCAGCCAGATAAGAACTCTGTAGCCGGAGAGCTGGATGCAAACGAAATCTATGGACCTCAGAGTTATTTCACGACAGTCAAAGAGATGACAGGCAAGGACAGGAAATAAGAATGTTAGTGCCGGAATTCAGCACTCTGCTTTGTCAGTAGATTAAAAAAAAAAAAAGAAAAGAAAAAGATGAAGGAGAAAGAAAGTTCAAGGATCCCTCCATTTCTTCAGTCAGCTCCAACCTAGGAACTTTAGTGGGAGTTTGGCCTGAGGGAAGATTGCCATATCAGACATTGATTAGGCTAAAGTCAACCCATTTCAAAGTGTCACCCATTAATTTATTGACTGCTAACAGGAATTTTGCCCAAGGCCAGAACTCACAATCGATCCCATTGCCCTGAGATAGATTTCCACAAGTGGCTGGGGAAAGGGAATCTGTCTTCAGGATGTCTCTCCGCGGTTCCCTCTTTCTTTCTTTATTCCCTCTCCTGCTCTATCGTGTTGATAACAGGGCATTCAAAGGGCTTCATTAGTCCGATGATGTGCAAACAGCTGCTCATCGGATTTGTGACTGGATTGATCCTGATGCTGCCAATACAGATAGCACAGGGCAGAAATAACTATGCTTTGTTCCCTTGACATCATTCCCTTTCCTTTCTTTCTCATCTCATGTATTCATTAAATGTTCATTTAATAAAAGACAATATTCTTACACAGCATTATGATGAAAGTCTTGGTTTATGCGTGTTTCATATAAATTCAAAACGTTTTCTTTCTGAAATACGTATTTAATGTGCAGGCTACAAAAGGGAGAAAGAATATTTAATTAGTATTTTGAGGGGATGATGCCAGGTGTAGCATTCTTAACCAATAGTTAATCATTGAGACTGAAAAACTAATAGTCATTTTATGTAGCTGGGAAATGGACTAATGTTTTGCTAAGATTAAAGAGTAAGTCTTCCCTTCCCTCCAATTTTGAGGCAATTTTTAAGACCCTCTGATGCACATAACTGAATTCAAGCTGCCCTTATAAGACCTGGAGACCCAGAGGCTAGAAATTAAATTATTTCTACCTTAGAAAAACAAACAATCAGATTGGTGAGCAAGGAAGCTTGTATAGGACAGTCTTTGCAGCATTTATTTACAGAAGCTAAAAACAATTTGAAAGCCACATAATTGCAAATCATAAAGGAGTGACCAAATAAACTATGACTTATCACACAGACACCTACACAGAACACTATAAAGCAGTGAAAAAGAATGAGGTGGAATTCATGTACTAAAAAGGACCCATCTCTAAGACATAACCATAAAAACAAAAACCATACAGAACACTTCTACACTGTTGGTCAGACTATAAATTGGTCCTACCACTGTGGAAGACAGTATGGAGGTTCCTCAAAAAGTTAAAAGTAGACCTACCATTTAACTCAGCAATTCCACTCCTGGGTACATCCCTCAAAAAAATGAAAACAGGATTTTGACAAGATGTATGCACACCCATGTTTATCACAGCACTATTCACAATAGCCAAGATACAGAAACAACCTAAATGCCCATCATCAGATGAGTAGATAGAAAAGATTTGGGATATATACACACTGACACAATGGAATAGCATTCAGCCATGAGGAAGCAGGGTATTCTTCCGTCTGTGACAGCATGAATGGACCTTGAGCACATTATGCTAAGCTAAAGAAGAAAAAGACAAGTAGTGCATGCTATCACTTATGTACGGAATCTAGAGAAGTTAAACTTAAAAAAAAACACAGTAAAATCCTGGATTCTAGGGGATGATGGCAAGAGGGTTAGAGTGACGGAGTTTAAGGGTACAACTTGTAATGAGTAGTAGACAAATCGTAGAGATCTAATGCAGAGTAAAACGAATATAGTCAATAACATAACAGCTACAATTATGTCATGTGATAAATAGCCCTACATGCCAATCATATTCAACATATAAATATATCCAAGTAACGTGCTGCATACCTTATACAATGTTACACGTTAAATTTATTCAATAATAAAGACGTTTATTAAAACAACCCATTCTACTTATAGTAAAAAACACGCTTATAAAACAATACTTCAGAGTTTCTAGGTAGAAGAAGGTCTGTAAAATGGGTAGACTGATGAAAGACCCCCTTGGGAGAGACTGGGGTAGAATTGCAACTAAGAAAGGCTAGGAAAGGGGGCTGTAGCCTTCTATGTAATATTTTCATTTTTTTTTTTTTTACAAATAAATCGTATCTGTATTTATACAGTTCACATTTAAGTCCTTTTAAACAATCACAGTATTATGAGGTTAAAACATTTATTTCTTGGGATGCTCTATTTAGCTAACCATTAATATTGCCCTGAAAACCAGCTAGTCTTCTTCCTGAGGCTTATTTACTCCTGAGGTTCTTTTCTCGCAAAGCAATGGAAGAGGGAGGGTAAACAGAGCAGAATTTGAACTAAATCTCAACATGGAACAACACACCAATTATCTCTCCTCCACCCTTTCTTGGCCCTGAGCCTGCTACTTCTCAGTGGCCACCCATCTACCCTGAAAGAAACAGAGCCCTTTGCTGTGACCCCCTTGTTCTAAGGTGAGGAGACTGGTTTGCTCAAGTTAGAATCCATTACTCTCAACGATTAATCTTGTTCTCTACAAGCTCACTTTTAGCCCTACCTTGGGAGTGAGGTGGGGGCAGAGGGTGGTCTTCTCTGCAAACCCCTCCTAAGAATTTCAACAGAGAAATAGCTATTACTTTTTCAGAGCTGTTTATTTCCATTCTCTGGAGGATTGGTCTCTTTAACTGTATTTTCAGTATTTCAGTTCTACACAAGCCAGTTTCTTCAGCTTCTCTCCTATCATTGTCTCTCCATCTTTTTCTCTACCTCTCTGTATTTCTGTCCTCTTCCAATCTCATTCCCTCTCTCAGTGTTCTCTTTATCTTCTGCAAAGAATGTTCTAGGAAGGAAATTTGGGGGATGATAAATTTCAGTAATAATACTAATTCTTGTAAAAAAAAATTACGACCAGAAGGTAGATTCAGTTTTAATGAAATGCTCTTCTTTTACCTTGCTTTTATGTTGCTCCCTTTATCTCTTCATCAAGGAAACTATATTCCATCAAGCCTCAGGGTATGATAAATAACTTACAAGGATGCTCGATTGTACATTATTCTCTTGACAGGGTGGCTCACAACACTGATAGGTATTATCTACATTCTTTAAACGGTTTCCTGCAGGGGTAAACCCATGTACACCCAGAAATACAAAAGCACACGTGAGGATTAACTGTCTAGAGGTGGCTTGTTTGGCCCCGTCCTTATTTCCTTGCAAAAGGTTGCTTAAAAAATGCAACTACATTCAGAAAGGAATAATTAACTGAGAAACAGATGCCAGTGGTCTGCCTGGCTCTGGAGCCTTCCTGGATGGCCCATCTCTCGGGGTGTGCAGCCCTTCACGGGCTCCAAGAAGAAAGGCAACGTGCTGGCTGGGAGTGACATGAATGCACGTCTCCTGGCCGTACTTAAAGAAACCTTTTTGCCAAAATGCTTTTCCAAAAGAGTGGGAGTTCCATAAAGTGACACTTTTCCCTTTGACCTCGAACCTTTTGGCATTTTTGTTTACATCTGCTCAGGCAGACATAGGACCAGGGCTTATCAGTCCAGCACTTGCTGACACTGCTAAACCATGAAACGAGGCTCTGGTAAAATTATGACTTTTTATACCTGACAGGCGGTGACCTGTAGAAAGCTCTGCGTTCTGGCAGAAACACAAAATCAATTGAGTTTCATCTAAACCATTCTTTGGCTTTCAAGACCCTTTGATAAATCTCAGATGGAAATTCTTCAGTCCCACAGAAGCTCAGAAGGGCAACCGTACACTTTGATTCTTGATTTTATCATGTAATTGAGGTGGCATTTTTATTGATCAGTTGCTCAGTGGATCAGTGGGTTTATCAACCTGAATTTCTAGTCAAATAACTTGATAGGACTTCATTTAAAAACAATTTTACTGTCTGCAACCAGGCTCCCCCTGGGCAGTGACCATAAATTACTGAAGTCAGCATTTTACTACAAAGCCTGCACAGGAGCAGGACAAAGATCCAATCAAGTTGGGGAAGTTGGAAACCTTAACATCTACTTCCTGCACCAATTGGCTTCTTTGCTTGAGGGAAGAAGGAGGGAGTAAATTAATCCACTCTCCACACTCCAGCAAGAGATCTTTCTAAAATACAAATCTTTCTAAAGATATTTCTAAAATACAAATCCTATCACATCTATATCACACGTGCTGCTGCTCCTGCTAACTTGCTTCAGTCATGTCCGACTCTGTGCGACCCCATAGACGGCAGTCCACCAGGCTCCTCTGTCCCTGGAATTCTCCAGGCAAGAACACTGGAGTGGGTTGCGGTTTCCTTCTCCGATGCATGAAAGTGAAAAGTGAAAGTGAAGTTGCTCAGTCGTGCCCTACCCTTAGCGACCCCATGGACTGCAGCCCTCCAGGCTCCTCCGTCCATGGGATGTTCCAGGCAAGAGTACTGGAGTGAGGTGCCATTGTCTTCTCCCATATCCTGCATAAAACCCACTCTTGGTATAAAAAACAAAAGACTCATCCTAGCCTACCCCATCCTCCCAGCTCTGCCTACCTTTCTAGGCTCATCTGTTGCCCCTCACGGTGAAAGCTCTGCTACCTGAACTCTACAGCTGAAGGAAGTCACCAGCCTCCCTCTTACTTCTCGGCCCTTAAACGTGACAGTCCTTCTGCTTGGAATATTCTCCCTCTACTCTTCACCTGGTAAATCCTTACTTTCCCTTCAGGACATTTTGTCACTTCCTCCAGACTCTTTGGGACTTTATGGTGTTTAACACACAATTTTGAAATTTCCTTCTGTCTTTGACATTGGATTGTAAATTGTTTGAAAATAAGGATGGTGTCTTAAACACCAGTGTTTAGCTCTATTGCAATATATTTCATGATACTTACACATTTCTGCCCCACCAGAGTACGTATGTTGTATGGTGTCTGTCTTCCCAATCAGGGAAACTTCTGTGAGATCTTATCCAGCTCATTCATAGCATGTAGCAGGTTTGGGACACATAGGAGGCATTTTACCAATATTTGCTTAATTAATTGTGTCTTCAAAGCCTAGCACAGAGCCTGATAGGTACCCAGAATTCACTGAATCTAAGATGGCATCAACGACTTGGGTAAATTCCGGGAGTTGGTGATAGACAGGGAGGCCTGGCATGCTGCGGTCCATGGGATCGCAAAGAGGTGGACACGACTGAGCGACTGAACTGAAGGCACCCCTGATGGTGAGATGCATCATTAGGAAATGGGAAAAAAGCCTCTGAAAAAGATAACATAATGCTTGTTGCTTTCCTAATACTTAGACATTTTTCTATTTAGTACAAGAGAGTTATTTAGTCATAGATATTTATCATATCTCTCTTACATGTGTGAAAAGCAAAACATAAGCAAAAGAGATTGGTTCAGTTTTCTAAACTTGTTCATCTCCAGAGTCTAACTCTGCCGAATTACCTTTAAAATTCAGTGGTCAGTGTCCGTGACTTTTTCCAAGGTACCATCTGTGCCATCCCAAGTCTTGGCATGGCACCATTCCCTAAAAAAGCGCTCCACTGTCTTCTCTGGGGTTTTCTTTCAAGCCATAGACACCATTCTGCAAGTTTAGGGGCTAGTGCCTCATTGATGTCAGCATGTGTTAGATTTCAAATGAGCACAATTCATGCGCCTTCCTTAAACGGCCCCTGAAACACCAACTGACAAACTTAAGAAGGGACTCAGTTATTCAACTGTGCTACCAGGAATGGTAGTTAAGTGGGAATTCCCTGGCAGTCCAGTGGTAAGGACTCTGAGCTTTCACTGCTAAGGATTCCAGTTCAATCCCCGGTCAAGGAACTAATATCCCACAAGCCTCAGCATGGCAAAAAAAAAATTGTAGCCAAGTAGTATACTATGATGGAGAAGGCAATGGCACCCCACTACAGTACTCTTGCCTGGAAAATCCCATGGATGGAGGAGCCTGGTAGGCTGCAGTCCATGGGGTCACTAAGAGTCGGACACAACTGAACGACTTCACTTTCACTTTTCACTTTCATGCATTGGAGAAGGAAATGGCAACCCACTCCAGTGTTCTTGCCTGGAGAATCCCAGGGACTGGGGAGCCTGATGGGCTGCCATCTATGGGGTCACACAGAGTCGGACACGACTGAAGCGACTTAGCAGCAGTGGCAGCAGTATACTATGATTGCTCTGACTGATGGTAATGCAATCCAACATTAATGTTGAAACATCACAATTTTAGAGTTAATAAAATATGAATAGGGACTTCCCTGGTGGTTCAGTGGTTAAGACTCTGCAGTTTCCTCTGCAGGAGGCATAGGTTTGATCCCTGGTTGGGGAACTAAGATCCCATATGCTGTGCAACACAGCCACAAAAAAAAAAAAAAAAAGTGAATAAATATCTGGCTTAGAATTGATGCAATGTAATAGTAGATGTTTAATAAATACTGTTGAATAAGTGAGATTCATATTCAAATTCTACTCTTATTCATTGAACATATACTATGTTCAACCCCGGTGCTTGGTTCATTTGTATACATTATGTCCTTTAATTTAACAGTATATATATAATTTCCAGGTGTTATAGTCAGTTCCCACAGTGAAATATTTTATCATCTGTCTCCAGAACACTTCATTGACCTGGAAATTACTCACATCAATATCACAATGAAAACTGATTTTCAGAGTTTTGTGATCAGAAAAGATCTTCATAATCATTAATGAAATATTGAGTTCAGTATAGTTTAATTTTCAAAGATACTCTATAATAATTCCTGAGGACTAGTGATCTATGTCATGCATATTCTTTTTAATTAAAATATTTAATTAACTTAAAGTTCCCATATGGTTTTAAAAATCAACTGTTAAATTGTAATACAAAAACTAATGTGGTTAACTCAAAGAGGGAACAAATAGTTTAAAAAGTAAAGCCTTGGTTTTGAAAAAGTCTGAAATGCTGCAAATAGTTTCAAAGGATATCTTGAAACTGTCACCAAAAAAAAAAAAAAAAAAATCACTGAGGAAAAAAATCAAATCTCTTTAATTTAAAAATACAGGAATGCTATATGGGGTAGGAATCAGCAGACTGAGTACTGTACTCCAAAGGCTATGAAAACCTCCACCCACATCAATTTGAGAGCAAGTCTCATAAAACCAGGGGTCTATGTATGTGTGTGGGTGTGTGTTTCAACAAAAATAACCAATTAATGGATCAGTTATTCAAAGCTCATCTGATGATGAATCATTGAGCAGAGGTGTTGTCCCAAGTTATCTATTAATCCCCACTTCCTTCTAACCACAAAGCCTTGGCCCCCGAAGCTACCCAGACACAGCTATACAGTCAAATCATCCCAGCCACACCATTCTCCAGTATTATTTGAAATTTGGGTGGTTGACATCTGGGGGAGAAGTGGAGAAAAGTTCCATGGTGGGCCTGACAGTAGAGAGGCTAATTTCTAAAAGGCAGAGTAATAAAATGTCATTCACCCATACAAGCCCCTGTGGTTTTCAAAGCAGGAGCCAGGGTGTTTTCTGCCACCATCTCAGAAGGGCAATTAGTGGAGGGGGAAGGGGATGGGGAGGTCTGAAACCTTGCCAATGCTTAACTGTTCCTGTTACAAAGATCAGTTGTGAGCTCCCTTCCCTGGTCACTGGGGATAATATGGATGATGGTCATAGTCCATATGGTGGGGGTAATGTTTTGAGGTTTCTTTGTTTGTTTGTTTTTAATATTATAGTGAGTAGCTCTCAAGCTGAGAGCCAGGCTAATTTACATAGCTGCACAAAGCCCTGCCTTTGCAATTAGTTCCCAGTTGAAATGGAAATATCCCTACTAATTATATGAGCAGGACTTTCTGACCGGCCTTGGAGATTAGAGGGATTTATTCACCTGTGGAAAGGCCAAGGTGGGAGAAGCCCATGCCTCTGGAGAAGGGAGGGATTGACGTAAGCAGGGAGAGAAAAGGGAGAGTGGAGTCCAGGCTGGGTAGGGGCTGGGAGGGGCTCCCAGGGCACCGCTGCAGGCCCTGCAGGCCTGCGTCGACAGGGACACTGTCCTAGGAGTGGACATCCCAGCAGGCAGAGTAGGCACAGTGCCAAGGGCACACTATGCTTTTAGGAGCCTGTGAGATGTTTGTGTTTTTTTAATAAAGCAGAAGAAGAAATGAACTTTTATTTATTTTGTTTAATATATTGTATAAATTTATTTGGCTGTACCAGGTCTCAGCTGTGGCATGTGGGATCCAGTTCCCTGACCAGGGATCGAACCCAGGCCCCCTGCATTGGGAGCACTGGAATCTTAGCCAGTGAGCCACCAGGGACATCCCCAAAATGAACTTTTAGATTGAAGATGTTTTCATTTACAATATTCATGTATTTGTCTTTATCCCAACATAATCATAAATGCAATTTTTAGTTTCTTTAAAGGAAAAAGTGCCTGATGCCCACAAAAGTTGTAATGTGGTCCTGCCTGTCGCAATAGGTTAAATGATATGAAATTGTTGCTAACACCTACATTTACACCTACAAGATGGAGAGTGGCTGGCCAATGGGTAGAAAGTTCAGTTATGCAAGGTGAGTAAGTTCTGGAGATCTGCTGTACGGTCTCCCTGAAGAGAGCAATAGTTGTACGCTTAACCACCTGTTAAGAGGGCCCGTCTCACATTCAGTGTTCTTCCCATCATAAAATTTAAAAACAAAAACCAGATTTGACCTAATACCTATCTCTCAAGGGACCTTGCTAGCGTGTAGAAAATCTCAACTCAAGCTTGGCAGGCAGAGAGGCTAGAGAAGGCAGCCCTTCCTTTCCATCCCTCCTGTCTCTTCCCTGTCCTCTCTCTGTTCCCCCAGCCCCTCTATTCTCTCTCCCTTCCTCTCTCCCCTCCAGTTTTCCTCTACTCTCTCCCCCTAATTCTAGAAATGTTCTTAAGTAACAAAAGGAAGGCTAGTCCAAAGGAAAGGCTAGTCTCTAGCCCTCGGATTCAGAGGGCAGATTCTGAGCTCCCCTGGGAGCTCAGAGCAGGGAGCCCCTGAAGCTCTCTGGGTGCTGGGGCAGGAGGCAAGGCCCAGAAAAGCATCCACACCCAAAGCTCTCTTATTCTTCCCGTACTCTTCCCCCAGGCTTTGTTCCTTGGATCTTTATATGGTGAGGAGGCTGGGGCAGAGGAGGAAAACTGATTCTGACTAGCAGCTTTTCCTTTACAATGTTTCCTACCACGAATTTGCCTTTTCCCCCTTCTAATTCCATCACTGACAACTCCTTAAAGAAACGGATGCCTGCTGGTCTAGCTCCCAAAGAGGAAGTCACCAGGTATTAAGGTACATAAGGACATGGCATAGAGAAGGGGTTCCCAACTCCTCAATTCCTGATGATCTGAGGTGGAGCTGATGTGATCATAATAAAAAATAAAGTGCACAATAAATGTAATACGTGTGAATCACCCCCAAACCATCCTCCCCCATCCCTCTCTTTCCCATCCATGGATAAATTGTCTTCCACGAAACCAGTCCCTGATGCCAAAAAGGTTGGGGACTGCTGGCACAGAGTACATTGGTTATAGCTTCCCCTTGTCACCCACTGCAAATATGAATTAAACTCATTAGGGTCAAACTGAAGAGTTGGCTATCGTTGAGGATGAGGCAGTACATTATAAAATATAATAATACAAATATAAAAAAGATAGGGCCTTATTCTTAAGGAACTACTGTTTCGTGCAGAAAAGTCAGGCACAAAAATAATACAAGGAAATGAACATAAATGAGGGAATGCTAAGTGGAGGTTGATGGAGAAGCAGCTAGTATCCAGATGCCCCTTTGGGGCTTCCCTGGTGGCTCAGATGGTAAAGAACCTGCCTGCAATGCAGGAGACACTGGTTTGATCCCTGGGTGGGGAAGATCCCCTGGAGGAAGGTGTGGCAACCCACTCCAGTATTCTTGCCTAGAGAATCCCTATGGACAGAGGAATCTGGCGGGCTACAGTCCATGGGGTCACAAAGAGTGGAACACAACTGAGCGACTAAGACTTCCACTTCCCAGATGCCCCTTGGTGCCGAAAGGAGCTTTCAGTCTACACCATGGTCTCAGATGATGGCAGGTTACCCGCTTTGGTCTGTGCCCCATTGAGAAGGCTGGGTGACTTCTGTGAAAACCCAGCCCCAGGGTGGGTTGAACATTCCGACTTAGAGAAGTCCTGCGGGCCTGGAGGAAGAGGCCACCTGCAGGCCAGGTGGGACAAGGAAGGTCTGTCTGCACTCCCATCCCACACAGCTGTGAAAGGGGGAGCAGCTGGGCACCAGGATTCGGTCCAAGCTTCTCATGTATCTGGAGATGTCAAAGAACCTATAGGATGGTACTGCCATTCAGAAATTTGAAAAGAAAATAGAGGGTCATTATCTGGCCCCCTATAGAGGAGTAACCAAAACAAGAACGGCTAACTTCTTAAAATACCACATCACATGTATCTTCAGTGGAATAAGGGCTGCAGAGAAGAAAGCAGAGTCCATTTTATACCCACTGTAGTTTGGGCTTAAATGGTGAAATTTGAAGACAGAGGTGGAGCTTGGGAGTGGTAAAGCATTAAATAACCAACCATGACTAATCGCTGAGTTTAGCTTGGTGTATTTACTCTGCAAACATAACTGTCATCAGAGCGTAGCCTAAAGAAGGCTCCTGAATAGGCTGCATGTCACAGCATATGACTAGAAATCCATGCTTTGTCTGCAGGTCATAATCAACTGTGTCTGTGGTGTAGCATTGGGTATGGTCAGATGACATAGGATGGTTGCTCCAAGTGAGTTCAGTTTTGATCAAAGTAGATGAAGGTGGAGCATTTTTTTTTTAAACTGTATTGTTGAAAGTGAATCTGTGTAGTCAAAGGCTTTTTATTTGGAAGTGGGGAGGTGTTGTTATTTTTAATTCAAAGAACCCGCTACAACAGAATACCTCTTAGGAAAGACCTGTATTCTTATTCTGGTTCTCTACTCAGCCAGCTAGATGAGGCACAATTACCCTATCTTAAAATGAGGTGCCTTCTAGACCTTTAGAGGGCTGTGATTACATTATTTGGTTACTGCGAAGAGCCTGGTAGGCATTCTCCTCTGAGAAGGTGGAAGAGCAGCTGAGAAAAAAAAAAATGTAAGACACCATTAAATCTACTTATCTTTGCATGTTGGAAAGAAAAATAATGAATTAAGTAGGGATTCTGTCGATTTCTTCCCTACTCCATTTGTTACACTAATCCCAGCTTGCAAAAAAATGTGTATATATCATGTAAAAGATGACCATATAGGGGTGAGCCATGGAACACTCAAGCTTAGTGCTTCTCCACTGAGCCCACTCACTGAAGAGGGCACACAGTAGGGAGTTTTAACCCATGCGTGTGGAATTTTGAAAATGGGCTCCATATTCAAGAGAGACTTCTGTGTATAATACCTCTATTTGAGCTTGATCTGTACCAGGGTCTCTTGGCCTCGGCACAGCTGGCCTCTGGGACTGGGTGATTCTTGGTTGTAGGGGCTGTGCTGTGCATTGCAGGGCGTTTAGCAGCACCCCTGGCCACTGCGCACCAGATGCTGGGATCAGACTGCTGCCCCTGCAGGCGCTGCCAGGTGTCCCCTGGGAGACGAACTCTCCTCCCTCAGTTAAAAATCAGGGATCTGTACAAAATGCTGAGGGAGACTCTGACATTTGCTTGTGATGGGTCTACACGTGCCGCTTTTCCTGTCCCCTGCCCTCAGCCATACGTTTATTCATCCATTCACACTGTTCATTAAATGACAGCTACATGTCAGGCGCTGTATGAGGATGGTAATTATCAGTGAACAAGAAGATAAGCAGTGAACAAGAAGGAGTGGTCCTGACTGTCACAGCATCCACAATTTTGTAGGGGGACAGTGTGAAAAAAATCATAAATAATGCAAGAATACTGGAGTGGGTTGCCATGCCCTTCTGCAAGGATTGAGCCTGCATCTACTACATCTCTTGCATTGGGAGGCAGGTTCTTTACCACTAGCCCCACCTGGGAAGCCCTAAATAAAATAATACATAGTGCAAAATAGAAGTTCAAGGAGGCTATACACACAATTACAGCTGGTGCTTCTCCAACTCCTGTTACTATTACAGTGAATGGTTTAGAAAGACATAAACCAGGACTTTCCTGGTGGTCCAGAGGGTAAGAATCTACCTTGCAATGCAGGGGACACAGGTTGGATCCCTGGTCAGTGAACTAAGATCCCACACGCCACAGCTAGAGAGACTGTGCACTGCAGTGAAGGACCCCATGTGCTGCAACCAAGACCCGATGCGGAAAAATAAATAAGTAAATAAATATTCGTTTTTAATAAAGAAAGACATAAACTTGCAAGAGAATGGTAGAGGAGAACAATAAAACTTGTGAAAACAATGAGTTGGTTGCATGAGATGAACTTAGTGAGCTTAGAGAAAGTGGAAACTTAAGACCCACAACAAAACACACCCTTCTGACGTTTAAAAACACTGGATTTCCCTGGTGGCTCAGTGGTAAAGAATCCACCTGTCAGTGCAGGAGACATGGTTTGATCCCTGCTCTGGAAAGATCCCACGTGCCTCAGAGTAGCTGAGCCCACGTGCCACAGCTACTGAAGCCAGAGCACCCTAGTGCCCACGCTCCACAACACGAGACACCATTGCAACGAGAAGCCTGCACATCACAGTTAGAGAACAGCCCCTTCGCCCTGAAGTTAGAGAAAAAGCCCACGCAGAAACAAAGACCCAGCACAGCAAAAAATAAGTAAAAATTTTTAAAAAGTTTATGAACTTCTTAAAACAAAACAAAGCAAAAAACACTGGGCTCAGAGAGCAAAACCCAAACTTCCATAGAGGGAAAGAAAAAGCAAAACAGATCATATGCAATGGTGTGTGAATCTGAACGACATCAGACTTCTCAATAGCAGCACTCAAAGCTGGAAGACAGCAGAGCAATACGTTCAAAGTTCTGAGGGAAAATTCTTCCAACCGAACACTCTATACCCAACTGAATTATTAAATAAACAATAAATAGAAGTGAGGTGTTCAAGCTATTCGAGGACTCAAATTACTTCTCATATTTTCCAGCTTTATATCACTGCATACCTATCTCAATACTCAGTGGCCTAAAACACCTCTGTCCTGTGTTTCCAAGAATTTGAACAGACCAGAGAGGGAACATTTCCTCTGCTCCTCAGTGTGAGTGATTCAGAGGGGAGGACTGGACCAGATGGGAGCTAGCCAGGCATTTCTGTCTCTTTCTACACAGCCTCTCATTACAAATCCTGGTGAAAGTGGATGCTATAGTAGAGAGGATTAAGGAGGAATAGGATGTGAGGAATTAGAAAAAATATGATTTAAAGAAGTCAGTAGATAGAGATAGAACAAGGAACCAAGGTCCCTTAGGAAAAGAGGATCTAATAACTCTCACTTTTCCTCAGAGAGATACAGAACTAGGAAAATACATCAAGGTGACTTGATCCAAAAGTTACTGTAGTTGGGAGTGAGAGAGGAACAGTGGCTAGTCCTGGCCTGAGACAGAGATAAGAGTGATGGTACTTCTGGGCATGAAGAGGGGCACTGACTAAGTCTTGATCTACCCAACCTGAATTTACTTTGTACCCTTATCAATAGTGTGGGCATGAAGCAAAAAGATCTAGTTGCTAAGAACTGGAACAATAAGGGCTTGGCCAGAGTCTGGCTGAAATTCTCTGTGATGGGACATAATCCAAGAAAAATATCACTCTCCCTTGTGATTTCACAGACATTTAAAATATGGAAATGTGGAAAATATCATTTCCCACAGGGAAATGTCTGTGAATGAGAAAGGCTTGTCTCTACCCTCTTAGTCCAAGTCATAGTCAGGATTTAGTCCTGCCTGTCCTGGTCATGACTTAACTTCCAGAAAGACCTAACCATGGAGATTTAGCAATTCCATACCACCCAGATGTCTGCTACCACCAGCCCAGTGGTAATTAACAAAATCAAACCCATTAGCTTCAACTTGAGATTTCTAAGCAGCCAGGGTAAGAGTTTTAACCCAGAGAGCCCTGGACTCTTGAGCTAGGAAACTTCATTGAACTTGGCAACAGGGAGTAAATCAACCTGTTCTCAAATAGTCTTATCACTGAACCACTTCGGAGAGAAGAAACATATCCCAGCTTTTGTTCTTCGGGGACAATCCCCAAGGCCAACAGCCCTCCACTGCAGTCAGCACACAGAACAACCAGACTGACTCCTCAAGTCACTCACATGAACTCAGGAAAACCTGATGGACAAGGAAGCAGAGGCTAGGGCGGTGAAGGGATATATGTTGGTGTTCCAGACTTTGTTACCACTGATTCACCATTTGAACATAAATAGGGCAAGAAATTATGGCAGTTACACTTGGTTTAACATGGCTTGGTTCATTTTTCTCTATTCCCTTTACATCTCTTTCTCTTCTTTTTCCCTGATCTACATTAAATTCTAAGACAGATCGTATTATCTAAAATGAGACTCTGGGGACTTGCCTGGTGGCTCAGTGTAAAGAATCTACCATTGCAGGAGACACAGTTTCAATCCCTGATCCATGAAGATCCCACATGGCTCAGAGCAACGAAGCTCGTGCACCACAACCATTGAGCCTGTGCTCTAGAGCCCAGAAGCCACAACTACTGAAGCCAAAGCACCTTAAAGCCCACGTTCTGCAACAAGAGGAGCCCCCGAAATGAGAGGTCCACACCACGACTAAAGAGTATTCCCTGCTCTCGGAAACTAGAGAAAAAGCCTGCACAGCAATGAAGACCCAGCACCGTCAACACAAATAAATAAGCAAATAAAACGAGTCCCTGTTCCTACTCCATTTCAAGTGAAATGCATTTTTGCAATAATTATGTCAAGGGATCTATCTGAAAGTGATTAGTGGCACGTGCTCGGGGCCCACTAGATGTTGGTTTCTAGAATCTAGTTAGATTGGTGAAATGGCTTATCGTATACAGTCCATGAGTGCTAATGGAGTTAGAGTCACGGCTAGTTGATGTCACAGCGGATGTCATATAGCATGCTTTTTCCTTTCTCAAACATCTTTTTTGAGGTATAACTTACAAACCATAAACCTCACCCATTTTAAATGTACGATTCAATGACATCTTAGCAAATATACAGTTACGTAACCATCACCGCAATCCAGTATTAGAACATTTCTATCACTCTGTAAATAGTCCTCCTACCCGTGTACATTCCCATCCAAGCCCAGACAACTGCTAATTGTGCTCAGTGGTGACCTAAATGGGAAGGAAATCCAGAAAAAGAGGGAGTATAAGTACACATATAGCTGATTCATTTTGCTGTACAGCAGAAACACAACGGTGTAAGGCAACTATACTCCAATAAAAATAAATTTAAGCAAAAGATTCAAAGCTCCTAAACAACAAAGGAAGAAAAGGTTTTGCCTGACCTGGAAGGGTAGGCATGCTGAAGGAAAGCAGTTTTTCACTGAGTTAGCGATCGCCAAAGGCTCAGGCCTGGTCTCAAGGCACCAGCTGGTCTTTTGTGGGAAGGAAGAAAAACACTGTGGTGTTATTCAACGGTACCTCCAGACCAGTCCCTGGGGGAGTTGCTCCAAGTTCCTTAAACGGTGGGACCAGTAAACTGAAGGAGTAAGACTACCTCTTGGGGGACTAAAATATCTGTGGCCACTCAACTAAAATATCAGGTTAGACCACCCAAGATTTCCAAAGAGTGGTATTCACTCTGATTGAGAGGATGGCTCCCTCCGGCTGGGAGCAGGCCACAGGCTAGGATGGTGGTGGCAGAGAGCAGAGAGGTGACCCCCAGGCAGACAGCAGCAGTGGGAGGAGATCGCATGGTGAGCAGCCGCAGAGGGGCAGGACACGTCACAAGAGCAGGAAAGCTCTAACCACCAGCGAGGGCCGTGTGGAGAGGGAGGTGCCTAGACGATTTAGAATTCTATAACGCAATTCAGTGGAGGCTTGGGGAAAACCCAGGGCAATTTTTTATCAGTTATTGGTATAATTATTGGTATACTCTGGGCACCTCAAACATGCTTTGTGCTATCCTGCCTCCATGTCCTGCTTTCTGGAATATTCTTTTTTGGGCTATAGTAGTACCAACTTTTCCTATTCTTCAGGTCTAATCTAGAATCTAACTCATCAGTAAGTCAATACCCATTTAAAGATCTCCAGTGGAACCCTTTTTGCACTGTTGGTGGGAATGCAAACTGATATAGCCACTATGGAGAGCAGTATGGAGATTCCTTAAAAAACTAGGAATAAAACCACCATATGACCTAGCCTCCCACTACTAGGCATATACTCTGTGGAAACCAAAGTTGAAAAAGGCAATTAGCCCAATGTTCATTTCAGCTCTGTTTACAATAGGACGTGGAAGCAACCGAGATGTCCATCAACAGATAAATGGATGAAGAAGCTGTGGTACATATATACAATGGACTGTTACTCAGTCATAAAAAGGAACACATTTGAGTCAGTCACAATGAAGTGGATGAACCTAGAGCCTAGTATACAGAATGAAGTAAGTCAGAAAGAGAAAATTATTGTATACTAAATGTATATATATGGACTTCCCTGGTAGCTCAGATGGTAAAGCGTCTGTCTACAATGCAGGAGACCCGGGTTCGATCCCTGGGTTGGGAAGATCCCCTGGAGAAAGAAATGGCAACCCAGTCCAGTATTCATGGCTGGAAAATCCCATGGACCGAGGAGCCTGGTGGGCTACAGTCCATGGGGTCGCAAAGAGTCGGACACAACTGAGTGACATCACTAACTAATGCATGTGTATATATATATATATATATGAAATCTAGATAGATGGTACTGATGAATCTATTTGCAAAGCAGCAATGGAGATACAGACATTGAGAACAGACTTATGGTCACACCTGGTGGTGGAGGGAGGGAAAGAAGGAAAGGGTAGCGGGTATGGAGAGAGTAACATGGAAACATACACTGCCGTGTGCAAAATAGATCGCCAACAGGAATTTGCTGTATGACTCAGGGAACTCAAACCCGGGCTTGACAATAACCTAGAGGGGTGGAATGGAGGAGGTGGAAGGGATTTCAAGTGGGAGGGGACATGGGTAAACCTATGGCTGATTCATGTTGATGTTTGGTAGAAACCAATGCAATACTGTAAAGCAATTATCCTTCAATTAAAAATAAACAAATAAAAAAAAATAAAGATCCTTAGTGATAGG
Organism: Bos indicus x Bos taurus; assembly: GCF_003369695.1. Taxonomy (NCBI): domain Eukaryota; kingdom Metazoa; phylum Chordata; class Mammalia; order Artiodactyla; family Bovidae; genus Bos; species Bos indicus x Bos taurus. The sequence continues at coordinate 16,937,641 of NC_040081.1, read as the reverse complement.
CTATCATAATCCTCTTTTTCCTTGAGAGTACTGCACTGCACTGGTTCTAAGATATACACCCCCTCCATCCTCCCCCTTCCCCACCCACCTTTTAACACCTCTGAAATTGGGATAAATCATGAATCATGGTCTTTTCTTTCCAAGCAATTTTAGAAAATAATGGTGTATCTTATAACCAGAAGTATCTCTGTTCAATAAAATACAGTATTCTTCACACTCCCTGAGTGTTGATTTACTTATATGTTTATTGCTGCTGCTGCTGCTGCTAAGTCGCTTCAGTCATGTCCAACTCTGTGCGACCCCATAGACGACAGCCCATCACGCTCCTCCGTCCATGGGATTTTCCAGGCAAGAGTCTACCCTATAAAACCACAAGCTCTTTTGGAGCAAGGATTACATCTGACTTGCTTATCCAGCATGTAGGCCAATTCTTGGCTCATCATATGTGCTTAATAATGATCAGTCAAGTGAATGAATTAACCTTAGAACAGAGTTGTATGGCTCTCAGCCAAAAAAAAAAACTATTGTACACAATACTATGTATAATTGACATAATAAGCTTTTTAGACAAAATCAGCATATATTCTCACTGTAAAATTCACATGTACCCAACGTCTTATCCGGAAACTTGAGCTGTAAATACTGGTTTTAAGTAGAACCTTCCACACAAGCAGATTCTTGAAAACAAAGTGCACTTAATATTGCACTTAATATCTGTCCAACCAGAACTGTCTAATTTTTTGCATTATACATTTCTTGGAAAATCACCTTTGAAGGGGAGATATTATTAGAAAGTATTTACGAAGCCACTCTCAGTGTAATACCTAGGCGCTTTGACAAGTACTCTATTTTTGCATATGAAAAAAAACCCAACTCATTGTCATACATTATGGCCAGCTTCTCTTGCTTAATACCATAGTTAACGCTACCAACTCATTGTCATACATTATGGCCAGCTTCTCTTGCTTAATACCATAGTTAACGCTAATCCTATGTTTATAACCTCTTAATCTATTTCCATGGAGATAATAGACATGGCCTTATCTATTCATTTGATCCTGACTTAAATAAGCAGAAAAATCAGGGGATTCACTCTATGCTAAAATAATTTAATAAAAAGCAAATATTTCAGGAAACATCATTTAGAAACGTAGGAAACATAAATGGATTTCAATGCATGGTTGATCTATTTGAAAATTTTCCTCTAAATGAAAGTCCTTCTTTAAGACTGATTCAAGGCTCTGGATAATCTCATTAAAGTCCCCAGTAGTGAGAATTTGAATACAAAATTATGCAAAATGAGAAAAATGGGTCATTTCTGCCACTGCCTCATTCTGAGGTTTTTGAGCAAAATAGAATTGAGAACAAAATCATCTCAACTTCACAGTACACCATGTCTCCCTGTGGTGATCAGATGGTGGCTTTGACGCAGTTAAGATTGATGGCTATAGAGCTGATTCTGATCTCGGACAAATCACACTGCTCTGGACCTCATCATTCCTCCTGAGAATCTGACTTGTGAAGGTTCATTTCGATTGTCATCTCCTCTGAGAATCTTTCCATACTTCCCTGGTCAAAATCAATGTCACTTTGCTTCCTCCTCTGGACCTCCCAACATTTTGTTTCTTCTTCTCTTGCAGGATGACACAGCCTTGTGATATAGATGGGTGTCCAGGCACACCACATTGCTGCACTTCAATTCATTACACTTTGAAGATACTGCATATTTCACAAAGTGAAGGTTTGTGGCAACCCTGCATCAAGCAAGTCTATTGGCTCCATTTTTCCAACAGTACTTACTTACTGTGGGTTTCTAGGTCACATTTTGGTGATTCTCAAAGTATTTCAAACTTATTAATTACAATTATATTTGTTATGGTGATCTATGGTCAATGATCTTTGATGTTACTATTGTACTTGTTTGTGGTCACCATGAGCCAGGCCCATACAGGACAGTGAACCAATAAATGTTGTGTGTATTCTGACTGCTACACCAACCAGCTGTTCCTCTATCTCTCTCCCTTTTCTCAGGCCTCCCTATTCCCTGAGACACAACAATTTTAAATTAGATCAATTAATATCCCTACAATGGCCTCTAAATGTTCAAATGAAAGGACCCATCTCTCACTTTAAATCAAGAGCTACAAACTTCATGAGGACGAGCAAGCAAAACAGCCTTATTGCTGATACAGAGAAAGATTTAGAGGTCTGAATAGAAGACCAAACATTACATTAAGCCAAAGCCTAACCCAGAGCAAGCCGCTAACTCTATTCAATCCTATAAAGACGGAAAGAGGTGAGAAAACTGCAGAAGAGAAGTCTGAAGCTGGCAGGGGTTGACTCATGAGGTTGAAGGAAAGAACATAAAACTGCAAGGTGAAGCAGCAAGTGACGCTGTAGAAGCTGCAGCAAGTTATCCAGAATATCTAGCTGCAGTCATTAATGAAGGTGGCTGCACGAAACAGATTGTACAACATAGACAAAACAACTTTCTGCTGAAAGAAGATGTCATCTAGGACTTTCTTAGCTAGAGAGGAGAAATCAGTGCCTGGCTTCAAAGCTTCAAAAGTCAGGCTCACCCTCTTGTTAGAGGTTAGTGCAACTGGTGACTTTAAGTTGAAGCCACTGCTCATGTACCATTCCAAAAATCATCGGGCCTTTAAGAATGACGGTAAATCTGCTCTGCCTGTGCTCTATGAATGGAACAATGAGGCCCGGATGACAGTACATCTGTTTATATCATGATTTGCTGAATATTTTAAACCCACTGTAGAGATCCACTATGCAGAAAACAATTTATATTTCTTTCAAAATATTTCAGTGACAAGGTCACCCAAGGGCTCTGATGGAGTTGTAGGTTAATGTTGTTTTCATGTCTGCTAACACAACGTCCATTCGGTATCCCATAGATCAAGGAGCAATTTTGAATTTCAAGTCTTATTTAAAAAATACATTTCATAAGGCTATAGCTGCCAAAGACAGTGATTCCTCTGAAGGACATGGGTAAAGTAAATTGAAAACCTTCTAAAAAGGATTCACCAGTCTAAATGCCATTAAGAACGTTAGTGATTCATAGGAAAAAGTCAAAATAGCAATATTAACTGTTTGGAAGAAGCTGATTCCAGTCTTCATGGATGACTTGGAGGGGTACAAGATTTCAGTGAAAGAATGAACTACAGATATGGTGGAAATAGGAAGAACTCGATTTATAGGTGGAGCCTGAAGATGTGACTGAACTCCTGCAATCTCATGATAAAACGTGGATGAATGAAGAGTTGCTTCTTATAGATGAACAAAGGAAGTCGTTTCTTAAAGTGGAATCTACTCTTGGTGAAGATGCTGTGAGGATTGTTGAAATCACAACAAAGGATTTAGAATATTACATAAACTTACATAAAGCAGTGACAGGATTTGAGAGGACTGACTCCAATTTTTGAAGAAGTTCTGCTATGGGTAAAATTACATTACATGCTACAGAGAAAATCATTCATGGGAGGAAGAATCAATCAATGTGGCAAACTTCATTGTTGTCCTACTTTAAGAAATTGCCACAGCCCAACCTTCAGCCACTATGACCTTGATCAGGCAGCAGCCATCAACATTGAGGCAATCCACCATCAAACATATAAGGACTCACTGAAGGCTCAGATAATGGTTGGCATTTTTTAGCAGTAAAGTACTTTTAAATTAAGACATGTACATTGCTTTCTTAGGCATATGCTATTGCATACTTAATATATTACAGTAGAGTGTAAACATAAATTTTATATACATTTGTGTGACTCACTTTCTAGAGATATTCACTTTACTGCAGCGGTCTATAACTGAACCTGCAGTATCTCTGAGGTCTGCCTGTGTATCTGTCTGCTGCAGAAAGCTGAACTCCTGGAGATTCAGGACTAATTTTATCCATTCCGGGTCTTGCTCACGGAGGCTGTTTCATAATTTTGCCGTGTCAAATTGAATGACCTTATACGATCAGCCTTTGATTATTGCTCAGTTTTATGTTCCCTAAGGTACTTTGGTTTTATTTTTATGTACTAATATTCCAGATTAGGAAAAAAAAAAATCCTACTCATCTCAAAGCTTCATGGGACTTTGTGTGTGACCTAGAAGAAAGAGTTCACTCAGCTCAGAAAACTACCTCTAGCAGTTCATACCAAGTTCACATCCTGAGGTATGGTTTGCTGCGGTTTCCCTGGGCCCTGGGAGGGACAGAGCTTCCTTCAGGGTCCTGGAGGTGAAAATCGATTCTCTTTGGTTCTGAGCACAGAGGCCAATGCTCTCTATAGACAATGCAGTCATTAGAGTGTCAGGCAGTGAGGTCTGATCCTGCCTCTAATGCTCACTTTCTGGGTAATGATGTGCAGGTCGCTTAAGTCTCTTGATCATCAGCTCATTGGTCTCTAAAACTCTATTAATAAAGTTGCCCTGTGCAATGGACTGGTATGAAAACTAATACAAAGCATTCCAAAGCACTCACAATGTTCAGTGCTAAGCGTAGTGAAAGCAGTGTGGCCAGAGAGCTCGGCCTGCGCCCGATGGACCTGGCTTTGGCCACTCTTTCCCATACTGTTCCCAGATGACTAAGGTCTGGCTGCACATTCTACCGGGGCTCACACAGCAGTGCTCCCAGAGGGAGCTGCAGGGTCCAGCCTGGCGTGTGTGAGAGGTGAGAAAGCCCCTGAGAAAGACAGAACCCATCCACAGGGACGGTGCCCATGCCTTCCTAGAAAATGAGTTCGTGACAGTTCCCAGCTATAAGCACTGCTTTGGGTTCATCAGTGCTTCTGAGCAGCAGCTATTCATGTGATATGGAACTCTTAAAATAAAGTTCTTTTTATTTTAGCAAATTTTTGACTTCAGGCTTTCGGTCTTCCACCTACATAATGCCCAAACTGTGGGCCAATGGAAGCATTTCCTTGGAAAACCAAGGCAACTGGTGTTTGTTTGATGTTGCTGAGCCACACCAGTCGATGGCATTTTCACTTCCCAGCCAGTTGCTCTGGCATTGCTTAGATGAAGCCCAAATTAATTTCATTCTTGGTCACTTTTCATAAAATTGAAAATCTGAAAGTTCAGCCCTGCCTGACCACCTCACAAAATGGGCAGTCTTGTTCTTGACCTCATTAACAAAGGGCTGGCCTTCCAACCCACACCAACCTGGGGGAGGAAATAAACCAGACAGCCTGAGTGACGATGGAGGGGGATGAAATGACCCCTCCTCAGGACAATGCCTTTTCCTGTTTCTGGAGGCTCCTCCTATTCCCACACTGGTTTCTGTATCCGTTACTCTACCCGGATCCTTTTTCACATCAAAGTGTCTCTCCTTGGGCTTCACAAGTAGGGGCATAACCTTAGTTTCGACAGGAAGGAATTTTCATCCCAAAGGAAAAGAGAAAACCATGTGTTTGGTTGCTATAAAATTACACTTTCTTAGTTTTTCATATTATAATCATGCACACAAGAAGCATAGGCAGGCCTCTAGCAACTACAGGCCAGACATTCAGTTCCTAGAATCCTATAGTTCAGGTTGAAAGGATTAAAAAAAAAAAAAAATTAAAACTCCAGCCTTTCAGTCTTAATTAGCAATATTAAATGCCCGAGTCAGGGAAAGTTTTAGTGAAGGATATGATTTTTTTCTACTTCAAAAGGACATTAAAGGGCATAAGCTGGACAGATTTTAAGGAAGAGAGGTTGAAGAATACCATGCATTCCATCTCAGACTTGACTACTGGGACCTTCTTGGGAGTTCTGCATTTAAATCCAGTTGTGAACTGCTACATATTAATGGTGATGGTAGAGCACTACAGCTTCTTGAAGGCTGTCGTTTGTATCATTATCAAAAGCACCTATTTACTGAATTTACTTGGGGCTTCCCACATGGCTCAGTGGTAAAGAACCTGCCTGCCAATGCAGGACACATAGGAGACACGGGTTCGATTCCCAGGTGGGGAAGAGCCTCTGGAGGAGGGCATGGCAACCCACTTTAGTATTCTTGCCTGGAGAAGCCCATGGACAGAGGAGACTGGCAAGCTACAGTCCATAGGGTCACAAAGAGTTGGACATGACTTAGCAAGCAACTTAGCATGCACGCTGAACTTATTTACAAAACAGAAACAACCTCAGAGACTTTGAGAATGAACTTATGATTGCCTAGGGGAGAAATGGGGGAAAGGGATAGTTAGGGAGTTTGGGATCAACATGTACACACTGCTATATGTAAAATGGGTAACCAACAGGGACCTACTGTATGGCACACGGAACTCCACTCAATGTTATGTGGCAGCCTGGATGCGAGGGGAGTTTAGGGGAGAATGGATACATAAATATGTATGACTGAGTCCCTTGACTGTCCAACTGAAACTATCACAACAATGCTGATCAGCTATACTTCAATTTAAAATAAAAAGTTTATAAAAACAAAAAACCCAGGCTTGATTAAAAATGAAAAAACAAAAAGCACTTATGTAGGAACTAGCATACCTTCTGCATGGCAGATATCTGAATAAGTATATCCCTGCCTTTCTGGAGCCTCTGGTACAAAATGATGCAGATATCCTTGGGGACCCAGGGTAAAATATCAAAACCTTGGGCAGGAGAGAGCAAGTTCTATAATATATTTTTTTAATGTATTATTAATGCTCAGGGGGCAGGGTAGTTAGGAAACGTGATGCTCAACAAAGTTTTACCTGGTGGGATATGCAGAAAACAGTTCCTTGACTGTGGGGTAGGACCCTTTTAAACAGTATCCACATTTGGGGGATGGGAGGTACTGATGAAAAGACACCATAGGTTTCAAAAATATTCACTCACCAGCTCATTCAGAACTTATCAACTACTTCCTGCACGCCCAGATATGTAGCTGGCCCTGTGAAAGGTATAAAACAAGTAGACTCATCCTTGCCAAGAAGGACTTGACCACACTCAGGAGTCTATAATGGCACAATGTTAAGGCAATGTGGAAGGAACGGCATTATCCCAATGCAGATATATACAACTGGTAGTTTGAGGCAGAGTTAGAATGACTTGCAATCATTTGGAGATAGACCAGGACCTAGGCTTAGAGATGTGTGTGCAGGCTAAGTCCCTTCAGTGGTGTACGACTCTTTGTGACCCCGTAGACTGTATCCCACCGGGCTCCTCTGTCCATGGGATTCTCCAGGCAAGGATACTGGAGTGTGTTGCCATGCCCTCCTCCAGGGAATCTTCCCAACCCAGGGATCGAACCCGTGTCTCATGTCTCCTGCCTTTGCAGGTGGGTTCTTTATCACTAGCATCAATTGGGAAGCCCAGGCTGAGAGACAGAGAAGCACAATTCCTAAAGGACTTTAAATAACCTCAAGGCAAGCTTCCTTACTGTTCTTTTCTCTTTCATACTCAAATGGAGAGGGAAAAATCAAGCCCTGTGGCTTATGAATTTCTTCTAACAATTATGATAATGTTTTCTTTTACCAAAGGTGTGTATACTTTAGACATTACTGTTAGGCTAGGAAAAAGGAACATTGAAAATGAATCAGCTCTTCCATGAGGACTATGCATTAATCATACTATCATCAGAAGAAAAAAGAGAGAGCGAGAAAAGAGAAGAAAAAGAGTACAAAGCAAAACAGAGATTTCATTCATCAAAGCCATGGTTGTCTCTGAGAAACCCATGAATAACACTGACCCCTACACCAACAAGGAAAGGAGGGAAGATGAAAAACTTTGGCAGAGCATCTGCCAGGCCCCATGTGCTTTAATATCATTATCTTATTATACCACAATCGCTTGCCAAGGGGTGTTAACAGCTCTCATTTCATAGAAGAGGAAACTAACGCTCAGTGAGTTTAAGTGACTCAACTAAAGTTACACAGTAAGTAGCAGGGCCCTGGATTGGAGGGCTGCGAATGCCAGAGCTCATGAATTACCCCCCAATCCCAGGCTCCCTCCACTCTATGCTCCAAGCTTCGGAGAGAAGTACATACTTGTAAGCCCCCAGCTGCGTGTGTGTTTGCTAAGTCACTTCAATCACCATAGCCTGCCAGGCTCCTCTGTTCATGGGATTCCCCAGGCAAGAATGCTGGAGTGGGTGCCATTTCCTTCTCCGGGGGATCTTCCTGACCCAGGGACTGAACCCACGTCTCCTGTGTCTCCTGCATTGACAGACAGGCTCTTTACCATTAGCACCACTTGGGAAGCCCAAGCCCCCAGCTTGACTGCAGGACAAATACTCCTTTAACAATGGCTGCCTGTTCAGCCCCTCCAAGGATACATACATCAGAGTATTTTTCAAATACAGTTTCCCCATTTCCTTCACTCATCCAGTTTCTTTATTTCTATAATATTCTTATGAAAGCAGCCATGGTTTATATTTGAAGTGCACTGTATATTGCTAGCTGAAACACTTAAGAGGGACAATATTCTGTAAATCCTAATACAGTTATGAATTAGACTTGAGATACTTATGCAATATTTTGCAAAGTAAAATAATATTTAAAGAGATATGCTTTTATTTTTAACATTCTGATGCAAACCTATACTATATTCTATTTATACAGTGGTTTCCTTAAATGTTTTCTATTTTTTCCCCCATCCTGTCATTCTTATTCCCTCGGTAATCTCTATATATCTAAGGAAGAGGAAGCAAGAAGTTGTACCACCTGCGTACACTAATTTTAGTGTTAGTCCTGACGACTTTGTTACAATTCTGGTTATCTCTCAAGCAGTTACCCCTACCCCTTCCTTAGAACTGGCAACAATTTAAATTCAAATATCTTCACAACAGGCAATTTTATTTTATGTGGCACACCAGAGATGGGAGTTGGTTTGGGTGTGTTTGGTTTGGGGCTTTTTTTTTTAATTCCTTTCCATTTTTGGTCAGAGGTTGTGCTTCAGAAAAGTATGCTCAGTTGGCCTATATCATTGGAAAACTTTCCTGAGTTGCTTTAGACATATGCCACAAGCCAGAACCCAGCAGATACCAGCTCCAAGAAAAAGCAGGGCGTTCTATCTCTGCGACTGATTCCATTTTTGGATTCTCTTTTGACTCTGCCAATCAGTTCCAGATGTGATGTGCTGGTTTTTCAGATGTGAGTTACCTGTCTGTTGGGAGCCAAGGAGACCACTGGGTGTGGGCCACCCACCGCTGACAGATGGCAGTGACTTAGGTCGCTGAGGATGTTGGCTGGATCCAACTCAACTCATAAGAGAAAGAAACCATAATACTTCTTAACAATTTCCTTTGCTCCACCCAGACGTTCTACTAAAGAAAAGAAGATTTAAGTCAAGGCTCTGCACCGTATGTGCCACATTAACATCTGGACAAGGGCTTGAGAGACTCTCCCTGGAAACTAAGAAAAGGGAAAAAATCCTCTGGGTTACAGTTGCTCCCAACTCTGCAAGGCAGAGTCCTTGAGAGGGGGTAGAGTGGACTGGGGGTAGAACTCCTGACTTGTGCGGACAGCCAGCAGCGGTTTGGCTGGTTGGTTATACAAATTAAAACTAATTTGCATTGCATCTAAAAAAAAAAAGGTAAATACAAGGTACCTATTATATACACAAAGTATCACTGAAGGTCTGTAAATATATAATAAAATGTTAATATACATGACATTTTTCATGAAAAAAAAAAGCTAGGAAAAAGTGTCTGTATTCTGAATTTAGGTTTCTTTGAGGAAAAAAAATAAATCGAGGTATTCAAAAGTATCAGACCATGACCAATCAGACTATGTGAAGACTGATTCAGACCAGCCAAAGTGCAAAAGCACACTTAAAATTGGATTTTCTTTAAGGTTTTGTCTTTTAATTTAAAAAAGTATATGTACAGACTGAAAGGTGGGATGGGGAGGGAGATGAGGGGAGGGACATGGGTGTACCTATGGCTGATTCTTGTTGATGTATGACAAAAAACAAGAAAATTCTGTAAAGCAATTATCCTTAAATTTAAAAAATTAAAAAAAAAAGGAAATATACACTTTTATATCTTATAGTGCCTTTTTTCCCACTGAATTACCTGTTTTTTTTTTGTTTAGAAAATACTTTAATAGTAATATAGTGAAATTAATTAATTCCACAGGTTTTGGAGTCTTAAAGACCCAGATTCAAATGCAATTGAAATTTGGCCAGTGATTCACCATCTTGAAGCCCCAGTTTCCTTACTTGTGGAACAGAATGCCCGTCTTCCAGAGCTGTGAGAACTCAGTGAGGTCACATATAACTAGCACAGAACACAGTTCCCATTAGACAGGAAGCACTCGGCAATGTCAGATACGAATACAATCATAGCTATCCCCCTCTATTCCAGCTGCTTCCACTCCGGCCAGTGTTTACATACTATCTTCTAACTCCTGACCTGTGGGTTTTTTGAGCAGCAGGCTGCCTGGGCTCCACTCCTGTCTCCTCTATTCACTGGCCCTTTGACTCAGGCCAAGGTTATTTCTCTCTTGGTACTATTTCCCTATTTTAAAGGTTTCCTCACCTTTAAAATAGGAATGTGATGTGAAAGTCGCTCAGTCGTGTCCGACTCTTTACGACCCCATGGTCTATACAGTCCACGGAAATTTCCAGGCCAGAATACTGGAGAAGGTAGCCATTTCCTTCTCCAGGGGATCTTCCCAACTCAGGGATCGAACCGAGGTGTCCCACATTGCAGGCAGATTCTTTACCAGCTGAGCCACCAGGGAAGCCCTAAAATAAGGATGCTGCTGCTAAGTTGCTAAGTTGCTTTAGTCGTGTCCGACTCTGTGAGACCCCAGAGACAGCAGCCCACCAGGCTCCCCTGTCCCTGGGATTCTCCAGGCAAGAACACTGGAGTGGGTTGCCATTTCCTTCTCCAATGCATGAAAGTGAAAAGTGAAAGTGAAGTCATTCAGTCGTGTCCAACTCTTAGCGGCTCCATGGACTGCAGCCTACCAGGCTCCTCCATCCATGGGATTTTCCAAGCAAGAGTACTGGAGTGGGGTGCCATTGCCTTCTCCAAAATAGGGATAATAATATCTAATTCCTGAGGTTATTGTGAAATAACTCAACTCTTTCCTAACTGGCAACCCAGCTCTATCCCAGTCTTGTCCTACCTGCCTATTCCATCTGGTCTCCCACTGTTCTCCTACGCACACCCAATCTCCAGGAGACTGCCGGGAGCTGGGCCTCATCCCCAGCAGCCTCTGTCCCTTTAGACGGTGTACTGGTTCCTCTTGCCATTGACTAGGGTGGGGACGTACCAATTAGATGTGAGAGCAAGCCTTTGGGGAAGAGGGAAGTATGTAAGAAAGATTTTCTTCAGTGATAAATGAAGGAAAGTTACAGGGCTCAAAATAGCCTGGAGTTAAAACTCCTCTCCAGGTCCTCCCCACCATTCTATGCAAAACAAAGAACTCTCTCACCCGAAGGAAAAAAATGGACATTAAGGTTGACGACGCCCAGCTCCCAGCTGGTCCAGCCTCTGGCCGATCTTCAGAATTCCTTGCCCCAGCCGTCTAAGAGATAACTACTCCAAACAACCTTGGAGAAGAGCAGGGCGCCTTAAGACAGTAGCTTTCCACATACATGCCTGTATATACTTACTCTTTTCTTGGGTTAGTGCAGCAGCTCACTAATCTGACTGCTGCCCCTTCTCGCCTCATTAAAGGTGATCTGTTCCTGTAAGGTGCCGGTCTCCTTCTTTTTCCAAACCTCGCCTTCTCTAACTCCCTTACCCTACAATAAAGGCAGATAGGATGAAACAGTCTCTCTGCTCCCACGGGATAGTGTGGTATCTGCATGTGAGGCCTGGAGTTGATGCAGCCGTCTTACATTCATGAGGGGAACTAAGCCAAAGCTCTGAGGGTGACTGAGATGCACTGATACACTGAATTAGTCAACCTGTACCATGCTAGTGTGGAGAAGGAAACGGCAACCCACTCCAGTATTCTCGCCTGGGAAATTCCATGGACAGAGGAGCCTGGCAGGCTACAGTCCATGGAATTACAAGAGTCGACCTAACAAGTAATAACAGCACCATGCTGGCTATAGAATTCTTGTTGTATAAGAGATTATACACATATTTAATTAAAGAATTTAATTAAATACATATTTGATTTTCTGCTACTTGAAGCCTAATAGAGACACAAGAAATCCATCCTGCAAAAAAAGCCAAGATATAATACTTAATCCCCAGAAGTGCACATACACAAATATACTGCTCATTGAATTTTCATAAACTACATCCAGGTAACCAGCACGGAAATAAAAACTCAACTTCATTAATATTTTAATAAAGAAATGAAATTAAAACTTTTTAACCTAACAAATTAGCAAAGATGAAAGACTGATATTCTTTCTCTTGATCTGGATGCAAGAATGTGTATTCTCATTTTACTTTTGGTGAGTGTATAACTGGGCAATATGTATCACGATTTTAAACATGTTTACCTTTGGACCCAGCAATTCAACTTCCAGGAATCTATCCTAAGGAAATAATCAAACAGATGTGCAAAGAGACCTATGAATCTTCATTTGCCAGTGTTTCACAGAAAATATTTGTAAGTAATCCGGGTAGCCATCAGTAGAGAACTGGTGGAATAAATTTTTGACTATCTTTAAAAAGATGAGATCTTTATGAATGGGCATGGGAAGCTCCCCATGATGCTATTTGATAAAGTCAGCATGTTGTTCAGATACCAAGTACAGTATGAGCCCATTTATAGTATGTAAGGAAAACAGTAGTCATCTCTGGAGGAGGAGAGCATGGCAGCATCGCTTTGTACACCATTGTACTGTTTCACTTTGTGAATCAATAGGCACGTGTTAACATTTTCATCAGAAGTCACACTGGGCTTGCTGAGAACAGATACTCTGCAGGGCACTGGAACGAACACCCCAGGACCAAGGATCGAACCCACGTCCCCTGCATTGGCAGGTGGATTCTTACCCACTGTACTCTACTTATTTTTTAATCAAAAATATTTTTTTTGCTGTTGAGTTATATGAGTACTTTATCCCTTCTAACGGAGAAGGCAATGGCACCCTACTCCAGTACTCTTGCCTGGAAAATCCCATGGACGGAGGAGCCTCGTGGGCTGCAGTCCATGGGGTCGCTAAGAGTCAGACACGACTGAGCGACTTCACTTTCACTTCCTACTTTCCTGCATTGGAGAAGGAAATGGCAACCCACTCCAGTGTTCTTGCCTGGAGAATCCCAGGGACGGGGGAGCCTTGGTGGGCTGCCGTCTATGGGGTCGCACAGAGTCGGACACGACTGAAGCGACTTAGGCAGCAGCAGCATCCCTTCTAAAGTTAATTTTTTAAAAATCCTATTAGCATAGAAATGTTCTTAGGAAATGGGGTTATTTATTTCTCACATCGTGAGAAAAATCAACTGGTATGAGCCAAAATTGGAAAAGTTCAAAACCTTCGGCTTACTAGAGCCTGATTCTAAGTGCCCACTGACCAAAGCAGTCTAAACAATTTACTCTTGTCACACCTAGAACAGTTATCTGCCCAACGGTGTCTCATGTTAAGAGGTAAGTTTTTACCCAAAGCATTGCAGGCATAGATGAAGTCAAATAGAGATGGGTTTCAATCACTTGCAGTGCTAAAATATTTATAATCCTTTCTATAGCCAACAGCAGCAGGCTAATTATTTACCAAACAAGTGGAAGTGATGTCCTCAGGGATATGGCAAAATGGATACAACAATTGGGAGAAAGGCGGGTAGGTAGTTGTAGTTCAGGGAATCTCAAAAGCATCTTGGAGTGGCTCTGTTAGCCTCACATAAGAACTGGACCAATTGTACTACAAATGACATATTTGCTACTGAAAAGATCAAATGGTGCTGAGAGGGCTTCTACAGCCAGTCCTTATGTTGATTTTCTGAGCATCTCTAATGAGCTGCAGCAAGAGGAATCTATGCTCTCTGGGGTTAGAAGGTCCCCAGATGGAAAGGCTCTCTAGATTCTAGGACAGAGATCTAATGGAGGTAGGAGATTATTGGGGCTCCACAAAAGGCTTTCAATTTCCCTGCCAAAAAAAGCTTTTTATTGGTAATGATGGTGAATTTCATGGATTCTACTAATTAGAAGACCAATTAAGGCTTACTTTAAAATTTTTCAGACAACACAGTAACATCTAGACTTGAAAATGATGCTCCCTCTAATCTCACCCCTCCAAAATTAACCACAGTAGCAACATGCTTATATTCTTCCAGAACCTTTTCTATGTATGCATATATGCACATATTGCTATTGGGTTATGTATCGTGATATTACATTACAATATTGTTGGTCATGCCCAGATCTTCTTGAAATGTTCATTTCATAACACAGAGGCTTTGACATGTGATGGGAAGCCCAACAGCCTGGACTGAGTTTGCCCAGTATTGGAAGTTTTGATTTCCACCTCACATCAGCAATGATAATACTTTCTAAACTCTGCCAGCTGTGCTTTCTAAGTTTGTAAAACCTAACCTGTGAAACCTAGAAGTTACCCTTAACCACTTTTCAAGCCTGAAACCTAGAAGTTATCCTTAACAATATCCTCTCCCTCACCACCGTGCTCCATCCACAACTATGTCCAGCCAGTTTGATCTTCCCTGCTCACATCTCTCCATTTTCAACATCGGTACCTTGGTCCATGATGGGCTTCCCAGGTGATGCTAGTGGTAAAGACCTGTCTGCCAATACAGGAGACATAAGAGACGTGGGTTCGATCCCTGGGTCAGGAAGATCCCCTGGAGGAGGGCAAGCAACCAGTATTCTTGCCTGGAGGATCCCATGGACAGAGGAGCCTGATGGGCTACAGTCCATGGGGTTGCAAAAGAGTCGGACACAACTTATTCATAGTAACAACAACAACCTTGGTTCAAGTCATCAAAATCTCCCATCTGAACTGCTGCAATAGCTTCCTTGTTATCTTGCCCTCTTCTAATCCGTTTTCCACAAAACAGCTTGGGTAATCTTTTTAAATACATAAGCCTAATCCTAACATCCACTTATCAAGGGCTTTGCATTGCACATACAACAAAATCCTTGCACAGTGTTGCCACCAAGTCTTAGTATCTATGATCTCTGCCTCCCTGTCCAGCCTCAGCCGCTGTCCTCTTATCTCTGGGGCTCCAGCCACTCTGACTTTCAATTCCTGGAGTGTCTGTGTTCCTTCCTGGCTCAGATACATGGACCCAGTTGTTCTCTCTGCCTGGAATCTTCTGCCTCAACCCTCCTTACTTCACCTAATTAACTCTTACTCAGTCTTCAGATCCCCACTAGAACACTGCTTTGTCAAGATAAGTTTTTACTGTAAGTCTGTGGGTTGTTTGGTTACAGTCGCTGTTGCCCACTGGACTATAGGTTGCATGCAGGCAGGTCTGTTTTAGTGCCTGGTTTCTGCAGAAACTAACGAAGTGCCTGCTGTGTGGCAGGAACTGAAATACTTGGCGAATCAATTTACTTCCCTATGAAGGATCTTAATTTGCTAATAATTAAAGGACTAGTTGCAAGCAAAGCTACTGGACAGGGTCCAGCTGGGGAAACGTTGACCATGTCCTCTGGTGAAAGAGCCAGAAAGTAGGTGTTATCTCTCCACTAAGGACACTAGCCAGATAACAAAGACGTGCGTCAGGGTGGGCTGGTCAGCTTGGCCATGGCTGGATCGGAAACATGAGATTACACATATCAAAAGCACTGCTGATTCCTCCTTTTTAAAGATGAAAAGATGATTTTTCAAAGGTTTTTTAAATTAACTAATTAATTTTTAATAACTAATTGACTTGGAGAAATAAACCAGATTCATCAATAATTACTTTTCCATCCTTTGGCGCCCTCTATTGACGATAAACTCAACTGCAGTGAAATTATACCAAGTTGTTTCCTAGGCGGCGGGAGAACTGTGAGGAGTGTATCTGCAGGTCTTTCTACCAATTCAGGACTTCCCTGGTGGCTCAGTGGTAAAGAATCCACCTACAGTGCAGGAGACACGGTTTCGATCCCTGGGTTGGGAAGACTCCTGGAAAAGGAAATGGCAACCTACTCCAGAATTCTTGTCTGGGAAATCCCAGGGACAGAGAAGCCTGGCTACACCGCCATGGGGTCGCAAAAGAGTTGGACACGATTTAGCGACTAAACAACTACAAATTCTGGGTGAATTTACAGTCTTTGGGAAAATCAGACTACTCTTTCATCAAAAGTGGTGTCATGAACCTGAACTTTTTGGACACATCTTTGGGCATCTTCGGGCAACTCTGAGCAAAACTGTGATAGAATTTCCAAGTCTCAAATAGCAGTAAAAAAAGAATCATTTTTACCTATGGAGAAAATATGCTCTACACAGAGCTGGTGGATTATCCTTTTGTTTTCTCTGCGTGGGCAAAAATCAGACTTATATTGGAAACAATGACAAATATTAAATATGACATTTATTTTACTTCTCTCAGATCTCAGCTCAAACATTATACCTGCTGCTGCTGCTAAGTCACTTCAGTCGTGTCCGACTCTGTGCGACCCCATAGACGGCAGCCCACCAGTCTCCCCTGTCCCTGGGATTCTCCAGGCAAGAACACTGGAGTGGGTTGCCATTTCCTTCTCCAATGCATGAAAGGGAAAAGTGAAAAGTTTTCAGTGGTCAGCCAAGAGAGCTCTCCTATTTTTTCCTATGAAGTGGTTAGTGAAAATAAATAGCAGAATGATGATGAATCTGTATGTTAGGATCTACAGTTTGGTTTTGAATATCTGAAGTACTGCTGAAGCAGTTTCAGAAAGCTGGGTCCAGAACAACCCCTAGAAAGAGCATGCGTCAGCCACACCAGGCATCATCTTGAGTCTGCCGTTTCCTTGTGGCTTGACTTTCTGCATATTCTTTAACTCCTCTCACTCTCAGTCTCTTCATCTACCTACTGGAGTTAAGAGTAACATGGAAATAGTTGTCGTAAGGATTAAATAAAATAATGTATGTTGAAGGTGAAAGTGAAGTCGCTCAGTCGTGTCCGACTCTTTGCAACCCCGTGGACTGTAGCCTCCATATCTGTGGGGTTCTCCAGGCAAGAATACTGGAGTGGGTTGCCATTTCCTTCTCCAGGAGATCTTCCCGACCCAGGGATCGAACCCAGGTCTCCCGCATTGCAGGCAGACACTAGCAAAAGCTATTCAATAGAAATATAATGCAAGCTACATATACCATTTTAAATTTTCCAGTAGCCATGCTAAAGACAATAAAAAGAAATGAATGAGGGTCATTTTAATTTTATATTTTATTTAACCCAATATAACCCAGTTGAAATATTGCCATTTCAACATGTAATCAACATAAAAAATTGTAAACAATTTTCACTCTGTTTTTCACTATGAGGTCTTCAAAATCCAGTGTTTATCATATACCAACAGCATGTCTCAATTCCAAACACTAAATTTTCAATGATGGTTGTGAAATGTGGTTCTACCAAAGCAATAAAGTTGTCTTTAATGGAAGAATATTTTACACAGTTTGTGTTTAAATTAAAGTTCAAAAAAGTTAAGTGAAGTCTGAAATTCAGTGCCTCCACCTCTCTTGCCACATTTCCAGCTCTCACTGTCCAGGTGACTCTAACAGCTAAGGTGATGGACGACTTTATGTCAACTCGACCAGCCAGTGGATTACCCAGATTAAATACTATCATTTCTGGGTGTGTCTATGGGAGTGATTCTGGATGAGTTAGCATTTGAATCAGCTCACACCCTAAAGCAGATTGCTCTCTCCAGTGTGGGTGGACATCCTCCCATCTGTTGAGGGCCTGGATAGAACAAAAAGCCAGAAGAAGAAGAAATCCACCTCTGTCCTCCTGCCTTCCTGCTGAGCTGGGATAGCTAATATCTTTTCTTGCCTTGGGAGTGGGATTTATACCTTTGTTTCCCCCATTTCTCAGGCCTTTGTACTCGGACCGAATGACACCACCAGCTTTCCTGGGTCTCCAGCTTGCAGACGGCAGATAGTAGCACTTCTTAATCTCCATCATGGTGTGAGCCAATGCCTCATAATTTCATAATTAATAAATGAATGACAGTATAGGTTCTGTTTGTCTGGAGAACCTTGGCTAACACACTACAATACTGGACCACGCACATCTAGCACATTCTCATCGCAAGTTCTGGTGAATGCGAACTCATCTCTATTCTGGCTCTGCCACCAACTAAGTGAACTTTGTCAGATCACTGACCTCTCTGGACCTCACTTGCCTCATCTGTAAAATAAGTGTGTTGAACTACATGATCTTTGAGGCCCTGTCTAACCTATGATTTTATATTTCTAAATCCTCCCCCCACATCCCTTGGGCTCACCCAGTTTCCAGAAAGGAAAGAAGAAACTTTCTGGTTCTACATTACTCAATTCTGGCACTTCCCTGGTGGCTCAGTGGTAATGAATCTGCCTTACCAATGTAGGAGATGCGGGATCTATCCCTGGCTCGGAAGATTCCCCTGCAGAAGGAGATGGGTAACGCACTCCAGTATTCTTGGCTGGGAAATCCCATGGACAGAGGAACCTGGTGGGCTACAGTCCATGGGGTTGCAAAAGAGTTGGACATGTCTTAGCGACTAAATAACAACAGAAAATTCAATTCTGTTCTACAATCTTTTATGGAGCGTCAACTATGTGCAAAGACCTAAAGACAATGACATATGGTACTAGCCCTGCCCTCTAGAAACTCACACTTGAATAGTGTAATCCACTATAACACACCTGCTGCTAAGTCGCTTCAGTCGTGTCCGACTCTTTGCGACCCCATGGACTGCAGCCCACCAGGCTCCTCCGTCCATGGGATTTTCCAGGCAAGAGTACTGGAGTGGGGTGCCATTGCCTTCTCCAATAACACACCTAGAACAAGCTATATTCAAGCTACAAACAGTTGCTGTGGTAACACATCAGACAGTGCAATAATCCCACAGAGCTCAGAAATTGATTGGTTTTTTTTTTAATTTATTTTTTAATTGAAGGATAATGCTTACAGAATTGTGTTGTTTTCTGTCAAACTTCAACATAATGATTGTTTTAACTTAAAAAACTAAGTGAAAAATCTGTCAAGCCATGTGTTGGCATCATCCAAACAAAATAATTAATGCATTGGATTTTCTTCTCTTTTTTGAACCTATGTTCTAGATATGACTTGGCTGTAACCTAAATATCTGAGGAGAATACAAATGGAGTTTTCATGGCATTTGTATGTGTATGTAGTATCCTGAAATAAGCTTGATAACATCTATCTAGTTGAGGGGACATGTCCTGATCTGCTCACTATGGACGCTCCTGTGAACAGCAAGTCTCTTGCCAAGCAGACACCAACTTTGCCAAGGAGACACCGACTCGAAAGTTTACACTGACCTGCAAGTTGAAAGTCTGCATAGAGCAATTTCAGGTTAAGGCAAAACATTCAGAGCCCCCCAGTACTGGCTTAGCTGGCAGTATCTCTTTCAGCTCACCTGGTCTAAATTCTGCCCATGGGCCATGACATCATAATCCGTTTTGACCTCAGCTACTGAAACCTATCTTTGCTACTTTGACTTTTTGCAAACTGAGACCCTCGCGGGTTCCATTTGCTAATAGTGACTACAACCTTGTCCCTCCAAATTCCTGCACTGAAGGACAAAGACATGGCTATAAATTGCCCTGAACCCTGATGGACAAAGTTATTTAGTGTTCCTTGGGAATCTAAGGCATTTATTTCTGCCCCACATAGAAGCCATTCTCTGCAATGAAATGGGAAGACCTCAAAAGAAAGCATTTGATGATCTAGCTGGTAGAAACATAGAAATGATTAAAACAGAGGCAATGAATCCCTGCGTGGCTACTACCTTAATGATTAAAACATGCAGCTCATTAATTTAATCTGACAGTGAGCCCTTTTGTGGGTAGACAACTCATATGTAGCATCTTGCTCCAGCTGGAGAGACTTGTCCCATGCCAAGACTGACTCCCCATTTCTTTTATTACTGAGAAGCCATTGGTACAATCCAAAATGATTAAAGCTGCAGAGATTGAATTGCAGACAAAGAACTTCAGATTGGATCAGGGATGGGAAAATAAAACTCCAACCAAGCATAGGACTCAAGGGACTTACGATCAAAACATTCGAGATTTTTTTTTTTTTTACAAGCTGGAAAATTCAACTGTCTAGTTTATAAAATGTGAGAAAAAATAACTGGCATAATCTATTAATACACTAATATTTTTTCTATGAAAGGAGTTTCTCCAGGGTGCCTAAAAAAGGACCCTCAAAATCATAAAAGTATTATACACAAAATGTCAGAAATATAAGAACACTCATGAAACAAAGATTTCTGGGTCCAGTTCTCCTTGTCCATGGATGCTTACTGTATGAGCCTAGAGAAATTTCTGAACTTGATTCTTGGGATAGTGATTAGTGGAATAACACCTGAAAGGCACACGTGCGTTCGTGCTAAGTTGCTTCAGTAGTGTCTGACTCTGCGATCCCTATGGACTGTAGCCTGCCAGGCTCCTCTGTCCATGGAATTCTCCAGGCAAGAATACTGTTGTGGGTGGCCATAAACTTCTCCAGGGATCTTCCCAACCCAGGAATAGAACCCATGTCTCTTATGTCTCCTGCATTGGCAGGCGGGTTCTTTACCACTAGCACCATCTGGGAAGCCCAGCACCTAAAACATTTAACTGTAAAGCAAAACAGACCAGAAAAATTAACGTCCCACAAAAATTACCGAAAAATAAATGAAAAAAAATCTTCAAGTCACCTCCATATAACTAACCCCAAGGAATAAAATTTTCTTATTATAACTATTCCTTTGCACAAAATAAAAACAGATAATTCAAACCTCTGCTATCATTCAAAAAAAAAAAAAAAGCAAAGAAAGTCTTTTTCTATTGTTAACACTGCATCAGATTTTAAAAATCAATCATATCCACTTCTCGGTCAGCAGACCTGAGTCTTGTTCTTTTTCTTCTGAAGTTATGACTAACATGTTAAAGCAAAGTGTATCCTTAGGTGATGTTAGATTAGCCTACAAAGAACATTCCTGTCCCCTCTGTTATCCAGCTTCTTTCACTCTCCACCCATTTCCTTGGGACCCTCTTGATCTAGCTCATGAAACAGATCAGTTGAGTGAGGGACACAAGTCTCAGGATATTTTTTGGTGCTTCTTAAAAACAAAACTGCTTTATGTTGAGATAGATCCTATTTTAACCAAATGGGAGATTCTATTTTGACATTCTGCTGTTGGACAGCCAGTTCTTTCAATGGAAAGACAATCATGACAAGTGCTATGTGAATTCTCTCATTTGACTATAGACAGGCTTTCCTTAAGTCAAAATAAGTGTATCTTCAGCAATACAAATACTCAAAGAAAAATTCATAAATGGTCTGTGTTGGAAGCAACCCACTCTGGCTGTGTGTTGACACGAGAGCTGCATTGCCTATGAAGACAAAGAGAGTGACTGAACAGTGATGCCACAAAGGTCCATCTGGTCAAAGCTATGGTTTTTCCAGTAGTCATGTACGAATGTGAGAGCTGGACCATGAAGAACTGATGGTCTTCAGCTGAGGGCTGAAGAACTGATGCTTTCCAAGTGTGGTGTTAGAGAAGACTCTTGAGAATCCCTTGAACTGCAAGATCAAGCCAGTCGATTCTCAAGGAAATCAACCCTGAATATTCATTGGAAGGACTGATGCTGTAGCTGAAGCTCCAATACTTTGGCCACCTAATGAGAAGAGCTGACTCACTGGAAAAGACTCTGATGCTGGGAAAAATTGAAGGTAGGAGGAGAAGGGAATGACAGAGGATGAGATGGTTGGATGGCATCACCAACTCAATGGACATAAATTTGAGCGCACTCCAAGAG
This sequence comes from Bos indicus x Bos taurus, assembly GCF_003369695.1. NCBI lineage: Eukaryota > Metazoa > Chordata > Mammalia > Artiodactyla > Bovidae > Bos > Bos indicus x Bos taurus. The sequence continues at coordinate 16,915,852 of NC_040081.1, read as the reverse complement.
ATGGTGAAGGACAGGGAAGCCTGGCATGCTGTAGTCCATGGGGTTGCAGTCAGACTGAGTGACTGAACAGTAACAAAATACATGGGGTCTATTTCTGGTTGATAGTTCCTCTGGCTTGGCAGAATTGGCAGTAAGATATTGATGCCCAAGAATAATGTTTAAGGCAAAATCTTGATTTTTTAAAAAAATTTATCTGAATTTATTTATTTATTGGCTATGCTGGGTCTTGGTTGCTACTCTCGGCCGTTTGCTGGTTACTCTGAGCTGGGGCTACTCTCTGGTTGCAGTGTGCAGGCGTCTCCTTGTGGAGGCTTCTCTTGTGGAGCACAGGCTTGAGGGTGTGTGGGCTCAGCTGCTGCAGCTCCCAGGCTCTGGAGCATGTGTTCCGTGGCTGTGGTGCATGGCTTAGTTGCTCCAGGACATGTGGAATCTTCCTGGACCACGGATCGAACCCACGTCCACTGCATTAGCAGGCAGATTCTTATCTACCACGCCATGAAGAAAGTCCAAAGTCTTGATATTTTAGATGAATTCTTTCATTTAAATTCCTCTTTGTGACCTGCCATTCAACAGGTTTTACAATGCATTATATCATGCTCCAACGTTAGGACTTCTAGTTTGGGGCTAGCAGAAATAGTTCAACTAATGAAAAATAATATTTTTTTCATGCTGTACTACATGGTAGTTTAAAGTATTTCAATTAAGCAAACTGTCTCATTAGAGCTCCTTGATGATGCTTTGATATGGTCAGAAATCCCAAGGATGCTACTCGGATGCAGTCTAACTATATTACAGATATGCTAAAGAAGGTTGCCATATGCCAAACATTTTAGAGCAGTCAAATGACCTACTTTAAAGGCATTTGAAGTCATCTTGTGGTGTAGACCCAGAACAAATTACCCTTGTTTAATAAGTAGCTTCCAATTTGTGTTCCAAAACGCATCTGAGTTCTCCTACTGAGGTTTATTTTAAAAATTCCATTTCTTTCTCCTATCAGAGCTTAAGATTATTTGAAAGCACATTTGTTCATAAAGTACTAGTCCTGTTGCTACTTTGCTTTTCCCTGGTTAGTCTAATGTTATAATAAGCAGTTGATGGTTTTATATCATGTTCACTACCATTTTCCCCCCAAAGATTTTAAACTCACTTGGACAGTTCTCTAGGAAACAAAAGGTTAAGTACAAAAATAAACTAAATTGGTTAAAGTATCATTGAGATACTCAAGATAAATTAAATGTTGTTACTTTAAGTTGACTATTCAAATGCTTTCAGGTAAACTGAGCATTTAAAAGGGTTTTGCTGCTGCTGCTGCTGCTAAGTCGCCTCAGTCGTGTCCGACTCTGTGCAACCCCATAGACGGCAGCCCACCAGGCTCCCCCGTCCCTGGGATTCTCCAGTTAAGAACACTGGAGTGGGTTGCCATTTCCTTCTCCAATGCATGAAAGTGAAAAGTGAAAGTGAAGTCGCTCAGTCAGATGGACTGCAGCCCACCAGGCTCCTCCGCCTTGGGATTTTCCAGGCAAGAGTACTGGAGTGGGGTACCATTGCCTTCTCCAAAAGGGATTTTAAGACTGCTAATTTTACTGTTGAAAACAGATAAGAAATATAAAATCTTCATCTTCTTCACATAAGCAAGGAGCTCACTTGTAAACTCTTTATGTCATGTAAACAACTAACTTATTGAGTTTAAATACCTGTTAATTTTAATTAAAATATCAGACAAACCATTTGCTGGACATGGTAACAAATAACACAATGATCGATATACTGAATTTTCAATTAGTTATTTTGGTTCTGTATACTAGAGCAACAGGAAAAGCATAGATTTTGAGATCTCAATTCAAATCCAATTTAATTTGCAAAAGCAATGCAATTTTACTTACTCAGGGCTGCTAATAAGCACTATGTTTATCTAGTTTGCATAAACTATTTCTTTATTACTTAGGGTAAGTAGTATTAGCTGCTATAACAGGCTCCAGGATCTTATCACAAAAAAAGGTTCTCTTTCACACACAATGTTCAATGTCAAGTCATTTCATCATTTCATCAATGTGGCTTCAAAAGAATGGTCTCAGAGTCCTCTCTTGGATCACATAGTCAGAGGGTGGAAGTCAGAGAGACTCTGAAGAGTATTACAGCAGTTTGAGGGGAGGAGAGTCTAGCTAGAAGTAGTGTACCTCACTTCCACCCACATTTCACTGGTCAGAACCCAGTTATATGGTCACAGCTAAGTACGGGGGAGGCTGGCAGATGTAGGCTGTCTGTCTGCAAAGTAGGTAAGAAATGGATTTTGGTGAACATATAGCAAACAGCACAGTCTGTATAACTTCAGCAAGAACTTGCTAATGGGAATATAATCTCATCATTGCTCTTAAAACAAGAGATCATCACTACTCACTCTAAATTGAGTAGTAGGCATAAAGTCTAAGTTGTTGCTGTTGTTGCTGTTGAGTCGCTCAGTTGAGTCCTACTCTTTGTGACCCCATGGACTCATGGAAGCAGCATATCAGGCTTTCCTGTCCTTCACCTCTCCCAGAGTCTGCTCAAACTCATGTCCATTGAGTCGGTGATTCCAACCAACCATCTCGTCTTCTGTCATCCCCCTCTCCTCCTGCCTTCAATCTTTCCCAACCTCAGGTCCTTTTCCAATGAGTCGGCTCTTCTCATCAGGTGGCCAAAGTATTGGAGCTTCAGCATCAGTCCTTCTAATGAATATTCAGGGTTTATTTCCTTTAGGATTGACTGGTTTGATCTCCTTGCTGTCCAAGGGACTCTCAAGAGTCTTCTCAAGCACCGCAAAAGTCTAGGTAGTATACTCATAATACTATTCTAGTTAAAAGGCATTAAGTAACCAGTAGCCATTTATATAACATGATGTTTGATCATCGCTGTCTCAAGTACCTGAATTCAGTTTTCCATGCAATTTTCTGAAAGTACTTTTCTGAAAGTTCTGAAAGTACTTTTCTACTCACCTGTCTGTTAAAAAAAAAAAAAAAAAGGTAGACATGGTAACTTTCACTTAACTTTAACCCTCAAAACTGGAGTGAATCAAAATAATATCACCCAAATATTTTTTCCTGGCCTGTGTGACCCAGCTCAGCACACCTCATGCACCAACTTGAAGCATGGATGGGTGTTTTTAAGCTTGTGTTTTTGAAAGCCTGAACCCAGACAAAGCCTCAACAGAACATCCAAATAGTCTCTCAACTGATATTTCATTTGGTTTAAGTTCCTGCCAGAGGTTGGATTTCATGAGCCCTTGTTAATTACCAAGCTTTCCAAACTTTCTGCCCTGACCGCCGATGCAAAAGGAAACCCCTCATTGTATAACTTGTCTCTAAAGCAAAAATTAAGCAGAAAATTGAGGCAAGAACCCGGGAAATTCAGGCAAAACTTCACAGCTTGATATGCATCTTCTTTTATATATCACAACCCCAGAGCAAGACAGCAAATAATTGATAGGCGATGCAGAGAAGAGTAACTGACGGGATTGAAGCCCTGCAGGGACTGACCTAGAAAGGGAGATAAAAGGCACTGAGACGGACTGGTTGCTCCATCTTAACACAGTCCTGAGAGGCAGGCATCGCTGAGGTCTGGCCTTGTCTAATCCCTCGATGGCTTCAAACATACAGCTCAATATTTCTGCTCTGGTAACTCGCACTTTTTCAAATAGGGAGAGCAAGAAGTGGGTTCAATATCATCTGTGGGCTGAGGTGCATTGGAAAGGCATCCCTCTGATTATTTGTTTTTTTGCTCTGGGAGGCAATCCTCCATGAAAGCCTTCTGGGGAGATTCCTCTGGAAACAAATGAAAGTTACTTAACCTCATTGGCCTGAATTTTCTCTTCTGCAAAATGGGAGTCAGAAATACCAATGTGTAGGTTTGGATGAGGATAAAATAAGTTAACTGTATAAATTCACTGAGCAAAGGACCTCACCGATTAAAAAAACTCAAGAAATGATAACTATTGTTATAAAAAGAAAGTGTATAAAAGTGAAAGTGAAGTCACTCAGTCATGTCTGACTCTGCGACCCCATGGACTGTAGCCTACCAGGATCCTCTATCCACGGAATTTTCCAGGCAAGAGTACTGGAGTGGGTTGCCATTTCCTTCTCCAGAAGAAAGTATATACCAGCTGTCAATGACTTTCTAATAATCCTTCAAGTTGGTAAAATATTATTTGAAGCCTAAAACACTCTGTACTTAATTTAATATTATCTCCATTCGTTTTAGGCTATATTTTAGAGAATTATACAATATGAGGTTTACGGTAGTTTCAAGTTTTTTGAAAGCTCTGGGGATTCAGGAAGATGGGAAGGTTGTAACAGATGGTACCACCTAGACCCAAGTTCATCCACACAGAAGTTCAGTAGGAATTTTTGGTGAAACAGTTCTGGACTCAGGCCAGCAGGCATGGCCAAATATGTGGCAGTTGTAAGACTAGCTCACCTCCAACATATGCATCTACATCTGCTAATGAAACCTAGATCACTGAGCTCTTCTAAAAGAGTCCAGACTATTCCATAAACTCCTTTTCAAAAATACTTCAGACAGTCTCTGCTGATTTATCAGCCACTACTAATCCCTTTCCATTTATGGACAATCCGAGTGAGGCATATTTAAAATGGGAAGGAAGCCTTGAAGAACAAGGCTCATTTTGGCTTTCTATGTCTAGAGACCAAAACAAAACACAAAGCAAAACATGATTAAAGCTAATTCCTGATCATCTGTGATAACGGAGAACATGGCATAGCATGAACAAATCAAATTAACAACTCTCAGAAGCCTACATTAAAATGAAGATTTAAAAGAAAAGTATGTCTAAATGTAAGACATCATAGGAACACAAGAAGCTTAAGTTTCCTTTTACAAAAAAGCAGAAAAAAGAGAAAATCCATGGTAGGCAATGATGGGTGAACCTCCTGCTTTGTCAAGATAACTGTTGATGAGTATCTAAGTCGGCAGATTTTATTTGCACCTCCTCTGCCCTTCACTGCAAGTAGACTAGTCGGTGGGGTAAGGAATCTGAAGAGGGCAAGAGGCAAAAAGGAAAAGAAACAATTGAGCTGGGAAACCAGACATATTGATCAGTTCTTGAATAACCCATATCTGCAAGGCTATAACATGTTTGGTAATCAACATAAAAACAGTCTCAGTGCTAAGAAGAGAAGAAAGGCTGAGTAACAGTATGGAAAGCCTATAGGAAAAAGCTAAAAATATTTTGAAGGAAATCTATGAACTAGAAAACAACGTATTACCGTAAGCAATTTTGTTCAGTTCCTGTGTAAAAGACAAGAGGTGTTGACTCTGGGTAAGGATGCCAGCTGTTGAGCCACTACCGCTGAGAGAAGCAGAATGGCCCAGCAGTAGACCGGCTCAAGTCTGGGTTCGGTTCCAGTTCTGCAGCGTTCCAGCTGTGTAACCATGGACAAGTTTGGTACATGACTTCTCTGTGCTCCGTTCTTTTCTCTGTAAAGTAGGGGTGATAATAGAACCACCTCACAGTGTTCTGAAAATGTTTAAATGAGTTAACATATCTACCATCTAGAACACTTTTTTTTCTGGCTGTGCTGGGTCTTTGCTGCTGCGTGGGGTTTTCTCCAGTGGTGGAGAGAGGGGGCTTCTCTCCAGTAGTTGTGGTGTGCGGGCTTCTCACTGCAGTGGCTTCTCTTGTTGCAGAGCATGGGATCTAGGGTTCATAGGCTTCAGTAGCTGCCACACATTGGCTAAGTAATCGTGACGCAGGGGCTTAGCTGCTCCATGGCATGCGGGATACTCTTAGACCAGGAGTCAAATCCATGTCTACTGCATTGGTCAGCAGACTCTTTACCACTGTGCCACCAGGGAAGCCCTAGAACAGTTCTTGACATGAATAATAGGTACCATATTGAGTATGTGCTGCTGTTCTTAATTGTTGTTGTTTAGTCTCTAAGCTGTGTCTGACTCTTTTGCAACCCCATGGACTGTAGCCCACCAGGCTCCTCTGTCTATGGGATTTCCCAGGCAAGAGTACTGGAGTGGGTTGCCATTTCCTTCTCCAGGGGAGCTTTCTGGTACAAGGATCATACCTGCGTCTTCTGCATTGCAGGTGGATTCTTTACCAATGAGCCATCAGCGAAGGCTTTCTTAATTGTTACAACTTGTTAAACATCAAACCTCTGAGAAATAATAGTTACTTTTTTAAAAATAGTAAGGTGTACTGTTGAGTTTTGTTAGCATGTGTTTATTTTTAGAGACTTTAGAGAGTGTGTTGGAAAAGACCCTGATGCTGAGAAAGATTGAAGGCAGAAGAAGGAATGAGCAACAGAGGATGAATTGGTTGGATGGCATCCCTGACTCACTTGTCATGACCTTGAGCAAACTCTGGGAGATGGTGAGGGATAGAGAAACCTGGTGTGCTGCCGTCCATGGGGTCCCGAAGAATCGTACAGACTTGGTCACTGAACGACAACAGCAGAGACTATGAGTTTTCTCTTGTTGCTGTAACCAATTTCCACAAATTTAAGTGACACAAATGTATTCTTTTAGAGAGCTGGAGGTCAGAAGTCCAAAATGAGTCTCACTGGGCTGAAATTAGGAAATTGGCTGGACACCACCTTTCTGAGGGTTTTAAAGGAAAATCTGTTTTTCTGACTTTTCAGTTTCTAGAGGCTGCCCACATTCCTTGGCTGGTGACCCCTTCTACTGTCAAAGCTGGCAATGCCCAGTCAAGACTTTCTCAAGTTTTATCACCCTAACACCGACTCTTTTACCTCTTTCTTCCACATGTCAAGACCTTTGTCATTACACTGGACTCACCTTGATAATCCAGGATAATAATCTCCCTATTTTAAACTCGGTTGATTAGCAACCTTAATTCCATCTGCAACCCTAATTCTCTTCATGTGCATACTAAGCTTCAGCCGTATCCAGCTCTTTGCAATCCAATGAACCAGAGCCCAGGAGGCTCCTCTGTCCATGGGATTCTCCAGGCAAGAATACTGGAGTGGATTGCCATACCCTCTTCCAGGAGATCTTCCCAACCTAGGGATTGAATCTTTGCCATGTAACAAAACACATTGGTAGCTTCCAAGGTTTAGGATGTAGACATTAGGAGGGGGGCGGGGCATTGCTCCACCCATCACATTGAGGGATAGCAATCTATCTTAAACACTGGGATGACTTAGATCATCAGCATGGTCAAGGGAGATGATAAAAGACCTGAGTTCAAGCTTGCATTTGATGATTAACTAGTTTTATGACCTCCATTGATTTTAAGCCACTTGAACTCTTTGGGCACATGCAGTAAGAGTGGTGTTGCACTACCAAAGCCTGTACCCCTACCTAGCTGTTCACTTAAACCTGTAATTTGCTAACAAGGAGCACAGAGCAGTGTTTCTCTAGTGGGAAAGCAACTCGAAGATGCATTAGTGACAGACAATGGTCATAAACTCTCTCTTTTACTTGTGGAAAGTAGCTCATCTGCAAGCTTTGGCTGACTGCTGACCTTGAGACCAAACTCCAGTTCCAACTGGGAAACAACAAAGATCTCGCTGGCTTTCTGATCCAGTCTTTTTTGAGTTCTAATATACTTACCCAGATGGTTTTAGCCAGGGGTATGCTTCAGAAGCTCATCATTTACAGAATCTTGGAAAGCAATTCAAGTGTACCCTGCTCTTCTTCCCAGGCAAGAACAGCCGTGTAATAGCAAATCCGTCAGGCTTTGGGTGGACCTCCAGGGTTGACCTATCTTTCCAAGCAAATTTGAGCCATCTCTCTCCTCTTTGCTCCTTGTGGCTATCAATGACTAAGGGCTGGGTCTCAGAGCTGTGTGGTCCACTAGGGATATATGGGGCTAACAATGCCCATTGTGCTTGGAAACTTACATTTGTATGCACCACAATAAAGGTCCTGGGTTGAATTTGCTTGTCTGTGTTAAAAGCATCAGCAGAGAGAGAGAGACAGATGGTGTGGAGCAGGAAGGCAACAAAGAGTCTAAGATGAGTCACTCACCTTTACTGTTGAAGGTCTGACCTTAAAAATGTCATCAAGACAGAAACCAAGAAATGAATCACATAGTTGGTCTTTATTCCCAAGGAAGTTAAGTCTGCTCCTCCACCTTTCCTTTATCAGAATGGTTTATTAACAAAAACTCTGCAATAAAAAAAAAATGTGTTCTCTGTCATGTGAAATCATTTACTATATTATTTAGCTTTGATTTCCTAGGACGGACATACTTGGCTGTGCTAACAATGTGTCAAGCATATACATACTTGGGCCAGTGGTGGGTCTCTGTGTTTAAATGCTTTTAATAGATGTGAATTTTGGCCTCCAGAAGCATGAAATCTGCTTTTGTTTGGTTTGTATATTAATAACCAGAAAATCCTTCTTGTTTCTCCTTGCATTTAGAAACTGTTGACTGAATTTGACATGATGGCTGGGGCTTTCAATGTGGAATATATCTTTACTTAGTGATGGAAAATGTTGATTGATTAATCAGACTACTTGAATATTAGGCTGAATAACTGTTTCCATTTTTAATGATTAAGGTTCACTTGTCCAGAGAATACTTTTTGCTTCAACCCATGTTAAGAGAATCATTTTTAAAGTATATTGGTTGATCTTGGTTTGTTTCCTTAGAATGGGAATCTTTTCAGTGTGTTATGGCTATATTAAGGATATTGTAGGGTATGGGAATCAGATTCTAAGCCTATTTGGACATTGCACAGCGTGGACTGAAGATTGGAATGGATATGTACTAACCTTAGAACTTGCCACTGTGGCTGTTACTTTTTATTAAAGGACTGACACTGCAATATTTTTCCTGAAAGTCATATGAAGAGGCTGATTCCAGTTAATTTATGGTTTCACTTCATTGAGGTTCACTTAAATGAGATATTATTAGAATATGGTCAATTACTACAAATAATGAGCAAAGTTAACACTGGTAAGCAGGAAGAAAACTAATGTCTTCAAAACTTGAAAGAAAAGGCTTCTTAGAACTCATTTTCTGCGTGCCACACAGGTCTGCCTGTTTCCTGCAAAACCTAATTTCAAGAGCCTCTTTACATCTCTAAGAACTCTGGCTCTGACTGTGCCTTTGCTTTGGTGACACCCTGGCAGCTTGTTTCTTTTGCTCAGAACTTGTCCCCGCAAAATGCGGAAACTCCTGATGAGTCAGTCTCTCACTCATCTCTCCGTCAGGTCTCCCTCTCTGAAGAGTTCTTCTGATCCTTAGGCCTGCTGCCCAAGCTGGGGGCTTGGCTTTGGAGCAGGACGTAATTTTGCCTCATTTTCAATCCTGTGCTCAACTTCTTTCCTTTTCTCATACAGTGGAAAGCCACCAAAGAACAGCTTAATGCATAAGGAAAAACAAATGTAGGGGGGAGGGGTTGCAGGAGAGATGGAGTGGGATGCTGGGGTTAGCAGGCGTCAGCTTTCAGGTACAGGATGCATGAACAACAAGGTCCTGCTGTACAGCACAGAGAACTATATTCAATGATAAACCATAGTAGAAAAGAATATTTAAAAAAATATATATATGTAACGGACTCACTTTAATTATAGCAGTAATTAACACAACATTATAAATCAACTATACTTCAATTAAAAAAACTAATTTAGGGAAATAATCTGCTTATAAATAACAGGTTCTCGTACATGAGGTAGCTAATTCTACACAATGTCAGGCACTCCTTCAATAAAAGCAAGAGAAATGAAAAGATCCTAGGATTTCTTTGTTATGCTTAAAAGTCTCCCAGGCTCCAATCGCCTGGTTTTTTAGAAAGGATATTTGTTCTCTCTTATAATCTAGAAATGCATGTGCCTAATTGAAATAAGATGTACTCTTTAAATGATGAAAATAAAAAGTGATCAAAATAGATTTTTGTTATCCGTTGGGCATTGGGAGTTTAAATGCAAACTGCATGGCTTGCAGTGTAGGGAATTAATTATTGGTAATTGAAGTTGTAAGCTTAATTCCCTGCTTGCTTCAATGAAAATGAATCCTTTTATTTAATATTGAAATAAGCACCACTAACCTCTTGATCTAGGACAGCACATGCATTCAGCTAGTGAGCAATAGTGAATGTTTATTGAAAAAAAAAAAAAAGCTTTATCTTTTAAACACTGAATTGTGATTAAAACAAAACAGAACAAAAACACTGGGGGGTAGACACATTAGCAGACAACATAATAGATGGTGCTGGGCAGACTTAATAGACACTGTTCTTATTTACCTGTTAGAAAACCCACTTTGTAGTCTAATAAATATATATATTAATACATATGTACTTTCTGACATGTCCTCAGTAAAATACTTTCATTGAAATGTATTGTCATGTTGAAGCTGAATGGCCATTTAAAATATTGAGCGAGGAAACCTCCCTGCACTATGTTTCTGCTCCAAAGGGTTCTTTTTTTCCTGAGGGAATATTATAGCCGAACACGATGTAGGCTCGGCTTTATGCCCAGTTTTTTTTTCGCTTGTTTGTTGAGGGTTTTCTGGCCATGCAGCATGTGGGATCTTAGTTCCTCAACCAGGGATCAGATCCACGTTCCCTGCATTGGAAGTGCAGAGTTCCAACCACTGGACCACCAGGAAAGGCCTGCCCAACCTCATCTCTGATCTCTCTCTTTCTCTGGGTTCTGGCCATCCAGGAGTGCCTCTAGGCATTTATTTACATGTACTGTTACTTAGGTCTGGTACTGCTTCCACCACCCCACCACCCCCTCACCACCTCTGTCGCCTGCTTTATCTGCTCTTTGCCTAAGGTCAAGTCTTTTACTCCTCTCAGATCTCAGCTCAAACATTATACCTGCTGCTGCTGCTAAGTCACTTCAGTCGTGTCCGACTCTGTGCGACCCCCACAGATGGCAGCCCACCAGGCTCCCCCATCCCTGGGTTTCTCCAGGCAAGAATACTGTCCTCCTCTTTTCTCTTCTTATGGCAGTAAGTCGGGCTGTTTTGTCCCTTCTGCCAGAGGAGAGTTTCGAGAAGGCAGGGACAGTATCTGCCCTGTTCACAGTTAGAGCTCCAGAACCTAGTTCAGAGCCCTGCACACATTGAGAATCAAGAAACACGTTTGAGGGAAGGAAGGAAGGTGGGGAGAAAAAAAAACAGGAAGAAGGCTAAATGTTACTCAAGGTCAGCTGAAGAGATCCTAGGCAAAGTTTCCGTTTTATAGTCCTGAAGTATCAACAGCAGTTATAATACAATGAATGACTTTTTTTCTCATTTCTATGGGAAATGAATGGAATTAATATTTTCCAACTTTTTATTTACTATTGTATTTCATATTAAGCCCCAAGTACACCTTCCCAGAAGACAATTTACCCATATTTCAATAATTAACACACGTAACTGTGTAATAAGTAACACAAGAAAGTTTCTTGTTCAGAAATTAAACTTTCATGCTGTTTGACATCTTTGTTAGAGAAAAACTGGACACCATAATTCCCTCAAATGAGATAATGTAGTTTGAATTTGCTCTCAGAGGAATCAATCGCTACCAACCTGGAGAGGTAACATGGTGAATGCCTCTGTTCTTTAAGTAACCAGCTACCCTGTGCATCAAGATTAATCACGGGTGGTGGAAAATCCCTCTGAGTCAGCTTCAAGGGCCAAAATGTGTTCGTTCAGACTGTTCAAATTTTCAAAACTAGTTTTCTCAATAGCAGAGAGTGTAAATACTTGTTCTATCTAAATATTGCTTCACGTTGTCATGGAAAGAGGATAAAGGAAACAGGAAAACCCCTAGATTGGTCTTTATCTCAATAACCTGCAACGTCTGCTTCACTGATCATTTTAAAAGAAGAAAAAGGGACCTAAATGGTTTTCTGGGTTCAGATGGTAGAATAAACTGCACATCTCATTTTTCTGCAAAATTCCACTAAAACTTGAATAAAAAAATTCTTTAAAAGGCATGAACCCACATGACAGTGAACATAAGAGAACACAAGAACAGTAAAATTTTGGAAGCTAGAAAGCAGATTGACAACAGGCAGCACTTAACACCTCTGCTTTGTGCAGAAGCTGTAAAGGGGAGGCTGAAATAGCTAGGGGGCTAAAATGAGGACTGGGTGAAAGCTGTTCCCCCAGGCTAGCTCTCTATATCTGCTCACATTGCACACGGCTATATTTTAATATGGGCTTCCCTGGTGGCTCAGACTGTAAAGAATCTGTCTGCAATGAGGAAGACCTGGGTTTGATCCCTGGGTTGGGAAGATCCCCTGGAGAAGAGAATGGCAACCCACTCCAGTACCCTTGCCTGGAGAATCCCATGGACTGAAGAGCCTGGATATAGCATTTACATTAAATTAGGTACACATAAACTACGTAGCATAATAGTGTATTCTCAGAAGTAAATGCAGAAGGCCCCTGGACTGAGAGATGTTAGACATAATTGAAGGGATATTACTATCATACCAAACACAGAGAGATGTCATGACTGAAAGCGGAGTGCCGGCAACTTCTATCTCTTCCCTAAGCCGGCTGCTAGGATGCCAGCAGCCTGACTATTTCCCTCTAGGCAAGAGATTGGAAGATTATTTTCCGATAAACATAACCAACCTAAGAGGAAAGACTTGAAAATATTGACATCAAGAGTTAACCGACAAACAGACCACCCATATCGTCTGACAGTGTCATTCAAAGGAAACAAGCCTTTTGAAAGTAATCAGAGCAATCAACTATATTTCAGCCCCTCATTCTTATTTATGAGCGTATAAGAGAGGATGACCAGATATTTGAGGAGGACCTCTACCACAGAAGACAGGGGCCGAAACCAAAGATCAAAAGCAAGTAACTTGGAGAAAATAGAGACTGTAGAAAGAGAAGAACGCTTAAAACTATTAGTATCTTCTGAGAAATCAGAAGAAAAAGATTACCCCTGTGAAAACTTTTTTAAAAGGTGCTTTTACTATTTATAAGGAAAATTCAGAGTGTAAAAAGAGCTCTTGAAAATAAAAAATAGCTGAAATGAAAAAAAATCAGTAGAAGAAATGGAAGATAAATTTGAAGATCTGAGAAAGTAGAGTAAAAAAGACAAAAGAGAAAAGAAAATAGGAGAAAAGACAAAAAAATAAAAGGAACCAACCTGAGGGTTCAACGTTTTAATAATGGATATTTTTTCCTAGAAAAGAGCATAGAAGAAACAAAATGGAAAAACCATCAATAAAATAAATCAATAAAAATTTCTCAAAACTAAAGACACGAGTTACCAGGTGGAAAGTGTCCACTGAGTGCCCCCACCAAAAAAAAAAGTACACTGGAGTAGATCTGTATTAAGGAACATCACTGAAATTTCAGAGCACTGGGAACCAAGAGAAGATCCTATAAGCTTTCAGAGAGAAAAACAGGTTATATACAAAGAATCAGGAATCACTATGACTTCAGACTTCTCGGTTGCAGTAAGACAAGGGAGAAAGACCTTCAAACTTCCCGAGTTAAAGTATTCCTAGTGTAATTCTAGATTCAGCTAAACTATCAAATACATATGAGGGAAACAAAGATGTTTTCAGATATGTGCTTAGTCACTTCAGTCGTGTCTGACTCTCTGAGACCCCATGGACCATGGCCCGCCAGGCTCCTCTGTCCATGGGATTCTCCAGGCAAGAATACTGGAGTGGGTTGCCATTTCCTTCTCCAGTAATAAAGTATGAAATGAGTGAAGTGAAGTCACTCAGTTGTGTCCGACTCTTTTGCGACCCCATGGACTGTAGCCTACCAGGCTCCTCCTTCCATGGGATTTTTCAGGCAAGAGTACTGGAGTGGGTTGCCATTTCCTTCTCCATTTCAGGTATACAAGGTCTCAAAAATTTAATTCCTACATACTATTTCTTGAGAAGATAGTGAGGATATGCTCCCTCCAAAATGAAAAAGTCAGGAAAGGGGAAGACCTATGGCACTGAAGAGTTTGTTTCTGCACCCTAATCCATCATCGAGGCTGACCTTTATGCCCTAAGGCTGTGTTTGCCAAAAAGTCACCAGTACGAAACCGGGAGGAGGAAGGCAAAGATAGCTTAGGGTCCTGCCGGGATTAGACACCCGCAAGGTAACCACAGCACCCATTCTATCCCTTGTGTCTCATGGCTTGAAAATTAAATTTGTGGTGCAGATAATTTCTACTCTTTGACAGCCATCAGAGAATTTGATTGTAAAAAGAAAAAAGCACAAGGAAAATTTGAAGAATGTCTTGTAACATTGGTAAGTTTAGAGTTGCTTTTTAAATTATACAATACCCGTTTGAATTCAACATTTAACACTAAGTAATACAAAAGTTAGTTAATTTACTTGCTTTGAATTAATGTAGTTTTAAAACTGATATGCTTTTGCTTTAAGGTCAGATCAATTCTCCTAAAAAAGATGAACCAGTTTTGTCAACATGGATAAATATTAACAGAAAATATTTTGGAGGGTTTACTATATTTATTGGAAAATTTTTAAGTATGTTGGAACAACTGGGTCTATATTTTATGAAATATAATATTTCCAATGAAAATTTAGTGTCTAAATTGAGATGTGCTATAAGTGTAAGATATATACCAGATTTCAAGTACTTAGTATAAAATTTTTTTAACATTTCATTAATAATTTTCTTTTTGGAATACATGTTAAAATGCTAATATTCAGGGTATATTGGGTAAAATATATTATTAAAACTAATTTTACTTTTTAATTTTTTAATGTAATTACTAGAACATAAGATACATATATGGCTCATATTATATTTTCAATGGACAGCATTGATCTAGATATTAATCTTTGTTAGTTTTCAATGCTGAAATTATTTTATCTCTGCTAACTTTGTTTTTGGTATCCTTCATTGAACAGAAACACCTTAATATTGATGCAGTTAAATCATCCATTTTTCTTTTATGATTAGTAATTTTACAGTTTGATAAACTTCATATTCTTTTTCTTCTAGCTCTGCCTTTTTGCTTTTCTCACTTAGGTTTGTAATCCATCTAGAGTTCATCTTTATAAGGTGTTAAGTCATAAATTCTGCTTTTTCTCCCAGTGAGGACCCAGTTTTCTTAATATCATATATCAAACAAGGCATCCTTTTCCATTTTTTATGGTATATTTATCATATATCAAATTCCCATAAACACAGATTTCTGAACTCTCCATTCTGTTCATTGGTTTGCTCCTACCCCATAACCACACTGCAATATTTCCTAACAATTAATAATTTGAATCACTCCTCATTCCTATGCTGATGTCAGTTATAAACATCCCACCAAATGAGTTCCTATATTATCCCTTTGTTTGTCTTGTCAAGGATTCTGACCTTTCAAATAGTATTAACCTACACTGCCATTAGAACTCCCTTTGACCACCTTTTCT
This sequence comes from Bos indicus x Bos taurus, assembly GCF_003369695.1. Taxonomy (NCBI): domain Eukaryota; kingdom Metazoa; phylum Chordata; class Mammalia; order Artiodactyla; family Bovidae; genus Bos; species Bos indicus x Bos taurus. The sequence goes on along the minus strand of NC_040081.1, from coordinate 16,900,524 downwards.
TTAAGGAGGTTGTTTTTAGTGAGTGTTTTTAGAACTGCTAATGAGTAAAAATCTGCCTATTCATTTTAGACAGAGTTGTCTGGTCTCATGAGCTGAATAGACTGGATAATACATGAACCACATAACCCAGAACTCAGTAAAATAACCCTCTCAATATAAGACTTGTATGGGACTTGATCAGTAATGAATGGCCAAGAATCCTTAGGAGTATCTTCTAGACTTCCCTATTCCATGTGGTGCGGCTACCAGCTATTTGAAACTGTGGTTCCAAAGTTCAGTGGAAACAGTCTACAAAAAATGAGTATATTCAAAAATATTTCTTTCACTGATAGATCATTCTGAGGGTTGGAGCAGCTAAGGCTCATAATTCCTTATAAAGAATCTTTCACATGCTGAACATGGGAGTTTCAAATATAAATGAAATGCATTTTTACATTTATACTTTGCTTCTTTCCCGCAAAAGAATGTGAAGAAAATAAAATTAATAAAATATCAGTCTTCCCCCTAACGATTTTACCATCTAGCAAGGAAAACATATGTCAAAATTATGACCATAGGGCTTCCCTGGGAGCTCAGAGGTAAAGAGTCTGCCTGCCAATGCAGGAGACATAGGTTTGATCCCTGATCTGGGAGGATCCCACATGCCATGGAGCAACTAAATCCTCTTGTCACAATTACTGAGCTTGGAGCCACAGCTGCTGAAGCCCGAGCACCCTCGAGCCCGAGCTCCACAAGGGAAGCTGTTGCAATGAGAAGCCCACACACCACAACCAGAGAGTTGCCCCTGCTCGCCACAACTCAAGAAAGGCCCTTGCAGCAACGAAGACCCAGCACAGCCAAAAACAAATAGAAATAAATAAACAAAAATTACTTAAAAAACTTATTGCCATAATACAGAGTAGAAGTATTATGATATAGATACATGGTGAACAAAGTAAGGGATAATTACTACATAAGGGGAAGAGATTACAACATCACATTTGAGCTGAAGATTTTTAAAATGGTGCAAATTTTAGCTTTAAAATGGAATGATCTTGGGGCCATATCTTGGTCAATGATCAAACACAGCATCACTGATAGTAGGACAAGCAGATATAATATGCCTCCTGATATGATGAGAAATACACGTCATTACCTGAGAAACAGTCTTGCTAAAAATATTTAGCATGAATCTAATCAAACCGCTAGACCTAACTTTCAGTTTACCAAAAGTATAGGAGATAGAGGAGCAACATGACTCTCAAAGAGTCAACACCATCATAAAAAAGATAATGCCCTGTTCTATATGAAAAGTGACTAAGGAAACCTAACAATCACTGCAGATGGTGACTGCAGCCATGAAATTAAAAGACGCTTACTCCTTGGAAGGAAAGTTATGACCAACCTAGATAGCATAGTCAAAAGCAGAGACATTACTCTGCCAACAAAGGTCTGTCTAGTCAAGACTGTGGTTTTTCCAGTGGTCATGTATGGATGTGAGAGTTGGACTGTGAAGAAGGCTGAGCACCAAAGAATTGATGCTTTTGAACTATGGTGTTAGAGAAGACTCTTGAGAGTCCCTTGGACTGCAAGGAGAGCCAACCAGTCCATTCTGAAGGAGATCAGCCCTGGGATTTCTTTGGAAGGACTGATGCTAAAGCTGAAACTCCAGTACTTTGGCCACCTCATGCGAAGAGTTGACTCATTGGAAAAGACTCTGATGCTGGGAGGGATTGGGGGCAGGAGGAGAAGGGGACAACAGAGGATGAGATGGCTGGATGGCATCACTGACTCGATGGACGTGAGTCTGAGTGAACTCCGGGAGTTGGAGATGGACAGGGAGGCCTGGCGTGCTTCGATTCATAGCGTCGCAGAGTCGGACACGACTGAGCGACTGAACTGAACTGAACTGAACTGACTGAACAATCAAATACGAGTGAACAACTTGATTTGATCTTATTTAAAAAAACAAAAAACATATAAAAGATATTCCTGAAACAACTGGATTAATATGGAATTACTACTAATTTTCTGAGGCATAATAAAGGAATTGTGTTATATAGAAGTATACCCTTATTCTTAGGAGTTGTATGGTGAGTCTTAGGCAGGGAAAGTAATAATGTCAAATTTACTCTGAAAAAATATAACACAGCAAAATGTTAACAATTATTGACGCCAGGCAGGGGATATGTGAGTTTCATCTTATGGTTCTTTTAACTTTGATGTATGTGGAATTTTTTTCATAATAAAACTTAGAATAACGACCCCTTTGTGTGTTTAGTCTTTGCGACCCTTTGGATTGTAGCCCACCAGGCTTCTCTATCCATGGGATTTTTCAGGCAGAAATACTGGAGTGGGTTGTCATTTCCTTCTCCATGGAATCTTCCCAACCCAGGGACTGAAACTGTGTCTCCTGCACTGGCAGATGGATTCTTTATCACTGAGCTACCAGGGAAGCCTGATTCTCTCCTTTGGGTGATACTAATGTTAAAAAAAATAAAGAAAGAGTAGGCGTTGAGCAAGTAGAGAAGGGAGCAGGGAGCATGACATTCTGGGTGCAAGGAAAAATTTGTGGAAAAGCACAAAGGCAATATACCTGTGTACAAAGAGACTAGAGACTTGTCCCTGAGAATGTATAAAATTCATATCTGAATCACCATGTGGATGATGAGTAAATCTCTATTGAACACCTACTGCTGTGACTGTCTTTCATATCACTTAGAGTTCTCTAGCTGCCAGTGTTAAAAATCAGTTGAAGTAAAAGATGAACAGCCAGAACTCAAGAGCAAGAATGAACACAGTTCTGGGATATAGGATTAATAAGCAATCTTCCCAAGGGGAATGGCCTGGCTCCAATCCTTTTCCTTTTTTGGGGCGACTGTACTTATGAGTCAATCCCTAGGAGAAAGAGTAAGATCTAGACCTAAGTAAATCCTCTTAACATGGGCACTAAGAGATCAGTCTCTTATTGGGTGGTATTCTTGCTCACCTAAACTCAATTTTATGAAATCTATCTTCTATTCTCTGGACAATCCTCGACTCCTTCTCTGTTTGCTTATTAGCCAGAGTTAGCTTACAAAGAACCACAGTATAATTTTGTCTTTTTAAATTTTTAGTTAGACTCCTGGACATTTCCCCATCATATATGCATGACACAATTTCTTATGGTTCATTTTTGTCTGAATCTTTATGGTATATGTGAAATTAGGAGGCTTTTAAAAAATGTTTTTTCCTCTACATTTGGAAAGGTATAGGGGTTAAGTACCATAGGGAAAAATAAGTATATTAATGGCAATAATGCAAGATTGGAAATCGCATGGCAAGCAAGAGATAAAGCTAAAATATGAGAGAAGAACTTAGTGGTGAACTCATGGCTTGTTGAGTGAGAGAAAAGGTTAGAATAGCCAACACTGGGGATGTGATATTTGAGATACACCTTGAGGCACTGGTAGAATTCTCAAAGACAGAGGCATTTCAGGAATAAGAAAGAGCATAAACAAGAGCACGGAGCTGGGGAATGTAGGATATGACCAGGAGGGCAGGTTGTGATCGTATTAGGAAGATCTTGAATGCCACACTAAGGAATCCAAATTTAAATGTTGGTATTTGGAAATCAACTCATGGGTCTGAATGAGAGTTACATGGTTAAAAGCAATGTTTTTTTTTCTTTTTTCAAATGAGTTTTGTAGGACCTTGCAGCTCAAAGACTGGTCAAGGACCAGCAGCATGAGCTTTACCTGGGAACCCCAGCAGACTCTCAGTCCCTCTTTCCTGACCCATCGAATCTAAACCTGCAGAGTAGCAAGAGCCCCCCACGTGATCTACTTGCACATTAAACTTTGAGAAATGCAATGGAAGAGGAAAATCTGACTTGAGACCAGTTGCAAGGTTAGGCCAGAGAGAGATGGACAAAGATGAGATCAGAAGATGAACCGAAGCTAACAAGGTTGGCCAAAAAGGAGATGCCATGATGCCGTGAGCTTTTAGACTGGTGGGTGATGGCTTATTTCTGCCTCACTCACTTTCCTAATAGATTAATCCTCTTACCTTATTCATTAATGTCATTGTTTCCTTTGAATACACTTTTCTTCTATTTGTTCTTTCTATTCATTAGCAAGCACTGCTTCTAATTGTCTCATAGGCTATAAATGAAAAATTTTCCAGAGCTTAGTGTTTAAAAGATACAGATTGCAACTGCTGCTGTGCAAGATGCTGGAGTTAAAAAAAAAAGAAAGGAAAAAAATCATATAAAGAGATTAGAAGAAATGAGAAGAGTGAAAATATCTCCTTTTGTATTTCTGGGTTTTCTTCCCTTCTGTGTTTAATACGAATCAAACAGGTGTGCATTCAAAGCGTTCAAGTGTGTCTTCATCAGCTTTGAATCATCAGCTTCAAGAAAACTCGGATCTCTCTGAGAGAGGGAAAAATAAACAGCTGAGCAGTGTGACTCATTTACACTTCAAATATACTTTGAATTGGTTATTCCTCAATTAATCAAATAGCTGGTGTATCCCTAAAGTAGTATAAAGTGACACGCTGTGTGAAATCAATTTTTCTTTCCAAAATCATTAAATCCAGTAGCCTGTGAACACATCCCTGCTAATTCTGGTACCAGTCCTTTCATCCTCCATTAACTTTGGCACGCCTAACAGGCTGTCAAGAATAATTTCCCAGGATGTAAATAATTCAGAAATTAAAAATTAATAAATAATAACAGAGAACTACTGGGAAATAGGCTGGGTCAATTAGTGCGCTCTGCGTTCTGTTTCTTCACAGCAGGAGCGGGCCAGCCACATTCGTTACTTGAATCTTTCCTTCGATTCTGAGGTCTGATTTACAGCTCTTCATTACTGGATCCAGTCAGACACAATTACCTCCATCACTATCTCAGTTCCTAACTTCAAAGAAATGAACGTTTTCTTGTCTGCTTTTTTTCTCCTTGCAGCAGGCTCAGCTTGACATCCCTGGAATTTCTTCCACGCAGACTAATTAATAAGTCTTTGACTTATCATATTCGCTTCTTTTCTTTGATGTGCTACCTTAGTCAATCATCCCATTTAATTAGAATTTCAATGATAACTTTACTTATCTTGTGGCGAGATGTAAATTAAAATAATAGGATTTTAATTCTCTTCCATATGGGGTTATGACATTTCAGGAGAAAAAGTTTCAACACAAACATGATATTATGTACTCTCGATCAGGGGCAGAGAAGCAGTCTACAAAACTGTTTTCCTCTCACTATTAATACAGAGTAAGCATAGCTGTTGAGCAAGCAATAATGGAAACGCATTGGATTTTTCAATAGAATCATTTCGAGTCCTTCACAGAGAAAAAAAAATTACTTTGATTTGCATAAATAATTGGAACAAGATACAGGTCACGTTACCAGCAAAGGCAGTGGCTATGTTTTGAAGAAAAAAGTATCTTCAGAAAGTCAAGGCTTTGATATTCCAACCCTTTTAACTCTTTTTGCCCTTGCCTGTCAATCCATGCTAATTTCCATTCTGATAAATTCTGTACTAGTTTCTTTAGACTTCTTCCCCAATATACCCAAGGAAATGAAAAGATTCTCCCAAGAACACAGCAAACAGTAGCCAAGCACAAGATATAACACTGATATGCAGAAGTGGTTAATAAGGGATGGCAGAAAGCAGCATTTCACTTCTAGAAAACAAAGTAAGACCAATACTTAGTTTCCAGTGTGTGCCAGCCTCGATGATATGTGTTATATCTGGTAATTCTCCCAGCATACCCATAATATAGGATTGCTATTGTATGCTATGCTAAGTCACTTCAGTCGTGTCCGACTCTGTGTGACCCCATAGACGGCAGCCCACCAGGCTTCCCCACCCCTGGGATTCTCCAGGCAAGAACACTGGAGTGGGTTGCCACTATTCCTATATACAGAGCTTCCCAGGTGGCGCACTGGTAAAGAAGCCACCTGCCAATGCAGGAGATGCAAGAGATGCAGGTTCAATCCCGGGTCGGAAAGATTCCTTGGAGTAAGAAATGGCAACCACTCCAGTATTCTTGCTTGGAAAATCTCATAGAGAGAAAAGCCTGGCACGCTACTGTCCATGCAATTGCAAAGAGTTGGACATGACCAAGCACGCGTGCACACACACACACGTTCCCATATACAGATAAGGAGATGGTCTCAGTGAGGTTAACCTGGCCTTCCTAAGGTCACAAAGGTAGCATTTAAGTCTCTGAGCGTAGTATTTAAAACCCCCCATGATCTGACTTCAAACTATCTGTCTGCCAAACTCATATTCTTTCTATTCTATTACATAAACTCATCCAAAATACATCTCCAGGCATTAACCTAGTGCCGATTCTAGCACTTTACCTTATTAATATACTGTTGATGGTTGCCTTAATGTTTATAGACATTCTCTGAAGTTCAGTCATTATAGTTATAGTGATCTGAATCATCATAAATCATTTTAAAACAGCAAGGACAAACAGAAAATCATATATATATATATATGCAAGTTTCAGAATAAAAAAATAAGCTGCTCTCCCATTTTATTGTGCTATTTTTCCCAGGAGTGAAATGATTAGTTTTTTGTTTGTGGCTTTAAAAAAGTTACTAACAATAGGAACATTAGTGGGAATTATTTTGTCCTTGATCTCTCAATCTTTCCCCTCCACATGCTCAATAACAATGCCTAGTAAAACAAACAGAGGTTACAATGTCCAATAGAAACTTATTTCATTAGTTAGACACGAAACCACTGCATTAATGCCATTTTGAAGCTAACCTTTCAGGGATTTAATACAGTTGTTCTTTAACAATAGAACTTGGTTCATTTACTACTTAAGACATAATTATTTAAATTAAAGTTAATTGGTTTCCTTACTCTCCTTTAGGGCTTTAGGCTCAGAACATTTCTATTAGAAAAATCTAATTTGGCTCAAGTTCCTATTTCTAAATTTTAGAGTGGTTAAAATGCTCTCATATTTTAACTGTTTGTAGCAAAAATTATGTCTAAATCACAGCTCAAACTGGCAAAGCAGTTAAAGATGCAGGTGGCACAATTAACCAAAGGACTCAATAGTAGTTTGGAAGACTCAGAGCTCAGTGTAAGATGAGCGGTCGTCTCCGTCAGGGCCTCTCAGAGGTGAAGAAAAGCTTGAGGCCACCTTGCCTGAGGTTCCCAAGTATCAGTTTAAAAATGAAGACATGCCAAAACAAGATAACCAAAACCATGACACATTTTAAGTGTTTACATTGGACCAACTAATGTTTTTAATACACAAAATACGGTGTAACATATTTGAGCTATTCACAAATAATCACAATGCTAAGAAAATGCATTATTCATAAAGCACTATAAGCTGTGACATCCAGTAATAGGACAAAGTACACAAGATCTACAATGAAAGTCTTTCAATCCCTTTTCTGTATCTCAATGGCTGCAAATATAAATATAACCTCATTTATAGAAAAAAAAAGTTAGGTTTTTAACTTCAAGCTCTCTGTAACAGAAAACTCAAGTTCAAATGCTCCCTCTCAGCATTCCTTGATAAGCTTCAATCTCATACATTCACTCAAAAATTATTTTGAGTTCTTGCTATGTGCCAGGCACCACTCTGGGCATTAAAAATATATCAGTCAAAAGAAAAAATAAAAAAGAAAATAAATAATGTATAAACAAACAAAACAAAAAAAAGAAAGAAACTATATCAGTCAAAAAAATTCTTTTTAGAAGGATAAAACTCCCTACTTCTTGGAGCATGCTTCTGATGGAGAAAGAAAACATATAATAAACATAATAAATAGATATATAGAATCTAGAAAATGATAAGTGCAGGAAAAAACAGAACAGGGTTGAGGGCATCTATAAGCACCAATGAGGGATAGAAATGTATGATTTCTGTGGAATAGTTAGGATAGGCCTCACTGAAAAGTGACGCAAAGAAGTAAAGGAAGTAAGAGGAAGTCATGTCCCCAGCCCCCAGTAAGACATCTGGGGGAAGAACGTTCCAAGAGAGGAATGGCCAGGGAAACAGGAACACCACGGTGACTTTGTGCAAATTAGAAAAGATGCTGCTTCCCCCACACCCCATATTACTGACTACAAGAATTGACCCGAGGAGAAAATTTCAATTATCATCTTAGCAGATACAGGGAAGAAAATCAACAAATTCAACACTCATTCCTGACATAGCAAAAAATATAATTCACTAAGAAACAATGATCAATGGCTATCTCTTTAGCACACTTAGCAGAGAAACACTGGATGCTTTTCTGCTAAAGTCAGGAATATGCAAAAAAAAAAAAAACATTATCTACACTGCTATTTAATATTGTGTTTGAAGCATCAGGTAATGGAATTGGACAAAAGGCATAAGAATTAGAAAGGAAGAGGTAATATACCTTGATAATATGCCTGGCTGCTACTAAGTCGATTCAGTCATGTCCGACTTTGTGGCAGCCCACCAGGCTCCCACATCCCTGGGATTCTCCAGGCAAGAACACTGGAGTCGGTTGCTATTTCCTTCTCCAATGCATGAAAGTGAAAAGTGAAAGTGAAGTCGCTCAGTCGTGTCCGACTCTTCTCGACCCCATGGACGGCAGCCTACCAGGCTCCTCCGCCCATGGGATTTTCCAGGCAAGAGTACTGGAGTGGGGTGCCATTGCCTTCTCCAGGACACCCCTCCAAAACAAGGGGTAAAATAAACAATAAAAAATGCAGAAAATCTATATCAGTAAAGCTTTAAAAATAAAGATGAATAAATGGAAAGACATTCCATGCTGTTGGATAGGATGACTGAACATCACAAAGAGGTCAATTCTCCCCAAGTTAACATGTTAATCTAATGTAATAAAAATGTCAACAAGTTTTTATCTGGACCTAAACAAGTTGATTCTAAAATCTGTATATAAGTAGATACTCAAGGCCTAAAATTATTTTAATATTTCATATAAAATATCCTGAACTCAACAAAAAGCAACCAGTCACATGAGGTAACAAGACAACAAAACCGAGAGAAATATCAGACAATAGAAGGTTGGGAGTTTCAGATAATGGAGCTGTCAGTCACAAAACATTAAAACTAATTCTGCTAAATATACTCAAGTATTCAAGGAAAGAGAAACCAAAGATAAAAATGTCTGCATAGAATAGGAAGTATAAAAAGAGAAAAGGAAAGCTTAGAACTGAAATTAAAAGGCCATTGGAGTTATACTGAAAAGAGAGTCAATGAACTGGAAGACAGGTCAAAAGAAAACAGAACAGAGCATGGAAAAAGAAAAGGATAATAAATATTAAAGAGTGTAGGAAACTGTAGTAGCTTTAAAATAGAATCCCAAAATTGCTATCCATCAGGGCTCCCCAGGTGGTAAAGAACCCACCTGCCAATGCAGGAGACATGAGTTATGGGTTCAACCCCTGGGTCAGGAAGATCCCCGGGAGGAGGGCATGGTAACCTACTCCAGTATTCTTGCCTGGAGAATCTCATGGACAGAGGAGCCTGGAGGGCTACAGTGTATGGGGTTGCAAAGAGTTGAACACAGCTGAGTGACTAACACTTTCACTTTTTCTATCCATCAAGAGGTAAGAATATATGTCCACCCCCTTTGGATCTGGGGGCTCATAACAGCTTTGGTCAATAGAATACGGTGGAAATGATGCTATGTTGCTCTGAAGGCTAGATTATAAAAGGCCATGCAGCTTCTACAGGTTCTCTTAGACTGCTTGCTTTCTATACGCTCCCTCTAAAGACGCTCTCTCTCAGCTGCCATGTATGTGAGAATCCAAGCCCCAGAGATGTTGTGTAGAGGTGCTCTGATTGGTGGTCTCAGGCTGAGCTGGGTTTTTGAGGTATCCCGACCCAGGAATTAACTTAAAAAGTCTTCAGATGACTCTAGTCTGCAACTGTTCAAGTCACCCCCAACTGAAGCACCCCTGTCATCTTGTAGCAAAGACAAATAATTCCCACTATGCCATGCAGAAATGTTTGACCCATGGACTCCGTAAGTGTAATACAGTGATGTTATTTTATGCCACTAAGTTTGAGATGGCTTGTTATGCAGCAAACAATAACCAGAAGAAGGGCCTAGAGATACAGTGATAAGAATACACTGCGGGGACATCCCTGGTGGTCCAGTGGCTAAGACTGAGCACCCATTGCAGGGGGCCCAGGTTCAACCCTTGGTCAGGGAACTAGATCCCACAGGCCACAACTAAAAGAGATCCCACATACCCCAATGAAGACTGACAATCTCGAGTGCTGCAACTAAGACTGGATACAGCCAAATAAATAAATAGATTTTTTTTTTTTTTTAAAAGTACAGGACTTGCCTGGTGGCTCAGTGGTGAGAAACCACATGTCAATGCAGGAAACATGGGTTTGATCCCTGGTCCTGGAAGATCCCACATGCCTCAGAGCAAAAAAGCCTGTGGGCCACAGCTACTGAACCTGTGCTCTAGAGCCCAGGAGCCACAACTACTGAAGCCCGCAAGCCCTAGAGCCCACGATCTGAAAGAGGCGAGGCCACTGCAGTGAAAAGCCTGCACACCTCAACTAGAGAGGGGCCCCACTTGCTGCAACTAGAGAAAAGCCCGTGCAACAACGAAGACTCAGCACAGCCAAAAATAAATACATAAATAAAACTACTATTAAAAAAAAAAAAAAAACCAGTACAATATGTAACTGGAGATATTTAGTAAGTGTACACAGAAATTAATGGACAAAAAACTAAAAGATTAATAAAAGCAAATGAGGTTCTTTGAAGTGTTTAATAACAGTGCCATGTCTCTGGCAAGTCTGATAGAGAAAAAAATGCAAATACAGATTGAAAGAGGAGAAAAGTCATGTTATAGAACTAGGTGAAGTACGATAAGGGAAAACTGTGACAGTGAGACCACGGTTCTTATCTACTGGAGTGGAGGTGGGCATGGAAAGATAGGTGAAGTCCACCAAGTTCACTGCAGTGCACTAACGGCCCCCACCTTCTGTTACACTCAACTGCTGGGAAAGTCTTTCCAGAAATGGAATATATTCCAAGTAAATGCATTCAGTTGTTCATTCATTCAAAGACCACATTTGACTCTCTGCCCCAGACTTCATCTCAAGGACTGGTACAGAGATGAAAGACTTTCCAAGGGATGAAAAGGGAAGGACTGGGAAGGAGAGAAGGAACTATGACAAGGTCAGGGGAGAAGCAGCTATGTGAGAGTCAGCAAAGGGAGGGGTAAAACCAGAGCCTCCCATTTGGCGTGGTGACAAATGTGAACAGGATGGAATTACAGGTCTCACAGTCTGACATAGGTCTGCATGGACAGGGAATCTGCCCTTGGTCACTCACCTGCTTTCTCACCTCAATAACTGGCCTGGAAAAACTGGAAGGGAACTTGAGTGGACACTGAGATGCTCTATGCAAATCCTCTCTTCTGGACTAAGGATATTAGCTGGGTCATTGGACATTGCTCTCAGCTTCAAGAGACTGCCTCGCTCACGGTCAGGGAGCCACCAGACCAAAGACTGGCTGATGTGGGGGTGCAGAGGCCCAGCTTCCTGCCAGTTTAGGGCAGCCACGAAGAGCCACAAAAGAGTCTGAAATGCAGTATTTGGATGCAACCTCAAAAACTACAAAATGATCTCTGTTTGTTTCCAAGGCAAACCATTCAATATCACAATAATCCAAATCTATGTGCCAACCACTAGTGCCAAAAAAGCTGAAGATGATTGGTTCTATGAAGACCTTCTAAAACTAACACCAGAAAAAAGATGTCCTTTTCATCATAGGGGACTGGGATTCAAAAGTAGGAAGCCAAGCAATATCTGGAGTAACAGGCAAGTTTGGCCTTGGAGTACAAAATGAAGCAGGGCAAAGGCTAACAGAGTTTTGCCAAGAGAACACACTGGTCATAGAAACACCGTCTTCCAACAACACAAGAGATGACTCTATACATGGACATCACCAGATGGTCAATACCGAAATCAGATTGATTACATTCTTTGCAGCCAAAGACAGAGAAGCTCTATACAGTCAGCAAAAACAAGACCTGGAGCTGACTGTGGATCAGATCATGAACTCCGTATTGCAAAATTCAGACTTAAATGGAAGAAAGTAGAGAAAACCACTAGACCATTCAGGTATGACCTAAATCAAATCCCTAACAATTGTGCAGTGGAAGTGACAAATATTTTCAAGGGATTAGATTCTATAGAGTGCCCAGAGTACTATGGATGAAGGTTTGTAACACTGTACAGGAGGCAGTGAGCAAGACCATCCCCAAGAAAAAGAAATGCAAAAATGCATAATAGTTGTCTGAGAAGGCTTTACAAATAGCTGAGAAAAGAAGAGAAGCAGAAAGCAAAAGAGAAAAGGAAAGCTATATCCATCTGAATGCTGAGTTCCAAAGAATAGCAAGGAGAGATAAGAAAATCTTCCTAGTGATCAATGCAATGAAATAGAGGAAAACAATAGGATGGGAAAGATTAGAGATCCCTTCAAGAAAATTAGAGATCCCAAGGTAACATTTCATGCAAAGATGGGCACAATAAAGGACAGAAATGGTATGACCCTAACAGAAACAGAAGATATTAGGTGGCAAAAACACACAGAAGAGCTATACAAAAGAGATCTTTGTGACCCAGATAACCACAAAGGTGTGATCACTCACCTAGAGCCAGACATCCTGGAGTGTGAAGTCAAATGGGCCTTAAGAAGCACCAGTATGAACAAAGCTAGTGGAGGTGATGGAATTCCAGCTTAGCTATTTCAAATCCTAAAAGATGATGCTGTGAAAATGCTGCACTCAATATGCCAGCAAATTTGAAAAACTCAACAGTAGCCACAGGACTAGAAAAGATCAATTTTCATTCCAATCCCAAAGAAAGGCAATGCCAAAGAATGCTCAAACTACCACACAGTTGCACTCATCCCACACACTAACAAAGTAATGCTCAAAATTCTCCAAGTGAGGCTTCAACAGTACATGAACAGAGACATTCTAGATGTTCAAGCTGGATTCAGAAAAGGCAGAGGAACCAGGGATCAAATTGCTAACATCTGTTGGCAAGAGAATTCCAGAAAAACATGTACTTCTGCTTCATTGACAAGCCTTTGACTGTGTGGGTCAAAAAACTGTGGAAAATTCTTAAAGAGATGGGAATACCAGACCACCTTACTCCCCTCCTGAGAAACCCGAATGTAGGTCAAGAAGCACCAGTTAGAACCAGACATGGAACAATGGACTGGTTCCAAATTGGCAAAGGAGTATGTCAAGGCTGTATATTGTCACCCTGCTTATTTAACTTATGTGCATCATGTGAAATGCCAGGCTGGATGAAGCACGAGCTGAAAATCAAGATTGCCTGGAGAAGTATCAATAATCTCAGATATACAGATGGCACCACCCTTACGGCAGAAAACAAAGAGGAACTAAAGAGCCTCTTGATGAAGGTGAGACAGTGAAAAGCTGGTTTAAGACTCAACATTCAAAAAACTAAGATCATGGCATCTGGTCCTATCACTTCATGGCAAATAGATGGAGAAACAACAGAAATAGTTATAGACTTTTATTTTCTTGGGCTCCCAAATCACTGCAGATGGTGTCTGAAGCCATGAAATTAAAAGATGCTGGCTCCTTGGAAGAAAAACTATGACCAACCTAGACAGCATAATAAAAAGCAGAGACATTACTCAGCCAACAAAGGTCCATCTAGTCAAAGCTATGGTTTTTCCAGTAGTCATGTATGGATGTGAGAGTTGGACTGTGAAGAAAGCTGAGCGCTGAAGAATTGATGCTTTTGAACTGTGGTGTTGGAGAAGACTCTTGAGAGTCCCTTGGACTGCAAGCCTGTCAATCCTAAAGGAAATCAGTATTGACTATTCATTCTTTCCCTGGAGAAAGAAATGGCAATCCACTCCAGCATTCTTGCCTGGAGAATCCCATGGACAGAGCAGCCTGGTAGGTTCCCAGTCCATGGGATCACAAGAGTCAGACATGACTCTGTGACTAAAACACCACCACCATCATTCATTGAAAGGACTGATGCTGAAGCTCCAATAATTTGGCCACCTGACTCGAAGAACTAACTCATATGGAAAGACCTTGATGCTGGGAAAGATTAAGGCAGGAGGAGAAGGGGACTATAGAGGATGAGATGGTTGCATGGCATCACTGACTCAGTAGACATGAGTTTGAGGAAGCTCTGGGAGTTGGTGATTGACTGGGAAACCTGGTGTACTGCAGTCCATGGGGTCGCAAAGAGTTGGACACGACTGAGGGACTGAACTGAACTGAGGAAGAGCCACACCAATTTCAGAGCTTCCTGTTCGAACAGACAAGGCCTCCATGAAGGAAAGTTACACGGCTCAAAATAGCCTTGAGTTAAAACTCCCCTCCAAGTCCTCCCCATCATTCTATGCAAAACAAAGAACTCTCTCACCCAAAGAAAAAATGGACATTAAGGTTGATTACACCCAGCTCCCAGCTGGTCCAGCCTCTGGCCGATCTCCAGAATTTCTTGCCCCAGCCGTTTAAGAGATAACTACTCCAAACAACCTTGGAGAAGAACAGGCCCCCTTAAGACAGTAACTTTCCACATACATGCCTATATATACTTTACTCTTTTCTTGGGTTAGTGCAGCAGCTCACTAATCTGACTGCTGCCCCTTCTTGCCTCATTAAAGGCGTTCTGTTTCTGTAAAGTGCATTCCAAACCTTGCCTTCTCTAACTCCCTTACCCTACACTCAGTAGTAACCACATTGTGGGTCCCCTGATTTTACCTTTATTTCCTTAAAGATGTATTTTTTAAAAGCATTCCCCAATACACCAGCATACAACTCTCTCTCAGTATATAAAGACCCTTTTCAGCCATCTTCCTTAGAGCCCAAGGTGCTCTTCATTTTTTTGGACGTTCTGAGCCCCTTTGACAATATAACGAAAGCAAAGGACTCTCTTCTTGGAAAAATAAACAGAGGCACTTAATGTAAACATTTTTTTTTCTTCCTCCTCATCTTTAAGGCCCAGCTCAAACTTTACAACCCATATGAAGCCTCAAGAAACTTTTTGCACATAATCCTAAAGTGAGCTACCATCTATTGAGTACTCTCTATAAGAAACTGTACTGAGTGCTTTAACTTCATAATGACTCTGATCACGAACATAATTCTTCAGGGTAGTTACTATCTTCCTTTTGTAGATTAAAGGACTCAACCAACATAACACAACTAATAATCGGCAGATACTGGATTAGAACCCTAATTTGTAAAATTTGTGCTTTGAACGAATGACAAGAAAAAAGGAACAGTTAAGGATACTAACTTCTCAAAGGTGACCTAGTGCCAAGTGTCAGAACTGGGATTTAAACTGAGGCCTAACCCCAAAATTGATGCTCTGTAAGTCCAATGTGCTCTAGCACCTGTGAGAATGGAAAAAGGTAGATCTTGTCCCACCTAGAGCAAAGGAATGCTTAAAATTCTCCAAGCCAGGCTTCAACAATATTTGAATCGTGAACTTCCAGATGTTCAAGCTGGGTTTAGAAAAGGCACAGGAACCAGAGATCAAATGGCCAACATCTGCTGGATCAAAAAAACAAGAGTTCCAGAAAAACATCTATTTCTGCTTTATTGACTATAACAAAGCCTTTGACTGTGTGGATCACAACAAACTGGAAAATCCTGCAAGAGATGGGAATACCAGACCACCTGACCTGCCTCTTGAGAAACCTATATGCAGGTCAGGAAGCAACAGTTAGAACTGGACATGGAACAACAGACTGGTTCCAAATAGGAAAAGGAGTACATCAAGGCTGTATATTGTAACCCTGCTTATTTAACTTATATGCAGAGTACATCATGAGAGACACTGGGCTGGAAGAAGCACAAGCTGGAATTAAGATGGCTGGGAGAAATATCAATAACCTCAGATATGCAGGTTCTGTGCCTCTATAGGAGGTTTTCTGAGAGACTGTATTCTCGTATTTAAGGGCTTCCCTGGTGGCACAGAGGTTAAAGCATCTGCCTGCAATGTGGGAGACCTGGGTTCAATCCCTGGGTTGGGAAGATCCCCTGGAGAAGGAAATGGCAACCCACTCCAGTATTATTGCCTGGAGAATCCCATGGCCATAGGAGTTTGATGGGCTACAGTCCACTGGTCGCAAAGAGTCGGAAACAACTGAGCGACTTCACTTTCTTTCACTTTCACTTTCAGATACGCAGATGACACCACCCTTATGGCAGAAAGTGAAGAAGAACTAAAGAGACCCTTGATGAAAGTGAAAGAGGAGAGTGAAAAAGTTGGCCTAAATCTCAACATTCAGAAAACTAAGATCATGGCATCTCGTCCCGTCACTTCATGGGAAACAGATGGGGAAACTGGAAACAGTGTCAGACTTTATTTTTGGGGGCTCCAAAATCACTGCAGATGGTGACTGCAGCCATGAAAAAAGTCGCTTACTCCTTGGAAGAAAAGCTATGACCAACCTAGACAGCATATTTAAAAGCAGAGACATTACTTTGCCAACAAAGGTCCATCTAGTCAAGAGTTGGACTATAAAGAAGCTGAGCACCGAAGAATTGCTGTTTTTGAACTGTAGTGTTGGAGAAGACTCTTTAGAGTCCCTTGGACTGCAAGGAGATCCAAACAGTCCATCCTAAAAGAGTTCAGTCCTGGGTGTTCATTGGAAGGATTGATGTTGAAGCCGAAATTCCAATACTTTGGCCACCTGATGCGAAGAACTGAACTCATTTGAAAAGACCCTGATGCTGGGAAAGACTGAAGGCAGGAGGAGACAGGGACGATAGAGGATGAGATGGTTGGATGGCATCACCGACTCAATGCACATGGGTTTGGGTGGACTCCGGGATTTGGTGATAGACAGGGAGGCCTGGCGTGCTGCGGTTCATGGGGTCGCAAAGAGTCGGACACAACTGAGCGACTGAATTGAACTGTCCCACCTCTGCCTTTTGCAGCTAGCTCCTTTATCATTTGTTTCTACACCGATCCCCAAATGACCTCTGTGTGTCGCTGTTGCGGTAGGCGGTAGGCTGAAACACAACCCGGCCTACGGAGGGGAGACGCGTCACTTGACGCAAAACGTGGCGGTGTTGTGAATCCCCGCGACCGAGGGGCACTACAAGACTTCCGTACAAGATGGCGGCGTCCTTGTCACCACGCCTCTTCCAATGACTTATTTCCTGTCATGCGCGATCGTATTTGACCCTTGAACCCGCAAGGACTTCCTTCTTCCTCTTCCCAGGACGGCATCTAGAGGTATGGTTGCTTGTTTCTTCGCTTTATCGCTACTGCATTTACAATCGGCCGCCATCCGGGGAGTTGCAGGGGCCAGGATCTCTCAGGCACAGTTTGTTTACTTAGCATAGGTGTAAGAGCTTCGGAGGAAGGTTGGTGGTGAGCTGTTCCTCGGAATTTAGCTTTAGACATCCTTTGATCTCGACCTTTGCTTTGGATCAGTGAGTGGCCGGAGCTCAGCACCCCTGGCTTTGCCGCCTTCGCAGTCCAGCGTTCGGAAACAAATGAGTTGTGTTTCGGCTGCTTGAAACTGCGATATCGCGGAACGTTCTCATATGTTAGGGCCGCGTTTTAACGCCGCGCCTGTAGCTATGCTTTGGGAGGGCCGACAAGCGGCATGTCAGGGTCACTTCAAAATGCATTAAAGTGTTTTGATTTGGAGTTTTCTGTCTTGGTTTTGGAAAGGCAGACGGCCGGTTCCGTGTCGGCTGACAGTTCAAGTGTAATGTGTGTTTTATTAATATATTATTTTGGGTAGTTACCTGGGAAATGAGAAGTACAGCTGTCCATCGGGTGTTCCAGTAACCCGGAGGATTCCAAAATCGCTGGTACTCGAGTCCTTCATATAAAATCCTCCCGTATACTTTAAATCATCTCTAGATTGCTTATAAAACATAATACAATGTAGACGGCTATGTAAATAGTTAAAGCACACAGCGGATTCAACGTTTGCTCTTTGGAACTTGCTGAAAATTTTTTTTCCTTGAATATTTTTGCTCTGCAGTTTGTTGAATCTGCGGATACAGAATTTGCGCCTACAGAGGGCCAGCCAGTTTTAAAACATGGAATCCTTCTCATAAGATACCTTAGTGCAAGGATATCCTGTGTAAAAATATACATGGGTAATGTGTAAACTCTGTGATTGCATTTTTATTTCTTAACTATTTAGGCCTTCAGGATGGTGCAGCGTCTGACGTACCGTCGTAGGCTGTCCTACAATACAGCCTCTAACAAAACCAGGCTGTAAGTATTTCCAAAATTTAATACAGGTATTGTCATTTATTCTGCGGAATGCTGAGCTGTTGTCTACTCTCTCACTTCGTAGGTCCCGGACCCCTGGTAACAGAATTGTTTACCTTTATACCAAGAAGGTTGGGAAAGCACCAAAATCTGCATGTGGTGTGTGCCCAGGCCGACTGAGAGGCGTAAGTGAACCTTTTGCTATGAGTAACAAGGGTTGAACGTCTGAACATTAATTCCTCCATAAGGGAGTGAGGGAAGGAGCGGTCACCGGTAGGAGGGTGGGGAATTACTAAGGGTTTATGATCCAAATATGAAGAACATAGGCTTTCTTTTAAAGCCTGTAAGACAAGTAGAGTGAAATGCTCTTCGGGTAGATCGTTAATGTTTACGCTTCACACTCATCGAATATCAAGGAAAATTTCTGTCAACGCTTCACAAAATAATGTCAACATTTTCTTTATGCAGGTTCGTGCTGTGAGACCAAAAGTTCTCATGAGGTTGTCTAAAACGAAGAAACACGTCAGCCGAGCCTATGGTGGTTCCATGTGTGCTAAATGTGTCCGCGACAGGTAAGTAGCTGAAACCAGAGGGGCTGTCTTAAACAAGTGTGTGTGTTTGTGTGGCACTGCATGCTAATCGTTAGAATAGTGGAAAAATAACAAAAGTCGCATATTCTAGAATCCTTCCTTGATTGGAGATAATTGGTGCTGTACAAATTTAAAAATTATATTAATTATATAGTCCCAATTAATTTAGGTATGATGTTTGGACATCTTTATACTATGTAGAAATTAAAAAGCTGAGTCTGGTAAGGTTTGGTTGATGATGGGGAGTGGAAAGTCTTAAAGATTGTAGAAACGAAACAGCTGGGTATGGTTCTAATGTGGTTGGAGCAGAGCACTGTGGGAGATGTTAGGAAAGGTAGAAATGTCACAAGTCAGGAAGGGCCCTATAGGACAGGTTTTTGGCTTGATTCTTACAAATGGGGGGATTGGTGAGGTTTGAACAGGGCTGGGAAAACTTTGGGGTCCCAGAGACTGAATGTGCCCCAGTGTGGATAGTAAAGGCATTCAACAAAGGATGCGTGCTTGGAATGGTTTCTCTACTTTGTTAAGGCTAAGGAAATGGCACCTGCATGAACCCGAAGGCTGGACTGAGGGTAAAGGGGGTTATTGGGAGATTGTTGGGTCTTGTGGATATGCACAAGGATTGGTAGTGGCATGTGTGTGCGCTCAGTTGTGTCTGACTATTTGCAACCCTGTAAACTGTAGCCCATCAGGCTCCTCTTTACATGGAATTTTCCAGACAAGAATACTGGAGTGGATTGCTGTTGCTGTTGATTTCTCCAGGTAGTGGCATAGGCAGGAGTAGGGTGTATAAGGATAATACTTGCTCAGCGGTTTTATGATAAACACTGTCAGGGGACTTGGTCCAGTGGGTAAGACTCGGAGCTCCCAATGCAGGGGCCCCAGATTCCATCCCTGGTTGGGGAGCTGAGATCCTGCTTGCCCAGCTGTGCGGCCTTTCCTGTTTTAAAAAGAAACGCTGTCAAAAGTCCATCAGGGAGGTATCAATTTATTTACTTATTTTTTGTGGAAAACCCAAGGCTTGTTGCTTAAAGTTTCATAGCTGGTAAGAGGATTCATCCCAGGTTTTATTGAGGCTCTTGCTCTTAATTAATCCCACTGGCTACATTAAATTGTCTCCAAAGACTTAAGTGGAAAGATTTGAGACGTGTTGGTCTTTATAAGATAAATTGGTTCAGAGACATGGTTTGCTTCCAGTTTATTCAACTTGTTCTGTGAAATAATCTGGCTCAGTCCCTGTACCGAATCTAACGACACTTTGCTTTTCAGGAGTTAATTTGTAAGGGGAGGTTAGGTATGTTACATCGAAACAAATACAAGCAAAATATATATAACTTATACAGAAAAACTTAACTATGGTTGAAGTTTGGAGGAGAAATGACATTAAAGTAGCTGAGAATCTGGGGGTAGTGTTTGAGGTGGAACCTGAATGATGGGTAAGTTTCCACAAGAGGTGAAGAGGGCATTGCTGACAGGGATTGAGCATGGTTTAGTCTGACACATTGAGATTCCAGAGGGAATGAGAAATGAAACTGGAAAGGTACATTGGATGAATGGGTTGTGAATTTCAAGGTACAGGAGCTTATTACCAGTCTCTCTGGTTCTCAGGCTCTGCTGAATGTAACCCCATGAGCATATTTATTAAAAATGAAGCCCTAGCTTCTGGAGGTTTGGGTGTAGATCTGTAGCATAGCTTAAAGCGTAGCATAGCTTAAAGCATAGCATTTGCTGTGACACTGAGGGAGTCTGTTTTGCTCTGAGTAAGAAGGATATCAACTATTTCTGTAGTGTGATTTCATCTGGGACATCTGAAGGAGTCAGAAACCCCAGGGTTTTGAGGGTAGCCAGGGGTACCAATGGGGTGCATGGAGGGGTGGGTTTCTGTGGGAGTTTATCTGTGGAAGTAGCTTTACAAATGGTAATAAGGACTTGGCTATTTTGGCACCCCACTCTAGTACTCTTGCCTGGAAAATCCCGTGGATAGTGGAGCCTGGTAGGCTGCAGTCCATGGGGTCGCTAAGAGTTGGACATGACTGAGCGACTTCACTTTCACTTTTCATTTTGATACATTGGAGAAGGAAATAGCAACCCACTCCAGTGTTCTTGCCTGGAGAATCCCAGGGACGGGGGAGCCTGGTGGGCTGCCATCTATGGGGTCGCACAGAGTCGGACACGACTGAAGCGACTTAGCAGCAATAATAGTGATAAATAAAATGCTTTCGTCTCTCAACCTAGACCCTAGGCAGTGAAAGCTCAGAGTCCTAACCACTGGAACACCAGGAGATTCCCGTGTGTTTCCTCTCTAAATGGAAGTTCTAAGACATGCTGACGAATGTAGTAGTTTCATTAGTCTTGAATCCCAGTGATGAAATGAGGTTGTATAAAAGCTGTCATAAGTGACAGAGTCTCCTGTGGGATGAATTTATAGTGTATCATGGCTCAGAAGGGGTGCTGCTGGCATAAAATTGAATTAACCTGTTTTAAGTTCCAATGTAGGAAGGACACGTTAGGCTGAAAAGGTCTATCCATAAAATCTCAGCTTTTAAAGTTTTAAATCTACCTGTGTAGGTTTCCTTTACCCTTCTGAGCATCTTAGCTGATATGATCAACTCAGTTCTTTCTCTCTCTCTCTCTTTTTTTTTTTCCCCCATTTATGGAAGTTAAATTAATTTACAGTGTTAAAAGATTGTGATTTTTTAAAATTTATTTTTAATCGAAGGATAATTGCTTTACAATGTTGTGTTGGTTTCTGCCATACAACCATGTGAATCAGCCATGAGTATACATACATCGCCTCCCTCTTGAACCCCCCACGCTATGCAGTTTTTTATGAAACTTTTTTAAACTGATATTTTCTCTTCTAGGATCAAGCGCGCTTTCCTTATTGAAGAGCAGAAGATCGTTGTGAAAGTATTGAAAGCACAAGCACAGAGTCAGAAAGCTAAATAAAAAATGAACCGTTTTTGAGTAATAAATCAAAACGCCTCGTTCTGTTCACTTCTATTGTGGTTTGTTAGTGTACAGGTTTGGTTTCTGTGGTAACTGGAGATTCCCAACACATACACTACAGTTTTTAGTTGATCACTTTTTCTGAAAATAATTGGTAGTCAGTGATTGCTGGAATTTTAGACACATTAAAATACGGACTGTAACGTATTTTCTCCTAGAGGCTATGTTATATTGTTCCTGTTAATAAACACTGTGAGTGTTAGTCACCTAGTTGTGTTGGACTCTTTGTGACCCCTTGGACTGTAGCCCACAAGGCTCCTCTGGAACTCTCCAGGCAAGAATACTGGAGTGGGTAGCCATTCCCATCTCCAGGGCTGGAACCCAGGTCTCTTGCATTAATTGCGGGTTATTTAACCCTCTAAAGATTTTAATAATAGCTCATTTTTGCAGTATTTAGACTATCAGTGGACTTCGCTGGTGACTCAGCTGGTAGAGTCTACCTGCAATGCAGGAGGCCCAGGTTCAATCCCTGGTCAGGAAGATCCCATGGAGAAGGGAATGGCAACCAACTCCAGTGTTCTTAACTGTCCACAGGGTTGCAGGGTCTGACATGACATGACTGAGCAGCTGACACTTTTAAGACTGTATCAAGTATTCTTGAAAGTGGTCTACATAAGCTCTTCTGAATTGTCTTACAAGGTCGTTCCTTAGGACATGTCAAGCTTATTTCCCATCTCGAGAGTAGAAAGCAAGTGCTGTTTTCACAAGCCGAGAATCTAGAAGCTGGAAAAGTATCTAAGTTCTGTAAAATTTGACCTTTTTCCATTTAGGTGTTTACTGTTACTAGCATTATGAGACTCAAGTGTCATGAAGAGTGTTTTCTCTTGATTAAAATCAAGACCATGCCCTTTAACATTTTTGCAGAAGAGGCAAGGCAAAACTAAGGGGCCAGGTGGCACTTGAACTCAGGGCCATTATAAATTTATCAATGATACTTAATGGCATGTCCACAGCACTTAACATCTTAATTTAGTGTGGAACCCAACTATCATGTGATGGTTTCTGGCTTGAGTGAGGTAAATTGAGGTGTAGGTTATATATATTACCCAGAGCCGCTTGTGTTGCTAGAATACTTGGAAGTGGTGTGGTGTGATCAGTGATGGAGGTACCCCCAATAAACACTAGCATAAGGAACGATAGCTGAAGCCCTTTATTGTCAAAGTTCAGTCTTGGGACAGTTCATCAGCCTTCCCTAAACACCCTCCAATCCCAAGAATTGTTAAACAACCAGGATAATAAAATTATGTTTAATCACTGAAATTTTTATTGGGGATATAATTGAAAAACATTGGATTCTGAAGTAGATTAAACCCTTTTCTGCCCTAGGCTGATGTGTACTGCATGGACATGTGATCCTGTAGTACTGTGTTTGATAAAAATTTAATTAAAAGATGGTGCTTTTAAAATAAATTCAATTACTTGATTGGCTTATAGAGTAAATAGGTGTTAAAAGTCTTGAGTAGCTCAGCATGAGTTCTTGTCTGTCAGGACTCTTCCCTCCCTACGAAAGACAGTTCCACTGAAGAATTTAACAGAACACAAGACATGAGGACTAGTAAGTTTCTGCAAAATAAATGGATTAACTTAGAAATTTGAGAAAGTCAAAGCATTGAAGTTTCATACTTGAGGTGACTTTTTGTTGTTCAGTGGCTCAGTTGTGTCCAACTCTGCGATCCCATGGACTACAGGATGCCAGGCTTCCCCATCCATTTCCTGGAGCTTGCTCAAACTCATGTCCATTGAGTCGGTGATGCCATCAAACCATCTCATCCTATGTTGTCCCCTTCTGCCTTCAATCTTTCACAGCGTCAGGGTCTTTTCCAATGAGTTGCCTCTTCGCATCAGGTGCCAAAGTAGTGGAGCTTCAGCTTCAGCATCAGTCCTTCCAGTGAATATTCAGGTTTGATTTCCTTTAGGATTGACTGCTCTGGTCTTGCTGTCCAAGGGTCTACTGCAGCACCACAGTTCGAAGGCATCAGTTCTTCAGCACACAGCCTTTTATATCCAGCTCTCACATCTGTTCGTGACTACTGGAAAAACCATAGCTTTGACTATATGGACCTTTGTAGGCAAAGTAATACCTGGTTTTTAATACTCTGTCTAAATTTGTCATAGCTTTTCTTCCAAGGAGCAGTTGTCTTAATTTCATGACTGCAGTCACCGTTCACAGTGATTTTGGAGCCCAGGAAAATAAAGTCGGTCACTGTTTCCATTGTTCCCCATCTAACTTGTCATGAAGTGATGAGACCAAATGCCATGATATTTGTTTTTTGAATTGAATTTTAAGCCAGCTTTTTCATGCTCCTTTTTCACCTGCATCAAGAAGCTCTTTAATTGCACTTTGCTTTAAGGGTGTTCAGATAGTTCAACCTTTTCTAAGTTTGAAATGTCCACTAGTCTTAAAAAAACAACTTTATAGATAATTTGGAAAGTATGGAAAAACAGAATGAAATCACCTTCAGTTTCAGTATGAGTTCAGTCACTCCATCGTGTCTAACTTTTTGCAACCCCATGGACCTCAGCACGCCAGGCTTCCCTGTCTATCACCAACTGCTGGAGCTTGCTCAGACTCTCGTCCATTGAGTCGGTGATGCCATCCAACCATCTCATCCTGTCCTCTCCTCTTGCCTTCAATCTTTCCCAGCATCAGGGTCTTTTCCCAGGGTCAGTTTCAGTATACAGATGATCATTTTTAACAGTTTGATATCTCTCCTCCCATTTTGTTTTCTAGTTATTATTTTTTAAATTTAGGGTTTTTTTTTTTTTTTTGGCAGTGCTGTGCAGCTTATGGGATTTTAGTTCCCCAATCAGGGATCCTACTGGAGACCCAGTAGTGACAGTGCCAAGTCTAACCACTGGACTGCCAGGGAATTCCCAAGTTACATATCTTAAAAGTTGTGGAACTTCCCTGGTGGTCCAGTGATTAGGAATCCACCTTCCAGTGAAGGGGATGCAGGTTCAATCTCTGGTCTGGGAACCAAGATCCCAAGTGCTGAGGGGCAACTAGAGAGCCCTCTGCAACTAAAGGCAGCCCATGTGCTTGCGACAGATAGCTGGCTCATGGGCAATGAAGCCAATGCTGCCCAAAAAAAAAAAAAAATATATATATATATAAGCACTATATGTAAATATTCAATCCTTTCCCCCCCGCCCTACCCACTTAACCCCTGTGAGCATATTTCTTTCAAAATAATTATTTTAGTGACTATATATGCCATCAAATCTATGTAGCATAATTTCAATAGTTTCTTTCATTTGAACATTTGGGCTACTGTCAATTTTTCTCTGTTTTAACATTTGTGCACATTTTTATACAGC
The DNA here is from genome assembly GCF_003369695.1 of Bos indicus x Bos taurus. Taxonomy (NCBI): domain Eukaryota; kingdom Metazoa; phylum Chordata; class Mammalia; order Artiodactyla; family Bovidae; genus Bos; species Bos indicus x Bos taurus. The sequence continues at coordinate 16,875,388 of NC_040081.1, read as the reverse complement.
TTTCTATTTCATTTATGCCAATCTTTTTTTTTTTTTTAATTCATAAACTGGTACTGGAGTACAGTACTTCACTAGTCAACTTTAATTATTAGGGTGGCAGTGATGTTTCCTAAGGTTCCTAGCTCAAGCTGCCATAACAAATTACCATACACCGGGTGACTTAAACATCAGACATTGATGTCTCACATTTCTGGAGATGGAAATCCAAATTGAAGGTGCTGGCAGATTGCTCTTGGTGAAGACCCCCGCTGTTCCCAGTAGGCCAATGGCTGTTATCTTGTGTCTTCACATGATGGACAGGGGAGAGGGAAGAAAGCTCTCTTCTGCTTTTTCTTGCGTGCATGCTCAGCTGTGTCCCATTCTTTGGGACATTATGGACGGTAGCCCGCCAGGCTCCTCTGCCCATGAGATTCTCCAGCCAAGAATACTGGAGTGGGTTGCTGTTTCCTTTTCCGGGGGATCTTCCGGACCCAGGGATTGAACCTGCGTCTCCTGAATCTCCTGCATTGGCAGGTGGATTCTTTGGCACTGAGCCACCTGTGAACCCTTAAAACCTGGGGGAAGCACAAACACACAGTCCCCAAGACGGGATGTGAAATGTGCCTGATTGGTGACCATTTCTTCACCTGTCTTTGCCACTACGTTTTTAACCACAGACTGCACTTCATGCTCCCTTCACTAAGGCAGGTCCTCTTCACCTCATTCTCTTGCACTCTCTGGTCCAGTTCCCTCCTCCCACACCTGCACTCGCAGGACTGCAGAGTTCATCTTGTGATGTGTAGACACAGAAGAGCGAAGACTGGTGTGAACATAGTATCAGCTCCGTCCAAATGATCAAAATGGATTCTGCACTGTTTTGGGTTTTGATTTTGTAAAGAAAATGAAGCTTTTATTAAATCCAGTTCTGTGTGTGTGACTTAAAGTACTCTTGACAGGTTCCTAAAAAGACATGTGAATGTAGTCAGTGGTTTCTTTTTAAAGTCTAGTATTTCTCCTTCCACTGAATTGCTTATAAATTCTATTAGAAGGATTGGGATGGGGGTGGGGAGTTCTTTCACCCTTAAAAGCAGAAAGTCTCCATATGTTTAAATAAATAAATCAAGTTTATTTTCAGCAGCGTCAATGGCATACCTACAGTTTTTACACTAATAATTTGTAACTTGGACTCCCAGAATTTTAATACTCAGGGCTCCAACAAAGTTTCGTCTAGTCAAGGCTATGGTTTTTTCTGTGGTCATGTATGGATGTAAGAGTTGGACTGTGAAGAAGGCTGAGTACCAAAGAATTGATGCTTTTGAACTGTGGTGTTGGAGAAGACTCTTGAGAGTCCCTTGGACTGCAAGGAGATCCAACCAGTCCATTCTGAAGGAGATCAGCCCTGGGATTTCTTTGGAAGGACTGATGCTAAAGCTGAAACTCCAGTACTTTGGCCACCTCATGCGAAGAGTTGACTCATGGGAAAAGACTCTGATGCTGGGAGGGATTGGGGGCAGGAGGAGAGGGGGACGACAGAGGATGAGATGGCTGGGTGGCATCACTGACTCGATGGACGTGAGTCTGAGTGAACTCCGGGAGTTGGTGATGGACAGGGAGGCCTGGCGTGCTGCGATTCATGGGGTGGCAAAGAGTCAGACACAACTGAGCGACTGATCTGATCTGATCTGATGTCTAGCTTTAACTGTTAACTATCTTATCACACCAATTAAAATCATATACAGTTCCTGTGGAGTAAGACTGTGAAGCAGAGCTGAACATTACGATTTTTTCTCGGAGTTCGATTACTTATTGCCAGTAAAAGTCCTATAGTTATACGATATTACCAATAGAACCACTGGAGTGTGGATCCAGCTTATTCCAGCTATGTGAGTCAGCTGTGTGCATCTCTTTCCAGCTCTGTGTTCAGTGATGTCAGTTTGGGGCCTTGAAATTGGTATGGAAGGAGTATTTACACCTGGGAAATCAGCAGGTACCACAAAATTCTTTTTCTCCTTCCAAGGAGCTTGATGTTTATATTACCAGCAAGTCACTGGATATTATTCAAATTACAGTCTATTACTACAAGTTAGGTATGATTTTGTTGGTACCAGGAGCTCTCTATAAATCTGGTACATGTTTGATTATTATTTGCCCTTAAATTTTTTTGTAATAAATTGAATCTACGAATATTCTGAAATTTGATTTTATAAATGACAATGAGTCTTTTATTGAATCCAGTTCTGTGAATATGGAGAAAAACAGAATTTAAAATCTTGAAATGTTGAAAGTTTCATCTCTTTTAACAATGATAAACACTTTATTTAAAACCAAGAGTAGAAAAGTTAAGACTCCATGAGTTTCCTTTTTAAAGGATGATATCCACAATAATTCTGGATCAAAAGATAATTTCTGGTTTCCAAAATATTAGCTAGTCAATAATTTTGAGTAAGTCTTAAATGTTTCTGGTTAATTTGAAGGACTATGTAAATATTTTGCCATATATTTACATTACTTTATAACTTGTTTCAGATTTCATTCATTCATTCAACAAATATTTATGAGAAATTCAATTACGTTCCAGGAACAATGTTGCTGGGTGAACATTAATACAATTGTCAACAAAGCAAACTCTTCCCCTGCTCTCATGGTTACATGGGGGACTTGGTTAAATGAGGATACAAATATGTTTTTAATTGCACACAATAGAATAAAAACCAAAATGAAGTACACAGCACTGTGAAACCATGTAAAAAGGAACCTCATTGGGAGTGAAGCCAGGCTTTTCAGAGGAAGTCACATTTAAACTCAGAGCAAGGATGTCAGCTGAGTGACAAGAAGGGAGAACATTCCAGATGTAAGAACCAACATGTCCAAATGCCCTAAGTCAAGAAACAATTTGTATAAAAAAGCATAAAAACAATACATGCAATGCAATTCATTCTCAGTATTTAGAGCTCAGTAAATCTAATGTGTGTGAGCAAATCGTTAATCACTGAGAAGGGGCATCCGTGTTAGCACATAGCTTTAAGTCCACCTGTGTCCAGTCAAAAGCTCTGTGACATTTTTTCCTTCCTAAGTAAGACCAGTGAAGGAAAAGCTTTCCTAAACTGTTTATTTCAGTTAGGAGAAAAGACACTCCTGTGCATCAGAGGATATTTAAATTATGCTATCCCCTAGATAATTTAGGCATCAACCTGTTAAGGAGAGAAAGCATCAAAATTATTGACTCAATTCCCCTGATATTCACTCAGCTTTTATATTCCTTGGCCTGTGCAAATAGCCTCAGGGCTATGCCCTCTTTCTCTCTCTCTCTCTTTGGTTGGAAGTAAGTTTACATGCCTATTTAACATGCCTATCGAACAAATGGTCTTAAAGAAAATCCAAATGTTTACTACATTTTACAGTAAGTTCTGTAAAGACTTTGTAAACCATATCGTCTCTGTTGCAGCCGCTCAGCTTTACCAATAGAGTGTGGAAGCAGCCGTAGTCAGTACTGAAATGAATGGTCATGGCTGTGTTCCAATAGAGTTTTATTTACAAAACTGATATTGGGTCACAGGTGGCCTGCAAGTTGTAGATTGTGAACCTTCCCTGCTCTAGATGACCCCTGCTTCCAGCTACAGCTGCCAGCTGACCAACTACATGAGAAACCTCAAGCAAAAACCAGCAGAAATCTGCCTGGTTGAATCTAATCAACCCAAAGGACAGTGAGAAAAAAATAAAACAATTGTTCTATCACACTAAATTTTAAGGTGGTTGGTTATACAGCAATATACCACTGAAACAGTTCTATGGTCTTTAAAATTTTTTTTTTTTTGCTTGTATATTCCTTAAAGAATTTTGAAAAGCTCTACAGACCCTCACACGATTTTAGATTATCATCCAAAATTTTTCACCATAAATTTAAAATCATTTCAAAGGATATCATTTCCAACATAGTAAAGGTATGAATATTTCTTTTCAAAATTATTCTATCACTTTTTAAATATATCAGATGGAAGTTGCACAGCAGCCTTTTTTTTTTTTTTTAAAGGAATAAGCTCTTTTAACAATTGGAAGTTTTAGAGTCTTCCTTCTTCTTGACTTGTGTTACCATTCCATTTCCTTTATGGAATTTTAAACCATGTTTTCATGTTGGAAGTCTTTTCCTGATTAGTAATTCCACAATTCTGTCTCTAAGAAAGAAAAAGCAAACGAGAGAGGTGTGGAGTCTTAACACCCATTTGTCCTCTGGATAAAGCAAAGCATCACTGCTTTTTCAACCCTGTTCTCTTTACTTTGCTTTCAAGGGACTCTCTCTCGAGAATGATTCATTTGACAATTTGGGGAGATAAAAGAGGTGATGATGTTAAATTAAAATGACCATCACCCCCCTACCCGACCCTGTTCTACTGGGTTGGCCAAAAATTTCATTCAGGTTTTTCTGTAACACCTCATGAAAAAATACAAAGAAACTTTTTGGCCAACCTAGTATCTGAATTCAGGTCATCCCAATGTGAGCCAGGATATCCTGCTCCAGTATCAAACATCTCCCTTGTGCGTAAGTCAGGGCAAGATACAAAGCCCTATGACCGCTGTGCTTCAGCCACTGGATGCGGCTCAAGGGTGAATGTGATAACGGGTGCCTTCCAGGAGCTTGTAGTTTAGCTTTTTAATTTATGATTCTTGGGTAATTAGTTTAAATCAGTGGTTCAAACTGGAATGACACCTATGAGGCATTTTGTTGGGGAACTGACATTCTGTGATGTACAGGACAGCCCTGCTCAACAAACCATCCTGACTCCTACGTGACTCTCCAGTACCCAATCAGATTTTTGTGTAGGTGAGAAACCTGCTTACTATTATCTCAACCTTGGTAAACACCATTTGAATATAAACAAAATTTTTTTGCATCATTTTAATAAGTTCTAAAATTTCTGGGAATGCACTATGTCAAACCAGGGAGATTATATTTCTCTTCCAAACATTATCTGGAGAAATTTAACATTTTGGAAAAAAGAAATAGCAGTGAATAAAGTTTTAAACTTTTGCAAAGGAATCTAAGATTCACAATTTTTAGACAAAACTGTAAACGTATGGGTGAATGTATTGGTTTATATTTTTTCTTAAATCTTCGATTCTGGATATTGTTTTCACAAAATCGATTAACAATAAGTTAATTTGTGGCTTAATGTATAAGTTGATCATGTTCTGAAAAGAGCACCATGATTTCTAAGTGCTTTGCTTTCTGAGCAAGTTAGAGAATTACTCTGGGAATTAATAAGAGACTCCAAAGTGTTTTCAGTACACTGGTGTTTAGAGAGTTCTCTTTGATGGCATGAAGAACTGACATCAATTCATTCAACAAATATTAACTCTGCACTGGTTGTGTGCAGGCACTAAGCCAGTGCTTACCCTGGGAAGAGTTTCTGGAGTCTCTCATTTGTTTCCCTTACCCCTCTTTCCACGCATGCAGGTGTGTGGCTTGGAGTATTCGACAAAATTTCATAGTTTCCACTAGTGTTGTTATGTGAACTTGAGAAGCTGCTTAAATTCTCTGAGTCTCTGCTTTGTGAGCTCTTCAAGTGTTAGTTGCTCAGTTGTGTCTGATTCTTTGCGACCCCGAGGACTATAGCCCGCCAGGATGCTCTGTCAATAGAATTTCCCAGGCAAGAATACTGGAATGGGTAGCCAAACCCTTCTCCAGCGGAATCTTCCTAAACCAGGGATCAGACCTGGGTCTCCTGCAATGCAGACAGATTCTTTACTGTGTGAGTCACCAATGAGTATAAAAATACTCCACTTCCAAAAGTTATAAAGAACTTGGTATCTAGCAGGGAATTAACAGACATTAGTTCAGGGTCCCTTTCCACATTTCTTCAAAACCTAGCCTCATTTCTCTAGTAATTAGTGATGTTGATAATCTTTTCATGTATAGTGCAGGAAGCTCAGCTTGGTGCTCTGTGATGACCTAGATGGGTGAGGGTCATCCATCTAGGGATTGGGAGGGAGGTCCCAAAAGGAGGGGATATATGTATACCTATAGTTGATACTGGCTTCCCTCGTGGCTCAGACAGTAAAGAATCTGCCTGCAATGCAGGAGACTTGGGTTTGATCCCTGGATTGGGAAGATCCCATTGGAGAAGGGAATGGCTACTCATTCCAGTTTTCTTGCCTGGAGAATTCCATAGACAGAGGAGACTGGCAAGCTACAGTCCATGGGGTCCGAAAGAGGCAGACATGACTGAGCAACTAACACATATAGCTCATTCACTTTGTTGTACGGCAGAAACTAGCACAACATTGTAAAGCAACTATATGCCAATTAAAAAAAAAAAACAAAAACTGATCTCAGAACACATCTGCCAATAGCCATGTGTGAACATGAGTTGGTATGTTCCCTCTAGAACTATTTACATTTTAGCTTCAAAATTTCTGTCAGTGGGTTGAAAGACTGACTTCTGCTAAAGGAATTTCAAGCAGGTGAAGCTAGTAGTTCAACCTGCTAGGAGTCAAGGACCACACAAACTATTAACTTTTAATACAAAGCTATTAACTACAAATACAAATATTAACTATTAAATACAAAGCTAACACGGTCATGGTCAAAGCAAGCTGAGATCACTAGCTCTTTACAAAGAGATGTCAGGGGCCTGAAGGAGGATTGTCATAGGAAACTTCCCTTTCTGTTCTAAAAATCTGAGCATTGCCGTGTAGACAGTCTAGATTCACGCTTACTCCTTGGAAGGAAAGTTATGACCAACCTAGATAGCATATTCAAAAGCAGAGACATTACTTTGCCAACAAAGGTTCGTCTAGTCAAGGCTATGGTTTTTCTTGTGGTCATGTACAGATGTGAGAGTTGGACTGTGAAGAAGGCTGAGCACCAAAGAATTGATGCTTTTGAACTGTGGTGTTGGAGAAGACTCTTGAGAGTCCCTTGGACTGCAAGGAGATCCAACCAGTCCATTCTGAAGTAGATCAGCCCTGGGATTTCTTTGGAAGGACTGATGCTAAAGCTGAAACTCCAGTACTTTGGCCACCTCATGCGAAGAGTTGACTCATGGGAAAAGACTCTGATGCTGGGAGGGATTGGGGGCAAGAGGAGAAGGGGATGACAGAGGATGAGATGGCTGGATGGCATCACTGACTCGATGGACATGAGTCTGAGTGAACTCCAGGAGTTGGTGATGGACAGGGAGGCCTGGCGTGCTGCGATTCATGGGGTCGCAAAGAGTCGGACACGACTGAGCGACTGATCTAATCTGATCTGAGGAGTTTTTGTTTGTTAGTTTTGCTTAAAAAAAGAACCAGAATTTACTGTCTCAAAATACTGAAGCTAGCAAACTAAAATGAAGGTCTTGGCCGGGTTCTGCTCCCTCTGAGACTCTGCATAGAGCTCTTCCTAGTTCCTGGTTGTTGCTGGCAGTCCTTGACAGTTCTTGGCTTGTAGCCATATAAATCTACTATCTACTTCTGTCAGCCCATGGCTGTCTTCACATAGTGCCTCTAAGAATCTGCTGGGGAGATTTTTTTTGTTATTTATTTGTTTATTTTGGCCATACTGCTCACTCAGCATGCAGGATGCGATATCTTAGTTCCATCTCAGGGATTGAACCCTCGCCCCTAGTGGGCCAAGTGCAGAGTCTTAACCACTGGGTCTCCAGGGAAGTCCCTGGGGAGGTGTTTTAAATGCAGTTTCCTGAGCGCCCCCTAAGACTTCCTCAATCAGAATCTCTGAAGATCGGGCCAAGAACTTACATTTTATCAAGATCACCTAGTTGATCCTCACAGAGATGGATCTTGGACCAGCCTTTCCCAAGTTATGGTAGAAAGGACAGCTGATGCTGAATAACACAGGTTTAAATTGTGCAGGTCCACTTATTCATGGATTTTTTAAGATATAGAAACTACAGTACTATAGGGTCTGCAGTTGGTTGAATCCACCGACGCAAAACCACAGATACTGACAACTGACTGTAAGTCATGCTCAGATGCTTTACAACCCCCGGTGTTGTTCAAGGGTCAACTGTGTACAATTTGGTGTTAGGTGAATGTGGCTTTCAATCTTAAGTTCTTCATTAACCAGTTAGGTGACTTTGAACAAGTGTCTTCCTCTCTCTTAAGTCTTAGTCGCCTCACCTATAAAATGAAGATACTATAACTTCAGAGGTTCAATGAAATATCCTGTGTTATCCACACCATAGAACTCATGATGTTTTCCTGCTTCTGGTCCCAAAGCTGCCTTCTCATATATTTATGGAGGAGAAACACAGTGCATGAAGATGGTCACTATGGAGTCTTTTCATTTGGAATGATTAAAGACAAGTGATAACTTTGGAAATAGACTGAAAAGGCAACCCAGAATGATTTTTTTCTCTCTCTCTTTGTAAGGAATTATACCCACACCCCGCCTGAAAGTGCCAAGCTGTATTTGATTAGTTCTGGGCAGAAGCACGTTAGGGCATCTGAAAACCACAACTGGAGACATCTATTCTGATGGGCCTAATGCTCTGGGTATTTCCTTTCAACCGAACTTGGGAGGGGGGAAGTACTTTGATATAATGTACATATGGAAATATTTTACAACATTCTTAAAAACTTAGATATTTTATTCGGTATATATAAAGCATACTTTGCTCTTCACTGTGTGCAAACATGGATAAATCAATGTCTTCCAGAGTCCCTTGTCATTTCCAAGCTAAAATTGTTTTGTTTTGTTAGATCGGTTTCAGTGCCTAAAAGGACCGAACTGACAACCCTCTTTTCTCCGGGCTTCTGGCAGACAGCAGGAGCAGCTGCTGTTCAAAAGTCCCCCAAATAGCTCACCTCTGGAAAGATCGTTTCTGGAGGTGAGAAGGCGCTTTGATTTCTCCTCCACTCTGAAATGTGTGGGCGGGGGTGGCGGCAGGGCGGTGAACCACGTACTCAGGCCTTTGGTTTTCAGGCCACTGCCACATCTCACATGTGCAACTAAATAGTGATCTGCATTCTGGTTCGCGTTCTTTTGAAAAGATTAAAGTCTCTTGCTTTAAATGCCGTTCCTAATCGTGGGGTAAAACATTCCTTGGAAAATATTCTTCATCACAAGAATTTACTAATAGTGATTACTTTCAGAGAAAAAGGATGGGGACAGGAAGGAGATGATAAGCGGGAGATGGCATTTGATTTTCATGTTTTTAATCCTTGGTACTCTGAATTTTATAACTCTGAACAGGTGATCTTATTTGGAAAAAAAACAAACAAGCAAGAATCATCTGTATGAACCTGCTAGAGGCCATTGTTGCTATTTATTCTTTAAAATTTTCTATATTGAGAATGAATTCTATTAAGTTTACTTTTCAAACCTTAACTAGAAATTTTCCCTTTTTTAGGATTTAATAATTAAAACTTGCCAGACAAATACACATTTCTGTTCTCGCTTTTATAAGTCTGTATGATTTGCAAAGCAACTAAATATAAAAGTAAATATCCTGGGTTTGCTATTTAATTCATCTGAAAATACTGCTTTCACAAGATTTTTCTTTCATCATTAAAAGAGTAAACCATTCGCATTTTAAAGATAGGCTTGACTGTGTGAGAAGCAGCCTTTTCCATTTGTGTAATATTTCATTGCACTTATTTGATCATGGCATTGAGGCAAGTTTCTTTTAAATAAGTTTGCCTTTTCATTATGCCAGTGAATATTGTTTTATAAATCTCAAAGTATTGAAAATACATTTGGGTGAAGTTAAAACTATAAAGGACTGTGATTTTTATAAAAGAGAACGTCTGCCCTGCTGTGGCCACAGAAAGGAATTACATGTGGGCAGCTGTCAGAAAAATGGTTCTTGAGTTGAATTGCAACAGCTTTGCAGGAAAGCTAAAAAAAATGTACAGATTTACAGTTATTTTCCTTCAATAAATTTAGAGTAAAATGAGTGTGTGTATATATATATATATATATACATCAGTTCAGTTCATGTTCAGTCGCTCAGTAATGTCCGACTTTTTGCGACCCCATGAATCACAGCACGCCAGGCCTCCCTGTCTATCACCGACTCCTGGAGTTCACTCAGACTCAAGTCCATTGAGTCAGTGATGCCATCCAGCCATCTCATCCTCTGTCGTCCCCTTCTCCTCTTGCCCCCAATCCCTCCCAGCATCAGAGTCTTTTCCAATGAGTCAACTTTTCGCATGGGTGGCCAAAGTACTGGAGTTTCAGCTTTAGCATCAGTCCTTCCAAAGAACTCCCAGAGCTGATCTCCTTCAGAATGGACTGGTTGGATCTCCTTGCAGTCCAAGGGACTCTCAAGAGTCTTCTCCAACACCACTGTTCAAAAGCATCAATTCTTCGGTGCTCAGCCTTCTTCACAGTCCAACTCTCACATCCATACATGAATACAGGAAAAACCATAGCCTTGACTAGACGGACCTTTGTTGGCAATAACTTATATTACAAATAATGGAAGAGTACTACTATCATCACTGAGTGAGTGGGTGAAAGTTGCTCAGTCAAGTCTGACTGTTTTCGACCCCATGGACTGTAGCCCATCAGGCTCCTCTGTCCATGGAATTCTCCAGGCAAGAATACCGGAGTGGCTACAGCCATTCCCTTCTCCAGGGGATCTTCCTAAATCAGGGACGGTACTTGGGTCTCCCGCATTGCAGGCAGATTCTTTATTGTCTGAACAACCAGGGAAGCCCATACATATCTAATAAATTCTATATATTAATTAATTAATTCTTAAAAATCTGATCCCTATGTTACACAGTAATCCACTCTTCACACTGGCTGTCTCAAAGTCTTTACCTCTCTCCTCAACCCAGCACTCACTCCAGGTTGTCTAATAATATCTGAAAGTATGCAAACCACTAGGTATGAGCTTCTGGAGCTCCCTCGCCCTCTTTGGCACCTTTAAACTTTAATGTATGTAAAAGCATGGGCTTTGTAGTCAGGTAGCCAGGGCTACTTTCGAACTATGTCGAATTTAGTATGTTTTCAATCTCTATAAACCTCAGTTTCCTCACCTGGAAAAGTGGAATCAATAATGCCTATTGGATTGTTTACATACGACAGTTTGCTGCTGCTGCTGCTAAGTTTCTTCAGTCGTGTCCGACTCTGTGTGACCCCATAGATCGCAGCCTACCAGGCTCCCCCATCCCTGGGATTCTCCAGGCAAGAACACTGGAGTGGGTTGCCATTTCCTTCTCCAATGCATGAAAGTGAAAAGTGAAAGTGAAGTCACTCAGTTGTGCCCGACCCTCAGTGACCCCATGGACTGCAGCCCACCAGGCTCCTCTGTCCATGGGATTTTCCAGGCAAGAGTACTGGAGTGGGGTGCCATTGCCTTCTCCTATATGACAGGTTAACAGGACACTAAGTGTTGATTGACTTCCTTATGCCACTAACCTTCTTGCTGCTCTCTTTCTTTAGATGGTTCAAATCTTTCCCAAGGTAAGCTTCACCCCTGGTGGGCTCCCTCCACACACTCTCACCACGGCCCTAATATTGTTCTGTTACTTAACCCGCTCTCCTTCAGTCCCTCCCTGTCCACAATTTCCTTTGCCCCATTTTATACAAATGTACCCAAGTTCCCACCATCCTTGAAAACCCCTCTCTGCTACCATCTCCTCTCCCTTTCATACCCAGCTGTACTGGGAGGGATAGACTCTATATTGATTCACTGCTATTATTTTCACTACTATTATTTTTTTAAATTCCTATTCACTTCTTTCCTCTGCAGTCTGGCTTCTCCTGCCACCATAGTACTGAAATTAACAAATTAATTCACCAAACCTTTATCATGATACCATATTCTAGGACTGTGCCTAGTCATGGCATCAGATCCCTACTCAAGCCATCATAATATTGTACACTCAACAAAATACTCACTGGTCAAAAGTTACCAATGCCCAGTGGTCAAACCCAGTGGCTTCTGTTCAGTTTCACTCTATGTGATTTGCTGGAGACTGGCTCTCCTGAGCTTTCTCTGCTCCTTCTCTCCCTGGGCCCTTTGATCTTGCTGTATCTACTTTGTAGTAACCTCTTAATCATGCAGATGATTCCCTAGGCAACATCTTTGGGTCTCTTCCCTCTCACTCTTTTAACTTTACTCTGTGAACTTCCTGTAATTATAGCCACATTCAGAGAAGGCAATGGCAACCCACTCCAGTACTCTTGCCTGCAAAATCCCATGGACAGAGAAGCCTGGTAGGCTGCAGTCCATGGGGTCGCTAAGAGTCGGGCACGACTGAGCGACTTCACTTTCACTTTTCACTTTCATGCATTGGAGAAGGAAATGGTGCAACGCACTCCTGGATTCTTGCCTGGAGAATCCCAGGGACAGAGGAGCCTGGTGGGCTGCCGTCTATGGGGTCGCACAGAGTCGGACACGACTGATGCGACTTAGCAGCAGTAGCAGTCGGTGGATGTGTGGGGGTACTTTTCTGGGAAGAGAGCGCATAGCTTATATCAGCAAGGAAATTTGTGATCCCTCCAAATAAAAGCCCTGCCCGCTCCATTTCACATTTCAGCAGTTCATCCACTGGTATGGCTCCCACCATTACCCAGTCACTGCTGACTTCTGGATCTCTAAACCTAGCCTCTTTCCCAACCCTACTAAGGTCCAACCCTGCTGGGTCCTCCTAGAACAGCAGTTCTTGCCAGCGGATGGCAGGACCTCCGCCTCCTGCCCCCTGCATCTCTCTCTGGGGCCTCTGTGTGGTCTGGGGGTGATGGGCAGGGAGTGCACCTATAACCAAAGTCCCTGAGGAAAGCACTCCGACATGGCTCCTGTGTCCATATAAGCACTGCATGACACCTGCCATTCTCCCAGGCTCCTCCTCCTGCTCCAGGAAAACCTTCCTGTTTGGTCCAGCTCTTGGACAAAGCTGCAGAGTTGCCTGGGCCATTATTACACAGTTCATTTTTACCAAGCCTCGTATCTATTTGTTGACCAAATTCAACTGATTTTATCTGTGAAAGATCCTTTTTAATCTTTCCATCACCACCAACCTCCCTGCTCTCTCCACTCCCCAGTCTGTCACACACTCATCATCTAGAGTCCCCACCTAGAGTCCCCATGAAGGTCCTGAAAGGTCTCTGTGCTTCACGTCTTTCTGCTGTTTCATCTATCTTTCAAACACACAACTATTTCAATTTAAAAAATAATCCTTCAATTTTTTTATTTTTTAAAATTAATTTAATTAATTCGTTTTAAACTAAACGATGATTGCTTTACAGTATTGTGTTGGTTTCTATCAAACAAACATGAAGCCATAGCTTCGGTGGTTTTTTAACTGCCTATATAATAAAATCTAAATGCATCCTGAGAACCCCTCTACAATCCAGCTCCATCCTTCCCTTTTGAGTAGTATCCCCAACCAGTCTTCCTTTACTTTCTGTCATACACAACCACTCATCTTCCTTTGTACTCTCTCACCTTTCTTTCTTGTCTCAGGCTGGTCCTTATTCCTAAAAAGCTTTTTCCTGACCCTTAAAGAATCCAGCTCCTCCTTCGATGCTCAGCTCAAATGTGAACTCCTTGGTAAGCCTGCATTTTCCTCCCTGAGATAATGACTCCCTCCAGGATTCTCAAAGCAAACCTCCAATAAGCATGCCCTTCTCAGACAGCACTGCCATTAATTGGGTATGTGTTTCTCCTTTGATTATAATGCCAGTCTCTTGGGGGCAGGAATCAGGCACCCCTCATCGCATAGTATAGTGCTGTCTCTGCTACATGCTCCACGAATGCCTGCAGAATGAATAGTGGTGAACATTATTATCACCTGCACTATTGCTTGCCCTCATTGATTCCCACCTCTCCTAAGGAGTAGGCAGATGCTTTAAGAGTATACTCACAATTTCCACAAAATAGGTATTAAACTATGGAAAGAAGCTATGAGATAGAAAAGAAAGGAGATAGTAAAGAATAAAAACAAACCAAATTTTGCGTCTGATCCAACTTACTTCTCTAGTTAGCAGTAAAGCTGGAGTCTTAATGGGCACTTTTGAAATGTGTTCAGTTTCTTAGAAAGAGCACCCTGCCTGCAAAGTTGAGAGAAATGGAGCAGGAGACAACGTGGGTCTGGACTATTAAATGGTGGGGAAGATGGAGAGGAGAGGACAAACTAAAGAAACATTAATTAAGCACAATTGTTAAGATGACGCACTGAAGGATCAAAAGAGATAGAAGAGCCACGGGTTTGCTTGTTTGTTGATTGATTCAACTAATATTTAGTGAGTCCTACTGTGGGCTTCCTTGGTGGCTCAGATGGTAATCTGCCTGTGATGTGGGAGAACCGGGTTCAATCCTTGGGTTGGAAAGATGCCCTGCAGAAGGGAATGCAACCCATTCCAGTATTCTTGCCTGGAGAATTCAAAGGACAGAGCAGCCTGGCTGGCTACAGTCTGTGGAGTTGCTGAGTCGGACATGACTGAATAACTAACACACACACACACATGCACACATTATGTGCCAGCACTGTGAGAGATCCAAGGAATTCAGTGCTGAAAAACACATTGACCCTGTTTAATGGAACCATTGCAGTGTCCCTTGGTGGAAATATTCCTCCCTTGGGACTAAACCTTGTAGACCAGCAAAGCCTAAAGTTGTAGGAAATAGGAAGCAAAAACTTTACTAGTACGTGACTAGAAGTAACAGTGAGTGGAGTCATTCCCACCTTTGACACTTGATTCCGGGACTGGTGAATCCTGGCTCTAAGAGAAGAGGCATCATACACTGATCACTGATTTACAGCACATGCTGCATCTCAGAAGACATTGTCCTAGCCCTAGAAGGTGTTGACATTAATCTGGAAGCATAACTGAGTTTTCAAAAGGCCAATTCCACCATTTCACAGAGCTGCTTCAAGGCGATGGTGCACTCGATGAGACCAGTGAATTCCATAACATGAGCCAATCACCACAATTCATATGCTGTCAAACAGGTTTCTTGGTGAGAAGCAGTGCTATGTGGGCTACCATGATACTGATTAAGGCATTCCTCAAGTCCACACAATAGTGATTTTGGTAGAAGCACTGTGGGCAAGGATTGAAAAGTTGTATTCAGTGTAAACATCTATTTCAGTAAGAACTAAGTGCTACTGGAAGTGTTCCTGTGTAATTAACCTGCTACCAAGTGGGTGGCTCATCCTCCTGGAGATCCATGCCAGACTGTGGGCTCATTGTTGATTTCTGCTGTTGGCAGTTGGGGCACTCAGCAGTGGCTCTAGCCGGATCAGCCTTGATGAGTGAAGTCCATGCATAACTTCCATCCCTGCTACCATGGCCCTTTGTTTGTGGACCTGCTGGACATGGACAGGAGTGACTGGGGAAAGAAGATGACTAATGTCCACAGGAAGGGTCATCTCATCTTCCTAAAATTTTTTCTCTACATAGATGGCTATTTGGTGGAAATCCACATGGGGTACAAATATTTTCATACTTCATGCTGATACAGAGAGGTTTATCCATATGTCTCTCTTCCAGATCTCCTCAACATCTTTCTGGTTGTATTCATTTTAGTTCCCTTTAGACATCCATTTACCAAATGATTAGCTGCTACTAATGAGTCAAAATTCCCCAAGCCAGGCTTCAACAGTACATGAACTGTGAAATTCCAGATGTTCAAGCTGGATTTAGAAAAGGCAGAGGAACCAGAGATCAAATTGCCAATATCTGTTGGATCATTGAAAAGGCAAGAGAGTTCCAGAAAAACAACTACTTTGCTTTATTGACTATGTCAAAGCCTTTGACTGTGTGGATCACAATAAACTGTGGAAAATTCTGAAAGAGATGGGAATATCAGACCACCTGACTTGCCTCCGGAGAAATCTATATGCAGGTCAAGAAGCAACAGTTAGAACTGGATACGGAACAACAGATTGGTTCCAAATTGGGAAAGGAGTCCATCAAGGCTGAATATTGTCACCTTGCTTATTTAACTTATATGCAGAGTACATCATGTGAAATGCTGGACTGGATGAAGCACAAGCTGGAATCAAGATTGCTGGGAGAAATATCAATAACCTCAGATATGCAGATGACACCACCTTTATGGCAGAAAGCGAAGAACTTAAGAGCCTCTTGATGAAAGTGAAAGAGGAGAGTGAAAAAGTTGTCTTAAGACTCAACATTCAGAAAACTAAGATTATGGCATCTGGGCCCATCATTTCATGACAAGTAGATGGGAAAACAATGGAAACAGTGAGAGACTTTATTTTTGGGGGCTCCAGAATCACCGAAGATGGTGACTGCAGCCATGAAATTAAAAGATGGCTGCTCCTGGGACAAAAAGTTATGACCAACCTAGACAGCATATTAAAAAGCAGAGACATTACTTGGCTGACAAAGGTCCATCTAGTCAAAGTTATGGCTTTTCCAGTAGTCATATATGGATGTGAGAGTTGGACCATAAAGAAAGTTGAGCATCAAAGAATTGATGCTTTTGAACTGTGGTGTTGGAGAAGACTTTTGAGAGTCCCTTGGACTTCAAGGAGATCAAACTAGTCAGTCCTAAAGGAAATCATTTGGAAGAACTGATGCTAAAGCTGAAGCTCCAACACTTTGGCCACCTGATGAGAAGAACCGACTCTTTAGAATAGACTCTGATGCTGGGAAAGATTGAAGGCAGGAAGAGAAGGGGGTGACAGAGGATGAGATGGCTGGATGGCATCACCAACTCACTGGATATGAGTTTGAGCAAGCTCCAGGAGTTGGTGATGGACAGGGAAGCCTGGTGTGCTGCAGTCCATAGGGTCACAAAGAGTCAGACACAACTGAGTGACTGAACTGAACTAAGGTCAGACAATGCCAAATTGGGGGTGGCTGGTTCAGGTTTCATGGGGACTTGTTGCCATTGACTAATAGTTTAGCCTTGAAGGAAAGTTATGACCAACCTAGATAGCATATTCAAAAGCAGAGACATTACTTTGCCAACAAAGGTCCATCTAGTCAAGGCTATGGTTTTTCCAGTAGTCATGTATGGATGTGAGAGTTGGACTGTGAAGAAAGCTGAGCACTGAAGAATTGATGCTTTTGAACTGTGGTGTTGGAGAAGACTCTTGAGAGTCCCTTGGACTGCAAGGAGAGCCAACCAGTCCATTCTAAAGGAGATCAGCCCTAGGTGTTCTTTGGAAGGAATGATGCTAAAGCTGAAACTCCAGTACTTTGGCCACCTGATGCAAAGAGTTGACTCATTGGAAAAGACTCTGATGCTGGGAGGGATTGGGGGGCAAGAGGAGAAGGGGACGACAGAGGATGAGATGGCTGGATGGCATCACCGACTCGATGCACATGCGTTTGGGTGGACTCCGGGAGTTGGTGATGGACAGGGAGGCCTGGCGTGCTGCAATTCATGGGGTCGCAAAGAGTTGGACACAACTGAGTGACTGAACTGAACTGAAGATCCAGTGGTGAGCCAGAAGCTATTTCTCAAAGGAAATTATTTACCTGCTAAGGATGACATAGATTTGCTCTAAAACTCTAGGGCTTCACACTGTGATTAACCTTAAGGGGCTTGTCAAAAAATTCATTAAGCATCCCTACCTGCCACAGACATCATAAATGCAATATCATAAATGATATTGGATCTGCTGAGTCATAAGGCTCAAGTGACAGAGCAGTTTAGCAAACTGGCAGACTGGACCTTTTGCATAGTCTTTGCTTGTTCTGGGTCTTACTCAAAACAAGCAGCTTATTGGACTACTCACTAAATAGACTGGAATAGTATGATTAAATGAGGTATATGTTGCCTCCAAAGGTTCTCTAAGCATTGTACAACTTGGTGGAAGGAGAAGTCAGATGCAGTAACTATCCTTTACCTTGGAAAGAATATCTCATATGTTACAAAGTACCGCGTGCATAGGTGCTCAGTTATGTCCAACTCTTTGCTCCTCTGTTTGTGGGATTTTCCAGGCAAGAATACTGGAGTGGGTTGCTATTTCCTTCTCCAGAATATCTTCCTGATGCAGAGACTGAACCCAGGTCTCCTGTGTCTCCTGAATTGCAGATGGATTCTTTACCACTGAGCCACCGGGAAAGCCCACCAGTAGCTTAGGGTGGCAAAAAAAAAAAAAGGAACAAGGACGGGGATTCTTTGACCTTGAGTATGTTTATTTCAACTGTGCATTCCAAAACTAATTCCACGATCCTCACTACTTCTGGAAGGAGAACTAAAATGAGAGCACTTATGAAGAGAAGGGGCTTCCCTGGTGGCTCAGCAGTAAATGCAATGCCGGAGACACAGGTCAGGAAGATCCCCTGGAGAAGGAAATGGCAACCCACTCCAGTGTTCTTGCCAGAAAATATCCCACGGACAGAGGAGTCTGGCAGGCTGTAGTCCATGGTGTCGCAGAGTCAGACACAACTGAAGCAACTTAGCAGGAGCACGATGAAGAAAAATATTTCCATATGTGTTTCTGTTGTTACAATGGGCATGTACCTATGTTTTACTTACTAATTTTCAAAGTTTAAAAGAAATGACAGCAATAGTGACAATATCTACAATTTCGTATTGCGTTGGAAAGAGTTTGTATAGATCATGATACATAATAGTGATTCACAGAGTGCCTGGCATAGAGTTATCGCTCAATAAACACTGAGCTGGGGAAACAAATATTCTCATGCTTATACAAAACCCAGAAGGGAAGAGCATAGTTCAAGAGACTGTCATCTAAACTGTAAAATATCTTTGGAAATAAATCTAGGATAAAATTGTATATTATTCTCTGATTTTAAAAAAGTTACTAATTTCCTCTCTAGTGTATATTTAAAAAAAAATGAAGTTGGTAGTATTAATAGCCTTGATATTATCTGGTTTGTTTAGAATTTACTTAAAAACTTATTTGTGGACTCTTCCTCTGGTGGTGCAGGGGTTAAGACTCTGCTTCCACTGCTGGGGCATGGGTTAGATCCCTGGCTGGAATACTAAGCTTCTGCACGCTGTGCAGCCAAAAAAGCTCCGCCAAAACAAAAAACTTATCTGTAGGGTTTACCTTCTCTTTTGACTGGCTCAGCCATTCCTGACTTCAAGGCTTTTTATTAAAAGTTTTTACATTAAGTATGAAAATCTTGGTAGATACGTTTTATGCTCCTTTCCTCGAGTATGGATTTGATTGTGCGCAGCAAGAATTAGTCCTTTTTGCTTTTATATGTAGCTTAAAATTATAGGCACTTCTATACAAAATGTGTTTTTTTAATCCATCAACTCTGATTTTATTGAAGAACAGCAGCACTGGCGGCTGGGCAGGCAGAGGGACATTGCTCTTGCCTGGCTCGCTTCAGATGAATACATGTTTCGAGTTTGTTTCTTTCAACATTTGTCCTTCTTCATCTACAGACAATAATCACCCACTGAATTAGATTCTGTTTACTTAAGGCATGCCCTAATGCCCAGGCTTATATTCATTATTTGTTTCGTTTTCAGTCGCAAAGTTTATGTTGTATTTAAAAAAAAACATTTTCTATAGGAAGATTACTGGTTTGGACACAGATGGTAATAGATGTACATATTTGACGCGTGAAAGATTTCTTTTTTTACCTGGCTTGTAGAACATTACAAACTCAAGTTGGAAAATATTTGAAAGTTTAAGGTGTTAAAAATAATAATGAATTGGTTCTTGGAACAAACTTTTAGCATAAAGACATGACAGTAATAATTTGATATATAGGTGAATGTGGATCACAATAAACTGTGGAAAATTCTGAAAGGGATGGGAATACCAGACCACCTGACTTCTTGAGAAATCTGTATGCATATCAGGAAGCAACAGTTAGAACTGGACATGGAACAGACTGGTTCCAAATAGTAAAAGGAGTACGTGAAGGCTGTATATTGTTACCCTGCTTATTTAACTTATATGCAGAGTACATCATGAGAAACACTGGGCTGGAAGAAGCACAAGCTGGAATCAAGATTGCCAGGAGAAATATCAATAACAGATATCATCTGTTATTCTTATATAATATCATCATATTATCTGCATAATATTATCTGCATCAGATATGCAGATGATACCAACCTTATGGCAGAAAGTGGAGAAGAACTAAAGAGACTCTTGATGAAAGTGAAAGAGGAGAGTGAAAAAGTTGGCTTAAAACTCAACATTCAGAAAACTAAGATCATGGCATCCGGTGCCATCACTTCATGGCAAAGAGATGGGGAAACAGTGCAAACAGTGAGAGACTTTATTTTGGGGGGCTCCAAAATCACTGCAGATGGTGACTGCAGCCATGAAATTAAAAGACGCTTACTCTTTGGAAGGAAAGTTATGACCAACCTAGACAACAAAGGTCCGTCTAGTCAAGGCTATGGTTTTTCCAGTGGTCATGTATGGATGTGAGAGCTGGACTGTGAAGAAGGCTGAGCACCAAAGAATTGATGCTTTTGAACTGTGGTGTTGGAGAAGACTCTTGAGAGTCCCTTGGATTGCAAAGAGATCCAACCAGTCCATTCTGAAGGAGATCAGTCCTGGGTGTTCTTTGGAAGGAATGATGCTAAAGCTGAAACTCCAGTACTTTGGCCACTTGATGCAAAGAGTTGACTCATTGGAAAAGACTCTGATGCTGGGAGGGATTGGGGGCAGGAGGAGAAGGAGACAAGAGAGGATGAGATGGCTGGATGGCATCACTGACTCGATGGACGTTGAGTCTGAGTGAACTCAGGGAGTTGGTGATGGACAGGGAGGCCTGGCGTGCTGCAGTTCATGGGGTCGCAAAGAGTCGGACACGACTGAGTGACTGAACTGAACTGAACTGAGATAGCATATTAAAAAGCAGAGACATTATTTTGCCAACAAAGGTCCGTCTAGTCAAGGCTATGGTTTCTCCAGTAGTCATGTATGAATTTGAGAGTTGGATTATAAAGAAAGCTGAGCACCGAAGAATTGATCCTTTTGAACTGTGGTGTTGGAGAAGACTCTTGAGAGTCCCTTGGATTGCAAAGAGATCCAACCAGTCCATTCTGAAGGAGATCAGTCCTGGGTGTTCTTTGGAAGGAATGATGCTAAAGCTGAAACTCCAGTACTTTGGCCACTTGATGCAAAGAGTTGACTCATTGGAAAAGACTCTGATGCTGGGAGGGATTGGGGGCAGGAGGAGAAGGAGACAAGAGAGGATGAGATGGCTGGATGGCATCACTGACTCGATGGACGTTGAGTCTGAGTGAACTCAGGGAGTTGGTGATGGACAGGGAGGCCTGGCGTGCTGCAGTTCATGGGGTCGCAAAGAGTCGGACACGACTGAGCGACTGAACTGAACTGAACTGAGATAGCATATTAAAAAGCAGAGACATTATTTTGCCAACAAAGGTCCGTCTAGTCAAGGCTATGGTTTCTCCAGTAGTCATGTATGAATTTGAGAGTTGGATTATAAAGAAAGCTGAGCACCGAAGAATTGATCCTTTTGAACTGTGGTGTTGGAGAAGACTCTTGAGAGTCCATTGGACTGCAAGGAGATCCAACCAGTCCGTCCTAAAGGAGATCAGTCCTGGGTGTTCATTGGAAGGACTGATGTTGAAGCTGAAACTCCAATACTTTGGCCACCTGAGGCGAAGAGCTGACTCATTTGAAAAGACCCTCATGCTGGGAAAGATTGAGGGCAGGAGGAGAAGGGAACAGGGGATTAAATGGTTGTATGGCATCACCGACTCGATGGACATGGGTTTGGGTAGACTCCGGCACTTGGTGATGGACAGGGAAGCCTGGTGTGCCGCAGTTCACGGGGTCGCAAAGAGTCAGACACGACTGAGTGACTGAACTGAACTGATGTGTTCTGACTTTAGTTTTATTTTTTTATTGGAAAGTTGATACTTTTTAAAAATTCTGTGCCTTATCCACAGTGTATATGGACTTATTTGGCCCCAAGATATATGAGGAAGGATAAGTATATAAACTTGTCTCATTTCAAATGTCTTAAATCTGCTTTACGTTAGGGCAATTGCCTTTAGTTCATATCCAATCACATAATATGCCTTTTGAGTTTATTTTACTTCCCAAGCTTCAGTCTTGTCATATGTAAAGTGGTGACATTAGTAATTACCTAATAGAATTGTCATGAAGAGTAAGTAAGAACTAATGTAAATGACAATATAATATCTGCCAAGAGGTGGTTAATTAACATTAGCTTCCCTTCAGAAGATATGAAGAAAGCTTAAAAATTTTAATTTATACATTTTTTCTTATTTTTTTCAAGGCAACATATTTTTAATTGTTCCAAAGTTTTCCTTATTTATAAAACTATGGGAATTTCTGGAGAAGGAAATGGCAACCCACTCCGGTATTCTTGCCTGGAGAATCCTGTGGACAGAGGAGCCTGGTGGGCTGTTGTCCATAGGGTCGCAGAGTCGGACACGACTGAAGCAACTTAGCATGCATGCATGCATTAGAGAAGGAAGTGGCAACCCACTCCAGAATTCCTGAGTGGAGAATCCCAGGGACAGAGGAACCTGGTGGGCCACTGTCTATGGGGTCACACAGAGTTAGACACAACTGAAGCCACTTAGCAGGAGCAGCATGGGAATTTCAGAAATATTCTGTTGTATAGTCCCCAGAAAAACTTCCCATGTGTAAATGCTGGCTGTGGTGTAAACAGCTTTTATTATTGGTGTTATTAGTGGCTCTCTCATAATCTACCATTAACATACCTTCCTTAATACACACTAAGTAAGACTCTGGGGAGACTCTCACTGGTAAACAGTTAGGGCAGCAAGCCTCGTCTATATTTAGAGTTAGATGCTACTACATTTTATAAGTATTTTTATTATTATGGTATTTAAACAATTTCTCATTAATTGAGTCACTGAAAGTGCAGAACCAACGCAAGAAAGTGAAAGTGAATTCGCTCAGTAGTGTCCGACTCTTTGGTACCCCATGAACCGTAGCCTATCAGGCTCCTGCGTCCATGGGATTTTCCAGGCAAGAGTGCTGGAGTGGATTGCCATTTCCTTCTCCAGGGGATCTTCCCAACCCAGGAATCGAACCCGGGTCTCCTGCATTGCCGCAGACGCTTTACCCTCTGAGCTCATGCCATCCTGTAAAAAATCGTGGTGTCTCAAAGGTAAAGCATCTGCCTGCAATGTGGGAGACCTGGGTTCGATCCCTGGGTCCGATCCCTGGGTCAGGAAGATCCCCTGGAGAAGGAAATGGCAACCTACTGCAGTATTCTTGCCTGGAGAATCCCATGGACGGAGGAGCATGCTGGGCTACAGTCCACAGGGTTGCAAAGAGTCGGACACGACTGAGCGACTTCACTTTCACTTTCAAGAGAGTATATAAAAAAGAAAAACTAAACAGAAAACAAAGACTTTTTAGGCCATCTAGTCCATCCCCAAAGACAAATTCTCCATCAATTATTTTCATTCGCTTGGATTGTAAATTTCTAGCCCAGGCTATATACGATGGTGCCTTCCACTAGGGTGGTAAATATGAAATGGAGAGAAGTGGATCAATTAGATTTTTTTTTTTTTGGTAGTAGTACAACCAAAAAGATTTGTTGATACTTTGGACATGGAGGTTTCATAGAGAAACCAGGAGGATCTCAAGATTTTCGGCCTGAAAGATTTTACGAAAGCATTTACGAAAACAGCAGAGGACACGGGTTATTTAAAATAGTATTTTGGTCACTTCAAAGTCTCTGCTTTAGGCATCTTGTGGCGATGTCTTCTTGACATTTGTGATAGCTCTAAATTAGATATATATTTTCAAATGTTATAAAATATTAACGTAGCAATTATTATTAACAGTTATTATTATTAGCACCACTGCTACATCAGGAAGTAAAAGCTCAACAACCTAGGACTTTCTCAAACTCTTGAAAAACCCGCTAATAAAAAAGACAACATTTCCCAAACTTCCCCATTCATCCTCTGGCTCTGGGAACCTAGGGCGCTCCGCGTCCAATCAGCTTCCAAAATCCGCGGGATCTGTGAGTGGGAGGGGCTCAGATAGATTCAGTTCCCTCTGCTTCTCCGGCTTGGCCACGTCTGAAGGCCTGCAGGTCCTTGAAGGTGCATAAATCGCCTGTTTATTCATTGGCAATAATTGAACTTCTTATTCAAATTTATGTTTCACAAGATTCTGTAATACATAGTTTTGGGTCACGTCACTTATCCGTTTTTATAGTTCCTTCTTTTCTTCTGGGGGTGTACACACTGCCTCCGAGCGTTGAGGACCTGCCGGTCGCTTCCCTGCGCACGCGCCGGGGAAAGGGAGGGCGGGCCTGTTTCCGGGTGTCGCGTGGGGCTGGAGGCCGAGAGCGTCCCCTGCTACCGCCAACATGGAGAGTTTGTACCGAGTCCCGTTCTTAGTGCTCGAATGCCCGAACCTGAAGCTGAAGAAGCCGCCCTGGGTGCACATGCCGTCGGCCATGACGGTGTACGCTCTGGTGGTGGTGTCTTACTTCCTCATTACCGGAGGTAACTCGGCCTGCCGGGAGCCCGAGAGGCTCGGAGAGCCGGCCCGCCCCGGGGGCGCGTCAGTTCCCTGACTTTCAGCCGGGGAAAGCATCGCCCTGCTCTCAGTCTTTTCGGAGGGTGGAGGGAAATTCTGGGGTCCTAAGTGTTCACCGCCCAAAGGTTTCTTTACCCTCACGCCCTGTCTTGTATCTTGAGAGGAGTCGTGTTCTCTATCCCGTTGCCTTCACTTTCCTGGCCTCTTAGCTAAACGATCCGAGTTGAATAGTGTATTTTTCAAGCCCAGATTGTTGCTGTTGTTATTGCATGCCATGAGTTACTTAATAAAGGCCCTAGGAAAATCTGTTCTGGCCCATTCTATTTCCACTGTTGATCAGGAGGGTGTGGGACTTCTACCTTCTCTGTCTGTGGTCCCTGGAACTTTGGTAGACACTTAACAGTCTGGATTTGTCAGCTCGAACCTAAGGCTTGGTGTCGCTTTCTCCTCAGTCAGCAATACGTATGAATGGAATCTTCCGAAACCCACGGTTTTGATAAATATTTGAGGTTGGAGATAAATTTTCAGAAGCTGTCGTATTTGAGAGAGCAGAAGTGGAGAATTTAAAGAATAAGGGGAATAGCATTACTTTTGAACACTTTTGCATTATCATCTTATCCTGTTCTTTGCAAAAGGGGCGTCGCTTTATATAGTGGTGAGTTGGCAATCCGGCTGCAGTCTTTTCATAGCCACCACCCCTTCAACATTTCCATGATTTACTCAGCACTGTGCTACTGCACTTTTGGATTTGGGGAAGTGGAGAGCTTAATTTGGAAATGATAAAATTAAAGCTGTACAGATTAAGGACAGCAAGAGCAGATGACTATTTTTAAGGGAATAGTCGGAGACATCATTTTCATAGACGTTTTGTGAGAATAATTGGCACTGAAGAGGGAAGTATTTGAAATGCGGGATTAGTTCTAGCATGAACCTTTAGGTTTACCCTTCTCCCAAATCTAGGATAATGACAGTTAATTTATGTTCAAAATAAGTTACATTTAAAATACTTTTTATGTTGCTAAGATACTGTCCAAGCATAACATTAGTATTAACATTTGCTCAGCTCATTAATAGGGGCTGAACTGAATAAACAAAATTTAAAATGTATGTTGCTTTTTTAAAAAAAATCTTCATCTGCTAGAAATCTTTCCTGTAACCCTTAACCTCCCTTGGAGCCAGGGCCTTTACTGGAAACCTCACAGTTTTCATTCTGGCTCCTTTTTCCCTGTCAGTTTTTGTAATGGGGAAATTCTTTGCCCTAACTTCTGGCGGAAGTGAGAGGACCCCTTTTAGTGGCCAAGGCCATGAGCTATCTCATACGGGAGTTGGGTTTGCCACTGGAAAGGAATCACCTGAATACTGAGTGTACCTTTATAAATAAACAATACTTATTGCTGAGAAATAGTCAGCAAATAATGTACTGAGTCCCTATTAAGTTCTAGGCATTAAGTACTGGAGAGAACAATGACTATAACAGATAAGGGCCCTCCCTTCATGATGCTTGTAATGCCATTGGTTGAGACACATTAAATCTCATGTAAATTTTTCTCCATAACATTTTTTCCATTGCAGATTGCCACAAGTGCCTTGAAGGAAAAGAAAAAGAGATTTTGAAAAATAATCAGAGTTAGGAACATCATTTACGTTGGAGACCCTGAGGAAATGATGTGTTAGCCAAAGGCTGCAAGATTGGGGGAAGAGTATCTGGGCAGAGGGAAAAGTTTGAACAAATATGGGATTAAGAGACCATTTAGGTGGGTTTTACAGTGTACTTAGGATGGTGGCAGCGGAGATGGAGGAAGATACAATGAAAGATATCTTGGAAGCAGAATCTTGGTGATGATTGATTGGATGTAGGGGGAGAATGGCGTGAAGGAATTTTACTATTTTACTGGTATCTAGTTTGAGCACTGAGTAGGCGGAAGTGTCATTTTCTGAGAAGACTAAAGAAATAAAGTGGTTTTTTGGTGGGGAATGGTGAATCCAGAGGTCACTTTGGGATATGTAATAGTTGGACAGACCAACTATAATTAGTTGAAAATGTCAAGTATGCAGATAGGAAGTGAGAAAAGAGGTTTGTATTGAAGTTAGTCAATAACAGATGTTTTTGGAACTCCTCCTATAAGCCAGATATTGAAGAACAGAGACAGAATTTCTGTCCTTATGGAGCTTCGGTTCAGTTCAGTTACTCAGTTGTGTCTGACTCTTTGCGACCCATGGACTGAAATACGCCAGGCTCCCCTGTCCATCACCACCTCCTGGACCTTACTCAGACTCAAGTCCATTGAGTCGCTGATGCCATCCAAACATCCCATTCTCTGTCGTCCCCGTCTCCTCCTGCCTCAGTCATTCCCAGCATCAGGGTCTTTTCAGATGAGTCAGTTCTTCACATCAGGTGGCCAGAGTATTGGAGTTTCACCTTCAGCATCAGTCCTTCCAATGAATATTCAGGACTGATTTCCTTTAGGATGGATTGGTTGGATCTCCTTGCTTACATCTAATTTTAATGGTGTGAACATTTGATAGGTGTTGGCACGTTGAGGATCATTAGCATAGAAAAGCCATGTGAAGGGATTGGTTCAGTTGGGAAAAGAATGTAGAAAGAGAAGAAAATAGTGGATCAAACCCTAGGGAACTCCGATGTTTAGTGGTTTTATAGAAGCGGCTCAGCAAGAGAGAGAGCAAGAAAAACATGGATAGGAGTGTCACAAAAGCCATAAGAAGCCATCCCTCCCACCCCCCAAGAAATGGATTTAGTAAACTGGATGGAGTGCTGCTAGGAAACCTCCTAAGCTGAGAACTGAAAGTGTCCTTTGAATTTGACCACAGCAAGGTCATTGGTCACCTTAGCAAGAGTAATATCAGTGGTGGCAGAAGTCAGATTGGAGTGAGTTAAGGAATGAAGGGTAAATGAGAAAGTGGAGACAGCAAGTTTACCAAATTCTTTTTTTCTTTTCCAGAAAGAAGCCTGGCTCCCTTTCCAAAAGGAAGCATAGAAATAGAATGTTAACTAGGAGGATCTGGTGTCAAGGAAAGGTTGATGTAGGGAATGGGAGGTTGATAGATAATACAGGAAAGACAGGAGCTAGCCAGAGGAACAGTCTTTGAAATGGTAAGGGTGTGGAGTCCTGATGATTGCAAAGGGGATCCCATCGTGATAGGAGGAGGGACTCTTCCTCTGGTGTAGCTGGAGGGAAGGAGGTGAAGATGGAAGCTGGTTCCAGTTTGTGGATTTGATGGTGAGGTAGCATTAGGCAATTCCTAAATGGTGGTTTTGTTATCAGAGGTGAGGGAGACCATCTTGCTATGCTTAAAAAAAGCTAAAAATGAGGATGGTCGAAAACCGTGGAGAAGATAAAAGAGTAGATGTTGACAGCAGGAGATTTGGAAAACAGTGTCGATGGGCAGTAACATAAGTGGTCATTAAGACATAATGAAATGATCATGTGCCTCCTGTATTGCCAGTCTGCTTAATGATGTGATTTTAAAATGTCTCATTTTACTTTTAAGCAAGAAAAATTCTCTAGTTACCTCTTAATTATAGAAACATATCCAAGCATATGTGTAACATTTTTCTTGAATTAGAAGTAGCCTTTAATGTTAAATTTCCTTTATTGTGGAGTCATTCTTGAGTTTGGAAACAGTTACTGAATGAATTCTGTCATAAAATATCTCTTTTTGGAGATAATTCTGATTTACAAGTCATTCTAAAAACACTGAGTTGAATTTCTGAATGGTTTATCTGAAGTATAGGAGATAAGCTGGGCCTCATTTCACTGTAATAATACATTAGAGCAGTTCTGTTTAAATATAAATGCATCTTTAGAGACAGATACTTCCTTTAACTTCAGTATCTTTCTGTGAATGGGCTCCCAATCTTCTCCAGCACTCAGGCTCTAAGATTTCTCTGCTCAGTTACTCAGTGGTGTCCAACTCTTCATGACTCCCATCGACTGTACCCCGCCAGGCTCCTCTGTCCATGGGATTCTCCAGGCAAGAATACTAGAGTGGGTTGCCATTTCCTTTTCCAGGGGGTCTTCCTCACCCAGGGATCGAACCTGCGTCTCCTGCTTTGGCAGGCAGGTTCTTTACCACTAGCACCGCCTGGGAAGCCCCAAAAGGAAATATTACTTAAATACAAATGAACCTCTAGAGACAAATGGGCTTCCCTGTTGACTCGGACAGTAAAAGTTCCTCTTGCAATGCAGGAGACCCAGTTTGACCCTGGGGCAGGACGATCCCCTGGAGAAGGAAATGGCTAACCACTCCAGTATTCTTACCTGGAGAATTCCATGGACAGAGGACTCTGGCAAGCTACAGTCCATAGGGTCACAAAGAATCAGATGCAACTGAGCAACTAACACTTTCACTTTAGAGATAGATACAAACTAAATAAATTAGAAATTCAGTCTAATCTATGTTCTTACCTTTCATTTAGGAATCATTTATGATGTTATTGTTGAACCTCCAAGTGTCGGCTCAGTGACTGATGAACACGGGCATCAGAGACCAGTCGCTTTCTTGGCCTACAGGTAAAAGATACCATTTTGAGTGATTCGATGGTGGGAAAGAAGATTGCTGGGGCATGCCTGCGTATTTAAAATTATGGCACAACCTATTGGGTCGATTTGTATTTTGACAATAGCTGTTTTAAAATGCTAAATTTAGAGATTGTAGGAAGTGGACAAGAACAAGAATAAAAGTATATTATCTGTATTAGAAAATATTTCACAATGATGGGCATAATCACTTATTTAAAGGAAGATATCAGTTTAAAATACATTTATTTGTAGGTTGTTCTAGGGTCAGTAAACTGGTACGTATTTATTTGTAAATAAAGCTTTATTGGAGTTAGGTACAACCATTTACTTCTATACTATCTATGGCTGCTTTCAAGCTACTGTGGTAAGTGTGACACAGACTATATGGGTGACAAGCGGAAGATATATACTGTTTGGCCATTTAAGGAAAACTATGTGCGGCTTTGCTGGTGGTCCAGTGGTTAAGAATCTGCCTTTCACTGCAGTTTGATCCCTGGTCAGGGAAGACCTCACATACTGCGGAGCAGCTCAATGTGTGCACCTCAGCTATGTAGCCTGCACTCCAGAGCCCTTGCATCTGGTGGAGCCCCTGCGCCTAGAGCCCAGGCTCTGCAAGAGTAGCCCCCAGTCACTCCAACTAGGGCAGAAAAGCCCTCAAACAGCAGTGAAGACCCAGCACAACCCAAAAAAAAAATTGGGCCACTGGATTATACTGTTAAATAAGAAAAATAATATTTGAGACTTGGGAGGTCCTGCTGTTTATTTTTCCTGAACAGTGTTTGTTGTGAAGTGAAGTGAAAGTCGCTCAGTCGTGTCCGACTCTTTGTGACTGTATGCTGCTGCTAAGTCGCTTCAGTCGTGTCTGGCTCTGTGTGACCCCATGGATGGCAGCCCACCAGGCTCCCCCGTCCCTGGGATTCTCCAGGCAAGAACATTGGAGTGGGTTGCTATTTCCTTCTCCAGTGCATGAAAATGAAAAGTGAAAGTGAAGTTGCACAGTCATATCTGACTCTTAGCAACCCCATGGACTGCAGCCTACCAGGCTTCTCCATCCATGAGATTTTCCAGGCAAGAGTACTGGAGTGGGGTGCCGTTGCCTTCTCCGTGTGACTGTATGGTCCATGGAATTCTCCAGGCCATAAGACTGGAGTGGGTTGCCATTCCCTTCTCCAGGGGATCTTCCCAACCCAGGGATCGAACCCAGGTTTGCCACATTGCAGGCAGATTCTTTACCAGCTGAGCCACCAGCAAAGCCCAAGAATATTGGAGTGGGTAGCCTATCCCTTCTCCAGCGGATCTTCCCAACCCAGGAATCAAACTGGGGTCTCTTGCATCGCAGGCAGATTCTTTACCAGCTGAGCTACTAGGGAAGACCCTATACTGTTAAATAAGAAAAGTAATATTTGAGACTTGAGAGTTCCTGTTGTTTATTTCCCTTGAACAGTGTTTGTTGTATTGCCTTATAAAATCCACTTGGTAACTGTCTACCTAAAGATAGCTCTTTATTTGTGTTTGTGTGTGTTTGTGCTCACTCTCAGTGGTGTCCAACTCTTTGCAACCCCATGGACTGGAGCCCGCCAGGTTCCTCTGTCCATGGGATTCTCCAGGCAAGAATATTGGAGTGGGTTGCCATTTCCTCCTCCAGGGGATCTTCCTGACCCAGGGATTGGACTGGCATCTCCTGCATTGGCAGGCAGATTCTTAACCATTGAGCCACCAGGGAAGCCCCATATTTGTATTTACAGTTACACGAATGGTATTCCATGCAGAGAATATTCCTGGAAAGATTACCATGATTCTCTGCAGGGAAGAGGGTTCTGGGTGGCTGGACATCCTGCTGGTAGGGAGACTTTTCACAGGGTTGACATTTGAATTTGAATTTTGAAACTGCTGCATGTGTTGTTTTCAGTTAAAGCAATTAGTTTAGCAAATGTATGTATATATACACATACATACACACATGCATGCATATACTTTATTTACATGTGTCTTTGTATAAATCATATCTTTAACAGAGAAATGTGCCTTTTGGGGTCCATGAACTCTTGAGAATTTGAAAGCTTTTCACCCCTAGAAAGAGGCTTCCCGGGTGGCGCAGTTATAAAGACTCTGCCTGCCAGTGCAGGAGATGCAGGAGACTCAGGTTCGATTCCTGGGTCAGGAAGATCCCCTGGAGGACATGGCCATGCACTCCAGTACTCTTGCCTGGGAAATTCTGTGGACAGAGGCGCTTGGCAGGCTACAGTCCACGGGGGTCGCAAAGAGTGGGACACAGTTGAGCATGCACACACACTAGAACAATCATATGCACGTATATACAGGAACTGAAGAGTTTATAGGTTGCTGGAAATCTTTGTGGAGTTCATGAAGCCTTAATTAAGAAAACTTGCTTTTAAAAATTTCCCTTTGAAATAAGAGGTTTGTTAATTACTATAAAACTCAGGAAACATTTCTAACCAGTTCACAATTTGAAATCGATAGTAGACATTTAAATAACATAACTTTTAAAAGCAAAACTAAAATTCTGCGTAAAAGGTTCATGTACCTATAGTAGTTGACTTTTTAAGCTAATAATTAAAATGTGCATTTTGGTTTTACGTAGATAGTTGTGTTAGTTGAGTTTTAAAGTTTTTTTTTTGAGCATAAGCTCCATGAAGATGAAAGATTTTTCTCTTGTTTGTTCATTGTTATATTTCCAGAGCCTAGAACAGTACTTGATGCATAATAGGCTCTCAATAAATAATTATTGGAATGAATAGCCAGAAATATGGTAAAACACTTACAAGAATAAAAAATAAACACAAAAATGTTTTAGCAGAAATAGGAATTTCAATCTGAGGAAAAAACTTTTTATTTTTCTGGAAATTTTCATTGACTGTTTTGCTGTTTTCTTCTTTTTCAGAGTAAATGGACAGTACATTATGGAAGGACTTGCATCCAGCTTCCTGTTTACAATGGGAGGTTTAGGTTTTATAATCCTGGACCGATCCAATGCACCAAACATTCCCAAACTCAATAGGTTTCTTCTTTTATTCATTGGATTCGTGTGTGTCCTATTGAGTTTTTTCATGGCTAGAGTATTCATGAGAATGAAGCTGCCGTAAGTTATTCAGTGCTTTGTATAATCAATATCTTAACTTGCAAACTAGTAAAATAATTTTGTGGATCATGTGAAATCATAGGAGATTTAATTTAACCCTCATTTAAATAGATGAACATTTTGAGAACCAAAGAAATGTGTGACTTGCTTAAGGTTAGTAGCAAAATGGAAACAAACAGATCTTCCTGTTATTTCCATGTATGTTCATGAGAAAATCCAGTTATTTTGCTGTAGCATCAGTGACCGCTGATGGAGGCTTTTCTCTAAAAGTGCTTTTTGGTTAATCTGTGACCTTGGAAGAATTCCCATAGAACTAATAATAATAGAGAGTATTTTCAAGCCATTAATTGCTGCTGCTTTCTGAATATTGATAGGAGGAAAATCGATTAAGCCTTGGACAGAAAAGAGACTTTCATATATATATTACATTATTTAGATTCATTCAGAAAGCTTACGTTATCTTTGGGACAAAAATAAATTGGTTTGGGAATTCCTTGGCGGTCCAGTGGTTAGGACTTGGTGCTTTCACTGCAGGGCCTGTGTTTGACCCCTGCTTGGGAAACTTAAGATCCTGCAAGCCGTGTGCCGTGGCGCTGCCCCCCCCAGAAAAGAAAGAAAATGGCATTTGAAGGATAGGATAACAGAGCTGAGCTATCTCCTGCTTAGAAAAAAATTTTGAAAATTGTTTAATTCTCTGGATTACTTTCATCTTTTGTAATTATTTATGTAAACATTTGTTTTCTGCATTCCGTAGGCCAATTTCCAAGATAGTTGACTAAGATCTAACAATAGGAAATAAGAAACAGGAGTATACTCTCTGGGTTTCAGGTGTAGATAGATGTAGTCAAAACAGAACAGTAGTCTAAACAAAAGATTGCTGTTTCTGTAACTTACCAAGCAGCCAAATCTAAGGTTTAAATTTTAAAGAGGAAAGACTTTATGGTCCCCTCTCTGATGTGGTTTCTCATTTACAGCTCCTAATGCCTGGTACCTTGAGTGTGGCATGGGGAGAAGCAATGGGACAGTTTTAGAAAATAAAGGGACGCAACAGTATTGCATTTTGGCATATTTGCAGGCCCCAGAGAGATGATGAGCCAGGTCTGTGGGCCTGCACATTCCTCATGACGGGTGTGGTTACTACCACCAGCAAGGAAGGGATGTGTCGTCTTGGGCATAGATTCTCTTTGATGTCCCAACATATAGAAGCATTAGATATGTAATAAATGAGACAGCAACAATACAGTAAAAAACACCAGTAACCAGGAATTTTTTCACATCAGATAAGTTGCTAGCATCTGAGATAAAAGATGGCTGTGCCGTAAGATAACTTCCAGGGTAGCACTCCCTTTCACCAAGAATCTGATATCCTTAACAACAGGTACCCTGAGAAAACAAGAGCAGTGAAAGAGTACAACCTGCTTTATATTTTCTGAGCTATGCTTTTTAAAAGACCTGGTGTCCTTCCTACTGACAGTTTTAAACATTAAAAGATGGCTTTATTTGATGCGGAAGCATAGGTCACACACTAATTACAAGGAAGAATACCGCAGCGTATAACTATATCAAGAGATAAATGTCCTGTGTTTGCATATCAGCACATGCAGATGACCGACAGCTGTCCCTAAAGAGTCCTCAGCTCTTTTGTTTCATAGCATAAGCTAGCTGTTGAGCAGCTTCCCTCGGTGCCGACACTGGTGGTGGGCACTTCTTAGAATCTTCTTGAACCTTTTATTTCCTGTGAAGCTTAGGTCTTTTTTTTTTGTTACCGTTGTTAAGAATTATCTGACAGGTTTTATTTTATTATAGGTTTAATCTTTTTTTTATAATGGAGTATCGTTGGTTTACAGTGTTGTGTTAGTTTCAGGAGTACAACAAAGTGATCCAGTTATATACATACACCTGTCGGTTCTCTTTCAGATTAAGTACTTGTGAAGCTTAGGTCTTGAAGTATGCTTTTTGTGAAGTATCAGGCATTACCTTAGCAAGTTTACGTGGAGGTCTTCAAAATGAATATATATGTTAAGAGCCTTTTTATTTTTTATTCAACCCTGGGTTGTCTCAGGGTTGTGAGATTAAAGTTCTGTATCTCTGTGCTCAGAGTGTGAATCGGCTAGGCTGGTAGAGCAGAAAGAAAGGGATAAATGAGTTCTAAGGAGATCACTTAGGCTGCACGTAGACCCAAGACCTGTAGGGAGTCAGGTGGGTCTAGGAGCCGGAAGGAGGAAAATCTCATTCCTGAGTGTCTGCGCTGTGTCAGGCACGGTGGGAGGTATCAACCCTATGATGCAGTTTTTTGCCGCCACCTAAGAGAGGAAGAAACTTGAGACTCTGAACTAATAATAGCTAATGTTTGTCAAGTGCTTACTGCTGTGAGTAGCAGTTACTATATTGGTAGATTGTCTTATATAATCCTTTAAATTCTTTGATGTAACTCCATTTTACAGATGAGGAAGCTAAGGTTTGCCCAAGCTTATCTACTCATGTTAGAAACAGGGTCAAAAGCAGAGAAGTTCTAAAGGCATCAATGAGGACAGGATGTTTTTACCCCTTTCTTAATGTAGATAGTTTTACACAGCCTTTCTATTTTCCTCTTGATCCTAATAGGTTGCAAGGATTTATTGCAAAAGGAAAAGTTTGGAGCTTTATAAAGCAGACTGTTACTACCTGAATTTAAAGGGAATTTCAGGGCCTACCTTGTCCATTTAGTAAAAGGATCTTCTATTTGAACATTGTGAAGTGTGACTTGCTCAACAGCTACAGCTGACGCCCCTGCCCACCGTCAGGACATTTCCTAAAGAAACAGGCGCAGGGTGCGAGGGCTCACTTCCCAGGCATGGACAGCTCCTGGTCCCTCCATCCTTCCCTTTGGTAATATTAGGCTTTCTGGGATATTGAAATGAGCTGCTTTCTATAAAAAGCTTTGTGACTCTTGTTGGAATTGTGAGAATCCAAAGGAGATTGATTCTAACTCTTAGCTTTAACTTTTACATAACATTTTCTTTTCTTTCTTTTCTTATCTGGTGTCATTTAGCATATTGGTTTGTAAATTTGTCCTTTGAGGGGGAAGGATAATGGAACCAAGGCCCAGTAATGTATTATATTTATTGAGGGGGCAAGATATGAAAGAAGAACCACAATGAGGAATCACACATTTATATTTTCAGATTGTCCTTTGATTCATCATAAAATTTGTTTGGGACACTTTGAAATGTTGCTTCCTTTTCACTCTTTGTGTTTATAAATTTTATGTTTTACAGGGGCTATCTGATGGGTTAGAGTGCCTTTTGAGAAGAAATCAGCAGGTACTGAATTTGCTCCTGTTAATGAAATTTTAAAGGCTATACCAGTCCTCAGATATGAAATACAGAGAAGGATGAAAAGCAGCAGAAAAGAAACATCTAGTGAAAACATAGGAAGCATATTAAAGCGTGGACTAGAATGTCTTCTTGGTGTCAGAGACAAGCTTATCAGTATTTTTTCCTGCTGGCCTTCACTGATGTACCAATGATATTAAGTGACATTTTCTTCTTTTTTTTTCATTTCTTAAAATGTACTTCATTTCTATAGCTATAATATTGAATAAAGTGATTATTTTTTACAAACCCCTTAACATTTTTTGGAGGTGACTTTTCTGACCTTCAGAAATTAATGTAAAATCAGGACACGTGATCCCATAAGCTGAGAACTCTGGACAGCTGATCAGCTTTACCAATGGTGCTTTGCCTTTAAACAGAGTGTGTGACAGTACATCGTTTCAGATATATATGGAAGACTGTTTCAGGAACAATAAGATGTATGAAAGGAGCAGAAATAAATAATTTTTCTAATTAACTTTTGTGTTTTTTTTTATTGATGGTATTAATCTTCAGTCTGTAATTAATCCACTCCCATCCTGTAACTATCAAGCTACTGTTGGTAGCTTGAAGTCTCCAGGTGTAGGCAGCAGGATGTCTAATGAGGTGGCATAAATATCCATATCCCTATAAATATTCAAGCACGGGCTACGCAGTCATGTCGGTTTTAAATGTGATTGTGTTAGATGAAGTTCCCTTCAGGCATTCACTTCCAGTAATTAATACAGTGTTGAGCACATAAAAACATCTGTAGACTAGTCTGGTCTTCTCCTAATTTCTTCTAGCCAGGGCTTTTGGTTCCCCCCAGCGGGCTGGGCCTGCATGCTCAGTTGCTTAGTTGTGTCTGACTCTTTGCGACTCCATGGACTGCAGCCTGCCAGGCTTCTCTGTCCTTGGGATTTTCCAGGCAAGGATGCTGGAGTGGGTTGCCATTTCCTCCTCCAGCGATCCTCCCAACCCAGGGATCTAGCCTGCATCCCTTGTGTTTCCTGCACTGGCAGGTGGATTCTTTCCCACTGCACCGCCTGCGAAGCCTGTAGGGAACAGACTTGTGGTTGTCATGGAGGTTGGGAGGAGGACGCTTCTCTGGGGTCTCAACTCTTATCCTAAGATCTTTAAGTTTACAGTAAAATTTCAGCTCAGGTGGATTTTTTCCCTTATTCCAGGACTGATCTAAATGTAGCTGTTCATTAAAAAGATTTATTATTTATCCAGAAAGTTTTGAGAACATATTGTATGCCAGGGAGCACAGAGCTTATATGCTTATAAGGAAGTCAAATTATTGAAAAGTTAAAAAATGTTTATAAAATCTCAGATACTGATAAATAACAACCAACAAAAACAATGCAAGAACAGTCCATTAGTGATGAGAGGTGGGAGAGGTGGTTACTATATCCAAAGCTCTGAAAAAGGAAAACAAGACCTGTATGTATCCACCAACTTTAAAGGCTTGATTTAACTTATATTTTCTGTTTTTTTTTGTTTTTTGGCCTTATTTTAAAACCTGATTAAACTAGATGGACAAGGTGACACAAAGGTTTTATGATTTAGGTCTTTTCCTGAGATTGAATAGTGAGAAGTTCCTGTTAAGTACCACCAGATGGCGCTGTTAAGGTTTGGGGTGTGTTTCTATGTCATAGCTTTTTAAGGTTTTGTTTTTTGACTAAACACAATGAGATGTATTTAAATAATTCTACTGGTAAAATTGCAGTGTTTTATGTGAAGGAAAAAGTTGTGCCTTGTACTAGACTTTTGCTTTTGGGGACACTGCCAAAATGTTAACAGCCTGATAAAAAGCCTGCTAAGCAGTATTAACATCAGCAGAGGTTAAATAAATGAGATAGAGTAAATTAATGGCCTAGATCGGAAACAAACTAGTCTTTGATTTTATTACAGAATTCTCTAGAATGTGTATGCTACAATGGAGTTAGAAGGGCAAAATGGTTTAGTGGAGAGTAACTGGTGAAGGGATTCCCTTGTGGCTCAGCGGTAAACAGCCTGCCTGCCAATGGAGGAGACGGGTTTGATCCCTGAGTGGGGAAGATCCCCTGGAGGAGGAAGTGGCAACTCGGTCTAGTATTGGTACCTGGGGAATCCCATGGACAGGGAAGCCTGGCGGGCTACAGACCATGGGGTTGCAAAAGAGTCAGATACAACTTAGCGACTAAAGAACAATTCCAGTGAGAGGTAAAGAAGATGCAGAAGTTGCCAGGAGATGCTCCATCCTGTGATACACAGCTGACAGAATTGGTGTCAGCCCAGGGGGAGCTCCAGAGGAAAGAATGCCTGCCAGAAACATGTTGGGTGGAAAGAGCTGGGCCTTTGTACCATTCACTGCCTCTTCGGATTTTGGCCTGGTGCCGTCTTGAGACTAACATGGTGGAAAGGTAAGGGAAGCCTGACAAAGCTTGGAGACTGTCAGCTGGCCCCTCCTTGCAGCTAGCCATTAGGGGGTCTGAGCAGCACATCTCTGTTTGCCACAGATTTAGAAAGAAAATACCCTCTTTATAGGATTACAATGAGGAAATCCTGCGTACCTTGCTTATAAGGGGCTTCCTTAGTGGCTCAGACAGTGAAGAATCTGCCTGCAGTGCAGGAGACCTGGGTTGGACCCAATCTCTGGCTCCAGAAGATCCCCTGGAGGAGGGCATGGCAACACTCCAGTGTTCTTGCTTGGAGAATCCCATGGACAGAGGAGCCTGGCAGGCTACAGTCCACGGGGTCGCAGAGAGTGGGACACACTGACAGACATTCACTTGCTTATAAAAGGAGGGTGGTGCTCTGCTTGTTAATGTCTTTCTGAAGTGGGAAGTGTGGAGCAACTTAGGTTCTTAGTAACTGGTATATTCCTGAAATGTAACGCTGGGAAAAAGGTTATTTCTCCACTTTGCTTATAAGAAAATGGTGATTCATTGTTGTAGAGCTTGAACTAGAACCCAGGTCTTCTGCAAAGCAGACCAGTTCTTTTCATTATATACTGTTTTCTGATACAGATCAGTCCCTGAAGGTAGTAACGAGTACACACTTATTTATATTAATAAAAGAGGTAATGCCAGATGCAGGGTTATGTTAACAAGAAAAACACAACCTTTGTTCATGTGGAATTTATTCTCCACTGACTATACACCAAGGGACCAATTCTCTTGGCCACAGGAACACAAGAGAGGAGCACCTAAGCCCAGACTTGTGGTGAGGCAAGCCTTTAATTTGTTGTGAGAACGATGGCTACTCATCTGCCTAAGTATTTCAAGGTACAAATACATTTCCCCCTAATCTCTTGTTTTTCTTTTTTGCACTATGACTTTTTTTTTTCTTCCTTTTTTTAAAAATTTATTATTTTTTACTTTACAATATTGTATTGGTTTGCCATACATCAACATGCATCCGCCACGGATGTACACGTGTTCCCCATCCTGAACCCCCCTCCCACCTCCCTCCCCATATCATCCCTCTGGGTCGTCCCAGTGCACCAGCCCCAAGCTTCCTGTATTCTGCATTGAACCTGGACTGGCGATTCATTTCTTATATGATATTATACATGTTTTAATGCCATTCTCCCAAATCATCCCCCCCCGCTCCCCCGCCCACAGAGTCCAAAACACTGTCCTATACATCAGTGTCTCTTTTGCTGTCTCGCATACAGGGTTGTCGTTACCATCTTTCTAAATTCCATATATATGCGTTAGTATACTGTAGTGGTGTTTTTCCTTCTGGCTTATTTCACTCTGTGTAATAGGCTCCAGTTTCATCCACCTCATTAGAACTGATTCAAATGTTCTTTTTAACGGCTGAGTAATACTCCATTGTGTATATGTACCACAGCTTTCTTATCCATTCATCTGCTGATGGACATCTAGATTGCTTCCATGTCCTGGCTATTATAAACAGTGCTGTGATGAACATTGGGGTACACGTGTCTCTTTCAATTCTGGTTTCCTCAGTGTGTATGCCCAGCAGTGGGATTGCTGGTTCGTATGGCAGTTCTATTTCCAATTTTTTAAGAAATCTCCACACTGTTCTCCATAGTGGCTGTACTAGTTTGCATTCCCACCAACAGTGTAAGAGGGTTCCCTTTTCTCCACACCCTCTCTAGCATTTATTGCTTGCAGACTTTTGGATAGCAGCCATTCTGACTGGCGTGAAATGGTACCTCATTGTGGTTTTGATTTGCATTTCTCTGATAATGAGTGATGTTGAGCATCTTTTCATGTGTTTGTTAGCCATCTGTATGTCTTATTTGGAGAAATGTCTATTTAGTTCTTTGGCCCATTTTTTGATTGGGTCGTTTATTTTTCTGGAATTGAGCTGCACGAGTTGCTTGTATATTTTTGAGATTAGTTTGTCAGTTGCTTAATTTGCTATTATTTTCTCCCATTCTGAAGGCTGTCTTTTCACCTTGCTAATAGTTTCTTTTGTTGTGCAGAAGCTTTTCATTTTAATTAGATCCCATTTGTTTATTTTTGCTTTTATTTCCAATATTCTGGGAGGTGGGTCATAGAGGATCCTGCTGTGATGTATGTCAGAGAGTGTTTTGCCTATGTTCTCCTCTAAGATTTTTATAGTTTTTGGTCTTATGTTTAGATCTTTAATCCGTTTTGAGTTTATTTTTGTGTATGGTGTTAGAAAGTGTTCTAGTTTCATTCTTTTACAAGTGTGGTTGACCAGTTTTCCCAGCACCACTTGTTAAAGAGATTGTCTTTAATCCAATGTATATTCTTGCCTCCTTTGTCAAAGATAAGGTGTCCATAGGTGTGTGGGTTTATCTCTGGGCTTTTTATTTTGTTCCATTGATCTATATTTCTGTCTTTGTGCCAGTATCATACTGTCTTGATAACTGTGGCTTTGTAGTAGAGCCTGAAGCCAGGCAGATTGATTCCTCCAGTTCCATTCTTCTTTCTCAAGATTGCTTTGGCTATTCGAGGTTTTTTGTATTTCCATACAAATTGTGAAATTATTTGTTCTAGCTCTGTGAAAAATACCGTTGGTAGCTTGATAGGGGTTGCATTGAATCTATAGATTGCTTTGGGTAGTATAGTCATTTTCACTATATTGATTCTTCCGATCCATGAACGTGGTATATTTCTCCACCTATTAGTGTCCTCTTTGATTTCTTTCACCAGTGTTTTATAGTTTTCTATATATAGGTCTTTAGTTTCTTTAGGTAGATATATTCCTAAATATTTTTTTCTTTTCGTTGCAACAGTGAATGGAATTGTTTCCTTAATTTCTCTTTCTATTTTCTCATTATTAGTGTATAGGAATGCAAGGGATGTTTGTGTGTTGAATTTATATCCTGCAACTTTACTATATTCATTGATTAGCTCTAGTAATTTTCTTGTGGAGTCTTTAGGGTTTTCTGTGTAGAGGATCATGTCATCTGCAAACAGTGAGAGTTTTACTTCTTTTCCAACTTGGATTCCTTTTATTTCTTTTTCTGCTCTTATTGCTGTGGCCAGAACTTCCAAAACTATGTTGAATAGCAGTGGTGAGAGTGGGCACCCTTGTCTTGTTCCTGACTTTAGGGGAAATGCTTTCAATTTTTCACCATTGAGGATAATGTTTGCTGTGGGTTTGTCATATATAGCTTTTATTATGTTGAGGTATGTTCCTTCTATTCCTGCTTTCTGGAGAGTTTTTTATCATAAATAGATGTTGAATTTTATCAAAGGCTTTCTCTGTATCTGTTGAGATAATCATATGGCTTTTATGTTTCAATTTGTTAATGTGTTTTTCTTACATTGATTGGTTTCCAGATATTGAAGAATCCTTGCATCCCTGGGATAAAGCCCACTTGGTCATGGTGTATGATCTTTTTAATGTATTGTTGGATTCTGATTGCTAGAATTTTATTAAGGATTTTTGCATCTGTGTTCATCAGTGATATTGGCCTGTAGTTTTCTTTTTTTGTGGCATCTTTGTCAGGTTTTGGTATTAGGGTGATGGTGGCCTCATAGAGTGAGTTTGGAAGTTTACCTTCCTCTGCAATTTTCTGGAAGAGTTTGGGTAGGATAGGAGTCATCTCTTCTCTAAATTTTGGTAGAATTCAGCTGTGAAGCTGTCTGGACCTGGGCTTTTATTTGCTGGAAGGTTTCTGATTACAGTTTCAATTTCCGTGCTTGTGATGGGTCTGTCAAGATTTTCTATTTCTTCCTGGTTCAGTTTTGGAAAGTTGTACTTTTCTAAGAATTTGTCCATTTCTTCCACATTGTCCATTTTATTGGCATATAATTGCTGAGAGTAGTCTCTTATGATCCTTTGTATTTCTGTGTTGTCTGTTGTGATCTCTCCATTTTCATTTCTAATTTTATTGATTTGATTTTTCTCCCTTTGTTTCTTGATGAGTCTGGCTAATGGTTTGTCAATTTTATTTATCCTTTCAAAGAGCCAGCTTTTGGCTTTGTTGATTTTTGCTATGATCTCCTTTGTTTCTTTTGCATTTATTGCACTATGACTTTTAATTGCAAGTGTGAGAAACTCACTCAAGCTGTCTTAAGCAAAGAGGGTAAATTATTCAGATGCTGGAGTGTGATGATACTCAGGGCAGGGATGCTGGGTGTTGAGAGTACCAGGGTTGAGAATATGGGACTCTGAGGATGCCACTGTTTTCTTCTGATGCATCCCGTGGGTCTGCTTCATGCTTTTCTCTCTATAAAACTGGTCACTTCTACAGACTTTCCTGGGGGTCCAGTGGTTAAGAATCCACCTTCCAAAGCAGGGGACATGGGTTCCAACCCTGATTGGGAAGCTAAGACCCCACATTTCCTCCAGGCAGCTAAGCCCACACACCACCAACACACTGCACTAGAGATGCCAGCAGAGCCCCATGCACCACCATCAACTACTGGCCTGGGAGTGAGCCCTCGTGGACAGCCAGTCCCAGCTGCAGGTGACTGCAGCCACTGGAAACACCCCAGGGAGAACTGCCCCTCTAGCCTAGAAAACCTGGAGAAGTATTAATAAGCTGTTGCTCTTAGGTATTACATTTTGGGGTGGCTTTGTATGCAGCATAGATAACTGGAATGGGGGTGTGGCCTTGGCTTTGGGACTGAGTAATGGATGGACACTGCCAGGGTCTTGAGAAGGTAGAGGATGCCACCTAGAAGGGCTTCGAGAAGACCTAGGTACAGGTCTCCAGGTAAGTTTGACGAGGGCTTGAAGACAGTGAGGAAAATGACCTTGGAGGCTGAAGGGAAGGCAGCAGGTTCTGCTGCCTGCTGTTAACGTGGAAAATAGAAAGGGCACCTAGTGAACCCATGGATCCAAGGGAGAGACTTCCAGGCAGAAAGTAGAAAGTGTGTGCTGGCTTCTTGTAGCTTCTGTTGCAGCTAATGAAATGTGAGGAGAGAGAGGCGAACCAAAGAAAGAACTTTTCAGTTCAGTTTTTGGAGTGTAGAGAAATAGAGAAGCCAGACCAATCTTTCCAGATAGCAAATGAAAGCTTGTGTTTTAAGAATGTAGTTTATCAAAGAAATGTTCCTTTTTTTTTTTTTTTCCTTTTTGATCATACAGCAAGGCTTGCAGGATCTTATTTCTCTGACTAGAGACCGAACCCATGCCCCTTGCAGTGGAAGTGTGGAGTCTTAACCACTGGACAGCCAGGGAAATTTTCCCTCATTTTTTTCTTTTTTAAAGAATTTCTTGTTAAATCGATGATTTAAAATGTTATGTTTTAAACACCATTGCTCTGTGTCCAAATTAAAACTGTAACTTTTAGTTGTACTGTAAATTTTCAATTTTGAAGAGTTTTTATATACATTATCCAAATTCTGACAATCCTGGTGTTAGACTTATATAGGAAGCTATTGTTAGTTCACAATATTAATAATAGCAATTTTGGGGTTCTGACTCTGTGCCTGCTGTTTGTTAAGCTTTAGACAGGTGATTTTACCTCCTTATAGAGGAGGATTATGAAGGATTGTTACTTTATTATTATTAAGTATTTAGGATGAAGTCTGTTAAGCCAGAGAGGTAAATACCTAAACCAGGAAACATCAGGGGTAAAACCTCAATTCACACTTTAGTTTAATTCCAAGTCCAAAGTTTTACATTTTTTGTGTGTGTGAGAAGAACAGGTATCAGCTTTAAACCAGAAAACATCTTCAATGTGTGGAATACTCTCACCTTAAAAAGTTCGTACTCATTGTCTCACAGTCAATATTTTATATGATCTATAGTATTGATAAATTTTTTGATGTTCCCCATTTCTTTTAGTTAGAATACACCAGTATTATAATAAGCTTCTTTATTTGTGAAAAAATGGATTGGATCAGGTGACCTCCAGAGCCCCTTTCACCT
Organism: Bos indicus x Bos taurus; assembly: GCF_003369695.1. Classification (NCBI taxonomy): domain Eukaryota; kingdom Metazoa; phylum Chordata; class Mammalia; order Artiodactyla; family Bovidae; genus Bos; species Bos indicus x Bos taurus. The sequence continues at coordinate 16,831,715 of NC_040081.1, read as the reverse complement.
TCAATATTCCTTTCATGTCTTCTAATTTTCTGACACACGGGTTTTCTAAACAGTTATCTGCAGGGTTGCAAATGAATTCTGTTTGACCAGCAGATGGGGCTCTTGATAATCAAATAGGTAGAAGCATTTATTGAGCTCCTACCTGGTGGCTCAGACAGGAAAGAATCTGCCTTCAGTGCAGGAGACCCTGTTTTGATCTCTGGATGGGGAAGATCCCCTGGAGAAGGGAATGGCTACCCATTCCAGCATTTGGAGAATTCCATGGACAGAGGAGCCTGCTGGTCTACAGTCCATGGGTTGCAAAGAGACAGACATGACTGAACGACTAACACTTTCAAATATTCCCAGGTGGCTCAATCACTAAAGAATCTGTCTGCCGATGTAGGAAACGTAGGCTATGCAAGTTTGATCCCTGGGTCAGGAAGATCCCCTGGGGAAGGAAATGGCTACCCACTCCTGTATTCTTGCCTGGAAAATCCCTTGGACAGAGAAGCCTATAGGGCTATAGTCCAGGTGGTCACAGAGAGTCAGGACTGAGCAACTGGGCATGCACCTTGTGCCAGGCCTGGGTGCAACCCTGCTATTGCTTCAGATTTATGTAACTATGTTCTTAGGCCTATTTCAAATTCTTGTTTTTACATGTGGTTAAGAACTTTCAAAGGAACACTTACTATTTTACCAAGAAGGAACTTTTCCCCTTGAATAATTGATTGATTACTGAGTTGTCTCCCAATGCTAAGTGCCATGATTTGATGTCCAGAGTTAAGTGACCTTAGGAGTCCAGGACTCCTTTGTGAAGGAGCTGATATGTCTGATCTTCTGTGACTTTCAAATGTCTCCCAGGAGCTCAGGGGCTAGATACTGCAATTTATTAAGACTTTTGTGATCATAAATAGGATACCAAAGCCACTGAGAGTTAAAGCATATTTTTAATTCATACATGTATTTTTAATACAATCTTTCATCTATAAAAGGATAATAATACTAATACCATCTTTTTTTCCACCCATAGGTACCAGCTATTCAATACATAATGCTTCCAAATGGGAAGTAGAATATTCCAGATGCTGCTGAAAATTTGTATTCTCTTTGTTTCTCAAGCTCTCTTATGATTTTCCAAAATCAATTATTAATTGATACAGAGCCACCTGTCAATTATAGAAAGCGAAAGTCACTCAGTCATGTCCTACTCTTTGTAATCCCATGGACTATATAGTCCATGGAATTCTCTAGGCCAGAATACTGGGGTAGGTAGCTGTTTCCTTCTCCAGGGGATCTTCCCAACCCAGGAATCGAACCAGGGTCTCCTGCATTGCAGGTGGATTCTTTACCAGCTGAGCTACCAGGGAAGCAATTATAGGGTGGTGACTATATTGTTCTTTAACATTTCTAAGAGCGGTCTCAAGATAGGAGCTGCACTGTAGCTGGAAATGCCACATAAAAGTCTTCAGCAGTGAATTCTCTGGCAGTCCAGTGGTTAGAGACTCTGCACTGCCAAGGACCTGGGTTCAATACCTGGTCAGGGAACTAAAATCCCATAAGCCACCAGGGGGCAGCCAAAAAAGAGTCTGCTTCAACAATCAAATAGAAGATCCGCCAAATATTTAGATAACCTCTCAAAGGCAGGCCAGGACAAACTACTAGTTCTTCCACTCCCTAAGCTTGGCCATGAGCGGTCGGTCACACCCCCACTTGGTGTAAGCGCCTCTTCTCTGAGGCATGCAGAGGTTGAGTAATCCACGCAGGTCTTTGCCACAGGTTTGTCCTATGTGGGTCCACATGGCTGGATGTTCTTTGCCCTGGGCCATGTCTGGTCAGCACTTTGAGAAGCAAAGACAGACCTACCAGAAAAAGCTGAATGGGTCTTTGGGGTCCAGCACGTGAAGTTATGCTGTTTCTTCCCGCTTCCCCTCTGACACCCAAAATGTCGCATAACCAGTTTGTTACTAGAATGGAACTTTAATAAAGGAACTGCCTGTCTACCAGGGAAGTTGGTTGTTTTCCTTGTCATTGGAATTTGTCTTGGAACTCTTCCTCTGAGCATGTTAATCAGTGTTTCTGAGCAGCTGGGGAGGAAACAGGAAAGTGCTGATTCACTAGTCTTAATACAGTGCTCCATTCTCTAGGACTTTTAACCTGTTACATCCCTAACTCTTTTCTTGAGAGGACTTTCTTCTACCTTGGAAAGAGTTGTTGTTGTTCAAGCTCTTGCATGCTCAGTTGCTCAGTCATGTCCGACTCTTTGTGGCCCCTTGGACTGTAGCCTGCCAGGTTCCTCTGTCCATGGAATTTTCCAAGCAAGAATTCTGGAATGGGTTGCCATTTCCTACCCCTTGGGGATCTTTCCTACCCCTGGGGATCTTCCCAACCCAGGGATCAAGCCTGTGTCTCCTGCATTGGCAGGCAGATTCTTAACCACGGTGCCACCTGGGTAGGTATTAATATTAGCTATTTGCTAATATTTATTGAGAATGTATTGTGTGCCTGGCATTGTCCCCAGCATTCTTCATTTGTCACCTCACTGCAGTCTCACAACAATACTATGAGAGTAGTAGTGTTTGGCCCATTTTGTAGCTGAGAAAACTCAGAGAGGTCAAGTCACTTGCTAAAGATTGCACAGTAGGTGATGGACCCAGAGCCTCTGCTCTTCACCACAATGGAACATTCCAGGAATGTGTCCTTATTTGACCTCAAAGGAATAGAAAACTTTTAAATATTTATAAAACAGAATCAACTAGACTGAAAATTACTTTACTCGAGGGTCTGATCCTGTTTCTTATTTACTTTTTTCACAAAATTCTCCATGGCATAGCCCTGCATATAATATTCATAGTCACCTGCTGTATCTCTTATACTGTATCAGTTTAGCCTCATCATTTGCATCTGAGAAATGTACCCAGTACTCAGCATATAATAGGAACTTAATTTACGTTTGGGGGCTGAAGTAGAAATAACTTTTGGAGACTATTTTAAAGTTTACAAAATACATGTCTCTTACTCCACTGATTACTAATGAGAGATATTTCACATGGCATTCATTTAGCTGGAATTTAGAAAAGTATGCTTTCGTGCAGTTTTTATCTGAAAGCATGTTAATTTAATTGTACATGAATTATATGTACCAGGTTATATGTATGCACCTTATTTTCTTTTTCTTTTATAGCCATGCCCAAGGCTTGCAGGATCTTAGTTTTCTGACTGGGTTTTGAACCCGGTCCACCGCAGTGAAAGCTCCAAATTCTAACCATTGGACTGCCAGAGAATTCCCCTTACTTCCTCTTTATAATGTAGCATCTTTATTTCATTTTTTATTCAAGTATGAGAGCAAAATGAATCAAGGCATTTGTTCATGTTGGGAGTTCATGGCTTCAGCAATGAGGAGACCTATTAAGAACTTTTAAAAAAGGGAAATGAAAGCACTCTTATTTAACTGGTAGAAAATCCTATAGTAGAGGTAATTAGTTACCTTGGATTATAAGTCAAGAAACCGCAGATGTAGAACTGAGAGTGTGGGAGCACCACCTCCAGTCGGTGGGCTAAGTGCAAGCTCTGGACGCTCGTCCACTTGTACCAAGGTCGGTCTGCAGGTGGCTAAAGGGTAAAAGGGGCAGGGTTGGCCTGACCTGTGAAAAAGAACATCCCCAAGCAGTCAGCAAGATTTCTCTTGCACTGTCCAGGATATTAGAAGCCTTTGTCCAGTAGATTTGAGTATTTACCTGTTTGGCAAGATGATTTCAATAAAGGAGACAAGTGCTTGAGCTCTCATTTGGGGGACATTTTTAGGATCACTTAATCACTGCAGAACCATCTCCATCTGACACACTCCTGACTGTACCCCTTCTATCCCTCATTCCAACCCCCAGCTTGATTTCCTAGCCAAATCTTTGCATTTCTTTTCAAATAGTATACTCCAGCACAGCTGTGTCCTGTCCAGGAAGAAAATTAGCTTCTCTACTTTCCCACCACATCCCAGGACGTGTAAGATAACAGATGTCTGTTCTCTGTGACGAGTGTCAGGGGCACTGTAAGTTAGGTTGGAATAGTATTTCAAATCTTCATAACAAGGCTGTTTCAATGAACACAGTACTAACCAGGCTCCAGGAAGTTGAACCTCGTTGGGCTTTCCCTCTGTCTCTCTTGACGAACCAAAGCCCTCTTGGGATTTGGGATCCCTGAGTGCCTGCTCTATTTCCCTACTGGGACTTTGGACTCCTCAAGGTGGAACTGGATTGCACACACTCCACAGCATGAAGCACAGTGGTGCTATGCAAATCAGACTTTATAGTCTGCCAGGCTCCTCTGTCTGTGGGATTTCCCAGGCAAGAATACTGTAGTGAGTTGCCATTTCCTTCTCCAGGGAATCTTCTCAACCCAGGGACTGAACCAGGTCTCCTGCATGGCAGGTTGATTCTTTAACTGAGCTACCAGGAAAGCTCATGCAAATCAGAAGTGCTCAAGAATTCTTGTGTGAAGGTTTTCTTGATCTTTTCACTTTTATTATGGAAATTTTAAACACTGAAGAAGTGAAAGAGGATTGAATAGTACAATAAATCTCTCCTTACCCATTGCTGCAGTTCAGTTCAGTCGCTCAGAGTCGTGTCTGACTCTTTGCGACCCTGTGGACTGCAGCACGCCAGGCTTCCCTGTCCATCACCAACTCCCGGAGCTTGCTCAAACTCAGGTCTATCAAGTCGGTGATGCCATCCAACCATCTCATCCTCTTTCATTCCCTTCTCCTCCTACCCATTCTTAGCGTCACCAAATCAGTCTCAGTGCTGGGACTTCTCTGATAGTCCAGTGGCTAAGACTCCATACCCCCAGTGGAGAGGACTCGGGTTCCATCCTTGGTCAGGGAACTAGATCCTACATGCCTCAGCTAAAGATCCCATACCTTGAAATGAAGACTGAAGATCCCACATGCTATGACCAAGACGTGGTGCAGCCAAATAAATAAAACCAGACACTGAAAAACAAAACACTCAGGCACAGTTTTATTTCAGAGATAATCCCCCCATCCCTCCACTCCCATACCAGGCTATTTTGAAGTCAACCCCAGATAATGTGATATATATTTATCTGTAAGCAAGTAAATCATGTTGAATGAATAAATGTATTAGAATGTAGTTATTAGGCCAGAACTAGAATATTCATTTGAGATTCCATAAATTTCAGTCACATTTAATAAATTTTTATGAGGAGTCTTTTATGAGTCTAGTTCATATTCTATCATTCTGATCCTATTTAAATGCTATGGCTGTTCTTCTCTTGACATGTTTACTCGTGACGAAAGTATTACCGCCCAACTGCAGCACTTTTGCCTCAAGCCACTTGTGTTCTCTGAAGATTTCGTTTTGATTGAGTTAGACCTGAAGATTCGTCCTTTGAGACAATCTTGCCGTGACAATTCCAACAGGCTGCAGCTGAAGTGCTCCTGACACGTCTCACTCGGGCTAGAAATGTGGGGCATGTTTTTCCCTACAGCTTATGAAGGTAGTTCATCTTTTGGAAAAACATGACTCAGCTGTCAGAAGGTCCTCTTTATACAGTAGCTCAGATGTTAGCCCCATTGGGCAGCCGCTGTACAGGACCACCTGTCTTAACTTTCTAAGCTGCTGGCATTTCATTTCGGCCTTGGTCCCAGGGTTACACGGGCTCTTTGGACCTGGCAATGGCCCTTGACCAGACGTGTTCCTCGTTGCGGTGATTGTCATGCTATCCCTCTTTCAAGAGTGGGGTTGGGGAGGTAAAATGTGCGCCACTGCTGCTGATAAATAGCATCAGTGCTGAAGGGAATTAATTATTTCATTAAAAAAACAAAACAAAAAAACACAAGTGTGAGTCTAATTCATAGAGACAGGGGCTGAAAGGCAGTCTTTCTTCCCAGAGGCAGGAGACCACAGTGGCAGAGTGTGGGGATACTCAGGTCAGTCTGGGTTTTAATCTGGCCTCCACCACCCGCTCTGTGACCTTGTGCAGCTTACGTGACTCCTCAGTGCCTCAGCTTTTTTTTTTTTTTTTAATCTGAAATAAGAAGTAATCATATTACCTCTAGCATAGTTTGCTAGGGGATTAAATTTATTTATTCAACAAATATTTAAAGAACTGTCAAGTATTCTTCAGGATGCTGATGATAGAAGAAAACAACCTAAAGAGGATAAGATCCTCGTGGAGATTAAGTCTTAGAAGGGGAGACATATCCAAACTAGTCAACATGTAATGTCAGATAGACAAGTGTTATGAAGAAAAATGAGGATATGGAGATTAAAGGTGTTCATACAGGAAAAACTCTCAACCAACACTAGATGTTACTATTTCCCCTCATCTAAGCCCAAAGGCATGGCCAACCAGGCTTCACCAAGGTGGAACCAATCCTGTTTAAAGACTCTGCATGTGTGACTGACTGTACACCTCAAAGGAAGGGAATGGCCATTGATGTCAAATTGTGACTACGTACTTGGCCCTGTGTTCAGAACTTTCAGATCCCTCAAACAATTCTGTAGGTTGGATATGTTAAACCCAAGTGTTAAGAAGAGAAAACTGATAAAGAGAAGAAACATCTTTGCCTACAATATGCACGTGCAAAGCCCTTGCAGTTTCTTCCATCTGATAGGTCTCAAAAGTGCTGTTTCTCTTGAAATGGTTCAAAGACACCAGAGAGCTGGAAACTGTCCGTACTGTACAGGCCATTTGGTCTGCGCCTGACACCGTCCCCTCATGAGATAAGTGGCTACAGGCAGTTCTTTATGCCCAGGTCTCCACGCCTGGAGCCCTGTAGCTCAGCTGCCCTGATCTCAACTCATAGAGCTAAGGACAGCTGTGTAGAGACTAACCAGTAGCCCATACCAAGACTAACAGAAATAAGATACATTAGATTGTGGGAAATGGCACAGTCAGATGTTTTAAAATGGGAGTTGGCAGCAGCAGGAAAGACAGCTGAAGTCTAACTGTAGACAGGCAGAGGGAAGGGGAACAGTAGAGATGCCAGAGTCAGCATGAATCCATGGCCCAGACTCAGGAACTGCTGGCCTGCCAGTCTCTCAGCTTACCCTGATTGTACAAGGCTCATGCTCTGGAGGCTTCCCAGGTGGCTCAGGGGTTAAGAATCTATCTGCCAAGCAGGAGATGCAGTTCCGATCCCTGAGTCAGGAAAATCCCCTGGAGAAGGAAATGGCAATGTGCTGGGAAATCCGATGGACAGAGGAGGCTGGCAGGCTACATACAGTGCATGGTGTCACAAAGGGTCAGACAAGACTGGGCATCTAGACAACAGAAACAGTAAAAGGGACTTCTGTCCTCTGTCCTTTGTACTTCAAGATAACCTATTTACTGAAGCTGAAAGAGCCCAGTGTCACTAGATTTAAGCTGACCTACCCATGACTGTGAATATTTATTTGATAGAGCTTGGACCAGGTAGGGAGGACAAAGTCCTGAGCAAAGAACATGTCATTTTTTCCATTCCCTGTGTTGTCCCAAATCAGGACAAACTCTGGGGAATCTGGCTCAGTGAGGAATACTTGAGGAATAAAAAAAAAAAAACAACCTTCAATGCCAAGATGTAATCGGTTTTAATACCCCAACAAAGACCTATATTTGGAGTTTGGTTCAGGAAAAATGACATGTTCTTTGCTCAGGACTTTGTCTTCCCTACCTGGTCCTGGCTCTGTCGAATAAATATTCACAACGTGGGTAGATCAGCTTAAATCTAGTGACATTTGACTCAGTTAACAGGAGTTATCTTAAAGCACCAAGGACAGAGGACAGAACTCTCTTTTGTTGTTGTTGTTTGTAGTCGCTCAGTTGTGTCTGACTCTTTGTGACCCCATGGACTGTATGTAGCCCGCCAGGCTCCTCTGTCTGTCGGATTTCCCAGCTAAGAATACGGGAGTGCGTTACCATTTCCTTCTCCAGGGGGACAGGCTACCCACTCCAGTATTCTCGGGCTTCCCAGCTAGTAAAGAATCCACCTGCAATGAGGGAGACTTGGGTTCCATCTCTGGGTTGGGAAGATGCCCTGGAGAAGGGAATGGCTACCCACTCCAGTATTCCGGCCTGGAGAATTCCTGTATAGTTCATGGGGTCGCATAGAGTCTGACGTGACTGAGCAACTTTCACTTTCATAGTCCTGGAAACCCATTCGGAGACTCATTTATTTAAAATCTTTGATTTGTTTATGGCCATGCTGAATCTTCGTTGCGGAGCTTGGGCTTTCTCTGGTTGTGGGGAGCAGGGGCGGTTCTCTAGTTGTGGTGCACGGGCGTCTCATTGCGGTGGCTGGTTGCAGGGCTAGGACTCTAGGATCTAGGCTCAGTAGTGGTGCATGGGTTTAGTTGCTCTGCAGCATATGGAATCCTCCCAGACTGGGAATTGAACCCATGTCCCCTGTATTGGTAGGTGAATTCTTAACCACTGGACCACTAGGGGAAGTCTTGGGGCTTCTTTAAAGTCGAAGCTTTGAGCGGCTCAAGGATGGCTGAAGATGTGGGGCAGTGGTCCAACAGATCTCCTAGTGCTGGTTCTCTGGGCTACGCAGGCTCTTTGCCACCAAATGACATGTGGGAAGGGGAATAGTTCAGAGCAGGGTTGCCTACTTCAGGTCTGCAGAGCAGTAAGACAGGTTTGGGAAATGCAGGAAGTAAGTTCCAATAATTGATTCATTCACTTCATATGTGTTCAGATTAGATCCTGCTGAGAGACAACATGACATAACTCACCAGGTACACCTGGGAGGGCAGTCCCGGCCCCGGGCTCTGACTTCCTCAGCAATGGAAGGAATGCCCAAACGGGCAAAGTTAATCTCTCAAGCCACAGCTCTACTAGTCTGAGTCCAAGGTGGGAAACCTAACAAATGGGCCCCTCTGATGACTTTATCTTGTGCTACTTACTCAGCCTGATATTCATCACAGAGAGGCAATTCCTGGGGATGGATCAAATGACATATAACATTTTGTAAAAGACCATGTCATTTTTAGGTGGAGGACTGTTCAGGCTAAAGGCAAGCAGGAGTTGGCTTTTGTGTTGTGTTGGGTGAGATGGAGATCATTGTATTTGAGGGAATCTACTGCAGCGATTCTGGCTGTGATGTACTTTCTTTTTTCAGCAAGCACCTTCTCTTCCTACAAAACTCATAGATCCCCACAAACTTCATCCTTCTCTGCTTGGCATACCTGTAACCCTTCATCTGTCTCTGCTCTTGTGATATTGCATTGAATTCACCCCTAAGTCTCCCTCTCCCTCTAGACTCCCATCTCCTCAAAGGCAAGGACTGGGTCTTGTTTATTCTTGCCTCCATCACACTGTGCTTGGGACTTTGTAGCTCTATAAATGGTTGATGAATGATACCGTACTTAAATGTTTATGCTCAGGCTGACAGTGAGAGTCAAACTCCTAAGAGCAGAAAACTATAATACAGCCAGTTCCTGCAGAGTTTAATGAAATCTGAATAGAAATCTTCACCAGTTGGAGTTGGGAACAAAAAACTGAGAGGCAAAAGCCAAGATCGAAGCCTGATAACTTAGCAGCATATTGAAGAAGGACACAATCTTATTTGCCTCTGTTGATGACTTCATGGCGATAAGCTTGACAAATTCCTTCTGGTGGAGAGTTTGTCCTCTCTGAGCACGAGCTGACCTCTGTGGGGAAGACTGGTCAGCGCTGGCTGTTTTGGGGTTAGGGTGAGGTCACCCAGCCAAGAAGCTTCATTGCCCTGAGAATGTACAGGGTACATACAGATGTACAGATGGTCTAATCCTCACCAAAGAGGTGCTGTGATGCCAGTAGTTGAATTCTCCTGTCCCAACAGTTGGCCATTTATAACAAAGTGACTTATCTCTTTCATTCATAATTTATTCATCAAATATTTATAGTGAATGTTTATTAGTTTCCAGATATTGTTCTAGGCACTGGATAAAACAGTAAACAAAATAGAAGAAAAAAAAAAATTCCCCATCCCCATGGAGCTTACATTCTAATGTGCAAGACAGATAATAAACAAATGAATGAGATAAAGGCAGATACGAAAAGTGCTGAGGCCAAATAAAGGCTGAAAAAGGGAATATGAATTTGGGGGGGAAGGTGGTACGTACAATTTTTGATAGGATGGTCAATGAAGGCCTTCCTGAGAAGGGCAACTCTTGAGTAAGGACATGAAGGAAGTGAGGGAGGGGAGAAGAAGGAGGAAGTTTGTAGGGAGAGTAGAAAGAGCAAGGAGAAAGGCCCTATGGATAGAAGGACTAGCGAGGGCTGGGCTCTAAGGAGGCCCAGACGGCTGGAGTGGAGTGACAAAGAGGGGATGGAGCAGGAGAGAAGGGGCTTCCCAGGTGGCTCAGTGGGAAAGAATCTGCATGCCAATACAGGAGGCAGGAAGATCCCCTGGAGAAGGAAATGGCAACCCATCCAGTTTTCTTGCCTGGAGAATCCCATGGACTGAGGAGGCTGGCAGGCTATAGTCCATGGGGTCACAAAGAGTCGGGCACAACTTAGCGACAGAGCACAAGCAGGGGAGAAGAGATTAGAAGGTAACATAGGATCCCATCACAGTGGGCAGAAAAGACTTCGCTTTTACTTCAGATAGAATGGGAGGCCCCTGCGGTGTTTTGAGCAGAAAGATGACTCAACTTGACCTATTTTATTTAAGATGCATGCTTATTTATTTATTCTAGAATTAAAAGAATAAAGAATGTTGGCAAGGGAAGGTCATCAGGAGATGACCACCACAAGTCTTCCACTTGGATTGAAGGGATGGGTCAAGATGAGTACTAACAGGGAGATAATGTGGCTGTATGATTTTACTTTGCCAAGTGACAATCGACAGGGAGCTGAATGGTAGGTTGTTCAGGATGTGGTCTTAGACAGCAAATCCCACATCTGTGTGTATCATTGAAGTGCGCAGCATGCTGTATGATGCAGTACCACAGGACTGGGGAGACTAAGGGACTGCATTACACCCTTAATAATGCTTTCTATTTTTAAAAATCTTTGTTTTGGGGAGATCTTAGTTCCCAGATCAGGGGCAGAACCCATGCCCTCTGCAGTGGAAGCTTGGAGTCTTAAGCACTGGACTGTCGGGGAAGTCCCCCACTTGACCTATTGTAACAGGATCAGTTTGGCTGCTGCAGTGAGAAACTCCCACAAGGGGAGCTGAAGGGAGACGGGTTGTGAGATGAGTTGCAATAACATAAGTGAGAGATGATAGTAACTCAGACAAGGCTGGGGCCTGAAGGTGGGGTTGGAAGTGAAGTATGTGGAAGGCAGAACCAAAGAACTGAGAATGAGCAGCTAGAAAAGAGGGAGGAAAAGCAGGCAAGAGGTGTGTCCAGAAGCTGAGTGGGAGAAGTATTTCAAGACAGAGAGAGTGATCCGCTAGGTCATCAGCCCCCACTAGGTCCCAGGAGATGAGGACTGAAAAATGGTCAGCAGGTTTAGCAACCTGGAGGGCCCTGGTGACCTAGAGAAGTGCAGTGTGGATGGCATGGCTGGGCATTTGTGATGAACTGGAGGAGAGGTCTTGGATTAGCAGGCACATGCAATACTTTCAAAGACTTTGGCCAGAAAGGGACAGAGGGGCTTCCCTCGAGGTCCAGTGGTTAAGAATCTGCCTTGCAATTCAGGGGACATGGGTTTGATCCCTGATCCAGGAAGATCCTCCATGCTGCAGAGCAACTAAGCTCCTTTGCCCAGCTACTGAAGCCCACCCGCTTAGAGCCCTGCTCCACAAGAGAAGTCACAGCAACGAGGAGCCCAAGCATCATCAGTGAGTAGACCCTGCTTGCTGCAACTACGAAAAGGCCACAAGCAGCAATGAAGGCCGAGTGCAGCTGAAAAAGAAAATAAAATAAATACAAATTTAAAAAAGAAATAAACACAGGAAAAACAAAGAAGGCTGGAGAGAAATGAGTATTAGCTGAAGGGACACGTGGGGTTTAAAACGTTATTTGAAGATGGGAAAATTCACAATATACTTGTATGCTGATGGGAATAATTCAGTAAGAAGAGGAAAGTGGATGATACAAATGATGGAAAGAACGGTAGTGCAGGGTCCTAAAGCGAGGAGAGAGGATGGTCTTAGCCAGAAGCACAGACAGTTCATCCATCCATAGGAGGCAGAGAGAACGCAGAATGTGTGGGGAAGGGAGGTTATGGAAGTACTCCTCTGATGGCTTTCATTTCCCCAGCAAAGCAAGAATCAAGATCGCCTACTGCATGAGGATGGAAGAAGAGTTGGAACTTTCAGGGGTGAGGAGACAACATGAAATGGCCCTTCCCTGGCAAAAGGAGAATTCTCTACACTTTAGAAAGTTTCTAGAATGAAATAAGTTGTCAGTGGGGAGATTTACGCATAGATAACATTTACCACTGTTATCCTAGGGGGAATTCAAGCATCAGATTGAAGATGCAGTGATGGGTAAATATTCCTTTCTCAACTCTTTAATATTTATCCTTTCAGAAACTTATTTCTGGAAGGATTTTTTTAGTATTATACATAAAATCACTGGAGTATTATATTATATATAATTATATATATTATATATAGTATATAGTATTATACATAAAATCATTTGTATTTTATTAAATACAAATAAAATTATTTATGCACATATATAAATACATATAAGTGTTTGTATTTATACATATACAGTCTAATTTACAGAAGACTCAGAATTCCATACCATCAAAACAAAACTCTAAAGATGAAAGAAACTGAATTTACTGAAATCTGAAAAGTTAAAATTAAAAATTCTTATCTAACAGCCTGAGGGAAATGTCTGCTATTTTATAAGCACTGAAAGTCCTCAATACTTTTGCCATAATAATATTCATACACTCTCAGCACTCAAAACACTGCTGGGAAATTGCCTCATTAACCTTTATAATACCCTTGTGGGGTCAGCAGGAATTTGATGAGATTTCCATTTTCTGTGGTGGGCAAATGGTGACAGGGAGATTTGAAGAAAATTGTAGACATAGCTCAAATATAAGTAAATCTTAGGCTGAGTCCTGTGAGAGTCATCAGTTTAAGGGCATAAGAATGAATTAAAGTCTATTAATCACCTTAAGATGAACCAGTCATTTTTAACTTGGATCATAGATCTCAAAGATAGAGAGTCACGTTAAAAAAAATGATGAGAGTGAAGGAAAAGAATATTTATTGAGCACTTTCTATCTGGTTCTTTTAAACTGTCTCCAGTCGTAGGTGTTGGAGAAGCCAAGACTCATTAGAGAGAGCAGTAAGCATGAGAATAAAATGAATGCTCTGAACAGAAACAGGAGTTCTAGAGTTGCAAAAATGAGGGGAGGGAATGTGAATGAGGTGAAACAGAAGAATCTTACGTGAGGTATCTAAAGGAAGGAAAAGGAAAGACCTCTGAAAATTTCAAGTCTGGGAAAGATGGAGCTGACGGTAAATCTTATGACCTTGAACTGGAGTGTGTGTGTATGTTGGGGTGGTGGGGATGATCAGGGGATGGAAAGATTTGATAATCTCCTAAAAATAGCATTCGTAGTTTGATACCCAAACGACTTTCTATTCATAATAAGCAGTAGCTAATATTTATTGAGGAGTTACCGTTTTCTAGGCACGCTTCTTAGCACTTCACACTTTAAATTCTTGAAATAAGAATTTAATCCTTATCACATATCTATGAGGTAAGTACTGCTATTGTGCTCATTTCATCAATTAATAAATTAAGGCACAAAGATAAAGTAACCTGCCCAAAAGTCAGTCATTACATGGAGCATTCTGATAATCCTGTTCAGGAATTTTTTATGTACTTGCTGTGATGAGCAGTTGCACGTTAGGTCCATAATAAAAAACCTGTTGAATGGACACATGAATGGACCAGTGAATAAATGGCCTGATGGGGTTCAGTGCCAGGCTGAGACCCAGGTACTACTCAAAGTACCCAAGGTTCTGATGGAGATACTCTGCCCTCCTTTTGATAATTTTTCCTTCCTTGTCTTCGTTTGAGACTCCCCTTCCAAGGGGACCCCAAGTCTCAGTTGCTTTCATTCTGTCCCTAGCTCCTTAGGTGTCTGTTTCACCCACTGTTTAAATTCTATAACCCACCAATGCTCTGAACTCTCTTTCTGATCTCTAAATTGATTAGCTAAAACTCAATACTGGTCATGCTTTAGTCCTTAACATTTGTCATTAAAATTTGCATACCAGGAACAATTCTTACTTGTCAGGAATAAATGCAGAGACCCTGGAAACCCATCTTCAGCTAGGTCTGTGCTGGGGATCCTTCTCTAATGGTGTTAAATCCACGAGGACCTACTCTTACACTCTTTGAATGAGAAAAGATTTTTCTTTTCAATTAATTAATTAATTTATTTTTGACTGTGATGTGCAGTCAAAAGCTCAATGCTGTGCTCAAGCTTTCTCTAGCAGCAGTGAGCAGGGGCTACTCTCTAGCTGCGGTATACAGACTTACTGCAGTGGCTTCTCTTATTGCAGAGCACAGGCTCTAGGGCGCTGGGTCAGTAGCTGTGGTGCACAAGCTTAGCTGGGCTTCCCTGGTGGCACAACGGGTAAAGAATCCACCTGCCAACGCAGGAGACACAGATTCCATCCCTGGGTCGGGAAGATCCCCTGGAGAAGGAAATGACAATCCACTCCAGTATTCTTGCCTGGGAAACCCCATGGACAGGGGAGCCTGGCAGGCTACAGTCCATGGGGCCACGAAAGAGTCAGACACAACTTAGCAACTAAAATAACAACAACAACTGGCTTAGTTGCCCATCCGCATATGGGATCCTCCTGGATCGGGGATAGAACCCATGTCCCCTGCATTGGCAAGTGGTTTCTTATCTGTGGCACCCCCAGGGAAGTGTAGAAAAGCTTTTAATGCATAACTTCTATATAGAAAATCTGGACGATGGGTGTGGAAACTTAAAGTTTCCATAAGTAGGAAACTTGTCAAGATGACAGCCAGAAAAACTGGTATCCATCAACACATATATCCTTATCCTTTTTATGCACATCTATGAAAATAATTGCAATGACTCGTTAATTGCCTACCATGGCCCAGCAATTCTGCCAAACACTTCAAATGTTTTTTGACATATAATGCTCATGACAATCCTGAGGAACAAGAAAACAGGCTCAAGGAGTTACCTTGACTCACACAATAAATAAGTGGAGAAGCCAGGATTCTGGTGCTTTTCGGTACTTCAGCCCTGGAACCCATTTACTGTCGACTGCTAATAAAGAGAAGCGCCCGTGGCCCCACCTCTCCATTGCCTCCCTGAGGAGACTTTCACAGCAAATGCTCTTCAGAAACCAGTGAAAGCTTCACTCATCTGTTGCAGTAATTACAACATTTACTTTCTGGAAACGCTTGTATGTCAAGTCCCAGAGGCCCCAGGGAAGGACACGTTCCTGTTGTGGATGTCAGGCCTTAGCTCTGGGTCTGTGGCCACTTCTGGTCACTGCAGTGACCCCGAGGAAACCACAGGAATGCTTCTCTTCTCAGGCCCCCCACCCGGGGTGCTGGTGAGGATAAGAAAATAAGCATTTGCACACATTCTAGCATCTTCCTATACTTTGAGTCTGAATCCTTTTATAAGAGATTTCTTTCTGTCTGTCCTCTCCCTTTTCTCATCTATCAGACCAGGGACTTAATAAAGGCGTGTTAGTCTCAAAATGCTCTTGAGTTGTTATCTCATTTCATTGAGAAAGTTTCTAATTTCCCTTAAGATAAGCCCCATAAGCACAGGACCTGGTGTTCCTTGGTCTTGCTGGATTCCTGGTACCTAACTTCCTGCCTAGTGTACAGTAGACAATAAAAGTTTGATGAATGAATGAATGGGTCAAACTCCACTGAACTGAAGGAAAATAGCACATGACCATAACAGCTTGGCCCGTGGGTATTTAGGAATTTTGTAAATACAGATTTCCAGTCTTTGCAGTAGATCTGCAGAAATCGAATATGTATAGCAGGAGCATGGGGAATTTGCATTTTTAATAAAAACACAAGACACTTGGTATGAGGCACATTTTGGAAACAGCCTTGGGGTTTCCCATAAATGTGCTTCACCTGGTTCTGTGTCTCAAAGAGTACTTTTTCCCTCCCTGCCATGTAACACTCATTTAGTGAGCAACTACTACAGCATTTCTGAATCATTCCAAGTACTTTTCTTTTTCCAGTTATGTAACCTTTTTTTTCTTTTTGGCTGCACCTTGAAGAACCTCCCTGTCCAGGGACTGAACCCAAGTCCCCTGCAGTGGAAGTGCAGAGTCTTGACCATTGGACCACTGGGGAAGTCCAATGTAAACTTGTTTACATTGATTCCCAGGCTATCTTTAGATTAATTCTTCGACTTATTTGTGCATTCAACAAACACATACTAAAGTCCATCAGAAACCCACAAATATGCTTAGTTGAAAGAGGAAATATTCACTGAAGTTCTATCTCTGGGTCACTGGTCAGCTCTTGTCACTGGCTTTGACAGGCAATTAATGATGGTTGCAGAGAACTTGGGGGAAGGTGAGGCAGGAAGAGATGTGGCTTGGCTCTCTGTCAATATTACAACACAGTTCTATCCTTGGCAGTGAACAGACTCTGAGGGACTGTCTGAATTCCTTTATTGGCCACAAATGTGGTTAGATAAAATATTATGTGCTGCTGAAACTTGGTAATTATTACTTTTTCGATATAGAGATTTTGGGGGCAATGGTATATAACTTAGAGTGATTTTCTCCTGCTTGTGCAGGCAGAGTCATTTAACTCTCAGATCTATTTTGTTCTTGTCACTTTGCCTATGACCTTTTCTTTAAAAGGATGGAATCCTTCTTGCTGGATGGTACTGTTCATTAAATAGAGCTGAAATGCCAGCTGGAACTGCAAGCTTGATCCTCTGCAATTTTATGTGTGTTAACGGATGTTTTTCTTCATGGATGTCAAAATCAAGTTAAATAAAATAGGTGTGTAAACAAGAAAGCGCCTTTGTGCTCAAGAGCCGAGGCTTTGGAACTGGACGCCTCTGGCGTTCTCAGGCCACCTTGGTGGCCCTGTGGAAGAATATACCCACTCTGCCTGCCTCCCACCCCTGGGGTGGCCCTGTTCTGCCTCTAAACCCCCATTTTCAGAGTTTCTCACTGGAGCTCTTGGACACCAAATAGGAAGAAAGACGGACAAACAAGCCCCACAGATATATCCCTTATTATTTTTGACTACTGTCTTACAGTCATCCTAGTTATTACTCAGTGAATCAATTAATAATCACTACTCAACTATTAGTATAGCCCGAAGTGTACCCTTCCTGCCTCGTTTCCTTCTTTCCTCGCTCCCTGCCTGCATGTGTGTGTGCTAAGTCGCTTCAGTCATGTCTGACTCTTTGCAACCCCATGGACTGTAGCCTGCCAAGCTCCTCTGTCTCTGGGATCCTCCAGGCAGGAATACCGGAGTGGGTTGCCATGCCCTCCTCCAGGGGATCTTCCTGACCCAGGGATCAAATCTATGTCTCCTGCGATACAGGTGGATTCTTTACTGCTGAGCCACTGAGGAAGTCCCTCTCCCTCCCTACCTCTGCCAACATTTTTTTTGAGCTTCTACTATGTTGGGAGCCCTGTGCCAGAGGAAACAGTGTAGATGGGAAACTCTTTCTCAAAAGTTCTCTGTGGAGCGCGTGCATCAGACTAACCTGGAGAGAAAGACTCAAGCCTGTTGAAACCTATTTAATTTCATCCCTGTGTGATGGAGCAGGGGGCCCTAAGCCCTGGTGTTGGTCTGTGGCCACACAGCAGGAGGTGAGCATCAGGCAAGTGAGAAAAGCTTCATCTGTATTTACAGCTGTTCCCCATCTCTGTGCTTGAAACATCCTGAAACCATCCCCTCACCCCTTGGCTGTGGGAAAATTGTCTTCCATAAAACCTGGTGCCAAAAAGTTTGGGGACCCCTGTGATAGGGCTTTTCTAGCAAGCGTCCTGGTGGCTCTGATGCATACTAAAGTTGGAGCAGCTGGTGTAAAGGAAAGACACAGACTCTGCAACTTAGGAGTCATTTGTCCTCAGAGGAGTTTCCTCACCTGACTTTTAACTTCCTCGGCTAGAAAACTCCAGGGTCACTGTAAGGAATGTCCAAATGTGAAGTATAGTTCCCTGCACACAGCAGGTGCTGAATAGACCGTCGTTACTTAAAACATGAAGTTGCCATAAAGGATAAAAAGTTCAGTCAAGGGACTTCCCTGGTGGTCTGGTGGTTAAGACTATGTGCTTCCATTGGTGGGGGCATGGGTTTGATCCCTAGCTGGGGACCTAAGATCACATATGCCATGCAGTGTAGCTAAAAAAAAAAAAAAAAAAACTTAAAAAAGTTTAATCAACATAATTCTTATCACCTTTGTCTTTTCCTAAAATTGCCCAACTTCCTATCAATTATGTTTCTCCTCTATGTCAGTGGTTCTCAGCTTTGATGGCTCATTAGAACCCCTTGGGATGCTGGGGAATTTTTAAAATCCCCAAACCAATTGCATTAAAATTGCCAGTGCCCCAAACCAATTGCATTAAAATCTCTTGGGGATGGTACCATGGTGTCATGATTTTTTAATTTCCCAGGGGATTCCAGTGTGTATCCGGTCTATATTTCCTTCATTCTCTGTTCTTTCTTTGTGTCCAGTGACTCTTGAGATCTCTAGTTCTTTTCTGAACAGCAGCTCATGGCTATGTCACGCTACCTCTAGCGACTGAGAGGATTCTACTTTTTTGGTTGTTTTTATCTATTTTTAAAATTTTATTCACTTAAAAATTTTTTTTTGTCTGTACCATGCAGCATGCAGGATCTTAGTTTACTAGTTCAGTTCAGTCGCTCAGTTGTGTCCGACTCTTTGCAACCCCATGAATTGCAGCACGTCAGGCCTCCCTGTCCATCACCAACTCCCGGAGTTCACTCAGACTCACGTCCATCGAGTCAGTGATGCCATCCAGCCATCTCATCCTCTGTCATCCCCTTCTCCTCCTGCCCCCAATCCCTCCCAGCATCAGGGTCTTTTCCAATGAGTCAACTCTTCGCATGAGGTGGCCAAAGTACTGGAGTTTCAGCTTTAGCATCATTCCTTCCAAAGAACACCGAGGGATGATCTCCTCTAGAATGGACTGGTTGGACTTCCTTGCAGTCCAAGGGACTCTCAAGAGTCTTCTCCAACACCACACTTCAAAAGCATCAATTCTTCGGCGCTCAGCCTTCTTCACAGTCCAACTCTCACATCCATACATGACCACTGGAAAAACCATAGCCTTGACTAGATGGACCTTTGTTGGCAAAATAATGTCTCTGCTTTTGAATATGCTGTCTAGGTTGGTCATAACTTTCCTTCCAAGGAGTAAGCGTCTTTTAATTTCATGGCTGCAGTCACCATCTGCAGTGATTTTGGAGCCCCCCAAAATAAAGTCTGACACTGTTTCCACTGTTTCCCCATCTATTTCCCATGAAGTGATGGGACCAGATGCCATGATCTTTGTTTTCTGAATGTTGAGCTTTAAGCCAACTTTTTCACTCTCCTCTTTCACTTTCATCAGGAGGCTTTTTAGTTCCTCTTCACTTTAACGAAGAATCAAACCCACACCCTTTGCAGTGGGAGCATGGAGTTTCGACCACTGGACTATCAGGGAAATCTGTTGGCTGTTTTTATTGAAAAGGGGCAGGTTCTGGTATGTATCCTGTTCATTGTGAAAATGGGTTTATTATACAAATGGGCTCCATATGGTAAGTCCTTGGTTAGGGTCACATGATGGAGCAGGTGAGACGTGTTGTTAAGCAGCCTTCAGCCTGTTTCTGCCGGAATGGGCTGGATTCCTTGAGCCATCATGAATCTTACCTCAGAAAGACATGAATGTAACCAAACGGTTAAACAAACAAGGGCTAAAAAGATGAATAGCAATACCTATTAAAGGACCTAGGAAAGGAAGGATCCAGGTTAACTTTAGGAGGGTTTCCTTAATGTTGACCAGGTAGGAGGGGTGATGTTACCCCTGCCAAGGAGACATTCTGCTTGGATATATATTTTTGTTAATCTCGGGGTTCAAGTCTAACATGTTTATCTATTTTTAGAATAGAAGGTCTGGACCTGGAGGTCCTAGGTCTCCTTCTTGGACTGAAAAATCTTAGTCACAGGTTTACAACAGTAGGGAAGACGGCAGAGCACTAGCATAAATATGGCATAAATCAGCATGATTGAAAAGAAAAGTTATAAAAAATGAAAACCTCCTGCCAGAAAGTTTTTTAAACCTTGTGGGATCCAAGCAAACAAACAAGATAACCAGTTTTCAATTTCCCCGCCCATATTAACTATCTAGTGTTGGTGGTTAATTGTCTAATGAAGCCAAGTAGCTTGTTGTCAGATTTCCTCAGCGTGGATTTTTGCCTGGAAAGAGGTATTGATGTATGTGCAACAGAAAGTATTGGCAGTTGCACAAACCTCTCCTTGTTCTGCCAATAGATGAACAAGGGTCAATCGGTCGTCAGGTATCATCTTGGCCAAGAAATCTAGGGATTCCTGTAAATTAGGAAGAGGTCCAGCAGTCTCTTGGGCTAGGTGCAAGATAAGTTTCAAAGGACATGTTGATGGGCAGCTCACCGCCACCATGGTAACAAGGTATACCCAAAGACATCTTCTGGGATGTTTCTGGGTAAATCTTGACTTAGTCAGGTGAACAGTAGTGATGAACGAGCCCAGTGCTTGGATTCATTTAAGGAATGAATTGAGAAAGCGGTGATTAAAGTTCCCAGTCTACACTGCATGGGTGTAGAGCTCGAAACAGGAGCTATAGGTGGAGCTGAAGAGCCACCATAACAGGGACAGACACTGAGGGACGCTGGGAGGCTCTGTGGAAGGACTGGCAGATCCTTAGAGCAGTTCAGACCCAGCTTACTAGGTAAAGCTAGTAAGTGAAGGTAGTAAAGCTAGTATCTCTCACTGAAAAATGAGGGATAAAAAGAACACATTATCATGAGAGGATTAAATAAAACAATACACCTGAAATACAAAACAAAATGATTGGCGTATTTAGCAATCACTCATCTCTTAGCCATAATTGTTTTAATTTTTAAGAGACTAACTTTGGTGCCTGGTTTGTAATAGCTGCAAAAAAGATATATATATGTGTGTGTATGTCACAAAATATACATTTTCATTCATATCCATATTGGTTAGTTGGTTTTTGTCTTAAAGGTCTAGGGTCAGAAATTTCTTTCGACCACAGACAATTGCTTTCTGCAAGGCCCAACCAGCAACTAATTTGTGTACAGTTGGAAATTTTGTTCCTTCAGATGTGGAATAACTGGCTATAAAATGCACTTGTGATAAGAGGGGTTAAAACCTGTGTCCTTTTCGTCCTGCATCATCTCATTTTTACCATGATTAATTAATACTCACAGAGCCAATCTGAGCAGGAAACTCATTGTGGTTATGTATTAGTGAACTGTTATGTGTCAACCAGGGCTTTCCTGGTGGCTCAGATGGTAAAGAATCTGCAATGCAGAATACTCGGGTTTGACCCCTGGGTTGGGAAGATCCCCTGCAGAAGGAAATGGCAACTCACTCCAATTTTCTTGCCTGGGAAATTGCATGGACAGAGGAGCCTGCTGGGCTACAGTCCATGGGGTTGCAAAAGAGTCGGACATGACTGAGAAATTTTCATACTCACTCACTCACTCATGCATCCACCAGTCACAGAGGAATGACGCAGGGAGGAGAATAGACCACTCCGTGACAGTCATTCATTGCAGAAACAGAAGACACAGCGTAAAGGCCAGTTCGCACGCATACAGAGTACATGTATCTCCACCTCTTCAGTTCCTAACTTGCCATTACACAAATTTAGATACACAGCATATTAAGGTCCCCACAGTTTACTAGTTATGAGACATTGGGCAAGTCATAACTTCTCTAAGACCCAGCTTACTAGGTAAAGCTAGTAAGTGAAGGTAGTAAAGCTAGTATCCCTCACTGAAAAATGAGGGATAAAAAGAACACATTATCATGAGAGGATTAAATAAAATAATACACCTGAAGTACAAAACAAAAGGATTGGCGTATTTAGCAATCACTCATCTCTTAGCCATTATTGTTTTAATTTTTGCTATTAAAAGACTAACTTTGGTGCCTGGCTTGTAATAGCTGCAAAGAAGATATGTGTGTGTGTGTGTGTATCACAAAATACCCATTCCCCTCCCTTTCTCCCACCCACCGCCCTGGCCCAGGCATTATTTTAAAGGGATCTCAATTCAGAATGAATATTTAAAAACCTCTACCACCATTCCCTACCATTTGCAGTCTTGCAGTGCCTCCCTGTAGGGGGTCAAAGGCTACAGGTTCATTTCTCTAAAGCCAAGGACAGAGTGAAAGGGGTGGGAAGGAAGCCCATTGCCAATTGGTGGCTCAGCAGAAGGCTGGTTTAGAGATAAGCATTATTGAACGGATTTCACTTTGCCCTACACCTAAGGTGATAAAACTGACAGATGTCATGATTTCCAGAAAGAGCAAGAGATAACCTCACAGTCCAGTCAACATTTGTTTTGTACAGGACAGAGTTCAAGTCCAAAGCTGCATGCAGGGGACTCCTAAGTACATAATCCTCCTAGATGTTGTCATTTCACTTCTGGTTGATTCTACTAGAGATTGCCTGGGAGTGGGAAGTAAACCAGCATTTCTTGATGATCTAGCATGTGTTAAGCATAGTAGTATGTGTTGTTTGCAATGTTGTAAGAAAAGATAAATCTGATGTAGGTATGAACTCCAGTTTACAAATGGGAAAACTAGGGCTTAGAGAGAAACTGTTACATTTTTTTAATGTAACAAAAATTAATAACTAGCAAAAGGCAGAGTTAGAATTTTAAAAATATTTCATCATGAACAATACTATAAAAATTAAGCAAATCATAGATATGCATTTTAATAAATAATTACAAGGCAGACCCTCATATAACTACCATCAGGTCAAAAAATAAAACAAATGCTTCTTGTGTATCCCTTTGAAATCAAAGCCTCTTACTTCCCTCTCAGATGTAATCACTCCATTGACTATGATGGTAATTGATTCTTTGCTGTATTTTAAATTTATCAATCTCTAAGCACTGTAGTTTTTTGAGCTTTTAACTTTATATAAATGGAAGGAAGTGTGTACTGTATGTATGTCAATTCTCCACCAAATGATTTATTGATTCAGCAATCCCAATCAAAATTCCAACAATTACTTTGATAAGCGGATTCTATAGTTTATACTGAAGTACAAAGGGTCAAGGATTGGTGAGGAAGTCCACAAGAAAAGTAAAGTAGGAGAACCTGTCCTACTGGATGAAAAGACTTGTAAGCCGTACTGATCAACACATTGTGGTTTTGTTCCAGGGATGGATAAATAGACCACTGGAGCAGAGTAGAGTCTAAAACAAACTCACATTTGTATGGACACTAGATATATGACAAGGTGATACTCTGGAGAAAGGATGGTCTTTACAATAGATGTTTCTTCGACAACTGGGTAATCTAAACCGGAAAAAAGCTCAGATAGAAAAATCAATTCTAACTGGATTAAATATTTAAATGTGAAATGCTATAAAGCCTTTAGAAAATACATTAAAGTATATCTTCCTGACTTCAGTGTTGAGAAGGATTTTTTAAGACACAAAAGCAGAAGTAAAACTAGCTTGGTTCATTCCAAAGTTCATGCTCTTTCGACTGTGTTATGCTTTAGCAGAGGAACAAATATTAATATCTTTGTCCTGTGGCATTCCTTGATCCTGCATTTACATTCATGGAGGTAGGAGAAAGAGAGACTTGATAAAAACTTGGAACGGCCTTGGAAATAAGGCTTTTCCTTAAACACAAAAATACTAAGTTTATACATATGTGATTAACATCACAAAGTAACATCTCCATTTGTGCAAAATTGTGTGGAATAGATTTAATTCTGCTTTCCAGGGGCTGAAGTTGAGTGGGGATGAGTACCAGCCTGAGGTTCAAGTTCTGGAGCTCGTCTCTGCTGAATACAGGCCTCCAGGGTCCTCATATCTGAATGCTTTGTCTTCGATTCCGGTTGGACAATGCCAAGCTTGTGTAATCATGTACCAAAGCCCAGGTGCAGTCGGGACACATGGGCTGTAGTGGACACTGCTGTGCTCTGCCCACGCCCCCTGGGACCTCACCAGGGGACATGTGTGGAAAGCATCCTGTTGCAAGGACCTGCATCTCTTCTGCTTGCTCTCAAGCCAAGTGTGGGACAGCTGCTGCTGCTGCTAAGTTGCTTCAGTCGTGTCCGACTCCGTGCAACCCCATAGACGGCAGCCCACCAGGCTCCACCATCCCTGGGATTCTCCAGGCAAGAACACTGGAATGGGTTGCCATTTCCTTCTCCAATGCCCGCGGTATTGGCAAGTTGATCCTCCAGGAATAGCCATCAGCTCACTTTGCTTGGGAATTGGAAGATAAATAGATTTTAGCTTCCTTGAATATTAGCAAACTTCTGTAAACTCTGAGGCATTTTCCCACTGTCCCTCAAGCCCCCTGGGCGGGGTTGCACCCAAGCTGCCCAAAGTAGTAACCTTCTTCCTAACACACATGCCTGCCCTCCCTCCCTCCCCTCCCATCTCCCTGCCAGCACTCCTTGAGATAATCCACTTGCACAAAGGCTTTCCCAGGGTTTATTGCTGAGGAACCCAACCTAAGACCCGGGAGGATGTCTTGGAGATCAGGGCCCGGGCAAAAGAAAGCAGATGACTGACCTGAGAAATGTGGAACCAGGGACTGGAGGTCTGTAATCCTGAGCTGCAGTGAGAGAATATTTGCTCCCAGGCAGGAGACCTGGACTTAGCTAGGTTTTTCAGAAATGGCTGTCAGGACCGATCTAAGAACACACAGAGACTAAGAAAGTAGTCATGACGGGATCTCAGACAGAGAAAAGGGGAAAGCCAGAGCTGGGCTGTCCCAGGAGGATTGGGGGGCAGTAATTCAGATGGTCAGACCACTCAGCTGTGATCTCTCCCTTTTTATATACATCCCCATCACGTGGGCATCTGGGTGCTCTTAGTAGCATCCCTGCCATGCTGCATCCTTCTGGATGCAGAAAAGCAGTTCCCAATGGCCCCTCTGCAGGTATTTCCTCAGCAACCAATGGGAAAAAGGAGGCTCAGGTGGGCTCCTTGTTTGATCGTCAGGAGTGCAGGCTGAGAGAGCCATGCTGGCACCCACGTCTACTCCTACTGTGAGAGGATATTAGTATTCCTTGGTTGCAAGTAACAGAAGCAAATAACTTAAGGACAGGGAAGCCTGGCATGCTGCAGTCCCTGGGGTCACAAAGAGTCAGACACAACTTAGCGACCGAACAACAACAACTTGAACTGTAACACGGATAAAAGGGGTGGGGCGGAGGGATATGTCCAAGAGCAGGAATGCAGCCAAGCTCAGCGAGTGACTGGAAAGTGGAACTACGAGGACCCCAGGATTCACACCCTCTTCACATTTTTCTACCATTGCTTTCTACACAATTGCTTCACTCTGTGTACCCCCTTCTTTGTTCCTTGGTGCACAGGTATGTGACAGGTGAATATGCCTCTTTAACGTACATGTGAGTAATATTTCCTGAATTTACAAGTTATATTTCCAGCCCTATAAAAAGTTTTGGATCACTAACAGTTTCACATTTTTTTCTTTTCTTTTTTTGTGGCTTCAAATATTAAGAGATGAATGCCACAACTGTGTATGTACTCCTGATCTGATCAGTTACAGCAAGTGGACTAAGTTCACAGAGCACCCACATGGCTATTAGGGATCCTCCTGTATTAAGTAAAATTCACAAAGGAGGTGGTGGGAGGTCATTAGCTAGTACATTTGACAGAGCCACCTAAAGATGTCTAGAGAGGGGGACTAGATGACCACGGGCATGTCCCTTAACCTTCCTAGGTCTCTATTTCTTCCCAAATAAAATGAGGAGTTGGGAGTAAACACTTTTGTGGTCAACTCCAGCTTCAATCTGAGCATCTATAAACTCAGAGCCCCTCCTTTTCACATTCTATGACATTCTCTAGAGACAGACAACCATTTCTGGGAACTGCGAGAGAGACATTTTACAGGAGAGCTGCCACATTTTAGGGACAATCCCTTTCCTTTCAAATTGGTTTGCATTATTTTCCTTCTGGAAATTGGAAGCAGACTAGGGAAACTATGAAGGTGGCTCAAGGGCAGGGCAGTCCAAGCAGCCTGGATGGAACCCTTCTGTCTCTTTGAACCCCTGGAAGAAAGGGAGATTGCAGACACCGTGTAGGAGGTAGGCAAATGATTAGAACCGGATGAATCCTACTTGCAGGTTAGCTTCTCCTTTCCTTGCAACATATCACACCTTCCTGCCAAGTGACAGACAGTTCATGCTCTTCTAACTGTGAACTTGACCCTAGATGACAAGAGCAGGGAGAAGTGAATAAATAAGCTTTCTTCAGTTGCACTCTCTCTCTGCTCCTCCCGGCCCTGTCAGTTATCCACTTATACGCCCCAGTGTACGTCAGATTGTTTTCCAACGCCGGTCGAGTCCAGGTCTCATCACACTTGGAGCTGCTCACACTCTGGCAAGGCTCTAAGCTTTCATTCCCACTGTCTCCTTTGGAAAGTGAGCAGGGCACTGGAGCTCCTCCCACTTCGCCATGGCTCCCCCATCTAGCCTCTGGGTGCCACCCCAGGCTCCTCCCACTTCTAACAGCCTTTTCTGTCCCCTCTAGGCTATCATTTCAGCAAGCGGAGCCACTGCTGGCCTTCTGCATCAAAAGGTCACCCATTGCTGCGTCCCTGTATTTTCCCTAGAATTCCTGGGCCTGGAACCGTCAGAGATCCTACCCTGGAGTGAACGGTGACCATAGATCCAATTTCCAAGCCGCAAGTCGTTGCAACTGTTCTTTATAATAATAACCATACCTATGGACACTTCCTCTTTCCACTCCCTTCTAATTTTCTCAAACAGCACGTGTCAAATGAAGGAGAGCTTTCCTGTGGGAAGACCAGTGCCAGAGGGTTCACAGATAGCTAAGAGTGAGCTGGGGGCTACAGATAGCGCTGCGTATCCTCTCCATTCTCAAGGCAGCCAGCTTTCACCTCAACTCCCCTCCCCTTAACAAGGAGCAGTAGTCATTTTCTTCTTTGCCAGCTCCTCTTATCTCCCCACTCTCAGTGCAAACAAGGATGGAGCAGGAGGAAAGCAGACATTTGTTTTTCTTTTTAATTGGAGGATAATTGCTTTACAATGTTGTGTTGATTTCCGCCATACAACATGAATCAGTCATGTCCCCTCCCTCTTGCCTCTCCCTGCCCACCCATCCCATCCCATCCCACCCCTCTAGATTGTCACAGAGCTGGCTTAAAATTCAGCATTCAAAAAGTGAAGACCATGGCATCTGGTCCCATCACTTTATGCAAATAGATGGGGAAATAATGGAAACAGTGACAGACTTTATTTTCTTGGGCTCCAAAATTACTGTGGACACTGACTGCAGCCATGAAATTAAAAGATGCTTGCTCCTTGAAAGAAAAGCAATGACAAACCTAGACAGCGTATTCAAAAGCAGAGACGTTACTTTGCCAACAAAGGTCTGTAGAGTCAAAGCTATGGGTTTCCAGTAGTCATGTACGGATGTGAGAGTTGGACAACAAAAAAGGCTGAGTGCCAAAGAACTGATGCCTTTAAACTGTAGTGTTGGAGAAGACTCCTGAGAGTCCCTTGGACTGCAAGGAGATCAAACCAGAAACCAGTCAATCCTAAAGGAAATCAACCCTGAATATTCACTGGAAAGACTTATGCTAAAGCTGAAGCTCCAATACTTGGGCCACCTGATGCGAAGAGCTGACTCACTGGGAAAGACCCTGACGCTGGGAAAGGCTGAAGGCAGGAGAAGGGGACAACAGAGGACGAGGTGGTTGATGGCATCACCGATGCAATGGACATGAGTTTGAGTAGGCTCTGGGAATTGGTGATGGACAGGGAAGCCTACCGTGCTGTGGTTCATGGGGTCTCAAAGAGTCGGACACGACTGAGCGACTGAATAACAACAACTGGGTTGAGTCCCTGTGTTTCATGGCAACTCTCCACTAGCTGTCTGTTTTACATATGGTAATATATATGTTTCAGTGCTACTCTCCATCTGTCCCTCCTTCTCCTTCCCCTGCTGTGTCCACAAGTCTGTTCTGTATGTCAGTAAAGGAGAATTTTTAACCATGTGTGAGGATACAGACTTTGGTGTGATCAGAGAAAGACAGGGAAGGGAGTTGCTCTGCAGACTCAACTATTCCACACACATCCCCATACACACACAGATACAACAGAAAAATTAATGTGTGAATTACATTGCTCTAATTACACCTTGTTAATAATTCTTCACGTAGCTCTTTCTAAAGAAAAATTTTTTCTAGATTTAGAGCTTTTACAAATAAGTTTTTCCATGGTAGCATTTCTCACTTTTTTCTTCTTTGGTTTCTAAATTGTGTAACATGTTTAGAAAGGTTTTCTGTTCTTTATGGTTATATATATTTTAAAATAAGTTAGTTTAGTTTTAAATATTTTAATCTGTTACCTAAGGGTGTTTAACCAAGTGAAAGGTCTGGACTGTGGATCTAGCTTCATTTTCCTCTTGGAGGCTGCCTCGTTCTCCCAGCCCCATTAAGAAATAAGCCACCAGTTATGAGCAGTTTAAAAACTGGATGTGGGACTTCCCTGGTGGCCCAGTGGTTAAGAATCTGTCTTGCAATGCAGGGGGCAGGGGTTTGATTCCTGGTCTAGGAACTAAGGTTCCACAGGCAGCACATGGAGCAACTAAGACCCAACATAGCCAAATAAATACATATTAAAAAAAGACAATGTGTGGTATCTATCAATTCAGTTCAGTTCAGTCACTCAGTCGTGTCCGACTCTGCGACCCCATGAATCACAGCACGCCAGGCCTCCCTGTCTATCACCAACTCCCGGAGTTCACTCAGACTCACGTCCATCGAGTCAATAATGCCACCCAGCCATCTCATCCCTCTGTCGTCCCCTTCTCCTCCTGCCCCCAATCCCTCCCAGCATCAGAGTCTTTTCCAATGAGTCAGCTCTTCCCATGAAGTGGCCAAGTACTGGAGTTTCAGCTTTAGCATCATTCCTTCCAAAGAAATCCCAGGGCTGATCTCCTTCAGAATGGACTGGTTGGATCTCCTTGCAGTCCAAGGGACTCTCAAGAGTCTTCTCCAACACCACAGTTCAAAAGCATCAATTCTGCCTATTATACAGAGTGAAGTAAGCCAGAAAGAAAAACACCAATACAGTATACTAACGCATATATATGGAATTTAGAAAGATGGTAACAATAACCCTGTATACGAGACAGCAAAAGAGACACTGATGTATAGAACAGTCTTATGGACTCTGTGGGAGAGGGAGAGGGTGGGAAGATTTGGGAGAATGGCATTGAAACATGTATAATATCATGTATGAAACGAGTCGCCAGTCCAGGTTCGATGCACGATACTGGATGCTTGGGGCTGGTGCACTGGGACGACCCAGAGGGATGGTATGCGGAGGGAGGAGGGAGGAGGGTTCAGGATGGGGAACACATGTATACCTGTGGTGGATTCATTTCGATATTTGGCAAAACTAATACAATATTGTAAAGTTTAAAAATAAAATAAAATTAAAAAACAGAAAAACAAAAAGCATCAATTCTTCGGCGCTCAGCTTTCTTCACAGTCCAACTCTCACATCCATGTACGACCACGGCAAAAACCATAGCCTTGACTAGACGGACCTAGTTTTGAGTTTTTACATGTACTTTGCTAGTTGTATTTTATATTATTGCTACAGAAGAGTAACAAATAGGTTTACATACATACTACACAAACTACTCAGGAAAAAAAATTGCTCAATATGCTTAAGTATATTCATAGTTACAAAACTGTGGCTCTGGTGAGAAAGTGCAGTGAGGATACAAGAATAAAATAGCAATGTTTGATTAAAATAGTTAAAACAGCTGAAACAGGGTTAGCATCGTTGACTAAAAAAGATGCACAATCTAAGAGTTGAGAGTTCAGTTTTATTTGGGGCAAAATGAGGACGGAAGCCCAGGAGACAGCCCCTCAGATAGCTCTGAGAGACTGCTCAAGGAAGTCATGGGGGAAGGTCAACATATTAATATGTGATTTTGTTGAAGGGGGAGTTCAGTGCAGTCAAGCGCTTATTTTACAAAACATTTTCCGCCTGTCACAAGGAGCTGATGTCACCATGAAGGGATTTACTGCTTTTCTGGATTGGAGGAAATGCAAGGGTTGGGTTCGTGAACTCAGTTCCTGAAAATATCTATCTAAAGACCTGTTCCACCAGTTTCCCTGGAGCCCTCTCCCCTGAATGCCCCTACCTCCTCTACCCTGAATGCCCCTCAGTGCGTGTTGAAGGTGGAACAGCACAGGGTTCACACGCACTTTTTGTTGTTGTTCAGTCGCTGGCAAGTGCCAATTTGTAGTTGGCAGCATTT
Source organism: Bos indicus x Bos taurus (assembly GCF_003369695.1). Taxonomy (NCBI): domain Eukaryota; kingdom Metazoa; phylum Chordata; class Mammalia; order Artiodactyla; family Bovidae; genus Bos; species Bos indicus x Bos taurus. Next base: position 16,801,245 of record NC_040081.1, on the reverse strand, counting down.
ATGAAAAGTCAGCAGAAATTTTCAGCCTCTGAGAAGCTACACGTACTTTCCTCTGTGAGTAGATAAAGACAAATTAAGAAGAGTAGCGAGATACATGAATCTGGAGAAGACAAATCTTGGAGGGAGGCAATTTTGAAAGGGCTTTTTAAGGTCAAAATGTAGGTGGGTCAGGCCAATTCTGTTATTTTGGTGGGATCAAAAATGCTCAATTCTCTGCCCCAAATGGGTTTTCATACAAATGGAGAAAATTAAATTGAATTGGTGACATAAGAGGGTGAAACACCCTTACATTCTCCTTACCTGCCTATAAATATTACAAGTATAATTATAAGTAGCCTTGGGACTGGATTCCTTTTCTACAATTGATTTTACCATTTCTTTATTTAATATTTAATACACCAAATGATTTTTGGAAAAGCAGTGAGGAGCAGCAACCTTTGAACCAGTAAAGGCCACGAGGAGTAAAGGCCTTGACACCCTCATAAACGCTGAGTTCCCCAAAGTCAATCTCAAACTCCAATAAGTAAAGGAAAGCAAAGTGTTAACCTTGCAAAAGCTTCTCTAAGACCAGGACCCTAATTCTCAGCAATCTGATTAGAATTTCTGCCCCTTAAACCCTGCACCCTAGAAAACCACATTTCAAGTATCTTTATTTGATATATATATATATATATATAATTTATAAATAAATATATAATTTAAAAATCATGTGACTGTATTTTCCTAATTATGCCAATGCCCAGGGTAGGGGGGGGGGAAACAGATATTTTGATGATATCAGCACTAAAAATGTTCTGAGTAGATTAAGAAGAAGGTTGTAATGAAAATATTTTTCTTGTTATTCATTTATTCATTCACCAACGAATAAATATGTTCCTGTTAGCAAATGTTGGCTTGCAAAAATAGGAAAACAATTTAAATTAGCTTAATGAGCAAAAAGGATTTACTGGCTCATTTAACTGGAATGTCCAGAGGAAGAGCAGGCTTTAGGGTTGATTTTTTCAGTGGTTCAACGACGTGTTTCTCTTCAAGAGGTATTACTTTTATCCTCAGGCTGCCTAAGTGTCTGTATAAGTTTTAGATTCACATCCTCAAAACAGAAGAGTTCTGTTGTAGCATTCACTCTGCTGGGAACAGCTTAGGCCAGTGGTCCAGGGACTGGGCCATGGAATGGGAAATGCTGACTGACTATGCTAACAAGTGTGTGTATGTGTGAGTGTTGGACATCCATTTGGAAATCTAGCCCTGTAAAGATGAGGAAAAGAAGAAATGCGTGCTGGAGCAGCAGATGGGAAACATTTAGTGTAGAAATTGTTTGTGCTCCATTCCTTGTGTGTGTGTGCTAAGTCACTTCAGTCATGTCCAACTCTGTGCGACCCTGTGGGTTGTAGCTCGCCAAGCTCCTCTGTCCGTGGGATTCTCCAGGCAAGAATACTGGAATAGGTTATCATGCCCTCCTCCAGAGGATCTTCCCCACCCAGTGATCGAACCAGCACCTCTTACATCTCCTGCATTGGCAGATAGGTTCTTTTACCACTAGCGCCACCTGGGAAGCCTGTGCTCCACTCATTGGAGATAAAAATGCAAATTAGAGCACTGGTGCTCTCCAGGACCTCAAAGGGAGATAGTTGAGAGAAGACTTACTTCCTGAATGACTACACATCAATGTGCTTCAATACTCTATTACCAAACTTTTATGCTGTTATCAGTCTCAAGAGAGAGACCAGTGTTACATTTTGCTTGACTTATGGGCACTCAGTTCAGTCTCTCAGTCGTGTCCGACTCTGCCACCCCATGGACTGCAGGACGCCAGGCTTCCCTGTCCATCATCAGCCCCCAGAACTTGCACTCTGGAATCACAGCAGTTGTCTAGTGGAAACACACCCACACACAAAATGTAAAGGAAGCGTTGGGTAAGAAGAGAAGAAACCTAGAACATCTAAGATTCTAATTCTTTTTGTTTGTATTTGTTTGTAACAAGTTTCTCATTCTGCATTGGAGAAAAGAAAATGAAACATATTCTTCCTTCCTAGATCTCCTTTATTTTAGGATATTCCCATGTATTTTAGGTGTTCATGTGACTTGTCTCTCACTTGCAAACTATCATTGTAGTAGACTGAATAATAGCCCCTAAGAGATGTCCTGTCCAAATCTCTGGAACTGTGAACATTACCTTATATCCGAAGGGACTTTGCAGATGTGACTAAGGATTTTTGAGATGGGGCGATTACCCTGGATGATCCAGCTGGGTCTGCTGTAATCACAAGGGCCCTAAGAAGAAGGAGGCAAGAAGGTCAAAGATGGAGGGGATGGGATGACAGATATAGAAGTTGGAGGGAGGCACTTTGAAGGGGGAGGAAGTGGATCAGGAGCCAAGCAATGCAGGTGGTCTCTAAAAACTGGAGAAAACAAGGAAACAGATTCTCCCCTGGAGTCTGCAGAAAGAACCAGCCCTGCCAATACCTTGCTTTTTAATAACCCTTTAGGATTCCTTTTGGACTTCTGACCTTCAGAACACAAAGAGAATAAATTTATGTTTTAAGCCACTAAATTTGTGATAATTTGTTACAGCAGCAAAGGAAACTAACATAGTACCTCTCCTCTACTTTCAAATTCACCCCTTTGCTCTCTACCTTGCAGCCACCTTAGAGAGATCTTTAGATTATACCTTTTAGGTAATATATAATGCAAACATGTTTGCTTAAAGCTCTTCACAGGCTACTCCATAGTTTAGAAGATGAAGCCCAAATTCCTTTATAAATTGCCTTCATATACCTTCGCCACCCTTACCTTTTCTCCCTCCTCCTGTCTTCCCTTTCCCTTTCTTTTCATTGGTTCTCATTCTAGACGCTGGGTGTTTGCCACGCTGTTTCTATGTCTGGAAGGTGGTGTCACCCTTCTCCGTTTCTTTCAAGGTCTTCTGGACCATGAAGACGTCAGGACCGTCCTGGATAGAGTTGATGGCTCTTTTCAAAGTTTCCATCACACTCCCTATGCACCTTGATGATAGGTACACCTTCCTGACCGTGAGTCAGGAAAGGGGCAGGGCTCAAGTTTTAAAAAATGATATAGCAGTTGACAGTATTCCATAAGCTGGTTAGAACCACCCAGGTCCACGATGGCAGAAGAGTGGACTTCCAGTAGACCTTGAGCCTCATTGTATGTCACTGTAATATATTAACGTATGCTACGCAGCACAGCCACAGGCACCATGAGAGTTCTGAAGTGAAAGTGAAGTCGCTCAGTCGTGTCCGACTCTTTGCGACCCCACGGACTGGGGTCTACCAGGCTCCTCCGTCCATGGGATTCTCCAGGCAAGAATACTGGAGTGGATTGCCATTTCCTTTTCCAGGGGATCTTCCTGACCCAGGGATTGAACCCAGGTCTCCTGCATTGGAAGCAGACACTTTTAACCTCTGAGCCACCAGGGAAGCCCTGAGAGTTCTGAAACTGACCATAAAAGGCTAAAAAGTGGGTGGTAACCCAATTCCTGGAAATTCCCATCCCTTCCCTAAAACAGTCCTCCCACTCATTAGCCTGGGATATTACCCTGCTCATAAAAACTAACCACCCCCACACCTTAGGGCCCGGCCTGCTCTCCCTTTCTGAGACAGAATGCATTCTGTCTATCTCTGAAGAAACCTACTTTTACTTTACAATGGCTGGCTTGCCGCTCACTTGGCAGCCAGTCCCAGGGGACTCACTTGAGACCTGGGACATGACCGTCCTCTCACATCCCATTTATCCCCTGCGGCAATAGCACATATGGCCTGGTGTTGTCCTTGTGCCATTTACATCTGATACTTCTGAAAGGCACTGATCCTAGGCAAGAAAACCAGAAGAGCTCAAGAAATATTTGCCAAAGGGATCACTTATCATGACTGTGTCACCCAACCTGCCTCTAGGACTCCAGTGAGGCATGCCATCTCTCTTTCCTCCTCCAGTGCAGTGTAGTTGGGCTTTTGATGGGTCATCTGAGTTGACATTTACCAAACAGACCTACATCTTCACAGGTTTTCACCCCTCTTCAGTCATAGACTTTCAAGCCTGAGAAATGCTCTAGGAGGCACTGGAGTGGGAGGCTGGGCCAAAGGCTGTCCTTAGTTTGAGCACACACCTTGTATCTGTGGAAACAAACACAGGAAGAGCAGACCTAGCATGGGAATATTTTTAGAAGAAAAGATAGATAAGAATTCCAAGTCATGGGAAATTAAAGTCAACCTTTCAGTTCAGTTCAGTTGCTCAGTTGTGTCTGACTCTTTGCAACCCCATGGACTGCAGCGTGCCAGGCTTCCCTGTCCATCACCAACTCTCAGAGTTCGCTCATACTCATGTCCATTGAGTCAGTGATGCCATCCAACCATCTCATCCTTTGTCATCCCCTTCTCCTCCTACCTTCAATCTTTCCCAGCATCAGGGTCTTGTCCAATAAGTCACTTCTTCACATCAGTTCAGTTCAGTCGCTAAGTCATGTCTGACTCTTTGTGACCCCATGGACCACAGCAAGCCAGGTCTCCCTGCCCATCACCAACTCCCGGAGTTTACTCAAACTCATGTCCATTGAGTCAGTGATGCCATCGAACTATCTCATCCTCTGGCATCCCCTTCTCTTCCCACCTTCAATCTCTCCCAGCATCAGAGTCTTTTCAAATGAGTCAGTTCTTTGCATCAGGTGGCCAAAGTATTGGAGTTTCAGCTTCAGCATCAGTCCTTCCAGTGAATATTCAGGACTGATTTTCTTCAGGATTGACCAGTTCAATCTCCTTGCAGTCCAAGGGACTCTCCAAAGTCTCCAACACTATAGTTCAAAAGCATCAATTCTTTGGCATTCAGCTTTCTTTATGGTCCAACTCTCACATCCATACATGACTACTGGAAAAACCATAGCTTTGACTAGATGGACCTTTGTCGGCTGAGTAACATCTCCGCTTTTTAATATGCTGTCTAGGTTGGTCATAGCTTTTCTTCAAAGGAGCAAGCATCTTTTAATTTTATGGCTGCAGTCACCATCTGCAGTGATTTTGGAGCCTGAAAAATAAAGTCTCTCACTGTTTCCATTGTTTCTCCATATATTTGCCATGAAGTAATGGGACCCGACGCCTTGATCTTAGTTTTCTGAATGTTGAGTTTTAAGCCAACTTTTCACTCTCCTCTTTCACTTTCATCAATAGGCTCTTTAGTCCTTCTTTGCATTCTGCCATAAGGGTGGTGTCATCTGCATATCTGAGGTTATTGTTATTTCTCCCAGCAATCTTGATTCCAGCTTGTGCTTCTTCCAGTCCAGTGTTTCTCATGATGTACACTGCATATAAGTTAAATAAGCAGGGTGACAATATACAGCCTTGACGTACTCCTTTTCCTATTTGGAACCGGTCTGTTGTTCCATGTCCAGTTCTAACTGTTGCTTCTTGACCTGCATACAGATTTCTCAGGAGGCAGGTCAGGTGATCTGATATTCCCATCCCTTTAAGAATTTCCCACAGTTTGTTGTGATCCACACAGTCAAAGGCTTTAGCGTAGTCACTGAAGCAGAAGTAGATGCTTTTCTGAAACTCTCTTGCTTTTTCGATGATCCAGCGGGTATTGGCTATTTGATCTCTGATTCCTCTCCCTTTTCTAAATCCGGCTTGAACATCTGGAAATTCTCGGTTCATGTACTGTTGAAGCCTTTTAGCCTTTAATGATTTCAAAGTACTTAAAAAAAAACTTACATGAGGGCGGTGATTCCTTCATTATTATTCCTCACCTTTCCCAGGATTGCCTTCCCCACTTCCGTACGTCTGCTTCCGGGGGTTACTCCTAAACAAACCATCTGCCCCCAGGTTCTTGTCTCAGGGTCTATTTTCCAGAAAACCCAAGATAAACTTCATGGTTACACATTAGTGAAAGTCAAGTCTTTGTGACTTAATCAAGGAGATGAAGCTAAGAAAATTTTCCTATCCTTTCATTTAGAAGTCTCACTGCCTATTCTAATCATCTGGCAACTTTGAGGGTACCTGTTTTTCTTTCCCCAACTGGCAGCAATTCCCTCTTGAGGGGCCATGTCTGCCTGCATTCCCAGGTTATAACACCCAGAATCAAGCCAGATCTGATAGAGCACTAATGTAGGACTATCTAATGCAAACATGTCATTAAAAAAATAAAGACTGTTTTCTATCACTCTTGAATTTGACCTGTGAAGCTTTCAAAAAGACATATGGAAGCAATCACAATGAAAAGATTTCATGCATTTTTGGAGCAAAGCTTTTTTATTTAAATTATATTTGGGTTTTGCCATATTAAAGGATTTTGGAGAAACTCTTAGGTTTTCTTTTCAGAGCTCTAGATTTCTTTCTTTTCGTTTATTTATTTGGCTGCATGTGTCTTAGTTGAGGTGCGAGGGCTAAGTTACCCCGTGGCATGTGGGATCTTAGTTCTTCAACCAGAGAGGGAATCCCCATTCCCTGTGTTGGAAAGCAGATTCTTAACCACTGGACCACCAGGGAAGTCCCAGGGCCACAAATTTCTTTCTTTTTTTTTTTTAGACCCCAAAACTTTAATAGACCCCAGAACTTTTCATAGTTTTCAACGTGAGGTCATAACATATAGCTAATACTATATACTCACTCTGGAAAGCTAAGATAAAGTTGCAATGTTAACAGGTTCTAAGAACTGTCCCGAACATAAAATCAGTGTATGGGTTGTTCAACATCAGATTTTTTGTTGTTTCTTTTCATTTAAACGGATTTTTCAACTGTGATAGGTTGAACTATTTATACAACATTTATGAATGGGCACTGATCTGATTGTATGTTCAAAAGCCACAAAACACCACATCAAAGTCATGTCAGTTTAGCAGCAACATAACTGTAATATACAAGCTTTTCTGGTGCATCTTATTTGAATTTACAAGAAATATTTCTCTGATTAATTTTAAAACAAGGTTTGGCAGGAGCATCGCACGCCCTACAAAGCCAGAGTGAATAAACGTCTTTTTTCCCCTAAACATATCTGCCCTGATTCATGAGCATATTCTCTTAGACCACAATTTATCTGTTTTTGAAGTTCACTGAATTTTTACCACTAAAACCTGCTGGCTAAGCCATGAAGCACTCAAACATTCACTCAATGCAGCATGATGGGGGGAAGGGAGGCTAAGTGGCGATGGTTTACCATTTCATACATCAAATTTCTGCCATACTGTGCCCTACCACTTGTTCCTTGTCATTAGGCTCGCTCCCCTACTTGTCACAAGTTTCTGTATACTCCTGTGGTTCTCTTGGGTTTGTAGTGTTCACGCCCTGCTCATCTTGTTACTTCTTTGACTCAGCTTTGGCTCTTAATAATGCCATTTTTAAGAAAAGGCCACTTGTGCCATTATCAAATCTTTAAACTTTTACTGACTATGCTTAAGCTTTGCCTCATACCTTCTTTTCATGTGTTTGTATACTTTGAAGGCAAAGCTGATGCAAGAGAGTGCCCTGGAATAGAATTTTTTGTTTATTTGTTTTTTATGTTTTTCTAAGAATCCTTGAAACCACTTGGTCAGGAACAACATGGAAGAAAAATGCTACATATTGTACCTTCCTCAGGAAATTCAGTCCTAAAATGTTTTATTTAAGGATGCCTGCTCTGTAGCTAAGTCAAGTCTGACTCTTTGAGACCCCATGGACTGTAGCCTGCCAGGCTTCTCTGTCCATGGGATTTTCCAGGCAAGAATACTAGAGTGGGTTGCCCTTTCCTCATCCATATAGATTTCTTATTTGATATTTATTTAGAAATAAAGTGACTCAATTTGAAGTTTCAGTTACAATTTTGTGTTATTCACTGGAAATTTTTCCTATTGAATATGTAAATTATTCTTTTGTTTGAGGATCCTGAAGCAGTTGTTTGTAACAATAGCTTCTCACATTTTCATAGAAAGGCCAACTCCATTTAAATTACCAACTGTAGATGTTTTTTTTTTTATTCAAATGCATCACAGCCATCTTGACTTCTGATTTTTATAATGTTGAATGTCAGAGAAAATTCATCATCTTGCTCCTTTTAAAGCAGATGCATAATGACCTCAACGTTTAGAATAAAAATGATTAAATTAACCCGAGCTGTCATGCATCTGACTGTGGACTCCAAGGGCTAGGAAGGCTCTGATTTTTCAGAAAATTGAACTTTGGTTCTTGACTCATACTGTAGTGTGGAGTCTCGACCTGACACTTTTTAACCTGAATGGGGGTAAGAAAACACCGAGTTCATGTGTTGCCCACAGAAACAGCTGACCCTCGCATTTCCTCCTCAAGGCTTGATTATAAACAAAGAGTGTCTCTGCCTGTTTCTGTAGAAATGGGAGATTCTCTACCCTGACCTTTCAAACACAGTTTAGGTCTGACGCTGAGCCACTTCATGCATACAAACAAAGTTCCTGGAGTAAAACACACTTTGACCACAGATCAGAAAGAAGGGGTCTTACTGGCTTTCACACTCATTTCATATATATTTGTCAAATATGAATATACTGTTACCAATCTACATAGCTTAAAAGAGTGAATTTTACTGTGTATAAATGATACTTCATATGTAATTAAACTCAAGTTAAAAAAAAGTTAATCAACACTTGGGAAACAGGTTTGGATGCAGAAAGACTGGAATAAATGGGTTTATTTCATTTAGAAAAGATAAATGTGTGAATTGTTTAATAATGTTTAATAAAATGCCAGTTTTCCCCTCCACCTTAAAGGTCACTATGCACCATTATATTTTATAAAAAGGAAAAAACTTAGATTCAACTATTTGTAGTCTAGTGGATTTCAGGAGAGTTGTAGTGGGCTTTGTCTTGCCATTCTAGAAGACATACATAGAGTGGTTATTAGTCCCCTGAAGTTCAATCTTCTTTAAGGACTCATTGCAAGGGTGATTTATGCAGATATATTTATTTTTTCTTTTAATTCTCCATAAGGTCACCATTAACGCCACAATACAGCTGCCAGAACTTACACAGGGCTGGGGAAACAGACTCTTGGAGGGCACAAACAAAACCATGTGCCCACCAGGACCCTGGAGAAAGGAGCAGTGACCCCACAAGAGACTGACCCAGACTTGCCTGTGAGTATCCAGAAGTCTCCGTGGAGGTGTGGGTCAGCAGTGGCCTGCTGCAGGGTCGGGGACATGGAGTGCAGCAGTGCATGCATGGGACCTTCTGAAGGAGGCCATTATCTTCATTACCTCCACCATAGGTAGAGGTGGCCTCAGGTCAAACAACAGGGAGGGAACACAGCCCCACCCACCAACAGAAAATTGGATTAAAGATTTACTGATCATGGCCCCACCCATCAGAACAAGACCCAGTAAGCCTCTTATCCTTATCCATCAGTAGGAAGACAGAATGAAAACCACAGTCACAGAAAACTAACCAAACTGATCACATGGACCACAGCCTTATATAACTCAATGAAAGTATGAGCCATGCCCTGTAGGGCCACCAGAGACAGATGGGTCATGGTGGAGAGCTCTGACAAAATGTGGCCCACTGGAGAAGGGAATGGCAAACCGCTTCAGTATTCTTGCCTTGAGAACCCCATGAACAGTATAAAAAGGCAAAAAGATAGGACACTGAAAGATGAACTCCCCAGGTGGGTAGGTGCTAAATCTGCTACTGGAGATCAGTGGAGAACTAACTCCAGAAAGAATGAAGGGATGGAGCCAAAGCAAAAACACCACCCAGTTGTGGATGTGACTGGTGATGGAAGTAAAGTCTGATGCTGTAAAGAGCAATATTGCATAGGAACCTGGAATGTTAGGTCCATGAATCAAGGCAAATTGGAAGTGGTCTAACAGGAGATGGCAAGAGTGAACATCAACATTTTAGGAATTAACTAAAATGGTCTGGAATGGGTGAATTTAACTCAGATGACCATTATATCTACTACTGTGGGCAAGAATCCCTTAGAAGAAATGGAATAGCCCTCATAGTCAATAAAAGAGTCCAAAATGCAGTACTTGGATGCAGTCTCAAAAATGAGAGAATTATCTCTGTTCATTTCCAAGGCAAACCATTCAATATCACAGTAATCCAAGTCTATGCCCCTGACCAGTAATGCTGAAGAAGCAGAAGTTGAATGCTTCTATGAATATCTACGGACCTTCTAGAACTAACAACCAAAAAAAAAAAAAAAAAATGTCCTTTTCATTATATGGGACTGGAATGCAAAAGTAGGAAGAGAAGAGATACCTGGAGTAATAGGCAAATTTGGCCTTGGAGTACAAAATGAAGCAGGTCAAAGGTTAACAGAGTTTTGCCAAGAGAACACATTGGTCATAGCAAACACCCTCTTCCAACAACAAAAGACAAGACTCTACACAAGGACATCACCAGATTACCAGATGGTCAATATCAAAATCAGATTGATTATATTCTTTGCAGCCAAAGATGGAGAAGCTCCATACAGTCAGCAAAAACAAGACCAAGAGCTGACTGTGACTCAGATAATGAACTCCTTATTGCCAAATTTAGACTTAAATTGAAGAAAGTAGGGAAAACCACTAGAACTAGACCATTCAGGTATGACTAAATCAAATCCCTTATGATTTTACAGTTCAGTTCAGTCGCTCAGTCGTGTCTGACTCTTTGCAACCCCATGAATCGCAGCATGCCAGGCCTCCCTGTCCATCACTAACTCCCAGAGTTCACCCAGACTCATGTGCATCGAGTCGGTGATGCCATCCAGCCATCTCATCCTCTGTCGTCCCCTTCTCCTGCCCCCAATCCCTCCCAGCATCAGGGTCTTTTCCAATGAGTCAACTCTTCAGATGAGGTGGCCAAAGTATTGGAGTTTCAGCCTCAGCATCAGTCCTTCCACTGAACACCCAGGACTGGTCTCCTTTAGGATGGACTGGTTGGATCTCCTTGCAGTCCAGGGGACTCTCAAGAGTCTTCTCCATCACCACAGTTCAGAACCATCAATTCATCAGCACTCAGCTTTCTTCACAGTCCAAATTTCACATCCATACATGACTACTGGAAAAACCATAGCCTTGACTAGACGGACCTTTGTTGGCAAAGTAATATCTCTGCTTTTTAATATGCTATCTAGATTGGTCATAACTTTCCTTCCAAGGAGCAAGTGTCTTTTAATTTCATGGCTGCAATCACCATCTGGAGTGATTTTGGAGCCCAAAAAAATAGAGTCTGACACTGTTTGCACTGTTTCCCCATCTATCTGCCATGAAGTGATGGGACCAGATGCGTTGATCTTAGTTTTCTGAATGTTGAGCATTAAGCCTACTTGTTCACTCTCCTCTTTCATTTTCATCAAGAGGCTTTTTAGTTCCTCTTCACTTTCTGCCATAAGGGTGGTGTCATCTGCATATCTGAGGTTATTGATATTTCTCCCAGCAATCTCCATTCCAGCTTGTGCTTCTTCCAGCCCAGCATTTCTCATGATGTACTCTTCATATAAGTTAAATAAGCAGGGTGACAATATACAGCCTTGACGTACTCCTTTTCCTATTTGGAACCAGTCTGTTGTTCCATGTCCAGTTCTAACTGTTGCTTCCTGACCTGCATATAGGTTTCTCAAGAGGCAGGTCAGGTGGTCTGGTATGCCCATCTCTTTCAGAATTTTCCACAGTTTATTGTGATCCACACAGTCAAAGGCTTTGGCATAGTCAATAAAGCAGAAATAGATGTTTTTCTGGAACTCTATTGCTTTTTCCATGATCCAGTGGATGTTGGCCATTTGATCTCTGTTCCTCTGCCTTTCCTAAAACCTGCTTGAACATCTGGAAGTTCACGGGTCACGTATTGCTGAAGCCTGGCTTGGAGAATTTTGAGCATTACTTTACTAGCGTATGTGATGAGTGCAATTGTGCAGTAGTTTGAGCATTCTTTGGCATTGCCTTTCTTTGGGATTGGAATGAAAAGATCTTTTCCAGTCCTGTGGCCACTGCTGAGTTTTCCAAATTTGCTGGCATATTGAGTGCAGCACTTTCACAGCATCATCTTTCAGGATTTGGAATAGCTCAACTGGAATTCCTTCACCTCCACTAGCTTTGCTTGTAGTGATGCTTTCTAAGGTTCACTTGACTTCACATTCTAGGATGTCTGGCTCTAGGTGAGTGATCACACCATCGTGATTATCTGGGTCGTGAAGATCTTTTTAGTACAGTTCTTCTGTGTATTCTTGCCACCTCTTCTTAATATCTTCTGCTTCTGTTAGGTCCATACCATTTGTGTCCTTTATTGAGCCCATCTTTGCATGAAATGTTCCCTTGGTATCTCTAATTTTCTTAAAGAGATCCCTAGTCTTTCCCATTCTGTTGTTTTCTTCTATTTCTACAGTGAAAGTGACAAATATATTCAAGGGATTAGATCTGATAGAGATTGCCTGAAGAACTATGGATGGAGGTTCATGACATTGTATAGGAGGCAGTGATCAAGACCATCCCCAAGAGAAAGAAATGCAAAAAGGCAAAATGGTTGTCTGAGGAGGCCTTACAAATAGCTGAGAAAAGAAGAGAAGCTAAAGGCAAAGGAGAAAAGGAAAAGTATATCCATTTCAATGCAGAGTTTCAATGAAGAGCAGGAGAAATAAGAAAGCCTCCGTGAACAATGCAAAGAAATAGAGGAAAACAATAGAATGGAAAGACTAGAGATCTCTTCAAGAAAATTGGAGATACAAAGGGAACTTTTCATGCAAAGATGGGCACAATAAAGAACAGAAATGGTATGGACCTAACAGAAGCAGAAGATATTAAGAAGAGGTGGCAAGAATACACAGAAAAACTATACAAAAAAGATCTTCATGACCCAGTTAACCACGATGGTGTGATCACTCACCCAGAGCCAGACATCCTGGAATGTGAAGTCAAGTGGGCCTTAGGAAGCATCACTATGAACAAAGCTAGTGGAGGTGATGGAATTCCAGCTTAGCTATTTCAAATCCTAAATATGATGCTGTGAAAGTGCTGCACTCAATATGCCAGCAAATTTGGAAAACTCAGCAGTGGCCACAGGACTGGAAAAGGTCAATTTTCATTCCAATCCCAAAGAAAGGCAATAGTAAAGAATGTTAAGACTACTGCACGATTGCTTCATCTCATATGCTAGTAAAGTAATGCTCAAAATTCTCCAAGCCAGGCTTCAGCAATATGTGAACCATGAAATTCCAGATGTTCAAGCTAGATTTAGAAAAGGCAGAGGAACCAGAGATCAAATTGACAACATCTGCTGGATCATCAAAAAAGCAAGAGAGTTCCAGAAAAACATCTGCTTTATTGACTATGCCAAAGCCTTTGGCTGTGTGGATCACAATAAACTGTGGAAAATTCTTCAAGAGATGGGAATACCAGACCACCTGACCTGCCCCTGAGAAACCTGTATGCAGGTCAGGAAGCAACAGTTAGAACTGGACACGGAACAACAGACTGGTTCCAAATAGGAAAAGGAGTACGTCAAGGCTGTATATTGTCACCCTGCTTATTTAACTTATATGCAGAGTACATCTTACAAAATGCCTGGCTGGATGAAGCACAAATTGGAATCAAGATTGCCAGGAGAAATATCAATAACCTCAGATATGCAGATAACACTACCCTTATGGCAGAAAGCAAAGAAGAACTACAGAGCCTCTTGATGAAAGTGAAAGAGGAGAGTGAAAATGTTGCCTTAAAGCTCAACATTCAGAAAACTAAGATCAAGACATCTAGTCCCATCACTTCATGGCAAATAGATGGGGAAACAATGGAAACAGTGAGAGATTTTATTTTTGGGGGGCTCCTAAATCGCTGCAGATGGTGACTGCAGGCATGAAATTAAAAGATGCTTGCTCCTTGGAAGAACAGTTATGACCAATCTAGGCAGCATATAAAAGCAGAAACATTACTTTACCAACAAAGGTCCATCTAGTCAAATTTACGGTTTTTCTAGTAGTCATGAATGAATGTGAGAGCTGGACCATAAGGAAAGCTGAGCACTGAAGAATTGATGCTTTTGAACTGCGGTGTTGGAGAAGACTCTTGAGGGTCCCTTCAACTGCAAGGAGATTGAACCAGTCAATCCTGAAGGAAATCAGTCCTGAATATTCATTGGAAGGACTGATGCTGAAGCTGAAACTTCAGTACTTCGGCCACCTGATGGGAAGAACTGATCATTTGAAAAGACCCTGATGCTGGGAGAGATTGAAGGTGGGAGGAGAAGGGGATGACAGAGGATGAGATTTTTGGATGCCATCACCGATGCGATGGACGTGAGTTTGAGTAGGCTCTGGGAGTTGGTGATGGACAGGGAAGCCTGCCGTGCTGCAGTCGATGGGGTTGCAAAGAGTCAGACTCGACTGAGCAACTGAACTGAATACTGTTGGGACACCTGGAGCAGTGTAGATCTGTAGGACACCTGGGAGATCTGTAGGCTGTGGGTGTCCCAAGGCAATGGAGTCAGGGCAGAGCCCCACCATGACCCTTCCCGTTTCCTTTCCATCCTGAGCTAGATTGCCTCCTTCCCAGACCACCCTACCCTGCCTTTGGACTTTAAATTCAAAACACTCCCACTCAGGGAAATCTGTTTCCTCTATTTTCTCACCAGTTTTTTCAACCTCAGTCTTTGGGGGGAAGGAATTCACAGTTGCTCAGCATCTGGGTGGGATATGTGGGTATTTTCGAGTTGACACCTCGGAGCACACTTCATTGTTTCCTGCTTAAGAGTAGATGTGTGCCTAATATGTAGAATTTTTCAATTTTGTTTGTTTTTTTATTTTTTTTCCTGACAGCACAAGAAAACAGTTTTAAAATGCTGTTTACATGTTCAGATACCTAAGTGAAGGATTATGCTTTTCTGTCTCCAAATAAAAGAAAATGTGTTAGCAGACTCACAAACAAATCTCTTCTACGCTTAAAAGAAGGATCCCCTTTGAATGGATGCTTGTGGGACCCCACCCAGACAGACTCATCAGCTTGGTGTACCCATCCCCCAACTCCTGAAAGTGAAAGTCACTCAGTCCTGTCTGATTCTCTGCGACCCCTTGGACTGTCGCCCGCCAGGCTCCTCTGTCAATGGAATTCTCCAAGTCAGGACACTGGAGTGGGTAGCTGTTTCCTTCTCCAGGGGATCTTCCAGACCCAGAGATCGAACCCAGGTCTCCTGCATTGCATGTGGATTTTTTACCTTCTGAGTCACCAGGGAAGCCCTATTTTTTCTTTCTTTAGGCTGCACAGGCTCTAGAATGCATGGACTTCAGAAGCCCTGGGGTATGTGTGAATCTTAGTTTCCCTGATCAGGGATGGAACCTATATACCCTGCAGTGGAAGGGCTGATTCTTAACCACTGGATCATCAGGGAAGCCCCTCCTCCGATTACTCTTAAGCAATGGTTGCTGATGGCTCAGGGCTCTCCTTTCTCTGGAGAACTACCCTCTGCCCAAGGGAGTTGGCTTTCTAGAGTTGTCTGGAAACTTTGTCCCCTCTTTGTCCTGCAGCCAATGACGGCCTGATATGGAAGCCCCAAGGAGCTTCTCAGTTCTGCCTTCTTAGCGCAGCAGGCAGCGCATCAGTCTCATAATCTGTAGGTCCAGAGTTCGAACCCCAGAGGGTGCAGTTCTTTGGGGGCTTCCTTTGTAGCTCAGTTGGTAAAAAGTCTGCCTGCAATGCAGGAGACCAGGGTTCAAATCCTGGATCAGGAAGATCCTCTGGAGAAGGAAATGGCAACCCACTCCAGTATTCTTGCCTGGAGAATCCCATGAACAGAGGAGCCTAGTGGGATTGCAAACAGTCAGACATGACTGAAGAGACAGCACTCGCACACCCTTGCCTGAAGCAGGCTTAATTGCAGGTGGTCATCTGCATTCAGATCTGGTTGGGTTCCAACTAAGGATATCTTTGCTGCCTTCTTTCCAAGACCTCTTGCTTCCCCTTACTTCCTTAACCTGCTACTCCTGAAAGCACCTCCAGTAATTCACTTGCACTAGAATCCCTGTCTCAGACTCTGTTCCTAGGGAACCCCACCTGGGATAACCTTCAACTAACAGAGAATGTATTAATGTGCTCTTGTTTCAGAATGAAGAACATGGGAAGACTAGTGAACTCTGTGATCCTGGGCCCTCTTCCACATTTTATTTTCTTTGAAATGCATTCCTCAGGAGTGTGTAGTACCATGGCAGTGGAAAATGACTTTGTAAATCCGTGGATGATGGTTTAGGTAGAAGCATTTCAGGCAGGAAAGGAAAACTCATATCCAGAGTAACTGTCTCCTAGTAAAATAAGGCACTACCCCTTCCATGTTTGAAGCAGGATAATTTAAGCAACACGTCACCAGGCAGCTGGCTGACTCCCTGGGGAATGGGGCCATGTTGGAGGTTGCGTGTTGGCCTCTGCTGTTGGCAGACTGGGCACTCAGGAGTGGCTGCAGCCAGATTGACCTGGGTGAGCGGAAGCCCCTGTTGCTGAGTTTCCGAGTAACCTCCATCCCAGCCTCCAGGGCACTTTGTTTGTTGCCTCATTGGACGATCACAAGAGTGTTGAAGTGATTGAATCTGCCCATCACGGAAAAGCTGGTGTTTCTATAAAAGCAGTCTGTACAATTGAAATCCTTTAGAAAAGAGATATAAATAAAGGAGCAGTTCAAGGACTTTCGTGGCAGCTGAGTGATTAAGACTCAGAGCTTTCACTGCCGCGGGCTGGGGTTCAGTCCCCAGTTGGGAACTAAGACTCCACAAGCTGCATGGTGTAAGAAAAAAAAAAAAACACAACAAATTGTAAATCCCAAGATAGACATCATAGGTTAAGAATTTCAGGAATATCACAGAGCAATATTTTAAGAATAGTGAAGAATAAAAGCAAATAATTGAATATACAAAAGGAATGAGGGATTAGTGTTCTCTATCTTCTTTGTTTCTCCTTTTTAATTTGTATCCCACCAAGAAGAACATAAGCTATGTGTGATGTAGCAGGGCCAGTTAAAATCAGGGAGTCCTCAGGGTCTTCTGAAGGAACAAGTGTTAGGGGCCTGTGGCTCTCTGAAAGTCATTTTTGCTTTCTAAAGCGGTACTTTCTGCTTCTACAGCCCCATTTCCACTTCAAGTTATATGTTATTGTTGCAATTTTCTTCTTCCCAGGGGAGGAAAATGCACCCTGGATTTTTACTTTCCTTATTGTAACTATTTCAGTTCAGAGATGATGTTGCTATCGGTATATAAAATAGTAAGGATGTAGAAGTCAGCATTTGGTGGCCCATGTTTCATTATGTTTAGGTCAGCATTAACTAGTAGAAGTATTGTGTGTATTTGTTACTGGGTCACTTGAGTGGGTTTTCCTAATTAACATTTTGGTGTGTGTCACTGGCTGATAAACTGTTTTCCTTTTGCTCGCTAAAATTAATAGTTCAAAGCCAATTCATAAAAATAACTGGTTTTAGAACATTTCATTAATAGATTTAACCATCCATGGCATTGTTTACTTGTATGCCTCTGATCCCAACATTTAAAAATGATGTAGAGGAAAAATCACTGGCCTGGGAGTCAGTGGTCTGTGTGGCAGTCCCGGCTTCAAAGACGTGGGCACCTCATCCAGCCACTCAACACCTGTGGTCTTCAGTTTATCCATCAGTCAAACTAGGAAGCCAAACCAAGGACCCACTCTAGAGGAGATACTAAAAGGATGTTCTTCAAGAAAATAGGGAAAATAATTCGAAATGGAACGAAGAAATGGAGAACAATAAAAAGCATACATATTAAACAATACATATATATATATGCCTAAAATTACAGATTTAAAATTCAAAATAGTAACATCAGAGGGAGATAAATAAAATAAAAATATTCTAAAGTCTTTTCATTGATCGTGCCTGTGAGCTCAGTTGCTTCAGTTGGGTTCAACTCTTTGCAACTGCATCGACTGTAGCCAGCCAGGTTCCCCTATCCATGGGATTTTCCAGGCAAGAATACTGGAAAGAGTTACCATTTCCTCCTCCGGGGGATCTTCCTGACCCAGGGATGGAGCCTGTGTCTCCTGTGTCTCCTGCTTTGCAGGTGGATTCTTTACCACTGAGCCACTGGGGAAGCCCTTTGTGTTGATAAGGAAGAGGGTAAAAATCCCAGTCAATATTGCATATTGGTTTTTCTATATATGTTAATATATGCATTTGTTTTTGGCTGAGATGAGCTGAGTCGAAGTTTTCTCTAGTTGTGGCAAGCAGGGGCTCCTCTTGCTTGCAGTGGCTTCTCTTGATGCAGAGCAGGACTCTGGGGCACAAGGGCTTCAGTAATTGTGGAGCATGGGCTCATAGCTGCAGTTCCCAGGGTCTAGAGCACAGCCTCAACAGTTGTGGCTCATGGACTGTTGCTCCACTGCATGTGGGATCTTTCCTGACTAGGGATCGAACTCAATATCTCCTGCATCGGCTCACAAATTCTTTACAACTGAGCCACCAGGGAAGTCCTGCACATTGGCTCTTAATGAGTATGGGTTTAGTTTGCTAGAATTTTGTTTAGGATTTTTGCGTATATACATATATACATACTATATATAGAATAGATTATCCTGTATGTAATCTATATGTATATACATACATATACAAAATAATGGATTATGACCAAATTGGGTTGATTTCAGTTTAGTTTCACATTTGAAAATTAATCTGTATACATCACCTATGTAATTTTTTGTTTTTTTGGCCAAAAATGTTTAACCTGAATTTAATCATGAGGAATATTATATAAATTCAAACTGAGACATTCTTCTAAATGTCTAACTGGTTGAAGCATTCTAGGTGAAAAGAGACTAAACAGAAGTGACAACTAAATGCTGTGAAGAATCTTTGATAGAATTCTAAATTTGGGGGACTTCCCTGATGGTCTAGTGGTAAAGTCTCTGCTTCCACCACAGGTGGAGGGGATTTGATCCCTGGTTGGGGAACTAAGATCCCGCATCTGAGATGTGCTGTACATCTCAGCCAAAAAGAATTCTGAATTAAAAAAAAAAAGCTACAAAGGACACTACTGACATAATTAAAAATGTGAATATCAATTATATATTAAATATTATTATAAACTAATATTAAATGCCCCTAATGTAATAATTGACTTGTAGGAGAATGCCCTTGTTTTGGGGAAAGATAAAAGTGAAATATTCAGGGTAAATTGTCTTTATGCCAGCAATTAAATTCCCAATGGCCCAAATGGCTTAGTCAAAGCCAAAAAGTACATGTGTAGGCACACAGACAGGAAAGTAAGTGGAGCAAAATATGAACAACTGATGAATCCCAGTGAAGGCTACATGAAATATATGAAACTTTCCTGAAAGTTTAAAAGGTTTCAAAATAAAAACTTGGGGAAAATATATAGAAAAAATTAAAATATAACAACAACAATATAACAAAACAAATGACTACAGATGTGAAGGAAATTAACAGCGAATGCCAAGTGATAATATAAGGTGGCTTAAGAAAATAGTTATCCTTCAATTAAAAAAATAAATTAATTTAAAAAAATACATAGTAAAAGTAATTCCTTAAAGAGAAGACTGGACTCTCTGATGAGCAGTTAGTAAGAAGAGATCATGCTGTAGAAAGAGAGGCAGCTGATCTGCTGGAAGCCTCAGTAAGACACGTTTGCTTGAGATGGTGGGAGATAAACCCTATGAAGCAGAGAAGGCAATGGCACCCCACTCCAGTACTTTTGCCTAGAAAATCCCATGGACGGAGGAACCTGGTAGGCTGCAGTCCATGGGGTCGCTAGAGTCGGACACGACTGAGCGACTTCACTTTCACTTTTCACTTTCCTGCATTGGAGAAGGAAATGGCAACCCACTCCAGTGTTCTTGCCTGGAGAATCCCAGGGACAGGGAAGCCTGGTGGGCTGCCGTCTCTGGGGTCGCACAGAGTCGGACACGACTGAAGTGACTTAGCAGCAGCAGTAAACCCTATGAAGAATCAGGGATCTATCACTTCAGTAAAGTGAATGATGGCCCAGTGCTTGGCACACTCGGCCAGGGAAGATCTTCCCAGTGCTAGAACTTTGAAAGGTGCACCTGGTCTTCAATGTCCCGTGGGGAAAAAAAAGCAAGCATATATGTGAAATCATGAGCACTGGGGAGTGGTTGCATGGCTGGTCAGGAGCCTGAAAGAATTAGAAAGTGTGTGGCAAAAGGAGGTGTTGGGAAGAGGCATATGAATGAATATATGGAATAAAAACCACAGGTTAAGATTTTCTGTGTCACATGTTCATGTCCACCAAAAAGCATCCACTAACAGAAGAAGGCTGAACAACCAAATAGACAAAATGACTTGGCCGGTTGACATCAGACACTTGGACATTAGCCACCCCCACAATAGGCATAATGGCACATGAGCAGGGTGGCCAAGGCGGCAGAGACGGAAACAGTTTCTTTCAAGGAGACAAGTACTTTCTCAGCACACAAGGAGTGTTCCCAGGAGTACTGACCTGTGCTGTAAAAGGTCTAACGGTCTTGGAATTAACCTTGGTTTCATAGAAGCAAACCACAGAGACCTTCATGCTTTCTCCTCTCTACCTGGGAATCAATCTTGGTGCAATCCAGCTCAGACCCATAGTCAATTATACATTTAGGAGACGAAACTATTTTAACAACAAGACCTTGCATTTTCACAGCATTTTATTATGGTCAACTCATAAAGGAAGCTTTTTACATTTAATTTCCCCCCCAACATCTTTCTCAGCTATCATGAAACGGCCATAGCAAAATTATTTAACTCATCTTTATAGAACAAAAACCAATGCACAGGGAATTCCCTGGCGGTCCAGTGGTTAGTGTGCTGTGTTTCCACTACCACACTACCAGGGCCCAAGTAGTGTTCAATTCCTGGTTGGGCAGTTAAGATCCCACAAGTCATGAGGCACAACCCCAAAACAAAGAACGCTTCCCCCCAAAAAAACCCAACATACAAAGCTTAATAACTGTTAGGAGGGCAATTGAGAAATAATAAGAAGTCAAGGCTAAAAGTCAAATTTCTTCCAGGTCAGTACTCACACAAGCCTCCAAGTCTCATGGCACTTGCACATTTAAGGAAGAGATTCTTGAAGATCTCTCTGTGTGTCAGGGTTGATAGGCTGGATGAGAAGGAGAAGAGGATTGCTTGCAAAGTTAATTTCTCATCTAGTAGCTAAGTGACTTGCCAAGATGACAGTCTGATTAGCCAGAGCCGAGGTGAATGTGGTGCTCTGGCTACTGCTCCAGCTCCATGTTTAAGTGTTTCTGTGTCTACTCCTTGTCTGGCCTCTGCACCTGTGCCCTCATCCCCAGAGGATCACGATTAACCTAGTTCCCCAACAAGAGTCCAGATTATTCATTCCCTTCTTCACATTTGCTATGTGATTTTTCCCCAAATGGCTTTTGACTTTACCACCCAACTCTATGATTCTCCGAGAAAGAACAGTACATACTTCTCTAGTCAAAAAAAATTTTTTTTGGTTCTTATCATCTTTTATTTTATTATAGCCATAAATATTTATAAATTAAATCATTAAAGAATTCAATATTTTAAGGCACTAAGTCTCCAAAGTTCAGGAACCTACTGTACTTTACTCTGTCATGTCAAAGATTAAAACATCAGAAGTAAAACTGTCAACTTAATAAATATTTCATTTGAAGCTTAAATTGAGTAGAATAAAGGAAGTACTTGCAGAAATCTCAAGTAAGGAATTAATAGGCTAAATGCTGAACTAATAGTCTTGACATGGTTCGATTATCATTTGGATTAATCTTATGACTCACTGACTTTATACCTCTGAGTAAATGCAAACATTTCTTTCAGAGGGTACAACAGAGCTTTAACAGAAGGGACTATCTGCACTCATCCTCTGTAACTCCGGACATTTATCTTGTAAAACGCTCATCTCTCACGTCCTGAGCCTCTTGCTGAGCAGTGAATCTGTGCACAATCCATTTCTCTTTTGGCTGGGATTTTCTCTGGATTCCAGGCTGCTGTCTCTGAGCAATTCTGACTGTGCTTCCTTGGGCATCTGTAAGACAAGCGAACAAATTCCAGAGGGCAGCCCACTGCTAACGCGCCCAGCCTCCAGCCTCCGCAGAGCTGACCCCACAGGAATGCGGCGTGTGGGAGAACACAAAAGCAGCACAGCACAGCACAGGAGTGCTGTGTTAGGGCGTTGTTCCTCGCTAACCCCGATTACTACCTTCCACAGACACCAGAAATGTAATAGCAACCTAAAATCTGGGAGTCCAAGCCAAACTCAGAAAGGCATGCTAACTTTGCCAGCTCCACAGTGGCATTTCTGGTGGGGGAACTCTTTTTTCAGAGTCCCTTTTCAATAAGCTCCTTTTCAATGCTTATAGGCTTCCTGGTGGTGCTAGTAGTAAAGAATCCACCTGCCAATGAAGGAGACGAAAGAGACACTGGTTCCATTTCTGGGTTGGTAAGATCCCCCGGAGGAGGGCATCGCAAGCCACTACAATATTCTTGCCAGAAGACGGACAGAAGAGCCTGGTGGGCTACAGTCCATGGGGTTGCAAAGAGTCAGACACAACTGAGGGTCTGAGCACTTTCCAAAACTTGCTAGGTTCAGACAGCCGTGATTCTGCCCCAGACTCTCTATGCGACTCTCACACAGCAGAGGGGAGCTGATCCCTAGCATTGGCTTGTGTTGCACCAAGAAACAGAAGCACCCTGTGAGCTGATCATTTGCCCTCATTCAAAGGTCCTCATGCTTTTCACTCAGGGAAAGGGCTTTTCTGACTATACTCGATGTGTAGGCGGACTCGAGGTACCGAGGGTTCCTTTATGCGTCAAAGTCATAAACAAATAACAGATTATGCAACAGAGCCTCTCAAGGTTTTGCCTTTCTGTTTCCCGACCTGGGGAGCCCTTTCTTACAGCCTGGGGAGCCTGGGGAGAGAATGGGGAAGCCCTCTGCTGGCAGCACATCAAATGCAAAAACTAGGCCACTCAGCGCGAGACGGTTCCCAGGCCCTGTTGCCAGTCGAAGTTTCTACTTTAATTTAATGGACGATCGAACTCTGGCATTTTGAAGTCACACTGCTGAAGCTTTTGTTGATTAAGAAGTGGGATGTGGGACTTCGAAGCAGTGTCAAGCATCACTCAGAAAAACAGGAAGGAGCTCAGGACATTTGCTATCCTCTCTCTCTATATTTTGAAGGCCCTCTTTGCAAGCCTGAAGGTTATTATGATTATTTTCAGCATGGGAATGACCCTGTAAAAATGGTTGTTTGCTTTTATAGATGTCAAGTGGCATGACACTTGCCTTGGAATTTAATTGTGCACTCAGAATTGCAACAGTAAGCCAACTGTAGCAAAGGTGGGTTTGTTCTAAAAGTCACTGTACAATTTTAAAACATTTGCATTCCTTTTTATTCTCCAATTTTAAACTTTTCCCTTAAATATTAAGCAAGTGACTCTTACCTTGGTTCTGCAAGGAGTATTCTTAGAGATGCCACTCTCAGTTTCAGCTCCAGTGGCTTCTTCTAAACCTTCATCAAGGTAGATAAGATGGAAAAAAAACATAAAACATAAATATAAGACATTTAAAAAAATCCTTAAGAAAAACAAAAAACCCATTTTGGTAACTATAGGGATACTCTTACTAGAGAAAAATAGAGAGGTCCACGTGTTTTAAAATCACTTCTCTTCAACTTTTTTGCAGCATTTCACCATTACACACGACTCTCAGCCTGCATTAGCTCCGTCTCATTCACATTGTTAAAAGAATTGTCCAGACCCACTGCTAAAAATGTTCAGGCTCTGAGCTGAATTTTAAGTAATAGTGACATTTGTCCCAACATGTACTCTGATCCACCTGGCCTTCAAGGGACCAGAGGAAACAGGTGTGTGAGGACTGCTGGCCAGGTTTGGGAGTCTCTTAGTCCAAAGACAGTGACTGTGTTACAAATAACTTGGGGCTGCCTCTCAACTTTCCAATATTAATGATCTATTTTGTATACTGCACTGATTCCTGGCTTATCAGCCTTATCCCAACCCCAAGAGGCTGAGTGGGAGCAGAGAAGTAAAATCTTTAATATACCTAAAAGCTCCAACATTTGAAAGGGCTTTATGTTTTTCAGTATGGTTTTACATTGCTCCCTTACTTAGCTAATCTCAATTTATGAAAAATAAATTAACCTAATTATTTAATGTGTATGCTCGGTCACTCAATTGTGTCCAACTCTTTGTGACCCCATGGATGGTAGCCCACCAGGCTCCTCTGTCCATTGCGATTCTCCAGGCAAGTGATTGCCACTTCCTAATTCAGGGGATCTTCCCAACTTAGGGATCAAACCTGCATCTCTTGTGTCTCCTACATTGGCAGGTGAATTCTTAACCACTAGCACCACCTGGGGAGAAGGCAATGGCACCCCACTCCAGTACTCTTGCCTGGAAAATCCCATGGATGGAGGAGCCTGGTGGGCTGCAGTCCATGGGGTCGCTAGGAGTCGGACACTACTGAGCGACTTCACTTTCACTTTTCACTTTCATGCATTGGAGAAGGAAATGGCAACCCACTCCAGTGTTCTTGCCTGGAGAATCCCAGGGATGGGGGAGCCTGGTGGGCTGCCATCTATGGGGTCACACAGAGTTGGACACGACTGAAGCGACTTAGCAGCAGCAGCACCACCACCACCACTTGGGAAGCCCAACCTCATTATTTAACAGAGGTCAAAAAAGATTAATTCCTATGACAGGCTATAATTCTGAATGATGAACAAATCCTCAAAAATGAAATTGCAGTAAGTGAAGCACAAAGTCAAATGAGTCAGGGAATAGCAAATAACTGTTAACCTATAGCCTATAAGTTTTATTAACAACATTTCAAGTATTTTCAGGGTATAAAGCTCAAAGACTCTTACACTGCAACATCTATGGTTTGTGGTACAATGAAGACATGCAATTATTTTTTTAAAGTGAAAATAAATGATAATATAAATTTATACAGTCATTTCCACCCTCCTTCACTTCTACCATGGACAGCAAGATGCACTGTCATGTATGACCAGGATGGAGTTGTGGGGGGCATCTTATTTAAAGATCTGTGGACAGACCTGTTAGAATACCATCAAGTTGTTCCACCATAAACTTGGCATCTTCCTCAGTGAAGCACATAGGTGGTTTTATTTTAAGGACGTTTCTGTGAGGTCCGTCGGCACTGAGAAGCACTCGCTTTTCTTTCATCCTAATTAGTGCAGGAAATACATGTGAGTGCATACAAGCAATAACTAAGATGATTTCAGAATGATGTGAACAGACAGCAATTTAGTATATGCATGAAAGAAGTCATGTTTGTAATTGCAAGAGTCTTAAACTTTCCATATTCAGGGAGAAGAGAGGAAGTAAAAACATTCAAGAGGGTGGACAGCATTCAAGCTGAGATACCAAACAGGTGAGGGGTGGTTTACTTGTAGATGATGTGCTGAGCTTCTGCTGTGGCGGGGGTCCTTTGCTGATGGTCCTTCACTAAGTCAATCCCAATAAAAAGGCCAACGCCCCTGAGGGAGATAAAGAAAGGAAACTTGACATATACTCTATCAAGCACCACATTGTCACAAAAAATTAACACAGTTGTCAAACTCAAGTTTGATTTGAGGCTGAATATGAGTCTCTTTAAAGGTAGTTGTTACTAGTTCTAATTAATCCATGATACCAATCCAGTGTCCACAGGACTCCTTAGTTTCTGAAATTAGTTTTTGTAATCCAGTTTTTTTTTTCATCACATAATTGCAAAAAAAAAAAAAAAGGCTTAAAAACAATCTTATACTATTTAGTTTCATATTACATCAATGATGATAAATACATATATGAAAAATAGTGATGTTTCTTAGATGTCATTTAAATTATTTTTTCATAGATCATATAGAGTTACTTTAAGGTTCTTCTTTTCACCTTCTAGCTGTTGAAATTATCCTGGCTTAATTTTTTTTTAAAAAAGTGTAAGTCAGGAAAGATATATACCCAAAAGTTAAAAGTGATATATCTGGGTACTGAATGAAAAACGTTTTTTCAGTGTTTTCTAGATTTGGTTTTGTGTAATTTATTTTAAATTTATAAGCTCACCAATATTCATTTGGACATACAAATAACTACAATTCCTTGATAAACATACCTGATGTCTCCTATCAAAGTATGTTTAGTCTTCTGCTTATTCAGTAACTCAGTAAGATAATTCCCTACTCTTGTGGCATTTCCTTGAAGATCTTCATTTTTTATTACATCCAGGACGGCCAAACCAACAGCAGAAGATACTGGATTTCCTCCATACTGCAGAAAAAAGATAAATGAGAAAACAGACTAGTTGAATTCATGCTGTTGCTTCATCTATGAGAAATCTGGCTCATATTTAAGCAAGTAAAGATATAATTTCAATAAAATTTTCCCTTGTGATATTAGTTTTTTAAGTTTAGAATATAGCATAATTCTATTCATTCAGGATTGAGAATATAATTCTAAATTATATATATGCTACATAACTGGTATGAAGGACTACTGGAGAATGTATAAATTCATCCAAACCAAACACAGATATTGTGTTGGGAATTAAGGATTTCAGAGTGTGGTTTAGTTAGAAGGATGTGGATTGCAGCACTTGAATATCTGTGTGAAAAAAAAAAAAAAGCCAAAAAATGACATTTTCTCCAAATAATTTATGTTCCTAGATTTTGATTCTGAGTTTTAGCTGCAACAAGTCCTATTACACATACTGCACAAACTATAACAGTCTTTCCAAACTTGAGAATTTTACAACTTTTGGGGGCAAAATCAAGGAAATAAAATTTCCCAAAGATAGAAATTTAGTTAGTATCTCCTATGACAGCCATATAATATTTATAGTACTGAATCATCTAAACACTTCAGATGTGTTTTGAGAATTTAAGTGTGATACAAACAAAAAAAGATCATATCATCTGTTAATGAAATATCATAACCTCTAGAGTTTACCAGGGCATCCATCTATCACTGGAACAATCAATAGGAACATTTTAGAAAGGGGAAAGATACAATAAAAAATACAAGGAGGATTGTGCCAAACAGAATAAAATATGGTTAGATCAAAGTCTGGCTTCGGTTCTGGGGTCATTAGCTGGCAACAGTGAGATTTATTCTTTATTACATTGGAAAGAAATGTAAGAACACACAGAATTTTTCCCTCTTAGCATTAAAGTGGGAGGTCAAAATTTACCGTGTTGAAATACTCCATCCCAGAGGCACTGAAGGCTTCTGCAATTTCTTTGGTTGTTACCACGCATGCCATTGGGTGCCCATTGCCCATTGGTTTTCCCATTGTGACTATGTCTGGAACGAAGTCTTCGCCAAACATTTGGAAACTCCAGAAATGTTTCCCGACTCGGCCAAAGCCTACTTGAACTTCATCAGCTATAAACACACCTCCTGCTCCACGGACATATCTGAAAAGCAAAAGGGCAGCATGATGCCTTCAGGTCACTGACAGCCCCCATATCCTCCCTTCAAGATTCGGATTATTGAGGACTTAAAAAGAATGGTGTTAACCTGAAGTCTGTAATCTTTGTTAAAAACATTTCAGTGCTCAAATCCCCAATGACATCTATGTGATGTCATTGCCTTTGAAATATAATCACGTCATTTCCAGATAAGATATAGTTTATGTTGTTTGGGTTTGTGCTGCTTAAAGTAAGCTCTACTGCAGTATTTTAAGTGGCAAGAGAAAAAAGTGAACAAAAAGTAATGTTAGCAGAGTTAGTCTTCAACTTTTTACTAATCAGCAAAGCTTGGACACCAATCAATCAGAGAGGATGCCGGGTGGGTAAAGTGGGGCAGAGCCCACAAGGACCCCCCGGCTAGACTGTGTTCAAACCCTTTATTAGCTGGGATCTTGGAAGGTGAGGAGTTCCAGGAGTCCTGGGCGGCAGGCACTCCCAAGTGGCTATTTACCATCTAGTCCCTGGTGGCTCAGCAGTAAAGAACCTGCCTGCCAGTGCAGGAGACTTGAGTTCGATCCCTGGGTTGGGAAGATCCCCTAGAGAAGGAAATGACAACCCACTCCAGGATTCTTGCCTGGGAAATCCCATGGACAGAGGAGCTTGGTGGGCTACAGTTGGTCGCCAAAAAGTTTGACATGACTCAGCTACTAAACAACAATGGGAAGTACTTCCATACTTCGCGAACAACCAGATGACCCTGCGGAACTGTCACAGTTCCTTCTGTTTGACCAAAGATGCCCAAGTACATACTCTGCCACTTTCTGGAAGTAGCCTGCTGGAGGAATTATTTGTCCGCCACAACTCTGCATGGATTCAGCAATAAAGGCAGCAATCTATACAAGAGAAGATGGGGTCAAAGTCCATTCGGTCCCCCTCCCGTACCCCCTAAAAAAAAAAGGACTTCTTATAGAGAGGGTGACTTAAACATGGTTGGGAATGGACCCCTGGCAAGAGGCAAATTGGCCATTTGATTAAAAAGAAAAGATGTTCATGCTGGAAAAACAAGTGATCTGAAGCATTAGTTTCTGAAATTTTAGGTTTCTTATGAAACTACCACTAGAAATGGTGGAAAAGGTGCCTTCCATCTCTCCATAATTAATTTAAATGCAGTGTTTGCAGTAGGATCAACTGAATAAGACGGATATCTTGATCAGTCTTTGATACGAGCCTCTACAAAATCACCCAGGTTGCAAACATACACTGTAATGCCTATTTACTCAACTTGTTGAATTAGGACTGCCCGAGTCTGGACTTTTCACCAGGGAGGTGAGAAGGTGACCTGTGGTCACAGACCTTAGTTACTGGGCTCTCTTTCTGGTTCTTGCCCTAAACCAGGCTTACAACTTGACCAACATAGGCAATTCACCATAGACCTGCAGAGGAAATGGTCTAGAGGCTAAGAAAGGAGAATAAAAAAATCACTAAATTCAGAGGAAGCATGGAAATAGTATGAGATAAGAAGTCAAGCCATCAACTATACTTCAATTAAAAACAAACATACAAGGGAACCAAGGTTCTACTCTAGACTACCTCTTTTAAGATATGAAAAATGAATGGGTTAGGAAGAAAAAGAAGAAAATAGCTAAGAAAGGCAAATGACTCTCCAGTCATTAAGATAAAAATACTTGAACTGGAAAACACAAAGTCTTCATTTTTCTCTCAATTACTAAGTTTTTTAAATTGCCATATTGATGCCATAAATCAATTTAAAGGCAAAGCATATGTCAAATCACATTAAAACTTCATGTAAGTAACCCCTACGTGGGTTGAGAATTTAACATTAGGCTGAAGGTGGAAGATGGTAGAGTGAAGGCTGAGAAAACAAAAGCTCTTCCTACTCGGTAGGATTTTGGTTTGTTTTAGAAGTGCAGACCCGGGGATGTCCCTGGCAGTCCAGTGGCTGGGACTTCACCTTCCAATACAGGGAGTGAGGGTTCTATCCCCAGGGAGGGAGCTAAGATTCCACATGCTTTTCAGCCAAACAAAACAAAATAAAACACTAAAACATGAAACAGAAGAAATATTGTAATAAATTCAATGAAGATTAAAAAAAAAAAGTGCAGACACAGATTGGAAGAGCATTTTCCTGCTTGGTCTTACCCAGGCTCAGCACCTTCAGGAAAGCTGAACCAATCCTAGGGAAAACTAAGGCTCCCAGGGTCCAGGAGCCTGCATTGATCCTGAGGCCCTGGGGCTACCCTGCCTCTTCACCTTATGTTAGCCCCTCATGTTACTCTCATTTGGAATGTTCTGTCCATGGGCTATCACCTTTCTTAATTCTCTCCTCCTATCCCTTTGCACCACAGTCTGCATCCCACTGGGAAGGTTAGAATCTGACCACCAGTTCTGAAACAGGTACAATAATTACATTTCCAGGATAAATAAAAATAGTCTTAGAGGCATGACTACAATAATGCATTTTTTGATATATGAACTAAGTGAAAATGTAACCAGAGAAGGACAGAAAGGATTTGCCGTCTAATCCTTTTCCACCTCTCTAGTGTATCGTGATAATTTCAATCTATTTTATGAAAGATGTTAACGTGTTTCCAAAGCTGCAAATACAAACCTTCCTTCCGCTGTTATGAGCTTCGTCAATAATTTTCTTCACTTCATCTGCATAAGCACTGGCCGGGTCTACATGGTCTTCTCTGTATTTTCCTCTGTAAGTATCTGGAGCTGGTGCCTGAAAACATCAAAAGATATAACAGTTTCTCATGATCTTTCTCCTGGACAAATGAGCTTTTAAGAAAGGGTATTTCCCCACAAGAGCATAATAGAAAGGTGACCTATGGATTTATGTGACTCGAGGTTCTTCTGCTCTTTTTCCTTAACATTTCTGAATTCAGTGACACTTGAAATCTTTGCATTGTGAACAGGAGCTTGGATTTACTTCTAGGCCCTTGGAAGTCAAAATTGCATCCCTGATCACATAAGGGGCAATTCAAACAACAAATGTGATTATGTTATTTGAAAATTTCAATGAATGGAAACTGTACTAACTGTTCTATGTAGAAAATAGGGACCTCCCTGGTGGTCCAGTGGTTAAGACTCTGAGCTTTTCCAAAGCAGGAGGTATGGGTTCGATCTCTGGTAGGTGAACTAAGATTCTATGTGCTGTCTGATGAGGCCAAGAAATATTTTTAAAAAAGAAGAAGAAAATAAACCAGCACTTACCAACTATATAGCAAATTGTAATCATTCAGAAATTCAGAGTGCTTTAGGAGTAATTTCAGATCTTAAAATTTTGAAAAAATGTATTCATGATTCTCTTAAAAATGTCCACTGATCCTTAATTAGGCCAAATGAGTTTTACTGCTTCAACAACTTGGTTTCTTTATTTTCTTTCATTTAATATTTATTTGACTTAATAAATTTACATAATAATTTAGCATAGAGTAATTTTAAGACAGTCATACACACCTGATGCAATTCTGAGTTTCAAATTGGCTTCAGTGATAGAAAAAGTAATTGAAGATCCAGGGGCAAGAAAAATAAAATAAGAGCTGTGAATAACAGCTGTCACTACCACTGTACTGATTTGTATGGTACGCATCAATGGATTTTAACCCACATCTTGTCATTAGCTCTCTGACTTTTAGCAAGTCATATAACAGCTCTGTATCTTGGTTTCCTTTTTCGTGGTTTCATTTCAATGCAAAGATTGGTCTGGATTATCACTGGGCACTCTTCCAGTAGTAACATTCTGATTCTTGAATTCCAAGATACTTACCACATGCACAAATTCTTTCTTGACATCTTTGCCCTTTTGAAATTTATATGGACTGATCTCAATTAAAGATGATAGGTGACCGTGGTAAGCGCTGAAACAAAAAGGAATGGTAACCAACATCATTCAAAGCAGGATGCTCTTCCAGGATGTGAAAAATAGTATTGCGTATCATCCAGGGAGAATCTCAACATTGGTGCCAGATTTAACTATATGGAATCCTATTTTTCATGGTAGGACTGGCCATTAATTTGTCCAGCTCTCCTGATTCAGGCAATAAAACACATAGAAAGCCAAGTATGTATCCTTGTAGGCAGTTTTTAGCCAGAAAAAAGCTTAATTTCTTTGGCTTGTATTAGCTCTGCTAAATTAGATTAAGTATAAAATATTATTTTCTCTAGTTTCATGAGAAATATCAGATGTACGTATTCTTTAAATGCATTTTATAGTTATATTCTAGTAAATTTTAACAAATTTATATCATAAAATGGGCTGTGTTTCTGTTTAGGATGGTTTCTAAAGGATGTCCAATAGCACATTTTGAACAAATGCAAATTGGTAAGGAATAGGCGGTTTTTTCAAAAAGAACTAAGGTTGAGAGGTGATCGAACTTAGTTCTTCCTAAGGTTGTAAAATTCCTTTCTTTCACTTAAAATCAGGTGGCTATGCTATTTCCCTGAATGTTTTTTTCTTCCAAGATATATATAATCAGGAGACTGGAAGTTATAAGGGCTTCCCAGGTGGTGATGGTGGTAAAGAATCTGCCTGTTCATGCAGGAGACATAAGAGACAGGGGTTTGATCCCTGGGTTGGGAAGATCCCCTGGAGGAGGAAATGGCATCCCACTCCAGTATTCTTATCTGGAGAATCTCCATGGGGTTGCAAAGAGTCGGGCATGACTAAGTGTCTGAGCGCGTGCACACACACAGTAGATCAAATGTTGATATCTCTCTTTCTGTGCCAGCACATAACAGGCTCTGTCTCTCTCTGGAAATTATAAAAGGCCCATGAATAGATAAAGCAAAGAGGGAGTACTTCCTCTACCATAGATTAAAACATCCTACAAAGCGATAGCAATGAAATTAGTATGGTATTGGAATAAGAACAAAGTTATGACTGGGACAGAAGCAAGCTCAGCCATACGTAAATGGCAACACAATGGCCTCTAGGTGGAGTTAATTGAGGAGCAGTTACAGACAGTAGAAGAAAATGAAGAGCATCTTTGTGATCTGAGGGATGGTGATGGGTATGTATGGGGGAAAGATTTTAACAAAACTTAGAAAACCAAACCATAGGAAGAAAATGCAAACTCTTGGATTCAATCAAAATTTTTTTGGGTAGATGGATGTCATAGACAAAGTTAAAAGGCAGGTGATAGATTGGGAAAAAATATTTGTAATGTCTCAAATAAAAGAGGCTAACTTCCATAATGGTCTGTGTGCATAAAGAATCACTTGGGAAACTTGGTTTCTGGACTCTGCCTCTAGAGACTCTCTTTAACTGGTCTGGGGTGGGGCCTGGGCACTGACTGGCACTATAAAAAGAACATTTCCCCAGGTATTTCTAAAACACAGTCCAGGCTGAGATCTTCTGATCCAGTCTATGCATGCAACCACAAAAACAAGGATGGGAATCCCAGTAGAAAAACTGGGTAAAGAATATAAGCAGATAATTCTCGAAAAAAAGTGGGTCAGTCGCTTAGTTGTGTCTGACTCTTTGCAACCCCATGGACTATAGCCCGCCAGGCTCCTCTGTCCATTGGATTCTCCAGGCAAAAATACTGGAGTGGGTTACCATTTCTTTTTCCAAGAGATCGTCCCAATCCAGGGATCGAACCCGGCCTCTCTCATTGCAGGCAGATTCTTTACCATCTGAGCCACCAGTGAAGCTAATTCTCAGAAGGGGAGTCACAAATGTACAATAAGCATATGAAGAGATACTCAATCTCATAATTAGAAAATTGCAAATACAAACAACATTGATATTATTTTATACTTATTAGACCAGAAACTATTAAAGGAAAAAAAGGCACAATCCTCTCAGGCTTTGCCCAGGATATGGGGAAATGGAACATTTCATGCACTGGGTAGAGTGTTTCAACCACTCTGGAGACCGACCTGACAGCATTTAGTCAAATCAATAATGTTTACAGTATCCCTATGGCCTAGCAATCCTGTTTCTGGGTGCTTATTCCTAAGAGATCCTCAGAAAGGTCCATAAGGGCACATGTCTAAGGGTGCTTACTGCAGTGCTGCCTGTGGTAGCTGGGCATAGAGAGCAGTCAGTGTCCATTCTGCGATAGGCAGCATCATGCCTGCCCTCCCCAAAAATGCCCACGTTCTAATCCTCAGAACCTGAGAATATGTTACATGGCAAAGGGGACCTTGCAGATGTGATTAAGCATCATGAAATGGAGTGATAATCCTGGAGGGGCCAATGTTATTACAAGAGTCTTTATAAGTGAAAGAAGGTGGCAGGGGGATGGTGGTCAGAGACAGGGATGTGATGGAAGCAGGGGCTGGAGTGATGGCATGGCTGGCTCTGAAGGTGGATGAAGGGGCCCAAAGCCAAGCAAGGCAGGCAGCCTCTAGAAGCTGGAGGCAAGGCAACACATTTCCCCCTAGAGTCTCTAGGACTGCAGCCCTACTGCCACCTAACTTGCAGCCCAGTGAGGCCCATTTTGGACATCTGACCTCCAGAACTGTAAGAGAATAAATTCATGTTGCTTAAACCACTGTTTGTGATAATTTGCTGCAGTCACAATAGAGAATGACTACATCAACCAACACATAAAACAAGAGAAGCCTATAGATGGGCAAGAAATGAGGTGCATGTTCAGTTCAACCCTGTGTGTGAGATTAGTGGGGTGGGCAGGCAGAAACAATTAAAAAAAAAAATCTCATTTAAGATAGAAGTTGTCAAATTGTAATGAATTTGGGACTTCTCTGGCAGTCCAGTAGGTAAGACTTCTGCTCCCAATGCAGGAAGTCTGGGTTTGATTTCTGGTGGGGGAACTAAGATCCTGCATGCTGTACAATGTAGCCAAAACCGCCCCCCCCCTTTTTTTTTTAAACTTGGCTGCTTGTAGTCATTAAAATTTGCTCTAAATTACTGTCTTTTAAATCAATTACATAGATAATCACATTGCAGTGGCTCAGTAAATAGTTAATGTGTGAAAGTAAATTCTAATTCATACAAAGCCCATGAGACCATGACCACAGGACCCAAAAGAGCCTCCAGGTGCTTGGAAAGAATTAAGTGTTCTCTAGGCCAGAGTTGGCCTTGAAATCTTAAACATAATAAAAAAAAAAAAATCCTTGTGCCATCCAGCCTCCTCTGTACCTACTTCTGGTATTAGTGTAGATAGGATCAATGTGTTTTCATCTCGGAAGGACCTTTCTGCTGAGAAGTTTCGTATCCAAGACTTACTGGTCAAGAGTGATCACATCTTGGTGGCCTCTGAACTGCCGAGCCAGGCGTAAGGCTAAGTCATTGGCTTCCGATCTATTAAGATAGTAGAGAGAGAGGAGCAATGTGACATAAGCTCTTTAAAAATCCTTTGAAATGCTATTTTCAAAGTTGAGGATTTCAACTACACAGAACTGCATAAATAAATAAGTTGAGGTCCTCTTTTCCCCCTCAATCTTGCCCAGCCAGCCATCTCACATCATCCTCCTAAGTTCCCCAGATGTCTTCAAAAAAGAATGAGACGCACGTGGAAACTCAGCACAAATTAAGGATATACTGCTTATTTCAAATTCTGGCCCCATTCAGCCATATCATAGGTGACTAAGTTTGAGGAGCCCAAGAAACCTATATTAAGTGTGATCTCAATGGGAGGAATCGGAGTCTAAGGTCCCACTAACCGGAGGGAGGCTGAACCGTGTTGTGCTGACCTAATACTTGATTAGTTTCTTATCTGGAAAATGAAGATCAGGGCTTCCCTGGTGGCTCAATGGTAAAGAATCCTCCTGCCGGTGCAGGAGACAGGGGTTCAACCCCTGGCCCAGGAAGATCCCACGTGCTGCTGCTGCTGCTAAGTCGCTTCAGTCGTGTCCGACTCTGTGCGACCCCAGAGACAGCAGCCCACCAGTCCTCCCCGTCCCTGGGATTCTCCAGGCAAGAACACTGGAGTGGGTTGCCATTCCTTCTCCATCCCGCAGGCTAAGGAGCAGCTAAGCCCATGGGCCACAACTACTGAGCCCACTTGCGGCAACTACTGAAGCCCGTGTACCTGGAGCTCATGCTATGCAACAAGAGAAGCCACCAGTGAGAAGCCCACATACCACAACTTGGAGAGCAGCCCCGCTCGCTTCAACTAGAGAAAACTCCAAGCTGCAACGAAGACCCAGCATTGCCAAAAATAAGTAGATCGATGGATAAATGAGACTTTAAAAAATGAAGATCGTAATCTTTCTATCTGCTGTAGAGAGTCTAGATATACTACTCAGACACAGGTGGAAAAGTAATCTTTTGTGGCATGTTTATCATGCGCCAGGTATTATACTGTTTTACTTATACTGATTCTCATAACTACTCTTCAAGGCAAGTATTGTCATCTTTTTATGGGTGAAGGCTCAGAGAGGTTAAGTAACAAGGATAAGTTCTCACAGCTACGAAGAGGTAGAGCCAGTGTTGACTGAAGCCTGGTTAACTTCCAGAATGTTCTTTGTATGAATACTATTCCAGGCTCTGTTACCTCCAGTCTTTGGTGACAGTGCTCTTTAAGGCTAATCATTCTTTGACAGCATAGGATTCTTTGGAAGGGAAAGTCAAATACTACTACGCTATTTAATTCACTGAAGGCAAGAATGCTTTAAAACAACAAATTAGATCCTAACATGTCTTAATTCTTTACAAAGGAAAAAAAAAAAGAACAATTTTCTGGTTATAAATTGGGTTTTAGAATACCTCATTGAAAAGAGAAGTGTGGAAGCCCCCTGGCAGTCCGATGGTTAAGACTCCGAGTTTCTACTGGAGGGGGCTGGGTTCAATCCCTGGTGGGGAACTAAGATTCCACAAGCCTCAGGCATGGCCAGAAAGAAAAGGAATCACAGAATCTCTTTTAGTTTTAGTATATATGTACATATATATCATTTAAAAAATAAGAGTCTGTGTTGTATAGACAGCTTTCCTCCTAATAGGTAAGCTTTTCACCTGTCTATAAACACGTATTTTCAAAAACATACTTTTTTTTTTTGCTGCACTTCCCGGCTTGTGGGATCTTAGTTCCCTGACCAGGAATCAAACCCAGGCTCTCTGAAGTGGAAGCTTGAAGTCCTAACCACCGGGCTGCCAGGGAGTTCCCCCCAAAACATACTTTTTAATGTCTGCATAATATTCAACAGAATGGGATACAACCATCTGAATTTACAGAATTTAAAAGTTGTAACACATCTATTCACTTGAATTTATTCCTTCCTCCTTTGTGTTTGTGCTGGGGAAATGTTTAGGGATCCCTACTGGTGCACCTTCCCCATCTATCACCAAAGAAGCATGGTAGTAAAAAGTCTTGAGTGACTCGCACATGTTAATCATGGGACTGCACTTACAGGCTACATCAAGAGCCTTGGAACACAATGTAAGGTATCTTATCTACAAGGAGCTGGTGGGCCCAAGTGAAAGAACCAGGACATCAGGTCCCCCATGCAGGGTCATTAGTAAGAGTCTCAGGCAACCTGTTTAGGTATTCCTACTCCACCAGCAATCAAAATAGAAAAGACGTGTGAGAGAGGAAACAAGGAGATTCATGGGAATGGGGATGGCTGGAAAAACCTTGAAACCTACCCTGAATTTGTAAAATAGCAAACAGAGAGTCTGTCCGGCAGGGTTGCTGAGAGGCGCTTGGCATACTCAACAATGTTGTCGTGGAGGAATCGAGAATTTGTATTTAGTAGTTCCATCTGTTTCTGGGCAGCTTTGACCACTTCTGGGTGGCAGTGTCCCACTAAAATTTAAAAGACAAAAGTCCTCAAAATGAGTTACAATTCGAAATGCCTGGGAAGTGAGGCAGATTCTGAAGCAAAAAAAAAGAAAAGTTGATCCTGTTCCTCTCCCAGATTTTGTTCTAGCTTTTCCCAGCCTAGGACTAAGGGCCCTGTTCAGCCGAGGAACTGCAGCCACTGCAAATCCTGGGACAAATATCAATGGTGCCAAGGCTGCCTTAATCCATAAATGTATCCTTCAAGGCACAACAAAGACAGCACATTACCATGGGCAACGTTGTTGATGCAATCCAAGTACTGGTCACCTTTCTCGTCAAACATGTACTGCCGCTGGGCTCGCACTATTTTGATGGGATCCGCAGCAAAGAAAACTTTGCATGAAGGCCTAGAAATAATGAAAGGAAACACTTTGGTCTGGTAGGACTGCTCAGTGTTTGCCCTTCTCGGTCAAGGTCACGATGGGTGGAAAATTACAATTACATAAAAGAAAGGGAAAACACAACCTAGGTGACATTTTTTTTTTTTTAATTTCATATTAGCCTGGAAACTTTTACCTTAACCCCCCATCCGTGACATTGCTCACATTTCTTATGCTTGTTATATTAAATTTGCCACGATCTGACAATACCTTTTAGAGGCCCATGGATCAACTCTGACAGCTCTAATTACACAAACCAAGAACTAATTTTCCTTTGGGAAATTTTGTTCAACTAGGAAAAAAAAAATTTTTTTTTGAGCCTTCCTATATATTAAGAACTGATAGCTATTACAAATATTATCTCATTTAATCCTTCCAACAATAATATAATAGGAGTTATCATCATTCTCACTTTTATAGGTGAGAAAACAGGCACAGAAAAATTAAGAAGCTTGGTTCAAGCCAATAAGAGAGAAAACCAGAATTTGGAAGCAGATTTTTGTCTTGATTGTAACTAGATTTACCACAGTGACCAAATTGAAATGTATGGAAATATTGAATCGCTATATTGTATAGTAGGAATTAACACAGTGTTGTAGGTGAATCATGCTTCAAAATAAACTCATAGAAAAAAAGAGATTACACTCCTTGGGAAGAGCTGGGAGGCAGGGAAATCAGATGAGTATAGTCAAAAGGCGCAAACTCCCATTTATAAGGTAAATAAGTACTAAGGTAAATAAGTATCATGTACAACATGATAAGGGCGTCTTACCTTTTAACATGATTGATTATAACACTGCTGTATGTTTTATACGAAAGTTGTTAAGAAAGCAAATCCTAGGGGATTTTCTATTTCTTAAATTTTGTATTAATGGGATGATGGATGTTCACCAAACTTAACTGTGATAGTCATTTCATGATGTAAGTCAAATCGTTATGCTGTGAAACTCAAACTTAATACAGTGCCGTATGTCAATTACATACCAATAAAATTGGAAGAAAAAAAAGACTGTCTTATGCCATTGCCCAAAATAGAGCTTGCTTGTCATCTAATCTCTCCCTCAAACCTACTTGTAAAGAAATGAATAGCACTAAAAGCTACTACAAATAACTTAGTGTTAAATAGTGTGCAGGAGATTTTACAGATCATTTTCATGTCTTTTAATTGGTTCTTGTTCTGCAGCAAATGGATTTTCCATTCTTAAATAATACGATCCAATTATTATTCTAACCTTTTAACCCACTCTTTTGAGTCTAATAAAATGTCATCCCTATTTATGGTTACTTGGTGGCTGTCTGGAGTACAAGTTTTAGCAACATGAAAACATTACAAACATTTCTGATCTTGGCTCCATGGATGTTTAGAAACTAAACAAAATATATTATTATTATTTTTATTTATTTATTTATTTTATTTTGGTCATGCCATGAGGAAATGTGGGATCCTAGTTCCCCAACCAGGATTGAACCCAAACTCCCTGCATTTGAAGCAAGGAGTCCTAATCACTGGACCACTAGAAAAGCTCCCAAAATATCGTTTTATTTTGGTGGCTTTGCATGCACAGAAAACATGTTCCCATGTGCACTAGAGTAGTTTAGAGGGTAAATAGTTACGTATTAAACTGATACACAACAGTT
Source organism: Bos indicus x Bos taurus (assembly GCF_003369695.1). Taxonomy (NCBI): domain Eukaryota; kingdom Metazoa; phylum Chordata; class Mammalia; order Artiodactyla; family Bovidae; genus Bos; species Bos indicus x Bos taurus. Next base: position 16,762,091 of record NC_040081.1, on the reverse strand, counting down.
TAGAAAGTACTGTAATTATTGTGAATAAGTAATAAAATTTTTAAAATACCTAAAATTAAGTGTCATCAGCTAAAATGAAACTAATGAGAATTTCTTATTGGTTCAAATTCAGTTGTTAGTTTATTAACTACAAGTTAAAATCCAGAAAAATTCTTCCTTATGAATGTGGGCTGAAAACTGTGGACTTGACCTTGCCTTTTTGTTAATGTACTTCCCACCTTGCCACTCAGACTTTCATAGAAGAGGAATTTAATGTGACAGAGATCACAAGGTAACTGAACACTCTTCTAGGACCAGAGCCCAGGTCTGACTTAAGTATGGGTCCTGTACGCTCACTCACCAAGTCGTTTATACTATTAATGTGAGCAAAACGAAAATAGACCCGAGAGAACCCTGCATCTTTACGTTGTAGTGCGGGCACATCTGGGGAGACCAAGGTGAGTAAGGGCATCTTACCCTTTAAAAAGTGTCCACGCTTCCCACCCCCCCCCCCACCCCCCGCCTCCACTGGCTAGATTAACCTTTCACTTCTTAACGAAGCGTGCAAGAAGGAAGAGTTCGCTTTCAACAAAAGTTGTCAGAATTAGTTTTCATAGCCATCGTCAAAAATATTTCAGAGTTCATACTTATGGAAAACTTTCGAGTAGGTGAGCGTGGCGGAGAACTACCCTTCTCCCCTTCCAGAGCCCAGCCCTGGAACGGTGTTCTTCAGTGGCTATCAACCCTCATGGTCAATTCCCCCAGCCAGCCCGCAGCCCTCAGCCTCGCCGCGGGCTGCAGAGCGCGGGGATCACCCGGGACTCGGCTGCAAGGGAGCCCCCCTGGGGCGCGGGCGGCGGCGCGTGCACGCAGGTGCGGCGGGCAAGCGGCAGGTCCCGCTCCCCGCGGGACCCCAGCCAGCCAGCTCCCGGCCCCGCTTCAGCTCTCCGCTCCCTGCGCTGGTGACCTGGTGATTCCCACTCTCTGCGCCTCTCTTCTGGGCTGGGGAGCCCTTACCCGATGTGTTTTCTCCTCAGAGCCAGGGTCTCTTGCTTGCTGTACAGCTCGCACATGGTGGCAGGGTGCCGGGAGCCCCCAGAGGTCTCCCTCTCCAGTCCCTGCGCCCGCGTCCGGAGCCCGCGGACGGCCTCAGCTGCGGCCCTTCCCTGTTTTCCCTCGTTGGGTCCCCTGGCCCTAGGCGTCGGAGGTCGAGGTCGGTGTCAACCCGCTGGGGTCATCTCCCTTTTAAGTCTTGCCCCGCCTTTGCCCTTCGCCAAGCCCCACCCTCCTCCTCCCTCCTCCGCCTGGTGCCCGCCTGGCCAGTGCCTGGGCTAGCCACTCAGTCGCCACCCCCTACCCCCGCCTCCGCTCTTGCCCCAGGCTAACTCGCTCCCTTCCCGCCCTGCTGCCCACTTCCCCTCCCCATAGTTGTTCTCCTAACTCGCCTTTTATTTTTCTAAGCCTGCCTCGCCATGGCCTTTCCTCCTTTTCTGCCTATGAATTCCCTCCTTCCCACTCTCTTTTTAAAATATTTATTTATTTATTTGGCTGCACTGAGTCTTAGTTGTGGCACGCAGGATCTGGGCCGCTTGCATCGAGAGCAGGGAGTCTTAGCCACTGGACCACTTGGGAAGACCTCCTTTCTTTTTTTCTTTCTTTTCTTCCCTCCTTTCTTCTTTCCTTTCTCCCTTTATTTGTACACATTCAAAGATAGGCACTCCCTGGAGATAACAGGACTTTTGTCTCCATTCTCCTTTTGAGCAAGTTTCAATACCAAAATCTGCTTAACAAGAGTAAGAAGTCACACACCCAAAGGGTTAATCACAGGAACTCAGTCTGTTATTTGTTGGGAGGGATAATATATACCCCGGTTTCAAACACCTGCTTTAGAGATAATTGCACTTGTAGTTTCTCTGAAACGGTACAGATTACAAAGCATTGTAACAACCCTGACTGAGGTAAGCCTGAAAGTTACCACCTTATTTAACATATGGGAACAGTTATTACAGGTCTACCTGATGGGGAACCTGAATTCATTCCTAGGTTTCTTGACTTCCTTCAGGGTTCTCTTCTCTCACTGATCAAATTTAAAGTTAAATATGTGGACAGAAGGAAACCTAATTAACTATAGCACTAAATCATAAACTATTTGAAGAAGTAGAGATCATCTGATTTATCCCCTGTGCTTTGTAGATAAGGACATGTAGGTACAGGAAAGGTAAAATCTTATTATTCAAGGTCACACAACTGCTTAGCCATAGAGTTTAGATGAGATCGTTTCATTCTTTGTGTTTTTAAGACAGCAGAGAAAGCTTATTTTACCAGTAAGAACATGCTTGATAAATGTTTGTAACTTACCTTTCTCTTGAGTAAAGTTATTAATTAATATTGATTTCCTGCAGGATTAGTAGGATTATTTCATTGCCTAAGATAGGTTGAGAAATGGAGTTCTATGAGGAAAAACATGTTAAGAATTCTAGGTGTTATCAATGAAGGGGAGAAGACATTTAGGAAGCTTGCAAGAAATCCCAGTCATGTAATCTCGGTCTTGTTCACACACTTGAAAGATACTGCCAAGTGTACATCGACTCTCAAACCAGCTAGTGAAGCCACATACAGGCAGGCTCCCTCCATAAACCTCCAGTTATTTCCAGTGCTTTAAAGTATGTTCTTTAAATAAATAATCCTGAAAAAAAAAAATAATCCTGGTCTTGAGCTCTCTTTTATTATTTATTCTGGCTGCCCTGCTGTAATGTGGGGGTCTTAGTTCCCCAACCAGGGATTAAACGGATGCAGCCTGCAGTGGAAGCTTGGAGTCTTAACCACTGGACTGCCAGGGAAGTCCCTAGGGTCTTGGGTTCTTGACCTAGTTCTTGCATAAACTAGCTGGGTTTCTTGACATTTTGGAGGCCAAATTTCTTTAAAATGTTCAAATTTCGTATTAAAGAAAAAACCTCAATCATTCTCTAACTAAAAGCATTACAAAGCAGGGCTAAAAAGAGATCATGATTGTGAAATGTGTGTTGGGATAATTGTTAAGGTCTCAATGCTCTTGTATTCTTCGTTTTTTATTCTGTTTTTTTTTTTTTTTTTTTTTTAAACCAGAACTTTCAGCAGGGCTGGCTACTCCTTTCTTCTTGAAACTCTTCATTTTTTGATTTCTTGACGCGACCACGCATTCCTGATTTTCTTCTCTAGCTCAACATTCTCAACATTTCAATGTTGGTATCTCTGCGCATGGGGTCCTAGGCTTTCTCTTTGTTCTGCACTCTTTCCTCAGGTAATCCAGAAATGATTCCCTTGGATTTAGAAATCATCAAATACCAAAATTACATATTCACTCAGATTTCTCTCAGTCCCAGATTCTCATCTCCTCTTTCTTTCTTCCTTCCTTCCCTTCCTTCCTTCCTTCCACCTTTTCCTTCTCTTTTTCTCGTTCTTTTACCACCACGTCCCATCCACTTCCTTTCTTGACATCTTCATTGTGACGTCTCTTAGATGCCTCCGACCAAGTTGTCTGGACCAAGAGGAATCCAAGTGGAAGCTCTGAGCCCATCCCCAAAATTATGGCCTCCAGTACACACCCCCATCACTAGGCATCTGTTCGCTCATTCGCGATATATCAAATACTCTCTATGTGCCACTGAACGTTTCAGTTGCTGGAGAAGAACAGTGAACCAGACTGAACATGTCTGCCTTGAGTGCCTGCTACTGCGGATCTGCAGTGCCCACCCGGTACAAAGCCACTAGCCACAGGCGGTTATTAAGGACTTGAACTGTTGCTAGGCTGACTTGAGATGTGCTGTCGGTGGAAAAGACACACCATATTTTGAAGACTCAGTATAAAAAGAGTAGTAAAATCTCTCATTATTTCTGATTTTGTTTGCTTATTGAAATAATATTTTGGATTTATGGGATTAAGTAGAATATATCGTGAAAATATATAGTGGTTAAGACTCAGTACTTCCATCACAGGGGGCATGGGTTCAATCCTAGGTTGGGGAATTAAGATCCTGCATGGTGCATGGCCATATATATATATATATATATTATATATATAATTTAAATATATATAATTACACATCTTCTTAATGTGACTATTAGCAAATTAAAAATTTTAAATTACCTATGTGCTTTGCATTACTTTTAATTTTGATTTTTAAAAAATTGAAGTATAGTTGAATTACAATGCTGTGTTATTTTCATTTGTACAGAAAAGTGATTCAGTGATATGTATATATATGCTTTATATATAAACATATTCTTTTTGAGATTCTTTTCCCTTACAGGTTATTACAAAATATTGACTATAGTTCCCTCTTCCCAGTTGGTTCTTGCTGGTTATCTATTTTAATATATGTTGTTGTTGCCAAGTCATGTCCGACTCTTTGCCACCTATGGACTGTAGCCCATCAGGCTCCTCTGTCCATGGAATTTCCCAGGCAAGAGTACTGGAGTGGATTGCCATTTCCTTCTCCAAATTTATATATACAATAATGTATATATGTTAATCCCAAACTCCTAATTTATCACTCTTCTCCCTTTCCCCTTTGATAACCATAAGTTTTTTTTTTTTTTTCTGTCTGTGGGCCTGCCTATTTCTGTTATGTATACAAGTTCATTTGTATCTTTTTTTTTTTCTTTTTAACATATAAGCAACATCATACGGTATTTGTCTTTCTGTCTTTGGTTTACTTCACTCAGTACGACAATCTCTAGGTTCATCCATGTTGCTGCAAATGACATTATTTCATTCTTTTTTATGGCTGAGTTATATTCTATTATATATATGTACTGCACCTCCTTTATGCATTCATTGGTCAGGGGACATTTAGGTGCTTCCTTATCTTGATTATTGTAAACAGTGCTGCTGTAAACATTGGAGTGCATATAGCTCTTTATGGTATATGCCCTGGAGTGGGATTGCTGGATAATGCATTACTTTTCACCTGGACAGCATTATTCTTCCTGGACTCAGTTCAGTTCAGTTCAGTTCAGTTCAGTCACTCAGTTGTGTCCGACTCTTTGTGACCCCATGAATCACAGCACGCCAGGCCTCCCTGTCCATGACTAACTCCCACAGTCTACCCAAATCCATGTCCATTGAGTCAGTGATGCCAACCAGCCATCTCATCCTCTGTTGTCCCCTTCTCCTCCTGCCCCCAGTCCTTCCCAGCATCAGGGTTTTTTCCAATGAGTCAACTTTTCCCATGAGGTGGCCAAAGTACTGGAGTTTCAGTTTCAACATCAGTCCTTCCAGTGAACACCCAGGACTGGTCTCCTTTAGAATGGACTGGTTGGATCTCCTTGCAGTCCAAGGGACTCTCAAGAGTCTTCTCCAACACCAGAGTTCAAAAGCATCAATTCTTCGGTGCTCATCTTTCTTTATAGTCCAACCCTAACATCCATATATGACCACTGGGAAAACCATAGCCTTGACTAGACGGACCTTTGTTGTCAAAGTAACGTCTCTGCTTTTGAATAGCTATCTAGGCTGGTCATAACTTTCCTTCCAAAGAGTAAGCGTCTTTTAATTTCATGGTTAGTGGAGAGTGAAAAAGTTGGCTTAAAGCTCAACATTCAGAAAACTACAATCATGGCATCTGGTCCCATCACTTCATGGGAAATAGATGGGGAAACAGTGGAAACACTGTCAGACTTTATTTTGGGGGGCTCCAAAATCACTGCAGATGGTGATTGCAGCCATGAAATTAAAAGACACTTACTCCTTGGAAGGAAAGTTATGACCAATCTAGATAGCATATTCAAAAGCAGAGACATTACTTTGCCAACAAAGGTCTGTCTAGTCAAGGCTATGGTTTTTCCAGTGGTCATGTATGGATATGAGGGATGGACTGTGAAGAAAGCTGAGCGCCAAAGAATTGATGCTTTTGAAATGTGGTGTTGGAGAAGACTCTTGAGAGTCCCTTAGACTGCAAGGAGATATAACCAGTCCATTCTAAAGGAGATCAGTCCTGGGTGTTCTTTGGAAGGAATGATGCTAAAGCTGAAACTCCAGTACTTTGGCCATCTGATGCAAAGAGTTGACTCATTGGAAAAGACTCTGATGCTGGGAGGGATTGGGGGCAGGAGGAGAAGGGGACAACAGAGGATGAGATGGCTGGATGGCATCACTGACTCGATGGATGTGAGTCTCAGTGAACTCCGGGAGTTGGTGATGGACAGGGAGGCCTGGCGTGCTGCAATTCATGGGGTCGCAAAGAGTCGGACACGACTGAGCGACTGAACTGAACTGAACTGAACTGAATTTCATGGCTGCAGTCACCATCTGCAGTGATTTTGGAGCCCCCCAAAATAAAATCTGACACTGTTTCCACTGTTTCCCCATCTATTTCCCATGAAGTGATGGGACCAGATGCCATGATTGTAGTTTTCTGAATGTTGAGCTTTAAGCTAACTTTTTCACTCTCCTCTTTCACTTTCATCAAGAGGCTTTTTAGATGGTGTCATCTGCATATCGGATGTTACCGATATTTCTCCCGGCAATCTTGATTCCAGCTTGTGCTTCTTCCAGCCCAGCGTTTCTCGTGAAGTACTCTGCATATAAGTTAAATAAGCAGGGTGACAATATACAGCCTTGACATACTCCTTTTCCTATTTGAAACCAGTCTGTTGTTCCATGTCCAATTCTAACTGTTGCTTCCTGACCTGCATACAGGTTTCTCAGGAGGCAGGTCAGATGGTCTGGTATTCCCATTTCTTTCAGAATTTTCCACAGTTTTTTTGTGATCCACACAGCCAAAGGCTTTGGCATAGTCAAAGCAGAAATAGATGTTTTTCTGGAACTGTCTTGGTTTTTCGCTGATCTAGCGGATGTTGGCAATTTGATCTCTGGTTCCTCTGCCTTTTCTAAAACCAGCTTGAACATCTGGAAGTTGACGGTTCACATATTGCTGAAGCCTGGCTTGGAGAATTTTGAGCATTACTTTACTAGCGTGTGAAATGAGTGCAATTGTGTGGTAGTTTGAGCATTCTTTGGCATTGCCTTTCTTTGGGATTGGAATGAAAACGGACCTTTTCCAGTCCTGTGGCCACTGCTGAGTTTTCCAAATTTGCTGGCATATTGAGTGCAACACTTTCACAGCATCATCTTTCAGGATTTAAAATAGCTCAACTGGAATTCCATCACCTCCACTAGCTTTGTTTGTAGTGATGCTTTCTAAGGCCCACTTGACTTCACGTTCCAGGATGTCTGGCTGTAGGTGACTGATCACACCATCGTGATTATCTGGGTCGTGAAGATCTTTTTTTGTACAGTTCTTCTGTGTATTCTTGCCACCTCTTCTTAATATCTTCTGCTTCTGTTAGGTCCATACCATTTCTGTCCTTTATGGAGTTCATCTTTGCATGAAATGTTCCCTTGGTATCTCTAATTTTCTTGAAGAGATAGCTAGTCCTTCCCATTCTGTTGTTTTCCTCTATTTCTTTGCATTGGTCGCTGAGGAAGGCTTTTTTATCTCTCCTTGCTATTCTTTGGAACTCTGCATTCAGATGGGAATATCTTTCCTTTTCTCCTTTGCTGGACTCAGTAAGAAAGTAAACAAATCAACAAGATAATGCCTTAAAAAGCTTTAATTGTGGTAAATGCTTTGAAGGAAATAAACTGAAGGAAATTATCCTAAGCCAGAAGACTAGGAGCCCTGGATAATCTTATCTTTTTCTCAACTCTGTCCTCCTGTTGAATTATTTTAAGTCCTGCTGCCTCCACTTTAAAATATACCTTTAAATCTATGTGCTATCACCTGATCTACTACCACCCTGTGTAAGCCTTCTGCATTTTGCCAACACTCTGTAAATATACTCTATTAACTCATTTCCTTGCTTCCGCTTCCGACCCTATGCAGTGTCCATTCCCTCCTTGAAACCCATCAGTGACTTCCAGCTTTATTCTCCAGGCTCATTTTCGACACCTTCCATCCCACCCCTACCACCCAGCACACACACACCACACCTATCTCCCTTGTCTTTAATCAAATTCATATACTATATTTGTTTCAGTTTATATTCCATAGTCAGCCTCAGAGATATCATCCTGGACTATTCTGTTTCAAACAGTTCTTAGTGAATATAAAAAACTAATATCTCTTCTGTTCCTCTGTCTTAATTCCCTCTTTGTTGGGTCTTTATCTGTTTTATTCATCAATGTACCCCAGCACTAGCCCAACCCTTGGCATATGGTGGTGGTGGTTTGGTTGCTAAGTAGTGTCCGATTCTTGTGACCCCACGGACTGTAGGCTGCCAGGTTCCTCTGTCTCTGGGATTCTCCAGGCAAGAATTCTGGAGTAGGTTGCCTTTTCCTTCTCCAGGGGATATTCCCCACCCAAGGATCAAACCCGGGTCTCCTGCATTGCAGGGAGATTCTTTACCCACTGAGCTTTGAGGGTGTATGGCACGCTGATAAATGTTTGTTGACATACTGAAAGGAAAACCCATTTAAAGACTTACTAATCTTGTTTTGAAGATTTTAAAGTTCTTACCATCATTTAGCTCTTGGGTGTTGACTGCCAGCTTACCTCTTAACCATTTTTTTTTAAGGAGAGAAATACTTAGACTCATTGTCTTTAATGGGAAAGCAAGTTAACATAAAACATCATTTCCCCAAATTGTTTAATTTCTTTCACACTGTAGGATATATAAAATTAACTAAGTACCACAAATGGTCTTTAAATATAAAGACAGACACATAATAGCACCAGAATAAAGATGGATAAAATCAACAGATTGCCCTATGCAATACTTTGTCAAATACCAGAGGTATTTTTGATATATTTTCTCTTGTGCTTCTCCATCCTAGGACTGTTTGGTTAGGGGTGGGTGCAGAAGTGCCTTCCTCCCTTGACGTTCACTCAGCTTGGGTCCTGACCCTATTGATTGGCTCACCCTGCTGAGTGGGTTCTGACCTGAACATCACTGATTTCTCAACCATCTAGGTTGGATCAAGCAAACCACACTGGTACATACATGCCTGAAATGAGAAAGCACAGCCCACACGAGTCTGGGACTTAAAGAATTCCACCCAGTAGTTTGCTGAGAAGAGTTTGAACAGCAGGTTTTAATGTTTTGGTCAGTGAGAAATGTGCAAAGGTGAATGCAGTGTATGTGCCCAGCAACAGAGGTTCTCCAGCTGTTGCCGGACTCAAGTTTGTGGGTCCGATGCACAGCAAGGCCAAACAATCTGACATGTCAGAGTTTGGAACAGAGAAAGGTTTACAGCAGAGCCAACAAGGAGAATGGGTCCTCAGAAACCGTGAAGTCACTGATGCTTTTCAGAGAAGGGTTTTTAATAGACAAAATTTGGAGTTAGGGCTGCAGGGTACGTGACTCTCTAATGATGGGTTAGTGGTGAGGTAACAGGAGTCTTATGCTCAGCCTGAAGTTACCATCTTCCACCAAGGGGAGGAAGAGCTTAGTTCTTGCAGAAGAACTCGGAGATATATTGTTATGGATATTCCCTGAGAAGGAATCAGGACCCTAACCCACTGGTTTTCTTGACTTCTTGTTGTTGCTCAGTCATGTCTGACTCTCCGTGATCCCGTGGACTGTAGCACACCAGGCTACTCTGTCCTTCACCTTCTCCTGTTTGCTCAGTCTCCTGTCCATTGAGCCATGATCCTATCCAACCATGACCTTTCCCAGAATCAGGGTTTTCTTTTTCCAGTGAGTTGGCTCTTTGCATCAGGTGGCCAAAGTATTGGAGCTTCAGCTTCAGCATCAGTCCTTCCAGTGAATATTCAGGGTTGATTTCCTCTAGGATAGACTGATTGGATCTCCTTGCTTGACTGCTCCTCCCCTGTTTCTGCATTCCTTTCCTCCCCTGATTAGCACCTGTTTAATCTGCTCTGTGGAACTCAGGGAAGGTCAAGGAGGCTGAATGAACTCTATTTCCTACAAACAAGAAATGGGAGGGAGGGCCAGCATACTAAAAGGATTTGTACCTGGGAGGCCCCCACAGAGTCCTGCTTGGTTTCAAGATGAGGACACAGACATACACATGTACAGAGGGAAGACCATGGTAAGACACAGGGAGAAGATGACCATCTGCAAGCCAAGGAGCAAGGCCTCCGAAGAAACCTCCGAAGAAACTTCTAGCTTCCAGAATTGTGAGAAAATAAACTTATGTTGTCTCAGTCATTCTATGAGCTTCCCTGGTGGCCCGGTGGTAAAGAATCTGCCTGCAAGGCAGGAGTCTTGGGTTTGACCCTTGGTTTGGGAAGATCCCTTGGAGAAGGAAATGGCAACCCACTCCAGTATCCTTGCCTGGAGAATTCCATAGACAGTGGAGCCTGGTGGGCTACAGTCAGTGGGGTTGCAAAGAGCTGGACACAACTGAGTGACTAAACAGCAGCAACAACCATGCCATTCTATTGCAGGAGAATGGGACAGGAAAGAATGGTCACATTCCAGGTCAAATCCTTGTCCCAGGCAACTCCCTGGGACAGCCCACCAAGTGGGGGTTCTCGGCTTCAAGCAGGAAAGAATTCAAGAGTGAGCCACAGTATAGGGAGAGTGAGTTTATCTAAATCCACATCATATAGCAAAATGTAGTCTGCGTCAGATGCTGAAGATGAAGCTCTGATACTTTGGCCACTTGGCGTGAAGACCCGATTCATTGGATAAGACCCTGATGCTGGGAAAGACTGGAGAAGGGGGTGACAGAGGATGAGATGGTTGGACGGCATCTCTGACTCAATGGACATGAGTTTGACCAAACTCAGGGAGAAAGTGAAGGACAGGGAAGCCTGGCATGCTGGAGTGCACAGGGTGGCAAAGAATTGGACATGACTTAGGGACTGAAGAACAACAACAATAGTCTGTTTCAGAAGGTGAGAGTGGCCCCGGGGTATGGGGTCATTTAGTTGTTATGGGCTGGGTAATTTTATATGCTAACAAAAAAAGGAATATCTGTTAAACTAACTATTTTGTTATGCTAATAATTATGCTAACTATTTTGAAGAAAGGGCAGGAATCTCCAAGAATGGGGCCACCACCCACTTTTTGACCTTTTATGGTCAGCCTGGGAACTGTCATTCAGCATATGCTAATATTACAATGAGAGTACAGTGAAGTTCAAGGTCTACTGGAAGTGGAATCTTCTGCCATCTTGGCCCTAATTGGTTGTAACCAGATTTCCCCCCCACCCCTTAATAAAAATATGGAATGCTTCATGAATACTCATCCATCCTTGCTCAGGGACCATACGAATCTTCTCTGTATCATTCCAGTTTTAGTAAATGTGCTGCCAAAGTGAGTGTTTTTTTTTTCCCCCTTTGAGGTAATCATATGATTTTTATTATTTGATTTATTAATAGTGGCAGGTTACACTAATAGTTTTCTAATACTGGCCCATCCTTGTATTCTTTTTTCCTCTTTTCTCTTTTCTTTTATGTTGGAGTGTAGCTGGTTAATAATGTTGCCATAGTCTTGGGTGCACAGCAAAGCGGCTGGGCTGTACATATTCACACGTATGTATCCATTCTCCCCCACTCTCTTCCCATTCAAGTTACTACATAATATTGAGCAGAGTTCCCTGTGGTGAGCACATTTTGTAACCAGTTTTTGTGGTATCCTCAAAGGCTATTCTTTTAAAGGTTCTGCCCTTGGGACTTGCCTCATGGTCTATTGGTTAAGACACTGTGCTTCCAATGGGGGCATGGGTCCAATCCCTAGTTGGGGAAGTTCTGCATGCAGTGCTTAGTCACATAAATAAATGCATAATGGAGGACTTCCTTGATGGTCCAGTGGTTAAGACTCCATCCCTCTAATGCAGGGGCCATGAGTTTGATCCCTGGTTGGGGAACTAAGATTCCACATGTCTGGTGGCACAACAACAAAAAGTTGTCCCCTCCCCCTTGCCGCTTGTCTCAATTCAATCTGTGGTACTTCCTTATTACAGCCTGAACAAAGTAGTATACCATAATTATTTTGGTTTTTCATGTGTGAAAACTGAAAAGCAAAGAGATTAAGTAACTTCTCCAATTAATAACTGAAAGAGTCAGGACTTGAACTTTGGTAGACTGATTCCTAAACTTTTCCTTCTACCCACTGTGCTGTGCTCTCTGTGTAGATAAATTGATAGAGGATAACTGGATGGATGAAGTGCAAAAAACTCCTTCTTACTCCACCTGGATCATATGCAACTAAGACAATATTGGAAAGCATTTTCCAAGCACATAATCCATGTAAGGTCTTGATGTTTTCCTCTGTAGAAGCTGGCAGAGGTTGGGGGCAAGTAAGACGTCCCCAGGTCAGCAGTTGATGGTCGGGGGAGATGGGCTGAGTTCGGCAGGATGTTTATAGAATGAATATAGAGCTAGACTCTAGCTCCATCTATTGTTCTACAATCCTGCTGTTCCTGGTAGTTTTTGCAGAAGTACCTCCTTTTTGCCTCTCTTGACAGCTGCACATAAATTAATACTACAAGAAAAAAGAAAAAAAAAAAAGAAGAAGACTCCCCTGGTGGTACAGTGGGTAGGAATCCTCCTGCCAATGCAGGGGACACGGGTTAAATCCGTGGTCTCAGAAGATTCCACATGCCACAGAGCAACTAAGCCCTGGAGCCACTACTACTGAGCCCGTATGCCACGACTACTGAAGCCCAAGCTCCTAGATCTTGTTCTCCACCACTAAAGAAGCCACTGCAAGGAGAAACCCGTGCACCGTAGCTAGAGGGTAGCCCTTGCTCTCTGCAACTAGAGAAAGCCTGCGTGCAGCAACTAAGATCCAGCACAGCCAAAAATAAAACAAATAAATTATTTAAAAAACCCAAAACAAAAAGAAAAAAGCTCATGTGTGAAGAAACAGACCTAAAACCCACAAATGTAGGTAACCTAAAATTGGACCTGTATTACAGAAGAAGTGCCAAATAGGGAATGCATTCTGTGAACGGTGAGATTTCTCCTGCATCCTCTGCTGACTGAGGTCATGAAAAGCACCATCCTTAGAAACTGAATTATTTTGCAGGGGAAAGGAAGGTCTATTTCTCAGTGTACACTGCAGGGTAACACGGGACAAGTTTGTCTACTGAAAGGAATCCCTCAGGAAGTTTGTTTAAAGTATGGATGTCTAGCAATCAACAACTTAATATCTGGTGCTTACATTATAATAAAAAAGCTAATTGTCACATGTTTACAAATATAATAAGGAATTCTTAAAAATCAATAATAGAAAAATAAACAACCAGATTAAAAAAAAAAAAAAAAAGTACAGATTCCCAAACTCCACCCCATTGCAGCATGGGACTCTGGGAACCTGTATTTTTAATGAACGTCACAGATTCTTATCAGGCAAGTGTGAGGAACATTTCAATAGGAGAAAGGCCACAGGGCCATTTCAACATGGCTGTTATTCCTAGTCTGAGATCTCATCATCTCTTGCCTGAATTACACCAGCGGCCTCTTTATTACTGCTCCAGGGCTCCTCATGGGTCCCTTCCAGTGCCTCATCCTCAGAGCAGCCAAAGAGACACCTTTAGCATGAGAGCTGCATCATTCCCCGTCCCTGCAAATACTTCACGATTTCACATTCATCTTCGGAACACAATCCGCAGTCCCAAGCAAGGGCTGCTAGCCCTGTGTCCCACAGCCTCACTTCTTGCTTGTTCCCTCTTTTCAGCTCACCTCCAGGCGCAATGGCCCTGCTTGGAGCTGCTCTCATGATGCGCACCCTACCCTCATCTCTGCACACTCCGCTCAGATCCCAGCTTCAACCGTGCTCGATGCTGGTGTCTTCAACCTCCATCAGCCTCGCTGCTCCCCACTTAGGAAGCCAACGTGGCTACGAGTCAGCCTATCTTTTTCCAGTATTTTCACAGCATCTCATCCTTTCCCTTTGTAGTACTTGTCATGATTGTAATTAATAAATTAGGTATGTTTAAAGCCGAATTTTTCTTCTCAGGAATTAAAGGTCCATGGGCCAGAGACAGGGTCTGACCTTTCCCCACTGCATCCCTCGTGTTTTGTCCAGAGCCTGGCATATAGTAGGTACTCAAAATAATTCTAAGAGTAAATGTAAATTTAGGGACTTCCCTGGGAAGGGAACCCATTGGCATGCTGCAACCACTGAAGCCCATGTGCCCATGAACCACAGTGAAGAGTAACCCCTGCTTGTCACAATTAGAGAAAGCCCACATGCGACAACAAAGACCCAGTGGATCCAAAAAAAAGAGTACACAGGGGAGATGGGAGCGCCAGGGACCCAGGTCAGCCGCCAGCAAGCAGCCTCCCAGAAACTGGCAAGCCTTCAGAGCCGAGTGGCTGCCAAAGACTTGGTCAACGAGATTCCTTTCTTCCCCTTTTGCTGCTGGTATTGAGGGATGTGGAGATGCAGGCTGGAGCAGCCAAGGTTATGAAATATATATGTTTTATTTTTTAAAATGGCAGTAAATTGGTGTCTAGTTTGAAACTATAAACTTCAAAAAAAAAAATATGCTGAGGTTTTCTTGACATTCAGCTTTGGTTGCCTTGAAATTCCTCCCCAGCCCAGGTTGACCTGATGGGAAGATTCGAGGTGGGTTTTGTAGTGGGGGCAGCTGCTGCGGCCAGAGCCAGAGTCATGCCTTCTCTGAAAGGGAGAACTACTGTGGAAAGGAAAATGCCTTGAGGAGCTTTCTGGATCTGAGACTGTAGGCGTCAGGGAGGGTCTTGTGTCAGAGGGGTCATGAGACTGAACGGCGCTGCCTGGGAAAGTGGAGGGATTCTTGTTCCGGAGGTTTGGGGTTCAAGGTGAAGAGAGCAGGGGGAAGGAGAGAGAGAGGAGGGTCATCAGTGGAAGCTGGAGCTCGGGTGTAGGAGAAAAAAGTCAAGGAAACAGTTTTTTAAAGAGCAGGGTTGTCTGGTACGCACACCTGGGGACTGCTGTGGAAATCAAGGGACTGGGGTTGAATTCCATCATGGGGTCCATGGTGGAGAGTGGGAACCAGGACTCAGCACAGGTGGAAACTGGAAGCTGAGCTGGCCAGGAGAAAACACTTCAACCCCTCCTGGGACTTCTCCCAACATGTACAAAATAGTTTATAGACACTGTTTCCTAGATTTCAAGGGGGCAGGGGAGACCCCAGCTGACATCTGGTTTGCGTCTGTGGAGAGTTCCTTTCCCAGACCTGTCGCTCATCTTCATCTTTGGCATCTCTTTTCCTTTTAGGGAAACCATGGTAGAAGGAATAGGAGTTTTGGAGACAGACTGACCTGAATTTGAGCTCTGTTTCAACTGCTTAACCCATTTGAGCCACAATTTTGTGAGCTGTAAAAAGCATCTCCCAGGACAGGATTATGAGTAGGCTTAAATTAAATGACATATCATACGTTCATGGGTTAAGAGTTTAGGTCTTGGAGTTAGATTGCTTGATACAAATGCTGGCTCTGTTGTTTGCTGGCTGTCTAATTTTTGGGTATATGATTCAATTTCCTTTTATGAAAAATAAGGCAAAAATTAGGTTGTTGGGAAGATCAAATGAGATAAAACAGTAAAGCACTTAGAATTATGCTTGGCATTACATCTTGTGTTTAATAAGTGTTAGCCATTACTGCAGTTGTTACTATTATTATATATGTAAGATGTCTGGTTTTGATAGGACATTAATTAATGACTTCTGCTCTTTAATTTGTAGGAATGGAAGACCTGAGAATTCCCATGTTACAGACATCTCATTTTCCCGGAGGAATTAACTAAAAGAGAATCAACTGATCACATACATCAATTATGAAGGTTCGTAGAAGCTTTAATCATTTCTTTCCTCACTTTATCCTTCATAAAGATCTGTCGCTAAGGGGTTTAAGATGCTGTTGATACAGAAGTATTTTTATTTGGAAAAAAACAATGCTGTCAGTTTTAAGAAATATACTTTATGTTTTTCTTTGCTCTTCAACAAATCTCCTTGTAATTTAAATCGCCAGGCCTCATGCTTTCCTTGTGAAGGGTCTGCTCTGCCTTTGATGCTCTTTGACTTTCTTACATTTAAATTCCTACTATTGGGATTTCCCTGGTGATCCAGTGGTTATGGATCTGCCTTGCAATCCAGGAGACATGGTTCAATCCCTGATCGGGGAACTTAGGTCACAGGTGTTGCAGAATAACTAAGCCCACACGGGGCAGTTACTGAGCCTGTGTGTTCCGGGGCCCACGTGACACACCTAGAGCGTCCATGTATCCCAACGAAAGGTCCTGCCTGACGCTAAGATCCCGAGTGCCGCGATGAAGACCTGACAAAGCCAAACAAATAAATATTTTTTAAAAAGTAGATTCCTATTATTGCTTTAGGTTGATTGTTATCAGATTCCTTTATTTTAAATATAATTTTATTTATTTACGGCTGTGCTGGGTCTTCCCTGGTGCTCAAGGGCTTTCTCTAGTTGCAGAGAGTGAGGGCTACTCTTCGTTGCAGACTCTAGAGCATGTGGATTTCAGTAGTTGTAGCACAAAGTCTTGGTTGTTCCACAGCACGTGGAACTTTCCTGGACCAGGGATTGAATACATGTCCTCTGCACTGGCAGGCAGATTCTTATCCACTGCACCACCTGGGGAGTCCAGTTGTTACCCAAACTGCAACATTCACGTGCCAAGATTGTGAAAGCCATTCTATAACTTTATTTAGTTATTTATTTCTGGGTGTGCTGGGCCTTGTTGCTGTGCGGGCTTTCTCTGGTTGTGGTGAGTGGGGCTACTTTTCCGTGCAGTGAGGGCTTCTCATTGCAGTGGCTTCTCTTGTGGAGCACGGGCTCCCGGGCTCTCGGGCTTCAGTGACTGAGACGTATGGGTTCCTGGGCTTAGTTGCTCCATGGTATGTACAGTCTTCCTGGACCAGGGATTGAACCAATGGCTCCTGCATTGGCAGGTGGACTCTTAACACTGAGCCACCAGAAAAGCCCTGTGAAAGCCTTCTAAATAAAGGGTTTTTACAAGCACGCTTTCCAGGCCCTGTCACTGTGGAGCGGCACTCTTTAGTGCCCTGGCAGTGGTGGTCCCTCCTGGGGTAAGCATAACTAGGTGGGCAGACGGCCTGAGTTCAGGGCCTGGCTCTGAGCGTAGGTGTGTGATCTTGGTCAAAATGTGGTCTTACGTTTTCTCTTCGTCAGTTTCCTCAGGTAAAGTAAGATAGCTGATGCTGGAAGGGAGGGAGAGGAAATAGATATCTGTATAGTCCTGAGATGTGATTAATGCTCTGCAAGGGTTGGGTCTTGCGGTTAATGGCTAGGATACTTTAGTAAATTATTTCAGGCCCCAAACCAGACTCTTTCCCGCCCCTGGCTCAGGAAGTCACGAAGTCTAGTAGTGCTGGAAGGCCAGGAAAGGCTCAGAGTTGGAGGTTAGTCTTAATCCCCAGCCCTGAAAGGGTACCGTCCTCCTCTATATCGCTGTCTTCATTTCGTATAAAATGGGTCTGAGGCTCCCTCCTCATTACCTGCAGTCCAGAGATCTTCTCAGACCTGTGTACTTTCTCCTGCCTGGGGCGGGATTCAGTCCCCCCCTCCTGTGGGGGACTTACAGCCAGGCCATTTCATTTTCCCCAACTGGTTCTTATAGATTCTATAAGATTCAGATGATAAAATCAATGTGAAATGATTTTTAAATTGGGAAATGTTAGAAAAATACGTTATCTTATACTAAGTTGGTAATAATGCTTATAGTAATAAATACCCAGGCTTATCTGGAGCTTGTTTTTGCTTGTAGTCATAATGCTGGTGCTCTTAGGCATCCAATTCCCTTCCTTTTGCAATGGTGGTCACAGAGCAAGGTTCTATATCCAAGAAAGTTTGTGAAATACGTGTTAGTTGATTTTTGCTGATTATTAGCCACAGGATATGATTTGAAACAGGAAGATAGAGATTTTTTTGCCGGGGCGGGGCGGGGGGGCGGGGGCGGATAATTAAGGAGAAGGAAATGGCAACCCACTCCAGTGTTCTTGCCTGGAGAATCCCAGGGACGGGAAAGCCTGGTGGGCTGCTGTCTCTGGGGTTGCACAGAGTCAGACATGACTGAAGTGACTTAGCAGCAGCAAACTATCCATGTGTTTTAAATTTGGATAACCTTGAAGAATGTAAAAGGGGTTTATTTTCAGGCATTATGTTATAGATAGTTGATTTCAAGCTCTGAAATGAGTGAACATTTCTTTATTTCCAAACGTCTGTTCTTTTTTGGAATCCTCGATCTGCTTTCTCATTTGCACCTCAGGAAGCACAGCTGGTCATCAGTAGAGGTTGTGGGAGAAAGTGCATGCCGTTCTCCTCAATCTAGCTGCACTCTTTACTGGAATGTTTGTAAGTCTGAGCAGGATGACCAGTCTCCATGTTTGGTGGGAAACCCCATTTCAAATTCCTCTAACCTTGAGGGTCACCACTGCCCAAAGTCACCCCTTGTTTCAGGGACAAGCCCCAGGACTCTGGTCTTCTCCAGGACAGGCTTCTGTTCTGCCTGTACAGTGTCCATCAGTAATGTGGGTTTTTCTACACTTCCTTATATGAAAGATTTTTCTATAAAAAGTCCATACGCAGACACAAACTCATTTGCAAGTAGACCAGAGCCTCTGTTCCTCTCCAGTCAGAATGTCTTCATGTGCTAAGAAAAATCTGATTCAGGGATTGAAAATCATGACCATAAAGATTGAAGGCAGGAGGAGAAGAGGATGACAGAGGATGAGATGGTTGGATGGCATCACCAACTCAATGGACGTGAGTTTGAGCAAACTCCGGGAGATGGTGAAGGACAGGGAAGCCTGGTGTGCTGCAGTCCATGGGGTCGCAAGGAGTTGGACACGACTGAGCAACTGAAATGAACTGAACTGAACTGAATATGAAAGCACCTTTCTTCTGTTTAAGACCCATGAGTTCAAGAACTATTTAATATTTCTCTTGATTTTCCCCACAACATTTTCTTTGTGTTATCATTATTAAATTTATTGTATGCGCCCAGGGCTTTCCAGTGGTTGATGGTGTCTATATAGATTACACATACCTTGAGGACAGAAACTTCCCTTTGCTCATCATATCTGGGAGCTTTATATGTGTTGTGTGCTAAAGTGTTTTTGACTGGAATAAAGTGTGGGGTTGGGAAAGGTAGCTTAAGAAATATTGAAAGACAGCTACTAGACAATTTTCACTTTTTGAACAATCAAATGGTTTTATATTAAAAATGGCTATCAAATCAGTCATGGTAATTTTATAAAAGATAAGGTTATTGGTCATTGTTTTAAAAAGCACAGAATTCATTTAATTTTAAAAAATCAAGGATTTATTAGTGGGAAGACCCTATATACCACGAGGCAACTAAGCCAGTGTAGGTCACAACTACCCACGTGTGCTCCAAAGCCCGTGCTCCAGAACAATAGGAGTCACCCCATGAGAAGCCCAAGCACTGCAATTAGAGAACAGCCTGCATGCAGCAATGAAGACCCAGTGAAGCCAGAAATAAATAAGTAATAAACAAAGTAAAACCCCAAAAGAATTTATTAGCACTAAGGCAAATTTTTTTCTGCCAGTTTTCAAGTAGGTGGGCCTTTCTAGGGCAAATATTTTATTTATAGCTTATTTATTTTAACCTATCTTTGCCAGTTAGCCCTCAGATTTCTGAGTTTTATCAAATACACATCTGTCCTTGGGTTTGCTGGGAAAGCCTGCTAATGGTATAAGTAAGTTTTATTCTAAAAAAAAAATCCTTGCATTATTGGGATTGGGAATTTGTAGAAGCATGTAGTTTGTTTTTGATACTGTTCTCTTAAAAATAAGACCTTACTTCAAATAAATGAAATAAATTTGGGGTCACTAATACAACCAGGAGGACTGGCAGCTATAACTCTTTATTATATGTGAGCTTTTAAGGAAACTGGGTCCAAGGGCATTTAAGGATACAGTTTTCTGGGCATTCAGGGTCTGCCCTCTATTGGTGAGATTATTTAAGAAGCCTTTACCCCTCAGAATTCTGTGATGGGAGGACAGAAAACCTTTTTAGCAAGTAGTGTGATTCCTGATTTCGGTTCTGGTCTTAGAGAGGAGGGGATGATCACCCTTCCAGTTCCCAGTTGTTAGAAGCATACATTTGGAGTCTTTTAGGGTTCGTAGCCCAGGAGAAGGAAATGGCAACCCACTCCAGTATTCTTGCCTAGAGAATCCCGTGGACAGAGGAGCCTGGTGGGCTGCTGTCCATAGGGTCACGCAGAGTCAGAAGCGACTTAGCATGCATGCATGCATTGGAGAAGGAAATGGCAGCCCACTCCAGTGTTCTTGCCTGGAGAATCCCAGGGACAGAGGAACCTGGTGGGCTGCCGTCTATGGGGTCGCACAGAATCGGACATGACTGAAGCGATAGCAGCAGCAGCAGCAGTGTTCGTAGCTTCCTTCCTTGAATCCAGTCATAATCCTTTCCAGCATTCTTGACATGCAGAGTGAGAAATGAAGGTAGTTTTGCCAAAATGTCCCTTTGTGCCACACTATACACCCTGAACACACCTCTAACTTTAAATTGACTGCAAGGCCATTAGTTTTAGCCTCGTGGTGAGTGTGGAGAATCAGCTTCGTTTCAGATTCTGGTGCTGCTATTTTCTAGCTGTGTGAGCTTGGAGGAAATCACTTAAGATTTCTTTCAGTTTTGTAATGTGTAAACTGAGACCAGTGGTTTCTGTTGTTGGTCCCTCGTGGTCCAGGGGTTAAGAATCTTCTTGCCAATGCAGGGGACACAGGTTCTATCTCTGGTCCAGGAACTAAGCCCCTGCGCTGCGACTACTGAGGCCCTCTCACCCTAGAGCCTATGCTCTTCAACAGGAGAAGCCACAGCCGTAAGTCTGTGTACCGCAACTAGAGAGCAGCCCCTGTTTGCCACAACTAGAGAAAGCCCAGAATGAAACGTCAAGCAATGAAGACCCAGCACAGCCAAAAATAAACATAAAATTTAAAAGGTCATATCTAAATCCCAGGGTGATATAAACGAGATAACGTTTGTGATGACTTAGCATGCTGGTAGGCAGTGCACACTCATTAAATGACAGCTATTACTATTACCTCTGTACTTGTAGAATCCCTTTGTGTCTTATTTTTACAGACCTTGATAGCAACTTCTGTGACTATTTGTTGAGCTGAACTGATGGAGTAGAGTTTGGTCACAGAGCCCATATGATATTGAACTAAGAACCCAGTTAGGTTTGATGGGTTGGCAGATCCCTTAGATTCAAGCCGTTGGTCTTGAAGGACCTTGAACCAGAGTGCTTTCTTGGTTTGTTGTGAACCTATTGCTAGTATCAGAAAACAGCTCAAGTGCATGTGAGTGAGAGGCATGGCCTCTGCAGAGGAAACAACATTAGAGTTACTTACCGATTTCTTGCTGAGCTTCAGTGCTAGCTGGCTTTTAGATAAAATGCAAATGTCTTTAAGAGAACACAAGTGTGAACTGAACTGCTATATGACAGAAGAGTTTATGAGTTAACCTTTATTGAGTGTCAATAAAATTCTGCACTATTAACTTAAACAGGAAGAGACTATTTCATGACAGTCTCAGTACCCTAAGCTTGGTGTTAATCTCTTTGTCTTTGTTACTATTACAGTACATCGTGTAGTGCCAGCCTTGGAACACAAAAGTTCAGTGTTCTGGCGTGTGGAACTGCTCAAGAAAGACACTGGAATTCTAGCTTGTCCAGCTTTGATTACACTGTGCATACCACACAGGTGAAAATTTACCAAAATGCCTCTACTTCAGTGGTTCTTAATGCAGCTGTCTTTTGATGGTCTTTCCTCTCATTGTTCATTCCTGAGTCTCATATATTTCCCCTGTCAATACTAAACTATCTTTAGTGGTGATATGCATTGTTTTTGAACTCAAGTTGTAGAGGAAAACTACCTGCAGTGTTATTTACAATTGTCAAGATATGGAGGGGCTTCCCTGGTGGCTCAGTGGTAAAGAATATGCCTGCCAACGCAGGAAACACGGGTTTGATCCCTGATCTGGAAAGATCCCACGGGCCTGGAGCAACTAAGCCCTTCCACCACAACTCTTAAGCCTGGGCTCTGGGACCTGGGAACCACAACTACTGAGCCCATGTGCCCTAGAGCTCATACTCTGAAACAAGAGAAGCTACTGGCGTGAAAGCCCAGTAGCCAGAGAGTAGCTCTAGCAGCTAGAGAGTAGCCCCGGCTCGATGCAACTAGAGAAAAGCTGGTGCAGCAACAAAGACCCAGCACAGCCATAAATAAATGAATACAATTTTAAGAAAGAATATGGAAACACTCTAAGTGTCTATCAACAGATGAATGGATAAAGAAGATGTGATATGTAGTAAGAAAGAAAAATATTGTGTGATCTCACTTATATGTGGACTCTAAAGAAGTTGAACTTATTAAAGTAGAGAGTAGAATGGTAGTTTCCAGGGTCTAAGGAGTAGGCAAAATGGGTGCAAAAAGTCCAAAGTTTCAGTTATGTAAGATGAATAAATTCTGGAGGTCTAGAGTACAGTTTCATGTAGAGTCTAATGACTATGGTTAATAATACTGTATCTCATCATGCACACACACCAATGGTAACCATGTAGGGTGATGAGTATGATAATTAGCTTGATTTTGGCAGTCATTTCAAAATGTATACATATATCAAAACACCATATTATATACTTTAAATATATACAATTTTTATTTGTCAATTATATTTCAATAAAGCTGGGTTGAGGGGAGAAGAAAACTACTTATCCTTCTCATTAGCTCTCCTATCGGAGTTGGTGCTTACATTATACAGATGCTTTTGTGACCGTAAAGGCATCACTGACATGCAAGAGAAAGCATTTAGCTTTTAACAACAAATATAGATTGGAACCTTCTAATCACTGTAATCTTTCACTAAGATAATAGATACGCAAGGCTTCTGCTCTGTAGAGAATAATAGCTAGTGCTTACTGAGTACTGACTCCGGGCCAGGCTCTGACTTAAGCCTGTGTACATATTAAGTCACTAGTCTAGTCTAGAGTTAGTCGCTCAGTCACGTCCGACTCTTTGCGACCCCAGAGACTGTAGCCCACCAGTCTTCTCTGTCCATGGAATTCTCCAGGCAATTCTCCGGTATTGGAGTGGGTTGCCATGCCCTCCTGTAGGGAATCTTCCCAGCCCAGGGATCTAACCCAGGTCTTTCACATTGTAGGCAGATTCTTTACCATCTGAGCCACCAGGGAAGCCTGTATTATTAACTCACTACCTCGAGGGAGTGAAATGAATCCCATTTTACATACTAGGACACTGAAGCCCACTGAGATGAGATATATTGCCATGGTAAGGGGTCAAACAGGGATTCAAATACAGGCTTTTGACTCCAGCAACTGAGTTCTTAAACATTAAATGACTTGTCTTTTGAATGCCAAGAAAGACTTCAAACATCAATTAAGAACATTCTAGAAATAATTTACTCCTACTATAACCCCCTTAAAAGAAACTCAGAAGAAAATGATGAGACTTTAGAATAGATTATTTTCTGCCCCCAAACATCTCATGGAAATACACGTTAAAAAGGCTTTTGGAATATTGTGTGTTTTGCAGGTTTTCCCACTTATGTTTCTTGGTGTAGGTCAGTGTTCTAGAAGTTAGGAGACTCTGGTTCTATGGTCTGCTAGGAAAAACTGTGTCACCAGGGCCAGTCCTCCTCTTTGAATCCTTTTCTCACATAAAATATTAATATACTGCTATTCATCTTGTATGTTGTGAGAATCAGATGTAATTGATATGATGACGGCTTAAGTACACAAAATGCTCTGTAAATTTAAAGCGATATTATTGTTGTTTACCATCACTGGTCACATATGGAATCATGTCAGTTCAGGGTAGAAGAAATGGTGGTGGCACCAAGAACCTCCGAGAGGGCAGAGAGCTGGAACTGTACAGCGGTAGAACTTCCCAGAGCTGTAATGTTTGTCTTGCATTAAGATACTCATAGGATCACTTATTTCTGGATAACCAGTGTTCCAACTTCTCTGAGTCACAGCTTTTCTATTTGTAAAAGAGAGAGAATAATATTTGCTTCTCAGCATTATGAGGATTCACTGTGGCAGTATGTAAAATAATAGCCGGTCACATGCTCTTTCAGGAAATCCTCAAATAGCTTAATATTTTGAAGATGAATAGAAGTCAATAAATATTTAAGTATTACCATATTGAGAAGTTTCAACTATTCTTACCAGTATAGCTTGAGAAAGGTATGAGATATAGATGGCATCTTTATTTTATAAAAAACATTGGTGCTGTAACTACTTAAAAATTTTAGCAAATGACAATACTACAAAATCTGATAAAATTATCAGTTCCTTTGAATTTATTTATATACACAATCAAATAATTCAAATAATCTGTGAATAATGGCATGTAGTGAGCAGAATAATGAACCCCCAAAGATGTCCATGTCCTAAATCTCTGGAAAATATGTTATGCTATCCACCAAAGGAGAATTAAGATGCAGAAAAATTGTTTGCTAACCACCTGACTTTACAATAGGGTGAATCCTAGACTATACAGGTAGACGCGTATAATCAAAAGGTCCTTAAAAGAGGAAGAGGGAGGCAGAAAAGGAAGAACCAGAGAGATGGCAGCCTCAAGAATTGGCCTGATGTTGGCTTTAAAGACAGAGGAAGGAGGCCATGAGCCAAGGGGTGAGGACAGCCACCAGAAGCTGGACAATCCAAGGATGCGTCTTTCTCTCCCTCTAGAGCCACCAAAAAGGGATGCTGACCTGCTAACACCTTGATTTTATCCCAGTGAGACCCATTTTGGATTCCAAACTATGGAACTATAAGATAATATATTTGTGCTGTTTCAAGCCACTAAACTTTGCTAATTTATTACAGCTGCCAGAGACAAGGAACACAGGCAGTTTTGTTTCTTTCTTTCTAACACTTTTGCTTCACTTTTAATTTTCTGATTACATTGACTGAGATTTTCAATACAATGTTTAATAGCAGTAGTGATATTAAATATCTTTATCTTGTTTTTGATTTTAAAGGAAATGTTTCTAACATTTTGCTATTAAGAAACATGTTTGTAGGTTGTGGTGATTCTTTTTTTTTTTTTTTTGGTCACCAGGCATGGCTTGCAGGATCTTAATTCCCCAACCAAGGATTGAACCTGGGTCCCTTCTAGTGAAGGTGCAGAGGCCTAACCATTGGGCTGCCAGGGAATTCCCAAGAAAGTGTTCTTGTTTTGTTTTTTTAAAGAACAATGTAGATTTCCATGGCAGTCCAGTGGTTAAGACTCTGCCCTTCCAATGCAGGGGATGCAGTTTCCATCCCTGGTTGGGGAACTGAGATCCTATTAACTGTGTGGCATGGCCAAAACAAAAAGTAAAAAAGAAAGATATTTGCTGTAGGTTTCTAATATATTCATGCCTATATCATTTAAGGAAACTCAGTTCTTTCCAATTTTTATCAGGAATAGCTATTGAATTTTATCAAATGCTATATTTCAGTCTCCCCATTCTTTTGTTATGTGTTTCCTCTCCCTCCCTCTTTTTTGGTATCAAGAGCATAACATAATTAGATTATTTTCCCTATCCTATATTTTTGGGAGGGGTGCTGAGTCAGGGAGGAAAGTACTCTTTTAAAATCAATGAGTCCTTTGGCCCTTAAAGTAGAAAAGGTATCTTTACTGTTGTGGAACTCTCAGAGCACTGCTAAAATGGTTAGATGAATTAAAAAAGAGGAGTGAGAGCTAATTATGACAGTGTTTTGTGGACAGTAAATTTAAAGTAGCAAATAGTGCAAAATACGTCACTAAAACCTTTAAAGATAAGTTCTCTCACCCAACATTTTGAACCCATTTTTCCATTATCCCTTGCATTTGTTTATGTTTGTTTTGACTGATACTTTATGAAAGGGAGACTGAACAGGAAACTCCCCAGTTATTCAACACCATGTTTCTCAGATAGTTGATGTTTTATCTACCCATCATTTCAGCCACAGGTGGAGTCAACAGCTCTTTCTTCCACAGTCTGAAAACGTTAATGTGCCTATCTGTTCAGTCTGTGACTTGATATACAGGTTCAATATAAACGTGGTTCACCTGCTTTTCTTGTTCTCCTATTCCAACCTGCCCCTCCACTTGTAAGTACAAACTCATAAATTAGCTAGAAACGTTTGTGTCTGGTTGGCTGCCTATTGTATGCTCTGCTGAAGCACGTTTTCCACATGGGACTTTATTACTCTTGGCTCTTGTCATTGCCTTGAATGATAGATTTGAGTCGACACTCAAATCAAGTTCCAATTCAAGCGAATCCGAGTACATTTTAGAGTGGAGATGTGAACGAGGATTGAGGCAAGCAATGAAGACGAGAAGGCGGAGTGGAAAAGCATGCCAGAGGGTGAGGTGTTATGGACGAGGACAGCTTTGAGGAGAGTCGCTTCTTGGAGCGGCCCCTGTGATAGGAATGCTGACTGAGCTACAAGACACAGGCATGCGGACTCCTGCATGTCTGAGCTGTGGCAGGTGTTGATTTAGATCAAGTACTATTGGAGAGCAGCATTTTCCAAAGTGTTCTCTGGAGACTATATCCTTTATCCTTTTCATGGACATTCCAGTACATATTCTTATATTTAATGATTTTTTTTTTTTTTTGGTGGAACACCCATTACTAGATCATAAGATATTTTTAGGGAACACAACTTGATCCAAAAGAAATAAGGAATAGATCCCTTAAGTCTTTTTTGCTTTCACTATTTGGCATTGATATTTATTCGATATTGATATAAGAGAACAGAAAAGAACAGGCCTATAGAACTATGTTATCATGTCTGAGTTAATGGAATAATCATGCAATTTTTATCAAGAATTGTACTCTCACTGTTTCATATTTTCACACTCAGTTGCTCATAATATCCTTGGATGGCTTGTTTTGTATCCCTGTGGGTTATTGCTTTCTTCCACTTATTTATTCAACAGATATTTATTGAGTGCCAACTCCCTGCCAGGCATTGTGCTGGACATTCAGAACTAAAGAGTAAACAACAGAGATTCTCTGTGGAACAGTACCATGGGAGTGCTGTGAGAAATTAAATCCAAAATGCAAAGGGAGCACAGAAGAATGTCTAAATTGCGACATGAAGAATAGATAAGAGTTGGGGAGGTGAAGTGGGGTTTTAGGTGAAGAAGGGATGAAAACGTGACAGACTGGGGCTCTGGAAGTGACAGAGAAGAGCTTGGTTGAAGAACTGAAAGACAAGGGCAGGTTGTAAAAGTACAGGAGAGAGAATGATGAGAGGTAAGGCCAGAGAATTTTTTTTTTTAAGTTTACTTACTGTTGATTAATTGATTATAAAAGGATATAGATGAAAAGCCAGATGGAAGAGATGGATAGGACAAGGTATGTGGGACGGGCACAGAGCTTCCATGCTCTTTTTGGGTCCATCAGTCTCCCCAAATCTCCATGCATTCACCAACCTCGAGGCTCTCGGAACCCCGTACTATTAGAATTTTATGATGGTTCATCCAAGACATTAACTCAATTTCCAGCCCTTCTCTTTTCTCACAAGAATGGGGGGTTAGGCCTGAAAATTCCAAGCTGTCTAATCATGATTTGGTCTTTCTGATGATCAGTCCCCATCCAGGAGCCCACCCAGGGTCACCTCATTGAACAAAAACATTCCTATCACCCAGGAAAGATTGGTGCTTTATCCATTATGTACATTAATAAAATAGGTAAGTCTAAGTGAGTTTGTTGTTTTTGTAACTTTTGTCTCTCATTTATTCACTTGAAAATATTTACGGAAAATCTATAAAAATTGGGTTCATCTTTGGTACACCATCCAGTAGAGGAGAGAGATAAACATGTAATTATCAACAAGTTGATAAGTGTTTCAGCAGTGATAAGTAAAAGTAATTAGTGGAGCATAGAAAATGGGAGAATTTAAAGTTGGCAGGAAGGGGTGTTTAGGATGTTGACACATGGATTGGGTCTTGAAAGAGCAATAATTCTTTTTTTGACAGAAAAGTAGGATTTACTGGTGGAGAAGGGGACGACAGAGGATGAGATGGCTGGATGGCACCACTGACTCGATGGATGTGAGTTTGAGTGAACTCCAGGAGTTGGTGATGGACAGGGAGGCCTGGCGTGCTGCAATTCATGGGGTCACAAAGAGTCGGACACGACTGAGCGACTGAACTGAACTGAACTGAGCTGATGCTTAAGGAGGGGCTTCCCAGGTGGCTCAGTGGTAAAGAATCCACCTGGCAATGCAGGAGACACAGAAGTTGTGGGTTCAATCCCTGGGTCAGGACGATCCCCTGGAGTAGGAAACGGCAACCCACTCCAATATTGTTGCTTGGAAAATTCCATGGACAGAGGAACTTGGTGGGCTATAGTCCATGGGGTCACAAAGAGTCGGACATGACTGAGCACACAAAACTATGAGTAAGGAAGGGACGGCACTAAGGCTCTGCTAACTGCTGCTGCTGCTAAGTCACTTCAGTCGTGTCCGACTCTGTGTGACCCCATAGACGGCAGCCCACCAGGCTTCCCCATCCCTGGGATTTTCCAGGCAAGAATATGGAGTGGGTTGCCATTCCCTTCTCCAATGCATGAAGTGAAAAGTGAAAGTGAAGTCGCTCAGTGGTGTCCGACTCTTCGCGACCCCATGGACTGTAACCTACCAAGCTCCTCCATCCATGGGATTTCCCAGGCAAGAGTACTGGAGTGGGGTGCCATCGCCTTCTCCCTGCTAACTGCAGAGACTGTCAGTTGTCCAGGGGTCCTGGTTAGGGATGTGTCTGACCTGTAGCCACCTGGGATGAGCTGCTTTTCTGCCACCATGATTTCAAATTCATCCATATTAAACCAGTAAATCCCCATTTCTTGGGGATGTGGA
Organism: Bos indicus x Bos taurus; assembly: GCF_003369695.1. Classification (NCBI taxonomy): domain Eukaryota; kingdom Metazoa; phylum Chordata; class Mammalia; order Artiodactyla; family Bovidae; genus Bos; species Bos indicus x Bos taurus. The sequence continues at coordinate 16,733,290 of NC_040081.1, read as the reverse complement.
TCTTTTGGTAGCTGGGGAACTTGAACTTGGTTCTGCAGAGGGCCTCAACCTCATGCTTCTTGTTCTGCAGCTTGGTGTGGATGGACATAATGTTTTGGTTAGTGGCTACTGTGCCCTGGGGCTTTCCAAAGGCACCATGCATAACCGTCTGGAGCCTAGACCAGAGATAGCATGCCAATTATAAATGTCCACCAGAAGGGTTGTCTCCAAGGTCCCTTAGGGCAGCCCATACAGGCCACAGGCTGCGCACACCACCAAGGAGGCCGCTGTTTGCGGCTATTGCACACTGGGCCCCCATGGGGAAAAGAGGAAGGTCAGCTCAATTGGCTGCAAAAAATTTTAAAAAAGAGCAAGAATTCTTCAGCTGGATGCTGAGGATGGGATGGAGACAGTTTCAGGCCCAGGAAGCAGACAAAGGGATCCTCATATAGTTTAACATGGGGTGAGGGTTGCTGACCAGCAGGATATGATGCTAGGCAGAGTGGGATTGCAAAGGGCTTGCTACTTTATCCCCAAGTAAATACCTGCATGATAAAAAGTCCACAGAGGATTTCAAGCAAGGGAATGGCATGATTAGTCTTCTGAATAACTGTTTTCATTGATGGTTTTGGCACATGCACTTGACGTATAATGAAGAACATTACAAAAATCTGCTGTTGGGTTCATTGTAGTTGTGCCCTAAACAGTAGCACCATCCATGAGAAATCTCACATAAGGTATTTCTTGTCAATCAGCTTTGATTCTTTTGAGGAAGTAGTATTTTCACTTTACAGATGATGTAAACATGTTATTGACATATTTCTTTTTTTGTTATGGACACCGGGAAGCTCAGAATCATACAATTTTAACTCATATCTTTTCACTACAACTGTCTTTGTGACCTTGAACTTTGTTTAAGTCTGGTTTTCTTGATTGTTTTTAAATGTATGTATTTAATTTCTTTATAAGTGTTTGTTTAATTTACTTCAAATTCTATAGGAAGTGAAATAAATAAATTCATAAATAAGACATGGCCATATTTGCTTTCTTTAAATCTATCATTACCCTCAGAGTGACATGGAGTACGATGAGGTGGAGGGGAGTTGGTTATTAGAGGCAGGGAGGCCACTTAGAAGGTTCTTCTAAAAGTCCCCCCAAAAGAACTGGGGGAAGCCTAGACTGACACAATGGTAATGGGGACAAGGAGAAAGGAGGTGGATCCCAAAAGATATTAGGGAGATAGAATTGAAGGGATTTGGTAATTAGATGCTTATGTGTGCAGCAGTGGGTGGGTAATGAGAGGCAGGTGGTGTCTAGAGGGATTCTGACATTTCCATCATGTTTGCTTAGATGGCAGGTGGGGGACAGTACATTCCATAATATGGAAGCTTGGAAAAGAACCAGGTGTGAAGATGAGGACGGCCTGTGGGACATCCTGGTAGACGTGTCTGTAATAGTTGGTTTGGAAGTCAGAAGAAAATCTGCATTGCCAATAATAACTTGATCTTTGTGGGAGTAAATGAGCTTTCCTGGAGGAAAAAATATGGTGGAGAAGAGCAAAAGAAGCATGGAGGTCAGAATCCTGAGGATTATCATTTAATGGTCAGGAAGAGGGGAAAGAGCTGGCAAAAGAAAATGAGAATGAAAAGTAGGAGATATACTGCTGGTGGGAAAGTAAACTGGTACAACCACTATGGAGAACAGTATGGAGGCTCCTCAGAAAACTAAAAATAGAGCTACCATATGATTCAGGAATCCCACCCCTGGGCATGTGTCTGCTTAGTCGCTCAGTCGTGTCCGACTCTCTGTGACCCCATGGACTGTAGCCCACCAGGCTCTTCTGTCCATGGGGATTCTCCAGGCAAGAATACTGGAGCAGACTGCCATGCCCTCACCCAGGGGATCTTCCCAACCCAGGGATCAAACTGGGGTCTCCCACATTGCAGGTGGATGTTTGTACCATTTGAGCCACCAGGGAAGCCCCCACACAAAACTATAATTCAAAAAGATACATGCAACACAGCAGCACTATTTACAAAAACGAAGACATGGAAGCAACCTCAATGTCCACTGGTAGATGGATGGATAGACAGCATGTGGTATATATATGATGGATATATAGCATGAGTAAGGGAATATCACTCAATCATAAAAAAGAATGAAATAAAGCCATTTGCAGTGACATGGATGGACCTAGACATTATCACCCTAAGCAAAGTAAGTCAGGAAAAGACAAGTGTCATATGGTATCACTTATATGTGGAATTTAAAATATGACACAAATGAAGATAACTATGAAACAGACTCACAGACACAGAGACTAGGCTTGTGGTTTCCAAGGGGGAGGGGATGCGGAAAAGAAGGATTGGGAGTTTGGGATTCGCAGATGCAAACTTACATATAGAATGGGTAAATAACAAGGTCCTACTGTGTAGCACAAAGAATTATATTCAATATCCTGTAATAAACCATAATGGAAAAGAATGTATATATATATATATATATATATGCATATTATTTGATCACTTTGTTATACAGCAGAAATTAACACAGCATTATAATTCAACTATACTTGAATAAATTTTTTTTTTAATGTAGGAGAAAACAAGAGTGAAGGGACATGATACGGGAACTAAAGGAAAGAGTGTTTAAAAGGGTGTTGATGGTACTCTTGCCTGGGGAATCCCATGGACAGAGGAACCTGGTGGGCTACCGTCCATGGGGCCACAGAGAGTCAGACACGACTGAGTGACTAACAGACAACCGTCACCTGCATCGAGCGCTATGGGTAAGGGCAAGAAAGACAAGGGCTCTTTTAGTGAGGACGCAAAAATAACTGATGCCTTAGAGAGGCATTCAGTCACTCATTATTCAATACATTGATGTGATTGCTAGGTACTACACTCGAATCCCTGATTTGATGTGGCACAGGTAAGAGTCAACTGAATACAAGGGAGTTTAATTCAAGATGAATGGTTCTGGAAGAAAAGTGAACTTGGAGGAGAGGCTCAGTATAGTTTTTACTATCTAATTAACAGAAAGTATGAGTCTTTTTTTTGTGTGTGCAGAAAATCACTATAGCGGAGCACTAAGTTGAATGGTAGTGTTACAGTACTGTAGAAAAATAGAATAAAATTCTTCATGGACTGTGTTTAAATTAGAGAAGACAGACCACGGTGTTCGTGAACATCAATAAAGCTTTATAACAATACAATTCATGACCATGTTTGGATTAATATTGTAATAATTACACACTTTTTACATTATGAAAATAAGTCATAAATAGTGTAAAAATAATTATGAAGATCAACTTCTCACAAACTAGGAACCCTGAAAACAAGTTAAAAAAGCAAATAAAAACAAATCAGAAACTGAACACAAGGCAGTTATCTCCAGGCTGCAAATCAAAAACCACTGTGTCTTTTGATTCTGTAATCTCAGCTGGAGAAATGATCATGAAATGAAACAAGAAATCAAACAGGGAGAATTCAATCTTTCAATTATTTATACTATCAAGAAAAACAGGTTTGTGCCATATTTACAGGGGTAAGACACAACACATTCTTAGAATAATCAATTACATGAGACTGGCCTACACAACAGTAAGAAAAATATGCAGTGTAATGCTTGCCAAAATATTTTTTTTTTGCATTTTCTCTCATTTTGTATTTATGTGATTTTTTTTGGCAATATAAAAATAGCTGCACATAGAGATGAACTTTAAAATGTAAAAAATACAAATAAAAATATATTTTCTAAAGGAAAATCAGATACATACATCTTTTAAAAATGTTATTAAATTGCATGAAACATTTACAACAGTATAAAGAATATTCACATAAATGTCAATGATATGTAAGACATTCTTTTGTGAATCCAATTAATATTTCTGAGATATATGAGAATATCCACTGCATTTTGAGAAATGTTGGTACTTTGTTATTAGTAAATCAAATGTAATAGGTCAGGTTGAAAAAGTCTTCTTATTCCCCAAAGGACAGTTTTGTCAATAAGCAGCATAGGATAACTTCTGCATTTAAATACATTAAAAAATGAGAAATGCCATTAAAATGTTTCAGTATTGAATTAGCAAAAACAAAATCCACTTAAAATTTAAGTTGTAAGGGTATCTCTGCTATGGCATATAGTAAATCAAGCTGATATGAAGCTATTTCAACAAAAATGGGAAAGATTAGGGACTGAAGGTCTTTATATTCTAAAATAACTTAGCAGAATTATAACTGGTCAAGTATGTTAATTCCACTAGGAATGAATTATTTTAACAGCCAGAATCACAGGTGACTGTTCTTAATCTTTATTCTTGAGAATATAAGATTAAGTTGTTGAGGTCCTGACTTTTTAGATACAGCAAGGTTTTTGTTTGTTTTGGTAAAAATTTTAAAAGTTCATTTTTGGTAACAATAATTATTAATATAAATTCATTATCAAGAAGTAGAGAAAAACAAGATTTCAAATATCAATATCTGCATGTTCCTATGATCATTTATTAGGAGACATAAAAACATCACCCACCTTAACAAGCATTGTGTATTTCTGGGCAAGATTATATATAATGGTCAAAAAAAAAAGAATGAAATATTGTGTTAACTTTTTATGCTACAATAGAAACATTAAAAATAAAACTTTGGAAAATTAAGCATGTTTTCTAAGTGATAAAGATATGATACCAGTTATTTTTCCCATTAATTTCCATTAATTTTTCCATTAATGTCCTAATTTGATCATGCTGATTTGATCATTTCCAAACTAGCAGAGAGGTGTGTGTATATATATATACATATAGTAGACAAAGCATATATAGATTGAACTACTGGGTGAATCAGAGTTCTTACTGTCTCATCAGAACATCATGCACAAGGTTTAAGAACAGATAATTTCTGGTAGAAATTAAAGATATTCTCATGTTTTCTATGAAATCAAATAAGAAAAACCTTTCATGACTGCTTTTCATAATGAAAATGAAAACTAGAAGAAAAATTTCAGCATATTTATGTGTCAGGTACTCTATGAATGTATGCAGGTTGTCTAATGTTGGTTTTGTCACTCAAATTATATAAGCTAAAAGATGAAAGTTGATAAAGGCATATGATACATGAAATGAACATGAAATAAGAGGATCCACAATCCAAACAAACACACATCACCTAAGGGTACGCTGTTTTGTTTTCTTTTACATTAAGAAAGACTGGTCATTGAACCATAATTATAGTGAATCCATAAACTTTAAAATTAAAATCACACACTAACAGTTTAGGAATGCTGTTAAACAGAGAAATGAAATTATCCATAGTAGAATTGCATTTTCCATAAAGAAAGAGAAATACATTAGCACCAACATAAATGGAAAACAATTTAAAAGCTAAAACACATACCAATTTGACATTCTTAAAAGATGCTTATCAGAAATAGAACCTGATCTTGACTTATTTTCAATGTGTCTCTCATGTATTTTTTCTTAATCTTCTATCCAATGAGAAATTAAAAGAAAGAAAACTTAAAGAAAGATATGTATCTGCCAACACATATATCAGCAGACACATTCATGAGTTCATTAGGCAATTACTTGAGGATTTTCTATGTTGATAACAAAATGGATGATTTAAAATATTTTAATAACAAAAGCTGAAAATTATGCAAGATGGTTAAGACCTAGTAATTCCATGGAACAAAGAGGAGGACCACAGTCCTTTGGTTTTCCCCAAAGAAATAAATATATTGAAAGTTTACAGCTTCCTTTAATCATGGAATAAAAATCAATTTTGTCAAATCAGTTATAGAGCAAAACCTCAATATACACATAGGATAGAACAGTATTCTAAAGGGCCATGTTTAAAAAATATATATATTTTTTGTACGTGAAATGTTTCTCTTTTGATGTTGAGGTATTCTCTTTTGAAGCTGTGCAAGTTTTAAATAGTGATCCATCTTGATTCCTCTTTCTGCTGGAGGAGTAGAAAGAAAGATAGACAGGAAGAAATATAGCCACCAGATTTTTCTCAAGACACTACTATTTGTTCTCCTGAAGAGATTGTAGCTTTACCCGCTTTAGTTCATTTTTCCAAACCATTTAAGACAAATTGTTTCAGACATTGAAAAAACACCATATCCTAGCCAGCTCATACAAGAGATGGGTAGAAAATGCCCTCTTTTGTTTGAAAAATGCTAAATTGGTTTCGGAGTGTGGAATGTTACTAGAAATGTTACCAATTTGATTGATAGATTCGTTCAAACATCTTTCAATTCTCAAAAACATAATCGAAACAAAAAGAAGGCATTTTGTATAACTGAGCATTTGGTTATATAATCTGAAAGAGATCATAAGGATCTTAGGATCCCTGTCTTACAATCGTTATCTTAACTGTTGTCACCAGAAGCCAATGGTGAGGTAATTTCCCTTCTGCTGGTGAAAACCTATACATGAAACCAGAAAATTTCCCACAAAACGGCCCGAAATGAGAAATTGTATTGTCCAATGGGTTGAAAGAGTGACTGCTCACTGATGATGTTCCTCCTAACGTAACCCTAACGTAATAAGTCATTTCAAAACACGCTGGCAACTCTTTACTGTGCAAAGAAATGCTCCGTCTAATACAATTAGGTAACTTTTGAGCAAGTAGTTGAAAAAAATACTCTTAATGGCAACTATATTTCACAGCTTTCTGAGATCTCAGATTTGGTCTGTGCATAAGACAAACATTTAGAAATATAAAAAAGATAAAAGAAATCCAAATATAGATACAACTTAGATCTAAATAGAACTACAAGAAATAGAAATGAGTTAATACTATCAAATGTGACCAAATCTTGACTTTATCTTAACTGATAATCACTATGTATGTTATATTCATCCTACAAAAAAAGTCAAAAAGTACTGAAAAATGGCTTAACTTTGATGCTTTACAATGACTGAACTGAAAGTGGAGCTTCTTTTATATTCTCCTCAATTATTCAGAACAAGAGGGAAGTTAGCAAAAGCTCATCTGGACCATTGGTGTACCAAGTTGCAAGGCTTTGAAGACAAAAAAAAAAAATTGTTCAAAATAAATGTGACAAAAGCTGAAAAAAAAGTTTCCTGAATATTCCTGGGGCTAAAAGAAAAAAGTATTAAACAGAATGGAAAATATCGTTCTGTTTCTAGAAGTTTGTAGAAAATGTTTAGCACGGGTTGGATCTTGGATGGGAGCAAGCTCTCACATCAGCTTCTGTAGACAATGTAGGGTGAACTCTCCTACATCTTCAGGAAAGGTTGTTTCATCCACCCGCTTCCTGGGATTTGTGATTTCTTCAGCAACCCAAGCTTTGGTGAGATGTACACATGCTTTGTCTTCAGCAACAGGGACTGCCATTCCAAGAACCTCCTACCCCAAAGAAGTGCTGTACGCCTCTGTCATTTTCCAAATGCACCCATTTTGACACTTGCTGGAATTTGGTTTATTAAAAAAAAAAAAGTCCACTATTCTGGGTGCCTGCCTTTTTGTAAACCTCTTTTCTGCTTGGTCACACGAGAGACAGCGCAGGAGGCTGAACCAATCCTCTATCCTTGTCTTCACTGCCAAGGGCAGCCCAAGGAAAACTGGTGTCAGCAACTAGCTCAGCCCCCGGACATTTTAACCAAGGAGGCCACATGAGCCCACAATCCTGGAAGCTGAAGATCTGTAGCTGGGACCGCAGCGCCCGTAAAATACAAGACCATTTGTGTGTGCGCTCTCCACCACCTTATCACTTTTTGGCAATAAGCCACGGTGTAACCCCCTTGAGATGACAAAAGAAATAAAAGCTCCGTTGTGATCAAATGACTCATCACGCGGCATGCTAGCATCTGAAGGTGCACAGCAAGCAGGCTCGGCACACAATCATGCTCTTTAGTCAGTTTCAGTGGGTGGTGTGGGTATGAACAGCAAAGGTGAGGAGGGCTGTGATGATAAACTCTAAACTCAGTCCATATAGTACATTTTCATAGCTTTGAGTTCGTATTTGGTCACAATTTCATGTAAACTATCTCATGGCGCTTTTTTTGCCCATGCAATTAACAAGCCCAAGGTAAGAAAATAGCAAGAACAATCGATTTCTATCACTGGGTCCATATAAATACATATCTTCACATAAGATAAAGAGATACTGATCTATATTTTCTGCAGGCTTCTTACTGGTTTCACATCTTGCCCGATTTTAGATGTAAGGGAAGAAAAGATGGATATGTGTACGACAGCCAACAGGAAGAAGCAGCTACATGTAAACATATCTCAGACTTGTACAATCTGCAATCCAATTTCAACTATAAATATAAAAACTGGACCATTATATACACAACGTCATGCTCGGAAGGTTAGATTCATCACTGCAGGAAAACAAACAACAAACAAACAAACAAAAAAGAGAAATATAGAGAATTAGTAGTTTAGGATAAAAATTCCCAATTGGCTTTATTTTAAGAAAACTGGTAGAACCCTGAATAGAAGTTGTTTTGTTGGTTTTTTTTAATCAATGAGCCAGTTGATATGTCCTATACACTAGTTTTCTAAAACTCATCAAACATTTTATCCTCGGTTCAACCCACATTTTTATTTTGCTACTGAGAAGTCTGTGGGAAGTGTTTGTCTCACTAACTATTCTGGGAAAGCAGAAAATTTGAATTTTATCACAGACACACCATAATTAAAATACATGTTCTATGCATGGCTTATGTAATCGTCTCCAAGCATTAGAACACAAGTGTAATGCACTGCTTATTTCACTGACACCCAACTGTAACACTCCGCTGTCCTTGTTCTTATTTCCTTTTCCCGGCCCTGCCCTGCTGTGAAGGGCGAGCAGGACTGACCTCTCTTGTCAAGTCTTCAAGCTGTATGACAGGTTCTACTGTGATCTAAAGATCTAGAAATGCCCAGTTCCTTGCTCTGGGTGGCAGCCATAATTACTAAGGTTGCCCTGGAGCTGAAGTTTTAAGTCTGAGAGAATACAAGAACAAAAGTCTTTGAGGTATAACTTATAGAGCAGATCTTGGTGACAAACTTGACTTTTTTGCAAACAAAAATCAGTGAGAAAAGTAGAATGTCCAGAGAAGGACGATGTTAAAGATCTCTCATCTCCCCATCACAATGGTGACTCATCCTCAGTCATCTTTCATTTCACTAATTAAAAATATTTGCTTTTTTCTCTCCAGTAAAAATAGATGCTATATTAAGTATGTGTAAGAGGCTGGGTACCCTGTGATTTTTAGCAATAAAGTTCACTTAGTGTTACACACATCATGCTAAGGCCAGAGAATGTGTACAGGAAGTATTCTTTTCTCCACACACCCACTCATCTCAAATTTCAAACATATTTTTTGAGAAACCAATGTTTTGTAAATAGTCTCCAGAATTTTAAAGATCCTTTTTTCCCCACAAGCTTTTAAAACTTAATTTAAAAAATCGGTCACCTTACTTTAGGAAGATTCTGTTGCAAGCCTGCCCTATCTGAAAAAACAAAATTTCATGAAACATGTAAAAATGTGAAGGCTATAGGTATTTTTCCTATGAAGTGGTTTTTAATCTCTGGATAAGGACAGATGATAACTTTAATAGCTTGTAAGGATTTTCTGAACCATGAGTTCTGCCTTTTACTCACTGTATGAATTACAATGTGAATTGATACATCATTATTCTCCAAATACAGATAACTGAACTATATCTAGAAAGAAAAGTAATTTAAATAAAGATCAAATAGTTTTACATGAAAAAATTATTATTGAGAGCAGCATAAAAACAATAGGAAAGGAAAGGAAAGTCGCTCAGTCGTGTCCGACTCTTCGCGACCCCATGGACTGTAGCCTACCAGGCTCCCCTGTCCATGGGATTTTCCAGGCAAGAATACTGGAGTGGATTGCCATTTCCTTCTCCAGGGGATCTTCCCGACCCAGGCATTGAACCCAGGTCTCCCGCATTGTAGATAGACGCTTTACCATCTGAGCCACCAGAGAGGGAATTAAAAAAAAAAAAAAAAAATAGGACTTGTTCATTAATCACAGTGCTTTCTACTGTGGCTACAATCTGAATTTTCAGTCAAACATTTATCACTGAGTCTAGAGACTTTGTGTGTGTGCTCAGTCACATCTGACTCTTTGTGACCCCATGGACTGTAGCCCACCAGGCTCCTCTGCCTGGGATTTTCCAGGCAAGAATACTGGAGCAGGTTGCCATTTCCCGATCCAGGGGATCTTCCCAATTCAGGGTTTGAACCTGCATCACTCTAGACACTACTAAACTTAATATTCAAAAATGTGGTCCACTAAAACAGGACTAAGTAATCTCCTGGCCTTCTTTTAATAATATCACTTAAAAATTAATTTGATTTGACCAACAGCGTATTTGAGATGGCTAAGTTGACCACAGAAGAAATTTTAGAACATTTCATTTTTCTAATTTTTTTTTTTTAATTGAAGTACTGTTGGTTTACAATGTTGTGCCAACTTCTGCTGTTACAGCAAAGTGACTCAATTTTACCCATGCATACACTTTTAAAAAAATATTCTTTTCCATTATGGCTTATCCCAGGAGATTGGATATAGTTCTTGTGTTATATAGTAGGACCTTGTTTATCCATTCTAAATTGAATAGTTTGCCTCTACCAACCCCAATTAATTGTTTTCTTTCTCTCTTTTTGGTGCAGGAAGATGTTGGGAGAGGATGATCACAATGGTTTGCATTTGATTGTGTTGGGGAATGTGGTAAGCAATCTTGAAGCTTTATCACTGAGTTATTCTCTTTTTTACCATTTAAAAATGTTATTGAAGTCTAATTGATTTAAGTGTTGTATATATTCTTCATATAAAGAGAGGCTAGATTTAGGAGAGCCTTAATCTTATACAGGGCATAGTATATATTCTGTGGAAAAATAAGTACCTAAAAGGGAAATTTCTGATTTTCTGAGCCACTCACATTAGCTCATAAAATGGTCTGGCCATTTTATGAACCAACAAGATGATGAATCCTTTGCTTGTTGCCATTATTTTTATGCCTCACGAAAGGGCCATGGTTTAGAAGAGGCTGAAAATGACGTGAACCCAAGTTCCGAGTAGTGTCAGAGGCTGAATAAGGTTAGGCCTTTCACATCTCCCTCCATGTAAAGTGTTCGGATGACTGGATTAAAAAATCATGACAGGATCAGATTACAGGGCCAAGGTTAAAGAGCAGATGGTAATTCCAGCTCAGGATGGTATTAAAAATTCTGAGAACAGGGGTTATGACGGTGAAAGGATAGTTTTCTCAGGTGAAGAAGACTATGATGACAGGCTCATCTTCCTAAGAACCAGTTGACCTCCAAAGTGAGGGAGCTAGTGGTCTGACAGGCTGAAAGTGGAGTATGGGAAGCTACTGAATAAATGACTGGGAGAGAAGGGTTTTCTTTCCCTGGCCAAGCTGGTATGACAGTAGTTAGGCAAGAGAGGCAGTTTCACAGGATCTCCTCACCAATAGAGTTGATGAGATGAGAGGTAAATAAGAGTCCTGTCTCTCCATGTCTCTCTGCCTTCCTGCAGTTTTGCCCGTGAAGCCTGCCAGTCAAAAACGCCTGAAAAATGATAAACAAGGTCCTAAAGTATAGCACAGGGAACTATATTCAATATTTTGCAATAAACCATAATGGGAAAGAATATGAAAAAGAATATGTGTATAACTGAATCACTGCTGTACAGAAGGAAGGAACACAATATTACACACTAAATTAACTATACTTCAATACATTTTTTAAAAAATGACTGAATAAGCCACAGTGTTAGAGGAAAAAATTCAAAATGATAAAAGTGCATGTATACTTCCCTCTGGTTCCAAATAGGAAAAGGAGTACGTCAAGGCTGTATATTGTCACCCTGCTTATTTAACTTATATGCACAGTACATCATGAGAAATGCTGGGCTGGAAGAAGCACAAGCTGGAATCAAGATTGCCGGGAGAAGTATCAACAACCTCAGATATGCAGATGACACCACCCTTATGGCACAAAGTGAAGAGGAACTAAAAAGCCTCTTGATGAAAGTGAAAGAGCAGAGTAAAAAAGTTGGCTTAAAGCTCAACATTCAGAAAACGAAGATCATGACATCTGGTCCCATCACTTCATGGGAAATAGATGGGGCAACAGTAGCAGACTTTATTTTTGGGGCTCCAAAATCACTGCAGATGGTGATTGCAGCCATGAAATTAAAAGACACTTACTCCTTGGAAGGAAAGTTATGACCAACCTAGATAGCATATTCAAAAGCAGAGACATTACTTTGCCAACAAAGGTTGGTCTAGTCAAGGCTATGATTTTTCCAGTGGTCATGTATGGATGTGAGAGTTGGACTGTGAAAAAGCTGAGTGCTGAAGAATTGATGCTTTTGAAGTGGTGTTGTTGAAGTGGTGTTGGAGAAGACTCTTGAGAATCCCTTGGACTGCAAGGAGATCCAACCAGTCCATTCTAAAGGAGATCAGTCCTGGGTGTTCTTTGGAAGGAATGATGCTAAAGCTGAAACTCCAGTACTTTGGCCACCTCATGCGAAGAGTTGACTCATTAGAAAAGAATCTGATGCTGGGAGGGATTGGGGGCAGGAGGAGAAGGGGATGACAGAGGATGAGATGGCTGGATGACATCACTGACTCGATGGACGTGAGTCTGAGTGAACTCCGGGAGTTGGTGATGGACAGGGAGGCCTGGCATGCTGCGATGCACGGGGTCATGAAGAGTCGGACATGACTGAGCAATTGAACTGAACTGAACTGAACTGATACTTCCCTCAGCTCATTTTCACATCAGTGGAACTCCTTTAACCTTAGGTAGCGTACGCACAGTGCTTTATGCTGAGGTTTGCACCGTTACAGTGTAAAGGTTTGGTATTCTCTGCACAGCACAGTATACAGATCTCTTCCCTCCGCAAAGTTCTGCCACTGCTTTCCACTGTCTACTTCTAGTTCTGTAACATACTAGGTCTGTGCCCTTGGAGGTTACTTAACTTTTCTGCATTTCATTTCCCTCACAGCGTCACTGGGGTTACTAACACCCTGTGCTGTGTGCCCAGTTGTGTCATCAGGCTCCTCCGTCCATGGGATTTCCCCAGCAAGAATACTGGAGCTGGGTGCCATTTCCTCCTCCAGGGGATCTTCCTGACCCAAGGATCGAACCTGCATCTCCTGCCAATATTGGCAGGTGGATTCTTTACCACTGAGTCACATGGAAAGCCCAGTGATACCCTATAGGATTATGATAAGGATTAAAGTGATGTCACCTATATGAAAGGGCTTATCACACAGCCTTTTTACACAGGTTCTCTATGAAGAATAAGTTCCCTTCTCTACTGAATACACACACGGTGACTATGGGTGGCCAAATGCAGAGTCTAGAGCAAACTGCTATCATAAAGTATATCAACTTAAATATAACCATATTCTCCTAAATAAATCAAGGCATCTTTGAATAAAAAAATCATTCTTACATTTTCTGCTTTCTCAGCTTTGTGACTAATATTGATCGACAGGGTTCTACCGTGTATTTGCATATTTTATCTAAGTAATTGAGTATAAATAGGAAAGGAATCACAATTAAGAATAATTTGAAACAATAGGAAGAAAAGGAATTTGACACAAGCAAACCATTGTCAAGATGCACTGCCCCTTTCCATTTTGAAGAAAAGATTAAATAAGGAGAGGTCCAAATTACAGTGTTTGCTAGGTACTATTTTCACTTATCCATTTAGAAATAAATTAGCAGCAAATACCATCAAAAGGTATTCCAGAGATGGAAGCTTTTGCTTTTTAATACCCATATACATTCCAAGAATGTGAAATTTAAAAAAAAAATCTGTTCTAAATGGAAAGGGCTAGGCCAGGTGAAGAGAAAGGGAGAGTGCTTCTTTTAGAAATAACTCTGTAATGCCTACCTTTTGCCAACAGCCAGGCATGGGTAATCCATCTGGCCCCTATTTTAAAAAGAAGAATAAAAATTCCTCAGCTTCCACAAAAGTTATCATACTTCATAATTAATAAGCTCAGAGGCTTAACAATGGATTTATAGCTGTTAGGTGGCTTTAGTCATAGGCATCTTTTATCCACCCCTAATAGACTACCCAACACTAGTTAAAATGAAGGAAATTCAAATGTTTTCCAAAGTGAGTACACATTTTGCAAATAAATAAAATATACAAATATTTATCCTTAACGTTGAACAATGATTTGTAAAACCTAGTGGTCTACTTAGTTATATCTTTAGATAATAAATCTGTACTATTTCTCTTAATTTCATTAAAATGCCTTTTATAATTATCTTTATTCAATAAATGAAAATAACTTCTCTTCCTGATCACTATGTTTTATGGCTAAATGCATAATAATGATGAGTAATCAGTGATGAACCATTTATATCTGAAGTTTATAGCTCTTCACATGGCGTATTTTTCAACTTTTCTAGATTGAAAGCAGAAAAAGTAGACCATTAAATTGATTGGAGTAAAAAATAAGTAGTGTTTATATCTTTACAGTAAAATGTTATCCAAAGTCTTTGTCAATTTTTTAATTGAAATTCTTCAGAAGCCAATTAACAAGTCCTGAATAAACAAAAATGTTGCAAAATTTATTTTCACTTAAGGTGTAAGCACTCTTCAGATACAAATGATATAAATAAGAAGAACCGACATACTATGAAGCATGCTTGTGTTTTCTCCCAGCGAAATGATTGTAAACTATTATTTATTGTCAATATCAAGCAAACAAAATAAAAGACCGGGCACATCATATGGAAATCTAACTGCAATTATTGACTGAATAAAAATTTCTTCTCTTATGCAATCTCTTAAAAGACTTGAGAAGCATAAATTTATCTTTAAAGAATCATGCTTAGTACTTAAGAATAATACGAGAACATGCAGACCAAATATAACCATCAACACAATCATACAATTTTCCTTTACACCTCAGAAAGTCAGAATATACTTTTTAATTGTTTTTTTTTAAAAAAAAAACACCTTAAAATGACTTTATTTGGGAAAAAATTGGTAATGCCAGATTGGTACAAGGAGAAGGATCACCCAGTAGAATTTTAGATTTTAGTGTAAGAAGGATTTTGAGTTCATGCCAAATGGAGGTAGGGAAGATCTTTCTACTTTAGGAAAGTGAGTTTCAAAAGGAGAGGCCATTAAATTGAAAAGGTTATGTGACAAAGAAGAGGATATGGGCTACAGACTATTATCACCTTTAGAAGCTTCAAGAAGTTTGGCTTTTGTCTCTATGGTCTCTTAACAGCATTCCCTCGAACTGGTTAAATCTTGACCATAGAAGCTTAACTTTGTAGGTTTGGCCTTATTTACAGCCTGACAGAAATTTAGTGGAAGTGGCAAAAATGCCTTTATTTCTTTTAAAGAAAAAAAGCTAACTTTAGGGGAAAAACCCAAAGTTAAAGCCTAGCTGTACCTTTACTTTTTTTTAATGTACTTTTATTGTCATCTTGAAATAGTTACTGGATAAATTGACATTCCCCAGGACACAGACATGGCACCCATGTCAGCTGTGAGAACAACGTCAGGAGGTTAGTTCGCAGTCACTGATTGAAACACATGCTCTCTTCACTCTGCAGAGTCGCTGAAGGAGCTATTCATGCACATGCATGTGGTGTGTTTATCATGGAAAGCTTGCTCTGGAAGTACCACTTTACACTGAGAGGGATGAATGCGTAATAAACAAAGGAATGGCATGCAGGGTGGTAGGAAAGAGAAATACTGTACCAATTGGCAAGGGGCATCCAGCCCATCCAGGCCAGGCTGGCCTGGCTCCCCTTTTTCCCCCTTAACGCCACGGAATCCCTGTTTGTAAAGATTAACTCATAACGTTACTAAACAGAAGAAATCACTTGAGCACAAATCCTGCTAAAGAAATAACCACGGTAACAAAAGACTGGGAGAGGAGCAACTCTGAAGGGAAAGGCAACAGCCAGCGAGGTTGGACAAAAGACAACAGAGCTTGACGTGGTCCTATAACCAGGGCTTGTCTGGGCACCTGGACCTGCTCTGGGGAGCGTGAGGGAAGAGTCCTGGTTCCTCCTCTGATCCTGCATTCACTCCCTGGATGCACATCAATCCTTGACTGCTGAGAAACCCAAGAGCTGGTGACCAGAGGCAAAGGGTGGCACACACCAGGAAAACCCGAGGGACTTTAAAGTCTATGTTAAAAGACCCCAATCAGGAGAGTGGATACATGTATGTGTATGGGTGGGTCCCTTTGCTGTCCACCTGAAAGTATCACAGCATTGTTAATCGGCTATACTCCCATAACAAAATAAAATGCTTTTTGTCTTTTGAAAACAGACCCAATCAGAACTGCGCTGGTATGGCCCCTCCAGCTTGCTCCTCTCCCAGCTCAGCCTCCGCATGGGGCACCTGGAGACAGTTGCACAAGTCAGACATACCAACGGGCACGGTGCATCTAATCCAGGAGCACCCTGTTCTCCTTTCTCCCCTTTAGGCCCCTTTTTGCCTTTCTTTCCCTTTTCCCCCTGTGGATACAAGGGTTTAAATAAAAGACAGTTTTTATTTCGGGTGGGGGGAAGTAATGGTGATTCAAAAGATGGTTTAGCCAATGAAAGTCTGGAAGGGCATTTACCACCGTTTTCTGGTTTAGATAAGGCATGACGTTATGAAAAAACAGACTTTCAGCGTGGCGATGGATTCTGGGGAGTGAAATACAAGATTTCATTAAAAAGACTCAGCAAGATGAAAGAAGAACTTAAAAGCTGACACGTCAGAAAGGAGGATCAGTGCTGACTTAGACCCAATGCCAGGGTCCTTGTGAATGAGGTGTTCCCGCCACAGCTCCGGTGAAGACGGCAGACACCAACTGTATTGAAGTCAGCCGGTGGCAGGGGAAGTTGAGAGGAATAATGGAGGCTTTCACAGCCAATCTGCAGTACCTACCAACTTTTTTCCCACCCTAATCCTATAAGAGATGAAAGTTACATGAGCCAGAGGAAAAGGAAAAAATATTTGTATCTTTTTGAAATGTATCCAACTTTCTGACATCATTTTTTGTAGCTCTCATTTAAACACAGTGTGTTAAAAAAGATCCTTCTCTTTCTTTTAACATTCTTTTTAAGGAAACTAAAAACAAATACTTCCCTGATTGTGTCAGGTAAATAAATTTTAAAAGTGCTAAGATTTCTTAGCAATGTCAGTTGGAGAAATAGACTTATTTATAAACCAAGAGATGTTTTTTAATTGCTTATTTGATGTCATGCCAGGTATTCACAATGGTAAATGGGTTTCCAGCTTACTCACAAGGTAACAAAAGCAAAAGAAAAAAAAGTTTTGTTCCAGAGGGGAAAAGCAGTTTGGATTCAGTTGAGCTAATATTAAAAATGAGGTAGGCAGGATAATTACATAGTGGGAATGTAGCCATGGGAATTAGTATTTAGGAATCAAGGTAAAGGTTGTGGAAGTTTGCATGGAATTAAGGAAAGGAGGCAAAAGGAGGCGAAGGAAGGAATGTACCTCAGCTGTTTCATATTAGCATAAATATCTGCATATTTATAGACAAGAAGCTGGTGCAGTGCAGAATACAAAATACTATGCAATACATATTTAAATGAGTATATTCATTCTGCAATCAGGATGACAGATACAGTAAATCTGAATAATTTCAGAAGCAAAACAGCATTAATATTCAAAGACATATACATAACAGATATAGATGAGATATGCATTCAAATTAATGCATTCGTTCTGACTGTGTGAGTGAAACTCCACATTGATCTCCTGTGTGCCAAAAAGATTGCATCAGAAGGCTCAGAATCAAAACCAGTTGGGTTTCTCTACTATCGGGGAAAGAGAAATTCTGTGTGGCTTAGTTGATCGCAATCAAAAACAAAGACTCGAGATGCCAGGGTGACATGAAATGAAAGCAGGTGTGATAGGAAGGACGATGGGAGGAGCTTTGGGAGTAAATTGCTCACGCATGCGAGATGAATCAACACTCTTCTTCAGCAAATAACATTGTTCTGTGACATAAAACTGACTTAGACTTATTTGAGAGGCAGTGGGCTCCTCCTCACATAGGTGTGACCGACACCAGGTATGCTGGGTGTTACTAATTTAGGACTCCATTCCTTTGATTGGTTAATCAACTCAGATTAATCATTCAATGAAAAAGCATTGTCATATGAATGCTGACTGTAACAGGCTCAGGGAATCATTTTTTACCAATATTTTAGAGAACCTCAAGCTTTATGGAAAACAGATACTATTGTAGAGAATAATGTGTCAGTGTTATTATTAATCAGCATAGTTTTGCAACTGTGTCTTTGTGGATATAAATACATAGGGGCTCTTGCTAATTTTTATCTCCACTGTCAAAGAATGATATACATAAAGGGCTCACATTTGGATCTAATTTCCTAAGTATAAAACTTCTAATAATGGAATCTGAAGTACAGAAATACTTTTGTATTGAGTGATTAACATTATTCTGAGGATTAAATTTGTAGCTTTAGGTTTTCACAAGTTATAATACTGGTAATTTCTTCTTTGTTTAAAAGATCATTAGAATGAATATCTTCATAATGCTAACATTATTTTGAGTGGATGAAGTTTTAGACTCATATAATCCATTAGGTAAGTATAAAATAAATGTCTATAATCTTGAAGGCACACACACACACACACACACACCTTGGGCCCAAAGCTTTTACCTCAAAACATGTATATTTCATAGTTACAATTTACAGTTCAGAATAAAAGAACTTTTTTATGCCTCAGTTTCCTTGCCTATGAAATGGGGACAATGATAACGCCACCCTTAGGGGGTTGTTATGAAGATTACAAGACTCTCATATGTAAAGCTCTAGGAAAAACATAAAAACACATCAATAAATATGATGATGTTGACAAAGATGATAGTGATGTTTTATATAACCACTCACATGCACTTTCCTAGGAGTGGGAAGCTAAGTATTGTTTAAAGCCCGAAGAATACACAGAAGGCTTAATATCCTTTTTGGGGCAACTCTCATTTGGCCTTGCTTTTTAACATCTATGAACTTTACTGTTAAAGAGAATTTATAGGGTTTTGAAAATAGTGTGTTAAGTAGAGCATAAATTAATCTGAGAACTCTGTGTGTGTGTGTGTGTGTGTTCAGTCATTCAGTCACGTCCTACTCTTTGTGACCCCATGGACTGTAGCCTGACAGGCTCCTCTGTCCAGGGGATTTTCCAGGCAAGAATACTGGAGTGAGTTGCCATTTCCTCCTCCAGGGGATCTTCCTGTCCCAGGGATCGAACCTGTGTCTCCTGCATCTCCTGCCAATACTGGAAGGCTGATTCTTTACCACTGAGCCACATGGGAAGCCCAATCTGAGAAAGAGAATTGGTTTAAATTTGAACTGTGGAAGTACAATTCAGCCACTTTAGGATTTTCATTATTCTATAGAGGTTTCTTTTTTTTCCCCCTTCTTCATCTGTGTCATATATATATATATATATATATATAAAACTATATATAACTATTCTTCAAAGAAGAAAAAGTGGTTTAAAATAGCCATAATCCAAACTTTGTTTCCAGACATAAAACCATTTTGTCTGATATTGGCTCCTTATCTATCTTGAGATAGAACCTAAAAACCAATCTCATAAAATACACTAATATCTTCATTTAAAATGCCTGTGGTGTTTGAAGGCAACAAGTCCTGGTCCCTGTGTAATGGTCTCAGAAACAATGCTTGTCTTCCACTTTCCAACTAAAAAAATCAAGATACAGGACATATCCTGTCTCTACCGTGAATGTTGTGGAGATAAATGAGGTGCTGGCTTTATAGGCTTAGGTGAGCTCTGCCAGAAGACTGTTGCAGATTTGCGCTATTTAATATTATTAATGTAATAAATGCCTGCCCCTCTCATTTTTGACACCTCCTGGAAACTTCAGTTTTTCAACTAATTGGTGTCAGGTAGTCCAAAAAATTGTAGCCTGGTTTTCGGGGGATTATAATTCTTTTCTTTTACACTAACAGTGCCCTTATTTCTTTCAGTGTAGCCTTCTTTATTCCTCTGTGAAGACCTGGTTCATTAGATCAGACATCAGTGTCTTTTTGGAGCACAGGATGGAGAAAGATGAGATGTAAGAAAGAATCACACAGCTTGAACAGCAAAGCAGACAGAAGCAGAAAAATCAAGCAGGCACATGCTAGGTTGGAGAGGTCACCTTTTCCCCCTTTTCTCCCAGGTCACCCTTCTCGCCTCGTGGACCAGGGAAACCCTACAGGACAAAAAGCAAACCAAAAAGATCTATTGATGTAACTGTGGCAAAACCATACTGAAAGAAACAAGATTTCATGTTTCCGAACGCAAATATAAAGAAACGTGGCATGGCCCCAAATCTCAAAACTTAGACGGGTAAAGTAGTACTTGGAAATAACAGTTTCCTAACATCTCAAGTATCTATAAACAAAGGTTTCTTGCTGCTTCTCCAAAGAAATGGAGTGGAGAGAATATTAGGACCCTAGTGTGAATCATGGCACGTCCTTGGATTTGTGTGGCTGTGGGCAAATCACTCACCTCAGCATGTTAGTCCTTTGACCATAAAATGAGGTTAATATTTACTACACAACTCCCAATGTGAGCATTAAACTCGAAGATGTATATAAAGTACCAGAATGATGTCTGCACACCACAGGTGCCTGATACACAATTACTACTAACACTTCTGCTCCTGCTATTGTTCACATAATACAGGACGAGCAGTAAACATTTCAAGACGGATTGACTTTAACATTATTTTTAGAAAATTATGTTACTATAAGATATATAGAGACTTTAATGCTAAAAAGAAAAATACCGTATAACAGCTTTAAAAATAAACATAACCATTTCCCTAAGGGTAGCATGTAAAAGATGTTTCAATTTTATGCATATTTTAAAATAAGTGGTTCAGCCACAGATGTTGAGTGTCTCTAATTTGGGAAAGTATTTTGGAGTATATCAACTGTCAGTTATTAATTTTATACCAAACTAATTATGGTCTTTGCCTCCATGTCTATCTCATGCAGACACTAGCGGTAGATTTCATATTGCTGTCTACATGCACAGCAACATATGCTGTATGCGTAACTCTGTGCACAGAAAAAAATTAGAACTATTCTTGCTGTGATTGACGATGGAGACCATCAGCATCTATTATAATGGGAAGATGTTTACTGTATGTTTTACTTACATCAAGACCAGGCTCTCCATCTTTCCCCTGCCAAAGAACCACAGTAGCTACATTAGTGTTCCTACGTTTCATGAATAGGCTATTGTTCTATTTAAGGCTGCCTGGACATGCAACACTAGTATTAAAACAACTAATTCAGAAAAGTGAAAAAAATCCTCTATTGGTTAGTAATGCAAATTTCTTCCACTAAATCGAGTGAAGCGACTGTTAATGTTGCAGTTAAGGGTGATGAACATGTTTTAGTATGTATCAGGTTAAATAGTGTGATATTTTGCTGAAGTTTAATTCTTGGTATCCAAGTTACTTATCTAGGAGTAAGTCAAAAGCAAAAATACTGTTTAGTTGATTTAAAAACGCACAAGCACTAATAGAATATGGAAATCAAAACTACTTTACTTTGACAGCTTAATAAATGAGTGAGCAAAGAATGTGAAAACTGTTTGTTAAATACAGCTTTCGTTTGTCTAGATGTGCACTTTGTCTATAAATATTGAGGGTGTGAAGCTCACAATTTAAAAACTGTTTGTAGATGAATGGTCTCCTATCCGTTCACTCCTGTGGAGCAGATTTTCTGGGCAATGACCAGGGTCACACAATGGATCCACCCAAAAGTTGCTGAGAAGATGCTTGATTCCATCAATTAGATTTTGAAATCTATTTCAAAATCGGCATCTCTTTTAGCACTCAAATAATCATGGCTGACGCTTTTATTTCAGTTTATAAAAACTAGAATGTGCAAGGTATGTGGAAGCTACACAGTGGTTAAAAACCTCGAGATGACAGTAAGTATGTGCTTCTACTGAAGTCCTATCTTACCCCATTGCATCATTCACAATTATCCTAAAAAGAATATTCTGAAGCAGACCCCAGGCCCTCAATTTGAAGTGGGGGTAACTGAGAATTTTCAGAAGATAGAACACTATCAAACATTCTCTGTTCTGAAGATCACTTGTCATCACAGTGATTTAGAAAGGTCAGAAACAGCAAAACCATTGTCAATATCCATTTAGAAATAACTTTTATTAGCAAGAGCAGTTTTCGTAAGTTATCTGTGAGAATGGATAAAGTCTGAAGACAGCTGTTTTAAATAAAGCTTCCACACCCACTTCTGGTACAATGACCTCCCACGGAAAGGCCAAGTACCCGTCCAGTCAGATGGCCCCAAATCCTGCTTTCAGCTTAGCCCTGTCCATCTCATGGACAGCCTCTGATCCTCTCAGTCTTGTGAAGCACGCGGATGAGTGTACCTGAGTGTGAGAACATGGCACAAATATGACCTATCTCTGAAACACACGGTTACACTGGTGTTGAAGAGAATTAGCGGGTTGCTCTTTGCTCCTCTAATGGGATTAGTCTGCCCATGAGGGGAGAGTTAACTGCGCCAGTAACAGATCGTCTACACATGCTGGGGGAAACATCGCGAGACACAGAACTCACGGGCAGACCATACGGCCCTCGGGGTCCCGGCTCTCCCATAGCTCCTTTTTCACCCTATAATAAAAGATGAGAGTTCCGATCATACACAAACGTCTATATTCATACACTTTCTCTAATGCTTTGTGTCTAAAGCCTCTATTTGAAGCATCATTCTATCAAACTTCTAAAAAGGCAGACTCTTCCAGGGTTGCTGCCAGTGATACAGCAAAAGAAAATATTAGTGCATTTTACAGAATCACCTCTGAAAGGGCTGTAGGTCAGACTGACGCTGTCCAACTGTGCAAAAGGACTTGCCTATCTAATGTGCTGTGCTTGGGTTTCTTTGGCATTCATGTGAAATGTTTATTCATTACTAATTATTTTAAGTTACTACTCTTTCAAAAATGTAAGGATAAAATGTTTTTTTTTCTTCCTACCAAATGTCTCCTCTTCAGCAAGCCTTTCCTCCTTTACTCCCCTCCCCTCCATCCTACGTGAGTTGTATTTTACTTGAGAGTGCTCATATACCGGGAGACATACCCATGTTATAAATTGTCTATCCTCTGCTGAGTCCTTCCTTAGAATATGCACATCAGGGTATCCGGATCCTGGCTTTGTTCCCTACTGCATGCCCACAGCTTAAATAGTGTCTGGCACATCAGTAAATATTTGTAGAATTAATGAATCAAGTCAAATCAGTACAGTCGTGCATGTTTTTCTTCCTTTATGAAAAAGAGGGTTTAAAAACTTTTATGCCTTCTCTTCAATGCTTGATAATGTAGGAATTTACTGCCTTCATCGCTCTCTCCATGTACCTCTCGAAGGAGAATAGTTTACCTTGGCTTAGACAGTAATCTGAACACTTATAAAAGTGCAATTGGAGGTGGTTCCAGGAATATGATATAATTGTGATAGTAGAGAAATAAATGTTCTGCATTTCAAGTAGTATTTTCTTCTGTTGCCATCTCCAAAGTTTGATAGTCCATAGAATAAAAACTTGAGGAGGAATGGCGATGTTTATACGAGGGCCAAACAGAAAATGTTACCTTCTTTTATCACCACCCTTGAGGAAGTATAAAGGTGCTAAATCTTTTTCAAGGGTAAAATGACAAATTCAGCTGATAACTGTGCATACAGATCCAAGGGTTATTCTGTGTTTCTCTACTCTCTAGATTGCCATGGGGGCAAATTTCAACTCACTGTTAACAATCTTTAAATTTAGGAGTTGTTGGTGCTAATTAACACTGTCACTTAGAGGCACATATAGTATCAGATTACTGGGAATAAATACAATAAAATCTTGTTGAACTTAGTAAAAGTTCCATTTTTACTTCATGTTTATTACTGAAAGAACAGGAGCTGTATTCAGTAAAGTAGCCAGGCTTTGAAATGAAACAGATTTAAATTTGAATGCCAGTTCTGGCACTTACTAGTCCTGCGGCCTTGAGTAATTTTCTTAACCTTTCTGTGTCTGTTTCATTGGCTGTAAAATCAGAAGAATACATGTTCTGCAGTAATTTTTCTAAAGATGAAATGTTATTATAAACTATGAAATATATTTTGCTAAATAATATGTCCATAAATAATAACTGTCATTGTTATTATACAGTTAAAGGTCTTGTTTTTAATGAAGGGCTTGGCAACCCAAAGAGTACTTATTCAAAATAAGTGCTGCCATCTGGCAGTGTTATTTATGATTTTTTTTACAAGGTAGTGGTGCTGACGGTGACGGTGTGTGTGTGTGTGTAGTGGGAGGTGGGGATTTAGAAGGAGAATTCACATAACTTGAAGCCTGTCTAATTTGAAGAAACTCAATGGATTAGAGTAGATCTAGTTTGAAATATCTCCATAGATTATTAAGATATACCTAGTCCCTCCTTCCTCCTCTGATTAAATACTTCAGCTTTATTGTTTTTAAAATTAATACACCGTGACTGATTTGAATAAAGCCGTCATGAAGCATTTGTCTATGGAAAACTCCGTTTATAGAACTGCCCATCCCAAATAATTACTTTAAGCTAATAATGACAACTGCATCCCCCTCGCCAGTGACTGTTTCAGAAATGGACATATGACCCAATTCTGGTCACTGAGGTGTCAGGGGAAGTCGCTGGGAAGCTTGGGCAAAGGTTTCCTTGATGCTAAGGAAGATAAAGGAGAAGAGGGTCCCTGTGTTTGTTCTCTGCTGATGCCTCTCCAGAGGGGAAGTCTGGAACCACTGTAACCAGCTTGCCTGTGGTCAAAAGGCAAAGCCAGCCAGGGAAAGGGCACAGAAGCAAAGACTAGACTTCCTTCTTCGAATATTTTGCTACATAAAACTATCAATTTCTTTACTGTTTAAAGCCATTTTGAGTTGGGATTCTGTCACTTAGAACCAAAATCATCCTAACGGTCCTCGTTTGAAAACTTTTAGGAGTGAAATATTAACACATGGTTTTGAATGCACCACTTCTTTTCCTGGATTAATTCATTCCAAAAGAATGCTGAACCTCTCTCAAATTTAACACATTCTACAGAGTTTCTAAGTAGTTACAAGGCCAAGATGAAGAAATCAGCTGAAGGCAGGACCATCAGGTGCTCTGAGGAGCTGTATACTAAGACTGCTAGTCATGTGTACTAACACTGCTAGTCACGTGTACTCAATACTGCTAGTCATGCATACTACTACTACTAGTCATGCATACTAATACTGCTGGTCATGTATTTGACAATTCTCAAACAGTACTGTCCATCAAACACCTATTTTCTTTTAGGCTTGTCTCATTTCATTCAGGATTTTTAATTTGCCTGTCTATACTGAGGGATTAATCTAGAATGGCCCCCTTTCTTGATTCCTGCCTCTTTAAAATTTGAAACTTTTTCAAGAGAGTCCAGATGGCACCTCAACCAATTAACTCTGAGAATCTCACTCCAGTTTAGCACTTAGGGTGAGGGACACTTGGAGAGTACTGCTATCTGATCCAGTTAAGATAGTTAACACGCCGAGTAAATATAAGCATAACACTTTACACTGCACACCATTTGACTTAAACTATGCCTGCACAAATTCTTAGTCATTTCATTTGCTCCCCTGGTGCATTCCGCCCCAGCGCTGAGACCTGATACTCTTGTGACACTGCAGAGCTCTCGGAAGTAACAGCTGATTTACCAAACGGTAAACCCTCTTGAGTCCCAGGGCCTTCTGCCAATAGACTACTTGAGATTTGGTGCTCCATTTTTAGTCCACGTGCTGAATCTCTTGATACAATGCTTGAATGCATCAGCAGCGTGAGACTCTTGGCTTTTAAATATTTCTAAGTAAGATGATCTTCATAAGTCTTTGGTTTGATCTTAGGAATAAGACAGTGATAATCAGGCTCATATGATTTCTTCCTTTAGGAGTCACTCCGTTCTAGAAGCATTCTTGAGTAACACCAGCTTTCCTCATCGCTGAATCCACAGTCGGCAATATTTGTATTCATTTTGGCATCATTATCAAGTTATTCCTTGCAGATATTTTTTTCCTCTACAATTAGATTATAAACTCTTTTAAATCATGGAATATAGCTGATTCCTTTACTGTACTGAGTAAATATATACAGTGTATTAATAAAAGGTTATAGGATCATGAATCAATTATAATAGTATTATGCAATTCACTAGAACAATTAGCAAAACAGACTTCACAAATGGGAGGAGAGCATTTCCATTTCACACTAGAGTACCCTGTGTTTTGTATATTGTAATGTGATAAATATTTACTAAATGATTTCACTTTATAGGACATGATATTATAGGATTGGAATGTATGCCAAAGAAATCTCTATATGGCTCTCTGTTTTAAAGCAAATTATCCCAGACTGATGAAACTCTTATCTAGTTTTAAAAGACCACAAACATGCACAGCAAATCATCCCAACATTTTGAAGACCTCACTATTAGGATACTTTCTTTACATCCATCCTGGATGGTGGGGAAATTGATTACACAGTTCTACTCAGACACAAAAAAACCTTCTAAGTTTTCCAAGGTGAGGAAAAGAAAAGGAGAGAAAAACAGAAAAAAAAGGGAGAGAAGTTCTAGAAAGATAACCAGCTGCTGATGCTTTAGTACATTTCTTTTTTGTGTCAGATATTTATCTTCTACACTGAATTTCTTTTTCCCCCTCAAAGATATAGAGAGGTTGTAAGAGGTTTTTGTTTTAAAAAGCACTAAAATTATTTCCTTATGATTAAAGAAAGGCTATTCTTTTGCTTAAAATAAAAGAAGCATGTGTAACTGTGCAGAGAATACTTAGGTTTTGTAATTTCCCTTAAAAACAGGTTATAACTTATTCTGAATGAATACAAGAGCTTTATATAAAAGATTATCAACCAGATTATATAATCCCGGAAATTTTAGCCCTATTGACTTCAACTTTCTGGATAAAGGCCCAATGAAAATATCTTCCTTATGGGTTAAGAAGCAATGGTCTGAGCTATTTATTTAAGCTATGAAAATATATGCATTGTTTTTGCTTTTTTTTTTAAATTAAAGCAGTCATATTCTAATACTCTGTCATTCTCCCTGTGTGAGGACTTTGAGTAGAACTTAAGACGGTATCTATTTCCATTTACTATTAGATGGTCTTTTATTTCTTCTGGGAAATGAACATATCAGATCAGCTAAACAGGAAAAGCCACACTTTGTGTTTTCTTTAGGCCACAGCTCTATAACCTCAGGAGTGACTTACTCTTTCTCCTTTGGGACCTGCAGGGCCATGGGGTCCCATAGGGCCATCTGTACCCTAAAAAAAGATAAAAATAAGAAGATATGAGACATATCCCAAGGGTTGTAAGAAATGCAGTTATAATTTATCCTGGACTTTTCCTGGGTGAATATGCCTTAGAAAGTAAGATGACACATCTCCTTTCAAACTGCTTTATTCTTGATTCTTTCAGGCCAGTAGTTTTCAAGAAACTCATGCAAAAGGAATGATTTATATAACTGCATATTTCAATGAAAGGCACACACACAAAACTGTGCATCAACTTTAATTATCTATTTCCTCCCTGGCTAAATAGAACATCTTCACTTTGCCCCTAAAACCATATGAAGAAAAATGTAATTGTTCTTGCTTCACATCACCTCTTATTCACATCCATTCTCTGGCCCCACAGTTACCCCCCAACTCCTCTTGGCCACAAATGCTCTGAAGTCTTGTTTTCAGCTGCTTAAGAGGCTCGAACAGTTATAGAAGTAAAAAAAAAAATTAAATAAATGAGAACAATGTTTTAACTGTTTAAACTTTCTTCAGCTCTGTTGGAAGGAGCAGGGGGCTTAGGAGGAAGGAATTCCTCTCATGGGTTCTGCTGCAGTGGCTCAGGTCTGTGAGCTTGCAAGGCACAAACCAGGCAGCCAGGTGATCTAATGGCATAATTGCCCTCTGGCCTTCTGATTCAGGATTAGGATTTTTGTGGCAGACTAGGCGATATTTGAATGAACAAAGGAACACTGAGGTCCAGTGAAAATAATAACGTCCTGAAACAGGTTTTTAGAATTGAAGAGCTTGGGAATTCCCCTATGGTCCAGTGGTTAGGACTTTGCTCTTCCATTACAGGGGGCATTGGTTCGAGGCCTAGTCAGGAAACAAGGATCCTGCAGCCGTGGGGTGTGGCAAAAATATAAAATAAAAAATAAGTAAATAAATTGAGGAGTTTGGAATTTCTTTTGATGCTTAAAAATGTAGCAAGGGGCTTCCCTGGTGGCTCAGTGGTAAAGATTTCGCCTGCCAATGCAGCAGACATGGGTTCAATGCCTGGGTTGGGAAGATTCCCACATGCCGCGGAGCAACTAAGCCCTTGCACCACAACTATTGCGCCTGCGCTCCAGAGGCCGGGAGCCATAACTACTGAGCCCCTGTGCCGCAACTACTGAAGCCCACGCACCCTGGAGCCTGTGCTCAGCAGCAAGACAAGCCACTGCAATCAGAAGACAGAGCTCTGCACCTGGAGAGCAGCCCCCACTCTCCGGAACTAGCGAAAAGCCTGGGCAGCAACAAAGACCCAGCACAGCCAAAAATAAAAATAAAATAAATAAAATTATTTTAAAATATCTAGCAAGGACCTCAGATATATTTGTTCATTTTCAGGAAGACTATGCTTAGATTTGTAATGAATTTGTTATGGCATTTACAAACATAGGAGCTATTCCAGCACAATTTTTTTAAACAGTATTCCTATTTCTCTTTTACTCTTCTTGTTTACAATATTGGAGCCTTGTGACATGAAATAATTCAGGGTTTTAAACTCATTCTAGTGTTGCTGCATTATCATCAAGTTTGATCTCTTTCTTACTGCCTGAAGTCCAAGCTCATCTTCAGAAAACTTCTAAATATTGAAGACCTGAAGCTGAACTTTAAGAGAAGGAGCTCTTAGAAACCATAGAAAAGAGACAAAATGACAGAAGACAGATGAATCATTTCAATGCACAGAGATCTGAAAGTTAGTTCCAGGGAAGAAGTTACGTTTCTAATATAGACATGAACATAAAAAAGGAAAACAAGTTAAAATGATTTCACATGATTTTGATTCCTTCAGAGGGCCTCTCACATGGAATTGCGGGATGTATCCATTGGTTATGAAAAAAATCTGTCTGGGATTCTAAGACAATGAAGTCAATCAGACTGGTCATTCTTCCCGTGTTGCAAGTTATCCGGACCTGAACCCAGGCTTCAGAAGATGTTCTGGAGTGTAGGCTGTGTCTCAAACAGGCCTGCCACCCATGCTCCCTCTGCTTCTCCCTTTTTTGGCCACTCTCTTTGTCCACCTTCTCCTTCCGCTCCAGTCCCATGCACTCCTCATCGTTCGATGGGAGTCTGTCCTAAAGCATAAAATTCACAGCCACAAAACATGTTGGAGCAAGTTGAGGTGCTGACTCACCCGGGATCCTGGCTTTCCGTCTAAGCCAGATGCTCCCTGTGTGTAGCAGGGTTGGTGGGTGTGACACAAATGACAAGAACAGAGATTAGTATGAGGTACTGATGAACAAATGTAACACTTCAAACAACATAATAGGCAGTCACAGGGTTCTGAGATGAAAATCACATCGCTACAAATTGTTAGTTAAAAAAACAAAACAAAGCACATGACAATAAACACCCCACAGATGATGGCATTTTAATGACATTTCCATTCAGCAAATTCTTATTTGGAAATCAAGTGAATGAGGTTTATAAAGTGGGCTTTGAAATAGTTACCAGTAACAGTCCGGGTTGCTAATTTCCATATGAAATTAAATTTTCTAAAGACTGTGCTATTCACAATATATTTCTTTAGGTTCTGGAAAAAAGATAATGGCCAGTCTCCTAGGTAAGGGCTCATTATAATAATCAAGTTATAATTTCAGAGGAGAGGAAAAGAGCTCTAGTTTTACTTGTTAAAATAGCATTTATGAAAAACAAATGCAGAATTTTAACATGTCAGGGTGACTCTGGATTTTACACAAACAATAATTGTTTCTGCGTTGTTCTTACTGTGTTCACATTAGTCACCACTAGAGGGACTTCTAGGAATGGGAAAAAGGCAGAAAAATTTCCTGAGTCCAAACAAAAATTAACTGCCCCAAACATTGTTCCTCAGCTCACTACAAACAATCAAGCATCAGAGTCTGAGTGGGAAATGCTTTAAAAATCTAATGCTGTGTTCAGGCAACGCATGCTTTTATTTCCTCATCCCTAGGCTATGTATAACGTATGACCAAAAGATGACATTTTCAATGCTTGTTTTAAGAGTAAGCACAATTACTTTTTTAATATGGCTTTTGTATCTCAAAACTCAAATGTTTATTTATAGCCCTTGAAAATGTTGATTTGATCAAGGAGTATTTAAGAAAGACAATGCACTAGTTCTATAAATTCTCTTGGCAAGGTTGCAGAACTATTTCCCCATTTTATGCTTCAGATGTAGTTAATAATATAAAATGGAAGAAAAACAATCTATTCCAGCTGCAAACTCTACCAATGATGCTACATCATACATTTGGGGGTACTTTTAGTTTTTTTATTGTACAATTCCTTCTGTACAATCCTATTGTGAATCAGATTATAACTGCAAAATTTAATTTAGCTAGAAATGATTAAAATTTTTAAAAATGTGTGTGTTATTGTTTGTTTAGAGCTAGAAGATGTAGAGCTTTTGGCTAAATGTTGCATAAAAATGGTTGACCATCCTAAATTTGAAATTAGGGCAAACTTCAAAGAAATAAAATTGAGGGTTTAAGTAAAATAGAAATCCAAATTTTTACTTTGCTTTTTTGATACTTTCTTCAGAGCCACCACTATTATAGCATTTAAAAATAAATAAGGGGATGATAAAATTTTTACACAAATAATATTATATTAATATTTACCTGGAATGTGAATTCCTGACTCACAGTCGTTATAGAGGTTTTGGATTTCACACTTGTGGCATGATTTAATTGGTGTGATTTAACCTATATTCTAATGTAAGACTTACATCATTCATTCAATAAATGAATGCATATTAAGCATCTACTATATGCCTGAAATTATGTAAGGCATTGGCTATCAAGAGGAATACTTTAGTACTTATAATACAGTACCTGTGGAAAAAGTAAAATAAGTAGTCACCAATTTTTTATGCATAAAATATGTATATGAAATATTTTCTATTACCATTTTTATGTCATATTTTAATAATGTAATCTATAATGTTCTCTACTGATTTTTATCTGCATTCACTGAATAGAAAGAATATTAAAAAGCTTGAAATTAAAAAAAAAAGCTTGAAACTAAAGCTCACATTTAGGAATTCCCTGGAAGTTCAGTGATTAGGACTCTGTGTGTCCACTGCAGGGGGCACAGTTCAAGTCCTGGTCAGGGAACTAAGATCCTGTATGCCACACAGTGTGGCCCCAAACAAAAAACCCTATATTTAATGATCATTTAATAACTTTTTAGTTATTGCAGAAAGAAGACTAGCATAAAGAGCATAAAAGATGCAATCTTTTCATTCAAAATAAAAAAAATCTCTAAATAACTGCGAAATACTTCTTCCATACTATTTATAATTGCCACAAGAACCTCATAAGAGGGCATTTCCAACACAAACAACACACAACATTTAGACCACAATATGACTGATTAATGTAGGAGCCACGGCACTGAACTCACGCCTTCAGCAATGGCCAACTGCATACCTGCCACTGACAAGGGGCTGTGCTTTCCAGTATCGAAGAAGAAAAAATGAAAATTGAGGGAGGATCTTACACTACACTAAACTATAAAAGCGTTTGGGAGAAATTATGAAACAATCCGTATAACATTTTTTTTAAAGGGGAGGGTGATGGGGGAAGAACTGTCAGCTGTAAAAGAGGAAGGCTGGCACGTATGTAATTGAACACTCATGGTGTTGTTTGTTATGGGGTCTTCCTCTGACACATGAGCAGACATCAGAGAAAATAAAACTGGGCTGAGCTCTGCTTGAACACAATATGTTTTCTAATTACAGAAATCTCAACTGTATGGTAGTCACCGAGTAAACCAGAGTTGTTACTTAGGGTAGAAAGAATAGTCTGAGATTTGCACCGAAATGGAAAGTTTTCTTTACTTACTGGAAGACCAAGGGGTCCTCTGTCACCCTTTTGACCTGGTTCACCCTTCAATCCTTTAACACCATTTAACCCTGGTTCACCCTAAATGCAAAAGCAAATGCCAATTTTGGTTGCTATCATGGGTGTTTCAACTGTGAGAGAAAAGAGCCAGTCTCTGACACGGTTGCAGATTCCAGTTTTAGGTAACAGTAGAGTCAGGCTAGATTTGTCTTGCACCAGTTCGAAACTAATTTAAAAAATGCAAAAAATGGACAAGCTGGAATTAAATAATTTTCTAGGAAGCAAAATTCCTTAGAAAATCTGCTCCCTATGACCAAAAAAGTATATGGCTGAGCTCCAATATTTTCAGTTTTAGTTCAAGGAAATTAGTGTTATGTTACATTGTTCTGACCAAGCAAATCAAAACAGTCAGAGTAGAGGATGCGCAAGGATGTTCAGCAGGAAAGAGCCACTCTGCTGGAATAGAAAACTGGAATATGCAGGACAGTGTTACAAACGAATATTTTAAGCCTTTAAGCATTTTGTCCAGGGGATTGTGATAAATGTAGAGGCCAATGTTTGAAGTAATGCCATTTGGTGACTCCTCATTCATGGACATTGCCAAGTCAGGTCCCTATGTGGATTAATCGATAGGATAGACAACAAATAGCCAACCCTGGAAGAGAATGTGAAGATCACAAAACTTTTATGGGTTTTACTAACCATAAATAGAGTAGAAAAAAATAGTTAATAAATTAATAAATAGTTAGAATATTCTAAATATTTAGAATAATTAGTTAAAATAAATAATAATTAATAAATAAATAGTTAGAATAAAGGAGGTTTGAAGTTAACTTAATGTGACATTATAAAAGTCATGAAAAGTGATAAACTCTCAACTCTGTTTTTAAAAATCTAAAAATGCAATACACTCTTTTCTATTAGCAGCAGCATGTTAGAAATAGAATTGTGACCTGTCCACTTTTCACCTTTTAAGTATAGATACTAATTTAATCATAAGATCTTGAAAGACTTGAGAAAGAAAGATGGTTTCATTTTCAAATGGCTTATACAATCTTGAGTGGTGGGGGTGGGAGAGGGGAGAGATTATGCCTGCATGGCAGGAAGGATTATTAACCTGGGCAGTATTTCTCCCCTATTTGCCTGAAGATGAAAGTCAGTGCAGTGCTTGGTAAAGAGTCGAGGGCCCCACCTAGGCCACAGTAGCACGATATTGTTAATAGGAACATTAACATTAATATTAATGATATTGTTAATAGGAACATTAACATTAATATTAACAATATTGTTAATAGTAGGAATGATATTGTTAATGTCCCCCAGGTAATTCTCCTCATCAGGAAATTCTAGGGAACAGTGAGCCAGACTCATCCATGGAACCGTGCTCTATATTTGAACTTTCAAAGGGGTCACAAAATAATATACACCTTGGCATGACTTAGTGGATTCAGGCAGTTCTGAGATAGGAAGTAGGATCCTGTGACTGTCACAGAGCTAGAATCAATGTGAGATTAAAGCCAAGGCTCAGCAATCAACGTCAGTTAACTGATTGAAACTTGAGATTCATGGCTTTGCATGTGTGCGGATTTTGATTTAGCAAGTGATCTTGAGATGATGAATAGACAGGGCAGCCTTGGTAAGCTATGAATTTCTTTGGTGAGGAATCACACATTGATAGCAGTGAGCATTAATTAAGAAGGTAGCCTACTGTTCAGTTGCTCAGTCATGTTTGACTCTATGCGACCCCACGGACTGCAGCATGCCAGGCTTCCCTGTCCTTCACTATCCTCCAGAGTTTGCTCAGATTCATGTCTGTTGAGTCAGTGATGCCATCCAACCATCTCATCCTCTGTCAACCCCTTCTCCTCTTGCCCTCAATCTTTCCCAGCATCAGGGTCTTTTCCAGCGAGTCAACTCTTTGCATCAGGTGGCCAAACTTTTGGAGCTTCAGCTTCAGCATCAGTCCTTTCAATGAATATTTGGAGCTGATTTCCTTTTAGATTGATTGGTTTGATCTCCTTGCAGTCCAAGGGACTCTCAAGAGTCTTCTCCAGCACCACAATTTGAAAGCATCAATTCTTTGGTGTTCAGCCTTCTTTATGGTCCAACACTCACATCCGTACATGACTACTGGAAAAACCATAGCTTTGACTATTTGGACCTTTGTCAGCAAAGTGATGTCTCTCCTTTTTAATACGCTGTCTAGGTTTGTCATAGCTTTCCTTTCAAGGAGCAAAGGTCTTTGAATGTCATGGCTGTAGTCACTGTCTGCGGTGATATTGGAGCCCAAGAAAATAAAATCTGTCACTGCTTCCACTTTTTCCACTTCTATTTGCCATGAAGTGATGAGACCGGATGCCATGATTTTAGTTTTCTGAATGTTGAGTTTCAAGTCAGCTTTTTCACTCTCCTCTGAACCTCATCAAGAGGCTCTTTAGTTCTTCTTCACTTTCTGCCATTAGAATTGTATCATCTACATATCTGAGGTTCTTGATATTTCTCCTGGCAATCTTGATTCCAGCTTGTGATTCATCTAGCCTGGCATTTTGCATAATATACTCTGCAAATAAGTTAAGTAATATACAGCTTTGTCATACTCCTTTCCCAATTTTGGGCCAAAAATTTCAACTCTGAACCTAAATTATAGTCCCAGATCTTTCACTTACTTAGCAGTGTAATTTAGGGAAAACAACCTAAATCTTCTGAGCCCATAGTTTAATATTTATAAAATCAAGGGGCTAGCACAGGTAATCTATATGGGGCTTTCAACCTTTTAATTCTCTGAAATCTATGATTTAAGTAACAATTGAAGTTAAGTGTAAGCAAAGTAAATAACTGCATTGTAGATATCAAAAGGATCTTGGGCATCTATTAATTTAATGGTGATGGGGTAACTGAATGACTCATAGAATTAAAAATGATCTTGGTGGCTTTGGCCTGAGTCATTACAATTAATCTGGTCCTTAGCAGTACCTTAAAATCCAAAGAGAGACCAAGAGAAGGAAATAGTATTTAGTCCAGTGTGAGAAGAGAGATCCAAGGAGGTTAGATAAGTACTAAGACAAAGCTGATAGATAATCTCTCTCTTTTGACCCCTACAACAGTGCCCTTATCTTAAACAATAATTCATGCCACTGAGACACTGTCACTCATTGGCCTTACCAGAAGGTAAAGTATTTTAAGAAGAATAAAGAGGCATGAACTTTTTCCTTTCTTGGCTGAGTCACCTCCTTTACCTCAAAAAGGAAACTCAGGTTTCTGGAGTCAGAGCAATCCCTGTACCACCCCGAAAGTGGGGTGGGCCAGAGGGAATCCTCAGAAGAGACAGTGGGCTGCCTATGGGCTTTTCGACTCAGTGCCAACGTTACATTTATGTGTTCCCCCAACCCATCTCCACTAAATGCATCAACTCACTACTGAGGAGCTGTCAAGAGTCGTGAATCTTCTTTCAAGCAGCCTCGCATGCATGCATGCATGCTAAATCGCTTCAATCATGTCCAACTCTTTGTGGCCCTATGGACTATAGCCTGCCAGGCTCCTCTGTCAACAGGATTCTCCAGGCAAGAATACTGGAGTGGGTTGCCATTCTCTTCTCCAGGGGATCTTCCCGACTCAGGGATTGAACCCAGGTCTCCTGCATCGCAGGCAGATTCTTTACCATCGGAGCCACGAGCGAAGCCCCCAAGCAGCCTTGAGGACTAGCTAAATTTTTCTGTTCAGAACAAAGCATCAAAACAGGAGTGCCACAACAGCTGACATGTAGTGGGTGTTTATCAACAGCTGCACAGACCTTCTGCTAAGTGTTCTGTAATCACACCTCATCCAATCATCACAACACTCTGAGGCAAGTTAACTCCTCGAGTAAAGGAAGGATTAGAGAGGGGACATAATCTGCCCAAGGTGACGCATGGCCTGTCAGTGACAAAGCTGAGATTAGAAGATGGGTCCTTATCCCAGACGCTCGCTGGAAGAAGTCTGTCTCATATTAATCCTCCAAGGTGTCTTCTTGGTCTACACGAAGGCAAAGAACACATCTTCATCCATCTTCACGATTTGACCTGCACTAATTCTGACAAGGAAGGGCTATCCTCCATTGTTCTCTTGTTAGGTCAAATGTAGAATACATGTATGTGATGTAATCTTCTCAGTATAGCACACTTGATATGCCCTACCTCATTATACACTAGTGACTTACAGGGAAATGCAAAATTAAGATGCTGGACAATCAAAGCATTTAGATGCAGTACTGCTATTATGACAAATAAGAAGTATCAACCAATACCATCTGAATATATAACTAGAGACACCATACTAAGAAAGAGCATCTGGACTAGTCTCAGAACCTCATCAGATTCACTTTTGTTTTCCTTTTGGAATGTTGATTTTGAGTATAATATTGTGATTAGTAACTTAAGAAACTGACATAGTGACAAGGAAAAAGGCAAAATGAGGACTAATCTCCAGGTGATATCACTTAAATTTGTGGCAAGTCATTCCTTGTAAAATTTAAACATCTGTATACTTAAAGGCTTAAAGATTATCAACATTACTTGACAAATAAATAAGACAGGACAGGCATGCGTCTGTCATGCTTCTCCATGATTAACAATGAAATAGAATCAAACAAACAAGGGATTTGTTGGATTACCTTTGGTCCAGGAAGCCCATGGGGTCCCTGAAAACGGAAAACACAGCTTTTAATTAAGAACTGAATCACTGTTTCTCAGCAGAAGTGACTATTATATGAAGTAACAAAAGAGATGTAAAACAAGAATCTTGTTTGATCTACAGCTAGAGGCAGGCCAGTGGGTATTAACACTCAGTGAAAGTTCCTTCCAGCTCGTGGACAGCTCTGCAATAGGAAATACATTAATAGCAATTCTTTCTGCTGAGTATCTCTGACAGGGAGAGGGGAATCTGCCAGGGTTACAAGGGAGGGAAAAAAACACCCAGAAAAAAGTGTTTGTGAACCCATACTACTTCTATTTCTCAAATTCCTATTCAAAAAAAATCTAGGTGGACTATGTGAGATACATTATGAATTTATATGAAATAGAGGTCAACCTTAAAAGACAGAAATTTGCCAAAAATATATTTGGAACTCTTAAGTATCAGTAGAGGAGATCTTTTCAATTATTAACTCCTCTAACCTCAAGGTTTTGAAAAATCTAGAGGAGGAAGAAAGTGAGGAGACTGATAGTCAAGTTTGGAACCCTGTTGGATCATTTCTTTAATTTAAGGCTAAGAAAAGGATTCTAGGAGAGGACTGCTAAACATTGGTATTTAGAATGCATTTATTTTTACAAAGATGAATTATTCAAGGCTCAAATGTAATAACTCTTGACCAATGGAAGGAAGTCATAACACATCCATAGTCAGGGCTTTTCCCATATATTTTGTGGAAAATCTAAATATAGAGACTAATTAGCTAAGCTAAATTAACTAAATAAAGGTTACTGTGGATTGCTTTAAATTTCAAGTCATTTAAATAAACTATTTGGAGACAGGAGTATTTAAACACTTGTCAGCAAAATCGTACAAGAGGAAAAAGTTTTTTTTTTTTTAAATCAAGCAATAGATAGATTTGTTATACATGTCTACTTTGGAATAACATTTTCCTTTTGAATAAGTTGTGCATAAACATTTTCAGGAAGTGGTCATCTTATCAAGTATTATTTCATTTTAGAAGTGATTTTAAATTCCTTTAAACTAATTAATTTTGTAATTTGAACGGATATAGCATTTTAAATTTAATTTTCTAACAAAGTGGTGGGAGTACAGAAAAGCCAAAGGTATGCCATTTTCTTGATTCTTAAGGAACCGTTTAGGTTTATAAAAATATGGTTAATTATAACTGTTTTGTGGTATGAAATAGAAACCCAGTAGATGATTGGGATCTGGTGCTATGCTCTGTGGTTTAGACCATTCCAATGATGCTCTTTCTTGGAGCACAACTGGAGTAAAGAGAGACTGACACATTGTTTAATCTCCAGGGTTGAAGACACATGGTTTATTGAGTCACCTTCGAGATGAATGTGACCTAAGAGGTTGCCTGACTTGTTCCCAATCTGTCCCAGTCAAAAGCATTTGGAGCATTCTGCCTTCTAGTTCCAGCCTTAATACAACAGTCATTAGGTAGACATTTGGAGAATTATGCTGCCTTAATGGCTACCTTCTTCACCGAACATGAATTCTATGAGGACACAGTCATTTCTCCACTGGTCACTGAAAGATATCTGCAGTGAACACTGTATTTGCCAAAGCACGTAAAAAGGGAAAAGAAAAAGATCCAACAATATATTAACATATCATGTGTAGAAGTAAGCTTCTGTTTTCATACTGTTTTATAAATGTTCTTATTGAATGTTTCATTAAAGGGTCACAACCCTCAAAGTTGGTTCAGTTCAGTTCAGTTGCTCAGTCATGTCTGACTCTTTGCGACCCCATGAATTGCAGCACACCAGGCCTCCCTGTCCATCACCAACTCCAGGAGTTCACTCAGACTCACGTCCATCGAGTCAGTGATGCCATCCAGCCATCTCATCCTCTGTCGTCAGAAACATGGAATTCCCTGGTGGTCCAGTGGTCGGAACTCTGAGCTCTCACTATCAAGGACCCAGCTTCAGTCCTTGGTCAGGGAACTAAAATCTCAAAAGTCATGTAGCGTTCAGACCCCTCTCTCCCACCAAAGTTTGTTAAAAACATTCATTAATAGCTATAAATATTAAACTTGTTACGGTATTAATGGCCTAGAGCAGTGATTGGTTAAAATGATTTTTCAGTGTTCATACTAGGCGAAAGTGAAGGGTTAGTTGGTCTGTCGTGTCCAATTCTTTGCAACCCTATAGACTATAGCTGCCAGGATCTTCTGTCCATGTAATTCTCCAGGCAAGAATACTGGAGTGGGTTGCCCTTCCCTTCTCCAGGGGATCTTCCTGTTCCAGGGATCGAATGGGGGTCTCCCACACTGCAGATTCTGTGTGGTGTTAGTCACCAGAGAGGGTACAGTAAAACTTGCTGAACCTATTTCTTCAAATTTCCTATCGCAAAACTCCCCTACTGCTTTCCAACAGATATGGTTGGGACAGTGAAAGACAACACGGTAAAATCAGAACAACACCTCCTATTTTCCGCCTGGGAAGTACCAGATACAAGCTGGCTGTTTTGAGGGATGAGTTCATGCTTTCTCTGGAGGTATGCTCTTAAACAAATGATTCCATTTTGGAGAGAAGGGAAACTTACCATGGGGCCTGGTGGGCCGTGGGGACCTGGTGGGCCTGGTGGGCCTATGACCTGCATGTCAGGAAAATAAATATAGATTTGGTCACTTCATTTAGATAAGGCAGTTAGGCTTGAGTCTCAAGCTAGGGCTCTGCTCAGGCCATTAATGGTTGCAGAGGAAGGATACTGGAAGAAGTAATGTGCTTGATTCTGTACATTTGGAAATTCCTTTGTGAGAAAAAAAAACAAACTTAAAAAAAAAATACAATTGTTCTACAAAAGCCAGAATAAATCAAAAGCACATTAAAAGAAAAGGAAGCAACTGATTACCAAGAAATGCTATAATGCTACAACCACGTTCAAACTTTCAAATATTTCACTAAGCTCTGGAGAGAAAAAACAAGAAAAAAACGTAGGTTCTATGTGCACAGAGCTCGACCCACAAGCATCGTGGGAAAACCACTGATTTTCTCCTCAGGATTAGACAGTCCTCTGAAAAATTGCTTCAAACTCAGACCTCTGAGACACTTTTGTCTCTCCCTGTACAAGGTTGACAGATATTTCTTGTATAGCTTGACAGACCAAGAGGATCATGGTCTTTCTACTGTTGATAAGCCATCTGGCACGGGTTGAAGTTGGTAAATAACTTGTCCATTTCAGGGTTTTTCAGGAACCATGAGCGTTGAACCACCACGGACTTACGGAAGGGCCCTGTGGACCTGGCAATCCCGAGTCTCCTTTTTCTCCTTTCATTCCATTGGCACCCTACAAATAACCATTAAGAGTGGAGCCGGTCAAGTTACTTGCAAAGTATAAGGAACAGCTGAATTTTCTCCCCAAATCCATCATCCTCTTGAAATTGTTATAATATCATGCAACATGATATGTAAGACAAGGATTTATCTTCTTGCATTTTAGTTTCAAGCTAAGCAGCAAACTTCCTCAAATCCCTAGGATTGTGGATGATTTCTGAAATAAACTATAAGGTAAATAAAAACTAAGTTATGCTTGATGGGTTAAATTATACATTGCTAAATATGTCCTATTATAACATATTTTAATGGTGGTGCTGACTTTAAATAGCAGTCTTTTAGTTTTCACTGACATTTATGCATTTCCTTGTTTTAAAAAATGATCTAGGGCAGTGAGGTTTTCTATATTTTTTTCCTGTGTTTTTCTACATTTACGTCTCCAAATTCTCAGCAAATATTATGGGGAAAACCATAAAAACATCACCCCATAATA
The DNA here is from genome assembly GCF_003369695.1 of Bos indicus x Bos taurus. Taxonomy (NCBI): domain Eukaryota; kingdom Metazoa; phylum Chordata; class Mammalia; order Artiodactyla; family Bovidae; genus Bos; species Bos indicus x Bos taurus. The sequence continues at coordinate 16,692,623 of NC_040081.1, read as the reverse complement.
CTGCACACATAAAGAGAACACTTTCTATTGTATTTTGTTTTTAATTATTCTGTACTTTTTGGTTTTAAAATTATGATTTATTTAAAAATGATTGGTTACACCTTATGTTAATGACCAACTCTATTTATTTTACTATCTTCTAGTGAAAATCAAGAAAACATAAAGGTTTATTTTGTAATTCATTTGGTTAGATGCTTTAAAACTTCTTCCAGTGCCTTAATTAGTTGTAGTAATTAACCAAAAATACCTCAAATATTAAAAATAAAAACATTATATAAATCATTGGATGAGACTGCAGCTAATAATACAACTATTTTCTGATTATTTGATTTATCTCAATATGAACACATCTTTAAGAGTATAAACATACCGGTAGTCCAGGAAGTCCAATTCCTCCTTTTTCACCTGGCATACCTGGGTCCCCCATGTCTCCCTTTGAGCCTTTGAGTCCCTACAAATGACACGGTTTGCACTTAAGAATCATACTGACCATTGATGGTTACATAGTAGGGAAAATGGAATTCCAGATCAATTTTGTCAACAAATGGACCCTATGCTGAGATGATTCTGATTTTCATTTTTAGGTAGAGTTATCTCTTACAGCAACCTTCTACATTAATCACTATAATTTCCCCTTGTAATGGAAGAGATTAAATTCTACTGCTTAGGCCATTTAAGTATGAAAAGCATAAGCATAAGTGTTGACGTCATTTCTTCTGATTCCACATTTTCACCTGGTAGCTACTTCTATGTCATCAGTCCTGAAAACAGCTTAATGGACTTAACGCATAACAGAACAGTACACATTTTGAACCAGGACCTAGTGTTATAGTAAGAAAGGTACAAATGAGTTTCTCCCATCTCCATTCATTATACATCCCCTATCCTTCCTTAACTGTAGGCAGAAGTTCCGGTCACCAGCTTTCAATGGTTCAGTCTACAGACTGGGAGATCACTCATTATACACTCATGTTCAATTAATGCTTAGAAATACTTCCACTTTGTATTCTTATTTTGTTCTCATGACATCTCTCTGAGGTGATCCAGGATGTGATTTTTATTCTTGTTTTACAGTGAGGAAATAGATATATGTGGATTCTGAAGGCAAACATAGGAATTTTTCAATACTAAGACTGAAATTAATGTACATCATTAAGCATTTTTATCCAAGGAGGCTTAGTTCACTATGACCAGATGGCCCACTCTTCAGCAGAGATGATCATAGCTATTTCAGTTATGATTATAGGGCTTCCTGGTTGCAATAACCTGTCCAACTTTTCTGTACTAAAAACTACTTAAGGATAGGAAGGTTCTTTTCTTGTTACTTATACCTATTTCATAGCACCTACTTCAGAGTCATCTATTAGGAGGATGGGTGGGTACCTAAATAGATAGATGGATCTTAAAGCTGGTTGATTTTAGGGATCTAGTAATAGCAGCAGGATAGCCAACCCAATGGACCTAGTATAGAAGATTTTGTAAAGCCTGTAGAAAAAAATTCAGCTATTGTATGTGTAGGGATGTCTATGTAGTATATCATAATATATATCAAATTATTTATAATGATTAACTGGGGAAAAACCACTGGGTTTTTAAATGCTAATGTGATCTCCGATGGATACAGTGGATCATCTAAAGTCTTTTTTTAGCTACCACATGTTAATTTAGTGTGACATTATATGATTTCAATATACAACTCATATTAAAATAACTCTTCTCTTAATTTACTTATCTAATACAATCTTCTGAGGAGTTTATTCCACAAGCTGTATAAATAATGTCCTTGATTTCTTATGATCTTCTTGATTTTAGTCATTTCTTGAGTAAATTATGGAAGCCCAGAAAACATCAGATATCTTGAAACTAATTCTTGTGCTTAGACTCTCTAAATATTGAATATTGTCCACATTTGCCTTGTCAGATTCATTTCTTTCAGGGGTGAGCAAACCATGGCATAGGGCCAAATTCAGCTCAGAAATTGTTTTTGTACAGGCTGAATGTTTAAAATAAAATTTAAAAATTTGATAGAGAATGTATATGGTCTGTAAAGCCTAAAACATTTACTCCCTGGTCCTTCATCAAAAATGTTTGCCAATCTCTGTGTTAGGGGGAAACCCTCAGAGATACTGTCATATTCTACAAAACTACAAGTGTCCTGCTTGTTTCTGTCTCTTCTAATGATCTAGAAAATTCGGTGTAATCTTTATTTGGGAAAATAAAACAATATCAAAATAACATGTGTAAGCAACATCTAATTTTGTAGAAACTACAGTCACAGATTTAAATCTTAAATTAATTTGTATTCACTAATAAGAATTAGATAATTCTTACTAAATTGGTAATGATCTTACAAGTCTAATAAAAATTCATATGTCATTGGTAGATTGATCAGAGTTATTAAGACAAATCTAAGGTATCATATAACTTGCATGTTTCTACAAAGAAAAGCAATGTCCAGTTAAAACTAATTGCTTTTTAAAGTTAATGTCATCTCTAGAACAGAAGGTAAAAAAAGAGAATATTATATATCAACAATGTCTTCAAACCTATAAAAAAAGGTTTAAATGCTTTATATTATATATATATATATATATATATAATAAATGCTTTAAATGACAGTGTAAAGCTTTGAAAATTACCTGCTCTCCATCAACTCCTGGGACTCCTGGAGATCCTGGCTCTCCCTGTTAAGACAAAAATTAATGGCTAGCTTCTTCTTTATTATTGGTAGCATACTACACTAAAAATGATGCAAAAAATGATGCTAGCTGGTAACAGTGCAATTTAACTTTTCAGCAAATGCATCCTAACTTGAATATGTTATTACATCATACCGCATCATTACACAAAGTGAAATAACATTTTTTGAATATTATGTATAATAATATTTGTCTGTAGCTAAATAAGATCTAGCATTTTTAAAAATTTTATCCCCTCATATGAGATTCAGGCTAAAAAAATTGCTATCATTTGATGGCAGAGCATATCCTATAGCAACAACCTATATGCCTCAATTAATTTTTTTCTCCTTAAAAAATCTGCATGATGTCTCTTATTTTCAAATTTGAGAAAAGAGCAAAACCATAGCAGTTAACTTAAGAAAAAATAACATGCAAAGCCACATACATTTATAATATTTCACCTGGCATTGTTTGAACAGTGAATACAAATTCATAATGATTGTGAATGTGCTATTTCCAGATAAGCCTCACTGAAGGATATCATAAATCAGATAATATCTTAATCCACAGAAAATTACTTTGAGATCAATTCAATTTCCTATACTATGCTAGGAATGAACTAAAGTTACTATTCATATTATGATTTATTAGAACCCTTGACAAACCTCAAATACATGGATTTATTTTTCTTAACTGAAGATGTTCCATTAAAAACAAATTTAAACAACATGCTGGAGATTTATTCAAACAACAAATGTCCAGTCACCTTTCAGTAAGAAACGTACTGAACAAGCAAATTCTTTGAAAGATAAGATATTATATCAATGGGTCATTTAGGTAGATCCCATTATAAATATCTCTGATTTCCACATCATGGAAACTTTGTAAAACGAGTTCTTTGGAGTGAGTGAATGGTTTGCCTTACAGACAGATTTCCAAGGAAGCTGACTTGAGGCTGTTTTTCTAGAAAGCCTTGTTTGGTGATGTTATAAACCACAATATAAACCACAATATGAAATGGTTGGAGCTTCTTTCCCTGGTAAAAACTTTAAGAGCTGTTTGGTCATAGTGTGAAATTTGATCCTTCCAAATGTTAAAGGAAGGCATGACAAACAAATGAAAAAAAGAAAAACACTTTTTTCTTCCTTTAAATTCTAGATTTCCTGCTCTTTGTGGTAGTGGCAAAGTTTATTTTGCCACAAACAAGTCTGCTGAGGTTGGCTGCAACTGGTTAAGCCCTAGTCTCATGCAATCTGAATATCTGTCAGCACTCTGGGTTGGATAATGGTTGCTACGTTTTTCCTTCCAAACTGTGACTCACAAATGTTTAAAACAAAAATACAGTTCATGAATTATTTATCCTTCACCCACCAAATGTAGTTTGTAAAGAGTTATTTGTATAGGGCTTCCTAGGTGCAGCTAGTGCTAAAGAACCCACCTGCCAATGCAGGAGACATACGACATGGGGGTTCGACCCCTGCGTTGGGAAGATCCCCTGGAGGAGAGCATGGCAACCCACCCCAGTATTCTTTTTTTTTCTTCTTTTTTCGAATTTTTTTTTTTTTCATTTTTTTGTTATTTTATTTTCTTTTTTGTATTTTTTTCTTCAACTCCAGTATTCTTGCCTGGAGAATCCCATGAACAGAGGAACCTGGAGGGCCACAGTCCACAGGGTTGCAAAGAGTCAGACACTACTGAAGCAACTTAGCTTGCACATTTGATATATAAGAAGTCAAACAGTCCTGGTTTGATAAAGAAAGGAGAAATACTAATTGACTTGGTTCACATTCAGTCTGAGGCTCTGAGTCCTGAGCAGGAATGAGTTTTATATTTGACTCACACTGCATTTGCTGACTCCAGTTCATAGGCACATCTCACTCCAATTATCCCAGCTTTATCAAGGGGAGCTCATGGAAAGCATCAAAGACTGTATCAGCTAACCCAGGATCCCAATTACAAGATCATTGTCAGTGTATGAGGTGGGCCAGCATACCAGCAAGGTGGGAAGGCTAACAGGTAAGAGGTAAAGGAGGATGACTAACCCCGTCCCCACCCTACTTGTCTAGACATTCATTTGGCCAATTTCTGTTGCTTTCACTTTCAGTTCCAAGTCAATCTTGACCCCAAGGCAGAGAGCACACTTCCTATATGCTTCTTACCCAATGCACTTACTCTATGTACTAATAACTGCCTTTACCTTCCTTTCTCCATCCTTGAACTGACAGCTCCTTGATGAAACCCTTTATTATATCCTCCTATCTTTACTAGGTAATAGTACTTATCATGGAATAGAGGTCCACCAATTAATTATTGATTGATATGATTACTAAATGAATAGCAGTTGAATTATAAAAAACAGGGGATGTAGGTTTTAACAACATAGATTTCTTGGCTAGGTAGTCCTTCTTGCCTCTTTTGGGTCAAGTCCTTTTGGGCTTCTGCAGGCCTCTGAGCTACAAAGAAGAGTCAAGTTTCAAGTTTTTTGAAGTTTGTACAGAATAAGGCACACATTTAGCATTGAGGACAATTTTGCTTCTGGAGACTTAGTCAAGTGAGGGGATAAAGCAAGGAACTCTGACCTTGGTTGACTCTACACAGAGAAAAAAGGAATCTGCAGATTTTCTTTTAGATTGTCTAGTCTAGCTCACCAAGATATTAAAGAACAGGGACCCAATGACTTTCGCATACCATATCAAATACTGCAATGGGATTGCAGATCATGAATTTATTTTATCAAAGAAGAGATAGACTATTTTAATTGAATGACATAAACCACTCTGTATGTCATGATTGTCACCATCTCTTCAAGGAACCTCTAGATGCACATATTATTTAAGTTCTATTTCTTTAAAAAAATGTTTCTTGTCTCTAAAATAACTGAAACAACCTATATTACAAAAATTACAAACTATACTATCAATATTTTAAATAAATTGTGTAATTAAATCTGAAAGTTTAATTTATTTTTGTAAATTTAGTGAATTATATTAAATATTCAAATCTAGAAAAAAAAATAAAGAAAAGGGATCCAGGTCAACTTGTTTACCGGGAATATAGGCTGTATATTATTGGAGCATTTTTTTGTGTTATATCTCTTAGGGACCAGAATGTGGTGGAGAAATAAAAAGTAAAAAATCCCCAAACTTACATTAATGTTATACATGAAATCTGTTTGAAATTAGAGTCTATGTTTTAAATATATCTCACATAGCCAAGGACCTTAGTAATATTTTACTCTGTATTCCTTTTTCTAATAGAAAAAATAATTGTTTCTATGTGCTAGTTTTCTGTTTTTAAGTATCTTGAAAGAGAAAAGTACAAAAACTAATGTGTGCATTTGCGTGTGAGTGTGATAGATTTTGCAAATAAACTGCCTTAAGAGGCATAAATAAAAGATGGATTTTGACACCACTTGAATCATCTACAAAAAACCCAATGACAAAAGTCATATTTCAACATATGTAGTTCAGTCCTGAAAAGACAGAATTGCTGGCCATGTGTTAACTGATTGAGCATGGTTGAATAAGCTTTAGTTTGCAGAGAAAAAGTTAATGCTACCAACAAATTTTTGATATAATCAAGTAATTTTATTCCTTCTGTTTATAGTTGGTATGGGATTTTCCAGGCAAGAGGACTGGAGTGGGGTGCCATTGCCGTCTCCAGGTATGTTTTATTAGATGAAGTTTAAATGGCAGAACAATTGAATGTATATACAGTATGTGTTGTCAACATGACTGAAAATTGTTTTTAAAATTATCATTTGTGAATGTGTCATGCTGAAGCTTTTCTCGTTCTTTTTTACAAAAGCATTGAAGATAAGGATCTTTTTTAATGTCAGAGCAAATCTTCCTTTAATCCTTCTTGATTTAAACGTTTGCCTTTTTTCCATATACCACATTAGGTGTTTCTTTACACTTACCATTTCTGTAAAACGTATTTCTCCTTTGTTGAATACTCTGTTTTTCTGAGTGTTCTCCCTCTAAACTTAATGCCATTTCTATTTCTTTCACTTCCTTCCTAATTTTTACTTTTTTCTGATTCCTCTTCCTTTAGTCCAGAACTCAGTTTCTATTTTCAGCTCTCTTAAGCAATATTGCTGATCTCAGCTCTTTCAGGATTTCATAAGACTGATTTTCAAAGGCACATATATTTAATATGGATTCTCTGCACCATATGTAGTAAATGGAAACAAATAAAACAAAGAATAACCTTTGGCCCTTGTAGTCCTTGAGGTCCAGGTGGTCCAGGGGGACCCTAAATCCAGAAAAGACAAAGTTTTAAAAGATAGCAACTATCTGTATTAAAATATATGCTTTAAATAATAAGCACACTATACACTTCCCTAATTTCTATCATAATCAAATATCCTCCAATATTGATTTGCAAAGAGGAAACATTTCACTGGTTACAGAATTATAAAAACTACCTAAATATATGCAAAAAAAAACACCCCACCATATTTGGGTTAAAATAATGCTCTCAAGTTGATTTGTAAGACAATGTTAAATCATTGCTGCCCTGTTCCACATTCATCTTTCAGGGTTGAATTAACTTCCTAATATTTCCTCTGTTTCTAGAAACACTTCTCCCACCCGCCACAAACACTTTAATTTCCCGAACACTAAAGAACAAAGCTGTATTACTGAGATAAGGCCAAAGACTTTTAAGAAAAATAGCAATACATTTTTTCTTGACTTTTTTTTTTTTTTAACTAAGCAGACAAAGTGATTCAACTGGGGCAAATGTTGTAAAAGGTTATTGACATAAGAAAATATATTAACTATCAGATAAAAACAATGGTTACATTAGTACCATTATGACCGGCATGCATCAACACTGAATACAAAGTCACAAACCACAGAAATCATGCAATAGGAGTTACCGTGACTGTTAAGGTGGTAATCCTCTGTTGAGAAAATGTATTGATAAAGACAGTTACCTAATTAGTGCCAAAGTACAGTAATACATTTCTGAAATAATCAACTTTTGGATTATGTTTTGGTAAGAACTGACAAGAAACTGAGAACATACCATCCTATTTTTGAACAAATACCATAGATTGTAAAGATTCTTTTTACAAATAATTTTTAGAATTTTATTTAAAACCCTATGGATAAAGGAGAAAGAAAACGTCAAAAATTTAATTCACTTGACTTAAATTATGAAGTAAAATAGTATGCCCCTGTGGTTTGTCAGCATAACTGTGAGCTAAGAAACTCTGCTATTCATAAAAGCTCTATTTCTAGAGTACCTTGATTAGAGAAAATGAAATATCTAACTGTGTAAGTTATGCTTTTGTCTTTTAGTTTGTATCTTGTTTGTTGTATTATAATTAGCTTAAGTGTGTGTGTGTGACAAGACTAAGATAGGAACTGACATGGGATTCACCTTGTTTCTTAAAGGGCTTGAATACTGTATCAAAATACATTCTCTCAAAGTGTGAATCTCTAAAACAGCCAATCCCTAATCCATGAAATGTTTTTGTATTAAGATTTTCTAGTCCAAGTGTTATACAAAAACTTCTGTAAGGCACTTTTTTCTTTTCTTTTCTGCACCACTTTTCTTTTTTTGCTGATTTAAAAAAGCTTTTTTTCTTAAAAATTATTTATTTTTGACTGAGCTTGGTCTTCACTGCGGTGCACAGGCTTTCTCTAGTTGCAGCAACCTGGGGCTACACGCTAGTGGTGGCTTCTCGTTGCGGTGGCTTCTCTTGTTGCGGAGCATGGACAGTGCTCAGGCTTATTGCCCGCTGAAGGTCTGTGCCACTTTATGGGATTTTAGAGGGGAGAACATTTTCTATTAGGAGCTCTGGTCCTAGAAAAAAACACTGTCCAGTTACGTGTGACCTTGTGAATATCAGTTTAACTCCATCCCTTTGTCTTCCACTACTCCATCAGTTCAGTTCAGTTCAGTCACTCAGTTGCTCAGTTCTGTCTGACTCTTTGTGACCCCATGGACTGCAGCACGCCAGGCCTCCCTGTCCATCACCAAGCACTACTCCATTCCATTATCTAATTCAAGGTGCTGTTTTTATTGTGTTGTAAAAAATAATTTTAACATTATCTATCTATCTCAGTTCAGACACTTGAGTTTTTAGTGATATAGTGTCATCATATCTTAGAAACAATGTATTTATGCACACATAGAGATGGTGCAAGTTTGTATTCTATGGTAAAATCAGTCATAGTCCTTACAGCTTCAGAGAGAACAGGGTAGGAAAAAACAACCCAGTAAGGTTTGCTTCTAAGGTAAAGGGCAAAATGGCCACAAACTGGGGGCAAAGTTATAAAAAAAATCAAGGTCCAGATTTTTATACCATCATATATATGTTAACATAAGACACCACTTATTTTATACTTAAAGGATTTACCTAGGCCAAGAGTTGAATTTATGGTTATGAGAAAGCTACTTCTTAGCTCCCGTATATAGATGAGTCATTTTTAAAAGGCTATTAGAAAATTACTGAGCAGAAATAATTTCCTTGCCATAGCCTTCCAACTAAAAATTCTTTTTTTTAACTAGAAAGCAAATCCAGAAAAGCTTAGAAAGGGGAGTAGCTTAAAATTTGAACTCTCCAAAGTTTTCCAATCTGTGCCATACATGTTTCATTTTCCACCTAAATGCAAAACTAGTTTGTCTTTTTCTTTTAATTTAGGGATAACAACATGTTTTATAATGAATTGCATAAATAAAAGAATATTATATTATTGGAACCTCAACTATTGAACAGATGGGGCTTAAATGACTTTGTTAAATAACTATATTTGTGAGACCTAAAAATTATACAGGGTAGTTTCCACCCATTCAACAGAAGAATAAATGACAGAAAACTAAGCCAACTTCTCAAAACCATAATGTTACTGCCATCCTGAAGAACCAGTGTGTAGACACTCAGGGACTTCGCAAATATGTTGGCTCACTTTGGATTTCTTGTATGTGGTTCCTCTAAGTTAACACAACATAAACTCAGCAGGGTTCTCTGCTGAACTTCAGTAATGATTTGAAAACCAGAATTTTGGGTAGTGATGGAGAAAGCCATGTCATTCTCTACTGAGTTGTGATGTGAAATGGAAGGCATGAGATAGAAAAGCTGTAAATTGGTTGACGGCTAGAAGGATGCTCGGTAATTTATTCTCTTAGATGCTAATGTGAATCGCTTTAAGATTAAAGGTTATTTTCTTTCATGGCTTATAATGAAGCAAGCTTAAAATCACCTCTGATTTACCCTAGAGAACAGGTTTAGTTTATATGGTGTTGAGAAATTTTAAAAGCTTCAGTTAGAGCTTTTAAGAGCTTTTAAATGAAAAGGTTTTGCTGCTAATTGTGGAAACATAACCACCTTAAAAAAAAAATAAATGACTTATGACAAATGTCCATGTAAATATAGGCATACCTTGGAGATATTGCAGGTTAGGGTTTCACACCACTGAAATAAAGTGAATATTGCAATAAAGCAAGTCATACAAATTTTTGATTTCCCAGTGTAAGTAAAGTTATGTTTAAACTGTAATGTGGCCTATTAAGTGTGCAATAGCATTATGTCTAAAGAACAATGTACATACCCTAATTGAAAAATACTTTATAGCTCAAGGATATATTGTACCATGGCCAATATTTTATAATAACCATAACCTTTAAAAATGAAAAATCAGTGTATTGTTTACCTGTAACATATGTAATATTGTACATTAATTATACTTCAATAAAAATACTTTTACACTAAAAAATGCTAACTATCATCTGAACTTTCAGAGAGTCTTAATCTTTTTGCAACCGTAACATCAAAGATCACGGATCACAAGGAATTCCCTGGTGGTCCAGTGGGCTGGGGTTTGATCCGGTCAGGGAACTAAGATTCTGCAAGCCACGTAGCAGGGCGAGGAAAAACAATCGCAGATCACCATAACAAATAAAATCAAAATCAACAAATTTGCAATATTGTGAGAATTACCAAAATGTGGCAGAAAAACATGTAGTGAGTAAATCCTGTTGGAAAAATGGAGCCAATAGACTTGCTTGGCACAGAGTTGCCATAAACTTTCAATTTGTAAAAAAAAAAAAAAGCAGTATCTTCAAAGTGCAATAAAGTGAAGCACAATAAAAGGAGGTATGCCTGTAACAATTTTCAATAGAGGCAACATTAAAATTTTATATTTCTAGGGTGATATTTTATAACTATAATATGCTCTTATTTATCTAATTACTCTAGATTTTTTTTTTTTTTTGCAGGCCTTTTTTTAAAGAGGAGGCGATAGTGACATAGAATTTGCAAAACTGTGACTATCCATCACTGGTTAGAGAACTAGAAGAACAAGTGTCTATTACTTCCTCTCAATCTAATGGCTATTTAATTTATTTATTAAGTACTCAATCTGCTAGAGTACTATATTGGGAAAACAAAGACATAGTTTTGAAGTGAAAAAATAACAATAAGTTATTTACAAGCACAATGCTTAGTTGCCTAAATAACTCCATAAGAATAATAAATCTTAAGGTTGAGACCAACCTAGACAGTATATTAAAAAGCAGACATTATTTTGCCAACAAAGGTCCATATAGTCAAAGCTATGGTTTTTCCAGTAGTTATGTATGGATGAGAAAGTTGGACCATAAAGAAGGCTGAGTGCTAAAGAATTGATGCTTTTGAACTGTGGTATTGGAGAAGACTCTTTAGAGTCCCTTGCACTGCAAGGAGATCAAACCAGTTAAAACTAAACGAAATCAGTCTTGAAAGTTCATTGGAAGGACTGATGCTGAAGCTGAAGCTCCAATACTTTGGCCACCTGGTGTAAAGAACTGACTCATTGGAAAAGACCCTGGTGCTGGGCAAGATTGAAGGCAGGAGGAGAATGGGGCGACAGAGGATGAGAGGGTTGGATGGCATCACCAACTTGATGATCATGAGTTTGAGAAAGCTCCAGGAATTGGTGATGGACAGGAAAGCCTGGTGTGCTGCAGTCCGTGGGGTGACAGAGTCAGACACAACTGAGAGACTGAACTGACTGAGTGAAGATTGAGACATAAACATGAACTAGTTGGTTGTGATGGATAGTGACTGGTTTATAGTCAAATAGAACTGAAGGTAAAAAAAGAAAGTGAGTGCACATTTCTTGTTTCATATCAAGATGTAGGTGTTAGATTTTTTAAAAAAGTACAGTGTATTCAGGCACATCAACAAAGAATATTCAGCTCCTAAAAAAAACTCTAAGCATAAAAGATCCATTTAGAAACATTCTCATTTAACGATCAGATCAATAAAATATAGACATTTTGTGATTTCCCCAAAGGGACACACCTAGTTAATAATAGAGGAGAAATCAAAGCAGATTTTGGTTTTAGACTAAGGGTAGTTTGCTTCATGCCAAGCTCTTGTTCATGTAAAGGCTTTAAAACTCTTCCACAATTTTTCCATAAAATGGCCATGGCCAAAAATATTGGAGTATATCTTGAAAGATAAGAGAATGGATACCTCTTAAAGGCAGTTAAAAGAATCACGGTGCCACTGGAAGCAGTTCAAGGGAAATTGACAATATTGTTCACAAAGTTGAAAATGTGTCCCTACATTTTATAAGTAAGAACTCTGACAACATAGTAGGTAACCAAAACTTTCTGTTTTTTTCTTTCTTTATACATGCAGACAGCAACTTCTGGGGAACAGGGGAGAATTTAGAAAGCATGTTCTAGAACTTGACAGGAGCCCAGAATCTACTGCTTGAGTCTAATCCACTTGTGCTGAGGAACACTCATGCAAGCTGTTGACTGAACACACTGCCCAAGGGATGTTTCTCCAAGCAGTAAGCATGCTTTTCTTTGTGCTTTACCAGAAGAAGAAAAAGAATGAAAAATAGGCTAAGCTGAAGATAGATTCTGTAAAAACTATGTAATAAATGCTTTATTAGTTAAAAATGACAGTTGTAACAAAGGATCCATAGAAGTGTTGTAGATCTACCATAATTTGGTAATGCTAGTGAAATCATATAGAGGGAAAAAATTCAAGCAAGTACAAAATGGAAAAACATTTAAAACAACTAATTTGACCTTCGAGCAGAGAAATGGGTTGTGCATATGAACTAAGTGTAATCACTAATACAACCAATAACTTTATTTAATATTTACATTCCCAGACCTGGGTTGGACACATTGCAGGAGTCAAAATAACCATACAACAAGTTTTCTGTCAACAAGTAATTTACAATTTGGTAAGAGGCAAGACTAAAGTAAATCAGGGGATTTGGGAGAATAATTAAATGTTAAACTACTTGGTCCTGACTGCTAATATTTAAAAGGATTCAGAGGAGGAACTTGTCTGGGTGGCAAGTGAACTGTTGAAGAGGATTTAGAGATGAATGAAAGGAAAAGATGAACCAGGAAAAAAAGGAGCAATTTTTATAGATATGATAACTATGTTGTGGAGAAATAAAAAAATCTGTATAGAAAAGACAGGGTTATGGGGCTTAAACATCAGATAGAGATGCTTAGACTTGATAGAGTAGGCAAGGGGGTCACTGAGGGTTTTGAGTAGATTGGGGTCATCAAAATAGTGATAATTTAGGAAAATCAGAAGAGTAACCCTCTTGACTACCCTCTATGTGTTTTTACTTGATGGAAGAAAAAGAATTGAACAGTAGCAGTATTAAGAAGCAATGATAGAGGCCTCATGTGCCAGGCACGTTTCCAAGTATTTAGCCATGTACTTCTCACAACAGCCCTATTTATGCTTTGAGGCAGATGCTATTATTGTCCTCATTTCACAGAGAACTAAATAACTTGCTCTAGCTCATGCACTTAGTAAGCAAGAGATCTGAACCCAGGCAGCTCCAACTCCAGAGCCACAGGGCTCTTAATGGTTTTGTTAAGTTCACTTTTCAAGAAAGGAGACGAAGATTTGCAAAACCAATATACGTTAAACCAGATAAAGCTAAATATATCTGGAGGAAGAAGGAAAATAAAAGGAAGGATTGAAAAACACTAGGAAATAAAGAGGGTAAACTTGGCCAGGGAGAAGAAGCTGGGTTCAAAAGATGAGGGAAAAGGTGTGCTTTGAGAGGTAGAGCCCTCTGAGAGCTGAGGCGGGTGGAAGGTGATATTTCCACACACTCCAGGTCTCAGCGGGGTCCCTGTCTGTGTCAGGATGGGGAGCAGTCACTTGCCTGCAAGGCTTCGTGGAGGTTGCCATTGTAGTCTATGATCTCGGTGGCTCCTGCATCTCCCTTTTGACCAGGTGGACCCTATGGAAAAATAAACCAAGAGAACATTAGGCTAGGATGGAGAAGGGACGGTGGCAGAAACAGAAAGAGCAACACGCACGCTCTCTCTGACCTAAACCAAGAGAACATTAGGCTAGGATGGAGAAGGGACGGTGGCAGAAACAGAAAGAGCAACACGCACGCTCTCTCTGACCTAAACCAAGAGAACATTAGGCTAGGATGGAGAAGGGACGGTGGCAGAAACAGAAAGAGCAGCACGCACACTCTCTCTGACCATCAATTCTCGACTGAGGCCCAAATCCATGTTAAAATAAATAAACCATGTTCAAAGTTTGTCCTTATTTCAAAGCAGGCAAACTACTTCCAACTTCCTGCCTGTGGTATGTTAAAGATATTAATTCAGATAAAAAAGAAAAAAGATTCAATATCAAAAACTGCTCCCTGAAAATTATTATTTGTAGGCTAATCTGATTTGACTGACAAAATCTTGCTGGCTTTATCCATATTTATTAAAGCAACCCCTGACATCTTTCTCCACATCCATACCACAAAGATTGCTTCCTCATTCTTTAAGAAGATAGAACATTCTTTAAGAAGATAGAACTACAGGAAATGCTTGCTTTTCCAACAGGAATAGAACTCCATTAAAATTGAATCAAACAGGGAATAAATATGCATGCATATATATATTTGAATATATATATATATATATGGAGGGAACAAATATTTTTAAGACGTCTACCCTACTCAGTATCTCTGCCACTGAATTTCCATTAGTTACGTCCTAATTCTCTGTGTTTTAAAAAGGTTCTGAAAATTTAGACTATTTCTTTCTTTACTATTGAGTTACTTGAAAAGTGGAAAGTTCTACTGTTAGATAGCTGTGGGTTTGCGACTGCTCATTTAGCAGAGGGAAAGCAGAGTTCTTCACTTCTTCTTGTGAAGCCTATCTTATGTGTCCAAATTTACAGACTCAGTGCTCCCAGTGACTACACTAAAAAATAGGAAGAAAGGGAGTGGTAGCAGGAATAATCACAGTGGTCTACCTCCTGTGCTATTATTGGGTATGATTAATCCAAGTGCCTTGTGAAAAGCCACATAGACACATACTTCAAATCTAGGCTCGTTGGAGGCCAAAGCTGTAGACGAGACACACTCACCCTTGGTCCCAGGGCTCCAGAGTCCCCCTTGTCTCCACGATCGCCCTTTCCCCGGTAAAAAGAGAAAAAGAACCTAGTTAGTTAGTAGTGAGGCCAAGAGTCCCCAAATATCTCAAATCCAAGGATTTGATATCCAAGTATTTAATCCAAGGATTTAAATCCAAGGATTTACTATCATTCAGTGGCACCTTTAATATGAACTTTTGAAATGTAAAATAGCAACTTGAAATACAATAACTCCTAACATGGCAAACTCTTCTCTAAGATGCCCCTTGAAGTGAATTAAATTTCCCCCTTCAGATGACAGAGTATCTTGAAACGACAACACATACAGTAACTTGTTTATTAGGGATCTTCAAAGGCAAAGCAAGTGGCTTCTATGACACCCAAAGTTAGGCTTTTATCTCTCAGATTGAGCCATGTTCTTGCCTTTATATGAAGAGATTTGGTGCAAGGGGGAAAAGAGGCAACCAATTAATAGGTTGTCTGTTCTCTAAGAAGAAAAAGTGTAGACAATCAGGACAAGGAAGGAAGAGAGATCAACGGGGAGCTCAGTGTTGGGAGATTTAGGAGGGAAAGGTCCCCAGCTGGGTCTCCCTCTGATGATAAGGATCTAAGGAAAACTTTTCTACTTAGGAAGTGCTCAAGAGGACAGCAGCCTGTTAGACCAGGGTGGCCAGGTTGAAGGTCAAGAGCTGGGCAAACCTGGCTCTCTCTCTTTTTTCCAGTGTAAAGTCAAGTCTTTAAATGTCCATTTATAGTGTTTTTGCCACCTCACCCCCCTCCCTGGACAGACACTAGGAATCACCTACGCCTCAAACTCCAAAATATATCACTAAGAATACTTCAGAAAGTCTCGGAAATCTCAACAGAAAATTTGGAGGAGAGATTTGAACCTGTGTAGAACTGAGAGTTCTTTCAAATAGCCTAAAATTTATAGAGCCCTTTTCCTAAACAGAATTCAAAGCATTTTTCTGTATCTTTCTCCATATCCTTATAAACTGGATAAGGACCAGTGAAGATAAGCAGTAAAAAGGATTATGATTTTTTCTATCCACAGTATGCTAGTAACATGGACCATAATAATTAAATTTGCTTGAATGCAGAATTACTAATATCTGTTTTCTGTTTTCCCCATTTCCCATGCTAGTCATTAATAGAATCTCAAATAACATGATTCTGCTAATAGTATACAGATTATTGCAGGTTCTATAAGAACATGATAAAGGAGAGAATTTCCATTGGTGGTGAAGTTTTAATGCAATGGAGGGAGTCAACTGACTTAAAAGCAAACTGTAGTTGAACATTTATCACAAAGACAGCCAGGAAATAAAAAAATATTATATTGCACATAATGTAAACTAAGTACTTAATTTTTTCCAAATAAGCTATATTTATGAAACAGGAAGTACATTTTCTCTTAAAGAATGGTCTGAAGCACAAGAACACAAAAACAAGATGAAACAAACCAGGATATCATCATAAGGGTGAAATTACTGCAATGCCAGTGTGTGAAAGAGTCTAGTCCAAAACATGACTTTCCTGTGGAAAAGGTGAGAAGCACAGCTCTTGATGGCCTCATGTTATGTTAAAATGGTTACCCGGGTACTGACCTTTGACCCTTTCGGGCCTCTAGTTCCTGATTCACCTTGTTTCCCCTATTATAGAAGAATATAAAGATGGAAAAGAGAAAATAATAGAGGGAGACAACAATAGGAAAAAGAAATTAGCAGTGACTCAGAATAATGAAGAAAAATGGAAACACTTTATTTTAACTGCTTTAATAGATGGCTGTCTATAATGTAAACTGTTACAACACTGAACATAAGCATTATCAGCACATCATTAGTTCACTCCCTGGGCTCTTCACCAACCTTCGCGTCATTATAATTCTAAAGTCTGACCACCCATTGGTGGATGGGAAGAGTTCTGCAGATAATTCTCAGTAGTCTCAAAAGTGTTTGCTTATAAATTTCATCAAAGAGGAAGTCATTTCCCATGTCTCTAGGATGGGTTATTAAAATAAAGTGTTACCATATCAGTTTGCAGGAAGCTTAGAGGAATAAAGTGAACAGTCAAATAAATCCTTAGTTCTCATATTTTCAAGGTGTTACTTACCATCAAGTTACCATGGAAACTAATGGTCTGGATCCACATTTTCCTCAGTAGGTTTTTGTTTGCTTGTTTATTTTTGTTATATATATATATTTTTAAATGCAGGGATTTTTTTTTGTTTTTGGCCAGGCCGATCAGCTTGTGAGATCTTAGTTCCCTGATTAGGGGTTGAACCTGTGCCCTCTGCAGTGAAAGTGCAGAGTCCTAATCACCAGACTCAGTAGGTTTTAATATGCCTTGAGTGGTAATGTGTTAGTGTGACAGTCCCTCCCCATTGACATTTTGATGTGTTATTAAATTTGTTGACTGAATGGAACGGAGTAAACTGGAAAAGTTGAATTGTAAAACCCCTTTTAGAAAATAACAAATTGGTATGCATTTCAATGAATTATTTGTGATTTTGGGCTGTTTTAATACCCCTTGAATAATTTTATTTTAGTTGCATGTTCTAAAAGTAAGTGGTATACATTTCCAAACTGAGACTGTTGTTTTCCAGTGTGAGAATAACTGACCTTTGGTCCAGGGGCTCCGGGCTCCCCTCGATCCCCTCGTCCAGGAGGCCCTGCCTCCCCACGTTCACCCTGTCACAAATCACAAAATAAGTAAATGGTGACCCATCTTCCCCCAACCGGTCCCTGTAGATTAATGAGTGAAGTGAATAAAACCAAAGAAAGTAGAAAGTGACTATTTATTTACTACATACTCAGCATTGTATTAACTTCAGCATGGATTATCTCATTTAATAATCGAAACAACTATACAGTGTTTGCATTTTCATCCGCATTTTTATAGACGAGGAAATGGTTTGGTAAATGCCTGTCAGACACCTACGTTGGTAAACAGAAAGACCTTTAAAGGGAATTGATAAGGGCCATCCTTAAGCCTCACCACAGGCACTGGCATAGTCTTCACTCTGCAGTGACTTTTTAAGATCTACTAGGAAGAAGCATGGCAAAATGACTAAGCACCAGGTTTTGTAATTTGACATTCTCTACTTTAATCTTGGCTCTATTACTTACCAGGTCTGTGTTTTGGGGAAAATTAGTTAAGTTCTGAAAGCTTCAGTTTCCTCTATAAAATGGAGAAAATTATAGTACTGGTTTCATAATTTAAAATAAAAAGTCCTCGTCACGGTATAAGACATGCAGGTATTACAGTTTTTGCTACATTTATAGATCTGGGAACGATGATCGTGGTCACTGCCCTCCGAGGGCCAGTGCTCTAGTAAGATAAGATCCACATGAACAAAATAGTTTAGGGTTAAGGAATAATGTAAAGTCATATGTGAGAGAAGAAGAAACTCCACAGGGTTTTCAACAGTCTGGACTGACTTTTTGCTGAGACCTGGGTCAAGTCCTGAAGGATCCTGCTGCTGCTGCTGCTGCTAAGTCGCTTCAGTCGTGTACGACTCTGTGCGACCCCATAGACAGCAGCCCACCAGGCTCCCCTGTCCCTGGGATTCTCCAGGCAAGAACACTGGAGCGGGTGAAACCCAGCTGCTGCTGCTGCTGCTGCTGCTAAGTCGCTTCAGTCGTGTCCGACTCTGTGTGACCCCTGAGATGGCAGCCCACCAGGCTCCCCCGTCCCTGGGATTCTCCAGGCAAGAACACTGGAGCGGGTGAAACCCAGCTGCTGCTGCTGCTGCTGCTGCTAAGTCGCTTCAGTCGTGTACGACTCTGTGCGACCCCATAGACAGCAGCCCACCAGGCTCCCCTGTCCCTGGGATTCTCCAGGCAAGAATACTGGAGTGGGTTGCCATTTCCTTCTCCAGTGCATGAAAGTGAAAAGTGAAAGGGAAGTTGCTCAGTCGTGTCCGACTCTGAGCTACCCCATGGACTGCAGCCCACCAGGCTCTTCTGTCCATGGGATTTTCCAGGCAAGAGTACTGGAGTGGGGTGCCATTGCCTTCTCCGCCTGAAGGATGGGTAGGGTGTATTTTACAATTATTATTGCTTATGACTGTGCTTTTGAGGAGTGCACACAACACTTTACATGCATTATCCTATTGAGTTCTCAAGACAAATGAGAAAGGTGTTAGTATCCATAGTCTACAGATGAGGAAACTGAAGCTCAGAAAGATTAAGTAATTTTCCCAAAGCCTTTAACATGGGAGAGCTGTAATTTAGAATGGATTGTACTCAATCTTCAATTTTTGCATAGATGTTTTGGTATGTAAATATTTTGCACATCTCTGGTCATTTTCTCAGAATAAATTCCTAGTGGGGAAATGTCTGTGTCAAAAATAAAAACACTTTAAAATCTTGCCAAATCACCCTCTAGGAAGATGGTTCTGTTTTTCCCTGAACACAGAATTGAGAGTTCAGCTTCCTGTGTGATGGGTAGAATTTGAATAATCAAACAAGTTTTGACTTCTGGTGATGGCATGTTAATGGATGAAGGAGGCACCCTCCTCACTAAAGGATAGATTCATCTTGGAAAGGAAAAGAAAGTAGGGTTGGATTTGTTATGGGTGATGGAGAGTTTTGAATTCCAAGATCTTTATCTGTATCATGCCCACTTTGGGAAGACTCTGTGGTTTTGCAGGGGAGGTGGGATAGATTAGGGCCAGGATTATGGAAGACTGAGTAAATTTCTCAGTATGAATCAAAAGGGAGTAGAAGAATGGAGAGGCTGGAACTTGACTGGAGGCAGAAGATGGAAAAAATGCTCCAGAAGGGATTTTCCAGGGATTAGAAACTGAAGTGCTTCTACTGGTATATGGAATTTACATTTATAAATGTTTGGTTATTTGCTTAATATTTTACAGATGAATTCTAAAATGGTAACTATAATCTTATTTTAGGGAAAAGCAAAAATCTTAGAAAATCATTTCTCTATAGCATATATATCATAGGTGTGAAGTCTCTATATATTTACCTAGAATCACTTATTAACATAATACCCCTAATTAATTGCTTATTATTCTCTGGAATTACATTTTTTTTTTCCTTCCATCCCTTTCTCACACATATTACAGTGTAAGCTTCAGTAGAAACTGTTTTTGTTGCATTTAATCTCCATTCTCAATAGAAAAATGTCTGGGAAAAAATGTGTTGAATTAATGAATAAACAATATTATTCAAAGTTTTCTAAATTATTCATGATAAAGTCCTATTTCTTTAGACTGATGTAGATTTCTTGCAGGCACTGATACAGATGCTGAGAATACAGCAGCACATAAAACAGATTTTTAGATACCATTATACATCTTCATTATGCTCTCTCTTCATTGTGTTGGGGATAAAATATGCAGTGTTAGTTTTTTTAAAATCTGAATTTATTGGTACAAATCCTGTCTACACAACTGGAAAAAGACTAGTATTTGGCTGAAAGAGATTTTTAAATAATCATGATTTTTCCATTATGATACCAATTTCATGTTAGGCAGTTTAGCCAAAAATTAACTTCAAAATATTCTTAAATGAATTTCTTATTCACATCCTTTCTGTGGAACTACAAAGCAGTTACAGTACAGTTTTTACTTTTCTTGGGAGTGCAAAGTAATATTTGTTATAAAAGTATGGGATCTGTAAAGTCAGCCCAGGTTCTTCATGGACAGTAATTAATGTTGATTTTATAGCTCTACATCTGGAATTTTTTGACTATGGAACAGTTTAAAATAAATGAACAAAAGAAAAGATATTTAGGGATGAACTCTACTCTCCAGGGGTCTGTCTGTGTTTCTTCTATTTTTCCTTGTTTCGCAAACAAGATGCCACAAACAGAAATCACATTCATGCCTGGTCCTCGCTGGCACTGAGCAGGTTTCCCGCTTCTCTGCACTTATCCACAAAGCCACCTCTTTCTCTGCCTGACTCTGAGGCTGCAAGCCATACAACTGTTCTGATGTGGACACAGGATGCCTGTTATCCTCCTGATCTAGCTCACTTGATTCTAGAAAGTGCACTTTGTGTGTAAATCTGTTCAGGCTAAAGCAGGCATTCCTCATATTTTGTTAATAAGCTTGTCAGCTCATTATGTGAAAAAGAACTTGCTGAGAAAAGAGCAATTTTGCGTAAATTCGACCGAGCTTCAGTCCCCCTTAGGCCATGCGTAGTTTCCATTTACTAGGATTAGAGTTATTTTCTCTTGACCAGTGGAAATGAGGACTCCTCTGTCAGAACAGACCAGGAACATATTTCTCGAGCTCTTGGAAGTCATCCTGGCTTATATCTGGAAATACACATTGAGGCAAAGACTGCTACAGTTTAAAAATAAAAGAATGTAGTTTGATCTAATTTTGCTCTTTCTTTGATTCATGAGTCTGTCATGAATAAAGTTCCATCCTCAGAACGGCACCTTTTTATGTCTTTCCGGGTAGATAAAAAGGGAACCATGGCTCTGACTGTATCCACAGCAACATAACTTTTTATATGGCAGCATATAGATTTTGCTTTCAGGGCCCTCTCTCGGGTTGCCAAGTGGAAGATCATGAGATGGTTTTCATTACAGGATTTTTCTGCAGACGTTTTTCAGGATGGATCCTTTCAGGATGAAGCACTAGGAATCTATATGACATCAGAACTTGCCTTTGCAATCTAGGGAGTTCATGTTTGATTTACAAGTATGTCTTCAAATGGGTAACGAGGAGCTGGAGTTAATGAGTTCTACCTCTCCTTCTCAGAATTGCCTCACTTTTCCATATGGCCAGAAGACTAACAGCATCACATCAATTTAGGTGCAACTGGGGGACAACTGGAACAACGAATGTATCCCACCATCCTGTTGCCCTGCCTAAGGCTTTCTGGAATTAACTTCCTATTACTCTAATTACAATAATATGCTATTACTATGAGAAGTGTTGGGAATGGGTGCTAAGCTGATTTAGTTCTCTATTAGGCAAGACTATCTGGTCACCTGAGTAACAAAATGGACTAAAAATATGCCACAAAAATTTTTCAGAAAGAAAGGAAGGGGAAAACACTCCACTTACCTTTGTTCCTGGTAACCCTGGTAAGCCTGGTTCTCCCTGAGGACCAATGAAACCTGGTTCTCCCTTTAAAAAAAATGGACAGATGAGATCACCACATGTTTGACAGTAAATATGTGAACTATTGTTCGTCCCCGGTGGGTCAGCTGATAAAGAATCCGTCTACAATGTGGGAGACCTGGGTTCAATCCCTGGGTTCTATCCTTGGGTTGGGAAGATCCCCTGGAGAAAGGAACGGCTACCCACTCCACTATTCTGGCCTGGAGAATCTGCATAGTCCATGGGGTCGCAAAGACTGAGTGACTTTCACTTTTCACTTCACTGGGATTTTACTTCTTTGATTGTATACAGCTTTTGCTGAGATCCAGATACTAACTATAAAATTAATTAGAATTGGTTTTGACCAGTGACAACACTTTGAGCAAAACTTTGGAGAAGCTCTGAAAAGTAAAAGTGACAAAGAGACCAGATAAATGTCTTTACAATTTTCTTTCTCATCTATTGTCTCGTGCTTCTTATCATTTACCAAATCAGGTCCATTATGTTGGGGTGGATGTGGTAGGCAGCCTGTAAGATGGGCCTCAATGATACCACTTGCTGGTATTCAATTCCCTTGCAAAACCCCTCTGCTTGAGTGTGCACAGGATTTACTGACTCATAGCTAATGAGCAGAATATGCAAGAAGTAATAGGATATCATTTCTGAGACTAAGTTATTAAAAGACTGTAGCTTCCATCTTGAGGGCTCTTTCTTGTCCTCTCTCAGTTGAGTCAATTCACTTCGGAGGAAACAAGCTGCCATGCTGTGAGTAGCCCTACAGACAGGTCCCCAAGGTGAGGACCAAGGTCGGCCAATGGCCATATGTGTGAACTTGGGAGCAGGTGCTCCATCCCATTAGAGTCTTCAGATGAGATCACAGCCCTGGCTGACAGCTGGATTGCATCCTCCTGGGAGACACTGAGCTAGAGGTACCCAGCTGAGCTACACTCAGATGCTTATTCCTCCCAAAATGTGAGTTGACTGTAGTTATAAGTCACTGCAGTTTGGGATGCTTATATGGTAGGCAGCAATGCATGAGTGATTCAGTGGGTGTGACTAGGGAAGAGATTCAAGAATGTTCAGCATAAAAAGCAAAAAAATCTCTCCTTGCCATACCTCCAAAATCTCTTCTCTATTACCTGGAGGAAACCCAGTTGTAGTATAATAGAAAAATATATTTGGTCTTGTTCCTAGTTTCTAAAATCTTTGGAATTTCCTGAGTAGTAAGAGTAATAGTCCCTTGGACTGCAAGGAGATCAAATCAGTCAATCCTAAAGGAAATCAGTCCTGAATATCTATTGGAAGAACTGATGCTGAAGCTGAAGCTCCAATACTTTGGCCACCTGATGCAAAGAACCGACTCATTGGAAAAGACCCTGATGCTGGGAAAGATTGAGGGCAGGAGGAGAAGGCGGACAGAGAATGAGATGGTTAGATGGCATCACCAACTTGATGGACATGAGTTTGAGCAAGCTCCGGGAGATGGTGATGGACAGGGAAGCCTGGCATGCAGCAGTCCATGGGGTCGAAAAGAGTTGGACACGACTGAGTGACTGAACTGAACTGAAGAGTAAATAGGAGCATCTTTTGTTACTCGCAACAAGCTAAGCTTCTTTTAAAAATACCTGTTGCTAATGGGGTGACTGTGGTGGGCCTCTAGAGAGCTTCAGGATCAGGCTGTGATAAGAAGGTTGGAACTCTCAACATTTCCCGTCCTCTTACCATCTCTCCAGAGGGGAGAGGGCTGGCGACTGAGTTAACTCAGCAGTGGGCAAAGCTTTAATCAATCATGCCAACGTAACACAGCCTCCGTAAGATGACCTAGGCAATGGGGACTGGAGAGCCTCTGAGCTGATGAACATCTCCATGTGCTAGCAGGATGGCACCCCAACTCCACAGGGTCACAGGCTCCTGCACTCAGGACCCTTCTGACTTCACCCTCTGTATCTCTTCATTTGGCTAGTGTTCACTTTCACCTTTTGCACTACACTGTAATGGTAAGTATGCATTTCCCTGAGTTCTGTAAGTTATTGTAGCGAATTATCGAGCTTGGATAGGGGTGGGAGTGAGTGGCTGTGAGCACCCTGGAATTTGTAACCAAGTCAGATGGAAGTGCAGGTAAGGAGGGGTGGTACTTGGACTGGGGTCTGAAGTGAGGGCCGTCTTGTGGGACTGAACCCTTAAACCTGTGGAATCTGAAGCTAACTCTGAGCAGTGAGTGTCACAATAGGACATGAGTTGGTGTCAGAGAATCAGAGTTGGAGAACCAGTGTTGGAAAAACACCATATATTTGGCACCAGTGAACACCCGAGACCAGTGTTCACATATAAACTGTAAAGTTTTATTTTCTTCTTAACTACATGAGCTCAAATGTAAAATTCTAACTTCTTGAAATCTGTGATGATGTTTTCAAGCAAAACAAAGCAAAAACATAATGACTCTGTTCCCATATTTCCTGGGATTTGTTTGCTTATTTGTTTTTCCCCATTGGATTATTTCTGCTAATGTTGTTTGATAAATTTGATTTTCTTTTAAAGTACCTATATTTCAACATTTGTTTTTTTTAGCGCTGAGCAGAAAGATGCAGAGAAGATGTTTTATATGAAATGTTAGAATGCCATCAAATATTTTTGAAATACTGAGTTTTTAAAAAATATATGCCATATAAAACCTTGGTATTGGGTAGGGAACAAAAAGATCACCCTTGATGAATAACTCAAATGGATTTATTTCTAGCTCTGATGTTCAGGGTACTGGTTTAAGAAAAAAAAATGTAGGGGAACTAATGCTCTAGGTTTATTGTTTGCGAAATTTCTATAACTGTATTCTACTTGTCTCCATACCCTTACACATAGTGGAGAGGAAAAGCTGAACAAATAGCCTTGGATGGATCTCGTAATAGCCTAAAATGAGAATCAACTATATTCAGAAAAATCAATGACGACCATTCTACTTCTTGTAAAAAAAGTTTAACTTATTTGAAACAACAGCAAAAAAAGTTAAGAAACATTTATTTACATGTAAGATATTTCTCTCAATAAAATGATATATACAAGCATAAAAATTTTCCCTCTCCACCCTCAAGAAAAAAGGCTGTATTAAAGTCATGTATATTATTAGTAACCACTTTCTGTCATGAAAATATTATGAAAATATAATGCAACCACATTATATCATGAAAATATAATGCAACCACATTATATCATGAAAATATAATGCAAGTTAACAGGTAGAAAGTTTAAAGGTAAACAAGATTCATATATCTTCAAGTGGAAATAAAGATTTCACTGCTAGCAAAGCAAATGGAAGCACCATTAAAGCATACTAATAAAAGAGAAGAAAAAAGAGTAAATGCTGCAAAAATGTTTTTCTTATTCAGGCAAGGGTTTAGTTCATAAAAAGACAAAGCATGCAATTTCATAATTCACAAATAAATAAGGCTTTGTGATCTCAATGGCTGAAGTGTTGTTTTTTTTTTTCCTTTTTAAAAACAGAATCTATTTAAGTTCTCCTGAGTAAAATGGATAGAAATTTCCTTCAAGCAGAATGTTCAGGGTAAAAATTTTTATTTCAAGATATAAAATTAGCAAAGGACTGGACTCTTAACAACTTTAGCACTATTAATACTGACTAGTATTAAAGACTTTGAGTATGATTAGTTATACTTTTTCCTGCCACTCTAAGAAAGCATCCGCCATCTCAATACATTCATTTCTTCCTTCAATTTACTCAAGGGAAACAATACTTAACTTTAGGACCACAGTTTTATGATTATTTAACTCCAGAGCTCTCAATTTCTTTAGAGACATTGTGTCCATCTAGTCTATGTCTTGGCAGGATGGGGAGGAAATAATCATTGGTCCCTTTCCTGTCTCAGGCTTGAAAGAATTATTGAAGTAAATAAGGCATAAATATGTCTACTCATGGCCTTAAGCTGGTTGGGCTGCTTCTTACTTTCCTAGGCTTATACCAGAGGTCTCAGAGCGCCTATTCACTTAACCTTATTATTGTACAGAGTTGGAAAGTTTCATCGACATGGTTTCAGATTTCACATTGTACCTAACCTTTAAGTTGAAGCTACCACTTGTAGAGTTTGGGGTAGTATTAAGAAAGAACATCCACACTTTTATAGAAAGGCTATGAAAATCATCTTCCTTTGTCCAATTACATATCTATATGAGGCTGGTTTTCCTTCTTGTGCTTCAACCAAGACAAATTGCAACAGAAAGAAAATCGAAGCAGGTAAGAGAATCAAGCTACCTTTGATTAAGTCAGATGTTGAAGAGATTTGAAAAAAAAAAACAACATAAAACGATAATAATGTTGCTATTCCTGTTAATTTTTTGTTTGTTTTGTAAAACTCAGCTATATTTCATAAAATGTTATTTAATTAACATATAATGACCTGTTTAAATTTCTCTATTTTAATTTCTAATACAGACACATCAATATGTATAAACAAATAAAAACTCTTTAAATCTTAATTTTTGGGTGTGTAAAAGGGTTTTGAAGTTAAATCTTTGAGAACTGTTGGTACAAACATACAGAATTGAGTTAAAGCCTGACTTTGCAAGCTGGAATCCTGAGGTGCCAAATAATGTATGATTCTGGTGTCATTTGGGGGTGGCTTAGTCAAGATTTATTAGATAATGTGAACAAAGCAATCAGCACCAACTCTAGAACAAAGTAAGTGAATGATAAATGTTATTGTTGCTCTTATCTTATAGGCTCAAAAATGCCAGCTACCAATATTATTATTAGTAGTAGTAGTATTAATATTAGTAGTACTATTACAATATCTCAATAGCTAGTTGGTAATACACATGGTGACTTCTTGACTCTTTTTTTTTTTTTTAACTTCTTGATTCTTTACAACCTGTATGGGGTTATATTCAGTACTTCTTCAATTACTTTCAAGAAGTAACCCTAAATTTTCTCATGTGACTATGTAATCATTTTATGAGTCAATATCCATCTGCCAGAACATTTAGGATTGAAAAGCCAACCACGTGTAAGGTAGACAAATGACAGGTTTACTAAGAATGAATTTTATTCCTGTAAGAAAAGAAAAGGAGAAAATGGTCATATCTGTTAAATTTCCCTAAATAATGTAATCCTTAAAAAAAATCTTGCCTCTTTGCAAGGATTGATATAGAGTTTAAAGGTCCTAGAATCTCCTAAAATGTCTAGCAGAAAGGTTATGACAACCTATGGTTCTATAAATACTTTGATGTGATTAAAAAAATAAGCAACTGGTTATTCTACTCTAGCCATAATTCTAGTTATCCAGGATAAAGGAAGGAGACTGAGTCAAAGGAAGGTAGGGGAAAGCAGCTAAAATATGACTCAAACACAAAATGCTTTTGCAAAATCATCTTTGAAGTAAATTAGACTACACAAAAATGAGTTTTCGTAAATTTCAGGGCAATATGCGGGAGAAGTAACTATTTCTATTGAACTGTATGATGATTCACAGAGCTGTTTTTACATATCTAATCTCATATAATCAACAGGAAATAGGATATTGCTAAATTAGAAGTTATCCACACAGATTGCCTGAATAGACAAAGTGTGGGAGAGATGCAATAGAGGAAATTGGCACCATAATGGAATTAAGCTCCTATCATACTTTTAATTAAGAAACAATTAAATCCAGAGTTTTTTCCCCTTTACTTTTCTACAAGGCAATTACCTGAACTAGAAAACCCAATTATAATTTCAGTGGGCCACTGTTGGAATAACATGAGAAAAGGGCAGATGTTGGCTGTCATTATTTATACAGGGAAACAGCAAGTAAAATAGCTCTACCATTTAAGTGAAAACAATAAAATGTGACCTTTTCTGAAACAATATTAATCTTTTCAGTTTATGATGTGCTAGTGCTTTTTTTAAACAAATGACAACCAAAAAATGTCTAAGAAAATGCGGGAAAGTCAGAGGCATCAAACGTTGGTTTGTTATGAACACCAGGACATCAATGAATAGTATAGGAATAAATTAAGAGCATAATTACTTCAGAGCCACTTTAATCTGCTTTACTCATATATATATATATATATATATATATACACATACATATACAGTGCTTCCCTGGTGGCTCAGGCAGTAAAGCATCTGTCTACAATGTGGGAGACCTGGGTTCGATCCCTGGGTCTGGAAGATCCCCTGGAGAAGGAAATGGCAATCCACTCCAGTACTATTGCCTGGAAAATCCCATGGACAGAGGAGCCTGGTAGGCTACAGTCCATGGGGTCACAAAGAGTCAGACACGACTGAGCGACTTCACTTTCACTTTCTTTCACACACATATATATCTCAAAATGAAATTTTCCTTCATTCTCTCTACCTATTTACTCACTATCTCAAATGTGATAACATTTGAGGTTTTTACTTTTGTTATTATTGAGAATAAGATTACAAAGTAAAACAGAGTTCCGTTCATATTGGAGTTGTTGATCTCATTGGAAGTGAATCAAAAGAGTGAAGGCAACCAACTAGCAGGGAGAGAGATGGAGGAAGAGAAGAGGGGAAGAATGGAGAGGAACAAGCATCCTAAAATGTTCTATTCCTCTACCATGATCATAACGATTAAACCCAGGATAATCCACTGTTTTTCTTATTGTTTTGTCTTCACTGGTTCTGGCAATATCCCATGAGATCTACCCTCTTGGCAAACAGAAAAATATAAACAATGTAATGGCTAACTCTTAAAATAAATACAGAGCTGTGATTTAACCAAAGCCTGGAAATTAAAAAAAAAAATACAACACTATTTATCAGAACCCTTAATACAATCCAACCTTTTAATTGCTAAAACATAAGTAATGGCTGGCCACCAAATTCTGCTACCCAAACCACATGCCTGTCAGTGATCAAACTGTTGTCAGAGAAACAGAAATCGCAGCTCTGTACATGCTATTGGAAATGGCATTAATGCAGCATCAAATTTCAAATTAAAAAAAATGGTTTAACTTTCCTGTCTTATCTTAGATATTTATCTTTAGTTGTTTCATGAGTTTTGTCTTTTGTTTCGCCTTAACATCAATTCATTAGCTCACCACCAATTAGTTTGAACACTAGGTCTCAATACCCAGATGGTAACACATCTGCCTGTGTTGAGCTGGTAGAAAAGGTGAATAATGGGGTGACTGTGGTTTTGGCAAGTAAACTGGGATTTGGGCTGGGCAGAATAAATGCTATTAATTTAGGATAAAGCACAATTGGTAGGTCTAGAAATAAACTGGGAGCAGCAGTAGCAGCAAACAGAGCTCTCTGAAAATCTGACACAGGTTGCTAATTTGAATGGGAACTTTAAACAGTGGGGGTACTTAAAGATGCAGAATCCAATCTACAAAGAATAGCTATAGCTGAAATCAAAGGTGTACTTATACATGACCACATTGGGAGGGCCTAAGGATCTCACACTGAGCTTTCTAATTGTAGCTAAACCTTTCAGCAGCCACAGCACTGATCTTGTACTATAAAGCTCAATGGGCATAAGTCATAGTAACTAATATGGGGCTAAATTTCAAAAAATTATCTTCTCTTCATACCCAACAAAACTTTCCCCTGTTGACTAGTGTCAATATTAGAGTTCCTCTCTCTGTTTTCTTCTATAAATTGGCAGTATGTACACAGAGAAATAAAGTAAATCAAAAGATAATTAAGTTATGAAAAGGTGGGATCTATTCACTCTGCAAGATAAAAGAAGATGTTGCAAAGATAAGATTTTTGACTGAAGCCACTTTTCATTCACCATCACTTTAAAAAAATTTAGACAGTCTATTGAGATAGCTTAAGCTCTATGTATTCTGGCCAAAAAACCCTCAAAAACAAAACAAAAAACCCCCAAACAAAGCAAACAAAAATCGTTACCAACTAATAAGGCAACAAAATCTGGCTTTATTACAAAAGGGTAAAAAAACATATCCCTTAAAAACATGATCTTTCTGAAATCTAACAATTTACCATTAAGTCATTAAGTCCTGGAATGCCATAATAAAATACTGACTGACTTTTCTTCAAACTCACATTTAATACATGACAAGAAAGTAGGGTCAGCAGGTAAAGAATCTGCTTTCAATGTAGGAGACACAGGAGACACGGGTTCGATTCCTGTGTTGGGAAGATCCTCTGGAGGAGGGCATGGCAACCTACTACAATATTCTTGCCTGGAAAATCCCACGGACAGAGGAGCCCTGTGGGCTGCAGTCCAAAGAGTCGTAAAGAGTCAGACACGACTGATGGCTAAGCACAGCATGTGTACATATATACGTGTACAAGAAAGTATTTTTACCCTTCAAATGGCTATTGGGACAGTTCATTTAATACCTCTTTTGGTCAAATACAAAAAGGGTGTCCTTCATATAAGTGAGAAGAGTCAAAAAATATGTTGATGGAATTACTAGTCAAGGTAAGAATGTAGAGACAGCTTCATTCATAAATAAATGGTTTAGCAGTTGTTTCCCTATAAATTTCTAGAACCTATCATCTGTTAAATGGAATGGTGGCCAGAAAGTCCTAACTGATTAGTTCTTGCCCATAGAAAATTCTCTGGTTTTTCATTTATTACCATTTGTTTTATTTTTATGTCATTATCAATTAAGGAATAAAAGATATTATTTTTTTAACCTAATATACCAGCTTAAACCAAGTCATGCTTTCCATGATATTTATTACCCAGAACACATCCAATTTTCATTGCCCAAAAAATAGTACAACAGGGTTTGGAAAATATGTGCTGATTTGCCTGGGTGCTAAAGGCATCACCAATAATTTTGATTAATTTGTCTTGACACTGAATGCATTAACCGTACAATATTCTTTTAGCTTAAGGGCTAATTAGAATTCAAGTCAGCATGATACCTACTTTTGAGGATAACAGCAAGAACATTTGTTGTAATAAGAACCTCTAGGCAGTCAGTTTTGGTAATGATTGATTTGTAAAACTATTGAGGGGGGAAAAAAGGATGAGAAAATGGAATCTGTCCCCAAAACACTTACTTCCCTGAAGGATCACATTTGAGTACAAATTAAACATTTTGGTGGCTATGATGAAAATGAAATACAATAGCAAGTTTATTTAAAACTCGATAAGAGTCGGACACGACTGAGTGACTTCACTTTCACTTTTCACTTTCATGCATTGGAGAAGGAAATGGCAACCCACTCCAGTGTTCTTGCCTGGAGAATCCCAGGAACTGGGGAAGCCTGGTGGGCTGCAGTCCATGGGGTCGCTAAGAGTCAGACACGACTGAGCGACTTCACTTTCTCCTTTCAATTTCATGCATTGGAGAAGGAAATGGCACCCACTCCAGTGTTCTTGCCTGGAGAATCCCAGGGACGGTGGAGCCTGGTTGGCTGCCGTGTATGGGGTCACACAGAGTCGGACACGACTGAAGCAACTTAGCAGCAGCAGCAGAAAACATAACTTTCTTTTTTTTTTGAAAACATAACTTTCTGATTTTTCTTTTTCTTCATGGGATTGCATCATGAAAGCATACTTGTATTTATTCGAGGTTTCATTATGGCTGTGAAAAACTCTCTGATTTCTGGCTGTATGAGTTTCCTAATTGAATTCTTAAACTACTTAACTGCTCAGACACACTTTGTGCAAGCAGGAAATAATTATAAGTAACAATAACACAATGTTATCCTTCCAATCAGTATTTTTTCCTTTTCTTTTAGGAATTCATTACACATCCCATGTTATTTCCAAGAACTTTATTTATTTTTAAAATGTGATTTGGTATATATGAGGAAGGAACCTCATCTCCAGTGGATTTAGAAGATAAATTTTCATAGGTTAGTGAGCACTGCTTTTAATCCTAAGAATGACAAAGCAACATTTCTGCCACCTGTAAAAGTTAGTCCTTATATGAGTTAGTGTCAAGGATGAATTTATATAATGAGTTAGTTACTGTCTCCCAATCCTCAAGTTCTTGATCTGAATGTCAAATTTTCACTAATGTGGAAGCCAGAACAAAAATATCAAGCTTTGAGGGAAAACACTGTAAACATTTCTTTGCCACCTAAATGGTTTGTTTTTCTGATTTGTTGTAATTTTTACTGTATTAGGTCTCCCTACTGCATTCATTTTCTTGTATCAGCTACATTTTTTTTCTGAATTTACTTCCTGAATATGATGAGATAAACTGGTAGTCAGTGTTGAAAGGAGAAAAGCCAGCATTGAAAATCCATATCTGTAAAAAATGCCTGGGGTTAGGCAACGCTATGAATGGGGCCTAGAGTATTTCATTATTACATGTCAGGTTTTGCTTTTGCTTTTCCTGTGAACAGTGTCAGGAAGGAGAACTCAGCACCACGTCTTACGCCCAGAAAGCTGTGCTCCTTTATTCTTTGTTCTTGGAATGTACTGGGTCAGAGGAAAAGATGAATGGTGTGATGTAAGAAAGTAGGTTATCTTACTGCTCTTAAAGGTAACATTCAACCATCACTACAGAGGAGTTTTCAGTCACATCTATGAACCTGCAGGGTATAAATGGGCCTTATGATCTCTAGGTTGAAATCACCCACAGGAGGTAAGACTCTATAGAACAGGTGCATTAACAATGTTTCCAATATTCTGAGCTGCTCCAAGAGAAAGAATTAACAATGGCTAAAATTTATATCTCATTTACTATATGTTTGGTACTATTTTAGGAGCTGCGCATATATTAATTCATTTAATCCTCACAACAACCCCTTGAGTTATGTACAATAATAATTTCCATTTTATAAGGAAACCCAGCACACAGAGATTAGGTAACTTGCCCAGTATCACGCCACAGCTTCACAACTGGTGAGGGGTAGAACCAGGATCTACATACTGGCAGTCTGGTTTTAAAGTCAAGGCTATTGATCACTGCCTGTCGTGACTTAATGACTAGGGTAACATAACCATGAAAAGGGTAAATAATGTTTCAAAATGTATGGAAAGGAAAAACATGTTTAAAAATAGGAATTTTGAAATCTTCCCCTTTTAAGTGAGTGATATTGGAAAAGCTAGTCACAATAAGCTTTACCCATGAAAAATGTATTTAAAGGCTTATTTATAAAAATAATTTTCTAAGCTCAATTCTTATTCCAGAAGACTGATGTTTGCATGGTACATTGTGCATAATTTAATTTTCCCAGTTGAACATCTTAACACTACATGAACCATGAATGCATGAAATAGGAATTCCAAATGTCTTCCACATGGTGAGCGCATTTTCCAATACTTGTGCCGGAAGTTTGAGAGTAGTTTGAAATTAAGCAATGCCTGTTCTTAGTGACTTTTATGTATGCCGAAGGTATTAGCACTTTTCTCTGAGTGGGACTCTGAGGTGATAGATGGATGAGTCTGCTGTCTGTACTCAGGCACTTTGCTCATTTCCTGAGAGCTGTGTGCAAGGGCATGTGGATACTCATTAAGTTTCCAACCATTCCCGGAGAGCAACAGGTGGCAATCAAAGCTTCCCTGGTATGTCATGGCTGGTTTCCTCAATGTCTTGGAAATAATGGATGGCATTTGCATGCTCTCTGGAGTACCAGCAGATAGGGAGATGAGTAGCAACAGGAAGTATTTCCAAAGGGTAAACAAAAACACAGGTCTAGGAAGGTTATGACTAATGCTCTTGCTACCACGCATTCTAAATCCATACATAATAGTTTCATCTTCTAAGTATTATTACTCATTCAAACTGTGAAATCAAGGTTAACTGTCCTATGGTTAGCTACCTAGTAGAAGCAAGACATATGAAAGGAATAAAGAATATCCCAAGTTAATGAAGCTATATCATAAATTTATAAACTTTTAACTCTACATTTAAAAATATCCAATGACTGCTACTATGATGTGTTTTTAAATTATCTCCTTTACAGAATTACTCGTTTATATTGAGCATGTAGTACATTATAAGGCAAGCATATCGCTTACATTCTGAACTAGAGAAGATAGAGCTATTAATCCAAAATAGAACTGGTGATTTAAATTGAATACTGACAAGTTACCCAACAGCACTTGATAATTACCTAGAAAAGTATCTCTAGTGAATGACAGAAAGGTTTTTGTCAATCAATAGCTTCCTTTCACCATAGTCACCAGTCAGCTTAGAAAAACAATGGAAAATGTCAGCTATAAGATTTCAACAAAATTTGTCTGGCAACTTCCCATGACCCTAGGAATAAAAACAAAAACATTAAAGATGGCAAATCACCATCTTTCCCAATTTGAAACCTCAAAACCTCTGGACTGGTCCACTGATGACTAGAGAAATGCACTGGTATATCTTGCCTGGCGGAGGACAGAAATCAAAGGTAATGAGAAAAAACAGTAGCTTTGTTTGTTTGTTTTGGAGGGAAAAACCCCAATACCTTCACCCTTATGTACTCTCTCTTAACAAGAAAGCTCACGCTCCGGAGAAAGGACAACCGGATTTCCACACAGCACTGAGATTCCCGGCATGTGACTGATGTTGGTGGCAGAGCCCAGCTGACCTACAGGCAAGTACTGCAGGAAATCCTGCCCTAGTCTTTCCAAAACGCTCCCCCTTTAAATGCATCCCCTCCCCCTCTTATTTAAATGCCATCAGGTTCTTTTAAAGTAGTGCTGAATATAATTTTCTTAAATTTGTTTAAAAAAATCTATGATTTTCCAAATATTAGTAAAAAGTTTTTGTGTGTGTGTGTGGGGGGGACTCCTAAAGATGTGCAATGGGGGATTACTAATCGCATATTTACAGTATGAGATCACATACAATTTATTCAGTTATTTTTGCTA
Source organism: Bos indicus x Bos taurus (assembly GCF_003369695.1). Taxonomy (NCBI): domain Eukaryota; kingdom Metazoa; phylum Chordata; class Mammalia; order Artiodactyla; family Bovidae; genus Bos; species Bos indicus x Bos taurus. The sequence continues at coordinate 16,657,727 of NC_040081.1, read as the reverse complement.
AATATCAAAAGATAAGGAAATTATTTCAACTCTTTAGTAAACTGTTGTTATAGAGTGTACTTTTCAATGGAGAAGACAAAAGATTATACATTAAAAGGACCTATCCAAACATCTATAATGCTAACCTGGAAACATCAAACAAAACGCAGAACCAAAATTTCTGAGTGCCAACCTGGAATTCATAGCTTTCATATCTGTTAATTATAACAAATAGCCTCATAAAATACTACATATTATACCATATGATGTCTGGGAACTCATTAATTTAATATATTTATTCTAAAATCATATTATGCATGTAAGACATTTTAAATACAATCTTCATAAAGTAGTATGTACAACTCTCTTACTGAAACTAGGAACGTTAACTTTAGAATCATCTAAAGCACTCTTGAGATTAATTTAAAATCCTATAAGATAAGAACAATGTAAAGAAAAATCTCCTTGCATTCTGTTCTCATATCAAACAGTTCTAGAATTAAAAAAGAAACTTAAAATAAGAAGCTGATTCTAAGGGAGTGACTACAGCCAAGGCAATAGAACTTTTAAGCCTTGTCAGTTGCCACATGAAAAATTTTAAACAAAAAACCCATTTCTTAACATCTTTAGATGATTTAAAAACGTGTAAAACAATGTTTTCAAACTAAGCTTTAAGCAGTTATTTAAAAAGACACATACAAATTTTATGGGAATAGTACGTGGGTCAATAAAGCTTAGTAATATGATTTGTAGTTTGCAGTGAGAACTATTGACAGGAAGTGGAGGCACAAAACACTTTGGAGGGATTATTATAATGGGTGAATCACAAAAACAGCTGCCTGGAGGTTAGATTTATGGGGATGTTAAGACTCTAATTCTGGTCAAAATCTGATAGGATTTTAAGAGTAAATTTAAATGTGAAGGGAGACATTCCTAGACTTGAAAGAATTCCTATGACTTCAAGTGAAATGATTTTTACATTTATTTAAGGGGCATAGTAGGTTATATAGTGAATATATATCCAAATAGCCATGACAAACTCAGAAATGCCTGTGCTTCATTTTCTTTTTTAATTGACGTATAGTTGATTTTCACAGTGTTGTGTTAGTTTCAGGTATACAGCAAAGTGATTCAAACTCCTAATCTATCCCCCTCCTCGCTTTCCCCTTTGGTAACTATAAGTTTGTTTTTTGTCTGTAATTCTACTTCTGCTACCTGTGCTTTGTTTTTCATTTAAAAATTTAATTGGTTGAAATGGCTGGTGAGTATTTAAAGAACAGCAGTATATTTTTAGCTTTCACTTTTTTTTTTTTTTCATTTTTGTGACTCCCGCAATTACATTTCTACGAAGCCAAGACTGTCAGTGCGTATTTACCTTTATCCCCGGAAGTCCAGGAAGCCCAGGAAGCCCTGGTTCACCCTACGTAGATAGGAAAATCACACAGCATTATAGAACAGTATTCACTCAGGCACAGTATCTGAGAAAAACATGGCAAATGCTCCCAGTTGAATTCTTGCTGTAGGTATATATATATATAATATATACTGTCTAGCTTCAAGACATTTGGTGAGATTATACAGTTCAGTCAACTCTTGATTCAGGGATGGGTTGACCCTTACGCAGGTTTTCCAGGAGTTTCCCTTTGGGGAATGAGCAGTTCCTTGCTCATTGTCATTACTACCAGAAGGTGAGAGAGAGAAAAGGAGAAGGAAGCCGTCTGGTAAATGACTTGCTGCAGAAGTTGAAGCTATCAGCTGAAATGAGGATTACTTGCATTTGAACAATGCACCCTACTCCAGAGGTCTCTTACCTCAGATAATCAAGAGTTGGCTGTATGAACAGATGGTCACATCAAAACAATACACATGAAAAGTCTTCCTCACTTAAAAGTATAACAGTTATTTCTTTTCCATTCCTGAATGATGAGAAGATAAACGCATAGTTAAGATTATACTGAATTCCAGCCCATGTAGCTGACAATTGTTGAGTTGGGGTAGCCCTGCTTAGCCACTGAGAGCTAATGGTACCATGCAGCTGTTTCTGAATACAGGTTTGAGATTAAGTGGTACATTTTGGGTGAGCACACTGGAGTCAAGCTAAATCTTCTCATTTTCACAGGATTGTCTACATTATTTTAAGCACAAAGTATACTGACAGGAAGTTCTATTGCTTGAAAAATCTCCTGAATTCCACTAAAAAAGCATAAAAAAGTTGCTAAAAATTGCTAAAATAAAAAATTGCTAAATTTCACGGGATGAAAGCCCATCCCGTGTTGGGCTGAGGTGACCAAATATTGTGGAAATAACATTTGAAGGTAAAAGGGTCACACTGTTTCAGGATTGCAAGCCAGTGCTATGCCAACTATACCAAAAGAGACAGAAGCATCAAACTCCTTCTACTCTAAACGCTTGAACAATCCTATTTCAAGGAAAGTCTACTAACAGCAGCCAGACATTTAATCTTTAATATTATTACTTTCAAACAATGGAGAACTATAATTTGCTCTGGTATGATCACAAAATGACTTCAGATACTGTTTATATGAAGCTGTATAATTAGACATAGAAAGAACAATGACTTTCCTAATGGTTTAGGTCAAAGGTGCTTCAGGAATGCAAAAGAAAAGCTATTCTTTTTGAAACTACATGAATAAAAGTTTGCCTTGTGAACAAGACTAAGATGAGATTAAGCCAGAGAAGAAAGAATAATTATTAAGAATTTGATATTCCATTCAAAGAATACTTATCCAAGCAGATTAAACTTTACACAGATACAACATTATATCTTTGATTTTCTTTTTTCTTTCCCTTTTCCCCTTCAATAAATGACTTCAGGAAGATCTAGTAAAATGAACTTATTCATATTTCACTGAAGATTCTCTTTTACAAAGAAAAAAGTATAAGACCCTTCAAAATACAGTAAGCTGCTGTATAATAAGCAAATAATAAAAGTAAGCATATTGCTGACAAGTCCATAGTTTTGTTTTGTCTTAGAGAAGCCCTGCCCCCAAACTCAAGACATCCTATTTAAGACATGTGGAAACCCTATTTAAACATATGGGTTGTAACACTGTTTTTCCAAAAGCTTTCTCACTAAGCTCTTCCCTCCCACCAAAATAAAAAGATAAATGACTAAAGTAAGATATTTACATACACATGCATACATAGACACACACCCATGTTTCTCACATGAGAAATATGTATAAGATATTGTGGAATATTTTATAATATAGATTTAATACTTACAGAGTTTGAGCATTTAGCTGTTCCCTATGTTATATGCATATGTATATAGGTATAAACGTTATAAATTTACTATTTAATGAACAAATATTTCAGTAATTAATATTTCATAGTCTTGGATTTTTATAAATTTGACCTTTCCAAATTTATGTTTACTTAAAAGTTCACATAATAAAAGATTATAAAACATTTAATTTGACCCTTCGAGAAACATCTCAACACTTTTAGGAAGATGTTTCTTCTTATATAAATTCTCTATCTTTATACCATCAAGGCTTGTCTTTTAATTAAGAGATAGTTCTTCAGTTAATGTCTCCATTCTTGCCTATTTCTTAACTCAGAGCTTTATTGAGCTGAGTTCTTGGGCATGTACAGCCCAAGGTCAGGTCTGGGTCATAACTAAGAATTGGTTTGTTATTCCACTCAAAGACTACTTGTCCAAGTAGATTATACTTTATAATGATACATTATACTTTTGGTTTTCTTTTTTCTCTCCCTTTCATTCTTTATTCCCCATTATTGGAGACCCAGTCTACTGTTAAAGTCAGTTCTCTGCTTTCACCCCGTGTCCCCGTGACACACCCGGTGTTTCTCGATATACTTCTACTGTGATGGTCCCTTTCGATGGAGCAACAAGCATTTTCACTCCTTTAAAACTAAAAAATACATATAAATTTCAAAAAGATGTGGAGAAGTTAGGTAGGCAGCAGGCTCACCACCTTACCACCAGTGCCACTGGATGTGGAGAAGGTAGGAAGGAAAAAATCATGTGATGAAACACAATGCCTATTTCATATATCTACACACTCACCTTATAATACATATACCCTAACTCACATATCAATCACAGACTCTCCTGTTGAGTTTATGAAAGAAAAAAAACTGAAATGAAATCACTCCTACATTATGAACGTTACTAAAAGTCAAATTTCATACTGCCAAATACCAGAAAGGGGAGAACTAATCAATGCACTTCAATTCTGTCAGGATATCCTCTACTTTCTGAGAACATCCCCAGTGCAGAAGCTTAAATATCAAAGAACCCACAACACAGTTCTACAGTGGTGAGACAAACGTTGTTGAAGAGTCCTTGAATGGCTTCTGTACTCATTCTGTTTGTCATTTTCCAAGCTAAGCAACCAGCAAGCATGGGAACACTACTTTTACATCAATGTTGGAGTAAGTATTGCCAAATCCAGATATTAAACAAAGGAAGTCATAAATATTTGTGGGAAACTGATATTGCATCAAAGGGTAGAATCTGGCCTAAATATTGATGAAAAAGATATTGCTCATTTCAGGGCACATTTTCATTCAGATGAGTTGTAATATTCATACACATATTCATTCACACACATATTCATTCAGATATAATCTAATTCTCTCAATATAATTTAAAACAGGTTTTAAATAAAATGCAAAGAAAAGCCAACGTTTCCATAAGTAAACCTACAAACTTTCAGAAATGAATCTAAAATGTATTTTTAAGTAATCATGATAAAGGCACAGTTTTATTAACCAATTGAAAATCAATTTGGATCTTCTACCCTGAAAATAGTGAAACCTATATGAAATTATAGCAAATTTGTTTTGTGTTTCAAAAAGACATACCAGTTTTGCAGACATTTCTTTTACCTTATCACAGATTTGGAGAGCAGCTTAAATTTAGCCTTCAATTTTTAAAGACTAAGGAACTTAAAATTAGTTCATTAGAGAAAGTCAGATGCTCTTTCACACCAAAACAGATCATGGATCTCTGTGACATCACTAATTTCAAATTTCTTACACAAAGAATCAGTAGGAAATTTTAGGCATTGGACAGAAAAATTTGCAGTGTTCTGCTGGGCTCTTCAGAAAAGTCTCATCTTTATCTAAAACTAAGCTTAATGAGTCGTTTCTCTCAGATTCTTAATTTCAAGAGAAAAACCTATTTTTAAATTAGGGAAATATTAAAAGATGTGAAAGACCTTCTCAAAAAATACTTTAATCCTAAGTGTTTAAACAAAGCAATGATCCTCTCAATAACTTCAAGAATGTGGGAATAGTTTTGAATGTTATGTTTTAAGATTCCAAACTACTACAGTGGGATTTATTCTTTTTCTTTATACTAATGAGGTATATTCTATGTCTCTATTCATGTTTTTTCTCTATAACATTAGTTACTGCTAGACAAAGGCAGAGTCATGATCTTAGGAGGTTTAACCTAGTGTGGAATTCACATTTACTTGTTAGCTATATCTGTTATCTGAAATCTGCACTGGGCGTTGATATCCAGATGCTTAGACGATAAACTACTAACAGTTGTTTCCAGCTTCAGACTCAAATGAGAATAAACATATTCACTGCATGTCCTCTAATTTATCACTAAGGTGAGGCACAAATGATAAAAAAAAAAAATTAATGTATGTGACTACAGATTGGTTAAAGTGGTTTGGCTAGTGTCTACAACTAAAGTTTAGTTCATGAACAAATCTCTTGGTACAACATAACATTCATTGCTTAGGAAGATATTATTCACATAAAGAACTATCAGCTGGGAAGTATTTGAAATGAGAGGAAAGGAATATAATCTTAAAAGAACTGTCCATCATCCCCTACTGACACAGTTTAGTAAATATTCATTTCTTCTCGTGAAAGATAGAAACATGCAGAGTATCTTTAAACATGCAAGACAAGTTGTTGGCATTCCAACCCAGATGATCCTTGTTAGTATTAAACAGCTCAGTACATGCAGACTTTAGTTCATAAAACTTCCTTTCACATGTACAGAATGTGTTTACACTTTTGCTATGGTCAGCATCAACCCTTTTAAAATGAAAAACAATAACACTGCATACAAAGCATGAAAACAGCAACATTTTCAATAATTGTTCTCATATTACACAGTGGATAGCAGATATGGTAAAATGGTGAATATAAAATAGTACTAAAACCACACTAGAATAGGGAAATTACCTTTTGCCCTGGACGACCAGATTCTCCGGGTTCTCCCTGGCCAAAGAAAACCAAAGATGGAAAAGGCAGTCTTAAAAGAACTCTCCAGAACCCTTAGACCCCTGGACACTTCCAGCCTCCTTGATGACACATGCATTTCATTCACTCTATTACTCTCTATATTACTAGACATAGGAACCTTTTTTTTTTTTTTTTTCTGCTTTGACTATGTCTAAAGCTTACATACAAATCCACATTTCCATTAAAACCAATCAGAAAGGTATTGTTTAAGCCTTTATTAGACTTCCAGCAGATACTCCCTGTTGTATTTGGAAGCCAATTATTGCAGGAGAATAGAAACAGAGTTAGAACCATCCAAAATGGTAAAAGAGAAGAGAAACAAGAGACATACAAAAGTCAAAACTGTAACTCTTGGGGTACAAACACTTGTAAGCATATAGTTACCTTAATTCCTGCAGCAGACGATCCCGGGTCACCCTAAAACGAAACCCAGGAAGATTATTCTACAAGTTATGAGAAGAGGAAACACACAAACACACTGAGAGCCGTTATTGACAGGAGCGCCCAAGGGAAATGCCGTGACTAATGGGTCAAACTATGCTCCCTAAGACTTTGTATCCATATGGCTGTGAAGATGTCAATAATTTCCAAGATCAACAATATACTTTCTAAAACTACTTTGAATGCAAAATACATGAGGACTACATTCCTTGAAATAAATAGAAATATATGAATATGAATCTCTTCCCCTGATACAGTGCTATTGCTGCTGCTGCTGCTAAGTCGCTTCAGTCGTGTCCGACTCTGTGTGACCCCATAGACAGCAGCCCACCAGGCTCCCCCATCCCTGGGATTCTCCAGGCAAGAACATTAGAGTGGGTTGCCATTTCCTTCTCCAATGCATGAAAGTGAAAAGTGAAAGTGAAGTCACTCAGTTATGTCCGACCCTCAGCGACCCCATGGACTGCAGCCTTCCAGGCTCCTCCGTCCATGGGATTTTCCAGGCAAGAGTACTGGAGTGGGGTGCCACTGCCTTCTCCGATAGAGTGCTACAGTTGTATTCTAAAGCAATACATTAGCAGATCTGGAGTTTCAGTTTTCTCCATTTCTGAAATTTATTAATGTCACTGGCTATCATTTGCTAGGAATTCCCTAACTCTTTTGGTCTTCAGAAAGTCAGGGTTCAACAGATGAAGTCAAAGGGTTAACGATGTTGAGCTGCAAAAAGCCACGGAGCTGGTCAGTTTGCTTTCCTCGTGAAGCACACCACAGTTGTGGCTGGCACGTTTTTTCTGGCCCTACACTTACTTCATTGTGACACGGTCACCGGAAATTTACAGGATGATAGATGACTTGTGGGTGACAGGGACACACAGAAGATCTGAGAGGAACTCGTGAGATAGAATCTGGTTTTCTAAAAGGCATTGTATTCCATCCGGATTTCATGGAGGGTGACTACATTCCTAAGGCAAATCTGCTCTCCATGGGCAGATAGATGCTGCCCGGAGAGAATTCAGGGGGTGCTTGGGATGTTGCTTATTTCTGAGGTGATGCCAGACAAAGGCTTTAGATTTCCAAGCTCCTTCTGGTCCTCTCTTTCATGAACACGCTACAAGGAAAACAAAAGGGAGCAAATGCAGACGATGACTATTAAGAAAACAGAAACAGCCACAAGGAGAGAGGCACCTACTGGGGTCTCCTCGGCTGTTCTCTCTGTGCAAGTGCTCACAGAGTCCCAGGGTCTACCTCCTCGTTATGCGCATCAGTCTCTTCCAGAGAAGAGGCAAACCTCAGGCCTCTGTACATGGGGTACTTGCTCCCTCCCTCAGTCGCTGTCTTCTTTTCCCACGGCTGGCAGCTTGTCTGTTCAAGTCTTGAGTGGCTTCGCCTCAACTCCTCACCGACCAACCTAGACACTCGCCCCTCATATCCACATCTCTCTCCGCACATCTCTACGTGTCCTGCACGCTCACTACCTATGGATTTGTGTGTGTGTTTTCTGCCGAGTCTTTCTTCGTCCCTCCATCAGGAGATCAGCCACATGTGGGCAGGCTCAGTACCTATTTTTATTCAGTGTCTAAATAAAATATGCTGGATACATATATAGTGAATGAATGAACGTATCTCAGAAAGAATGGTTTCCAGCAGGTCAATAGTCAAGAATCAAAATGAAAAACACAAAAACCTTGAGGAAGGAAAAAAAAAGAGCTTAGGAAGGAGAAGGAAATAATAAAGTAGCTTATTTGAGGAAACATATGATTTTCTTTGACATTTGTAGTTGCTATTACTCAAGGAAAAATTAAAACATGACGAAACATATAGAAGAGGACCCCAAATACTGTCTTACTGTAAAATGATACTGGTTTCTTTTCCCCAACATTAACACTGAATTGAGCTCTGAATGGGAAGTGAAATAAATGTGGTTAATAAAATAGTACTTCTATTTCTACTAAATCAAATCTGAGAGCCATCAACACCAATGAGTCAGGGCCGCAATAGTTTGCACAATAAGACCTTTGTATTCATAAAAGCAAGTTTGACTTTGCTAAGTCCCTTTTTTTCATCTCATTTTTACCTCACAACCCTCCCAAGAGATAGGACAGATATTACTACTCTCAATAGATGAGGATATTGAAGCAACTTGAGGCTAAGTAAATTTTGGACTTCTTAAATGCTACTGCCATGTGCTTTCTTTTTTATTAGAATAAGAGAAGAATTACTGGTTTATCTCATTTTGACAATAAGGCATAATGGTTGTAGTAAACTTGTAAATAAAAGGAAGTTGCTTGTATTAACTGTAGATAAAAACTTTTTCATTCTAGTATTTTAATAGAAAGTGAAAGTGAAAGTCGCTCAGCTGTGTCCGACTCTTTGTGATTCCACGGACTATACAGTCCATAGAATTCTCCAGGCCAGAATACTGGAGTGGGTAGCCTTTCCCTTCTCCAGGGGATCTTCCCAACCCAGGGATCGAACCCAGGTCTCCAGCATTGAAGGCAGAAAGTGACAGGATAATCCACTAGTGAGAATAAGGGCTAGATTTAGTTCTCAGAGAAAGGGAATATGAAGAAAAGATCAGTTTCCTGAAAGGCTGATTTATTTGTGGACATTGGAGTAGTTTTGTTTGATGGACAACTATAACTGATATTTCAATTTTCTTTTCAAAAATTAGAACTGTGAAATCTCAAGGAATTTTTATAACTTTTAGAAAGTGGCAAGGCAACTGCTGGAAGACATTTCTAAGTTAAACATTTTAAAGGATGATGCTGCAAGTAGTGAAAATAAAACAGTGTTTATAATCCTCTTTCCTCTAAAAGTAAAAATGAATACGGGATTAAAGTAGGAAAAACACCCAACTGTGTCTCTCTAAGTATACTCTTAGCTTCATAAATCTGTTGGTTTTGAAATGAAAGGGTAAATCTGCAGGGCAAATCATAAAATGAAAAATACTTTTAGAAGGCACTTGAGGTAAATGAATTTGATTTTGCTATTGATCATTACAAGACCCTGATGGAAAAGAATTTGATGCTGGGAAAGACTGAAGGCAAAAGGAGAAGGGGGTGGCAGAGGATGAGATGGTTAGACAGCATCACTGACTCACTCAATGGACATGAATCTGAGCAAACCCAGGGAGACAGGGGAACTTGGCGTGTTGTAGTCCATGGAGTCACAGTTGGACATGACTTAGGGACTGAACAACAACAAATCAATCAGTCAAGTACAGAAACTTTCTGTCTTGGGCTGTGATTATTTTTAAACACAACATTGATATGTAGATAAATGAAGTGAATGTGGGGACATTTCTATCACTCATTAATTCATTCAGTAAGTACTTATTGAGCATCGGTTTTGTGCCAGCCATGCTCTGGATGCAGGGATACTAGGAGAGAGGGAGACAAAGTTTCAAACCCTGTCCTTGTTCTGTGCTTACAATACAGTTGCCCCTCCATATCTCTGGGTTCTGCACCTGTGGATTCACTCAACTTCAGATCAAAAATATTAGGGGAAAAAAAAATTACAGGAAATTCCAAAAAGCAAAACTTGAATTCCTGGGTCCCTGGCAACTGTTTACATAGTATAGGTATAATAAGTGATCTAGAGATGCTTTTTAAAGTACAGTTGACCTTTGAATGCATGAGTTTAAACTGCAAAAGTCCATTTGTATGCGGATTTTTTTTTCAAAAACATCTATAGTAAATAATGTAGTACCACATGATCTGCAGTTGGTTGAATTTGGCAGATGCAGAACCACATATGGAGGAAATGGGGATATGAAGGAAGCATGTAGAAGGTGGGTCTTTTATAAAATTATATCCTAATTTTCGAACGTGGCTGAGTCTCAGTACCCCTAAGGCCCACATTGTTAAAGGGTCAACTGAATATGGGAGAAAGTTCATGGGTTATAGGAAAATTTTACCCCACTTTAAATAAGGGACATCCTAGGATTTTGATATCTTCGAGGATCCTGGAATCAATCCCCTTGGGATACCAATGGCCTATGGTAATCAATGGTATATATGTATAGAGCCTGCCTGCCAATGCAGGAGACCCAAGAGATGCAGGTTTGATCCCTGTTGGGAAGATCCCCTGGCAGAGGGTATGCCAACCCACTCCAGTATTCTTGCCTGGAGAATCCCATGGACAGAAGAGTCTGGTGGGCTACAGTCTACAGGGTTGCAAAGAGTCAGAGATGACCGAAGTGACTTAAATGCACCAACATTTACTTTCAAGTGTGGGAATAAAAGGTAAGAAATCCATTTCTACGTTAGTTGGTGAGGTTAACACTCCAAGAGCAGAATCTAACCTTCCCTCAGTAACTCCACGTATGATTAAAATCAGTCTTTGGCAGGTCATTCTTAAGTCCAGAGTGCATTGTAGCTGCTGGCCACAGAGAAAACCCAGTCCTGAGGTTTTTAACAGTCCCACAGCATTTCCAGATGACCAGTCTGAAAAGGTTTAGATTGCTTTACCATCCAAAGGCAGAGTTGGATCAAAGGGAAAAAAATTCTATTAAAGTGAATCAGCCGATGATGTAATTTACTACATCAATGGCAGAAAAGAAGCATTTTTTGATTTTACATCTCAAACTTGGTAAATGATGAATGAGTTTCACATACTGAACCCAAAGGCCGTGAGAAGAGTGTTTCTAACATGCTGGAAACAAATTATATGACAGAAGCAGGAAATGTTTAAAAAACACATCAAAAATTATATTCCAATTACAGCATTCTTGGGAATGAATGCTACAGGTCAGATTACATACTATATGTTACATATTCCTATTTACAACCCTCTGTTTAGACTCAATGAAAGTTTATAGAAATGATTTCCATTTTAACTGAAGCATTTCTTGTACCTAATTTCAATTGACTAATAAAACTTTTTGATAAAAAAGAAAAATAACCAATCTAGTTGATTTCCATTTCCATGTGGTAAGAAAGCTGACATTTATTGAGAGTTTACTATGTGTGAGTCGGTATGGTAAATGATTTGCATTAATATAAAAAATAAGAACAGTATTCCTTTGAGATGAATTTAGCCTTTACAAAGTAAAAAAGTTGCTTTAGTATTACAATGTTAAATTTTAAAAATGTGTGAAATAATTATTGGCCTACATTCAAAATATGAAGCTCTAAAAATACATCTTCTAAAGCTTAAACCTCTCTACAGAAATCCACATAGGCGTAGCTCAGACTTGGCATAGATTGTTTTCACTTGAAGAAACTGCTCTCTGTTTAGAAGATTTCCTTTCTTCAAGCAGAGGTTGGCAATTATGGCCTGGGAGGGCCAAATGCAGCTAGCCACCTGTTTTTGCGTGGCCCAAGAGCTAAGAATGGGTTTTGCATTTTAAATGGTTAAAAAAAGTCAGAAGACTATTTCATGACATGTGAAAAGCACATGAAATTAAAATTTCAATGTCCAGAAATAAAGTTTTATTGGAATAGAGCCACTCTCATCAGTATACATATTGTCTACGGTTGCTCTCATGCTACGATGACAGAGTTGAGTAGTTGTGACAGACACCATATGGCTCACAGAAACTAAAGGATTCGTTTTCTGGTCCTTTACAGGGAAAGTTTGCTGACCTCTGCTTTTAAGCACAACAAGAAAGTTAAATATAACATCCGTGTTTATAGATCTGGGGTTTGAAATTTTTACTTCAAAAAGTCATAGAGGTATATCATTGACCTCATTAGTATTAAAACATACTCGTGTTGTGGTGGATTGCAGTGTGACACTTGAATCTAACAGATAATAAGATGGGTTACAGCAGTGGTTCTCAACGCGGGGTAATTTTGTTCCCCAGGGGACAACTGGTAAGCTCTGGAGACAAGGTTGGTTGTTGCAACTTGGGAATGCTATCGGCATCTAGTGGGGGAGGCCAGGAACGACGCTAGACATCCGACATTTACCCCATGGAGAATTATCCAGCTCTGACTCTCAGTAGAATTGATGCTTTTGGACTGTGGTGTTGGAGAAGACTCTTGAGAGTCCCTTGGACTGCAAGGAGATCCAGCCAGTCCATTCTGAAGGAGATCAGCCCTGGGATTTCTTTGGAAGGAATGATGCTAAAGCTGAAACTCCAGTACTTTGGCCACCTCATGCAAAGAGTTGACTCACTGGAAAAGACTCTGATGCTGGGAGGGATTGGGGGCAAGAGGAGAAGGGGACGACAGAGGATGAGATGGCTGGATGGCATCACTGACTTGATGGACATGAGTCTGAGTGAACTCCCGGAGTTGGTGATGGACAGGGAGGCCTGGCATGCTGTGATTCATGGGGTCCCAAAGAGTCGGACACGACTGAGCAACTGAACTGAACTGAACTGAACTGAGTGTCAGTAGTGCTGAGGTTAAGAAACCCTGGTCTGCAAGAAACTGACAGTCTATCCTAACATCTAGACTGTGTGTGTGCTCAGTTGCGTCTGACTCTTTGCAACCCCATGGACTGTAACCCACCAGATTCTTCTGCCTGTGGAATTCCCCAGGCAAGAGTACTGGAGCAGGTTGCCATTTCCTACTCAAGCAGATCTTCCCAACCCAGGGATTGAATCCCTGTCTCCTGTGTCTCCTGCATTGGCAGGCGGGTTCTTCACCACTGAGCCATCTGGTGCCAGAGAACTTCTAGACTACCCCTTGAATACAAACACAATTGCTACTCAGTGACACTATCATTAATCTATCCCTACCACCCACGCCATATTTATATTAATATTTATAAGAATAAGAAAGACAAATTTCTCTTTATTTTATGGGTATGGTTTTATGACTAACAATTATCCATCTGTACAGTAATAATTTTCAAATTAGACCATTCCTATTCTCAACTACAAGCCTAAATGAATCGTTCTTTGTCTCATCAATTAGCCCAATTTACATTATATCTGACTATTCCATTTTCATCTGGGCTTTCCAGGTGGTGTTAGTGGTAAAGAACCTGCCTGCCAATGCAGAAGATGCAAGAGATTTGGGTTTGATCCCTGGGTTGAGAAGATGCCTGGAGCAGGAAATGGCAACCCGCTCTAGTATTTTTCCTGGGAAATCCCATGGAGAGAGGAGCCTGGTCAGCTACAGTTCTTGAGGTCAAACAGTCAGACACAACTGCGGGACTGAGCACACATGTTCCACAATTCTTAACATATACCACAAACGAAGAAAAAATTTCCTTTCTATGTCAGAGACGTCTGTGAAGTAAGAAACCAAGCAAAAGCTGTGATAGCCTGGGGAAAAAAACACGAGGTAGGAAGATGAACCAAAGATCACTGCAATATAAAGGCTAGTAACGGTTGAAAAATTTTAAAAAGGACAATATGAAAGCTGACAAAATATTTGGGTTCGGTACATTTTAAGTCGAGGAAAATTTTCAAGACTGCATTAGAGATTCTAATCAAGGGACACTAACTTTTATCAAACTCTTACATCTCATCCCAGTCCTGCAATCTTCCGTCCTAAAGCTGGGACAAATGGAATCACTTTAGGAACTCTATTTTTACATATCTGTGTATAAACGGAGTGCTCCATTTACACATAAATAGGGGGGTGTTTTTGTCTTGAGTCATATTACTAGAAACCCAGCTACACATTTTCTAGAATTTTTGAAGTACCATTTTACTTTTAAAATATTTAAATTTGTAGCTAGAATAATCACTTCTTATCAATTAAATATTTAAATGCTTTCTAATCTTGTAAAATTATCTCTGATCTTGTCATATTAAGCTATGATCTCTCAACTTTCTCAAAATCTCCCATTTCATGTAAATGAAATAATATTCTTGCTCATATACATGCTCTCCTATTTTTGAAAAACACTGTACCTTTTCGCCTGTGTCACCTTTGGGGCCATTCTCTCCAGCATCTCCCTAAGGGGGGAGAAAAGAAATATATGAAAACATAGTGGTGATACTCAGCAATGAGTATCCTTATTTTGAGTTTTCCTTATTTTAGGTTTCCTTTCAGAGGCACTATATATTAATAGCTGTTGTAAATGTTCAACAGAGCTAATGTACCTTACTTGACCAACTGCTTGATATCAACCCGTCCAAATAAACTTTATTACAATGAAGATGACTGAATAGTTTTAAACTACTCCATGAAATTAACAGAAAGTAATTTCTCTGACTTTTAATAGCTTATTCTGGCACTTAGAGCTGCTTTCTGCTTCCTCTGCTCAGAGAGTCACTCTAACAAAGACTTTCTCCTGATTCCCTCCATATGCTTTCTGCTTTATCCCTTCTGTCTCCTTCTTTGTCCCATTCCTGATTCCTGGACTCCTGCCCTCTCCATTCCCTTCCATCTGTGTAAATTCTACTCTGTCTTCGAGCCCATCTCAAATCTCTAGGCTCTCAAAGTGCATGACACAGCCCTCAAAACTGTGCAGTGAATATTGACTTATCTGGGCATACATGTTTTGCATTGAGAAATAAATGTTTTAATAAAGTCAATAAATAAAAATTTTACCTTATTAGAGAATCTTCAAAACTCATAGCAAAGTAATCTGAGGAGTTCATGCTTCTTTTGTTAGTTTTGAGAGCTCCTATGCCTATTTTGTCACTGATATCTCCTTTCTACCCACAAAGCAATGTAGTAGAAAACAAGTCATTTGTGTATTATCCATGTTTTGTGTCCTGAATTCCGAATTCTTTAAGTCACACAGCATGTTCTAGTGGAAACATCACAGACTTTGGAGCCTGAGACCTAGCCCAGCTCCAGTACCTAACGGGCAAGTGAAAATCTATTTGCATCAAGTTTCTCCTGTGCAACACAAGGACGAGAATATTTTACAGGGTTATAAGAAATAATTCCTGTGTCTAAAGCAACCAGGACCATATCTGACGCAACATAAGCTGTTAATGGTGGCCATTAGCAGTAACAATGCATTATTGTTCTTGTATTCCCTAAGAATACCCTTCTGGCTCCCATAGGAGGTCCCGTTTCTATCATTTAACATTTTCCATAAAATAAGAGAGAAGCTATTGATAATGACCTCCCTGAGAGAAGAAGGAGTGTTGAGAGAGGGAGATTTTAACGTTTTCTCTTCGGTTTCTCTTCTTGTTTCAAATAAGCATGAGGCTAACCTGCCCGGGAATTCTTTTATGGAGACGGGTACACCAGAGCGCCCGGGAGTCTGAGTCACTTTATCCCACGAGCCCGTGGAACCATGCTGGCACTGCTGCTTTCCCCTCCTTACTTTCCACACAAAAGAGTCATCTGATGACTAATTAATTTCACATTAATTACCATGAACTGGTTGGATGCCAAATAAATATACTGATTATCAGTTATGAAGGATTTTTGATAGGCAGCCCATTAGCATGCTTTAAAAAATTGCTTGGAAATCCCTTTGTTAAAAAACAAAACAAATAAAACAAACTTTCTTATTAGGAAAACTGGTTCAGAGAGGTCAGGAGGCAAAGGGTTTGACTGAGCAAAGCCACCCTTCTGCTTTGCTCACCTTCCGTTTAAATCAATGTCTTTTATTTTTGTTTTACAATGGTCAAAAATACAGTTAAATTCACAAAGCTTGCTGGATCTGTAGATGTATTTCTTTTGGGGTTAGTGGTGATGAAACTGATTTGTCAGAAAGATCATGTCACTTATGAAGAGCATTATGTGATATCTTGGCGATTGCCTACACAGACAACACACGTTTAAATACCGGTAAAGTACATAGCGAGAGAACATTCCCCAAAGTGGGAAGAAGGGTGTCTGTCTGAGAGAAATTAAACACACGCCCTCTGCTTCTCCTTTTGTTTCTCTTTTTAGGTTTTTATGGGAATTCTTTGTGGGACAACTTTCAGTATGTTTGTTGCAGGTAAACATCTGTATCCCTTTAACCTAGTGACCTAAGAAGTAATAGAGGTATGGATGCTTAGAACAGTACTGGAATGGCATCGGCAAGCAGGCAGAACAGAAATTTTGCAGGCCTAGAGGTTTTTGAAAGCCATTTTAAAGCCTGACACAGAATGTTTAAATTTGCTTTCTCCTTTCTTTAAATCTTTCTACCCAAACTTCTGAACATACATAAGAATCACCCTACTTTCTCCTTCCATTAATTAGCAGTTTGAAAGAAACAGTGGCCAGTATATCTATCTACATCTATATCTAGGCATAGCTTGTTTATTGCGCTTTGTTTATCGCACCTCGAAGACACCGCATTTTTTACAAATTGAAGATTTGTGGCAACTATGTATCAAGCAAGACAAAAGGCACCATTTTTCTAACAGCATCATTTTTCAATTAAGATATACATACTGTTTTGGAGTTATAATGCTATTGAACTCTTAGAGGATTACGGTATAGCATAACTTTTATGTGCTCCGAGAAACCAAAAATTCATGTGCTTCATTTTATTGCAATATACACTTTATTGCTGTGATGTGGAATGGAACCTGCAATATCTCCAAGATATACTTGTATACCTGTACTTATCTATCCATCCACATATAAATACAGTTTAGTTTGGTACCTCTTGGGGGAGGAGATTAAAAACAGGCAGAATCATCTCACCTTTACTCCTTGTTCTCCAGGTTCTCCCTGCACAAAAGGACAAAGTGAGTGACACATTAAATTATAAAACACCTAATTAAGCAACATTAAACAAAATTAAATATTGAGAATACTAGTTAAATTATATGTGATATTTTCTATTTTGCTAATATATAGTGAAAGTGAAAGTGAAGTCGCTCAGTCGTGTCCGTCTCTTTGCAACCCCATGGACTGTAGCCTACCAGGCTCCTCCCTCCATGGGATTCTCCAGGCAAGAGTACTGGAGTGGGTTGCCATTTCAGTTGCTTTCTAAAAGCAAATGATGAATTTCCTGGAAAATTGAATATGGATATCAATAGCAAATATCACCTTAATTCTTTTCTTTTGAGGACTAAAGATGATCAGCAAAGCCTGGCTTTTAGGGCACTAAGGAGAGCAATGTTGAGGCAATTCTGAGATTATGACATCTTATTCCGGCCAGACTCAGACTCAGTAAGGTGAGCTAGCACATCCCTCTGTGAAATCTTTCATTCAAAGCACCCCCTGGTGCATGGATTATTTCTGGGGTCTGGAGTACCAGTGTAGTTCACCAGAATATTTTGCCCTGACATGACTAAGGCCTGAACTTGGACCCTTTCACAACATCACGAATGCTCTTCAATCTGTTGTTAGCCACCGTGTCTAAATCAGGTGTACTTTAGGAGTCATTAGTTTTTTCAGAAAAGATACTAGATTGAGGCAGAATCTAAGTGAGTTTAGGAGAGATGTCTTTATGCAAAAACGATGATCATGACAGTACAAAGACGAAAACGCAAAACTGTGTTCTGAAAAGAGTCTCATTTTCATTTTACCCAGGAAGAGACAGGGAACAGAATCAGAGAGTAAATCTACAGCAAATCACACACATTACAATAATATCCTTCTTAAGAAAAGCTTGAGGAAGTGTTGCAATAAGGTCACACTGCTTTAAAAATTATTTTTAAGGTGGTTATTGCATTTTTTAAAAATCCTAATGCACTCTTAAAGTCAGTTTGAAGGCAACACTCTTTTCACTCCCTGAAACTTGGCTGGACCCTTTGGCTTTTTGAATTTCTGGTTACCTTTCACTGCTTAACAACCATCCTGATGGTTGCTAGGCAACAGAAGAACAGTACTGAGAACAAGCATTAAGCATTAACTCTTATCATTTGACTTTTTAGCATGGAGCTAGAGAGGGAAGAAGACAGGAAAATGGCTGTAGTCCCAGAAGGAATATTTTCCTTCCTCTCCTGCAGGACAAAGGACAGGTCTATAAATTTTAGGTCTGTTCTAGGCGCCTGTCAATAGCAATGTGATCTGTAAAA
The DNA here is from genome assembly GCF_003369695.1 of Bos indicus x Bos taurus. Lineage (NCBI taxonomy): Eukaryota > Metazoa > Chordata > Mammalia > Artiodactyla > Bovidae > Bos > Bos indicus x Bos taurus. Next base: position 16,639,222 of record NC_040081.1, on the reverse strand, counting down.
TCAGCTGACGGGCATCTGTGGGTATGGATACACAGCAGCACAGCTGATGGGATTAGACATTAGTTCTGTACTTCAAGGGATGGTCACTCATCAAAGGATTTGGGATTTGTCTGCTTATCTGGTTTAAACTAAACTGTCACCAATCTTTTTATACTTAACTGATTCATTTGTTCTTCAGAAACAAAGGAAATTTGGAATCACCCCCCAAATCTCCATTGCATTTTTTTCCTATTTAGTAATGCAGACTACATCCATTTTTCAACTTCAAACATGCCCCATTTTTCTTATGCTTTTCATTTGATTAACTTGTTGGGTTATGTAAGTTTTAGAGGCGGCCAAATCTTGAGGACAAGTCACAGTGGCACTGTAAACATTTCCTTTAGTGTGTCTCCTAAAAATTATGCGAACGTTGGTAGTGTGGACGTGACCTATGTTTTAATACATTCATCAAGTGGGAAAATGACAAGAGTCATATTTGAAATACAGGCTTTCTCACGTTAAATATCCCAGAAGTCAGAGTGTAGACAATCATATCCTACACTCTCTGTGTGTTTTTAATGTAATGAGAATCATGAACATCATTTGTTCTTTAGTCACAAAGTTTTATACTATAACATATTTTACTGTGGACAAGAGATTCCATCCAAGTAAAACCAGTGGGATATAAAAAATTGTAATAGCTTAAAATTTCATGAAAAATCATGCCTCAAATGACTCTGCTTGGTTTTCTTCGTACCGACCTTTAGCCCTGGTATTCCATTCTGTCCTACTGCTCCAGGCAACCCGGGTTCACCCTCAAAATAAAAAAAAAAGATACTACTAAGTAAAGCACACAAAGTCAACACGTTATACAGATTGTTAGAGGATATAACCAACCATCCAATAATACTCAAGAAGTACATAGTATGTGAAACTAGTTATACAAGTTAGCTTGTTTGGGCCAAAATTCTATGCACTATGGACCAGGGATACAAGAGGACTAATTTTCTTGTGTTCAGTCTTTTCTTCACTAAGAAAGCAAAAGCAAATTACCAGTGGAAATGAATATCTAGCACGGTGCTAGGTACACCAAGTAAATATTTGCTGAATGAGTAAAAGACATCTGAAAATTTAAGACTTGATGGAGAATTTTCAAGCGATTCCTCAGCTCAGGAAAACAGAGACTAAATCATTGTATTTATTAGAATTAAGGAAAATGAGCATCTCCAAACCTAAATCTTGAAGCATACACACATCTACTTAATTCCTTTAGACACATCTGACACAAAAATAAAGATGCCTTTGATTTCTCTCCCCAGTTTCATTGTAAAAATGATTAAAATAAACATTCACAGTTGTGGTTTTCATTGTCATATTGAGTGACAGACATTTGAGAAAATGATGATGGCTATTAGCTAGAAAGATTACACATTTCAGAAAGATAACGAGGTATATCAGTCTTTCTAGACTCTGAACCAACAATTGTTTTCCAAAGAAGAAGAGGAAAAATCTTTTCAAGTGCTCAGAAGCAAAGGAAAAATATTCTTCATGATGACTGCAGTTAACAATACTCTATGGTATATTTGAAAGCTGTTAAGAGAGTAGGTCTTAAAAGTTCTCACCACAAGGAAAAAAAATGTAACTATGTGAGATGATGGATGTTAACCAAACTTATTGTGGTAATCATTTCACAACATATACACATATCAAATCATTATGGTATACACTTAAAACTAATTCAATGTCATATGTCAATTGTAACTCAATAAAACTGGGAGAAGACAGAAAGCAGTGTGGCTTTTGTTATTTCCATGAAGCTTAAAAGTACAGCAACTAGAATTTCATGTAAAAACATTCCCAAGTCATTTATTATGTGCTTCAACTACTGGGCAAGTTTCTTTCCACCGAGGGTTAAAAAGCTGCTCCTTAGTTGATTTTTTTTTCTTTGAAGTTGACTATTTTTTAGAGCAGTTTTAGGTTCATAGCAAATTTAGTTGATTTTTTAAGAATGTTCTCTAAGCTGCCTGACTTAGGACTTTCCTGATAAGTCAGTTGGTAAAGAATCCACCTGCAATGCAGGAGACCCTGGTTCAATACCTGGGTCAGGAAGATCTGCCTGGAGAAGGGATAGGCTACCCACTCCAGTATACTCAGGCTTCCCTGGTGGCTAAGCTGGTAGAGAATCTGCCTGCAATGCGGGACACCTGGCTTCGATCCCTGGGTTGGGAAGATCCCCTGGAGAAGGGAAAGGCCACCCACTCCGGTATTCTGGCCTGGAGAATTCCATGGACTGTATAGTTCATGGGGTCACAAAGAGTCAGACATGACTGAATGACTTTCACTTTCACTTCTAAGCTGCCCGGAGGGCAGAAATTGTGACATTTTAATATCTGCGCTGTTACCTTCAAAAACACATACCCTAGTAAAATGGTAACATTTTTTAAATGCCAGGAATTTTACATTCATTAACTCACTTAATTCTCACAAGTTTCTATGAGATAAGTACTATCTTTATTTCTCTTTAACAGGTGAAGAAACTAAGGCACAGAAAGGTAAAGTAATTTTTCCAGATTTACACAACTCTGCCTTAAGAGGTTGTGCTCTTAATACAATTATGCATTGGTGAATGAATGCATCTAGAAATTGGGAGGGTGGTGATGAATATTTCTATCCTCATTATCATTTGGTTTATACTCCTCATTAATAAATGACCTCCAGAATGTATACAAACTTGGACTAAATGTAACTTATTTAAAGATGATTTTGTACACCTACCAGATAAAACTAGGCAATGTGAAGCATATAGTGTCTTTCTAAAAGGGCAAAAATGTTTTACGATTACACTGGGTTATTGTACTATAATTGCTAATGTCTTAACTCATGGAAGAAATTCTTCTTCCTCTATAAAGTTACATTGCAATCATTTGCATTTTCTTCGAGAAAATGGCAAACATGTTGACTTAGAATAATGATGGCCATTATAAGAAAATTTTGATATGCCCTTTGTAGGTGGCTCAGACGGTAAAGCGTCTGTCTACAATGTGAGAGACCTGGGTTCAATCCCTGGGTTGGGAAGATTCCCTGGAGAAGGAAATGGCAACCCACTCCAGTACTCTTGCCTTGAAAATCCCATGGACGGAGGAGCTTGGTGCAGGCTACTATCCATGGGGTCGCAAAGAGTCGGGCACGATTGAGCGACTTCACTCAGTTTCACTAAGGGTAAGAATAGAAGATCCCCTGGAGGAGGAGATGGCAACTTGCTTCAGTATTCTTGCCTGGAAAATTCCATGGAGGAGTCTGGTGGATCACACAGTCCATGGGGTCGCAAAGAGTCAGACACAACTGAGTGACTGAGCGCACACAAGGGTAAGAACTCCATAGGAAATGGAATACACCCCTAAAGAGGACTCTCATTTACTGTGTAACCATAAAAAGAGCTACGGAGTCTGCTTCTTCAAAGAACCTACAACAGGATGCACTAATATCATAACTCATGGTTTAATGCAAACAAGAAATGCTGCCAGGGAACAATACAAACTTTGTTTAGACTTTCAAAGAATAACTATGGTAGCCAGAATTATTTTTTTTTTTAATGGTTAAGCCCCTGGAACCAGACGAAATACATGCTGAGATTTTGAAGCACGGGAGACAAATGCTTAGGTATCTGCATAACATCCTTCTTAAAATATGAACATCGAGGGACTAAAACTTGATCCTTTTTTTCCTTTGATTTTATGTTTTGTTAAAATAATCTTTTAACGTAAAAGGAAGCAAAACATTGCATCCATAATCCTATCACTCTATAACTGTTTTCATTTCGTCCTGTTTCCTTCTAGTCTCTTAAATTTATGCTTACATATTTCAAGCAATTGTAAACTTATTACATAGTTTGACGTACTGATTTTTTATTATTTTATACTGCATGTTTGGTTTTACACAGTATTTGTGTCTTATAAATAGTTTATCATCTACCAAAGTCAGGTCTGATCATTTGTTTAACCTGCCCCAAATTGTTGAATACTTACATTGTTTCCAAACTTTGCTATTAAAGATAAATTAAACATCTATGTAAATATTTCTAAGTTGCTTTCCAAACAGGATCTGAGCTTTATCTGCTTTTCCAGGCACCTACTCTGTTACTTTTTCCCAACTTCATCAGCATTGTATATCATAATCTTAATTACTTTTGTGGCTATTTTAATGAGTACAAATAAGAACTTCCTAAAGTTCAGTTCTACATTTATCCCTTGTAAGGTTAAATAGGTATCCAGCAAGATTTTAAAGCTAAAAAGTGAATAAGGCTGTTTCCTGAATGAAGCAAGGCAAGATAAAAAGAAGGAAAAGTGACTCATAGCATTTTACCTTTCTAAAAAGTTATAATAAAGAAAATACACTCAAATTCAGATTAGGAGGTTATGAAACATTCTATTATTGTTCAAATTTAGCTTCCCAGGTTATGGTAAAGTAATGTTACAGATGAAACATTGTACAACTTTGAGTACCAAGGCCAAGCAGTGGGATTCTGGAAGACATTAATTCATTCAATTAACATTTAGTGAAGATTTACTACATGTTTTACTCTGAGCAGTGTTTCCTGGGATATAAAGATGAAATAGATATGACAGGTGCCTGTGCCCAGAGAGCTTATTTTTGAGTGAGAAAAGAGATATCTACATAAATAACTTAAAAGGATATCTAATTGAGATGGAACTTTTTTCTTTGAGCAAAATTTTCTTCATAAAGAGGCATAATAAATAGAAATCAAAGGAGAGTCTTAATGAAGAATAAAGCATACATCATATAGTGTATTAGTATTTTCTAGCATATGAGGACAGAATATTATTAATCTCATGCTGCTGCTGCTGCTGCTGCTGCTGCTAAGTTGCTTCAGTCGTGTGCGACTCTGTGCGACCCCATAGACGGCAGCCCACCAGGCTCCCCCGTCCCTGGGATTCTCCAGGCAAGAACACTGGAGTAGGTTGCCATTTCCGTCTCCAATGCATGAAAGTGAAAAGTGAAAGTGAAGTCATTCAGTCGTGTTCAACTCTTCACGACCCCATGGACTGCAGCCCACCAGGCTCCTCCATCCATGGGATTTTCCAGGCAAGAGTACTGGAGTGGGGTGCCATTGCCTTCTCCGTATTAATCTCATGAGTTTCCTCAAATAGTTACAGCTACATTACTTAATTGTTGTACATAATACAGTATAAAAAGTACATATACAGAGAAATATATCAGAAAAGTATAGACCAAAAAAAGAGGAATTAAGTTTTATGTGTATGTGTGTGTATGCATGTAGAGAAATAGTCTCGTGTTTATTGGATATTTTATTCATCTGTTTCTGAATGCATCTCATATTCACAAGTACTAGGGACATTATAAAGATGGTAATAAACAAAAATAGCAGCCAACATCTTAACTACAGGTAGATTGATGGATTTTTCTTTATTATACTTTAAATTCCCAGTGCATTACTCCCAAATGACAATTTGTGCATTTAAGCTAAAAATAAGTTGAACTGCCTTTTGAGAAGGATGACACTACTTTCTTTCTTTTTAAACCAGACACTCACTCAAGGCTTTTACAATTATTTCAGGTACAGCTATTCAGGGGCGATTTGAAAGAATACTTGAAGGTAGAAAGGAATGTAGTTTCCTTACAAAACTGAGTGCTAAAGAGAAACAGGTCATTTAGTAGTAATACTGCTCCCTGTCATTTCAATCACAATGGGAATTTAAAATGAGTTATTGCTTAAAAATTTTAGCACAGTATAATTTTACATTCACCTTGTCAATATATATTTGTTTCCTTTAAGTACTACATTTTCAGAAAGAACTCATCTAAACAGAAGATGAAAATAATTGCAATTGCCCCCCTTATCCTTAGGTTCGTTTTCTTTAGTTTCAATTGTTTAGTCACTAAGTCGTGTCCAACTCTTTGCGACCCCATGGACTGTAGCCTTCCAGGCTCCTCTGCCCATGGGATTTTCCAAGCAGGAATATTGGAGTGGATTGTCATTTCCTTCTTCAGGGCATCTTCCTGACCCAGGGATTGAACCAACGTTTCTTATATCACCTGCATTGGCAGGTGGGTTCTTTACCACTGAGCTACCCAAGGTTTCAGTTATCCATGGTCAACTAAGGTCTGAAAATATCAAAAGGAAAATTCTAGAAACAAACAGTTCTAAACTGGGTGCTGTTTTGAGTAGCATGCTAAAATCTGATGTCATCCTGCTCCATTGCACCTGGGACATCAATTATCCCTTTGTCCAGCATATCCTGCCAGCTAGTCACTTCGTAGCCAGGCTACATTATCAGATCGACTGTCTGAGCATCACAGTGCTTGTGCTCGAGTAATCCTTACTTTACTTAATATTCACTCAGCCATGCCCAACTCTTTGCAACCCCATGGACTGTATGTAGCCTGCCAGGTTCCTCTGTCTATAGAATTTTCCAGTCAAGAATTCTGGAGTGGGTAGCCATCCCCTTCTCCAGATGATCTTCCTGATTCAGGGATTGATCCTCGGTTTCCCATATTGCAGGTAGATTCTTACTGTCTGAACCACCAGGGAAGCCCATTCTACTTAATAATGGCCACAAATGTGAGCAGTTCAGATAGTCTCTTATTGTATCTAATTTCTACATTAAACTTCATCATAGGCATGCACATATAGGAAAAAAACTGGTATACATAGTGCTTAGTACTCTCCTCCGTTTCAGGCATCCACTATGGGTCTTGGAACATACTCCTTGCAGATAAGAAGGCGGGGCTGCTGCCCAGAACATGCACCAGCAGCAAATGAAATGAGTGATATTGAACAAAACATGGTGTCAGTCTTAAGGCTATTCTCCTACCTCTGGAGTTGGTGTGGTTGGTGCATATGTGTAATAAAGACTAAAAATGGGCAGCACTGGTCACTGATACCTCTTTAAAACACTGGATGGACTGGGTCTTTCCTCCTGACAGTGACACTTCACAGAAGCATCTCAGTGGCTGCTGGTGTTTCCTCTCCTGCAGGCAGTCATGGTGGGCAGGGGGGCAACCTTTTGTGAGGCTTCAGGGCTTGAGAAGCTTTGGCAGCTATTGGGTAGATAACCCTTGGTAGAGGAGGATTCTCTGAAGGCAGTGAAGTGCCCACGGGGACTTCCAGCTAGAACTATCCGGGAAAGAGTCAGGAAAATGGGGTTTCTGTTCTCCATTTCTATTTATTCTCTTTCTCTAGAGGCTTCCCTGATGGTTCAGCAGTAAAGAATCCGCCTGCAATGCAAGAGATGCAGGAGATGTGGGTTGATCCTTGGGTTGGAAAGAGTGCCTGGGGGAGGAAATGGTAACCCACTTCAGTATTCCTGCCTGGAAAAAAATCCCATGGACAGGGAAGCTGGGCAGGCATGGAGTTGCAAAGAGTTGGGCATGACTAAGCAGGCAAGCAATTCAGCGTAGTTTAGTCTCCCACACTAGTCCCTAATGCAAGTGAAGTGAAGTCATTCAGTCGTTTCCGACTCTTTGCGACCCCGTGGACTGTAGCCTACCAGACTCCTCCATCCGTGGGATTCTTCAGGCAAGAATACTGGAGTGGTTGCCATTTCCTTCTCCAGGAGATCTTCCCAACACAGGGATCAAACCTGGGTCTCCCACATTGCACGCAGACGCTTTACCATCTGAGCCACCAGGGAAGCTCAATGCAAGTGAGGATGAACACAAACTCGGCTGAACACAGGAGGTAGAAAATGACCAACATATTTGACCTTGAAATTTCTAGAATGTATCATTTTACTGCACACAAACAAAAAGAATAAGACTCCTACCCCTAACTTTAAAGTGTCACTCATGCTCTAAATAAATTCTTTTCAGACACTTTAAAAAATGTGGCTACTAGAAAGTTCATATTTACATTTATGGCTTGTTTTTGGAGCTCGTTTTATGTTTCTATCAAACAGCATTGGTTCAAACTATAAAATTCTGTAATTATTATAAGGCATGATAAACAAATGCATTTAGAAGCAGAGGATGAGCACATCAGTATTCAAGCAAGTCAACGTACAGCGAGACTTCAGAATGGAGATGCCCACTGTGGTGTTAAAATCGATCACCAGACTCTGCCAAGTTCTGCCAAGACTCTGCCACGGTGGAAAGCAGAGGGCAGATCTGAAGCAGAGGCTGCCGAAGGGCTGGGGGAGCCACAGTCAGGGTGGGGCTAGAGGCTGACTCTAGCAATCTCCTAACCCATCTCCTTGCCACCCACCCACCTCCAACAGTCTCCGAAAAACAAGGCAAGCTTATAAATTCCTTCCCTTCGTTCTCGCCAAGGCTGTTCCATCGCACTGAGTGAGGGTCCCAGCCAAGATCTGGCTTTGCTGTTTCTCTGACCTCCCTTTCTACCACTCTAGCCACACTGAACTCTTTGTTCTCAGATACTAAGCAGGAGCCACCAGGGTCTTTGCATTTGGGCTTCTCTCCTGTGGACCATCTTCCCTCTGATATCCAGGGATTGAGTCTCACCTTCTTATCCTTAGCACAACTGCCCCTTATTACAGAGGCTGTCCAGAATTCTACCCCAATTACCACCACTCCCGATGTCCACCTATATCTGACTTTGCTTCCTCTACTGCACTAATTACCACCTAAGATAAATTTTTTTCTTTTCTGTTTCCCCTACTAGGATTGCCATATTTGGGAAATAAAAATATAAGAAACCCAGTTAAATGTTAACTTTGGATAAACAACAAAGAGAAGAATTTTTAATTAAATGTATCCTAAGTATCAAATAGACATAGCACATGAAAAATGATGGGCTGTTTGTTTATCTGAAATTCAAATTTGATCAGGCATTTTATATTTTACCTGGTGCCCCGATTGCCCACCCCCTCTCCACCACCAGAATATGAACTTGGTTTCTCTTGTTTACTCCTCTTTCCACATTGCCTTGGAACTGTACCTTACGCATAATAATTGTTCAGTACATCTACATTGGAGGAATGAATGAATACAGGAGATGCAAATAATATACATTAAGTCGATATGGAAATGTGAAGCCTGTACAGGCCTGATGAGAGCTAGAGACAGCAAGTCTCTGCTGGGAAACTGGAAAAGACCAACAACTCTGGTGCAAGAGACAGCTCTTTGTCTCAGCTTTGGCAAAAGGCAACGGTGGGAAAAGAGACGGGGACCCAGGAAGAAGATGGGAGAGACACTGACCCAGCAGTTACACATCCACGTTCCGCAGGTCAGTCTAAAATAAAGTTGAAAAATAGAGGGACAGCCTGGGGTCAGTGAACGGCGGGAGGAGTCCCCTGAGAGGCAGGATGCTGAGAATGAGCAGAACGTCCACGGCTGCCAAGGGGAAGCACTGAGCCAGGACTCTGTCGGGGGAGAGTGGCTGCCTGGGGGACGGGAGGCTCCAACAGTCGTGCCTGTGAGTACGGGGACCCAGCCATTATAAACGTTTCCACCTATTCGGTTATCACCCCTCTTCCATCTGCTCCTCCCCTCACCCTGTGTGCCTCAGTGAAGGGGGAAGAGCAGCTGGGACAATGCCAGATGTGTATTTATCATGTCATCTCAAGTTCCTCCAAGACCCTTTCAGAACCTACGTGTGTCATCATTTACCTTACAGACTCACTCTAACATCTGCATGTCCCTAAGCAGAAGCACTCACAAATAGGCAACATGTACATACATGGTGGTGGTTTAGTTGCTCAGTCCTGTCTGACTCTTTGAACCCCATGGACTGTAGCCCACCAAGCTCCTCTGTCCATGGGATTCTCCAGGCAAGAATACTGGAGTGGGTTGCCATTTCCTTCTCCAGGGGATCTTCCTGATTCAGGAATTGAACCCGGTCTCCTGCATTGCAGGCGGCTTCTTGACCAACTGAGCCACCAGGGAAGCACATTCTGTCAAATGTTTTTTATGCATAAATTGATGTGATCATATGGTTTTTCTTTTTTAATCTGCTGATGTGGAAAATTGCATTGATTGATTCTCAAATACTAAACCAACCCTGAATTCCTGGTATAAATGCCATCTGGTCATGATAAGCTACTGTTTTTACATAAAATTGTTGCTAGGTATTCACAGGGGATTGATTCCAGGACTCCCAGGGATACGAAAATCCAGAGATGCTCAAGTTCCACGTAGTCAGTCCTCTGTATCTGAGAGGTCCACATTGGCAGAGTTAACCAACTGCACATCAAAAACTATTATTAGATTTGATTTACTAACATTTTGCTTAGAAATTTTGCATTTATGATCATGAGAAGCTCAGGGCTTCTCATCAAATTTTGCATTATGATCATAGTATTTTTGAGGGGAGGGGCGGGTAATGTCTTGTCTACTTTTGAAATAATAACACTGCTGACCTCACATAGAAATGCTGACAAAAAAAATTTTTGCCTATAAGATGATTATCACTAGTTGAGTTTATGCTAGGTTGTTTTATTCTTGTCTGACTCTTTGCAACCCTATGAACTGTAGCCCTCCAGGCTCCTCTGTCCATAGGATTCTCCAGGCATGAATACTGGATTGGGTTGCCATGTCTTCCTCCAAGGGATTTTCCCGACCCGGGGATTGAACCCACATCTCTTATGTGTCCTGCTTTGGCAGGTGGGTTCTTTTCCACTAGCACCACCTATTAATTTCAGACAAAGTAGATTTCAAGGCAAAGAACATTACCAGGAATATGGAAGATCATTTCAATGGGGTCAATTCATCAAGAGGGCATAGGAATCCTAAATTTTGATGTACCTAATAATACAGCTTCAAAATATGTAAACAAAAACTGATAGAACTGCAAAGAGAAACAGACAAATCCATGATTATGGTTGGAGTTTTCAATACCCCTCACTCAGTAATTAATAGAGCAAGTTAAATATAAAATCAATAGGACTTAGACAACTTGAACAATATTATCATTGATAATATGGGGGATCTTATTTCTTATTATCTTATATGGGGGATCCTATTTCTCTGACCATGGATCAAACCCATGCCCCCTGCAGAAGAAGCACAGAATCTTAACCACTGGACTTCCGGGGAAGTCCCGGGGCAATGTTTTAGTCGAAAGCAGCCAAGCGAGCCATTCTTGATAGATGAAGAAACACGCTCAGAGAGGGAAAGTACCTTTTTCAGAAACAAAATGCTGCAAAGAGGCAGATGTGAGATTAGAACCCAGGTCTTCCAATTCCCTTCTATTTGAATTTGTGTTCCTTCTATTTGAATAACTTGTCTAAAGAATTCATTCGTATTTATTGGGTTTCTTTTGTCTTTCATTTTTGCATAAAATAAGAAAGCGGCTTATTAGGAAGCCTCCAATCTAATTTAAGTTTTCTACTTCTGGTCCTGGGACACAGAGCAAATTGCTTGAGCTTCCATGGGGTTTAGCTTTTATTCTATGCAGTGTTCAGGGGCAGATTAGGTGCTTACCCTCTCTCAGGTTTAAAGGATTAAGATTTAGTTGTTCTTTTATTAGTAGCAGTTGTTGTTTTGTTGGACTAAAGATGTCAGTGGTGGTTCCGTGTTCCTCTGACATCTGATTAAACTTGCTTCAAGTCCCAATTTCACCCAGTATGGAAGCCCAGGACCTGCTCTGGGGTCCTGTGCTCAAGTTCTTGCATCTGTATGTCTTCTCTGTTTTGCTGCAGACCAGTGATTCTTCACCAGCTATCCAGGAAATTCACTCTTCTCAGGCCTTTTGTGAGCTCAGGGTTGAACACCTGGTGCTCCTGAAAGGTGTGTCATCACAGAGCACTCAGACTGCTAATCTCACCGCCTTCCCCTCTCTTCCGCTCCCACCTCACCTTCCTGCTTCCTTCTTACCACTTTCCTCAGCCACACTGGGAATTCAGCTTCACGCCCTCTGCTGCTGTTGCTGCTAAGTCGCTTCAGTTGTGTCCAACTCTGTGCGACCCCATAGACAGCAGCCCACCAGGTTCCCCCGTCCCTGGGATTCTCCAGGCAAGAACACTGGAGTGGGTTGCCATTTCCTTCTCCAATGCATGAAAGTAAAAAGTGAAAGTGAAGTCGCTCAGTCATGTCTGACTCTTGGCAACCCCATGGACTGCAGCCCACCAGGCTCCTCTGTCTGTGGGATTTTCCAGGCAAGAGTACTAATGTGGAGCAATTCAGTAGTTTGTAGCTCCTACTTGCATACTCAGCGCCTAATGCTTCTTTTGTTTGTTTCCTGGAGGCAGAGGCTTTGTTACTCATGGAAGAGAAACAGAAAACTCTGACCAGTTGGGTTTGGTCGTACATCAGAGAACTGACATCCCTGTAAGGGAGTGCTGTCTTATTTATCCAATCAGCAAACTCCCTCCCTAAAATGAAAATCTCTTTGTCCTCCTTGGTAATATGAATAACAGTAGAAAAGTAGATGGTTCTATCAGTCAGAAACAATGAAAATATCTTATTTCAGATAATCTACTGAAATGGGTTTAACTGCTTAACATAATACTTAAGCTAAACCTAATAACCAAACATTCATTATACTTTTAAAAAAGTACGAATATCTAAAAATGTAAATAAGAAAACTTGATAGTTGTCTTATTGTCAATAATACTACAGTAAGAAGGCAGTGGCACCCCACTCCAGTACTTTTGCCTAGAAAATCCCATGGACGGAGGAGCCTGGTGGGCTGCAGTCCATGGGGTCGCTAGAATCAAGACATGACTGAGCAACTTCACTTTCACTTTTCACTTTCATGCATTGGAGAAGGAAATGGCAACCCACTCCAGTGTTCTTGCCTGGAGAATCCCAGGGACAGGGAAGCCTGGTGGGCTGCACAGAGGTGTCCACACACGACTCCCAAGGCCCTTCCTGAAGAGTAAGAGAACTGGAAGAGATCCGGGAGGGAGACATTAGCAGGGGTCGCACAGGGTCTATGGGGTCGCACAGAGTCGGACACGACTGAAGCGACTTAGCAGCAGCAGCAAGGACTATTTCAGAAGTAAGTTTGTGGTTAACACTTTTTAATCGAGTTTTTGTACTGCTAATGCAGACAGAAATGTACAAAATATAATTTGAACAAAGAAATTCAAATGCAAAGATACAGCTAAGAATTTAGGTGTCACAGAAAACAGTTAAATTGAGTTTATTTGGGTGAAATTTACACAAATGAGAAGAATGATCTGCCTTGAGCACACCCCTAAAAGGTCTAGGGAGAAGTACACACAGATGACGCCCCCCATCCCAATCCCGCCTGCTAATGTCTCCCTTCCGTCTCTTCCAGTTCTCTTATTCTTCAGGAAGGGCCTTGGGAGTCGCGTGTGGACACCACAGCCTGCAAGCTCTGCCCACAGCTCCCTACCCTTAGCTGCTCCAGGCCACTCACAAGTAAATGGGTGCACATGCCAGCTGGTGGTTCACCCTTGGGAAAATGGATCTGAGGAAGAGGCCACTACAGACGATGGAAGCAGACTCAGCACAGCTAGGGCAGGAATTCTTGGGTCCTGGGTACCTGGGCTGTGATCTCCAAGTGGGGAGCTGAGCTCTGAGATGGCTTATCTCCTAGGCCCTGTGGATTCCTCACTCTGGGGTGGGGGACACACCATTAGAGGGACAAAGAGGAGCAGAGGAGCACTGCCTGGGTCTAAGGAAAACACTGTCTAGTATTCCCTCTTAAATAACTTATAAAAGGTGTGAAAGTTGCCAAAACCCAGCCAGGGAGCATGATGTCACAGTGTGGGGTGGGCTTCTCTTTTCTGTGTATCAGAGAAATTATTCTCTATGAGCACTCTTATGGAGAAAAACAGATTAAGAACAAAGGCTTATGTTTCAGGAAGACAAAATATCAAAATGGATGAAGGGGGTACGTGATGCAGAGGAGTTTGTTAGGACTGGGATAAGTCAGAAACAACACACTTGCTCAGCTCCGGTGTCTTACACGAATCTCTCCTAAATTAGATAATTAGTGTTTACTGCAACTTTCCACATGACTGGGGTTGCTAGAAAAGGAACCACAGTGGTAATAGCTAATTAGCATCTGGCATTCCCCTTGCTGGGAAATGAGGAGAAGGAGGGGACCTATGTGTACCCAATAACAAGGAAACTCAAAAGCGGTGTTGGATGTTTGGGGAAAGACACTCACTCTGGATGTAGATAGGAAAGAATGAAGCCCCAGGCATGATCAGCAGCTACCTTAGAACCAGGAGAGAGGGAATTAGGCTGACAGCAGCAACATGAACGACAGACGATGAAATGGAAGAAATGGGTTCTTAGTGACGAAGCTTAGGTGTCAAGGCTGCAGGCTGTGTTAGTGCTGGATTTCCACGTTGTGAACCGAACGTCGCTCAGTCGTGTCCGACTCTTTGCGACCCCATGGACTATACAGTCCATAGAATTCTCCAGTCCAGAATACTGGAGTGGGTAGCCTTTTCCTTCTCCAGGGGATCTTCCTGACCCAGGAATTGAACCGGGGTCTCCTGCATTTCAGGCGGATTCGTTACCAACTGAGCTATGAGGGAAGCCCTGGAATTCCATGTTACAGACCAATAAATACCTTTATTTAAAAAATTGGCTCTGTTAAGTATTCTATGACTTGCAATATAACATGGCTTTGATAATATACCCACTTTTAAAGTTCAAAATCCCAGCTAATTTCTTTTTTCCTAAGTACAATTCCTAATAGTAAGTCGATGTATTACTCTTTTCACTTGGGAAAAGATGTGCCAAATTATTCATGGAAATGGTAAATGGTTATGTCTAATGGGAAAAATTGGACATAGTTTTCAAAAAAGATCAGTGAAGAATAGTAGAAAGAGACAATGGCTCTTACAAACATTCATTTACATACTCTGGAGGTTTCTGAGTCATGGAGTTCCTAATGCTCCCAAATCAAAGTGGAAAATAGTGTTTCCTTATTTAATAGTGTTTTAAATTAAACAGTTACATTCATTACTTCCTTTATTTTGTCCAATTAAACTTTGCAGTAAACATGACAATTCTCATTTGACAAATGAGGAAACTAAATTCAGAGAAGGAAAGTAACTTGTCTTAGACCATACAAATATTGAACGACAGACCTGGGATTCCCTGAATTTAAAATCCATATTCTTGACAGTTGTAGCAGACTGACTAACTTTGAAGTTGAAATCTACTACAAACACCTTGGTGACCATAGGCAAAATATCCTTTCTGTGCCTTGGTTTCCTCATTAATGCAGTGGAGATAATAATAGTATCCACTTCACAGCATTGCTGTGAGGAATAAGTGGGGTAAACTTAGGAAGCGCTTGACAGTCGATGCTGAATACATGTTAGTAAATACTACACACTGCTGTCTTCTATTGTCTGTGTTAGGCAGAGAAGACACAGCCGGTTGAAAAGGAAATTTGATCTCTCCTAAATTAACCCCACTGATGCTGTTTCATGGTTCCTCTGTGGCTCAGATGGCAGAGAATCTGCCTGCAATGTGGGAGACCCAGATTCGAGCCCTAGGTCAGGAAGATCGCCTGGAGAAAGGAAAAGCAACCCCCTCTAGTATTCTTGTCTGGAGAATCCCATGGACAGGGAAGCCTGGTGGTTGCAGAGTCAGACACAGCTGAGCCACTAACACACACATATACACATGCTGTTTCACAGTTGGATAATGGTTCCTATCCCCTTGGCAATGTCACCTGGTATGGAACAGGTGTGGGTGCGTGTGTTTGAGTGTGTGCGTGTGTGCGCTCAGTCATGTCCGACTCTTTGCAACCCTATGGACTATAACCCACCAGGCTTCTCTGTCCATGGGATTCTCCAGGCAAGAATAGTGGAGCGGGTTGCCACTTCCTCCTCCAGGGATCTTCCCCACCCAGGGAACAAACTCACATCTCAATGTCTCCTGCACTGGCAGGCAGATTTTTTACCACTGAGCCACCTGGGAACTGGGTAAAGCCACTATAATTGTCAAAATAAGTTATTTCATTGAAGCCTTATTTTTAATGCAAATCTCAAAATCAAGAGTGTCATTCAGAGATCAGATCTAATGATAAAAGAACAGGCTTTGTGATTTATATCAACTAACTATTTTAGTGGTAAGAAATTTGCAAAAAAAAAAAAAAAGAGTAGTCTAGGTCCTATAGTGGTTTATAATATGGTGTTTTAGAAACAAAATTCTAAGACCAAGGTTGTCTAACTTGATCTGGAAGTACTGCAATGTGGTGGTATTTTCCCTTCCCTTTGCCAACTGCTGTTCACTATTTAAGCTGCACCTAAAGTCGAAAGGAGATCCAACCAGTCCATTCTGAAGATCAGCCCTGGGTGTTCTTTGGAAGGAATGATGCTAAAGCTGAAACTCCAGTACTTTGGCCACCTCATGCGAAGAGTTGACTCATTGGAAAAGACTCTGATGCTGGGAAGGATTGGGGGCAGGAGGAAAAGGAGACGACAGAGGATGAGATGGCTGGATGGCATCACTGACTCGATCGACGTGAGTCTGAGTGAACTCCGGGAGATGGTGATGGATAGGGAGGCCTGGCGTGCTGCAGTTCATGGGGTTGCAAAGAGTCGGACACAACTGAGCGACTGAACTGACTGACTGACTGAAAGTCACCTATTCAGGGAAGCATTCCTTGACTTTTTGCACCAGGACAAGCTGCCCTGTGCTTCTCTGCTATAGTGCTTGACAGTATTGCCATTTAACAGATTTTTAGTGTACCTGTTTATATCATGTCTCTATCCCTCTATTGGCTGAAATTCCATGAGGGCAGAGACCACTTTAATGTCAGTGCTCAGATGTGCCTTGCACTTACTAGTAAGGACTGAAAAAAGATTTGTTGAATGAAAGATTGAAGAAACTGGCAAATAATCAACGAATACATTTAACATAAGTTTTTTCCCCCCCAAATCATTAGGTTATATATGTAGTTTAATTTGATTTAGTAAATAATATTTTGGTGATCCTATCTATAAAATATAGTGCCTTTTCAATTAAAATGGAATATAAGTGGACTTGAAGTCATAATTCAGTCAAAGATATTTGCCTTCTTGTTGCTTTGTTTTGCAACATCCTGTGATCAGGTTTCTTTGCTCTCATACCCAGTCCTATTGGATTTCCCCACCAATCCCATTTCCTCAATTATTTATTCTTACCTCTCCCAGTATCTTCATTTAGTAGGATGGTAACGAGTATTAAAATTTATAGCAACATGCCTAAATGAAGTCAAGGGAAAGTGTATTTTTTTTTAAATTACCATCATTTTTTAAATTTCAAGTCAGGAAGCATTACATTACTTCTGTCAACCAACTTTTTATTCCCTTCTACAGGAACTTAAATTTAATTATATAAAGGACAGAAATATCTTTTGTTTCTCTCAATAGGTAAAATTAAGTGAAAAGTTTCTTTAAGAGTAAGCTTATATATAAAATTGCCTCTGAGTATATGCATAGAACTCAGAGGTGATGTGATTTTACTATATGAAATATCTGTAGATGAATGGCCAACAGGCAGATGAAAAGATGCTCAACATCACTAACCATCAGGGAAACACAAATCAGAACCACAGGAGATATCTCACGTGCCTGTCAGAACAGCTATCGTCAAAAAGACACAAAGTAACAATCGCTGGTGAGGATGTGGAGAAAAGGGAATCTTGTGCTCTGTTGGTGAGACTGTAAATTGGTACAGCCACTATGGAGAACAGGATGGAGGATCCTCAAAAATTTAAAAATAGAACTACCCCATGATCTAGGAATTCCACTTCAGGGAATATATCCAAAGGAAATGAACACGCTAACTTAAAAAGACACCTACATCCCATGTTCACAGCAAAATTATGTACAGTAGCCAAAACATGGAGACAGCCCTAGGGTCCATCGACAACGAGTGGATAAAGAAGTGACGGTGTATGCATAATGCAATACTATTTAGCCATAATAAACGAGGAAATCCTGCCATTTGTGACAACATGGATGAACCCTGAGGGCATTATGCTAAGTAAAATAAGTCAGACAGAGAAAGATTAAAATACTTTATGATCTCACTTTTATGTGGAATCTAAAAAAAAAAAAACAACAACAAAAAAACCAAACTCATAGAAAGAGATAAAATCTGTAGTTCTCAGAGGTCGGGGTTGGAGGTTTTGGGGAAGGAAGAATTGAAGGAAGGTGACCCACCTGGGAAAGGTGACCTTCACCAAAGGTACAAACTTCCAATTTATTAGACACTGGAGATGTAAGGCACAAGACGATGCCTATAGTTACCACTGCTGTACGATGTATATGAAAGTTGTTAAGAGAGTAATCCTGAGTGCTCACTATAAGGAGAAACATTTTTTTTCCATTTCTTTTTATTGTATCTACATGAGATGATGGATGTTAGCTAAATTTATTGTGGTAATCATTTCATTATATATGGAAGTCAAACCTTTATGCTGTATACATTATCTCAATAAAACTAGAAAAAAGAGAAATATCCTACAATAGGAAAGCAATGATGCTGCTTCAAGAAGAAAGAAAGCATCCTATTTTCATAGTTATCAGAGAAAACACAATCATGTATTATTAGAACTATAATGTACACAGTTACCAACTTTCAAAGATAGAAAAATTAATAAAAATAATTTAATTCTCTACTTTAACCAGCAAAGTAGTAAACTGCTGTAACACACTTTCCCCAAGCTATTAATTAATCTCAAATAAAAAATCAGTCACTTTATTTACACTATATATCTTTTCTTAAAGTGTAAAATTGGAAAGTTATAAATACATTTGGTAATAGATCACTGGGTAAATTTAAGCTAACTAGACAGGAAATAAACAGAACTATAATATATTCAAATCCTTCAGGAATTTAACTCAGACATTTTAATGATAAAGTCAAGGTTGCAAAAGAGAAGAGTTTTATTTAGTGGTTGCAGAAAATGAATCAGGAATAAAAAAGTATTGAGTTCACTGTATACAGCTTACTGTATAGACTTGAATAAACAGCTTGACCTTTGAAAGTCTGAGGGCTTCCATTTATCTGCTCTCTAGATATGCTTACAATAAAAATGCCATTAGAAGTATGCTGTGAGGATTAATGTCAGTGAAAAACTGTGAGACTCATGGATAAGAGATGAAAAGGAACTCTGAATACCATAGCCATAAACTAATTAAATTTTAATGTTACTTAAAAAAATCACATAGTTATCTGGGATAGATTCATGGATGATACATTAATATCAATATTTTATTTATATTGTATTTGAAGTTTTAGATATAATAAACCCTAGCAAGCATTTGAAAAATACATGAAACAAGATCATCTGATACTTATCTTTTGCTTTGGAAACAATCCGTATGATTCTGGGACCTCAGAAAAATTCTAGCCTGCTTAGACAAAATAATTTGTTCTTAATCCTGAAACTCTAATGTTAATTTTATGGTAACAGAGATAAGGATGTGAACTAAGGGTTGCACAAAGCAGACCTGTAACGTCCCCTAATTATCCCTAGCCCTCTTCTCCTATGGCATTTGCACAGTGCTGGGCACCGCTTGCTATTCAAATACATTGTTATTATGATGATTTATTCCTAATGCAAAAATGTGGAAACAGTAGAAAAATTCAGGGTTCTAATAACATGTTAAGAGTGGAGATGTTTAAAGTTCTGAGATATACATATATATATGTATATACATACAAAAAATTACAGCCAGCCATTTATTGTGTTGAGCATTATTTAGTCTAAAAATATTTTTATCACAAAATTATTTTGAAGCCCACTTTCCAGTATATCTGAGAAGCAGAGTTTAATTGACAAACATTCAGTTATATGGGCTTCCCAGGTGGCACAGTGGTAAAGAATCTGTCTGCCAATGCTGGAGATGCAAGAGATGCAGGTTCAATCCCTGGGTCTGGAAGATCCCCTGGAGTAGGAAATGGCAACCCACTACAGTATTCTTGCCTGGAAAACTCATGGGCTGAGAGCCTGGTTGGGTTATAGTCTATGGGGTCACATAGAGTTGAGTACGATTGAGCATGTACACATGCAGAGATACATATGTGTGTGAGAGAGAGGGGGGCGGGGAATGAATCAAATAGCATAAATAAAATGTTTATAATATCTTTGAACCAACAAGATCTATTGGTGAGAATTACAAAAGTTTCTGTGCTAAATAAATTAGCCAGAGGCAAAGAAGGCAACATTTATTTCTTTTTAGGTAAGACCTAGCATTAAGTTTTCCCTAATTGCTTTGGCTATTGGAAACAAGTTCCAGTTATGGAAACAACTGCTTTTAGAATTGGGAACAGAGAATGGAAAAGAGACACCTGTGACTTTTTGTGGATGCACAGTATCTCTAAGAGACTTAGATATAAATTAGAACAGCCCCTTCCCTCACTCTACAATGAAGCCACCTTGAGCCCATACAGGAAGAAGTTTCAAAGGCTGCACATGAGCTGTAAGAGCACAGAGTGTCTGACTCCAGACAGTGCTCCTCCAAGACCCCACACGGGTGAGTGAGGTTTCAAAGAGGTGTGAGAAATGTCTTTCTCTTTTCTAAGGTACTTGTATTCCTACTACTGGGAATGGGGTGCATTGTGACTGGAGACATAGCAGGTAGCGCAGAAATATTTTACCTTCTCGTGTGAGTTTACACCTTCATTTTCTTCCTGGCTTCTCGTCCTGTTAGAGGGTAAGCCTAGGGCTCATTTGTTGCAATTCTTGAAGTGTTATACTATTAGTACTACAGATAGTTGACAATATTTATTGAGTACCTATTACATTATGTTCACTTTAGACATATTTTCCCATTAATATTGCAAAGTCTATATTAATATTTTATACTGGAGCCTTAGAAACATTAAGTAACTCACACAGAGGAGGACAAAGACTTGAAGCTTCCTCTCGCAGACTGCAGAGACCACACACTACACTGTCTCCCGCTTTTTACAGAAGAGTGTTTAGTAGCCCTTGATAGATTATAAGGCTGCTGCTGCTGCTGCTAGAAGGGGCTAGATTGGAGTTTAATGCCATGTTACTGCTTCTGTAAGTCTGTTTTCCTAATACGATCTGAAGAATTGGAGGACCATTACAAAAATAAGAAATATTCAGATTAACAATCAAGTTGACCAAAACTGAAAGGAAAGTAATGTAAAAAAAAAAAAAAAAATCACCATCAAGTGACTGGCCAAAGTCAATCACCTCAATCTGAATGGATGGAAAATATTTTAGTGGAAGACAAGTAAAATATTTGCTTAATACAGTCATTTTCTTTCTCTCTTATAATAGAGAAGTTTCTAAAAATTTTCTAGTTATTTGCCATGTTTCTGATAGCTTAGAAATAACATCCTTCCTTAACCAGTACTTGAAAATGATCTAAGCATCAAAAGTTCTTCTCTGGAAAAAAATGAAATTGTATCATGCAAAGAAGATATTTTCTCTAGACAGTTTAAGAACATCAAGGTGCTTAAAAAATTATTAATGTGATTCTAGGCTCTCTTTCTAGAGAAATAAATTTTAGAGAACCAAGGCAAAGTTCATAGCTCTAAGTGTAAATTATCGATATTACTCTATTTTCAACTTTGTTTTTACTGTCTAAATGACCTGCTACTTCAGTGATGTGGAGTTCAGTTTTTTTGTACTTTATTGTCCTAAGATGATATAGCAAATATTATAGGTGTTAGATAATGGCTATCATTAAAAGAAATTCTATAAACAAAGTTTTAATTAAGTTATATGAATTAAAAACAAATCTTGAACTACATTTTGCTGATATCTTCATAAAAGTATGAAATCATTTAGCTTCCCTAGATTTTACAGAAAACCCTTAAAAATGCCACAAAGATGTATAACAAGACATAAAGCTGCAAATATTAACTATTTCCTTGAAATATAATTTAAACTTGGTGACTAGGACAAGAAAATGTCACATTCCTTTCTCTTGCTAAGGAAATTGCATACTTCCTTTGAAAAAAGAAAGAACACATAGTCTTCATAAGCATATATGTGACAGTTTTAAACTTGCAGACTTGTTTTGTTTCAGGGTAAAGTTTTCTATAAATTTTCATGATTATCTCAAAGATGAAACAAAGAAGTAAAAGCAAAACATTAACCTTACGTGTACAAATATTATAAACAACATTTACATTATATTTTGTCCTTTCTAAATATTATCCTCTTATGTAATTTTCAAATTCATCATAGAATGAATATGCTTTCAAATTTTTATTTATGTTTCCCTCCATGATCTACAATATTCTAAATGGAATAGTAATCCTCTGTCTTTATCAGGATCTGGGAAGCAAACAGGTATGCATTTTACTGAGTGGAGAACGGCAGTGACACGGGCATTGAACTACTGATTAGTGCCCAGTGTTTGATTTATGGACCACAGGCTGCCGTAAGATTTGGTTAAGAACACTAATTTTACTTGGGAATCAAGGAATTCTGGAAATAGAGAGTCTCTTACAACAGAGGTCAATCAAATATCCAGGATTTCACTAAAATGAGCTGAAAAAAAAGTTTAATAGCAATATCAGACATGGATATAAGGGCTTTATGCCTATTTCCTCATTTAATCCTCACAGTAACCTTATGAGGTAGGAATCGCTAGTCTCCTTTTTAAAGATGAAGAAATTGAGACCAGAGAATTCAAGGACTTTGTCAAAATTTACATTCTCTGAGCTGCAGATCCATGTTCTTAGTCACTCCGTAGGTTTTAAATTGCCATTGTCTATGTCTCATTGGAGAAAAAAGATGGATGAGCTAGAAGAGGTCAAGAGGAGGTCTATTCTGTCTATAAGGGCTGGGCCCTTTATGATTTCAATTCAGAATGCCTGGATTTCAAGTCCTCTGGGAACAGAAGCTGGGTCACAGGATCTCAAAGGGCCAGCCCAGAAACTCTGAGGGAGACAGGAAAGTCCCTGGCTCAGCTCCCCGGCCCCTGGCAGACTGGCCTGCAGTGACTTTGGTAACTATTTTGTCCCACTGGCAAATATGTTGCAGGAAAAAATGCACACAGGCACACAGATATGTCTTTGTAGAGCTGTGGGGGTTTTTTTTGTTTTTTTGTTTTTTTAACTTTTTTTCCCCCTTCATTATTAATAGTACAATAAAAGCATGCTATCAGAGTTTAGCAAATCTATTTAATTCTTAATTTTGCTTAGCTGTAAAATAAGCTTCTGAATTCACGATTCCAATAGCATCTCTCTGTAGGAATAACTTTTGTTAATGCAAGAAATAATACATATTAGTCTGCAATAACAAGAATAAACCAGAGTGCACTTTATCGCAATCAATGTTAAATACCATATTTTTCCTACTCCAAATATATTTATGAGAAAGATACCACTGTATCTCATATATATCAAAAAAATGAAAAATTGTCTAAGAGTTTTTGGCTATTCAATGCATTTGTTTAAAAATTAAACTAATTTGATCATTTGCAACACAATTTTTCTATATTTCAAAAGTGTATATAATATTTTTATATGCATATAAACTTATTACCAACATTACTGATTAGAACAACTTTGTGATTTTAATCCTCCTCAAATGACCAAAAGTAGTATATTCTATGGAACTCACCTTTTGTCCATTCATCCCTGGAATTCCAGGCACTCCAACAGAACCCTAAGGAGACATATGATTAAAATAAGTTGATATCATAAGCACAAAATAGTTGAATTCTAAATTTATGTCATATTAATTATGTCAGCTATCACTTTATCTTACCAAAACATATCCAAGAGGGTATGTTTTACAGATCTTATCCACTGTGTTCTAACACACAATATGAACATGAGTTTGAGTGAATTCCGGGAGATGGTGATGGACAGGGAGGCCTGGTGTGCTGCGATTCATGGGGTCGCAAAGAGTCGGACACGACTGAGTGACTGAACTAACACACAATAATGTAAACAGAATCATCAAGCTTTTCTAGAAGCCATGAAGTTAAATCTCACCATGTTTGTAAATATCTACTTAACCCTAATATGATTTTAAAGCATTTCACATCATAAATTGAGATCCAAAGCTATCAGACGGAGAAGGCAATGGCACCCCACTCCAGTACTCTTGCCTGGAAAATCCCATGGACGGAGGGGCCTGGTGGGCTGCAGTCCATGGGGTTGCTAGGAGTGGGACACGACTGAGCTTTTGACTTCACTTTCACTTTTCACTTTCATGCACTGGACACGGAAATGGCAACCCACTCCAGTGTTCTTGCCTGGAGAATCCCAGGGACGGGGGAGCCTGGTGGGCTGCTGTCTATGGGGTCGCACAGAGTCGGACACAACAAGCGACTTAGCAGCAGCAGCAGCAAAGCTATCAGAAGGCCTCATGGCTCCAAATTTGGGTGCTTTTGAGAATTAAATAGGCTTAGTTTCATCTCAAAAAAGCTTAGCTGTTCCAGTAACTCTTGAATTTCATGAAATTAAATACCATAAAATAAAAGGTAATGAAAACAACAACCACTATAAGGGACCCATGTTGTAAAGTGAAATTTGTTGTATTTGAAGCATTTCCCCGAGACTCAGGGAGTATGTTTAAACCATGTGAGGGTGAATATATCTTCCAAAGTAGACTAGACAGGATGTCGCAAATGGTGAGCATAGACTAGGAACAATACTAGTCCTATACGCTGAATATTATAATATTATGTTGTCCGTGTGTATGCACAAGCACTTGGATGTGTGCACACATGAGCACTGGGGTGATTAGAATAGAAATGAAAAGTAGTTACTACCTGAGAAAATCTTACATTTAACTAGATACAGAAACATTAACAAATGTTTTCAAATAGTGATGTCATTTTCCTCCACACATCTTCCTTTGAGGCTCTGGAGAAATCATTTTTTAAATAGAAGGTGCTTATATTTTGTTTAGCACTATAAAACAGATTTTTCTTAGTAGGTGTGTGATATTAAATTTTTTTTAAGAATAATGGAAAAGATTAAAATAGTAATTAGAAATCCAAAACTTCTCTAAAAAATAAAGTCTATTAAAAATACAGTCATTTCATGCAAAAAAAAAATTGAGATGGCAAGCTCCTTAGTGCTTTCTTGGTGATTATATTGAGTGGGTCATTAAAGGACTTCCCAAAGCCTGAGGCAGTAATTTTATCCTGGTAGCATGTGGATTAGGGTAGCTTTACAATTTCACACCATACTTAATAGAGACATTATTGCAAAGGACAAAGTGTTCCTGTACACAAGTTGTCTCACTACACACTGGCTTTTACTTGGTTCGTGGGATCATGTTTCAACAGATGCCACATGCCCAAGCTTGGGGGATAAACGTCTCTATCTTTGATGGATTCCAAAGATAAAGAATAATCACTTTTCCACCTGTTGTAATACAATTATTATTATTATTATTTTGGTTATCTGCAGGTTAAATATCCTTTTATGTCCTCCTTGTAGGGCGGGAGGTGGATAGGGAGTGGGGGTTTAGTGATGTTTTGTTCACAAAGGGCCATCTACCTGCTATTGATGCATTTACTACTGTAGAATTGATGTAATTTTAGAAGTGTTAGACTCTCTTCTCCAGAATGTAAAGGGTCAAGTCTGATGGCTCTGGATAATGTTGAAATAACAATCGGGAAGCCATTTTTTGGGTTGCTTCAGCAAAGGGAGATAATAGTGGGCCACTTGAATATAGCCACCAAGCAAGTTTAATGGTCCTTTGACAATCATATATTTGTGCAAGACCATGCATTTAATTTGCTATGTCTTATGACCCTTCAGATTTCTAAGTTTTGTCACAATATTTTACTAGTATTGGAATTAAAAAACTCAATAACCTACACATTTGGCAGACAGCTTAATAGAAGTCTGCTCTGGATTTATTGGACTTTCTATAATGGAGTCAATTAGAAATCTAATGGCTCACATTATATGATTGTATTTTTAGAAAGCAGAACGCACAAACCAGACTGCTTTGGTATGGCTCACAGTAGCTAATTCCATTCCCTTCTCAGGCCAGTCATTAGGCGATGGGGATATAATTACTTTCACAGTATTGTTTATACTCTACCTTTTGTCCTGGAGGTCCCAGAGGACCCTAAAAAAGAAAAATAATTCAATTAACATAATATTGTAACCATTTTAAACTTAAATGACTGATTAAAGTTGTCCTATTCTGTAAGGTTCTCTTTGCTGAAATATGCTGATGTTGTGTACATCAAGGAAAACGAGATTTTTCGGTTGGAAGTACACAATGAGTCTTTTCTTCTCTCTTGTTCTCTCTTTTTTTTTTCTTTACTTTTTTTTTCTTTTTTTTAAATTTTATTTTATCTCTCTTGTTTTCTTTTGAAGAACGTTATGCAGTAGGACCCCGATTTTTGCTTTTAAAAAAAGAATCACAATATTGTAAATCAACTATAAATTAATCAAAAAAATAACCTTTGCCCTTCCAGCGCATCTGTTTCTTCAAACACCTGCAAATCTATCACTTCAGTCGCATTTAAAAGGCTGGAGATGTTGCTTCTAGAAACACTTAAAATGCAATGCAGTTCCCAGCCCACTGACTTGTTCTATGACTTCTGCATCTGCAAAACTTCAGGAAGCAGATTTGCAAAGGAAATCATTGAATGGCATTATGAAGAAACATGTTTTGTTCTATTCTTCCTCTTATGAAATGTGGCCCATCGACCTGCACAAAAACGTGTTTCCAAACTAGGGGATGCCAAAGCCAATTGTGGCAACTAGTGTGCACCAAAAAAGGGAACAGAAGATGCTGTCAGCTGTTGCATAGACTATGACACTGGGGTGGAGGGACGGGGGAGAAGAAATATAATATTTAGGAAGATGAATGGGAATATTTACATTTAAAATGGAAATGTGGCAGTTCTGAGATTTAGAGTTCTTTGACTGCCAAGTCAATGTTGGGGATCTGTGGGCTTTATTTAGAGCAAGGCATTCTTTGAGATGGTAGAAAAGAGCACAAATAGAGCTATAATTCTGACTACTGAGGTCTATTTTTAAATAAAAATATTAAGCACTTTTTTCCCAATTCTTTCAAAAATGCTTTTAACTTCAGTGTATTTTACACTTAATGGCTAACTTATTTTCAATGTGTGACATTTCAGATAATCAGCATCTTACATTGGACTCTAACATAAAATAAAGTAAGAGAATGGTAATTAGAGGAAGAATTGGTCATGCATAATTTTTTAATTAAAAATACACTGTTTAAGAACATTCAGAGAATCTGTTCCTCGTAAATTATTTTGCAATCATCAGGAAGACTAACAATTTCCTCATATAATCAGCGTTAGGTTTTTGAAAGTGCACTGTGCAATATCACCTTTATATATTCCTTTTTTTAAAAAAATGTAGGATGTAGCTTTATTGACTCAGTGACAATAGGGGTAAGGAGATAGAATGTTCAGACGTATGAAAAAATACTGGCCTACAAGCCTAGGAACTGAAAGAAAGTGAATTTTTTTTCTTTTTCCTTTTTATTACAAAAAGTTAAAAGCATGATAAAGGGTAGGAAGAGTAATATAATCTACACTTATGTATTTATCATTTATATGTTACACTTACATGTAACCATTAATGTTTTGCCATATATATTCCTTTTTGATTTACTCAACCAACCATTTTCTTAATGAACTTGTTATCTCATATATCTGCATGGTCTGACTGTCTCTTCACTTATCTTACTCTTTCAATTTAAAAATCTCTGTTTTAGATTTTGCAGAGAAAACAGAGTCTCTAGGAATAAATTTCCCAGCATCATGTCTCTCATCAACTCAAACCCACGTGGCTCTCCTTCCTATATCAGAGGGGGAAGATGCCCTCCTCCCACACGGCAGAGGCATCCATAGACTCTGGGATTCATCCTTGCCTCCATCCTCAGGGATCTTTCTCAATCAATTATCTCTGTAACCATATCAGAGCTTCCTGCTCTGCACGGGTTCCTTCCGCTTAGCACATAAACATGTGTAATCATTTCCTCACTTGGGTAAATTGTTTGGGAAGTGAATGTTAATGCTAAGTAAAGGCAGAATCTCGAAGCTGCAGTGATAGGAGATCTGAGAGTGAAGAAAAGACTTGGGTTTCATCATTGTCTAGGATTCCATTTTTCCAAGTGTCTCCAGAGTACTTAACTTTTTAAAATGTTGATGTTGAAAAGGAAATCATATAACAAAAAGTACATTAATTCAATGTTTAGACTGAGAATGTATATGTTCAATTCAAAAAGGTTTGTTTCCCATTTTAAACCTAACTGCCACTTGAAAGAATACTGTTCATTAAATTGGACATTTTGTACATTGACATATAACCTAGAAGGGAAATTTTCAGATGAAAATAAGAGCAAATTTTAAATGTTTTAACTAGAGATGAACATATCTGGTATTTTCTAATTTTGTCTTTGTTGCATGATCACAGTAAGTCAGAGATTTAGAAAAACTGCTCACAGCTCTGAAATCTGTGAAATCTTATTAGTTGCATATTTTAATACAATACTTAATAAAAATCAAAGGAGGTTATAAAAATCATATTTTCTCACTGTTAGTAAACTACTGCTATTTTTGCTAAACTCCTAAAGTAAAAGCAGTTTTAAGATGTAGCGTTAATTTTGAATTGTGAATACATATCTTGTATTTTCATGACAATGTCGCCAAGGATATATCCTCAGCTACCAAAAGTATGCATATACTCCTGTGATCGTGCTGGCAGGAAAAATGGTTGCAAGCCAAAGATAGTGTCATTTATCATTAGAAGGGAACTAGGAAAAAGCAGTGTTGAATATAAGACGCAGACATGCGTTCAAGTGAGTACAGACACACACACACACACACAGACAGATAGCTATTTTGATCAGTATTTTGCTTATGTATATATTTTTTGAATATGCACTAATAATCCCATTATATATCTGTGGCATTGTGGTTATTAAATTTAAGCTTCAGTTCAGTTCAGTTCAGTTGCTCAGTTGTGTCCAACTCTTTGCGACCCCATGAATCGCAGCATGCCAGGCCTCCCTGTCCATCAGCAACTCCTGGAGTTCACTTAAACTTATGTCCATTGAGTCGGTGATGCCATCTAGCCATCTCATCCTCTGCTGTCCCCTTCTCCTGCCCCCAACCCCTCCCAGCATCAGGGTCTTTTCCAATGAGTCAACTCTTCTCATGAGGTGGCCAAAGTATTGGAGTTTCAGCTTTAGCATCAGTCCTTCCAATGAACACCCAGGACTGATCTCCTTTAGAATGGACTGGTTGGATCTCCTTGCAGTCCAAGGGACTCTCAAGAGGCTTCTCCAACACCACAGTTCAAAAGCATCAATTCTTCGGCGCTCAGCTTTCTTCACAGTCCAACTCTCACATCCATACATGACCACTGGAAAAATCATAGCCTTGACTAGATGGACCTTTGTTGGCAAAGTAATGTCTCTGCTTTTGAATATGCTATCTAGGTTGGTCATAACTTTCCTTCCAAGGACCAATCAATGAAAGCTTCACTGACCAAAAATTGATTTTGAAGTTAGGGTATGCTGCTACCAGTTGGTTAAGATGTCCACATCTGAGTAGTTTTGTGGCCTCTAGTATAAATACAAATTTATAAAACAGTGAGCAAATGCCATGGAACCACTGACTGACTTATCTCATCTTTCATAAACTTGCTTATATTCTTAGTCCGAATAATGATTTGGATGAAGACTCATAAATTCGTTATTCACCAGTCAAGCTAGTATTTCCTATTATTCCTAAAATTAAAATTGTTCTCATGTTCTAAGTTTTCTAAAATAAATCCATTATTGTTACCCCATGTCTTAAAAGTTTGAATCAAATAGTTTTCAAAACTGAGTCAATCTTTTTAGTTCATTCTTATCAATCAATGAATTGTTCCTTTCTTAAGTATTTTCTTGGCGGGCACTTGTATGTTTGCATTTACTTTGTAGACTCTTTTATTTTCTGTTATCTAGTCTCTTTTATTTTCTGTTATCATTTCTTTATCCTTATCTACAGATTGAAAATTGTGTAACATTCAGAATCTCAATATGATAAATTATATTTAAGTTCAATTCTAGAAGTGTTAAACTATATCTTAAAATATACTCACTCTGACATAAGCTCTTGGTCAGAATGTATGAGCTTTTTTCATTAAAGGATCTTGCATAGTGAACATAACAATTCATAAGGATCAAACGAGCCATTGAAAACTTCTAAGCGTGGAGTAATAGCATCACTCATCTGCATATAAATGTTGGCACCTGAGTTTTCATGTTCCTTCAGAAAAGACTATAGAGAGTGATGACAAGTTAAGCAAAAAGTTATAAACAAGCAAGAAATTATACAGTGCACTGATTGTCATTCCTGTTCCTGCCCCACTAGATTCCATTTTTAAAGATTATATAAAATATTATGTATAAAAGTGGCAGCCAAGTAAGTTAAAGGAATATTGTAGTTCCCATTTAGCGATTGCCTTTACCAAATGGTGGATTACTCGGGCTTGAGGGTGATCTTTTACTCCTCCAGATACTTAACTCGAGAACAACCTCCAGTTCACCCTCTTCTTCAGCAGCATTGCTCTGGTCTTGTTCAACCCCCATCTCTCTCACCTAAGCGAATGTCACACCCAGCTAAAAGCCACCGTGTTTTCAGTCTTCTTCAACCCTTTCTGCATAGTGATGCCTAAGGACCTTTCTTAAAATGCTTTCAGGTTCATACCTTTCCTCAGTTGAAAAAGCCATGCTTTCTCACCTCTACACCTCTGCATCATCTGGCTGTCTGTTCCCTTAATGGCCTTTTTCTCTCTGGTCTTCCCTCCTCCACCCATTACATAATTCAGAGCTCAGGGCCATCCCTCTCAGGCTAGGTCTCCTTCTTTTGTTTTCCAAAGTACCCTTATGACTGCACTTCTTCCCAGAATTTACCAACAGAGTTGTGATTGTTGGGTTACTTCTTTCTTCACTCTAAACTTCTCTTATCATGCACAATAGTTGGCATAGTAAATGCTCAGTTCTTTTGGGTTCATTCATGAATTCATCCACTTAGCAGTTATTTAAATACCCATTAAGTGTCAGGCAATGTTCTAGGCACTGGGGATAAAGTAGTGAACAAAATAAATGACAATGCAAGCCTTCCTGGACTTCATAGTCTAGTTAATGGAGAAAGATAGCAAATAAATAAATAAACAAAATAAGTAAAATATAAAGTTGTGTCGGGGGTAAGTGTTAAAGCAGATAGGGGGTTTGGAACTGGGAGAAGTGTATGTGGTGGCATTTTAAATTGGGGATTTGGTGAAGGCCTAGGGATAAAGTGACACTTGGATAGAACTCTAGAAGAGGCCATCAAGTCAGTCATGCATGTAGAAGGAGCAAGGATATTCCAGGCAAGGGAAGAAGAAGTACGAAGGTCAAGAGGTGGGCACATGCTCAGGGTGTTCAAATAACAGCAAGGAGGCAATAGGTGGGTGGTAGAAGGCAGGGCTGTGGAGAGGGAAGGCAGCTCACATGTGTACGGACTACAGATTGTCAGCAAAATGGTGCTTACTCATTACTTCTTGGCAAATAGATGGAGAAATAATGGAAACAGTGAAGACTTTATTTTCTTGGGCTCCAAAATCTCTGCAAATGGTGACTGCAGCCATGAAATTAAAAGATGCTTGCTCCTTGGAAGAAAAGCTATGACCAACCTGAACAGCATATTAGAAAGCAGAGACATTACTTTGCCAACAAAGGTCCATCTAGTCAATGCTATTTTTTTCAGTAGTCATGTATGTGTGAGAGTTGGACCATAAAGAAAGCTGAATGCCAAAGAATTGATGCTTTTGAACTGTGGTGTTGGAGAAGACTCTTGAGAGTCCCTTGGACTGCAAGGAGATCAAACCAATCAACCCTAAAGGAAATCAGTCCTGAATATTCATTGGAAGGATGGATGCTGAAGCTGAAGCTCCACTACTTTGGCCACGTGATGCAAAGAATTGACTCATTGGAAAAGACACTGATGCTGGAAAAGATTGAAGGCAAGAGGAGAAGGGGGTGACAGAGGATGAGATGGTTTGATGGCATCACCAACTCGATGGACATGAGTTTGAGCAAGCTCTGGGAGTTGGTGATGGACAGGGAAGCCTGGAGTGCTTCAGTCCATGGGGTTGCAAAGAATCAGACATAACTGAGCAACTGAAGTGAACTGAGGTTGATAAAAATTATAGGAATGAATAATAAATACATGGAGTAAATCAAGTTTCCCCTAATATCTTAGACAATAGTGTCTCAAGATAAGAATGACAACACAACTTAGAGAATGAATTTATGGTTGCCAGGGTGAAGGGACAGTTAGAGAGTTTGGGATGGACATGTACACACTGCTATGTTTAAAATGAGAACTAACAAGGGCTTACTGTATAGCATATGGAACTCTGCTCAGTGTTATGTGGCAGCCTGGATAGGAGGGGGGTTTGGGGGAGAATGGATACATTGTATATGTATGGCTGAGTCCCTTCACTAGTTGTGAAACTATCACAACAATGTTAATTGGCTATACCCCAATACAAAATTAAAAGTTTAAAATAAAAAGAATATAAAAACAAACAACAGAAAAAAATTACAATGACAAGATTTTTCACTCCTGTTCACCCAAGTCATTCTAATGCTACAAGCCTAATTTCATAGCCTCTAGATTACCTCTAAGTGCAAAAGTGAGTAGAGTAATTCAATTCATAGTCTCTACATTAAAACTGCAAAACAAAAATCATTTTGTCTACGTGGTCTCATTCGTTCAGAGACTGTCATGGATGTGAATGTAGGTCTAAGGTCTCTAATGCACTTCAGAAAGCCATCATGCAAAGAGTAAGTAGAATTATCAAACCATGGTAATCTTCAAAGCAGGCAGTTATGAAATGGGTATTTCTATAGCTATTATGCATTGGCTTCACTTTCCAGCTTGTAAAAATATCATTTTTTTTAATTAAAAAGTCTTTTGTTTGAGAGATCATGGAATAGAAAAAAATTAATGAATTTTTCCGACACTACTGATGCTAGCAGAAATTTGATTGAGGCATTAATTACTTAAACAGGATGTAGAGTTTCTAAATGATGTGCTTTAGGATGCCTCTTGGGAGGTGTTTTAAGGCAACTTCTGGTTGCCTGCTATTAGGAGATGATGTTCTGTGTGAGCAGGGGGCGGACACAGTTCCTGCTCTGTCCCTGATGGCTAACAGTAAAACTGAAGCTCTGAAAGCTGCTGGTCATTCCTGGATGCAAGAATATACAACCAGCTTCTGTAATAAAAAAACAAAGGGAACGAAAGAGAGGTGGTCCATCTGTGAAGGAGAGAAAAGCCCCAATCTATTAAGCCACTTAAAATTATTTCCTTTTTGAGTTAAGAATTGTTCCAGGATTTAATAAAAGTTAGGCAAAATGAAGAAAATACTTTTTAAAGTCTGTTTCTATGGGAAAAATGATAACATGAAATCTAACTTATTAGAGTCATAAAATGTTAATATCAGACTTTTTCAAGAGTTTGCTGCAACGGACTTTAATTATAACTTTGTGAAAGCTATTAACCTGGTCACAAGATCAGAAGATACAAAAAATTGGTTTCAAAGAATAAGGGGAAATTTGAAATAAATAATAGAAGCTTGTCTTACTTAAGAGGGATTCATGTAAGATGTACTTTTACAACATTTCGTGTTCTGCTTGGATGTCTGATGAGAGAGGGTCAAGAAACATAAACTCTAGCCACTATTATATGGGAGACTGGAATATAATTCAAGTGATGTTTTACAAGATTCAGATTTCATGGCTTAAGTGTGTGGAAATGCCAAACTAGAAACTTTGGGGAAATGTTTAGAATATAAAGTGTGCTGATATGTTTTCAGTACAAAAGCCAATGATTCAGATGGACTGGGTAAGAAGGAGCACAGAATAAACAAAAAAAGAGTGGGACGGAGCTGAGCTGAGAGAGCCTCATTTTCGTTTTGAGTCCTCCATGAATTCTCTCTTCAGTCACAGCAAGTCATCCATACATTAAGACTTCACGTAAAGGTCTTCATCATCCTTTGAGGCTCAGCAACCTTCAATCACTTCCTCTTTGAACCTTCTCCGGTTCACCCAGACAGAGCCTGTTTTTGTCCTCCATGTTTCTTGAGCACATTTTAACTGGCTGAATTTTAATATATTTACATATTTATAAAATCTACTTGACTAGGAAGCAAATTCTTCAGGTCATATATTTTACATCCTCAGCACCTAGGTCAGTTCCTAGCAAATAAATCATTATTGACTGCATTGCAACAATGAATGAGTAAATATGAAAATTACAAAATTCCATTTACCAAACTTCTGCCATTGTTTTACAAGTCTATCTATCTTCCTTCTTATCACTGGAAAAAGCTTGGTGGTTTTTTTTGTTTTTTTTTTTTTGTTTTTTTAATAGATGGCTGTCTAAAACTTTTAGTCAAATTTAAAAAGCAAAAATCTCCCAGTATATATAAACAATATTTTGAAATAAAAATGGTTGCCTCACAGTAGTACTTAATAGAATCAAAACACTAGGGTGATTCATCCATCATTATCTATTTAGAAAATGCATGGACAAGCTCCAATACTTTGGCCAGCTGATGTGAAGAACTGACTCATTAGAAAAGACCCCGATGCTGGGAAAGATTGAAGGCAGGAGCATAAGGGGATGACACAGGGTGAGATGGTTGGTTGGTATCACCGACTCAATGGACATGAGTTTGAGCAAGCTCCGGGAGTTGGTGATGGAGAGCCTGGTGTGCTGTAGTCCATGGGGTCACAAAGAGTTGGACACGACTGAGCAACTGAACTGAACTGAAGCTCTTCTTATGGGAAGTTAGACATCATTCTATTTTTCTCCTTGAAGTCCTCAGTTTTGAGGCAGTTGTTTCTGCCCAAGTATCTGGGATTTTTTCATTTCAATAACATCACTCCATAATTTCTATTGTTTGAAGAAGTTTCTCTAAAACAGGTCTCCTTTAGAGCCTATCTATAAGATGACATGTTACTATATTTTAATTCATGAATATTTGATGAAAAAAGTTTTAAATGCAGTAATTAATTTTTTTTAAAGAATAAATTATTTTTGACTTCTCTATCTCATGTGCTGACTTTTGGGGAAAAATATTAAACCCGGATGATTCATTTGTTGGTGTTTCTCAAAATCCTGAAGCTCCAACCTCTTTAAGGGAGGTCTCTTAACGCTCAGGAAATTAAAGAAGCTATACATTTTTCTTACCACTTGATGAAACCAGGACCCAAGACAAAAAATTGAACGTTAACTACAGCAAACAGATTTAAGACAGATCTAGGTATTTGAGAATCTATGCTCTGATTAGATCCCCAAACAGAGACTCTATCACCTCCTACCAGATATCCAGGGCCGAAATTAGCTCACTTTATCCTTTCTAAATATTTAATAAATTGTTTCTCAGTGCTATATCCAAAATGGAAATGATCCGGAAAGAAAGAAAAATTAACAGGCTTCTTCTGCCCTCTGTGATTAAGCATACTTCCCCAGTGTACCATAAAGGCAGTAAATTTATGGTTTATGAAGGCCTATCACCCGATGCTACGCTCAGGAAAAAATATTTCTAAGGAGTAACGTGTAAGTGCTTTTCCCATGTTAAATCAACAATGCTAAAAAACACTAACTGCTAAAATTTAAATATCCCACAATCAGCAGAAGGAAGACTTAAATTTAGGACCTTAATATATACTCATCTACTGTTCAGATCTGTTTTCTATCTAGACCAGTCCTGTCCAATAGAACTTTCTGGAATAACGGAAATAGTCTCTATTGCTCCACCCAGTATGGTAGCTAGTAACCACATGTGGTGACTTAGCACTTGACATGCGGCTAGTACAATTATTAAGAACTGAACTTTAAATTTAATTTTGTTTAATTGCAGTTTAAATGGCCACACATGGCTAGTGGCTACTATATTAGAAAGTGTAGATCTAGCAGATCTAGGGTATAAAATGCATAAGACTGCAATCCAGTGAACTGGATTTGACCCTGCTTCTGCCATGGACTACTTTGTGAGCTTGATCATGTTATTATTCATCCTGATGCTATTTCTTTATCTTTAAAGTGATTAACTAGATGATTCCTAAGGTTTCTTCTAAATCATTTATGCTCTATTTAAAAAATACTCATCGAGTGTGACTAAAAATTGTGAGTTATTATTTCAATCTCCTCATGAAAATCAGTCTTTTAGTTACACTATGCCTATTCATGAACATTCATATTGCAAATTATCTATAATACATGAATGAATACACAGTGATGCAGAAGAAAAAGTGGTTTTGTAGTTGTATTTATCCTGTCTAATCCTACTCCTGGTGTGCTATGACACTGGATAAAATAAAAATCTAAATAGGATTTCCTTGCATTGGTACTTGATTTATTGAATCATCAATTCATATCATTCAGTCACTCAGTGTATTGAATACACTAAGCTCCAAACACAGTTAATATTATATGTGATGTGATAAATGTGCAGGAGGGGAGAAGACAGTTTCTAACTTAGCTTAGAGAAATGTGAATATCTATGACTGTGTGTGAAGTTTTCTCAAAGGAAGTGACCGACCAAAGCAGAAGTCTATTTGTTTAAGAGTCCATTCAGACACATGGGCTTGGTATTGCCCTTACCCTGGGCAAGGGGGTTCTTGCACTGGGGCCCATGCTTTAGAGATCTCTTTCCTGGTTGCACTCCTCCTCCTTTGGTAGCCCACTCCTTGACTTTTGACTTCCTCTGGGTACCTGTGACCTTGGAATTCTCCACCCCAGTGACTGGAGCTCACTTCAGGGACTGTGAGTTGCCGTCTTCCCAGGTCTGTTCTTCTGAGGGTGAGCCATACCACTGCTGTGCACTATAGTAACAGGGCAAAGAGGTGGGTATTTTGAAGCACGTGGGTGGAGTTTGATCCTGTGAGCATTCCAGATATCTACATGGGAGAGCTGGAGTCTAGTAGAGATTTGGATATTAGGTACATGTGAAAGAACAAGGGAGCAGGCCTTGGCCAATTTGGAAAACCAAGTATTACGGGCTCTAGAGAAAAGCACCATAGGTCAGAAGAGCTCTGTTGGTGTGGCATTTACACACCATTATTACACACCACTATTTCGTGGGCAGTTAAATTAACTGAAGATAATAAAGCTTAGAACGGTTGCTAAGGCATCGCAGCAGGCAGTGTGTATAACTGAAGTAACGCAGTTTTATAAAAAAAAATTTCACTGTTAAATCTAGTCTAATAACTAAATACCCTAAGATGATTTAGGTCATTTTGGTTATTTGTGATTGAAAGGCTTGTTTGCTCCACCAGGGCTTCCCTGGTGGCTCAGATGGTAAAGAATCTGCCTGCAATGTTGGAGACCCCAGTTTGATCCCTGGATTGGGAAGATCCCCTGGAGAAGGGAAAGACTACCCACTCTAGTATTCTTGCCTGGGGAATTCCACAGACAGAGAAGCTTGGTTGGCTACAGTCCACAGGGTCTCAAAGAGTTGGACATGACTGGGTACCCATCACTGTCACACTTTTTCTTGCTCCACCAGATTAAAATCATGAAGGGAATCCTTCTGCTGTGTCTGATTTCTATCATCTTGCAGATTAGTAAGGCTGAGAGAGCAAAGTACAATTAAGTAATATGATAAGTTTTTATCAAATCTGTGGCATAGCAGTACATTATAACTAAATATGTTTAAAGTAAATCTTCACATATTGGTTGATTCAATTTTATCTTAAATGAAGCAGAAGCAATGATTTATGCTTATGTTATTAGCTACTATGGAAATACATTGTATTCACTTGAATACAATTCATTGTATTCATTTGAATATTTAATATATTCAAATATATTAAACGTGTTTGCAGACAAAACAAAAATAAACTAAAAAAAAACCTATGAATTTTTGGATACGATATAAATTCCACTTTAAGGAACAATAACAGAAAAAAAAATTTCTGAGTTTTAAACTCTCAGACACCACCAGGGCCCAATGAATGACACTGTAAGTACTCTTATAATTCATAAAGAGATGAATGGATACATTATGGAGTTTGCGTTTATATAGGGGGAGGGAGAGGAAGAAAGAGTTCAGTGTAGGGAAAGGGATATGGTCTAGGAAACCTTGGTTATAGATACTTTGGATAAAAAAATAATTTCCAGGGACTTCCCTGGTGGTCCAACGGCTAAGACTCTGACCTCCCAATGCAGGGGTCTCAGGTTTGATTCCTGGTCAGGGAACTAGATCCCACATGTTGCAACTAAGAGTTTACATGCTGAAACCAAGACCCAGTGCAGCCAAATAAATAAATAAATATGAAAAAAAACAAAACAAAACTGGGACAAGTTGGTATACTGAATATACATCATTTATCTTTTATGTTTTTGAGAACTTCTACTTTTGTCAAAGAAAGAAACTGTAAGAATATCAAAAGGAAAGACACCTTCAAAAATACTATTTCAATACTATTCAAAGTTATAAGAACTGAAAAGTTCTTCAGAACTGAAGGAGAGTTATGACCAACCTAGATAGCATATTCAAAAGCAGAGACATTATTTTGCCAACTAAGGTCTGTCTAGTCAAGGCTATGGTTTTTCCAGTGGTCATGTATGGATGTGAGAGTTGGACTGTGAAGAAGGCTGAGCGCTGAAGAATTGATGCTTTTGAACTGTGGTGTTGGAGAAGACTCTTGAGAGTCCCTTGGACTACAAGGAGATCCAACCAGTCCATTCTGAAGGAGATCAGCCCTGGGTGTTCTTTGGAAGGAATGATGCTAAAGCTGAAATTCCAGTACTTTGGCCACCTCATGCGAAGAGTTGACTCACTGGAAAAGACTCTGATGCTGGGAGGGATTGGGGGCAGGAGGAGAAGGGGATGGCAGAGGATGAGATGGCTGGATGGCATCACTGACTCAATGGACGTGAGTCTGAGTGAACTCCGGGAGTTAATGATGGACAGGGAGGCCTGGTGTGCTGCGATTCATGGGGTCGCAAAGAGTGGGACACGACTGAGAGACTGAACTGAACTGTACTAAACTGAACTGAAAGAACTGAAAAATAAAGATAACTTGTCCCGGGGTTCAGAAATTTAGCATTTCCAGCTGTGGTCAGTTCTTGGTTTGATTTTTGAGTCTAGTTTTACAAGCCAGAATGATTTTCTCTTTATTTAAATAGGGTCCAGTTTATTTTAGCTCAAGATTCTGCCTTTTAAAATCTCCTCCAGAACTTCTCGGAAAACCTGAAGGCCTTATTTATGGAATAGATGCACAGCA
The DNA here is from genome assembly GCF_003369695.1 of Bos indicus x Bos taurus. Classification (NCBI taxonomy): domain Eukaryota; kingdom Metazoa; phylum Chordata; class Mammalia; order Artiodactyla; family Bovidae; genus Bos; species Bos indicus x Bos taurus. Next base: position 16,600,098 of record NC_040081.1, on the reverse strand, counting down.
GGGCTAAATAAATGTGGAACTGCTTGAGAAGCAAGACTTCTCTTTTATTCTATCAGAGATGCTGTTAATCTGCAGATGATTATTTTTGCAATATAAAATATATAGCCTGGATTACAAAAACGAATTCCCCACCTGACAGACTCATAAACAGTTTTATAAGAGCTAATTTTAGATCATTCCTAGTGTTTTTCCATTTCATCATTAGAGATACTTAAACTTTTAAAAAATTCTATAGTGCCTCTCAAGATCCTCATGAAAGCAAACACTCTCCCATGATAGAACCCAACAGATGTAGTGGGTTTAGCGTACTATGCAAAAGATGAGAGCAGTGGCATTTATTATCTTCCCTTGGTTGAACTGGTGGTGTGTTGTGAAAAGCTGATGATGTAAGAAGATGTGATACGTAAGAGAAGGCCAAAAACAATGACAGCAACAAATAAGACAAAAGGATTAAGGTGCATTATCAATCGCAGTATTTGACACACTCTAATTGATAGCTATAATCACTCTGTTAGCTCTTAGGGCTCATCGAGTGGGCTTTCTGCAAGTGAAGTTATGGCATCTGACATTTTTATCTTAACAGCAATACTTCTCACTTATGGCAAGTTTTTGTTTCATAAAGCATTTTCACATTTTTTATTATTTCACTTGCTTCTTACCATATCCCAGTGAGTGGGGTAGAATAGAAATCATTGCCTACATTTTATAGATCAGTAAAAAGGGTCACAGACTACAGTTATACGCTCTTTAAGTTGTTTTGAGGTCAGAATTACTGGCATGATATACTTTTCTTTCTACCAGACTTTGAGTCAAAACACACTCACTGCTCCCCATCCCCTACACGTAATATTTGAAAGAAAAAGAAAATTTCTAAGGAAAATTTTCTCCTCATGAAAGCTGCTATTATATTTTTAGTATCTCTTCTTTGAGATAGGTTAAAATACCCAGGTGCTATTTAAGTTAACAAACATAAATAGTGATTTCTTTAAAAATAGAAATATTTCTCTTTAAGCAAATAATATATAAAAATTTGGTTTTCTGGGAAGAGGAATTAGGGGATTATGTTCCTTTACAAAAAGACTCTGAATAGGATTGCCTTAAATAGCAAAATTTCCCAGTACATTTAAGCTATGTTGATTTATGAAAATCTGATTCATATAGAACTTTACAGGAATACATCTGTTATATAAATCCATGCTCACCTGTAATTTACTCTAGAGGGAACAATTGAGTGATAATAATAATAACATACTCATACAATTCTTCATTATATATTTTAAAGTGCTTTCTCCTAATTTATAGCATTTGTCTTTGGTAACCTCATAAGGGAGGTAGAGAGGGTATTATTATCCTTTCTTTACAGATGAATAATTGAGAGGTTAAGTGACTTGCCCAAGGTCAGACAGACTATTCATTCATTTACTGCTATTTGAGTGATGTAGTTTTAACAGGGAAGTCAAGGAAGTAAGGTTCTTCCTCTTAATTTTTTTTTTTTTTGTAACCAGCTGTGAAGGCTATTAAAATAGAGGTGGATGATCTCACAAATATAACGCCGGATGAAAGAATCCAGACACAAAAGTTACATATTGTAGGATTCTATTACTATAAAATTCAAATGCAGGCAAAATTAATCTATTTCAGCAGAAGGTAGAAGAGGGGGATGGTGAGGAAGCAGGGCAGGTTTTCTAGGATATGAGACATTCTATTTCTTGATCTAGTTTGTGGTTAAACAATTATGTACATTGTGAAGATTCACTGAGATGTATACTTATCTACTTTTAAAAATATATATTATACAAGTTTTCTTTAAAAGGAGAATTTTACATTGTTAAGAACTGTGCAACACACTTTATAAGATCACTATATTATACACATCCTTCAAACATTTGTGATTTCAACTGAATTTGTTAGCAGCATTTTTAAAAATGAGAGTATGAACTAAATCTGAAGAGTTTAAAGAGAAAAAAAAGTTGAGAAAAAATATCCAAGGATCACCTTTATCTGAAAAGTAGCTATATGAAATGGGAAATTGGAGCAAATTAAGACAATGATATAATTCATTTAGGACTAGATGGGACATTTATACTTAATGACATTAAGCTAGGAAGAGTAGAGAATTAAGATTAAATTGTTCTTCCCAAAGTGTATCATAGAGTACATGTATGAATTTAGAGAAGATAAGATTATAATTTTTAAAACAGCCATTTTTATTTTAGAACTTTATCTATTACAGAGCTGCTTTGGACATTGGGGTAGAAAACCATTTATCACTGGCAATGATAAAAATCTGAGTTGACTCTGCATACCTGGGCTCCTGAGAATCCCAAGTAATCTTTGATATAAGAGTGTATGGGAGTAAAATGTTTTGACCATTATCCATGATAAAAATCACAGGTGCATTCAAATGCTTAAAGATTTCCAAAGATCCTTCACCTTCTGTGATCCTATAATCCTGAGAGCTAATGCTGCATTTGTATGAAAAGTTACCACAGATGACAGATGTTTTGTTTAATTTTCACATACGCTCTTTCACTGTTGTTGCTTTTCTTTCATTTTACTTGTTTTTAAAAAAGAATCCGTCCTGCCCGATCATCCATATCAAATATCTATCTTGATCCTATAGGTCAGGAGCAGAGAATTTCCAGGCAGTGGGTCAGGTGTGGTCCCAGGATGCTTCCACTTCATCAGTGACGTTCTGAAGACAGCTCCATGACAGCTAGGACTACAGCTTGCTGAGTGTCTTCCCAGGAGGGCTGCTAAAGGCATCCTGTGTAGGGGAAGCCTTTGACCTTTAGCCTATGCACACATTTGTTTTAATTACTGGCCAACTAGCGTGTTTCTGTGCATTCACTACGACCCAGCTAACTTTTTTTTTTTTTTTAATACATTTTATATCCTGAACATCTGCAGGCTGCATGTCACACATCGCGTGGAATGGACGTGATCAAGCTGATTGTCATCACTGTATCCAGGGCGAGTGTGAGACATCACCATCCTCTGGAATTTGGGTTATTAGACCACAGCCCTGTGTTCCCCAATATTGCTTATGTCACAAAGTAGGTCAGAGAGGCGACTCCAGAGAGAGACAGGCAGGCAGAGACAGGAAGAGGCAGGTTGAAGGAATTCTACTCTTTGGGGCTCAGCAAGCTGCCCCAAATTCTTTATCTCTGGCAAAGGATAAACAAACCTGAGGAGCTGGGACCCACATGTCTATGGGCAAGTCCAAGAGGAATCATTTAATGCTCTTTTATAATGTCAGAAATCAGGAAGGCACAACTGTTTCTGGGTGGAAGCACAAATGATATTCACACCATAACTGCTGATGTTTTAACCATTAACTTTACTGTTTTATTATCAATTTTGGGGGTCAAAAAGGCACAACTGCTCTCTCCCTTCAACAAAAGAAAACCCCCTTGAATCTCTGTGGAAGGTTTGCTCTACTAATTCATGGGAAGTCACACCTGGTTCTTCTGATGTCTCATTTCTGTTTAACAGGCGTATCCCTGAATTTCATCTCTCTTATAGAAGTCTTCCTCAGCGTTCTTTGTCACTTGCTTCACCTGGAATCTCCCTCTTTCTTTTCTTCCTGTATCAGTTCTGCAGATGTGTTTTCATGCTCTCCTTACCATGTGATGAACGGTATCTATCACTTTTTTTGCTTGTTTATTTTAAAGGAGTCCAGGGCCTCCCCAATGACTCTGTGGGGGAAAGATTCCACGTGCAATGCAGGAGACACAGGAGATGCAAGTTCAATTCCTGGGTCGGGAAGATCTTCTGGAGGAGGAAATGGCATCCCACTCCAGTATTCCTGCCTGAGAAATCCCATGGACAGAGGAGCCTGGTGGGTTACAGTCCATGAGGTTGCAAAGAGTTGGACGTAACTAAGCGAGCACACGTACATACACACACACACACACACACACACACACACATACATATACATTTACCATTTGAAAAAATTTGAAGTATAGTTAACTTACAATGTTGTGTTAGCTTCATGTGTACAGCAAAGTGATTCTGTTATCACTATCAGTTTTTGAGCTTTTACTAATTCTTACTCTTTTTTTGTTATAGGTTATACAATTGATACATTTGTTACACACAGTATTGAGCACAGCTTTGAGTAACTTGTCTTTCCATTCTTTTCAACATAGGAAAAGAGAAATTCAGATACTTGCCATCAAGCCTTGTTCTCCTGGTTTCCCTGGCTCACCCTTAAAAAAGAATAATGATAATTTTATTAATGCCATAAACAGCACAAACCAATGTCAATCTTTTTTTTTTTTTGTCTTTTTCACAATATCCACTGGGGATTGAGAATGTAAATATATACTTCTCAGGCTAAAGAGAGGAATGCAAACATAATGAAATTTAAAGAGTACTGAAGTTCTTTCTTCAAATGCATTTTATAAACATTTTAAGATTTAATATGATGACTCTATGTTACTTACTGCAGAAATTTAATAACTATGCCAAGAAGGTTTTCTAAATAAAACTAGTAGGAGTGATTATATTGTAAAGCAGCTATGGCTTTCTCTATCTTTTGGGGTTTCATCCTGAGAAAAAGTGAGACCTTAGAAGACAGTTTTAAGATGAAACCTCTACCTCTGATGGTCCGGTGAAAGCAGTCCTAACAACCAGAAAATTATGCTGAAAGTCAACTTCATTCATAAGACAAATTTACCGCAGCTTTTGGAGAGGGGGTTGTCTCAGAAAAGGTTTAAGGTACCCTATATTCACATAAATAAATATGCGAATATAAAAATTAAATATGCCAAACATTAATGACTATGGCAGATGTTTTTCTTTTTTGGTTACCTTTATTTTCAATTTTTTCTATTTGTGGATTAATATTTTATTATTACCTTTGTACTGTGAAAACACTAATGAAGATAAGTTAAAGCAATATATTAAATAAATAGTTTAATTCAGCAATAAACCTAAACTTTTGGTCCAAAAGTCGTAAGTGTACAAATTTTTTTACCTTTTCCATTATTTCTTTAAATCGCTGACTTGCCTCTACAAAACTAAATCATTTATCTGATGTCTTGTGTTACTCTATTATTGACACTTCACCAATCTAAGTAAGTAAGTACTGAGTAAATTAGTACTTAGATCAAAGTATTGAGATGGCTAAGTTATTTCTATTCATAAGCTTCACATACAAAGGATAAAGGATATTCAAATCGTAAATGCTGTTGTTTTAACCATTAATTTCACTGTTTTATTAGCAATTACTTGCAAGGGATTAAACATTAGAATGATTTATCTCTTTTACTTTCTGTAAATTGCATACGACTTTATTGTCTCTGTTTTGGTCCTTTGGGATGTTACCAATCTCCCGTCTAGTTTTTCAAGCCAGCCTTCCACTTAAACCAAAGGTTTTGAGGTCCTCCGTGGCAGTCAGGACACATGTGATCAGGCATCTCTACCCGCAGGCTTCTTGAGGCTTACCTGAACACCAGGTCAGTCGCTGTTTCCAGGCCTCTCCTGTGGTTTGCATGGGTGCCCAGTGGGTTGAGTGTGGAGCAGAATCTTGTTGGCAGTGGCTTCTCTGACCGGTGACTTTCCTATCATCCCAGTTCCCTCAACCGACTCCACTCACCTGACCTCCACCAGCCCCTCGTCCCCAACTCCATCCCAATTCTCAGCACTTCAAAGGAAACAAAACCAGTGAGAACAACGGATCCAAAAAAGCAACTCACGGGCATGCCTGGCATTCCGCGGGGGCCATCCTTCCCTGTGTCCCCAGGCGGCCCTCTTGGGCCCGGTGGGCCCGGAGGGCCTGGCGGCCCAGCCTGACCTTGGTCACCCTGCAGTGCAGAAGGGGACAGACCAACAATAACTGTGAGAGATAAAGACCCAGGTCTTCTTTTCAACACTTTAAATTTGTATTATCTAATCCATGTTTATACTATAAAAAGAACCCGAACAACCAGAAACGTAAAGCCTGTAGGCAATTTGCCTGCCAGCAGGAAGCAAATAAATATTCATGCTGGGTGAGCTGAGTAGACACTGTTGAAATCAAAGCTCAGGAACCAGCACTCTCAGCTCTTGGAAGTAGTGTGTACGTTATCATTATATCAGAGCTGGCGGAAAACCTCTGCATAACTTTATCCATGACAATGCTGCATCGGTTATATTCACCATGCTTAATAAAATGGCTGCATTTATAATTGGACAAATATCTACTTTTTCATAACTTATAAAATTTGACACACAAGGCTCTAGTCATGCTGAGAAATAATTTATACATTTCTAAAGCTAGAGAGCTTAGAAACTGGATCTATCGCTGGATATAATTTTTAAGCTGTTTTCCTTTTTCTTCATTTAAGAAAAAATTAGATAGACTTTCTATACCTTTTGCTTTGGGTATTTTCATATACATTTCAAACAAATGCAGCTCATGAAACATAATTTCGCTGTAGTATATTTTAAAATAAATACCCACCATCCACACCCCACCCATGAAAGATAAATAGTTAAGCAACAGTATACAGAGTAAAAATTGAATGTAAAGGAGAAATCCAACTTGAGCAAGAATAAGCACTACCTTAATCAGGCGGCGTTTAATGAGCTGCTGATCAGCAGAGAGAAACCCATGATTGATTTTAGGAAACACCATCTGATCAGTCAGGTGAGGTCAAAGGTTGGAGTTCAGAGGTGAGAGAGTTGAAGAATAGGCATCAGAAGACCCCAAGAAAGAAATAAAGATACACGCATTAGACTTATAATAACCATCCAGAAAAACAGAACTGGTACTTGTGTCTGACATTGGACCCTCTGGCTCTTCTTGAAAGAACCATAACCCTGAAATGGGGTGGTGAAACCAGATTTTTGGTTAGAAATGAATCTTTTTTTGTTTGCTGTGGGTGTTGGGTCCTTTTAAACATTGTATATAGCGAAGCAGGTAACCTCGAGTCACCTGTACTCCGAGCAGAAAGTCCAGAGACAAAGTGCCAGTTCAAATTCTGTCAGATTCATCAACCAGCATAATGTGGCATGAACGCGACTGTCATGTTATTGATGCCCGAAGTCCAGAGTATTTAGGATTATCTGATGTACTGAAAGCTTTCACAGAGCATGGTGATGCATGCCAATCAGACTACCAGGGCATGGCACAGCCTATGAGAGCTTGCCTGCCTTTCTTCGACTTCAATATCCTCCCCTCTTTCGGGGTCAAGAGTCTCCTTTTTAATATACATGTGATCTCACTGATGGAGGTGAGGTCCTGGATGCCCGATGACCTGCTGTGCGGGATGGAAGGGAGTGACTGGACTCGGCAAGTCAGTTGAGCTGTTCTTGCTCATTCTTATGCTGATTGCGGGCTCTGACCGAGCAGCCATGGGTGCCAACCACAAACCTTGACGGTGAGGATCTGATTACTGTGCAGAGCGGCAACTGTGGGGAAGCCTGGCAGACCCTATGGACAGGGCACAGCAGCAAAACAACACGACACAAAACGTCACACAGACATTCCACCGGTGGACATACAAAACAAGCACGCACCTAAAGCCACCCCATCCCGGCTGTAAGTCTTGCCTTGTTGACACACCCTAAACAAAGTCAGACACAGGGGGTCCCCAGGCCAAGCATTCCTTCAAGGGAATGGTCAACTAGAGAACTCAGGTCCACTGGGATTCCACGTATATACTCAACATTTCTGGACTCTTACATATAAAATGTTAGTACAGAATGGAGGTAACTACAGACTCTGTTACGAACACAACACTGTAATTTCCTTCTACTGGAATTCTGTTTACAACTCAGGATATACATGTATTAAATCTTTTTCTGGACAACAGTGAACAGAATTTTGCAGTCAGATCAGACGTATTCCTCCAAATAACTGCAGTATGCCTCACAAAATATAGTCTTACCACCCACATATCAAAATTTCTCTCTCCGATCTTATGATGACTCTCAGGTCTTTCCTGTCTCAGGAATGCCTGCAGAGGTGGTGGATGGAAATCTGTCTCTTATAACATGCGGATTTCGTGTCAGGGGGATTTATGGTCACACTCTGCAGTAATTGCTTCTGTCACGTAACTTTTCCAAGAGAACTTGACAGTTCACACACCCCCCTGAAGCAGAAAAGTGGTTTTGAATTCCGTAACAGAGGAGAGCAAGGGAGGGATGCTTTGAACGGCCTGAACTTTACTAGCTTGTACTAATTTGTCTTCACAGGCTTTATCAATTGGGTAGGTCTGAGAGAGAAATTTTGCCTGTGTTCGATTTCTTTTTCAATGACACGGGACACCAGAGGCTTGTATTCCAATTTTTTTCCCACACAGAATGCGTTTACCATACAAAAAGCAAACAACAACCACAATATTTGGCCTTGAGCGTCTGCAAGATTCCTTCCTAGGTTTATGCCTCACTCTCCCCACTTCCCACCCAAATCTATTTTAAGGATATTTTTGGGGAAAAGCCAGACATTTTCTAGTTTTTAAATTTTATTAGTTTGGGTATATTTTCTCCCCTATTTCCCCTTATTAGAAATCTTTTTCTCTTAAGAGAGCCAGTAAAATTATGTTTGTAGTCTGAGACAGCTCTTCAGCCCTAATGCCTTTGGTTCTCCTTCTTTAAGAGCTGGGGCTTCTGAGGAGGCAAAGTCGAGGACATCGCATCGCTTTTGCCAAATCCTTTCCAATAAGGTTATTGGGTGGCTGGGTAGTTTCAGGGTGACCCATAGCCTCTTTTTGTTCTCCTCAAGTAAAAGTTCTTTAAACATAGACTCTTCACAAATTCAGCAATGCTACGAGTTGGAAAACAGATGTGTACAATTTGCTTTTGTTTTACTATGGAATATGAGTTTAAAATGTTATTAGATGGTTACGTGCCAGCATCTTTCCATCTGTGACTCATTAGCCCTATATTACACAGTCAGAATTTTATATATAAACCTCATATTTATGTAACAAAGAACAAAAACAGATACAAACAAGAAGTCTATGAGGGATCGGAATCTTGATTAGTGGCGATAAATCATAGTGTCACTTGAAACGGGATTATCTAACAAAAATAATTTAAAATTAAAAAACCTTTTTAACAGCACACATGGTAAATCTTACAAATGTTTTGAAATTTGCATGTATAAATAAGTCACTTTTTTTACTCATATCTGAACATGACCAGCTTGCTGTTTGATTATATTTTCTAAATGCTTACCAACAAAGCATTAAGTTTTAGAACTTAGTTTGGTTTCCAGTTGCCAGTAAGATCTAAAGAGAGAAGTGGATAGGTGATTCCCATCTCAGACAGACCCTTTTTCTCAAACAGAAAATCTCTGTTTGAGGAAGCTGATTATATATTCCTCAATCATCTTAACTGTGGACGCACTGCCAATTAGGTGCTTAAAACAACATTTAAAAGATTTCATTAGCAAGCTAGCCAAAAGGACTTCAGGAGCTTACATGCAGTGAAGTAGAAAAGAGACAGGTGGACAATTCTCATGAATTCTAACAACAAACTCACGGCCTGGGCTACAATATCCTAGGATTCTGTGTGTTTCAAACTGGGATAAAGCTTAACCAAGATCACGATGAGAGTGTCCTGTGAAGAGCTTAAAGACAATAATAAATGTGGTGCCTCTTCCTTAAGACTCAATTTTAATGAATGGTAATTTTTTTTTTTTTTTGGTTGTGGCGCTTGCAGGATCTTAGTTCCCTGACCAGGGATTGAACCCATGCCTCCTGCAGTGGAATTGTGGAGTCCCAACCACTGGATTGCCAGGGAATTCCCAATGGTAAGTAATTTGAAACATTTTGAGATAAAGCAAAGGTTGACATAATATGGGGTAGAATGTAACCCTGGCACAAAACTTTAAAACAATGTTACCACTGGACAGTGGTAAAGAGCCTGATCTCACAGGGGAGACCCCCAGGTCACACAGGCACCCTGGGCTGACCCTGCTTCCTGCAGGAGGTCCTTGGAGGGCGAGTCTGAAAGCACTGGTGCCGAGTGCCTGTCTGCACACCCAGGCTTCGTGTGACCACAACTGCTAGGCCGCCCTAGCTGTTCACAGAGAGGGCACTTTAGCATTACACATGCCGTTCTTCCACAGTATCATTACTTACAGGCCTTTTTAAATAAATGGAATGGACATATTTCACTTGATTTTACATCTCAGAAAATTTGCCTGGTACACAGATGGTTTGAGTGGGTGTGGAAAGAAAAAATCTGTCTCTAGAAAAACATGGAGAAAGAGCCCAGGAATCAGCTGAAATACTGAAATAATTTGTACTCATTTTCACCCCCAAAGATTTTGAGTGCTTAAGAAATTGGATACACAAGAGTATAAAACTACTTTTTAAAACCCATTTTCCTGGGCATAAAGACTTAGACAACTTCATGAATCTTCCCCACATTCTGTGAAGAAGGTCACCAACCAGGACTAGGGTTCAGATTCCGTTACAGGAGGATCTCTCTCCCCCTTCATTGCCTTCTAGAAGGAAAGATGCTGGCCTGCCCCAGAGGGATGGAGGGCAAATACATACTTCATAAGAAATGCTTCTAACTACTTGGAAGCCATTAAATACAAGATGCTATTGTCATTTTTATTGTGTACTCAGTAAGGATGAGTGTTATGCGATTACATTATACTGAGAAAATTTTGTGTTTTGTCAAAAGTATGCAATAAGGCAATGATAGAGCCAGAAACTTAATCTAGGAATTCTGATTCAGACTTTGTCATCATGAAATTTACATGTTTATAATTTCTCTCTACTGGTTTTATAGTTTAAATATCAGAAAGCTGAAAAACTGACTAACATACAGCAATATTTAATAAGCATTTACTGAGTGCCTCCTGTGTAGTCTTCAATGTGCTAGGCCCTGGGGATTGCATGGTGAGTAAGACCCCAAGCTCATTGGGTTTAATGTGTAGTGGGGAAATAGGGAAAAATAAGTGGGCAGAAAAGATAGGAAGTGCTAACCATTATGATGGAGACATGTAGAGACTGCAAAGGAAATAAGATGTGCACCTAACAGTCAGTTGGCAGAGTCATGCAAGACTGGTGAATGAGGGCTCAGGGGTTGGCAGAGCCATAATAAAATCAAAGACAGGATGATCATTTAGGAAAATGTTACAGGCTTCCCTGGTGGCTCAGATGGGAAAGAATCCACCTGCAATGCAGGAAACCTGGATTTGATCTCTGGGTTGGGAAGATCCTCTACAGAAGAGAATGGCAACCTACTCCAGAATTCTTCCCTGGAGAATCCTATGGACAGAGGAGCCTAGCAGGCTATAGTCCACAGGGTCACAAAGAGTCGGACATGACTGAGTGACTAAGAATGCACAGTAGTCTAGTTGAGGGGCTATGTTCTAGAACTAGAGGGGGACAAATTCATAGTTTCATGTGATTTAAGGAGGTAAGACTCATGAGACTTGCAGCTTCGCTGAGAACATGCAGAGAAGATGGAGGAGTAGAGTCCTATGTCGCCACCGTGAGCAACAGGAGGATGGTAGAGGGAATACTAGAAGGAAGCAGGGAGTTGGTTTCGAATGATGAATTCAGTTAGATGGCCGAATTTGAAGTGTTTATGGACAGCCAAGCGGCAGCAGTTGGATATGCATATAAATATTCAGGAGAGAGGTAGGAATCTCAAGTCACAGGGCTATGTGAAGTCGCTTAAAGAGGGGGTAGAGAGAATAGACCTAGAGAGGAACCTTTGGAAAGACTTCAATTTAAGGGATGAACAGAGGAAGAGGCAACTACAAATAGAATTAATAAAAAAGTGGTTGTAGAAACAGGAAGAATAGGAACTCTTCTAACAAAAATTCTGAACAGGCAGATGACTCAAAATGGCATACACATATACTTGACTCCACTGTTTACTGCATCATGAAATAAATGACCCATAGTAAGAGCAGGCTAACAATGGCCAATATTACTAATGATAAATGCTCACTAATAAGCACAAGGGAATGTCTGTGAGGTTGTAGATGTCTGGAGGAAAATATTAACAATTATGTTAATTATAAAGGTGGTCAAGGGGGCCTCATAGCAAATTTTTAGGAACAAATGATAAATGTTATGCTGAAAAATGAGAAACTCCGAGTATCTCCATAATGTAAATAGTATCATAATTGTTTACCCAAAGCATATCATGCATTGCAGCATAACCATTATAGTGGGTATGTGAGCAGCATAAATAAAGACAAATATTCCTATAAGTTGATAAAATGATTTCTAGCTAAGAGAGACCAGATGGGGAAATATTATAATAGAATGCAAAAATATTTAGGTAAAAGAATTACTTTAGTTTAACAGCAGGAACTCTTAGAAGGCTAAATAAGGGAAAAATTAAAAGAAAGAAATTTGCTGGTAAATCATTCCATATTGTAGTAGATGGTATAATCTGTCTGAATAGAAAAATCAGCTGTATGAAGCTAGAGAGCTAAAATAATTCTTTGAACAACCAAATAAAATGAGCATCAGAGTCTGTGAAAATCAGTATTTATAGCTGGCTGAAAAAGACTGTCTTATGATAATTATTGAAAGAGCTAGCTTTCCATAGTTAAATAAAATATTTGGCTCAGAATATTAATATTTGTTTTTTATAGGTACTCTAAATTCTATGCTATTGTTCAGTTCAGTTCAGTTCAATTCAGTTGCTCAGTCGTGTCTGACTCTTTGCGACCCCATGAATCGCAGCACGCCAGGCCTCCCTGTCCATCACCAACTCCCAGAGTTCACTCAAACTCATGTCCATCGAGTCGGTGATGCCATCCAGCCATCTCATCCTCTGCCGTCCCCTTCTCCTCCTGCCCCCAATCCCTCCCAGCATCAGAGTCTTTTCCAATGAGTCAACTCTTCGTGTGAGGTGGCCAAAGTATTGGAGTTTCAGCTTTAGCATCAGTCCTTTCAAAGAACACCCAGGACTGATCTCCTTTAGAATGGACTGGTTGGATCTTCTTGCAGTTCAAGGGACTCTCAAGAGTCTTCTGCAACAGCACACTTTAAAAGCATCAATTCTTCGGTGCTTAGCTTTCTTCATAGTCCAACTCTCACATCCATACATGACCACTAGAAAAACCATATCCTTGACTAGATGGACCTTTGTTGGCAAAGTAATGTCTCTGCTTTTCAATATGCTATCTAGGTTGGTCATAACTTTCCTTCCAAGGAGTAAGTGTCTTTTAATTTCATGGCTGCAGTCACCATCTGCAGTGATTTTGGAGCCCAAAAATATAAAGTCTGACACTGTTTCCACTGTTTCCCCATCTATTTCCCATGAAGTGATGGGACCAGATGCCATGATCTTAGTTTTCTGAATGTTGAGCTTTAACCCAACTTTTTCACTCTCCTCCTTCACTTTCATCAAGAGGCTTTTTAGTTCCTTTTCACTTTCTGCCATAAGGGTGGTGTCATCTGCATATCTGAGGTTATTGATATTTCTCCCTGCAATCTTGATTCCAGCTTGTGCTTCTCCCAGCCCAGCGTTTCTCATGATGTACTCTGCATATAAGTTAAATAAGCAGGGTGACAGTATACAGCCTTGACGTACTCCTTTTCCTATTTGGAACCAGTCTGTTGTTCCATGTCCATTTCTAACTGTTGCTTCCTGACCTGCATATAGGTTTCTCAGGAGACAGGTCAGGTGGTCTGGTATTCCCATCTCCTTCAGAATTTTCCACAGCCTGTTGTGATCCACACAGTCAGCTATTGTGTTCTACCATAAATGTTAACCTTAGTTACTCCAGGAATTATCTCTTCATATGTAAAAAATAAGTGTGAGTTTACAAATTATTTAGAAGAGAATAGTGCAATCTCTACATTGACGAAGTCATGTCATTAAATATTATAGCTACTGAAATGCCAAGTAGGCAAAGACAAACTGCAAAGGACCTTGTAACTAAGCAGAAAGATGGTGGATAAATTTCAACACGGGAGGGTGTAAAGGAGAAGAAAAACTACCTGAACTATGCATACTGAGACAGGATTTCCTTGGCGCATATGATCTGAGAAGGAGTTTCAGGAGGTGTTGTATTTACTAAGGACATACAACTAAGAAATATCAACAAAAGACGAGACCCCCATGAAAACAGGTAGGATTCCTGAAGAATCACTGCCTGAGCCTGAGGAAATCAGGGAGGAAAACAAAATAGCCTCACAGTATGGGAAATAGTGAAAAATTAAAATTCTGTCAATTTTTAAATAAATATTTTGCTATCATTGGATCATAGCATCACCACCTCAATGAACATGAATTTGAGCAAACCCCAGGAGATACTGAAGGACAGGAGAGTCTGGTATACAAAGAGTCGGACATGCCTTAGCGACTGAACAACAACGAAGTCATTGGCTCAGTCCTGTACTGGGGCTTCTTAATAATAATGAGACAATAAATAATGATAATGATGGTAATGATCGTGGTCAACACTCAAATGATACTATGTGCCAGGCATGAGTTCTAAGAGCTTTATCAATTCGGGATCTTAGTTCCCTGATCTCACTTGTGCTCCCTGCAATGGAAGCAAAGAATTTCAATGTTAGCTTTTTAATCCTCAGAACAACCATCTGAATGATGAGGAATTAGAGGTACAGAGAGGCTATGTGTTTGGCCCAACTAGCAATAAGTAGCAGAGCCAAGATTCACATACTGGCCATCTGCCCCAGAATCTACACTCTCAGCTACCGTACTTTCCATAAATTCTTCACAGTCTCTGAATTTCATTCCCATCTATTCATTCATTTATTCAAGAAGAATTTGTACTACTACAAGAATTTATGTTTACTATAAAAAGGCAATATTTGGATATTGAGATTAGAAAGCCTTGTCCCAGGCTTCATGGAGCTTAGAGTATAATGAAGAAAGGTAGATGTTAAACAGGCAATTATAAATGTGGTTGGGATCTCTTTTCACATACATATTTATGCTCTTTTTCTCTTATATTCCTCCATTTCTTTTAATCTCTCAATAAAGCTTTTGGTTGGCCATCTGCTACTGCATCAGGAGAGGTAAGAGGAGACAGTGGAAAATAAAACCTGTTTGCCAACATTGCTAGAAACCAAAAATATCCAGGAAGATACTCCCCAAACTGGAAGAGAGAAGGAGAAGTGTGGTCCCCAAGATTAAAGGGGGCTCAGGTTTGGCTTCCCTACAGCACTTCCAGCAAGGCAGTAATACTGCAAAGAAGAAATGGCTATGTGACATGCCTAGATGCACAGGCCTATGGGAAGCCCTGAAAAAGATTTCTGTGTCTGAAGTGTGGCACAGAAACAGCAGAGTCCCCCGCGATGCCCTGGTGATGCAGCAGTGACACGTGGTCTCCAAAGGCCATGCAGTTTAGCTGGGTCATGCTGCCTTCTCAGCAGCAGACTCTGTGGGCCAATGGTGGAAGACCAGGTGTCTCTCAGTTCCCATCCCCAGGCTTTTTGCTGCTACAAGACCCTAGAACTGTGAATTGGTCCAAAAGGAGAAATAAAAGTGTAGAAATCCCAAGAAGACTGATCTTGATTGTTCAGCTGGCACAGGCAAACGGAGGTTTAGATTCAAAAATCAAGTTGTTATAGAAAATTGAATCATATTTCTTACTCATTCAGAGTTTGGATTGAGAATCACACCCCCGAAGCGAATATGATGACTGTTGGCAAAACAAAGGCCACAAGAATCCACAGAAAGGGGACCGAAACTGAGATGAGGTGGTCAGGGAGGACTTCCGAGGGAAGTGATGTTTAAGGTAAGACCCGGAGAACCAAGTACCCTGTGGTGGCTCTCCAAGGGCTCTGACACTTTCCTTCCAGACAGTATCATCAAGATGAATATTACAGCCAAAGAGAAAGCATGTTTTTCTTTTCCAAAGAAATGCTGAATCTACACTTGGATTACAAAGATTAGGTAATGTTCTATGTATTTCCTTGAGACCTAGACCTTGTTCTCCACTTGGGGAAGGTTAGGACGAGGGCAATAGCGATGACCATGGGGTGTGGGATTGCTGTGGGAAGTCAGATTGATGAGCTGAAAGGGATTAACTGAAACGTCCATTCCTTCATCTAACAAACAATATGCAAAATACAGTGACAGAAGCTGTAGGGGTTTAAATCTAGTGGGGAGAGAGGTTATCACAAGATTATCAATTTAAATAGAAAATATACGGAATTATTGCTGATTGCTTTGGCCCAGGCAAAGAGCCAACTCACTGGAAAAGACCCTGATGTTGGGAAAGATTGAGGGCAGGAGGAGAAGGGGGTAACAAAGGATGAGATGGTTGGATGCCATCACTAACAAAATGGACATGAGTTTGAGCTCTGGGAGATAGTGAAGGACAGGGAGGCCTGGCATGCTGCAGTCCATGGGGCCGCAAAGAGTCGGACTTGACGTGACTGAGTGATTGAACAACAACAACAACAATGCTGATTAGAGGAGCGAGCAGTATGCTCTCTAAGCACATTCTGACTTGGGGATGGAGTGGTGCTTCTGTAAAGTTGGGATTTGAGATGGGCAAAGAAGAATGAAAAGGAAAATATATTCGAGGAGGGGTGGGGTGTGGACTTGGGGCCTCTGGAAGAAGGCATTCCAGTCTGAAGTATAGTGAGCAAAAAGGTAGAAGGTATACTTGGAAATTGCTGGTAAGTTGAGTTTAGATGGGGTGAAGCACACAGTTTTTAGGAAAAAACCTAAAAAAGCTGATATAGTATAGAAGCGGGAGGTCTTCAAAGAAGCATTAAAGGCGGACATGGTGGTAAACCATGAAGGTGTTTATACAATGAAGATCCCATGCCATACATGCATTTGAGGAGGACATGCTAAGTCACTGCAGTCATGTCTGACTCTGTGACCCCATGGACTGTAGCCTTCCAGACTTTGTCAATGGGATTTTCCCGGCAAGAATACTGGAGTGGGTTGCCATTTCCTTCAGGGGATCTTCCTGACCTGGGGATCGAACTCATGTCTCTTATGTCTCCTGCATTGGCAGGTGAGTTCTTTACCACTAGAGCCACCTAGGAAGCCAACCCTGGCCAAATTACAAAAAAAAGATTAAGAATTAAGATGTAGTTCATGATCCTTTCTCTACAATTCCAAAGGTCCCTGAAAACAAAACATTTCTTAAGTTTAACTAAAGACTTTTATAACTTTGTAGCAAACTCATTTGGTGACAAAAACTTATTTGAGCAGATGTGAGGCTATTTATGGTCACTAATAATCCATCTTAGCATGAGCATGCATGTGCTCCACTGCAGAAACTGATGGCTTGATTACATGGTGCCGCGGGTCTCGCTCACAGTGTCAGACAATATGTGGTGGATGGAAAATAATAACTTTGTAGTGCCTAAAAACTCTAAATTCTGAAACACGCTTGACTCTGAGGGTTTCAAGAAGGGACTGTAAGCTTGTTCCCAAGTTGATGACAAAGATCCTTTGAACAGAATTAAAGACTGTAGAAAGAGTAGTAAGTTGTGAAGTTAAGGCAATGCATTTCGTTTTGAACAGTACAACTTGTTAATATAGGCTAGATTGGCAAATGTCCTGTTTAAATACATGGTAATCTGAATTACATATTGTAATTAATACAAGTTTACAGTAATCAGAAATAAATTTCCCTTTATTATTGCAATTTTATATATTAATCAGGACTAGCCTGATCATTTGTTACCTAGTGTCTTTTAATGAATTGCTTTAATGAATTAATAACCACATGGTTAGCATACATGTTTTGCAAGTAAATGCAAAAACGGACCTGAAAAAAATTTTGATCTTTTAGGAAATTAAAAAAAAAAAATCCAGAGATTTTGTTTAGAGCGTTAATCAAATTACAAAGCAGTACATAATAATTTGCTTAACAACTTTCCCCTTTTAAAAAAGGAAATCATGCTAAAGCAAGCTTTAATTCAACCCATCTGATTTGCATGAAATTTGCATTTGAAATACAAATTACGAATTATTTAATAAAAGATTAATAATCTTTTAATTCTCCAAGAATCTTCCCTCAAAGATAGTACAGTATCACGATAACGTACAATACAATAATATGCTGCACGATGAACAGGGAGGCCTGGCATGCTGCGGTTCATGGGGTCGCAAGGAGTTGGACACGACTGAGCGACTGAACTGACTGATACTTCTACAGGGCTTCCCTTGTGGCTCAGATGGTAAAGCGCCTGCCTACAATGCAGGAGACCCAGGTCGATCCCTGGGTTGGGAAGATTCTCTGGAGAAGGAAATGGCAACCCACTCTAGTACTCTTGCCTGGAAAATCCCATGGTCAGAGGAGCCCGGTAGGCTACAGTCCATGGGGTTGCAAAGAGTTGGACACAACTGAGCGACTTCACTTCACTTCCTATACTTCTATAAAACCAAGTGTGCTTTTCACTTGAGGTTGCCAGGTCAAGAGCTTACCTCAAATTGAATATACCCTATCCACTTTCTGGAAGGAAATAGTCTATATTTGGGAGAGGAGGCACAGTAGGATTAGGAAAGAGCAGTGCCAGGCAAATAGGGGGTTCATTTGCTGATGGTACACTGAAAGGAAAATCAGCATTTGTCCTGTAAGAAAAACTCAACTTTTTTGCATTTTTCATTCTGGGAGAAAAGCATAAAGAAGTGTCCTGTTATTCCCTAGAGACTCTATTTAGTGTCTGGCTTAGTGGGTGTTTGCTAAACTTCCTTTGTATGATATTAGATTGGCTTGACTCTAAAATTCCTTGGGTGTGCTTCCTGGATGGCAGCATCTTTTCTTCTTTCTGCAGATGGGGCAGATGGCTGGAAGCCCACCTATAAAAGAGCTGGCGAGTGTCCCATGGGGCTCAGTTATAATGAGTGGACAGTCATCCTCATATTTCCCAATCCAGCTCTGAAGTTCACCCTCCTGCATAAGTAAATTTGAGCCCACAGCCAACACCTGATAGCCCCCTGGGATAATGGAACTCTTCAAAACTGACCTTAGCAACAAAAGACCATGGAGTACTTGGAAGAGTTCACCAGGTAGAACTGTTACTTGGAGTAATACCACTCTAGGTACATTCCTCTACTGTTTAACTAGTCCTGTTCTCTAATATCCCCCTTTAGTCCACATCCTAAATTTTAGTGTGTTCCCAGTCTGTTCAACTACTCAAAACTAAAATAGTCTGTGTCTTGAAACATCCTTTAAATATGCAAGTTTCCATATGGACCTTAAGTACTGGATGCAACTTAGGACATTTGAATGCCCTACACAGAATATTAATCAAGGAATTGAGAAAGGAATATGTCAAGGCTGTATACTGTCACCCTGCTTATTTAACTTATATCCAGTGGCTACAATGGGAGAAGCAATATTTATATTTGATGCTATTTGTTGCACATGGGGTAAATGCAAATGGCTATAAGTACCAGGTAGATAACATAAATAAGCGAGCAGGTTTAAGGCAAGAGGAAGTGGGGAGACTTGGCTGCATAGGAGTCAAGCTGGGACTAAAAGGAAATGAGGACTCGATTGATTTTGCCTCAGGGGAAGGTCTACATAGTGCTGCTGTATCTTTACATGCTTCAGGAGAAGCGAGAAATCTCAGGTGTCATTTGTGTGTTTTTGTTTTGTGTGTGTGTAATGAATGCTTCATATTTTAAACATTTGCTACCAATTCAAAGGCCATGCCAAAGAAAGTTCATACTACCGTACAACTGTGCTCATCTCACACACTAGCAAGGTAATGCTCAAAATCCTTCAAGCTAGGCTTCAATAGTATGTGAACCAAGAACTTCCAGATGTACGAGCTGGATTTAGAAAAAGCATAGGAACCAGAGATCAAATTGCTAACATCCATTGAATCATAGAAAAATCAAAGAAATTCCAGAAAAACACATACTTCTGCTTCACTGACTATGCAAAAGCCTTTGACTGTGTGGATCACAATAAACTGTGGAAAATTCTTAAGGACATGGGAATACCAGACCACTTTACCTGCCTCCTGAACAATTTGTGTGCAGGTCAAGAAGCAACAGTTACAGCTGAGCATGGGACAGCAGACTGGTTCAAAATTGAGAAAGGAATATGTCAAGGCTGTATACTGTCACCCTGCTTATTTTAACATAACCAGAGTACATCATAGGAAATGCTGGGCTGGATGAATCACAAGCTGGAATCAAGGTTGCTAGGAGAAATATCAACAACCTCAGATATGCAGATGATACTAGTCTAATGGCAGAAAGCAAAGAAGAACTAAAGAGCCTCTTGATGAGAGTGAAAGAGGAGAGTGAAAAACCTGGCCTAAAACTCAACATTCAAAAAACGAAGATCATAGCATTTGGTCCCATCACTTCATGGCAAATAGATGGAAAAACAATGGAAACAGTGATAGACATCATTTTCTTGGGCTCCAAAATTACTGCAGATGGTGATTGCAGCCCCCAAATTAATAGATGATTGCTCCTTGGAAAAAAAGCTATGACAAAACTAGACAGCATATTGAAAAGCAGAGATACCACTTGGCTGACAAAGGTCTGTATAGTCAAAGCTATGGTTTTTCCAGTAGTCAAGTATGGATGTGAGAGTTGGACCATAGAGAAGGCCAAGTGCTGAAGAATTGATGCTTTTGAACTGAGGTGTTGGAGAAGACTCTTGAGAGTCCCTTGGACTGGAAAGAGATCAAACCATCAATTCAAAAGGAAATCAATGCTGAATATTCCTTGGAAGGACTAATGCTGAAGCTGAAGCTCCAATACTTTGGCCACCTGATGCAAAGAGTCAACTCAATGGAAAAGATTGAGGGCAGGAGCAGAAGGGGGCAACAGAGGATGAGATGGTTGTATGCCATCACTGACTCAATGGAGATGAATTTGAGTGAACTCTGGGAGATAGTGGAGGGCAGAGGAGCTTGGCATGCTGCAGCCCATGAGGTCACAAAGAGTCAGACACAACTTAGCGATTGAGAAACAACAATAATCAATTCAAATTTACTTTAAAACACAGGAAGCTTGGGCTGGTGCACTGGGATGACCCAGAGGGATGGTACGGGGATGGTATGGGGAGGGAGGTGGGGGGGGTTCAGGATTGGGAACACGCGTATACCAGTGGCGGATTCATGTTGATGTATGGCAAAACCAATACAATACTGTAAAGTAATTAGCCTCTAATTAAAATAAATAAATTTAAATTAAAAAAAAAACACTTTATAGTCCAAACAAAAATACATTTGAAGGGTAATTTGGGCCACAGCTAAAGGTCTTTGATCTATGATTCTGAATGTTGACTTAGAAACAAGGCAAGTTTGTGAGGGCTTTGCTTCAGAAAGGAAGTGATTTGGTTAATCTCTTGCAGGAACTTTATTTATAACATTTGTCACGTGAAGAAAGGGCTACAGATTTCCACTGTATCAACTACATGCTTCAATCCAGACCACTGGTTCTTAAATTGTAAAACCTTCAGAATATGACTGTTATCCAGGACTTCCAGGAGAAAGAAGAAAACAAGGTATAATTCCTTTCTGGAAACCAAGTCCTGTACCCTATAGTGATGCATCCAGTGGGGAGGAGTTCCATGATTTAAGCTCCTCGTGAAAGAGGCCACTGTAATCTATGTGAGAGTTATGGTTTCTTTGGGAATCTCAGAATGGAATTCCCTGACTTCTGTGAAATTAAGTCTAAATTTTATAATGATATGGCTATAGAAATCATAATATGAACTTTCTATTTTTTAGTTTTCATTTCCTGGCTATGTTGGTGATGATTTATTTCATGAAGTGCTATACATTTTAAATACTTAGTTATAACATACTATGATGCTTATTATACCTACTTTTAAAAGTCATATTTATGTGCAGCGGTAACTGAAATAGTGTACTTGAAATAAGTACACTAATATTCAAAGTCTTTTTTTAACCTCAAATTTCCTTTTATACCTTCAAGTTTCAAATGTTCAGATGATAATAAGCCAGTCAAAAATGTTAAAAATAAAGATTAACTTGTCTTTGAAAGGTACTGAAAATGAGAGCTCAAAATAAGCTGTAGCTGCAATTTCTGATGGGGTCAATTTTCTCTTTATTTAGAAGTACTTAATCTGCCATGTATCAAAGGAATTTGCCACATGTAATAGGAGCAAGTTTTTTTTTTCTCCCTATGATTACAGGAATTAATTCAAAGTGTAATATTGTCTTTTAATTTAGTAAACATTAAATGAAATGTTTGCCTTATTTGTGGGCTTCCCTGGTGGCTTAGATGGTAAAGAACCCGATTGCAATGCAGGAGACCTGGGTTTGGTCCCTGGGTCAGAAGGATCCGCTGGAGAAGGAAATGGCAACCCACTCCAGTATTCTTGCCTGGAGAATTCCCTGGACAGAGGAGCTTGGTGGGCTATACAGTCCACAGTTCGCAAAGGGTCAGACACAACTGAGCCACTAACACTTTCAATCCTTGCCTTATTTACTGGTAAATAACAATAAAAAAGAATGAATGGTGAATAACTGTATCCTGTGTATGAAATGAGGGAATTATACATAAGTAAGACGAAGGACAAATATTTCTCCATTGTCTTTAAAGATAAGAGTTAATAGCTCAGTTTCCAAAATAAAAACATATTTCATAGGGCTTATTTTTAACTCAATGCATTTCCAATTCCAGTACCCATAAAGAACAAAGTTTACATTTCAAAAACCAAATGGCATCTGGTATACTCAGATAAGTAACCAGTGCTACCACCTCATCAGCTGCAACTTTTATGATTACCATATGTGGCTAAAAAATTACAGATATATGCCTGTCATATCATTATTGAAACTGAACTACTTATTTACACATAAGGCACTGTCAGCTTTTCTCCTTGAGTGATGTGGAATATTAACAATTACAGTCACAAAGTAAAAAAGAATAATTTACCATTTTCCAGCTCTGGGATGAAGCTTCATAACATTACCAACAGATGAGATGAAGCTTCATAAACATTTACCCATTTGTACAACTGTCCATGCTTCTTGACTTGTGAGATGTTTGGGAAAATTATTCAATATTGGGAAAATGGCATGAAACAAATATGAATAAGAAAAAAATAATTTTCAAAGGCATTGCTAGAGTCAACTTCTGTACAAGGGATCATCAACCAATTTGTGAATTATTAGGCTCTTCATTTCCCTTCTGGGCTTCTCTGATGGCGCAGATGGTGAAGAATCTGCCTGCAATGCAGAAGACCTGGGTTCCATCTCTGGGTTGGGGAGATCTTTAGCAGAAGGGAATGGCTGCCCACTCTAGTATTCTTGCCTGGAGAATTCCACGGACAGAGGATCCTGGTGGGTTACAGTCTACGGAGTCACAAAGAGTTGGACACGACTGAATGACTAACACTTTTTTCACTTCCCTTCCACTCTCCCAATCTTTGTTGGATTTCCTTTGTAATGACTGTCTTACTAGATGGAAGGGAGGAAAAAAAAAAAGGAAGTGAAAGTCAAACTACAGATTAATAGAGAAGAGTGGCAGTGAAGGTCAGGAGCACTAAGGCCCCACAGGATCTGGGGGAAATAATAAGGGTAAAAAGAGCATTTGCCATTAGAACTGGAACCAGAAGAAGAATACAAGAACAGGCTTTTTTTCTGGGCCTTCAGTCAACTGAGAGTAAATTGTTAATAATGAAATCAACAGCATCACTTTCCTATTTAGTTTCTAATTCTCTGTCAAACAGAAAAAATACAGATATTTGGATTAAAAATAATAAATACTGGTAGTATAAAATGCTAGTGAAGAAACTATCAATGAAAACTTTGGGAACCTAA
This sequence comes from Bos indicus x Bos taurus, assembly GCF_003369695.1. Classification (NCBI taxonomy): domain Eukaryota; kingdom Metazoa; phylum Chordata; class Mammalia; order Artiodactyla; family Bovidae; genus Bos; species Bos indicus x Bos taurus. The sequence goes on along the minus strand of NC_040081.1, from coordinate 16,576,417 downwards.
ATGACAAAATGACTTTTATTTATTTTTTTTTTCAAAATAACTTTTAAAATACTGAGCATTTGCCAAAAAAATTACCAAACCATTAAGATTATTTTTCAGGAAGTATAGAAAGTAAGAGAAGTAACAAGAGAAAACAAGGACGATGGTAAATCCTGCAAAATATATATAGACTGGTAGAATTCCATTGACTTAAGACTAGAATAGATTATTATAAGGATTGTTGGTAAAAATCTGGAAAAGAAGTTCAGTTTAAAAATATGATCTTTTTTGCCTTTTTATAAAAAGGTTATTAGATGGATGTACATGTATAACTGGATTACAGAAAGAGGTATATTATATTATTCTCATATATTAATTGAGAAATATGAACTGAAAGCAAATCAACAAGTGGATTTATAACTGGTTGAACACTTTACCTTGGTAACAAAGCTTAACTCATCCCATAGTTCTTGTTTTCAGTCTTAACTCCATTCAATAGTTATATCATGGATTAGGTTAGTCTTCTTAAAATTTAGATCTAGGAATAATTTCTCTCTCTGTGTATCTGTTTCTATAGGCTTCCCTGGTGGCTCAGATGGTAAAGAATCTGCCTGCAATACAGGAGATGCAAGAGATGCAGGTTCTATCTCTGGGTTGGGAAGATCCCTGGAAAAGAGAATGGCTCCAATATTCTTGCCTGGAGAATTCGATGGACAGAGGAGCCTGTTGGGCTACAGTCTGTGGTGTCACAAAACAGTTGACCACAACTGAGAGACTAACATTTTCATTTTTGGGGTCTTCCCTGGTGGCTCAGACGGTAAAGAATCTGCCTGCAATGCAGGAGACCTGGGTTCAATCCCTAGGCTGGAAAGATCCCCTGGAGAAGGGAATATCTCAAATCTCCAGAAAATGGAACCACAGAGAGATGTAATATTTGCTGGATGGCAGAGTCAGACTTTAAGAGAGGATCTCAGCAGGATGGAATATACTTACAATGTGGGGATAAAAGTAAAGAATTGTTTGGGTCCAATAAACAAGCCACATTGATACACAGTGAAGGAATTAAGGGCTAGTAGCAGTGGAAAAAAAACAAACAGACTTTAGAATTTAAGTTGATAATAAATGTATGTATTCATCAATACATGATATGATTGCCAATGTGTTTTAAAGCTAATCTAATTCCAGGCATATTAATACAAACAGAGGTATAAGCAAGTCGGTTCTACCCAGCTTAGGCCAGGCTACATCTGAATTAATGTGTTTAATTTTGGAGTATTACCCTTTAAGGGCAGACAGAAGCACATATAGAGAACAACCAGGAGAGAAAGATATAAAGGTGTCACGTGAGGAATGGATGAAGAAGCCGGGATGTTGGAGCAGAAGAAGGTGATCTAGGAAACGAGAGCTGTTTTGAATAGGCTCAGAACTGCCTGGGGCACGTCACAGGGAGTAGTCAGGCTGATGCTCTTCTTGTTGAGAGAAGCACATCTGAACCAACAGGGCTTTAGGGGTCATTGCAATCCTGAACTTCACTCGGTGTTTCTATAAAATCCCTGATGGGCTGTCATGTGGAAGAGGAATTAGTTTAGAAGGCAGGACGAAAACTAAATGATAGGAAGCAGTGAACAGCTGACGTTAAGCCAAAAGAAGGAACAATAAATATTTGTTGAATGAATGAATGATTAAGTTACATTGTAATATTTAGAACTGTCTAGGAGTTGGACTCGACTGAAGTGACTTAGCAGCAGCAGCAGCAGCAGAATTAGAACAGTCTGCTTCTCAAGAGAGCGAGCTCGTGGCCACTAAAGGTGTTTGAACAAAACTCGGGAATCATGAGCTTAGGATACCCTATGTGAATTTTTAGTCAGTTGACTGGCTGTGAAATGAGTTTATTTTGCAGTTATAAGAGAAAATTTAATAGAGCAGCAAGTGAATTTCTCTTACTCATCTGCCTTCTCACCACCCTTTTAGAATAGGACAATCAAGATTTACCTGGAAATCCTTTCTGACATTGCCAAAATATTTTATAATTCTAATAAAAAGTCAGTTTTTAGTTTCTATACTATCCAGAAGTTAAACATACTATAAGAAAAAATGTTTCAAATGCATGCAACTCTTTTTTATAAAGGGAAATATGATCTACTTCATAGGATCCTCTTCATGCCATCTTTTTAAAATCATTTTAACCACACCCTCAGATTCTGTATTTGTTACACTCAGAGAAATCCGGTTTCAATTTATTTTTACATCAAGGAGAATATAGAGAAAAGAGGGTCAAATAATAATGACTCAAATTAGTTCTGTTCCTTAGGATTTGTCAGTATAGGTACAAAGAGCCATACCAAACAATTTATTAACTTATTTTTTTATTGGTGCTCCATAAAGGCAATTTATTCAGAAATGTTTATAAGGGGAGATGTTTCCATTAATATAACTAAACAACCAGAACAACAAAAACCCAGAAGAAATATACAGTTCCTTAAAGTATGGATGTCTCTAGAAGTATACTGACTAATATAAAGGAAATTATTTGGGTCCAATAAAAACATATGGAACTAAATTTATATTATGATTTTAAATATCTGTGAACTTTAGCTATAATATACTATTATCTTAAGTAATAAACCAACACACCATATACTGCTAAGAAAAACCTAGAGGAAATTCTGTAATTAGGGGCTGCATTTTTCCATCAAAAGAATGCCTTCAAAGAGTAAGCCTTAAGTGTCGTACTGTTTCCAATTTTAAACATATATAATTAAAGGACTAAAGTATATCTTTTAATATTATTGCATGTCATTTAATTGTTATTCTATATATAAAGGGGTAGCTTAATAAAAATTCTGTTATTTACAATTTATACTTCAATAAAATTTTGAAAGATAGCATAAATTATATTTCCATCTTGGTATAATACTATCACCTTGAACTATTCCTAATTTAGACCTTTGAACAGACTTGGTATATTAATTAAAAAATTCTTTAATACCATAGGTTGACAATTACCACTGTAAGAAGAATTCTATGTAATTTAAAAACAAATTACATGTAAATTAAATCAAAGGCAATAATGTATTCTTATTCCTAGAAGACAAATGATTTGTCATTGGCTGTATTGTTACCTGTGTCTATTTTGATGGGACTGAAACTGTCTCTTACGTCTCTTGCAGGTTCGATCCCTGGGTCAGGAAGATCCCCTAGAGGAGGGTAAGGCAACCCACTCTGTATTCTGCCTGGTGAATCCTCATGGATAGAGGAGCCAGGTGGGCTGCAGTCCATCGGGTCACAAAGAGTTGGACACGACTGAAGCGACTTAGCACATATGCACGTCCTTATAATATCAGAAGCAAAATCACCTTCATCTCTAATTTGAGTATTACAAACTCCGGTGTCAACAGGGGCTATGCATACATGTAAATAACTGAAGTGGGCAGAATACACGGCCTATCTAAAGCGGAGAGATTCCATCCAGCTTTGGCCAACTGATATTATAAAAGAATATGTACCCAGTGGTGTCAGATTCTCTAATTTTCCAAGAGGAGTCTTAAAATAAGATTTTGTGTGAAACTGCCCAACATTAAAATATTAACAAGTAATCTGGGTAAGCCAAATACAATGTATCTACTATTGGAATCTAGTACATAGTTTGTAGCTTCTAATCTGTCTGATGAGAATTATTGATGCAAAACAAAACATTAGAGGGAAGATAGTACAAAATAGTATAGCACATTTCAAAAATAAGGAAAAATAAAGAGATTGCACTCCTCTCCACTACAACCAAAGATGTTACTCTCCACCCTAAAAAGAAATCTCATATAAGCTGTGACAACGTCTCAAACTACAACCCTATTGGCACATGCCGTTTCATTTGACACATTCTGAAAATCTTGAGTTATTATAAAAGTTACTTTATAAAATTCTAGGTAGATACCATGACTCAAACTCTGCATTCTTCTCTGACACATTTTATTAGAACTATAGGGATCCCAAGTGGAAGTAATACCAAAAGAGTAGGATAGAGTTACAGCATTAATGTTCAACATTGTACTGGTGACATAGAAAGCTTTTTCTATGTCGATTTTGTTTGACTTTTCTGCCTCAAAGTGTAAAATGAAAGATGAAGTGGTAAATCTCTACATTAATTTTCTGAACAGATCCAAAATGTCCAAATATTCCCTTCTTCCTGTTATTCCTCAAAGTTCATTTCCTTTTACAATATTATTGACTAATTATGAATGACTGCAAAACAAAGGGTTGTAAGGCTGAAAAGTAACTTTGTACTGAGCAAAAAAGGCAACAAAAATGGCTTTATAAAGTTGTACTCTAGAATTTCCCAACACTGAAAATCCTTTAGAAACTTTGCTTTGTCAAAACAGAAGTAATTTAGGTTTATCTATACCAAAAAATAAAAGTGGTGTATGTAAGGGATGAAGTTTTTAATTTAAATATAGTAGTTATCTACATGGTGGATAAAAAATAACAATATAAAGGTAAAATATTTCTTATTATCGTTTTCATTATCAAAATTATTGCAATTGTCATATGGACTATAAATTTTTTAAACAAGACATAATATCAAATAAATTTAAATAATTAATAAAAATGGTTAATTTGTAGCTGGGGGCTTTTTGCCATATGCTGTATCATGCTGTGCTTAGTCACTAAGTTGTGTCCAACTCTTTCTGATCCCATGGACTGTAGCTTGCCAGTCTCCTCTGTCTGTGGGATTTCCCTGGCAAGAATACAGGAGTGGGTAGCAATTTCCTTCTCCAGGGGATCTTCCTAACCCAGGGATCGAGCCCGGGTCTCCTGCATTGCAGGCAGATTCTTTACCATCTGAGCCACCAGGGAAGCCCATGATGTATCATATGTCATGCTAATCATCAGTCATGCTGATTAAGACAAAATAGCTTCCGATTTTCAAAACATCTGATAAAACTATACTAATGATTTAAAATTTTTCCAATGTTTACCTTCTCAAAGAACAGTTCTTCAGAATAAAAATAAATTAAAAGTAAGGAAGAGCCAAGACTGAAAAATTACAAGGTGCTTCCATAACTTATGTTAAATGCAAGGAACATGTTAGAGTGCATACTAGTAAATTCTGATGTCCTCAACCATTAAGAAATATAAAGAAATAAGGTAACTAAGAAACAGCCTGAAGAACTAAGGACAGAGGTTAGTAACGTACAGAAGATGGTGATCAAAACCAGCCCCAAGAAAAAGAAATGCAAAAAGGCAAAATGGTTGTCTGAGGAGGCCTTACAAATAGCTGAGAAAAAGAAGAGAAATGAAAGGCAAAGGAGAAAAGGAAAGATATACCCATCTGAATGCAGAATTCCAAAGAATAGCAAAGAGACAGAAGAAAGCCTTCCTAAGTGATCAATGCAAGAAGGAAAACAATAGAATGGGAAAGACTAGCGATCTCTTCAAAGATGTTAGAGATACCAAGGGAACATTTCACATGAAGATGGGCCCAACAAAGGACAGAAACAGTATGGACCTAAGGGAAGCAGAAGATACTAAGAGGTGGCAAGAATGCACAGAAGAACTGTACAAAAAAGATCATAATGACCCAGATGACCATGATGGTGTGATCTCTCACCTAGAGCCAGACATCCTGGAGTCCAAACTCAAGTAGGCCTTGGGAAGCATCACTACCAGCAAGGCTAGTGGAGGTGATGACATTTTAGCTGAGCTATTTCAAATCCTAAAAGATGATGCTGTGAAAGTGCTGCACTCAATATGCCAGCAAATTTGGAAAACTCAGCAGTGGCCACAGGACTGGAAAAGGCCAGTTTTCATTCCAATCCCAAAGAAAGGCAATGCCAAAGAATGTTCACACTACCGCACAACTGCACTCATCTCTCACACTAACAAAATAATGCTCAAAATCTCCAAGCCAGGCTTCAACAGTACGTGAATTGAGAACTTCCAGATGTTTGAGCTGGATTCAGAAAAGGCAGAGGAACCAGAGATCAAATTGCCAACATCTGTTGGATCATATAAAAAGGAAGAGAATTCCAGAAAAACATCTACTTCTGCTTCATTAACTATGCTAAAGTCTTTGTGTGGATCACAATGAACTGTAGACAATTCTTAAAGAGATGGGAATACCAGACCACCTTACTTGCCTCCTGAGAAACCTCTCTGCAGGCCAAGAAGCAACAGTTAGAACTGGACGTGGAACCACAGACTGGTTCCAAATTAGGAAAGGAGTACCTCAAGGCTGTATATTGTCACCCTGCTTATTTAACTTACATGCTGAGTACATCATGTGAAATGCCAGGCTGAATGAAGCACAAGCTGGAATCAAGATTGCAGGGAGAAATATCAATAACCTCAGATATGCAAATAACACCACTCTTATGGCAGAAAGCGAAGAGGAACTGAAGAGTCTCTTGATGAAGGTGAAAGAGGAGAGTGAAAAAGCTAACTTAAAACTCAGCATTCAAAAAACAAAGATCATGGCATCTGGTTCCATCACTTCATGGCAAATAGATGGGGAAACAATGGAAACAGTGAGAGACTTTATTTTCTTGGTCTCCAAAATCACTGCAGATGGTGACTTCAGCCATAAAATTAAAAGATATTTGCTCCTTGGAAGAAAAGTTATGACCAACCTAGACAGCATATTAAAGAGCAGAGACATTACTTTGCTAACAAAAGTCCATATAGTCAAAGCTATGGTTTTTCCAGTAGTCACGTAAGGATGTGAGAGTTGAACCATAAAGAAGGCTGAATGCTGAAGAATTGATGTCTTTGAACTGTGGTGTTGGAGAAGACTCTTGAGAGTCTCTTGGACTGCAATGAGATCCAATCAGTCAATCCTAAAGGAAATCAATCCTAAATATTCATTGGGAGGACTAATGATGAAGCTGAAGCTCCAATACTTTAGCCACCTGATGTGAAGAGCCGACTCATTAGAATAGACCCTGATGCTGGGGAAGATTGAAGGCAAGAGGAGAAGGGGACAACAGAGGACAAGATGGTTAGATGGGGTCACTGACTCAATGGACAAGAGTTTGAGCAAACTCCAGGAGATGGTCAAGGACAGGGAAACCTGGCAGGCTGCAGTCTATGGGGTTGCAAAGAGTCGGACATGATTGAGCAACTGAACAACTACAGCAAAGAAACAGCAACTGAGTTCTGAATTAGATCTCGAACTTTCCTCTGATACTCAAGTCAAGGAAATTCTTTGTTCTTAAAGATGATCATAAGAAAGCTCAGTCAGTAGACCACTGCAGAGTCAGAGCCATGTTGATGTGATTATCAAGGACTGTCACTGTGATCATTTCCATCTTACTTTGCAAAGAAACATCGAGAACAGTGTTCCTTGCAGGCTAAGACATGCGCAAATAAAAATTAAGCGTGAATCTATTAAAGTTAATTTATAATCTCTTTCAGTTCAGTTCAGTTCAGTCACTCAGTTGTGTCTGACTCTGCGACCCCATGAATCGCAGCACGCCAGGCCTCCCTGTCCATCACCAACTCCCAGAGTTCACTCAGACTCACGTCCATCAAGTCAGTGATGCCATCCAGCCATCTCATCCTCTGTCATTCTCTTCTCCTCCTGCCCCCAATCCCTCCCAGCATCACAGTCTTTTCCAATGAGTCAACTCTTCGCATGAGGTGGCCAAAGTACTGGAGTTTCAGCTTTAGCATCATTCCCTCCAAAGAATTCCCAGGGCTGATCTCCTTTACAATAGACTGGTTGGATCTCCTTGCAGTTCAAGGGACTCTCAAGAGTCTTTTCCAACACCACAGTTCAAAAGCATCAATTCTTTGGCACTCAGCTTTCTTCACAGTCCAACTTTCACATCCATACATGACCACTGGAAAAACCATAGCCTTGACTAGACGGACCTTTGTTGGCAAAGTAAAAATGTCTCTGCTTTTGAATATGCTATCTAGGTTGGTCATAACTTTCCTTCCAAGGAGTAAGTGTCTTTTAATTTCATGGCTACAGTCACCATCTGCAGTGATTTTGGAGCCCCAAAAAATAAAGTCTAACACTGTTTCCACTGTTTCCCCATCTATGTCCCATGAAGTGATGGGACCAGATGCCATGATCTTCGTTTTCTGAATGTTGAATTTTAAGCCAACTTTTTCACTCTCCTCTTTCACCTTCATCAAGAGGCTTTTGAGTTCCTCTTCACTTTCTGCCATAAGGGTGCTGTCATCTGCATATCTGAGGTTATTGATATTTCTCTCAGCAATCTTGATTCCAGCTTGTGCTTCTTCCAGCCCAGCATTTCTCATGATGTACTCTGCATATAAGTTAAATAAGTAGGGTGACAATATATAGCCTTGACGTACTCCTTTCCCTATTTGGAACCAGTCTGTTGTTCCATATCCAGTTCAAACTGTTGCTTCCTGACCTGCATACAGATTTCTCAAGAGGCAGGTCAGGTGATCTGGTATTCTCATCTCTTTCAGAATTTTCCACAGTTTGTTGTGATCCACACAGTCAAAGGCTTTGGCATAGTCAATAAAGCAAAAATAGATGTTTTTCTGGAACTCTCTTGCTTTTTTGATGATCCAGCAGATGTTGGCAATTTGGTCTCTAGTACCTCTGACTTTTCTAAAACCAGCTTGAACAACTGGAAGTTCACAGTTCACGTATTGCTGAAGCCTGGCTTGGAGAATTTTGAGCATTACTTTACTAGCGTGTGAGATGAGTGCAATTGTGCGGTAGTTTGAGCATTCTTTGGCATTGCCTTTCTTTGGGATTGGAATAAAAACTGATCTTTTCCAGTCCTGTGGCCACTGTTGAGTTTTCCAAATTTGCTGGCATATTGAGTGCAGCACTTTCACAGCATCTTCTTCTCTTTAGATAATTCTAAAATGCCACACTGAGCACAAAAATGCTGTTTTAAAAAGCAGCTAAGGAAGAAATATTATTTACTTCCAAAAGAACTTAACAAATCACTTTCAATATTTACATGCCTTTTTTAATAGGAGTCAGAATATGAACAAGAGTGGGTTGGTTCACATTTCTATGTGTTTATAACTTGTATATATGAATAATAATCTATGCTTATGGAGAACTCTTTTCACTAAGACAGTATAGGCAGTGTAATTGTAAGTAAATATCCACATACACATATGTGTATATATCTATCTCTATACGTAGAATAATTCCTATTAATGAGAATGATATCTGTCTTAACACTTACATACAGAATAACAAACATTATAATATTTTAAGCCATTGTTGCAAAAAAGCAAGTGTTTGATATGAGAAACCACTTGTACACCTTGAAATAAACAAACTACCAAACACAGGGAACTTGTGTTTTAGAAGATTCTCTGGCGTGTTCTGTGTTTGGGCGCAGCTCCTCAGTCACATCCTTCATTCCACACTTCCTACTTCACCAGTGGAAGAATCTCCCTTCAGCCATCCCGGAAATGTCACATGCTGATGGTCTCCCTTTATGATGCAGTCAAGAGCTGGGTGCGATCTTTCAAAGCTGGGCCACAATTTTAACAATCTAGATAAATAGATTAACTCAGCTTCTAAAAATAAACTGATGAAAGACCCATGCAATCAAACTATGTTTTAAAACCATTGAATGTATTCTTAATTAAAAATCTGGTGGTGTCTCTGGGTAGCTTTTTTTCTCACCTGCCAATAAACTTGGAATGTTCAGGCTGACATGTCCTTTTGAAGACATGGCGAATGAGACAGGAATTACCAGCTGTTGTCCCTTTGTACTTCCTAGGGTTATAGTTAGTTCCTTTTATTTCACATCACATCACACAGGCTTCAAGCCAGAAGAGCAGTGACTCTCTGCCATGCCGGTTTCTCCTAGTTACTCACCAGCATTTCGCTATCTTAATTCTAATGAATTCCTTTAGGACTGGAGCTAACTGTACTTCCTGTCCTGGAAAAACAGTCTGACATTCCTAGTTCTTTGATATTTTAATGCTGTATTGGAGGATGTAGATGCTACCTTATCCATCACTTAGACTTCTTCATCAACAGATTTATTCTAAACTTACAAGGTTATAAAGTATGAGAAGAAGGTCTGGAAGTTTCCTTGGTAGTGAAATATAAAAACAATAATGTTGCATTGTTATTAATTATTATTATTTGTTATGTGTAAGTCATTTAAAAGTTTACTTGTGATAATAAAAATAATAGTGGTCAACAAAGGGTCATCTGAATACCAACGTTTTTCAAATAAAATTTAACTGACTTCTAAGGAATGACAATCAAATCTTCCTGACTTTCTCTAGTCACCTTAGAATTGTATGAGAAGTAGGACCTCACAACTGACATCTTTTTCCTACAAAGCCAGTCTTGTTTGCCACTTGTGATTTACAGTCTGTGTCTGCTACAAGGAGCTGCTGGACACATTAGTGGAGGTATGCTTATGAAAGGATGCTGCTGTCTGGCACTAAATGACTTTCCAGAGACCCCTCTCATTCAGACCTACAGGAACTGTTCTCCCTGAACATGATCTGTCAGTGAATAAGCCATTTTTCCACCCATTCTGAAGGGATGAGTCAAAAATATAGTCTTGCATTCTAGTCCCTTCTGCAAATCCTGATGCACCATTAAAAATCTGCTGTTTCATACTTTCATGATTTCTATTTGGTTAATCCACCTCATTAACATTTTGTTGCAACTATAATTTTGCATTTAGGAGTGATAGAAAAAGAAAGGTGGTAATTGCGTTGGATTTTATTAGTATAAATTGCTGTATTTGCTATTTGCAATATGTAAATCATAGCTACATATTATATGATTTAACAAATCTAATTAATTAACTAATCACTTGAATTCTTATGAATTCAGGTGAAAACTATTTTGTTTAAATATAAGACAAAAGAATAAAATCATCTGTCTAGTTTTGCATTTCAGAAAAGATCAATTTTCTATCAAGGAATTCTTTAAATTATTTAGAAAATATTTCACAGAAAGCAGCACTTGAAAAATTCCAACAAGAGAAATATAAATGGGATAATATTAAATATATATATACATCTAAAATCTTTCATTCCACTAGTTTTCAAGAAAAATGTGAAATAAAGGATATTAGCCTGAATAGATTGTAACGTATAAGTCAAGATATATAAATCATGAAAAAAGTAAAATAACTTAAAAAAATATTGCATTTGATATAAGCAATGAGTACAAGTGTAGACAAATGAAATCTTTGCCTTACTTCATAAAACATAATGAGTAGCTATTTTAGTATGAAGGTCACTGCATTAAAAAAGACTAAAAGGAAATCCAACAGTTATTTAAACCAGCTGGCATTATTCTCCAGAATTCCTTGTCAAAGGATATACTTAGGAATGAATTTGGTTTTATTTTAATACATCTATGGTCACTGATAATTCCACTGTTAATTATTAATTAAAGCTCTTAATTTTCAGTTAAGGACTCAAACCTCAGGCTTTTTCAACTACTCTATGTGTGTATGTATTGTTTAAATATGAGAGTTTTGTGAAATGTTCACTTTTACTTCCAAATATTTTGTATAAAAGCTTATCCCACTGGATGATTATATGTACTATACTTATACTTCACATTAGGCAAAAATGTCAAGACTTAAAGTGATGTAAATAGAGTCTCTTCCTCAACATCTCATAATACCTCTTTTTCTTTTCCTTAATGGGCACAGTTATAAAGTCAATAACTGAGGTGTAATTTCCAACACTGAATTCCAAGGGAAATATTGTCTACTTACCAAGAATTGTTTGTAAAAATAATTTATTCCTTAAATTAACCCACATTAGGACAAATTTACAAATGCTCCTGGGCTCTTAGCGGTTTGAAGTATGACAGAACACTTAAAAAGGAACTCTGATTATAAATTATAATAAGAACGTTTGCAAATTTTAATGAGCTTGCAGTTTCCATGCCAACTTCTCCTGAATCTGGAAATCATTAAAATAATTTTCTCACAATTTATTTCTTTCCATTGTGTTATATTCATTCCCTTTTCACAGGCAATACATTCAGTACCAAATGAGTAGTGTATTCATTAGGGCTAAAGAGAAAGGCAAGGGTTAAGTAAATAAGAACATCAAATTAATATCCAGGCCTAAATGCTTTAGCAGAGCCAAAGAATCTGTTTAATCATTCAAGTCAACAAAGGTTAAGATAATAAAATAAACTTCTAAATGCTTTCCTTTTCTGGAACTTAATCTGTCTTGCTGAAGATGTTTTTAAGATGCTATCAATTTTTCATAGTCCCAGCTGTTATGAAAATTTATTTGAATACACTGGGAAGAGAAGAGAATTTGATGAAAATAGTTAGGCAGTGCTCCTGGGTGGCTTATTGAAACTGTGAGGGCTCAGGACTCATTTAAAACCAGCTGTTGGCTGATGATATTGAGACCAATAACCACTAAACCTTTTATTTATCAGGCCTTTGTGTTATTTGGCAAGGGGATGGTAGCCAACTGATTAGAAGATTAATATGTAGCCAAAAGATAACTTCATCATGTCTGTTCATTTTACTGCCTAAGTTTGACTAACAAATGTACCACAATTTCAGAACAACATAATACCCTAATTTAAAAAGACAGTATGAAACATTAAAATAGCTTGGCTTATTTTTAAGGCTGTTTTTAAGTCACTAAGACAGAGAAATGAAATTTGAGTCATTAACATCAAAGCCCAGGGCTGTGGTTCATGATGAGGGCAGAAGTCTGCATGAACTGGGCAAAAGTCCTTTTTGGTAATGAAGGAGAGAGAGGTCGGGAGTAACAGTGGGTGCAGACAACAATGTGGAAATACTGAAAAGTCTCGAGTCTTTTACGCTTGACATTCAGGTTCAGCTTCTGATCTAGAAATATAACTCAATCTCTTTTGCAAAGAGAAGCTTTGCAACAAAATCCTCGTAGAACATGTAAGCACAGCATTATGAACTACAGAAAGCAGACTTCATTCATTTGGCTACCCTGAAAAAAAAAAAAATCACTAACAGCAAATTCACCAGGGTCTTGATATTATACAATTTCCAAATTGGTGCCCCTGAGCTGAGAAGTGAAACTATATCACAACAAGCTAATTGGATATTCGGACACACTTTGGATGGAAGTCAGCATTGCCCTGCCTCTCTAAGCTCCATGACAAGAGGTCTCAGGGTTTACTAAGTGGCACTCAGCCATTCCTTTGTTTCCCAGAGGGTTGACAGTGCATGAATTGTAAAGACTGTGACTGTCATGATTGCAAAGAAAAAAGACGCACTTATTTTCATGTGTGCTCCCCAACTTTTTCAAGCTGATTCATAGAGGAATGGATCCTAAAGTTGAAAAAGGTCCTACAAGTGATCTGGAGGCAGCCTAACATTATGGAAAGAGGGCAGAACTTGATTTTCATGTTTGAGTTCCAGCATTGTCTTTTGGGAGGTGTGTGTGAAAGAACTAGAATCAGTCACTTAACCTGTGTGAGCTCAGTCTACATCAGAAAAAAATATATATATCATATTAAAATCGGTGCTACTGGGACTTCTCTGGCAGTCCAATGGTTGGGACTTTGCTTTCCGGTGCAGTGGGTAGCAGGTTCAATCCTTGGTCGGGGAGTTGGGATCCCACGTGCCTTGCGGCCGGAAAGTCAGGGCATAGAACAGAAGCAATGTTGTAACAGGTTCAATGGGGACTTTGAAGGTGGCCCACGTCAAAGAAAAAACAAAAAAATCTGTGCTACTAACTCACCTTTGAGAATAAATGATGGAGTACATGGAAAATGAAGTTTGTGAGTAGGTAGGTTTAGTCGCTCAGTTGTGTCTGACTCTTGAGAGCCCATGGACTGCAGCCCACCAGGCTCACAGGCAAGAATACTAGAGTGGGTTGCCATTTCCTTCTCCAGCGGATCTTTCCACCCAGAGATCGAACCTACATCTCCTGTATTGGCAGGTGATTCTTTGCCGCTGAGTCACCAGGGAAGACCCCAGAATTGCTGAAATACATGTCTTCATAGCTGCTGCTGCTGCTAAGTCACTTTAGTCGTGTCCGACTCTGTGAGACCCCACAGACGGCAGCCCACCAGGTTCTGCCGTCCCTGGGATTTTCCAGGCAAGAACACTGGAGTGGGTTGCCATTTCCTTCTCCAGTGCATGAAAGTGAAAAGTGAAAGTGAAGTCGCTCAGTAAGTGTCCGACTCTTCGTGACCCCATGGACTGCAGCCTACCAGGCTCCTCCGTCCATGGGATTTTCCAGGCAAGAGTACTGGAGTGAGCTGCCATCGTAGAGTGGCTGGCATATTTTAAGAACTCAATAAATAAATAATCCAGTCTTAGAAATTTTGGTAACCCCAGCTTTTCCATATTGAGGTTGATGGCCATACCAACCACTTGATTGACAGGGAAGTAGCATGATCCACTAGGAGATGCACAAACCAGAGGCTGAGAGAGTTGGGTTTGAATCCCACTTCTATCACTTACAAATTGTGTGAACTGGACACGTTACTTTACCCTAGATTCTTCGTGTGAAACTTTAGGAGAATAATCAGCTATGACCTGTTGAGGGTTTATTATAGATTCTTCATACATTATTTTATTTAATCCTTCTCATAACCATGAAGACAGATAGTGGCAGGATTAGAACTGATTCCTATCCAGCCTGACCCCAGCCCATGTGGATATAATCAGCTCTCTCTATTGCATTCACTTTTCCTATTTTTCTTTGCTGATAACGTACTTTGCTGAACTGTAGGAAGGCTTAGAGATGATATGTATAATTTACCTAGAAAGATGTTCTGCAAGTTGTACAACTCTAAGTGATGAGCAATTATAACTGTTTCATGAGGTATTATTTCTCAGTCCAACTTTCGTTTGGCTTAGGAAACCCCCTACGACTCCCTTATGGTGGGTCTCCAATTTCTACTTGAACACAAAGTAAATGCTTAGCTTCAACAGTCTGTAATACAGATCCCTGAGGATGAAATGAAGAAAATTGTGCATGAGTATGGTAACTGACAACATAGAAAAGCACCCTCCTGACCATACAGCCTAAAGGCCTAACTGCTGAAGTGCAATGTCTGACTGCAAAAACAAAGATTAATAGCAAATCTGTAATGACATCTCCCCAAGAATCAAGGAGGGAAGTGCAGTTCCAATGTCAGGATGCATTCATCTGCGGAAATCTAACTCTCAGTTTCTTGTAGAAGAAAACCAAATGATATCTATGGCTGTTATATTATACCTAAAACTGTAGGCTTGAAATTGGTTCAGTGCATACTGACAGAAAGCTCACGCCAAAAAGGTTAGACATTTCTTCTGCATTAAATCATATGCCATCAACAGCATTCAAAGACAGTCATCTTTCCTACCATTTACTTTTAACTTCTTGCAATCTGACTTTCACTCTCACCACTGAACAAAATGCACCTCCTTACTACCCCAGGACTCCAGAACACCAAGTCCAAAAGTTTTTTTTTTTTTTTTAATTGAAGGGTAATTGCTTTACAGAATTTTGTTGTTTTCTGCTAAATATCAACATGAATCAGCCATAGGTATACATATGTCCCGTCCCTCTGAATCTCCATCCCACCTCCCTCCCCATCCTACCCCTCTAGCTCCTGATTGTTGTGTGTGTGTGTGTTTTTTAAATAGGTCTCATCCCTGTGGCTTTTTTTTTTTTATTACAAACAGTCTGATGGCCACTTTTTAAAAAGTAATTTGGCCTTATTGTTCAAACATTGCAGTGTAGTGGTTTTCCCTTTGAATGCTCAGTTTCCTGAGTCTGCTTTTCATCCTGCTCGCTCAATGTGGATATTTCTAAAATGCTTCTATCTTCCTTCTGTCACCCTTCATTTTTCTCCTCCTATGGTTTCAACTGTTACTCTGTGACAGTTTTGCTATGTTACCGTTCTTTCCAGTTGCGACACCACTTCAGACTTTTAGTCTCGTATTTCCAACTGTTTGCTACACTATTCCAATGGAGTAATTCATCAAGATCCCAAATTCAACATAACTAAGATTCAGCTTATCATTTATTTCCTGACTCTCTTCTGGCCAACTTTATCAAGGAATCAAGCTGGAAACCTCAGCTCTATCTTTATCTTCATCACCCTCAGCTCCAACATCCAGTTAGCTACAAGACTGCTATTAAATTTCCATCTTGATATTTTTAATTTTAATCCCTGATTACTTCTTTTCTTCTTTTTTAGAAAATTTAACATGGTCACAACTTTACCCATGATCACCGATTTTGGATGTAAATCCAGTGTGAGTCAAAATTTTCTCTCACTTTCTGCTTTAAGACTTTACTTTTGTCAAATTCTCCTCTACTAGTAATAATCCTGGTTTTCCCTTTCTGTCTGCCCAGGTTTTTGCTTGGTGCTTGTGGCAGACAAGATTGATGAGATGATGCAACTTTCCTTTCGAATTCTACTGCAAACATAGAGCTTTCTCCAATATTCTGGTCACTCCTTTGGAATTTCTGCCTTGGCTCACCAACTTAGCCACACTCCACTGCTCATTATGGTACTGAGTTCTGCTCAGTGTGGCCCTGTACTTCCAATCACACCTGATGAGCCAGTCCATGCCCTCTACTCAATTCTCCATTGAGGACTGGACATTATCCCTATAGCCCAGACTTTTGTGACCTTGACCAGATGACTGACATCATTTCCTGGTCTACTTGGTCTCCTTCCTTTCAGTCTTTTCCAATTCCTTTCCATACTTAATACTATTACCATATAGATTTTCATAAGGAACATTTGGTAATTATACTGAATAGTCTAGTGGTAATATACAATAAATGTTATACTCAAAAATCTTCAATGGTTCCTTATTGCTCACCACACAAGACATTAAAAA
The DNA here is from genome assembly GCF_003369695.1 of Bos indicus x Bos taurus. Classification (NCBI taxonomy): domain Eukaryota; kingdom Metazoa; phylum Chordata; class Mammalia; order Artiodactyla; family Bovidae; genus Bos; species Bos indicus x Bos taurus. Next base: position 16,559,654 of record NC_040081.1, on the reverse strand, counting down.
TGTTCTGCTACTCTGCTCTGCTAAGTCACTTCAGTCGTGCAACCAACTCTGTGCGACCCCATAGACGGCGGCCCACCAGGCTCCCCCATCCCTGGCATTCTCCAGGCAGGAACACTGGAGTGGGTTGCCATTTCCTTCTCCAATGCATGAAAGTGAAAAGTGAAAGTGAAGTCGTTCAGTCCTGTCTGACTCTTAGCGACCTCATGGATTGCAGCCCACCAGGCTCCTCCGTCCATGGGACTCTCCAGGCAGGAGTACTGGAGTGGGCTATAATGTAACTTTAATAAAGGTTTTACAAACTTATATGGGTACAATTTTTCTATATTTAACTTATTTCCTTGGCAAATGGAATTTTTTCCTTAAATGAATACTGTCATTTCCTGCTTGTGCAATATTATTTGAACTATTTCTTCTTCCTGGAATGTTTATGTCTTGCTCTTCATTTAATCTTTTAATGATTACCCATTTATCAAGTCCTAGTTCAAATGCCATATTTTCTATAGTCTCCAGTGATTATTTAAAATGGAAGATGCAAACCAATACAATATTGTAAAGTTAAAAAATAAAATAAAAAATAAATAAAATAAAATAACACAAATAAAAAAAAATGGAAGATGCTTCACTGATCTAGCATGGCTTAGTATAGCTATTCAAGACATATAATCTACAACCACATAGTTTTCTTATTCAGGCACCCATGAGATCACCAGCTCCTTGAAGGCAATAATGATGAAATTATATTTTCTTTTAACATTAAACAAATATTCATTTAGTTCTTATTGTCCTATGTGATGGAGGTATGAACAAGCCCTTATTCTCATGGAGTTTTTGTTTTAAAGAAGGGCAAGGACTGATGCTAAAGCTGAAGCTTCAATACTTTGGCCACTTGATGTGAAGAGCCGACTCCTTGGAAAAGACCCTGATGCTGGGAAAGATTGACGGCATGAGGAAAAGGAGATGACAGAGGATGAGGTGAGGATGGCATCATTGACTCAATGGACATGAGTTTGAGAAAACTCTGGGAGTGAAGGACAGGGAAACCTGGCGTGTTACAGTCCATAGGGTCACGATGAGTCAGACAGAACTAAATGATTGAACAACAACGTTTTGCAGATGCCCTTCCTTAAAAAGAAGCAAGTAAATAAATAAACACAATAGGATAATCTCAGATTTACAATGAAGCTAAGAAGTTCTCCCCAAGGAGATATTTGAGAGGAAATCTCAATGATAAGAAAAACCCAATCACAAGAAGACCAGTAAAGAACAAATGGAAAGTCATCACGTTGAGAGTGTGCTGTGTTTAAAGAACACGTGGATGGAACATAGTGGGCGGAGATCAAGACAAGTCCGAGATGAGGTTATAGAGTAGGCAAGGGCAAGAGCAAAAAGGAGCCAAAGCAAAAATAACACCCAGCTGTGGATGTGACTGGTGATGGAAGTAAAATCCAATGCTATACAGAGCAATACTGCATAGGAACCTGGAATGTTAGGTCCATGAATCAAGGCAATTTGGAAGTGGTCGGTCAAACAGGAGATGGCAAGAGTGAACATCGACATTTTAGGAATCAGCGAGCTAAAATGGACTGCAATGGGTGGATTTAACTCAGATGACTATTATATCTACTCCTGTGGGCAAGAATCTCAGGAGAAATGGAGTAGCCATCATAATCAACAAAAGAGTCCAAAATGCAGCAATCTTAAAAATGACAGAATGATCTCTGTTCGCTTCTGAGACAAATCATTCAATATCACAGTAATCAAAGTCTATGCCCTGACCAGTAATGCTGAAGAAGCTGAAATTGAATGGTGCTATGAAGACCTACGAGACCTTCTAGAACTAAAAACCAAAAAGATGTCCTTTTCATTATAGGGGACTGGAATGCAAAAGTAGGAGGTCAAGAAATATCTGGAGTAACAGGCAAATTTGGCCTTGGAGCACAGAATGAAGCAGGGCAAAGGTTAATAGAGTTTTGCCAAGAGAATGCACTGGTCATAGCAAACGCCCTCTTCCAACAACCCAAGACAAGACTCTACACATGGACATCACTAGATGGTCAATACCAAAATCAGATTGATTATATTCTTTACAGTCAAAGATGGAGAAGCTCTATACAGTCAGCAAAAACAAGACTGGGAGCTGACTGTGGCTCAGATCATGAACTCTTTATTGACAAATTCAGACTTAAATTGAAGAAAGCAGGGAAAATCACTAGATCATTCAGATATGACCTAAATCAAATCCCTTATGATTATACAGTAGAAGTGAGAAATAGATTCAAGGGATTAGATCTGATAGACAGAGTGCCTGAAGAACTATGGACAGAGGTTCGTGACATTGTACAGGAGGCAGGGATCAAGACCACCCCCAAGGAAAAGAAATGCAAAAAGGCAAAATGGTTGTCTGAGGAGGCCTTACAAATAGCTGTGAATAGAAGAGAAACAAAAAGCAAAAGAGAAAAAGAAAGATATACCCATTTGAATGCAGAGTTCCAAAGAATAGCAAGGAGAGATAAGAAAGCCTTCCTCGGCGATCAATGCAAAGAAATAGAGGAAAACAATAGAATGGGAAAGTCTAGAGATCTCTTCAAGAAAATTAGAGATACCAAGGGAACATTTCATCCAAAGATGGGCACAATAAAGGACAGAAATGGTATGGATCTAACAGAAGCAGAAGATATTAAGAAGAGGTGGCAAGAATACACAGAACTATACAAAAAAAGAACTTCACGACCAGATAATCACAATGGTGTGATTATCAATCTAGAGCCAGACATCCTGGAATGTGAAGTCAAGTGGGCCTTAGGATGCATCACTATGAACAGAGCTAGTGGAGGTGATGGAATTCCAGCTTAGCTATTTCAAATCCTAAAAGATGATGCTATGAAAGTGCTGCACTCAATATGCCAGCAAATTTGGAAAACACAGCAGTGGCCACAGGACTGGAAAAGGCCAGTTTTCACTCCAATCCGAAAGAAAGGCAGTGCCAAAGAATGCTCAAACTACCACACAATTGCACTCAACTCACACGTTAGTAAAATAATGCTCAAAATTCTCCAAGCCCGCCTTCAACAGTACATGAACTGTGAACTTCCAGATGTTCAATGTTGTTTTAGAAAAGGCAGAGGAACCAGAGATCAAATTGCCAACATCCGTTGGATGACTGAAAAAGCAAGAGAGTTCCAGAAAAACATCTACTTCTGCTTTACTGACTATGCCAAAGGCTTTGACTGTGTGGATCACAACAAACTGTGGAAAATTCTGAAAGAGGTGGGAATACCAGACCATCTGACCTGCCTCCTGAGAAACTTGTGTGCAGGTCAAGAAGCAACAGTTTGAACTGGACATGGAACAACAAACTGGTTACAAATAGGAAAAGGAGTACATCAAGGCTGTATATTGCCATCCTGTTTATTTAACTTATATACAGAGTGAGTGAGTGAAGTCGCTCAGTTGTGTCCAACTCTTTGCAACCCCACAGACTGTAGCCTACCAGGCTCCTCTGTCCATGGGATTTTCCAGGCAAGAGTACTGGAGTGGGTTGCCATTTCCTTCTCCAGAGGATCTTCCCGACCCAGGGATCGAACCCAGGTCTCCCACATTGTAGGCAGACGCTTTACCATCTGAGCCACCAGGGAACATCATGAGAAATCATGGACTGGAAGAAGCACAAGCTGGAATCAAGATTGCTGGTAGAAATATCAGTAACCTCAGATATGCAGATGACACCACCCTTATGGCAGAAAGCGAAGAACTAAAAAGCCTCTTGATCAAAGTGAAAGAGGAGAGTGAAAAAGTTGGCTTAAAGCTCAACATTCAGAAAACTAAGATTATGGCATCCGGTCCCATCACTTCATGGCAAATAGATGGGGAAACAGTGGAAACAGTAACAGACTTTATTTTGGGGGGCTCCTAAATCACCTAGATGGTAACTGCTGCCATGAAATTAAAAGATGCTTACTCCTTGGAAGGAAAGTTATGGCCAACCTAGACAACATGTTATAAAGCAGAGATACTACTTTACCAACAAAGGTCCATCTAGTCAAAGCTATGTTTTTCCAGTAGTCATGTATGGATATGAGAGTTGGACTATAAAGAAAGCTGAGCACTGAAGAATTGATGCTTTTGAACTGTGGTGTCAGAGAAGACTCTTGAGAGTCCCTTGGACTGCAGTGAGATATAACCAGTCCATCCTAAAGGAAATCAGTCCTGAATATTCATTAGAAGGGCTGATGCTGATGCTGAAACTCCAATACTTTGGCCACCTGATGTGAAGAACTGATTCATTGGAAAAGACTCTGATACCGGGAAAGACTGAGGGAGGAGGAAAAGGGGAAGACAGAAGATGAGATGCTTGGATGGCATCACCAACCTAATGGACATGAGTTTGAGTAAACTGCCAGGAGTTGGTGATGGATAAGGAGGCCTGGTGTGCTGCAGTCCATGGGGTCGCAAAGAGTTGGACATGACTGAGCGACTGAACTGAAGTGAACTAAAGGGCAAGATCTTGAAGGTCCATGGAGGCCAAGCAAAGTGGTTTGGATTTCATTCTAAGGTTTAAAACAAGGAGTAACACAATTTAATTTAAAGCATAAAATGGTTTCTGGGTGCTGTTTAGGAAATGCATTGTACAGGGTAAGAGCAGAAACAAAATCAATTGGAACAGTACAGCAGCAACGAAGAACTGAGAATAGGCTGAATCTGCTGGTATTAGAAGAGAACAAGAGAAGTGGATACATTGGTAGTCTCTATAGTGTTAAGTATGGTACCTTGAGCATAGCAGACACTCAATATATATTGATAAATACATGTCCAAGTATTTCAAGATAGCTCTACTTTCTTAATATTTATTTTATCTTCGAATTTTTCCTTCTTTGATTCACATATTATGACCTATTATATTCCTGTCTGGCATTTGGGGAGCCAAAAAAAAAAAGAGAGAGAACTTCACTTTCAAGAAAATAGCATACATCCCAGTGGAAAGTTAGATAACAAAGAATTAAAATAATGGAAGATCATATAGTTATGGAAAGAAATAAATTACTTGGAATTATGTTTGTTCAAAATTCAAAATTCTATGATAGGATGAAAATGGAAAGGATATTTAAATACAAAGATCTACATTTTTAAAAAGAGAGCCTCTGTCAGCATCAGCTGGAATAGTGTGCTCATAAAGAATATGGGAAATGTTGGTTTTCATTAAAATTAAAGACATTTCCAGTTCTAACTAACTTTTGATTTTCCTGGAAATATAAAATCTTCATTTTGCCATACTGATATGTGAATTTTCTAAAAAGTAGCTGACACTACTTATATTATAAATGTAAGATTGCTAGATGTGTCCTGCCTTGTTTCTAAATTAGGAATCTGAGAAAAGCCAGGCAATTCCATAAGTTTTCACGTGCATATTCATATATACTTCCCAGGACATTTAAATTTTTATCCATAAAGATTCATCTTGCATTATGAATTCAATCAAAATTGTTTCAACCCAAAGCAAAATCCAGATGAAAATGGGATCAATTTTTGCCACTTTCCAGCTAAAATGCTAAGTGGCCCCTGAATTGTGTGAAACTTGGCCCCAGTCAGTGTGAAAATTGGCTGAAATCTGTATGAAAGGCAGTCTGGGTTCGTCAAAGTAGTTCATGAACTTTGGCCACACTTGCAAGGAACCTGGTCCAAGTCTTAGTTTGTAATGCAACATGAAACCAGGTGAATTTCACATGGTTTCGGGTTTCATCCTGAAAATTTGGCCTTGCTTTATAATCAATCATCACTTTTTGGAACGATGAAAGCCAACACACCTTTTTGAAAATGAGGGCTGTGTGCACACTGATGACAGCTAAGCTGTGAACCACCCTTTCATTTCCTTTGCCAAAAGAAGATTTAGAATAGAAACAGTTTCTCTCTTACCTGGAAAGGGCAAATCGAGTGATTTTGATATTGCATGTGGAAAGAAATGATACTCAGTGCATGGGAACATGCCACAAGAAAAAACTGCCACATACAGGGAAGGTGGCTACATTCTAATCATTGAAGGCTATGAGAATTTTATTCCATTCACATCCATGCCACTCATGATGTTTAATCCTTGACCATTAAGATGAAGTTTCAACTGGACATCAGACAGAAAAACTGCCATGAGAAACAGAATGCTCTGAAGCATAGTCATTATTTCTACATGAAGAAATGGCAGAAGAATAGAAAGGAAAGTAAATCATACCATAATTTTCATCTAGTTTACTAAATAGGAGGAGTAAGACTACAAACTTCTCAAGTTTTCATTGACTGTATCTTTCATGATACTGCAGTGTAAGTAAATTCCATAATTAATTTCACAGAGTGAATTTCACAAAAAAACCTACACAGTTCTGTTTTCAACCTGAAAGTTTTAAAAGTGCTTTTCCACTGTAAAAAATGACTCTCTTCAACCAGATACTCGCGTTTGTGCATAGTGACACGAGAAAATTGAGAGGTATGTCTGCACAGAGCCACTACATCATTGGAACAGTATGTCTGAACATTTGGGTAATAAGGCACAGATGTGAGGCAGAGGACTTGGCACTACCAAGGTAACAACGAAGCATTCACCACTGTGTTTTGATGGGTTAAAAAGCCACATTTGAGAAGAATAAAGGAATGCCCCTCCTCCCTGGAATGCTAAATGATATTATACCTTTTATCTGTTTAAAATTCTATAAAGAATAAGAAATTCAAATAACTATTATTCAAACTTTTGAAGAAAATATATAAAATACATTAATATTTTCATCTATAATACAACACATTTATGCAATGGCACATAAAGTTTAACTGCAAAAAAAGCCAAACTCAATAGGAATCCACATGGCCTCTATGTTACAAAACCATGCATACTAATCTGAAGGACCCAATGGCCAATGGAAGGGTGGTTGTTGTTGACTTTTAGTTGATTCTGGCCCTTAATCATAAGGGATCATTGTTGTAGAGTGTCCTATTTACAGGCATCAAGATAATGCAACAAGATATAAACATTAGTTATAATTAAGGCTATTTCAGTTATAAGTAGTATGGTATTTTTGTTAGCCATTACTAAACCACATGACACAACATAGTTATGGGGCCAGGGCTACTTTAATTCACTGAATTTGGAGCTAAAAACTAATTTTCTGCCCAGGCAAGGAAGAGAACAACTTACCCGAGGTCCCTGATCGCCTTGTTCTCCCTGTAGAGTAGGAAAATGAGAAGATAGATAGTTTTTAGAATAAAGTCTGTAGATGATGCTCATTAAAAAGATCTAAATATAACATAGTATAAGGCAGGCCAGTATGGATTTCCACTAACTTAATTTGTTTCTTCTATATACTTTCTTACCTTATCACCTTTTGGACCAGGAGGGCCCTGAAATAAGGAAAAAAGAAAGACAAAAAATTTTTTTAATATATTTTAAAATATAGCTTGAATAGATCAGCTAGGGTTAGTCACAGATTCATGCAAAGGACACAGATTTGTACCTGTCAATGAGGTTTCTCAAGGGATTTTAGGTTCTAAAACTATAATTATAATATGATTAGAATGCAAAAATGGTATTATATATATAAACAGGAAAGCATACATGTCATAAGCATATAAAATGCTGAATAAATTTTCACAAGCTAAACATATCTAATGCACATAGAATGTAGCTAAAGAAACCCCAAATCTCCTGTTGCGATGTTTCCTTGTTACTCCTCACCACCAATAATAATCACTATTCTGACTTCTGATAGAATAGTTTACCTGTTTTTGTACTATATATAAAGGTATTTCTTAGCTGTCATCCATTCGGTGTTTTAGCCTCTTTTGCTTCAGTTCAGTTTAGTTCAGTCGCTCAGTCGTGCCCGACTCTTTGCGACCCCATGAATCGCAGCACGCCAGGCCTCCCTGTCCATCACCAACTCCGAGAGTTCACTCAGACTCACGTCCATCGAGTCAGTGATGCCATCCAGCCATCTCATCCTCTGTCATCCCCTTCTCCTCCTGCCCCCAATCCCTCCCAGCATCAGAGTCTTTTCCAATGAGTCAACTCTTCGCATGAGGTGGCCAAAGTACTGGAGTTTCAGCTTTAGCATCATTCCTTCTAAAGAAATCCCAGGGCTGATCTCCTTCAGAATGGACTGGTTGGATCTCCTTGCAGTCCAAGGGACTCTCAAGAGCCTTCTCCAACACCACAGTTTAAAGGCATCAATTCTTCGGCGCTCAGCTTTCTTCATAGTCCAACTCTCACATCCTTACATGACCACAGGAAAAACTATAGCCTTGACTAGATGGACCTTTTTTGGCAAACTAATGTCTCTGCTTTTCAATATGGTATCTAGCTTGGTCATAACTTTTCTTTTGCTTAGCATGTGTGAAATTCATGCAAAATTTTGTGCGTAGTTATAGATCGTTCTCACTACCTTATAATATCACTCTGTGTGAATAAACCATTATTTATTTATTTGTCCTACTATTGACATCCATTTGTTTCCAGAAGTTTTTATGTCTTGGTTATTACAAATATGCTGCTATAAACGTCCTAGTGTATGTCTTTTGCTAAAAACTGTACACATTTCTATTGGGTGTATATCTAGGAGTAGAATTTTTACATTACAGAGAATACATATGTTCAGATTATTAGTTAGTAGATACTGTCAAATAGCATTTCACTACGGTTCTAACAATTATACTTCCATCAGCAATGTATGAGAATTTTCAGTTCCCCTGTATCATCACCAATACTTGGTATTTTCCATCTTTTTCATTTTAGACACTCTGGTGGGAGGTGTAGCGGTTTTACAGAGTGTTTTAATTTTTGTACTTCTCCAGCGATTAAGTTGAACTCTTTTTAATAAATGTATTGGCTGTTTTGTATCTTTGTATCTTCTTCCATACAGTATTTATTCATATCATTTTCTATTGAGTTGTCCTATTATTTGCTGGAGTTCATCATATATTATACATTGGATAAATAGATTAGATAGACAGATAAGAGCTCTTTACATATCTGAATATGAGTCTTTTGTCAGAAAAGAATATATTTATTACAAATATATTCTCCCACAGTGCATATTGAGTTTACATTCTCTTAAAGGTGTTTTTGATGAATAGTTCTTAAATTCAATTTAACATTTTTTATGTTTATAGTTATCTCTTTTAGTGTTCCACTTAAGAAATTTTTGCCTCTTCCAAGGTCATTTATATGATGTGAGGTCAAAGTCAAGATGCTTTTCTTCCCCATATGGCTATCAAATTAACCCAAAAGCATTCACTGAAAATGCCTCCTTTCCCCATCAAAGTACAATGTTATCTTTGTCATAAGTCAGATGATGGGTGGGTCTTTTGGAGATTTTTATTTTGTTGGCCAGTTGTCTATTATTCAGCCACATTGAGATTTTTTTACCTTTGAACAAAAATACTAGCAGGAAACATGAATTCTAGAGGCATCGATTTTTTTTTTTTTCCCTAGCTCTCAAAGTTTTTAAGAGCTAAAGATACAGAGAGCTGATCATTGGAAAAGACCCTGATGCTGGGGAAGACTTAGGACAGGAGGAGAAGGGGACGACAGAGGATTAGACGGTTGGATAGCATCACCGACTCAATGGACATGAAGTCTGAGCAAGCTCTAGGAGATAGTGAAGGACAGGGAAGCCTGGTGTGCTGCAGTCCATGGGGTCACAAAGCATCGTACAGGACTGAGCGACTGAACAACAACAAAGATGAAGTCATGTCTCAGGACTCAGCCCACCTGAGGAAGTGGATCATTTCAGCTACCTTCAATCTCTCACCGTCCTCTTTAGCAGGGTTGGGAGACACACACAAGTTAAGATGGGGGTAAAGCCAAAATCCTAGCAAAGTGTCCCTCCCAAGGTCCCATGGAGACTGCTGTCTCATTTCAGGTGGGAATGTAAGAATGCTCTACCTACCAAAAGATATACTGCTAAACATGAGTTACAGAGGAGCTGTGCCAAATTTCCACTCTGCAGCACTTCTGGTAACAGCTGTAAGGTTAGCATGACATTAACAAGAACATCATGTCTTCTCTTCTGTACGTTTTGCCATCAACAAAGGACTTTCAACTGTTACTACATTTACTCTTCTCCCAATCTAATGAGGAAAGTATCATGATATTCCTGTTACAGATTCCAGAAATAAAACTTGAAGATTATCAAGGTTGGATCTCTTGTAAGTGAGCTGGCCAGGACCATAAGCTAGTCTTGTGTGGCTTTAAAAGCAGTGGATTAGGGTGCTAAGTGTTGGGATGCAGCTCTAGAACTCGATTCTCGGAAAACCTAATGGGTGCCTGCTTTCACTAGATGCTCTCTTGAATGCCTCCCAATTGCCTTTCATAGCGTCAAGGACAGTGAATTCAAGATCTCAAGTTCAAAATGTGGAAAAGAGGAATTTTAGAGCATCTGGAAGAGCGAGATGGGCTAAGATAATGGAAGCAACTAGACAAACCCTTTTTTTTCTTATACCCTGTTAATTTTGCCATTAAAATGGGAACCCAAGAAAACTATGTTTCTTAACATTTTTCTTAATATTTTCGGTGAATCAAGTAGCATGTAATAAGAACAGTTTGGTGTCTCTTAAAATTAAGTTTAAGAAATGTATTGGTCATTCTTGACACACACAAAATGCTCACTAATGCCCTACAAGTAGGATTTTGTTTTTGGTGGAGCAGAGGAACCCAAAGAAATGAATGAGAGGATATCTAGCATCAAGTTTTAGAATTACAATGGAAATTCTGGTCTTGGTTTGATTAGGTAGCATGTTGTTTAACTAATTATATTTTTATGTACATTCGGTGAATGCCTATAAAGAGTTTGGCAATGTTCTAAACACTGGTGGAGGATATGGTGGGACACGCTGATTTAGAAAAGCTAAACTGACTCTTCTGGAAAAGCTAAATAGCCTATTGCCAAAGTCAAACACTTCTCATACACTGGTGTTAAGAAAAACGACCCCTAAAACAACCAGCTACTGTAAGGTCACTTACAATTACTGCCAACTCGTCTCCAGTCTCTCCCTCCCACCGCCACCAAAAGATTCTCTTTAAAGCTTAGTTTTCTTTTCGTGCAAGATTTCAGAGGCCAAGCCTCTCATTGTTTCCGTCCCCCAAATTCACTTTGTTAGCTGATATGGCAGGTCTGAGGTCAAAGCTTTTATGAAATTATTTTACAGTGGGCAACAGAAATGATTCTTTTCCCCAAAGTCCAATTACTAACACCAAAGCCACGTGTGTCCACTAGAGTCCTTTAGACAACTTGCCATGAGCGGGGATGCTTAATTCAGGAACACATGAAAATTTGCATTCACAATTGAGCAATAAATACTGCTGCTTCAAAAGGGAGTGTTTCTGAGCAGACAGAATGGCGTCCTGGCACCTGCCAGCTCAAGACAGAGCCGAAGCAGGGGTCAGCCTCCATCCACAGCTGCGGTGGCTGCTCTGGACACTCCAGACCCCATTTGTGCTCCCGGGATTAACGCAGGTGTTTTCTTCTGCTCTGAGTGAAATCCCACCCTTCTTTCTAAACTGGATCCTTCACACTGCAAATATGAGTTAAATGTGCAGAAAAACGTGAGCTACCTTAGCAACATAGGTAGTATTTAAAAATTTGGAAGCCATGACCCTTTTAAATTAAAACATTAGAATTGAAAGAAGGGTTACTTTGATTATTAACTTTTAAAATTAAAGCTGGGTCATGATTTAAGTTTTGTGGTTTTGTTTTTTTTTTTTTTTTTTTGTCTTTAGAGTAAAACAAAACAAAATCCTCTGGTATAAACTAAAGGATAGGCAGCAATACAAATAAATGAATTATTTGAATCAGAGTATTTTATAATGGCTTTTTGCTGCTTCCACCTACACTGAGCTAACAATCTAATATTTAGTGGACAAATATGTTGCCCAGATATCAGTATCAATGGCTGGTTGGTAACTACTTGAAGGTAAAAGCCTGTTGCTAAAACAAGGTTGCGGTCAGTGGGAAGGAAATGCAGTAAAATTACTCATCACAAATAGGTGAATAGAGTCACAGCTTTATATGAGGCTTTTTTTTTTAGGATTCCTGTCCTTCCGATCTTGTCTGGTATGTTGAAGTCAGATGTTTAATAATGTCTACTTTAATAAATAAATAAGAGTATTTTAAATAATTTTATAAGTAGTTTTATGTAATTAGCTCTAATTGCATAAATTTGAAGGTGTTAACAAAATCTTTCTTATTAGTGTTGTTACCTAACAGCTGGAACATTTCTTTTAGAGCATTGTTAGTGTTCTTAACTTACTACCAAAGTATTTATAAATTTCAGTGGCAAACTTCAAATTAGTTCCTATTCAAGTGACTTCAAATACAGAACTTAGAGCAACAAACCTATTTGTAACAAGACTTTAATGTGGGCCTATAATAATTTTAGTCTCCTAAATTCTATTTCTATCCAAACAACTAAGGTTTCAGCTCTTCTTCCACAGTCTATTATCTACTTCAATTAAATGAGAAAACCAAATTAAAAGCACAAGAATAAGAGGCAAAATAAATGAAATTCAGGAAAATAGGAATTTCAATCTATATAAAAGTAATCCAAATATATCTGAAAAAGACAGATACATTCATAGGGGTTGAATGGACCAATAAAGTCATTTCACTCACAAGAACTGTAAATTTTGTCTACTTTGAACTGGCAACAGCTAAAGAGGGAATAATTTTTATAAGACGGCAGTCATGAAAAAAATAAATAAATTCTGCTAGAGGTATGCAAATGGAAAAGGAGCAAACCCTGGAAATTCTTGGCAGCCAGAACTGCTGAAATAAGAATGATGGAATAAGAATCACAGAAAAGTGTAAATCATTTGTATTTTTGATATAAAACAATCCTTTTTCTGATGAATCTCTGCATTACTGTAGAATTGTGAGGACAAGCAAGTTTCATTTTCTAAGCCTTTATGACCAACTGTAGTGGCTCAGATGGTAAAGAATCTGCCCGCAATGCAGGAGACCGGGGTTCAATCCCTGGGTCAGGAAGATGCCCTGGAGGAGGACATGACTACCCATTCCAGCATTCTTGCTTGGAGAAGTCCATGGACAGAGGAGCCTAGCGGGGCTACAGCCGGGGGTTGTAAAGAGTCAGATATGGCTGAATGACTAACACTTTAACTTTTTCATCAGTCAGGCAATGTGCTCTGAGTCTGGACATGTAAATATAATTATAACTAGTGAAATAAATGCTATGTTGTCTGAGAACAAAAAGGAATGAAGGTAGGAGAGCTGGAATTTAAAAGATGATATTGGAACTGGCTCTGGAAAGTTGGCTGGGATAAGGGAGACTGGGGGTGGGTGGGGGGAGTGGGGCTGTTCAGGCAGAAGGAATGAACATGTAGATGTGTGAGAGGCTATCTGGCCATCAGAGAAAGATGAGTTCAGAGTGGTAAGATCCTATGTGGTGTGGGGAGTAGAGATAGGGAATAGCAGGAAAGAGATTTGGGAAGACTGGCTAACAATACCTAGGTCCCTGGGCTGATTTGGTCATCAATTTAACAAGGGAGTAGCAAGATCAAGTGTGCTTCATGGAACTTTGATGAGAGCATGGAATGCTTTTCTTCTTAGGAAGTTGTTGCCTTGGTCCAAGAGAGACGTGGCAAAGATCTGAATTAAAATCATGACAATGAGGACACAGGGAAAGTTCTAGATTTAGGAGACATTTCTGAGGTAGAATTAACAAGCCCAGTTAACTCTTTGGACTTGGGGGCCACTGACAGATCATCATGGTTGAAGAAGTCCTACTTATTTGAAGTTTGCAATTTAGTGCATTTGAAGAAAAGCACTGACCTAAGCTGGTTTAGGGCTTCCCTGGTGGCTCAGATGGTAAAAAATTTGCCTGCAATGTGGGAGACCCAGGTTCGATCCCTGGATCAGGAAGATCCCCTGGAGAAGGAAAGGCTACCCACTCCAGTATCCTTGCCTGGAGAATTCCAAGGACAGAGGAGCCTGGTGGGCTTACAGTACATGCTGTACAGTTGGACACTACTGAACAACTAAAACTTTCACTTTTCAAGCAAGATCAACCCTGATAAACACAGCAGCTCCAGAGGGAAGTGAACCCCACAAAGTGTAAAATCTGGTTTTAGGGATGTATTTCAAATCCAAAGAGAGTATTGGCAGATTTGGCTGACCTAATCAAAAATAGCTGAGAGAGAGAGAGAGTTCTCTATCATGCTATGCTATGCTATGCTAAGTCACTTCAGTTGTGTCCGACTCTGTGTGACCCCATAGATGGCAGCCCACCAGGCTTCCCCGTCCCTGGGATTCTCCAGGCAAGAACACTGGAGTGGGTTGCCATTTCCTTCTCCAATGCATGAAAGTGAAAAGTGAAAGTGAAGTCACTCAGTTGTGTCTGACCCTCAGCGACCCCATGGACTGCAGCCTTCTAGGCTCCTCCATCCATGGGATTTTCCAGGCAAGAGTACCGGAGTTGGGTGCCATTGCCTTCTCCGGTTCTCTATCATACCGTTGGGTAAAAAGAACATGGATGATATACGGTAGTCATACTGCGCTGCCACCATACCGAAACCATCCTTCTTCTAGGTTAACTTATAAACAAATAAAGTATATTTCCCTTTTAAACTGTAAACTGAACATGGAATCATATATTTTAAAAGCATTTCTGTACTCTTTTAAGGATAAAGAAGACAGTCTGCTGCACGGCCATTCTTTGGAAGCACAGCACAGCCTCAGTGGCTACTACATGTTTGATGTCTGTGTGCTCAGGCACCCTTGAAGACATTTCTTTATCAGTATCCACAGTCTCTCAGGGATGAAGGAAACATGAAGTATCTGGTGTTCTCTTGTAGGATGGAAGCCTCATTTCACTCATTGCAGGATTTCCATCTTCTCCCTGACTCTATCATTCACTTGGCCCACTGTACCAATGAAGATACTCAAAACCATATAGGCACGAAGAAACTGAATTTGGGACCATGGTTCTCAGCATGCATCTGAAACTGCACAAAATCATACTGCAAAGAGCATCAACAATGAAAAAATCTACCATTTACTTGAAAAATAGGGACCCTAGCTATTTGCATGTGGATAAACCTACCTTCCTTATGAATAAAGTGCACTTTCGCATAGGTTCACCTCTAACTAAAATGTGAACATGTGTTCTTCCAAGGCTATACCTCAACCTTGAACTCATACGTGTATACCATCTTCTGCTTTAACACCATAATATATTTTTAGGAACATTTCTTTCTCAAATCACCAATTTTTTTGTTTCACAAAATTCCAACTTTGCAAATAACTTCAGTTAATAATGTGCAAATATAAAGATTTTTATGGAAAACCTGATGTGAAAATGTAGGAGCTCCTATGTATAAGTATAGATCAGTGTATGGTTATATGTGTGCTTGTGTATAATTTCTTTTTAAACGTCTCAGAAAACAGTAAAAAAGAAAAAGAAAAAAAAGTATAATTGGGGGGAATTATTTTTAAATAAAATACATAAAATAAATTATCTTGGTGATTAAAAGTTCAAGGTTTGGAGTCAAACAGATCCAGACTCAAATGCTGGTTGTCATCACCTGTGTGATCTTGCAGGTTAAATATTCTCTTTGAGCCTCAGTTTCTTCATCTGAAAAATGGGGTAAGCAATACTTACTGTTTGCTTAAATAAAACATTGTCCATGAAGGAACTTGTAGAATGCCTGATCTACTAATGGTAATAATTATGATTCACACACTCAACATTTAAAACATTTTAACCATTCTAAACATAAAAGTAAATTTCTTTTTCAGATACTTGACCTGAGGATGAAGAAAGTAAACATATTGATTTCCTAAAATCAATAAGCAATGCAGTGAGAAATGTATTAGGTAGAAGGTTGAAAACATTTGAAGACTGCAGGTTTAATATAGGTTACTTCAATGTTCAGGAATTATCACCAAAAACAAAATAAAACACTTAATTGTCATTTTAACCACATTACTTTGACTAAATAAGATCAAACTTTAGGCCCTAGAACTACCTAGTCATCCTAGTATACAGTAGGTGCTCAGTCAAGTCTTGTGAATTGAACACACAGAAAGATAAGAATGCCTCAAAACTTTCTGTGTTCAAAGAAACAACATACAAAAGAATTATCCAAGAACTAGATTCAATGTTGCTGCAGAAGAACTGTGTTTATTATAGTGTCGACTCTGCTAAGCCAGGGAAGGGAGTTATAGCTATAAACAGATTTATAGCTTCAGACTTTACACCTTTCATTTTGCATTGAAGATTAAAAGAGATGAAGCAGAAAAAGGGGATCAGTATATACAGAAATTTAAAATATCAAAACCAGCCCCTCTTATTGAGAAACTAATCTTTACAGCTATTATTTCGTGGGCCTTTTCTGTAGTAAGATCGTAAGTGTAAGTTCTTTTGTGATGTCAGCTTGAGCCTTGACCAGGGACTATATGTACCCATGATCAGTTTTAAATCATGAGTAGCTGCCATAAGGAAACAATTAGTGAAGTCTAGCACTAAAAGAAAATTTAGAAAAATCAAACATTAAAAAAAGGACTCTCAAAAGCAAGGTTGATGTAGCTCAATGGAGTTAAGGGCTTATAAAACAGCAGGAACCAGGGAAGCTCACTCTGGCTTTCTTTCCTAACACAATACAAATTAAATACAGTCAAATTACTGCTCCTGCCAATCAAAACCAAGAGGTCCCTTCTTTCTAGAATCATCCCTTACATCCAAATATTCTAAGAGATTGTCAAAACTTTTTTTGTTTAACTTTGCTTTTTTTTTCTTTAACTCATTTTTAAGAGGTCAAATAAAATGAACTCCATGGTGAAAGACTTGGAATCCTAAACATTCCTTTTGTCGAAAGAAAGTATCAACTTGCTCTCCAAATGCCCACAGTAGCCCCTGTGATTTTACAGCTAATGGTGTAAACTATCCTACAATACTCTTAGTGTCCTCAATATAACTAAAATGTATTCAGAAGTAGATTCATCTTTAAACCTTGTGTTTAATTTACAATCGTCTATTTTTGCATGGTTCCTAATATACTGTCTCCAAATCATTTTGCCCAGGCTATTTAAGAAACACTGGTTTGAAGGTCACTTTGATTCTTGGCTTCACTTGTAATATCTCACAGAGCAATATTGATTTTGTGAAGGGCACCTAAACAGATCCCAGGGATGGGAGTATCATGTTCCCTTTGAGTCTAAGGAGATTCAGAGAGGGAATGGAAAAAAGAACTGTCAGATGAGGCTGGGAGAGCCTGAATGTGGTTCCTCTATGATTCCTGAGCTTCCTATATAAATTAGAAGCCCAATCTCCCTCATTCTCAGCTGATGACTAAATAGAGCAAAAGCATTTAATGGAAGCTTCTACAACTACCGTGCTCTCCATCTCCATGTTTTCCTGTATCTTCACCTCCTCTCTCCTGGGTGAAGGTAATATCAGATTTATTCCCTCCACCCTCATGCTGCTCTTCACTGTTGCTCTCACTTGTCTTTTCAACCATTACCATTAATTTCCAAAATATACAAACAGTTCATACAACTCAACAACAAAAAAGCAAACAACCCAACTGAAAAACAGGTATAAGTCCTAAAGGGGCATTTCCCCAAGGAATAAATACAAATTGCCAATAGGCACATGAAAAGATGCTCAACATCGCTAATTATTGGAGAAATGCAAATGAAAACTACAATAAGGTACCACCTCACACTGGTCAAAATGGCCATCATTAAAAACTCTACAAATAACAAATGCCAGAGAGGATGTGGAGAAAAGGGAACCCTCCTATACTGTCAGTGTGAATCTAACTTGGTGCAGTCACTATGGAGAACAGTATGGAGGTTCCTCAGACTACTAAACACAGAATTACCATATGATCCAGCAATCCCTCCTGAGTATACTTGGACAAAATCATAATTGAAAAAGATACATGCACTCCTATGTTCATAGCAGCACTACTCACAACAGCCAAGGCCTGGAAACAACCAAAATGCTCATCAACAGAGGAATGGATAAAGATGTTTACATAAATACAATGGAATACTACTCAGCTATAAAATTAATGCCATTTGCAGCCAAATCAATGCAACTAGAGATTGTCATACTGAGTGAAGTAAGTCAGAAAGACAAATACCACATGATATCACTTATATGTAGAATATAAAATATGACCCAAGTGAACTTATCTATGAAACAATCACAGATACAAAACACAGATTGGTGGCTCAAAGGGGAGACGACTGAGGGACAGGTGGGAAGTTGGGGTTAGAGATGTAAGCTATTACACACAGAATGCATAAACAACAAGGTCGAACTGTACAGCCCGGAGAACTATGTCAGTATCCTATGAAAAACCATAATGGAAAAGAATATTTAAAAAGAATTGTATGTGTATATATATATATGTATATATATATATATATCTGAATCATTTTGCTGTATAGCTGAAATTAATACAACATTGTAAGTCAACTATACTTCAATAAAAAATCTTTTTAAATAAATAAAACTTAAAAACCCATTATAGTGCCCTTGTATTCTTCTTCTTGGTCTTCAAACACATTCCTGCCCTCCTCTCCTAAAGTCAAAGGGAAGAAAAGTTGCCTTTGCCCTCTATTTCACCATTCTAAGGTCCTAACTTCATATCATCTCCAACAAACTTCCCTAAATAATAGACTGGTCATAGAAAGAAAGGAAATTGAATTTGAGGGAAGAGAAAGGAGGTAGCAGAGTAGAAGTCATATTTTTACATTCTGGCCTTGGGAAAAATAAAGTAACATGAGTTGAAATACATATTGGCCTTGAGGGCATTTCTTTCCATCAGAAAGAAGAAAGCTGAGCTATGGGAAGGGAAACTGCTGAGCCAGTCACCGGAGGCCTGGAAATGAGTTACCCTGGGCTAAACCAAAACTAAATAAACCAGAGCTTTGAGAAGGAGGGTTGACAAAGCCCATAAATGTCAAGATTGCCCACATTTGTGTCTAAACCTTTTGTCTTTTCATTTTACTTCCTTCATCAGCTATCAAATATACTATTTGGCTCTAAGTATTACCTGACTTATGTCCTAAATTCTTTTCCAAGCTGCAATCCTGCATTCACAACTGCTCACCAGATGTCTAAGCCAAGATATGCCATCATCAGCTCAACATTCCCAAACCAAACTTCTCAGTTTCTACTGCAAGCCAGTCATGACTTCTGACTTCCCGCTTTTTGTTGAGGGAAGTTTTTGTTGCATTGCTACTCTGCAAGCCTAAAAACTCAAGCGTTATCTCTGATTCAGTAAGTGGACTCTATTGACAAGTTCAAGATTCATTCTCCCCAAATCCTTTGAGTCTAGCTTTCCATTTTGTCGCTACTACCCTTGTTCCATGAAAACAAGAATTTAGCGTGTAAGCATCTTTAGTCTTCCTTTATGCTGCTTCACCCTACATTCTTTTGTCAGGCTCTGTTTTCTAAGGCATATTTCTGAACATATCACTTCTCAGCTCAAAAAACATCCAGGGTTCATTTGTAATCCACAATGAAAAAGTTGTTAAGGCAATGAGCCTCCAAGGATGCAAAAGCGATTAGGTGACAGGTTGTGGAAAGCAGGCCAATACCACTGACCTGTCAATCAACCAAACATTTTATGCCTCTTGACATGATGACATAAGAAATAAATTATGCCTTTATAAGAGACTCTTCCTGAAAATCAAACCAGAACCTAATCAACCCTCTAAATAGAATTTACAGAAGATATTTAAAAGAAATACAGAAGGTAAGAGAATAAGTTAAACAGCACCATAAGAAAGTCAGATCAGTGTGTATGCCCAGCAGTGGGATTGCTGGATCATAAGGCAGTTCTATTTCCAGTTTTTTAAGGAATCCCCACACTGTTCTCCATAGTGGCTGTACTAGTTTGCATTCCCACCAACAGTGTAAGAGGGTTCCCTTTTCTCCACACCCTCTCCAGCATTTATTGCTTGTAGACTTTTGGATCGCAGCCATTCTGACTGGCGTGAAATGGTTCCTCATAGTGGTTTTGATTTGCATTTCTCTGATAATGAGTGATGCTGAGCATCTTTTCATGTGTTTGTTAGCCATCTGTATATCTTCTAGCAATCCCACTGCTGGGCATACACACTGAGGAAACCAGAAGGGAAAAGACACGTGTACCCCAATATTCATTGCAGCACTGTTTATAATAGCCAGGACATGGAAGCAACCTAGATGTCCATCAGCAGATGAATGGATAAGAAAGCTATGGTACATATACACAATGGAGTATTACTCAGCCATTAAAAAGAATACATTTGAATCAGTTCTAATGAGGTGGATGAAACTGGAGCCTATTATACAGAGTGAAGTAAACCAGAAGGAAAAACACTAATACAGTATACTAATGCATATATATGCAATTTAGAAAGATGGTAACAATAACCCTGTGTACGAGACAGCAAAAGAGACACTGATGTATAGAACAGTCTTATGGACTCTGTGGGAGAGGGAGAGGGAGAGGGTGGGGAGATTTGGGAGAATGGCATTGAAACATGTATAATATCATGTATGAAACGAATTGCCAGTCCAGGTTCGATGCACAATACTGGATGCTTGGGGCTGGTGCACTGGGATGGCCCAGAGGGATGGTATGGGGAGGGAGGAGGGAGGAGGGTTCAGGATGGGGAACACATGTATACCTGTGGCAGATTCATTTCAATATTTGGCAAAACTAATACAATATTGTAAAGTTTAAAAATAAAATAAAATTAAATGTATACAATTAAAAAAAAAAAAAAGAAAGTCAGATCAATCCAGAATGTGGAGCATTCTATATATAGGACAAATGTCCTGGAAAAATTGATGACATGAAAAAATAAAATGAGAAGGAAGGCGACTGTAGAATAAAAGAGATTGGAGAGCTATAGCAATTAAATTCCAAGTGTGGGTTTTGGATCTTGATTCAAACCATCTATAAAGGGATGTTTTTGAGACAACTGAGGTAGTCTGAATATGAACTGGGTATGATGACATTTAAATAATTGCTGTTTTTATTAGAGTCAATAATGAAATGACAGTTAAGTTACAGAAAGGTTATCAATTAGAGATTAATATTTCAGCATTTATACATGTAGTGATAGGATATCCAGGTTTTAGTTTTAAATACACCATCAGAAAACAAAAAATAAATGAGAGGGAGAGATTCATGAAACAAGATTAGCCTTGGATAATTCTTTTTTTCAATTTCTTTTTTTATTGAAAGATAATTGTTTTACAGAATTTTGTTGTTTTCTGTCAAACCTCAATATTAATCAGCCATATGTGCACATATATTCCCTCCCTTTTGAAACGCCCACCCATCTCCCACCCCATCCCACCCCTCTAGGTTGATATAGAGCCCCTGTTTGAGTTTCCTGAAAAGTGGTCGCTCAGTCGTGTCCAACTCTTTGCGACCCCTTGGACTGTAGCACACCAGGCTCCTCTGTCCATGGGATTTTCCAGGCAAGAATACTGGAGTGGGTTGCCATTTCCTTCTCCAGGGGATCTTCCCAAACCAGGGATCAAAACCAGGTATCCCACACTATAGGCAGATGTTTTACCGTCTGAGCCACCAGGGAAGTCTCATGAGTTTCCTGAGCCATACAGCAAATTCCCATTGGCTATCTATTTTATATATGGTAATGAGAGTTTCCATGTTACTCTTTCCACACATCTCACCCTCTCCTCCCCTCTCCCCATGTCCATAAGTCTATTCTCTATGTCTGTTTCTCCATTGCTTCCCTGTAAATAAGTTCTTCAATACCATTTTTCTAGATTCCATATATATGTGTTAGAATATGATATTTATGTTTCTCTTTCTGACTCACTTCACTCTGTATAATAGGTTTAGGTTCATCCACTTCATCAGGACTGACTCAAATGTGTTCCTTTTTATGGCTGAGTAATATTCCATTGTGTATATGCACCACAACTTCTTTACCCATCCATCTGTCGATGGACATCTAGGTTGCTTCCATGTTCTAGCTATTGTAGATAGTGCTGCAATGAACAATAGGATACATGTGTCTTTTTTAGTTTTGGTTTCCCCAGGACATATGCCTAGGAGTGGGATTGCTGGGTCATATGGTGGTTTTATTCGTAGTTTTTTAAAGAATCTCCATACTGTCTTTCATAGTGGCTGAATCAATTTACATTCCCACTGACAGTGCAAGAGCGTTCCCTTTTCTCCACAACTTCTCCAGTATTTATTGTTTGTAGACTTTTTGGTGATGGCCATTCTGACTGGTGTGAGGTGAAATCTCATTGTAGTTTTGATTTGCATTTCTCTAATAACTAGCGATGTTGACCATCTTCTCATGTGTTTGTTAGCCATCTGTATGTCTTCTTTGGAGAAATATCTGTTTAAGTCTTTTTCCCACTTTTTGATTGGGTCGTTTGTTTTTCTGGCATTGAGTTGTATGAGTTGCTTATATATTTTGAAAATTAATCCTTTGTCAGTTGTTTCATTTGCTATTATTTTCTCCTATTCTGAAGGTTTTCTTTTCACCTTGCTTATAGCTTCCTTTGATGTGCAAAAACTTTTAAGTTTAACCAGGTCCCACTTGTTTACTTTTGTTTTTATTTCCATTACTCTAGGAGGTGTGTCTTAGAGGATCTTGCTTGATTTCTCTCAACGAGTGTTCTGCTTATGTTTTCCTCTAAGAGTTTCATAGTTTCTGGTCTTATATTTAGGTCTTTAATCCACTTTGAGTTTATCTTTGTGTATGGTGTTAGGAAGTGTTCTAATTTCATTCTTTTGCATGTAGCTGTCCAGTTTTCCCAGCACTATTTATTGAAGACACTGTCTTTGCCCCATTGTATACTCTTGCCTCCTTTGTGAAAAATAAGGTACCCATAGGTGCATGGGTTTATTTCTGGGCTATCTTGTTCCATTGGTCTATATTTCTGTATTTGTGCCAGGACCATACTGTCCTGATGACTGTAGCTTTGTAGTATAATCTGAAGTCAGGAAGGTTGATTCCTCCAGCTCCATTCCATTCCTCCAGCTCCATTTCTCAGGATGGTTTTGGCTATTTGGGGTCTTTTGTGTTTCATATGAATTGTGAAATTTTTTGTTCTAGTTCTGTGAAAAATGCTATTGTTAATTTGATAGGGATCACATTGAATCTGTAGATGGCATTTAGTAGTATAGTCATTTTCACAATATTGATTCTTCCTACCCAGGAACATAGAATATCTCTCCATCTGTTTATGTCATCTTTGATTTCTTTAATTAGTGTCTCATAATTTTCTGTGTACAATTCTTTTGTCTCCTTAGGTAATTTTATTCCTAGATACTTAATTCTTTTTGTTGCAATGGTGAATGGGATTGATTCCTTAATTTATATTTCTGATTTTTCTTTGTTAATATATAGAAATGTAAGTGATTTCTGTGTATTGATTTTTGTATGCTGCAATTTTGCTAAATTCACTTTTTAGCTCTAGTAATTTTCTGATACTATCTTTAGAGTTTTCAATGTACAGTATCATGTCATCTGCAAACAGTGAGAGCTTTACTTCTTTTCTGATCTGGATTACTTTTATTCCTTTTTCTTTTCTGATTGCTGTAGCTAGGGCTTCCAGAACTATGTTGAATAATAGTGGTGAAAGTGGACACCCTTGTCTTGTTCCTGATCTTAGGGGGAATGCTTTCAGTTTCTCACCATTGAGAATAATGTTTGCTGTAGGCTTAACATATATGGCCTTTACTATACTGAAGTAGGTTCCTTCTATGCTCATTTTTTGAACAGTTTTAATCATAAATGGGTGCTGAATTTTGTCGGTGCATCTATTGAGATTATCATGATTTTATCTTTCAATTTGTTAATATGGTGTATCACATTGATTGATTTGCATATATTGAAGAATCCTTGCATTCCTGGAATAAAGCCAACTTGATCAGAAACATGAGCTTTTTGATGTATTGCTGAATTCTGTTTGCTAAAATTTTTCTGAGGATTTTTGCATCTACGTTCATCAGTGATATTGGCTTGTAGTTTTCTTTTTATGTGTTGTCTTTGTCTGGTTTTGGTATCAGGTGGTCTTGTAGAATGAGTTTGAAAGTGTTCCTTCCTCTGCAATTTTTTGAAAGAGTTTTAGAAGGATAGGTATTAGCTCTTCTCTAAATGGTTGATAGAATTCTCCCGTGAAGCCATCTGGTCCTGGGCTTTTTTTTTTGGTGGGGGAAGATTTTTGATCACAGCTTCAATTTCAGTGCTTGTAGTTGGGTTGTTCATAATTTTTATTTCTTCCTGGTTCAGTCTTGGAAGATTGAACTTTTCTAAGAATCTGTCCATGTCTTCTAGGTTATCCATTTTATTGCCATATAGTTGTTCATAATAGTCTCTTATAATCCTTTGTATTTCAGCATTGTCTGTTGTAACCTCTCCTTTTTCACTTCTAATTTTTTTTCATTTGATTCTTCTCTCTCTTTTTCTTGATGATTTTGGCTAAAGGTTTGTCAGTTTTATCTTCTCAAAGAAGCATCTTTTAGTTTTATTAATCTTTACAACTGTTTCTTTCATTTCATTTTCATCTATTTCTGCTTGGATCTTTATGATTTCTTTCCTTCTACTAATTTTGGTGTTTTGTTGTTGTTGTTGTTCTTCTTCTTTTTCCAGTTATTTTAGGTGTAAAGTTAGCCTGTCTATTTGATGTTTTTCTTGTTTCTTGAGGTAGGATTGTATAGCTATAAACTTCCCTCTCAGAACTGCTTTTGTTGCATCCCATAGGTTTTGTGTTTTCATTGTCATTTGTTTCTAGAAATTTTTTGATTTCCCTTTTGATTTCTTGAGTAACCTGTTGGTTACTTAGAAATGTGTTGTTTAACCTCCATATGTTTGTGTTTCTTACAGTTTATTTTTCTTGTAATTGATATCTAGCCTCATAGCGTTGTGGCCAGAAAAGATGTTTGATACAATTTCAATTTTCTTAAATTTACTAAAGTTTGATTTGTGACCCAAGATGTGGTCTATCCTGGAGAATGTTCCATCTGCACTTGAGAAGAAGGTGTATTCTTCTGCATTTGGATGGAATGTCCTGAAGATATCAGTGAGGTCCATCTCATCTAATGTATCATTTAAGACTTGTGTTTCCTTATTAACTTTCTGTTTTGATGATCTGTCCATTGGCATGAGTGGGGCATTAAAGTTTCCTACTATTATTGTGTTACTGGCAATTTCTCCTTTTATGTCTGTTAGTGTTTGTCTTATGTATTGAGGTGCTCCTATGTTGGGTGCATAGATATTTATAATTGTTATGTTCTTCCTCTTGGATTGATCCCTTGATCATTATGTAGTGTCCTTCTTTTCCTGTGGTCATGTATGGATGTGAGAGTTGGACTGTGAAGAAGGCTGAGTGCCGAAGAATTGATGCTTTTGAACTGTGGTGTTGGAGAAGACTCTTGAGAGTCCCTTGGACTGCAAGGAGATCCAACCAGTCCATTCTGAAGGAGATCAGCCCTGGGATTTCTTTGGAAGGAATGATGCTAAAGCTGAAACTCCAGTACTTTGGCCACCTCATGCGAAGAGTTGACTCATTGGAAAAGACTCTGATGCTGGGAGGGATTGGGGGCAGGAGGAGAAGGGGATGACAGAGGATGAGATGGCTGGATGGCATCACTGATTCAATGGACGTGAGTCTGGGTGAACTCCGGGAGTTGGTGATGGACAGGGAGGCCTGGCGTGCTGCGATTCATGGGGTTGCAAAGAGTTGGACATGACTGAGCAATTGATCTGATCTGATCTTTGTCTCTAGTAATCTTCTTTATTCTAAGATTTATTTTGTCTAATATGAGGATTGCTATTCCAGCTTTCTTTGGCTTCCCATTTGCATGGAATATATTTTTCCATCCTCTCACTTTCAGTCTATATGTGTCTTTAGGTCTGAAGTAGGTTTCTTGTAGACAGAATATATATGGGTCTTGTTTTTGTATCCATTCAGCCAGTCTGTGTCTTTTGGTTGGTCATTTAAACCATTTACATTTAAAGTTATTATTGATATATACGCTCCTATTGCCATTTTCTTAATTGTTTGGGGTTGATTTTGTAGATCTTTTTTCTTCTCTTGTATTTCTTGACTATATAAGTCCCTTTAACATTTGTTGTAAAGCTGGTTTGGTGGTACTGAATTCTCTTAACTTTTGCTTGTCTGAAAAGCTTTTTATTTCTCCATCAATTTTGAATGAGATCCTTGCCAGGTATGGTAATCTTGGTAGTAGATTTTTCCCTTTCGATACTTTAAGTGGCAGGATATACTGCCATTCCCTTCTGGCCTGAAGAGTTTCTGCTGAAAGGTCAGCTGTTAAGTGTATGGGGTTCCCTTGTATGTTACCTGTTGCTTCTCTCTCACTGTTTTTAATATTCTATCTTTGTGTTTAGTCTTTGTTAGTTCGATTAGTATGTGTCTTGGTGTGTTTCTCCTTGGATTTATCCTGTATGGTACTCTTTCTGCCTCTTGGACTGATTGACTACTTCCTTTTCCATGTTGAGGAAATTTTCAACTATAATCTCTTCAAAAATTTTCTCATACCCTTTCTTTTTCTCTTCTTTTTCTGGGATCCCTATAATTCGAATGTTGGTGCATTTGATATTGTCCCAGAGATCTCTGAGACTATCCTCAGTTCTTTTCATTCTTTTTACTTTATTCTGCTCTTCAGAAGTTATTTCCACCATTTTATCTTCCAGCTCACTGATTCATTCTTCTGCTTCAGATATTTTGCTATTGATTCCTTCTAGAGTATTTTTAATTTCAGTAATTGTGTTGTTTGTCTCTGTATGTATATTCCTTAATTCTTCTAGGTCTTTGTTAATTGATTCTTGCATTTTCTCCATTTTGTGCTCAAGGTTTTTGATCATCTTTATTATCAGTATTCTGAATTCTTTTTCAGGTAGTTTGCCTATTTCCTCTTCATTTATTCGGACTTCTGTGTTTCTAGTTTGTTCCTTCATTTGTGTAATAGTTCTCTGCCTTTTCACTATTTTTTTTAACTTATGGTGTTTGAGGTCTCCTTTTCCCAGCCTTCAAGGTTGAATTCTTTCTTTCTTTTGGTTTCTGCCCTCCTAAGGCTGGTCCAGTAGTTTGTGTAAGCTTTGTATAGGGTGAGGTTTGTCCTGAGTTTTTGTTTGTTTGTTTGATTCTCCTCTGATGGGCAAGGCTGAGTGAGGTGGTAATCCTGTCTGCTGAGGATTGGTTTGTATTTTGTTTTGTTTTGTTTAGATGAGGTGTCCTGCACACGGTGCTACTGGTGGTTGTATTCAACTGGTCTCGTATTCAAGTGTTTTCCTTTGTATGAGTTCTCATTATTTGATACTCCCTAGGGTTTAGCCTTGGATAATTCTTGAACCTGGGTGATGGGCCTTGGGCAGTTTATGACACTATTTTCTCTTCCTTTTAAATATGATTGAAAATTCCCCAAATAAGTAGTTACATAATTAAAATTCAGTTGAGATGACCCTTCTGATGCCTACCATATAAAGTGTTAACTCTGTGCCCAAAGTTGTCTGTTATCTGCTTCTATCTTTCCTTTTCTGCCTCATCCCCTATTCCACCCCTGCCTCCATTCCCATAACAATCCTCCCCACCAGTCAGCCTTGAATACCAGCTGTGGTCAGAATGCCCCTCACTCTCCTCACTTTCTGTATCTTTGCTTATGCCATTCTTTCTGCTGAATAAACACCACCCACTTTCATTTTGCTTGGAATAACTACAACACACCTTTCTTGAAACCTCTTATCTGGCAACCTTCATGGCAAATAGATGGATAAACAGTGAAAACAGTGACAGACTTTATTTTGGGGGGCTCAAAAATCACTGCAGATGGTGACTGCAGCCATAAAATTAAAAGATGCTTACTCCTTGGGAGAAAAGTTATGATCAACCTAGACAGCATATTAAAAACCAGAGACATTACTTTGCCAACAAAGGTCCATCTAGTCAAGGTATGGTTTTTCCAGTAGTCCTGTCTGGATGTGAGGGTTGGACTATAAAGAAAGCTAAGCACCGAACAATTGATGCTTCTGAACTGTGGTGTTGGAGAAGACTCTTGAGAGTTCCTTGGACTACAAGGAGATCCAACCAGTCCATCCTAAAGGAAATCGATCCTGAATATTCATTGGAAGGTCAGATGTTGAAGCTGAAAGTCCAATACTTTGGCCACCTGATGTGAAGAACTGATTCATCTGAAAAGACCCTGATGTTGGGAAAGATTGAAGGCAGGAGGAGACAGGGATGACAGAGGATGAGATGGTTGGATGGCATCACCAACTCAGTGGACATGAATTTGAGTAAACTCTGGGAGTTGGTGATGGACAGGAAGGCCTGGTGTGCTGCTTTTCATGGGGTCACAAAGAGTTGGACATGACTGAGCGACTGAACTGACCTGGCAACCTCAACTATGGAGCTGCTGCTGCTGCTGCATCATTTTAGCCATGTCCGACTCTGTGCGACCCCATAGACGGCACCCCACCAGGCTTCCCATCCCTGCCTGGGATTCTCCAGGCAAGAACACTGGAGTGGGTTGTCATTTCCTTCAATGGCACACATGCACCTATCTTACTAATTCAAATGTGTAGTCTCATACATTATGTGCAGTAAGTATCCAATAAATATATTAGCAGATTTCCTGCAACAAAGATTTGTAACAAGACATCAGGGCCAAAATTAATATTCTCTTAATACTGTGTTGACAATCAAAAAGTCACAGATCTGTATGTTCAACGTGCTCTCAATGAATGCTTATGAGGATACATTTGACTTTGGCTAGAAACTATGCCTTTCAAAGTCACTACCATTTCTCATTTGTAGACTCATGACTCTAGTTCAGATGAGCTAAAACTAACAGTAAAAGGATCAAACAACTTCGCACAGTCTGCTGAAGATAAAATGAACTCTGTTCAATGAAAGGTTTTTTTTCTCACATCTCAACATGGGCAGATATTTTTGGCTCCTTTCTCCCTCCTGCCTGTGACTCCAAATTTTAGAAAGAGGATATTCTATTTTCACTCTCCCTACATTTTCAATACTGAGTCACTCCTAAAACCATGGCATTACTGCTTTGAAAAACCATAGGTGACTAAAGTTACTAACTGACCTCCTAATTGTAAACCCAGGAACAAAGTTCACATGGCTGAATTTTCAGTTTCTTGGCAAAGTTTTCTGGGTCTTCCACTGTCTGATGGGGCTTCCTTTTCCTCGTCCTCCTCTGTACTTCTTGACTAACCCTCCCCCACACCCCTGCCTTCTTCTCCTCCCCTCTATACACACTCCCTTAGCATCTCACTCATTCCCATAGTTTCAGCTGCTGCTTGTCCATCTCCTCTACACTCAGCGGTGGCTTCTCTCCAGGATGATGCCTATTGCCCACCACAGATTTCCTTTTTTTCCCCCCAATAATTTTATTTATTTGTGGGCTTCCCAGGTGGCACTAGTGGTAAAGAGCAGGCCTCCCATAAGAGACTCAGGTTGAATCTCTGAGTTGGGAAGATGCCCTGGAGGAGGAAGTGGCAACCCACTCCAATATTCTTGCCTGGAGAATCCCATGGTCTTCGTTGCT
This sequence comes from Bos indicus x Bos taurus, assembly GCF_003369695.1. Taxonomy (NCBI): domain Eukaryota; kingdom Metazoa; phylum Chordata; class Mammalia; order Artiodactyla; family Bovidae; genus Bos; species Bos indicus x Bos taurus. The sequence goes on along the minus strand of NC_040081.1, from coordinate 16,530,088 downwards.
TTTCTCCAGGTGTGGCAAGCAGGGGAGACTCTCTAGTTGCAGTGTGCGAGCTTTTCATTGCAAGGGTTTCTTCTTGTTTCACCGCACAGGCTCTAGGGCATGAGGGTTTCAGTAGTTGCCACACACGGGTTCAGTACTTGCAACTCCTGGGCTCTAGCACAGGCTCAATAGTTGTGACACACGGCTGAGCTGCTCTGAGGCACGTAGGATCTTCTCAGATCAGGGATAGAACCCGTGTCTCCTGCATTGGCAGGCAGATTCTTTACCACTGAGCCACCAGGGCAGCCCCACACATTTCCTCCTGGATGCACTCTTCTCATCTCAGATCCTGATGCCCACCACTAAGACTTCCAATAGTTTTCTTCAGTGTACTCTCCATGTACTTCATTCAGAGTCTGATGACTGAAATTGAGATTTCCATTAATGAGATAAAGAGGCTTTCCTCCAGGCAGATTTAGCCCCCACCAGCCTGGCAAATGAAGCATGAGCTGAGTAGCCTTGTGTGGGGCACAACTGGGACGAATGTAAACTGTGGCCCTTGCGTTTACTGCAAGGAGTAACATTTCTTTTGGGAACTCAAAACCTCACTATGCTTATTTACTTTTACAAGTAGGACCATAGCTCAGGTTGCCAGGTAAGAGGTTGCAAAGAATCTGTGCCATAACTATTCTAAGCCAAATGCTAATATATGATATTTATTCAACACTATCAACTGAGGATGTATCGCCATTGATTTATTTTTAATTCCATGTATTTTTTAATAAAAATGATATTTGCTGAATGTGAATTACTGCGATAGATTCTGCCTGATCTAAGATCTTAAATAATTAATACTGAATAAATGGATCACTTGAAAAAAATAAACCTGAAATGTAAAGGTTCACATTAGCTTAGTGAGGTAATGGAGTCTTCTTCAGTCAGTGTTTAAACTAGGTTTAAATGTGGTCTAGTCAAAAGAAAGAAGATAGGATAAGATGTTTCTTGAGTTATCTTTCTACCTACTGTCTTACAACATTCTTCTATTTTAATCTCTACACAATTCACAATTTATATTTTGTATAAAAATGTGATATCAATTGAAATATGACTGGAGATCCATAGAAAGAAAATAAATTTAGCTATCAAGAATTCTCATAGGATAAGAAATTCATAAAGATATATATGAGAAATTACATATGTATATATAATAAACTTGAGAACATTTATAAAATTCATAAAGTTTGAAACACTTCAAGCTAAATTAGTTTTAATTCACTAAGAACAATATTTCTTTTTAAAATTTGTTAAAGTTTTTATTTAATTTACAATATTAGTTTCAGGTATATGACATCCATTTGATATTTTTATAGATTATTGTTCTTGTTTGGGCACTCAGTTGTGTCTGACTCTTTTGCAACCCCATGGACTATAGCCCACCAGGCTCCTCTGTCCATGGGATTTTCCAGGCAAGAGTACTGGAGTGGGTTGTCATTTCCTTCTCCAGGGGATCTTCCTGACCCAGGGATCGAACCCAGGTGTCCTGCATTGGCAGGAGGATTCTTTATCACTGAGCCACCAGGGAAGCCTTGCTGCTGCTGCTGCTGCTAAGTCGCTTCAGTCGTGTCTGACTCTGTGCGACCCCATAGACGGCCTCCTACCAGGCTCCCCCGTCCCTGGGATTCTCCAGGCAAGAACACTGGAGTGGGCCTACTCTACTTAAAATTACCACAAAATAAGGGCTACAGAGAAATAAAAGTTTGTTGTTTAAGCCACCCAGTCCGTAGCATTCTGCTGCAACAACTAAGCTAAGACACACATGTACTGATGCGTTGAGCTCTCAGTGGGGACTCTCTACATATCTTCTGAGCTCTTCCCATCTGGCTTTTTGCTCTCTAGCCTGACCCAAAAATTCCAACTGCCTTAACCTCCTCCAAGGTCAGAGCCCACTGTTTAGGTGCTCCTTCCTGCGCTGCAGCTGAGAAATGCTCTCCAGGCAGTATGCTCAAGCAGTCATTTGGTTCACCTTGTTTGTCTTCCTTCTCTGTGCTGCCTGTTGTCCAGGGCCTTAAAACTATTATTTTACATATTTTTTCTAGTGATTTAATTGTATAGGGAGGAGGCTAAATCTGGACCCAGTCGTTTCACCACGAACATGAGCAGAAGTCTTACAGAGTGTTGCAAACTAAGTCTACTGTAGACTTAGGGCTCCAATATCTAGCAGGGAAAGCTGTCCCACATTTTTCATTTCAAAATATTCATGGTCACTGGGGTCCCTTTCTCTTTCAAATGAATTGCAGAACTAGTTTGCTAAATTCTCTTAAAAAGTCCTCTTGGGTCTTGGACTGGGACTGAAATAAATTTATATAGCAATATGAGATATAACTGATATCTGTACATTTTATATACCTTGCCCTTGTTTGGGATAAGTTAATATTATAAAATACTATGAAGAACGATATTTCTAACTAAAGCTTTTTGATATCTTTAGAAAGAATTAGATACACAAATGTGCACATAAATGTTTATTTCAGATAGAGAATCTATACAATAAGTATATCTAACAGTGCTAATCATTTTTCATGAATTACTTAAGATTAAACTACTATCCTAAACCTCTACCTTTGGAGGCCATTATTCTATGGGATATATATCCATCATAAGAAGTATCAAGGGTAATATATCTTCATGGCTCTGTCTCAGTGTGAATGCTTATATAAGAAGGTATGTATGAAGGTGTCTGTATGTGTGTTAGTCACTCAGTCAAGCTCAACTCTGAGACCCCATGGACTGTAGCCCACCAGGCTCCTCTGTCCATGGAATTCTCTAGGCAAGCATACTGGAGTGGTATGCCATTCCCTTCTCCAGGGGATCTTCCTGACCCAGGGATTGAACCTGGGTCTCCTGTATTGCAGAAAGATTCTTTTTTTGTTTTAATTAATTAATTTATTTTAATCGGAGGCTAATTACTTTACAATATTACGGTGGTTTTTGCCAGCTATCACATGGATCAGCCACGGGTACACATGCGTCCTCCCATCCTGAACCCCCTCCCACCTCCCTCCCCACCCCAAGCCTCTGGGTTGTCCCAGAGCACTGGCTTTGAGTGCTCTGCTTCATGCACTGAACTTGCACTGGTCATCTATTCTACACATGGTAATGTATGTGTTTCAATGCTATTCTCTCAAATCATCCCACCCTCATCTTCTCCCACAGAGTCCAAAAGTCTGTTCTTTACATCTGTGTCTCTTTTGGTGTCTTGCATATAGGGTCATCATTACCATCTCTCTAAATTCCATATATATGTGTTAATACACTGCATTGGTGTTTCTCTTTCTGACTTAACTTTACTTAGTATAATAGGCTCCAATTTCATCCACCTCATTGGATCTGACTGAAATGCATTCTTTTTTAATAGCTGAGTAATATTCCATTGTATATATGTACCACAACTTCCTTATCCATTTGTCTGTCCATGGACATCGAGGTTGCTTCCATGTCCTAGGTATCGTAAAACAGTGCTACAATGAACACTGGGGTACATGTGTCTCTTTCAACTCTGATTTCCTCAGTGTGTATGCCCAGCAGTCGTATTGCTGGGTTGAACGGCCATTCTAGTTCCAGTTTTTTAAGGAATCTCCTCACTGTTCTAGTGGCTGTACTAGCTTGCATTCTCACCAACAGTGTAAGAAGGTTCCCTTTTCTCCACCCATTCTCCAGCATTTATTGTTTGTAGACTTTTTGATGGCAGTGCAGGCAGATTCTTTACTGTCTGAGCCACCAGGGAAGTCCATGAAGGTGTTTAAATTTAATAATGACACTCATGAAAGTGTTTAGATTTAATAATAACCTTTATGTGTGCCTACTCTGTTTTAAGTGCTTCATTAAATCATGTGGTAAGTCAAACCAATCACCCTTATATGACATTGAAAAACTTGAGGAAAAAAATAACTTGGCCAAAGTCATGCGGCTGGTAAGTGGTAGACCAAGGTGTAAATCCAGGTGTCTTCCCATGGAGCTCATCCCCCTAACCTATTCAATGTATTCCATATGCTGCTTTTAAAATGGACTGTTAAAGCTGCTATTTTCAGTTCTTTCAGTCATGTCATCAAGTGAATATAAAATTAGTTTTAAATCTAAATTGTTAAATACATTTATTCAACAAAACCTTATTGTACATTTTCTATATATCAACATTGTATTAAAAATTGAGATGGAAAAATGAGTAAGTTTGGAGAATGATAACAGTTGCTATATATGCAAATCCATGTTGGATTAATTATTCATGAAAGATTATGTGTTATTCACCTTTATGCAGGTAGAATTAAAAGGAATATGTTTAGTAGAAACTGGAGAAGGAAATGGCAGCCCACTCCAGTATTCTTGCCTGGAAAATCCCGTGGACGGTGGAGCCTGGTAGCTACCATCCACGGGGTCGCAAAGGGGTGGACAGGACTGAGCGACTTCACTTTCACTTTCACTTTAGTAGAAAACAAAATACAAAGTTGGCAGTAAATTTTCTTCAACTAATTTCAGTAGGAAAGAATCCTAAGTTAACATTAAGCTTTGAGGTAATGTTACCTCAATTCAATACACAAATGACCACGTAAAAATAAAGAAATATGGTTATAGTAAAATAAATAAGCTGTTGTGTGTACTCTTAATGGTATAAGCTATTTGGAGTACAAAGTCTTAATCTTAAGACTTTTATAATCATTCTCTTTATCAACACAATCACCACATAAAGTGTAGATAATGGGGCATGATAATACTTTATCGGTTCTAACATAGTTTATTCAGAGTAGGATACATTACTAATTGGACAGTTGTATAGTGAGTAAAAGACTCTGTACACATGTACACACATATGCACACGCATGCATACACACATGCGGGCACAGACACATGCATTTCAGATTTCTTAGAGAATGAATACATTCTCCCCTCTGCCCCCAAGTCAGACTATATGGATCTGACAAAGCCTGGACTAAAACACAAACATGAAATATAGGAATTGCTAAAGTGTTAGCTTAGAAGGAGCTTAAAGTACAATTAAAAGCATATGAGCAAAAAGTTAAATACTGTCCCCAAAGATAGTATTTTTTTTTTTTTCAGGAATAATTCCTTACAAGGCACATGCAGCTTTATTTTTGTACATTTTAGTAAAATGTTGTGAAATGGCAATGACAATGTCAAAGCAAAAAAAACAACAAGAAGTAAAAAAGAGTTTGGGGAAAAAGGCAAAGTGACATCTTCCATTTCTTTTCAAGTGCATCTGAACCAGTATAAATGGAAGGCACACGCGTCCATGTGCAGTTGTCTAATGGTATTTGCTTGTGGTTTTTCTCTTGCATTTTTTTCTCAGTGAGTAATACAGAATTACACCATGCACGCAGCTTTAGTCTTCCAAATTCCTAAGGGAATTGTATCTCCTTTATGTTCACATGCAACTCCAAAGGGGAGTTACAAGGAGGGCTTTATACTTCTACAGAGCTTATGCAAAAGAAATGCCCTTGTCATAGAAGGGGTACCTTTCATTAATGTAATGATTCCACTGTTTCATTATCCTCTACTGACTATGCTGATGGAGTTATTCAGGGTGAAGATAAGGCCAATATATTTTATAAAGTGTGCAAGACAGAATCTTGAGAAGGTTTTTGTTTTTAAAAAAACAACTAGTTTTTTAATACAAATACAAATACAATTTATATTAAATTATTATTAATGGGAGAATATTATTGCTTAAGCAATGCCATGTTGCAACCACCATGAACTACTTTCTATAGCTGTCCTGATTGTTAAAAATTAAATCCGGGCTTTGAACCCTACAAATAAATAGCTACAAAATATAATTACACATCATAAGTATAGCCCTGGGCGAGTGCTATTTGTTTATTTTCACCAAAAATTAAATATCAACATGAATAAATGACTATAATGAAAGGAAACAAAGGCATCGAAGCCCTTCCAACCACGTGGATGTTAGATATTAACAACAATAAATGTTCAGAAAGATCTCAGAGCTTAGAAACCTCAGACCAGTTTTACATGGTATAATTGATAACAGATGGTATTACTGCCTGGTGCTCTTAGAATTATGAAAAGCTGAAAGTTTTCTCTCCTCCTCAGCTTCCTTTTCCTTAAGCTCTTGTATATACCACTTGTGACTCAGTAAGATTTGTTGAACTTCGACTACATACAAGGAACTGAGTTAGATGTTATAGAGGACACTAAAGACTAAAGAAAGCGTGGATTCCGCTCCTGAGAATCATAAAAGCTAGTAATAAAAAAGAAAAGATGTTTATAAATGATTATTATAAAATAGAAAGAGGAAAAGGGAGGGAGGGAATTAACATATACTGAGTGCCTGGCACGTGGTAGACGTTGTGTTAAAAGTTGACGTTTGGCAGAAACCAACAAAATTCTGTAAAGCAGTTATCCTTCAATTAAAAAATAAATACACTAAAAAAAGAAAAAAGTTATATACATGCTTAACCCTCACACCCTCCATTGAAATAGGATTTTATCATCTCTGCTTTACAGATGGGGGAAATAAGACTCACAGCGATTGAGTAACTCTCCCAAGATCACAGAGCTTGTAAGTGGTAGAGCTAGGATGTGATTTACGATCTGTCTGGATTAACTGTCTACATTCTCTCTGTTTTAAAACATAAAGTAATATAAAAAGCTGTACAGGATAAAATGCTGTGTGGAATCAGCAAAAGGGAGAAATTATATTCAGCTAAGGGAAGTAACAACATCTTGATGGAAGAAGTAACATGTAAGTATGAAGGGTTATCCTATTTGGGTGTGTAGAATCTGAGTGTATCTAGGCACTGAGAGGGAAGCACTTCTGGAGAAAATACTGGTTTAAGAAAAGACAAATGAAGGAAAACAGACTTGAAGAGAAGAGAATTAATGGTTTGATTCAGTTTGGATGAAGTATCGTGCCCAGGAAGAAAATTAATTAAAAATCAGTGGGCTAGGGGCTTCCCTGGTGGCTCAGTGGTAAAGAATCCACCTGTCAATGCAGGAGACTAGGTTTAATCCCTGATCCGGGAAGATTCCACATGCTGTGGATCAACTAAGCCTGTGCACCACAGCTACTGAGCCTGTGCTCTACTGCCCAGAAGTCACAGCTACTGAGCCCATGCACCCTAGAGGCTGTTCTCCACAAGAAGAGCCAATCAATGAAAAGACCACGCACTGCAGCTAGAGAGGAGTCCGCGCTCAGCGCAACTAGAGAAGAGCCTGAGCAGCAATGAAAACCCAGCACAGCCAAAATAAATAAATACAATTATTTTTTTAAAAATCAGTAGGATATAGTGCTGGAAAAACAGGTCAAGTCAAAGAATTTGAATGTCAGGGAAGGAACTAGATTTTACTGCAGTCTAAATGGTAATCATACTGAGATTTAAAGTTTGTGAGTCAGAAGAATGACATAATAAGAACCATGAGAGAAAAACTTTGTCTGGAAAACATATATAAGTTGATACTGGTTGATGCTACAACTTAATTCCCACTTGATGACTCCACTACAGGGATTTGGACTCAGCTCCTTTGCAGCAGTGACAGGCCAGGCAACAGGCATGTCTGCTCAGTGTGCAGAATGGCAAGAGAGATTCAGGGTCAAGAGAAATAGAAATGGAGAGTCCTGTCAAGCAGGCAGTGAGTTAGAGGCATCGACCTGTTCAGTCAGCCATTAGCAAGGCTGCACAGAGTATACACACCATGACTTAACACCCAGGGTGCGTGGGGGCTAAGTCGCTTCCATCGTGTCTGACTCTTTGCAACTCTATGGACTGTAGCCCACCAGGCTCCCTGTCCATGGGATTCTCCAGGCAAGGATATTGGAGTGGGTTGCCATTTCCAACCCAGGGATCAAACCCCATATCTCCTTCATCTTCTGCATTGCAGGTGGATTCTTTACCGCTGAGCCAGCAGGGCAGCCTAGCAGTAGAGAGGAAAGGAAAAGGAGGACCTTGGATGACGATGATAATGGAAAAACAGTGTAGACACGTGGAGCTGGGAAAGGACTCAAGTCATCAGAACGGGGTGCCTGGATCTGGGCAGAATCCCATTATCAGGACTAAGGCATGGCACGAGGGCCACACTTGGAGCAATGGCACTGATGGTGGTTCACCTGTGTGTGTAGGAAAAAGGCTTCCTTAAATGCCTCATGTCAAAGTCCCAACAGAACCTGGGGACTAACCAGATGTGCAAACACGGAGTAGGCCTCGCAGGTATGATTAAAGCCATCCTCAGAATGGCGGGTCTGCAGAACTGACAGAACTTTGACACTCTACTTGACTATTATTATTAAAAGAACTACCAAAACAACAGAGACTGAGTCTGTCTTGTTCACTACAATTTCACAGCCTTGTACCTAATAGAGGCAAAATAGACATGAGTTATTGAACTGAATTACGTCAATACGGATTAATAAAAAATATCAGGGTGACTTTCATTTCAACAGATTAACTTTGCCCCACCCCTGAATAACTCCCACTACCTTTAGTTTGAAATACAAATGTTCATCTGTCTGTTTTCTCATTTCTTCCCCTTCTTTCTTCCTTTACTCTGTTGTCACGTTATTTTTTTTTTCTTTTTCTACCCAATTGCTTTTTTCAAGTTTCTGTGACATTATTTACTCTATTTTTTTTTAATTTTATTTTATTTTTAAACTTTACATAATTGTATTAGTTTTGCCAAATATCAAAATGAATCCGCCACAGGTATACATGTGTTCCCCATCCTGAACCCTCCTCCCTCCTCCCTCCCCGTACCATCCCTCTGGGTCGTCCCAGTGCACCAGTCCCAAGCATCCAGTATCGTGCATCGAACTTGGACTGGCATCTCGTTTCATACTTGATATTTTACATGTTTCAATGCCATTCTCCCAAATCTTCCCACCCTCTCCCTCTCCCATAGAGTCCATAAGACTGTTCTATATATCAGTGTCTCTTTTGCTGTCTCGTACACAGGGTTATTGTTACCATCTTTCTAAAGTCCATACATATGCGCCATTATACTGTATTGGTGTTTTTCCTTCTGGCTTACTTCACTCTGTATAATAGGCTTCAGTTTCATCCACCTCACCAGAACTGATTCAAATGTTTTCTTTTTAATGGCTGAGTAATACTCCATTGTGTATATGTACCATAGCTTTCTTATCCATTCATCTGCTGATGGACATCTAGGTTGCTTCCATGTCCTGGCTATTATAAACAGTGCTGCGATGAACATTGGGGTACACGTGTCTCTTTCCCTTCTGGTTTCCTCAGTGTGTATGCCCAGCAGTGGGATCGCTGGATCATTGAAACTGTAATCAAAAATCTTCCAGCAAACAAAAGCCCCAGTCCAGACGGCTTCACAGCTGAATTCTACCAAAAATTTAGAGAAGAGCTAACACCTATCCTGCTCAAACTCTTCCAGAAAATTGCAGAGGAAGGTAAACTTCCAAACTCATTCTATGAGGCCACCATCACCCTAATACCAAAACCTGACAAAGATCCCACAAAAAAAGAAAACTACAGGCCAATATCACTGATGAACATAGATGCAAAAATCCTTAACAAAATTCTAGCAATCAGAATCCAACAACACATTAAAAAGATCATACACCATGACCAAGTGGGCTTTATCCCAGGGATGCAAAGATTCTTCAATATCCGCAAATCAATCAATGTAATACACCACATTAACAAATTGAAAAATAAAAACCATTATTTACTCTAAACCATCCCTTTTCCTCTCCAAGGATTTGATTTCCTCTGATTCAGTGGGTTCACAGCAATATCCTCTTCATTCATTCCCCTGCCTCTTTTCCTATCTTAACCACAGCTGCTAGAACTGCCTTTTTTATTTTTTCTTTCTAATATCCTTTCACCATCTCATTTCCCTTGTCAAGAACCATTTTCTCACCCATTTAGGTAAATGCATAGATTCACCTCTTTTCCCTAAGGCCTATTTTCGTATTCAATTTTGTACTGTTACTGTAACAGAGTTCACTGCTATTTAGCTTTCTAGTCTTTGCAATTTTTTAACAATCAAAGTCCATCCAAGCCGTCTTCAATTTTAGAAAGACAATCAGAACTCCTTGATGATAAGATATTTCCCCTTTTTACCACTGGTCTGCAAAATAAAACCCTATTAATCTGGAAGTCCTTATTAAATAATGTGTGATAGCAAAGAAAGAGTACTGAGTTTTTCTAAGAGTTTTACATCATACAGCAATGTGAATAAGATCATGTGGCAATGTTCAACCTATGCAAGAAAACGCTAATTGACATAAACATTTGTATATGAGTAACAAGCAGTTAATGATCATCTAGTACTTACGTGAAAAGTTCGTTAATAATTCTCTAATTTAAAATCTAAAATTGGAAGTTTCTTTTGAAAAATACTATAATGATGTAGGAATAAGAAGAAGGTCAGACTTTTCCTTGGAGACGTAGCAACAAAACTCTTTGCCTATGGTGTAGAAAGACAATGTCGGGGTATCTCTTGGCTTCTTAAAGTGCCGTGATACACTTTTAAATTTCAGCTACCATGATCCCTCCATAGATGTTCCTGGTTCTGACTATTCTTGGCTTCCTGTACTGGTTTATCATCCTTCATCTGCTCATTCACTATGGCTGTGCATTCAAAATTTGTTATGACCATGTTCTTTTTTTCTATGTTCTTTTATAGTTATCCTCTCTAATGTCTCATTATGCTTTTCATGCTGTCTTTCTGTCCAGTTTTCTCAGTCCTTATAGCCCTATCTGAGTTTCCCTCTCTATTTCGTCTATAGGACACTGGCACTTGAGTGTTGTAGCAGATGTAGGTGCCAACACACGCCGCTGCCTCTCTCCAAGACTGTGCTAGAATGCAGGTCCCATATGTTCTTACGGCTTCCTGCATTCCTTGAACAGCTGGAGTGTGTTATACCTTCTAGGGTAGGCCAGAAGTGCCAGGGAGTTAACACCCAGGTACAGCTTTCACCAATGAAGAATGGGAAATTAGTGATTAAATGCATTAGTTTTCCTGCCCTGCAGCAGGGCAGTTCTAAGGCAAGCTCTGCACTGTTTCTCATAGGTTGTGTGTGTACATAGTTCTCACAGGTTCACAGACACAGATACATATATAGGTAAGGATATATACAGAAGGTGCGTATGTGCTCAGTCACGTCCAACTCTTTGCGATCCCAAGGACTGTAGCCCACTAGGCTCCTCTGTCCATGGAATTTTTCAGGCAAGATTACTGGTGTGGGTTGCCAGTTTCTACTCCAGGGGATCTTCCCAACTCAGAGACTGAACCTGTATCTCTAGCGTCTCCTGCATTGGCAGGCAAATTCTTTACCACTGCACCACCTGGAAAACCTAGCATATATACAGAATAAGAAGAGATCAAAAATATATATCTCTTAGATCTAGATCTAGGATAATATTACTTTCAGGGCTGTTGTAAGCATTAAATAAAATAAAGCATGCAAAGCAACTTTTACTTTGTTTTCATCTCATTATAATGTAGCAGTTTCGAATTTAGGGAAGAAACTATGACTTTCTTCCATGGGTTTTTTCCCTCTAGTAACTAGCCTGAGATTACTTAGAACATAAGAGTGAAAATTAAGAACAAAATAACGCCATTTGCAGCAACACAGAGGGACCCAGAGGTTGTAATACTGAGTGAAGACAGACAGACATAGAAAGACAAACATCATACAATGTCATTACATGTGGAATCTAAAAAAGAAGGGTAAAAGTGAACTTATTTACAAAACAGGAGTCACAGACATAGAAAACAAACTTGTGTTTACCAAGGGGTAAAGGAAGGAGGGATAAATTGGGAGGCTGGAACTGACATATACATTATGTTGTTCAGCCACTCAGTCATGTCCAACTCTGCAACCCCAGGACTGCAGTATGCCAGGCTTCCCTGTTCTTCACTTATCCCAGAGTTTGCTCAAACCCATGTCCATTGAGTCGATGATGCCATTCAACCATCTCATTCTCTGTTGCCCCCTTCTGCTGCCCTCAATCTTTCCCAACATCAGGGTCTTTTCCAATGAGTCAGCTCTTTGCATCAGGTGGCCAAAGTATTGGAGCTTCAGCTTCAGTCCTTTCAAAGAACATTCAGGGTTGATTTCATTTAGGATTGACTGGTTTGATCTTAGATCAGTGGCATACTACTATACTACATACTACTATCTATAAAATATATAACTAATAAGGATCTGTCATATAGCACTGGGAACTCTGCTCAGTACTCTGTAATGGTATATGTGGGAAAATAATCTAAAAAAGACTGGATATGTGTATATGTATAACTGATTCACTTTTCTGTACACCTGAAACTAACACAATATTGTAAATCAACTATACTCCAATAAATATTTTTTAAAAAGTGAAAATTATAAATAATGAGAGTATTCATTATTGTGAATAATGAGTGAATATAAATTAATTATTTCTCAAGATATTTCTCATGAGTAGTGTGAAAAGGAATATTCTACCGGGGGGGGGGGGGGGTTTGTTTGTTTTGTTAGATATCCTTATATTCAGAGCTCATAAAATATAAATATATTATCATGGTCTAGTAGGAGAATCAGCACATAATAGACAGTTTGTGGCATTGGCTCCACTTATTTGGGAAAATCACTTATTTAGGAAACAATCTAGGACAGAAAAAGTATTCAGCATATTGAGGGGAAAAACACGAAAAGGGAACTCAATAAATAACTATTTTATTTACAGGTATGATGGTGTTAGAGGTAAAACATTAATAATGTCATTTCCTTGTCTCTGGTTTCCTACTGACTACAATAATTGCTAATATTGAGGGTTTTTTATTGACTGTTCATTTCTGACAACTCTCTTCTTCTGTGTGTTTCATCTTTATACACATTCCTCCCCTTCCTAATATTTCCTCATTTTCTTCACTATGATTTAGGGCTCAAAAGATTGTCTGTTGACTGCATTCATAATGATAAATCATATCTTCAGCAGTTAGTTTATATTGAAAATATAGGGAGGGGAGGGAGTTGATATATATTTAATTATGACTGATTTTCATTGCTGTATGGCAGAAACCAACACAACATTAAAGTAATTTTCTCCCAATTAAAAATAAAATTTTTTAAAAAGTTTAAAAAAAGGAAATGTAGAACAAATTAAATATCTATCTATAATAAGTCAAAATTAGTTGATAGGATGGCAGTCTAAATAATCAGTCTGTGGGGATTGACGACAATGTATTAGTAATGATGAATCAATACCTAATGCCAACCAGTTCCTACCCAACATCTACTACTAAGTCATTTTATCTTACATTAAAGCCCTGTGGCACTGTCTCAGATCTATTAAAGAGTCTTGCTTTATATGATAGTACATTGTTAAACTTGCCATCTGGCCCAACAGCTGATATGACTCACGCAATCCTGAAGAGGCCCCAAAGATTTACTCCTGGGAAATATTTGGTCTACTGTGTGGTGTCATGATTACTGGTTCATAGCTTTTTTATATGCTTTGAAAAGAATGGCAAAACCTCTAGGCTGGAAAAATCTTAAATTGAAATTAATTTGTGAGAAGAAAAAGTGTTCACTTACCTGAGGACCGGGCTGACCCTGCAATTGAAAAGTAGAAAGAAAGGAAAATAGTTATAAAATTGCTTCTTCAGTGAGTATTTCCAGTATCAAAACTTAAACTAGTTCTGAACATGTTTTCAAAATATTTCTGAAAATAATAATACCTAACTACAGACAATTTCACTTTGTGTTTTAATCAGGTTATTTCTTAATATTTTTACTCTATGCTATTTATCTAAAATCTTGATGTTATGATCTGTTATATGTAACTCCAAAATGACTCAAGAGTTTTACTATGCTCTGGAATTAAAATGGAGAAAGAAAAGGCAAAGGGTGAAATACATCTCACATGATAATAATGAATCGGTTACATAAAGGGAGGATCTTCTAGCACATTATTATTATGAGCTACATATTCAGAGATGGCACAGAGAGAAGAAAAAAGAGGCAGCTGTTTAACTTTAGAATTCACCAACTCTTTACATTTCTCATTGTTTCAATAATACTTTAAGTCTATTAAAAATAAACATCTATCTTTTACTCTGCATAATCCAATCTAAGGGCATTTTAAAAGAATATGAGAGGTCTTTGGCTCAATTAAAGTGCATCATAACTCCTCATACAAACAAGATTATGTAACCTCTGGTCAATCAGATTTATTTTGCATGTCACTTTCCTGTTGCTTAAACTAATAAAAATTTCAAAACAGCATAACTGCAAGTGTTTCTTACTAAAGGAAAATCACCTGTGAATAAAAGTATTGATTATACATCACCTTCTTCAAATCTCCAATTGGATTTTGTATAGATGAGATGAAAGAAAAAATTCACACTGAATTAGGGAATCTTAAAAAGTAAATGATGTATAATCTCATTATATCACCTGTATGCCACTGAGTATTACACAAAAAAACAAGGAGCTAATACAACTCCCAGAGAAGGCTCTTTCTTTCTCTTTCAGCTTCTCTTCAGACTTGGAATTCCTCTAGGCACACGGTCTCTAACTGACTGGTGATAGAACAGATCCAAGAGCTCTGTCTAGATTTCATCTATCAAACCAGAAAGCGGAGTTATACCAAGCTACTGTGGATGTGACTCACCCCACGCCTGACTCTTTAGTGATGCAGAGGGATAAGAGAATACCAGTCATTCATTCCTTATAGTCCCAGGCAAATTTGGATGTGTTATTCCATTTATTATAACTGTCCTGCATTTTATAAATGAAGAAACTGAGACTCATAGAAAAGGGAAGTCGTTCAGTCGCGTCTGACTCTTTGCGACCCCATGGACTGTAGCCCACCAGGCTCCTCCATCCACAGAATTTTCTAGGCAAGAGTACTGGAGTGGGTTGCCATTTCCTTCTCCAGGGGATCTTCCCAACCCAGGGATTGAACCTGGGTCTCCCGCATTGCGGGCAGATGCTTTATGGTCTGAACCACCAGATCACAGACTCATAGAAATAAGCTAAAAAATCACACAGCCTATAGGCAAAAAGGGCAGACTTTAAATCCAAACTGATTCCAAAGTTCAAACATTTTGCAGCAGGCCATTTTGGCTTTCACTCTGGAAGTTTAAACTCAGAGCTGTATGCAGACTTAACTGAGATCGGCATGGTCCCAGAGCATGCTTAACTTGAGTGGGCACTAAACCCCCCAGGTACTCCCAGGCTGCAACAGCCTGAATCTCTGCTTCCAGATGAAGACCTAGGGCCAGAGGGCGCCCAGCCTCTTAACTGATACCTGTACAAAAACCGGGTCAGCAAAGGTTCTTGAGGGTAGCAAACAGCTCTAACATCAGCTCTAAACATGGAGAACCTATAAGTACAGGGCTGTTCATCTACATATAAATATGGATCTTCCAGATCTGCATAATGGATGAAATCACAGTGCATGCTCACAAGCTCTTGCATGATCACTCTTCCTCTGGATGCTTTACACTTTTGATCTTTCCAAACTTTTAAGCTAATGCACACTCTGAAATGTGACCATGAACCTTTTATAGAACCTCAGAATAAATTACCTTTCTTATATGTTTTTTTTTTTTTTTGGTAAAGACTAAAATGTAGACATCTTTAAAATCAGAAAGAATTTCTTCAAAGGAATATATTTTAGCATCATTGCTGAGATTTTTTCATACCTATGGTTGTTTTACAAATTACAGGCTTTTCTTGTCTATCTTTAAAAACTAGCATTTCTGCCATTACATTTAACAAATGACTTTTAGCACAATGTTTGTATAAATTGCACAAATATACATTGCATTATAAACTTTTTATGAGTGATAGTGAGAACAAATAGTAAGTGATGGTAAAGATAAAAAGTTGACTTTTATATAGGCATTGGAACATATACAGCGCCAGGGAACTCAGATTACCCTAATGTCAGATATGAATCTGAGGTGTGTTTGGTGTGTATATATGTATGTGGATATGTGCAGGGTGGAGAATGTGAAAAAGAGAGATGGAAGTGGGTTGACAGAGAGGATTCCCAGAAAAACAATGCAAACTAAACGGCAAATTTGGCAACCTCCCTAAAACATGGCTTACACAATGCAAGTCTTACAAATCATACACAAGATTCCAGGGCTGCCTGCACCAAGTCTCCTTAACTCAGTGTGATGCAACAAGCTCTTCACCTGGAGACACGTAGAATACCAGGTGTCTCCTAGTGAACACCTAGAAGAAAGCAGTCTAGCAGCTGGAATCTGGCAGTCATGGTATAAAGCCATCTGGCTAAGTGAGTGAAGTGTTGGAGGAGAGGTTTCAGAGGGTGTGGAAGTGTTAAGTTCCCCCATGGAGAGCAGAGCATAGAGAGTAGACAAGAGCCCAAGAAAAGCATCTTGGAAATATCCTTGGTGATCCAAGACACTATGTGACGAAGACTTCTTCACAGACAAATCATCCAAAGAAGTATCTCAGAATTTCTTTGTTGCTACTGAGTAGTTCACTGAGTGGCACAAGTGTTTTCATACACCAGCGGATCATTTTCAAGTCTATTCTAACTTATAGGTAGTGAATATTATTAGCAATCAAAAGTGAAAGTGAATTTCTTTTGGTTTTCTAAAATGCACTCTGAGGAGTTAAAAATTATGATGAAGGTTAGCAAATAAAACTTTTAAGTTGAATCTTTAAAAATGGCTGAAAAGGACCTTTTCCCCCCAAGCAAATCATCAAAAATGTTTCTATAAATAAAAACCCAAAAGAGTACAATCTAGCATAATCAGGAGCCATGCCAAGAGAAGTAGTTAAATCACAGAAATACTTAAGTTTAGGCCAGACATTTAAAGATGGAGAATGGAGTTGCTGATTTACTGTACGTCAACAGCTCAGTGCAATGCCCTCAAGGCTGCTAAGGCACCAGCGTGAAGAAAAAGAAACAGCAGGAAAAGCTGACTTGAAAACGTGGTAATCAGAACAGCATGGCGGAAAACAATCAGCCAGTAGCTGATGCTTGACAGAAAAGTGTTCAAAGCAAGTTAAAAGTTTCGGGAGGCAAGTAAACCAAGATGGAACATGATAAATGAGAAGACATATCGCTGGAGTATGCATTGTTACTTTAGGCAATTAAAGAGCAGTATTAACCAGTTTTTGCCAGGCTGTTATCACAGCTATGGTTGCCAGAAAGTACTAACACCCTTTTCTAAATCAACCAAGTCATTTAGATTTTTGACTGAGGCAATTAGTTTCACCACATGATACTTTTTTTATGGCTGGTGATTCTGGGTCATTCTTTTCCAAATGGGACAGATGCCATTTTTCCGTTAGCACGTGCACAGACAGGCACACAAAATTTGTACTTTCACATACCATCTTATTTTGAAATACTGATTAGGATATCAGACCCACATACATTTTTACAGTGATAAGTTTTAAATAAAATTACTTTCAGTTACAAAAACTTGAGGATGATTGTTCATGAACCTCTAAAAGGTGTTCCCTCTGCTTCAAGGTAATCAGAAAGCACTTAACTTAGAATCTCAGCATTAAGAAACCTAAGCTTGACTATCACCGTTAGTATACTCAGATTCAGTTTATTTCACTGTCTTGAACTGAAAAAAAAAAACTTTAAAATAATCATTTCTATGCTTTTGCACGTTCAAACCTTTGCAGTCTATAAAGATCATTTGAAGATGATCATCGTAACTTCATTACCTCTTGAAAATGTTCAAATCCACATATTCAGATGTCAAGTTTATTTTTCTTTTCAGGAGAAAAAAGCACATGAAGCAAGCATGCAGGTAAAGCTTCAGATTGTCTCAGTTGGCAACAGGATTATTCTGGTGGCAGCCATTCTGAGAGTTGGAATCCTATCATAGGAACCATCAGGCTTCCCAGGAGGCACTAGCGGTTAAGAACCTGCCTGCCCATGCAGGCAGACTTAAGAGACAAGAATTCAATATCTGAGTCGGGAAGATCCCCTGGAGCTGGGCACGGCCACCCATGCCAGTATTCTTGCCTGGAGTATACCGTGGACAGAGGAGCCTGGCAGGCTGCAGTCCCTAGGGTCGCACAGAGTCAGACACGACTGAAGCGACTGCACGCACACGCACGCACTCACGTAGAACCATCTCAGTGGGATCCCTTAACCTTTCTTGAGTCGCAGTTTGACGCAAAGTCTGTGCCAGTAAGCAGAATATGTGTACTCTACATTTGCAGCACCAGGAAGCAGGAATCTTGCTCATCCTGAGTCTATTCACATTTAATCCCTGACACCCCAGTGCCCAAGTTACAAGGTGCTTTGGAAACAATTACTGAATTGCTGAAAGGTGAGAATTTTGGATTGGTCCTCAAATTGGTTACAGTATTTTTAGAGAACCATTAGAGAGTCGGCTATCCTTACATTTCAGAGTTGCGTTTTCAAAATATAACTTCTTAATCTCTTGGCTTCTGCTCATGCAAATAAACACATCTATGTTGAAGAGGAAGTCTCTTTCCTCACTGGAATCTTCTTCAGATGCCAGAGATGGAGCTAAGGCAGAAGCCTGTAAGGGTATCAGGGGAAGTTTAGACACCTACCTGTGTGCCTTAGGACAAAAAGCATGAGACTGATATCTTGAAGAAAAATCACTCCCTAGTTTGATTAAGTCTCTGTATCTAATTAATGTGAGAATATTATATCAAATGACTTTGCAAATTATAAAATGCTATACCATTGTAGCATGGCAATTCAAAGTGGGCTATAAAACCAACACCAACAATTCATTCGACTAATTCAAATTTAGATAAAAAGTGTCTATTAATTTTAAAAACAAATTAACATGGGGATGATGAACTACAGAGAAAAACAATTGAAGAAAATAAAGCAATACAGATTATGTGCATTAAGAAATGGCTTTGCAAAGACTGCCTAATCTCGCAGTGTCTGTAAACTACTCATGCTTCCAAGGACTCTTACACGCTTGGCTGAAACAAACATTATTCATAATTTATACTGCCTGTTGCGTTACCCTGCAGGATAGATATTAATAATTCTTACCTTAGTCACAGTCACATAATATTACTTAGATAAGAGTATTTCAATTTAAGCTTTTCTTTTGAAAAATACTTAATCCTCCATGGTTTTAACTCTGGGAAAGAAAAGTCATACTCTACGCAACAGGAAAATAAATAGCTATAGACTCAAGCCTGGTGGATATGTCTTTCTTGTTCATTTGAAAGAGAAAAGAGAGAAAGTGAGAGTGAACATGGAGATGGTTTTGTTGGGTTCAATGTAAAGGAAACAAAATTCATTCACAACTTGGAAGATTTCTTCCATGATGTTTACCTTTTATAAATAAATAATATGATTTATTTAAAGATTTACTCATACTTAAGCAGATTAAGTCCTTCCCACAGTAATTTTAAAACATTATTATTTTTCTAACACCATGCTATGTTTATCTTACGATTAAATGGTCACAGTGGGAACATAAGAAAGTAAAGAATTTTATCAGCTGCATTTTTTGTCATTAAAAGTTTCACATACAGAGCATAAGAAAGATAAGGATTCCATTTATGCATTAATTTACAATATTTAAATGTATTGAATGCTTAATATTCCACTGAGATTGATTCAGATTTTTGCTATTATAACAGTGTCTACTTATTTCTATACAAATATTTGACTATATATGATTAGTCCTTGGTATTTCCCAGGAGGTGCTAGTGGTAAAGAACCTGCCTGTGCAGGAGACGTAAGAGATGAGGGTTCCATTCCTGGGTGGGGAAGTTCCCCTGGAGGAGGGCATGGCAATCCACTCCAGTATTCTTGCCTGGAGAATCTCATGGGTAGAGGAGTTGGGTTGGCTACAGTCCATAGGATCCGCAAAGAGACAGACATGACTGAAGCAACTTAGCATGCACAATTAATTCCTTATGATACAACAATGATAAGGCAGTGTTATTCCAATTATACAATTCATATATTTTATTTATTCATATAAATTTTTATTTATATGAATATTCATATTTTATTTATTCATATAAATTTATTCATATAAATGCAGATTATATATTTTCTGGGGTATAATTCTACATGCATATACATATATGTATTTATTCAGACATATATTTGTAAATATATCTATATGAAGAAAGAAGGAAGGAAATAAAGAAAGAGAAAATGAAGGAAACAAGGAAGGAGGTGAGGGAGGAGAAGATAGGAAGAGAGGAAGGAAGAGAGGAAGAATACATGAAAATGGTAGTTATTTCTTGGTGGTGGAATTATGAGTAATTCTTTCTATCCTGAGACTTTTCTGTACTTCCCAACATTTTTCTAGCCCCATGTCTTGATCATAAAAATATTGAGCATGATACCTAATTCACTGCAGAAATTTTTAAACAGAACCAAATTTTTTCCATAGTAGATTCATTCACTCAAAGATCTAGGTCAGTGATTTGAATTCCATTTTCCAACTTTCTCAATTCAGGGTGTTTTTAATTACTTGGAAGCATTTGAAAAATTCTTCAAACTATTCTTTAGAATTCAATAAGTAAGAGTTTTGAATTCACCTTCTATGTAAGCCCCGCATCATTTCTAGGAATGGAGCTGTCATAGACATAGGGGTAGGAGAGTTCTAGAGTCAAGAACCAACTACAGAAGGCCATGGTTCATGAGACTGGAGATCCCTGCTCAGTTGAATTTGTTGGGAAACTGCAGTTTTGCAGACCAAAATATTTGGGCTTGGGGATTTAGCTGTATTATTTTATAAAGCCATTTACAGGATGTATAATTTTGGATATAAATGTATATCAAACTTCTAAAACAAACTACATCTCCAAGTTTTTTCACCAACTGGCATGGAATCTGGAAGATGTAAATAAATGACAAGTTTACAAACATACATTTAATAGGATACAATAAACACATAGAATATATGTGAGTCGAGACACCTGCTCAGCTTCCACTGTTTTGAAAATACATGCTTTTTAAAGAATACAAAGGCAATTTCTACTGCCTAACAAATTTTTCTTAAATTGTATATAATGAATAATTTGGCTTCTTCCAATTTTATTACATCTTTAAAAGTATGCTATTTTGATTGTGCCAGATAATATGAGAAGCCAATTTGTAAACATCTCTCAGTCTGATTAAATTTATGTAAATGCCCAATTTTCTAAATATTGTGCAAAAAAATGGACTTCGTGCTCTCTGCAGCTGCCTTACATGTTTGCATTAATAAATTAATTAAAGCAGAGTCAACTAATTGATAATACATGAGTCACATAATGCTTTTTGCTCCAGTGAGACAGAGCCCTAAAAATGGAAACCTATTTCAAAATTCAGGTGGAGAGGCTCTGCAAGCCCAGAAGCTTGTGTACTTTAGGGACCAAGGTCTTTGGGGCTGTATCATAACAACTATAACTTACTGACTTCCACAAGACACCAAGAGCTCCAAGAATGACATTTCTGTTATAATAAGCCTACAAATTAGGGGTCATTTCCATCATTTGTAGTTGAACAAACCAAGTTTCAGAGAGGCTGGGTAACATTCCCAATCACACAACTTCAAAAAAAAAGAAAAGCTATGACAAACCTAGAGCGTATTCAAAAGCAGAGACACTACTTTGCTGACAAAGGTCCATCTAGTCAAAGTTATGGTTTTTCCAGGAAGTCCCTCAGTTATGTCCGACTCTTTGAGACCCCATGGACTACAGCCAACCAGTCTCCTCCATCCAGGGGATTCTCCAGGCCAGAATACTGGAGTGGGTTGCCATTTCCTTCTCCAGAGGATTTTTCCGACCCAGGGATCAAACCCGGGTCTCCCGCGTTGTAGGCAGACGCTTTAACATCTAAGCCACCAGGGAAGTCTATGGTTTTTCCAGTAGTCATGTATGAATGTGTAAGTTGGACTATAACAAAGGCTGAGTGCCGAAGAATTGATGCTTTTGAACTGTGGTGTTGGAGAAGACTCTTGAGAGTCCCTTGGACTGCAAGGAGATCCAACCAGTCAAACCTAAAGGAAATCAACCCTGAATATTCACTGGAAGGTAAAGCTGAGTTCCAATACTTTGGCCACTGGATGTGAAGAGCTGACTCACTGGAAAAACTGTGATAGTGGAAAAGACTGAGGGCAAGAGGAGAAGGGGGAGACAGACGATAAGATGGTTGGATGGCCTCACTGACTCAACAGACATGAGTCTGAGCAAACCTCAGGAGACAGCCAAGGACAGGAAAGCCTGGCGTATCCACAGGATCACAAAAATGTCAGACACAACTGAGCGACTGAACAACAATCCAGAGGAAGCAAGTAGCGATCATTCTTCACTCTCCTTTGAACTGGATAAAAGATATAGCTGCTCTACCTAGACATATCCATACACCAAACACTTAATATCCAGCACACACAAAACACACATTTTAAGTCCATCCATGGATTCTCTAGCAAATCTTTCATCCCAGGTTAAGAATCCTTGCGTAGACAAAAATAAACATTTTATGGGGAAGAGAGGAATAGAGTCCCCAGAAGGTAACTGAGGAGGAAGAGAATGAAAAACAATAGCAACAAACATGAGTTTTATAAAGCCAATATTGGAGAGAATTTCAAAAAGAGAATTAAATGAAGACTGCAAAGAGTCCATTGCACTTAACCCACAGGAAGTAAGAATATGAAATGTAATTGTTTGAGCAGTGAGGTGAGCAAGTTAAGGATAAGCTCCAGAAATGGCAAGCAGGTGTCATCCCAAGTGGCAACTCTAATTGTGAATGGCCACCTGGGATAATGTGTTAAGAGAGGGCTTTGAGGCCGGGTTATAGACTTTGAAAATGGCACTGGGATTAATCAGCAATGTCTATAAAAGGCAAAAAGTGGAAAGCATGTGTACCAACTCTTCATCAATCTCAGTTGACAATTCTTTTGAGTAGTTGTGTATAAAGGGAAGAAAAGAAACAGGATAGAAGGTAAAAGGCCGAAGATTAGAAGTTTTGTTCTTTTATTTGTTTTTGCAGTAGAAGGGAAGGATCTGACAATGTTTGCAAACTGACAGACAACTCTTAGCTGAGAGGAAAGAAAAGGCTTTTAGAGCACAATATATCAATATAAGAGAACACAAAAAGAGGTGGTGTCAGAGAATCAGGGCAAGGAGAAGAGACATCACTCTGAGAAGAGGAGAAAGGAAGTGAGGCTACACGCAAATAATACATTTGGGTGCTCAGGGGCAGAAAATGGAGGTGTGCTAAGCCCTAAATCTCAAAGCGCTCTGAAGTAGAAGTTGTCTGGGTGTGGGATGAAGGTGGGAAAACTGTGGTTGATAGCTCATTTATTCAATCAATCAATATTTGCAAGCCACTCCTGTGTGTTAGCATTTTTCAAATACTAGGAAAAGTAAATATGAGAAATAAAAAAGTCCATGCCAACAAAGACTCAGCTGTTTGTAGGGGGAGACAGACTGTAGGAAAATGTTTATAAATAATCCACCCAGTAGTGATAATGGTTAAGAAGAAAAATATATGAGGATAAGGAGGACAGAGTAGGAGGGCCCTGCTGTATAGGGTCATCATGGAAGGCAAGAGGAAAAGACGGAAAATGAAGAGCAAGAGGAATGCCCACTAAAGAGATAGGATCTTCCAGTCCAGGGTCTGGATGCAAGGGAGCAATAGGAAACAGGCAGGGATGCAGTCATAGAGGTGGAAGAGCCAGGTCATGTAGAACTTTGTAAGTTGCGATAAGAACTTGGCTTTTAGTTGGGGTGAGGTAGAAAGCCATTGAGAGCAGGTTTTTTACAGAGAAGTGACATAACCTGAATTATATTTGAAAGGGACTGCATTTACTGTGGGGAAAAGACTGTAAGAAGGCAAGAGTGTAAGCATGGAGGGAAGTTAAAATCCAAATAAAAGGTAAATGATGGGATGGCCCAGGAGAGCAGTAGAGGAGACAAAATGATTAGATACTGCATATATTGGGAAGTTGCCATCATAGTCAACAAAAGAGCATGAAATGTAGTACTTGGATATAATCTCAAAAATGATAGAATGATCTCTGTTCATTTCCAAAGCAAACCATTCAATATCACAGTAATGCAAGTCTATGCCCCGACCAGTAATGCTGAAGAAGCTGAAGCTGAACGGTTCTATGAAGATCTATAAGACCTTCTAGAACTAACAACCAGAAAAGATGTCCTTTTCATTACAGGGGACTGGAATGCAAAAGTAGGAAGCCAAGAAATATCTGGAGTAACATGTAAATTTGGCCTTGGAGTACAGAATGAAGCAGGGCAAAGGATAATCGAGTTCTGCCAAGAGAACGCACTGGTCATAGCAAACACACTCTTCCAACAACACAA
The DNA here is from genome assembly GCF_003369695.1 of Bos indicus x Bos taurus. Lineage (NCBI taxonomy): Eukaryota > Metazoa > Chordata > Mammalia > Artiodactyla > Bovidae > Bos > Bos indicus x Bos taurus. Next base: position 16,505,787 of record NC_040081.1, on the reverse strand, counting down.
CACAAGACTCTACTCATGGACATCACCAGATGGTCAACACTGAAATCAGATTGATTATATGCTTTGCAGACAAAGATGGAGAAGTTCTATACAGTTAGCAAAAACAAGACTGGGAGCTGACTGTGGCACAGACCATGAAATCCTTATTGCAAAATTCAGACTTAAATTGAAGAAAGTAGGGAAAACCACTAGATCATTCAGGTATGACCTAAATCAAATCCCTTATGATTATACAGTGGAAGTGACAAATAGATTCAAGGGATTAGATCTGATAGACAGAATGCCTGAAGAACTATGGACGGAGGTTCCTGACATTATACAGGAGACAGGGATCAAGACCACCCCCAAGGAAAAGAAATGCAAAAAGGCAAAAAGGCAAAATTGTCTGAGGAGGCCTTACAAATAGCAGTGGATAGAAGAGAAGCAAAAGGCAAAAGAGAAAAAGAAAGATATACCCATTTGAATACAAAGTTCCAAAGAATAGCAAGAAAAGATAAGAAAGCCTTCCTCAGTGATCAGTGCAAAGACTTAAAGGAAAACAACAGAATGGGAAAGTCTAGAGATCTCTTCAAGAAAATTAGAGATACCAAGGGAACATTTCATACAAAGATGGGCACAATAAAGGACAGAAATGGTATGGACCTAACAGAAGCAGAAGATATTAAGAAGAGGTGGCAAGATACACAGACGAACTATACAGAAAAGAACTTCACGACCCAGATAATCACGAAGGTGTGATCATTAACCTAGAGCCAAATATCCTGGACTGCAAAGTCCAGTGGGCCTTAGGAAGCATCACTACAAACAAAGCTAGTGGAGGTGATGGAATTCCAGTCGAGCTATTTCAAATCCTAAAAGATGGTGCTGTGAAAGTGCTGCACCCAATATGTCAGCAAATTTGGAAAACTCAGCAGTGGCCACAGGACTGGAAAAGGTCAGTTTTCATTCCAATCCCAAAGAAAGGCAATGCCAAAGAATGCTCAAACTACCACACAATTGTACTCATCTCACACGCTAGTAAAGTAATGCTCAAAATTCTTCAAGCCAGGCTTCGACAGTACATGAACCATGAACTTCTAGATGTTCAAGCTGGATTTATAAAAGACAGAGGAACCAGAGATCAAATTGCCAACATCCGCTGGATCATCAAAAAAGGAAAAGAGTTCCAGTAAAACATCTACTTCTGATTTATTGACTATGCCAAAGCCTTTGACTGTGTGGATCAAAACAAACTGTGGAAAATTCTTAGAGATGGGAATACCAGACCACCTGACCTGCCTCCTAAGAAATCTGTATGCAGGTCAGGAAGCAACAGTTAGAAATGGAAATGGAACCACAGACTGGTTCCAAATTGAGAAAGGAGTATGTCAAGGCTGTATATTGTCACCCTGCTTATTTAACTTATATGCAGAGTACATCATGAGAAATCCTGGACTGGATGAAGCACAAGCTGGAATCAAGATTGCCGGGAGAAATATCAATAACCTCAAATATGCAGATGACACCACCCTTATGGCAGAAAGCCAAGAAGAACTAAAGAGCCTCTTGATGAAAGTGAAAGAGGAAGAGTGAAAAGTTGGCTTAAAACGCAACATTCAGAAAACTAAGATCATGGCATCTGGTCCCGTCACTTCACGGCAAATAGATGGGGAAACAGTGGAAACAGTCACAGACTTTTATTTTGGGAGGCTCCAAAATCACTGCAGATGGTGACTGCAGCCATGAAATTAAAAGACTCTTGCTCCTTGGAAAAAAAAGTTATGACCAACCTAGACAGTATATTAAAAAGCAGAGACATTACTTTGCCAACAAAGGTCCGTCTAGTCAAGGCTATGGTTTTTCCAGTGGTCATGTATGGATGTGAGAGTTGGACTGTGAAGAAGGCTGAGCGCTGAAAAATTGATGCTTTTGAAATGTGATGTTGGAGAAGACTCTTGAGAGTCCCTTGGACTGCAAGGAGATCCAACCAGTACATCCTAAAGGAAATCAGTCCTGAATGTACATTGGAAGGACTGATGCTGAAGCTGAAATTCCAATAATTTGGCCACCTGATGCAAAGAACTGACTCATTTGAAAAGACCCTGATCCTGGGAAAGAATGAAGGCAGGAGGAGAAGGGGACAACAGAGGATGAGATGGTTGGATGGCATCACCGACTCAATGGACATGAGTTGGAGTAAACTCTGGGAGTTGGCAATGGACAAAGAGGCCTGGTGTGCTGCAGTCCATGGGGTTGCCAAGAGTCGGACCTGAATGAGTGACTGAACTGAACTGAATATTGTGAAGAAAGTGGTATAAGATTTGTAGATCGGTTGAATGCAGGGTGTGAGGAAAAAGAGGAGTCAGGAGTGACTCCCAGATTTGCCTGGAGCAACTAAAGGAATGGCGATGTCATACACTGTTGTGGAGAAGACTAAAGAGGAGCAGGGTTGGAGAATCTGGTTTTGGACATATGGTTTGTGATATCTGTGAAACAGCCATGTAGGGATGTTGAGTAGATACTTAGAAATACAAGTCCAGAGTAAAGGAGAAGTCTAGGCCGCAGATATATATCTGGGAACCTTTGACATACAGATGATATTAAAACCATGAGATTACATGCAATCACCTAGCAAGTGAATGTAAATAAGGAAGAAAAAAGGTCCAAGGACTGAGCCTTTGAGCACAACATTTAGAGACCAAGAAGAAGTAAATGAACTAGCCAGGCTGAGGAGAGGCCAGTGAGATTGGAAGAGCACCTTGAAAGAGATATACCCACCAAAGAGATAAGCAATGAAAGTGTTCCAACAAGAAGAGAGCAATAGGCTCTGTTAAATATGATCTAGTAACATTTGAACAGAACCCTGATCCCTGAATTTTTCATAGTGAAGATAATCAGTGACCCGAACAAGAAGGATTCAGCAGAGTGGCAGATACTAATATCTTGTTTAGTTATGGACAACTCTTCCTAGGAGTTTTGCTGTGGACAGTGGAAGCGAAATGCAACAGTGTCTAGAGGAAGATATGAAGTCAAGGAAATTTTTTTCCCCTAAGATGGATGATATTATGGCTTCATTTGTGTTAACAGAATTATTTAATGGAGAGAGAAAATCGATATAGAAGAGAAACAACAATTGAAGAGCAATGAACACGAGCAGGGCAGAGGGGATTGGTTCAGCCGCACAAGGAAGGAACAGTTCGTTTCTTGTAGCACGAGGAAAGATCTGAGGAAACTATCAGATTTGGTGGTGGGAGTGCATAGAATTCTATTCTGATGGCTTCTATTTTCGCAGAGAAACAACAAACAATACTTTTTAACAACATTAAGTGTGAAGGAGATGCTAGAGAATTGAGTAAGGAAAAAAATTTGAAACAGCTAAGAAAGTCAGACAGTGATTGGATCGCAGACATGGATAGCACTGTGCATCCTCAAGATTAGTGGTTGAGAGTTTAAAATGAGGCCAGTTAGCAGGGTTGTTTTCCTCCATCTGCCTTCAGCTGGGCAGGCGCAGGCGCAGAGTGGAGGGTGACTTGAATTTAAGTAGGTTTGTGGTCTCCCCAGGGTAAGACAGGGGGAGAGAGGGAGTTAGAGGTGTACACAAACAAGAGCAGGAGTGTAACGATCGAACAAGACATCTAATCTGTTCAGGAGGAAAGTGAGGATATGAGAGGGCCACAGAACAGTGTTTTCCATTTCTTTGTCAGATTAATTTTTTATTCTTTCCACATTATGTTTGTGATATACCCAGTAGACTATCTTTAATAAGTTCAGTTAGTAGAATGTCTGCTGTGATCTTAATCTATCATCATAGTTTTTAACCAGTGATATTTTAACAGTTTTTAAAACCATACTTCTAACTTTATTTTAGTTATGTTTCTATCTCCTTAGGCTTAATTGCAGGAATACAGTTTCAATAACATGTACTATAACAATAATAAAAATAATATTATCTATATTAAATATGGAACAATAGCCTGGTTCCAAACAGGAAAAGGAGTACGTCAAGGCTGTATATTTTTACCCTGCTTATTCAACTTATATGCAGAGTCCATCATGAGAAACACTGGACTGGAAGAAACACAAGCTGGAATCAAGATTGCCGGGAGAAATATCAATAACCTCAGATATGCAGATGACACCACCCTTATGGCAGAAAGTGAAGAGGAACTAAAAAGCCTCTTGATGAAAGTGAAAGTGGAGAGTGAAAAAGTTGGCTTAAAGCTCAACATTCAGAAAACGAAGATCATGGCATCTGGTCCCATCACTTCATGGGAAATAGATGGGGAAACAGTGGAAACAGTGTCAGACTTTATTTTTGGGGGGCTCCAAAATCACTGCAGATGGTGACTGCAGCCATGAAATTAAAAGATGCTTACCCCTTGGAAGGAAAGTTATGACCAACCTAGATAGCATATTCAAAAGCAGAGACATTATTTTGCCAACAAAGGTCTGTCTAGTCAAGGCTATGGTTTTTCCTGTGGTCATGTATGGATGTGAGAGTTGGGCTGTGAAGAAAGCTGAGCGCCAAAGAATTGATGCTTTTGAACTGTGGTGTTGGAGAAGACTCTTGAGAGTCCCTTGGACTACAAGGAGATCCAACCAGTCCATTCTGAAGGAGATCAGCCCTGGGATTTCTTTGGAAGGAATGATGCTAAAGCTGAAACTCCAGTACTTTGGCCACCTCATGTGAAGAGTTGACTCATTGGAAAAGACTCTGATGCTGGGAGGGATTGGGGGCAGGAGGAGAAGGGGACAACAGAGGATGAGATGGCTGGATGGCATCACTGACTCGATGGACGTGAGTCTGAGTGAACTCCGGGAGTTGGTGATGGACAGGGAGGCCTGGTGTGCTGTGATTCATGGGGTCGCACAGAGTCGGACATGACTCAGCGACTGAACTGAACTGAACTGAACTGAAAGAGTCAGACACGACTGAGCGACTGATCTGAACTGATATTCAATAGAGACTCAAAAATTATTAGAAGTATAGAGCAATTATGCAAAGTATGTTGCCTAGTGAGTGGACACTCAGTCATGTCTGACTCTTTGAGACCCCATGGACTGCAACCTGCCAGGCCCCTCTGTCCATGGGATTTCCCAGACAAGAATAGTGGAGTGGGTTGTCATTTACTTCTCCAGGGGATCTTCCTGATCCAGGGATCGAACTGCATTTCCTGTGTCTCCTACATTGCAGGCAGATTCTTTACCACTTGAGCCTGCGGGGAAGCCCGTATGTTGCCCAAAAGGCTATAGATTTCCTATAATTCACCTTTCCAGACATTGTTCGTGATAAGCTACCATAGAATTTCCATGAATCACCATTTCCTACATTTTCTGTAATAAGGCCAAAGAAACTACCAATCAAGTCACAAAACTTTAAGGATTACAGTGGCTATGTAAACAAAGTGCTGCTGAAATGCCAGAGGAAGAAATACAGCACTTGGAGGACTCAAGCAGTCCCAGCAGGATCTAACCCAACTTCAAAACTTCAATTTTGCTCCACCAAAGATAATGACATCTCATCTTGACCAAATCAAGGCTCAGTTAGACGTGGGAGTCCAAGCCCTTGGCTCAGCCACTGGAGGGATCCATGGCCCTTGTGTGCATGTGTGTGTGCTCAGTCATGTCTGACTCTTTGTGAGTCCATGGGTTGTAGCTCTCCAGGCTTCTCTGTCAATTTCTGGAAATTTTCAGGCAAGAATATTGGAGTGGGTGCCATTTCCTCCTCCAGGAGAATCTTCCTGACCCAGGTATCGAACCTACGTCTTCTGTGTCTCCTACATTGCAGACAGATTCTTTACCGACTGAGCCACCTGGGAAGCCGTGGTCCTTGTGACCTCCCTCCTACTGCTCCAGGCTCCTGACCTCCTCAGAGATTCTTGTTCCTGCCATCCACCCAGTCTGGCTGCCCTCCTGCCCACTTCACTTGTTTAAATCCCATCCAGGCTTTTAGAGCTTTCATTTCTTTCAAAGACCTGCCTGTTTTCCCCCAGCAGATAGGAACTTTATTTCTTCTGAATAGCCACAGATCATTTCCTTAATTATTTTATGGCACTGTACTCTGCCTTCAACTATGGCTCTTGGTATCTTACTTCTCCTATTAAAGGGCATGCTCTTTGAACAGCTAACACTTACGGTGCTGCGAAAGTTAGCACTGTGCCTTTTGTTTTGTGAGCATGAATAGGTACTATCGTTACCCCCATTATACAGTTGTGGAAACTGAGACAGAATGAATGACTTGGCCAAGATCACACAGCTAGAAAGTGGCAGTACTGAAATATAAATTCAGGTCTTTCCTGAACCTGAACTTTTTAGCTATTATTCTAACCTCCATCCTGGACAGTGGAAGGCATATAATATTTGATTTTAAAAGTTTATCTTTTTATGAATTTTTATTCAATCAATCCACTAAAGGCCAAGCACTATGGTAGTACTAGAGGAACAAGGAAAAATAAGGCACAGACCCTTCAGTGGGGGACTTTGCAGTTATAAGTGACACAGAGAAATTCGTACATTGTCAAATTTCCATATTTTATTGGATTTTTTTCTTCCCAAGCAACTGGAAGACCTTTTGACGTAGGTTTAAATTGTGGAAACTAGTTAATCCTCTCTTCTTGCTGTGACAAAAATGATTGAAAAGTAAACTACCTTAATTTATTTTAATAGATACCGTTATGCAGTTAATGATGCTGGGGCTAAATTAGAGATTGTAACATCACCAAGAGTACACTGAATGCGTTTCAGTTCTCCTATAACATAAATGTTCTCAGTTGCGACTGGGACTGTAACTTAGCATTTTTAGAGCCACTGGCTAAATTACCTCTATTGATGAGGCTTAGCAAGTTCTTTCTGAATGATTCTAAATAGCTGCTGAGGGCTAAAAGATAGTCTTCCCTGGGCTGTGGCCACAGCATGCCAGGAGCCTCCTGGGGAGAGAATAAAGCTCGAGTTCCCATGCATGAATGGTTCTATGTCCTGCCTGGAGCACGCTGACTGGCCATCCTTGAAATTGTATAAATGAAAGGAAGTAGGCACAGGTAGAGGCTTGTATTAATAATTGGTGTGCATGAAGCAAATTAGGCTAACCCACCAGGTCCTTCCGAAAGGGGTGGAGGGGCGGTACAAGCCTCCAGAAATAAAGTCTGCTAAAGCCATCTCTTCAAAGCTTTTGACAAACTGCAAACCTTAGCCATTTCTTTCTTTTTCCCATGGAACGGGGAGTTCGGGGAGAGGTTTTAGTTCACACACACCCACATGCACACACACCATATAGGTGTGTGAAGCATGAACTAGGACATGAGAGTTATGTAGCACTGTCCTTATTCACAGAGGAAGTCGAGGGACCTGGTTCTGCCATTAAGTGGAGGGAGGATTTTTCACCGATGTCAGAGGCCAGGTGCGGTGCGCTTCCGGGTTCCTTTAGCCCCTGCGTCTATTCCCACGTGCACCATCGGTACTACAGTGGAATCCGGCCCCCTTATTTGTACAGTCATGTTGTGACTGCAGGCAGGCACAGTGAGGGCAGTCCCCATCAGAAGAGAGAGCTCAAGTATTTCAACCAAACCATGATTCATTTTCAAATTTTTGAAGGAAACAATATGTTTGAAACCACTTTCTTTATGACCCTAGATAATAGAGTTTTCACCTATTTTCTGTATAGACATTTCCCAGGTTTCTAAATTCTTTTCAGCATCACCCTTTCATGAAGAGCCCACATTTGTTAAGGATAACGAGAAATATCAAACCTAACAACGTGGTAGAATCATATTTTCTTCTGACCCTTATAGGAAAAGAAAATAATTTGTAGAGGGAGGGTATGGGGAGGGAGGAGGAAGGAGGGTTCAGGATGGGGAGCACGGGTATACCTGTGGTGGATTCATTTCGATGTTTGGCAAAACTAATACAATATTGTAAAGTTTAAAAATAAAATAGAATTAAAAAAAAAAAGAAAATAATTTGTTTTTGCAGCAATATCCTTTACAACACACATGCATTTCATTCAGTCTTATGTCATTCTGTAATAAATTTTTATCATTTCATTTGCATAATAATTAACTTTGTCTAAATAAGGTTTGAATCCAAAAACCAAAAAAAAAAGTTTATAAATAACACCAATAATTCAAATTCTTAGATAGCAAATAGATTCTCAAGCTTTCTCTTAACCCTATTTTCATTTAAATTAAGGTAAAACAAGCAATTAGAGATCAATAAAGTTTTGAGGTTTAATTCAAGTCATTAGAGACTAATATTATTTAAAAGTAGGAAATATTTCCTTCATGGTGCTATTCTATTTTTTAACCACACAAATATTTTTAAAATGTCAATGTAAAAGCTTATGGCTGATTGAAACTGAAAGGCATCTTTACCTAAAAGTTCTTTCTTTTAAGAAACCAAAACCTCCATGTGCAGAAACAGAATGCACATGGCTACTTCATCTTGAACAGCACTCAAGAAACACATTTGATGTTGGTTTGTGTCATTATGATAAGAACACAATAAACTATGAGAAGGGTCATTTCTGGATAATTAGTTGCCCGTAGATCAACAAGAGATGGATCTTTGTAACAGAAGTGACATAAGGACCTTGATGAACTGAACTTTTTAAAATAAGGAGGTTTCAAAAGACATCCTCTTAGAAATAAATTACTCTAGATAGAAAATACCGTATGCCATTATTCATAAGCCCATTTTCATCACTGCAGAATAGTTCTATGTCAGTGTGACAATGTGTTTCTTTGTGGTTGGGATCCACTTTTAGTTAATTAATTTAAAAAGTAAAGGGAAAACTTGGACTCTATCTCTGAGGTTCTCATCAACTCAAATTCTAATTATAGTATTTTATGCACTCTGAAACTTTCCCTAATTTGAAGATAAAAATCTTAGGAAAAGATTCCTTTTCTAAAAAATTCTTTTCTACTTAACAGAAAAGTTAAGGGTCAATACTTTGGTCAATTGCTACAGATGAACTATTTCTAAATTTGTTAGAAAGAAATTAAAAGCCAGTAAATGCCAAATATTAGAATGTTAATACTTCATTATGGAGGTTTTAGTATTCCATTACATATACATTTAGATGTTAGATGAGGAGCTAGTTTCACATAAGCACACACATTCATTTACTGGGCTTTACATGATGCCCTTGTTAGATAAAGCCAAACATGTAACTAGCTTTGGTTATAATTTAAAAGTAAGAAGTTTGAAGATCTGCAATTTAGGATGCTATTTAGATACCATTCTTGATATGCTAAGGTATTTATTCACTAAAAGGCTAGCCAGCACAAAGTGAGACAAAGTGGGAACAAATATACAACAAAAAAAGATGTCATTTTCTAAGAGACTTATAATAATTACTTTAATAGTAAGCCACCTGCGGTAGCTACTGTCAACAAGCAAAGCAGGAAACATTTCACACCTGAAATGTTGCTGACTTCTAGCCCCAAACAAGAAACATTCTAATAAAACCGTGCCCTTTGACTGCTACCAATACTCTTCCCCAAAGAAATGTTTATATTGTCTGTGGAGTGTAATCTACTGACAATATAATAAGGATATTATAAATCACTCAAAGTACTAAAGTAGGTCCCATTTTTGTAATCACTGTACTTTATGGCAATAGATTGAGTTCCTACTACTATAGAGAGAAGATTCAGGTCAATTTCCAGTAATAATTTACATAAATGAAAACTTTCTATTTAATTTACTTTAAACAGAACACAAACTTAGAAAATGATCCAGGTGCTCTATATTAGAGCTTTTAGAAAGTATCAAAAGTTACTGAAATGAATAGGAATGAAAGAAATTGCCTCATATTTAATGCTACTTTTTGATGATAAAATAAAAACTTCTCACTATGATAAATAGGAGGAGTTTCCCAATCTAAATTCATTTGCCTTGTAATTTTGATTAAATATATGCATATAGGAAATTCATATTGTAGGAAATACATAATTTCTGTAGTGAGTTTCTTATGAATTACGATACTGGGTACAAGGTCAAGCAATTTTTCATTTTGTTCAAAATGTTCCAACGATCTGAAATCGCCATCCATTTGTTTATGCCCTTCAAAGTCTCTCCTCCTAAACTCTATGAACATTACCAAACTAAAGCTAAAATAAGGAATTTTTTTCTCCTCTAAACATGGGAGCTAATGCCTATGGGAAAATAGCATTCTTAACAAATAAAGCCCAGGGGATCCAGTCAGGCGGAGGAATAAATCCTCATCTTTCACACAACTTTCAAACTGGTAAAGAACACAAGAATTCAAAAATAGTTTCTTTTCAGGTCACACCATATAAGGTACAAAGTAAGTTTGTATGAAATGGTGATGCCGTATCAACTTTCCAGACATGAAGGTCCAATGATTAGAGGCTTAACTTTAATATGCAAAGTAGAGGGTTGGATGGAGATGGAGGGGGGGCATCTGGATAAATAATCCTGCGCAACTGGAAGTGGGAGTTTAGGTCATTTCCTATGTGAGGACATAGAGGGCATACTGGATAATGGTCAGACTACCTGAAGGGAAACCACAAGCTGATTAGTTCCACTCCAAGGGCCGGTTTTTAAAAACCAGTTCTTATTCTTTACCATTGATTAGAAGTCTAAATGAAAGGCTACATATGGTGAAAGATATATCCATCCAGCCATTACAACAGAAGCGCGATAAATTATCCAGGGTGCCTGCAGAGAACCCTCTAATCCACTCTTTCAATTTTCAGTCTCACCTATGAAAAAGTCTGAAACTGTATGCCAATTGGTTGTTAATAATGCGCTCTGGGAGGGAGCAAGTTGAAACTGTTCTCCAAACTGCAAATCAAGAGACAAAGCATGTGTGTCTACTACCGTGGAATGAAATGATGTATCAGAACAAAAGATGGTGTCTGCAGTACAGGATGAAAGTATGCTTTTATGTGTCCTCTAAAATCAATGACTCCGGGCAGCAAAGCTCTGAAGCACTTATATTTCTACCCCCAGAAGAGTATGCTAACATAGATGTAGCTAACGGAAGCCTCCAAAAGGAAGTTTGTGATATGAAATTTAAAATAATTGCTTTTAAATTTGTAGTTTCCAGATTGGGTTTCTGCTGAGCCTGCCAAACATTCTTCCTTTTCTGTGAGTTAGCTACACAAATATGGATCTCCTTTGTTTATTGATAGGAAGACGTGGTGACTCAGCCGCTTTGTAAAGACACGTTAGTTTTCCTATTTGTACTCTCCTTCCACAGAACACTGTAAAATGGGACCAGCCTGAAGCTGGGGGGAAGGCAGAGCACAGCGGGGCAGGGTCTAGGAAGAGCCCAGCCTGCTTTCCTGGGACCCCCTGACTCCTGCTCACCTCAGGCCCGGGCCACCTCAGGCCCGGCCAGCTCAGGCCGCTCCATTCCTGTCGTTTTTCTCAATCTGGATGTGGGCTCCAATCAGACTTCAGCGTCATCTCCTTCCCCAATCTGCTCTTCTTTCTTTAGTTTCTGTCCTGTGGTCTGCACTATTATTCTCCAGAACAAAGCCTGAGAATCACCCCTACTTCTCTCTCCTCCTCATCCCTTCACCTAGTCACACATCTTGCCATTTCTACTTCATCAATCCACGCTGAATCTATCCCTTTCTCTACATCTCTCCAGGCCCTTCTATTTTTCATCTGAATAATTGCAACTGCATCTTAACTATCTCTCCCCATTTGTCTTCCTCCCATCCTTTAGCAAGAGTGATCTTTCTAAAATGTCTGTCTGATCAAGCTACCCAACTTCTTAAATCCTTCAGATTCTATACTTTTAGGACAATTACTTAGCATGCCATGCAAGGTCCTTTACAGTCTCTGCTTTCTGTTTACTTCCTCATCTTCTCCTAGAACTTTACATTTCAACCTTATTCAATATGCAGTTTCCCCAAATGCCTTTCTTTCTTGTATCACAAAGGCTTTGAACATGCAACCTCCTTGAAAACACTGCTGCTGCTGCTGCTGCTAAATCACTTAAGTCGTGTCCGACTCTGCGCAACCCCATAGACGGCAGCCCACCAGGCTCCCCCGTCCCTGGGATTCTCCAGGCAAGAACACTGGAGTGGGTTGTCATTTCCTTCTCCAATGCATGAAAGTGAAAAGTGAAAGTGAAGTTGCTCAGTCATGTCTGACTCTTAGTGACCCCATGGACTGTAGCCCACCAAGTTCCTCCGTCCATGGGATTGTCCAGGCAAGAGTACTGGAGTGGGGTGCCATTGCCTTCTCCGGAAAACACCACGCTATTTATTAATAATATTTTTCATATTGACAACACTGTGACTTAGATTCAGAGGCATCCTGATCTCTTCCCCACCCAGATTTGGATGATTTACCCCTCTGTGATTTTCCCATTGTACCTTGACATATCCTGAGCATATTTTTCACATAATATTACTATGTTTTTGTTTTGTTTAGTTCCCACTAGACTCGAAAGTCTTTGAAGGCAGTGAGTATGTTTACTTGCTATTGTATCCCCATGATATAGAGCAGAGGGCATGGCAAATATTAGGCACACAAAATGAGTTTGATGAGTGAATCAGTGAATGAATGGGCATTAAATTTTAAATAACTTTATGAACTAATTATTAATAACCCTTTAAAGTCCCTCTTGCCTCTATATCCCATGATTCCATGCTTTATTCATTTCTTATCTCACAGAAATCATTTCTATTAACACATTCTGCAAAAATACAAGCATGAGACATATATATGTATTTTTGAGACTGAAAACATTAATGCATAAGGAAACAAGAAAAAGTTTTATTTTATTCAACCCTAAGTAAATCTTAGGGTTAAATCTTAGGATCTTCCCTGTAGCTCAGATGGTAAAGAATCTGTCTGCAATGGAGGAGCCCCGGGTTTGACGCCTGGATCGGGAGGATCCTCTGGAGAAGGGAATGGCAATCCACTTCAGTATTCTTGTCTGGAGAAACCCATAGACAGAGGAGCCTGGCGGGCTACAGTCCATGGGGTTGCAAAGAGTCCAACGTGACTGAACAACTAACACTACAACACTAAGTACGTCTTAAGAAAGTATGAGGGCTGTGAAGATAAAAGGTGTCTCAAAAAGAATCATTCATAATGACTTAAAAAAGCCCCACAAGAACATTTATGTAACCTGGAGTACTTTAGATTCCAAGGCTTGATGTCCTTTTAATTCCACCAAAGCAAGAACCAAAGTTTATTTCATAACTAAAGGAGGGAATTCTTTCTATGTTATAGTTTAGGACTCAATTCACATCAAACAAGCCACTCAGTTAACTTGGGCCAAATGTAGGTCAGCATCACGGTATATGATCAGAGATTAGGCAGGAGCCTCTCTTTGTGTAAGAAGAAATCATAGCATTTTAAGCAGCCGATTAGGAAGAATGGAGACACTGAGGTCTTCTCTGCAATCATGTGCGGCCAAAGAGTACTTAATGCTTAGCCATTCATAACGAAACAATAATGTAGCCTTAAGTCGCTCATTTGACCTTGTTCAAAATATCATATATGAATGTATATGTGTGGAATCTAGAAAAATGGTATCTTATTGATGATCTTACTTGCAAAACAGTAATAGAGACACAGACACAGAGAACAAATGTAGGGACACCAAGAAGAGTGAGAGAATGGGATGAACTAGGAGATTGGGATTGCCATACATACACTCCTGATACTGTGTATAAAACAGATACCTAATGAAGACCTACTGTAGAGCTCAGGGAAACCTACTCAGTGCTCTGTGGTGACCTAAATGGGAAGGAAATCCAAAAAAGAGGGGATATATGTATACATAGAGCTGACTTGCTTTGCTATACAGTATAAGCTAACACAACATTGTAAAGCAACTATACCGTACTTTAATAGAAATTAATTTTTTTAAATGTTCATTCAAAAATGTATCCAAGCTGCTTCTCTCACAGCACTTTATTTTAGAGTGGCTTTCTTGACTATGGCTAGTTATTGCCTCATAAATCCATAGAAGTCATATAATTACTTCCCTAATTTGTTCTGTTCATCATTACCGGTCTGTATACACAGACAGCCTTAGGAATTTAGCCACACAACTAGGTATTTGGACATACGATAGTCAAATAGGAAGAAGTGACATGCCACCCCATTTGTTTGTAGACTGGATATTTAAAAAAAGTATGCAGGTGCCCCATCAGCAACTAAAAGCAAAGACTTCAAAACTGAAGGGCTCATTTTTAAGAGTTCTGCTGGCCTGTGCCACCTGTTTCTTGTTTTTGTTTTTTATTTTTTAGCCTAAAAAGAAACACTCTTTTAGCTCTTCCTTATTTCATCCTCCAAGAATCTTTGGAATAAAAAAAGATTCATCCCTAAACACTCACGTTTTTGTTTTAATTTGGGCTTCCCAGGCGGTGCTAGTGGTAAAGCCTTGCCTGTCAATGCAGGAGAAGAGCCTCAGGTTCAGTCCCTGGGTTGGGAAGATGCCCTGGAGGAGGCATGGCAACCCACTCCAGTATCCTTGCCTGGAGAATCCCACGGACAGAGGAGCCTGGCAGGTTATGGTCCATAGGGTTGCGAAGAGTCAGACATGACTGAAGTGACTTCACATAGCAGCGTGTTTCCTACCACAAGAATGGCAGTTGCTCGCTCTTAAAACCTTATAAAAGTGACTCTAAAAGTATATCATTTTTTCATAGACGCATTAGTAAAAATTAAACTTGGATGTGAGACAATTGGGAATATGAAACAAGATAGATAACAGAACAGTTCCTAGTTGAGAAGGTCACCTTGGATCCACTGCAAGGCAATGAAGTTGGTCAGTGGGATGGGAAACAGTCAGGAGAAGAAAGGCTGGGCTTCCCTGGTGGCTCATCAGTAAAGAATCTGCCTGCCAGTGAAGAAGACACAGGTTCAATCCTTGGGTTGGGAAGATGCCCTGGCAAAGGAAATGGCAACCCATTCCAGTAATCTTGGCTCTGGGAAATCCCATGGACAGAGGAGCCTGATGGGCTATAGTCCATGGGGTCACAAAGAGTTGGACACAACTAAGCAACTACACAACAACAACTTAATGATGCTTTCAAATCGTGGTGTTGGAAAAGACTCTTTAGAGTCCCTTGGACTGCAAGGAGATCAAATTAGTCAATCCTAAAGGAAATCAACCCTGAATATTAATTGGAAGGACTGATGTTAAAGCTGAATCTCCAATACTTTGGCCACCTAAGGTGATGAGTCAAATCACTGGAAAAGGTCCCAATGTTAGGAAAGACTGAAGACAATAGAAGGGGATGGCAGAGGATGAGATGGCTGGATAGCATCATTGACTCAAGGGACATGAATTTGAGCAAACTTTGGGAGATAGTGGAGGACAGAAGAGTCTGGCGTGCTGCATTCCTTGTGGTCGCAAAGAGTGAGCCAGGACTTAGTAATTAAATAGCAACAGGGAGAAGAAAGAGAAAACCATAACAGTGTCAGTTGGTGCTTGAAGATTTTGTAAGTGCTTGGAGATAATAAGTCTTCATTATCAATGAAGGTACGAAGTAACTTGGGGAAGCTGGGGATACTAATTTGGTGTTCATACCCTGTTTTTACAAACCACACCATAAACTCCTATTTTGCTCTTTTTTTCAAAAAAATATTTTCTCTTCCTGTTTCTGTTCAAAGTTTCTAGTGATAATAGTTTTGATAAAATGTTTCTTTCTAAAATTTTACAAAGACAGAGATGACATTATTCCCCAAGTGATATACCTATATACATCTTTCTGGACATTTCTGGTTCTTTCAATTTCTCCAGGAATTATTTCCAGACAAGGCAGCAGAGATTGGCTATTCACCAACTTCGTTTAGCTTTTTGTCTGAGCCCACAGCTATATTTCTCTCTCTCCCTTGCAGTTAGGTGTGAAAATGTGACTTCACACTTGCCAAAGAAATGTGGTCAGAAATGATATAAACCATAAAATCTTCTACTTCTAGTGCTGGCCAAAAAATTCCTCCCACCTGACCGTCAAATCTCTTTCTTTATTTCTCTTATCCAATGGCTTCATGCCTATGTGCAGGGTAACATCAGAACACAGATGTGAAAGATGGTAGAGTCTTTGTGAGTCTGGATTCCTGCAAGAAGCCGTGCTCTTTATCATGTGTAAGAAATCAATGTCTATCGTGGTAAGCCACTAACATCTCTGAGTTTGTCTGTTAAAACAGCTAAAGTTATTCTAAAACAGATGGTATCCAGAAATGGACCAAAAGAAAGAATAATCTTGCAAAAATATATTGTCAATATTTTTGTATGTCTTTTCCTCCACCTTCTCCTCCTCCTCTTTCTTTTTTCACTTTAACGCCTTTATTTATTTCAGTTTGGGGATTTCTTTATCTATTATCTCTGCTACTTCCAGAATTTCAAAGTTCTGCTTAATCTGGCACGAAGTCTATGTAAACAATATCAGAGGAAGCAGTGAAACAAATTGCCACTGCACTCATGTTCCCTCTTCAAACATGGCAGCTTGAACCACTCAAAACAGAAGACATGAAAAACACTGGGGAATTCTATTCTATGTAAGGATTACAGTTGTGTCTCTTTTTCTACCTTTTGTTCCAGGAGATAAGGTCTGAAAATGAACTACCCATCTGTGACAGCCTATGGTCATTCTATTATAACTCTGTTTTCAAACAGCCATTAAAAACAAATTAATTCTCCAGGTTTGCTTTGATTGCTTATCTGGTTTGTTACAGTGACTACATCTGAATTTATCAAGCCATCCCAGTATTTTGCAGGGATATTGTTTCCTACAAAATACGTGCTTTGCTTCCCTCCAACAACAGTGGCATCTATTATTATAGAAAAAGTAATAGCAACCACACAGTCAAAAGCACACTATCTGAGCCCAAATAGAAATAAAAATATTTTGATAATTAATCAAGAATATAGCAAAAATCAATTAAAGGAATGTTTGCTGAAAAACTCCATTACAATTTTTATGAAGTTTTCTCAACTCAAGATCCAAAGCTCATGTCTTCACCAATTTACTTCTGTTAGATGAGAATTAGATGATTTCTAAGTGTGTTTTGAATCAAGAACAGTATGAAAGATCACATACGAGATGTATGATCTACAGGTAGCTAAGAAAAACTTAAAATAAACCTTAGATAATAGAAGATAGGATAAGATAAAGAAGATACTTGCAAAGAAGGTAGAAACACTTAAAGTTTACTTGCCTAAAAAACAACCTGTAGAAATATGGGGGTGAGGGGATGTGGGCTTTGAAGAGAAATAAACCTGGGTTCAAATTCTGATTCTGCTTCCTACTAGATGTGAGTCCTTGGGCTAGATTTACTTGACATGCCTCACCCTCTGTTTCCTCCTCTGGAAAATGGGTGGGTATAATATATCTCTAGTTTACTGGGCTGGTATGGGAATTAGTATGTAAAGTGACACATATTAGGTAGTTATTATAAACTGCAGTTATGGATGTATCTGGAAAGGATTTACTGTTGACCTAAAAGTCATATTGGTGTTTTTTCCAATATGAAGTAAAGATATCAGAGTTTCTCATCTAAAAGTTCTACAGAGATTTCTTTTCCTAATTCATCTACCACATTGGCAGAAATAGCACTGTAAGCTTAACTTGGCTAAAGTTTGCTTCATTCATCTGTCAACAAGATTCCGGACTTCAAATCAATTGTTGACAATTGTTGAAGGTGGACAGAACAGAACAGGTGTTGTATTTCACACCTCGGAGGGTTCTACTCTACTAACAATAACATCATATCTTTGTCAGTCAGGCACAACTATAGCACTCGATAGACTGATACAAATGAAAAAGCCAGTTAAAACAGATCTCCTGACTCTGTTCTGGCCACCGTTACAGGACTTGTTTGATTCTGTTGCATGTGAAGCAGAATGGCATCTCCTTTGGGGACAAAAGGACAGAGAGAAGGCATCTCCCACTGACTCTAAAAAGTCAAAACCAGTGCACAATTTGCCACACTTAAAAATGCTGAAGTTATTTTGTACTTTTTGATCATACTCTTTGCTTCTTATTGAAACATAAATGTGTTTTTGAGATATCCAAAATAGAAGGTATAATTTCATGCCATCTGGAATCAGATAACACAGTGGTCAGACAAATCATTCTACCAAATACATTTGTAAAATCCAAGCTAGGTACTCCAAGCACTTGCATGGATTTCTTTAGAGGAGTGTTTTAACACATATTACTTTTATAAGAAAGAATATAGAAAAAAGCACCTGATAGTCACATAAAATAAATTACATACATTATCATAAAATTGTTCCACTGCAGCTGTTTATAGCAAAGATTCCTGTGGTAGCAATATCTTTTTGTCAAAATGGATAAGGCTGAGTAAAAAGCTGAACAACTTCCTAAAGAGTATATCGATATGTGGGATCTATTTCAAGTTTTATTTTAAGTTTTAAATTATAAATGATCTTATTATGCAAGATATAGAAACTGACAGAAGTTAACACTCCAGCCACAAATAATTCTACTGTGATATTGCCAAGTTTTCCAAATATATCAAATAAATATGTTAAAGTTTCTAAATTAAATTCTATTATTAAGTGTTTTTCCCTCCTCAGTCTTACTTGAGAGTATTACTGCAGGAGGGTGATAAAAAAAAGGTGACTCTCAGTGACAAAAGAGATCTATCTGCTATTGTCCCTTGGGGAAAACCAATCTTCCATTTATTTGTTTGTTTTGATGAGGGCCCCAATGCTATCTTTTGCACCAGTGATCACATATAACAAAGTGAACGACAAGAAAATATGCATCAGGACACAAAGTTACACTTCAGTCTTTCTGTACATGTGAAATTACAGGACCACAGAAGTTCACAGTTAGATGGAAGTTGGAAGGATTTATTGGATACTTGATACAGATTCTATGCCATGCATTGTTCATCAGAAACAAGGTTATTTATTTTTCAGACTACCTTTGTGTGTTACATTTAGTTTACAGAATAGAGGCATGGCAATTATTAAAATCGCTGCAAAACCTTGATATTTTATCCATTTTGCATTTGTTGAGATAAATATTTTGTGTTAAACAGAATTAGGGAAATAACATTTCTAAAAATAAAATTACAGAAACTTTAAAATTTCACTTTATCAAAAAGAAATGGAAGGAAAAATATACATAAAATTAAAACGCTAAAAATAGGAGGAGTATGGTCACTGCAAGTTCCAATTGTCAATAATTGGATACTGCATCTAAAAAAATATAAAATTGATCATTCTGTTTAATCATAATAATGTCACTGTTCATCCATTTTTATTCAGATGCAAGAAATATAACAGAAATATTTTACAAAACCACCTAAAGCAAAATTTGATGAAAAGCAAATACTTCTTAAAAATCATATATGGGGCTTTGGAGACTTGAGGATTTCACCCATAAGGGCTCCAGGAGTATGGGGTCCCAAGTACTTACTACAAGACTGTATTTGCTTCTATAGTAAGACTCCATCCTATTAGGAAAGGTAGCATAATGAATAAACATGTTTTTCTTTTTTTCATGAGCAATGGTTTTTTTAATCTTGAGCTAGTTTTTAGTCAACATAAGAACTCACAATTATACCTTATTTCTTTGATTTGATGCAATTTGCTAAACACATTATAGACATTATAACTTCTTTAAAATGCAGCTGAGAAGCCATAGTATTAATGCATGTTATGTTAACTAGCCATTTTACAATTTTATCATGCTTTTATTACATGTAATTATTTATATCAAGAAATATGACTTGGTATTGAATCATTATGTTGTATCCCTGAAACTAATAATATTGTAAATTAACTATATTTCAATAAAAAAAGAATTACAATTTGGCCCATAGCCTGCCAAAGCCGTGTAGCAACGACCCATGTTATAATATATTCATGATTTTGAGGAAGAAAGATAATGTGGTAAGCAGAAAGTATTTAGAATCGGACATATCTAACTGAATTCAAACTTTGCAAATCCTCTTTAGCTGTACATGCATGCCTGCGAAGTTGCTTCAGTCGTGTCCTGCTCTTTGCGACCCCATGGACTGTAGCCCACCAGGCTCCTCTGTACATGGGATTCTCCAGGCAAGAATACTGGAGTGGATTGCTATGCCCTCCTCCAGGGTACCTTCCCCACCCAGGGATCCAACCCACATCTCTTATGGCCTGTGTGTTGGCAGGCAGGTTCCTTACCACCAGCACCCCCTGGGAGGCCCAACTGATAATTAACCTCCATGAGCCTCAGTTTCCTTGTTGAAAAATGGTAATGTTTAGGGATATTAATGATAATGGGAATGGTAACATCAGAGACGAAATAAACGTTATGTGAAGTGCCTAGAATATTGCCTGTACAATTTTAAAAAGTTAAATCAATTGAAATCTTTTAGAGTAGAGAGCCTGCACTAATAGAAAGCCCCCCAAAAAGCAGGAGCCACATGGCTGCCTAAATTTGTGAAGGATCAAAGAGGAAATTCTAGCATCCTGAACGTCATCATAAGGCAGAGATGAAATAGAACTACCTCTGGCCTACCTAATATGTACATCCACAAAAAGAAGCCTTGAACACTCTATTCTGGATGTAATCGCCAAGGTTTCCTTTGAGTGGTAGTGGTTTGTTTCTAGTTCAAAAGACAGAGGTTTACATATGAAGCCAAAGACCTGGGGCATGCCATCTGCCTAGCATTAAGCAAGAGCTGAAAGTCAGTTACAGAAAAAAAAGTCATTTCTAAGATGATTTATGTTCCATCCTTGAACATGGCAGGAAGACTGCAAAAGATATTTAGAAGCCAATGCTTCCTCTGAATCAAGTAAACGAGTATATTCTAAGCCCCTCTCCCTGGACCAAGCTGGCCTGTTAGGGAAGTTGCCAACGCGGAGTCTGTGAACCCTGGAGCACACTGGCTACTTGGGATGAGAAAACAAGGCCAGTGATCACTGCTACTGTAAACGTACAGCTCACAGTACGGCACTGGGGTCAGACAACAGATATCCAGGATATTACTCAAAAACACATCTAGCTCAAAGCTGACAAGATAATCTGTTCCTGTGAGTGCAAAGCAGACTGGAATGCTGCAGCTATGACCCTACTCAAGGAAAGAAAAAAGAAAGTGCAACTCTCCCAGGGCCCCAACTCAAGCTCTTTATGCAGGCAAAACTCCAGGGGACTTCAAAGGGAGTGTTGCCTATGGAGTGAGCTTGAACCAAGCCCTCTGGGGGTATCACTTCCGTGATCATGTTGCTATCTACATTTCGTGTACTGGCAAATGTAAATATTTCAGATACAGGCTTAAACGAATGAAAGACGTGTGAAAGAGCTTGGGGGTTTGCTCACAAAGAAACCTCAGGATTCCAGGAAAAACATTTAATATCAGGAGTTATTAATAATTCATAAGTTATTCCAAAATTACCAAGAGAATAATTGGTTTGTGATTATATTAAAAATAAAGTTTTTTTAATTGACACATACTGCACTCTAATACATCATATGATCACACAATAGTGTACTTAAAAAAATAATTTCCCAAAGTTAAGTACTAAAGGTCAGCAACATTTTTCTAATTGAAATGCAGACTAGACTTTGATATTTTAACAAAGTTTTAACATACGTGGTCCTGATTAACGCAGAAGAGCCAAAAGTCAGCAAATATACTTACAGGAGGACCTATGATCGGAGGAGAGTGGAGAGAATAAGAAAAAGAGGAGAAGTAAATTAGTGAATATGCCAAATAGTAAGATGAAATAAAACATGAGAGCATCATCATCATCATCAACATAATCCAAGAGACACAGAAGCCACTTAAGAATTCAGTGATTCTAAGTCATTTTTTGATCATGGACCTATAAGACCACATCAGAAAAATACATTTACTTCTATATGCACACAGAATTTTATGTAAAATTTCAAGGAATATTCAGATTCCCTGAGGCCTGTTTATGAATTACTGAGAGGTTCACGTATTTTAAGCAAAGACTGTCTAATTTATATATCCAAAATTTAGATAATATGAATCAGGAGGGTCTTTAGCCTTCATGATTGTAAACAATTGATGGATAATTTTCTTGAGTTTGGTAAAATGGCTAAATCAGAAATGTACCATTATTTTTTTTAAGAATCTTTACCATTCAGTAGTATTTTCAATCTGTAAAAGACTAAGTCCTGATGTTTATATGTTTCTTTAAAACTGTGTATTCTCATCAAAATACAGGCAAAGTCTAAGAAAATTTCAATATTTCACACACCATATGCTCAATTAAAGCACCAGTTCTCAGTAGTCAGAAAGTTGGGAACTGATTTTTATATTTTCTGTAAAATTGCCTAAGTACAACTTTTCACTTTTTTCCCCTTAATCATCTTTCTTTCTTTTAACACAAAGATCAATTCAGTGATTATTTGGGTCCACCAATGTTTTATCATTTTTTTCCTTGAAAACAAATTTATAAAGCATCCTCTATTATAAACCTTCACAATTCATGAAGGGGATATCTATATAACTTTCCAATTATTTAAAGTGAATGAGGTTTAAAGATAACTTTTGAGAATTTCTTTAAAGGAATTAAGCAGATACTTTTTCATAAAACCGTTTTACTTTGACATAATTTTTCCAAGAGGGAGAGGATGAGACAAAAACCCAATCTGCTGTCTTATCTTTTTTGTTGTGTTAGTATTTCCACCGTTTTAACCCTTAGTAGATTGTTTTTAATGCTAATAAATACTTGTAGGTAGAAAATATTGAAAAATAATATTTCTTACTAAAATCAGACCTTTAATTACCTTCCTCTTATCTTTCAAGAAAGAACTGATACCCTGTTAAGACTTCACATTTACATTTACATTTTTGGAGTCTTAGACTTTATCAAAGTATTAGTAATACTGTAACTGAACACACTCATTTGAATATCTTGGTTTCAAAAAATAGTTTTTATTTGACTTTGCATATAGGGATTTGGCCTGAAACCAAAAAGAAAAAAGAAAAACACTGAAATGGGTATCAGGACAATTGGTTGTGCTTCAAGTTCTGCTCATAAAAAAAACTGCACGAGCTTTGCTAACCACCTGATCACTCTGGGCCACCATTTCCTCAACTAGAAAATGAAAACTCTGGACTGATTACTAAGGCTCCTGTCATCACTAAAATGCTATGGCTATACAAGAAGAATAAAAATTCTCAAGTTTTGAAAAGAATGAGAGTAGAAGCATGGCAAAATTTTACCAGGGGATAAAATAATAATAATCTATCCAAGACATATGCCCTGGTGTCCCAAGGTGGATGTTTCTGCAGAGAACCTACCCTGACTGACCACCTATATGTAGATGGAAAGCAGGTGATGCTGTCACACTGTGTGTGGCTAAGAAATTCTCCACTATACACTGAAAGGGCAGATTTAACCTAAACAAGCCAAAATAGGGGGCCAGGGGTTATTAAACTGTAATTAATAACATTTTGCAAACTTCTCCTTCCTACAGCTTGATGGAAATAAGATAAAAAAATTCTAGATGTAGCAGAGAAGATTTAAACATCACACACACACACACACACATAGACACAATACCCAACAAAGCAATGCAATCACTAATTAGGAGGAACAGATGTGGGACCCTAACCAGGATATGAATGACACAGGACAGCTGAAAGAGAGACTTACCAGATTCTCCTCTTCGGCCCCTCTTACCTCGTTTCCCTGGAGGACCTGAAAGACAAAGAACAATTTTTGGAATTTTTTTATTCCAAAATGGCTAGTAAATGATTTCTATATATTTTATCACTGTTTTGACTAACATGAAAAGGACCAGTGATTTGTAAAGGCTAACTTTGTCTCTGGTATCCCAGTGTAACTATTTAGCTGCATTTAATTATAAAAGCTGTCCTAGATCTCTAACCAATGATGTGTTACTAGAAACACTAAAGATTCAGAATTTTTGTTCATCTTGCCTAGATATCATCAGTAAGAAAGGGTTTATAAGAAAATTGGTGGTGTTGAGATTTCATGTCTCTTAGGAAAATTTCTTTTCTGAAGATTTCAGTATATTAATAATTGAAAGCACTAAGTAAAAATGATTACAGCTTCTCTTCAGTCACATTCATAAAACTTCTTTTGAAAATATTTAGTTGGCAGTTAGTTAAATGTATATACTAGTAATGTAAATAATTTTACAAATATTTCTATTTTATTAAACATTATTATTTTCTTGATTATTAAATGTGAATTTTTATATATTGGAATTTCTCTAATAACACACTGACTTAAAATCAGAACGCTTTTAATTGGAAACCATTTAGGGAGTAACTATTGGTCTCATTTTTCTAAAGGGCTAGCTCATTATTGTCATTCAATAAGTGTTTAGTCTTTATGACGATCTCATTTTTAAAGTGGAGAAAAAAACTTTTTCTTCAGTGAGTTGCCTATGAAGACCACCAAGCTAGTATGTGTCAGACTTGTACATGTTTCTAGATATTCATGGATTTCAAGCCATTACTCTCAATTATATAATTTCTGCCCTCATTTCCTTGGTTAGGAACAGCTCTCACTGAATTATGATCCCGGCAGATAGAAGAGAATAATCAGCTCACAATGAGAATTGAGATCTTACTATATTTGCTGAGAGAAAGAAGCCAAGGAAAATACAGAACTGCCTGGTTTTGAAGAACAAGTTGCAAAGGCAGCTGGATGACTTCTGAACTCTAAGTTCAAGGCACAGAAGCACAGGCCTTGCACCCACGTGGCTCTTAACTGTAATCTTGAGCCACTGACTTCCACATGGAGACGCCATCACAGGAAATGAAGACAGCAGTGGCCAGATCAGCTTCCCAGCAAGCCCTGAGACAGAGTAAGTCTGGCCATCTGTGTTTTCTAAGAGGTTTAAAAACCAATCAAACAATAAGATCAAATGAAAACATTAGGAGAAGCAGTTTTGAAGCAGAGTTCAAATTTGAATTGGCATTTGAAATTTCAGACTTCTTTTTGTATTCTGGAATAAAGAGAGATTTTCATCAGACTCAAGGTATCTTTGGCCAGATGGGGAGCATAAGGAGAAACATAAAAATAGGTAAATAAACCCAGGGAATTCTAATAGGTATGAAAAATATGCATTTATATACACATTCAAAAACATACATATTCATATATATATTGACAAATTCTGATATATAATATACAATGTCCTTTGGATTAGGAATCCAAAGGAATTTTGTATATTACAAAATAAAACAAGAAGTGTTTAGCAACTACTAGGTACTTATGTTGTCTGTGATCTGCATAGTTAGGACTATAGGTCCTCATGTATTAGATGTATATCTGCTCTGAAGAAGCAAAGAAGTTGAAAAGATTAAAATAACATGCATGAAAAATCCATTAGTAGTATGTTGTAAAGATGGCACATGAGTTTATGCTCTGATTTGTTCCTTCTACTCTAAACATAGTCAATTATAAAAAGCAAAAAACATTTAGAAGTATTTGTATTTGACAAAGACGGGCATGTCTGCAGGCCAGAAATAGATGAGAAATGCAAAGTGGAGAGCAGAGATAAAGCACGAACCTGCCTGGCCCTAGTTCTGGGGGTAGAAATGGTGCCCATGGGTTCTATCCCTGAAGAATAAATGCTCAAAACTTCTCTCATCAGAGCCAGACTCACTTTTTGAAGCTGGGGGCTTATAAATGCTGAAGAGAAGATGAAAAAAACCTAGATCTCTGGAATATAATCCCTCAACTGGAAAATGAAGTAAGCCTCTGTTGGTTTGATACCTAATTCTGTGATATTTCCAACATAAATCTGGGACAGGAGTCCTGAAATGCCATTTTAAAACAGATCTGCTCTAGAAAGCTGGGAGGTCAGGTAAAGACAAGCATAAAATGATTAGGTAAGAAGGGGTGAATACAGAGAAAAGAAAGGCAGACACACATCCAGAGAACACTGTACACCCACAGATACACTCAAAACCTCCAACTTACAAACAGTTAGAAATCAAAGTTCCAAAACACATGAAGAAATCTAATGCTAAGAAAGGTAGCACTCAATAATCAGATCACGGATTTGTTTCAGGTAAAATTAATTAATTTTAAGAAAGCATCAGACAAAGATTAGTATGTTAATTGTGCTTTAAGAGATAAATTAAATAACATCCATTCAAGACCAAGGGATTTTAAATATAAACAAGGAAAAAAGGAACAAGTGGATTTGAAAGAAAATCCTTTAGAAACCTTGAAAATGGTCACTGAAATCTAAATAAAAAAGATAAATCTATAAATGCTAACCTGGATATGGTTGAAAAAGGAATAGATTTGGAAGATGTAGAATGCAGCTCAGAGAGACAGATCCAGTATTTATCGATGTATCTAATTATCCACTGTGGTCTGAATGTAAATGTATCGTGCAAATTCACAGGTTGAGATTCTAACCCCCGAAGATGGTGATATTAGGAGTGAGGTCTTTTGGAGGTGTTTAAATCATGAAGCTGGAGCCCTCATGAATGGAACTTATAAAAAGACCCCATAAAGATCCCTAGTCCCTTCCATTATGTGAGGACACAGTGAAAAGTCGCCGGCTATGAATCAGGAAAAGGGCCCTCATCTGAAGGTGACCGTGCTGGCACCTTGATCTTAGACATCCCAGCCTCCAAAACATGAGAAATAAATTTCTGTTGTTTATAAGCTACCCATCTGTGGTATTTTATTATAGTAGCCCAAACAGAATAAGACTCTGTCATCTATCTAGCTATCAAGCTATCTACTTACCTATCTATCCATCCATTCATCCATCCATCTATTGTTGTTGCTGTTGTTTAGTCACTAAGTCTTGTCTGACTCTTTCATGACCCCATGGACTGTAGCCTGCCAGGCTCCTCTGTCCATGGGATTTCCCAGGCAAGAATACTGGAGTGGGTTGCCATTTCCTTCTCCAGGGGAATCTTCCTGATCCAGGGATCAAACCTGTGTCTCCCACATTGGCAGGCAGGTCCTTTACCATTTAGTCACCAGGGAAGTCTCATTTATCCATGCTAAGAGGAAAAATTTTACTTATAAGAGAACTCAAAAGAAGTGATAGGGAAGCCTTTGTTTAAGAGATAATATTTGAGACTATGCCAGAATTGAAAACGAGAGATCTAAGATAGAACTTATACTCAAGTGGCAAGTAAAAATAAATCACACAAACACAAAGAAGGAGAAACTTAGAAATATTCTAGGATAAAGAAAAAAATGTTAAGAACTACCAGAGAGAAGATTACCATGGGAGACACTTAAATTAATTGCTGTCTTATCCATAACAAAGGTGCCAGAAGGGTCCAGACCTGATTTTTATGAAAAGTTTTTGGAGCCTATAATTATATCTGTTTATTGGAATTACTTTATCACTTTCTTCTTAAATATTTCTTTTAAATATTAATAGAATTTATCAAGTAAAAACAATAATTATATAAATGTCTAGTAATAATTTGAAACGAACTTTAAAAAATATTTTTAAAATATCAGATTATAAAAGAATTATCAAAGAAGCAATATATTTGAAGAAATCAAGCAACAAAGTTAAGGGGACTCCTTGGCAGTCCAGTCGTTAGGACTCAGTGTTTCCATAGTCGTGGCCCTGGGTTCTATCCTGGTTGGAGAACTAAGATACCACAATCCATGTCAGGAAAAAAAAGAACATGTTTGCCTTAAATACTTAATTTGAAGACTTACAGAAATGAACCAAATATTGTGGGAAACTTGCTTATTATTTTGAGAGTTGAGAAAAAAATAAAGTCTAAGGAAACTGAGAAGATATTTGGTAAGACAGATACCTATTGACTATGACAAGGTTTTCCAAAGAGTTTCATAATATTTGAGAGAAAAAATGAAGCTAAACTAAGTTATGGGAAATGAGAATCTAAGCCCTGTTGGATTTACAAAGAAAATACTAGATTTGAGAAGAGCATATTATAATCGCTGTAAGAAACAGAAGACTGGAATGAGCACTAGACTGATCTTGTGAACTAATAAATTATACAAAACACACGTGACACATAAAGATCTTGCATACAAAGAAAATAAACAGAAGCTTTTAAGAAGTCTACCATGCAGATCATTTGATATTACTTTTGAATTTAAAGCAAAATTAATTTAAAATGATATGCATGGAATGAATTTGACAATGGACAGCTGGCAGATCACCAGAATGAAAAAATTAGAAAAGACAAATGATAGATGCTTACCAGACCAGACCGATGTTAACAATAGTTAACATTAGTTGAAAAAGATAATGACCATTCCTATTCCAAACTGAGTGATGAAGCGTCAGCCAGGCATGAGCCGTAAGAACAAATATAGAAGCTGGAACCTGATTCTTATTCACTGAATTTGGCCAGATCCTTGCAGCACAAATTCTGAGTGAATTTTCTCAGCAGAAAAACATGATTCTACAAAAGAAACTGGTTCAAGAACATGAATGAGAAGAGGAAAAGCAGAAGCTATCAGCAACAGAGGAAGTAAAAACCTACAGACAATTCATGAAATAAAGAATAAATTACAGAAAACAGAGGGAGGTGATAAAACCAGACTGCTCTTCATAATAAGAAAATTCATGGCAACTGATACTGTTCACGCTTCAGAAAGAGTTTTTGCTTGAAAGATGGTACAAAGGCTGTCATTCTGAGACAGAAATTAGTAAAAATGAGCCATAACGGCAATGTTGTACAGACCAGTGTTGACAACTTCAACTGCAGACAGATCAAGGTCATCAAATCACATCACAGCAAGGTGTCTTAAGCCAACCCAGTTCTTTTGGCTCACAACTAATATTGTTGGAGCCCTCTACTCCTTAGTAATGATGTATCTACCTGTGATTAGGCTATTCTCTAAAGGTTAGAGATGTATCTAGAAATAAACATATGCCTGTATATGGGTCTTCCAATGGTCTTGAGGGTGGGTAGTTATTACAGGTGTCTAGAATACCCTTTTCTGGCTTATCAGATAAATTAACAAATCCTATCAATTCTCTTATGACTTGGGTTGTTTTCTCTTCTCCACTTCTAGTTCAGTTCAGTTCAGTCGCTCAGTCGTGTCCGACTCTTTGCGACCCCATGAATCGCAGCACGCCAGGCCTCCCTGTCCATCACCAACTCCCAGAGTTCACTCAGACTCACGTCCATCGAGTCAGTGATGCCATCCAGCCATCTCATCCTCTGTCGTCCCCTTCTCCTCCTGCCCCCAATCCCTCCCAGCATCAGAGTCTTTTCCAATGAGTCAACTCTTCGCATGAGGTGGCCAAAGTACTGGAGTTTCAGCTCTAGCATCAGTCCTTCCAAAGAATACCCAGGACTGATCTCATTTAGAATGGACTGGTTGGATCTCCTTGCACTCCTAGTAGCTGAACTGAAACAGACAGGTACTTTGAGGAGAGATTTTTTTAACTGGAATTCTCTTTGTATTAAAAAATATTTTTACTGCTAATAAACATTTGCAATTAAATACACAGGAAGCATTCAAGAAAAGTTTCAGGATTCATAATTGGCTGGGTATTTTGTCTTCACCTGTGGCTTTCTATTTCAACACACATTTCTGCTGTGTGTGCTTTTCAGGGAGAAGAAAAGGTGGGTAGAAACAAAGGGAAGAAATCGACTAAAATGGATTAAAGACTTAAACATAAAAGCTGAAACTGTAAAACTCCTAGTAGAAAATACAGTGGGAAAGTTTCTTGACATTGGCCTTGCACTGATTTTTTGGATATGACACCAAAAGTACCAGCAACAAAAGCAAAAAACAAAAACAAATAAAACCAGGATTACCAAACTAAAAAATCTCAACTACAGAATGGAAGAAAATATTCTCAAGTCATGGATATGATAAGGGGTTAATATCCAAAATATGTAATGAACTCCTACAAGTCAATAGCAAAAAGCCAAAGTATCCAATTTAAAAAAATGGGCAAAGGACCTGAATAGACATTTTTGCAAAGAAGACATACAAATGGCCAACACAGATTTGAAAGGATGCTCAACATCACTAATTATCAGATAAATGCAAATTGAAACCACAAGGAAATATTACCTCACACCTGTTAAGATGGCTATTAGTCAAGGGGAAAAAAAAGTGTTGGAGAGAGTATAGAGAAGAGAACCCTGTTACACTACTGGTGGGAATGTAAAGTGATGCAGCCGCTATAGAAAACAGCATGGAGATTTCTCAAAAAATTAAAACTAGAACTACCATGTGATCCAGAAGTCCCATTTGTGGGTATTTATCCAAAGAAATTGAAATCAGAATCTCAAAGAGATACCTGTATTCCCACACCCATTGCAACATTTTCCACAACAGCTGAGATATGGAAACAAATGTCTATTGACAGATGAATGATGGATAAAGAAAATGCGTGGTATATGTCATATATACATATGTACATATATGCAATGGAAAATTAAAGAAGGAAATTCTGGCATTTGCAGCAACATGGATAGATCTGAAGTATACTATGCTAAATGAAATAAGCCAGAAACAGAAAAACAAACACTGTACAATCTCATTTATGTGTAGAATCAAAAACAGTCAAATTCACAGAAGCAGAGAGTAGTGGTTTTTGCCAGGGGATAGAGAAAAGGAGAGATTATGGTTAAGGAGTACACAGTTTTAATTATGCCAGATAAATAAATTCTGGAGCTCTACCATACAACATAGTGCCTATAGCTAATAATTCATTGCTAAAATTTGCTAAGAGGGTACAGCTCATGTTACGTTCTTACCACAGAACAATAATAAGAACGGTGAAGGGGAGATGATGGATTGTCTCTGCCTTTATGATGGTCATGGTTTCACAGATGTATACTTATTCCAAGCTCATCAGCTTCTTCACATTATATGTACAGCTTTTTACGTGTCACTCATTGACTTCAACAAAAGTTCTCTCTTTAAAAAAAGAAACGAGGCAAAGGCTCATGCTTTTAGTGACTGTGCTTAGGTCTGTTGTCATCAAAACCTGAAGATGGGGAGAATAGCAGTCATCTCGTTATAAAAATGACCTAATGGTCACTAATGGCCCGAGTCATTGCCCGAGTCATCAGGGAATTAATTCTTGACTGAATTTCCATGAAGGTGGGTAATACATGCACAAAATAATGGCTCAATAAATACTAGCTCCCTCTTTTGCTTTATTTATATTCTCTTTGTATATTTAGTCATAAAGCGATCATAATATATTTGAGTATTTGATAAAAAACACCGATTATATGTGTGAATGAAACTGTGACAGGTTAACATTACCTTCCACATATGGTAGGTATATTGTCAAAGTGGCAATTTAGTATAATAAAAAGAATATGACACAGAGAGTTAAAAGACAAAGGTTTTCAGTAACGTGTAAACTGAGCTAACTTCCAATTAACCTCTTTGATTTTGGTGTGCCAAAAAAATCTGGTAAATGGCCTTAACTTCACTACATTTATATGATTATCTTGAGGGTGAAAACTAAACGGCTTTCTATATTATGTTAACTGTCTCCTTTATTTTTCATTATTGTAGTAAAACTTATAAGCTATTTCTATGCTAATATTACTGTCACACTGTCTATAAAAATAGCGAGACTTCTAAACAATTCTACCTATGTAATAAAAAGATAAAACTTCTTAGAAGAATTTCATCTCCAGAAACATGGAGACTCTTTAAGGACATCAAAGAAAGTACCATAAAGTACTTCATGGCTGTTCCTTGATATCCACAGGGGAATCAGTTCCAGGACCCCCTTCAGATACTAAAATCTTCCAATGCTCAATTTCCTATATGAAACAGTGTAGCATTTGCATCTAACCCATGCATATTCTCCTGCATAATGTAAATCATCTCTAGATCACTTTCAGTACATAATAAATACAATTAAATGCTATGTAAATAGTCACTGGTGTGCAATAACTTCAAGTTCTGCTTTGGGGAACTTTCTAGAAAATTTTTTTCTCATTTTTTCCATCCACAGTTGGTTGAATCCACAGAACCCACAGATACAAAGGCCAACTGTACCCTTATCCTATTTCTGAAGACAGAAAAATAGAAATGTAAGGCAAAGGAAACAGCAAGCACCAGGGCTTGTGGGTAAGCAGGGAACGATTGAGTAAGAAGTAATTAGCAGATGGATAAGCCCTGCTGCTGCTGCTGCTAAGTCGCTTCAGTCGTGTCCGACTCTGTGCGACCACACAGACAGCAGCCCACCAGGCTTCCCCATCTCTGGGATTCTCCAGGCAAGACACTGGAGTGGGTTACCATTTCCTTCTCCAATGCATGAAAGTGAAAAGTGAAAGTGACGTCACTCAGTCGTGTCCGGCTCCTAGCGACCCCATGGACTGCAGCCTACCAGGCTCCTCTATCCATGGGATTTTCCAGGCAAGAGTACTGGAGTGCGGTGCCATTGCTTTCTCCGAAGCCCTAGGGGCAGATAGATGCTGGGGTAAGGAGGCCTAGAGAAGAAATGAGTGCAAAGCTAGGATGCCCCTCCGTCTCAATCAGTCCCAGGAGCTGGCCTCCAACAGCTGCAAATGCCCCCAGGGAGGGAGGACCCTGTCCAGACACAGAAGAGACGGCGGATCATCCTTTCTGGACGGCCCATCCTCCCCCATCATCCAGCTACTTTCAGAAGTCTAAACCAGGTTTACCTTCAGATCTTCCGGATTAGCCTCACAAGGAGGCACAGTTGAATTTCAGGACTTCCCCAAAGTCCTCTCACCTGCTCACTTGTCTAATGCCTGAGATTCTTTCAACATAGACCAAAGCTCTGCATTCCACAATTAGAAGTAAAGGCTTAAACAGCAAATGCCTAGTAGAAGTCGAATATTAGCTAAAATGTGTTTTCTCCATACTCGTAGAATGTCTGTCCTAAAACAACCCCAGGAGGTGATTCAGCCTAAAAGTTTTCACCCTGTGCTTCGTACTGACTACCAGAGTAGCTCCAATTTGCATACTGAACTGCAACCATTTGCAAAGTTTGTTGGCTAAATGGGTTTATAAATCAGAATCCTGCAAACAAAAATGAAGGCCAGGAGCGGTGGGTGAAAACAAGCTGCAGAAGGTCCCTCACAGCTCCCTAATGGCAGACTTAGCACTCTTTGACTCACCGCGTTGTCTCTCCATTTTGAACTCGCACTGCATTTGAGTTCCAGAGAGACTGGACACAGCCAGGGCAAATGTTCCAAACTGCTTCATTTGACCAATGAAAGTGTTAGTCGCTTAGTCTTGTCGGACTCTTTGCGACCCCATGGACTGTAGCCCACCAGGCTCCTCTGTCCATGGAATTCTCTAGGCAACAATACCAGAGTGGATCACCATGCCCTTCTCCAGAGGATATGTCTGACCCAGATCAAACCTAGTTCTTCTGTATTGCAGGCTGATTCTTAACCATTTGAGCTACCAGGGAAGACACCCATTTGATCAAGAGCCTACTTCATATTCTTATAACAGGGCTACTTAGGCAGATGTGTTCTTACTTGTTACTGCCTCACGAGACTATGAGCTCTTGAGGGTTGGAATTCCCTTACATCCTTACATCTACAGCAACTGGCACAACACTTATTCCTTGACAAACCTTTACAGAAATTCAGCCCAAGGGCTACTTGATGCATGCCAATGCTATTTCACACCACGTTAATTTTTCAAAGAAATAATTTTTCTTATTCAGGAAATTTACTTCCCAAAGTATTTTTTTTTTCCAACTACAATTTTATTTTATTTTTAAACTTTACAAAATTGTATTAGTTTTGCCAAATATCAAAATGAATCGGCCACAGGTTTACTTCCCAAAGTATTTTAAATCAGCCTGTACTTCACTGTACATAACACAGGCTTGTTCATTTTAAACATATTTTATGTGTGTTTTTATTACAAATTTCCTCAAGTTTCTTATCTCTGTGGAATGTCGGCTTATAAAAGAAAGTTAATCATAATAAATAAGTAATAATTTAAGTTTACAATAACCAAGCTCCATAACTCTCACTACAGAGAATTTTCCAGATATACAGTATTTATTTTAAAAGCAATGAATTTAACTGAAAAGTTGTAAAAGTATTTCCTCTGTTTTTAAGAGACATACTATCAAATGTTTCAGGGATTCTATTCTTACAAGTTATCAGAGTAATAAAAAAATGAATAGTTTCTTAGCAAAAATAGTTCATTAATATTTTAGTTATAAACAGTAAGCAAGAAGTTGCAAAATTTTAATTTCATACCCTTACCAGGCCAAATCACAATCTTAATAGACTGTGGTGGTGGTTTAGTCACTAAGTCATAGCTAACTCTTTGAGATCCCCATGGACTGTAGCCCACCAGACTCCTCTGTCCATGGGATTTCCCAGGCAAGAATACTGGAGTGGGTTGCCATTTCCTTCTCCAGGATATCTTCCTGACTCAGGGATAGAACCGGAGTCTCCTACTTGGCAGGCAGACTTTTTTTTATCACTGAGCCACCTGGGAAGCCCTTTAATGGACTATGAATATCTAAAATGTACTAGCACCCTAAGATTAATAATTAAGGTTGTTTTGCCAAAATCTATAGTGGATTTAAACAAATCAAATAAAAACACCAAATCTTTAAAGTAATTTTGTGAATATCCCTTTCATAAACATGCTTATTATAAAGCTTTCATACCACGAACTTTTTGACAATTCCAAGTAAAACTTATGAAACAGAAAATTTACGCCAAAAATGTCTCCAATTAATGAGGATAAAAGTGTAGGACACATGGAAGGTACAACAAGAGGAAAATGGCCAGTAAGTGTGAGTACATTAATAGTGTACACATTAGGCCACCCAAAGACAACTGGGTGAATACGTATGTGCGCCCCGGTTTAAATGTAAAATGCGGCAGGTGCATGCCTTGTTTTATTGTGCTTCATTTTGTTCTTCACAAATACTATGTTTTTTGTTTTGTTTTTACAGATTAAAGGTTTTTGGCAACCCTGTGTCCAAGAAGTCTATCAGTATTATTTCTTTTCAAAAACATTTGCTCACTTCCTGTCTCTGGGTCACATTTTGGCAATTCTTGTAACAGTCATACTTTTTCATCATCATTATTATGTTTGCTATGGTGCTCTGTGGTCAGTGATTTTTGATGTTACTACTGTGACTCATTTTTTGAAGGCTCAGATAATGGTTATCAGTTTTTAGCAATAAAATATTTTAAAATTAAAGTATATACTTTTTTAAAGCATAATGCTATTGCACACTTAATAGACTACAGTATGGTATAAACACTACTCTTATATGCACTGGGAAGCCAACACATTTATGTGACTGGCTTTGTGCGATATTCACTTTATTCTGGTGGTCTGGAACTGAAGCTATAATATCTCTGTGATACGCCTGTACTTTTTTGGGGTAGTAGCCAAAATTGTGAATAGCCACTAGTTTAGAAGAAAATCGGAGAAGGCAATGGCACCCCACTCCAGTACTCTTGCCTGGAAAATCCCATGGACGGAGGAGCCTGGTAGGCTGCAGTCCATGGGGTTGCGAAGAGTCGGACACGACTGAGCGACGTCACTTTCACTTTTCACTTTCATGCATTGGAGAAGGAAATGGGAACCCACTCCAGTGTTCTTGCCTGGAGAATCCCAGGGACAGGGGAGCCTGGTGGGCTGCCGTCTATGGCGTCGCACAGAGTCAGACACGACTGAAGCGACTTAGCAGCAGCAGCAGTAGAAGAAAATGGGCTAGTTATTACAGAATATACTGCTCACTAGAGGAGCCCTTAAGCAGTAAGCTATACCTTTCTGGCAGAGTACGTTTTTACTTTCTCATGAAATACACTGAGAGCAGGACTTTTGTCTTATCTAGTTCTATATTTTTCCAATTTTAAATAAAGGAAAATTTTAACAATTGTAATTAAATAAATTTAATTACAAATAAAATAAACAAATTAACTTAATTATTTACTTTAAACAAATCAATACAACATACATCAGAATTGTGGTGAATCTAATTCTTGACATTACTTGATTATTAGGATTGTTTTTAAAGTGGCTGAGTTGCTACTCCTTGTGGAGATAGGCCAATGGCCTTCTGAAACTTCTTGTTCCCAGTTATCTCACTGTAAGTTCAGTTCTTGCTTAGACTAGGCTTAAATGAAGCATTTCATGTTTACCCAAAAATTAACTGATATTTACACATTTTATAAGGAGAAATGAGCATATTTATGAGATAAATGGAAACTCTCACAAGAACATACTAGAAAAGTACTGCACATAAAGGGATTTCTAAATCTAGCGCAATGAAATGTTTTCTGAGCTTTGTGCAGATGCTTTGCTTCCAGAAGCGGAATTCTCGCAAATGAGGAGCTATCCCTATTGCTGTTTTCAATATTTAAATAATAAATATAGTAGAATATTGAATAGAAACTGTTCAAGACTACAAATAACCGGTGTTGCAGTTCATTGACTTTAATGAGGCCTGATGTGGCACAGTTGTTATTTCTATCATTCTCCCACACATAAAGTGTTTCATTATTATGGTACTAGAATGTTTTACCCCGTGATCCTACAGGGGATTTGTCATGACAGCTTTTTAAAAAATCTCTACTTGCAGGGGAGAGGGGCTGCAAGATGTCAGAGAATAGGGGTTGGGAAATGGGAAAGATGTGTTTCTTTGTGAGATTATATGCTACATAATGAATGATTGTTACCTATACAATGTCACATATTAACACGAAAAAAAGTTCAGTTCCCAAGCTTGCAAAAAAATTTAAATAAGGTCTCTAGATTCCATGTTTTGATGGAATATGGGGTGGTAAACAGAACTTTTAAAGATTAAGAGACCAAGGGTTGAATGTAGTTTGTCATACTCTCAATGAATTAAATAATACTAATTCTTAGCTTATCGAAGATTGAAACAATCTTCCTTATGGGAAATGGAAAAAAGAAAGTGGGCTAATGGAAACCGGGACTTGTTTTCACTGATGACTTTGCAATGTCATAAGCTTTCGCCAAATAGCGATGGATGATGAATATAGTAGCAGCACATACACCAATATACACATGTAAATGGCCCACAAGCCTTTAAGCTGATGCTAAATTAATTATTCATGCCTTTGCCAAAATTAGTCATAATAGGAAAAGTAATCATAACAGCACTGGCTTAACTCGGATAATTAGTGATAGAGAATGAGTAAACAAAAGTCAAGATGAAGCCACCAAGGCAGGAATAGGAGCACACCAGGGGAAAAGGGCAACGTGGAGGTCTGGACCTGATGAAACAAGCATCAAGCCCCAGTGCAGTAAAGCAATGAGAACAGGAAAGACAGAATAGGAGGCTGGCCCTGGAAGCCAGCAAACATGATGACCACATGGTGCCATAGGAAAAGAAATCCACAAAATACCTGAACATGATACAAAGGGGAATGATGGTGGTTAATATTTATGAGTGTTCATCACCCTTCTGGCACTGACTGACCAAGCATTGTTCCATTTATTTATACTAATTGTATGATCACAATGCAAGTTTGGAAAGTGAGGATACAGAGAGACTAAGTGAACTGCTCAACATCACATGTCTAATAAGTGGTGGGTTAGGAATTTATACCCAGAGAGTCTGATTCCCAAATTGTGAATTCTAAAACTGAAAGATGGACTCGTTTACCAAGCACAATATGGATCACTATTTTCTGATACAAACACAGAGACCTGCCATTAAGGAAATAGGAGCTTTAAATAAACTCAGAAAGAACAGGTTCAAGAGTATTTCTGCAAGTCTGTGTTTACAATTTCAGTTTATAGGCTTATTTTTTGGCTTCTTATTTTAAATGTAAAATAATCATGAGAAATCACTGGACAAAAACTGATAAACTTTATTTTATAAAACTAGAAAGGAACTGTTCTGTCTCCATACACTGAAAACATTTATAGTTAACCTATTAGGGTGTGATAGTACATATTTATGTATATGCTCAGTTAATATACCCTTACACAATGTATGCAATTTTTAAAAATTTTTATTGATGGTAAGAACACTTAGCATGAAACCCATCTTTTAAACAAAATTTTAAATGTATCATACAGTGTTGTTAACTATAGCATGCACACCAGTTTTAACAAATCTTTTACATGTAAGTATTTAGAATGAGATAAATAAGAAAAATATTGATCTTTTAAAAATAAGGGATAGTGTCTGTCTTGTTCACTATTTTGTTCTCAAAACCTGGACATGTTAGTTCAATGGATGACTATGTTTTTTAAAAGATGAAATAACAATAGCATTTTTGTAACATTTCTTCTGGTTAAAAATAGCACAATACA
The DNA here is from genome assembly GCF_003369695.1 of Bos indicus x Bos taurus. Classification (NCBI taxonomy): domain Eukaryota; kingdom Metazoa; phylum Chordata; class Mammalia; order Artiodactyla; family Bovidae; genus Bos; species Bos indicus x Bos taurus. The sequence continues at coordinate 16,467,635 of NC_040081.1, read as the reverse complement.
ATTAAAAAAAAATAAGCCTGTTATAAATAAAACAACAGGCCCAAAGTGGAGTTACTTATGCTAGGCCTTACATCACTGAATCAAGACTTGATTACAGTTTTGGTCTCTCCCAGAAGTGGATTCTTTAACCAGTCAGTCAGGAATAGCTTGATTAGCACCAGTTAGGTAATCTGCCCGATACACCCTTGTCACTTCCTAAAGGAAAGTAAGCCTGCAAAACCAAACCGCCTTTTGACTAGTAGAACTCACTTGTTCCTCCTCCCTTCTGCCTATAAAAGTTTCCATTTTGTGCAGTTCCTCAAGCCCCTTTCTATCTACTAGATGAGATGTTCCCCAATTTACAAATTGTTGAATAAAGCCAGTAAAGCTCTTTGAAATGTACTAGGTTGGATTTTGTTAACAAGCCACAGAGACGTATGTTTGAACTTGACTCTGCCACATACTAGTTGTGTGACTTTAGACAGATTAACCTTTTACAACCTGCTTCTTTATCTACAAAACATAGAGAATATCTACCTCAGATGTTTTGGGTTTTTACTCTTCAGCTCTGAATTCTTATTGATCTCTCTCAAATCCATCTGTATATAAGTACTGGGGTGATTATTTTAATACATTTTCACTGTGCAATTCTCCTGATCAATAAGCTTCCATATATATGGAGGAAAATATACTGGCCCAAAAGATAAGGTTTTCCCACCAGTGAAACTGAGTAAGACCCTGCATGGCCTTCCTGGGTACAAAAGCCCTTCTGTGGTCCACACTTCTCATTTGCAGAAAAAAGACTTTAGTCTCCTAGCCCTTTTCTGAGTTCCAAAGAACGGACCCAGTTAGTAATTAGGGAAGTAAGGGAATGAAGAAAAACAGGAAAAGCAAACAGTTCAGTGATAAAACAGTCTTGAGTTTCTTCTCAAGGGATATCCATAGCAATCTGACATGAATCTTTGAGTTGCTCTGTAGAAACCAAGACCCCCTCCCCATGGAAGATGGTGACAGCACATGTACTAGACCCCAGACTGGCTGGAACCAAGCTGATGATAAAGATTCCCAAAGCATCACCCTGATACCTCACCACCAACCCACCAGAAGAAAGTCCACAAGCTGCAACTCTCATGCAAAATGTTCTTTAAAAACCTTCCCTAAGGGTATACCTATGGGCGATTCATGTTGATATATTGCAGAAACCAACACACTATTGTAAAGCAATTATCCTCCAATTAAAAATAAATTTTTAAAAACAGCAAAAAAAAAAAAGAAAAAAGAAAGGAGGAGGAAAAGAAAACACTTTGAGATTATATTCAAACATAAAAAAGAGAAAAAGTCCAGAGTCTAGGTCTTTTGCTCATGAACTGCCCATTCTCCTTGCTTGGCAGTCTGCAATAAATGCTATACTTTCCTTCACCGCCACTCAGTGTCAGTAGAGCAGCTTTGCTGTGTGGTGAGTGAGCGAATTCAGGTTTCTGTTTGGTAACCCTGGGAAAACCTAACCCCACTATTACTCAACCCCAAGTCTCCACCCTACATAAGAGTCTCTTTTGCCCAGATCCTGGTTACTCATCATTCCTGTCATCTTCTTACTTAAACTTTTTTCCCCTATCATATATTTTTATTGGCCCATTGTTCTCCTCCAATCTTTCTCCCAATATGCTGCTCAGTTGCTCATCATACCGTGAACTGTAGCCCACCATGCTCCTCTGTCCATGGAATTTTTCCAGGCAAGAATACTGGAGTGGGTTGCCATTTCCTTCTTCAGGATAGAACTCATGTCTCTTGTGTCTCTTGCACTGACAGGTGGATTCTTTAGAATAGGCCCCCTAGGCATAGTCATGAATTTATTCTGTTGTGATATAAATTCTGTCTTCTTACAACATCACTACCATAATCATTTTAACAGAGTTGTTAAGTAAAAACACACAATTCTTTTATCATTATTCTGGGTTTCCTAAATAACAATAGGAATGGCATTTCATCCTTCATACCATAGTTTAAGGAGGAACTGCCATTTGCCTATACAAGGAATTAATTTACTCAATGCTATGAGGTATTTGAAATGTCATGCATATGAAACGTACTCTACAGAATGTCAAATTATCTTGTTAAACTAACTGAGAACAAAATGCAGTGCAGGTTAGGATAATGATTGGCCTCTCATAGAAATGCTAATATAGGTGATCTTCACCAGAAAATCAAGTCCCACTTGGCCATTAAAAAGATACTTGAAATCTCCCAACCACCCCACAGAGTTTCATTGCCTCCTTCAAAATAAACAGAGTTGTTTCCTTACAGTTAAATCTCAGATTCATCCTGACAGGCAAATTCCCTAGAATACAAAAACATTATGAACAGATTATTATGTATAAAGCGTTTCCCCATATGATTTCATCATAATTCTGGCACTTCACTGCTGCTATTTCCATCACATGGCAAGCAAACATTTTCCAATGCGACTGTGGAAGGGCCAGTCCAAGACATGCGATTTTAACTTGGGAAAGCGGAGTTTCTTTTCTATGTGGTACATGAACCAACATAAAGTTTTTTTTAAAAATAGCAAGTCTTTTATCTTGGTAGACACACACTCTTACAGCCTTAAGTAACACAGAAAACATATACCAGAATTGTATTGGCTTTCTACCACAGATCCTTTGTTCTAATCAAGATGGAAGCCTCAAGGCACACCAAGGTTTGGATGTGTGTCAGAGGCCAGTAAGTAATATGTTTAAGACCAACCTCAAATGCCAGTTATCCTTAACAGACTTATGAAAGAGCCCTGATAAAGTAGACCAGGAACTCAGGAACTAACTATCAAGGGTGAAAGTTCAAGAGTTATAACTTTAGGTTATAAGGAAGAGGGTAATGGGGTCGCAAAGAGTCGGACACGACTGAGAGACTGATCTGATCTGATCTGAATTTCAAAGTAAAATTTGGGTTTTTTTTATTTTGCAACTTGCTCTCACAAGAGTTTTTCATAAAATAGAACAATTTTAAAATATGGCATTTTATAATGATACCAGGTAACATTAGAAGGGAAACCTTCAAGGAAAAGATTGACTATAGTGAATATAGAAGGAACCATGATGCTCAGAATGGAATTGGTACTATAAAACCTATTTTATGCTCTTTAGTAAAATGACTCATATTTTTAATGTGCCAGTAAAGGAGCTCATTAGGTGTCTTTCAAAACACAAAAGAAGATATCCTGAATAAGACAACTGTACATTATGATTAAAATGAATTTCTTACACAAAGAGCTTTATGTAAAATCTTCAATAGGTTAAATTTTCATTTATAGTGATTCTCTATATCTATATTTAGATGTGAACAAGATGAGGATATTAGGATTTTAATCAGTTTTGTCATTTATATTCCATCAGCATGCATATTTGTGAAAATGTATGACTTGATCAGGTTGTACATCATTAATCATTCTCCATATTCAGCCTCTTTATTACACAATGATCATTAAGGAATTTGTAAGTTCTACCAGAAAGCTTTGAAGTTAGTTGTTAATATTCAAGGTGTAAAAGGAACCCTATAAATAAAATAAATCCCTTAGATACTTGATTGAGTTTGATTGTTCTCTGAATATCTCCTGCTGAGATAAAAGTGGGTATACCTAAAAAAGTTGTTGACTTTTAAAATACTTTAACTCAAAGAATAGGCAAGAATGCCTCATGTTATTAGCAGCATATATGTATGGATTCTTCCTGAAAAGATCTTGTGATCTTGTTAGACATACAAGGCCTAAAACAAAAACAAGACAATAAGCATGCAGGAGTAATATTAGCCAGCATATAACACTGTGTTGTCCTGTACATGGCATTGATTATAACACCAAAGCTCAGAGAAGAGAATCAAGAGATGCTTTTCAAAGAGGTGAAACTTCAGCTTGATTTAAAAGAGTAGTCAAAAAAAGGACAAGGCAGGATATTAGAGCAAGACATGAATGAATACAGCTAGCCATGTGCACTGCAGCTAACCATGAGACCACCTTCATAGGAATATGAATTTTTGGTTGAAACGAGGTTGGATAAGTAAGGTGAGTCTAGAATATGGAAACCCTCAAATGACTGGAGAAGGAGTTAGGAAATTCTCCAACAGATAATGCTGCTGCTGCTGCTAAGTCGCTTCAGTCGTGTCCGACTCTGTGCGACCCCAAAGACGGCAGCCAACCAGGCTTCACCGTCCCTAGGATTCTCCAGGCAAGACCACTGGAGTGGGTTGCCATTTCCTTCTCCAATGCATGAAAGTGAAAAGTGAAAGTGAAGTCGCTCAGTTGTGTCTGACTCTTCGAGACCCCATGGACTGCAGCCTACCAGGCTCCTCCGTCCATGGGATTTTCCAGGCAAGAGTACTGGAGTCCGCCAACAGATAATAGGAAGCCGTTATAGACTGAGTAGCAAGATAATGACATGAAGAAAGTGGCACATACTTCGGGGAAACTAATGTGGCAGGAGTTATCAAAGCCAATTTTGAATCTCTCATAAAAGCTGTGACATAAAGTTATATAGTGGCAATAGGGACAAAAATAAGATACTAAAAGTAATTTGATAAGAAAAATCAAACATGGAGACTTAACTAGATATCAAGCATGAGTAGGAAAGATTGAAAGTCAAAACTGGCTCTTAGGATCTAAACCTTATAGAATAAAAACTTGATGGACTATTTACATATGTTGGGTAGATAAAACAAAATGTCCTTTTATTATTAACACAGTAATCAAATGTCAATCTTGTGCCTTAGACATGGTATCAGAATTCTGACATGTTAATATGAATGAGATTCTCTGCAGAGTCTGTATGTTTTTTCTTTCAAGATGTAACACACACGCCTTTACAATTGAAGGTGCAAGCCCTCAAACTTGGAAAACATTACTCTCGTATTTAGACACTGATAGCATTCAAGGTCTGGAGAAGGTGATGGCACCCCACTCCAGTACTCTTGCCTGGAAAATCCCATGGACAGAGGAGCCTGGTGGGCTACAGTCCATGGGGTCGCTAAGAGTCAGACAGACTGAGCGACTTCACTTTCACTTTTCACTTTCATGCACTGGAGAAGGAAATGGCAACCCACTCCAGTGTTCTTGCCTGGAGAATCCCAGGGACAGGGGAGCCTGGTGGGCTGCCATCTATGGGGTCGCAGAGAGTCAGACACGACTGACGCGACTTAGCAGCAGCAGCAGCAGCATTCAAGGTCACTTTCAGAGACATGATTACAAAATTCCACCCAAGCAAAATAAGTAATTATTTGATGATGATATTACATAATCTGTAACAAGTCACAAAACTGAGGCCAAACCTGTTAGAGTTATTTGTATCTTTCTATTGGTTTCATTTAGAATCTGTGAAACCATTTCCAATATTTCTACACACATAAAGTGAATTAATTCAGGATTTCCATTAGCAATTATTGATTTGCATTATCCCTGAAATACAGATATAGCAGGATAAGCGGTTTGAGAACCATAGACCGCTTATGCTCTGTTGTCATGAAGTTTTGCAGAATCTTAGAATTTTATCTCTAACACGAAAAGATTGTACTAAAGCACCTTTCAGCAATATGCTTCTCTAGGAAACAAAATAATTTATTTCCTAATACCCACTCTCAAAAGTGGCAACTCTAGGTCCACCAAAGTAAAGACAAGAACGTCAGTCAACTGATTCTTCATCAAATAGGCAGGCATATCATTAAGCAGGTATCATAACAGCTGCCAGGTATCTTTTTCTGCCTTGAGGAGGTAGAAGGTAGAAATTGAGGCTGTATCAAATGAAATGCAAGGAGGTCAGCCAGGGCCCCCAATTCTTTGGTTCTTCAGAACTGTGGCAAGAACAAGGCAGTGGTAATGAATGAGAGCAACGTGGTCTGTTTCTTTCAGGCTCATCTAACCCTTAGGACTGATGGCTGCAGCTGAGAAATTCCACAGGGATTGTGGAGGGGAAGTGCCCAGGGCATGATTCAGGCACACAAATCCCCCTGGAGTCCTAGTCATTCTGCCTGAGTACCCACAATCATGAAGCACAGTTGTTTGATCTTGCTACACACTCTGGCTCCCTCAAAAGAAATATTCGGAAGTAAGACCATGTCCATTCAATTGGATCACAAGTTGTAATAAATCAAAGGCCAGTCTTTGTTCGGCTTTGTGAATTGCAATCTAACCAGACGAGTTCTACATTCCAGAATAAAGTAGAAACCCATCTTCTGCAGTTACCTGACAGAAACACTTTGCTGTGATGTAAAACATTGATGCAGTAACCCAAATAATGCCAAAAGACTTGTAAATACCTCTTTTTGTGTTTTATAGATGCGAGTATGTGTGTTCAAAGAATAAGTTTCTTTTCAACTTTCTTTACTTTTTTCTATTGGATGAAGACGAAAAATATTAACTTAGAAGAACACATACAAAGATAACTACGGAATAACCTATATTTTTACTTAAAGACTAGCACCAGTTTGGTCATTAGCCTAGATTTCTTGAGCCAATATTGACAAAGCCTTCTTTATGATGACAGATTAAAGTATTCACTGTATGGCAAGGTTTTTCATTTCACTGCAGCAACCAACGATGAAATGCAATATGGTCAGATTAAAGGTAGGAACATAGCTACCCTTTTGTAATAGTAATATCTTTGGTGAACGCACACATGCAATCAGTCATTTAAATCCAGAACCTCAAGCTGAGCAGAATCCCATCAAAGTATTTACATGGCCCACCTGCCCTAGGGTGATACATACATCATTTGAAACAAAGCTTAGTGACAGCTGCAGAAATGTACTCAATGAATCTAAAATAGACAGCAATCTAGAATAATCGTCCTGGCACTATCTGGACATTCATATTTAAATGAATTGCAACATTCCAAATCCAGAGCTGTTTTGCAGCTGGTATACATAAGCCCTACCTCATTGGTTGTTAGTTAGCCAGTTTTGAAGGCACCCCCCCACCCATCCACTCCCTGCCAAGTACCTCTCCTCTTAATAACCCTGGCCATGCTGGTTCCTTGTTGGAAGCCTCCAGGATCTCAATGCAAAAAAAAAAAAAAAAAAATGACCTAGCCAGCAGGATATCTCTCAAACTCTGTTCCAGAATGAATGCTGGTATCTATTCTGATTCAAAGATAGATGGCAAAATGAGAAGAGGGCAGCAGAGGATGAGATGGTTAGATAGCACCACTAACTCAATGGACATGAATCTGAGCAAACTCTGGGAGACAGTGGAGGACAGGGGAGCCTGGTGTGCTACAGTCTATGGGGTCTCAAAGAATCAGACACAACTTAGCAACTGAACAATAACACAACAACAACTATTCTGATTCATGGTCCCTGAACCACACTGTTTGATTGATATTTTGAATATCATCTTGCCCACCTCCATCACCTTTATAGCACCTATTAAAGTTGTACTGTGATTATTCCTGTAAAAGTTGCATCTACCGATTTCAAGTACTTGAGGACAAGGAATCAGTCTAATTCATCTTTGAGCCTTAGTGCCTAAGAGAATGATTCAGTATTAATAGATGTTTGGTGAATCTATGAACAAACAAGCTACCATAAAAAAAAACCACCATATTTCATTGTGTCACTTTGAGAGTTTAACATTTATATATAAAGTATTCTCATACTTACACAGTATTTGTGATTGCTTGCAAGGATTTTCCTTTAGACACTATAACCTTCAAATTTTCTTTGACTTTTATGTAGAGAGGTAGCAATAATGAACTGAAAATCCCAAGAGAGAAGCCTTTTGAGTTAGTTGTGCTTTTTATGTTATTCCTGCTACTTTCCAGGAGGTATGATAAGGTTTATAAGAGATATCCAATAAATAAAAAAATATGAAAAAAATTTAAAAACCGCTTTTATCTGACTCACTATAGAAATAATTTTTAGAACCGGCATTCTTCAGATATCCATACTTTTTGATTTCTGAGTGACTCCATCATGCCCTCAGCACCCCCCTTCCCCTGCGTGAATGGGTAGCCTCATCATCTAAATACAGTATAACTCTTTGACCTTCAGGGGAAAAATACTGAAAATTTTTTTATCTTTACAACACTTTAAAACACAAGTCACAGAATGTTTTTAATGCTTTGGTGCCAGATGAGAACCCACATTTTGTTTCATCACATTGGGGAACATTTAGACTATCAGGGCACGCAGTGGGAAAAAAATCTCTTTATAAAGAATATATTCTATAGCTCCTGCTGAACGCTTTTTGTTTTCTTTTCCAGGGAGTAGTTTATGTGCTATGTTTAGGCCACACATGAAAGTAATATATCCCTCATGAGACTGCCTTTGGCTTATGCTGATTTTTTGAGGCCAAGATTATGGTAATGATTTCAGGCAGAAAGAAGCAAAAATGAATAGAAGGAGAAGACGGAAGACAAGGGATTAGAGAGGTGAAAAAAATGTCCCAGTCTACTTCTATGTAATTAAAGAATGCCTTAGGACACGGAGAGGAGAGTCTGATCGCAAATAAAATCAAGACACTGGGATAATTCTTTATCAAGCAAACACTACCGTGTGTTCTTCAGCCTGATGCACCAAAGGAATGTCAGAGTCCAGCAATAACCTAAAACTGAAAGCCTGTCTTTTAAGTGTAGGTCCTACTCTACGAAATACCCAGAAGCCTCCTGCGGCACGTGCCATGGCTTTCAGAGGCTCCTCCAAGGCCAGCTGCACATATCTTCAGTGGCTTGGATACTGGCCAGTACAGTAAGCCTGTGCTGGACTTGGGAAACTAATCCCCTCTATTATTGCTTTTTCACAGGTGAGACACCTGCCCTTTTCTTTTATCATGGTCTTCCTAATGGCACATTACAGGCTCCCCACACTCAACACAGCATTTATATCATTACACTTGAATGAAAAGATGAATTCTATGAAGAAACACTAGCAATGGGTAAACAGGATATTTGGTCTAAGGGCCTAGTGACCATGCAACAGATTTATCCTCTTTGACAGACCAAAAGGGAGGGAGGGAGGAAAGGAGGAGGAAGGAAGAGAGAACTCAGTGCAAATCACAACACGTGCACTTTAAGGGTTCTATGAAACATGAAATACTCATATCTATCTCTGGCTCAATTTTCTGGGAGAGAAACAAGAGAACTGGAGTTGCCTAGGAGACATGGAAGCCTCTGGCATCTAACATTTTGAAAACTCATTGTATTTATTCATTTATAAAATAGGCATAATGTTGCTTACCTTAAATAGCTAATTTTTTTAAAGATGCAATTTTTTAAAATGAAAAAGCAAGATAACTATATAACAGGCAATTTTGAAATTTTTCATTTTTTAAAAAAATTTTTTGTTGTTGGCCATGCCACGAGGCACGGAGGTTCTTAGCTCCCCAAGCAAGGATCAAATCCACACCCCCTGCACTAGAAGCAGAGTCTTAATCACCGAACCTCCAGGGAAATCCCCAGTTTAGAAAGTTTTAAAAAACAATTTAAAATAACTCTCAAGTCCCTAAAAGAACTACTGTTTTACTACAGTATATTTTCATGACTATATATTTGATATGCTTGTTTCACATACACAGAATTTTTAATTCTTTAATTTTTTCCTTTTTAAACTTAATCTCACATAATAAGCATTTCCCATATTTTATCAGTGTTCATAATCATTATCTATAATCATGTTTGTTAGGTAAATTTTTCCTTTTACAGTAATGTTTGATCCTGTCGAACATTTTGGTTGCCTACACATCGGGTCTATCGTTAACAACAAATCATGATGAACCTATTTGTGCATATGGTTAGTGATGATTTGAATGTTTGTGTCCTAAAAATTCATATGTTGAAATCCTAACCTGCAAGGTGACGGTATTTGGGGAGGTGGTGCCTTCATGAATAGGACTAGTGCCTTTATAAAAGAGGCTCCAGAGGGACCCCTTACCCCTTTCACCCTGTGGGGATGGCAAGACGTTGGCAGTCTGCAGTCAGAAAGAGGGCCTTTGCCAGAACTCACCAATGCTAATGCTGTGTCCTTGGACTGCCAGTCTCCATAATTGTGAAAGATAAATTTCAGTTGTTTATAAGCTACTCAATCTATGGTGTTTTGTTACAGCAACCTGAATAGACTATGACAAGCTGTTGTTGATGTTTTTTTCCTTAATAGAAATTATTTCCTTGGGAAGTAATCTCAGAAATACAACCACTGAGCTAAGAAGTCAAAGATCCTTCTTGTGGAAATTGACTAGAAACATATGATACTTGAGGTCTTCACTTCTGTGCCAGCACTATATAATGCCATTAATCTTGAAATTTCTAATAGATGAAAGATGCTATTTAGAATTAACTAACATTTCTTTCTTTACTAATTGGAGTAAACATTTTTTATTTACTAGTTGTTTAACCTCAGATATGCAGATGACACCACCCTTCTTGCAGAAAGTGAAGAGGAACTAAAAAGCCTCTTGATGAAAGTGAAAGAGGAGAGTGAAAAAGTTGGCTTAAAGCTCAACATTCAGAAAACTAAGATCGTGGCACCTGGTTCCATCACTTCATGGGAAATAGATGGGGAAACAGTGGAAATAGTGTCAGACTTTATTTTTGGGGGGCTCCCAAATCACTGCAGATGGTGACTGCAGCCATGAAATTAATAGACGCTTAGTCCTTGGAAGGAAAGTTATGACCAACCTAGACAGCATATTCCAAAGCAGAGACATTACTTTGCCAGCTAAGGTCTGTCTAGTCAAGGCTATGGTTTTTCCAATGGTCATGTACGGACGTGAAAGTTGGACTGTGAAGAAGGCTGAGTGCCAAAGAATTGATGCTTTTGAACTGTGGTGTTGGGGAAGACTCTTGAGAGTCCCTTGGACTGCAAGGAGATCCAACCAGTCCATTCTAAAGGAGATCAGTCCTGGGTTTTCTTTGGAAGGACTGATGCTAAAGCTGAAACTCCAAAACTTCGGCCACCTCATGTGAAGAGTTGACTCATTGGAAAAGACTCTGATGCTGGGAGGGATTGGGGGCAGGAAGAGAAGGTGACGACAAAGGATGAGATGGCTGGATGGCATCACCGACTCGATGGACAAGGGTTTGGGTGAACTCTGGGAGTCGGTGATGGATAGGGAGGCCTGGCGTGCTGCAATTGATGGGGTCGCAAAGAGTCGGACATGACTGAATGAACTGAACAGAACTGAATCTCATTTACAAACTGTTTACATCTTTTGTATGGGTGAATTTGGAAAGAGAATGAAACAATGAGAATCCTTTGTGTTATTTTCAAAATAGGTATTTGAGGTCATTATTTTCACTGAAGTATTTTTTCCAGTCTAAAGCATAACTCATATTACAAGGATCCCAGATTTTGGAACTTTGTTCTTCCTGCAATTATAAGATCAATATGGGTCTCTTGTATCTAGTGGTTAATAGTGATTTTCTAATTTCTTTCCTTCCTGAAGTCTGTAATATAGATTCACCCACATTCTCAGCTTGCAAACCCCTCTGCAAGTTTTCTGTCTTCTTTCCAAAGCCTTCTGATTACTCTGAAATGACATGCACCATGACCACTGCAGGTTCCCAACCTCACCAAGATGTCTTATTTCTCAACAGTAAGTGTTGCAATCAGCATTACAGTTGCCAAGCTATTCCTTGCCCAGATGTGCTAAATCAGTTACACGACTCTACAGGGGGCCCACATAAAAGTTTACACTCCTCCTCACCACCCCACTCAAGCTCCCAACAAGAGCTGCCCCAACTTTACTACACAGTGTAGGGTTTAATGGTTTATTCTCCTTCTCCACTGTGTTCTGGGCTGAGGCCGAGACCTGTAATCTGGTTTTATCAGGTTGGGGCTTTTCTCTGAGGACAAATTTACCATTATTCCTGGTGTTTCCAGATGGGATCACTCTACTGTTATACACACAATCTGGGCTACCTCAGAGAATCTCTGATAAATTCCGTGTGTGTGTGTGCACGTGTGTGGGTGGGTGTCAGGTAGATGGAAGAAAGCAGGGAGTGCTTTAGAACGAGAAACCAAGACCTGGAACACTCACCTTAGAATAAACAAACTCTTTATATACTTTTAAAACTCCAGAACATAATTTCTGCTATCAATTTTCTTTGTTTTTAACTTTTAAAAAAATATTGGAGGGAACAATGTTGTGTTATTTTCAGGTGTATGGCAAAGTAATTCCGCTATACACATACATACATCTATTCTTTTTCAAATTCTTTTCCCATGTAGGTTGTCAAATAATATTGAGCAGAGTTCCCCATGTTAAACAGCAGGTCTGTATTGGTTATCCATTTTAAATATAGCACTATGTACCTGCCAATCCCAAACTCCCAATCTATTCCTCCCCACCATCCTTCCCCTTGCTAACCATAAGTTCGTTCTCTAACTCTGTGAGTCTGTTTTGTAAATAAGTTCGTTTGTATAATCTCTTTTTAGATTTCACATGTAAGTGATGTCATACAGTATTTGTCTTTGACTCATCTCACTCAGTATGACAATCTCGAGGTCCATCCGTGTTGCTGTAAATCATCTCTGTTAACAACTCTCTAGGGTTTGGCAGTGGCACCCCACTCCAGTACTCTTGCCTGGAAAATCCCATGGTCAAAGGAGCCTGGTAGGCTGCAGTCCATGGGGTCGCTAAGAGTCGGACATGACTGAGCGACTTCACTTTCACTTTTCACTTTCATGCATTGGAGAAGGAAATGGGAACCCACTCCAGTGTTCTTGCCTGGAGAATCCCAGGGATGGCGGAGCCTGGTGGGCTGCCGTCTCTGGGGTCGCACAGAGTCAGACACAACTGAAGCGACTTAGCAGCAGCAGGGTTTGAAAATGATCCTAGAGATAACCTCCATGATGGGCATCATGAGACTACTGAGACCTATTAGACCAAAGATTGCATAATGACAAAACCCATTTTCATCCTTTGGGCAGGCTCCTTCACCTAGTGTGTTATTTGCTCTAAAAGAATAACACAGTTGCAGCAGATCTTCTTTAGGAAGTATTCCTTGGAATTTTAGCTTCAAAACATAGCATTTCACTGTTAATGCTAGCTACTTACGGTTTAGCTATGCATCACGACAAAATATTGCAGCTTTACCTGTTTCTGTGGCCTACTGAAAATTAACTTTCTTTTATTTATTCTAGCATTACTTTACTTTATATAATTTAAGATGCTGTCATATCTTTCTTGGTTTTTTCCATCAAGGCTGAAAACACTCAATTCTTCAATATCCTCTAATAGACCAAAGCTTCAAGCCCCTTTTATTTTGCTGTTTACCCTTGGATCCTACTAATTTTTTTTACTGTTGTTTCCATGACACAATAGCCACAATTAAGAACAGTGGTTAACATATAAAAAGAAAAGCCAAAACGATGCCCTTCTGCTGAGACACTAATCATTTGACTCAGATAAAAAGATGTAATAGATTATTCAATCAGGGTAAACAGTCAGTATTTACATAGCAGTTTTTTTTTTTTTATTTTATTTTATTTTTAAACTTTACAGTATTGTATTAGTTTCGCCAAATATTGAAATGAATCCACCACAGGTATACCTGTGTTCCCCATCCTGAACCCTCCTCCCTCCTCCCTCCCCATACCCTCCCTCTGGATCGTCCCAGTGCACCAGCCCCAAGCATCCAGTATCATGCATCAAACCTGGGCTGGCGACTCGTTTCATACATGGTATTTTACATGTTTCAATGCCATTCTCCCAAATCTCCCCACCCTCTCCCTCTCCCACAGAGTCCATAAGACTGATCTATACATCAGTGTCTCTTTTGCTGTCTAAGGGCTCCAGAGACTATGACCAACTCTAGCCACCACACCCCATATCCCTGCTTCACACACACAGTATTACTGGCTTTTTTGCTTCAAAGAAGAAATAGATAACTAATCTTGAAATTTTCTATGCTATCATGTAGCAAAAAATACAACATGAATATATAAAATGATACAAAATATTAAACTGGGTTAGCTAGTGTATAAAATTCAAAGTGTTCTCTCAAGCTATTTAAACTGCATCCAAATCTAATTTACAGGCAGATGGATTCCTGATGATGTGACTTATGAGAGTAATGAAATTAACATAAGATTTAAAGGGAGCTCTGTGTATTATTCTCATTAATTATGAGGGTATGATTAAATGATTTATACTACAATAGTGCCTTCATTTAGGCGTTCAGTAGAATATAGTTCAAGAAAATCACAGATCTTTCATTTAAGAAAACCGTGTTTGTTTTATTTTTATAAATTTTTATAAAATTACTAGAGTGCCATTGACACTACTCAGGCCCTAGTAAAATACAAAGTTCTTTCTTAATAAGACTGAAAGGGGTATGCACACGACTAAAACACTGGTGATCCCAAGTCTTACGTATCTACCCAAAAAAGTTTTCTACCCACAATAGTTCCCCTTAGAAAGTACTCAAGTAAGGTGAGCCTTTTATTATATGTATCCCTAGCAAAAAAACAAAAAAGGCAAAAAGTCAAGGAAAATGTAATTTCCTACCCAAACAGTGATAGATTTTCTCAGTAACAGATACAGATAGATGCTCTAAAGGCTGGTAACACTCCTCATATGGCAACATCATCTCACAGTTTTATGATGGGAAAATAATTGTCAGATATCAATTCAAAACCCAGAAAACACCAACATTTACTGAATTTTAGTATCTATGATGGTGGTCCTAATAACCAGGACAGAATATCATTATTAATCTTGTTATTTTGTTCTTTGAAACTTAATTTTCAAGTGGTTTATAAACACTTTCTATCCTATTGTTATTAAATACTGAATTAGTAGATTAGTCATATATATATACATTAAAATGGGAAATATTTTAGATGTACATACAGTTAGGTGTACATAATAACAAATAAAGAAGAAATTTTAAGTTAGTCCATAAATTTTGGAGTAAAGTCAAGACATGACCAGAATCATGTTTGAAGGGGAAAACAGTCATAAGAGCTAATATTTTGTAATCTGAAAAGAATGAAAAAATTGACAAAAGATAAAAATCTTATTTTGTGTTAGATTTTCTCCATAAAATTGTGGTAGAGTATACATATTTTTATATTTTCCCTCAAAAATTGTCATTAACACTGAAAAGTAAATATATATATATATATTTTATTAACACTGAAAATATATAGCCCAAAGGAAAAATAGTTAACACAATCTGTAATAAAAATATATTAAGAATTTTAATGTGTTTACATTTTCAATCTGTTTACATTTTCTGTGTATATTTTCCTTTCACCTAATCCATTTAGATTCAGTCAAATCACCAATCTGTATAATTTATGTGTTCACTTGAATGTTCATATAAATGTATACATCATGTGTTTCCTGGGGTTCTGACTGACAATGTAAAACCTGAAGGTTTAAACATTCACAATACATATGTCTATAGTCTTAGCATTTAGCAGAATTTCCTAAATGGAAGAGTCACATATACATGATTTTTCAGGTGTTTTAAACCATGTAAGTAATACCTGCTTTATACTTCACAGTAAAATTATAACTTTCTCTTTAAGTAGAACTTATTCTCTTGTCCCACTCACTGGACCACCTTTATTGACCTTAGTAATTGTTCATTTATTAATCAATGACCATTTATTGAGTGCTTATTATGTGCCTAACCCTGCTATTCTCAGTTCAGTTCAGTCGCTCAGTCATGTCTGACTCTTTGTGACCCCATGAATCGCAGCATGCCAGGCCTCCCTGTCCATCACCATCTCCAGGAGTTCACTCAAACTCACGTCCATCGAGTTGGTGATGCCATCCAGTCATCTCATCCTCTGTCGTCTCCTTCTCCTCCTGCCCCCAA
This sequence comes from Bos indicus x Bos taurus, assembly GCF_003369695.1. Classification (NCBI taxonomy): domain Eukaryota; kingdom Metazoa; phylum Chordata; class Mammalia; order Artiodactyla; family Bovidae; genus Bos; species Bos indicus x Bos taurus. The sequence goes on along the minus strand of NC_040081.1, from coordinate 16,451,853 downwards.
TCTCTCCCAGCATCAGAGTCTTTTACAATGAGTCAACTCTGCGCATGAGGTGGCCAAAGTACTGGAGTTTCAGCTTTAGCATCATTCCTTCCAAAGGACACCCAGGACCGATCTCCTTTAGAATGGACTGTTTGGATCTCCTTGCAGTCCAAGGGACTCTCAAGAGTCTTCTGCTGCTGCTGCTAAGTCGCTTCAGTCGTGTCCGACTTTGTGCGACCCCATAGACGGCAGCCCACTAGGCTCCACCGTCCCTGGGATTCTCCAGGCAAGAACACTGGAGTGAGTTTGCCATTACCTTCTCCAATGCATGAAAGTGAAGAGTGAAGTGAAGTCACTCAGTCGTGTCCGACTCTTATCGACCCCATGGACTGCAGGCTACCAGGCTCCTCCATCCATGGGATTTTCCAGGCAAGAGTACTGGAGTGGGGTGCCATTGCCTTCTCTGCAAGAGTCTTCTAGAGTCTCCTAATTGAGAAAGTGACCAAAAGATTTGCATATCATTCCTAATGAGATCTATTACGTTAATAAGTAGAGTTGAGGTTCCCTGGTGGGTCAGTGGTAAAGAATCTACCTGCCAATATAGGAGAGGCATCTGGGTTGGGAAGATCCCATGGAGAAGGAAATGGCAACCTACTCTAGTATTCTTACCTGGGAAACCCTATAGACAGAGGAGATTGATGGGCTATAGTCCATGGGGGTCACAAAATAGACACAACTGAGTGACTAAACCACAATAAGTAGAGTCAGAGGATCCTGCAATGATGCTAATGCTCTGTTTAAAGTAAATCATGAGGTAAGCTAATTGCCACATACTAAGTGAACAGTTTGATAATGGAAAACCAAAATTAGGAAGCATTAAAATCATGTAAAGGAAAAAATTTAAACCAATAAATTTTTAGAACAGAAATGTAGTAGAGAGCAAAATATGGTGGGATAGCTATATACAACAATATTTCAGCACAAGGCCAAGTCGCTGCTCCAGAGAACACAGGACAGACTGTCAGTTTGTGTAATTTCTTTCCAGATTTATAATTTCATAATTTCATTAAAAACAAAGCCAGCCTCCCACTTCTTCCTTCTTCCCCACCGGCCACCAGGGGGAAAAAGGTAGCAACACCTTTTAAACAGCTCAGTTAACGCTGCTACAGCATCTGGCAGTCACAGGGCCGGCCTAAAGGCAGGCTGTGGGCCCATATTAGTATTAGACCCTGCTGAACACCAGCCTCAAGCACTTCAGCCCCAGAACAATGAGCAGCCATTGACACAGGATGTCAACTGTCTGAAGGGTAAGAATAAAGCCATTTCAACAAAAAGGCAAACTCCCTCAAGCATTTTCAAACTAGATCATCATCAATGGTGTTGAAAGCTGTACTGAGAGCAAGTGTGGAAGGATAAGACTGGAGGAGAAAGCAAAGTCTGCCATGTAAGGAAGTCATTTGTTACTCTGACGAGGGTAGTCTCTCCAACATTGTGGTAGGTGACTGAAATCTTCACATTTAGAGTAGTCTGATAGATATACACTCCACTCTTTGGCTATCACCCACCGAGAGTAATTCCGGATCACCCATAGAGGATGGGCATGGCTCGGTTGTAGCACATGGTGGTGAGGTGTTTTCTTGTCTTTTGCTCTTGGCTGATCCTGCAATATCACCATTTCTAGGGCCTGTCCAGAGAGTCTCTTGACTAGTCTGTTTCCTAAGAAGCTTTTTGCTATGTTTGAGTTTCTTGGTTAAATTAATTTTTCTAAACCCTCCAGAACCCAAAGAAACATTGGAATAATATCACACATGATTCATTTCCTAGAACATGCTGGAAGTTTTTGTTTTAACTTTAAAATAAGAATCAATGGTTGTAGTACTATTTAAAAGTAGCTTGATATTTATGATTCTCCTTTAGAGGGTTATTATAGTCTAATTAAATTAATTGTACTACTTTGAGGCATTTAAGCATAATTTAAGTAATTTTTGAGATTATCTACTTCTTATATATTGCCAGACACTCTCAAATAAAATCTGTATTTTTCTTTAGCTGAATAAAATGAAAGACATGAAGCATTTGCATCATCAGAACTGCCAAGCAGGCTTTTGTCAAAAACCCCAAAAATTAATAATGCTTTTAAAAAGTATTTATCATATAGCTGCTTTTCAGTGCTTTCTAGCATCAGATTAAAAATATACATTTATTGAAACAGATCAAGATTCAAGTGGATTATGGCAAAAAAAAAAAAAAGACACCATTTAATCATAACCCCATTCAAATGTGTAAGTTGGGCTTATAACATGTAGAAGAGTTATTTCTAGGTGAAATGCTAAAATTTATAGAGGGAAAAACTTAACTAGCAGAATCACAAGGCAGGAGTGTAGTGTGGACTATGTTGTGTGAGAGCAGGAACACTGCAGAGTGTCTGCAACTCAGCATCACGGGCCACCTTGTGTGGAACCCCATGCTGAAATCCTGGGGGGTGTTCTTCCTGTGGGCCCTTGTCTTAAAGTCTGGCATCTCCTTAGTGTGTCCAACAGCTGCATCTGGCTCCCAAGGACGGTTCCAAAGGTGAGTGTTGGCGGAAACTCAGCCCACAGAACTTGTGAAACTTGATTTTTGTTTCTCCCACTGCATGGTGCACCAAATGCAAAAGGCAAAAAGAAAAACATGCATGTTTTCACTGGCAAGCTTACAGAGCCTTGTGGTCAGAGGGATCTTACAATTTCTGCTGATGTTCTTGGAAACAGATTGATGATCTAGGTTACTGTGCCTTTTTTTTTTTTTTTTCAGGAGGCGAATGAAAGAATGGTGTTAAGTAAGACAGATCACTCTGAAATATAGTTTCATAATAATCTTGAGCCTCAGACTGAACTAAAGCAAAACCTCACAATCTCTTAGATGGATTTTCTTCTACGTAAGATTTTCATTTTTTCTTGATGTCTAGACAGATTCTCCTGCTAGTCAGTTGAATGCTCTCATTGTTCTATTGGAGAATATTACCCATTATTCACTATTAATCCACTTGAACTGTATAGGATTGTATTTAATATACACTAACTTTAGAATAACTTGAGTAATCCTTTTGAATTGACTCATACATTCATTCAACAACAGCAAAAATGTTGGTGCTTTCTGGGCTAGAAACTGTGCTAAACTGGTACTGGGTGAAAAGCTGAAAAATAACACATTCTCTTATCCACAAGAGGATACCAGTATGTAAGGGGAGACACACAATTAATACCATACAATTATGATAAAAGCCATAAATCTTCCTTGGTGGCTCAGTTGGTAAAGAATCCGCCTGCAATGCAAAATCTGGGTTCTATTCCTGGGTTGGGAAGATCCCCTGGAGAAGGAAATGGCTACCCACTCCAGTATTCTGGCCTGGAGAATTCCATGGACTGTATAGTTCTTGGGGTTGCAAAGAGTCAGACACAACTGAGTGACTTTCACTTTCACAAGCCATAAAAATTCAAGTTCAGAGAGCTAAAATTTTTCCACAAGAAAAGAAGTTAATTCTGTCTTATTGTGGCGGTGGCTGAGAAAATCTGTCTTTCCACTGCAAAAAATAAGAAGACAAAGATTTTTATTTATTCAGAGCAGGTTTCCTCATTTTGGAGCTGACACACCAATTTTCGTGTCAGATGCTTCCAGTCTTCCTGAAAAAGTTTTATTTTACATTTCGAAGAGTTGAAGTGAGTCAAAGCTAGTAGTTTTGAAATCACTTCAAATCTACTGAAATAACTAAAGTTGACAGTAGCAATGTGGAATAGGAATCAATGATACGGAATTCAAACTCAGACCACGAAAGGCATAGAAATGGGAAGTGACTCAAACGACTTGCTTTCCAGCCAGTACAAAGCTGTTTATACTCACAGAAGGTGCCTGCCTGCTTTACTCAAGAACACCGGACTGTGCCAGGTTGTATTTGGACACAATCATCACAAAATTGTGTTGTCATCACCACCACATTAATAACAACCAACACATTTACAGCACAAGCCACTCCACCAGGCACTGTCCTATTACAAACATTAACTCACTTAATCCTCAACTTAACTTTATATGATAGATACTATTATCCCCATTTTACAGATAAGAAAATGGAGGCATAGGGAAGTTAAGTATCTTCTTAACCACTTAGTAAGTAGCAGAGCTGGGAAATGAACCCAGGCAGTATGGCTGCATAGTATTAGCTCTTAATCACTATACTAAACTGTTTCCTTAGAGATTTTTTTAAGTATAATAAAATAAATACACTAATATAGTTTTTACCTAAGAGATTTAATCCTGATAGAAAAAAAAAAATGCATGTTTATACACAAGAAGCAAGGAATAAATTACCTCCAGGACTCCATAAGTCTATGATACTCTTACGCAAACGTGTCACACTGAAAAAAAAAAGATTAATTCTTTTCCCAAAAGTTCCTTTATATTTCTCACCTAATTAAACACAATTTGGGAAATTAATTTTAAATATGTTATTCCTTAAGCTTACCTTAAGGACAGTGATGAGCAGCCATATTTTTCATGTAACTATCAAAAGATGTTAAACCCAGAGCTCCAATGAGTAGCAGATGGGATTCCTACATGCTTTATGTTCTTTGGACATCTCAGACTCAAACTCCCTCATATTTATTACTATTTTTTCACAACTGTACTATTAAATTAAATCGCTCAAATTTTATGAATATTTCCTAACTATATCCCTCCCTTCTCATTCTCAATGAAAGTGTCCTCTTTTTAGCTTTTATCTCTCACGTGAATTATTGAAATAAACCCCCTTAAATTACTGAGTTCTTATTATATGCTATTTATTGTGATAGAAGCATAGTATATTAATCTCATTTGTTCCTCATAAAAGTTCTGAGCAGAGGAGTAGTATCCACATTGAACAGAAAAGGAAAAGTTTCAGAGATTAAGTCACTTGCCCAAGGTTGCAATATGGGTGAGCAATACAGCTGGGAGAATTCAAGACCATTCTGTGTATGTTTCACATTTTCCCCAAGATTCCATCCTATTTTATGGGCAACTCCTCTGCCTCACACATATGAATTGATTAAGACCTGCTTGACGCATAACAGGAAAAATGTACAAAGCTCTTTCAGTCTACTATTCCGTAACAATTTAGCTTTCAATACTCTATCACCCACGGGAATTTTTTGCTTCATATCAAGTAACTATGCTTGGATCATCTCTTCGGAAAAAAGAAAGGAAAATCTTGAGTAAATGTCTTTAGATCTGAAAGACAGAAATTAATTCCATTTTTTTCAATTTTTTACTGTTAAAAATTTTAATAAGCATTAGTGATGAATCCAAAAATATCTATGTGTACTGTATTTTCAGGATTGATATTTTAAACAAAACAACATTGTTTCCTTAAGAAAAGAATCTCTCCCAGAATATTATTGGATGAGAAATACAATACGATGAGAGAAGGAAATTTATGAAAATGGTAGTATATAAAACAAGTTTTATAAAACACCCATTTTCTAAAACAAAACTTTCTAGAGGAAACATGTGGCTTAAAAAATCTGATATTGTAATGAAAATTTAATAGGACTTCAAAACAAAGAAGCATTCATCTGTTTTAGGATTTTTTGAGAAACAAATCCAAGTATTTGCCTAAGAAATCTAGCCTAAATTTTCTGATATTGCTAACTGTAAAATAAAAAATAAAATAAAAAATAGATTTATTTGACTTCCCAATATACATTAGATTAATTACTGCTTCTGAAAGTCAAAAAAAGTGATTGTGAAGCTAAAAAGTGAAAAACAACTTCTCAAGGAAAGTATAACAATTTGCATTACTCCATATATTCCAGACTGCTCTATTTCTTAACTACATATTCATTATAATCAAAACATAGTAATGCCAATAATTATGCTAAATTAAAATAGCTTTATGCAGTACTTTCACAAAGAGTAGGCAGGTTTCTGTAATTAGCTTCCAGAAAGATACAGAATAAGGGGACAAAAAACCCCAAAACCTAACCTTTCATCTCCCTAGTTTTTCAAGTCGGTTTCCCTTCCATCTTTTCTCTTTTCCCTCTCATCTATTCTTTTAAATTCAGCAATAGAAAAACAACTTAAATTGAAGGGAGAAAGATTACATGTACTCTTTTCTAAGAGGAAAGAACAATCCATTTACCCATATTTCAAGACTTAAGTGTCACAAACTTTCCAAAGCTTGTTCCTAATGACTCTGCCCACAAGTAGAACAGAGTTCCCTTGTTTTGTATCCTCTGAAATCATGTATATTGTCTTAGAGGCTACAACACATTACTGCATTAATTTGTTTCATCTGTTTCCACTACAGGGCTAGAAGTTCCTTGAGGGTAAAGGACACATTTTCTTCATCTTTGATTCCTTGGCACCTGGTACAGATTTTGGAAAGGACTTAATTAACTAATATTTGTTGAAAGAATAAAAGATGTGAACGAAAAAAAGGAATACAGAATACAGAGCTCCAAGAATAGCAAGGAGACATAAGAAAGCCTTCCTCAGCGATCAGTGCAAAGACATAGAGGAAAACAATAGAATGAGAAAGACTAGAGATTTCTTCAAGGAAATTAGAGATACTAAGGAACACTTCATGCAAGTGGGCACAATAAAGGACAGAAATGGTATGGACTCAACAGAAGCAGAAGATATTAAGAAGTAGCAACAATACACAGAAGAACTGTACAAAATAGATCTTCACAACCCAGATAACCATGATGGTGCGATCACTCACCTAGAACCAGACATCCTGGAATGCAAAGTCAAGTGGGCCTTAGGGAGTATCCTTATGGACAAAGCTACTGGAGGTAATGGAATTCCAGTTGAGCTATTTCAAATCCTAAAAGATGATGCTGTGAAAGTGCTACACTCAATATCCAAGCAAATTTAGAAAACTCAGCAATGGCCACAGGACTGGAAATGGTCAGTTTTCATTCTAATCCCAAAGAAAGGCAAAGCCAAAGAATGCCCAAACTACTGCACAATTGCACTCATCTCATACACTAGTAAAGTAATGCTCAAAATGCTCCAAGCCAGGCTTCAACAGTGTGTGAACCACAAATTTCCAGATGTTCAAGCTGGATTTAGAAAAAGCAGAGGAACCAGAGATCAAATTGCCAACATCCGTTGGATCATAGAAAAAGCAAGAGAATTCCAGAAAAACAATCTACTGCTTTATTAACTATGCCAAAGCCTTTAACTGTGTAGATCACAACAAACTGTGGTAAATTCTTCAAGAGATGGGAATACCTGACCACCTGACCTGCCTCCTAAGAAATCTGTATGCAGGTCAAGAAGCAACAGTTAGAACTGGACATGGAACAACAGACTGGTTCCAAATAGGGAAAGGAGTATGTTAAGACTATATATTGTCACCTGTTTCTTTAATTTATATTCAGAGTAAGTCATGAGAAATGCTGGACTGGATGAAGCACAAGCTGGAATCAGGATTGCTGGGAGAAATATCAATAACCTCAGGTATGCAGATGACACCACACTTTGGCAGAAAGGGAAGCACTGAAGAGCCTCTTGATGAAAGTGAGAGGAGTGAAAAAGTTGGCTTAAAGCTCAACATTCAGAAAACTAAGATCATGGCAACCGGTCCCATCACTTCATGGCAAACAGATGGGGAAACAATGGAAACAGTGACAGACTTTATTTTATTGGGCTCCAAAATCACTGCAGATGGTGACTGCAGCCATGAAATTAAAAGACGCTTGCTCTTTGAAAGAAAAATTATGACCAACCTAGACAGCATATTAAAAAGCAGAGACATTACTTTGCCAACAAATGTCTGTCTAGTCAAAGCTATGGTTTTTCCAGTGGTCATGTATGGATGTGAGAGTTGGACTATAAAGAAGGCTGAGTGCCAAAGAATTGATGCTTTTGAACTGTGGTGTTGGAGAAGACTCTTGAGAGTCCCCTGGACAGCAAAGAGATCCAAACAGTCCATCCTAATGGAAATCAGTCCTGAATATTCATTGGAAGGACTGATGCTGAAGCTGAAACTCTAATACTTTGGCCACCTGATGTGAGGAACTGATTTATTTGAAAAGACCCTGATTCTGGGAAAGATTGAGGGCATGAGGAGAAGGGGATGACAGAGGATGAAATGGTTGGATGGCATCACCGACTCTATGGACATGAGTTTGAGTGAACTCCGGGAGTTGGTGATGGACAGGGAGGCCTGGCGTGCTGCAGTCCATGGGGTCGCAAAGAGTCAGACAGGACTGAGTGATTTAACTGAACTGAACAGATGCTTTTCCCTAATTAAGGCCACAGTATTAATATTTTTCTTGCAGAGTTGAAATTTAAAAACCAAAACTGTAATGAAGGAAACTACTTAAAATTACCTCTTAAAAAATCAGCAATACTAAGTATCAAAAAATCTATTTTCCACTGAAAATTCTCAAGATATCATTTTTGGTGACTGAGATTGTTGAAACATGTTTATTTTCACATCACATACTTAATCTCTCTAACACTACAGGGGAGCCTAAACTACTTTTTACATTAAATTGAATTTCTTGAGAATTTATTCTGGTATGATATTATATAAGCAACACCATATCAAGAACCACATACCAGATTTTATGCCCAGGGTTCAAGCTCATGTTCCATTATGTCCTGTGGGCCCAGTATGACTTATTTATGATGCAATACCAGTCTCTCACTTCATATAAATCAGTGGTTTTCACATCTGAGCACTATTAGTTGGTGTCTAGATTGTTTTATTTCATTTCATTTGGTTTTCTGGGACATATGCTTAGTGCTCCTCTGTTTTCTCAAACAGTGATCCTAATTAACATTTTTATATATGCCTATTCTTTCTTGCATTTTGATTTTTATCCGACAATTCCAAAAGAGCTCTCTCAGTAGTCAGCAATAACTTTCCAAATGGAATGACCTTTTTCTTTTTTCTACGTCCTGTCCTTAGACTTCACAGCAGCATTTGAAGCATTTGCTAAGTCTCCTCTGGCTTCTGGGGCATCAGTTATTCAGTTCTCATTCCACTTCTGACCTTTGCTTTTCAGTCACCCTTAATATCTATGTGCCTGTTCTCCACATTTCGGTTCTTCCTTGTCTCACGCTTCCATGTACATTCTCTCATCTTCTGTATCCTGGGCTCCGTCCCCTCGTTTAAAGCGCCAGCCCTAGGATGCATACAAGATACAAGCCTGCACTCCTAATAGTCTTATATGTCTACACAGAGAACTTTCAGATTTCTCAAATACAAAATTTTCAAAACATAACTTATCTTGCCCTCAGATGTACCCCTTGGGTTTCATTTCTCTTAAGTGTTATACTTTCCTTCAGGTTCTAACCTTACAAACTTTGACTACTCGCTGTCTTTCTTGCCCATTCTGCAATATATCTTACACCAATTATTTCTTCTGATTCCACTTATTTGGCCTCAATTTAGGTCTTCAATTCCATCTACCCAGACAATTATAAAATTCTAAATGAAATCCTAGCTCCCCCTCTCCAACATAATAAACATATTGCCGTTAATCTTCCTTACGGACATCTCTGACTATATACTTCCACTGCACAAAATGCCACCAAGGGATAGAATGCAAAAACTTTAGTCTAGCATTCAGACCACTTTTCCAATCTCATCTTCCTCTGTTCCCTCCAGGTATTCAGCATCTCAGCAGAACCAACTTAGTAATTCTTCACGCGTGCTCCAAGTGAATACGTTCCTCTTTGCACAGCTAGCACCAGGGACATTGCCTAGTACGTAAAAACGCTCAATAAAAAATTGTTAAGAAAATAAATGAGAACACATAAGAGTTTCCAACCCTAAAAGTAGTCCCAGTATATTTTAAAAGGATAAAGTAGAAGCTACCATAATGTTTGTTAAATGCAGAGAGTAGAGTAAGCCAAAGGGGTAATAGATGTGGAAGCCACTAAGGAAGCTCCAAGAGGACCCTGTCCTAAAAATATTATTAACTCTGCTGGAAAGCACATGAGTTTTCTAGACTTAAAGTAAAAGGGCAAATGGTAACTTGCCAAAGAAACTCCCAGTACTACACATTTTTTTTAAAGAAGAAATTCTGCTCTTGCTGTTCTTTATTTACTTAAAAATGGGTGTGACCTATCAGAGTCATCTGTCAAGGACTGAACAGTTGCAGCATAACAAATTTGAACCTTTCACTATGAGTAATGCATAATTACGGAGAAGGCAATGGCACGCCACTCCAGTACTCTTGCCTGGAAAATCCCATGGATAGAGGAGCCTGGTAGGCTACAGTCCATGGGGTCTCGAAGAGTCGGACATGACTGAGCGACTTCACTTTCCCTTTTCACTTTCATGCACTGGAGAAGGAAATGGCAACCCACTCCAGTGTTCTTGCCTGGAGAATCCCAGGGACGGAGGAGCCTGGTGGGCTGCCGTCTATGGGGTCGCACAGAGTCGGACACGACTGAAGTGACTTAGCAGCAGCAGCAGCAGAATGCATAATTAACATACGAGCCGAAGGATGCTGAATGTTCAACTCAGAAACATTCGGGTACCAAAAGGAAAATAAAGAATTTTACTTGGTAAATTAAAACATATGTTGTATGTTTGACTCTCAACATCCATAAAACTGAGGGAATAGATGCCAATTTGCCTAATAATGATAAAGTTGAGGAATAAGGTGGGGGAGGGAAATTAGCCTTTAAATGACTATACTCCAGGTAACATCTCTCCTACCTATGCTTTGAGATATGTTTTGTGATGGAATCTTTGTAATAGGATTTGAACTACATAACATTGAAATTATTAAAAAAATACATAGAGGAGCTGTGTGGGCTCTTCTCTAATTAATTAACAATCTTGATTCTGTCTTTATTTTAAAATATAGAACTCTTAATATTTCTAAATAAGAAAGCACTGTTATATCTTGCCCTATGCTTGACCATTGGAATTATTTCTGGACTATTAATAATTATTCATCACCCACACCTGACTATTTTAGTTAACTCTTCTAAGAAGTGTCCCTTCTAACTCATAGGAATCTAGGAAAATTGCATTTTCAAAATATCAGAATCCCTTAGTTAAAGGTGTTAGTTGAAAGTCTCTTGAAAGTACCCAAAGAATTACTGTGCTTAGTCGCTCAGTCCTGTTCAACTCTTTGCAACCACATGGACTTTAGCCTGCCAGGCGCCTCTGCCATGGGGATTCCCCAGGCAAGAATACTGGAGTGGGCTGCCCTTTCCTTCTCCAGGGGATCCTCCCAACCCAGGTTTCCCATGTTGGCTTACCATCTAAACCAAAGTACCGCAAATATGGAGAATACAATCAGTGATTTAGCCACATGATTAAAGTCAACAACAGTCATAAATCCTGTAGAGAATAACTACTTTTGATATGATGTGATGAAAAGGGTACTTTATCTCTGTGGTCTGCCTCCCCAAAATCCATAGCCCCAATCTAATTATTAAAAACATCTGAAATATCCCAACTGAAGAACAGTCTACAAAATACCTGATGACTAAGTAATCTTCAAAACAGTCAAGGTCATTAAAAACAAGGAAAGTCTGAGAAACTGTCAAACTCAAAAGGAGTCCAAAGAGAAAGTATGATGACTAAATGTGATGTGGTATCATAGATGATATCTGCAATAGGAAAATGACATTAGGTAAGAAGTAATGTGAGTAATACATGGACTTCAGTTTATATTACTGTTATCAATGTTGTTCATTAATTGTAACCATGTAACCAAATGAACCATGCTAATGTAATATGTTACTAATAGAGAAGGCTGTGAAGCAGTGATGGGGTGTATGGAAACTCTCTGAACTATTTGTTAATTGTTTGTAAATCTAAAATCATTCTAAAAATATTCGTTCCAAAAAAAAAAAATCTATTAATTTTAAAATATCACACTAAGTTCACTGATCGGACCTTTGACACAGGAGGGCTGTATGACATGGTTCAGCTGGGAGAGGTGGTGGAGGGGCAGGGCAAGGAAAGGGTCTGGCAGATAGTGAACAACAGGACACCTGCTATCACCTAGCTGGTGTGGAAATGTGACTGTGAGTATGATGAGGGATGATGACGGACCTGCCTAACAATCACTCAGTGGGTGGGCAGGATGTTCCAGGGAGCTAGTGAAGACATAACATTCAAGTAATCCCAGAGCCATGGCTTAATCCTAGCCTTTAGTAATGCTGCTGTTAGTACTCATGCTTTGGCATCATTTTTTATTTTAGTAAAAAAGAAAACCCAAAACTCTTTGAGAAAAACAGCATATATAGGATGACTAATATAGGATCAACAGTCGTCAATTACGTAGACAGCAAACACCCTAGGTTTCATAAAGTCTTTCAACTGGACAGAGTAAATAAGAGGCTCAGCACCCATAATATAAATTCAAACATACTCCTCATCCCCTACCCTTCCCTCCTAACACCAAAATGGCAACAAAACCACCTAACCTATTCCTCGAAGTCTCACAACCTTCTCTCAAGTGATCCATGCAGCACACTTTACTATAGATAGAAGTGGACTCTAACTCATCTGCACACACGAAATAGACTCTTCTCCAACATGCAAGGTCCCTGTTTCACATTGGGTGGCTCCCTGCTCTTTCTGACCACTTCAGGTTTAAGATCATTTAATCTATTACTGACTGACCTGGTGGCTACACCTCTAGGAATATATGTTACTTTTATTCTGCCTTCTTTATTCTAAAAAGCTCTCTTATTAAATACTGATATTCAATCATGAACATTAGAATTTATATTCCTCAAAAATTTATTGCCTTCTTCATACTATGTCTTACCTGTATTTTTTTTGAAGAATTAGAATTCCCGTAATAGTTATATATTGGGTCAATAGCTGCAGTGTACTCAGATATACACTGGTCTCTGATTATTATTTAAGCCTTATTCTATATACTATTCATATCATTATGTTTTAAAAATAACATACAACTTGACTGGCATCCAAAAAGTTAGTACAGGAGTTATTTAATACTCTGAAGTTTCTGGGAGGTAATGAATAGACTCTAAGTTTCTTTTTTTTAATTGAAAATACTTTTATAAGAAACTTATTTAAATTTGAAATAATATTAAAAAAATAATCAACACACATGAAAAGGCATAGTTTATGCTGCATCTTAGTATTAGATAAGTGCTTTGCAAATTTTAATCTTACCAATTTTGCCTGATACTTGAGGATGTTAGTTTACACAGCTCAAGGCCTGTCTCAGCTGAGTCTAGTTTTTGAAAAGTATCTTACACAGTGTTCTGCACAAGTGTTCACCAAAACATTATTCTGCAGATACAAAGAGAAGATGATTTATAAACCAGAGGAAAAATCTTCAAAAAAACCTTTTAATCTTAGATACTATACTAATCATAAAAATACCTATTAAAAAGGAAAATGGGACAATGCGATATATCATGCAATTTAGGTAAAATATCAGAGGTATTTTATGTAATCCACAATTATCAAAGTTAATGCTAATACCTGTGATTCTATTTTATAGATTCTGTAACCTCATCATTCTCTAAGCTGCAAAAACAAGCAATAGGTATGCAACATTAAAAATATTTCTTCTCTAATCTCATGACAAAGACAGTTAAGTTTAAGGTCACAAATGATAGTGAAATGCAAACAAAAGTAAACTGAAGACTTTCTCAGCTTCCTGAGTCTACATTTCTAATATCTAATATCAGTAGATGACAAAAATAATTCTGAATTTAAGAACTGGAGTAATTGTGGCTTTACAATGAGGGACAGGCATAATGGCACAATTTAAGGTTCTGGTGCCAACTGTAGCCAAATAGAACTGAGGCTCAAGTCAGTGATTCTGAGATCTCGGCCACACACAAGTTGCAAAAACCAGTTCAAATGTAAAATGTTCGCCTGAAACCATAAATTCTTAAAACTTTCTAGTAGTAAGAGGACTAAGTTGTTTTCAATCCATAAATAAAATTCCTAGCCTGCTAATAAATATTTCACCATGAATATGTTCATAATGGAGAAATTATTAAACAAGATTAAAGCATATTTTTCTAATTTTACTGATTCAAAAATACAACATTCAAACTACATAAATGAGAAAACTTTGCATTGTCAAGTTCTGTTGGGAGGATCAAGATGAAAGTCATCAATGGTAAATAATTTTGCCATTTCATGAAAACACCAGTATCTTTAGTAAATTTTTTAATAGCTTATATTTAGTGTTTGTAATGTTCCAGGTACTATGCTAAGTTCCATGCTCATTATCTAGAAAGGTTACAAAATGTATGCCAATTCAATCTTCCCTACCCACTAGAAACAGAAGTAAAGATGAATCCAATGATAAAGTCTTAAGGTACATTTTAAGAGAATTATTCACTTTTTAAAGTATCTTGTTTTAATTTTGCCATAATCCCACAAATGAGGACCAAGTATCTTTTCCCACTTCTAGATAAATTCCCTACTAGAACTTAAGATCGGATCCAGGACTAGAATCCAGTTTATTATCTAAATTGCACTAAAGACATTAAAATTAAATCTACTATAAAAACTGTGCATGCGTGCGTGTTAAGTCACTTTGTGTCCAACTCTTTGCGACCCTATGGACTGCAGCCCACCAGGCTGCTTTGTCCATGGGATTCTCCAGGCAAGAATACTGGAGTGGGTTGCCACGCCCTCCTTCAGGGGATCTTCCTGACCCAGGGATTGAACCAGTATTTCTCAAGACTCTCTCATCGGCGGATGGGTTCTTTACCAGTAGTGTCACCAGGGAAGCCTGAAATACAGCAGTGACTTTTAACAGTTTGTTTTTTTTTTTTTTAAGCTCTCAGAATATTCAAGGAATAGATCTGAGATATTTGTTCTTTCAGTGAACTTACTGGGTACCACTATTATCATAAGCATCATGAATGTACTGGTTGTTTAATCTGTCTGTCTCCCCCATAAATCTGTAAACTTCTAGACATCAGGGACTTTCTTCCATTCAACTTGGTCTCATGAAACTTGGGGCTTCCCTGGTGGCTCAGAGGTTAAAGCATCTGCCTGGAATGCAGGAGACCTGGGTTCGATCCCTGGGTCGGGAAGATCCCTTGGAAAAGGAAATGGCAATCCACTCCAGTACTCTCACCTGGAGAATCCCATGGAGGGAGGAGCCTGGTAGGCTATAATTCATGGGGTCCCAAAGAGTTGGACACGACTGATCGAATTTACTTTCACTTTTCACTTTCATGAAACTAAACAATTCTTTATCAATAAAAAGTTTGAGAGGACTTAAAAGGGAGCTGTGCCTTACACCTGAAGAAGACAGCTAGACAAGCACAATGGGAAACTCGGAAAGAGTAGTTCAAGAAATCCAAAACAAAGGAAGATATAAACTACTTCCAGGAAAACGAACACAGGGCAATCAAACTGGAGACATAAAAGTTACAAACAAAGGGTCATTTAATCATCCTGACAGAAAGATCAGGTCATTACTAAGAGAGAGAGAAAAAATCAAACTGACCCCCACCTTTCCCATGAGAAAACTCAATAATAAAAGATAACAGAGTCATGCCTATAAAAACCCAGGAAATAAGTGTTCTTCCAATGAAACAACTGCAACCCATGTTGAGCAGGTCAGTTTTATTTCTGATCATCAATTTATTCATTAGAATGCCTACCTCACAGAACGCAGGGAAGGTGCATGGCATCACCTCTTATTAATAAACCTTAGGTTTTCTTCCTTTCTACAAAGTGGAGAATTCAAAAGCACTGAGAAGTAATTTCTCATATGTAACTGTACTGATTTTATTACTCTGTTCTTTCATTAAAAATGCAAAGGTAAACTTCACCTCCATTCTTACATGAGTGATCATAAACAATGAAGTCAGATCTGCTTGAGACGTTTAGCGCAGTTACATATACTATGTGACTTATTTGAATATATTTTAGAATTATAATTGCTGAATAGGTAATATTTTCTATAGATTCAATTGAACTGACAAAAATATGAAGCACTATATTCTGCATGGTTTCAGTTTACAAAATTCATTATATATAAATATAAAATGCTTCTATTTCAGAATAAAGTTACTCTTTAAGCAAATTTCTTTTTCTCTACATAGAGTTTAAGCTCAGATTAGTACCTTTGAGTTACAAAAGTATAAGGAGCTGATTATTCTACATAATCCCTTCTGTAACAAGCCTTTGATATTTTTTATCTATGAAAATCTAATCTGAGTCTTTATCTTCTACTGTTTCCTTGTTAACAGGTTTCTTTATTTTTCTTCTACACTCTATCTTCACATAATAATTTTTTCCCTTTGGCAAATGACTTTGCATCTTAAACACAGAGGAAGATATCTTTCATCAGTCATTTCATTACATTTATCAAAAATTCAAGAAGCTGTTAGGAAACCCTGAATGTGTTTTCAGAAAGTAAATTAAAAATATATAGTTCTAGAATTTATAGCAACCAGAACTAAACAAATTGCTTGCAAGTGCTGAAATGCAGTTATGTTATGTCTAAATGTCTTATTAAAGATAATATAAGTAAGTGCTATTTTTTAAAAAACAAAACATTCTTTACTTCTTAGGTTTCATATATTAGTACTTACTCTTGGTCAGAAAGCCAAGAAGAACATATCAGTTTTAAATTCCACTTGAAAGTTTATTTTCTGAATTAACATCATTGAGAACTGTACTGAGTCACATGACATGATATAACAATGAAGGAAACTGTCTTTTGGACTCAGCCTAGGGGCTGGCATTTTTAAAAGATGAAGGCATATCACCAAACTGAAGTCAAGGTTGCTAATAATTACAGCCGGGATTGAACACAGAGGTAATTTTTGTGAAAAAGATCTGGGGAAAGTCTTCTCTTCAGCAAAGCCTATATTTTTTATGTACAGGAATAGATTCTAAATTTGCTCAGTTTCTTCTCTTTTGGAGAAGGAAATGGCAACCCACTCCAGTGTTTTTGCCTGGAGAATTCCAGGGACAGGGGAGCCTGGTGGGCTGCCGTCTATGGGGTCGCACAGAGTCGGACACGACTGAAGTGACTTAGCAGCAGCAAAGGGCAAAATGTTAATACAAATTTGGCACAGCCCCTAGAAGACAAAGCATTGTATAAATAGTTGAATAGGAAGTGGGTGAAAGCTTTTTTTGCAGTGCTCCAGGGTAAAGCTGGGTCCATCTAAGGGCTTCTGTAATCCGGCCTACAGTCTTTCTGCTTGTTTTTAGTATTTATTTATTTACTAGGCTGTACCAGGTCTTGATGGTCACTCGAGGGATCGTCCATCTTCCTTGCAACATCTGTAATTGTTTCATGGGAGCTCTTAACTGTGGCATGTGGGATCTAGTTTTCCTACTAGGATTGAACCCAGGTCCCTGAATTGGGAGCCTGGAGTCTTAGCCACTGGGCCACCAAGGAAGAACCTGGACCACAGTCTTAATTTCTACTTTGTTTGCTTCGATTCTCCTTCCTGTAAACTCTTAACTACAGTTAGACTCATTTCCCTACTCTACTAAAAGGCTTTCACTTTTTCTATTATTTTGCTCATGAATACTCTCCTTTTTGCCCCTTCAAATCCCATCACTCTTTAAAATGCAACTCAAACTTATTTCACTAAGGAAGTCTTCCTCAGTGCCAAGTACTTCTCTGCCCTCAAAACTCTAGAGCCATTATCTATACAATTCTCATGTGTTTCTGAGCTGTCCAATATTTTTGCTTAAAAGTTATTTTAATTTGAATTGTCTTTGTGTGTATGTCCATCCTGTACTTTAAAACATATCCACAACACTTAACAGAGTTCACAGTAGAGTGCTCAAGAGCATATATCACTTCCTGAGAGCTCTTTTAGAAGTCAGCCAAAGCATTTCCAGGACAATTCTTCCCTTTCCTGCATAATGGCTCATATGTCTGACTAATAACTCTTTGGGTGGAAAAAAAGCCCTGTGCAATACTGTTGTCCTTAACACTAGACTCACAGGGAATCCATTTTAATCTGAAATAGGCCAGGACACATCACCACTTATTTTGAAGAGTCTGCCTGCTCTGCATGAACACACAAGTGCAGGAGCAAGTTTTCCAAGATTCATTGAGATGTGAGCCCGAGCTGTAGACCTCAGATTAGAACCACGCTGAAAGAGCTGCAGAGTCTTAAAACATTTATGACATGTTGGTCAGAGGCAATGGATGACAGCCCAAGGAAACAGTAACGTGATACTGAGCTTTTCACCTTGAGGTGACTGGTTAAAACTCAGCTTGGGATCATGAAAAATTTATAGCCCTCTAAAGCAATAAAGAAAGCTATTTGTGACCCAGGGAAAGTGACCATAGGACAAGGGCCACGACCGCTGGTCCACAGTGAGATCTGAGACCAAGGCATGCAGCCCGAAGAGAAGTTAAAACATATAAATGCACGTATTCTTGCAAACACATACCCCCACACACACCCAGGGGAATAAATATTGCTTTCAGCAAAGAACAGGGGCTTCCCAGGCAGATCAGTGGTAAAGAATCCACCTGCCAAGGCAGGAGACTCTGGTTTAATCCCTGGATCAGGAAATCCCCTGGAGGAGGGCATGGCAACCCACTCCAGTATTCCTGCCTGGAGAATCCCACGGACAGAGGAGCCTAGCAGGCTACAGTTCATAGGGTCATAGAGTCAGACATAACCCAGTGCACATGCACAAGATTTATTCCCTTACCCTCTTACTCTTTTAGAAGTTAACCTTGAATTTTAAGGTATTAAATCATGGGCAAAATGAAACTTCAAAATCTTGTTTCCATTGAAAGTGAAAATGTTACTCACTCATTTATGTTTAACCCATATTTTGCTACCCCATGAACTTTAGCCCACCAGGCTCCTCTGTCCATGGGATTCTCCAGGCAAGAATACTGGAGTGGGTTGCCATTTCCTTCTCCAGGAGATCTTCCTGACCCTGGGATCAAACCCAGGGGTTTCCTGGTTTCCGGGTTTCCTGCATTGCAGGCAGACTCTTTACCATCTGAGACACCAGGGAATGTCAAGTAAAAAAAAGAAATATATATATATATAAATATGAATTTCTAACTTCATAGGTAAATAATGGCTTCCCTGGAGGCTTAGATGGTAAAGAATCTGCCTACAATGCAGCAGACCTGGGTTTGATCCCGGGTAGGGCAGATCTCCAGGAGAGGAAAAGGAAACCCACTCCAGTGTTCTTGCCTGGAGAATCCCATGGATGGAAGAACCTGACAGTCCTTGAGGTCGCAAAGGGTTGGACACAAGTGAGTGACTAACACTTTTCATTTTAGGTAAATAACAATGTTTACAAAACAATGCTAGTTCCTCCTACATGCATAGCATTTTTTTTACGAATCCCCAACATTTCTTGGAGGTTCCTAAGTTGTAATGAAAGAGCATATATCTTGGCATGAGAAGATTTAGTTCGAGTCTCTGTCCAGCTGAAGTTGGAGGACCTTGAGCAACTCCATCTGTATGAACCCCAGACTGCTTATCTACAGAACGGAGATAACAATCAACTGTGATCTCAAGAGGTTCAGAAAGTTGAAGGTTAAATTAAAACACATTAATAGAAAAAATTTTAACTCTGACTACCACTTTACAAACTAATATAAAACCCCAGTCACTTTTTTGTCTTTACTGGTGAAAGTTACACCAAACACTGGTCCAATTTACTGCTCTGGGTCTGAACAAAGCAAGAAACCTTGGACTTAGCTGATCTTCTAAGCACATGCAGAGCATGCATTTTAAATTAAAAGAGGACTATTGGACACAACTTTAATAACGTTTTGAAAAAGACAAACTGAAACTAAAAATCACACCCCCATTTCCTCCATTAGTGTAAAATGGACTTTCCAGCCCTTCTTAGGATTACAACTAAAAATCCTCTGACCTATTAACTAATTTAATCCCTCTTCTTAAAAAGTACACACAGCCAAACATGCACATACACAAACATATAGTTGTTTCCTAAGAGTCACATTCTAAGAAAAATTGCCAGAACTAACAACTTGTTAAATAATATCTGAGGCAAAGCACATTGGGACCAAAAATTTTAATAGCATGTTTTTGCATCAATTAGTCATGTAATCTGGATGATAATACTTTGGTTACTTCAAAATTACCATCAAAAGATTTAAGCTTTTTCTCAGTCCATTGTAAATTTTAACTGATTTCTTTTAATATTTCTCACTGCAAAAGTGTTTTTAACTTTTTAAGGGAATTGAGTTGGAAAACATCCATGACAAATCAAAGAAGCCATAATTTTTAAAGGTCGGTTCTTTAATATTATGTGTTTATTCAAATTCAGCACACTGCTTTGAAGTGCTTCAATAAATGTTTGTTGAATAAATGAAAAGATAAATGAAAGAAATAATTTGCCTTGCAGGGTTTTCTAAATCTTTCTCCTTATGCATAATATCCTTCTAGTGGGTGTCAGTGAGCTCTTCCTTTCTTCATTGACAATTGCATAAAAATACAAAGGAAGTCCATCCAAGCCACAGGCACATGTTGGATAAGAGATAATATCTAGGGTTGACTAGTCAAACAAGTCCTCATTCAGATCCTGCCAGAAGAACTGAGGTTTCATAAAGCAAACTCTTGAATTTAATTTTCCTCATTTCCATTACATTTGCTTGGCACAGACACTGGAACTCCATCAGAAGAGAACCATTAAATACATCACCATAATCCTCTTGAATATTCAAGTTCACTTTGTGCCATGATTTTTTTTAAACTTTCCTTCCTTTTTTTAAAAACAAGTTTTAAAAATGATTCCTCAAAAATAATGTGTGGCATTATATTTATTAAGTTAGGAATCTTCGATTCTTTTACTTGTCACTGCGACCTTCTTTTGGGCTTAGTTTGATTCATATTCATACCTAGTACTTGACATAAGGTTCTTATGTTTGGTAGTTGACTGTCAACTTAATCAAATCATTTACATCACACAGCATTAAGAGACTGCATTTTGGCGCTACCCTTCATGCCACATGTCTGAAAACTTTAGGATTTCAGACATTCATCAGTGGAAATGTGGACTGTTGATGATTAGTTTGAAAATCCTCCCCTGGAAGTCACAATAAGCCTTCTTTTAAGTCATCTGATGAGTAACAAAGACTACATTTGAAAACAGGTTTTTCAACAACCACAGAAGGCAACAACCACAGGTCAAGTAGCTTAAATATATGCCAGTCTTGCCTTTGAATGACCAGCTCACCTTTCTTGCCTATTTTGTCCAGATTTTTAAAAGAAAATCATTTGCTTTATTCTCAGCCCATATAATCAGCCATCACTTGAAGTTCATATGGAAAAACATCGTCCCAAATAAAAGTTTTTAGCTTCAATATTTTTGCAACACCTGGAAATTTCAAGTAGCTGTAACAAAAGGTTATTCAAACATTCAAAGTGATGAATTAACATTTCTGATACTCTGCAAATCCTAATTCTTTCAATGATAGTGAATAGATATATACTAACACTGCTGCTGCTGCTGCTGCTAAGTTGCTTCAGTCGTGTCCGACTCTGTGCGACCGCATACACGGCAGCCCACCAGGCTCCCCCGTCCCTGGGATTCTCCAGGCAAGAATGCTGGAGTGGGTTGCCATTTCCTTCTCCAATGCATGAAAGTGAAAAGTGAAAGTGAAGTTGCTCAGTCGTGTCCGACTCTTAGCGACCCCATGGACTGGAGCCTACCAGGCTCCTCCATCCATGGGATTCTCCAGGCAAGAGTACTGGAATGGGGTGCCATTGCCTTCTCCTCAGAAATGACTCCGTGGCTCAGTGGTAAAGAATCCATCTGCCAATGCAGGAGACCTGGGTTCAATCCCTGGGTTGGAAAAATTCCCTAGAGAAGGAAATGGCAAACCACTCCAATACTCTTGCCTGAGAAATCCCATGGACAGAGAAGCTTGGCAGGCTACAGTCCATGGGGTCGGATATAACTTAGTGACTAAACGGCAACATGCACTGATAATTCATTCCATTTCACGACTATCAAAATGCCAACTATGTACTTTCTAAAGATTCAGCATCCATTAGAACAAAATAAATGAATAATGGATACAACAAGGCTGTATATTGTCACCCTGCTTATTTAACTTATATGCGGAGCACATCAGGCAAAAAGTTAGGCTGGGTGAATCACAAGCTGGAATCAAGATTGCCGGAAAAAATAACAACAACCTCAAATATGCAGATGATACCACTCTAATGGCAGAAAGTGAAGAGGAACTAAAGAGCCTCTTCAGGAGGGAAAAAGAGGAGAGTGAAAAATCTGGCTTAAAACTCCACATAACAAAACTAAGATAGTGACATCCAGTCCCATAACTTCATGGAAAATAGAAGGGGAAAAAGTGGAAACAGTGACAGATTTTATTTTCCTGGGTTCCAAAATCACTGCAGATGGTGACCGCAGCCCTGATATTAAGACTGTTGCTCCTTGGAAGGAAAACTATGACAGACCTAGACAGCATATTAAAAAGTAGAGACATCACTTTGCTGACAAACATCCATATAGTCAAAACTATGGCTTTTCCAGTAGTCAAGTATAGGTGTGAGAGTTGGACCATAATGAAGACTAAGACTGAAGAATTGATGCTTTCGAACTGTGGTGCTGGAGAAGATTCTTGAGAGTCCCTTGGACAGCAAGGAGATCAAACCAGTCTAAAGGAAGTCAACCTAGAATACTCATTGGAAAGACTAATGCTGAAGCTCCAATGCTTTGGCCACCTGATACAAAGAGCTAACTCATTGGAGAAAAGACCTCAATGCAGCAGTCCACAGGGTGGCGAAGAGTCAGACATGATTTAGTGATTGAACAACTAAAGACTCAGCTTCCATTAGAACAAAACAGATGAATGATGCATTTAAAAAAAAAAATACACTAGTGGGTTTTTTTAAAACCCAGAAAGTGTGAAAACTGGGGGCTGAATCGTGCTTTCTGGAACAAAAGAAACTCCTCCCATTATTCTTCGTTGGAATGGGGCATAACAATGCAAAACCAAAATGCCAGGAAACAGATATAGACTGTGGATTCTCTCTGACTTATCTTCTCAAGAGCACACAACTGGACTGCAGTACATGTGCAGCCAATATGTCCAGGCCCAAAGGCTTCATACCAAGAGATCATACAGAGACAACGCGTGAGCAGCTCATGCTTCTCTTGGGGAAGCTTGAAGGATCCTAAGCCAAAGCTTCCCAGACTGTGAAAATCAGCTGCTCTTCTGAAAAGCCTTTGAAGTATGTTTCTGAATAAGACAACAGTAAAATGAACCAAGATGGGGTTGGAGGCCAGGGTATTTGTAAAACAAGGCCTAGCTGGACTTAATAAGGTGACCCTCATACTTACCTAAGGCTTTTATCTAGAAAATGAGAAAGGAGATCAAGTTATCTTATTATTCTTGGCAACCCCTGATGGGCATGTCCACATGCACAGAACTAATCATATAAAGACAGCAATATAAAAAAGTAGACATTAGCTCTTTGCCTTGCTGTTACTGTTTAGTCACTAAGTCGTGTCTGACTCTTTTGTGACCCCATGGACTGTAGTCCACCAGGCTCCTCTATCTGTGGGATTTCCCAGGCAAGAATAGTGGAGTGAGTTTCCATTTCCTTCTCCAGGGGACCTTCCCAACCCAGGGACAGAACCTGTAGCTCCTGCATTGCAACCAAATGCTTAACCGCTGAGCCACCAGAGAAGCGTAGTTCTTTGTATACTCAAAGATTTACATTTACCCAGAAGTTGAAGATGAATCCATTAACTGAGCAAAGATTTAGGGAATTAAAATGGAGTAAAAGTGTTTGGACTTGGAATGAAGAGTTAGACAGCTATAGAAAATAGTTGATTGGTGACATGAGAGCAAATAGACATTGTCATTATCATGTGACATTTAATGCTTATTTTTGTCATGCACAGCAAAATAGAGTATTAAAAATTTTTGCCCTATTATTTCCTCAGCAGAGAATAGTTTGTTCTTCAAACTATTGCTCCTTGGAAGGAAAACTATGACAGACCTAGACAGCATATTAATACTACTAATACTCCTGCTTTATTATTGTTATTATTATTAAGTTCTGCTGCTGCTGCTAAGTCACTTCAGTCATGTCCGACTCTGTGGGACCCCAGAGATGGCAGCCTGGCAGGCTCCCCTGTCCCTGGGATTCTCCAGCCAAGAACACTGGAGAGGGTTGCCATTTCCTTCTCCAATGCATGAAAGTGAAAAGTGAAAGTGAAGTCACTCAGTCGTGTCCGACTCTTAGCGACCCCATGGACTACAGCACACCAGGCTCCTCCGTCCATGGGATTTTCCAGGCAAGAGTACTGGAGTGGGGTGCCATTGCCTTCTCTGATTATTAAGTTCTATATATTTATAATTCCATTTGCCAACTAGTTAACCAAGTTCAGCTACTCCTATTTTTAATTTTATATAAACACACCAACCAAAAAGCATGCCTGTTACAGAATGTCACTCAACAGCACAGCTCCCAGCCAAGAGCTCTTTCCACTGTCTGACTGTGGCAGAAGAGGCTGACTGGTGAACCACGATCACTGGAAGTATATTATCTCACATAAACAACAAATTTCACTTTTTAAAATGTAAATAACACTCATTTGGATGATGGAAGAATAACATTTACCAGGCACAGAAAGCATATCAATTTCATAGAAGTCTCTGCTTCAGTAAACTGTTTCCATTGCTCTCTGAACGCACATACATGGAGGACTTTCCATTGTTCTAGACAGCATTTTGAGCGCCTTTATCTGTATCATATACTTCCTGAAAATTCTCGATTTATGGTGTGCTATTTTTCTTTAAAGAGAAAAGGAAGTGTTAAGTTGCTTAAGGTGATACCTAGTTTCTAAGACCCAAGCTGTCCTGCAGATAAGCAGCTATGAGCCAGAGGAAGGCCCCAGGTAATCTGATGCAGAACCTGATGGTTGAGCAAAGATGCTGTAAAATACAGGGAGACTGGGGACAAAGAGAACATATCTCTGGACAAGTGCGTGTTTCTGCTTGTGATACCAGCACTTGCTTCAAGTGAGAAGCCCCATAATCCATGTGCAGGTATAACATTTTTTAATAAGATGATCAAGGAAACTGTCCTATTTAGGTAAGTAAATATTTTTCTGTGTGGTAGAGGCAATTTAAGTATAATTCAAACATCTTTGATATTATGAACCATTTTCACTTTCTGAGTAATAATTAAAAACTCTTATTCTCAAAGAAAAAACAAAACTTTGATCTTTGTTAAAGTCTTGATCACTCTTCTTTATTTACATTTGTTTTCTTTACTAATTTAAATATCTGTACTATCTGTGCCAGGTAATTTCAACTGAAAACAAGAAATATAACTCATCAAGAAGATAAAAAACAAAAGGACCCATACTTTCCAAACCACTTCAAGAATAGGACATTTATATAACCACTGTTAATCACAAAATTTGAGAGACTAGAAAACCAAATGAAATAATGTAGAGGTCATATTAACTACTGATTCTATGGATTTTGGAATCATACTGTCTTGAGTCGTTACTGTCTCTAGTACTTATTAGTTTTGTGATACTGGATAGGTCACTCAACCTGTGAAAACTCAGTCTCCTTATTTGTAAAATGGGTATTTTAACATAAATTACTTCAAAGCATGTGGTCCTTGTAAAGTATTAAGGGTATACAGGACTCACAACACATGCAGGAGGAATGTTAACTATTATTATTTCACACAATTTTCTATTGATCTATAAATCTTTAAAAGATGCTTTCCTTTAAGAGATTTTATGTACAGTAATAAAAATATAGTCAAGTCAAAACTTCTAAACTGAATCTTTTGCAGAATTTTATACAGAGTCAGAATATTGCTTTTTTTTGGGAAAGAAAGATTTAACAATAAATATGGAACTATTCATAGAAATCTATGTTAACATAAAGATTGTGTTAAACTGACTTGGAAAAGCCAAAATTAACCTGATATCCATCTGAAGTATTTGAATTTCTAGATAAGAGGAAAACATATTTAATGTTATATGTAGCTTTTTTTTATAGAAAAGAGAAGATATGGCAAAAATATAGCATTCTATTTTTACCAAATGTTCTGTTTAACTTCCATGAAAAGTGATGCTTTGGCTATATTATGAATAGAATATTTATATATAATGTTGCAAACAAATGTTGAGAAAAAATTCAAGAAACTATGAGAACATAAAAGAAACATGCAAGATAATAAAGATCTTTAGAGAGGGGTGCAGAAATACAGAATATATAAGCACATTTATGAGGGCAAAGACTATTTACAACAAAATTTAAGGTTAAACTAGATTTAAATTATGTGCAGGCACCTTAAAGTTGATTAGGAAATGTTAAAACAGTATTGCAAGATGAGGATGCCTGCTTATTGCCCCTCTAGCTTTCTAAACTGAAAGAATGAAAATATTTATTAAAAAATCTCCTTCTTAATACCTTTACCATCAAGTTTATCTTTCCAGAGAAAAATGTTAACCTCTAATAATTAAAGCTAATCATAAATTTCCACACAAATAACTCTGAGAAGGTGTGTTTCAGAGGGTGCAGAGTTTCAGATGTGACATTGAAAAAGGATGTCACATGCTATATACTGTATAGCTATTTCTGGTCTCAGAATTCTAGAATCAGCATTGCAGGAAAATTTAAGTGACTACTTCAGAGGAGCTTTAAATGAAAATCTAAGTGGACGATAAGGGGACTGGGAGACAATTCATAATTTCCTTTTTAAAGTATGATGAGACTATGTTGTTTACATCATGAAATACCTCTGGACAATTGGAAAATACTTCAAAGTAGAATCCAAACAGAGTCAGAAAAACCATAAATATTCAACATATTTTGTCAAATCCTATGAGTCTTAGCCATAAACATGAAAGGTAGAGGCTGAGGAGGAATGGACAGGTAAAGCCAAACTCGCAATGATTACAAAGTGAATAAAAATGCAGTAAGCAGTGAAGTTTGCTAAAAAAGCTAAAGTAAATAGTTTTTGATGCTCCAAACCTAAGTTAAACTGACCTCTTGATAGATAAAGTTGAAAACAAATTGTTTGTAAAAGAATAGTGTGATTCACGGGTGGGGGGGCGGTAAGAAGCTTTAAAACAGAGATTGAAGATACATAAAAATGTAAAAAGTATACAAAGGAAAAAAAAATCTTTCTCAAGGTAACCATCAGTCACTTTGTTTGCAGAAGCTAATACAACTCTGCTGCTTTCCTAGACTCATCAATCTGTTTTCTCCAAAAACAAGTCTAGGTGTTTCTTAAATTCACCTATGCTCTCCTCCAACTGCCTTTCCCAGTAATTTATTCCATACATTTATCATCTCGCTCATGACATACTCTCCCCATCATGGAAAGCAGACAAGGCTACCCTTCAGGCTGACATCTGGCTCTTTCACAAAGCTGAGACCCTTTCAATGCTCTTCTTAGGTTTCCCTTTCACACACCCTGAACTGATTGAGCTACTGCTGAAAGGTTCTTCCTCATCCCCTGTGAAAACTCACAACTCACAACCAAAAGTTCAGTGAACTTCATTCTATAAATAAATAACCCATTACACATGTCCAGGCTATCATTTTTATAAAAAAGCTTAAAGAGTAACATTAAATGCTCTGTATTTCTATTTTTGTGATATTTTGCTCCCTTTGGGAATTAACTTCTTTATAAGAAGCATTTTCCATTATACAGAGTTGCAGCATGATTATCATGCTTGCCCTATAGAAATCTATCAGTTACATTTAATTATTCTAACTCCATTTATTTCAAAGAAGTATGAAACTTCTAACTTTAAATGTATGCATGCACATATATTTATATGTAAATGTAACATATAAAACCATAAATGTATAAAAATCACTTATACAGGTGGATAAACATGTATTTGATAATCTTGTGATTTTTTTTTTCTTAAACTTTGTACAGACATAGAAAACAAACTTACAGTTGCCAAAGGGGAAAGGGAGAGGGAGAGGAACAAATAGGAGTTTGGGATTAGCAGATACAAACTACTAAATATAAAATAGATAAACAATAAGTGTCTATGGTATAGCTTAGGTATAATTGATTATGGTATAATCAATAGCCTATAATAAACCATAATGGAAAAGAATATGAAAAAGAATATATATATTATTGAATCACTTTGCTGTGTACCAGAAATGAACACAAGTTGTAAATCAACCATACATCATTAAAAAAAAAATCTATTTTGTCTAATATTAAAATAGCCACTCCAGCTTTCTTTAATTTCTATTGAATTTCTGAATATATATATAGTTGAGTCTTGCAATTTATCCAAAATAATACTATCTGCCTTTTAATTGGGGAGGTGTTTAGACCATTTATACTTAATGTAATTATCATTGTGCTTAGTTTTAAAATCTACCCTTTTGCTAAGTAAATACTTACAGGTCACATAAACACTGAACTCTCACAGTGGCTTGATAATAGCACTAGCACGCAAGAAAAAAAAAAGATTCCTTAACACAAAGAACTTTAAGAGTCACAGACACAAACTAATGTTCTGAAACTTTCATTCTTGTCCCCAGAGAGTGCTACAAAGAAATCTAATTTCATTAACTTCAATCAACTATGTTAAATACATAAGAGACCATTATCAAATTATTTGTTTTCATAGCAAACTCATTCTATTTCTTAGCACCCAATTATACTTTTTAAGTGATGGTTTCACAATCAAATCTGCATGTCAAAATGTTAACTCTATAGACAAATTCAGCAGGACGTTCAAACTACATTCCTTTAGGCAGCATTCAGTTCAGTTCAGTCGCTCAGTCCTGTCCAACTCTTTGCGACCCCATGAATCGCAGCACGCCAGGCCTCCCTGTCCATCACCAACTCCCGGAGTTCACTCAAACTCACATCCATCGAGTCGGTGATGCCATCCAGCCATCTCATCCTCTGTCGTCCCCTCCTCCTCCTGCCCCCAATCCCTCCCAGCATCAGAGTCTTTTCCAATGAGTCATCTCTTCGCATGAGGTGGCCGAAGTACTGGAGTTACAGCTTTAGCATCATTCCTTCCAAAGAACACCCAGGGCTGATCTCCTTTAGAATGGACTTGTTGGATCTCCTTGCAGTCCAAGGGACTCTCAAGAGTCTTCTCCAACACCACAGTTCAAAAGCATCAATTCTTTGGCGCTCAGCTTTCTTCACAGCCCAACTCTCACATCCATACATGACCACTGGAAAAACCATAGCCTTGACTAGACGGACCTTTGTTGGCAAAGTAATGTCTCTGCTTTTGAATATGCTATCTAGGTTGGTCATAACTTTCCATCCAAGGAGTAAGCGTTACCAAATACTTTTATTTTCTGCCTTACATTATGCACTCAAAGTCTGTGCTAGTCAACAGTTCCATTATTAAAATAAAAATTAATTTATCACCTATGTTTTAGGATCATGTCTAAAGTCATACGATCAAGCCTATAAAGCACTAATATTTTATTTGTATCTGTAGCCATGTATCTACTTTCATAAAGTAGCAAACAAATTTCAAAGTAACAGTTCTTCCAGAAACCAAAAAATCCAGAATGTTGACATTAAAATACCACTTGCCATGGAAAGAAACTAGAATTCCTTGGAGAAATGTCTAAGTTCAGGTCTGGGATAGGAAATAATCAAGAGGAACCTGCAGTTTTTTGTCAAACTATGTAGAAAGGAAGTTATCAAGACCACCAGAGTTTTGTGAAAGGGCTCACAAGCCAGTTTGGATAAAACATGGGGCAATTTAAGTACTAATAAAGATAATAACTACCAAGTATTGACACATTAAATTCATGAGTTTTTAATGATATTAAAAACACAGACAGACATTGGTCAATTTGGGCAGATGCTAGGAAACCAATTCATTATTCTGAACAGTGATAAATGAAGGGAAAGAATTAGGTATGGCTCCTTCCTTTTCTATAGAAATTGTAGCTCAGAGTAACTCGAATAGATGATGATAAGAAGTTCCTCTTTCAAAAATATTTCAACTAATAAGTGAAAAAGGAATACTAAATTAGAAAAATCACTACTCTAACTACCAATTTGAAGGAAATACTGGGAACAGAGGGACACATTAAAAGACACCTTTGGGAATGCAATAATAAAGTCCAGACTGTAGGAAACTATAGGACAATTACCTAACTTCTTCACCAACAGTAATGAATGAGAGAGGCAACCTACAAATGAAAAATATGTATGAGACATATCAACCAATTTTGAAAAGCTTGGATTCTGATTCAAACAAGAGAAACACTAAGTCTATATAAAATCAAGGAAATGAAAATACTTGTGAATCTTTGGTGATATTCAGCAATTATTGCTAAGTATTATATATGATAACAGGATTGTAATTACAACAGAGTCCTAAACTCTTAGAGATAAATAATGAAATATCTGCATATAAAAGAATATTTTATTTTGAAACTTTTCAAAATAATCTTAGCATTGGGAGAAAGAAGGTAGGAATACAGGCCGTATATGGATCATTGTTCAGGCTGGTTGAGGAAAAACTAATTTCATTAAGCTAGTCTCTATGCTTTTGCATTTGTTTGTAATTATCTATGACAAAAAATTATATTAAAAAACTCTGGTCATTTTATTCAAACTAAATGACAAAGAAATTGGAGAAATATAAATAATTTTATATTTGATAATCTCATACTGCATAACAAAAAGAAAATGGAGAGATATGAAAAGGTGAAATCAAGAACTATGAAAATGTCTCCAACTACTTGGAAATAGTCCATTTTCCTTCTTCTAAAGAGTGTAAAATACCACAGGAAGAGTTCTGGTACTTGTCCTTAAGGCTGCTTTTCTCAAGGAAATAGATGGTAAAGATATTAAATAAAACCCCAAAACTTCTTCAGCAAACTTTACTGTACCAAGCAGCAGCTTTTCGTTTTAAATACACTTCAGTCTCCCCTATAAAATCTATCAATTATATTTCCATTTATTGAATATGGTTCATTCTAGAAGAAACTTCTAGAAAAAATTTCCTGTCAAAATGACCTTACTCTATAACAATCCTAAGTACCACTTTTATTCAGGAGAAGGAAAATGGCAACCCACTCCAGTATTCTTGCCTAGAGAACCCCAGGGACGGAGGAACCTGGTGGGCTGACGTCTATGGGGTCTCATGCATGCATTGGAGAAGGAAATGGCAACCCACTCCAGTGTTCCTGCCTGGAGAATCCCAGGGACGGAGGAGCCTGGTGCGCTGCCGTCAGTGGGGTCTCACAGAGTTGAACACGACTGAAGCGACTTAGCAGCAGTAGCAACATATTATTTTCTAGGATGTCAGACATGATCCCCAAATGCATTTAATGAACAAACTGTTGGAGTCTTCTACATTTTAGTGTGAGTGCTACCACTCATACAATGAAGATGAGAACACAGGGAAAGGGACATTCTTAATCTCTTTACTAAAAGAAAACAAATTTTTAACACAATTATCTTTCTTCTCCGTCTCCCCAGTTCCATCCCAGAATATCCTGTTACAGATTATTGTTACAGTGACCTATGACATATTTTTTAAATCTTGAGAAAGATGAGCAGTGATTTTCTACTTCAATTGGTCATGCCTCATCTTTTACACAAACTACACCTACTTAAAACAAAACATTGACATTTATATTTATTTTGTGAGTGCAAGGGTGTTTTCTTTACCTTAAAATTTGCCCTCCCCAAAAGGGAGATCTACGAAATTCTGAAACTATATATTTTATGAGAGGCTGGCCATAAAGACTGACATGCTTTTTCATCACAGCTACTTTATAGTATTATTCATAACACATGAATACCTTGAAGAAGCATTCAGCTATTTCAGAAGCCATAGAAAATAAATAAATAAAATTGCTACATAGGAAGAATACAAATAAAAGCATTTGTCTCTATGTCTTATCAACAATGGACAAAATATATTAAAGAACAGAAATTAAAGGTCTCATCCAAATGGAGCAATATTTCATGTTGCATGTATAATTCCATGCATGTATAATTCTCAATATTCTTTCAGAATGTAATAAGTGCTCCAGTAAAAGGTTTCTTAACTTAGTGTAAAACCTAATGATAGATACAGTACTTACCATAAGTCCCAATGAAACAATTTAGACAAAAAGTGATATTAAAGAAAATGAGGCTGTTACTAAAAACACTTGCCCCCACCTCCGTGAAATTCCCAAGGAAACATTTTTTTCTGGGTTTCTTACCTTCATGAGATCTCCAAGAGGTATTTTCCACAAAGTCTATTATTTACAGATTTCACCCACCTTTCATCCTCAAAGATGACCAGACATTTTAATGTTTAGACCTCAACATAACAGTTCAGAAGTGGGTAATATGTATTACAGTTCCCCTTGAGCTAATATAAAATTTTTCACCTATTTCCATCACGAGAAGAAAACTAACGAATTGTCATATAGCAAGATAACACTTTTTACTGTTGACAAGAGAAACATGGAAATGTCTGGGGTGGGGAGAGGAAAACAGAGGAGATTAAAGTCAGTTATCCCTCCCCTTTCATCATGCAACTTCACCTAAAATGAACAGAGAGCAATACCATCCCCTATACAGAGAATAATGCTGACATCTCTAAAGTCACAGTAACAAGTATCAGAAACGGATGGGCTTTACCCAAAACCAGGTCACCAGTATGACTACTAATGACTTCTCAAAACAAAGACATACTTTAAAATAAATCCAAACTCTTTGTTCTTTCTCTCATTGTCTGTGTCTCATGGGTACACAGCGTACCTTTGAGTAGAGAAAGGGATCGATGTATAACAACATTTTTTCTTTAAATTCCTTTAACTTTGAATTCCATGTGATCAACTCTTCCCATCCTTTTGTTTTTAAAATACAAATCTAAAAAGTATCAGCATAAATGTTCAACATACTTTATAAACCTATTTATGTACATGTCCAAGTTACATGAAATCTATATCTTGTGTGAAAATACAGCTAATTGTTTAGAGCATTTGGTAGGAAACGTTTTTTAAAATTTTACCCTTTAGGTTAAAAAAATGCCTACTTTTTTCCTTGGACATAGAAATAAAATATTGTGTTTAGTTTATATTTATTTCTGTGCAGACTCTGAAACACAAAATATATACATATGCATACATTATAGAAACATTAAAATATATGCATGTGAAAGTGAAAGTCACTCAGTCACATCCAACTCTTTGCAACCCCATGGACTACACAGACCATGGAATTCTCCAGGCCAGAATACTGGAGTGGGTAGCTGTTCCCTTCTCCAGGGATCTTCCCAACCCAAGGATCAAACCCAGGTCTCCTGCATTGCAGGTGGATTCTTTACCAGCTGAGCCACCAGGGAAGCCCAAGAATACCAGAGTGGGGAGCCTATCCCTTCTCCAGGGGATCTTCCCGACCTAGGAATCGAATCAGGGTCTCCTGCATGGCAGGCATATTCTTTACCAGCTAAGCTACCAAGGAAGCCAAATGTATAAATAGAGTATTTAAAAATTCAAATAATTTTATTTCTGATGTAGATACACCTTGAATAACGTGAGAAGATTCAGAGAGACTGAGTGTGTGCTATAGAGTCAAAGAACAAATAATCGCTGGGAAGAGCTTTTCTTTTTTTTTTTTTTTTTCTCTAATTTTATTTTATTTTTAAACTTTACATAATTGTATTAGTTTTGCCAAATATCAAAATGAATCCGCCACAGGTATACATGTGCTCCCCATCCCGAACCCTCCTCCCTCCTCCCTCCCCATACCATCCCTCTGGGCCGTCCCAGTGCACCAGCCCCCAGCATCCAGCATCATGCATCGAACCTGGACTGGCAACTCATTTCCTACATGATATTTTACATGTTTCATTGCCATTCTCCCAAATCTTCCCACCCTCTCCCTCTCCCACAGAGTCCATAAGACTGTTCTATACATCAGTGTCTCTTTTGCTGTCTCGTACACCGGGTTATTGTTACCATCTTTCTAAATTCCATATATATGCGTTAGTATACTGTATTTATGTTTTTCCTTCTGGCTTACTTCACTCTGTATAATAGGCTCCAGTTTCATCCACCTAATTAGAACTGATTCAAATGTATTCTTTTTAATGGCTGAGTAATACTCCATTGTGTATATGTACCACAGCTTTCTTATCCATTCATCTGCTGATGGACATCTAGGTTGCTTCCATGTCTTGGCTATTATAAACAGTGCTGCGATGAACATTGGGGTACACGTGTCTCTTTCCCTTCTGGTTTCCTCAGTGTGTATGCCCAGCAGTGGGGTTGCTGGATCATAAGGCAGTTCTATTTCCAGTTTTTTAAGGAATCTCCACACTGTTCTCCATAGTGGCTGTACTAGTTTGCATTCCCACCAACAGTGCAAAAGGGTTCCCTTTTCTCCACACCCTCTCCAGCATTTATTATTTGTAGACTTTTGGATCGCAGCCATTCTGACTGGTGTGAAATGGTACCTCATAGTGGTTTTGATTTGCATTTCTCTGATAATGAGTGATGTTGAGCATCTTTTCATGTGTTTGTTAGCCATCTGTATGTCTTTTTTGGAGAAATGTCTATTTAGTTCTTAGGAATATATCTACCTAAAGAAACTAAAGACCTATATATAGAAAACTATAAAACACTGGTGAAAGAAATCAAAGAGGACACTAATAGATGGAGAAATATACCATGTTCATGGATTGGAAGAATCAATATAGTGAAAATGAGTATACTACCCAAAGCAATTTATAGATTCAACGCAATCCCTATCAAGCTACCAACAGTATTCTTCACAGAGCTAGAACAAATAATTTCACAATTTGTATGGAAATACAAAAAACCTCGAATAGCCAAAGCGATCTTGAGAAAGAAGAATGGAACTGGAGGAATCAACCTACCTGACTTCAGGCTCTACTACAAAGCCACAGTTATCAAGACAGTATGGTACTGGCACAAAGACAGAAATATTGATCAATGGAATAAAATAGAAAGCCCAGAGATAAATCCACGCACATATGGACACCTTATCTTCGACAAAGGAGGCAAGAATATACAATGGATTAAAGACAATCTCTTTAACAAGTGGTGCTGGGAAATCTGGTCAACCACTTGTAAAAGAATGAAACTGGACCACTTTCTAACACCATACACAAAAATAAACTCAAAATGGATTAAAGATCTAAACGTAAGACCAGAAACTATAAAACTCCTAGAGGAGAACATAGGCAAAACACTCTCCGACATACATCACAGCAGGATCCTCTATGACCCACCTCCCAGAATATTGGAAATAAAAGCAAAAATAAACAAATGGGACCTAATTAACCTTAAAAGCTTCTGCACATCAAAGGAAACTATTAGCAAGGTGAAAAGACAGCCTTCAGAATGGGAGAAAATAATAGCAAATGAAGCAACGGACAAACAACTAATCTCAAAAATATACAAGCAACTCCTACAGCTCAACTCCAGAAAAATAAACGACCCAATCAAAAAATGGGAAGAGCTTTTCTTTTAAAGTTCTGCATTAACTCCTCATCACTCAGGGTAGAAGAAAGTAGTAGCCATGGATCACCGGAAGTGTCCAAGATCACCATCTACTCACGTCTTCTGTATTTCTTGCCCTTCAGGCCACACCACATTGTCTCCCTTAAGGCAGGGGTCCCCAGCCCCCGGGCCACAGACCTCTCCCCGTCTGTGGCCTGTTAGGAACTGGGCCGAACAGCAGAAGGTGAGTGGTAAGCAAGCAAAGCTTCATTTGTATTTACAGTCGCTCCCCATCCCTCACATTACCACCTGAGCTCAGGAAAACAACTTCCGGGCTCCCACTGATTCTGTATTATGGTGAGCTGTATAATTATTTCATTATATATCACAATGTAACAATAATAGAAATAAAGTGCACAATAAATGTAATGCTCTTGAATCATCCCCAAACTATCCCCCTTGCCCCCGCCATCCACAGAACTGTCTTCCATGAAACCAGTCCCTTGTACAAAAAGTTGTTGTGGACGGCTGTTTTAAGGTACAAATTTAAGGAAATTCCTGGTCCTGTCATTCAGTGGTGAGTGAGTGCTACTGAGAATGCTCAGGACACCCACCACAAAGGACAAGGCGGCTGCAAACGCTGTTCCAGGAGCACTCAGAGATTCGAGTGAGCACCCACTCCATTTTTCCCCTTCTCTATTCTCGCCAACCATAGCTATTTGTTACTTACTGTCTATTGACCAAAAACTATTAATTAATTAACCAAAATCCTACTTTGGACCTTTCTACTATATTATAAATAATTCCCCATTGGCACCCCACTCCAGTACTCTTGCCTGGAAAATCCCATGGATGGAGGAGCCTTGTGGGCTGCAGTTCATGGGGTCGCTAAGAGTCGGACACGACTAAGCGACTTCACTTTCACTTTTCACTTTCATGCATTGGAGAAGGAAATGGCAACCCACTCCAGTGTCCTTGCCTGGAGAATCCCAGGGACGGGGGAGCCTGGTGGGCTGCCGTCTATGGGGTCGCACAGAGTCGGACATGACTGAAGCGACTTAGCAGCAGCAGTCCTCTATCCTCCACTAAGATGATGTCAAGTAAAGCATTAAAAGAGCTTTCATTGTCATTTCTTCTGATATTACCTAATGGCCATGTTTCCTAAAACAGTCTTCAATCACAAGGCTAGAGGAAACCAGGTACATCTAAAAAGGGACCACATCACTGATTTGAAATCTGTCCCCTAGGGTTGATATTCAGCTGGTATTTATTCAGGAAGCCTTTAACTTCCTGGATAAATTCTCTATCATGTTTATCATGTTTATGTTTTAGCAGTCACTTTGAAATTTCTTTACTTTTGTTTTCCATAATTCCATTTTGTGATTTACAGACTCAGTCCACTTTTTCTCACTGTCCCTGGAATGTTAATGCTTTCCAAAATTCATATCCTTTACTCTCTTCTCTGTTAGCTCTATTTCTTGTAGGAGTTTACCTACCTCTATGGCTCAACCTCGGAGAAGGCAATGGCAACCCACTCCAGTACTCTTGCCTAGAAAATCCCATGGATGGAGAAGCCTGGTAGGCTGCAGTCCATGGGGTCACTAGGAGTCAGACATGACTGAACGACTTCACTTTCACTTCTCACTTTCATGCATTGGAGAAGGAAATGGCAATCCACTCCAGTATTCTTGCCTGGAGAATCCCAGGGACAGGGGAGCCTGGTGGGCTTCCGTCTATGGGGTCGCACAGAGTTGGACACGACTGAAGCAACTTAGCAGCAGCAGCAGCATGGCTCAACCTAAATATTTATGCCTCTCAAATCTGTAGCTTTAAGTCACATATCACTCCTAATCTCTAGGTAAATATCACCAGTTTCACATGAGCAAAGTCTCCAAATGCCTTGTTTACAATTTGCACAAAACTGGATTTTTCAGGTTATTCCTTCACTCTTCCCCATTCCTAGCCTCAAACTCATGCTTTATACTCCCTCAGTTTATCCTGTTCCTCTTCATTCTCTAATTTCAATCAAGAGTAATGGCACCACTGTCTACCAAGAAATTGGAGACAGTGGACAGTGGATAAGAGTCCATTATCCTGGACTCTTAGTGTCACCGCATCTAATAGGTTTTCAAAATCTATAGAGACTGGATAACATATATACGTTTCCCTTCCCCCTTTCCATATCTACTATCACGGGTTCAGCTTGGCCCTTCATCTGCTCTTGTCTGCAATTGCAACTGCATCCTACCTGGTCTCCGTGACTACAATTACAATCCCATATCCCTGAAAGGTATTTCCAAGTCAGCTCCAGAGTGATCTTTCTAAACTTTTAAGCAGATAACATTTATCCTTCAAGAATTCCTCATGGATAGGATCAGTTCAAAACTTCTACATGGCACACTAGGCCCTTCAGAATCTTTTCATAGTCACTGCTTCCTATTTTTATTCAGCTTCTCCTTGTACATCTACACATAGGATCCTTATTCAGCCATAGTTGTGTTTCCTCAAGGTACTGTGGTATATTTTTGCAAATACTATTCATTCTATGTGGAATGTCTTTCCTTCCTCTTCTCTGCATCCAGCAGGAATTAACTGCTTTATGTTTATGCTTTCTGGCTCAGTAGCAAGCCAGTAAAGTGCCCTGTCTTGGCTTTGGAACCCTACCCCCTGGAACTTCCCTGATGGACACTGGTGGGTACAGTCCAGTGCTTCCGGACTAGATTTGGCCTTGGCCAGCTGGGTAATGGCTAGACCACCTGGAAAATTCTTCTTATTCTTTAAGCCTCAGCCCAAACATTATACTCCTTTGTGAAGCTATCCCTGATCTTCCATCCCTGATCTTCTTGGACTTTAAATACATTCCATTACACAGCTTTCGTAATGTTGTAGCCAAGTGCTTACTTTTCTCCTTCATTAGTTTATCAGCTCTTTAAAGGAAGAATGTAGTATTTATTTTAAATCAACAATACCAAATAATGTCAGGAATATAGTAGATGTTTAATGCTTAACACATAATGATTGAAAAAAGTTTATTTTTCAATGTCATTTTTCTACAGTGAATATTACCCTAAAACTAAAGAAATGCATACTTTAATACACTGGAAGAATCTCATATTTAGTCTTTGAGACAGATTATGGTTTCCTCAGACTTCTGTTTATTCTCTCTAGTTTCTGTTTGTTTCTATCCTACTGCCTTTAATGTAATCTTTTTTTTATTTGCACTAAATAAATATTTACTGAGTAAAGAAATGGTAAATAAATGGATTAATTTAGTAGTATAAATGAAATCATATCATTATATTTCCATTTTCTTATAAATAAACATGGGCAATAATTGTTGGATGTTACAGAAGATCCTCCAGATATTTAAATGAAGTCTGAGACTCCTCCTCATTCTGTAATGATTTATTTCTTCTCTTCTCATGGGAAGTAGATGTGATTAATGATAATGACTACTGTCTACTCTTCTTAAGAAACATTAAGGTATTATACATATATCCTTTTAAGATACATATATCCTTTACAGGTTAAAGCTTATCTGTCCATAGTAAATGTGGTGAACTGTGGGTTAGAAATCTCCTTCACCCCAAATTCCTGTTTGAAAAATATGCTTCTTTGCTCTTTCAGTTCAGTCGCTTAGTCGAGTCCAACTCTTTGCGGTCCCATGGACTGCAGCATGCCAGGCTTCCCTGTTCATCACCAAATCCCAGAGTTTACTCAGACCCATGTCTATCACGTTGGTGATGCTGTCCAACAATCTCATCCTCTGTTGCCCCCTTATCCTCCTGTCTTCAATCTTTCCCAGCATCAGACTCTTTTCTAATGAGTCAGTTCTTCGCATCAGGTGGCCAAAGTATTGGAGTTTCAGCTTCAGCATCAGTCCTTCCAATGAATATTCAGGACTGATTTCCTTTAGGATGAACTGGTTGGATCTCCTTGCAGTCCAAGGGACTCTCAAGAGTTTTCTCCAACATCACGCTTTGCTCAACTTTGCTCTTTAGAATATGTGATTGTTACAAAAGATTAGAGAAAACTGCTTGAGAATCTAGTATTAAACTTTTCATAGCCTGTGGCTAAGAGCACAGGCTAAGAAGCAGCAACCTGCTTGGGTCTGGACTTCAGGCCACAACTTGTTAGTATATGTGAGATGTTGTTGGCCACCTCTCCAGCAGCCATAGTCCCCTGCCCACTAATCTTCCTTGCTAACAAAGCCCCATATTGTTCACTTTTCTCTGAGGGTCTATTTGGAGGAGAAATAGAAGACAAAGGTGAAAAGGCAAAAAGATAGGACACTGAAAGATGAACTCCCCAGGTCGGTAGGTGCCCAATATGCTACTGGAGATCAGTGGAGAAATAACTCCAGAAAGAATGAAAGGATGGAGTCAAAGCAAAAACAACACCCAGTTGTGGATGTGACTGGTGATAGAAGCAAGGTCTGACGCTGTTTAGACCAATATTGCATAGGAACCTGGAATGTTAGGTCCATGAATCAAGGCAAATTGGAAGTGGTCAAACAGGAGATGGCAAGAGTGAACATTGACATTCTAGGAATCAGCGAACTAAAATGGACTGGAATGGGTGAATTTAACTCAGATGACCATTATATCTACTACTGCAGGCAGGAATCCCTTAGAAGAAATGGAGTAGCCATCACAGTCAACAAGAGTCCAAAATGCAGTACTTGGATGCAATCTCAAAAACGACAGAATGATCTCTATTCGTTCCCAAGGCAAACCATTCAATATCACAGTAATCCAAGTCTATGTCCCAAACAGTAATGCTGAAGAAGCTGAAGTTGAACGGTTCTATGAAGACCTATAAGACCTTTTAGAACTAATACTCAAAAAAAAGATGTCCTTCTCATTATAAGGGACTAGAATGCAAAAGTACAAAGTCAAGAAATACCTGGATTAACAGGCAAATTGAGCCTTAGAATACGGAATGAAGCAGGGCAAAGGCTAATAGAGTTTTGCCAAGAGAACGCACTGGTCATAGCAAACACTCTCTTCCAACAACACAAGAGAAGACTCTACACTTCAACATCACCAGATGGTCAATACCAAAATCAGATTGATTATATTCTTTGCAGCCAAAGATGGAGAAGCTCTATACAGTCAACAAAAACAAGACCAGGAGCTGACTGTGGCTCAGAACATGAATTCCTTATTACCAAATTCAGACTTAAATTGAAGAAAGTAGGGAAAACCACTAGACCATTCGGGTATGACCTAAATCAAATCCCTTATGATTATACAGTGGAAGTGAGAAATAGATTTAAGGGACTAGATCTGATAGACAGAGTGCCTGATGAACTATGGACGGAGGTTCGTGACATTGTATAGGAGACAGGGATCAAGAGCACCCCCAAGGGAAAAAAATGCAAAAAAGAAAAATGGCTGTCTGAGGAGGCCTTACAAATAGCTGTGAAAAGAATGGAAGTGAAAAGCAAAGGAGAAAAGGAAAGATATTCCCATTTGAATGCAGAGTTCCAAAGAATAGCAAGAGAGTTAAGAAAGTCTTCCTCAGTGATCAATGCAAAGAAATAGAGGAAAAGAATAGAATGGGAAAGACTAGAGATCTCTTTTAAAAAATTAGAGATACCAAGGGAACATTTCATGCAAAGATGGGCTCGATAAAGGACAGAAATGGTATGGACCTAACAGAAGCAGAAGATATTGGGAAGTGGTGGCAAGAATACACAGAAGAACTGTACAAAAAAGATCTTCACAACCCAGATAATCATATCGAGGTGTGATCACTCACCTAGAGCCAGACATCCTGGAATGTGAAGGCAAGTGGGTCTTAGGAAGCATCACTATGAACAAAGCTAGTGGAGGTGATGGAATTCCAGTTGAGCTATTTCAAATCCTAAAAGATGATGCTGTGAAAGTGCTGCACTCAGTATGCCAGCAAATTTGGAAAACTCAGCAGTGGCCACAGGACTGGAAAAGGTCAGTTTTCAACACAATCCCAAAGAAAGGCAATGCCAAAGAATGCTCAAACTACTGCACTATTGCACTCATCTCACACGCTAGCAAAGTAATGCTCAAAATTCTTTAAGCCAGGCTTCAGCAATATGTGAACCGTGAACTTCCAGATGTTCAAGCTGGTTTTCGAAAAGGCAGAGGAACCAGAGATCAAATTGCCAACATCTGCTGGATCATCAAAAAAGCAAGAGAATTCCAGAAAAACATTTATTTCTACTTTATTGACTATGCCAAAGCCTTTGACTGTGTGGATCACAATAAACTGTGGAAAATTCTGAAAGAGATGGAAATACCAGACCATCTGGCCTGCCTTTGAGAAACCTGTATGCAGGTCAGGAAGCAACAGTTAGAACTGGACATGGAACAATAGACTGGTTCCAAATAGGAAAAGGAGTACATCAAGGCTGTACATTGTCACCCTGCTTATTTAACTTACATGTAGAGAACATTATGAGAAACGCTGGGCTGGAGGAAGCACAAGCTGGAATCAAGATTGCCGGGAGAAATATCAATAACCTCAGATATGCAGATGACACCACCCCTATGGCAGAAAGTGAAGAAGAACTAAAAAGCCTCTTGATGAAAGTGATGAGGAGAGTGAAAAAGTTGGCTTAAAGCTCAACATTCAGAAAATTAAGATCGTGGGATCCAGTCCCATCACTTCATGGGAAATAGATGGGGAAACAGTGGCTGACTTTGTTTTTTGGGGCTCCAAAATCACTACAGATGTGATTGCAGTCATGAAATTAAAAGACGCTTACTCCTTGGAAGGAAAGTTATGACCAACCTAGACAGCATATTAAAAAGCAGAGACATTATTTTGTCAACAAAGGTCCATCTACTCAAAGCTATGGTTTTTCCAGTGGTCATGTATAGATGTGAGATTTGGACTACAAAGAAAGCTGAGCGCAGAAAAATTGATGCTTTTGAATTGTGGTGTTGGAGAAGACTCTCGAGAGTCCCTTGGACTGCAAGGAGATCCAACCAGTCCATCTTAAAGGAGATCAGTCCTGGGTCATTGGAAGGACTGATATTGAAGCTGAAACTCCAATACTTAGGCCACCCAATGCAAAGAACTGACTCATTTGAAAAGCCCCTGATGCTGGGAAAGATTGAAGGCAGGAGGAGAAGGGGATGACAGAGGATGAGATGGTTGGACGGCATCACCGACTCAATGGACATAAGTTTGGGTAAACTCTGGGAGTTTGATGGACAGGGAGGCCTGGCATGCTGCGTTTCATGGGGTCACAAGGAGTCAGACACAACTGAGCGACTGAACTGGACTGGAGTGAATCTTTACTGGGAGAGGCCAGTTGTGTAGGAATTGTCTCCTTTCGTTGGTGATTGGTTTAGACTTGAGCATATAATGTGATTCCAGCCAATGAGGTGACAGTATAAGACTGCCTAAAGAATATCCGGGAAGGGACTCCTCTTTCTTAAAAAGAGAGCTGAGAAAAGCGCTTCTTCCTTTTTCTTTCTCTCTGGTGACAAAGTTTTCTGCCTATGATGTCTGAAAATATAGCAGCCATTTTAAAGGGTAGCTGGACAAGATAATTTGCTAAGGACAGCAAAGTAGAAAGATGAGAAGAAAACAGGTCTCTGATGATGTCACTGACTTAACCCTGGAGTAGCTCTAACTCTGGACTGATAGTTAGGTCAGCTAGTAAATGTCCCTACTGTTTTATTTTCTCTTCTTGTCATCAAAAGCATACTAACTGAAATACTGTCTGGCCTTAGGAAATTTTCTTAACTTCTGTATACTTCATTTTCCTCTTTTGGAGAAGGCAAATAAGTCAATTAATCCTCATAAGATTCTTGTGACAATTAAATAAAATGATATATGTAAAACACTGGTGAAAGTTCCTATTTATAAAAATTAAATAAGTGCTCAATAAATGATCATTATTTTTGGCACTGTTATTATTAATGAATTTAATTAAACTGTAGAATTTTTTTTCCCTGATGCCTTCAAAGGTTATCTAAATAGGTGAATAAATGATAAAATCCAACATTTCTATTTTAGTATGCTATCTATTAAAAAGGCAATTTTTTCTCTCTCTCTAATATCTCTTCTCAGTCTATATTAAAATTTTAAGTAAAGTGAATATACAAATATTTCCTTATTAAAAATTAATTCTCAAAAAAATAAATAAAAATTAGAGTATTCCAAAGAAAGTAAATTTTACATTTGATATAGCCTGAAAAATTCATATCATTACAGAGCAGAGAAAAATGAGGAAGCACATGATATAAACTACTCTATCACATTCCCACAAAGGTTTTTTTATTCTCTATGTAGTGTTATTCCTATTCTTATCCCAGATCTCTTAGAGATGGAATCTTGCCAAGAATGCAAAAGTCTGCTGAACTCTGTAGTAGTTTTACAAAATTGGCACATGTCCACAAAGACTTGAAGAAGGACCACCAAATTCAGCTGAGCTTTGAACTAAAGCTCCCTCTACAACCAAGTTCAAATCTGATTGATAAGGGGGAAACCAGAGAACTGAAACAGCAGAGGTGGCATAGGAGCACTTATTCAATTTCTTTGATAAGTGAAGAACAGGAAAGGCTTCCACACGGGAGAGACAAAAAACAACCATTTTAGTAGCACTGGGGCAAATGTGAGTAATCTTCTCTTCTGATGTATTTCCCTGATCTCTTAGGGGAAAAAAAAAGTCTCTCAACAGCACAGGAAGAAAACTGCCTCTTTAACCCCCTGATGACAGAAACAAATTGTTTTGCAGCTCTGGGAAGAGATTTGTCACAAATGTGCAAACCAGATCCTGTATCCTGGACACTGTGCAGAGACGTAATATCACATTTTTAGAGAATTCCAAAGTGATCCCTTAATATCACAAGAGATTTTTTTCGAAAGCAAAGCTCTGTCTTGACGGCTTAACATGTATGGATTTTTGTGTGTGTGATATCAAATGTAACTTTTAGTTTAAGTGTTGTTATTAATTTTCTGTAATTCTCAAAGTGTCCAGGGGACTTTATTTTTATAGCAGTATAGTTTCTGAAAATGCTCACTGTGGTTGTTTAATGGACATGTTTAAGGCCAAATATATTTAAAACTGAATAGCTACTTATGGTAAGTTGGGGAATATAAGGGTATGATGACTGAGCTAACCATTCTATGAATCACTCCTTTAATGCTATTTCCATACATAAAGATCTTCTTCTAGGA
Source organism: Bos indicus x Bos taurus (assembly GCF_003369695.1). NCBI lineage: Eukaryota > Metazoa > Chordata > Mammalia > Artiodactyla > Bovidae > Bos > Bos indicus x Bos taurus. The sequence continues at coordinate 16,407,274 of NC_040081.1, read as the reverse complement.
ACCTTTCATGAGCACTTTCTATACATCAAAATAAATACAACATGAATAGTGCAAAAAGGAGGAGCTCTGAATAATTGATAGACTTAGAATTAGATCCTAGCTCTGCCAATTAGCAGATATGAAATTGAAAAAATTACTTAGTGTTTCTTAGTGTTTAGGTCCTTGATTTTAAAATGAAGACAATAAAAGAACAATCTTAAAGGGTAATCACAAGCATTAAATGAGAAAATATACTAATCTAGCAGATCTAGCAATCACAGATGATCAGTAATTGTCAATGTCCATCTATCACACACTTACAGTAAGAACAATAATGATAACAGTTCCAGGAAAAGATCCAAATATTTTAAGAAATAAAAAGTCTTCTCTATAGAATATGTGGGTGACTTAGCGGATTGGTGAGCTTCACATACATCATCCAGGTGCAATAGAAAAATCAGAATGAATACTTTGATAAGTACCCACAAGCAATATTTCCCTCAGTTCATTAAATATTAACTGGTCATCTACTATGTGCTGACAATACAGACATAAGTGGCATTAGTTCCTAAGATCACTGGGCTCGCCAATTAGGAGAGAGATTTATAAAGCTATAAACATGTAAAGGCAGATAATTTTGTGTAAATATAACTGCAGGGTGGACATTCAATCCAGGCTTGATGGAGAAGGCAGAATTGAAAAGCTTTCCAAAGGATATGACATCTGAGCTGAGTTTTGAAGGATAAGGAGTTATGCAGGTGTAGAAGGTGATGGAGAATGGGGCTGAGAGGTGGAATGTGACTTCTGAACTAAGGGAACAGTGTGTGGAAGTCATGAAAACATAAGAAAATAGTCTATATCCTGGGAATTCAAACCGCTTCAGTAAGTCTGGAGCATAAGATTCAAACACATTTACAAAGAATAGCAACATGATGTAGAGCAATTTCATTTTTGGCAGGTAGTAGAGTGTGAGGTTGCCAAAGATAGGCAACTGGGTATTTTCTTTATGTAAGGCATGCATAGCACTGGTAGCATATAAGTGGCAATCTGAATGCTGAAATTACTCTTGCATTTAAATTGTGTTAGTACTACATCTTCAAGACCACCCAATTTTTGGTCTTCTGAAGGAAGGAATGATTATATATTTAAGGCATAAGAAAACTGCCAGACAGTAAAGAACAACTTCAATAAAGTATTTGTTAAGACAAGAATCAAACTTCAATCAAATTAGACAGCTAGACCAATAATTCTTAGAACACTAAGAAGTCATTAAAACTTTGTGAATATAGCTAGCCAATGAAATACTTGTAAGATGGAAACAAAATGCATCAGTCCAAAAATCAAATTCCCATGTTTAAATAAAATTCAAAATAAGGTGTAACATTTTTGTAGTGATGCAATGAACATTTTGTAGCTGCACTGAACATTGGGGCTTGTGATCTATTTAAAGTGAAGTCGCTCAGTTGTGTCCAACTCTTTGTGACCCCATGGGCTGTAGCTTACCAGGCTCCTCCGTCCATGGGATTTTCCAGGCAAGAATACTGGAGTGGGTTGCCATTTCCTTCTCCAGGAGATCTTCCCGACCCAGGGATTGAACCCAGGTCTCCCACATTGTAGGCAGACGCCTTACCCTCTGAGCCACCAGGGAAGATCTGATGTTTACATAAAATTCAAAATAAGGTGTAACATTTTTGTAGTGCTTAGAATCATAAAATTATACATCAGAAGTTTTCTTTAAAATTATCCAGTAGATTTTAAGCAGCAACTGAAATACCTGCACCCTGACTTCCAGGGGATTGGCTTGAACAGAAACAAAATGGATCTCTTTATTTTTCTCCTTTGCATGTCCAAAGATTATTGTAAGTGACATGTTAGCTAAGAATTTGAGTTGGCATGAGCTACAGGAAAGTATAGCTTTTAAGACCATGTCAAGACAGCTAGGGAGCAGCCATAAATTGGCAGGTAACCCATAAGCCTGGTAATGGACTATTCCTTATGTAATATTGACCTCTGAGTATGAAATGGTAGTAGAATGGTTATGGGCATAGGAACCTGCAAGTTAGGTTATATTTAGGAAAATATATTTAGCTAGTATGAATCTCTACTGTTCTTTAACAAAAATTACTTTTATATTTGTCTGTGTGTAGATGTATATGGGTGCATGAGTGTATTTGATCCAATAGTTGGCCACTCTACAATCACAAAATGAAGGAGCAGAGCAATAGCTTGTATGCTCAGGGAGACTTCAAAAGGATATAGAATTAAAGTAGAAAAGCCCACCCAGATGGTTCTGCTGGAGCTTTACCACTTCACTTAGCATTTCTTTTCCCATGCTAAACAGTATTTCAGACTGTGGGAGCTGCTGTAGGATTCATGATCTCAAAGACTTTCTTGTGTAGGAAGAAAGATAAATCCTAAGGATACTAAGGTCTATGGGGTGGGACTGGGTACAGGCAAACAGAAAGTCAAAAGGTAGGCTTATGAAGAACTCCGTCAAAAGCCAAGAAAATGAAGTGTGCAGGGCTTAATATTCTTAGTTTTTTACATTTGAACTAGATGGACAGTCGTAACATTGATTTTATATCTATTTTTTTCTGTTCTACTTTCCATCATTCATTTCCATTCCTTGGGTAATGTTGATGAAAACTGTAGAAAGGAGTGTGGAGATGTAACAGGGGTTTCAGTGGGGAAAAGGGTGAGATATTAGGCAATAAAAGAACTGTGTAGCTTTTCTTACAAAACCCCTCTCCTGAAGCTAGAGTAGAATAGATGCATCAAGGAGTCAGTAGTTCCAGAATTCCAGCTCCTGATGCATCCATGTGAGAAGCAGCCCCAGCAGTGCTTAGATCTGCGAAAGGAGCATGAGATCTGGAGAAGCTGCTGCCAAGATGATGTCTCAACAGTACACGTGAAACCCCCTCTGCTTAACATGTATCTTAGAGAAGGTGACCTTTGACCATATGATTGAAGTTGGGACAAATTCCAGTCACATATTTCAATTGTAGATTCACTGTCCAGACTTGCAACAGTGGAGATGTCACACTTTAGGACAGATGAGTAAAAGCAAAACAAAACAGAATTTCAACAGTAGAAAGGGATCACAAAAAAATTTATGACAGTGTAGACACATACCTAGTCATTCATTTGAGAGGATTGAGAACCAACTACATAGGAGGTACCATGACAATTACACTGCTGCTGCTGCTGCTGCTAAGTCGCTTCAGTCGTGTCCGACTCTGTGCAACCCAATAGATGGCAGCCCGCCAGGCTCCCCCGTCCCTGGGATTCTCCAGGCAAGAACACTGGAGTGGGTTGCCATTTCCTTCTCCAATGCATGAAAGTGAAAAGTGAAAGTGAAGTCGCTCAGTTGTGTCCAACTCATGTGTGACCCCATGGACTACAGCCTACCAGGCTCCTCCATCCATGGGATTTTCCAGGCAAGAGTACTGCAGTGGGGTGCCATCGCCTTCTCTGATAATTACATTAAGGGGATGTATAAAGATGACTTAGACATAATCAGTGCTTTCAAGGAACACATGTAACTTTAAGTTTCCAGTCCCACAGATAAAGAAGCTTAAAAGTTTCCATTCTTCCCTAACAACAAGTAAAAAAGCTTTAAACCAACTAAAAAATCAACAACTCATTCTTTCAGAGAAGTTAGGTGACATGGCACACAGCAAGCCCAAATTAGAGAGAAAGACTGGCAGAAAAAGAGAATCACAGCTTTCACAACTTGAAAGCGGAAACCCACAAGCAAAAACCACCACCAGAACTAGTGCCAGGGTAGGGGAATCTAAAATATCACTGATGAATTGCTGGAGGCTCAGTGTGGACAAGTCTGAGAGTTAAAAATTCCACAAGGTCTCAATTATAAGGACACCCACAAACTTCTGTTTTATCTCTAGGAGTTCAAACATGTCCTCATAGGAATACTGAAGACAAATTCTCTCAAAGTTCTGGAACCATTCTGAAATATGGCAGAGTATTCTGTTCTTCTTTAAACGGCCACCCTCAGGCCTTTTACCAGTGGAAACAATTTTACCACTGCAAAATCTGTTGGGGTTATAGCAGAACCTAACACAGAGGGAGGAAAACACCACCTCGAGCCATTCTGTCCCACCTGAGAGGAGGGAAAAAAACAGTAAGCACTGCTGAAACTGACAGTCCATGATCAGAACTAAAGACTGAGATCTAATCATAGAACTGTAGACATTTCCTCTCTCCCAACATCTATCACATTACTAAAGGCCTAAACACCACACTTGCCTTTTCTAATATATCATGTCCATTTTCCAACAAAAAATTACAAGACATACTAAAAGGTAAAGAAAAAAAAAAATACAGTTTGAAGACAATAAACAAGCACCAGAGTCAGAAATGGCAGAGATGGTGCCATTATCAGGGTTTTTTTGTTTTTTCTTTTTTTAAACTGTGACTAACATGCTAAAGACATTAATGGGAAAAATACACAACATGCAAGAACAGATATAATAGAGAATGTCGGCAGAGAGATGAAAATTCTAAGAAAGAATCAAAAAGAAATGCTAGAGATCAAAATCACTGTAACAGAAATGATGAATGTCTTTGGTGGGCTGGCTCATTAGTAGATTGGACATGGCTAGGAAAAAAATCTCTGAATTTAAGAATATGACAATCGAAATTTCCAAAACTAAAAAATAAATCAAGAAAAGACTTTTAAAAAAGAACCAAGTATCCAAGAACCATGTGACAATTATAAGAAGTGTAACACATACCTAATGAGAACACTAGAAGGAAAAGAAAGAGAAAAAGGAAAGAGGCAATATTTAAAATAATGTGCTCGGTTGCAACTCTTTTGTGACCCCATGGAATGTAGGCCACCAGGCTCCTACGTCCGTGGAATTTTCCAGGCAAGAATACTGGAGCGGGTTGCCATTTCCTCCTCCAGGGGATCCTCCCCGCCCAGGGACTGAACTCCTGTCTCTTGCATTTCCTGCACTGGCATGTGATCTCTACCATTGTGTCACCTGGGGAGCCCAGTAAGGGCTAAGAATTTCCTCAAATTAATGTCAGACATCAAACCACAGGTCCAGGAAGCTCAGAGAACATCAAACTATAAATGGGGGGGGCGAAGGTGGGGAAGGACACTTAGGCATATCATATTCAAACTTGAGAAAATCACAGATTTTTTTTTTTTAATCTTGAAAAAGTCAAGGGGTGAGAGTGAGGAAAACACCATACCTATTGAGCAGCAAGGATAAGAATTATATCCAACTTCTCAAAAAACACTCTAAATACTTTAAGTGTTGAAAACTCTGTACCCTTTGAACCTATGCTTTAAAATTGAAACCACTAACCTAGAATTCTATACTCTGTGAAATTATCCTTTGCAAGTGATGAAGAAATAAAGACTATTTTAGAAAAAGAAATTGAGGAAATTTGTTGCCAGTAGACTTGTCATGCAAGAAATGGTAAAACAACTTCCACATAGAAAAGAAAAATGAAGTAGTTCAGAAACTGGGATCTACATAAAAAAGGAAGCATCAGAGAAGGAATAAGTGCAGGTAAAATAAAAACTTTTATTTCTCTTCTGCTTAACTGATCTAGCAGATAACAGCTTGTTTAAAATAATAATGACAATAATATAGTCAATCATGTACTGCTGCTGCTGCTGCTAAGTTGCTTCAGTCGTGTCGGACTCTATGCGACCCCACTGAAGGCAGCCCACCAGGCTCTGCCATCCCTGGGATTCTCCAGGCAAGAACACTGGAGTGGGTTGCCATTTCCTTCTCCAATGCATGAAAGTGAAAAGTGAAAGTGAAGTCGCTCAGTTGTGTCCGACTCTTCTTGACCCCATGGACTGCAGCCTACCAGGCTCCTCCATCCATGGGATTTTCCAGGCAAGAGTACTGGGGTGGGTCGCCATTGCCAGTATGTCCAAATGTACATTATATATACTTACAAATTCTTTGAATTGAATGACAACAAAGAGACAAGGTATGAAAGAAAGGAATTAAGATTATTTTATAAACATAAGATATTCACTCTATCCATGAAGTGGTATAGTGTTCTTTGAAAGACAACTGGGGTAAGTTGTAAATGTATATTGTGAACTCTAGGGAGACCATCAAAGAAAAGTGAAAAAAGAAGTGCAACTGATATGTTAAGAAAGGACAGAAAATAGAATCATATAAAAAGCTCAATTCAAACCTAAAGAGCAGAAAAATTACAGAAGACAAAAATAAGAACAAAAACAAGGGCAACAAAATAAAAAACAGTAATAAATATGGTAGATATGAATCCAGCTATGTCAGTACCCAATTTAAATTTCAATGTTATAATCACACCAATGATCATATTATAAAACAAGGCTCAACTGTTCATTATCTATAAGCCCACTTTTAATAAAAAGACACTTAAAAGTAAGTGAATGAAGAAATAGATCTAGATATACCTTGTTGATGCTAATCAAAAGAAAGCTGGAATACCTATATTAATTTCAGACAGAGCAGACTCCAGAGCAAGGAAAGTTATCAGGGACAAGGCAGGGCATTACACTATCATAAGGGTCAAATACTCTAAGAAGACATAACAATCCTTGGGTGTAGGCACCTAACAAAAAAGCATCAAAGCACACGAGGCAAAAACTGATAGCACAACAAGGAGAAATAGATGAGGCTACTATGGTAACTGGAGCTCCAACACCTCTCTATCAGAAATGATCAGTAAGGATGTAGTTGAATTTAACAGGGCCATCAACCACCTTTTAACAATTGACGTCTATGGATGTCTACTTTATCCAACAATAGCACATTGTGCAGCTCATCACTACTCATATTCATTACACTCAGGTGATGAAGTAAGTTATCTGCAGGGAACACTGCAGACCCTCTAAGGCTGTGCAAGAGGAATCAAATATCCTTATACTTAAGCCCACTATTGAGAGGCTGTAAGACGTCTCAAAGATTCCAGTGATATATTTTTGACACCTTTCACATGCAGAGCAGATTATAATGACTGATGTGTGGGGAGTTTAATTTTTCTCTGTTAACAAGAACTTTAATAAGGAAGTCTTCCCTTCTCAAAAAATAATCAGGAGCTAGAAAAATAAGGAACCAATGTTAATGATGCCAGATTTACTGCCCCAAACCACAAACTTTTTGGTTTAATATAAATCTAGAGATCTCTGCTTAACACAGCAAAATCACATCATTCCATTAATTGTGTCCTTCTAAATGAAAATTCATTTTTCACTATTTTCACAATCTGATCAATAAAACCAATAAATAAGTTCCTAGCTTATAATAACATTTGTCGAATGGATGAATAAATGATTAAGATGCAATGATTAAATTATGGCAAAAACAGGGCTTGGGTAAATCAATAAGTACATGGAAATACAATTAAGTATACTGAACTTCTCCCTAACAAAATATGTATGTAGCAATATGTTTATTTGGAGACCAATGGTTAAGAAATAAAGCATCTCACAACTACAAAGAAAAAATACTCTATAGATACTGAAATTGAAAACTGAAATTATTTCCACATTTGTGTAAAGAACCATAATATATTCTTAATTATTTTAAGCATTTGATGGGACCAGCTGTTGTTCTTGGACCTGGGCCTGGGCCCTAAAGCCACCGTGGATTACTTCTGTCTCCCTAGGATTTCAACTTCATCTTGAAATTCTGCATCTCCTGATGGTTCCTCATGGCCTCTGACACACAAATGCAAACAAACAGCAAGGTAAGTTTATACAAGTTGAGGGACAGATATATAAAATCTACATGCTGTTTCAATCCACTCTCCCGAGGCCCAGAATGTGCACCGATGACCTCACATTAAAAGTTCAGAGTATATTTGATTCATAAAGAAAAAGAAATTCACAAAATGCAAGTCTAGACACACAAGAAGTAAAATACTACATTCTCTGATCATTTTTATCATACTATTCCACACTTGAATAGTGTCAACATGAACTTTAAAACATATCAAATTAGTATTTTACTTTGTGCAAGATGATATTTTTTTTTGCAATCTCTGCTCCCTATTTAATCAGTGTTTAATTTAATACAGTAAGACAATTATTCAGCTTCCACTCCCACTCCCAGATCCCATGTATTTCTCAGAATTTTATCCTGACTTAAATTGAAGGTTTTAATTAACATCCTAAAATGTAATGTTAAATTACACCATGTAATTATGTGGGCAAAGTACTCAGTGGAGGCTAGACATTATTAGCTATAATCATTCTCTAAAATAAAAGTCTAAAATATATGATTTTGTGAAATTTTCCATTCTGGCTACAATCTTTCCTTAATGATGCACAAATTTTTTTTTAATTTTATTTTATTTTTAAACTTTACATAATTGTATTAGTTTTGCCAAATATCAAAATGAATCCACCACAGGTATACACAAATTTTTTATTTTTCTGATTTACAAACAATTTTTAAAGGAATATCATATAAACTCACAAAGATAGATGTGAAAATAGAAACTGTAAAAATGGAAATGTTTTCTTTATTTTCCTTCCAGAGTTTAATCTTTTACTGATAGTGGAGAATGAATAGTTGTTATACTTTTTTTAAAGGTGTATTAATAGTTGAAAACTAATAAAGTTTGCCTTCTATGGCAAACACTTAACAATAACTGAATTATTCTAATTTCTAAAGAGGAACAATTGTATCCAAAATCAAACAAGCAAAACACAGACTTAAATAGCCAAATAGTTCAGTTCTACTAATTCATTATCTATTTTGGATAGAGAAACATTCTCTATTCTCTTCTTTGGATAGAGCAAAAGATTAAAAGTACTTATTTTATTCTCCCTTTTATTATAACTGGGAATTTCTCAATAAATACATTTAACTATGTTTGATACTTGGCTGAGTGTCCTAAAAGTGTGAAGTAGCCTATTTGTTCATCACGTTTGATTAATACTTATAGAATTTTTTAAAACAAAGAAAACCCTCATTTTTTCCCTTAGAATAACAACAGCAACAAATCAAGGAGAGGACTCTGACATGGAATTCTACCTAATAGGCCCCTACTCTGCAATCGAACCAATGTCAACAGATAGGAAACTGCTTTCTTAGAGCTATCAAAGAGATGTTTAAACTTTAACTTTTGTACTCAGTCGCTAAGTCATGTCTGACTCTTTGCAACCCTATGGACTATAGGCTACCAGGCTCCTCTGTCCATGGGATTTCCCGGGCAAGAATACTGGAGTGGGTTGCCATTTCTTTCTTCCAGGGATCTTCCTGACTCAGAGAACAAAACCTGCCTCTCCTGCCTGTGTCTCCTGCATTGGCAAGAGGATTCTTTACCACTTGAACCACCTGGGAAGCCGTTAAACATCAACTTTTAATCCTACATGAATATGTGGAAAAAAGTCAGGTAGCAGATTGCTTTCCCTTAGGGAAAAATATCATGATGATATGACATTACTAACAGTTACAAGGATTTTTTTTTCAAGAGTGTTTGCTATAATCTAGGTAGTCCATTCAATATACAGATTTATCCCCAGTGAAAGAGAACCCCTCACTTTGGTGGGCTGACAAGATGAAAATTGCAAATGACGGTAGATATAAACATAGAAAGAATGGCTAACTGAACATGATTTCAATATCACATAAAAACAACTTTTGCCATTTTTCTGGTAAGGTTATTAGGAAAGAAGTATTTTGTGACTTGAGAAGTACTACTGTAGACAACAAAACATTGCCTGCTATCAAGCCATATGCCACTGCAGCAGCTCCCGGATGGTTTGACCGGAGGGGAATTCAAGATGGAGAAAAAGAGGATACTGGCCCTAGACAGTTGAGTATCAAAGGAATAACTTCAAAAGTCCAGACTCTTAATCTTCCCATACATCAGATCAGATCAGATCAGATCAGTTGCTCAGTCATGTCCAACTCTTTGCAACCCCATGAATCGCAGCACGCCAGGCCTCCCTGTCCATCACCAACTCCCAGAGTTCACTCAGACTCACGTCCATCGAGTCAGTGATACCATCCAGCCATCTCATCATCCTCTGTCATTCCCTTCTCCTCCTGCCCCCAATCCCTCCCAGCATCAGAGTCTTTTCCAATGAGTCAACTCTTCGCATGAGGTGGCCAAAGTATTGGAGTTTCAGCTTCAGCATCATTCCTTCCAAAGAATTCCCAGGGCTGACATCCTTCAGAATGGACTGGTTGGATCTCTGTGCAGTCCAAGGGACTCTCAAGAGTCTTCCCCAACACCACAGTTCAAAAGCATCAATTCTTCCGTGCTCAGCCTTCTTCACAGTCCAACTCTCACATCCATACATGACCACAGGAAAAACCATAGCCTTGACTAGGCGGACCTTTGTTGACAAAGTACTGTCTCTGGTTTTTAATATGCTGACTTGGTTGGCCCTAACTTTTCTTCCAAGGAGTAAGAATCTTTTAATTTCATGGCTGCAGTCACCATCTGCAGTGATTTTGGAGCCCCCCAAAATAAAGTCTGACACTGTTTCTACTGTTTCCCCATCTATTTCCCATGAAGTGATGGGACCAGATGCCATGATCTTTGTTTTCTGAATGTTGAGCTTTAAGCCAACTTTTTCACTCTCCACTTTCACTTTCACCAAGAGGCTTTTTAGTTCCTCTTCACTTTCTGCCATAAGGGTGGTGTCATCTGCATATCTGAGGTTATTGATATTTCTCCCGGCAATCTTGATTCCAGCTTGTGTTTCTTCCAGTCCAGTGTTTCTCATGATGTACTCTGCATATAAGTTAAATAAACAAGGTGACAATATACAGCCTTGACGTACTCCTTTTCCTATTTGGAACCATTCTGTTGTTCCATGTCCAGTTCTAACTGTTGCTTCCTGACCTGCATACAAATTTCTCAAGAGGCAGATCAGGTGGTCTGGTATTCCCATCTCTTTCAGAATTTTCCACAGTTTATTGTGATCCACACAGTCAAAGGCTTTGGCATAGTCAATAAAACAGAAATAGATGTTTTTCTGGAACTCTCTTGCTTTTTCCATGATCCAGCAGATGTTGGCAATTTGATCTCTGGTTCCTCTGCCTTTTCTAAAACCATACATAGAAAGGCACTAAAATCATTAACTTGAGATGTCTGGTTTTTGTGGTTAGCAGTAATTTTTGTTATGTTTGTCTATATCTTTTTTTCTTTCCCAGCATAAGCTCCTACATATTCTGGCTCCTCGCTTACCTCTTTGGAAAAGTCCCTCAGAGCTATCTGAGAAGCTTTATCCCAGGTTGTAGTTCTCAGTAAGTTTCCTGCTGCTGCTGCTACTACTGCTAAGTTGCTTCAGTCGTGTCCGACTCTGTTCGACCCCATAGACGGCAGCCCACCAGGCTCCCCCGCCCCTGGGATTCTCCAGGCAAGAACACTGGGGTGTGTTGCCATTTCCTTCTCCAATGCAAAAAAGTGAAAAGTGAAAGTGAAGTCGCTCAGTCGTGTCCGACTCTTAGTGACCCCATGGACTGCAGCCTACCAGGCTCCTCTGTCCATGGGATTTTCCAGGCAAGAGTACTGGAGTGGGGTGCCATTGCCTTCTCCGAAGGTTCCTGAATAAAACATAATTCTCAAATTTTAGGTTGTGACTTCTTTTTCCTTCAGTCAATACTGCCTGTTAATGGTTCCTCTTTTGAAGAAAACAAAAAGGTGGGAAGAGAGGCACAGTGTAATTTCAATTCCTATTCCAACACCAAGTCTTGTTCTCATTCACCAAGCTCTATTATTAACTTCTATGTGCTTTGTTGTGCTGTAGCCTTCTTCTTAAGGAAGAAAATGTGTATGTGGAAAGTCTCACTATTTTGCTAATTTAAATGAAAAGAAGATTTAAAACTCTAGAATTTTTTCATACATCTCATGATAAAAAAGTAAAGTACACAAATGAAAAACATACTTTGTTGATAAATGTTCAAGTTCTTTCTTAAACAAGACAAACTGACTCATTAGAAGCCAATTTATTCCATTTTGTATGCACTTTTAAGTCAAGGCTATCAGGAATCAGAACATTTGCAAGCAGTGAAATTTACATCTTAAATTTATTTCTGGAAACAGGAAGGTAGAACAATATTTCCTAACCTGACATGCTCTGATTTGAGAACAGAATTCAAGCATATGTCATTATCATATCACCATGTCCTATACTAAGAATAAAAACAAAACACAGTAATGAGATTCGATAGTAATATAAACACAAACTAGTGCACATTTTAATAATATTCCAAAATATAGCAAATCTTCTTGTTTCAAGGACAAATGAAACTAAATTACACCAGATATCTGTTACAGTCTAACACAAAGTCTATTGTATTTATTCCAAATATGAGATAAGTGGTGACCTGATAACTTTCACTTTAAAAGCTATGGGATTCTAGGACTTCCCTGGAGGTGCAGTGGTTAAGAATCTGCCTTGCACAGGAACAGAGACACAGACACAGAGAACAGGCTTGAGGAAACAGTTGGAGAAGGGTGGGATGAGAGAGCAGCATTGAAATGTATACATTATACATTATTATATGTAAATAGATAGCTAGTGGGAAGTTGCTGTATCACACAAGCTCAACCCAGAGCTCTGTGACAACCTAGGTGGGTGGGACAGGGTGGAGGGTGGGAAAGAGGTCCAAGAGGGAGGGGATGTATGTATACTTATAGCTGATTCACAAAGCAATTATCCTCCAATTAAAAAAAGAAAAAAGCTTATCTTAAAAAAAGAATCCGCCTCAATACTGGGGACATGGATTTGACCCCTGGTCAGGGAACTCAGCCTGTGAGCCGCAATTACTGAGCCCACACACAACTAGAGAGTCTGCATCGCAACAACGCTGCATGATGCAACTAAGACCCGACACAGCCAAATAAACAAATATTTAAAAATAAATAAAAGCTATAGGATTATGCTTCATAGGATACTTCTCTCCTCGCTCTACATTCTCACTTTCAGAACTCATTTTTTCATTCATTAAACAATTAGATAAGTGTGATAAGAGAAAGGGAGGAAAAGCTTCAAAATATTGAATAAGAATCACTCATGACAAGGCAGAACATTACATTGGAACAGCATATTCTGTCCTAGCCATAAAACATTCTACAGTGCTTTGACCCATTTGAGTATTAGGACCAGTCCTTCATTCCTAAGTATGTGCTGCTTGAATCAAACATTTATAAGGTATAATGGAACCTCAACATGGTTGAGTTACAGTTAGTCAACTATTCTTTCCAGTACCCAAAGAGAGGATGAGTTATTGATGCAGAAATAAGCTCTAGTTGAAATGGTATGCTAAAGTAGGAAAGTCATTGATTTTGGATCGAGACGTATGAGGCATGAAAACACAGCTCTATCATTTACTAGTTGGGTGATCTCAGGTAGGTTACTCTTTAAGCCTTAGATTCCTCATCGGTTAAAAGAAAAAAAAAAAAAGGGACAGTAAAACCAATCTTGGAGGGCTAGTATGAGGACTAACTGGACTAAAACCACTTAGTAAACAGCCAATGTTAGTTCCTTTTGAGATACTGTTTGTTACTGTTATGTACCTATATACAACATGGATCTAGTTAGCAAAGGAATATTGTTGAACGTGATGATGGAGAGGTAGCCATCAACATTCGAGTGGGGAACAGAGCATATTGATCTGTACACACCCCAAACGTAAACACAATACCTGGACACCTATATGAACAAAGGCAACACTCATACCATATGTCAGTAGTGAAGGACAGGGAAGCCTGGCATGCTGCAGTCCACGGTGTTACAGAGAGTCAGACATAACTGAGTAACTGAACAACAAAACTTGGTATAAAAGAAACTTAAATAGAATTGAAATTGTCAAAAACAATGAGAAATGACAAGTTTACTCCCTGAAGCCTCCTCTGGGCTTCCCCAGTGGCTCAGCAATGAGGAATCTGCCTGCAATGCAGGAGACGTGGCTTCAGTCCCTGGGTGGGGAAGATCCCCTGGAGGAGGGCATGCCAACGCACTCCAGTAATTCTTGCCTGGAGAATCTCATGGACAGAGGAACCTGGTGGGTTATAGTTCATAGGGCTGCAAAGAGTTGGACATGACTGAAGCAACATAGCACGCATGCATGCATCCTCCTCTGGTATCTAAAGAGATACTATATTCCGTTCTATAGCAACTGAGCCCCCACCTCTCCAAGGAATATTTCAGTCAATAAATCATGGTAGGGATTTAGCTTTGCAGTCAGCTCTATACCGAAGTGTGTTTGGCTTTTCTGTGCCTGAAAATGCTTGAATATCTATGGCTAAGAGTTTAGCCTTGGCCAGGGAACATCCACTCTAGCTTGAGAGTTAACCTGGCCCTAAGAAATGAGCATGATGAAGCTGTTATCTTGCAGTGTATCCCAGAGTAGGGCAGGGACTGTCTTTGACTGAGCGACTTCACTTTCACTTTTCACTTTCATTCATTGGAGAAGGAAATGGCAACCTACTCCAGTGTTCTTGCCTGGAGAATCCCAGGGATGGGGGAGCCTGGTGGGCTGCCGTCTATGGGGTCGCACAGAGTCGGACACGACTGAAGCAACTTAGCAGCAGCAGCAGCAGAGGGATTAAAACAATGACCCATGGTACACAGGAGGAAACCTCACAATGGTGATTTCAGGGGACTGTCTGCTATCTAATCACCAAAGACTCATTTGGAGAGGAGAGAATAGGAAAAGTTAATACCCAGGTTCTTTTCCAGTTTATCTGTCTGGAATTACTACTACTTTAAGAAATTTAAAACCATGGTAAGAAGCACATTGTGTGATAACCAATGTGAAACTGAGAAGGACAGCAAGGGATTCCCAAACTAGAGAGAGTATAAAACAGATTCCAAGGTAAGGGAGCTTGGGTCATCACCACCATCCATCTCCAAAACTCTTTTCATCTTGTAAAACTGAAACACTGTACCCATTAAACAATAACTTCACTTTCCCTTATTTAGTTGTACGCACCTTATTTTGTCTAACCTTATTTTCTAACACTTTTGTGTAATTTTCACTCAAATCCCAATTGCTGTGCTCAAATATAACAAACCTTATAAAATAACTTCTCATTTTCTAAAGACATAACATAAAAATGTTCAGAGAAGGCAATATACCACTAACATAGGTGAAATATGAGTTAAATGGTGATTATATGATGTGATGACACTGAAACCTGGGCCAAGCTGGGGTTTGATTTGTGAAATTTGTCCCGTTCCTTTGACAGACGTCAAATGTTATCTTCTCACCTACATCATGTGACAACATTTCTGCTAATAAACCACCCCATATTTCCATTCCTGCTAGACTGTCACAAGTTATGGGAGATTATATAGAGTTAGCCAAGTTTACTAAGCCTTTCAGGGAAAGTCTCTAAATTATCCTTATCTCTTACAAAGACAAAGTTGTTTAAGGATAAAAACCATGGAGTTCTGAGATATCATGGAATCATGAGATAACAGAAAATTTCTTGGCTTCACAAAGAAATTATTTATTAAACCCATATTTCCATAGAACATACACATTTATCAATAAAATCCCTCTAGACCATAGAGAATAAGATAGGATGTCATGATGAGGATGATTAAGGTTAAATCAGGAGTATTTAAATCTTAATTTTGTTTCAGCCTAGTGTTAATTTCGGAGAAGGCAATGGCACCCCACTCCAGTACTTTTGCCTAGAAAATCCCATGGACAGAGGAGCCTGGTGGGCTGCAGTCCATGGGGTCGCTAGAGTCAGATACGACTGAGCAACTTCACTTTTCACTTTTATGCATTGGAGAAGGAAATGACACCCTACTCCAGTGTTCTTGCATGGAGAATCCCAGGGACAGGGAAGCCTGGTAGGCTGCCGTCTATGGGGTTGCACAGAGTCGGACACGACTGAAGCAACTTAGCAGTGTTAATTTATATAATGTTATGAAGCTCTGTACACTATAATAAAAGGTCAACAAAAGACATACAATGTTCCTGCTTTAAAATACTTAAAATCTAGTTGAGAAAACAGAATATATACACTAAAAGAAAAAAAAGGTAAACAATAATAAAAGATAGTCTATAGATGGATGTCAAAATAAATAGCAACAAAAAAAAAAAAAATACAAGAATTCGAGTCAAAAAGATAGTAACATAGGATGGAGTAACCATTCTAGTATGATTTCCAGGAAGTGGAAATTGTGCTGAATCCTGAAAGAAAAGATTATTTTTTAGGTAAAAAGATGAAAGAGAAGCAAACAAGAACATAAACTTGAGCAAAATCACAGATACAAGAAATGAAATGTTGAGTTAAAGCACACAAATTAAGGAGAATCAGGCTTTCTTTGGTGGCCTTAACTTAGAGGAAACATGGGGGAAAGCTCTGGTAGTTTCAATGGAGTTACTATGGGGGTAAAGTAAAAGGACCTTAAAAATGAACTGAAATATTTAGACTTTATCCTGTATACCAGTGGTCATCAAATATTTTTGAACATATACCCCTTTCTTTTTGAATCTGCATTTATAATATATTTATATTTATTTATAAATTATATTAGTCAGCCACTAATTTATAATTCATATATAAAAAGAGATTTTTAAAGAATAATATAAAAAAAGAAAAACAATTTTAAATACCTTGCTCATCACAATAGTTCCATACCATCACTATTTAATATCTCAAGGCACGTTAGCTACTGGGGATGCATTGCAGCATAACAGTACTAAATGAAAGCTCTTAATTCACTTGATCTTAGCCAAAAGGCTGAGAAGAGATGAAAGTTCACATTTCTAACAAGCTTTTGGCTTGTTTCAGATTTTTTGGCAATAATATCTGATTAGACAATTACATTTAACCTTATAAGACAAAGAGCTCTTAAAAGGAGAAATAGAAGTTTAGTACAGCAAGGGATTCCCAAAGGACAGCAAGGGATTCTGAAACTGGAGGAGTATAAAATGGCTGTGCCATTTTTGAAGACTTAAATGGAAAAAAAAAAAGAATGAAGAAATCTCAGTAATGTTTTTGTCGATTGTTTGTTGAAAAATTATTTTGGATACACTGGGTTAAATAAAATACATTATTAAAATTAGTTTCACCTGTTTCTTTTTATTTTTTTTAATGTAGCTATGAGAAAATTTTAAATTGTGCAAGTGGATAGCACTATATTTTTATTGTACTGCTCTAGATACCAAAGTGACTGAAATGTGAAAGATGATTGAAAGCAAGATTATTCTGAATAAAGTTTTTAATATACTGTTGCATTCACTATCTGATTTAATCAGATTATCATTTCTAGGCCATATAATTTGCTTTGTTAATATCACATATTTTACTAATATTCAGTGAGAATATACAAGCAAAAAAGATGAGGGGAGTCTGAGATGTACAGGGAGTTGAAAGATACAACCAACCAGGACTGTAAAATCCTTCATCTTATCATCATGATCCAGATATAACCTGTATTTGGGAGATGACGAGCAGGGTGCATATGGAAAAGCAAGACAGCACATACCAGGGCAAATCCATCACAGAAGCCAGCCCCCCTCAACTCCACCTTCATCAGGAACCCAGCCAGTACACATGAATGTTGACAGTGTAAGACCAGGTATGCTGCGGTGCCTGATGACAAGCACGTGCCACTGCTGGACAATTGCCGGGAGCCGGCAATGTCAGCACAGTTGCCAACGACATTATTTAATGGAGGGCAGGGGGGCAGAGGGGTGCCTCCAGCTCTTCCCCAGCTCTTCCCCAGCTGCCATGGAGCCAGGCAGGGAAGAGGAGCCAGCCTGGGAGGAGCACTAGCCTTTGAAACAGATAAAGGTCACTAAGTAAGTTCATCAGAACTGGATTTGGAGACCCATGGTGCTGAAAAGTGTCAGTGAGGTTTTAAGGTTAAAAATATTAGATCTGAAAAAGGAAAAAGAACGGGGGTAGAGGAACAGGGTAAGGGCGTCCCTGGTAGCTCAGCTGGTAAAGAATACACTTGCAATGCAGAAGACCCTGGTTTGATTCCTGGGCTGGGAAGATCCCCTGGAGAAAGGATAGGCTACCCATTCCAGTATTCTTGGACTTCCCTGATGGCTCAGCTGGTAAAGAATCCACTTGCAATGCAGGAAACCCTGGCTTGATTCCATAGACTGTACAGTCCATGGGGTCACAAACAGTTGGACATGACTGAACGACTTTCACTTTCAGAGGAATGGTTAGTTCACAAATGCATCAATAAACAATGGGAGTGAGATAAACAATGGTTGGTGCTCATTCAAGCAGCAATCAGGGAGGAAAAGCCAACAGATTTTAATTAAAGTCTCTCTATATAGCTTTAGTTTCTTATTGAAATTCTGTTCCCAGATTCTCAAGAAAAGTTTTCAATGAAGCTACTTCCAACACCCTTCGGAGAACTAATTTCTTGGAACCTAATACTGCTAGATAGGCTATGATTGGTAGGTAAAGGATAGGGTCTTATCTTAGACTTGCAATTACCCACTTTCATTTCCCCACCCAACCAGGGATGTAACCTAGATCCTGGCAATGGAAGAGCTGAGTCCTAACCACTGGACTAGCAGGCAATTCCCACTTTCATCCTTGCTATGCTATGCTAAGTCACTTCAGTCGTGTCTGACATTGTGGGACCCCATAAACAGCAGCCCACCAGGGTCCTCCGTCCACAGGATTCTCCAGGCAAGAATACTGGAGTGGGTTGCCATTTACTTTCATCCTTGACAATATGTTAAAATGTTTTAATTTAAATAAAACTTCAAAAAGTTTAGTAATTTGATTCAATAATCACATTTTGAATAAATTATATTAAAAATTTAATTTAATCATATTTTGATGTTATTAAGAAAACCTATTGAGCCAAAGTAAAGATTTTGATATATTGGAGCGTGCTTTGGGGAGTTATGCATTATCCTCTGAAAATAAGGAATTAATGGTACAGGTGTTTTTGGTTGTTTTTGTGTTTTTTGTTTTTTTTCATTTTTAGGAGACATAAGGGTGGAAATGGTGTAATTTTCTTTTTTTTTTCATATTTTAATTTTATTTTATTTTTAAACTTTACATAATTGCATTAGTTCTGCCAAACATAGTTTTCTAATAACAATTCTTTAAATCTTCTAGAATCTACCATTACTTTGTGGAAATATATAAACAGCCCATTTGTGAAAATATATTCTATTTTCATTTTTCCAATTGAAAATACTAAATACTAGTATTTAGGTCGTGAGGATTGATTCATGGTGATATGTAGTGCCATAAAAAGTAGGAATATTCGTGTTACGTGTTCATTTACATTTTTCCTAATGAAATAATTGATTTGTGAACCTGACTTTTTCCTCCCCCAAATGACTATATTATGGTTTAGAAAGACAACTATTAATAAACAGCCCATTTATAATATTAATTAGTAAAGCATTTACTACCGCTAGACTAGAGCTAGAGACCTTTTTTCTACACTCCTAGTTTCAAAGATAAGATATAATTCCTCTTTCTGGACATGATATTTAGTAAGAAATGTCTGTAGTGAAACTAATTTTACAATTTCAATTTTTCCAAGTATTGGAGAAATAACATATTTTGTAATAATATTAAAGAAACATTTAGTGTTGTGGGCCAAGTAACAGAAGTTAAAATTTAACTGAAACACAAGATCTTATTTTGATATTATTTTCTACTATTGTCCAATACTTTTTAGTATTCACTATGGGTAATTTGTGATTTATAGGTTTTTTTCATAATTCTACCTAATAAATGTTTCCCCAGGAGGAAATGTTGGAGGAAGAAATATCCAAAGTACAAATTTGAAAAATACTTAGCAGAGATTCATTCATTCACCAAGAAAAAGCCTAACTTGTTGAATGTTTATCAAAATGTTCATGTAACTATCAACAGCTATTATATCAACCCATACTAGCAAAATAACCTATGGGGGCAGGAATTTTTTAACTTTTATAAAAAGTTTTTACTACAGCAATCTGTGTACAGAGTGATGACTGTCACACAGTAGGTATGCAATAAAAATATTTAAGTGAAAGAAATGGATAAACTGCTTAAATCTATTAATTCACCTTTCTCTTCCACAAACATTTATAAACATACAAAAAAACCATAGACACACTAGAGACAAAGATGAATGAGACATGGTCCTCAACCTCAAAATATTCTCAGTAAATGGAAAGAAAATAAAAACACATAATAACAGTAAACATGTGCACATGCAATTATTTAAATTTTCACAAAATTCTACGTGCACATGTGGAAAACTTAGAACACACTGATCTGGGGAGGACTGTGGGGCGAGCGATAGGGGTCAGGAAATGTTTCTTGGAAGAAATGAGTATTAAATGATGGACAACTGTCAGTCAAATAAAAAACAAAGAAAATACTACCTCAGACAGAGGAAGGGGATACTCAGAAAAGATGAGTTCCATGGAACTGTGAACTAAACAAAAGGCAGAGAACTGGGAAGGAAGACAAAGGCCAGACTATAGAACTACTTATGGGTAATGGTGAATCTTTAGAAGTCTCGAGTGGAGATAATGGGTTTTTATATTAGATAATCACTCAGGTAATTATGTAAAAGATAGATTAGACTGAAGGTGAAACAATATTCCAGTCATCAGAGAACTGGGATAAAGGTTACCACTAAATCAGAAGCATCTGCCAGCTAGAGAGCATCTGATTCTCACAGAAGTTAGGACACCAATTCTCAATCTCTGAAGGCTATAAAAATCATGAAGAGGCTTGTTTCAGACCATCCATGGCCCCTCCACTCCCTCTAAGGATCTCCCCTAAGGAGTGTACCCTTATTTCCAATAAGAATCACTGACATTGTGACCCACTGTTAATGACATCTATAAGTCTGTCATAGCTCTCAGGTGTTTAAAGGAGAAAAAGGTTGAAAACCGTATATTTAGAAGGTAATAATAAAATCACCTGGACTTAGTAATTAAATCATTGCATGGGAGAGTGGACAATAAAATCTAGAATCATTGTGTGAACTGCATGCATGACAGAGCCATCAGTGAGATGACAGAGCCTCTTGAGATGCACGAGAGGGTACAAAGAAGCAGCAAGTTTCAGAGTCTGAAGTGCTTGCAGAACATTTAGGTAAAAAGGTTAAAAGTTTTAAGAAAAGTGAAGTCGCTCAGTCTTTGCAACCCCATGGACTGTAGCCCACCAGGCTCCTCTATCCATGGAATTTTCCAGGCAAGAGTCTGGAGTGGGTTGCCATTTCCTTCTTCAGGGTATCTTCCTGACTCAGGGATCAGACCCCAGTTTCCTGCATTGCAGGCAGACGCTTTACCATCTGAGCCCTCAGGGAAGCCCCAAAAAGGTTAACAGAGGGAAATAAAAGTCTGAGGCCTGGGGAAGAAGTCTGAGCTGGAAACTTAAAGTCATCAAGATATAAGTGACAGATAAAATACAAGTAAAGGAATTTCTTGTAGACCAAGAAGAATTGGAGGGTCCAAATAGAAGCTGTAGAGCCCTCCTTAGGGAGCGGGAAAAGAGGAGCTCCAGAAGACAGCTGAGAAGAAACTGCAAGGAAAAAAAAAAGTGATGAAGAAAAAGGAAGAGAAGAAAGAGGAGAACCACCACCGCCACCAGCAGAGTCCTATTCTGAAACCTCCAAGTGAGAAGAGTTTCAAAAAAGAGGCAGTAATCAAGAGTGCAATGCAGTAGAAAGGTTCCACTAGATAAACGCCGGGAACCCCCTGCTTTGGGCAGTAAGTCAGTTTCATAAGCTTTGCCAGAAGAAATTCCACAAAGACACGGAGACAGGAGACACGTTATATGGGACTGAGGAGTTGGAATTGTGGAAATGACTAAGACACAAAGAGTCTACTCTTTGAAGAAGTTAAAATACATTAATTATTTCTCTCCGCTCTGCTTCATTTTTGTGTTTACTCACTAAAAAGGATTTGTTCTCATTTTAACTGAAAAGAAATGCATAATCACGTAAAGTTGCCCCAACTGTGAAGCCAGAAAATACAAACTATTATGTCCACATTTTCAATGCAAAAATTTTAAAACCACTTATGACTCCACCTAGACTGAAAGTAATATACTCAAACTAAATCCGTTTTGATTCTTGGCATTGCCTGCTATCAACTTTGAAAAAAAGTGAGGACAGTTTAAGTCAAAACAAGGTCTGGTTTCTGCCAAACAATTGAAGCTTTGCTTAAACAGAGCTTTTTTCCTTACTCTTACTCTCTTAACTCCAAACTCAATCTGTAGCATAGTCATAAAACTGGGAGGAGAAAATAGAGAACATTATATAAAATAGAAATTGGCTTTTTTAAAGCAACAAACTTGGGACGTAGGTCAATAAAAAGTATTCAGAGGCTGTTATACGCAGTGGCTCTCTGATCCACATTTATGAGACTATAAACTTGTTGGAACTCTGTATTCACATGGGTATATCTTTCCTTATCTCCTTTGCCTTTTGCTTCTCTTCTTCTCTAAGCTATTTGTAAGGCCTCCTCAGACAACCATTTTGCACTTCTTTTTCATTGGAAAAGATCCTGATGCTGGGAAAGATTGAGGGCAGGAGGGGAAGGGGGCAACAGAAGATGAAACAGTTGAATAGCATCATCGACTCAATGGACATGCGTTTGAGCAAACTCCAGAGACAGTGAAGGACAGGATAGCCTGGTGTGCTGAAGTCCAAAATCCATGGGATCACAAAAAGCCAGACACGACTGAGCACCTGAACAACAACAGCAACAAAATAAGCTTGTTGATCACACTGACCACACTTTATGGTATTCATTCAGCTATTCATTCAACAAATATTAATAAGTATCTAGTATTGTGCCAGGGAGAAGCCTTTGTGTTAAGGATATAGCTTACGGTTGGTAGAAAAGGCACACTATTAAAAAGCGAGAATCTTAAATCTGACACATGCTAAACTTGAAGAAGTTCAGTTCAGTTCAGTTCAGTCGCTCAGTCGTGTCCGAGCTTTTAGGAAATTGAGGGGACTGAGAAAACACAGTGAGGAAATGCTTCCTGAGGAAGGGTACATGAGCTGGAATCTACAGGACACGTGTGAGTTAGCCAAGTGAAGAGGGGAAAGTCTGCAAGCAAGCGAGAGCATGGAGCATTTCAGGAGCTGAAGGAAGTTTGACTTGGCTGGAGTCTAGTGTGAGTGGAAACCTGGCAAGGCATGAAACTGGAGAGTTGGGTAGTTAGGGTCCAGATGATGTCAGCCACGTGTGGTAGGCGGCCTCTGAGAAAGCCACAGGGATCCCTGGCTTGTGTAGCCTTCAGTTCTGGAGTGTGGGCTGAATTATTGCCTCACTCCTAATTAATAGCTTACAGGCATAGTTCAAAGATACTGCAGGTTCGGTTCCAGAACACCTCAATAAAGCAAACACGCAATAAAGCAAGTCACACAAAATTTTGGTTTCTCAACATATGTAAAGGTTATGTTTACGCTATTCTGTAGTGCATTGACTGTGCAATAGCATTACCTCTAAAAAAACAACGTACAAATCTTCACTTAAAAATACTTTATTTCTAAAAAAAAAACTAGCCACCACCTGAGCCTTCAGTGAATTGTAATCTTGTTGCTGGTGGAGGGTTTGAAATATCGTGAGAATTATCAGAACATGACTCAGACACAAAATAAGCAAATGCTATCGGGACAATGACACTGATAGACTTGCTTGTTGCAGGGTTGCCACAAGCCTTCAATTTGTGAAAAATAAAAGATCTTGAAACACAATACAATGAGACATGCCTGTACAGCAAAAGTGATGGGCTGTCACTTCCACGATGAGGTTATTCAAAGACTGTGGCTTCTGGTATGGGTGTTGCCTCTCCTTCTGGATCACTCATTCATCTCTCACTCTGGGAGAAGCCAAGTGACATGTCATGAGGCAGTCCTTTGGAGCCCACATGTCCTCTGAGCTTCACATGAGTAAGCCCGGAAGCAAATTCTTTCCAAGTTGTGCCTTGAGATGACTGCAGTTCTGGCTGACACCTTGACTGCAGCTTTGTGAGAGACCATGAAGTTAGTACTATATATGTGTGTGTGCTCAGTCATTAAGTCACGTCTGACTCTCTGTGACTCCATGGACTTGTAGCCCACCAGGCTCCTCTGTCCATGGAATTTCCCAGGCAAGAATACTGGAGTGGGTTACCATCATCTTCTCCAAGGTATCTTCCCAACCCAGGGATCGAATCCATGTCTCCTGCATTGGCAGGTGGATTCCTTACTGCTGAGCCACCAGGAAGTCAGTATTACCCACTCCTTAACACCTGACCCAGAGAAACTGTGGGATAATAAATGTGTGTTGCTTCCAGCCGCTAAGTTTTAGAGTAGTTTGCTAATACAGCAGAAGATAGCTAATATACTATGTTTAAAAATTGGGTTGAGCATTAACCTAATGGAATGAGAATATGTTAAAGGATTTTAAGGAGAAAATATTAAACATATCTCTACTTGCAAATTTAGATATTCTATAAAACTGTCACAATAAGCCTGAAAGAATAACCTAGATCCATCCAGGAAAATAAATATTTAAACAAATAACAATTTCTTTTTCAAAGTCATATTTATTAATATTAAACTTTTATGAGGTAAAAATGAGCATTGCATGTTATACAAACAAAAAGACTTTGATGCATTTTAAGTGTTCTTATAAAATTAGATTGCTATACATTGTAAGGGATTTTTACAGATTCTTAGAATAAGATCTCCTTTGTATGGAAGATGGGGGTGGGGGCGGGCAGGGCGGGAGAGAGAATGTACTGATACAAGAACAGGTCAAGTATGTCTTTGGCTGACCAAAGAGAACAATGTAAATTCCTTACTTCATTTATAAGTCCTGACTCTGTTGTCCCAGAAGCACTCTGGAGCTACTGATAATCTGCTCAGTTGGGGGGTGGGGGGTTCCCAATAAACAAATAACAATTTCTGCTACAAAATTCTAGTCTAAAGTTCCATACCCTGTGTAAAACTTCCACCTCAATAATCACATTAATCAGTCAACAATCAACCTGATCAATTTCTTAAAAATCCCCCTTCTGGTTCACTGCTTTAATTTAGGCCTCTATCATCTCCAGTCTAGACCACTGGCATGTGGGCATGCTGAGTCACTCAGTCGTGGCTATGGACTGTAGCCCGCCAGGCTCCTCCTGGAATTTTCCTGGCAAGAATACTGGAGTGGTTTGCCATTGCCTACTCCAGGGGATCTTCCTGACCCAGGGACTGAACTCACGTCTCCTGCACCTCCTGCATGACAGGCAGATTCTTTACTACTGAGCCACCTGGGAAGCTCTGAGACCATTGGCAATGCCCTATTTATTTCCGTACCTAGAGTCCGTTGCCTCCCAACCCATTCTCAAACTGCTGCTGCTGCTGCTAAGTCGCTTCAGTCGTGTCTAACTCTTAGCGACCCCATGGACTACAGGCTACCAGGCTCCTCCACCCATGGGATTTTCCAGGCAAAAGTACTGGAGTGGGTTGCCATTGCCTTCTCCGATTCTCAAACTACTACCCCCCAAAAAAGGTAGTCTAAAGGGATTATAAAAGGGAAGTCTAATCACATTATATTCCATCAGATTACAGGGAGAAATTTGATCTGCTCTGCCAGTCATACATACATATTAATGACATGGTGCCTGCCTCTTTTGCACCAGCTCCCAAGTCACAGCTTGTCACACTACATCAAATTCAATGGGCTCTCAAAATAATCTGTAGAGTGCTTAGGATAACTTTCCATCAAAATAAAAGAGTTGAATCCCTTAATCAAGAAGTTTGTCCTCTGTGCATCTCAAAGACGGAGCATTTTCAATTGTTTTCACAACTTCCAGATATAAGCTCCAATTTAGAGAAATTTTATAAAACACTGGAAAGAAAAAAAAAGGCAATTTCATTCTGTTTGATCAGTGAAAACAAACTCATTAGGGAAGAAGTTTCAGACGCACATCTCATCAGAAAACTATTCCATTTACCAGCTTGACACCTCAGTGTAGCTCTTCACAACATAGCATCAGTCCCTGACCCACTCAGGAGACACAATTCTATAAGTATTCAGAAACACGGCAAGATTAGTACCTGAGGAACCATTAGCATTTCCAAAAGCATTATATGAATTGTTCCTGTGTGAGACATTTAATTGTAAAAAGGAAACTGGTAATTAATTCACAGTCATTTCAACTGCATGATTGTTTCAAGTAACACTGATGTCATAAAATCGTTTAGCCAAGTAACAAACTATTAAACGAAGACAAAAAATTCCAATAATCAAGAAAGGAAAGGTCACTTTCTCCTTTAAAATCCAATAATATTAAAATTTAAAATCCAAGCAATAAAAGTAAACAGAAGTGTTCAACTAAAACCTTAGTTGTTATTTATCTAAATGATGTGGCCATCTTCTGAAGATTAATGAAAAATTACACATAATCATTTATTCTTAAAATTGCATTCATTGAGCAAAACTCTTTTTCATCATTCCTTTTATAACTTTTGATAAGGTCAAATATTGAAGTTCAGAGGTACCATCAAAGTAGAAAATGAAAAATATTCTTTTTAACCACTATGATATACTTCCAAATATGAAATAATCCTCCATTCTAGAGTAATGCTAATTAGTCTATGAGGTAATTCTGCAGATTGAAACCCATTTTTTAAAACCATTTGTGTGTAAGTCAAAATTAATGTTAAAAAAGCTTCTGTAGCTTATTAAGTAAACAATCAAATAAATTATTCATTAACATTCAGAAATGTTAGCATCAAAAGGAAATGTTCAACTTGCTGTAAGGTCAGTTTAGAATGACTCTGAAGAAATCTTTAGAGTTTTTTTTTTTTTTAATTCTAATCAAGATTAGAATAACCATGATGAAGAAGTTTAGATAACTATTAGGTAAACATATATCTTCTAACATTTTTGAGAAACTGTCATTAAGTAATATCACCTCTATAAATACTACATAACAAGAAAAATCCATTTATGTCTTCTTTGCAATTTACACTTCACTTAGATGGTTCAGAATCATAAAAGCATCTATGAAGAGAGATTTAAAAATCATTATATGACAATGTTTGTTTAATAGAAAGTGATGGCTTAAATGCTACAATATGTTTCTTGAATATCTTCACATTAAATAGTAATTGAACAAAAAGCCCCCTGGTTCTCCTCAAGGGCAAGTCCCACAAAGCTCCTCATTATTGGAATTTCCAACTTGGAAGCCAAACTAAATAACAAGGAGTAATTTGCCAATTAGAACTTCCTGCTCTTTTCTCTTTATTCCTTAAACACCATTCAGGGGCTGAACCGGTCAAACACTTTTAGCTTCAAAACAGCAACTGAAAGGATTTAATTTGTGTCTCTCCAAGGTGAAGCTGTCAAGAGGCAGCCGTGATGCAGTCCATGTCCCCCTGCAGCGATTTCCCTTCAGGACACAGAAGTAGGTTTCCACTCTTACAGAATACGGAGTTTCCTTTTCTCATTTCCCATTATTTCATTTCAATTAATGACCTCCAAATTTTATACTTGTATAACTACTGGGCTTGAGAAGCTCAAGCCAATGTGTCTCTGGAACCTGCTAATGTCTTCAGACCAAACCCGTGTTTATACCGGAAATAAAGAACTTCACAGGGGCCTGACATGGATTGGAATGAGGACCAAGAAAACTGTGTTAAATCCCAAACTGTGTGGGCCAAGACAGGATCACATTATTCTCGTATTAGTGCAGGTCATGGCGAGAGAAGGAGTAAAATAACTCAGAAATCCTTCACAACATTTGCATGCCTTCGCAGCATTTGCATTTCTTGCCTGCATTTTCCTAATTTTAATCCCAGTCGACATCTCAGCTTGTTATTCAGTTTTAAATGCCCCATGATGAACGAACTTACATGCAGACTTCTAAATTGCAAACATACTTCAGATTAACACTACATCATGAAATCTGGTCCTCTTTTTCCACCTAAGGAGTCCTGACTTAAGCACAAGGCTTCTCCATCATAGACTCGCTAGTACTAGAAAAAGAGGTTTCACTTTCCTCACTCTGAGCCTGCACATGACCCCAAGGGACTGCTCACTCCTCTGAACCCTGGGCCAGGAAAATCAGTTCAGGAGAAACTATTTTTCAAATGTCTATTTGCAGAAAGTATTGATATTTGTAATCAGGGTGTTCCCCCCCACCTTTATACTATTTTGGATTTGTACTGATAATCGATTGAAAATACAGTAGAGTATTTCTATTTGTATATCTAAAAATCAGTCTTAAAATGAGAATGTGTTACCTCTATTAATGAACCGCTTGAAAGACTACCCAGGTTAAGAGAAGTTATTTTTATCATAGCAGATAGCAGACGGTCAAGATCTCCGAGCTAAGATATGATGAAGATTCTCTTCATGGCCAAACTTAAGTCAAGCTCCTCTGATCTCTTTTTCAACTAGTCCTCAACTTCTGGGCTTCCATGTTCTTCTCTGTGTTATCCAATATTAGTGAGAATCTTATTAAGTTGGTTTAACCAGAACCTCTATGATCACCTTCAATATCTGATTGACCAGGTGATGTGTGATCGCTCAGGCCCGCCTTCAGCAAGAATCCTGTTAGTTCACTGTAACCAGAACTAGTCTTAAGCCTGAGGTTTCCTCTTAGTAATTTTCGTCTGCTGATCCCCAGCCTACTCTTTGGCTACAAGTCCCCACTTGTCCTTGTTGTATTTGGAGCTGACTCCAATTTCTCTCCCCACTGCCCCCGCTGCAAAACTCCATCACAGTGGTTCTTATAACCTATCCTAAAAGTCCCCTGAAAAAAATTTGTCTTACTGTTCTTTCACAGTATTGTGAACAATTTTTTCTTTAGCAGAGGTCAGGAGAGATTAATCCTTTTTAAAGTAATTGTTAGGACAAATTTCCTCACTTCCTACTCGGTTTATGACCAACCTAGATAGCACATTCAAAAGCAGAGACATTACTTTGCCAGCAAAGGTCCGCCTAGTCAAGGCTATGGTTTTTCCTGTGGTCATGTATGGATGTGAGAGTTGGACTGTGAAGAAGGCTGAGCGCAGAAGAATTGATGCTTTTGAACTGTGGTGTTGGAGAAGACTCTTGAGAGTCCCTTAAACTGCAAGGAGATCCAACCAGTCCATTCTGAAGGAGATCAGCCCTGGGATTTCTTTGGAAGGAATGTGCTGAAGCTGAAACTCCAGTACTTTGGCCACCTCATGCGAAGAGTTGACTCATTGGAAAAGGCTCTGATGCTGGGAGGGATTGGGGGCAAGAGGAGAAGGGGACGACAGAGGATGAGATGGCTGTATGGCATCACTGACTCAATGGACGTGAGTCTGAGTGAACTCCGAGAGTTGGTGATGGACAGGGAGGCCTGGCGTGCTGCATTTCATGGGGTCGCAAAGAGTCGGACACGACTGAGTGACTGATCTGATCTGATCTGAGGCAGTGTAAATTAAAGTGAAATATTGTAGAGATAAGGTATCAGGAAATATAAAGAACTTGAACTTCATACAGTGTCTTCCCATCACTGTACTACTATGGGAAAGTTTCAGTTCAAAAAAACTAGATCAACAGAAATTTACAGTCACAGAATTTAGAACTTGAGCAAATCTTAATGATTAATGAGTTAACGATCATTTAATTCTTAACCTAAGCCACAAAATTTTCCGGATAAAGAATTAAACTTACAGAAATAAGACTTAATAACAATATTTTTAAATTATAACAGAGGTTGCTTTTACTTATACATATTTCGCAATTTTAACTATCACTTAACATGGGAAAAGAGTAGCTTATTCTTACCTTCATAAAAGAACTTCAAAACCAATTTATTCAAAGGAAATATCCATTCTACCATCTTGTCACGTGCCCAAATTAGAAAAAATGAAACTTTCATTGATGCCTGTTCATCTGTCAGCACTCAGATGTGTCCTGAGTCTGCAACTTGCTCTCCCTCTCTTCCCAGGAAATCATCATATATTTCCCTGTGTCAGTCTTGCTCAGTTCCAAGGCACCCTCCATATTGTTGCAATAATGATTTCTCATCCACAGTTTCGTCTTGTCATTCTCTCACTTTCCAAGTTCTGGTGGCGCCTCGTGACCCTCCTCTGCCCCAACCATAGCATGGCGGTCAACGACTTCTTACCCTCTTGCTTTAATTTCTGACCAGTGTCCTCTGTGGTCCTTCCTCCACTCATTTTAGGGTGCAGCTGCATCCGCCTTCAACCTTTCACAAATATTCATACCTCTGTGACTTGACTTATGCTTCTCACTCTTTTTGAGTCTTCTTCCCACCCACTTCTATTCTCTCCTTTCTCTATCTTGCATATTTTCATATATTTTCACCTTTCATGTATCTTCTCTTTGAAGTCTTTCTCCAAAATCACCAGATTTCCCTGGTGGCTTGAAGGGTAAAGAATCTGCCTGCAGTGCAAGAGACCTGGGTTCGGTCCCTGGGTCAGGAACATCCCATGAAGAAGGGAATGGCAACCCACTCCAGGATTCTTGCTTGGAGAATCCCATGGATAGAGGAGCCTGGCAGGCTACAATCCATGGTGTCACAAAGAGTCTGTACTGAAAGACTTTCACTTTCCAAAAACACACAATATATCAATTGATTACTCCCCCACAACAGTTTCTTATCACAGCATATTTATTTGGATTATTATATCCACATTTTGAAATAAATTTAATTTCAATCTCTCTTCCACATACACTCCAAAATTGAGACCTGCCTATTTTTGAAGCCCTATTTTCCTTACAACACAGCGCTTGTATACAGGGGGGAAAAAGTGAAAGCATCAGTCACTCAGTCATCTCCGACTCAACTCTTTGCAACCCTATGAACTGTAGTCCACCAGGCTCCTCTGTCCATGGAATTCACCAGGCAAGAATATTGGAATGGGTTGCCATGCCCTTCTCCAGGGGATGTTCAGGGTCCAGGGATCAAACCCAGGTCTCTCACATTGCAGGCAGATTCTTTACCATTCGAGCCACCAGGGAAGCCCATCTGAGCCACCAGGGAAGACTGGTATACAGAAAGAAAGTACCCTTTTTTGTAAATGTGGAATAGAATCGCTTTGGCAATGAATCCAAATCGTCAATTGTCAATGGTCAAGAGTCATTTCAAAATGATTTCCTACTGGATCACTTGCCATCATTAAAGAAAGCTGAAAATTACTGAATAGTTTAATATATATTAAATTTTAGCAATCAACTAATGAAATATATGGAAGGCTACACTACACTTAGATGTTCATTGATTAATATTAATTGAACCTATTGAAGTACATGTCAGAGCTATGCCCTGAGGTGATTTTAAATAGCATTAATAAAATATAATCTCTGCCCATGGGAATTTAGAATCTAAAAATATGACACTGGCAACATACACAGTTCTGACTATAAGCCATAAGAATAACATATGTCACTGAGGTTGGGAGTTGCTAAATATAAATGAGTCTACAAAACACAGAAAAGCAGACATCAATACGAACACTGAATTGAGATCATTGGGAAATACTTGGCTCAGAACTATATATTTTACTTACAGCTTCTTTCTTAAATAATTAGGATTTTTAAAAATGGATGTAATATATATATTAATGAAAAATGATGTGAAGCATATAATAACTGGCTGCTCTATGGGATTAGATGGATGATAATGTGGAAATACATAAATGATCAAGAGGCCATTTCTGGTTTTCACACATAATGAATGTTTCTGGATTGATTGTTCCTGAGAATAATTTTATATGAATGCCTAATGAACATGTAATGTAAATACATACAGTCTCTAATTTACCTAATCTACTTTCCAAAATTGGTTATTATTACTTTGAGATAAAGAAAGTAAAGCCATACAGAGGCCATTGCAATATTATGAATGATCACATTTTGATCTATTTTTTTCTGTGAGTTTTCTAAAAGTTGTCTAGCCCCACTGCGATTCTTAAAATGAGAAACTATTAGGCTTCTTAAGTTTCTAAGGTCTTTGGCCGTTCTCTCCTGTCTAGTTAATCAAGTAATACCTCCTAAGGGTACTTACGAGATGAGTAAAAACTGTGGTCATAATTTCTAAACTGTCAAGAAAATGGGAATTTATACTTTGGATAAACCCCAGGGATGTTACATAGCAAGCAGTTCTATTTCAGTCTAGGGGGTAAGAAAGAAAAGGAGAAATATAGAGATGTGGTGAAAAGTTTCTTGCAGCTATCCAATTTATTTTAACAGCATGTTTCTAAAATAATTATCATTAATAGAATCAACAGTTATGTAAGACAGGAAAATTGCACCCAGAGTGAACGTGGGAGAAACAACTGTTCTATGAGAATTAAACTTGACACTGGGATCTTCATATCTAATGACAAATTTCAGTACTGAAATATATTATGCGTACATTTACATTCTTCATTATTCTGCTATCTGAATAGTTTTAGATCTCAAGATGACCTATACATCAAAATGTCACTGAATTTGTTGTGAAACTGTTTACCTTTTCGAAAAAACTGAAGTATAATTGACTTACAATAGGATACTAGTTTCAGGTGTCCAACATAGTGATTCAATATTTTTATACATTACAAATGATCATCACAATAAGTCTGGTTAAAATGTGTCAGTACATGAAGTTATTACAATATTATTGACTAACTTTTCTATGCTGCATATTACATCCCCATGACTAATTTACTTTATAACTCCAAGTTTGTACTTCTCGATCCCCTTTACCCATTTCCCTTCCCTCTCCTCTCTGACAACTACCACTTTGTTCTCTGTATCTATGAGTCTATTTCTACTTTGATACATTTTTTTATTTGTTCTGCTTTTTAGATTTCACATATAAGTGAAATCACGCAACTGTTTACCCTTAATATTAAATTCCTTGACTGAAGCTTTGAAATTGCAAATTAAGTTCTCTATTCATTTATCAATTTAACAGTTCCAATTGAATCAGCTTTGCAAATGTAGGGAAAACAATGATAAGATATCAAACCCTGTTTTCCTGACTTCTCTTTTGGTTGGTTGAAAATCAATTAGGTATGATCTGCAAAGAGACAAATTTCAAACCTTTTAAAAAGGCTCTTAACTTGGTAAGTAATTTCTAAGAATGCCACAGATTTTATTATTTAGCACTTAGTAAAAAAAATAATATATTGTTTTCACAGCATTGTAAATGTACATAATACCACTGAATTATATGTATTAAAATGATTAATTTTTTCTTATGTAAATTTCACCTCAGTAAAAGAAATGTGAATGTTTTAGAGGTCATTTCTATGCCACTGAGATTTACCTACAAATTAACAAATGTCCTGATGAATGATATCTCCTTAAATACAAAGAACCTTCTAGAATTACTGACCATTTCATGTCTCTTCTAGGACACACTAGACTTAGCTAGCATTCACT
Source organism: Bos indicus x Bos taurus (assembly GCF_003369695.1). Classification (NCBI taxonomy): domain Eukaryota; kingdom Metazoa; phylum Chordata; class Mammalia; order Artiodactyla; family Bovidae; genus Bos; species Bos indicus x Bos taurus. The sequence continues at coordinate 16,373,972 of NC_040081.1, read as the reverse complement.
TCATCAACTCTCCCATAATAATATAACTGACACTGACTATTGAGTAATCATGGAAAAGTATTTTATATCCTTTAGAGTTTTAGCATTACTGTTTTACTAATATTTGCTTGTGGAGTAGTAATTTATGTAAGATAGATATAGATTTTTTTTTTTCCCTCCATTAACCTGACTTTTTTAAAATTCTTAATTGTCCTGAAAAAAAAAAATTGAGTGACATCAGAAATTCTTCAATTAGAATCAGTTGGTTTCAAGAAGCCCTCCAGGTTATCCCTAGGAATCCTAGAAATATTTGGAAATAACATTTCACACTATTGGAATACACAAACTATCATTGTCTGACTAACCTTTCACTTACTCCAAAGTTGGTTCATCTCTCATTGATTCTTAGAAATAGAACCTTTTATGTTTCAAAAGATACTCTGACTATATGACTAATCTTTTTATCTGATCTAATTACATCAGGCAATATAAACTAAGACTAAAGAAATAGTTGTTGCTGTTGTTCAGCTGCCTAGTCATGTCCTACTCTTTGCGACCCCATGGACTGCAGCATGTCAGGCCTCCCTGTCTCTCACTATCTCCCAGAGTTTGCCCAAGTTCATGTTCATTGGTTGGTGATGCCATCCAGTCATCTCATCCTCTGACACTCTCTTCTCCTTCTGTCCTCAATCTTTCCCAGCATCAGGGACTTTTCCAATGAATTGTCTGTTCACATCAGATGACCAAAATACTGGACCTTCAGCATCAGTCCTTCCAGTGAATATTCAGGGTTGATTTCCCTTAAGATTGACTGGTTTGATCTCCTTGCAGTCCAAGGGACTCTCAAGAGTCTTCTCCAACACCACAGTTCAAAGGCATCAATTCTTCAGTGATCAGCTTTCTTTACAGTCCAACTCTCATATCCATTCATGACTACTGGAAAAACCATAGCTTTGACTAGATAGACTTTACTTTATTTGTAAAATAATAAAGTAAATACTTTGTCAGCAAAGTAATTCTCTGTTTTTTAATATGCTGTCTAGGTTGGTCATAGGTCCATGGGGTCGCAAAGAGTCGGACATGACTGAGCAACCTCATTTTCTTCACTTTCACTTTCAATAACTATACAGAAATAACCTTAACTGCCTAGAACCAGTAAGTTCCCAGTCTTTGCTGATGGCCAGTATGTGTGTGTTGGGGCATGTCATTCAACTTTCTTCCAAGGAGCAAGTGTCTTTTAATTTCATGGCTGCAGTCACCATCTGCCATGATTTTGGAGCCCAAGAAAATAAAATCTCTCACTGTTTCCATTGTTTCTCCATGTATTTGCCATAAAGTGATGGGACCAGATGTCATGATCTTAGTTTTTTAATGTTGAGTTTTAAGCCAGGTTTTACACTCTCCTCTTTCACTTTCCATGAAAGGGGACGCTTGACTAGATCTAGCCAAATATTCCCTAATGGTGTTCCTAGATGAAGCATATGTGTTTAGAAGAACTGCAAGTTAAAGTTTACCAATTTTCTACATGAACAGGTAATTTCAAGAGAAAGCATGTCTTTTTAATCAAAAGAAAGTGAGAAATTAAAATCCCAAAGTGTGTCAAGTGAAGCAAACATGCAGGAAGTTTCTCTTCTAATTTAATTTCCCTATTCTTGAGATTTCAATCATGAGGAATATTTTCTAACACTTAGAGACTCTTTCTTTAGTGGACATGAAGAAGAGCCTGGCAAATACATTATTAACAAGCAAAGAGGAAAAAGATGATCCTATTATATTTTCTCCATATACATAGACCTTTCAGACTGCAAAGGAAGCTCTGATATTAGTCAAAGTATTTAAAGCAAGGCAGGAATGGCCAATAAATACATGAAAAGATGCTCTACATTGCTCATTATTAGAGAAATATAAATCAAAACCACAATGAGGTAACACGTCACACCTGTCAGAATGGCCATCATCAAAAAATCTATAAACAATAAATGCTGGAGAGGATGTGGAGAAAAGGGAACCCTCTGCATTCCTGGTGTGAATGCAAACTGATACAGTCATTATGGAGAACAGTATGGAAATTTCTTAAAAATCTAGGAATAAATCTACCATTCAGTTCAGTTCAGTTCAGTCGCTCAGTTGTGTCCAACTCTTTGTGACCCCATGAATCGCAGCACGCCAGGCTTCCCTGTCCATCACCAACTCCTGGAGTTTACTCAAACTCATGTCCATCGAGTTGGTGATGCCATCCAGCCATCTGATCCTCTGTCGTCCCCTTCTCCTCCTGCCCCCAATCCCTCCCAGCATCAGAGTCTTTTCCAGTGAGTCAACTCTTCGCATCAGGTGGCCAAAGTATTGGAGTTTCAGCTTCAGCATCAGTCCTTCCAAAGAACACCCAGGACTGATCTCTTTTAGAATGGACTGGTCGGATCTCCTTGCAGTCCAAGGGACTCTCAAGAGTCTTCTCCAACACCACAGTTTAAAAGCATCAATTCTTCAGCGCTCAGCTTTCTTCACAGTCCAACTCTCCCATCCATACATGACCACTGGAAAAACCATAGCCTTGACTAGATGGACTTTTGTTGGCAAAGTAATGCCATAAGACCCAGCAATTTCACTAGTAGGCATTACCCTGAGAAAATCACACTTCTAAAAGACACATGTACCCTGAAGTATATTGCAACACTATTTACAATAGCCAAGACATGGGAGCAACCTGGATGACATGTCAATGTCATCTATTGACAGATGAGTGGATAAAGATGCAGTACATATATACAGTGGACTATTACTCAGATATTAAAAGGAATGCATTTGAGTCAGTGATAGCGAAGTGGACAAATCCAGAGCCTGTTATACAGAGTGAAGTAAGTCAGAAAGAGAAAACAAATATCATATATTAAAGTTTATATATGGAATCTAGAAAAATGGTACTGATGAACCTATTTGCCAGAAAGGAATGGAGATACAGATGTAGAGAAGGACTTGTGGGCACAGCGGGGGAAGGAGAGAGTGAGATGAATTGAGAGAGTAAAATTGACATATATACACCACGCTGTGTAAAACAGATAGCTAGTGGAAAGTTGTCCTATGACTCAGGGAGCCCAGCCTGGCGCTCTGTGATGACCTAGAAGGGTGGGATGGGAGAGGGGAGGGAGTATATGTGTACAAAATTTTGACTGATTCGTGTTGTTGTAAAGCAGAAACCAACACCACATTGCAAAACAATTTTCTTCCAATTAAAAAATAAATTTAAAAAAGAATATGCTAAAATAATAAATTACTATTTACAGAATCAAAACAAGGCAGGAAAGATGTTCATGATGTTAAGTATATTCATAATATTAAATTTTCCCTTAAAAAAATTTATTTATTTATAGGCTGCTTCATCACTGCACAGGCTTTCACTAGTTGTGAGCGGAGGCTAAGGTCCATGGGCTTCTCACCGTGGGGGCCTCTTGTTACAGACCAAGGGCTCTAGGGGCTGCAGGCTTTAGTAGTTGGGCACATGGGCTCAGCTGCTCTGAGGCACGTGGGATCTTCCCAGACCAGGGATCAAACTAATTTCCCCTGCATTGCAAGGTGAACTCCCAAAAACTGGACCACCAGGAAGCACCTGATTTTCCCATTTTAAGTAATTCTGGTCAAGGGAGCAGAAAACTAACCAAACTTCACAGTATTTAAAGATAGGAATCACTTGGCACTCTTATTTCCACTTCTCAGAAAAAATACCTCTCCTTCTGCAAGAACATGACAGAACCAAAGACAGAGAAACGGACTTAAGTTGTCTGACCTCCACTGTTATCCCTCAGGCTGTTGGGGAAAAGCAACACATACCTCCGTCTTCAATTTATCATTTCTATTTTCACAGTCATAAATTACTTCTCAGGCTTTAAAACAACAGGATTCTAAAAGGACACTGTAAGGTACTTAAATTCCAGTACCTTAGATGAGCTTAGATGTATGAGGCAATTTAAAATCTTTATAAAAACTTCCTGTTTCAAAATTACCCAAAATGGAATCCTAGAAAATCTGTGTGCCAAAATGCTACAGAAAGTTAAAATGAATGCACTAAAGTCTTGGTACCTCGTTGAAAAATCTATGAATCTTTGGCAGGTGTCTTCAGTTATATCCTGTCTTTGCTAAACAATTAATTTTGGTTGTGATAATGCTGAATGTACGTTATTACCACCTAATCTATCCCGCATCATCTTCATCAACAGACCAACAGAACAGTCTAGGTGTTCAAAGATTTGTTTCATTCAATCAAGCAGAGTGAATTTTCCTAAGAGGTTAATACATCCAAAAGGCTGATTAAGCCAGTCCCCCTTACGTCAGTATGCTAGACAACCATACATAAACAAGAAACACTTGCAAATGTTTTTGAACAAACTGAACCACGGCAAACAAAAGGCAAAAGCAAAGAGAACAAAGCAGAAATAGAGTGCTTAAGGAAAAATGATGGTTTTGGCACTGCTCCAGAAGAAAAACAAAAAATGTCTATTAGGTACACAGGCAGAGTAGGGCCATTTGTCAAAAGTCTGTAGGAACAAGCGCTAAGTGGCTGTCTTACGTATCTCAAGGGGAGGAACCGAGCTGCTGCTGTCAACTGCCAGCGCTGTAGTCCCAGTCTCAGGAGCTCTAATTTGACCCTCCTGAGAAAGAATCCCAATTAGAAACACATAAAGGAAGCCTTTTAGACATGGTGCTTTGGGACAGGTCTGACCCAGTGTGTCAATGTCAACTGAGACAAAAGAACTAAAGGAACTTTCTCAAGTGCGTTGTCTGTTCTAGATAAAAGCTAAGGATCTTTGAGACCCAGTTTTTGAAGTAGGCCTCCCTGGATGAGAATGAGGACAACTAAAAAACTGAAAGCTGGCTTGCTTTTTTATTTCCATGTCTACTGGTATGCTAAATAAAAAAAGGCAGGAGAACCAAAGCAAGCTGTATGTCATATTCTAGCAAAATTAGCTAGTTAAAAATGTTTAATTCTAAATGGTCAAGCAGCAAGCTCTGAAGAGCATTCATCTGTAAGTGATTTTAAATCTGGTTTTCCATCTAAATTTGCCACTCCTGACTATTCCTTTTGGAATTGCCTCAAATCTATACTATGTTGGTATTACCTCACCTACAAAACAAAGTGATGTGTAGAGATACAAAATCTAGGGCCTGTTTGGGGATTTAAGTGGGTAAGAGATATGGAAAAAAAAGAGGATAATTTAGGATTTCAACTGTAAATCACACAGAAACAAGAAAAGAGAATAAACAAAACAAATATTCACTCTATTTCCTCCAGTTCTTGTTACCAGTGAACCACAAACAGATCAAGGGTTCTTACTCTCACTTCAGCAAGTCTTTGATCCTCTTAAGATTACAAGCAAAAAGCTTCACATGAGTACTTTTTTCTGTGCATGGCTAGATTCTCAAAGGAGTCTGCAATCCAATAAAAGTCAGGAGTCACTGCTGTAAATCTATGTGATTTTGCATGTGAATTCTAGCTACCCAGAATAACATCTGGAGACCTTTTTCATTTTCAGCCTAAGCTTGATGAAAGCAAAGGCATCTAGCAGATAAGTACACAGGATCCAGTGCAAGATCCTACACTTAAATTCAAGTTTTTAATGGATAGTCAATTGCCTTACAGATAGCTCCTGAATTTGAAGAAACTGAGATGAAAGTTCACAAAATGAATTTTGACTCAACAAAAATTACTGGGATTCTAGAATGCTCATATCTTTAAGATCAAGTCTCAACTGAAAAACTTGAGTTAAGACAACTAAAATCCAAAGAGCATACTCCAGTAAGATCATAACAATTTTCAATTAACTCGCCTTGGGAAACTCTCCTTGGCAGGTGACCTCCAGAGCACAGTGCAGAGAGTCAAGTGGTTCCATAATTTAGTCAACAAAATAACTTCTGGTGTTTCCTGTGGGGCTTCCCCAATACATTTACCTGTACTATTTCATAACTCCTCAAGGGAACCTTGAAGACAGTATGTACAACATGTTTTAGCTCCTTAAAGAAAGATGGCAATAAATTCAAAAGCATATTAATACTCTTGCTTCTGATATATATTCTTAGCTATAACCAACTGAAGCAAAATAAAACCACTGCTGCAACTTTATTTCATATTTATTTTAAAATCACAATCTTGCCTTGTAAGAATTTTGAAGGCTATTGGTAACAAGACAACCATGTAGTATATAAAAAATACATCTTTTGCAAGTACAGCTGCTTGTTCCTGCCCAGGAGGAGCAGACACTGACTGCTGTTGGCAAGAGAAACCAGCCTGCTGGCGCTGAGCACACAGTCCCACAGCCTCTGCCACAGAGTGGCGTGGAGTGCCGTGCCATGCCCGACACCAAAGCACACACGGGATCAAAGGCATGCACATAGCGGGCATGCCATCATCGACAGCCTAAAGCCTCTGAATACTCCTATATAAAATTACATGGATGTTGACAAACCACCTGTTGGACTAAAGAAAAAAATAAATTAAACTGCGCATCACTTTCCCTATATGCTCCTATAAAATTCATTGATTTTTTTTCAATGCAAATATTCTATTTTAAATGTATTGCAGTATCTAGCCTATGGAAAGTCATGACAATTTAAAATAAGAAAGAAAAGAAAACAGAAAAATAGTTTTCAGTTTTAGCTTATCAAAATGCTCTAAAGCTGGCAGGGTTAGGTGGAGGGGGGGCAGGGGAATTATCCTTGTTATTTACCAATCTGTGTGCCTTCCTATTGTTGGCAATATTTTAAAGTTAATGAAAAACACAGATAAGACATTTTTTTCAGTGACACTTCTAACTCCCACTAAAAGTTTCTAGGAAATGCTATCAAGAAGCTGCATTATAATATGCTATATAGTCCTTTTTTCAAAACATGTTGAATATACAGCACAATGGTAATAAGGCAAGGTAGAAACAAACATAAAACCCATCAAACAAGATGCTTACTCAATCATTAAATTCCTATTTAAGTAAGCACAATATTCTAGTAGCAAATCTGGGCTCCAGATAAAAAGAAGAATGAGTCATGGCCCTACCATCAAAGTTATCTGTAAAGGAGACAGAGAGATGGACAATTGCTGGAATTAAATATAATCAGTGGCTTCATAGAGGTATGTACATGGTATTGTGCTTCAGTGATTTATGGAAGGTTTTACAGGGAGCAAGCTTCAGAATTTTAAAGAGAATACTTTAAGCTCTAAAGATTTAACATGATTTTTTTAATAGGTAGTATCATCACCTGGTTCAAAATTCAAAAGAAACAAATGGCTATACAGTGAAAAACTCTCCTTGCCACACCTAGTTGCTCTCCCTATAAACATCCAATATTAACATGAGAGTTTCTTATAACACCAAATTCTGTTTATCTGCTTTGGCTACACTCATAAGTCTATAATAACACTCTCATAAGTCTATTATATTTTATTACATATTGATGTAATATACATTTAATTGTATGATTAAAAGCAATTCTGTAGTTGCATTCATTAACTAGATGGGAGGAAACCTGTTCAGAATGAGATATATGGATACCACATCATCACAATGTACACTTTTAAACATCTTACAATTTTATTTGTTGACTATACCTCAATAGAGCTGAAAGAGAAAAAAGCAACTCTAGTAAGTGGCACAATCCATATAGACAGACTTTCAATGTTACAAAATATCAAGTAAAAATATTTATCATATGCTAAAATTTCTTATAGTACTCCAAAATAGAGATAATGAACAGAAATAAACTAAAAAAATATGATACATTCCACATGAAAAAAGAAAATGGCAAGAATGTTGTGAAAGTATTCTCTAGCATAGGAGGCTTTACTCAGTCGTTAAAAAGAATGAAATAATGCATCCAGCAACATGGACGGACCCAGAGATTGTCATACTGAGTGAAGTGGGTCAGACAGAGAAAGACCAATATCAAATGATATTGCTTGTATGTGGAATCTAAGAAGAAATGATACAAATGAACTTATTTACAAAACAGAAACAGACTCACAGACTATAGAGAATGACCTTAGGGGGAAAGGATGGGGAAAGGGATAAATAGGGAGTGTGAGATTAATATCTACATACTGGTTTATTTAAAAATGGATAACTAACAAGGACCTACTGTATAGCACAGGAAACGCTACTCAATATTATGTAACAATCTAAAAGAAAAGATATATATATATATATATGCAAAAAATAAGTAAATAAAATAAAGAACAAATAGCTATGAAAAAATAAAGATACTGTCACAAGTTCAGTAGAATATACTACTCAACTGGCTCTTACTACAATCTAAATTTCTCTAATGCTAATAGTGGTTTTGGTGACAGGTTTTTTTTTTTTTTTTTGGTGACAGTTTTTTAAGGAAATAAAAATATAATTTATGAGTGAGTTCTCACCTTTCTTCATAATGAAGACATCATGAGAACACGAAAGTATGACGGAGAACCATCTGCTCCTACTTCTCACCATCAGCACCATCCTACTCTGCTGGGTCCTTCCCCTCATTGCACGAGCTCTCCTCAGGCTTTCTTCCAAAATCACAATGGCCAACAGTTAAGTAATTGGACAGTAAGAAGCAGGATGTGCAGTACACAATAGGTGAGTAAAAAAGAATGAGCCATGGAAAGCATTCATTGTGAAGAAAAGGATCAAAAAAAGACCTCAACCTTGGGCACTCCAAACTCACAAGACAGGTTTCTGGGCTTGGGGTTGGAATGGCTGCAGATGTGGTACATTATCAACACTGGGAACCAGTGCAGCATTTTGAAAGTGAGGCGTGGAATCCGTAGGAACAGAAGACATATTGGTAGGCTAACTGAGAAGGTCGAAAGTACGAAAGGCTGTTCTCTACGTCTGCTTCTCCACTGCTGCCCTGCAAATAAATTCTTCAGTACCATCTTTCTAGATTCTTTATATATGCCTTAGTATACAATATCACTTTTCACTTTCATGCACTGGAGAAGGAAATTGCAACCCACTCCAGTATTCTTGCCTGGAGAATCCCAGGGACAGAGGAGCCTAGTGGGCTGCCGTCTATGGGGTCGCGCAGAGTCGGACACGACTGAAACGACTTAGCAGCAGCATACGATATTTATCTTTCTCTTTCTGACTTACTTCACTCTGTATAATAGGCTCTAGGTTCATACACCTGAACAGACTTATGGACACAGGGAAAGGGGAGGAGAGGGTGAGATGTATGGAAAGAGTAACATGGAAACTTATATTACCATATGTAAAATAGATAGCAAATGGGAATTTGGAGTATGACTCAGGGAACTCAAACAGGGGCTCTGTATCAACCGAGGGGGTGAGATGGAGAGGGAGATGGGAAGGAGGTTCAAAACAGAGGGGATATGTATATATATATATATATATATACACCTATGGCTGATTCATGTTGAGGTTTGACAGAAAAGAACAAAATTCTGTAAAGCAATTATCCTTCAATTAAAGAAATAAATTAAATTTTTTAAATAAATTAAACAAAACAAAACAAAAAAGTATGAAAGGAAGGCATTAGGAACAAACAGAATAATCTACATAAAAAACAAGACAATCAGAACAAAGAGATTAGTAGCACAATAGGAAATAAATTGATTACCAAAGAATAAGTAGAAAATAAAGTAAATACTGAATACCACACACTTTTGAAGAGGTCAGAGGGTAAAATAACAAAAAATTATAACTGACTAAACCAATGTCTCTTAGAATATGTAAATAAAAAACAAAAAGGCATCGTGCTTAGGTAGGAATAGAATAATAAAATGATGACTACAGTTTAAACACAAGGGCCAAGATCCTCATTGCTTTTTCCAAATTTTGTTCTAGAATAGAAATTTACATTTTTTTCTTAACTTAGGTTCAAGAGGTATCCATGAATAAGTAAATGTCTAAGTAAAAATATAATTCCATTACTCAATATAAGAGCTTCCTGAAAACTGAGCATATGTAAAAAGTTGAAGAAAAGAAAATAACAGCTCTTTGGTTCATTTTTAGAAACGCTGAATTAGTAATATGAAGTTAACAAAAATTTTATTATGTTTATAAATAGAGCAAACTGTTAGAAAATAAAACTGCCTTGGAAATTGGCCATAATTAACCCAAAGGAATAAATATTGTCATGTTTGTCACTCATTTTTAAGGATGTAGAAGCCAAACCAAATTTAAATCAAATGAAAAGAAATGCTGAGGAGACTTTCACTTATTTTATGTTTTCATCACTAAGTTTGCTTTGCTTCAATTGATTGTGGATAAGCAACCACCACCCAAAAGTTCTCTTGTGACCAGGCTCTATCCATCTGCACAATTTAACACATTTGCTCTAATTACTGCAAGAGTGGCTTATTGTTGCTCCAACAGACAGCCAGGGAGCCAGAGGTCAGCAGGAAGAGCTATGTGACCCAACCACTGACCCCAAGGGACTGCCAGTGACCTGTTAGCCTGACCTGTAAGTGAGGAAAGAACTAAAAACTCTCATTAGGATTCACTGTTTTTCAAATTCAAAAAATACTGTTTTAAAATAAAGGTACCCCCAAATCCTTTTAACATCCTACATACTAAATAATTGAATTATTTCCCCTCATTATAATTAATAATTTCATAAATTTGAATATTGTTAGACTCTGGATATTTTATACAATCAGTACAAGAAATACTTATAATACTTTACATATTTCAACTCCTTTATATGGATTTCAACATGTTCTAATTCAGTGATTCTCAACCAGGGCAATTCTGCCCCCAGTGGCATTTGATAAATTCTGGAAATATTGATTCTCATGAGTGGAGGGTGGTACTGGCTTCCAGTGGATAAAGACCACAGAATCCTGCTGAACGTTTTATCATGCATAGGACAAGCCCTTCAAAACAAAGAATTATCAGGTCCAAAATGTCAAGAGAGTATACACTGTTCTCAATGATTGAAAATCATATTAGTTCTTTTTACTCGATTTTGCTTTATGACCTAATAGATCAATTCTTCTTTTCTTTATCTCAAACTATCTACATCCAGTAATATTATATCATACCTATAACAGAATACCTGGATTGACTGTTTAAGCCTCCTGAACCCTTGACACTGAGTTGTTAGGGAAGGGATGAGAGAATTTACATTTATACCTAGACCCTGTTGCTTTTCCAGCACTCTAAATTTTAAAGCCAAATATTATCTTCATTTTACATAATAAAGGGTTTCTTTTCCACACTTAAATTCCAAAATTTATGGTCTATTTCCTTATACAATTCAGAAAACATATATTATTCCAGTACTACATTAATATTTTAAAGTTATACTGAGGTTAGAAAAGATGTTGCAGTTCATTATAAGACTCATTTTTAGATGTGAAAAGTCAGATAAGATCACAGAACCAGTTAGTGATGTAACTAGGGATCTTATGTGAACTAGTATAAAGTGTGAAGAAGTGGTTCACATCCAACCTCGCGCAATGTACTACGTACTGAACCTCTCTCTACATAGCCCTGAATCTCCTAAGTGGTATCTGCCAGTCATTCCAACACTTTTGCCCAAGGCTCTGCATATGGGGCCAGGAAAGCAATGTTGAATAAAGAACTCTGAAAGTGACTTAAGAACATATTTAAGATACTATAGAAATCGGTTCAAATTAACATAATATAAGGCAGTTGACATAAATACAGGCAATTGAAGATATAACAAGGGGAAAGCATATCAGGAAAGGCTTCCTGTAGCAGGTGAGTTTTTAATCAGATTTTGAAGGATGAACAGGAGAAAAATTAATCAGGAAGAATGGAGGGCATTTTTTTTATTCAAGTACTGATACAAGTAAAAACCCCAAAATAAAATTAGCAAGTCAAATGTGGAGGACTGCAAATAGTTTCAAGTTTCTGGATCAGGAAGACCATGTTGGAGAAGAATCCGAGATGAATTTGTTGAAGTTAGCAAGGCAACGGAGAGAGGCAGGGAAAATGGTAAAAGCCTCCAAACACCAAGCTGTATGGATTCTCAGCACCTGCAATGACTATACGTCACCCTGCTTTGTTTTCTAAATGGCACTTGCTGCTCCATGAAATTATCACACTGATTGTTTTACCTGACTTTTCTCAGTCTCCCTAACTACAATGGAAGTTCAAGACACTAAGAATTTAGATTTTGCAGTGAGGAATGTCTAGAGTCAAGGAGATCACTGTAATATGAATTGGACTAATATGACAGTTATGGAAACCAGAATGGGCATGGCTAAAAAGAGCGGGATGCAAGAATCCCAGTTTACTGCACTCGGTTTACACGCCCTCATCCTTTCCTCCTACTCCCCTCCCCCAATCCGGACACTGCTTTCTGGCCAGAAGAGCCTCAGCAGTCGTGACTCCTGAGGTCCTGCAGACAGTGGCTGCCACAGCAAACGCACTGGCTCAGATGCAGTGGCCCTGGGAAGCCCTGCCTAACAGAGACTAGCAGGACCAGAATCAGGGGCAACTGCCTGGAGATTCAAACGATACAACCTGAAAGGGCTGAGAGTTAGTGCCCCTCTCCCTCGGAGAGAGAATTTTAACTAATTTTATCAGGAGAGAGCCAGTGAATAGATTCTTTTCCACTTCCTGAGAGACTGCTCTGACAGGCAGTAGCTCCTTTGTCCTCTCCGACGATGTCATATGAAACTCGGCAATCTTCAGGGAGCTTGTGTGAAGCTGTGGCCCTGTTGGAAACATGCTCCTTGTACCTTCTATCCTCCCTGCCTTGCTCTACTTTTCTCCTCACTTCTGCTTCCCTGGGTTTGCACTCCCCAGTAAAGTGCTAACAAGTAAACTTCTTAGGCTGTTTCCTTGGCATCCCAGGCTAAGACAAAAGTTATCCTATCTGGTTAGTGAAATACAACCCAAGAACTTAGCTGCACAGTCTCTTTGAGTAAATCCGGCAAGGTTTAGAGGTGTGTAAAAGGCTAAACTGGTGGCATCAACTTTAAGTTGCCAGTTCATCAGCCCAAAATTGTTTCCACCAGACACTGTGGTCTTTGCTGCAGCCATGTAGCAATCAAAACTCCAGAGTGCATTGTTTATGTGACTAGAGGATATGCAAGATAGGCTATGAAAGAACTGAGGGTGAGAAGGAGGTGGGCTAAAAACATGCCGAAGGGAAGCAGTGGGAAATTGAAGCAGACTAATTGCAGAAGATCAACCATTTCCCCATAGCAGGAAATTCTGCTGCGAGTGTTGCATGGCAGCCTTTGGAAGCCTAAGCAGCATAAATGGCTAAAGGTGTTTTTTGATGAATAGGCTTTACTTCCTTGGCAGGTAACCCAAATCTGACTTTGGGAACAGGAACACCTGGAAGCCAGCTCAGCTCTTGAACTGCTCCAAATTCCTCATATCGGGTTCATTATGGGAAGCCACCTGTGTCTCTGCTCATCCAATCCTACCAGTTTCTGGTTCTGATCTGTTGCAATACACCAAAGAGTCATTTCTAATTATAAAAGTAAAACAAATAATTCAGGGGGATTTCCTGACCTCTTCAGCTTAGAACCAATGTAAAACTGGTCTATGTTGATCATCACAGAACTGCAAATTGCTTCAACACTTTTGCTAAGTAATTACCTAGCCCAAGTTGTAAAACCTAAGTAATGTGGTACGAGTGGGATGGTCAGTCTTAATTAGTGAAAATTATGAACTGCAAAATCTTTCTTCAGGAAATGCTTGTGGATGAGAGTGCTGTGTATTCACCAAACTGTTTCCCTTTGTGCTTGGGCACATAGTGGGATGTGAACGGAAATGATATGGACCACTCTTAGCCCTAGTGTTAGTCGCTCAGTCCTGTCCAATTCTTCGCTACCCCATGGACTGTAGCCTGTCAGGCTCCTCTGTCCATGGAATTCTCCAAGCGAGAATACTGGAGTGGGTTGCCATTCCCTTCTCCAGGGGACCTTCCCACCCAGAGATTGAACCTGGCTCCTGCTTTACAGGCAAGATTCTTTACTGTCTGAGCCACCAGGTAAGTCCTTTTAGCCCTGGCTTATGCAAAAAGCCCTCTATGCAAATCCTCCAAGATTTTCCTCTTTTCTTAGCCACTATGGAAGACAAGGTCTTGAATGGATGTTAGCACAGAGATACAACGAAAGGATCCTGGAACCCTGAATGAATGCAAGAGCAGAGACAATTCCTCCATCTCACACCTCCACACCACCCCCACATGCTGGAGTGGACCTGAGCAAGAAATACACATCTTTATGCTAAGAGACTGGATTTAGGGAGAATTGTTAGTTAAAATAGTGTTGCCTCCTCTGACTAGTTCAAGATAATTTTAATTTAGTAATCCAGACTAAGTTACAGCATTCATTTAATCATTTACTTAACAAGGGTTATTCTTATTCATTCAACAGGTCTATGGGAATCACGTGTTAATGAATAATTATGCTGATCAATTTCTCTAAATAATTCAGTCATGTGTCTGTTAGTCGCCCTGTTGTGTCCGGCTCCTTGTGACCCCATGGACTATCACTCCCCAGGCTCCTCTGTCCATGGAATTCTCCAGGCAAGAATACTGGAGTGGGTAGCCATTCCCTTTTCCAGGGGATCTTCCTGACCCAGGATCAAATCCAGATCTGCATTGCAAGCGAATTCTTTACCATTTGAGTCACCAGGAAGCCCAATTCTCTCAAATGTGGGTGTTTTTTGTTCTCTTAAATATTTGAAGCATTTTCACAACTTGGTTTATGATATTATCAATATGAACTTTCAGCCCAGGCTCTATCTGAATAATCATAATTAAGCCTACTTTGATATATGACTATCTTCTCGCTGTTTTAATAATTCATTTCTTACCAAGTCTGGTTGGATGGCTTGGAGGAATGTGATCCCTGAACTCCTATTTAGGTCCCAGACCTGAACTCAGAGAGGCATCTTTCAAATGTATTATCTTCAATATACAATGACAGCCAAGTAACACCATCTGTACCTAGAACTAGATTCTCTGAGTTCAGATAACCTAAGTTCTCTTAGATTCTCTAATTTAACTTAGAGAACTAGATTCTCTAAATAAGAATCTAGTTCTCTAAGTTAAATGAGAATTCAAGTAGATAAATTAGCTCAAGTTTAGGCTTTAACTTCAATAGTTAATAAATTAAAAAATGGCAATTTTTTAAATATTTAAATAAAGTTCATAACTTTCAAGCAGAATATGTAGAGTTGTCACAAAGTCCCTGTGCATTAGGTTGAGTCAGAAAAAACTTGTCAACTCTAACAACACTAAAGACCCCAAATCAGATATCAGTGTCATCTCTAATAATTTTCAACCATCAACATGAAAAAAGAAAACCAAGAAAACATG
The DNA here is from genome assembly GCF_003369695.1 of Bos indicus x Bos taurus. Lineage (NCBI taxonomy): Eukaryota > Metazoa > Chordata > Mammalia > Artiodactyla > Bovidae > Bos > Bos indicus x Bos taurus. The sequence goes on along the minus strand of NC_040081.1, from coordinate 16,358,696 downwards.
GATACAAATTAAAATTAGTACATACATATTCATTTTAAAGGTTTTTGAAGAGAATTTTGGGTTTCCCAGGTGGCAGAGTGGTAAAGAATCCACCTGCTAATGCAGGAGACACCAGAGACATAGGTTCAATCCCTGGGTCAGGAAGATCCCCTGGAGGAAGAAATGGCAACCCACTCCAGTATTTTTGCCCGGAAAATTCCTTGGACAAAGGAGCCTGGCGGGCAACAGTCCATGGAGTTGCAAAGAGTTGAGCACGACTGAGCACACACACACCACAAAGGCAGTTTTAGACATTCTACATTATTTAAAAAAGAAAAAGTCCTGCTAGTGTACCTGGTAGGAAATTACAATTCATATCAAGCATGTGCTATTTCAGTATCATTGTGTGCTAAGTCACGTCAGTCATGTCTGACTCTGAGATCCTATGGCCGGGAGCCTGCGAGGCTCTACAGTCAGAGAGATTCTCTAGGCAAGAATACTGGAGTGGCTTTCAATGCCCTCCTCCAGGGGATCTCTGACCCACGGATCGAACCCGTGTCCCTTATGTCTCCTGCATTGGCAAACAGTTCCTTTACCATTAGTGCCACCTGAATGTAATGTAAATAATTTGTTTTTATAGGGTTTGTTTTAAGGATAGGGCTTGTACATAAATAGGTGTTCAAATAAATGTTTCCTGAGACTGAAGCATCTTCAGCATCTGAAAGCACCTGGGATTTCAACATTAAAAAATTCTGATTTCTTGAGGCCTTGCTTTAAAAAGATGACATTAAGTTTAGATTTCCATTTTTATTTTTTGAAAACCATGGAAAATGAATAAAATTAGTTCAAATTTTCTATTTAATAAGACTGATACACATGGTACTTGAATTTCAAATCAGTACAGTTCAAATCAATGTGAGTTTTCTATGAGTGTGTGACAGTATGTGTATTTTTAGTTACAATGTATAAGATGAGATGAGCTAAAGGTATTCAGTGGCATAGTCCAGAGCCCCCACTGAACAACAAATGGATTTCATTTGCCGTGTCTGTTAGATCAATTATCCCAATCTCCTTCCTTCCATGACTATTCACGCTTTAAAAACCTTAAAGCTTCTCTTTTAAGTACAGCTGGGACTCATTAGCTTCTTTCTGCCAATCTAACTATCATTCTGTCACTTTTTCTTCTTTCTCTTTATGTCCTCAATCAAATAAGTGTCATTTTCCTGCTTTCATTTTGGCTGGAAATTCAACTGAATCTGCTTTCCAACCAATCTGGTGTATAAAATTCCAATCTTCCCTATTACTTTTGGCTCACAAATAAAAACAATGAAGCCAACTTCTAGTGGTGCTCTGACTCTGCTGTTTATTTGGGTTCTGCATTCAGAGTTGGAACAGGTGCCATTTTTTCCTGGGGCCTAAACATCAAAATATTTGTGAAATGGGCTTTGCACTCTGCTGATCTGTATCAAGTCGGTTACAGTGAAGCATATTTCCAATGAAAAGATTTCCTGGAGCTGTGAGAACACAAGTCTTATTAAGGTTCTGATTGTTGCACTATGCCATTGCTTTTGTCTTTTGGACATTAATGCCAAATAACGCATTCATTAATATAAAACAAATATGTAAATTACAGTCTGTGGCTAGTGGCTTTTTTCAAGAATTCTGAATTCCTTTATTTTTTATTGCTGAGTGATATTAGACATCTTTAGTGAATTCGATATATCGGACAGTTTTCATGCTAGTTAGGATTGGGAAATCTGCGAGAAGAAATTTGTTTACAGGCAGTGGAAAAGAATCATGTAAATAACATGCCACTGAAATTGGAAAGTGAATTTTAATCAAATTTCTAGAAAATGGATATGCTCAATGAAGTCTTTGTTAGGAATTTTTTTTAACAAGTATGGTTTTCTTCAATTTCATGAAATGGAAGGAAAATGGAAACTTTGTGCTTTAGACAAAAGTTTGTAAGAGGGAACAAAAACCCTATAGGAATGTCTATAACATCTTAAGTAGATTTAAATAATCCTTGAAATTGAACCAGAAGTCCATTTTATAAAACTCATCTTTCTCTCTCAAGAGTCCCATTCAAGACAACATGTGTGCAAATCCTAGGCAATATATGGCTGCAAAGTGAGGCAAGAGACACATCAGGAGTTGAGCCAAGTTCTTCCTGAGTTATGCCCCATAACTCCTCTATATTTTCTATCACTAATTCCACCTACGTAGCACAAAGTAAAGCCTTTTGCCCACAGCTTATTCAATGGATGAAGAACAAGTTTGAGAACATTCAAGAAAAACAAATATTCATTGTTTCAGGGACTGCTCTTGAAATGTATCATCATAACGTTTTTAGCATTTTAAGAAAAGGGTCAGTATAATTACACTTGTAACAGTGATTAAAATGATGAGATTTTGTCTTGTCTTCTACTTTCTGAGACTAGCTTCCCCTCTTTTCTCTCTCCCTCCAAGCTTCCCCCTCCCTTTCTTTTGAGACATACTTAATGTGCATTAGCTTAGGGCCAGACACCCCATTGACAACATGGATATATAGGCTCTTATGGTCTAGTAGAAAAAGACCACCACTGATAAACTTATCAACAATTTTGGATAGATAGAGGTGGAAGGTTGATGGATTCCTGATTTCTAGAACTAGAGAAACAATTTAGTAAAAACTGTTCATCTTGCCCTCCATTCATATACTAATATATCCTTAAATCCTTACACCAATAAATCTGGGCAGAGAGAACATGGATTACAGCAACCAGTTGAACCTTTAGATTGCCATTTCTGAGGATCCTAAGAAAGAAAGATGAACTAAGAATTGAGCATCCAACTCTCCCATAATGGCTCATTAGTTCTTCTGAAGGAGTCTCTGCACCTTCTTGAAAAATTAAATGAATCATGACAGTCCCTTGACCAGAACTATTTTCAAGGTGAAGTGAAATTTCAGTGATATCTCTCTAAACTCTTCCTACACATTCTTGGTTTCTTTTCTGGCTTTAAAATGCTGAAGATTTTAAGTGAATTTATTACAGAACTCTCACCATCACAGATGCAAGAAATACTACCAAATAAATACTAAAGATCAAAGCAAGTACCAGCAAGAGAGGGGAAGTTTTTGCTAGATCACTTTGCAAATGCAATGTAGTTCTCTTGCTTTGTAGTTTCTCTGTGAGTTAAAGTTCTTTCTTTAACTTACAAATAGGAAGAAATAATTATTATATCATTCCAATGCATTCTACCACATGCATCTCACACAAACATGCATATAAACAATGCTCAGTCATAAGATTCCAAATTTATATTATTATTATCATTATTATTTATAGTATGTCCTTTGCTAAACTCAAAATATACCTATGAAGTTCCAGTTCCTGTTGACATATATGACTCTCAGGAGCTGTTATATATCATATTAACGTTTCCTCGCAGGGGATGCTATTTCAAGGCTGTGCCAAAAATTTAATCTGGAACCAGACGAAACTAAACCAAGCTGTGATTCAAACTACGCCAAAATTTGACTCAGAAAGTATTACAAGCTTATAAGACAAATGAAATATTATCCATAGTAGAGAGAATCTAATATTTTTTAATTAAATTTCCTTGCATCTCTTTAGAAACTTGTGTTGAGAATTCATCAAACGGTTCCAAGTTGCCCTTCTTCATCCCCATGTCCAGAGGCTCAGCACCTCTCACCTGAGCTATTGCATGTGTCTTGGGCTACTCTTCCCAAATTCTCCCTGCTCACACTATTCTGAAAATCATCTGGCTAAAAATCTAATAATGTCTTTAAAATCCTCTACATGCTCCTCACTCTCTACAGGATACCCTTTAGTGCCCTTTACATGGCCTAAATGTCCTTATTCAAGTTCATTCCCATAGCACCTCTCCAGCCTCAGCTACTATTCCACTTCACTCACTCACTGTGTCCAGCTACACTTGATACCTCACATCTGCCTGTGTGGGCCCCTTGGTAAATCTTGTCCTGTACATACTACTTGGCTTAAATTTTCTTTCCCTCTGTTCTCAGCCTTCTCTAATTTAGCCAGGAATGATTAGCAACACTGTCACAGGAATCTGTTCACCTCTTTTACGACATTTACTCATATTTGTCTATATTCTCTTGCTGTATAAGACCATGTCTCTATTATCTTAGTGTGTGTACATATACATCTATAGCTAACTATCTATCACCTACCTGATGCTTAATATAAGCACTCAATGACAGCTAAATAAACAAATTTTCAAAATGCATATTTAGGCTGAGTTGGATCATTTTGGTTAGGTTGATCAGATTCCACCCAGTTCTAGGGATTTTAATGAAGACTAAATAGTCCAAATTAATATATGTTAACAACTTGTTTCTATCCTAATATAATGAAACATAGCTTTCCTTTAACTAATTTGTTTGGATTTATATTTAAAATCTTATCTAAAGTCAAATGAATATTTTTTCCTCCCAAAATGGCAAGCAACAAAAGAGACAAACTAAAGCATTTTATATTTTTGTATCACAGAGCATGTTTCCTGGTAGTATATTGTTATATTGATATTGTCAAATTAGCCCCAAGAATTCCAGAATTCAATATTTTCAATTCCATGATTTATTTTTAAAAACAATGTAATTTCATATATTCATTTATATACGTGTATTACAAAATACATGAATTAACCTCCATATTAATTGAACAAATCAATGAAATAATTTGTAAAGTAAAGGATTTGGTGTTTCCAGCTATGAACATTAGTTCAAAGGAAAATAAATGTCATAGAACTAATCTGAACAGAGGGTGTAATCCATAGCATTTTCTAAATCAATATTTTATTTTCCATTGGGGAAAAAATGCAAGTAAGGAGGAAATTAAACAGTGTCTTATATTTTTTTCTGACATTTTATTCATTAGGGAGAAGAAACAATTCCTTAATAGGAAAGATGAAAATTAGAGATAAAATTTAGTTACCTGCTAAAAACATATTGCTCTTGAAATAGGAAATCTATAGCAGGTCCTTCTAAAAAATACTCTTAATAAGCAGGTTTCATAAGCTCTTTTGTTTAGTTCAAGTGGAGAAATGAATTTACTATAGTTGAATGCAGACTACGCAATTCACACTTTTTAGGTCTTTCAATGCCCGTAACCAGTGAGAACTTTTGCTGTTGCCATAGGCTGGGGTAAGGGGGTATGGGGTGATGCTGGCAAAAAGGTACAAAGTTTTGGTTGTGAAAATGAGTAATTTCTGGAACTCTAATGTACCGCATGGTGGCAACAGTAAACAATACTGTAGTGTTCACTAGTAATTTGCTGAGAGGATAGATCTTAAAATTAAGCCTTTCCAACACATACACAGAGGTAATGAAAATGAAAGTAAAGAGTTTCTCCTCAAGGGATCAGAACCTGAGAAAACAGCTGCAGGCATTTGAAGGTCTAACATGTTCTGCAGGGTCACCTGAACCACCAGTGCTGGACGCCTGCGACAATGCGGGGAGTAAGCCATTTGCTTCTTGCTCACTGAGAACATTTCCTGGTACTTAAACCTCCCTGTGTTTCTCCCTCTACTCACTGTTCAGCAAACATTCATTCTGTGAGGCATGCGCTAAGGGATGGAGATTAAAAACAGTAAACAACATAGTTACAGTCTTTGCCATCATAAAGTTTATAGTCTAGCGGGGGAAGCGTATTTCAGGAAGCAAATACAATCAAATGTGATAGAAGAGAATAGAGGAAGAATAATAAGACACTTGGCAAGGACACTATCCCAAGGGGTGGCAGGAGGGGATAGAAAGGCATCCCTGAGGTCCTAACGCCCTGGTTGGGACCTGAAGATGAATTTGGTTGATTTTAGCCTTCCTACAAATCCATGTCCTGACCACAATCAGATCCTGCTTGCCTCCTGTGGGTCTAAGTGTCCTGCCTGCAAGACCATAATCCATCTTGATTATAATCCATCTTGATTATACCACTTTGCCACAAGCCATTTCAATTCTCAACTAATGACTAGACTCCTTTTGGTACTATTAGAACACTAAAATTCAGAATCCCTCTTTGAGACCAACATTTAAAAGCTTTTTTTTCAATGCAATTCAGTTAAGTAAACAGCATCCTAGAATCTCTAAGGCTGAGAGTAGCGCTATAATCTCCTGTGGGCCTTTAAATCAGTCACCCTCCCCTTCTGTCAAGCACTCACTATACCTATGCTGAATGGGAAAATAAATCAAATCTACATCATGGAAAAGATCATGGTGGGATAAACAGTAAACATGGTTGACTAGTCAACTATAAATATAAGATACCATAAAAATACTCAAAATAAAATGTCATACTTAAGCACTTAAGATGCCTTAGAGTAAGAATATCCTAAATAGTAGCTTTCAATACAGAAGAGCTTGATCCTTAAGAAGGTACTGCTAGGAGTTGCTGGAGTTCTTAAAATTGAACATGGTAAAAACCATGCAGTGAGATGTGAGAAAATTTTTGATAAAATAAATGTCCTTCATTGAGAGTCTTATGTATCTGAAACAAAACAGGAAATATTATTTTGAGTGTATCAATAAATTGCACTAAAGAAATATATAATTTTACTGTACTTAAGGGCATGCAAAGTTACACTTTTTTTTAGTAAGACATCTACAGTGATTGTTTCTCTCTGAACCTGTTTTATGAGCCAACAGCAAGCCTGAATTGGCAAAAATACTAGTGTAAAAAAAATCAATTATAGATCTTCCTCAACACATGATGATGAAGTTATGTCCTGATAAAACCATGTTAAATTGAAAATATCAGAAGTTCAATCACCTAAGAGATTATAGCCTAGACACATTATAGCTTAGCTTCACCTACCTTAAACACACTCAGAACATTTACAGTTGGGAAAAATCATCTAAGACAATGCCTATCCTATAATAAAGTGTGAATCCTGTACTGGTAGCAAAAATTAAAATGGTTGTGTGGGTACAGAATGATTCTACATTTATCGAAAGTTGATTACATGCCTGATGGAGAGCTGCAACTGCTGACACTGCCCAACATATCAAGAGAGTATCATACTGCATATCACTAGACCAGAAAAAATACCAAAATTCAAAAGTCCAGTTTCTACTGAATGTCCATTGCTTTTGCACCATCATAAAGTTGAAAAATTGTTGAGTTGAACCATGATTAAGTCAGGGATCATCTTTATAAAAATTCTCATAGAGTAAGAACTCTGTTACCAAAGCAACAAAACAATAATTACAGTCTGCTTAAAATAAATCATTCTAAACTCAAAATGTAATCATTGTCAGATACAATTCTCACATATACTGAATATGCTATATTGTCAAATATAAAAGCTAAATGTTGAGAGAGGTGCTGCTGCTGCTGCTAAGTCGCGTCAGTCGTGTCCGACTCTGTGCGACCCCAGAGACGGCAGCCCACCAGGCTCCCCCGTCCCTGGGATTCTCCAGGCAAGAACACTGGAGTGGGTTGCCATTTCCTTCTCCAATGCGTGAAAGTGAAGTCAGTCAGTCGTTTTCTACTCTTTGCGACCCCATGGACTGCAGCCTACCAGGCTCCTCCACCCATGGGATTTTCCAGGCAAGAGTACTGGAGTGGGTTGCCATTGCCTTCTCCAGAGAGAGAGGTGCTAGAACTTGTAAAACATAAACCTTAGGCCACCTTCTAAGTCCTGTCCATAGACTCCAAGAAAAAATTGGTCACCCCTGAGTCCTTGATGTCTATGAGAAATGAATATACTTCTGTGCCTAAAAATATTAAAACCCTGTGAATCACAAGTAACAAGTGAAGCATAAGGACTAAAGTTAAGACCCATATTACATGCTCTCTTGACATTTAGTAAAACTGGGAGGGCCTCAAATGGCCTACACTCCCCTCCCATCTTGCTCCCACAGGTCCTCTAGCCAAAATACCCTTTTATCAAGGGGCATAGGCACAGTTCTTGCTAATCCCTGAGCAGTGAGTTTCAGTTCCTTGTCAACTGATAGAATTTTTCAAGCAAGCCAATTACATCCTCCCATAGGAACCAGGGCCACCACACCCTCTTCATACTCTGAAGCCTGCCTCTCACAGCCTTTGGTTATGCAAACCCTATGTGACCCTCCATGACATGCAGTGTCCTTCTCCCCAAGCTATGAGAATACGTGTGACCAGTAAACTGCTGTCCATCTGATCTGTCCAATGTCAGGTGCTGTGAGCTCAGGCATCCCTATAACTCTTGGGCAGGAATCCTTCCTCCACCAGTATGAAAAGAAGGCAATTAAAATAGCAACTTAATTGGTTGTTCTAATGCAAAATCACAGACTTGCCTTGTTGTATACATACAAATCATTTTAGTTGCATGTTAAGCTTTATTACCAAAAAAGGATATGGAAACTTCCATGGGCTTCTACTCAGGGTCAAGGTCGTGAAAAATGACATTAGATTTCTAGTACTACAAAGCACATGGTTTGTACCATTTTCAAAGCTGGTTTTTGCACAGCTAACATATTTTATTTGAAAGTTGGGATCCTGAGAATGAATCTTTACCACTCAATGATTATTCCATAAAGTAATCATTATTAGGCTTCCCTGGTGGCTCAGATGTAGCCAGACTGCAATGCAAGAGACCCGAGTTTGATCCCTGGGTCAGGAAGATCCCCTGGAGAAGGAAATGGCAAGCCACTCCAGTATTCTTGCCTGAAAAATCCCAAGAACAGAGGAGCCTGGCAGCTATAGTACATGGGGGTCACAAAGAGTCTGACACAACTGAGCAACTAACATACACAATCATTATTAACTAACTTTAGTTTATACTGCTGATAGGTTAGGGAAATCTTGTCTAATTGAGGCACAAGATTGGTGAATATACATTATCCCAATAAAGTTACTCATACAAAATACACAATTGTCATTGTATCTTAAAAACATCGTTTTTTTTAAATCTTCATACATTTTAAGATTAAATACTTCCCTGCTGGTACATAACATCAATCTACCCAAGTATTCAAAAATATTACTTATTTATTTATCCCAAGATATTTAATTTTTGCAAACAAATAGTCTTTCTGAGAATAAAGCGCTTCAAAATCTGTTGAATTTGTAGTCGTTCAACAGGTAGATCTAAAACCACACAAAATACCATCAGTTCAGTTCAGTTCAGTCTCTCAGTCATGTCTGACTCTTTGTGACCCCGTGAATTGCAGCACGCCAGGCCTCTCTGTCCATCACCAACTCCCAGAGTTCACTCAGACTCATGTCCATCGAGTCAGTGATGCCATCCAGCCATCTCATCCTCTGTCGTCCCCTTCTCCTCCTGCCCCCAATCCCTCCCAGCATCAGAGTCTTTTCCAATGAGTCAACTCTTCACATGAGGTGGCCAAAGTACTGGAGTTTCAGCTTTAGCATCATTCCTTCCAAAGAACACCCAGGGCTGATCTCCTTCAGAATGGACTGGTTGGATCTCCTTGCAGTCCAAGGGACTCTCAAGAGTCTTCTCCAACACCACAGTTCAAAAGCATCAATTCTTTGGTGCTCAGCCTTCTTCAGAGTCCAACTCTCACATCCATACATGACCACAGGAAAAACCATAGCCTTGACTAGACGGACCTTTGTTGGCAAAGTAATGTCTCTGCTTTTGAATATGCTGTCTAGGTTGGTCATAACTTTCCTTCCAAGGAGTAAGCATCTTTTAATTTCATGGCTGCAGTCACCATCTGCAGTGATTTTGGAACCCCAAAAAACAAAGTCTGACACTGTTTCCACTGTTTCACCATCTATTTGCCATGAAGTGGTGGGACTGGATGCCATGATCTTCGTTTTCTGAATGTTGAGCTTTAAGCCAACTTTTTCACTCTCCACTTTCACTTTCATCAAGAGGCTTTTGAGTTCCTCTTCACTTTCTGCCATAAGGGTGGTGTCATCTGCATATCTGAGGTTATTGATATTTCTCCCGGCAATCTTGATTCCAGCTTGTGCTTCTTCCATAGCAGAGCTAAAAATTCAGACCAAATACTGTCTAATGAAGACCTACAGATGTGCATGTGTGCTAAGTTGCTTTAGCCATGTCCAGCTCTTTTGTGATCCTATGGACTATAGCCTGCCAGGCTCCTCTGTCTATGGGATTCTCTAGACAAGAATTCTGGGGTGGGTTGCTATGCCCTCCTCCAGGGGGTCTTTCCACTTGGGGATCGAGCACACCTCTCTTAGGTTCCCTGCACTGTTGGGCAGGTTCTTTACCATTAGCGCCACCTGGGAAGGATTTGCACCTAGTAAGTTTTTCAGTTCAGTTCAGTAGCTCAGTCGTGTCTGACTCTTTGTGACCCCATGGACTGCAGCACACCAGGCTTCCCTGTCCATCTCCCAGAGCTTATTAAAACTACATCTTTACAGAGGGCCCATGGTATCAGTATTTTCTCATTTTAAATTATTTTTAAACCACATTTCATGACCTACTAAATGCCTTTTCCAATAAGCATCAATCTCTACATTAAAAATGTTGTTTGATAGAACTGCATTAGAGAATAGTATAATGGATCATGAACATTTGAAAGGTTCTACTAATTGTCATACAGCCATTCATCTATTCAACACTTACCAGACACATACCAGGGCCACCCACTGTAGCTACAAAGATAAAATACATAGCCTCTTTCCCCAAGGAGTTGACAGAGCATCTAGAGAGGGGACTTGACTCATCAGAATAGAGGACCCATTAATGATACAGAAAACATTAATGATAATTAATGTTTCTCTCAGAGACTAAAAAGGGTCAGTAAAAACAGGTTGCAATAGGGAAAAAAAGTTAAAAATGAGAAAGTTCCTATAAACAGAGGATTGAGTGAATTAAGACAGCATGAAAATGGCACAGTGGGTTGAATTGTGTCCTCCTCCCCAAAAAAGATATGTCCAAGTCTGAACCCCAGTGTCCATGAATGAGACTTGTTTGGAAAAGGGGGTTTTTCAGCTATAATTAAAGAAGGGTCTTGAGATCATCCTGGATTAACCAGGTGGGCTCTAAACTCAATGACAAATGTCCTTGTGGTAAGAGGAGAAGACACAGAGGAGGAGAAACAGAGAAGGCCACGTGAAGACAGAGGAAGAGATCTGAGTTATGCTGCCATAAGCCAAGAAATGCCTGGAAATGCTGGCAGAGAAAAGGTAGGATACCCCCCAGAGTTCAGAGGAAGAATGGCCCTGAGGACGTCTGGATTTTGGACTGCTGGCCTCCAGAACCATAAGAGAATAAATCTCTGTTTTCAGCTACCAGGTTGGTGGTAGTTTACTACAACAGCCCTAGGAAATTAACACAGGTTGAGTATCTGTATATTGATTTCCTGGTCTGGGGACAAATAGCACAAACAAATACACAAACAAAATCAAGTTTCTAAATTGGGAAATAACCTTCTCCAGGATAATGACAAGAGATGGAAGGGAGAGAAGCCTGTGTTGGCCTGAATTAGGAGCCCCCGTCTGTCACTACTTCACTGTGTCACTTGGACACATTCCTCTCAGAGTTTCGGTTGCATTGCCTCTAGAGTGAGATGGAGGAAGAAAAGTTTAAAGGTAAAGATACACAGTGTAAACAAAACCTGAACAACCGCCGAGAGAACCACGCACCCATCCTAGCACTTGTGGGTTGCTGGTAAAAATCTAAACTCAAAAACAAAACGAGGATCCAGGGACCAAAGTGAGAATACAAAACTTTATTCGCACAGGTTTCTTCCTAGGACTTGCCCCCATCTGCAGACCCTACTCCTTCATTTTTAAACTGAACCTTTTAGGCCAGATGGAGTGGGCACCATCTGCTATCAATACAGCCGACACTCTCCCCAGCCAAGATGAGTCCCAGGCCAAGTTTATCTTGTGAGTTAACAGGAGGCGACAAGCCTGGCAGGACACGAATTCTCCCTGCGTGATTGATTCAGCCTGGCTGACTAGCTCCATGCTAATGAGGATGTGCCAGAGCTCACAACAAAAACATTTTTGAATAATTTAAACTTTAGAGCCCGATTTGCCAGATAATGTGACTCACTGTGTAATTATGGCCCTAGTTAAATCTGCTTCTGTGGGTGCCTCTGCAGCAAACATCAGAGACTACAAACTGCCCGTTATCAAAATTAACTATATAAATAATGCAAAAGAGCAGAGATATGTTAATCTTGTGAGGAAGACAGCAAAGGTAACACTGACCTAAGCTGTCACAAACTGCTGCTTCATAAAGAACTGAGTAGTGTTTTGAACGTAGTACTCTAAAACGGGTCAGTGACTTAAATGCAAGCAAAATATCTATTTTCATCTCATATTGTAGGCTTAATATAGACTGATCTTACAATTTCTGGGGAATTAACTTTAATTTATTACCCTAATTCAGTTATCTACTTGAGTAAGTTTCTTTTTTACTATTCTGGTTGATGTGTTCCCTCCTTTATACATCCCCATGCCAGTGATTCAAATACAATATAACAAATTCAAATATCTGAAACATTCTTGAAAAGAGGGAATTGTCAAGTGCCTTTCTCCTGAGGAAAGGAAACTCCAAAATGTTCATATCTGTCATCGGTCAGAGTTTATTAACTATGGACCCACAAGGTATTTTTTAAAAACAAACATGAAATTAAGGGAAAAAACAACAATAATTAGGGGGCTTCGCTGGTGGCTCAGTGGTAAAGAATCTGCCTGCCAATGCAGAAGACGTGGGATCAATCCCTGGCTTGGGAAGATCCCCTGGAGAAGGAAATGGCAATCTACTCTTGCCTGGAAAATCCCATGAACAGAGGAGCCTGGCTGGCTACGGTCCATGGGGTGGCAAAAGAGTCAGACATGACTTAGCAACTAAACAACAAGAGACAATAACTAGAACTTTCCATTTAGACGGAGCATTGTATTGTAGAAAGAGCACTTAAACCAAATGTGAAGCCAATCAATTTAGACTGACACTTCACCTTGCATTTGTTGGCTATGGTGTGCCTGTGACAAACTAAGTTTCAGTTTCTTCATCTGAAAAATAGATTTCATAATACCTAGCCGATGTTTGAGCTTCAGATCTAATGGAAGAGCTTACAGTTTTTCTGTAACAGCAGGCCTGAAATAGGAGAGTAGGGTATCACGCAAGCAGGCAACATCAAGGAATAAACTCATGGGAGCAATATCAGACTTCCATTTTTAAAAATAGGGGGAAACAATTGTCCAGAAATGTTTTTCCAAGCGTCGCCTGTCACTGAAGACAAGCCTCCGGGCAATTATATCTTCACTTCCTAATCTGAAGGCACAGCAAATCATCTGCCACTAATGACAGGAAGACCGTCAAGGTGACAGTCACCACCTGTGTCCCACTCTATTAAATCAACATCTCTGAGATGCCTCTGAACTGGCACACGCCGAATATCCTCTTCTGAGTCACCGACGGCCTTCCGAGCAACCTGCCCGAACCAGCCTCCCCTCCCCCCATGCCCCCCGCACCTGACGCAGCAACTGTTTGGGCAGCTCCCGCAAGGGCTGAGGATTTCAAAGCTATGCATGTCCATCCCATCCTGTGACACCACAGTCATCTGAGACACCAGATATGCATTCGTGATCCTAAACATTTGCTCCTCACTTCAATTTCTCTGAATTTCAGAAACCAGACTCCCTGTTAGAAACCTGGCAGGCTAGGGAAGAGAAAGGTAGTGTCCATGTGAGTATGCAGTCTCCATTTGTTTCACAAATTGCTTGATTTCAGATAACCAGTCACAAAAGCACTTAACCAACACCTGTCACTGATTACTTCCTGGGTTATAAACCTACATATACATACTTTTTCAGATCATCTGCACAACCAAATTTGAAGATTTTATGTTGTGTTTTTGTTAATGCAGTCTTCTCTAGAATTTGAACTCTTGGAGACGTACTAGAAAAGCTTATCAGAATGCTGTTTTATTTTTAAATAGAGGATTGGAAAGTTCTGTGTATGTTTCTTATTATTTAATCAACAATTAAAACTTAATAACAAAATGCTTCACATCTGAAATCAATTGGGATTTTCTATGAGCAATGACTGTAAAATCAGACCATTATGAAGAGATTTGCATACTTTAATTATTGTGTTCCAAGGCTTTTGTCAAACAGATGCTGCAATGCGGTAAGCACCATGCAGTTTTGGTAAAGGGTGAACTTTCTGCTCTTAGAATATGTTGTTAAGGAATATGTTTGGTTAGAGTGAGGTCTTCACTTTAGTGAAAATGTTTAATATCTTGCTCTCAAATTTTATTTAGAGAATGGGAAATTTAGGAAGACTAAAATGCTGACAAATTGCTTGTAGATCTCAAGTTAATTAGTAAATATATGCAGTGACCATAAGATAAGATCTTAGGCAACACTGCAAAAGTGGCTTCAAAATTCAAAGCTAAATTCTGAAATAAATTTGATTTTGAAGCCCAGATAATGAGTCAAATGTATGTGTTCAGGCTTTTAATACCCCAGCTCTGATGACCAGATATAAAGAAAAACCAGGATAGTGAAATTTAAACATACATTTTTTTTCACACATTTAAATTACAGGAAGAAAGTATGTTGGGCAACTTATTTAACTTCTTTTTGTTTCAGTTTTCTTATCATATAATGGGGCTAATAGTAGTACTTACTGCATAAGATTATTATAATTACATGAATTAATACATGAAAAGTACTTACAACTGTGCTTGGCACAGTTGGCGATGGTGATGATTATCGACAGGACTTTCAGAATTCAGAAATATTTTTTTAAATCTCTTATATTAAGAAGTTCTCCACTAAGAAATTTGTAAAGCACACTTCAAATTTGTTTTTTTGAAATTTAAAAGCCCTTTGAAATAATGTCATAAGGGCTGAATTCTAGAAAATAAAATCAGTTATTGCAAATTACTTAAATTTTCAAAGGAAAAAAATGGTTATTTTTTTTAGAATTTGTAAAATACACTACTACAATAATACTTTGATACATATTTATAACATTTCTAGAGTTTTTTGTTTTCAGAAGAAAAAAGAATTGAACATATAATATCCTAATTCCTAACACTAATGTCGTCTATGCAGTGAAGGTCCTCGGAAGGTC
Source organism: Bos indicus x Bos taurus (assembly GCF_003369695.1). Taxonomy (NCBI): domain Eukaryota; kingdom Metazoa; phylum Chordata; class Mammalia; order Artiodactyla; family Bovidae; genus Bos; species Bos indicus x Bos taurus. Next base: position 16,343,678 of record NC_040081.1, on the reverse strand, counting down.
TGTACCAAAGGAAGAAAGTTCTATACAACAGGAAGCACTTGGAAGTAGTCTTGGAAATAAATCCTTAAAATCTTTTCACCAGCTCACCAAGTTTTGCTAGTCCCTTCTACTTTATATTAATTCTCTGATTCTTGAATATTGTATGTGTTTGAGGGTGTGGGTGAGGGACAGAATCTCTATGAGAATGACAAAAATTATGGACCTTCTCCCCAAAAGGTTCACATACATGAATGATTTTACACTCAATTTCAGGGGCTTCACAGACCAGAGTTCCATCCAGAAAACTTCCTACTTTGAATGGTGACTACTTGATTTGAAATTAAATAAATTTAATATTAATAATTCATAAAACTTACCCAAATAAGATCAAATTAATTAACACAAATTTAATTTCTATGGGAAAAGATTATATTATTACCTATATTAAAGATATTACTATCTTTTGAAAATAGAGACCAATTTCTAATTGTCCAAATAGGATACACTATACTCCTTAATTGGAGAAGGAAATGGCAACCCACTCCAGTGTTCTTGCCTGGAGAATCCCAGGGACAGGGGAGCCTGGTGGGCTGCCGTCTATGGGGTCGCACAGAGCTGGACACGACTGAAGCGACTTGGCAGCAGCAGCAGCATACTCCTTAAAGGTAGTTTGCTATGATTTTAAATTATTTGTAAAAAGCACAGAGCAGGGGATACGGGTAGAGGGTAGGTTTCATTCAATATTAAGTAAAAGTAATCCAAAAGGGTGAGCTATATGGCATGATTATATTGATCCCAACAGCTATATATAATAATGTTTGAATAAGACAGACATCCGTTTAAAAAAAAAAATCAATATAACTATTTGAAAGTAAAACATTTGGTAAACACGGTAAAAGTTCAGGCAACGTTTCTGGTTCATAGGTGCTCCTGGCACTTCCCAACTGTTCTACAGAGTGTTCTAAAGCGCTAAGGATGCCCAGGTAATAGCTGCAAACAAAACTCATTTAGACAGCTCTACACACAGTTCATCAAAACGTTCCTATTAAACAAAGCTTGGGCTACAGAGACTGAAAGTTCCCTCACCGTATGAGCGAGGAACTGAAATCACACACACCAGAAGGCCCCTGGAATTAGAGGCAGACTCAGCCTGGGGCCTACCACAGCAGGTGTTAGGATAAATTGCAAACTTGCAGCCTGAGAACTTTTTGTACTATAATATAGAAAAGGTTTCCTATTAGCCCTTCAGGCTTCAAGCTGCTTTTCTGAGAACAACAGAGGTCACAACATTAAAAAAGAAAAAGTGGAACCAGCCTAACTTTATCAGAATCCTTTTTGTCCCCACTTCACTGTTCATTATACTGCAACAGTTTTACCTAGTGTCAGGAATATTTAAAACAAGGGTTGGCCTAGTTACTTTCATTATAGGCAACCACTAAAACTAGCATGTTAAAAAAGAATGAAATAATGCCATTTGCAGCAACACAAGTAGACCAAGAGATTGTCATACAGAGTGAAGTAAGTCAGAGAAAAAGAAATATCGTGTGATATCACTTACATACGGAATCTTAAAAAATGTTACAAACGAACTTATTTACAAACCAGAAACAGACTCACAGACTTAAGGAACAACTTATGCTTACCTGGTATGGGGAGACATAGTTAGGGAGTTCGGGATTGACATGTACATGCTATATTTAAATAACCAAATAGAAAAAAAAAACCTATCATATATTAAATCTTATAGGACCATTAACCTAAATGATATGGTGACTGAGAGACGCCCCTCTCCCCTCCCATACCTATTATCATATTTCAGGATACCTTAAAATACATTGAAATAAAACAACGACATTGTTCACCATTCCCCAGCATCCTGATTGTACAATATCAAGTCCTTTGCTCCTATACCCACCTGCCACAAATCTAGAAAGGAGAAAAAGAGAAGAGAATGGAAAGCAAGAGTGAGGCAGAAAAACTGATGATGAAGTTTATACTCGTACCAAATGGTGAACAAAAATGAAGTTCATAGGGTTCCTTTCATCAACCACATCTCAAGTCCCAGGAGCAAAGAACAAACATTTATTTGGTAGCTGGTGGGAAAAAATGCGAAAACTTTCATTTTACAAACTCCACTTTTCTGTGCTTTTTTCTTTCTCTTTCTCCTACCCTCAAGTGATTTCAAATATAAAAGGTCATTTTAAGGACAACTCAGAGATACAGCAAGCACACTTTTTCATCTATACACTGGTTAACTATATGATGCATTTCAGATTCTCTAGAACATCTCAAAAACATTTGAAACTCTAACGTGAAAAAAATGCTGTGCACTTTAAAGCATTCTTTGTCTTTAGAAATAAATGCTGATCCTAAAAGCACAAAATTTCAAGGCAGGCACAACACAGAGGCCAGTACATACATTTCCCTTGCTGGATTTTAATAAGACAGCTAGAATATTCAGAATGGCTTTGTGATTTACAGTGTCCAAACTGAAATGGTAAAGACTAAATTGATATTTAAACTTAAAGTATTCATGAAGCCTATTTGCTAATACCTTTAAAACACACAGCAGCTTTTAAAAAATGACTGAGCTCCGGAAACTCCTTTAAAGGTTCTTTCACAAGTTTCCTTTGAAGCTCCCTTTGTGAAAATGCTGCTGTCGACAATTCTTCAGTTTGGAGAATACAATGTTGTTATTGTCTTGCCTTCAGAGCTAGGGAAAGTATATATTAGTCTTTCTGGCTCTAGGTTTCCATGACTGAGCAAGCATATGGCTTTGTTCCAGATGGAAGTTTTCAAGGAATTTTGCTTACAAGGAAGTCCTAAACCCCGTATTTTAATTAATATTCATACTTACTTTGTTGCTAAATGAAGCTACAGATTCTATTGGCATGGATTAACTCTCACTCTCATAAACCCAAAACCCTCTAGAGAATTCTACTCTGGGAAGAGAGTGAGATGCATTAACACTCCATTAATATCTTCCTTGGAAACATTCTTTTTAACATTTATCTCTTCATCATTTCCTGAATCTGTAATGAAATGCTTGTGCTGGCATCTAACAACAGGATCATGTCCAGAGCCTAATGAAGTGTTAGACACCAAGGTAAGAAGGAAGTCTGCTGCACTGGCTCAGAGTGGCTGGACACACAATGGTACTTTCTAGGCTATATTTAGCTCCAAAGTCATCATCAGTAGCCCTAAGACACAAGGAACAATCTGAAAGAACTTCAAGTTCCACGGCTGCCTGAACAGACCAATCAGGGTTCTATTTTCTAAGTCATAAGCCAGACACTGAGGTAACTGCCGTTTGCACATCCTTTTCTAAAGTGAGAGACTTCCTGAAAATGACATTCTGTAATCACAGAAGTTTAAACTAGAAGAAGTCTCTGAAGTCCTATAAGCAGCTTCCTGTCCTCTTCTTGAAACCCTACAATATTCCTGCCAAGTGGTCCTTGTTCAGAGATAAGGAACTCACCACCTCATGAGAAAACTCATTCCTTATTCAAATAGCTCAGACTGTTCTGCAGTTCTCTCTTTAGTTGAAATTAAATCTTTCTTCCGCAAAAGCCCATCACTTGGTCCTGATTCTGCCCTCTGGGATCCCCAGAAGAAGGTGAGTCAGTGATAACTCTTCCCTGGTATAAAATTATTTAAAAATTCAAAGATTTGTAGAGAAAAAGTGTTATAAACAGTCAAGAATCTTAAGGCCAAAGAAACTAATTTTAAAGCCATTTTTCAAGGTATATATAGTGTTGCTTCTTCCCTAACTACACACATAATTATAGCTTTACTTCTCCTAAGATTATTCATATCATAAAATAGTTTAAAGACTAGGGAATATTTGCTTACAATAGTTTTTCTTGGATAAGGCAAATTTAGTCCTTGCTCTATACTATATCTACCAGCTAGTAATAGTAATCATTTTCATATATTGAGCACTTGACCATATGAACAGCACTGTGCTAAGTACATTCTACAGTAGTCATGAAGTATTATCATTACCATTTTACAAATGAGAACACCAAGACTCAGAAAGATTAAATAATTCATCCATGGTCATATAGGTACTAAATAAAGGAGCCACAGGATCAAATCCAGATGTGTCTCGTACAAGATCTAAGTTTCTTCCCTCTTGCCTATGATTCAGATAAAACTAAATGTGTTCCCTGCTATGACTAGGAAACACTACAGTTTTGTTATGCATTGAGTATTTGCATCCCCCCCCCCCCAACCCTTAGAGTTCATATGAACCCCCTAACCCCCAGTGTGGCTGTATTTGGGGCTAGGGCCTCTAAGGAACTAATTAAGGTTAAATGAGGTCTTTAGGGTGGGGCCCTAATCTAATAGTATCAGTGTCCTTATAAGAAAAAGACACCAGAGAGCTCATTCTCCCTCTGTTGTCATGTGATAATACAGCAAGAAGGTGACCATCTTTGAGCCAGGAAGAAAGCTCTCAGCAGAAACCAACCCCGCCAGACCTTGATCTGAGACTTCTAGATTCTATAATGGTGAGAAAATCAATTTCTGATTTTTAAGCCACCCAGACTGTAGTATTTTGTTATGGCAGCTGAAGCAGACTAAGGTAGGGTCTTTCTGCTATTTGTCATATAGCATATTGAAAAGCAGAGATATTACTTTGCCAACAAAGGTCCGTCTAGTCAAGGCTATGGTTTTTCCAGTGGTCATGTATGGATATGAGAGTTGGACTGTGAAGAAAGCTGAGCGCCAAAGAATTGATGCTTTTGAAGTGTGGTGTTGGAGAAGACTCTTGAGAGTCCCTTGGACTGCAAGGAGATCCAACCAGTCCATTCTAAAGGAGATCAGTCCTGGGTGTTCTTTGGAAGGAATGATGCTAAAGCTGAAACTCCAGTACTGTGGCCATCTCACGCGAAGAACTGACTCATTGGAAAAGACTCCAATGCTGGGAGGGATTGGGGGCAAGAGGAGAAGGGGGCAACAGAGGATGAGATGGCTGGATGGCATCACCGACTCGATGGACATGAGTTTGAGTGAACTCCAGGAGATGGTGATGGACAGGGAGGCCTGGTGTGCTGTGATTCATGGGGTCCCAAAGAGCCGGACATGACTGAGTGACTGACCTGAACTGAACTGAACTGAATATCTGAGAGAAGAACAGCAATGAGGCATCTTTCTCACCAGAACTTTGGTTATTCTCCCAACCTTTAAGTGACGTGAGCTGGTGGAATGAAAGTGAACCACACTGAAGTCTTTCCCATGGCCCAGCTGCTGCCTGTGTCATTTTAGAGAAATCAATTCTTTGTGATTCAGTCTTCTTAGTAAACTGAAAGACCTCACTTCTAACACTCCATCATCTTATATGTCTGAATCAAACTTTTAAAAAAATATCTATTCATTTATTGCACGCTTCTTCCACTGTCCTCTTTTCTCGAATGCTTCTTACATCTTTGGATTTTTAAAGTAAAAACACTGAAGAAATACTTGGGAGAACTATAAAATGGTAGAAATATTCAGGGGGAAAAAGGACCTTCGGTTTTAAAGTTAATTTTGTTTGTGAATGCATGCCATACCTCATCTTTTATATTATTGCATGATGCCTACTAAAACAACCCAAAACATTTTTTAAAGCATCCCAAGAATGTTCTAGTAGATTCAGGAATTCTTGAAAATGAAAAAACAAAAAAACCTCACCAAAGACATTGAAAGCCCTTCTGGGGTAGCCCTTTCAAATGGTCCTCTCCAGAAGGGTAGCTCATTCCACAGTGTGACAAATGACGCATGGTTGCTACACCCGAGAGACAATAAAATGTAGACTTCTCCACCTGGGGATAATTCTGAGTCCCTCTAAACAAACATGGGAAGGAGAAGCATTTACATAATATGTGCCTTCCAGATGTAAATAATCTGTTCCCAGGAGCTGATTTGATTAGAGAATGTTTCTGAAAAGATCCAAGCCATGAATTTAACATTACTGTATGATTTGCTCTCTCTTATGGCCAAAACCTAGGCTCAAAACTGTGTTTATCCATCTCACAAATTCAAACTATTGATGGTCTATGGAAAGTGGTATGAGAAAATAAAGAATCAGCCAATGCAATTTTTTCATTCTTATAGCGGAAAACTCTTATGAGTATGATACTGGGAAATCACTGGTATTATCTCTATATACCAAAGAAGGCAAAGTTATAAAAATTACTTTCAAAATACTTGGATGAAAAGAGAAACAATAGAAAGAGGTTATTGTGCTGGAATAGTACCCTTTTCAATATTAACATAGAGTGGACTTCTCTGGTGGTGTATGTGTGCTAAGCTGCTTCAGTCGTGTCTGACTCTTTGCGACCCCATGGACTGTAGCCCACCAGGCTCTTCTGTCCATGGGATTTTCCTAGGCAAGCATATTGAAGTAGGTTGCCATTTTCTTCTCCAGGTGGTGCCGTGGATGGGACTCCACCTGCCAGTGCAGAGGACATGGGTTCAAACTCTGGTCCAGGAAGATTTCATATGCCACAGAGCAGCTAAGCCCATATGCTACACCACTGAACCCAAGCTCCAGAGCCCACAAGCCACAGCTCCTGAAGCCCACGCCTCCAAGGGCCTGTGCTCCACAGAGAAGCCGCACAACAGGAAGCCTGTGCGCCACAAGGAAGAGAAGACTCCACTTACCACCACTAGAGAAAGCACTTACAAAACAGTGAGGACCCAGTGCAGACATAAATAAATACATTTTTTAAAAATACATATAAAGTTCTGTGTTTGTGTTTCTGTGTATTATAGGTTAGATATAGACATAGATGACAATCAACAAACTTTTCCATCCTTCTTCTCAAAGACTTCTCCAGGTTTCTTTACTTATATTTAGATTACTAATAAAATTAAAAAAAAAAAAAAAAACCTGAATTTGGGATTTTAGGAGAAAAAATTTACAACGCTCTTCTATTTTTTTTTAAGCCACACTGCACAGCCCATGAGCTCAGCAATGAAAGTGCAGTGTCCTAACCACTGGACCACCAGGAAATTCCCTAGAATGCCACCTCTGACACTTACCAGCTATAACACTTAGAACAAGTTACTTGACTTCTCCATACCTCAGTTTCCTCATCTGTAAGACTTTAAAAAGAATAGTTACCTCATAGAGTTAATGGGAGAATAAAATGAGTTAATAAATACAAAATGTTCAAAACAGTACCTGGCACATTATAAGAGCTCCAGTAGTTAGCATTATGAATTCATACATTTACATCATGGCATAGCTTCAACATGAAGCTACTGTATAATTCCATATAATTATGTTTTTTTTCTACTCTCAGTGACTGGCAGCTTCATTTGATTACAATGATATAATGTGGCAAAGCCAAGTGCAATGGAAAAATGTGATCATCTTGCTAAAATAAGCTGTACTGCTTGCCCAAGCTACAGACATATGCCATCTTCTCTCTCATACTAGAGCAAGTAAAGTACACTAACTGGAGAAGAATGGTTTAAGGATTAAAAACATCTCTTTCTCCTTCTTCCTACTTAAAATTGTATTTCATTAAGCAGCCCCTGAAGCAGTCTTTTCCAACTTCATAATAAAGTTTCCAACTTTATAAGTATGAAGATAGCCTCTCAACCTGAGAAAAGTCACATTATAAAAAAAACTAGAGTAATGGGAGAGCTACGAATCTGGAATAATATGCCACTAATGACAAAGCCAATGAGACAAATCAGGAAATCACAATCGATAGGGAGTAACCGCAGTGCCAACTCTAATGTGGGCCTATAGAGCCTGTGTCCCCCCCCCACCATCTCTTCTCTGGTTCACAAACACAAAGGTGACCAGCTACTCTTTTTCCTGCTTGTTTCTCAAGCCAGCTACCCTATCCTGTTCTCTCCTCGCTAATAAAAACCAAGCTAGAAATACGTGGGCATCAAGATTGGGAACAACTGGTGATACATATCTCTAAACACAATCCCTCCTGGTAAGTTTCTCATGATTCCATTTGTTCCCAGTGTCAGAGAAATGTGCAGTAAGGGGAAAGCACAAGAGAAACCACCATTTCAGCCCAGCTGAGCCGTACTGGATGAAAGTCAACCAGACAGGCAACACTGGGCAAGATAAATGAATCAAACTTCTAGGGCACCGTAGAACTTAAGAGTGGGATTGCACTCAAGTGGTCCAAGGATGAGGCCAACGGTAACTCACGGGCTATCATCAATCATAGGCTGATCTCTCACCTCAAGACTGCATAAACAAAAGTCCAATTCATAAGGTACCTAAGGAGAAAGGTACTGCAAAACGAAGTAAGGAGACATCTAAACATATTTACGGGAGGAAATCTTCCATAGGACACAAGATGGCATGCCTTCCATGAAAAAGGAGAAATTCAGAAGAGAATGGGTTGTGGTTAAAAGATCAAAGGATGAACTAAATAGTAATAATAATAAATGAAGAGTGTGTGTGTGTGCATGTGTATGTAGACAGAAAACAACAGGTTATTTAGTTAATGAGAATCATACACAATCTTTATCCTTTATTTCCATTAATATTAAAACGTTTTTCCCACATCCAAAAATTCTCTTTTAAAACAGATTTTTTAAAAGATGCATATTACACCATATATGTATTCTATCATGTATGATTCTCTTGAATCGGGTATTTAACTCTTTTATTTTCTAATTTTTTAAATTTATTTATTTTAATTGGAGGCTAATTACAATTTTAAAGCATAAGAAGCATCCTTGTACTTATACTTTTCATAAGACCTTTGATAATTTCTTTACAACAACTTTCCACAAGTAAGATTGCTGGATCAATGAATTCTTTTTTCCTTTTTAAGTTTCTTGACATATATCAATAAATTGGTTTCAAGAAGTTTATTAAAGTTTGCTCTGCTGTTAGCAAGATTTGTGATTATCCATTAAGCAAATATACTTCAGCATTGTATCTACTGTTTAATCTTGAAAGTTTATATTTTAAAATTATGTTGGTTAAAATAATAACCAACATATTTACTGATTAGGTTTAGCACTTGTCCTGAATTTGTCTATTTGTCATCTTCCATCAAGTGCTTGCAATTGCCTCTGATAGCTTCTCTCTTAGAGAATTGTGAAAATATAGAAAAAAATATATGTGGTATGTATATATAATATATATTGGTCTCTGCCTCAGGCCATAGCACACACCCCTAAAGTCTCTGTGATATCCTAAGCGATAAGAGTATTAGAAGCAACTTTTGTTCTCATATTTGGTCTTTGACCCCAGTTCCTGACACAGGGCTCCTGAAACACTTTGAATTTCCTGGTTAATAGGAGTGTGTTTTGTTCCAAGGAGGCGACTCTGGGTGGGCTCCAGGATGGGAGCTTGTCACCACAAAGAACAAGACATGATTAGGAGTCTGGATTTTTCAGCCTCGCCCCCTGTTCTCTTGAGAAAGGAGGACTGAAAATGGAGGTAATGATTGCTCATGCCTAAATGAGGAAACCTCCAAAAATCTCAATCGCACGGGGTTCAGAAAGATTCCAGGCTGGTAAATCCAGATACAAGAAAGGTAATGCACTCCGACTCCAGGACTGAAGCTGTGCTCAGGACCCTCCCAGACCTCACCCTACGTACCTCCTCAACGGTCCATTCATCTGTATCCTTTATCCTGCATGTGTGTGTGCTCAGCCACTTCAGTCGTGTCCAACTCTTTGCAACCACCCCATGGACTGTAGCCCACCAGGCTCCTCTGTCCATGGGATTCTCCAGGGAAGAATACTAGAGTGAGTTGCTGTGCCCTCCTTCAGGGAATATTCCCGACCCAGGGATTGAACCCACGTCTCCTACACCTCCTGCATTGCAGGCAGACTCTTTACCCAATGAGCCACCTGGGAAACCCATCCCTTATCATATCCTTTGATAAACTGGTAAACATAAGTAAGTGTTTCTCTGAGTTTTGTGAACTGCTCCAGCAAATTAATCAAACCTCAGGAAGGGGTGGGAGAAGGCAATGGCACCCCACCCCAGTACTCTTGCCTGGAAAATCCATGGACAGAGGAGCCTGGTAGGCTGCAGTCCATGGGGTCACTAAGAGTCGACTTCACTTTCACTTTTCACTTTCATGCATTGGAGAAGGAAATGGCAACCCACTCCAGTGGTCTTGCCTGGAGAATCCCAGGGACCGGGGAGCCTGGTGGGCTGCCATCTATGGGGTCGCACAGCGTTGGACACGACTGAAGTGACTTAGCAGTAGCAAGGAAGAGGTCATGGGAACCTCAGACATAACAACTGATCAGAAGCACTGAAGTACAGGCAACAACCTGCACTTGGGGTTGGCATCTGAAGCGGGGACAGTCTCAGGAGACTGAGTCCTCAGCCTCAGGAGGATAGTGTCAGAATTATGTTGCAGGAAAATCAGCTGGTTTGCAGAGAATTACTTGGTGGTGTGAGGAAAAACCCCTGACATTTGGTGACCAGAAGTGTCAGAGTGAAGAAGGCAATGGCACCCCACTGCAGTACTCTTGCCTGGAAAATCCCATGGAGGGAGGAGCCTGGTGGGCTGCAGTCCATGGGGTCGCTAAGAGTCGGACACGACTGAGCGACTTCACTTTCACTTTTCACTTTCCTGCATTGGAGAAGGAAATGGCAACCCACTCCAGTATTCTTGCCTGGAGAATCCCAGGGACCGCGGAGCCTGGTGGGCTGCCGTCTATGGGGTCGAACAGAGTCGGACACGACTGAGGCGACTTAGCAGCAGCAGCAGCAGTGTCAGAAGTGAAATGTTTTGTGTGATAATGAAAGAGACACACAGGAGGCAAGGACTGCAGGTTCTTTAAAACAGGTGTGGATACTTTTCTCAGTTGGAAGAGCTATTTTCATTAAGCTTATAAACCTCAATACTGGTGGGGTTTTCTTCCTCCACCAAATATTTGTCCTTTACCTTTCATTTCATTTGTGGTATTTAAAAAATAAATGATGTTTCAAAATTTCATGTTTAAAAAAAAAATCTAACAAGGCAGGGATAAAATAAATTGAGCAGAAAGGCAATAAAGAGCAAAATTTATGCTTCATAAAATACAACCAGTAATGTGAAGGGAAAACTTCAGATGTTCTCTATTAATGCGAAAGAAAACAAATTTAAAAAAACAAGAGCGAAGATGACATGTTTGTAGGCAAAAGAATGGAGAGACAGCCAATGATTTTGGTATTTCACTAAATCGACTGGAACAGAAACAATAATAAAAGACAAATCAAAGAAAAACTTTCTTAGACTGAAACAAATCCCAGGTATTCAAACGAATGGACTCATCATGTTTCCAGCAAAATCTATGGGAAGAAAACCAATGCTAAGAAACATATTGACAAATATTTTAATCATAAGAATAAGGAAAATATTCACTAAGCATTCAAATAGAGAAGGAAGTAAGGGAGCAAGGAAGGGAGGAAGAAAGATACATATTCACATATGTATATCCACATATACATATATACATATGTATATCCACACATATACATATGTATATATGTATATCCACGCTCTTGTAATCTAGTCAGTTCCAATGTGGAGCTCACCTGATTCTGCACCATAAACAATGCAGTCTGGTAGATGCAGGTGAGAGATTGCAGGTGTAAGTAGAACAGTAGCTTGGTCAGTGTCTTAGGGAAAGTCATGTGTGATATTAACAAACTTAATGAGTGTGTACAATGGAAATTTTTTAAAAAATGGATCTTGAAATTATCTGATCAGCTGATTCAATTTCTTCTTGGAAAAAATATGAAAGAGATGGATATAATAGGAATTGATTAGTTATTTTGTAGAGCCTATATATTCTAAACACTGCTATTTCATTACTGTTTCATAATCCATATCTTTTTTCTTTTCCTTATTAGTCCATAGATTTTAATGCTAACTAATAAAATCAGGCACACACGTCAGACCTGACATTTAGAGCTGCTGAGAGGCATCTTTCATGTACCGTGACACATAAGGGAGCAAAATGGTGATCCAAAATAAATTTGGAGAATAGCCTTAATTCTTGAGTTCAGAAATTATTTTATATCTGCTGCATAAAGCATATCACCCTTCTGGGCTAGAAGAGTGTTATTGTTAAGAGAAGATGGCAAATTGCTTCAGCATTTTCCCGCAAGGTTACTAATACATACCAGATCGTTATCCCAAAGCAGAAAGTTTGCAGGAATAATATACAGAAAGCAGTATTTTAAATAAGCCACAAACCATGCTTCTTGGTTTTGTTTACATTGATTCCACACACTAGGAAAACAGTTGGTTTCATAGTAAATTCAGTGATGAAGCAACTTATGCATTTGCCCATCTGCTGCTGCTGCTAAGTCGCTTTAGTCATGTCCAACTGTGCGACCCCATCAACAGCAGCCCGCCAGGCTCCCCCGTCCCTGGGATTCTCCAGGCAAGAGTACTGGAGTGGGGTGCCACTGCCTTCTTCAGCATTGGCCCATCAGGTCGGGGAAAAATCACATTCTTGTAGGAAGCCGAGAAAGACCACGCTAAAGGGAGAAGAGAATTTGTGCTATTTGAGCAGGGTGACAAATTCAAACAGCTGAGGCCATGAACCCCAAATTCTCATTTTCATACCCTTGCGTGCCTTAGAGATTTGGTACTTGTCACCCACAAGAAAGGAACACACGAAACACAGAAAGCTCAGCAGCTGCTCAGAAAGATCGAGGGCTTAGTAGGCTGCTTGCCTTTAGCCATGTTACCGAAAGCCACTCCCTGGGACCAGCCACCTTTGGCTTTGAGGTCTCCCCTGCACTCCACAAGGAATACATTCTGCCTTAAGAGTATCCACTACATTTTGGGTTAACAGATCCAATATCTGCCATCCCCCAAAAATGGATATTACAGCTTAAATCATTTATTGAGTGTTGATAGCAATAAGAACTATGAAAAGCACTTACGCATGCAGTAATATTCTGACTTTTAAAACATTATGCCCCCAATTGCTGAATCTCTGAATAAGATAGCACACTCGACATCTGAGAGCCCTCTAAGAGTGAGTTTCTATTCCACCAACTGTAAGAAGGCACTAGAGGAAACACAAGATTCAGTCTCTGCGCTAAAGGAATTTACACACTGGTACCAAAGAGAAGCATCCTATAAATCACTACAATCAAAGTAGAAACGGCAACTTTTCTAAGAAAAATGAAGTGCAATAAGAATGTGCTGAGAGAGAAATTAATTTCAAAAAGGGTGACAGCAAGAGCTATATAAGTTACGTAACCATTTAAGCTGATTCTTACAGTCGGATTAGAACTTGAGAGGGATAGCCCAGGGAAACACAGAATCTGCTTGGGATGCAGCAGTAATTTCGCTTGACTAGAACAGAGGGTATGTTGAGGAACTGTAGCACCCAATCCTGGAAAGGCAGACGTGGCCATGTGGTGGATGACCACGTATTTCAGGCCATCAGACATCAGTCAGTGCTGGTAACAGAAACAGCCACACCAACAAAGTGAGGATGAGAGCTATGCAGGCCCCCAGGAGAGGGAAGGGTGGTGCTGGTGAGGTTTAGACCCACCACCACCCAAAAATGAAGAAGGGGGATGAGAGGTGAAAAGCGGATGGATAGCCCCCACCCTCTGCAAATCCTGAGAGCAGCTGGTTAAGTCAGCCACAGGCAGAGGAGAGGACAGAAGATTTAAGTCAAGTTTGAGATTAAAGTTCTGACCTGGACTGAATTTTCAATCAATGAAAATGACCAGAAAATTATATCGTTTAAGATATCATTAAGAAATGGAAAAAGAGAATTCAACTGAAAATTAAAGGCAGTGACTGGAAACATTTTTAAAGTTTCATGGTGGGACTCCTATAAAGTTGTGACTCTTCAATAAACTAGCTGTTCATGCAAATCTTCGTATGCCAAGCACTGTGTTCTATGCATCTGTTTATTCCAGGAAGCCTACATAGACGAATGGATACTTTTGAACTGTGGTGTTGGAGAAGACTCTTGAGAGTCCCTTGGACTGCAAGGAGGTTCAACCAGTCCATCCTAAAGGAGACCAGTTCTGGGTGTTCATTGGAAGGACTGATGTTGAAGCTTAGACTCCATTACTTTGGCCACCTGATGAAAAGAGCTGACTCATTTGAAAAGACCCTGATGCTGGGAAAGACTGAGGGCAGGAGAAGAAGGGGACGACAGAGGATGAGATGGTTGGATGGCATCATTGACTCGATGGACATGGGTTTGGGTGGACTCGGGAGTGGGTGATGGACAGGGAGGCCTGGCGTGCTGCGGTTAATGGGGTCGCAAAGAGTCGGACACAACTGAGTGAACTAACTAACATAGTGTTGAGAACAGAAATGGTTAATACTTTAAATACAAAATTTAAAAAGGCCCAAGAAGTAGTTAATTTGTGGCTACCACTACAGAGAGGCAAAGGATGACACACCTTAAGAAAAAGTTTGTGTCATCTGTGTCACAAGCCCTCCTGCAGTAAAACAGTCCCTCATTAGCTTACTGTTTGGGTTCAGAAAGTGAAACTGAAATTCCATCCTGAACTCTCTAGAAGTGATTACTGGATATTTTGTTAATGAGCTCTTTATATAGGCCATTTTGGAAACATTTAGTATATGCTACAAAGAGTCCTTAAAACATAAATTCTTTTTGAAAAAAAAGAAAAAAAGCTTTGGATTAGGAACTCCATTCTCAGGAAGCAGAGGCAGAAGTGGGGTCAGTCTGGAATACGGCAGGTAAAAGAGGAGGTGGAGGCTAAGGAAGTGGAAACCCAGGAAGTATACATAATGCCTTCAAGAAATTTGACAGTGGAAAGAAGAGAGATGGTATGGTAGCTTTAAGAAGTCAGATCAAAGTTTTAGGATATAATCAACTTGATTCTTTTATATATCAAGAGGAAGAAACCACTGAAAAGGGAGAGAGGAATCAAGATATTAATTGATGAAAATAATAACTAATACCTTTCTCTTTCCTTAAAAATTAGACCCTTTTTTGTCAAACACAAAATTTCTTTTTTTTTAAATTTTATTTTATTTTTAAACTTTACATAATTGTATTAGTTTTGCCAAATATCAAAATGAATCCGCTTAAGCACTAACTGTTAAAGTATTTCAACTATATCCAGTTAAATATCCAGACTCAACGACAAGATCTCAAACATTCATGCAAGCCAGAATAAGTTTGTTAGCTCAAAAAGATATGATAAATAAGTAAATACTTTTTAAAAGCTATCTGCACCCCCATATCCACTGAAGCATTATTCACAATAGCCAAGACATGGAAACAATCTAGGTATCTACCAGTCAAATAAAAAAAATGCGGGGTGCATATTCAATACAATGGAGTATTATTTAGCCAGAAAAAAGAAGGAAATTCTGCCATTTGAGACCACATGGATGCTTCTTGAAAGCGTCTTTTGCTAAGTGAAATAAGTCATGAGAGAAAGGCAAATATTCTATGATCTTACTTATATAGTGAATCTTTAAAAACAAACAAACAAACATAAATCCAGAGAGCAGACTGTTAGTTCCCAGAAGCGGAGTGCAGATGAAATGGGTGAAGGTCGTCAAAAAGTACAAACCCTCCATTGTAAATAATTTCTGGGGGTATAATGTAGAGCATGGTGAGTATAGTTAACAAAACTGTACTGTGCATTTGAAAGTTGCTAAGACAGTAGATCTTATTAGCCTTCATCACAAGAAAAAAATTGCAACAATGTGTGGTAATGGATGTTAACTAAATTTATTTGTTATCTATCTGTATAATTATGTTGTATGCCTAAAACTAATAAAATGGTATATGTCAATTATATCCCAGTTAAAAAATCAATGAGTTTGTTTTCCTAACTGATTCTGGGAGAAGCCTAACTTTAAAGTTCACTAATTCATTGAAATAATGTATGTTTTGCTTTCATGCCAACAACTATTCTAGATCCTGGGCATAATATAACAAAGAAGATGTCATTACTCTGGCCTTCCCTGATAGCTCAGTTGGTAAAGAATCCACCTGCAATGTGGGAGACCTGGGTTCAATCCCTGGGTCGGGAAGAACTCCTGAAGAAGGGAAAGGCTACTCACTCTAGTATTCTGGCCTGGAGAATTCCATAGTCTGTATAGTCCATGGAGTTGCCAAGAGTCAGACACGACTGAGTGACTTTTTCTCTTTTTTCTCATCATTACTCCACAGAGCATATAGAGGCAGGAGAAAAGCATATAATTAGGCAATTATATATTTAATCAAGCAATTTAATAGACCAGTATTATTACTTTGTAAACTTCTTCCTTTGATTCCTTCAATTCAGTCTATTTGAATGTTCTGTTCTTATCAAGAGTATGAGAAAAAGCAATAACCCTTATGGTAAGCTGTGTTAATGGCTTTAGTTCTTTACCACTCCCTATAACCAGGTACTTTTGAATTCCTCCAGTAGAGAGGATGAAAATATTTCTCTGCTCCTTGACTTTGGATTTATCCATGTACCAAGCTTTGACCAATAGAACACTAATGGATATAATGTGACACCTCCCCTTTAAAACACCGATCTGCACACGTATGATTGAGCTTGCCCTCTTATACTTCTACTGCTGCTGCAAGAAAAACACGGCAGGTATAGCCCTCTGTCCCAAGAGGAGAAAGAGAGACATGTGGAGCAGAGCAGCCCCAGCCAGCTGCCCTAGATGAGATCTGCTGCCCAGTCTAGATCTGCTGACCTCCACAAACATAAGAACTTAATACATGCTTTTTGTTTTATGTCATAGTGTGGCTACTTGTTACATGGCATTATTGTAACAATAAGTGGCTGGTACAACTTTATGTATATTTATCTTAATAGAGCCTAACGTTCATCTGATAGAATAGAATGGGTGCTAAACAAACAGAAAAAACACAAAGTAGGATGCGCCTGGACACATAATGAGGTGCTCCAGTCTCAACAGTGAGAACTAAAATCCAATAATATGAGTTGCATAAATGAAACAACCAACTAGAATATCAGTTCACTTCTCATTACCAGACTTCTTATCCTAACCAAAGTGGAGTTCACGACTCAGCCCTAAGACCTTGCTAAAATTTACCATTTCCTAGTCTGTCATATTGAACAGATCATGACATACAGAAGCCAAGGAAAACAAATGAAATTCTTGTTTCACTGGGTCCCACATGCTGTGATGTTTTCAAACCCACATGCGTCCACCAAGAGGCATTCAGAATGCTTGATACTGAAAATGAATCCGTAACAAGAATAGAGTACAGAACAAAAATCAACTCAACAAGTCACCCCATGTGTTTTTCATTTTCTGGTATTCTAAAAAGGAAGTCAATGTGGTATAGCATACTTGGCTCCCAACACAGAGATTTCCAGCTATTCTTTTAAATTTCATATTTACAGAGAGCTCTTTTTTCCCCTCTGTCCTGTCTCTGAAAGAGCAGCAGCAGTGAAGGAAGCAATCCACCGAGGAGTAAATGTGGTATCTTTCCTGGGGTAATTGGTTTGGGCTCATGCTCCATGTCTAATACAAAGATGTTCCCTGTGTATTGCACACAGGTTGCTGGAACTTGCTAGAGAAGATAATAGACCTTCATTACAGGGAGATGAGACCTCTGGCAAAGCACAACTGCAGTGCTGAAAGCAAACTCAATCAGACAGCCTTCTTTCCTCTTTAAACCCAAAGCAATATTTAATGAAATGAACACAATCTGATTACTTACTTAAATTCAGTTATCTAAACAATAAAAGAAATCACTCTCATAGTTAGGAATGTGTTAACATATATGTATAAATATACTATATACACTATAACATATGTATACAGTGGAAGTGAGAAATAGATTTAAGGGACTAGATCTGATAGACAGAGTACCTGATGAACTATGGACAGAGGTTCGTGACATTGTACGGGAGACAGGTATCAAGACCATCCCCATGGAAAAGCAATGCAAAAAAGCAAAATGGCTGTCTGGGGAGACCTTACAAACAGCTGTGAAAAGAAGAGAAGGGAAAAGCAAAGGAGAAAAGGAAAGATATTCCCATCTGAATGCAGAGTTTCAAAGAACAGCAAGGAGAGATAAGAAAGCCTTCTTTAGCAATCAATGCAAAGAAATAGAGGAAAACAACAGAATGGGAAAGACTAGAGATCTCTTCCAGAAAATTAGAGATACCAACGGAACACTTCATGCAAAGATGGGCTCAATAAATGACAGAAATGGTATGGACCTAACAAAAGCAGAAGATGTTAAGAAGAGGTGGCAAGAATACACAGAAGAACTGTACAAAAAAAGATCTTCATGACCAAGATAATCACGATGGTGTGATCACTCACCTAGAGCCAGACATCCTGGAATGTGAAGTCCAGTGGGCCTTAGAAAGCATCACTACGAACAAAGCTAGTGGAGGTGATGGAATTCCAGTTGAGCTCTTTCAAATCCTGAAAGATGATGCTGTGAAAGTGCTGCACTCAATAGGCCAGCAAATTTGGAAAACTCAGCAGTGGCCACAGGACTGGAAAAGGTCAGTTTTCATTCTAATCCCGAAGAAAGACAATGCCAAAGAATGCTCAAACCGCCGCACAATTGCACTCATCTCACATGCTAGTAAAGTAATGCTCAAAATTCTCCAAGCCAGGCTTCAGCAATACGTGAACCGTGAACTTCCAGTTGTTTAAGCTGGTTTTAGGAAAGGCAGGGGAACCAGAGATCAAATTGCCAACATCCGCTGGATCATCAAAAAAGCAAGAGAGTTCCAGAAAAACATCTATTTCTGCTTTATTGACTATGCCAAAGCCTTTGACTGTGTGGATCACAATAAACTGTGGAAAATTCTGAAAGATGGGAACACCAGACCACCTGACCTGCCTCTTGAGAAACCTATATGCAGGTCAGGAAGCAACAGTTAGAAATGGACATGGAAAAACAGACTGGTTCCAAATAGGAAAAGGAGTACGTTAAGGCTGTACATTGTCACCCTGCTTATTTAACTTATATGCGAGTACATAATGAGAAACGATGGGCTGAAAGAAGCACAAGCTGGAATCAAGATTGCCGAGAGAAATATCAATAACCTCAGATATGCAGATGACAGCACCCTTATGGCAGAAAGTGAAGAGGAACTAAAAAGCCTCTTGATGAAAGTGAAAGAGAAGAGAAAAAGTTGGTTTAAAGCTCAACATTCAGAAAACTAAGATCATGGCATCTGGTCCCATCACTTCATGGGAAATAGATGGGGAAACAGTGGAAACAGTGTCAGACTTTATTTTTGGGGGCTCCAAAATCACTGCAGATGGTGACTGCAGCCATGAAATTAAAAGACACTTACTCCTTGGAAGGAAAGTTATGACCAACCTAGACAGCATATTCAAAAGCAGAGACATTACTTTGCCAACAAAGGTCCATTTAGTCAAGGCTATGGCTTTTCCAGTACTCATGTATGGATGTGAGAGTTGGACTGTGAAGAAGGCTGAGCGCCGAAGAATTGATGCTTTTGAACTGTGGTGCTGGAGAAGACTCTTGAGAGTCCCTTGGACTGCAAGGAGATCCAACCAGTCCATTCTGAAGGAGATCAGTCCTGGGTGTTCTTTGGAAGGACTGATGATGAGGCTGAAACTCCAATACTTTGGCCACCTCATGCAAAGAGTTGACTCACTGGAAAAGACCCTGATGCTGGGAGGGATTGGGGGCAGGAGGAGAAGGGGACAACAGAGAGTGAGATGGCTGGATGGCATAACTGACTCCATGCACATGAGTTTGGGTGAACTCCAGGAGTTGGTGATGGACAGGGAGGCCTGGCGTGCTGCGATTCATGGGGTCGCAAAGAGTCGGACACGACTGAGCGACTGAACTGAACTGATACATACACAAAGATATGTATATGTTAAATGTGTTTGCTCTAATACAGTTGTAATCCTAGACACAAATCATGCATCCTCACTTGCATCTCTACCAGGATTCTATACAATGAGTATGACAGTACTCTCCACTTTAAATCTTTCAGAAGAAGGTGTTTTTTTAAATTTGGCCTCAGAAATATGGAGCCTATAATTTATAAAAATTTAGTGCAGCTCACAGATAAAGTGCAGCTATTACCAAGCATTCTTCTGTGTGCGAGGAACTAAAAATAGAAAACTGTACTTCATCTTATAAATCTTATACCTCAAAACCACTACCTCTGTAGTGGTAGTAAATTTAACAAGAAAGCTATGGTGCTCCTGCTGCTGTTGCTGCTGCTGCTAAGTCACTTCAGTTGTGTCCGACTGTGTGTGACCCCATAGACAGCAGCCCACCAGGCTCCCCCGTCCCTGGGATTCTCCAGGCAAGAACACTGGAGTGGGTTGCCATTTCCTTCTCCAAAGCATAAAGGTGAAAAGTGAAAGGGAAGTCGCTCATTCGTGTCTGACTCTTAGCGACCTCATGGGCTGCAGCTACCAGGCTCCTCCGTCCATGGGATTTTCCAGGAGAGAGTACTGGAGTGGAGTGCCATCGCCTTCTCCGATGGCGCTCCCTCAGGCACAGAAAATCAATCAACCACTGAGACATTTTGATTATCAGTGTGTAAATACTGATAGGTGCCAGAGTTATTTTACAGAGATTCATCTTTAACCTAGTTATCATGCAATGTTAAAACACAAACTTTTAGATAAATAATATGGCTATTACTTATTACTTATGGTCCATTTAAAATCTATTAACCTATGTAAAAATTTACTAATATATGCAAATCCCACAAACACATATATTTAGTCAAACTATATGCTCAAATATTAAAGTCATGTGACAATATTTTTAAATTTCACGTTAAAATCTATAAGTACCCATGCATGCTCAGTCGTGTCCAACTCTTTGCAACACATGGACTGTAGCCTGCCAGGTTCCTCTGTCCGTGGGATTTCCCAGGCAAGATTATTGGAGTGAGGTGCCACTTCCTACTCCAGGGCATCTTCCCGACCCAGAGATCAAACCCACATTTCCTGCATTGGCAGGTAGATTCTTTACCAACAGCACCACCTCGGAAGTACTCGTGGGAAACACCTAAATTCAGAAGCCTATATCGTATTTTCATGAAAATAATATTATTCAGGCTGTTTCTAAGCCTCAATTCCACTTAAAATTCCAGGTCAACATCTTAAAAAAAAAAAAAAATTCCAGGCAAACATCTTAATTCAAAATCCTTGAAATCAACTAAAGAGTTCTAAGACTTTATACCTGACAATACGCTGAGTATTATTACAGATTTAAGGTGACTGGTTCAGCAGATGAATAAGTCACTTATCCTGTCAAAATATTTTATATTTCATTAAATAATTAACATGTATCAGTGGAAGTGCACATGAATTTGAACAAATTCCAGGAGATAGTGGAGGACAGAGGAGCCTGGCGTGCTGCAGTTCACCAGGTTGCAAAGAGTCAGACATGACTTAGCCACTGAACAACAGCAGCAGCAAATCAGTGGAAGGCCTCTCTAGTACAAGCTAAAATTATTCATGATACACATGAAACTATATGCTCCCAGTGGTTATATCCAAGCAATATGCTTTCTCATTAATAAAAATCTATTTCAGAGCTTCCCTGGGGGCTCAACAGTAAAGAATCCACCTCCCAGTGCAGGAGAATGGGCTTGTTCCCTGATCAGGGAAGATTCCCACACGCCGTGGAGCAACTAATCCTGTGTACCACAACTGTTGAGCCTGTTCTGTAGAGCCCGGCAGCCACAGCTACTGAAGCCCACATTTCTAGAGCCCATGCTCTGCAACAAGAGACCACCCAGGCACTACACATAGATAGTAGTCCCCACTCACCACCACTAGAGAAAAGCCCGAGCAGAAATGAAGACCCAGCGCAGTCAAAAATACATACATAAGTAAAATTACTTTAAAAAATCTATTTTAAACAAGCCCTGATCCTTGATAACAAAAATATTTTGATTTTTTTTCTTGGATTGTATATGTCTTAGAATTAATTTTTCCTTGTACTTTTACACTGTTTGCTTGTACTTTGAACCTCTTCCATTTTGTCTTACTCGGGTTGTTTAAAAAATGAGTGTGGTGTCTCGCCAACACTTACCTCTTTTGTAGATTCTTTAAACCAACACAACCCTGGTCAAAAGGCCCTTTTTGGAAATAACTAACACGTCTAGTCAAGGCTATGGTTTTTCCAGTGGTCGTGTATGGATGGGAGAGTTGGACTGTGAAGAAAGCTGAGTGCCGAAGAATTGATGCTTTTGAACTGTGGTGTTGGAGAAGACTCTTGAGAGTCCTTTGGACTGCAAGGAGATCCAACCAGTCCATTCTAAAGGAGATAAGTCCTGGGTGTTCTTTGGAAGGACTGATGCTAAAGCTGAAACTCCAAAACTTTGGCCACCTCATGCGAAGAGTTGACCCATCGGAAAAGACTCTGATGCTGGGAGGGATTGGGGGCAGGAGGAGAAGGGGACGACAGAGGATGAGATGGCTGGATGGCATCACTGACTCGATGGACGTGAGTCTGAGTGAACTCCAGGAGTTGGTGATGGACAGGGAGGCCTGGCGTGCTGCGATTCATGGGGTCCCAAAGAGCCGGACACGACTGAGCGGCTGAACTGAACTGAACACTCTCTTCTCAGCTCCCTAAACAGTAAAGTCTACCTTTTTTTAACCACATCAGATTCTACCTATGCACCCAAACACACACACCAAACTTATATGTAGCTTTAATACTATGCACTTAATCAGGAGAAAAACAATGGCTAAAGCACATTGCATTTTATCTCTCTGGCAGGCTTCTAGACACCTGATTTCATTCCTTTTATGTTCCAAAGAAACTTTATTAGTACTGCAGAGAGAGTCTCCTTTTACTCTCTTAAATTCACTGACAGCCAGGTAAAACTCACTCAACAGTCACGTCCTACAGAGAAACTCTTGCAAGACTGTACAGGACATCAAGGAAATGGATGCCACCCAACAGTAAAAGCACCCTGATTGGGTTCTATTCTGGCCCTGGAGCCTTTTTAACAGACACAGCAAAGTACTGCAGATAGGTCTGTTACAACTGTGATGAGAAAATGTTTCAAAATCCATAAAATTACCACACCTGCCATCCCCATACTTAAAATCGTTTACAATCTAAATCCCTATTAATGCTACAAATGTCTAGGACGCTTCTCTGAAGACTTCTAAATAAGTACATTTGTGAAGAAGCTGTCAGATTCATGAGATGATGCAGAAACTTGAA
Source organism: Bos indicus x Bos taurus (assembly GCF_003369695.1). Lineage (NCBI taxonomy): Eukaryota > Metazoa > Chordata > Mammalia > Artiodactyla > Bovidae > Bos > Bos indicus x Bos taurus. The sequence continues at coordinate 16,320,575 of NC_040081.1, read as the reverse complement.
ACTAGGATAATGAAGTATAATTCTTGTTTGAACACTAAACACTTCCCTGTACAGCATGTATAAGTTGCAACTGGGAACTGAATCTACGCTGAACCAAACGTGCACCATCACTTGTACAAAGGAAATGTTTCCTGTTGGGATAATACGGAATGTTTTAAACTGCAACTGTACAGTTAGAGGGGACTAAACTATTAGCCTGAGAACTGGGTCAGATCTTTGTTTCATCTTCTATTTTCCTCCTTTATAGAACTTGACACTATTTAAAGGAATTATCTAGAATTTTAAGGAATGAAAAGGGTCTTTAAGTCAACAAGTTCTAAGAAAAAATGTTACTTTTTTTACCAAAGTTCATTATTTCACATTTAAAAGTGATAATTGGTAAAACCCAATGTATTCCTTTTATGTTTCTATCATCATATTGTATACTTCTGAGACAGAGTACTGAAAATGACATTGTAACTGTAAATGAGCTCTAATTCCAATCATATTTTCCCCTTAGGAGCAAAGTTGTAGTATAGGATTATTTTCCTGAAGAAAAATGTACTGCTCAACTATTTACAGAAATGATCATAAATGTTAGATTTTTGATAACTGTAACTCAATATATTACTCCAGGTAAATATATTCCTTATGGTGCTCATTAGGACTATTTGCAAATACTCTGGTTTGCAAATATTCTGCTCTCCTTCCTGGCAAGTATTAAATTAAGATTGTACTTCCCATCCCTGGGGAGACAGCACAGCCATGTGACTTGATTTGGTGAATGAACTGTGAGTGCAAGTGACCAAAAGTCACTTACAACTGAAAGCTTAAGAAGTCAGTGTTTAATTTATCACGTCTCTTTTTTCCTGTATCAGAGTGACTAGCAATCTTCAGAAAAAGAGCTGTTCTATTACCCTGGATCCTAGAGTAAGAATGAACTGCAGCAAAATCCCCAGCTGACCTGTTACATGATATACACAGAGTGTCCGCAAGAAATACAACTTAGTTCTTTTAAGCCGCTGAGACTTGGGGATTGTGGATTACTGAAGAACAGCCTCAGCTAAACTAACTGATATACACCTTTATATATTAAAGCTTTCTAAAAGACATCTAAATCATTCAGTAACCGATCACTTACATGTTGGCTTATTTTGAGGCAGCAATATATTAAATGGCAACCTCATTCTGTCTAATATTTCCTTTCCATCTTGAATCTTCACACTATTTCTCCAGTGTCTCCTTTGACGCAGCAATCAGACATGCTAAAACCTTACTGCTGATGAGATACCTCCTTCAATCTTGCTATGCCTTTGAATTAACTTCTCTCTTCTTTTCACTGTCAACATTTCTGAAAGCATAGTCTACAATCACTGCCTCCACTTCCTGTTTTACCTTATGCATTCTAACATCCACTCCTTATACTTTAAGGGGAAAAGTTTTATCAATGAACTTATATTTATCAAATACATGGCTCTTTGTTTGGCTCCCATTTTTCCAATTTTTCTTTCACATTCATTGTTGATTACAATCCTTGGTCCTTGCAATTCCTCCTTTTACTTCTGTGATATTATAACATTTTGGTTCTCCATTGATATGCATCTTCTCTATCTCTTGTTGATTCTCTTTTATCTATCTATGTATAAGTATTCCTGAGTGTCCATTTCAAACCTTTCATCTTTTTTCCATTCCCCCACTTAACAATATCATACACTTACACTTATACAGCTTCAACTGTCACTAATACATAGACAATTTCCAAAATTCTCTGTCTTCAACTTATTTCCTGCTTATTCGGTTACTTAGATATATACCTCTTTCTGGCCATAATACTGATGCTGCTAAGTCGCTTCAGTTGTGTCCAACTCTGTGCAACCCCATAGACTGCAGCCCACCAGGCTCCCCCGTCCCTGGGATTCTCCAGGCAAGAACACTGGAGTGGGTTGCCATTTCCTTCCCCGATGCATGAAAGTGAAAAGTCAAAGTGAAGTCGCCCACTCCAGTCCAACTCTTAGGGACCCCATGGACTGCAACCTTCCAGGATCCTCTGTCCATGGGATTTTCCAGGCAAGAGTACTGGAGTGGGGTGCCATTGCTTTCTCCAGCCATAATACTAGAACCACGAAAATAAGTATTCTTTAATATCTTTTGAAATACTTTATTTTTGAATATCTATTTCTCCTCTTTTCTTTTCCATCTCTTGTCTTTTCCTTCTCAACAAATCTCAACTGTTTAGAGTGATCTTCAGTCATGTCCTCTTACTCACCAAACACAATCAGTTTCTAAATCCTATCTTTATTAAGAAACATTTATCACAAGACTACTATGAAAAAAAGGCTACATTTTCTGTTGGTGATTACTTGGTTCAGTAATTTATCATAAAGAACACAGTAAATAAACATTATAGAGAAATTGAATCCTATTATGTTTAAAAATAACTATATGCCACAAGCAAGTAAGATTTATTCCAGCTGTGCAAGACTGGCTCAATATTCAAAAATCAATTAATGTAATCCACCATATCAACAGGCTAAAGGAAGAAAATCCCTATGATCATATCAACAGATGCAGAAAAAAATACCTGGCAAAATCCAATGCCCATTCATTATAAAATTTCCCAGAAAACTAACAGAAGAGGACTTCCTCAACTTGACAAAGAACATCTACTAAAACCAAACTTACATCAGACCTAATGCTGAGAAACTAGAAGCTTTGTCTCTAATACGAGGTAAACACAAGGATGCCCACTCTTACTACTCCCATTAAACATCATACTGAAAGTTCCAGCTAATGCAACAAGACAAGAAAAGGATATTAAAAGTATACAGATTGAGAAGAAATAAATAAAACTATTTTTTCCATAGACAGCAAGTTCTTAATGTAGAAAATCCCAAAGAACTGGAAAAAGAAAAAGAAACCTCCTAGAACTAATAAGCAATTATAGCAAGACTGCAGGATACAAAGTTAATAAACAGATACAATTGCTTTCCCGTGTACCAACAATAAAAATTGGAATTTGAAACAAATACCATTTAATTTACCAAAATAAAAAATAAAATAGGTATAAATCTAATAAAATATGTAAAGATTCATGTGAGAAAAACTATAAAACTCAAATGAAAGAAATCAAAGGACAAAATTAATGAAGAGATATACCACAATCATGGATAAGAAGACTCAATATTGTTAGAATGTCAGTTCTTCCTAACTTGATCCATAGACTCAATGCAATACCAATCAAGATTGCAGCAAGTTCTTTTGTGGATACTGACAGACTGGTTTTAAAATTTAAATGGAAAGGCAATAGACTCAGAATAGCCAACACAATGTTGAAGAAGAACAAAGTTGGAGGACTGACACTACCAACTTCAAGACTTATTACAAAGCTTCAGTAATCAAGACAGTGTGGTATTGGCAATATATACATACAAATAGACAAATGAAACAGAAGAGACATCCTAGAACTAGATTCACACAAATAGAGGCAACTGATCCTTGAAAGAGGAACAAAGGCAATACAGTGTGGAGCAAAGATACTTTTCTCAACAAACGGTGCTGGTACCTCTGGATGTTCACATACAAAAGCAGAATCTAAAAGCAGACCCTGTACCTTTCACAGGAATTAACTCAAAATGGATTGCAGACCTAAATGCAAAAAGTAAAACTACAAAAGTCCTAGAAGACAACATTTGAGAAAACCATGTGACTTTAGATCTGGCAATGACCTTTCAGATACAATACCAAAACCACAATACATGAAAGAAAAAAACTGATAAACTGGACTTCATTAAAATGTAAAACTTCTGATCTCCAAAAGACATTGTTAAAAGAATGAAAAGACAAAGTCACAGACTGGGAGAAAACATTTGCAAAACACACTCCCTATCTATCTTCCTATCTATCTATCCATCCATCTGTATCTGTGTCTTTATAAGTGTGCAGACAGATAGATATATAGGTATATATCTAAACATATATTTCTTATATAGCTATATTTTTATAGATTATATATATGTATATGGAGACTGAGAGAGATAGAGGGAGACGAGAGAGAACGAATGAGATGAGTAGTGGCAACAGAGGGATAGAAATAATGAAATAATACTCTCTCCTCCTAAAATCCTAGAACGAAGGAAATTAGAGATTGAAAAGTGCTTTCCATAAGTATCCATCTTACTGACTGAAAATAGTCACACAAAAGTGTATCACACTAAAATTTCAGACAATTGTAGATAAACAAGAGCTTCATAAAACAAAGAGAGAAAAACAGGACACATATGAAGGACAGAGAATCAGTAAGGCTCTAGAGTTCTCTGATACAATAAAAGTAACTAGAAGACAAATGGAGCCATGCTTTCAATTTTTTGAGCTAAAATGATTTCCAACTTAGAATTCTTTACTAGCTAAGTACAAAATAGAGACATTTTAGAAATAAAAGGCCTGAAAAACTTACTTCGCATATACCCTTTCTCAGGAATTAATGGCTGATGTAGTCCACTCAACAGTGATTCACCCAAGAAAGAGAATATGGAATCAAGGGAGGAGGAAGAGGAAGCAAAAGAAATTCATAGGATGATGCTAGACAATGCTTCTCAGGCCCAGAGAATACCAGTCTAGAAGGGAGCAAGACTGGGAACTCTAAGAATGTCGCCAAGAAAACAAACAAAAAGAGCCCTATAGGTTGTCTGAGGTTTTTGTTTGCTTTTTGTTTTCTTGGTTGTTTTTTTTTTTTTAAACCATAGTGAGATGAATTTAATCTCTTTGGCAATGTTTTAAGGTGAAGCAATGGTGAGATGAAATAGAAAGATAAAGAAAAAACAGAGCAATGTTTAATTCCAAAAGAAAATATAATCATAAAACACTCCATGGCTCATCTCTGATCAATTTCTATATAATCATAGTACTATAACCACTGAACCGTGACTGAAGCACAAATAATAAAACAGCTCTTGAAAGGGAGGATATCTATGTATACTGAGGGCATATGTAGTTGCAGGCAGAGTACAATAAAATCATCGTTAAAAGCTAGACATCAATTTTTTAAATGCATGCTTTTTACTTTAAAAAGACTTAAAAATAGTCCCACAAGCATTTTATTTAGAAATAGAGAAATAAATAATAGAAACAATGGCTAAATAGTTTCAAGTGTTTGATTCTGTGGAATAGAAATTAAGGGTAGAAAGAGTGTGGGGCAGAGAAAAGTTTTTTTATCATCAGCATTTAGATTTCTTAAACTATCTGCCTGCTGCTGCTACTGCTAAGTCGCTTCAGTCGTGTCCAACTCTGTGCGACCCCATAGACGGCAGCCCACCAGGCTCCCCCGTCCCTGGGATTCTCCAGGCAAGAACACTGGAGTGGGTTGCCATTGCCTTCTCCAATGCATGAAAGTGAAAAGTGAAGCGACCCCATGGACTGCAGCCTCCCAGGCTCCTCCATCCATGGGATTTTCCAGGCAAGAGTACTGGGGTGGGGTGCCATTGCTTTCTCCAAACTACCTGCCTATATTAGTGCAATTTAAAAATTTAAAGAAGAATATTCAGTCCCAAAGGATCCCAAAATGGATGGATCATTCCCAACTGGACTTCAGCAAAGGTTAATATTTGCATTATAAGCTGAAAGATTCTGTACCAAAGAGTGAGAGACATATCACAGCCAGAAAGCTCTTTTCCTTCACATCTTAGGAATAGTCTGGAAAAGTGGCCTAATACACTTTTATTAAGACCAAAAAAGCCAAAAACAGTAAAAGCAATTAACAAAACAAACAACTATGGCAAGCAATAGAGTACTTAGAAAATAATATAAATATTGCACTAAGGGCATATGGGGCTTCCCTGCCGGCTCAGTGGTAAAGAACCTGCCTGCAACGCAGGAGACTCGGGAGAGAAGGGTTTGATCACTGGGTCGGGAAGATCCCTTGGAGCAGAAAATGGCAACCCACTCCAGTATTCTTGCCATGGACAAGAGGAGCCTGGTGGCCTACAGTCCTTAGGGTCACAAAGTCAGACACGACGGAAGCAACTGAGCAAGGTTATATGAACAATTATGAAATTTAAAGAAACTGAAACCAGAGAGAACTTTTGTTTATAGAAAGATAGGCTGTTTATAGACACAACACAGCTACTTCTTTGATATTAAACAGAAATAGATGATATTTTCATAAGTTCAATCCAGTAAGTAAAAATATTTTCTAAAATCTTTCAAAAAAACATTTTTAAAACTTGTTGCAATACTTATGACCAAAGAAGAAAAATATATACCTTCACCCCTAAAAACTAATCTTTAGTATTCTGGTCAAATGACTCCTTACCCTTTCTTGTAGCTAAATGGTATTTCTAATTCTACCAGGACTGACAAATTTGATTTTGTAATATAGAATTGATAAATAAGTAAATTCTTAGTATTTCTTCCAATTTTACTGTCTTAATGTGTGTGTTAAGAGTAGGGAGGAGTGTTAGGGAATTTTTTACCAAACTATGATTACTCCAATGCAAAGTACTAAGGAACACGGCAAAAGTAACCAAATTTATATTCACCCTTTTAATATAAAAAATACACAATTCATTATCTTAATGATTTAGCTATGTCACAAATCTCAATTGAGTTAAGGAAATCTATCAGATGATAGACATATTCATATATTCATCACCAATGTTGTCTAGAAAGCACATTTTTATTCTGTTGTTTAGTTGCTAAGTCATGTCCAGCTCTTGCAACCCCATGGACTGTAGCCTGCCAGGCTCCTCTGTCCATGGGATTCTCCAGGCAAGAATACTGGAGTGGGTTGCCATTTCCTGCTCCAGGGGATTCACCCAGGGATTGAACCCATAGCTCCTGTCACATCTCCTGTGTTGCAGGCAGTTCTTTACCACTAAGCCACCAGGGAAGCCCCAGAAAGCACACTGGGTAACATTTAACTCTAAAACAACCATAGAATTGATACATCTCAAAATAGATTAAAATTTTGCCCCATATATTTCTGTGCTGGAGACTGCTGGGTTTTCCTCAATATACTTTCTCCCCTTCTTGACTTAGTATCAGCCCTTCACATTTTAGCTGAGCATACGGCTACCTAGCTAAAGACTTTATGTCCCAGGCTCTCTCAAACTAAATGTGTCCATAGGACTCAGGTCTGACCAATGGATAGTGGATCTCTTGCAAAGTCACTCAGTTATGTCCAACTCCTTATGATCCCATGGACTGTAGTCCACCAGGCTCCTCTGTCCATGGAGTTGTCCTGGCAAGAATACTAGAGTGAGTAGCCATTCCCTTCTCCAGGGGATTTTCCCAACCCAGGCATCAAACCAGGGTCTCCCACATTATGAGCAGATTCTTTACCATTTGAGCCACCAGGGAAGCCAAGTGGATAAACACTGATATATAGGGCTCTGATTGGTACACTGTCTCTTCCCCAACCTTCAACCCCCCAGCAATTGGAATATTGACATGGTAAAGAAAATAAGGATCAACTCAGACCATAAAATGAAACACTGAATTAAAAGGATCCTAGGTTTCCGATACTGTCAAGCTGCCAGACCACCCTGGCCACTTACCCAGACTTACAAAAAAGGAAGAAAACTTCTATCCTGGTTGTCGAGATATTTTTAGATTCTCTGTTGCCTTAGAAAACCTTGTATCCTATCTAATAAAATCCCCCCTAACACTTTCCTCAAGTATACTTCAGGGATTCTTGACAACATACTTAATTTACCAAACACCTTTTTTTCCAAAAGAGTCCAATTCAGTTCCCATAATTTTACATCATTTTTTTCTTCACAGCATCTCTGATGTAATACAGTAACAATGCTTTAAATCTGGCTCAACCCCCAGACTCTGTGACCAAGGTGTTCATGTCAGGCTGCTTTCTACTCTGGAAAATAACATCTGGTTCTGTTTCGTTACTGCTGGACAAGTTACATTTCCAGTTTCTAAGGACCAAGAAAAAGATTATTTTAACCCATTTTCCAGACAAGTTTGTTTTCATTCATAACTTGTTCAATTCACCAAAAATAGACAATATACAAAGTGATTTAATAGACAGCAACTTATGGCTACCCCCTCAAGTTATCATATGGCACAAAATGGTTAACACCTTTCTACTGTACACAACGTGCCCATAATAAATAGCTTCCTCACATAATAAAGAGTATTTTCATCTATTTGGAAAGAAAAACACTACAAAACATAAACATTCTGTGACTCTCTGGTTTCTCTGGACACCCCATTTCTCTCTCCATAGAGTGGATAATTATACCTGCCACAGACTGTTTCATGCTGATGTTATGAAGATAAATGAGATAACCCATATATGAAAGCATTTTGTGGTCTTAGGAAGAATAAATGCACCTAAATCCAAGATGGTATAATTCTTCATAATGTTTTCCAGGGACTTTCTGAATAGCTCCAGAGAGGTCATTACCCACAACAAACTTTTGGCACCAAAGAACTACCTTTCTAAAAAAAAATTTCATTTCTGCACCTGACAACACTTTTCCATTAATTGGGGGTAAGTCCAGATGCTGTTCTGTTTGGTCATCTCCAGCGCTCTAAAAGGATCCAGATTTCTCACTTTAATTTCTTGCACCAATGAAATGAACAAAAAGCCTTCTAAATCACAGGGGTTTCAGTTGACAGGTTAACAGTGAGACCCATTTCAATCAACTTCAAATGCAAAGCAGACTTGGCAAGAACCAGGGAGGGGATGGGGGGAAGGAAAGCCCCGGTGGCAGTCTGACAACTCCCTCATGTCTACCGTCTAGTGTAATACATCAGTGGCCCCCAAGGACCCATCCAATCAGCTGAACTGGGCCTCAAACTCCACCAAATGGGGTTCTTTCCGTTGAAATTCCTCAGTAGTGTATAAAAATCTGCTTTCCGTACCTAATTTCTGCGCAGAACTTAGAAATAAAATTTACGATTGCAAACAAAAAAAGCCGGAATCTTACCAACACAACCCATAAATTACACCCCTTAACCTGAAATCCAACACATTAGAGACCCTAGTTAACATCCCGTTTACCCTCAGGCGAGGGTTCACCAACGGGACTTTGCTTTTTGGTGAAGAGCCCGGCATTTCTGCTGCCCCACGCTGCCTTAGGAAGTTGCCCAACAAAGAAGTCGGTGGTGAGGATGCCGGCGGCCTCGGGACCGCACTGTGTGTATGCGGTACGGCTGAGTCAAGGCATCCCGGGTCCGATCATCAGTTAGCTCTGGGGGGCTGGAGAGGGAAACCCGGACATCTTGGCAGTCTTCCTGGAGCCCGGTTATAGTGACATAAGGGAATAGCGGAGTCAGTGAATCGCGAGGATCACTCGCGGTCCTCAGCGCAGTTCTGTTCTCACTCGTGATGGCTTGTCCCTGAGGCTTCCGTCACTGACAAAACACTTAGGATACAGCTCAGGTGCCGACTGGCACTTTTCATGGAAATTTCTCAGAACACTACTTTTCTAGTTAGTGCATAGTTTTTCCTTAGGCAAATGTTAGTGAGAAAAGAGCAGTTTATTTGTTTGACTAATGCAGAAGAAAACAGAAAAAAACAGGCTATCTATTGTTTTGAAATAAGCACTAAGCATTGCCCCATAATGTAAGAAATGTTCCTAACTTTATTTACATCAAGTTAGTGATTACTAAGGAGAAGGCAATGGCACCCCACTCCAGTACTCTTGCCTGGAGAATCCCATGGACGGAGGAGCCTGGGAGGCTGCAGTCCATGGGGTTGCTAAGAGTTGGACACGACTGAGCGACTTCACTTTGACTTTTCACTTTCATGCATTGGAGAAGAAAATGGCAGCCCACTCCAGTGTTCTTGCCTGGAGAATCCCAGGGACGGGGGAGCCTGGTGGGCTGCCGTCTATGGGGTCGCACAGGGTCAGACACGACTGAATCGACTTAGCAGCAGCAGTGATTACTATAGGGTCGCAGAGAGTCAGACACAACTGAAGCAATTTAGCATGCACAGTGATTACTAGGGATTCCCACGTGGCCTTAGTGGTAAGGAACCCGCTCCTGCCAATGCAGGAGCCGCAGGAGACGTGGGTTTGATCCCTGGGTTGGGAAGATCCCCTGGAGGAGGGTATGGCAACCCACTCCAGTATTCTTGCCTGGAGAACCCCCTGGACAGAGGAACCTGGCAGGCTACAGTCCATGGGGTTGCATAGAGTCGGACACGTCTGAGCAACTAAACACACATGCGTGCACAGTGATTACTAACCATATTCATTATTGTTCATTGAAGAGAATCTTCAGGATGTTGAAAAAGCTTAGAAACAAAAGGGAATGTTTATTTGACAATTCATCCAAATAGACCTGAAGAGTTATGTTTTGCAGAGCAATCTAATCTACACAGAGCTTCCAAGAACAGTAGTAGGCACACGCCATTAAAGAATAGCTTTCCTGGGACTTCCCTGATGGTCCAGCAGTTAAGAATCCACCTTGCAAAGCGAGAGATGTGGGTTCAATCCCTCGTCAGGGAACTAAGATCCCACATGCTGTGGGGCAACTAACCCTGAACACTACAACTAGAGAGTCCACATGCTACAAAAAAGATCCTGCATGATGCAATGGGCCGCAACTAAGATCTGACGAAGCCAAAAATACATAAATAATTTTTTTTAAGTTTTCCAACAAGACATCACGACACCTGTTGCTAAGACATTCTAAAGCTTCTTCCACAATCACTGGAAGGCCTTTCCTAGTCTTTCTAAAGCAGACACATTGTAATCACCTCTTTTCCCAGGGATCATAAACTAGGTGCCTTGTGGCTTAAAAAAGAATTATAGAGACACACATGTGTACTCTTGCCATATGTCCTCAGCCAATTAGAGTTTAACATGCAATAATGGAAAATCATATGACTAGAAGAGCTAAAATATAAGCATTGAATAACAACTCTGAAGCGAACCCTTCCATGTACCATGCATCAGTCTAGGAAAAACTGCTTTGACTGGAGCTTTTAGGCTGATGTTTATGCTTCTGAACACAGGCAACCCAGTAAACCAAAAATAATAATCACTTAGCACGGCATGTTCTTGTGGACTACCTGCATTCATTCAGCAAACATCTACCAAGGCCTCTCTCTTTGTCGCAGACACTGCTCCACACCCTAAACATAGCTGCAGCCTCTACCTCACTTGGCCCAGCAGACCTTGCAGATCCCTGCAGGCCAAAGTTTTTTTCCAAGAAAAAAAAAAATTAGTCAATAAGAAAAACTGGCATTTTTAGATCTCATTCAGGTGGTTTAAAAACAAGAATTTTTCTCAGAAGGTATCAACACAGTGATTTTAGTTAGTTTGTTGTTGTTGTTTTTTAATCCAATCTACTGTTCTGTAAAGACTATTTATTTTATCAACGACTCTACAAAGACTCATATTAGGGAGGAAAATGTTAACTCAAATATTTTTGCTTCCATTTTGGAGAGCAGCAGGTACAAATACATCATGAGTCCGCATGCTTTGCTTCAATGTACCGCATTTCCTGAACGCTCACCTGTGGGTGTGATGCTCCATCTCACATGGAACACAAGGTGCCCTGAGCATGACCATTTCCTTCTCCATCCTCTGGCTTCTCATTCAAGCCACAGACATAAACCAGACATTTCTTAACAGTTTCCTACTTCCTGCTCTTACCACTGCCCTAAGAAAATAAGTAGTGTATAATTTTAACTGAATGAAAGTTACTTTACTATTATATTATTGATCATATTCAGTGAATATGTCTTCCATTTTTATGATCAAAAATGTTAAATATGGCATTTTTTGGCAAATCTTCCTTCTCCAGATATCTGTGGTGAAAGCAAGACGACTTCTTAACATTTCAAGTAAATTTAACAGCCTCAGTGAGAGTTCTATGCAAGAAAGAAAGGCCAGAAAACAATGGGTGTAACTTGCTCCACACATACTGGGAATAAGCTAGTATCTATTTCTGTTTCCAAAAGCAGGTGAAGTTAAGCACATAATAATACTGAATGGTAAAGACTTTATTTTGATTATACCAAACAGCTGATAGGAGATTAAATGAGAGATCCTGATTTGATGGATGACCCAGTGAACTCCTTCAGAGATAAAATCTCATCCTAATCAATAAGAGTATTTTACTCAATAAAAATAAAGGCAGCATTAAAATGTAGGAAAAATCAGAGACAACTAACTGATAAGCTCTTTCTTTCCAGATATGTAGCGGTATATTTTCATATCTGGAAAGAAAGAGCTTATCAGTTAATCTTTTCTGTGTTATTTTACATTTAATGCTGCCTTTACTTTTAATGAGTAAAAGACTCTTATTTATTTGAATGAGATTTTAAAATTTTGAGTTTCCCAGGTGGTGACAGTGGTAAAGAACCAGCCTGCCAATGAAGGAGACATAAGAGACTCAGGTTCAGATTCCCTGGAGGAGGGTATGGCAACCCACTCCAGTACTGTTGCCTGGGAAATCCCAAGGACAGAAGAGCCTGGTGGGCTATAGTCCATAGGGTCGAGAAGAGTCGAACATGACTGAAATGAATGAGCGTGCAGCAATAAATTTTAATGTCTTTGGGGAAAATAATAATTCATTTACAAATCCAAAAAATACAACAGAAAAGGTCATCAGTAATGACATTAATAAATTTCCTTTGCTTTCTTTCAACAATGTTTGGTTAGTAAAACACAATCATTATCTTTGCATTAAATATGAGCATTTCTATATAATTATCTGTCTCACTAAAAAGATTATATGATGTTGCTATGTGGGAAATAGATGGGGAAACAGTGGAAACAATTTCAGACTTTATTATTTTGGGCTCCAAAATCACTGCAGATGGTGATTGCAGCCATGAAATTAAAAGGCACTTACTCCTTGGAAGGAAAGTTATGACTAACCTAGATAGCATATTGAAAAGCAGAGACATTACTTTGCTAACAAAGGTCCGTCTAGTCAAGGCTATGGTTTTTCCTGTGGTCATGTATGGATGTGAGAGTTGGACTGTGAAGAAGGCTGAACGCCAAAGAATTGATGCTTTTGAACAGTGGTGTTGGAGAAGACTCTTGAGAGTCCCTGGGACTGCAAGGAGATCCAACCAGTCCAGATCAGCCCTGGGATTTTTTTTGGAAGGAATGATGCTAAAGCTGAAACTCCAGTACTTTGGCCACCTCATGCGAAGAGTTGACTCATTGGAAAAGACTCTGATGCTGGGAGGGATTGGGGGCAGGAGGAGAAGGGGACGACAGAGGATGAAATGGCTGGATGGCATCACGGACTTGATGGACTTGAGTCTGGGTGAACTCCGGGAGTTGGTGATGGACAGGGAGGCCTGGCGTGCTGCAATTCATGAGGTCACAAAGAGTCGGACACGACTGAGTGACTGAACTGAACTGTTTATTAACACTAAACCTTCAACAGAAACACTTGCTTTCAAGAATAACTATCAAAATATAATATTTGTGCTTTGTTATATATTAATTTTGTTATAGTTTGGTGATGAACCAATTTCAGGAAGGGAAAAGAGAGGGAGTAAGATAAAGGAGAGAAGCCTTAAAAAAATTACCTGAAACGTTGAAAGGCCTCTAACAGCATCATCATCAAAACAAAATGCAAGTCACATAATATGGTTATTAGAAAACTCCATTTTATATTGAATAATTATAATATTTTTACTGAAATTTTAAGTTTTAATAAAAAAGGTATAGAATCTCTGAGTGCCTCTATTCTCTCCACAAAGAGATCTTTCTTTGCTTAAAAATTTTAAATTCACTTCCATTCCAAAAGAGCTCATAATCTAACCACATTCATTCTTAGGTTTCTGCTCACCCTATGAAACACTGCACAGTGCAATCTAGCTGCAACATTGGTGCTATGCACCTATGTTAATAGGTGGCATAGCAGCCCAACTCAACAGATAAAATTGCAATGACCTAATTTAGTCTCCCACTGTCTTCAGAATTTACGCAGTGGGTCAATTTTTTCCCTTGCCATGGCTAGAAACTCAGACAATCATGACATTTTTGATAACTCCTAGATAATAAAAATGCCTATATTTTCTTTAAGTTGGAAAATATCTCAATCTGATAATCTATAAAGCCAGTCTCATGTTATTATTAAGATTGCCATTATCACTCCCCAGTCCGGCAATTTCACCTACCCCTAGGCAAAGCTGGGCTTCGCTGGTGGCTCAGATGGTAAAGAATCTGCCTGCAATGCGGTAAACCCAGGTTCGAGTCCTGGGTCAGGAAAAATCCCCTAGAGAAGGGATTGGCAACCCACTCCAGTATTCTTGCCTGGAGAATTCCATGGACAGAGAAGCCTGAGAGCTACAGTCCATGAGGTCGCAAAGAGTCAGACATGACTGAACGACTAACACAGACAAAGCTTTCCTGTGACCTGGGAGGCAGCTGAATGGACTTATCTAGCTCACCTCCTATCCTGCTCACCAACTCCCTATTCTGACCCTTCCAGAACTGGGTGGGGAATGGATGATCATAATTTTGGAGACAGAAGAGGTATGGGCAACAAAACATTCTTATTTTACTGTTGTTGCTGTAAACTGGCGTCCTACTCTATTAACCTGGAAGATTTTTAAAGCTTTTTCTTTTGTAGGATGACTATAGGGTTTTTCAGAAACACCTCCATTGCTAGGGGTTCCTGACACTGCCAATTACTTTTCTAATCTGGCTGGGGTTTGTTTGTTTGTTTACCTCTTTCCAAGCCCTGAGGAATCCAAGGATCCAACAAAAGCTTCTACCTGCCATGGTCTGTTTGTGCTCAGTTGCTTCATGTTCAATTCTTTGCAGCTCCATGGACTACAGCCCACCAGGCTCCTCTGCCCAAGGAATTTTGGAGGCAAGAATACTGGAGTGGAGTGCCATTACTCCACTCCAGTGGAGTTGATTGGGATATTCCCAATGCAGGGATCGAACCCACATCTCTTGAATCTCCTGCATTGGCAGGCGGATTCTTTACCATCAGCACTACCTGGGAAGCCCTACTATGGGCTGTTTAGCAAACCAGATAATCATGTTGAATGACATTAATACTATTTCACAGTGACATGCAGTCTGACATGAAGAATGCTTCAGTAGAAAGAATATAGGTTCTCATATCCAAAAGACCTACATTTTTAATCCCAGACCCTCTCTTCCTGACAATTTGACCTTAAAGAGATTAACTAATGTCTCTGAGCCTCAGTTTCCTTGTCTATAAAAAACACACATTTTAATGTTCTTAATGAGATTCTTTAGTCATGACTCATGTGTGTGTTTGTGTGTGTGTGTGTGTTAGTTGCTCAGTTGTGTCTGACTGTTTGCAACCCCACGGACTGCAGCCCACCAGGCTTCTCTGTCCATGGAATTCTCCAGGCAAGAATACTGGAGTGGGTTGCCATTTCCTTCTCCAGAGTCATGACTCATAGGAGGGCATTAATAATTGGAAGACCAATCAATAGAATAAGGAAGAATATGTTCTGGCTATCTACTGCTGCATAACAAACTGCCTGTAAACTTAGTGACTTAAAAGAACAATTTGCTCTTTTCTCTCATCATTCTGGAAGCTTGACTGGGTGGTTCTCTAACATGGTCACAGACGATGGCTGGGACTAGAGTCATCTGAAGGCATGAGTGGGTTGGACATCCAAAATGACACACTCACCTGGCTTTCAGCTGGAGTGGCAGCAGGAGCCGTACACACAGATGATCTACATGGCTCGGCATTCTCACAACAAGGAGGCTAAGTTCTAAAAGGGGACATTCCAAGAGACAACATTCTAAAAGGCCTAGAGGGAGGCTGCATGCCTTCACAGAACTTCAGACCTCATACAACCTAACTTCTGCCACATTCTACTGGTCAGGATAACACCAAGCCCAGCCCAGATTAAAGAGGAAGGGAATTAGACCCCCTTTCTTAAGATGAAGAATGAAACACTCATATCAAGAGAGAAGGAACTATTTTCAGACTGTGTGCCAAAAATGAATAGAGAATAAGGTGGAAAGCCAAAGAAAGAGAAAAAAACAGTACTCTAGAGTTCCCTACAATGAGGTGTGCAAACCCAGGCACACAAGGATAATACATTATAAGTTCTTAATTTTTTTTTTACTTTTTTAATTCCTAATATTTTTGTAAGGGAAATAAAATATTAGTAGTCTGATACATACTCAAAAATTTTCATTCACAGAGATGAAGGCAAGGAACCATCTGTCCTCTTCTGCAGGAATAATAAAATATAACATTCTTCACTACATATAGAAGAAAATAGAAGAAACTTTTTTACAAGTAATTATAGAGATGCATAATCCACCTCATGCGAAGAGTTGACTCATTGGAAAAGACTCTGATGCTGGGAGGGATTGGGGGCAGGAGGAGAAGGGGACGACAGAGGATGAGATGGCTGGATGGCATCACTGACTCGATGGACGTGAGTCTGAGTGAACTCCGGGAGTTGGTGATGGACAGGGAGGCCTGGCATGCTGCGATTCATGGGGTCGCAAAGAGTCGGACACGACTGAGCGACTGATCTGATCTGATCTGATAATAGAAAATATTTTGAGACCACTGACAAAAGGATGGATTATTTCTGCCTAGAAATGTTGATGACTTCAAGTTTACTATAGGAGATTCATGTGTTGGTACGCACCTAGAAAGAGAAAAATACGCAAAAAAGGTAGAGTGGATTTCTAGAATGCAGCTTGTCAGATCACGATATCTGTTGACCTGATTCCATTGTTTTGGGATGTGACTGACAGATTCTAACCTAAGATTACAGAAGTGGCCAAGTGCCTATATTTTCCCAGAATATGATGATAGATTACTTGACATTCTTTCCACCAAGGGGTGAGGGTTATGTTCCCTCCCCGTAAATCTGAGTGGGTTCTGTGACCAGCAGAATTTAGCACAAGAGATAGTGAGCCAGTTTCTAGACCCATGTCTTGATATGCTGGCATCCTCTGTTTCCCGTCTTTTGGAACACTGCTCTGGGAATCTAGCTGCCATGCCGTTGAGGAAGCCCGAACAGCCCAACAGGGAGGCCCACATGGAAAGGACCTGAGAAGCCTGGTTAACAGCCCCAGGTAAACTCCAGGCAATAGTCAGTACCAACCTGTGAGCCATGTGATGAGCCATCTTTGAAACAGGTTCTGAAGCCCTATTTGAACTACCTTGTTGATTCCATGTCAAACAAAGACAGACTCAGTCCTAAATGCATAATTGTGAGCAAATTAAATGACTGCTGCTATTTTGGAAGTGGCTTATTCCACAAAAATAGATAATCAGAACAATGTCCCAACCATAGCTGTCCCAAGTGTAAGCTTGCTTATTAAATGCCTTTATTTCTCAATAAATTAAAAAGAATGAGTTTCATCTAACATGAGAACTCACCATCTTATTTTATGACAAGTAACACAACAGATGGCAACCCACTCTAGTATTCTTGCCTGGGAAATCCCACGGACAGAGGGCCCCGGTGGGCTATAGTCCATAGGGTTGCAAAGAGTTGGACACAACTTAGCAACTAAAGAGCAAATGCAACAGAACTCTGCTATAACATGACATAGTCAGGGCAGTGTGCTCTACCCAACATCCTTCACACATGAAAGTAACCCTACTGTTACACACGAGAAGCTGGTATCTCAAAGTGATGACAGATTAGCCTCAAACCATTCTACCATTTTGCTTGAATTCTCTGTATAGTCAATGACACACATATGGTGAGATTGCTGATCTGTGATTAAAGGGACAATGTGTGATCAGGAAAGAGAATAAAACTTCAGATTCAGAGGGAATAAATTTGTTTCTTTAGCCTCACAAATGGTGCATTTTAACCAACCTAAATCCCAAGCAAAAAAAAAAAACAACAAAATACATTAAAAATTTCATAATATCAATTACACTGTTTCATACAATAGAATTAAAATAAAATTCCATTGTAGTAAACCCAAAAATTCTAGAAGAAATATAGATAGCATGATTCCCTGACTTATAGTTAATAATACATATACTTAGTCTATAGGAAACTGGGAGTGGCCCGGAAATCAATATCCATTGTTCGTGTAAAAAACCACTAAGGTCAAGAAAAGCCCTAGATTATCGACTTTGTTAGAAAAACAAATAAGCCGTAGTTTCACAATTATTAAAATGTATATGTTTCATTTCCTAACAGTCTCAGCTTGGATATAATAAAAATATGTAAAACAAGTTACATATTGGAGGAGGGCCAAGTGGAGAGAATAAAAAAAGTATCAACTTGAGATAAAACACACCACAAAAGGGAGGCAAGGACACATCTACCCTCTGCGTCAGTAAAGCTGGAGAGCATCAGAACCCGAGATGTAATTCAGTCAAAGATGCCAGACAGGACGCTTACTAAGCACTCACTGAATGCCATGGGTGCCCTTGGATCTTAGCATGACTGGCATAACAGTGAGGAAGATCTTGGCAGGTTCCATTCTGGTTTAATCTGGTTTTCAGGCCAGTAACAGATGCATTCCATACTTTTTGTTTTAACATGATATACAAGAAAATCTACATGTACAATCTGCCTGTGTGTCTGGAGACTTTTCCTTTAGCTTGATGCATTACCTTTTGATGAACATTTAGCTCAGCAAATTTTATTTCTGTACACTAAGGAATTTTATAGTTCTAAAAGAGCTTTTAAATCCTCTGGCAGAGATTCATTCATCTTAGTAAAACAATAGCTGGCAGATATACACAGTCTACAGGAAATCAGGGTAACAACTTGGGTCATTTTTTTTTTTAGGTGAGCTACTCAGCAAACTTTGATTTGTCCTCTAAGAAATGAAGATTTGTTTTCTTAAATGAAAGTACATGGTTTCTTTTGGTTTTATATTCTAAAAGTCAATAAACAAATTGTCAAATAAAATTTGGTCTCTACCAGCTTTTGTATTTCACAGCTGGGCTATGCAGCTCATAATAATATTTTCCACTATAATATTTCTGTAAAAATAACCCAAAACTTTAAACCAAGGAAAACAACATAGCTTATCTGAGGTTAGCCATCAGCACTCATACCCTAAATTTTCTTCCTCCCTAGAATATTGATACATGGCCTTTAATCAATAAGCTATGAATATTTAAAAGATATCATTTCAACAACTAATGAATTACATTCCATTCTTTTGCTTCGAGATCAGCAGGAAACACATTAGTAAAGTCAGATTCAAACTGACTCTTCCTCATATACCAAAGAGCTGCTGGTTCTTTGTTATCTGAGAATGATTTCCACATTACATCAGGATTTGAGGGGCAGCCCTATAATATACAGTTCCAGGAGGGCAGAAGCTGCCTTTTTCTGCTTACAATTTTGCATCTCCCGCACCTGGCAGAGGTCTTGGCACACAGAATGCACATAACACTGGTTAGCTGAATGAATACAGCAAGGGACATTCCTCAAAGCCATTTTTATAAAACCCAAGTTTGTATTATCTATATTTGACCACTTGTCTAACTTTAGGAATTATTTCTAGGAGGATGTTTTTACTATATTACATGAATGAGTCAGCACATTGGCTAGTGATCACCAACAAGTTCAGATGTATTCATTTAGCAGAGCAGAGAGCTGACACTGATTATCCTGTCTGAAATGTAGCTGCCGTGCACACGCCATGCCTATCATCCCCACATTTTTTTATATTCTTTCATGCCTAATTTATCTTTGTAAAGTGAAAGTGTTAGTCAGTCAGTTGTGTCCGACTCTTTGCAACCCCATGAACTATATAGCCCACCAGGCTCCTCTGCCCATGGAATTTTCCAGACAAGAATACTGGAGTGGGTTGCCATTCCTTCTCCAGGGGATCTTCCTGACCCAGGGATTGGACTTGGATCTCCTGCGTTGCAGGCAGATTCTTTACCATCTGAGCCACTTTTCTTTGTAAGTTATTATGAAAAAAATGTTTTTATATTTTTAATGGCTTGGTCGTCTGTCAACTTCTAACAGAATGTAAGTACAGGCCGTCACACAGCAGGTTTAGTTTTGCTTGTTGGATGGATGGATGGATCAATGAAACAAACAAGATTCAAAGACAAAGTAAACTGAATGGACTTTCACAGAAGTGCTTAGGAAATTAAAGATAATAGATAGGCTGAATTGTGTCCTTCCAAAAGAGATGTTCAACTCCTAATCACTTATACCTGTCAATGCAATCTTACTTGGGAATGGGGTATTTGTCAACCAAGTGAAGATGAAGTCATACTAGATTAGAATGAGCCCTAATCCAAAATGACTATTGTCCTTATGAAAAAGAGAGAAGAGACACTGATACAGACAGAGGGATGACATGGGTGTAAGGACAGAGGCATTGACTGGGTGATGCTGCCACGTACCAAAGAACATCTGGGGCTCAAAGCTGAAAAAGGGAAGGAAGGATCCTTCCCTAGAAGCTTTGAGGGGAGCATGACCCTGCCAGCATCTTGGTTTCTGATTTCTAGCCTAAAGAATTGTGAGAAAATAGGTTTCTGTTGTTTTAGGTCCACAGTTTGTGGTGCTTTGTTAAGAACATCTTTTTAAACATTAAATTCTTATTTCATTAAACTTCTTTTCAATTAAATCACTAAAATGCTTTTCCCAGCCTAATAAGTTCAAAGATCACTTTTCAAATTACTTAGCTGGTAAAAATATTTAGTCTCTACTTTCAATCTTTTAAAAAGCTATTCTTGGAATGATTTCTATCTTTTTGAATTTACCAAGGCTAGCTTTATGGCCCAGGATGTGATCTATCCTGGAGAAGGTTCCATGTGCGCTTGAGAAAAAGGTGAAATTCATTGTTTTGGGATGAAATGACCTATAGATATCAATTAGGTCTAACTGGTCTATTGTATCGTTTAAAGTTTGTGTTTCCTTGTTAATTTTCTGTTTAGTTGATCTATCCATAGGTGTAAGTGGGGTATTAAAGTCTCCCACTATTATTGTGTTATTGTTAATTTCTCCTTTCATACTTGTTAGCATTTGTCTTACGTACTGTGGTGCTCCCGTGTTGGGTGCATATATATTTATAATTGTTATATCTTCTTCTTGGATTGATCCTTTGATCATTATGTAGTGACCTTCTTTGTCTCTTTTCACAGCCTTTGTTTTAAAGTCTATTTTATCTGATATGAGTATTGCTACTCCTGCTTTCTTTTGGTCTCTATTTGCATGGAAAATCTTTTTCCAGCCCTTCACTTTCAGTCTGTATGTGTCCCCTGTTTTGAGGTGGGTCTCTTGTAGACAACATATGTAGGGGTCTTGTTTTTGTATCCATTCAGCCAGTCTTTGTCTTTTGGTTGGGGCATTCAACCCATTTACGTTTAAGGTAATTACTGATAAGTATGTTCCCGTTGCCATTTACTTTATTGTTTTGGGTTCGAGTTTATACACCGTTTTTGTGTTTCCTGTCTAGAGAATATCCTTTAGTGACCACAATGCAGTAAGATTAGATCTCAATTACAGGAGAAAAACTATTAAAAATTCCAACATATGGAGGCTGAACAACACGCTGCTGAATAACCAACAAATCACAGAAGAAATCAAAAAAGAAATCAAAATTTGCATAGAAACGAATGAAAATGAAAACACAACAACCCAAAACCTGTGGGACACGGTAAAAGCAGTCCTAAGGGGAAAGTTCATAGCAATACAGGCACACCTCAAGAAACAAGAAAAAAGTCAAATAAATAACCTAACTCTACACCTAAAGCAACTAGAAAAGGAAGAAATGAAGAACCCCAGGGTTAGTAGAAGGAAAGAAATCTTAAAAATTAGAGCAGAAATAAATGCAAAAGAAACAAAAGAGACCATAGCAAAAATCAACAAAACCAAAAGCTGGTTCTTTGAAAGGATAAATAAAATCGACAAACCATTAGCCAGACTCATCAAGAAACAAAGGGAGAAAAATCAAATCAACAAAATTAGAAATGAAAATGGAGAGATCACAACAGACAACACAGAAATACAAAAGATCATAAGAGACTACTATCAACAATTATATGCCAATAAAATGGACAACGTGGAAGAAATGGACAAATTCTTAGAAAAGTACAACTTTCCAAAACTGGACCAGGAAGAAATAGAAAATCTTAACAGACCCATCACAAGCATGGAAATTGAAACTGTAATCAAAAATCTTCCAGCAAACAAAAGCCCCGGTCCAGACGGCTTCACAGCTGAATTCTACCAAAAATTTAGAGAAGAGCTAACACCTATCCTGCTCAAACTCTTCCAGAAAATTGCAGAGGAAGGTAAACTTCCAAACTCATTCTATGAGGCCACCATCACCCTAATACCAAAACCTGACAAAGATCCCACAAAAAAAGAAAACTACAGGCCAATATCACTGATGAACATAGATGCAAAAATCCTTAACAAAATTCTAGCAATCAGAATCCAACAACACATTAAAAAGATCATACACCATGATCAAGTGGGCTTTATCCCAGGGATGCAAGGATTCTTCAATATCCGCAAATCAATCAATGTAATACACCACATTAACAAATTGAAAAATAAAAACCATATGATTATTTCAATAGATGCAGAGAAAGCCTTTGACAAAATTCAACATCCATTTATGATAAAAACTCTCCAGAAAGCAGGAATAGAAGGAACATACCTCAACATAATAAAAGCTATATATGACAAACCCACTGCAAACATTATCCTCAATGGTGAAAAATTGAAAGCATTTCCTCTAAAGTCAGGAACAAGACAAGGGTGCCCACTTTCACCATTACTATTCAACATAGTTTTGGAAGTTTTGGCCACAGCAATCAGAGCAGAAAAAGAAATAAAAGGAATCCAAATTGGAAAAGAAGAAGTAAAACTCTCACTATTTGCAGATGACATGATCCTCTACATAGAAAACCCTAAAGAGTCCACCAGAAAATTACTAGAAATAATCAATGACTACAGTAAAGTTGCAGGATATAAAATCAACACACAGAAATCCCTTGCATTCCTATACACTAATAATGAGAAAACAGAAAGAGAAATTAAGGAAACAATTCCATTCACCATTGCAACAGAAAGAATAAAATACTTAGGAATATATCTACCTAAAGAAACTAAAGGCCTATATATAGAAAACTATAAAACACTGGTGAAAGAAATCAAAGAGGACACTAATAGATGGAGAAATATACCATGTTCATGGATTGGAAGAATCAATATAGTGAAAATGAGTATACTACCCAAAGCAATTTATAGATTCAACGCAATCCCTATCAAGCTACCAACAGTATTCTTCACAGAGCTAGAACAAATAATTTCACAATTTGTATGGAAATACAAAAAACCTCGAATAGCCAAAGCGATCTTGAGAAAGAAGAATGGAACTGGAGGAATCAACCTACCTGACTTCAGGCTCTACTACAAAGCCACAGTTATCAAGACAGTATGGTACTGGCACAAAGACAGAAATATTGATCAATGGAATAAAATAGAAAGCCCAGAGATAAATCCACGCACATATGGACACCTTATCTTCGACGAAGGAGGCAAGAATATACAATGGATTAAAGACAATCTCTTTAACAAGTGGTGCTGGGAAATCTGGTCAACCACTTGTAAAAGAATGAAACTGGACCACTTTCTAACACCATACACAAAAATAAACTCAAAATGGATTAAAGATCTAAACGTAAGACCAGAAACTATAAAACTCCTAGAGGAGAACATAGGCAAAACACTCTCCGACATACATCACAGCAGGATCCTCTATGACCCACCTCCCAGAATATTGGAAATAAAAGCAAAAATAAACAAATGGGACCTAATTAACCTTAAAAGCTTCTGCACATCAAAGGAAACTATTAGCAAGGTGAAAAGACAGCCTTCAGAATGGGAGAAAATAATAGCAAATGAAGCAACCGACAAACAACTAATCTCAAAAATATACAAGCAACTCCTACAGCTCAACTCCAGAAAAATAAACGACCCAATCAAAAAATGGGCCAAAGAACTAAATAGACATTTCTCCAAAAAAGACATACAGATGGCTAACAAACACATGAAAAGATGCTCAACATCACTCATTATCAGAGAAATGCAAATCAAAACCACTATGAGGTACCATTTCACACCAGTCAGAATGGCTGCGATCCAAAAGTCTACAAATAATAAATGCTGGAGAGGGTGTGGAGAAAAGGGAACCCTCTTACACTGTTGGTGGGAATGCAAACTAGTACAGCCACTATGGAGAACAGTGTGGAGATTCCTTAAAAAACTGGAAATAGAACTGCCTTATGATCCAGCAACCCCACTGCTGGGCATACACACTGAGGAAACCAGAAGGGAAAGAGACACGTGTACCCCAATGTTCATCGCAGCACTGTTTATAATAGCCAAGACATGGAAGCAACCTAGATGTCCATCAGCAGATGAATGGATAAGAAAGCTGTGGTACATATACACAATGGAGTATTACTCAGCCATTAAAAAGAATACATTTGAATCAGTTCTAATGAGGTGGATGAAACTGGAGCCTATTATACAGAGTGAAGTAAGCCAGAAGGAAAAACATAAATACAGTATTCTAACGCATATATATGGAATTTAGAAAGATGGTAACAATAACCCTGTGTACGAGACAGCAAAAGAGACACTGATGTATAGAACAGTCTTATGGACCCTATGGGAGAGGGAGAGGGTGGGAAGATTTGGGAGAATGACATTGTAACATGTAAAATATCATGTAAGAAACGAGTTGCCAGTCCAGGTTCGATGCACGATACTGGATGCTTGGGGCTAGTGCACTGGGATGACCCAGAGGGATGGTATGGGGAGGGAGGAGGGAGGAGGGTTCAGGATGGGGAACACATGTATACCTGTGGTGGATTCATTTTGATGTTTGGCAAAACTAATACAATTATGTAAAGTTTAAAAATAAAATAAAATTAAAAAAAAAAAAAAAAAAGCTATTCTTAACAATTTGTTAATACAACCATACATATTAAAGAGAAGTAGAAGATACTAAAGACAAACTTGGCCTACCTAATGCATCTGCCTTCATACTGATCCAAAGCAACTAAGAAAATATGTGCTGCTGCTGCTAAGTCACTTCAGTCGTGTCCGACTCTGTGCGACCCCATAGACAGCAGCCCACCAGGCTCCCCCGTCCCTGGGATTCTCCAGGCAAGAACACTGGGTTGGGTTGCCATTGCCTTCTCCAATGCATGAATGTGAAAAGTGAAAGTGAAGTCGCTCAGTCGTGTCCGACCCTCAGCGACCCCATGGACTACAGCCCACCAGGCTCCTCGTCCATGGGATTTTCCAGGCAGGAGTACTGGAGTGGGGTGCCATTGCCTTCTCCAAAGAAAATCTGTACTAGGAGTTTTATTTAAAAGGTAAATTCTGAGAGCAACAGGTATATTATTCTTTTTAAAAATCAGTTTTTTTTCTTGATTTTCTAAGTTAATCTCTTAGTTTAAAATATCTAATTTTTAAGGAAGGGAGGGAGGAGAGAGATTCAAGAGGGAGGGGACATATGTACCCCTATGGTTAACTCATGTTGACGTATGACAGAAATCAAACCAATATTATAAAGCTATCATCACTCAACTAAAAAACAAATACAAAAAATCTAATTTTTACTGTGTTTGCCTAATAAATGCTTTACATAGGGTTCCCAAGATCTTAAGAAAAAGTCTAAAGTCAAAGTTCAGCTTCTCAGTGAGTCAATATTTTACTTCAGATGATAAAGTGTAACTTTTCAGACTGCAGCTATCTAATTATTGCTACTTTTATTATTTTGATAATTTCACTACATTTGCTATTATGAATGTTTCAAAGAGGAGACCACTAACTTGGAGATATTTTGTATTTCATTAAACTTCTTCTCAATTAAATCACTAAAATGCTTTTCCCAGCCTAATAAATTCAAAGACCATTTTTCAAATTACTTAGCTGGTAAAAATATTTGGTCTCTACTTTCAATCTTTTAAAAAGCTAAAATATAACTTAAAACAGGTAAATCAGGAGGTGGTTAGCTTTATAAAAACTTTTTATATTATCATTTTACAATGGTAATCTGATTGGTAAACTTGACTTGTGTATTTTAAAATATTCTATTTGTAAACATTTAATTTGCAATTTTCAGGAATATCATTACCGTATGTTGTATGGTACAAACATGAAATGGACTCTTGGTGCAAGCCAGTCCCTTAGCCATCACCAGACCCATCATGCAGATGGGAGAGATAACATGAGCTCATGAAGAGAAAATCAAGACTGAATGAAGGTCCTCCCTGGTGGTCCAGTGGCTAAGACTCTATGCTCCCAAAGCAAGGGGCTCGGGTTCAATCACTGGTCAGGGAACTAGATCCCACATGCCTCAACTAAAGATCCTGCATGCTACAACTAAGACCCAGAGCGGCCAAATAAATAATTTTAAAGGAAAAAAAAAAAAGACTGAATGAGAGACTAGAGAACTAGGTTTTTGGGTTCATTTAGCCCTAGCTGATGAGGTCCTTGAATTTACTTTTATCATCAGCTTCTTCAAATCCATTAAGGAAGTTTGAAGAAATGAATTTTAACCAGTTGAATAAAATCCCCAATAATCAAACAGTATCAAGATCTTGCTACCAAAGAGGGCACAAATTTTATTATATTTTTCGTTAAAGTTTCTAAGAGGAAAAAAGTTAACTTACCTTCACGTTCGAATTTCACTTTTTCCAAGTCCACACAAAATCTGAACACCTGATAGATTTTGCCAATAGCACTAGCATGTCATTGCATGAGAGTGTTGGGGGTTAAGGTAGAATTTGTAATTGACATTATGGTCTTATAATGTAAGTAAGTCTTACATTATGGTCTTATAAGTAAGCCTAAAAGGTACATGAGAAAAGGAGAGAGACTGTGAGACTGCAAAGGTGATATCTAAATTTTGGCAACTGAGTTAATCAAATAGATATGGCTTATTTTGTAGCTTGTGCAGGACCCAGGCAAGACAATGTTTCATAAAAAGGAAATTCTGAGAAATAATAATAAATTTGCAATTTGAGTGTACTGGGGTTTACAGAAAGGGTAATGGAGGATTTCTTTATGTAAGTTTTACTTCTGCTTTGGAAATTATACTAGATTTTTAAGTAAATTTCTTCTGAGAGCTATGAAACTTCTCCCAATCTCTCTAATTGTGTTAATGTTAGAATTATTCTATATGACCCTTTAGTTATACAATATTATCTTTTTGACTACTAAAGATATCTGTTAGGGATTTCCCTAGTGGTTCAGATGGTAAAAAAATCTACCTGTAATGCAGGAGACCCAGGTTTGATCCCTGAGTCGGGAAGATCCCCAGGAGGAGGAAATGGCAACCCACTCCAGTATTCTTGCCTGGAGAATTCCATGGGCAGAGGAGCCTGGTGGGCTACCAGTCCATGGGGTTGCAAAGAGTCAGACACAACTGAGTGACTCAAACACACACACCCACCCACCCACACACACACACACACATCAACAAATGAATTAAAGAACTAGAAATATAATGGATTCTTTCTTTTAGTAGACACAGGCAACTTCCATTCAAATTAATATTTTTCCCCTGAGTATAAGGAACATCTAAGTAGAAAGTTAATTTAGTAAAACATTGCAAGGAAGACAAAGGTCATTTGACTTACAGAAATAAAAGAAAATTAGTTTCAGCTGAAACATAAAAAACTTGGTGTACTAATAACAAAGAAACTGACAATGGAAATGATTTATCAATTGGATGAAAGGAAAGGAGACTTTATTATAAAGTATATTTAAGAAAAATCATACTCAGTTTTCCATTTAACTGGAACAAATTAGATAAAGTCTAGAATTTAAAAAGGATATGGGACTTATATTTATAGTCAACTGATTTTTGACACAGGAGCCAAGACCATTTAATAGAGAAAAGACCACCTTTTCAATAAATGGTGCTGGGACAACTGGATGTCCATGAGCAAAATAATGAAGTTTAACCTCTACTTCTCATCAGACACAAAAATTAATTCAAAATGACTCATAGACTTAAATGTAATAGCTAATAACTATAAAAACTCTAGAGAAAAAAAAAGCAAATCTTCATGACCTTAGATTAGGCATTCTTTTTAATTTTATATCAACATAAAAAATAGATTAATTAGACATCAAAATAAAACATCTGTGATTTCAAGAACATCATAAAATAATGAAAAGACAATCCAGAGAATGGGAGAAAATATTTGTAAATCATACATTTGATAAGAGATGTATCCAGAATGAAGAACTTCTAAAAGTCAATAATAAAAGACAAATTTTATCAAAAAGACAATTTAAAAATGAGCAAATAATTTGAATAGACACTTCTCCAAAGACATTATACAAATAGCCAGTAAGTGTACAGAAAGATGCTCACTACTAAAAGAACTCTGTTTCCTTCCAAGCAGTATAATCACCATTGTTGTGGAGCTCTCTCTTGTGCTTGGAACGAGGCTTTCTTGCTATACTTTCAACCATGATTGAAAGTTGGGAAAAAAAATAACATCTGGTATGGCTTGTACATAAAATGATTGTAACAATCAGTCCTCTTTACATTTCTTTGAAATGAGATTTTAGATTTTCTTTGTTTGGCCATATTTTAAGGCTAATTCCATTTGTTTCTTTGGCTATCTGACCATTAACGCCGTATTTCATTGAAACGTAAAACAAATATAATCATATAATAACTAATATTTAGCACTTAGACACACTTGACCTTTTTTGTGGACTAGATAATTAAACCTCAAAAACAGCCTTAACAGATACAATTAATATCCTAATATTAATCCTGAAGCTTTGAAATGTTTAATGCAACAGGTCTCAAAGATGTCAATTCAGTTATAGGTAGGACCTGACAAGCCAGAAGCTGAGTCACGTGAAGTCACATGTAATCTGTACACTCCCACAGCCCAGGCGATCTGGCTCCACAGACTATGCCTTTGTGTACTATTCTATACTCATGTCTTCTTCTTGGAGGTATGTGTTTATCCTAAAGTTGATTTACTCATATAGATGATTGACAGTAGTATCACATATCAAGTAAGATATTTTACTGTACAGTAAAATCATTTCTCAGTTGCCAATAAAGATGAAAATAACATTCACCTTTAGGATAAATCCTATAATATGGGTTGTTCTGTTTGACAAGATGCAATTTGGAGGCTCCACAATACTTTATAGACTAGGAAACATGATTTATTATTGTACTACAGTGGAAAGTGTTACTAAATACTAAAGTTCTGTAGAATCAATCGCTACTATTTTTTTTTCTTTTTGGCTTTTGAACTAAACTTACACTTTATGGCAGCTAAGGGGCTTCATGTTATCCAAACGCTGGATAATCTAAATGTTATCCAAACTCAAGACAATCCAGTCTCTGTGTAGATTTTGCCTCCACCCATTTCAAATTTTGATATAATTTGTCATTCTGCCATGTCCTTGTTCAAATTATGCAATCTGTATTTTCTCAGCTCTTAGGCCAGAAACCATGTAAGTCTCCTAACTTCAGGAAAATTTTGGATACATATTCTTACCGATTGAAATGCTTTTGAACTTTTATTGGTTTGAAACTAATATGAAGTGTGAAAGTGAAAGTGTTAGTCACTAAGTCCTGTCCAACTCTCTGCTACCATGGACTGCAGCCTGCTAGGCTCCTCTGTCCATGGAATTCTGCAGTCAAGAATACTGGAATGGGTGCCATTCCCTCTCCAGGGGATCTTCCTGACCCAGGGATCGAACCAGGGTCCCCGCATTAGAAGCAGATTCTTTACCATCTGAGCCACCAGGGAAGACCCAAACCTAATATATATATCTCACTAATTTTCATCTTCTTCACTTTAAAAAAATTACCCTTTAAATACATATTCTGAATAAATACACCCTGAATTCATCTAGCAAAGATGACCAAATGAGTACCATATTCATGGGAGCCAATGAGATTATACTGATCTCTACAACTTAAATCTAAAATAGATTTAAGATCAAAGTAATTATCAAAAAAAAGAAAAAGTTTAAAAAATGACACCACAATGATCATTTTCCTCCTTCATAACATCCTCTACCTAATAGGTTCATAGCTAGAATACCTCCACAAGGCTCGTGATGCCTCACTAGACTTTTGCAATCTAATCGATCTCAACTATGTTAATCTAGCTATTGGTGGAATTTGACTAGCCAGTTATAAATTCAAGAAATTAATCAAGGATAAACAAATTTAAATTTGTATAAATGAATCAATATAAACTTTTCCTGGTAAGTTGTCTAGTTGGAATCGTTCAAGTAGAAAAGCAAGTAAGCTAGTCCAGTTTATTTATAGAATTACCAAATCACAATAAGATAGAACTAGAAGGTATTATACAGATAATCTGTTTTATAGGTGATAAAGTTGGGGCCACAAAGAACTTTGATTTACACATGACTAGATTTCTGGGTTCTTTTATTTCTAACTTAGTGTATTATCCAGTTTCCCACTTGTCAGAAGTGTGCATTTCAAGGCAGTCACTATAAATGGTCACAATAAGATTGAGGTTTTATGTTTGGGGGTTTTTAAGGTACAAGAAAGGCTGAAAACAAATAATTTAAGTCTTTTAATGACCAGATTTTAACCTCAGTCTCCGTTCCATGTTACTGGCCTCTTCTTCCTACTCTCCTTCCCGCAACCCTTAAGCTCCTGCCCCATCACTCTGTGCCACCCACCAGAAGGAAACATAAACCTAGGTATCAGGCTTTAATTACTTTTTACCTCTCCTATGCCAGGCTTTTATTTTCACCAATTCCTGTCTATCATTCTCAATGAGATTGAGAGAATCATTGTACATCCTAGTATAAACAGCCTGTCATGACTTTGTAGAGTTTACTTTTGTGTAGCTTAGCCTGAAGAAAAAGGCTAACACTTCCTTGATGTCTATAGCTATAATTTTCACTTCTGTCTTGAGATCACCTACCACATGACATTATAAAGTTACAAAATATCAATTTATCCTCTAATAAACCAGCTTCTTTTGCGATCCTGTTTTGAAAAGTCATATTAAAATAAAAATGGCTCTATGTTTATTGTTTCTATACTATTTTAATCCCTTGAAAAACAAGTCATGTGTATTTGTATCTGTGCTCATTAATGCAATGGAAAATCTGTATCTATTATTTGTTTCCTAATTAGAAAGCAGGCTAGAAGGTGCCATATGTCGTTTATAGCCTTACTTCTAATCTAATAAAGGAGTTCTCAGTCAATTGAGTCTTTGTATATTCTAAAAGAGAAAAATTCAGCAAAATCATACTATGAAAAGATGTCTATTTCCTGGAATACATTTAGTATGATGTCAGCGACTTGAACTGTAGTTCTTTTATTGGTTCATTATATTTTATTTTAAAGATTAACTGATCTTGCTTTTCAGTGAACCCATATTTCTGAACCTAAAGGTTCCTTGAGATTAAGCAGACATGTAGTTCACTTCAGGTACTTGTGGTTTATCTCAAATGAAGAGATACTCAGAAGTAAGTCTACATCACAGATGTTTATGAACAAAAGCAACTCAAACTGGACACAAAGACTATCCAAAAAGTTTTTCATCAAGCACCCTGTGGTTACCCCAATGAAATACAGATAATTTTAATGTTATTTCTTAATGAAGGTCTGAAAATTGAATACACTGCATGTTTTAAATATGGTAATAATATTTTTACTATCATATCTATAGCACTGTCTATAAAGAGTAGAATTTTTTCATAATATACAGAAATGTGTTTTGCTATTAAGATCAAATCAAACCTAACAGGAATAACGTCACTCAGATTAAAATAATAGAAAAAAGCTCAAAAGTACATTATTAAAATCTAAATTTGGGGAACTAAATTCAAATTTCTTTAAGAACATGGAAATAATTTTCTTTTCTTTTAGTGACCAAATATAATATGATTTATTGCCAATAATACTGTTATTTCACTTTTTAGAATCACATTATTTATGAGGTTTCTACATTTATAATTTCTCTGAAAAAATATAAAATCAACAAGTATCTTACTAGTATATATAAATATTTTTCCAGAAAAATTGTATAGCTGACATATAAAACTAAGACTTAACAATGCACAAACTGAATATGAGGGTAGGTCTTTAGATCCAAAATTCCTAGGAAACAACAGTTTCCCAACCTAGCATAGTGTCTTATCCATATCAAGGGCTAAATAATTTGGAGTGAATTACTGATAAAACCCTATAGGGGAAAAAAAGCCCATATTACTCTTTGTGTGAATAAATTATTCACTGAAAACTGAGGCAGTTTCAAATTTTCTCAAGTTTGCTTAATTTCCACTAAATCAGAGTAGAATGAAAATTTATGTGAATTTCTCTGATGAGTTCTGAAAGCCTCAACCCATAGGGATCACAGAAAACTACTAAATTTCTTTGAAATAGTAATGGATGAAATCCCAGGTAATGTTTTCAAGAATTTGCAGAAATATATCTGAACCCAGCAGGTTTCTGCTGTCCTTAAAACACATTATGTAAATGCTTCATTTCTAATACCCCGAAACACATATTCATATCTGTTATAACAAGAAATTGGGTTTAAAAGGCAATTAAAATATAAATACAAAATAACTCTTTTAAAAAACTTGTATTATTTTTAAGCAATAGTGCTTTTGAATATCAGATTGAGGGCATGCAATACTGTTAACAGTCAGGAGACTCAATGCATACCTTCTGTGTAAGGGGCTCCACACCAAGGTTACTACACACCTGGCTGTCTTGGCCTTCCTTTCACGATTAACCTACCACATGCATGAGCTCATGATCACATCTGAAATGCAAAGGCTTTATCACTCAATAACTATACCTTAATATTCCCTTTATGTCAGTCTTCTTCAGTGATATAAATTTTAAAGATCTTGTTTGCCAATAAAACCCTCATAGGGGCACGGTCATGGGCCAATGTTGCTGTGATATAACCCCTAAAAGAGGTGGCAGGAGGATCGAGTGAGTGCAAACTCAGCATACAGACATAAAAGCATCAAGAAACTCATAAAATTTTAAAATAAAATTAGACATAAATCATATTTTTTAAATTATATTACCACGTCTTTTCATTTAAGCACAGTGTTCCAAAAACTCTTTATTCTTCAATCTCAATTCTAATACTTCTCAACATTTGAAACAATAATATTTTTTTAAAAGTTGATATTCAGAGAAACTTGATAAACTAAAAATTCAACTATATAAGCTCTGGGCTTTACTAAGTACTTATTAGGGTTTATTTCTCAAAAATTAATATTAAGCTAATTAATAATCAACTTAATAATTACTATACAAACATCTTAATATGTTAACTTATAAATTTCATCTCTCTTTAGATTAATGCTAAATGTAGAATGTAGAAGCCTTACTTCACACACCTAGTCAACTATTTCCTCAGTGACCCAAGAGAGTTTTAAAAGGTCATATTGTCTTTGCAGCTATAAACCAGACATGTTCCCAAAGGAAGCTGTCGGTCCTGGGCTCAGGATGAAGTAAATCTACATTGCTGAGCGGAAAAGCTGTACTGCTGCCTTTCGGGTTTTGTTTTCCAGTGTTCTAAATAATTCCCTAAACAGATACTATACAAATCCACTTTATTGTTTCAATAACTCTGTCTTCTATACATCTAGAAAGAAACCTGATTAGTTTCATTAATTGCCTAAAAATGATTAGCACTAAAAACTAATTAAAAAATGGATGGTTGCATGTATATGAGCATGTAGGTACATGTATCGGAGAAGGCAACGGCACCCATTCCATTACTCTTGCCTGGAAAATCCCATGGACAGAGGAGCCTGGTGGGCTGCAGTCCATGGGGTTGCTAGAGTCGGACACAACTGAGCGACTTCACTTTCACTTTTCACTTTCCTGCATTGGAGAAGGCAATGGCAACCCACTCCAGTGTTCTTGTCTGGAGAATCCCAGGGACGGGGGAGCCTGGTGGGCTGCCGTCTATGGGGTCGTGCAGAGTCGGACACGACTGAAGCGGCTTAGCAGGTACATGTATGGTGTATTCTGAGGACTAAACAGTACCACAGAAGCGGATCCTCTTGCCTTCAGCTGGTATTATACATAAACCAACTCAAAGAGACTAAGGATTGACTCTAAGAGTGAAATTTCAGTATTTTTTCCTAAATATGCTCTAAGTCCATACATGATCAGGAAGCGCTTCTTTATTTTCAGGCTAAATCTCCTCATGCTATAATTTTTAATTTTATGTCATCTATAGAAATAAAGAAATAAATTAAAATGGAAATTTATGTTGTTATAGATATTTGCACTTTTCTAATCTGTATCAGCCTATTAATCAGGCCACCATAGCAGACCTTATCTAAAAATAAACACTATTATCTTAATATATCTATTGCAACCAAGCAGGTCTCAATCTTATTCTTAAATTTTCCCATAGAAATCTGGGATACATTTTTACATGAAAACATTGGATATTATTATTACAAGTTCACCAGCAAAACTGCACTATGATGATTCTGTGTCCTAAATACTGATTTAAAAACCCTGAATCCCCAAAGTTTAGGCCTAGGGGGAATCAGTTGGTGAGAGTTTCTAATAGCTAGAAGCACCGAAACAAAGTCAGCAAAGGGTTCTGAGAGAAAGGGAATGGGGCTCATCTCTTCCATCCCCACCTTGATCTTAATTAATAGGGAAATCAAACTGTATCTTTATTTGAGTAAAGATGATTCTCTTCCTAAAACATTATAAGCTTAGTAGACTCAAAACTCCATGGAACTCAGGAAAGTGCATCTTATCTACTGTATTCATTAGTTAAATCTTATTAATCAGTCTATTAAGAATTTTCCACAGTTTGTTGTGATCCACACATTCAAAGGCTTTGGCATAGTCAATAAAGCAGAAGTAGATATTTTTCTGGAACTCTCTAGCTTTTTCAATGATCCAATGCATGTTGGCAATTTGATCTCTGGTGCCTCTGCCTTTTCTAAATCCAGCTTGAACATCTGGAAGTTCACAGTTCACGTATTGCTGAAGCCTGGCTTGGAGAATTTTGAGCATTACTTTGCTAGCGTGTGAGATGAGTGCAATTGTGCGGCAGTTTGAGATTCTTTGGCATTGCCTTTCTTTGGGATTGGAATGAAAACTGCCCTTTTCCAGTCCTGTGGCCACTGCTGAGTTTTCCAAATTTGCTGGCATATTGAGAGGAGCACTTTCACAGTATCATCTTTTAGGATTTGAAATAGCTCAACTGGAATTCCATCACCTCCACTAGCTTTGTTCGTAGTGATGTTTCCTAAGGCCCACTTGACTTTACATTCTAGGATGTCCGGATTTAGGTAAGTGATCACAGCATTGTGGTTGTATGGATTATTAAGCTCTTTTTTCTTTTTGTATAGTTCTTTGGTGTATTCTTGCCACCTCTTCTTAATATCTTCTGCTTCTGTTAAGTCCATACCATTTCTGTTCTTTATTGAGCCCATCTTTGCATGAAATGTTCCCTTGGTATCTCTAATTTTCTTGGAGAGATCTCTAGTCTTTCCCATTCTATTTTTTTCCCTTTATTTTTTGCATTGATCATTGAGGAAGGCTTTCTTATCTCTCCTTGCTGTTCTTTTGAACTCTGCATTCAAATGGGTATATCTTTCCTTTTCTCCTTTGCCTTTCACTTCTCTTCTTTTCACAGCTATTTGTAAGGCCTCCTCAGACAACCATTTTGCCTTTTTGGATTTATTTTTCTTGGGGATGGTTTTGGTCACTGCCTCCTATACAATGTCACAAACCTCTGTCCACAGTTCTTCAGGTGCACTGTCTATCCGATCTAACCCCTTGAATCTATTAGTCATTTCCACTGTATA
This sequence comes from Bos indicus x Bos taurus, assembly GCF_003369695.1. Taxonomy (NCBI): domain Eukaryota; kingdom Metazoa; phylum Chordata; class Mammalia; order Artiodactyla; family Bovidae; genus Bos; species Bos indicus x Bos taurus. The sequence goes on along the minus strand of NC_040081.1, from coordinate 16,284,832 downwards.
ATTGTATATCGTCACCCTGCTTATTTAATTTATATGCAGAATACATCATGAGAAATGCTGGGCTGGATGAAGCACAAGCTGGAATCAAGACTGCCAGGAGAAATATCAATAACCTCAGATATGCAGATGACACCACCCTTATGGCAGAAAGTGAAGAAGAACTAAAGGGCCTCTTGATGAAAGTGAAAGAGGAGAGTGAAACAGTTGGCTTAAAACTCAACATCCAGAAAACTAAGATCATGGCATCTGGTCCCATCACTTCATGGCAAATAGATGGGGAAACAATGCAAACAGATGGGGAAACAATGCAAATAGTGATAGACTTTGCTTTGGGGCTCCAAAATCACTTCAGATGGTGACTGCAGCCATGAAATTAAAAGACACTTGCTCCTTGGAAGAAAAGCCATGAACAACCTGGATAGCATATTAAAAAGCAGAGACATTACTTTGCCAACAAAGGTCTGTCTAGTCAAAGCTTTGGTTTTTCCAGTAGTCATGTATGGATATGAGAGTTGGACTATAAAGAAAGCTGAGCACCGAAGAATTATGCTTTTGAACTGTGGTATTGGAGAAGACTCTTGAGAGTCCCTTGGACTGAAAGGAGATCCAACCAGTCAATCCTAAAGGAAATCAGTCCTGAATGTTCATTAGAAGGACTGATGCTGAAGCTGAAACTCCAATACTGTGGCCACCTGATGCAAAGAACTGACTAATTGGAAAAGACTCTGATGCTGGGAAAGATTAAAGGCGGGAGGAGAAGGGGACGACAGAGGATGAGATAGTTGGATGCCATCACCGACTCAATGGACATGAGCTTGAGTAAACTCTGGGAGTTGGTGGTGACGGTGAAGCCTGGCATGCTGCAGTCCATGGGGTTGCAAAGTGTGGGACACGACTGAACTGAACTGAACTGAATCAGGCCATTGCTTAACAAAATGTATCCAGTAGGCTCAGTAAAGGTATTAAATAATAATGTCCTCCACATTTATTACTAAATAATGCCTTTTACAGCCAAGCATAGCATATAAACTAGCTTACATCTAGTGTTGAATATAAGATGTTTATATCAATAAGGATATATGAGTATATAACTATCAATATTAATAGGAAATATACCTATATCTACTAATTTTGAAACATACATCTCAGAACTTCCATCATCCTCTTCCAAGTAAGCACCTTAAGATGTTATCTTGATATTTATTTCATTGTTTTAAACAGATTCTGAACTCCTGTTTTGGTATTTTTAATATCCTCAGCATTTTCTTTTAAAAGTGCACGTGACTTTTAGAAATAGTCACAGTTATTCTGAGCCAGGACTTATGATAACCTGATGAACCTGATGGATAATGTCATTTGTATTTAAAAAGAAAGGAGAAGGTGAAAAAAGTGATCAGACTGCTTTGGGAAGTTATCAATCAGGTTCTGAAAAAATCTGAAATACCAAAAAAAAAAAAGTCACAGGAATTGCCCACATGGGGAAAACATGTATGAAAGGATATGTGGAAGACCTATACATGGAGGTCCCTTGAGTGACTGCACTGAAAGTAATAAGACTTCATACTTCTAAGTTTGACATACAGCTCTAAATATCATATCACCTTAGAGTTTATCTCTATTTTCACATATTAGGTTTACTTAATGTGGGCTATATCTGTACTCCTTGGAGATTTTTTTGAAAACCAAATCTATTTTTGGCAAAGAATGTAATTCACTTGACTAAATAATATATAACACTCTGGTTTTCCACAAACTCAGTAGAAGAGTAGTGTACCCAACATGTTTGTTAAAAAAATACAGGTACATGAGCAACACTCCCAGAAAATCTGATTTAATCAAGCTGGAGTGGGTCCCTAGGGAATTTGCAAACTTCATAATCCCCCAGCTAATCACAGGGCAGGTGACCTTGGAATCACACTTTGATGAACACAGCAGTCAGATCTCAAAAAGGTGAGACTTTCTAATTATATGATCATTTATCAGTAGGTGTCTGACAACTACTTCTAAAATAACCCACAAAGAACTGTTAAAAGATAAACTGAGGCATATTAAAATTTTTAAGAGTTTATTTGAACAAAACCAGATTCGAACTGAGCAACACTGGAAGTGGTCAGGAACATTCCACCAACTGGAGCTCAGGAGAGACTTATAGAGAAAAGGCAGAAGTAAAGCAAGGAAGTTATTGACTGGCTTCAGCTTAAAGCCTAGTGGGCTATTTGTGATGGGCTGTTCTTAGGTTTTGATTTCATAACCTTGAGGCATTTATGGGCTTAGATCTTGGTTTGCTTTCATAGGCTACCCATGGCATCAGACACCTTGTTTTAATTAATTTAACAGAACTGTTTTCAGAAAAATTACCCACAGAAAAACAGCAGAGATTTATGCCAAGCACCATTCAACCCCTAAATAACCATAGTAATATGTTCAATGTTAATCAAGCCACATCTCCTATCCAAGTTCAGCTCAACTCAGTTGCTCAGTCATGTCCAACTCTTTGTGACCCCATAGCCCACAGCATGCCAGGCCTCCCTGTCCATCACCAACTCCCGGAGTTTATTCAAACTCATGTATTTTGAGTCGGTGATGCCATCCAATCATCTCATCCTCTGTCTTCCCCTTCTCCTCCCGCCTTCAATCTTTCCCAGCATCGGGGTCTTTTCAAATGAGTCAGCTCTTCACATTAGGTGGCCAGTATTGGAGTTTCAATTTCAACATCAGTCCTTCCTTTGAATATTCAGGACTGATTTCCTTTAGGATAGACTGGTTGGATCTCCTTTCAGTCCAAGGGACTCTCAAGAGTCTTCTCCAACACCACAGTTCAATTCTTCGGCACTCAGCTTTCTTTATAGTCCAATTCTCGCATCGATACATGACTACCGGAAAAACCATAGCCCTGACTAGACAGACCTTTGTTGGCAAAGTAATGTGCTTTTTTAATATGCTGTCTAGGTTGGTTATAACTTTCCTCCCAAGGAGTAAGCATCTTTTAATTTCATGGTTGCAGTCACCATCTGCAGCAAAGCACCATTCAATTGCTACTTAACATACTATTATGTTCAACAGTAATCAAGCCTTATCTCCTATCAATCCAAAGGGAAAAATCTAAAGACTTCTCTCCTTTTTTGGGCCATCAGAATGAATTCTACCAAGGCTTTTCCTACAATGTGAAAACCTGCTACAGCTTTCTAAAGATCCCTTCTTAACCAGAGACCAACTACAGTAGGAACATCATCCCTTTTTTTTTTTTTTAATTTTTTAAAATTAATTAATTTATTTTAATTGGAGGCTAATTATTTTACAATATTGTAGTGATTTTTGCCCTACATTGACGTGAATCAGCCATATATAGGAACATCATCCCTTAATGTGCAGGGTCCACTGAAGTTTGTCGCATTGCAATTCCTAATAGTTCAGTAACTGAGTGAACTGTAAGGGAGACTTTTTCTATCTCTCTGTTTATGAATAGCTTATCTTGTAGTTACTTGCATTAGTCTTTAAACAAAATTTCTTTTAAAAGCCCAACTGCATAACTAACTGTCATTTTTGTATAATTATACGATAAGTTGCAGTATATGTCTAAAGAAGCAGTAAAATTTGAAAGCGAGAATGAACAAAATGTACAAGAGTAATGTTAATACCTTAAGAGAAATCCCAGGAGAAGCATTTGGCAAAAGCATAAAATAGCTTTACGTTGTGCGGTTGCCCCCCCCTTCCCTAAGAAAAATTGATTTCAAAAATAACAACATTTGAAAAATCTCTCTAACAATTTTGGAGCTATTTTGTTGTGACTCTAACTGTAGTCTATTCTTTTTATTTACAATAGTTAAGTTTTATAAAGTCACCACATATGTTAAATTAGCAAATTCTGAAGCACTGTTCTTAATGGAAATAGGAAGTTAGGTTCCTGTGAGCTTTTGATTCACACCATTTTTGTCAACTCCTTTATATATAACCTATTTTATGAGTGTTTCCATTTAAAAATATCTTTTTAATAGATATTTTTGATTCATTAATGTTGAACACGTTGGCAACAGCACTAGCACTCAAGATTAAACAATGCTTGCCTAATACATAATCTGTCCACATCATGGCCTTCCTGTGCTTAAAAACACTAGATAGCACTTAGCACTATACCTGAGGCCATATGAAACGGTGAGACAACCAATAAAATACACAAAAATACCCCCCCAAAATATGGTACTAAATAGACCGAAAAAAAAAAAGTATTTGCTGTTCAGTAGTTGAACCAAGAAGGGCAATCATCACCTCGCTCACTTCAGTTGGACATGTGAGCTTTGGGCAACTCAGATTTTTCACCACTCTACGCATATCCATGAATAACTGCAAAAGTGCTGCAGGAACTGACTTGAGGGTTACAAACAAATTTTTGCAAGTAGGTAAATTGTAAATATGGAATCTATGAATAATAAGAATCTACTGTACTTTCACTATCAAGGTGAATGTCTTTATCTTAGGTTTGATACACACACACAGGAATTTTCCTAAAATCCTTTTTAAGTGATATAATACTGTAATGAATTATATTATTGCACCATAGTGATGTTATTTGTAACATTCCCAATGATTTATCTTTCAGATAAATCAACAGCTGTGACATTTAATTAAAAGTTTCTGAAATAGTCTTAATTACAGATATGTGTTTACCATTGTTTAAGGACCCAGAAGTTGCCAGAAAGTTTACCACCAATATGTTAATAACCACAAACGTACTGTTTCAACTATCAAAAGGGGGAGCACTTTGGCCAATTCAAAGGTTCTATTTCAAAAGCACTTAATTTAAAAAAACTTAAAAGATGGAAAAAGTACATTCAAACAGATTACTTAAATTGGTGGCACAGAAAACAAATGGAGGTTAGGTGACATAGAAACAGAAATAGATTTCTACTACCAAAAATATAAACTCAAAAGTGCTGATAAAAATTAGACGTCAAACAATAAAATTATTCATGATCAGTGAAGGTTACTCAATGTAACTACTGCTATGACTTAGGGATTGCATTTCAGTCTTCAAAAACTACTGAATACTTATAGTCAAGACCCATGTTACATGACAAACTCATCTGTACATCTTGGAATTCTACAGTTTAGAAGTTCCAAGATACAGCTTATCTACAGTTTAGAAGTTCCAAGATAGAGCTGTTTTTCATTCAACATCCTCATTTTACACATAAGACTTTAGTGACTACAAGTTCCGCTTAAGCCAGTCTCAAGCTGCATCACATTCTTGTTTGTGATGTGTGATATAATATATCAAAGAGGGCAAACTTTCACAGGGAAATCCAGGAAAGACAACTGCAAGGAGAAGGTGGCTCTTTGTATATGACATGAGGTGTGTGGTCAGGGATGTGATAAAAGAAGTCTATCTGGATCGGTACTGTGACTCGGCTTGCTTTATTTTTTTATCCTATGAATTCTATCCTGATGGTTGAAACTAAATGGCATTTTCTAAGCAGATTTATTTGTGTTTACTGAAATAGATGTTTCTCTATGGCTGACTGGCAACAGGACAGAAGAAAAAGCGTGCCTTGAGATTCACAGACCTGGTTTAAACCTCAGCTCTCCCAGTTACTATGTGTAATCTGGCAAGTCAGAAACTTGCTGAGATTGTTTCCTCAAGCGCAAAATAAGGAAATTAGATCCTTACACTAATGGTTGTGTTGTGAAAACTACACAGGCTAAAGCATAAATAGCATCTCATATAGAACTTATATATAACTACTCAACACATGACAGTTCTTTGATGTAGGATAATCAATTTCTAAGGATTCTGAAGTCATCACTTCAATATCTTGGGTTAACCAGATGTTCGTAAAAATCCAAATATGATTGCTATTGATTTCAGAAGTCACCCAGTTCTCTACACAATCAATTTGTAGAGTAAGTGGATAAAAAGAGAGAAATGTACCTTCGACTCATAAGTACAAGCATCAGAACTTTGATAATAAGCCACACCATGAGCAAGAGAACATATCAGAATCCATTGCTGACAATTTTTCTCTACCGGTCTCGGACACAAAATACTCAGAATTCATCACATTGATTGATTTTCTAACATGTCACAGAGAAAAAAATGAAACAGGTAAATATTACTATTTCAGTCAATAAAACTGCAAGATGACTTTAGATATTGGATCAGAAAATGTTGGTGCTAAGCAACACTCCTGTAATTTTGGCTGAAATTCGGACTCACTTTTTATACATATAGAATGAACAAAACTTTGTCTTCAACAAAAACACTTTCGGACTGAATTATCCTAGTAGCTGTGTCATTGTTTTAATGCCTTTGTGAAGCTATCAAGAAAGACATCAAGAACCTTAGTCCATAATAATTCCCTAACGGAAGACGCATTATTCTTTAGCATGAAAAAAGTCCATTCAATTGTTCTGCAGTTACTTCAATAGCACTTTTTTTCCTAAGTGATATACATAGGTAACCTCTGTGACAAATCACGTAATCTGGTCTAGACCAGAGAACAATACATTATAAATCAGTGTCTCATTTTGCTATTATTGCCTCCTTAAAATAGCTGTAGCAGGATCAATGTCTCAGATTCTGTTTTATTATACACGCATTCTTAAAAACATCAATGACAGAACACTAACTGACTAAGGCAGAAGAGCAGCTGGCTCCATGGCTCCATGAAAAGAATGTTCTGAAAACAGTTCAAGAATGCTTGATGCACTTCACAAAGATTCTGTTCTAAAATTTCAAAGCCACATTAAAAAGTGATAATTGCTATCTGCAGTGGAAAAGAGGAAGTCCAAAATGTTGGAATTAGACCGAACGTTAGCAACAACTATCTTCGGATACTTAATGAATTTTGCCTTCTTCCTTTCTGTCAAATATGGCTTTACCCTACATATTATGAATTGCAGGACTTCGGGCTGGTTTTATTTTTTTAAGGGAGTCACAACTCCTTAATGCTAATCAGCTGTATACAGCATTCCAATTCACTTAGCAAGACAGAGGAATGTGCTGCCTAATGAAAATATAATCACTCTCATAATTAAGTATAATAAATATATTCTCTATAATTTTACTTTGAGGCTGCTAAACCATATTCTCTTTCTCTTGTTCTTTCTTTGTTCCTCCATGTTAATTACACTGGATTTCCTTCTATAGTACCCTGGCTGCCAGATTCATTCTAGTTCAACAAGTACAAAACTATCTCACCTCATGAACATCAGGAAACAGAGAATATTAAAAGATAGTATGTAGATATTTTTCTTTTCCTGAATATTGGGAGAAATAATATTTAAGGCTGTTTGTCAAAGGAAGCTCATTGAATGAGCATTGAACAAACACTGGAAGAAATAATTGAGACATTCACAATATAAGCTATGTGCATGATCTTTAGTAATGTGATTCATATTTTTGAGATTCAATGTATTCATCATGTAGGAGACAGGTAATGACCTATAATAACACTGATCCACTTCTCAAAGATAATAAATGGGCCATCTGACATTACTCTATAGAGCACGAAGCTCCATTACTCATGCTGCAGTGTTCTGCAGTGGGTAATTAGAAGCTTCTAGGGGCCAAAGAACACAATGTACCATACTTAATACCACTTACTAGGTACAATCCTGTTACCATTCTCCAGCTACTGAATAATTTCATGTTCTAAAGATCATAGTTATTGCTTCCAAACATAATAGTGTTCCCCAGCTTGAATAATAGAAATTCAGTAGAATATTTCTCAGTTTCAAATATTTTCTGATTTCCTACCTACCTACTCCTTACAAACTTTTCCTCAGTGTTCATTACATTGCCCCAAACTGTTTCTTGAAGCAACCTCATTCACACCTTACTGCATTACAGAAAATTTAAAAAACGAGTAGAAGCTTATACAGACAAATTTGAAAATTAATCTTAGTGTGACTAAAGTAAATATTCTTCCCACAACAAACTTCGTCTTTGCATAAATAAAGATGAAGGCAAGAACAAAAAGCCAAGCCTTGGGCAAGAATTCTCAATCATTGTCTCCAGTCTTCCATTTTTGAGCTGTTTCTATCTTTCAAGACTGTGCCTTTCCCTTATTGAAGGTTATTCTCCAGAAGTTAACTCTGCTAGCCATGTGGTTGGCTCTCTAACACTCATTCCAACTCCAAATGTTTAAATTGAGCCAACTATGACCATGTCCTTCACCCTGCCAGCAATTAACATTAGTTTCAGGGAAGACTTAGTCTATGTCGATTTGGTTTGCTCAAAGAAGCTGGTTCCCTCTGCCCACCCTCCCACCCCAAGGAATGTGCTCTACCAGTTGCTGCCGGCAGCCATCTTAGATCACGAGAGAAACCTGTCCCAAAATAGAGACTTACTGTATTGATTTGAAGCATTTAAAGAAATCTCTACTCAGTCATCAGCTAACAATTAAGCTAACTGAGCAGAGATTTCGGTGGCAGCATCTGACAAAGAGCACAGACCTCACCAAGTTCATTCAATAAAGTCATGAAACGAGCAACAAGGAACAGGCAATGCTCAGACTATGCCATACACTGTGCAGTCAGGTCTCTTGACACCTGCTTGTGTAGTCTAGATTTTGCAGTAGAGTTCAGGGGAAATATCCTCTATATCAGGGATATTTATTACTTATTTATGGCAAAGTTATGTCTAAGTATATAACCTGCTAATCGGCACAAATTCGGCAGTTAGCTCTAGGTATAACCTTTTCTGTGTGCTTAAATATCTAACACTGATTTCTTGTATACTGATTATACTTAGTAACTATTTCATTTGTAGTCTTCATAAAATTGCTTGAAGATAAAACTTTACAGCCTATTGTAAAATAATAACAGTTCAAAAAAACACAAACTTACAAATATTTGGAATATAAAACCTTGGAGAAATTTTGCCAAACATTTCTTCACTCTTGTACTATCATTTAAATAAGTTCCAGTATGTATTTAAAAATCTAACTTATAAAACTTTGTTATACAAAAAATTTTCTAATTTAAATTTATTTATTTTAATTAGAGGAAAAAAAATTTTTTTTCAAGACTACATCTGTTGAATAAAACAAGATACACTTCAGAAACTAAGATAAATTTGTATACATAACAGCCATTTTGAACTTTCTTATTTGCCAGGCATTAGAAGCAATAGAAGCTAGCAGAGAATATTAGTCCTGAATTGGAGGAAACCCAAAGCCATTCCCCAAACATGTTTAACTTCTCCAGTTTATTTATTTATTTTTTTTTATTTTAATTGGAGGCTAATTACTTTACACTAGTGTAGTGGTTCTTGCCATACATTGACATGAATCAGCCCTGGGTATACATGTGTTCTGCATCCTGAACCCCCCTCCCACCTCCCTCCTCATCTCATCCCTCAGGGTTGTCCCTCCAGTTCATTCTTAAAAGCTCTCATAAAATTTATGGGTACAACCATAAATGGCCACTTCCCCCATTCAGTACTTCAGGAAATGAATAAATAATGGTCAGTCCATAAGCCTGGCACAAAATGTAGTTGATTGTTAAATATTGTTTATATTGAAAAAGTTATCCTAATCCATGGCAGGTATTTTGACTCTGAGTCTCCTCTGAATAACTATTTTCTAGAAATACATCATTATTTATTATTTTACACTTTAAGATTTTCTTGTTTGTTTTGAGATTTAATATTTCTCTCTAATGATTTATATTTTCTAAATATCAATTTATAGACCATGTTAAAAGCTAGACATAATATATATTAGTCTTTTTATTATCTTTGTTCCTCAACAGGAATTTATATAGAAGATAATCAGACAATAGTGAGCTCTTTTTTTCTCCTCAAAAAATTTTTCTAAAACATTGAAGGAAAATTTTCTAGAAACATTGTTATAAATTATGTATAATGATCACTGAAAATGAAGGAATGGCTTCCAACTGTTAGAAACATGTAACATTAAAGTTTATAAAGAAATATTTTGACTAGCAGCTATGTTACCAGTTGGTCAGTTGAACATGCTAAAAAGCTAAGTGACTGATCTGAATCAGTTATTACAAAAGATATAATTTACAACAAGCCCTATTTTACTACCATGTTAGATATTATCCCAGCATTCAAGTAGCAGTACTTTGTTCTCTTTTGTGGATAACCAGAAAGGAAATATAAAAACATCTCCAATGTGATCTACACATTACAAACAATAAGTGCTGAGACATGACTGCTCAAATAAATGGCACAACCAGAAAAATGAAAAGCAAGAGTAATTCATCTGTCAGTGGAAATGAATAAAACATCTCATGCCTGAGGCATTTTGAAAAATTCTCTTTTAGAATTCAACATATTTGGGGAGAAACTGGGTTTCAACCAGATGGAACTCTTCAAATACAAAGTTTACAAGGGTATAAACCTTCAACTGAGGCAGTAAAAAGAGAAATAAAAATTATATGAGTAAACAAGGGAGTTACCCTAAGGATTATTTAAAGCCAAGATTGGAGAATTTCCACTCTTATTAATGCACAGAATGTACATTGGTAAAGGAATGGTTCAATGGCAATCTTTGAACCAACTATTCTGGAATCCATTCCATTATTGCTAAAAGAAGATATGACATCCTTAAACTTTCAGGATCATGCTTCTCAATAATATCCAACTAAAATTTACCATCCTTCAAAGGCCATTACAAGGACCACCATCTCCCAGAGACCTATTTCCAACCCTACCCTCCACCCTGGTCCAAGCAATTTTCTCCAATAATCTTTCAGTTCCACGTAGAAGTCCATATACATCTTTCTTGCAGTACACTTCCTAGTGTACCTCCTTGTATCGTCAAAGGCACAGTAGTGTCAATTATGAACAGACTCTGCAGAAAGATAGACTTGAGTTCAAACCCTGAGACTCTCACTTGAGCTAGCAGTTTCATCTCTCTATGGTTCAGTTTATTGAGCTGTAAAATAGGGAAGATAATAATAGTAGGACCTTATAAGGTCAATGTAAGAATTAAATAAGATAATACACTTGCCTGCCTCGGAGTTTAGCAGTCCATTAAGTTCAACCACTGCTACTGAACTGTGATCACTTGTACATCTTATCTCATATAAAATTATAAATCTTTTCTGAAAATTATAAATCTTTTACAACTAAAAAAATTACAAATCTTTTTAATTCCATGAAAGCACTTAATTGCTTTTCCTAATATCAATTTATTGTGTTACTTTGAATGAAGATTAATTCTTCCAGAACACTACACAATGCCTCCCACATTTATTTGTTGAATAACTGTTCACTTCCTTAGTATTCATCCCACCAGTGTTTCAGTTGAATACAAAGACAAAATAAAGGAAGAATTTTCTGCACCTCAGGGGGTCTGTCTGCTTGTTTGCTATTAATCTATAAATTTAAAGGACTAAACTAGACAATCTCTAAGGTGTCTTTAAATCTTCACATTCTGGAAACCTGTAATAGCCATGAGAGTCAAATCATTCTTGTTCTTCAGTGAAGCTACTGCTTTTTAGCTTTGCCAGAATTCTTTATCGTCCCACTTGAATGCCCTCTTTCTTTCCAAAACATCATCTATAAGGTTTATATTTTCTAGAGTGCCATATTTCTTTATTTTCACCTTCTTTGTCCAGTCCCTAAAATAACAGACACCTTGTTTAAATCATCAAGATCTATTGCTAAAAATTGTATTAAGTCATATATATATACACACACACACACACACACACACACACACACACACACACACACCAAAGAGGGTCGTCTTATTTTCTAGATGGTTTCTGAACACACTGCCATTAAATCACCTGTTAGCTACTTAATGGGAGATCTTTAAAGGCAACAGGTCATGAGATATCTCAAATCTATGAAATGTTTACCTAGCAGAAAACATTTGACCTGAGAAATAAACACTACCAGTTTTAGCCTTGGTACTCCTTTAGTCCTCAAGTCCTTCTGAGTTTACAGATGGTCTTAATTAAAAAACAAGTAGTTTCTAATTTATAGCACAGGAAACATTTAGAATTTGTTGTTGAAGTAGAGTTAGTGGAACCTAGTAACCCCAATCTTACCCCCAGAAAACTACCTCCATGACTTTAATTCATTTGTACAGATTCCTGATGTGTTCATAAGTCTTTTTTATTACACATATAATACACTTCTATTGCACTTTAAAAAAACTGACATAAAGACACCATATCAAGTCTTGACTTTTTTCCACCTGTGTCCTTAAGTTGTGTCAAGCATGTAAGTGTTGCTGAATACAAAGACCAAGAGCCCTGGGTCTGGAATATTCATGGCTGATGGGCTTCATCTTTCACAGACCCCACATTCTCTAACCGTGACATCAGTGTCCTGAGCCTTTATAAAGTGGAACACTGCTTGCTTTGCACATGCTTGCATGCTTGTCATCCCAGCTTTTCCTACAAAAACTCCAATAGCCGCTGTGTTTCACAGCCACGTTTCCTCACCTTTATATCATTTGTGTAACAAGCCAGTTTCCACCACCAGTTTTTCTAATAGTCTATTCTGCTTGAAAGTCTTCAGCCTCATTTTTTAAAGGCAAACTCTAATCTTGGAATAATGAATGTTCTTAACCCATATGCACTCCATTTTACTCCCTGTAATAAACACACACACCAACACACAATCTGTCAAAGTTTGTCAAGAGGTGGAGCGGTGGGGTTGAAGGTCAAATTAAGAATGGTAGCTTTATGGTCTGGGAGACTAGCCAATATTAGTGTTCATAAGATGGAGCTTGGGATAGAGTTTGTGGTATAAACCCAGTAGACCAGAAGTCATATACTATATTTGAATTATTCCTCTTTGTTACTTAAAACTCACATTCTATGTAAAAGTTACCTTGATATTGACATTATTTGCATTTAGACACTCACACTTTTATAATAACAAGTGTAAGTAACTGGCATTTTTATTTCATGAAAACTTTCTTCACTCTTTTACTCCCACAGTTCGAGAAATTCTTTACACAAATGATTATTCATTGTTAACTTAGCAAACCTATTTGTATTTCTTTCATTAAACTAAAAGAAGCTTCCTCTAAGCTGTTTTTGATATCTTTAAAAACTTTAATTTTTCAATATTAACTAGCCTACTTAAAATATCACTTCAACTAATAGTTATATTCATAAACTAAATAAAATTTTGCAATGTAGGAGGGGGAAGAAAATAGAAGTAAATGGAGTGTCACCTTAATATTAGGGCTTCATCTCTTTTTGATCCCGTGAGTCTTCATGCCATCAACACACATGGAAAACATTGTGCTGTGAACTTGGAAGGAAAAGGTTTAGGAACCAACTCTGTCTCTGGGATGAAAGGGGCCTCTGGGTGCAGCTGGAACACTGCCAAAAGCTTCAAGGACCAGATAGTTGCTCTTTATTCTAAAAGGAACGGTTTTTTAAAACCTGTACCCAATTTGTTGGGTCCAAATTTAACTCTACTAAAGTGGAGAAGAGCCACAAAGATGATTAAAGGGTTGGAAAGTAATATCTATGGGGAAAGATTAAAGCAACAGAGATTATTGCGCCTGCTGAAGGGAAGACTGATGGATGATTTAATAACATTCTTAAGGTATTTGATCAGTTATCCCAGTGACCAGCTGTTCTCTATCGACAATGAGGACAGAACCAAAGGAAATAACCTTAAATTCCAATATGAAGGACTTAGGTGAGATCTAAGAGATCTCTCAGAGAGCTGGGTTGTTTAATAATGGAATGGGCTATTATCTCTAAAAGTCTTCATGTCTGACATAGATGACCCTCTCTGGAGTTGGGAGCTGTGGTGCTAATGGAAATTTAGGAAGATAAATTCTCTCGTGTCTCTTCCGTATCTATAAACCTGTGATTTTGAGTCAGATTCTCTTATGTCTATTTTAATACACATGAATTGTATAAAAAATTACTGGAGGCAGTGAAGTTAAAAGTCAAAGTCAAAAGAGATCTGGAAGATAAAACTTCTACATAAAGGGTTTTTAGAACTTGCCCAAAGCCCCAGACTACAGTAGACCTCCTTTCTTGACTTTACAATCATGTTAAAACACTATCCTCTTTACCTATCCTGAAATAGGCGAAGGATATAAAAAGAAAAGAAACAGAAGCAAATTTGTTTCATCATAAAAATAGCCCAAACATAAGACACTGAACTCCCTAAGTCAAGGAAATTACGCATGTGCAATGGAAAAGCATAGCGTCTACTCTATGGGTTATTCTTTTTTCCAGATCTTAGTATCCATTGAAATATTAGGAAAAGCAGGATAGTAATATCTGTAAAGTTCACAGAATTATCAGAAAAAGTGCTGTGTCACCTTGTAGGCCTTCCAATGATTATATTTTTCACTTAAATGTACACACAAGATCCCACTGTTTTCTTTCTGTTGAGGTAATTTGCAATAATTTTAGGGGACTTTACAAAGTGAATAAAAAAGGAACTGAAGCATCTGCAATTCAAGGCATTTAAGCTTTAATTCACAGACGGCAGCCCTGAGAATAATTACCAGGGCCTAGTCATTTTCTGCTACACTGAACTTGAAAGGCACGCTAACACTATTTTTTAAAAGATATCTTGAGATGCTATATTTTTAGAATTGTTATAATTCCTCACTTGAGTGATTCAATAACTGCATTACTTGCTATATGGTCCCCAAAAGAGCTTACATAACTAAACATATACAATTATAGGCACTCAAAATTAAGTGTCTTGGACAGTGGGCTGTTTTCCAGAATATTTGATAAGGGGAAATGAAACAAATCTTTTAAAATTGGCTTCCTAGGAATTCTTAAGCCTATAATAATATATTATCCAGAAATGTGTGGACCTTGAGAAAAATTTTTGTGCCTTGATCTGTCCATTTTATATCCTTATATTTTATAATGTCTTTTCAAATAGCTGTAAGCTGAAAATCATTTCATAAACTACACAGTTTATGTGATCTGATTTTAAAAACTAAACCTCAAAGTTCCTCAATATGGCCCTAAAATTGAAACACACAAAACAAAATTTTAAAGTTTGGCTACTGTCATATCTTAGGAGGAGGTTAGGTGACCATATTACATATCTTACTTTTGAGAGTGAAGGGGGTTCTATTAATAATTAAACCAGAATAGCTGGCGAAACCCAGAATTGTCCTAGGCAAACCAGGAAATAGGGACACCTGTCTCCTAGACCGACATGATCCTGTTTGTTATAAGCAAAGACAGAAGCCTGAAAGGTCTCCAGGTAGTTGGCACTCTGGGTTGGGACTGGTATGCAGGACATAATTAACTAGTATGAAGGTGTGGAAAGAAAGCTTATTTTGAAGGTCAAAGCATCTATTGAAGGGTCACTCCAGAGAAGTGAAATAACATTTCTGAAATAACAGAGATGTTCTACCATATGTAGAGAGCATAGTGATGGGCAAAGAAAAGGCAGAAAAAACACAAGACAAGAAGAAATACAATCAGCAAATAGCAGGTTTGATTGGAATTCAAGAGGTGGATCCATTCATCCAGTCTGTGCAGATATTGAATGAACACAGACTAGATTAACCCTGACTGAAGGACTAGAGCAGTGGTGATTACAAAGGCAGAGCATCGGGCAAAAACACAGCAGATGATAATTAAGAAAAGTGCAGCACAAAGTAAGGATTAAATCTGAAAGAAAAATATAAAGAAGCCTTATGTAAAGAACTATATCCAAGAAGGAAGGGAGAATGCAGAGACTGGGCCTTAGCTACTGGTTTTGGGGGTTTTTTTTGTTTTTTTTTTTTAATAGGTGATCTTCTAGTTGTGTTTTATTAAGTAATAAAAAATAGTATTCTAAAAAAGCATAAGTAATACACAAAACAAAAACACTAACAACAATAAAAGCATCCAAAGCGTCAGAAAATCATTTTTTAAGTAGGAAGATAGACATTATCTCAGAGGGATATTTCAAATTCCTTAAGTCTACTCAGAAGCAACATTATAAACAGGGCAATTATACTGATCAATGTTCAGATTTTCCTTACAATATTGCGTGTAAAATTGCATATTTTATTATAAAACTAAGGCAGGAGAAGAAGGGGACAACAGAGGATGAGATGGCTGGATGGATCACCGACTTGATGGACATGAGTTTGAGTAAACCCCGGGAGTTGGTGATGGACAGGGAGGCCTGGCGTGCTGTAATTCATGGGGTCGCAAAGAGTCAGAAACGACTGAGCGACTGACCTGAGCTGCACTGAAGCACATGCGTGTGATAAACCTTTATAGTCAGCATTACAGGAGAGCCAGGGAGCTACTAGTTCCAGCAGCAAGCGAGTCCTTACAGTGAAAGCTTCCGAGACAAAATCATTGTCAGTTCCATCAGTGAAATTTGGATCACCGGATATTAAAACATAAGAAAAGTACACAGTGCTCTAATTGGTGATGAGTGAGTTCCCCATCTTCCCCGGGGGCTCAATGGTAAAGTATCCACCTGCAACACAGGAGATGCACAAGACACGGGTTTGATCCCTGGGTCAGAAAGATCCCCTGGAGAAGGAAACGGCAACCCACTCCAGTATTCATGCCTGGAGAATCCCACGGACAAAGGAGTCTCGTGGGCTACAGTCCATAGGATGGCAAAGAGTCAGACACAACTGAAGCAATTTGGCACTCGCGCACACGTGAGTTCCCCATCATAACTCAAGGCACTCATTTCTCAGAAGTGATTTGAGATCATACTGTATGAACTTTCTTAACATATTTGTTATAATTAGTGTATCTGTATAGCCAAATCAAAATATATCTGAATACACACTCAACAAATCTTAAAATTTTATAAATATTTTAGGGTTAAATTGCACTCTAATTCTTTTGCAGAGTTGACTCCACTGTGCTCATTTTTCCTCCACATATGAATCGATCCTCTTTCTCCTATTCACTCCTCCCAGCTCTCTCATTAAGCATCTTCATTAATACACGTATTCATTCTACAGATTTGTTAAGTCATCTAGGAAGAGGTCTCTGTTCTGGAGTTTGTGAGGGAATCAAAGATGAAACCACATGAGTTTTACCTTTAAGAAGCTTATATGAAAAAATCCACATAAATAGTGGAGTAAAAATACTATAATCACTGTAATCAAAAAGAAACAAAAAGAAAACCTAAATAAATGAATAGACCAAATAAACACACACATACAGAGAACAGAGTAGTGATTACCAGGAGGGATGAGAGAGGAAGGGTGAAATGGGTAAGGGGGATCAACTGTACGGTGACACATGAAAGCTAAGCTTTCGGTAGTTAACACGCTGTACTGTGTACAGACGGAGAGGGCGATGGCACCCCACTCCAGTCCTCTTGCCTGGAAAATCCATGGGTGGAGGAGCCTGGTAGGCTGCAGTCCATGGGGTCGTTAAGAGTCAGACACAGCTGAGCGACTTCACTTTCACTTTTCACTTTCATGCATTGGAGAAGGAAATGGCAACCCACTCCAGTGTTCTTGCCTGAAGAGTCCCAGGGACGGGGGAGCTTGGTGGGCTGCCGTCTATGGGGTCGCACAGAGTCAGACACGACTGAAGCGACTTAGCAGTGTGTACAGAAGTTAAAATACAATTCGGTACAAGCGAAAGTTATAAAATGTTACAAAACCAATGTTACCTCAATTTAAAATGTTTAAGAAACAGAATAGGTGCTCTAAAGTTTCAGATGTTTGTCTGAAACATCAACCCAGCTCTCTGGTGGACAGCTGATTAGTGAGGGGTATGGGAAATAGCCACCAAGCAGCTGCACCATTTTTCAGGGATAAAGCCTGATACTTAATGAAGATGAATGTAGGGCAACTAAGCAGTTAAAGCCCTTGATAAGTGCAGAGGCATTGCTTAAGTCGGCACCTGGGCAGAAATTTTCCAATTACTTTTCTGACAGCATTCTTATAAGGAAGACAGCTAGTGGCATGCAATTAACCTTCTGGTTCATGCACGTATTCAGCAACAATTACTGAATGCCCACTGGATGCTGGAAATGGTAGTAAGAACTAGGTATTTTAACCACCTTAACTAATTCATAGGCTTCCCTGGTGGCTCAGTGGAAAAAAAAAAAAAAAAATCCGCTTGCCAATGCAGGAGATGCAGAAGACGTGGGTTCAGTCCTTGGGTGGGGGAAGATCCCCTGGAGAAGGAAATGGTAACTCACTTCAGTATTCTTGCCTGGAAAATCACATTGACAGAGGAGCCGTGTGGGCTACAGTTCATGAGGTCACAAAAGAGTCAGACATGACTTAGTGACTAAACAACAAACTAATTCATATACATAGTGGAAAATGTTCAGAAATACCTTCCTTATGTTCAAATCCAGTCTTGCCTTTAAGAGCCCAGCTCAAATGCCAGCTCCTCTAGAAAGGTTTTCTCGAGTCTCCCAGGCCAAAGTAACAGCTCTTTTCTCTAAATTCTCACAGCATCTTGTTTGGATCTTTTTGATGGGACATGATATTATCCCCCCATTGTAATTATTTCTTCATATCACCTCTTAATAGACTACTGGCTTTTCCCTAGTGGCTCAGATGATAAAGAATCTGTCTGCAATACGGGAGACCTGGGTTTGATCCTCAGGTTTGGAAGATACCCTGGAGAAGGGAATGGCAACCTACTCCAGTATTCTTGCCTGGAAATTCCCATGGACAGAGGAGCCTGGCAGGATACAGTCCACAGGGTCCCAAAGAGTTGGAAACGATTGAGCAACTAACACACAATAGACTACAAGTAACTTGAAGCCAAGAGTCATATCATCTTAACAATCTCATCATCTTCTTATTCCTCAGGGCATAAGGTAGTTCCTTGCACAATGAATATAATGAGCTACCTTCTGTCCACCCTGGTCCAAAACAAATTATTATATACCTGGGGGAAAAAACATTGTCTTACTCTCTATAGTCAAAAACAATCTCGAGGAATAAACAAAGATTTTATATATGTATGTGTGTGTGTGTGTGTGTGTGTGTGTATATATACACATGCAACATAGGAATAACCACAGTTTTAGAGTCTATCACATTTTCAAGATTAAACTTAATCTGTGCATCTACTAAAGAAAGTGTTTATTTAAAAAAAATTACCTGTAAAGCAATTATTCTCCCATTAAAAATAAATTTTAAATGATAGAAAAAAATTACCAAAGTAAATATGCATGACCTACTTAAACTTCCTAGGTGAACTCTTTTTAAGTACTTTAGAACATTAATTACACTTGAGTTTTTTAGGCTCATTAAAGCATGCTCAATAAGATTTCTACTGCCCTCTATGCACACAACATTAGTTAGCAAGAAAATTGGGTTACTGTGTGTACTTGAAATATTTTAAATTTATGCTTACTTAGAAATAACCTGTAATTCATATAGTTTGCTAATCCAGGAACATTTCCTTCAATGCCCTAATTAGTGAGAGAAAGCTTAAAATTTTGGAAATATACTGAAACACTTATGGGTTACACCAACTAAGTAAATGGAAGGTGGGAATTAAAACCCACTTTCTTTCTTGAGAATTCACCTGCAATGCTGGAGACCTGGGTTCGATCCCTGGGTTGGGAAGATACCCTGGAGAAGGGAAAGGCTACCCACTTCAGTATTCCGGCCTAGAGAATTTCATGAACTGAATAGTCCATGGGGTCACAAAGAATCGGACATGACTGACTTTCACTTCACTTCTTTCCTGAGAAGCTGTATATGGTATAATGGAAAGAATAATGGGTTGTAAGTTTTAGAGACCTGGACTCTACAACGTGTTATGTGTACATGTGCATATGTTTATATTATATATGTGAATGCGTATATGCATGTATACACACACACACATATATATAATGTTACATTATGTTGAATATATGTCCCCCTCATTTTAACCAACCATGGATTATAAGCTACATAGAAATTATGTTGTACTCATCTTTCTATCCCCTAAAATGTCTATATAAGTGCCTTGTGCGTGGTAGTTAGTAAATAAATTTTTATTAAATTGAGCTGAATTTAAAGAAATTCCTTTAATAAGCTTGCCTGCTACTACATTTTGATCAACATGCTTGAAAATGAGACACACTGCTCAACAGTGAGATTTTTCCAACTTTTGACAGGGCTTCCAAATCAATAGATAAATTCACTGAAATAAATTCTGGATGTCTTTTGAGAAGAAAGAAAACAGAAAAAAAAAAAATTAACATTTCTTGGGCTTTACCATGCACCAAGCACTGTGCTATGTATTTATGCAGAATTCTCTTAGTTTCAAAAAGCTAATGCAAATATAAAGCCTACAAAAATCTCATTTGTTAGGGATGCCTTGGTGTCACTGGGCAAAGAAAATGCTATCTTTTTTCTACAAGGTGAAATCTGGCAGTTGAACTAATAGAAAAAAATGTATCTTGTTTAAGTGGGGAAAACACCTCTTCTCAGTGAAAATTTTTACTTAATGGGAGCATTCTGTTACTTGGAGCAAAACAAAACAAAACAAAAACTTTGATACTTTTCAAGAATTCTGAGCTTAGCCATAATGAAAAATTATTTTGCTCATAAATAGCATCCTTGTAACATCTGAATTCATACATTTCAAGAGTAACTTCATCATATACTACAATTTAATTTAAAAATAAAACTTAAATCATCAAACCCAAAAAGTGCCATATTGCTAAAACAAACCCAGACTCTATTGAAGTTGAAAATTTGGTGCAAAGCTCACAGGCCTTGTGGTTTGGGTGACTTCCAAATTTATTTTAATTCGTTGCTCCAGAGCCATGGTTCTGCCCAAGGCGCTGTGTCTCTGAACGGGAAACAGGGTGAATATTTGTGGTTGGGAAGGCCATCCAGAGAATTCCTGTGTGCTTCCCCTTCTCTCCCCTCAACTACACTCCCTCCCAAATGAAAACTACTGCTTGCTCATTCATTCAAATAATCTTTATTAATATGTTCTAGACTATTTTTAAAAAATCTTTATACATTTTTTTTGGTTTTCCCCTAAACCAATAAAGCAGAAGTGAGAAGCTGATGAAAAATCTAAACAGCAACATCATATAAATTCCTCTCATTAAAATAATGGATAACTTCAAACTACTGACGCTTTCTGTCAATCTCAAATATATTAAACTCACAATGAATACTGCATCTGTTATACACTCTAACCAGATTTTTTTTGCTTTGAGTTTTGAATATATCCATTCTGCCCTTATATCTTTACTTAGTTAAAATGGGTATTTTACAGATTTCAAATGACAGTCCAGAAGTCATAACTGGGCTTTAGAACAAAGCAAATCAAGTTCCCACACTGTCTGCTCATCAGTGCTAATCTCACCTCCTCCACAGGAATCTGAAGCCTTTCAGAAAAGAGCCATATAGAGAAACTACACAGAGATGGGAACCTGTTAGTCACTGTCCTAAGTATATGGCGTATATGCAAAGTACATCATGCAAAATGCCGGTCTGGATGAGGCACAAGCTGGAACCAAGATTGCCGGAAGAAATATCAATAACCTCAGATACACAGATGACACCACCCTTATGGCAAAAAATGAAGAGGAACTAAAGAGCCTCTTGATGAAAGTGAGAGGAGAGTGAAAAGGCTGCCTTAAAATTCAACTTTCAAAAAACTAAGATCATGGCATCTGGTCCCATCACTTCATAGCAAATAGAAGGGGAAACAATGGAAACAGTGAGAGACTTTATTTTCTTGGTCTCCAAAATCACTGCAGATGGTGACTGCAGCCATGAAATTAAAAGACACTTGCTCCTTGGAAGAAAAGCTATGACCAACCTAGACAGCATATTAAAAAGCAGACGTTACTTTACTGACAAAGGTCCCTCTAGTCAAAGCTGTGGTTTTTCCAGTAGTCATGTATGGATGTGAAAGTTGGACTATAAAGAAAGCAGAGCACCGAAGAATTGATGCTTTTGAACTGTGGTGCTGGAGAAGACTCTTGAGAGTCCCTTGGACTGCAAGGAGATCCAACCAGTCCATTCTGAAGGAGATCAGTCCTGAGTTCACTGGAAGAACTGATGCTGAAACTCCAATACTTTGGCCACCTGAGGCAAAGAACTAACTCCTTGGAAAACACCCTGATGCTGGGAAAGATTGAAGGTGGGAGGAGAAGGGGACGACAGCGTGTGAGATCGTTGGATGGTATCACCAACTCGATGGACATGAGTTTGAGCAAGCTCTGGGAGTTGGTGATGGACAGGGAAGTCTGGCGTGCTGCAGTCCATTGGGTCTCTAAGAGTCAGACACGACTGAGTGGCAAAACTGAACTGTCCTGTGTGTGTGTGTGTGCATGTGTGTGTGTGTGCATGTGTGTGTTGGTGTATGTATGGTTGTTGGTATTGATCTAACTTAAGCAGGAATGCAAGAGTTTACCACATTGTTTTAAAGTGGCCTTCTGGTAAAGTAAAGTCAAAGTCAAGTCGATCTCGTGTCCGATTCTTTGCGACCCCATGGACTGTAGCCCACCAGGCTTCTCCGTCCATGGGATTTTCCAGGCAAGAATACTGGAGTGGGTTGCCATTTCCTTCTCCGGCCTTCTGGTACTATATTTCTAATAATTTTCCAAAAAAAATCAAATTTGATCAACAGCTAAACTGTAAGAATTCTTTTCTCATTCAGAAAATGTGTAACAGTTATTAATAAATTAATTTTTGCATATCAAATTCACCTTGGGTGAATGTGTACAACTGCAACTATCCTGACCATAAGCGGCTTTTGAGGCATCCTCTCAACCTGGAGTTCAGGTTCTCCAGTGGATGTCAGTGCGCAAGGTACCAGAGTGACGGATATTCCTGAAGCATCCATCTCATGTGAATATTTGAGGATAGCTGAATTTTTGTGATCTAAGAAGTCTATAAATACTCCCCCAATTTTTTTCAATTTCTCAGAAGCCTCATTTCTAGACCAGTGTTTGGTTGAAATACTGTTCATGCTTATGGGGCTTTTGTGGTAGAGTGGCAAGAATACTGGGAATTAAGAGACTTAAGTTTGACCTGACTTACCACTGTCATTATTGGGCATCCTAGCCAAGTTACAATCTCTAAACCTCAGTTTCTGCCTCTCTAAAACAATGGGTGTATACTAGATCATACCTAAAACCTCTTCACACTCTATGTTCTGAGATTATTTTTAATATTTTACCCTTGAGATCGGTTTAGTTCAGTTCAGTCAGTCGTGTCCGACTCTTTGCAAGCCCATGGACTGCAGCACGCCAGGCCTCCCTGTCCATTACCAGCCCCTGGAGTTTACTCAAGCTCATGTCCATTGAATCAGTGATGCCATCCAACCATCTCATCCTCTGTTGTCTCCTTCTCCCCTGGCCTTCAATGTTTCCCAGCATCAAGGTCTTTTCCAATCAGTCAGTTCTTCACATCAGGTGGCCAAAGTATTGGACTTTCAGCTTCAGCATCAGTCCTTCCAATGAATATTCAGGACTGATTTCTTTTAGGATGGACTGGTTGGATCTCCTTGCAATCCAAGGAACTCTCAAGAGTCTTCTCCAACACCACAGTTCAAAAGCATTAATTCTTTGGCACTCAGCTTTCTTTATGGTCCAACTCTCACATCCATACATGACTATTGGAAAAACCATAGCTTTGACTAGACGGACAATTAGAGTTCAAAAAGTTAACTGATTCAGAAAAGAGTCGCTTGTGGGTCATTTTCAAATCCTTAATAAGAACTTACCTAATTTGATCTCAGGGCTTCCCCAGTGGCTCAATAGCAGAGAATTCGCCTGCTATGCAGAAGATGCAAGTTCGATCCCTGAGTTGAAAAATCCCTTGGAAGATGGCATGGAAACCCACTCCAGTACTCTTGCCTGGAGAATCCCATGGACAGAGAAGCCTGGTGGGATACAGTCCATAGGGTCGCAAAGAGATGGAAACAACTAAAGACTGAAGTGACTAAGCACTCATGTAAGTTGAACTCACTGACTGGTTTCCCAGTAGCAAATAGTATTGTCTCACCCATCTGCAAAGATAGTGCTTCCTATTAATCTATGTGCGTCATAGATCCATACTGAGATCCATACTGAGATCCATACTCTTCACAACAGCATTTTCAATCAAATGAAATCCCCATTCTAACTGCTATACAAAAGATCAATCATTGTATCATTCATAACATCTGTATAAATAAAATTTCTAGATACATCAGAGCTGTGGAAATTTCTATATTTCACATATCATGTTCCCACAGCTTGTTTTCAGACTGCACTTAAGCCGATCTGAAGATAAATTTTCACCCATAGTCTGAAATGTAATTTCACATAAAACCAGTTTACGATTCCACCTCTTTGTAGTTCATATCTTATATTTTTTTTAGAGTATTAACTCATTCCATGTTTAAAACAGAAAGACAATCACTGTGCTATTAATCCATGAATGATGATAATGTATAGCTTAACATCTGGCAAGCAAAAGAAAATCACAACTATTCCTACAAAGGTAGGGAGAGCCTCCATCAGGGAAACTTGAACTGAAGGAAAATATTTGAAGAGGAGTAAGAGGAACAAAAAGAGCAAATAGAAGAGGACATCCCTTGTGGTCCAGTGGTTAAGACTCTGCACTTCTAATGCAGGGAGTGCGCGTTCCATTCCTGGTTGGGGAACTAAGATCCCACATGCCCAGAGCCAAAAAATCTAAAAAAAAAAAATTCTTTTAAGGAGCAAATAAAATTTGGTAAGGAACTAGTGTGTTTGGAGCTTTTTCCCTGGATTCATTTAGTACTCATAATAACTGCATAAGGCAGGTATCCTTCCCATTTATAAATGAGCGAATTAAGATCAAAGGCATTGTTTTCCACAGCTACTAATGTGTGGTTGGGACTCAGGCCCAGCGCTTCCTCCTTCCATGAGGCCACACTGCCCCTGGATTAAAGGTTAACTGGACAGCATACACATTCTATCATGAAGTGGGCATGTGAAAGTAAAAGAAATGTTTCAGATTGAGGCTTTGAAGACTTTGCACTACAGGAAAAAACTCTGAAGGAGGAATTAGGTAAGACGAAAACCAAGATTTAACAATCGTCACCAGCAGAAAGAAGGAAAAAGAATTTCAAAAGAAGGTTAGTTGAAATGTTAAGTATTCGGAAGGTGGTTAAAGGCGAGGACAGACCACCTCCTAATGAGATCACCATTAGCCGAAGTCAAACAGCTGCAAGTCATCACTGACACCTCGGTCTCCCTTACCAAGCAGTAACAAAGCCCAGTTGAATCCTCCTTTCTGGCACTTCTTTCCCATTCTTCCTGCTCCCTTCAAGTCTCAGGCCCTTATAGTTTCACAGCTGAAAACTGCAGCAGCTTGGTCTCCTGCCTTCCAGTCTGTGTCATTTACTTTATACTTTTGAGCTTAATCTCCCTAAAAGACTGTCTGACCATATTACTCTTTGGTATAGAAATCAAAATGGTTTTCTACTAACCACACAACATTCATCCTGATAGTCTTTTCCATTACCCATAGGCATTTTAAATTTAACTGCTCCCATTACACTATACATCTTAAACTCATATGTCAATTACATCTCAATAAAACTGGGAAAAAATTAAAATTTTAAGAGTTGAAAAAAAAAATAAATATATAACCTATTCCCCAATATAACCCTAGTCAACCTTATGAGCTCTGTGACCATTATACTACCCATTGGACTTAGTACAAGTCTATCTGTGCCTCAGTTTATCATCAATGAAATAGGAATAAATAATACTTGCCTCATAATTAAATGGCAACCCACTCCAGTGTTCTTGCCTGGCGAATCCCACGGACGGGGGAGCCTGGTGGGCTGCCGTCTATGGGGTCGCACAGAGTCGGACACAACTGAAGCAACTTAGCAGCAGCAGCAGCAGCCTCATAACTATTTTGAGAATAAAATGAATTTGATGCATATAAAACACTTGAAACAGTGGCTGTACTGCTCAATAAGTGCTCAATAAACATTAACAATCATTATTATCATTTTAAATTATTGCTTTTACTACCTTTACAGTCAAATATTATACAGCACCACAACATAAATGTAATCTGTAAATCCATAAATAATGATACAAACTATTGTTAAAATTATTATCATTTTAAAAATAAAGCAACCAAGGGAGATTTCCTATGAAGACTAGGAGGTAATAAAAACCATAAAAATGTTTAGCAGCCTTATTCCAAAGTATAGTATTTCAACGTATGTTTAACTTCTTAAAGTAAAAAAGAACACTCCTCAAAGCCAACGTCATTTCATGTTTATTATGCATTACTATTGAGGCTTTTGAACTCTGGTGTTGGAGAAGACTCTTGAGAGTCCCTTGGACTGCAAGGAGATCCAACCAGTCCATTCTGAAGGAGATCAGCCCTGGGATTTCTTTGGAAGGAATGATGCTAAAGCTGAAACTCCAGTCACTTTGGCCACCTCATGCGAAGAGTTGACTCATCAGAAAAGACTCTGATGCTGGGAGGGATTGGGGGCAGGAGGAGAAGGGGACGACAGAGGATGAGATGGCTGGATGGCATCACTGACTCGATGGACGTGAGTCTGAGTGAACTCCGGGAGTTGGTGATGGACAGGGAGGCCTGGCGTGCTGCGATTCATGGGTTGGACACGACTGAGCGACTGATCTGATCTGATCTGATACCATTGTTCAAGACATGGGGTTCCTCCCAAGACTGTTTAATTTAGTTCATAACTGAGATACAATGACATGAAATAAACAATGCAAGAAGATAAATTATTCGAGGCTACATCAGAGGTCAATATGTTAACACCACAGCAAAGTCTGAGGAAGAAATCACACAGCTAGGATCTGTCAGAAGTGCTTCATGCAGGAGGTGGGAAAGGGGAAAATAAGCAGTGTTCATTGAAGTATACAGGATCTGAGGATCATATGTGATTTAACCATTGAGCATGCATACAAGCTCAGTCATATCCAACTCTTTGCAACCCCATGGACTATACTCCACCAGGCTCTTCTGTCCATGGGATTCCCCAGGCAAGAACACTGGAGTGGGTTGCCATTTCCTCCTCCAGAGGATCTTTTTGACCTAAGGATTGAACCTGCATCTCCTGCATTGCAGGTAGATTCTTTACCATTAAGCTATCTGAGAAGAGTTAACAGTACTATACTATATATTTGAAAGTTGCTAAGAGAATAGATCTTAAAAGTTCTCATCACAAGAAAACAAATTTTTAAAATATTGCTCCTCACAGTATACAGTTTAGTGCTAGACATATTACAAATGCTAAGTAAATACTCCTTGAATGGAATCAGCTTTTACGTATAAAGAAATTAACAGTGTTCTCCTCTAACAGGTGACTTTGCCCACTTGAGCATCTCTGAAGCATCTCTCAAGGTGCTCTTATAGCAAATCATTGATGTAGTAATACTATTTTATTTTAATGTACAGTCATTTTATTTTATATTTTAAAATACAGTAATTTTAAATGTCCTTGGCCTATATTATTTCCCTTTTGTTTTCTCATAACAAGGAACTTTTGATTCCTGTAAGGTGAAGGTCAGCCTGATCTGGATTTCTGGCCTGTACATTTTCAGAGCACTTCTCCCATTTTCCCATACATTTACCTACTCTACTCTTAAAAGCATAGTGTAATGCAAGCTCTAAAACTCCCCCATCCTAGCCATAACCGAAAAAAATTATAGCATATAATACAGCATCATTCTATATATCTAAACCACAGTGGGCCAGACAGAGCCATTCTTAGTTCATTAGCAAAAGTTTCTTTTTTTAAAAGTGTCATCCAATTTGCAAAGTGCATATTCCTGCCTTCAGCGTTTATTTGTCAAAAGGGTCATAATTAAGCTCAATCTGGAAAAAATGCTGAGAAAGATATATTTATTTTTAAGTTCTTTATGCACAGTAGCATTTTATTAGAAGGAATGATTTTGGGGCAATTTGTCCATCAAAATCTTTCAGATTAAGGGCAATACTTTTTTTAGTCACAAATTATGAAATCCTTTATAATATATCAGGCAGAGATTTGCTAGAGACATATTTCAAAAGAACACAATAATCAGCCTTAAAAGTAGTAATCTTTTCACTGTATTCATTACTAACCAGTTTTTGATGACTCTGGTTTATGCATAAAGGATGGCATGCTGCTGCTGCTGCTGCTGCTAAGTCGCTTCAGTCGTGTCCAACTCTGTGCGACCCCATGGACTGCAGCCTTCCTGGCTCCTTCGTCCATGGGATTTTCCAGGCAAGAGTACTGGACTG
Organism: Bos indicus x Bos taurus; assembly: GCF_003369695.1. Taxonomy (NCBI): domain Eukaryota; kingdom Metazoa; phylum Chordata; class Mammalia; order Artiodactyla; family Bovidae; genus Bos; species Bos indicus x Bos taurus. The sequence continues at coordinate 16,256,693 of NC_040081.1, read as the reverse complement.
AGTTGCCATTGCCTTCTCCGAAAGGATGGCATACTCAGGTTCAAATACTGGCAATAAGTGGGAGGGAGGTTCAGGAGCGAGGGGACATATGTACACCTATGGCTGATTCATGTTGATGTTTGGCAGAAACCAACACAATTCTGTAAAGCAATTGTCCTTCAATTAAAAAAATAATAAATTTTAAAAAGTACTAGCAATAAGAATAATTAAAAGATTAGAAAATAAGATACAATATGAAAGAAAGAGGAAAAAAGAAACCTCATATATTGGAGGAAAACAGAAAAACATGGTAGTAACCTAAGTAGGTGTACAAAGCTCTTAATTTCACCAAAGATAAGAAATGAGTTTATATTACAGCAAAAGAAATTAGTTTAGATATTAGAAAGACATGTCTAATTTGAGGTTTTTTGGTTCCTACAATCCAGCTACAGACTCTGTTTCAACGGAAATTGTTATAAGGTTGATGGATAGATTAATAATCTGAACATTGTTTAAAACAAAGTCCTCTCTGCCTCTGGAATTTTATACTATATTCCTGCCTCATTTTCTGTCACTGAGCCATGTGTGTTCTCCCACTTACATTTTCTAAATGTTCTTCTTTCGTGCTACCTTGAGAATGTACTTTGCATAGTAATGAAAAAGCTACTACGTGCTGTGCTGTGCTTAGTCACTCAGTCCTGTCGATTCTTTGTGACCCCATGGACCGAGCTCCTCTGTCCATGGGGATTCTCCAGGCAAGAATACTGGAGTGGGTTGCCATGCCCTCCTCCAGGGGATCTTCCCAACCCAGAGATCAAACCCAGGTCTCCCACCTTGCAGGCAGAGCCTTTACTGTCTAAGCCACCAGGGAAGTCCAAGAATACTGGAGTGTAGCCTATCCTTTCTTCGGGGGATCTTCCTGACCCAGGAATTAAACCCAGGTCTCCTGCACTGCAGGTGGATTCTTTACCAGCTGAGCTATCAGGGAAGCCCAAGAGCTACTACACTCTACCACTCGCCTCACCCCCCAAAAAAGGCATACCTGAATCATTCATACATTAAATAAACATCTGCTAAGTGTTCTCCATGGGCTATGAGAAACTCTTGAACTTTGGGCACACAACGCTGGGGGAAAAAAGTTCCTTCCTACATGTACTTTAGAATCAAACCATCTTAACATATTATAAAAAAGGATTACAAGTACAGAAAAAATTTTTAAGGACTGCATTCTATGGAATCCAGACAAAAGAACATAAGCAGGAGAACTTAAGCTCCAGGAAGAGAAGAAGGTTTAAGCAGGAATTGAAGGCTGAGGGAGACGAAGAGTCTCCTGTGACGTCATGGGTAGAGGTTCAGAGGTTGCAAAGGAGCACACAGCATGGGAGAGCAGAAGAGAGTGCTATATGGCTCAAGGACAGCCAGAAGGGCCCGAGATGAGGGTGGAAGGCGGATGCAGCTCCAGTAGAGGTCCGCCCTGTTCAGATATTTGGACTTGTTTCCAGAGTCACCAGACTCCACTTTAGAAAGACCACTCTGGCTACAGTGTGGAAAACAGACTGGAAGAAAGCAATAACAAAGTAGGGGAAATCAGGCTGTTACCATCACCCAAGGAAAGATATGGGTGGGCAGGACGAGAGTTGCAGCAGAAGCAGCAGAGAAGAACAGACAGATCTGAGACATCTGGGAGGACAGACATGCCCCAGTGAATGAAAAATGACAAAGTTAAGAATAGTTCTCAAGAGGTTGGTTTGGACAATGAGCACCATTCACTGAGAAAGGTGCAAAGGGAGGAACAAAGTTGATTTGTATTTATTTATTATTTATTAGGGAATAATAAATTCAGTTCAATCTGCTTTGAGTTTTGAGCTGCCCAACCAGAGATCAGGCTGATCAAGTCTCTCTAAGGAGATTTCAAATGAAATTCAACAACACATGGTTTTCGCCTCTGATGTTGAGAAATTAATTAATTGTATTATATTTTAAAGAGACTAACACCACTTTTGTTGAAGGAAGTAAATGTTTTCTAACTTAGAAACACAGTCTTGCTAAAAGACAGGTTAATAGGTACACTATAATTTCTAGTTAATCTACTTATAATGTCTTTTTTTAATAAAGAAAATTGAAAACAAGTCCAGGCTCAAGTCCATGAATCACACTCTTGTTCAGGCATTTTTGACATTTCCAATTTTAACCATGTCACTAAGATGGAAAAATTCATGATTTAGTAAGCTGAGCAGCACTGACTGATCATCTAGTATTTAATTAGAAAATCCTCAGGTTTTCAGGGCAAATCATGAGCTATGTCGGTTCAACTCTCTTATTCAAATCTATTAACCTATCTATTAAAATTTGAGAACTGAGACATTGAAAAATATTCAGCATGGGCTAAAACTTTGGACTAAAGATCATATCTGCAAAAAACACTAGCTGAAAGTCGAAGGAGCAGTTTAAACAGCACCACTTTCTTTAAATAAACTATGCTTTCTCTTTGGTATTTTTTATCAATTAACAGTGATATTTTAATATGTTTTCACTAAGATGACATAATTAAGGCAATAGATACCTATTTTAACATGCATTTTTTTGATGTAATAATAGTATATACTATAAATCATTTGAACTACACAAGGAATTAAAGATATAACAGCAGAATACGAATGAATGTCAGGATTATTCTCCAATACAGCCATTGTTGTGGCCCCATGCTATACACCACCAGACTTTTTAAAATTTCACTTTCAGAATAACTGATCTGCTTTTTCTGATAATCTGCACACTAAATGGCTATTAAAAACAGGCAACATTAAGAAGATAAACACTCAGAAAATCAACCTAAAAAAATTAAAGCATTACATGATGTATCGAATTTTACTGGTATACTCGTTTTCAAAGCACAGAAACTACACAGGAGCCATTTCAGTGAATACAGCCCTTTTTCTGCAGTCCTTTCACATTAACATAAGACGGAGACTCATGCTGGAGAAGACTCTTGAGAGTCCCTTGGACTGCAAGGAGATCCAACCAGTCCATCCTAAAGGAAATTCCTGAATATTCATTGGAAGGACTGATGGTGAAGCTGAAACTCCAATACTTTGACTGCCTGATGTGAAGAGCTGACTCATTGGAAAAGACCCTGATGCTGGGAAAGACTGAAGGCAGGAGGAGAAGGGGACGACAGAGGATCAGATGGTTGGATGGCATCACCAACTCAATGGACAGGCGTTTGAGCAAACTCCGGGAGATGGTGAGGGACAGAGAGGCCTGGCATGCTGCGATTCATGGGGTCACAAAGAGCTGGACACAACTGAGCAACTAAACAACAACATATTAACATAATTCTTTTCAACAGTCCTCTTCTCCCAGGTGCTCTTTTATTCCCTATGCATCCTTCCTGCTACTAACAGTACCTCCAAATATTTACTTTGCTAAAGTTTTCTTTTTTTAATAGTCTCTTATGGTAATAAGTATACATGCTTGCCTGTTGAGTCACTTCAGTCACATCCAACTCTTTGCAACCCTATGGACTGTAGCCCACCAGTCTTCTCTGTCCATGGGATTCTCCAGGCAAGAATACTAGAGTGGTTTGCCATGCCCTCCTTCAGGCGATCTTCCCAATACAGGGACTGAACCCATGTCTCCTGTGGCTCCTGCACTGCAGGTGGATTCTTTACTGCTGAGCCACTGGGGAAGCTCCCAATAGGTATAATAGTTAAGAAGTATAAGCTTGGACTCCATAATAACTAAGAACTAAGCTCCGGGAGTTGGACAGGGAAGCCTGGCATGCTGCAGTCCATGGGGTTGCAGAGTTGGATAAGACTGAGTGACTGAACTGAACTGAACCTCCATTTTAAAAAGTACCTGATACGTGAAAGTTATTTAGCCTCCTGGGGGGCGCATTTATCCCATCTACAAAATTGGGCTAATAGGTTATTGTAAGGATTAACTGAGATATTATGTGAAAAATACTTAATGCTTGATACTTGGTATAAAGCGTATCAGCTAATACTTTTATTATTTTCTGGAAGGCTATGGAAGAGCAGCTAAGGAAGCTACTCTTATTCTCTAGAAATAAAGAGGCAAAGATAAATGACCTTCAGAAACATGCATAAAAATGGGATATATCAAAGAAAGAATGCTAATAACCGAGTTTATGCTTTAAGCATAACATCCAATATCCTAAAAACTCCCCATTCACCTCAAAATATACTTTATAGATTGCTTTCGTTGTTGGCACTAGGTTTGTCGAGATAAAGAAGCCAGGAAAGAATATGTTAATAATCTAGGGCGAACCTTCAAAACTAAATGGGTGCCTCCTGACCAGTCAGCACGACCTCCTCAGTACATAATGTTTACACCCATTTACTAGTAAATACCAACTTTTAGTTACATATTTTTGGGAATTCCCTTGCAGTCCAGTGGTTAGAACTTGGTGCTTTCACTGCCGTGGGCCCAGCGGTGTGCCCCCCCCTCCCCAAAAGAGGTATTCTCTGAGGCGGAAAAAAAGACAAATAAATGAGTATTCACTGTAGAAGACAGGGTAAAGATTATTCTCAGCCACAGGAAAAGTGACATAAAAATATAGACACAAATCTTTTTCTGTACAGTTGAATTGCATGTTTGTTCAAGTGAAAAACAAGTAGTAATTTTGGTTATAAACTGAACCCAGGACTTTCATTGTGTCAGCCTTTTGGGAGTTCTTTGAGAGCCTTCACTATTGTATTTCAAGCTTATTCTGCATTATGTCTTAATTAGATTAAACTACATCACTTGAATCTGAGATCATCCTAAATCACATGATGGAAAAGCTAATGAACCCAAATGCTGAGCTACAGCTCTTAAAATCAGTGGGAAACATCTACAGAGTTTTTGATGGGTTTGTAAAAACTGTCCTTTTAGTCACCTTTCCAAATACACTATCAGAAACCTCCATTTATCTAGCCCTACTGGTAGCAAATACAAGCCCAAGCTCTCATTCCTATGACTGACAAAATAAGAGAGCGTAATACATCTGCTTAAATCCCATATTTACCCATTATTTGAATAAAAGTTTTCCAAACACACAAAAGTTCTTTTCACATTCAAAACATTAAATGTTCTTTACTATTCAATTGTATTTATAAGGATCTAAAAATGAAAAAAAAAAAAAAAAAAAACTCAAAGAAACTAGGAAATAAGCCAACTTTTTAAAAATATTCAATGTCCCTGATCAAGTTAAACAAAACTCCATTGTCAGTTTTCAGCATAATAGTCAAACAAAAAAATTTCACACTTCATATTTTTTTTTAATTTAGTCAGTACAGCTTTGTATATGTCCTTTATGAATAACACAGTACAAAACTACCCAAAAGACCTTTAATCAAATTAGACTTTATCTGAGGTTTGGATTTAGCTCATATTGTCTATTTATGACATCCATTCATCAAGATTATTTTGTTAGTATGGAAAAATTGTAAGAGAGATTATCTGGGAGAAAGAAATCTAAAACTTTAAAATGCCGAATTTAAGTTACCATAAAATTTGGACTATAAGTAAATCATCACACTGACGGAAATTCACCTTTAAACATTTTTTAAAAGGTGTGAATATCTGCAGTGTATTACAAACACAACACTGTTTGAACAAAGCTCAATTATTTTCACCACAGGTAATAGCATATGCATGAAGAGACTGGAGTGACCAAAGGATGTCTATCTGCAGCTATTTGAACTTTTTTCCCATTGTTTTTTCTTTTCAAGAAACTGTTACAATTAGGGTAGGTACTTATGCACATTTAATCACAAGGTTCGTATATACTTTATGTTGCAAACTACTGCTGTTGTGAGGTCCTAAGTGGTGACTACTGTCCTAATAAAGCATATGGAACATACATGAACCAAAAAGGTGACAGTGACAGTCGCTCAGTCGTATCTGACTCTTTACGACCCCATGGATGTAGCCTAGAAGGCTCCTCTGTCCATGGAATTCTCCAGGCAAGAATGCTGGAGTAGGTAGCCATTCCCTTCTCCAGGGAATCTTCCTGAGCCAGGGATCGAACCTGGGTCTCCTACACTGCAGGCAGATTCTTTACCTTCTGAGCCATGAAGGAATACTTGCATGCATAAGCCACCTCTGGAAAGATTATGCAAGAAATAGGCTACTGTGATGTCTTCTGGAGAAAAGAGCAGGTTTTTAGGAAAAAAATACTTCTTTTATCTTTATATTCTTGTACAATGAACCTGGGTAACTCCTTCAAAAATAAACTATTCTGAAATGAAATAAGTGGAGCCAAAGACATGCACAAATTTAATACTGTTTATGTTTATGAAACAGAAAAAGATTAAAAGTCAGTCATGATAACCTAGTATGTATGAACCAGAAAAGGGATTTGCTAAATGGGACTACTTCCACTGCTCAGGAGGGCAAATCCATACATCCAGGCCTCAGCACAAGGCTGGCCTCAGAGCATGAGTTGGCTTAACAGAAGGTACCCAGTCTCTGAGACCTGACGGCACCCTTTGTTAAGGAGACCGCCTCCTCTTGGTTCCCTTCTTCATGGTGACTCACCATGTTGCCCCTTCACCATCCACATAAATCTGTAGAGAATTAAGGGGGAGGACCCTCTCCTGGAACCTTCCCCCAGAGGATGCAGTCTAGCCTCCTTCATGACACTCAGGCATTTAGAGCTACTTCTCCAACTCTTCCCAGTTGGTGCAGTGGTAAAGAATCCATGTGCCAATGCAGGAGACATGGGTTCAGTCCCTGGGTTGGAAAGATCCCCTGGCATAGGAAACAGCAACTAGCTCCAGTATTCTGCCTGGAAAATTCCACAGGTACAGTCCATGGAGTATCCAAAGAGTTGAACATGACTGAGCACACACACACACACACACACTCCACTCTTGACCTTTTTCTTAGTTTTCCCTGTTTACTATTTATACTACACAACACCAGTGGTTTACGTGAGCAGGCCCTTCTTGCACAAAATTACACTAGTTCATTTATTTGGTAAATATTTACCGAGACTCTGCCATGTGTCAGGCTAAGTGTTAGGCGCTGAAAATTTTATGGAATGTAATTCTTTCAATAAAAACTAGAATTTAAAGACCAGAGGCTTCTACAACTTAGCCACCAAAATTATTCTATTCCATTTATTTAACACCTTCCTGTGTGACAGCATGATGCTAGATGCCTACTATACTTTGTTCCTAATTCTTAATGGATGTTAGCATTTCTATTTTATGAATGAGAAAACTGAGGCTGGATGGATTTCAGTCATGTGCCCAAGGTCAAACAGTTGGTAAGTTTGAGCATCAGAGCCAGTTCTATCTGGTTCCAAAGCCTACGTTCACTCACTGGGTACACCACTGCTGCCTCCGTGAAAAATAATCAACTTTCTTGTTTGCATTAATTTAGAATATAGTGCCATTTTCTTTTCCATTTATTATTTTTACTCAAAAACACTTAAATGCAAAATTCCTAACAACATAGAAGAGCAGAAGCTAAAATGTAAATTTAATGAAGGCAAATAAAATAATGCTGGCTGTTAAAAAAAGCTGGGAGAGAAAATGCCAAATTTTATAGTGCACTACATTCTATAAAATAGAACCTAACTGAAATTGACATCACTTCCTCTGGCCTTCTTTACCCTTTGGCCTTAAATAAGTGGCTATTAAAGAGAATAGTCTTTCTTTCGCTAAAATAAATTAAGTGAATATAGCTCCTTCATTCGTGTGATGAAACACCCCCAGGAGGCCAACTATGTCAACTTCTACCCTGTCTTCACAGTCATGTGAAAATCCCATCTACCATCTTGGATTTGGTCTTTAGAGGCCTAAATTTTCAAAGACTCTGTAATTCATTATATTAAATATTATTGAATACCAGTTACATGCTATGAACTGTGCAAAAGAGAAATTTGACCAGCACCTTTCCAGGGAATTATTTATGTAAAAAACTTCAACCCTGGACACCATAGTTATTTTTCATACTGATGAGTTCCTTTTTACTTCAAATTTTAAGATGTGACTTAGAACCTGGGGAGAAAGCATATAATTTTTATAGTGTTCATGCTAAACTTTTTCAAAGAATCAGCAGGGGTGGGGGGAGGGAAATTAAATCCTTCCAAAATTCCACCAATGTTTTCATTGTAAAGACTTTTTCTCTGAAAGTCTTCACTTAGCATGCAGGGCATTTTTGTAAATTTTTGAAAAGTTGGATTAAGAATCAAGAAGCCTCTTTCCAATTGTATCACAGTGAAATCATGGAGGGGGCTGAAGTTTTTCTTTAATGTGTGGAACAGCGTGCAAATGAAACACCACTTCCTACATGTCATTATTAAAATATATCACATTGTTACTCTCCTTCAGTTCAGTTCAGTTCAGTGGCTCAGTTGTGTCCAATTCTTTGCAACCCCATGAATCGCAGCATGCCAGGCCTCCCTGTCCATCACCAACTCCCGGAGTTCACTCAGACTCACGTCCATCGAGTCAGTGATGCCATCCAGCCATCTCATCCTCTGTCGTCCCCTTCTCCTCCTGCCCCCAATCCCTCCCAGCATCAGAGTCTTTTCCAATGAGTCAACTGCATGAGGTAGCCAAAGTACTGGAGTTTCCTCTCCTTAAATGGCCAAATTTTAAGCAAGTATATACTTTGGAAATAATTTAATCCAACTCCATAATTTAAAGGATATAGAAACTAAGGTAATCATGACAGCATTATTTACGATTAGCCAAAAAATCTTTTTTGTAACCTGAGTTCATTGATAGTTGTGTTACCCAACTCTTCATAAAGCTCTTTGAAAGCAGAGATTCTCCAGCAAATGCTCACTGAGTATACACTATGAGAGAGGCACTGTGTAGGGTAGACAGGCCCCCAAATAAATAACTGAGATGTGAAGAAGTATTCCTATGAGAGCAATCTATCGAAATCCTCAATAGAGGTTCTAACTATGCCTGGAAGACTTGGGGGGAGGCATGTCACCTGGATTGACATTTGAGCAGGTTTTGAAGCATAAGCAGGCAGAGATTAATAGAGAACACTGCAGGCAAAAATAAGAAAGCAAAGACACAAAGTAGAAACCAGCATATCTGAGGGAATGAAGACTATAAGCACGGTGTCAAGTGGGCTTCATCCTAAAAGCAATGGGGAGGGCTCTCCTGGTGGCTCAGTGGTAAAGAGTCCGTGTGCCAGTGCTGGAGACACAGGTGCAATCCCTGACCTGAGAAGATCCCAAGGCCTTGGAGCAACTAAGACCGTGTGCCACAGCTATTGAGTCTGTGCTCTAGAGCCTGGGAGTGGCAGCTACTGAAGTCCATGCGCCCAAGAGCCTGTGCTCCAAAAAAAGAGCGTGGCCTTCCCACTCACTGAAACTAGAGAAAAATATCAGAGCAGCAACGAAGGCCTAGCACAACCAAAAATAAATAAAGTAAAATTATTTTTAAAAGCATGGTGAGTGAATGGAGATATTTAAGCATGACATAAAACTTGCATTTTAGAAATGTCCTCAGACGGCCTTTTGAAGAACCACCAGAGGTAGAGATGTAAGGGATTGGGTAATATCTGAACTAAGTTCCAGACAGAGAAGATCAAGAGACATTAGATGCCACACATTGGATTGCTTCCTTTGTAACCCCACCCAGCTCAGCAAAATATTCCAATCTCACCAGAGTCTCAATTAATACAAAAAGAAAGATTATTATAATTGTCTGAATTACTAAGTCAGTACTTTGGAAGTCACTAAGTCACCAAATTGGAAGACTAAGTCTTCCAACAAAAAGTAATGAGATTTTTAAAAACTAAGCATGAGTTGATTGTGTAAGAAATATATCCCCAGATTTTTATTGAACTAAATGCTAATAATTGAAATTTCAAATTTACCTCAAATTTGCCAAGTACCACATAGAGTCTTATATAGTCTTATGGAAGAACCAAATTGGCACTGAACTACATCAGCAAATTGGGCTGCTTAAAAATCATTAATATACAGAAAATGAATGTAACTTTTGCATTTCTTACTTGCCAGAAGATAATAATACACCAAGTTCTCAAAATAATGTGTTTTCATATGATTATTACTTCTGAATAGATGTAATTAGTTGATTGAAAGCAATTATGTTTGACCCAATGGTTTCTAATAGCATCAAAGGTACTAATGGCCACCTGTCTCGGTGTGTCAGCAATCCTATTTTAAGGAAATTATTACTCTGTGCTTAAGCAGAAGACCCATCCTAGCAATCAGAAAAAGAAAAGGTTGACACCTCCAACTTGGACAAGTGTGGCATTACCTGTGGGTCTTGGTTTTCTTCTGTGCAAATTGTGATAATAATGCCTGTCATACCTGCTGTCCAGGTTGCTGTAGAGATCAAATGAGTATAAAAACAAAGAATTTTTAAAGGACATTTCTCCTTTACACGGTGAAACACAGGATTACCGGACACACAGACGCAAATCCTCTTTCCTCCAGATAGCACATACAATCAGTACCACTCACCTTAGAAATCAGTCATGTATCATGCGATGCTCCTTTGTATTTATATTACACAATCTCCAATCTGTCAAAGTATATTTTATTTTCCTATCAATCAGATGTTTTATTTTTTCAATTTGAAAAAAAGTTGACAATCAAAACTCAATTCAAAATCTGCTTTTCTGGTTCTTTAATTTAAAAACACCTTAATTTTCTGTGTAAAGATTATTTTCATCTCAAATTTCCAATTTTGGATATAACAGAAAGAGATGAAAAGAAAAATACACAATTTAATAAGATTCTAATAAATTAAACTGATATTATTCTTTTTAGCTTTAGACTGGTTTACAGAGGGAGAAGTCATTTCCACAGATTAATTGGAAATTAATTAATAAATTAATTAATCATTTAGTGAATTTATATAAAATTCTTTCATCTAATATTTTATATTAATATTGTTGAATATGTAGGAAATATGCCAAGTCCTAAGGGACAGAAGCAATCGCATAAAAATGCTAGAAATTATCTTTCCAATTAATGTCTATTAAAACAAATAATCTAAGAATTCAAAGAAATATACAAAGCTATCTCTTTCTTTATAAAGCTAAATTAAGTATTTAGGACACTTGAAAGTATAAATGGAAAACCATATTCTATGTATAACTGAAAAATTATGACTAAATTCAGCAATTAAAACTGGTATAATAGATATTTAAGTAGCTTGGTATAGTACATGTGGTTATGATACTTAAAATTGTCTAGAAATAATATACTGTGTATCTTATATAATACACAGATGATTAACTTTCTCTATGAAAATTTTCAGCATGCATTAACACAATAAAAACCATTGACTATATTTTACCACAAATAATTGAGACCCAGAGTTATTGATTGTTGAACTTTCCTTTGACTGTGTTTAAAATACGTTAGTTTTTACATGGAAGGTACATGTGTACACAATGACCCTCTTTATGGAGCCAGTGTTTTACTAAATCCCTTTTTGTCCCTCTACAAAAGGGCAGGCTTAGCCTACCGACAAAACAGCTGAAAAGAACAGCAGCAACGAGTAAATGTCCCCCTGCTGGGTCTATAAAAAGTGTCCGTTCCCGTCATGAAGAAGGCGGGCATGTAACATGGTTAGGAGCAAGTACTGGAGCTATTGTGCATTGTGTATGATCTCGAGTAGAGAAAACCATCTGTCCTTTTGCCCTGAAAAAGGACCCCCTGTGAGCCTCTTCTCATGGGCCATTACAGCTTCCGTCAACCCTAACACTGCACAGGCTTTGAACTGATGTCTGTCTGTCACAAAAGTTCATCACTGACCACTTTTCCCCAGAGGTTTCATGGGGTTTTAGGCTGAAGTGACCAACCACGACCTAACAAAAAGATTAGTGTGTCTGGACACAAAGCAAGATAGAGATATGAGGGACCCTCTTTGTAACATCCTGCCACACAGAATAGAAAACAGTGGATGTAGTCAACTACAGAATATGCAGAAGCGCCCGAGGGAGAAGAAAAGAGGATTTGGAAAGGGACTCTGTCTTCCCTTGGAAACAAGTGCTCTTTACTGCCAACAGGCGTTTTCCCGAAGAGTTGTAATAATTCTGTCTCTTTATATAAGAAATATTACCAGAAATGACAATTTTATTCAACCTCAGGCAAAATGAAGAATAGAGTGCAATGTTAGGTTTCTCTCTGTAAAGTTTTATTTTAGAAGGCAATCATTGGTAGAGCTATAGAATTATAACAGGCCCTGGGGTTTGTCTACACACCACCCTGCTGCCAAAGCGGTAAACGCCTTCCTACAAAACCTCTGACAGGAAGCCATGTGAGGGTCCTCTCTCAGCCTCCCTCCTCTGGGCAAATGCCCATACACTGTCCAGTGTTAACCTCAAAGACAATATCTTCTCTAGTCTTCCCTGGCTCACTCTTCTCTGCTTACACTGCTCTCACAGAACTGATAACATTTAACTATGCTTATTACACGTGTCTCTTTTTACTAGATGATAAGCCCTCAAGGATAAAGGGGCTTCCCTGGTAGCTCAGCTGGTAAAGAATCCTCCTACAAAGCAGGAGACCCAGGTTCAATTCCTGGGTCAGGAAGATCCCCTGGAGAAGGGATAAGCTACCCACTCCAGTATTCTTGGGCTTCCCTGGTGGCTCAGCTGATAAAGAATCCACCTGCAGTGCAGGAGACCTGGGTTCAATCCCTGGGTTGGGAAGATCCCCTGAAGAAGAGAAAAGCTACTCACTCCAATATTCTGGCCTGGAGAAATCCATGGACTGTATAGACCCTGAGGTCCCAAAGAGTCGGACATGACTGAGCAAATTTCACCTTCACTTTACAAAGATAAAGATTATGTCATATTATTGTATATACCTAAGACAGTGCTTGACACATAGTAGGCAATTAATAACTATTTTCACTGTCATTCTTGAAATCTCCCCATGATAGACAGCCCACCACAGCAAAAGGAAGCCACTTTTTAAAAACTGAAATGTAGTTAATTTATAGTGTTGTGTTAGAAAGGAAGCCATTTTTAAACAAGAACGTTGTTGGGAGTGGAGTAGGTACCAAGATTTATCCCTGTTAACTTCTTCCCAGATCCAAGTTCTGCTCTGCAGTTCTAAGCAGACATGGTCCACCACACATCTGACAATAGCCACCCTGCTTCCTTAACATCACTACCATCTCTAGCTCTTGTCTTTTTCAAGCTAAGTGTTCCTATTTTCTTCTGCTGTTATTCCTTTAAGATAAATTTCAGATGTTAAAAAATATATTTTTTGATGTCTTTCATCCTCATTGCCTTTCATCTCTCTAGAACTGCTCTCATTTGTCAGTATTTCCTTCAAAACTAAACAAAATACTACATGCATGGTTCTGTCTGTGCATCACACAGGAAAACTGCTACCTACTTGTCCCAGGCACAAGTTACAAATGCAGCCTTGTATGTTCCTCTTCACCTTCTCCTTCCGCCTGTGCTTCTGAAAGGGATGATTGAAAACTTCAGTGGGATTAGCACCTCTGTTTTCCCCATGAAAATATATTTTACCAACCAGACAGGAAACCCCTGTGTAAAGTCCGTCATCATTCACACGTTTATACTAATTTCCAAAAAGCCTCAAATAAGCAGTTGCTTCGAGTAATTAGCCTGATTGAAAGACAAGAGGCAGGAGTGGGGCAAAAGAGGGAGGAAGGAAAATCTTACTGATTTCTCCAGTTTTGAAAGAGAATTTCTTCTCAAAGTATGTAGCAACTAATTTGGATTTTTCCTGTAATAAATATCAGAACAATGTCCCAAGAAAATCTGGCTTCCTACACTTCAATAACAAATAAGTCTTTATTGAAAATATTAACACATAGTTCATAGAGAAAGTTCACTTAGTAGTAAATATCAATGCCTTGGAAGTCTTTCATAGAACTGAGATCATTTCCATGTATCTGATTCTGTTAGGGGAAGCACACTGACTGAAACCGCCCACCCTGGCCAAGCCCTTTAGTAACCATTCACGTGAGTTGTTTTATGACATGAGATCCTGGTAAGGAATACAGAACTAATAAGCCACCACCAACCGGAAGAGTTCGGGAAAGGTCAAAAGGAGACACCGCGTGTCCGTCCACTTTCCAGAATCCCTCTCGCTAGCATCCATCTTGGCTGGGCGATGCGTGCGCCACCAGGAAAGACTCTAAATTAGAATGGTTGGCCAAAGACAACCTGGAAACTAATCCCATCACCATAAAACCCGAGACTGTGAGCCACATGGCAGATCAGTTCTCCTGGGTTCCCTTACCCTACTGCTCTCCACCCGGGTGCTGTTTCCCAATAAAATCTCTTGCTTTGTCAGCACATGTGTCTCCTCGGACAATTCATTTCCAAGTGTTAGACAAGAGCCCAATTTAGGGCCCTGGAAGGGGTCCCCTTTCCTGCAACAATTCTACTTCTTGCAGTTCAATATTAGTTTTTCTGGCCCAATTAATATATCTTATTATCATTATGTTACACCATGACTTGCATGTGAGTATTTTCTAAACTCAATATGTGCTGTTATTTTAATGAACTTGAGTTGAATCAGCACATCAATCCAGGCCACCTCTCTGCAAACACAATAATAGAACTTGATCTATTCATTTTCAAACCCATTATAGTCTACTAGTCAGACAGCATGCAACTATGGGACTTTATAAATGTACAATGATTATATCTTCTGTCTAGCATTCATATTTCATATATATATATATATTTTTTTTTTTTTTGGTGTGAACCTTCTTTTTTTTTTTTTTATTTTAAATTTTTAAAAGAAAATCCATCCTGAACCCTCCTCCCTCCTCCCTCCCCATACCATCCCTCTGGGTCGTCCCAGTGCACCAGTCCCAAGCATCCAGCATCGTGCATTGAACCTGGACTGGCATCTCGTTTCATACATGACATTTCACATGTTTCAATGCCATTCTCCCAAATCTTACCACCCTCTCCCTCTCCCACAGAGTCCATAAGCCTGTTCTATACATCAGTGTCTCTTTTGCTGTCTCGTATACAGGGTTATCATTACCATCTTTCTAAATTCCATATATATGCGTTAGTATACTGTATTGGTGTTTGTCCTTCTGGTATATTTTTAAATGGTATACTGAAATAAATATTTGGCAGCTTCATCAAAGAAAAAGGCTAGATGCCTTAAACTATATATTTTTTTAAATTTAGTCCTATAGTTTCTTGAGAAATGTTTTTTATGTTCTTCCTATGAAAGCTATTTTATAGAACTGAATGGCCATTTATCAGTTCTTACAGAATTCTAAAGAACTAAATATACTATCATACATATAAGAAATGCATTTCTTATGAAAATTTACAATATGCTATACTGAGTCCTTAGGTCTGGCTAATTATGAGAAACAGCCTTCTCTTAATGAGGTAGTTAAAATAAGAATATTTCCCCCAAGGACTACCTTTCAGTTTCAATTCTGTTCATGAAGAATTTGGTGACTTGGACAAGGGGTTCACCTCCCTTGAAGAACTCTCAACAAATGATTTTTTTTAAGAAAGTAAACTAATCCTCCAATTTGTTACAACTGGTTTAATGTTTAAGTTTAAAATCTTTTTAAACTGTAGTTATGAGATTTTCATAGTCAAGGACCAAGGAATGCAACTGATTTAGTGTTTATCCATTAAGAAGGTAATTTTGTGATTAAAAAAAAATATATATATATATATATATATACCTCTCTCATAATTAAAAGCAAACTATGAGTTCTTGAAAAGTTAAAAAAAAGTGTATAAAAGCAAATAATCTAATATAAAAGATATTTAAAAAAAATGTTTTCTAAAAAACAGACCACTTATGAAAAAAAATCCTACAATTAAGGGTTCAAACATGAATCACTGTTGTGTCATGAAGTTGCTCAGTCGTGTCCAACTCTTTGCAAGTCTGTGTACTGTAGCCTACCAGGCTCCTCCCTCCATGGGATTCTCCAGGCTAGAGTACTGGAGTGGGTTGCCATTTCCTTCTCCAGGGAAAGTTCCCAACCCAGGGATTGAACCTGGGTCTCCTGCATTCCAGGCAGACACTTTAACCTCTGAGCCACCAGGGAAGCCCCTTAGTCAGATCTAATAAAGAAATCCCAATCTAATGATTCTAAGGGTACTGAAAGATGTGCCAGGGTCTAGCAGCTAGCAAAGGGTCTACATCATCTTATGAAGAAGCTACTTTTCATAGAGGTCTTCCACAAACTGACCTACACCCCCCTGCTTCAGAGCAAGCATATTCTCACAGAAGCCTTCAGAACAGAGCCAATGCAAAAACACTTTCTTCTTTGGTGATGATCCTTTTAACAGCCTAAATAATCACACTGAGATTCAAACATTTTCATTGACCTTAAACTGTTGTCTTTCACACAAGTGAACGCTCACTCTCTGGGTCTGCTTTAGGACCGAAGAAAACACACAGATATTAAACACTTCAACAGGCCTGAACAAAGAAGATGAAAATATGAGCAAATTTTAAGTATTCTCCTCTCTTTACCAAAGTGCATTACTCTATGTTGAAAAGATATTTTAAGGTGAAAAACAACCCAAATGTTTATCCATTGACAGTCTTGTTTCAATTATACATCCATTCAGTGGAATTGTATTTAGCTGTTAAAGCAACAAAGAATGAGACAGTATTGCCTATAAAATATTCTTGCCAAAAATGCTTAACCTGAATCTTATCAATTTTAAAGGAAACACACCCTTTTGGCTCTGCGAGCAGCACCATGGCGGCTGGCAAGAACAAAAGCCTTACGGAAGGCAGAAAAAACGGAGCCAAGAAGAAAATGGTTGATCTATTTTCTAAAAAAGATTGGTAGGACATGAAAGCACGAGCTATGAGAACTATGGAAAACACTAGTCACAAGAACTCAAGAAACCAAAATTGACCTGATGGCCTCAAGGGTCATGTTTTTGAAACAAGCCTTGCTGATCTGCAGGATGATAATTGCATTCAGAAAATCCAAGAGAATTACTGAGGATGTTCAGAGGAAAAAAACTGCATGACTAACTTCTGTGGTATGGATCTTACTTATAAAAAATGTACTCTATGATCAAAAAAAACGGCAGACCATGATTGAAGCGCATGTTGATGTCAAGGCTAGTGTCGGTTATTTTCTTCATTTGTTCTGTGTTGGCTTTACTAAAAATCTCAATAATCAGAGTCAGAAGACCTCTTACACCAAACACTAGTAGAAAGACCTACTGAAAAAACCTACGACTTTTTAAGACATTGTTTAATTTTTCTTTTGTGATTAAGAATGAAACCCAGCAACTATAGATTATGAGATTGCTATGAATTGACTTTATGTCACGACCTGAAAATTGCTGTCTTGAACAAATCCCTGACATCAGCTTGCTATATTTTTAGAATTTTTCTCTTTTCCAAAAACAGGAAAGAAAACCTAGGTTCCAAATAAATGAGGTATTTTTTAAAGTTGGAGGTGTGGGAAGAACAGTTATTTTGACATTTTTAGATTGCTTTTTAATCAAACAGTAGAAATTCTAACTTTGCAAGGACGGACTAGTACTCCATATCTCAAGCCACCTTTGGAATGTTTAATTGGCCTGAGTGTCCACTCTGGAAGGCGCGTGGATCTGAGCTGACTGTGCCCTAAAGGGGCAACTTGGTCCCGTAATGGTCACAACTAATAATCTACTCAAAGCATATTTTTATATGCATGAAGTACAATAGCTTTCAATGGGAAAGGCCACTTCCAAGTTCTTAATGGTTATTAATCTGTTTTCCCCCCAAATACTGGATTAACAGATTATGCCCAGCTAGTTAATAAGGAGCGACACTAAAGTAAAGGGGCTTCCCTGGTGGCTCAGTGGTAAAGAATCCGCCTGCCAGTGTTAGAGACTCAGGAGACATGGGTTAGATCCCAGGGGTGGGAAGATCCTCTGGAGAAGGAAATGGCAACCCACTCCAGTATTCTTGCTTGGAAAATCCCATGGACAGAGGAGCCTGGTGGGCTACAGTCCATGGGATCGCAAAAGAGTTGGAAACAATTTAGGGACTAAACAAAAACAACTAAAGTAAAGAGATTAATAGAAGGTGTTTTGGGACTCTCTGGGTTTCTTGGACTTGGGTGATTATTTCCTTCCCCATTTTAGGGAAGTTTTCCACTATTATCTCCTCAAGTATTTTCTCATGGTCTTTCTTTTTGTCTTCTTCTTCTGGAACCCCTATGATTTGAATGTTGTAGCGTTTAATAGGAGAAACACCCCAAGACACATATTAATCAAATTAACAAAGATCAAACACAAAGAACAAATATTAAAAGCAGCAAGGGAAAAACAACAAATAACACACAAGGGAATTCCCATAAGGATAACAGGTGATCTTTCAATAGAAACTCTTCAAGCCAGGAGGGAATGGCAAGACATACTTAAAATGATGAAAGAAAATAACCTACAGCCCAGATTATTGTACCCAGCAAGGATCTCATTCAAGTATGAAGGAGAAATCAAAAGCTTTTCAGACAAGCAAAAGCTGAGAGAATTCTGCACCACCAAACCAGCTCTCCAACAAATACTAAACGATATTCTCTAGACAGGAAACACAAAAACAGTGTATAAACTCGAACCCAAAACAATAAAGTAAATGGCAACGGGATCATACTTATCAGTAGTTACCTTAAACGTAAATGGATTGAATGCCCCAACCAAAAGACAAAGACTGGCTGAATGGATACAAAAACAAGACCCCTACATATGTTGTCTACAAGAGACCCACCTCAAAACAGGGGACACATACAGACTGAAAGTGAAGGGCTGGAAAAAGATTTTCCATGCAAATAGGAACCAAAAGAAAGCAGGAGTAGCAATACTCATATCAGATAAAATAGACTTTAAAACAAAGGCTGTGAAAAGAGACAAAGAAGGTCACTACATAATGATCAAAGGATCAATCCAAGAAGATATAACAATTATAAATATATACGCACCCAACATGGGAGCACCACAGTACATAAGACAAATGCTAACAAGTATGAAAGGAGAAATTAACAATAACACAATAATAGTGGGAGACTTTAATACCCCACTCACACCTATGGATAGATCAACTAAACAGAAAATTAACAAGGAAACACAAACTTTAAACGATACAATAGACCAGTTAGACCTAATTGATATCTATAGGACATTTCATCCCAAAACAATGAATTTCACCTTTTTCTCAAGTGCACATGGAACCTTCTCCAGGATAGATCACATCCTGGGCCATAAAGCTAGCCTTGGTAAATTCAAAAAAAATAGAAATCATTCCAAGCATTTTTTCTGACCACAATGCAGTAAGATTAGATCTCAATTACAGGAGAAAAACTATTAAAAATTCCAACATATGGAGGCTGAACAACACGCTGCTGAATAACCAACAAATCACAGAAGAAATCAAAAAAGAAATCAAAATTTGCATAGAAACGAATGAAAATGAAAACACAACAACCCAAAACCTGTGGGACACAGTAAAAGCAGTCCTAAGGGGAAAGTTCATAGCAATACAGGCACACCTCAAGAAACAAGAAAAAAGTCAAATAAATAACCTAACTCTACACTTAAAGCAACTAGAAAAGGAAGAAATGAAGAACCCCAGGGTTAGTAGAAGGAAAGAAATCTTAAAAATTAGAGCAGAAATAAATGCAAAAGAAACAAAAGAGACCATAGCAAAAATCAACAAAACCAAAAGCTGGTTCTTTGAAAGGATAAATAAAATTGACAAACCATTAGCCAGACTCATCAAGAAACAAAGGGAGAAAAATCAAATCAACAAAATTAGAAACGAAAATGGAGAGATCACAACAGACAACACAGAAATACAAAAGATCATAAGAGACTACTATCAACAATTATATGCCAATAAAATGGACAACGTGGAAGAAATGGACAAATTCTTAGAAAAGTACAACTTTCCAAAACTCGACCAGGAAGAAATAGAAAATCTTAACAGACCCATCACAAGCATGGAAATTGAAACTGTAATCAAAAATCTTCCAGCAAACAAAAGCCCCGGTCTAGATGGCTTCACAGCTGAATTCTACCAAAAATTTAGAGAAAAGCTGACACCTATCCTGCTCAAACTCTTCCAAAAAATTGCAGAGGAAGGTAAACTTCCAAACTCATTCTATGAGGCCACCATCACCCTAATACCAAAACCTGACAAAGATCCCACAAAAAAGAAAACTACAGGCCAATATCACTGATGAACATAGATGCAAAAATCCTTAACAAAATTCTAGCAATCAGAATCCAACAACACATTAAAAAGATCATACACCATGATCAAGTGGGCTTTATCCCACGCATGCAAGGATTCTTCAATATCCGCAAATCAATCAATGTAATACACCACATTAACAAATTGAAAAATAAAAACCATATGATTATCTCAATAGATGCAGAGAAAGCCTTTGACAAAATTCAACATCCATTTATGATAAAAACTCTCCAGAAAGCAGGAATAGAAGGAACATACCTCAACATAATAAAAGCTATATATGACAAACCCACAGCAAACATTATCCTCAATGGTGAAAAATTGAAAGCATTTCCTCTAAAGTCAGGAACAAGACAAGGGTGCCCACTTTCACCATTACTATTCAACATAGTTTTGGAAGTTTTGGCCACAGCAATCAGAGCAGAAAAAGAAATAAAAGGAATCCAAACTGGAAAAGAAGAAGTAAAACTCTCACTATTTGCAGACGACATGATCCTCTACATAGAAAACCCTAAAGATTCCACCAGAAAATTACTAGAAATAATCAATGACTATAGTAAAGTTGCAGGATATAAAATCAACACACAGAAATCCCTTGCATTCCTATATACTAATAATGAGAAAACTGAAAGAGAAATTAAGGAAACAATTCCATTCACCATTGCAATGGAAAGAATAAAATACTTAGGAATATATCTACCTAAAGAAACTAAAGACCTATATATAGAAAACTATAAAACACTGGTGAAAGAAATCAAAGAGGACACTAATAGATGGAGAAATATACCATGTTCATGGATTGGAAGAATCAATATAGTGAAAATGAGTATACTACCCAAAGCAATTTATAGATTCAACGCAATCCCTATCAAGCTACCAACAGTATTCTTCACAGAGCTAGAACAAATAATTTCACAATTTGTATGGAAATACAAAAAACCTCGAATAGCCAAAGCGATCTTGAGAAAGAAGAATGGAACTGGAGGAATCAACCTACCTGACTTCAGGCTCTACTACAAAGCCAAGTTATCAAGACAGTATGGTACTGGCACAAAGACAGAAATATAGATCAATGGAATAAAATAGAAAGCCCAGAGATAAATCCATGCACATATGGACACCTTATCTTTGACAAAGGAGGCAAGAATATACAATGGATTAAAGACAATCTCTTTAACAAGCGGTGCTGGGAAATCTGGTCAACCACTTGTAAAAGAATGAAACTAGACCACTTTCTAACACCATACACCAAAATAAACTCAAAATGGATTAAAGATCTAAACGTAAGACCAGAAACTATAAAACTCCTAGAGGAGAACATAGGCAAAACACTCTCTGACATACATCACAGCAGGATCCTCTATGACCCACCTCCCAGAATATTGGAAATAAAAGCAAAAATAAACAAATGGGACCCAATTAACCTTAAAAGCTTCTGCACATCAAAGGAAACTATTAGCAAGGTGAAAAGACAGCCTTCAGAATGGGAGAAAATAATAGCAAATGAAGCAACTGACAAACAACTAATCTCAAAAATATACAAGCAACTCCTACAGCTCAACTCCAGAAAAATAAATGACCCAATCAAAAAATGGGCCAAAGAACTAAATAGACATTTCTCCAAAGAAGACATACAGATGGCTAACAAACACATGAAAAGATGCTCAACATCACTCATTATCAGAGAAATGCAAATCAAAACCACTATGAGGTACCATTTCACACCAGTCAGAATGGCTGCGATCCAAAAGTCTACAAATAATAAATGCTGGAGAGGGTGTGGAGAAAAGGGAACCCTCTTACACTGTTGGTGGGAATGCAAACTAGTACAGCCACTATGGAGAACAGTGTGGAGATTCCTTAAAAAACTGGAAATAGAACTGCCTTATGACCCAGCAATCCCACTGCTGGGCATACACACTGAGGAAACCAGAAGGGAAAGAGACACGTGTACCCCAATGTTCATCGCAGCACTGTTTATAATAGCCAGGACATGGAAGCAACCTAGATGTCCATCAGCAGATGAATGGATAAGAAAGCAGTGGTACATATACACAATGGAGTATTACTCAGCCATTAAAAAGAATACATTTGAATCAGTTCTAATGAGGTGGATGAAACTGGAGCCTATTATACAGAGTGAAGTAAACCAGAAGGAAAAACATAAATACAGTATACTAACGCATATATATGGAATTTAGAAAGATGGTAACAATAACCCGGTGTACGAGACAGCAAAAGAGACACTGATGTATAGAACAGTCTTATGGACTCTGTGGGAGAGGGAGAGGGTGGGAAGATTTGGGAGAATGGCATTGAAACATGTAAAATATCATGTAAGAAACGAGTTGCCAGTCCAGGTTCGATACACGATACTGGATGCTTGGGGCTAGTGCACTGGGACGACCCAGAGGGATGGTATGGGGAGGGAGGAGGGAGGAGGGTTCAGGATGGGGAACACATGTATACCTGTGGTGGATTCATTTTGATATTTGGCAAAACTAATACAATTATGTAAAGTTTAAAAATAAAATAAAATAAAAAAAAGAAGGTGTTTTGTTTTAAGACTATAGCTCAATTTTGTAGTAATATAAGCCCATTTCCTAGTCACTCTAGTAACTTTCTTCCTTAAAAACACTTCTCTTCTCTGAAAACCTCTAGAACAGGGACCATTCTTTCTAAGTGACAGTCAAATGCAATTCCATTAATATAATCATGTATTCTCACTGAGTTTCCAGAACATGTCAATATGCCATCTTGCAGGCAACAGAAAACCAACCTAATGGGAAACTGATGAGTCACACTGTTAAATTATGTTTTTGCTTCAAATATATTTTTGAAACTAGTTCACCTCTCCATGAAATCCTGTTTTTATATAAAGAATAAAGTTCATACTAAGCAATTCTTCAAATATTCAAAAATACAGTAGAATGTTGATAGGCTTCTGGCTGCATTTTAAATCCATCTTTCCAATGAATAAAAGCAACAGAAATCAAAGTTTCTGCAAAGCCTCAGGACAAAACTTCAAAAACAGTCAAGTGCTTCAGAAATGATTATTATATTCAGATTACTGGCTTCCCTGGTGGCTCAGTGGTAAAGAACTCGCCTGCCAATGCAGGAGACATAAGAGACATGGGTTCGATCCCTGGGTGGGGAAGATCCCCTAGAGGAGGTGATGGCAACCCACTCCAGTATTCATGCCTGGAGAATCCGATGGACAGAGGAGCCTGGCAGGCTACAGTCCATAGGATTGCTGAATCAGAGATGACCGAAGTAACAGCATGCACTCACTCTTTTGTACTTACAAAACTACAATATTTTCCCATTTATAGCACAAAAACTAAACTTAAGCTAAAGGGTGAAAAAATGAACAGACTTTGGAAGGAATTATGAGGAGATTTCACTTAAGAATAGAATCAAGAAGAATTTTTAAATATTTTAAAATACCATTTCCTAATTCCTTTTACTATGGTTGTATTACCACCCCACTTCAAGAGTTCCCTACCATGCTAGAGAGGGCGCCAAGAGAGCAACACTTTTATTCACTTTCTATGTAATTCATATGCATTATGGGATGTAGAAACATTCATAATATTTGAATTACCGATTCTACTTATAGGTAATATAGGCAATCCACACAAAGGCATAAAGATATAAGATTATTCACTGTGAAGTTATTTTTTATAACTTAAAAATAATCAAAAGGCATAAAAAGAGAAAAATTGTTAATGGGGAAAGGGAGCAACATAAAGGTAAGGGAATAAGAGATACAAATTACTAGGTGTAAAATAAGCTACAAGAATATATTATACAACATGGAGAATATAGCCAATATTTTATAACCACCACAAATGGACTATAATTTTAAAAATTGTGACTCACTATACTGTACACCTGTAACCCATAAATACTATGTAGTAGATCAGTAAGTTGCTCAGTCGTGTCCAACTCTTTGCAACCCCATGGACTGAAGCCCACCAGGCTCCTCAATCCATGGGATTCTCTAGGCAAGAACACTGGAGTGGGTTGCCATGCCCTCCTCCAGGGCATCTTCCCAACTGCAGGGACTGAACCCACGTCTCCTGCATTGCAGGCAGGAGACCTACCTGGGCCACCAGGGCTATACTTGGTAAGAAGAATGTTTTAAGTTATCTGAATGCTGTTAGGTGGCTCTTACACTCCAATCTGAAGACAGAACACGCTAGTTTAATGAAAGCATTTATCCACCCATGAACAGGTGGCTCTTAGACATATAATTTTATCTAAACAGAAAAGTGTTTCATGACCATAAATGTTTAAAACATGATACATTATATTCCCCATTTTGGAGATCACAATACACATATCCTACAGTAAATAAATCTGCTTACTCAGTGCATCTCTAACTTGTCTTGAAACTTGTTTGCTAACATGAAGAAGAAATGGTGTTCTAGGGAACACAGCTGGACACATTGAGATAAACAAAAGACAAGAGCACATGGATCATTGTTATAAAGACAATTCCTAAGCTGCTCATAAATAGATGAATGGTAAGCAAAAGGGAAAGACTACTAGAAAGCCATTTGGTTCTCTCCTGAGCTCTCTTAAGCTTGGGCATTTCATCACAGAATCAGAAGAAAACCATGTTGGTCAGTTCATCAAATTTCCAGATCATATGAAGCCAAGAAAAGTTGGAAATGTATTGAAAGAATCACAATCCCAGCAAGTCCTGAAAGGCTGGGATTTGGGTCTATAAAAATAGATGAAAATCTAGTGAATACAATAGAAAGTCTTGATTTGCCTCCCCACTCCCCAAAAAACCAAAACTGCAAAATCAAGAGTGAGAAAGACAGGCCTTAACAGAAGCATATGTGAAAAATACTTAGGGGTTTTCATCAATATTAAACTCAGTGTCAGTTAATAGAATTATGGAACCAGAAAGAAAAGTACTGTCATATTAGGCTGCATTTACAGTAGAGTATATAAAACTAGGGAAGTTTTCTTCTCTTTCCTCCTCACAGATGACCACCAGGCATCTGAGGCTTTATTCAAATCAATGTGCAACATTTTAAGGAAGAAGCAGACACCCTGAAATGTCTCAATAAGTCAATGGCATTTTAGAACAAAACTCTCAATAAGAAATTAGAATAGATGATTTCACATATTTGACGAGTTGTCACAAGACAGAGGTATTTGAATTCTTTTTTATGATGCAGGGCGGGATGGTATACAGAATCAAATGGTGAATGCCCAAAAGATGAATTTTAACCTAACAAACAGAAGAAGCTTTGTAATAAACTGGTCCAAAGACTGAATGGTCTATTCAAGAAATAATAATGAGTTATGATCATTTAGTCAAAATGTCACTGAGGGAATTCAAGTATCAGGTACAATGTTAAGTCTGGATAGCCTTTAAAGATCTTCACAACACTGAGATTCTAAAATACTATCAAAAACAGCATTACCGTTTGGAGACATTATCAAGAACCACATAATACATTCTATATGGAATCAGGGATACCAGTGCCAATGGGTACTGGATACTGACTCGGGGAAATCCAATTTTCACTTTTCAGGATTTAGGAAGTTTATTGTTAAAACAGTCACTATTAGAATTTAAACTATATAACCTTACAATGAGATAAATTATATGAAAAACAAAACTAGTCAACACCCAAACTTAACGCTTCCTAATGTCACTTTCTTAGCTTTCAAGTGACTCTGGTGGGATATTCACATCTTGGAAATCTACAAATGCTATAACTTGGGGCTTCTTTTTTTAGAGCAGTTGTTAAATATTTGTCATCAGCATATCACTGGAAAACTCAGCAGTGGCCACAGGACTGGAAAAGGTCAGTTTTCATTCTAATCCCAAAGAAAGGCAATGCCAAAGAATGCTCAAACTACTGCACAATTGCACTCATTTCACATGCTAGTAAATTAATGTTCAAATTTCTCCAAGCCAGGCTTCAGCAATACGTGAACCATGAACTTCCAGATGTTCAAGCTGGTTTTAGAAAAGGCAGAGAAACCAGAGATCAAATTGCCAACAATTGCCGCTGGATCACTGAAAAGCAAGAGAGTTCCAGAAAAACATTTATTTCTGCTTTATTGACTATGCCAAAGCCTTTGACTGCATGGATCACAATAAACTGTGGAAAATTCTGAAAGAGATGGGAATACCAGACCACCTGACCTGCCTCTTGAGAAACCTGTATGCAGGTCAGAAAGCAACAGTTAGAAATGGACATGGAACACCAGACTGGTTCCAAGTAGGAAAAGGAGTACATCAAGGCTGTATATTGTCACCCTGCTTATTTAATTTATATGCAGAGTACATCATGAGAAACGCTGGGCTGGAGGAAGCACAAGCTGGAATCAAGATTGTCGGGAGAAATATCAATAACCTCAGATATGCAGATGACACCACCCTTATGGCAGAAAGTGAAGAACTAAAGAGCCTCTTGATGAAAGTGAAAGAGGAGAGTGAAAAAGTTGGCTTAAAGCTCAACGTTCACTTCGTGGCAAATAGATGGGAAAACAGTGGAAACAGTGTCAGATTTTATTTTGGGGGGCTCCAAAATCACTGCAGATTGTGACTGCAGCCATGAAATTAAAAGACGCTTACTCTTTGGAAGGAAAGTTATGACCAACCTACAAAGCATATTAAAAAGCAGAGACATTACTTTGCCAACAAAGGTCCATCTAGTCAAGGCTATGGTTTTTCCAGTAGTCACGTATGGTTGTGAGAGTTGGACTATAAAGAAAGCTGAGCACAGAAGAATTGATGCTTTTGAACTGTGGTGTTAGAGAAGACTCTTGAGAGTCCCTTGGACTGCAAGGAGATCCAACCAGTCCATCCTAAAGGAGATCAGTCCTGGGTGTTCACTGGAAGGACTGATGTTGAAGCTGAAACTCCAATACTTTGGCCACCTGACGCGAAGAGCTGATTCATTTGAAAAGACCCTGATGCTGGGAAAGATTGAAGGCAGGAGGAGAAGGGGACAACAGAGGATGAGATGGCTGGATGGCATCACTGACTCAATGGACATGAGTTTGGGTGGACTCCAGGAGGTGGTGATGGACAGGGAGGCCTGGTGTGCTGCGGTTCATGGGGTCGCAAAGACTCAGACACGACTGAGTGACTGAACTGAACTGAATACCTTTCATCCATGAGTATTTATTAAGCTGCCACATGTACAGCATCAGGCTGCGTAGAATAAAAGTACAAATCAAAGCAATCTTCCTTCAGGAAATAGGAAAAGAACTAGGAAGCAATGTCTAAACTTTTTTAAGTGATCTGTCTTCTTATTGTATACATTGTGGTATGTCTATACAACAGATTACTCTATAGCCTTGAAAAAGAATGATGTAAATCAGTTTGTATTGGGAAGATACACAACAAACTAGTAACAGCAGACTCCTCTGGGGGAGGCATTGTGTGCCATACAAATGTTTGTTTGTTGTCGTGTCATATGTATGTATGATTTTAATAATAATAACAATGCTATAATCAAACACAAAGAAGGAGGTCGACCTGGGGCAATACTTTCTCTCTTACCACAAGGAGGAGAGAAGAGAGCAACCTTGACAAAAGCAGTAGAAGCAGAGATAGAATGCTTAAAGCTCAGAGGGTCCTACACTGGCCGCCTCCAGATGAGGGGATGATACTGTTAATACGTCCTGAGTGTTCTGATCACCTTCCATCTCCTATTCTTCTAGAGGAGCCTGCTGTGGAGCTGATATTCCTGCCTTCCTTACTCACTGGGTATCCAGATGGCTCAGTGGTAAAGAATCCGCCTGCAACGCATGAGTCGCAGGAGCTGCGGGTTTGATCCCTGGGTCAGGAAGATCCCCTGGAGGAGGAAAAACCAACCCACTCCAGTAGTCTTGCCTGGAGAATCCCATGAACAGAGGAGCCTGGCGGGCTACAGTCCATGGAGTTGCACAGAATCGGACACGTCTGAGCACACAATCGCATCCTGCAATCACTGGCAGTGATTTCGACCCCTGGGGAACATCTGGCAATGTTGAACCATTTTTTGTATTCTAGAAAGGGAGTGCAACTAGCATCCAGTGAGGAGAGCCCAGGGATGCGGCTAAACATTCCACAGTGCACAGGACCACCCCACAACAAAGAATTATCCAGCCCACAGTGTAAACAGTGACAAAGCTCAGAATCCCTGCACTCCTGTTTCCTTAAGGCCACCTGAATGGACTCTGTTCTTTAAAAGCCAAGAGTCTAGCCAAGTCCCAGAGATTCTGTCCTCACTAGAAAACATGGCCATAGAATCTGAACTGACTTTTACGAAAGCCTGCAAGTCTCCGTAAAAATAACTGCCAATGGAAAGCAACCTGCCGAAGGGTTAAAAACATTACACTTGACCTCACAACTAACTCACAGAGATAATTTATCCTGAGAAAAATCACCTAATTGGCATGTAGCCAGCATTTCTCCAAAGTATCACAACATTCATTAGAGAACTTTTCCATTTTCTAGAAGAAGTTTTTTAAAAAATCCAAGTAACTTCTTTAATAACATGTTGCTATTTTTGAATTCACGAAAAGTAAATGAACTAGAATTATGAGTTCAAATACCAATTATCATTGTAGTTTTAAACCCATTAAAATTAGATACAGTTGGCTACAGGCTATATTTTTCTAGCTTTTACTTCCCTTGTAGTCCAGTCTGCCGTTTCAACACCACTGTTCCTTTGTAAGAGTTCAGCAGCCTACTTATTTCTTTAAATAGTAAGGCATATGGCACAGGGTGTCATTCATAGTAAATGGCAATATATATTTTATTAGTTGAATAAAAAGACATTTAAAGACTACTGTACACACGATCCCTTAGTCTTTGTCAGAGATGGTTGGAGTTAGGTAATACCAGAGGTCAGTTACTACCTATAAAATAGAAATTTTACATACTAATATACAGAATATTTAATATTTATAATTAACTCACTCCTCCATCTAGTAATAGGAGACTCTCAGAACATAAACTGCTTCTGAAGAAGGTAAATATTTCCCTACCAAAAAAGCTGGCCAATCACCATGTAGTTCAATGTGTCACCACCCACCCAGCCCCTATTCTAACACACTTTCTTCCAAGAACATATGGGAGGGCCATTATATAGCTTCAGTCCTTCTTCTGCCAAAAGTTCAGTGGGCTTAGTCAAAAGGTAGAAGCAACTGAAATAGGCTGGAGCAGAGAAGAGTGTCTATACCCCTGGGCAGCTGAGGGCTGAGCTCTTTGAGATGGTAAGTGAATAGTGTCCATAGGTATCAGGAGAAGGAAGGAAGATCAAACAAAACAGAGACAACAGGAGAGGTAACTGGCCAAGAACAGGAAATAAATCTCAGAAAGTGAAAGTGTTAGTCTCTCAGTCATATCTGACTCTTGGCGATCCCATGGACTGTTGCCCACCAGGTTCCTCTGCCCATGGAATTTCCCAGGCAAGAATACTGCCATTTCTTACTCCAGGGGATCTTCCCAACCCAGGGATCGAACCCAGGTCTCTTGCATTGCAGGCAGATTCTTATACCATCTGAGCCACCAAGGAAGCCCAGTATGGACTAAAGACAGCTATCTGAACTGGAAACACATGAATGAATATGAAGGGAATTGGTTGGAGTGCCCAGTGAAAAGCCAAACTAGTAAATAAGATAACTGAAGTCAAAGCCAGGACGTCCAAAATAGCAGCACAGAACCCCAGAGCCAGCCACATGCTCACACCAAGCAAATGTGGTCTCTGTAGAAATAATGCCTGGGCATCGTATCCCAAAACACAAGAGCAAGGTCAGCAATTCCTCCTTTTACATTAGAAGAACTACTCACTGATACCCAAACACAGGACACTGAGTCTTCCAAAGTGGTTTCTCCCTTAAACAAATTTTCAGCGTTACCATTTTAAAGGCCACTTATGTCCAGGATACTAGTAATACAGGCATAGCAATCAACACTGCCACCAAGGGTCTAGTAAATGAAGCATTTAAAGTCAAACTGAAAGGAACTGTTCTTTACATAATTTTAGCAACAATAAGAAAACTGAGTACCACACAACCCATAAGATAAGAACAAGGATAAAGACAGAAAATAAACAACCATTACTACACTGAAGTGTAAAAAACCATTTTTTTTTTAACCTAAAAGAATTTTTTCCTGTGAAGTTGCTCTCATGTAACGTGGAGGAAAACATATGCTCCAACAGAAAACTAGTAATCTAGTTTTCTGCATAATCTAGAGCACACCTGTCCCACTTATCCGATTCTTTGGAAGCTATTGTAGAATGCTGTAAGTTGTAGATAACTAATAACAAACTCACATAATTAGATACATGGGTGAACCTAGAGACTGTCATATGGAGTAAAGTAAATTCAGAAAAAGAAAAACAGATATCATATATTAAAGCATACATGTGGCATCTAGAAAAATGGTACAGATGTACAGAGGCACAGACACAGAGAACAAATAAACGGACACTAAGGAAGGAGATCCAACCAGTCCATTCTGAAGGAGATCAGCCCTGGGATTTCTTTGGAAGGAATGATGCTGAAGCTGAAACTCCAGTCCTTTGGCCACCTCATGAGAAGAGGTGACTCATTGGAAAAGACTCTGATGCTGGGAGGGATTGGGGGCAGGAGGAGAAGGGGACGACAGAGGATGAGATGGCTGGATGGCATCACTGACTCGATGGACCTGAGTCTGAGTGAACTCTGGGAGTTGGTGATGGACAGGGAGGCCTGGCGTGCTGCGATTCATGGGGTCGCAAAGAGTCGGACACGACTGAGCGACTGACTGAACTGAACTGAAGGAAGGGAAGGAGGGGTGGGTGAGATGGAAGATTAGGATTGACATATACACTACTATGTATGAAATAAATAATTAATGAGAACCTATTGTGCAGCTCAGGGGATTCTACTCAATGCTCTGTGCTAAATGGAAAGGAAACCCAAAAAAGAGGGGAATTTATGTATACATATAACTGATTCACTTAGCTGTGCAGCAGAAACTAACACCACACTGTAAAACAACTAAACTCCAATTTAAAAAACTTAGTGCATTAAAAAAATTAACTGTTGTCTATAGACATGCAAATTCTGCATGCAACTGATTTATCTCCCTTACTGAGGAAAAAGTCCAGTTCTCCCTCCATTTATATATTAGTTTCAATATTCTAGATCTATAAATGTATCTGTCTTTAAATTCTACTTTGAACTGGTTATCACATCTTACCAGTTACTTCTTTATTGATTCAAGTAAAATCCTTAACACATGTTTATTGATTTTACCTTTTTTGGAAATTTATCTTTTAACAGTAATTTTGGGGAAGCAGTTACTTTCTGAAATTTGATAGAATACTGACATTTGCCATTGATGTTTTCTCAGTTATGTTGCTGGATTTAATCACAAGTATAATATTGCCCAGGAAACGCCTAGAGGTTTGGGGACCTAAGGATAACAAAGCTTCTGAATGGTCAATTTAGAGGCAGACTATAAGCCAGGTAAAGTGTCATCTATAGAATAGAGGCAAAATAGAGTTATATTCATGCTAGAGAAGAAGAGAGGATGGAGAGAAGAGAGGTTTGACTAGAATGGGAGCTTTTATTTGAGAACATAGAAGATCCTCTATTTTTGCAGTTTCACAGATACATGGCTCCACCCCAAAGATAACCTTGTCCATTCTATTTGCCAACAACAGCTCACTTTAGGGCAATGCTTGTTCATGGATATAGCCTGATAGAGAATCACATGTCTCTGGGTGTGTTTGCTGCATTCATT
The DNA here is from genome assembly GCF_003369695.1 of Bos indicus x Bos taurus. NCBI lineage: Eukaryota > Metazoa > Chordata > Mammalia > Artiodactyla > Bovidae > Bos > Bos indicus x Bos taurus. The sequence continues at coordinate 16,224,759 of NC_040081.1, read as the reverse complement.
CTTGGCTTTTAGGAATTCAATGAACATTATTAATCTCACCACATCCTATAACTGCAAAAGCAGTGTGAACATTCAAAATGCTAGTCGTATAGCATTACAGTTAAACAAAAATGGAGACTTCAAAAACCAGAAAGTATACCTCAGACGTCTCAACTCAAGGATACTTTCTGCCTTAACTTTTGGGGGCTTCCCTGGTAGCTTAGTGGTAAAGAATCTGCCTGCCAATTCAGGAGACACGAATTTGATCCCTAATCTGTGAAGATCCCACACTCTATGGGGCAACTAAACCCGTATGCCACAACTATTGAGCCTCTGCTCCACAGCAAAAGAAGCCACTGCGATGAGAAGCCCATTCACCACAAGTAGAGAGTAATCCCCGCCCACCAAAACTAGAGAAAAGCCAATGCAGCAACAAAGACCCAGCACAGCCATAAATAGATTTAAAATTTTTTAAGTTTTTCTAAAATTAACTTTTTAGCATTCTAAAACTGGCATTAATAACATAAATTTTTACTACCAACACATAGCATTCCTTACACAGAACTTGATTGCAGAACCAAAGCAATATTCAGGACTGTATCCTCAGAAATAGTGGAAATCTAGAACATTAAATAACTATGCACAGAAGGAAACTATACAAGAACATAAAGGCCCTCGCTCCTTTACATGTGTAATTTCTCCATGCTAGAGTTCTTTTATTAAAAACTTTCAGATGCATAACATGTATAGCAATACTAAGCCACGCTGTCAAGCTCACTGCTTAAACACCTGGGAGGTTGTCAGTATGTCTCTACCATTTTGACAGTAAATTCAGGGAATACAGTTTGATTAGACTTTTTACAGCTCATGGTAGCTTTGGCTGGCATAAATGGTCTTTCCAGTCATTAGTACCAGGTCAGCCTATCTTTGCTGCTCTGTCTTCTCTCAAAAGACAAAGTAACTACAAAGTCATTTAAAAAAGAAAAGTCATTTTTCTCTTCCAGACTTCCTGAAAGCCCATAGGGTATTAAGGAGAAAATAAACTGCTCACCAAAGTTCAGTAACATGTACAGTTGTCATTCTGTTATCTGCCCAGTAAGACACTCAAGGTGTTGCACTTGACCAAACTACTGTCCACGACTAGCTACTCAGTACAGCTAACAGCACCGCAGATGATACTGCATGTTCATTTCAATGGGAGGAAGAGTTCAGTCTTTCAAACTTATTTTTGCAGTATTTGCTACAGAATGCTTGTACCTAGATTTACACTTTCTTCCTGAAAAGTATTACACATATCCCTTCAGCATTGGCTACAATGTTTTTAATTCCTATTATTATTTAAACACAGATGTGCAATTCACATATTCACATTACCCTGTCAATCTAAATTTTAATACATAAACATCAGTTTAACACAATAAGAATCAGATCAAAAAGACAGTCTCAAAGATCTTACAAGTATCTTTAATGACAACTTTTCCACAATATAAATTTTCTATAAATAATATAATTTGGGGATAGTTATCTTTTTTATCAGTTCAGTTCAGTCGCTCAGTCGTGTCCGACTCTTTGCGACCCCATGAATCACAGCACGCCAGGCCTCCCTGTCCATCACCATCTTTTGTATACTACTTTGCAAACCAAGTATTCACTATTAGTTTAGAAAATCAATTGCTTTAAATACATATATAAAATAGGCAATGGATTGTTCTAACTTGGTGAGGAAGCTTCATAGACATATCCAAAATTACAGAATAAGTAAAAATACATAGGGAAAAATATGAAAACACACACACACAAAACTGTCATAGAAAAACAACAATACTGCGACTTGGAAGCTTAAAAAATAAGCGACGTTAAGAAAAGGGATGAGATGATTTCCTGACACACAGTCCCACGCTCAGTTACACAATGCACTTTGACAGCTTTCCAGCGCTAATTCTATTATTACATCTCCTTTGCTAGACTACTAAAACTATTACAGGACAATATTTTATTAATAGTCCTTTCTGGATTCCATTCCTTTTAATATACAGTTTTGTTTCCATCCTTCCTTGTAAAGTTTCTAGTTACAGAATTTTGGAGAGGGTTTATGTATCGACAAACACATGGTGTGTCTAAACACAGGAGCTGGGATCACACTGGGGCTTGGCCTTTGAGTAAACTATTAACAGAAACCAAAGGATTTCTAAACTTCTCTGGAGTTCTTCAGGGGCCACTATGGGGGAGTGAGGTGAGCAACGGAAAAAAAGATCAAATAAGGTTTTGGCCTCTGTCTCCTCTGACCTCCAGGGTTAATCACTGTGTGCGTGGCTAACATTATATACAACTTTATATACTGGATTTCCTCATAAGATTTCATTTTTTTCTAAAGTTTCAGGCTCTTTGAGAAATGCTGGAAAACCCCTGAACCACTTGACCTCTAAGATTTGTATTAACTTTAATATGCTTTGGCCCCGAAAATCCTCAGAGAAAATGTTTAAAAAGCATAGGGATAAGGATAATTAGTGTACGTAGAGATAAACCACAAAAAAAGTTCTCAACCAAATCAAGTTGACAGATCTTCATTATGATCATTATGAACTTTTATAGCTAACTTTCTGTAGAGAACTCTACAATAAGCCCTAGAGATACACAGATACAAACCAGAACCCCAGCCATGGAGCTTATAAATGAGATTGGTAGAAATGGACTCCCAACCCACTCCCTCAGGAAGTCGACTGCAATTACTCTGTGAAACCACATAGTAATTAGCATTAGGATCTGCCCATGAGAGACACATGACCCTTGACACACTTAACTCATCTGACATCCAACCAGGTTGATAACCATCCTCAGAAAGGCATCTATTTAAGATTCTTGTGTCCATTCAAACTTTGTCTGCTCTGACATCAAGCCCTACTTTTTTCAGTAGAAAGATGATTTTTAGTATTCCAAAGTTCACTGGCAAAGCCCTAGAATTTGCCAGCAATTCTATATGACTTTCAGGTCAAAAGGTTGTTTTTTTTTCCGTGGTTTATGGGAATGTGTTATCTTATGATCATGTCATGCACATTTTTAAAATGCCAGCTGGATTTTGGAGCCCTTAAGACACAAATCAATCCTGGGTGTTCACTGGAACGACTGATGTTGAAGCTAAAACTCCAATACTTTGACCATCTGATGCGAAGAGCTGACTCATTTGAAAAGACCCTGCTGCTGGGCAAGATTGAGGGCAGGCGGAGAAGGGGACGACAGAGGATGAGATGGTTGGATGGCAGCACTGACTCAATGGACATGAGTTTGGGTGGACTCCGGGAGTTGGTGATGGACAGGGAGGCCTGGTGTGCTGCAGTCCATGGGGTCGCAAAGAATCAGACACGACTGAGCAACTAAACTGAACTGAAGACATAAATTGGAGTTTCACAATTCCTAGAAAGGTAATACAAACAACTTACATTTAATAACTGTCAGAACTGACCTAAAGATACAGGAATATTGAGAAAGAACTGTGTCAAAGTTCCAGGCACATTTGACTTTAGTATATAAAGGATCAAAAATAATACCACCATTCTGGCTCTGTAATTGACTGGATGGAGAGACTTCTACAAGATTTTTCTCTCCCATTAGCTGCTGCAAGAGTAAAAGAGGATGTTGGAGACAGAGAGAATTGCTCTTACTCTCTTAACCATTGTCCAGATTTATAATAGGAACTCTAAAGTACCAAGCTTGCTATATGATGGTAAAGAGATATGATTTCAAGAGATTACAGGATATAGGTGGCTTTTTTCTCCCTTCTCACTCTCCTTACATCTGAAATATTTGAGGAAAGAAGAATACATTTTACCTTTGCCACAATCAGACCTATTTCTGCTGTTGCTGCTGCTAAGTCGCTTCAGTCATGTCCAACTGTGTGTGACCCCATAGACAGCAGCCTTCCAGGCTCCTGTCTCCCTGGGATTCTCCAGGTAAGAATACTGGAGTGGAAGTGACATATTCTGACTATATTATCATAATGCACAAGCTAGGGCGGGCTATAATTCATTCACTTAGCCTAAATGTGAAAACAATATTTAAATATGTGCTGATTACATTTAAAATATAAAAATAAAAACTTTGTGTACATAATCCAGAAGCCTAGAGCTCCTAAAATCAAAATTGTTATTGTTGTTTAGACACTAAGTACTGTCCAACTCTTCTGCAACTCCATGAACTGTAGCCCGCCAGGCTCCTTTATCTGTAGGAATTCCCGGGCAAGAATACTGGAGTGGGATGCCACTTCCTTCTCCAGGGATCTTCCTGACCCAGGAATCGAACCCTCAACTCCTGCATTGGCAGGCAGATTCTTTACCACTCAGTCACCTGGGAAGAAGCCCAAAATCAAAATTATGATTATCCAAATGAACACATAGTTTTTGGCATTTCTGGAAAATCAGACAAACCAATCAGACTAAGAGGCACAGTATGACAAAAATTAAGAACACATTCCAACTAACGTATTATGTGATGACTGAAGTTGAAATGGAGCCTCCAAACGAAATTATGTCAAAAGCATGATAGCAATTCCAAACAATTCTTGATTCTGAGAAAGTACAAAATAGAAGCACAAAATCTTCAACTGATAAGCTCAATTACATTTAGTTCATTTATTCTAGTTATTGGAATACCAGCCTCAAGTTCATATATGTGAATTTATCTACTAAATAACTAAATTTTTGACTAATACAAAAGTGCAATTTACTAGATTATTTTAAATATCTTAAAGCTGATAAGACAGCCTAGTCTTCAAATACAGATGGAAGAGGTTACTTGTTCCTTCCATTAAACTTTTTTCTTTTTTTTTTTTTTTTGAAATTAGACAAAGCATTTATTTAAAAATCCATGGGTTATTGGCAGAAAAATGGGAAAAGGAAACAAAGATCTAATGGGATAAATAGCAAAACAACAAAGTGATAGATTTAAACTTCATCATTATTAATAATTATACTGAGTCCATTAAACTTTTCCATAGTAAACAATTTGAGAGGTAGAAGTCTACTAGGAATTTAAGTGAGAAGCAGGTGACAATCCCACTGGTTCAGCTCAGTTTCTCCTCCTAGTGGTCACAAAGGGAAGGTGCCTGCCCTCTGGTGGCATTTCTTCAAGGAATCCTGTTACTTAAACACGGAATATTCCTATGAAGAAATACATGATACCAGTGAAAAGTGCTCAATTTTAAGTCATAAGTGAATTTCCAATTACTTTTGCCTCCCACTTAAAGCATCTCCTCCTTTTTAAAAGTTGACCATAAAACATTTTTACGTTGCAAGGTTGCCGAACACAATCCAAATGAAACAGTAACAATGCATGTCTAAAGCTTATCTGGGTGTGCCACAATCATTTTTAACACAAATTCTTTAAAAAGGTGTTAAGTATCATGGTGCATTAAATCACTGCATGGAACTTGACATGTATTGGCAAACCAGGGAGGACGGGAATGATTCTGGGTTTAGCTGGGCTACTGCGTCAACCCAGACTGACTCATAACATGGTTTTCATATTCTCAGCTCCCAGCAAACCACCAAGTAGCCTTTATGAAGTAGTTCATCCTCAGTTGCTCCGCCATGTCCAACTCTGCGACCCTACGGATTGTAGCCTGCCAGGCTGCTCTGTCCATGGAATCTTCCAGGCAAGAATACTGCAGTGGGGTGCCATTTCCTCCTCCATTAAATGGAAGGAGGAACTAAAAACACTTTTTCATAATAGGTTTTAGATGGTATCCACTCAAGATAACATAGATTGATGTCATTTTGATGAGTGTCTACTGAGGCTCCCCCTGCAGAAAATAGTGTCCCCTTGAACTGTAAGAGTCCTGATTCTGGCGTGTTCCCCACTAGCCCTCCATTCACCTAATCTTGTCAATGAAGCAATGCCCTCCTTCTCCATCCCTAAACCTAATCTTGACATTCAAACATGCCAGGCAGTTGGCTTTGAACACTTACAAACCATCAGAAGCACAGGTCCTGAGAGGCTATGTGTGACCTATACATTCTTCAGCTGAGCTGGAAACAACAAACCCCTGCACAGAATGTATACCCTTCTCTTACATAACTCCCAGCTTGAGGAAAGAAAAACAGAATTACTAAAGTAAGAAGGAGAAAAGAGTATTTGAAGGATTTGCTTCTCAATGACTTTCAGACAAGAGAAACAGAAGAGAAGCTGAAAAAGAAGAGAACCTGCTTCAACAAGCAATTTGTCCTCCGCTCTTCAGGTGAGAGGGCATTTTGTCAGCTCTCACTGCTGGACCAACTAAAAGTGTTACACCCAGACGGCCGTACTCATTAGGACTGAAACCATTTAACGGGAAGGCTTGGAGGCACTCAGATGCCACATTGCATTGTTTGGCTTGAGTAGAGGAGGGGAATGCCTGCTAGTCTCATTTAAATAACACTTATGGCATTTTAATTTGCTTTCTTTCTGCAAACCGCTTCTGACTATTCTTTGCCTAACATAATTGAAAATCTATACATTATTATGTCCTGACTTGATTCACTCTTTCCATTCATTTTGTAGCCGGTAAAGAAAAATGTACAGCGTAAGTGAAAAACCATGTTAGTAGGAAATACAGTTTTATATGATAAAGCAGATTTATGTTAGCAAGGTAATTTAAAGGTCTTTTCATGTGATGGGAAAGGACGCACAATCTTAAAGTTACAGCTAACATTTTCCACCCCAAATCGAGAAGTTGCCACAAGAGGAGTCACCAGAGATTGTGGCATTCATATTTCTGAATCAGAGGTATTTCTACTTACCGACATTTAATATGACTTTGTCTCCAACCATTTTCACGCACTTGAAGGGTGTGGAAGGACCTCAGAAATTATGGGATAAACCTTTTTTATTTCTGGCTAGACTCACTGAGTAGATGACTAGATGCACTACACTACTTCATCATAACCCGTGAATGCAGCGGAGCCAGATTCAGTGGAACTTTTCAGTACCACCAAGTAGGAAGTTTCAACTCTTATTCAGCCCAAATCTCACTGTTTTCCGAAGAAATGTAGAAAAACAGATCGACATGCTCTCTACCACAGCCTTTTATATACTAGAGGCACTTTTTGTTTCAGTTGGATAGCAGTGTAAACAGCTATCAGTGTACTTCATCTGGCCATAAATTCTTGGAAAGACAAAAGCCAGGTGCATTTTTATCCATTGCCAAAGTTCTTATTTGTAATCAGAAGCCAGATTTTCTCATGTTATGAGTTTCTCCTACTATGAAAGTCTCTTCCTGCACGAAAAGGGAAGAAAATCCATAGTATTAACAGTATGGATGAAATTTTGGTCATGTGCTCCAAAGCACACTGTACTTTCTCTGGGTTGTACTTGTCAGGCTGGTGAATTCAAGTCATTTCAAATATCTGCCATCCTCATTGAAATGTAAGTGCCACGAGGGCAGATATCAAGTCTGCCTTGTTCATCAGCCTTTTCCCTGTGTCAAGATATTTAGCACACAACAGGCTCTTCACACCTGGAGAATTGACAAATGCCCTTCGAAATCATTCTAGTCCAACACCGCTATCTGGGAGATACGAAAATAGAGTCTGTAAAAGTCGTTCTTGAAAGTGATTTCCCTGAGATTGTATAACACATTAATGGCAAAACCAGGGTTAGAACTCAGGGTTCTTTTTTTTTTTTCCACTATATTTTTATCAAAATTTTGTTATAAGAGAATTAATATACCTTATTCAAAAATAAGATTTAAGAATAATCTATATATACTCAATCCTAAAGGAAATCAACCCTGAATATTCATTGGAATGATTGATGCTGAAGCTGAAGGTCCAATACTTTGGCCACCTGATGCAAAGAGCTGACTCTAGAAAAGACTGGTGGTGGGAAAGAGATAACACAGGAGGAGAAGGGGATGATAGAGGACAAGATGATTGGATGGCATCACCGACTCAATGGACATGAGTTTGAGCAAGTTGTGGGAGATGGTGAAGGACAGGGAAGCCTGGTGTGCTGTAGTCCATGGGGTCACAGAGAGTCGGACATGACTGAGCAACTGAACAACTCTTTGGGACTCCCCCAAAGTTCTCTCACTTGCCAGACAAAATAGCTTCAGGATTTTTTGTTGAACTAATTTACAGATCTATAGTCCATGACCCCAATGACAAATAAGCAACCCCTTGATCAGGACAGGCTCTCTATCTGAATATACCAGGGTCTATCATTAAAACAATCCTACTGGTAGATCCTGATTGCTCCTCCAGAAATGCTGTCATGGAAGAAAGGTCACTACCAATCATCACAATTAGACCTTTGGATTCTTTATTGCCCATTCACCTTCTCTGCCCATTTCGCCACAGAGGTTCTTTTCTCTAAGACTCTGGGCAGGCACAGCTGATGAGTAAGGTACAGAAACCTTTGTTATCTAAACACCATTTGTTTATCTGTCTGGTTCCCAGTGGTCTTCATAACTGGAACATAGAAGCCTTCCCATAAATATGCCTAATCTGTACATACCTTATGTAGGACTCTAAAAACAGAACCCCAAATGGAATTCTACAGCCATCGGAAAGAGCCGATTTATTCTCTCCTATGAGGGTCAAGCTTTACAGAGGCCAAGCCACAGAAGTCACCTGAATTTCCATGGTTCAGCTACTGCTAAATCAAATATTCTGCTAAACAGAACTCTAACTTGTATGGTTTTTAACTTTTTATTTTGAGGTTTCTTTAAAGCAAATATTCAAAAAATAGACCTTCTCCTGAGCACCTGAAAAAAGTAAATGTGAATTTTGGGGAATGATGAAGTGATCTAAAATTGGGTTGTGGTGATGGCTTCCCAGCTCCATAAATTGTTTTTAATTTTTTTAATCATATTCTTAAATACTATAAAATATACTTCAATAAAGCTGTTAAAAAATAAGCATGAAAATTAGTCAAAGTACTTCTTTTTGTAAACATCTGGTATCAAAACTGCCAAGACATTCTTTATTCCCATACTCTTTTAAGCCATGGTTCTATCCACTACAATCATGATTTACCTACAAGGTCAAAACCTTTTCCTAGAATTTTGGTAAAAATAATTTAGTAGACTAATATAGTATCTGTAACATCTTCACTGATGTAGCACCAAGAGATACTGACTCCTTTGATTATCTGCATAAATGGCCTACAGATATGTTTGCTTAATTAAGCACAGTGTTCTCATCCAAAACCTGTCATTAACTAGCCATGGGGTTTTGAGTAAGTTACACATCTTCAGGTCTTAGTTTTCCCACCTATATCACATGTCCCCATGGACCAGATCAGAGTCAAGTAACACACAATATATTAAAAAGAATAGTAACTGATATCATCTAATGAATAGCCACTAATATGCCAGAATTTAGGTAAACTATCAACTTATAAGGAAAATAATATTAGTCCCTTTTTTTACAGATGGAAACTGGAACATAGGGAGGTTCATTAGTCTGACCAAGGTAATACAGTTATTTAGTAGCAGACCTAGGATTCCAATCCAGAGCTGTTGAGCTCCAAAACCTATACGCATCTTCAATTCCTCATCAGACTTTGTGTTTGACTCAGTCAGATGTGGGCATGAATCCTGCCCTTGCCTTTACCATGTTAAGTTAGTCATCTTCTCTGAGTCCCAGTTTCTCCACCTGTAAAATGAGATTACTAATATTTAACTCTTGGGGCTGTTGTGAAGATTAAATGCAAGATTGCTTCCCCTACAATGAAAAACGGTTTGACAATAGTTTGTTATCAAATAAACTCTCCCACAAAATTTCCTTCTTTTGTTAAAAAAAAAAGAAGCTTTCAATAGACGTGCAGACATAGAGAAGGGACTTGTGGACACGGGGCGGGGAATGCGGGGGGAGTTTGGGAGGAGAAGGGGGGGTGAATAGTGAGAGGAGCACTGACATATATCCACTACCCCGTACAAAGCAGACAGCTAGTAGGCAGCCGCTGCATAGCACAGGGAGCTCAGCTTGGTGCTCTGTGATGACCTAGAAGGTGGGATGGGGGAGCTGGTGGGGAAAAGGCTCAGAAGGAGGGTCTGTATGTATACATAGAGCTGGTTCACGTTGTACAGCAGAAACTAACACACATTGTAAAGCAATTATACTCCAGTTTAAAGGAAAAATAAAAGCTTTCAATTCTATGATTGTTTGTAGCCTACCTAGATAAACCTCACTGGTATTGAATTCTATCAAAAAGTGAACACAAATAACACAGCAGCCCTCTGCTATCAGTCCTTGGCTCTGTGATGGAGGCTGTCAACAAGAGTGTCAACTTCAAGGGGTGGGCATCTCTCCACAGGAACTGAGCTGAGGTCACAGACTTGTCTCACTCTGCCCTGCAAACAGATGTCTGGGTGACAACTCTTAGTCACTGCAAACAAAGGGGAAAGCCAAACCAGGTGGGAAGTGCTGTATCTCCTTTCTAATCCTCTTGGCTAGCCCAGTCCCTAAAACAATATCTTGCTGACCATAACTCAAAATAGCTGGTTTTCCCCCAGGATACTATTTTCAACATATTGCCTTTATTTTGATGATGTCTAATTCTTCCACAAGCAGAAGACAGGGTTTTCTATAACAGCGATTTGTCAGCAAGAAACCTGTCTAATTCTGTGTATTGGACTATGCACCTTCAAAAGTTTCCCTCTGAAGTAACCTGGTGAAAACTGGTGTAATGTGGAGCTCTAGTGGTGGCAAGAAAGTAAAGCAGCCATCCTAAGAGCCAACAGAAATGCCAAGGGAATCACTTACTTAATTGTTATTATGGTGAAATGGCCGTTTATTGTTAAATTATGTTTAGAAGAAAAACGGTTCCAAATGATCATCCAAGATTATCTCAGGTAAACTCTAAATGTAATGACTTTCTTCCAGATTGCAAATTAGACCTCAACAACCAACTCACATCAAACATCATGAAGCAGTTAAAACCCCTAAAAACACAGAACTCGGGGCTGTGGTTGTCACTTTTCTACTTTTTACCAAGTTCACTAAGAATCCCATTAATTAAATGCTAAGCATTTTCACACCGCTAGAGAGAATATTCTATACAGAAAATGCTGCATTCTGAGTGGTATGATCAGTGAAGTCCTGTACCAACTGTCTTGGGAATTTAAATAATCCCTACAGGCTGATGAGGTTGTTGTGGGCTAATTCCTGCACTAGAAAAGTGCCTTCCTTGAATTTCTGACTTCTGAGATCTTTCCCAACTTTAAACAACTAAGAATGAAACCTACAATATAAACATTAATTCTTTGTTTTCCTGTTACCTAATTTACATGCCTTCTCAATTGAAAGGTCTTCATTTTCCAAAAATACAGCTCCATTATGGTCGATAATATAGCAAAATATAAACAGTGACATTTTTATGACATAAAATCAGGAGCTGACATTTGAAATTTCTAAACATGGTACCTGGTTTAGCTGTGTCAAAACAAATTGTCATGAGGCAAAAACCTCAGAATGTGAAAAAAATATAGGAACTAGTCTTTCCATACAGTGTAAGTAACTAAGTATCATATTCCTGAACATGAAAGAAAATGTAAGAGACTTACTTTCCTATACATGATGATAAGAGAAACTAATTTGTTCAGAAATACATTAACAACATTTATCTGAAACAAAAATCTCAAGACTCATGGGAGTTTTTCATGACTTCTCTCAGCTAAAGCCACTAGATACTTTCCAATGGACATATTCCAAAGGCTTCTAAATTGTAGGTCTACAGAAGACTGACCACCAAGCCTCAGAGGTCTGTGAAGGAAGATTTAATGATTACCCAGAGATTTTGATTCATTGATGTCTTTCTCCTCCCTTCTTCTACGAATATAGAAGGAGGTCATTAATATAGTTTCCTAAAGCCACACAGAAAAATGGTAAAAATGTAACAGCCTTTTCTGAGAAGTCATTGAGAACACAGTAGTTGGTAATGAGAAGCTCAAGATAAACAACTAATTTCTTTTCAGTCCTCATTGCTATAGGATAGGAGAGAGAACCTTTCTTATAGAAAATAAAAGCAGACAAAGAAGTGAGGGTGGTTTGCTAACATGATCGTCCATCAAGGGGAGCAAACAGAAATCTGTACTAATGCAGTATCAGCCACTAAGGAGTTCAAGTTTAATGTGTCCTGCAATCCTTCTCACTATAGATAACAAAAGCAAGTAAAACCAAAGAATAATTTTCAATCTGTGAAACTAAGAACTTTGTTTTTGGACATCATCTTGCAGGTATTTTCTTTGATGAAGATCTCTATCTTCTTTGCTTGCCCTTAGCAGACCTTGGTATGCTGCTTAAAATAATATTTGTGGCTTTATCTGCCATTCTTTTACCCAGACATGTTGATTTTATTAAAGTAAGTTGGGTCTGCATTCTTTCTTTACTATTATTACAGGTAGACTTGACAGACATAGGACCTTTGTTTTAAAATGCTCTGCTATGGAGGAAACCTTATGAAATAAGTTCCATTTTACCTGCCGGGCAATTGCATTCTGAAGGTGCTTCTCTCGCGATTCTTATTTTAGCCATATGTTCATAGGACTTCTGGAGGAAAAGAAGAGGTATTAACAATCATCAGTAGCATTGCGGAGAAATGGATTCTTTAGGGACTCTCTGGCTATATGCCTGATTTACCAGCCTGCATAACTAACGTTTACATATGTACTTGGACTCTAGTCAAAAGGTAACAGTACCCAGGCCCTAAAAAAAAGAAAACGACCATTGAGATGGTATCAAGGCTGTGGGACTTGCATAACATCTTTCTTCATTCTTCAACTACCATCACCCTCCCTCTCAGCTCAGGCATATGCAGTCATTGTACAGAATCAGTATTAACACGCTGCAGTTTTAGGTAAGCTAAGAGTTTTAAAACAACCAATATTTTACCCATAAATGTCAACTACTTATCATGCTGTGCTGCCACTACTGCCAACCAACCTCTCTGTTGGAAGAGCAAGTCCCAGAAAATCCCCTAACTGGACTCTAAAGCACTCCTGGTTTTGATGAACATAACACAGATTCCTTTCAACTCTCAACTCCAATGGCTCTGCATTCACAAACACCCGTGGCACTGCATCCTTTACCAAAAATAAATAAACAGGGCGACTATTTTTTTCTTTTAAACATTTAACATGAAAATATTCAATGTGTGAAGTAATAAAATCACATGCAGTTATTTCACTTTTAGGAGTGATTTCCAATCCTATCGCTATGTTAATGACACAAATGACCCTAACCTTCCTATACTGTATGAAGGATTTAACAGATGTTATCTCTGCAAGAAATATTCTCCACAATATTGGGAAAGATCCACACACAGCTTCAGAAACTAAAAAGAGCTTAAATGCCAACCTAGGTGCCATTCTAGCCACCTTTCCCCCTTTTAGACTTCCATATATGTTTAGCATGCAAACATTAAGAAGAGTAAGGGAAGATGATACAGAGAGGGTGGTAAGAGAGGATGTGCATATACAAATATATGCTACAGTAAGCAGAGATGGTGGCCTAACACATATGTGTGCACAAGCCATACTACATCTGCATATAGTAAGGCAGAGGTTGGTCATGCACACAGACTCGCGACTGTAAGATGTTATCCACGTACAAAACACACCCAGCCTTTCACACCTGAGCCAGAAGTCGCTCCACTTTCTCTTGCACCATTGCTTTGAGCTGATCGACACAATCAGGCAGCAGACGGATGGAAGGGTCTCCTTTGGCAGACTCGAGGGCAGCGATCCTCGCCTGGAGGTCGTTGGTTTTCACCCCCAGGTACAGACAAGACATCACGGCCACCACGGACAGGAGGGTCGCCAGGGCCGCGCACGGCGACACGGGGCGGGCACAACGCTGCCCGGCTGGGCTCCGGTCCTCTGAGCCCGGCTCCCGCCCCCCTCCTTTCCCTGCTTGCTTCTTCACCAGCATTGTGGCGGGGTCGGCTGTCTCGGCTTCGCCTCCCACCCTCTAGCACTTCCAATAATCTTAAAAGAAAAAGGATGATTCCTGCAAAGTTCGTCCCGATAGCTGCACAACTAGTTGGAGGAGTCGGAGCCGGAGCGCAAGGATGGATCAGCGCCGAGAACCGCAGACCTGGACCATCCTCCGCTTTCTTCTCCCCCTCCCAGCTGCGAGGGAAAAGCACCCTCAGTCCGCGGACCGGTGGCGATAAGGTAAAATCCAGAATGAAACCCACCCTCCGGTGTCCCTCCTGGCCCCTCCGAGGACGGGGACCTCCTCTGAAGAGGGCGGCCGCGCGGGGTCCAGGGGACAGCGGCAGAGGCGCTGCGAGGGGCCGCCGCTGACCCTTGCCACAGAGCACCGGACCTGTTGCGCCTCTGTTAGTTTCCCTTATTTCTACCTATTCGGTGTTTTATCTCCGTTTCCCACCTAGATTCAGTTCCAGGCAAAAAGGCTGACACAGACCGCGAGAGCGCAGTGCAAAAAGGGTGGCCAAGTGGGGAAGAGCAGAGAGGAGAAAGAAATACCCAAGGAGAAAACGCGAGTCGCGAGGCCCGAGTCGCGGCCGCCCGAAGTATCTCCGCAGCCCGGCGTGTACGAGCCTTAAATACCCTTCGGGATGCTCGTGTATGAGCGCGCGCGCGCTCCGACGAGCGGCGTCCCTCCCCCGACCCACTCTCGGCGAGCCGCCTCCAGCCCGCGGCTCCCGTGGCAGTGCGCCCCCCTTCCCGAGGCTGGCAGAGGCCCGCCTTATTAGCATAATATATTCACCTTCGCCCAGCCCGTGGGCGGGACCGGGGAGAGCCCGGGAGGGGCGGGCCGCTCGGGTGGGAGCGGAGCCGGAGGTCTTTCATTAGCATAATAGATGCAAATAACTGGAGCTGCCAAGGCGATTGGAGAGCAGCTTGGCGAACCCTCCCTCTTTCTCCGAGTAACTTCAGCGTCCCCTAAGGCCAGTTCGCCCCGCCTGGGCCGGGGGCCGAAGCAGGGTCGGCAGTTGGGGGCTGGCGATCCTGGCTTGCTCTGTCTCGGCGCGGTGCCCCCATTTTATCCCGGTTAAATGTGGAGAAATGGCCTCCAGGAGAGAAGAGGGGGAAGCAGAAAGCTCTAGCTCTCTATGTCTTCCCTCGGAAGCAGTGGCAGGAGCTCCGGCGATCCCGACTTGGTGCAGAGCCTTCTTCCCTCCTCCCTCGCCTTCCCACATGCCTGGAGGCCGAGTGTCTGGCTGACGCCTGAAGTACATTTCCCCACTTCCCTTGTCTTCCCACGGCCGCACTGCCGTCTCCGACTCGGGAGGTTCTCTCTCCCCTCCCCCAGTTTCCTTCTGGCTTGCTGGGGTTGAGCCTCCTCTCCGCCCCGTGCTCCTAATCTGTACTAGGGTGCTAATGCATTTTCCTGATTCCCTGTTTTGTGAGACTAAAGAACGGAGTGTTGAGGTACACACATTTCTCAGAATTTCTGAAAGGACTGAAGAATGAGGTCAACTTTTCCTTTTACCTGTCTCTCCTCCTGCTGAGCCCTCTGGATCAAATTACAAGTTTCCAGGGGGCTTTTTGAAAGTAGGTAACAAGTAGCATTCTGTATCTAATCGACTTCAAAGAAAAAAACATTTCTACCTTTTACTCCAGAGTTCCTTCTTAGCTCCTTCTCCCCACGAGAAATATAACATCGTTTTTCATATCCTTCTTAATCAAGATTAATCGGCAAGTTGTTGCTCACTCTTGTAAACAATCAACAAAATAGTAAACTGCTGTGTCATAAATGTAAACAGGTATTGCTAGGTGCAACGGCTTCCCAGAGGGCTCAGTGGGAGAGAATCTGCCTGCCAATGGGAGTCGAAGGTTCCATCCTTGGGTGGGGAAGATCCCTTGGAAAAGGAAATGGCAACACACTCCAGTATTCTTGCCTGGGAAATCCCATGAACAGAGGAGCCTGGTGGGTTACAGTCCATGAGATTGCAAAGAGTTGGACAGGACTGAATGAACAACAGCATTACTAGGCGTGAAGCAGGGTAGAGATATTTCAACAACCTTGCTGATGGAGGACACAACTTTGAAAAAATTAGGGTATAAAACCCAAATCAGAGGAAAACAGTGAATTCTGCTATAAAATCAAAAGCCTAATTCCTTACATTTGCATTACACAATGGATTACACAGTAGTTCTCATAGAGGGGCTCCAGACTGAAACATCAGTATCTTCTGAGATCTTATGCAAAATTCAGATTCTAGGTCTTCACCCACCACCTAGAGCCTCTCAGGTGGTGCTAGTGGTAAAGAACCTGCCTGCAATGCAGGAGATCTAAGAGATATGGGTTCCATCCCTGGATGGGGAAGATCCCCTGGAGGAGAAAATGGCAATCCACTCCAGTATTCTTGCTGAGAGAATCCCATGGACAGGAGGAGCTTGGCGGGCTACAGTCCATGGGGTCTCAAAGAGTCTAACACACCTGAATCGACTTACCATGCACCCACATCTACTGACTCAGAAACTACTACTATTACTAATAATCAGAAACACTGCAATCTGTGTTTTAACACATCTTCCTAATGATTTTGAGGCACACTAAAATTTGAGACCACTGGAGTAACACTTTGCAAAATATTTTCAAATATACTTTTTCATTTAAAACACATAATCATGTGATGCAAGAAAGAAATTACTGGCTCCATTTTGGATATAAGGAAACAATTTGCAAGGCACATTTAGCTGTGATTAAACATGCTTCAGTATTCTTGCCTTAGAACCCCATGAACAGTATGAAAAGGCAAAAAGATGGGACACTGAAAGATGAACTCCCCAAGTCGGTAGGTGCCCAATATGCTACTAGAGATCAGTAGAGAAATAACTCCAGAAAGAATGAAGATATGGAGCCAAGCAAAAACAGCACCCAGTTGTGGATGTGACTGGTGATGGAAGTAAAGTCCGATGATGTAAAGAGCAATATTGCATAGGAACCTGGAATGTCAGGTCCATGAATCAAGGCAAATTAGAAGTGGTCAAACAGGAGATGGCAAGAGTGAACATTGACATTTTAGGAATCAGAGAAGTAAAATGGACTGGAATGGGTGAATTTAACTCAGATGACCATTATATCTACTATTGTGGGCAATAATCCCTTAGAAGAAATGGAGTAGCCATCATAGTCAACAAAAGAGTCCAAAATGCAGTACTTGGATGCAATCTCAAAAACAACAGAATGATCTCTGTTTATTTCCAAAGCAAACCATTCAATATCACAGTAATCGAAGTCTATGTCCCAACCAGTAATGCTGAAGAAGCTGAAGATGAATGGTTCTATGAAGACCTATAAGACCTCCTAGAACTAACACCCAAAAATATGTCTTTTTCATAATAGGGGACTGGAATGCAAAAGTAGGAAGTCAAGAAACACCTGGAGTAACCAGCAAATTTGGCTTTGGAGTACAGAACAAAGCAGGGCAAAGGCTAATAGAGTTTTGCCAAGAGAATGCACTGGTCATAGCAAACACCCTTTTCCAACAACACAAGAGAAGACTCTGCACATGGACATCACCAGATGGTCAACACCGAAATCAGATTATATTCTTTGCAGCCAAAGATGGAGAACTCTATACAGTCAGCAAAAACAAGACCAGGAGCTGAATGTAGCTCAGATCATAAACTCCTTATTGACATTTACAGACTTAAATTGAAGAAAGTAGGGAAAACCACCAGACCATTCATGTATGACCTAAACCAAATCCCTTATGATTATACAGTGGAAGTGACAAATAGATTCAAAGGATTAGATCTGATAGACAGAGTGCCTGAAGAACTACGGACGGAGGTTCCTGACATTGTACAGGAGGCAGTGATCAAAACCATCCCCAAGATAAAGAAATCCAAAAAGGCAAAATGGTTGTCTGAAGAGGCCTTACAAATAGATCTGAAAAGAACAGAAGTGAAAGGCAAAGGAGAAAGGGAAAGATATACCCATTTGAATGCAGAATTCCAAATACAAGGAGAGATAAGAAAGCCTTCCTCAATGATCAATGAAAAGAAAGAGAGGAAAACAATAGAATGGGAAAGACTAGAGATCTCTTCAAGAAAATTAGAGAAACCAAGAGTATATTTCATGCAAGATGTGCACAATAAAGGACAGAAATGGTATGAACCTAACAGAAGCAGAAGATATTTAGAAGAGGTGGCAAGAATACACAAAAGAACTATACAAAAAAGATCTTCATGACCCAGATAACCATGATGGTGTGATCATTCGCCTAGAGTCAGACATCCTGGAATATGAAGTCAAGTGGGCCTTAGGAAGCATCACTATGAACAAAGCTAGTGGAGGTGATGGAATTCCAGTTGAACTATTTCAAATCAACTAAAAGTTGATGCTGTGAAAGTGCTACACCCAATATGCCAGCAAATTTGGAGAACTCAGCAGTGGCCACAGGACTGAAAAAGGTCAGTTTTCATTCTAATTCCAAAGAAAGGCAATGCCAAAGAGTGCTCAAACTACTGCACAATTGCACTCATCTCACACACTAGCAAAGTAATGCTCAAAATTCTCCAAGACAGGCTTCAACAGTACATGAACTGAAAACTTCCAGATATTCAAGCTGGTTTTAGAAAAGGCAGAGGAACCAGAGATCAAATTGCCAACATCCACTGGATCAATAAAAAAGCGAGAGAGTTCCAGAAAACATCTACTTCTGCTTTTTTGACTATGCCAAAGCCTTTGACTGTGTGGATCACCACAAACTGGAAAATCCTTCAAGAGATGGGAGGACCAGACCACCACCTGACTTGCCTCTTAAGAAATCTGTATGTAGATCCAGAAGCAACAGTTAGAACTGGACATGGAACAACAGACTGGTTCCAAATAGGAAAAGGAGTATGTCAAGGCTGTATATTGTCACCTGTTTATTTAACTTATATGCAGAGTACATCATGAGAAATTCTGGACTGGATGAAGCACAAGCTGAAATCAAGATTGCAGGGAGAAATATCAATAACCTCAGATATGCAGATAACACCACCCTTATGGCAGAAAGAAAAGAAGAACTAGAGAGCCTCTTCATGAAAGTTAAAGAGGAGAGTGAAAAAGTTGGCTTAAAGCTCAACATTCAGAAAACTAAGATCATGGCATCTGGTCCCATCACTTCATGGCAAATAGATGGGGAAACAATGGAAACAGTGAGAGACTTTATTTCCTTGGTCTCCAAAATCACTGCAGATTTTGGGGACTGCAGCCATGAAATTAAAAGACGCTTACTCCTTGGAAGAAAAGTTATGATCAACTTAGAAAGCATATTAAAAACCAAAGACATTACTTTGCCAACAAAGGTCCATCTAGTCAAAGCTATGGTTTTTCCAGTGGTCATGTATGGGTGTGAGAGTTGGACTATAAAGAAAACTGAGCACAGAAGAATTGATGCTTTTAAACTGTGGTGTTGGAGAAGACTCCTGAGAGTCCCTTGGACTGCAAGGAGATCCAACCAGTTCATCCTAAAGGAGAGGAGATCAGTCCTGAATATTCATTGGAAGGACTGATGCTGAAGCTGAAAGTCCAATTCTTTGGCCACCTGATGTGAAGAAATGACTCGTTTGAAAAGACCCTGATGCTGGGAAAGATTGAAGGCCAGGGGAGAAGGAGACAACACAGGATGAGATGGTTGGATGGTATCACCGACTCAGTGGACATGAGTTTGAGTGAACTCCGGGAGTTGGTGATGCACAGGGAAGCCTGTTGTGCTGCAGTCCATGGGGTCACAAAGAGTCGGACACGACTAAGCGACTGAACTGAACTGAACTGAAACATATTTCCAATAATAGCTCCCAGGGCATGAGTACAAATTTTTTAGCATGTCAACTCTTGCAGATTTCCCAGTTACCTGTTTTACCATTCCTTAAGCTTCTTTTCAGGCTTTCCTCTCCCTATTCTCTAAATGTCAGTGCTCCTCGCAACTCTGTCTTGTGCCATCTTCTCTTCTAACTTTGTACACTGTCTCCAGTCTTGCTCTCTGTTACTGCATTTGCACTGATGAGTGATAAACCCGTATTTGTAATACGCCCAAACCTTTCTCCTGAGCCATATAACCATTTCCACTTGGATGTCCTAAGCAATTACAACTTGACCTGCATCTTCCCTCCAAACCCTGCTCTTCCTCCTTTATTCAGTGAATGGAGCCGCCATTCATCCAGCATCCCCAAGCCAAAATACGCAGTAAATAACCCTTGACTTCTCCCATGTCCTCCTCTCCCTATCCACCTAAATTCCTTCAATACTTTCTATTGTCCCAAGGGTGGAAACCCTGTCTTATACGTCAACACCTGATGTCTGTCATCTCACCTTCCTCTTTGTTCATCTTTCCCCTCACACCCTCCATGCCAGTTTCTCTAATGAAGGTACAGAAACAAAGAGTATGAGGAACTTTTCTTTGGGGCAAGGCACCATGCTGTTAACACTTAAATAGAAAAGCCATTTTCTGTGCTGATGGAGGCTGACAGTAGGTCACACATTTAATTAGGGTGATGTAATGTTCTTATACTATCCTTTGTGGAAATTGGCCCTGAGAAGGTATATTAACAATTCTTAAATGAACCAACAAGGACCTATTGTATAGCATAAGGAACTCTGCTCAGCGTTATGTGGCAGCCTAGATGGGAGGGAAGCTTAGAGGAACATGGATACACGTAGGTGTGTTGCTGAGTCCAATTGCTGTCCACTTGAAACTCTTACAACTTTGTTTATCAGCTATATTCTAATATAAAATAAAAAGTTGAAAAAAGAACTCTCACAGGCTCTCAGAACTGCCAGATCTCAGTGGAAAGGGAGAGCTGGAATTCTGTGGATTTGGAATCTTTATCCAGAGGATCAGTTTTCCTTTATTTCTTTGATGGGCATGGTATACCAGAAATGTACCAGTCATTAGCGCTAGGATTTCTAAACCTTGATTTCTCTGCATCAAGCACAGAGAATGTGTGGATCAAGAATACTCTGGGCATTTGAACCCCTGTTGTTCTGTTTGTTTTGGCTCCTGTATGAATAAGGATTCAAAAAAGTAAAAATAGCACTAAAAATGGTGGAGTCTAGCTGACCCCAATTTGTCTCTTGGATAATATCAATGGCAGCTGGTTGGTGATTGGAAAAATAATGGATTTCCAAAGATGTCTACATTCCAAAGATGTCTACAGGTCTTCCAAAACCTGTAATGAGGAATGTTACCTTACTTGACAAAATGGATTGCAGGTGTGAGAGGTTAAGGATCTTGAGATGGGGAGATTTTCTTTGATTCTGTGGGTGGGCCCAATGTAACTTCAAGGGTTCTTATAAGAGAGAAACAAGATTTCAGAGTAGGAGGAGATGCAGGGGTCAGAGTGATGTGAATACTAGCTTTGAAATTGGAACTCAAAGCCAAAGTCTATGGGCAGTTTCTAGAAAATGAAGAAGTCAAGAAAGAAATTCTCCCCTAGAGTGTCCAGAAAGAATATGGCTTTGCCAGTTCTTTGATTTTAGGACTTTTTATTATCAGAAATATAATTAATGTTTGTATTGTTTAATTCACTGTTTGTGGTAATCATAATTGTGGTTACAACAGATAATCTGTTAGAAACTAACAGATTCAGAGTCACAAGAAATCAGTCTTTATCTGTGACAGCTTCATAAGTGGTATCGTAAACAGCAGAATGCCAAGCAGGCCCCACAATAACAATCTCTTTAGATGCATTCTTGTTTTACTGACACACCCACCAGGAAAAATTGGAAAGATATGTCTTCCATCTCATGCAAAATTAGGATGCCCTCTATTAAGGCATATTAAGCAGTAAAATATGTTCTGTTTCTTTGATGCCTCCCGTTGGTGCGACTCAAAAAGAATCAACTAGTCAAGCTATTCAATCACTCTCATCTCTCCTCCTTCTGTTACAATTCCTGTTACCAATGTTGAGGCCCCAAAAAAAAGAAATAAACAAAGACTTCTGACAGAGAGACACGGTAAGAAGTTAAAGTAAGAAAAAAAGATGAATGTAAGAAAAACAAGATAAAGAGGAAAATTGAAGATAGAAGGAAAATATTTTAATGTAGTTATATGTGTTCATTTTTTTAAAAAGGCAGGGGAGGACATAATCCATTCCCATAGGCTTCTAAGAGGTTTATCAATAGTGGATATATAGCAGAGAGGTGAATTAACACACACTCCAAATTTTGATGTCTTACTTGTATTTAGAAAGATTCTCTGACCAAAATAAGGCATTGAATAATCATGTTATGTTATTTTTAGATTTATTACACGAGAGAAAAATATTTCAGTTTCTTTAGAAAATATCTTTTTTTAGCACTATTAATTTTTGAGGTTAACTTGTCCTCCAAAATCCCATTTCTCTCTGCAGAGTCAGTTTTATGTGGTTTCCTATTTTGTTTTTGTTTTGTTTGTCTTTAGAGAGGAGGTAAATTTTTTCTTAAACCTTAAATTATGTGGGATTATAATCTCACTTTTGGAGAAGACAATGGCACCCCACTCCAGCACTGTTGCCCGGAAAATCCCATGTATGGAGGAGCCTGGTAGGCTGCAGTCCATGGGGTCGCTAAGAGTCGGACAAGACTGAGCAACTTCACTTTCACTTTCCACTTTCATGCATTGGAGAAGGAAATGGCAACCCACTCCAGGGTTCTTGCCTGGAGAATTCCATGGATGGAGAAGCCTGGTAGGCTGCAGTCCATGGGGTCGCTAAGAGTCAGACAAGACTGAGCAACTTCACTTTCACTTTCCACTTTCATGCATTGGAGAAGGAAATGGCAACCCACTCCAGTGTTCTTGCCTGGAGAATTCCATGGATGGAGAAGCCTGGTAGGCTGCAGTCCATGGGGTCGCACAGAGTCGGACATGACTGAAGCGACTTAGTAGTAGTATAATCTCACTTTGGAGAAGGAAATGGCAGCCCACTCCAGTATTCTTGCCTAGAGAATCCTGTGGACAGAGGAGCCTGGTGGGGTTGCCGTCTATGGGGTTGCACAGAGTCGGACACGACTGACGAGAGTTGGCATGCATGCATGCATAATCTCACTTAATGGATTTTCCCCCAAAATTCGCCAATTATATTGCTAATTCTAATAAGCAGCATTTCATTGAACTTACCAAATCGACCGACTTTTTGTTATAATGCCAAGTAGACAAAACATGTTTGTAGCATTGACTCAGATCATGGTTACAAGTCCAGACTTCAAGGCCAGACGGCCTAAACCCATAATCCAGCTGTACCATTTGATAGCTATGTAATTTGGGGTAAATTGCTTAACTTTTCTGTGCCTCAGTTTTCTCATCAGTTTAGTATGCCTCTATAGAGCATGCTTTTGGTATGGTTCTCAATTTTCAAAGTTGAGTGGGTCTCAGCATTGCAGGCTGAAATCACCTGGACTGTCTGGAGCCTGGAGCCTTACTGTCATTTGCATTTCTCGGCTCTAGTACCTGTTCCCTCAGGGCCTCTTCCTCTTCACTTAGCTTCTTTGTGTGGTCTTTCTGTGCTTCCCTGGTGGCTCAGTAGTAAAGAATCCACCTGCCAATGCAAGAGACACAGGCTCAATCCTTGAATCGTGAAGATCCCCTGGAGAAGGAAATGGCAACCCACCCAGAATTCTTGCCTGGGAAATCCTATGGACAGAGGAGCTGGGTGGGCTGCAGTCCATGGGGTCACAAAACAGCTGGGCATGTCTTAGGGACTAAACAACAAAAGTGGTCCTTTCACGTGCTCTCTCCAGCAGGGTAGCTAGGCTTCTTCTCAAACAGCAGTGTCCTTTTGACCACATTTTAGGGGTTAAAGCAAGTCACATAGCTAGCATTATTTCTAGTGGGGTTTGGGGGTGAGGGGGGACTACACAAGGGCATGAATACTGGAGGCAGGATTCACTGGGGGCCGTCAATATAACCACATAAGGAAAGTATAGACGCTAGAGATATGAGGGACAATGAAAAGATGCTGAGATGAGTGGATTATAAGTTCCAATGGAAGGTTTACTGGAATTAGTTTACTCAAACCGGTGAGATGGAAAATTAGCAGGTGGCACCTGAGGAGTGGAGTATTTGATATGAGGCATGTTATAAAGTGATTGGTGATGGCAGTGTCTGGGCCGCGTTTCTCAACCCTGGTGTCACATTGGAAATGAAGATGCTCAGGTCATATCCCAGGAGGCTTTGTTGTAATTATGCTGGAGAAGGACTATCACTGATATCATTTAAAAACTCCCCAACCAATTCTAATTAAGAGCTAATTCTGATTCTAATTGAGGACTACTGATCTAGAATATGACCTTGGAGGCAAATGGCTGAGGTAAGCTGTACAACAAGATTATTAGGTTAAATAAAATACAGAGACACCAAGATATTTGAACAATCATCTGCATGGGCCTTGAAATCATTTTTTTTTTTTATTTGAAAGGAATAGTGATAGAGAGTGGTGAGCTGAGGGCTAAAATATTCAAGGAAAGAAAATGAGAAACTCCTCATTTCCATTTTGTGGAAAATGGATGTTAACACTGACATAAATGGGGAAATATGCCCCCTCAAATTTATTAATACATAAAAAGTTTACAGTCTTAGAAAAATAATATATAGTATCACTTAAACAATTGAAAATTCATATACAAAAGAATAAAACTGGATCCTCCTTCATACTGTATTATAAAAATTAGCCCAAAATAATGAAAGACTTACATCTATAAAGTCCTTGGAAGAACCGGAGGAATAAACCTTCATGATTTTGGTTTGGATAGTGATTTCTTAGATACACTAAGCAATTGCACAAACAACAAAAGAAACAACAGGCAAATTGGGCTTCATCAAAATTTAAAACTTTTGTGTCTCAATGATCAAAATGTGCAAAGTCAACCCACAAAATGGTAGAAAATACTTGCAAATCGTATATCTGATGAGGGACTTGAATTTAGAAAATACAAAAACTCTTACACCTCAATAATAAAAAGACAACCCGATTTTTAAACAGGAAAAAAAAAAAAAAAAAAAGCCTGAATAGACATTTTTTCCAAGAGGACACCCAAATAGGCAATAAGTATGTTACATGAAAACATACAACATCATTAACCATCAGGGAAACATGAATTAAAACTGCACCAAGATTATCACTTCACACTCACTAGGATAGCTATAATAAAAAGACCAATAGTAACAAGTGTTACCAAAGATGTGGAGAAGTTGGAACCTTCATTCACTGCTAGTGGAAATGCAAAATAGTACAGACTTTGGAAGCATCTGGCAGTTCTTCAAAAAGGTTAACATAGAGTCACCATATAAGCCAGCAATTCTACCCTTAGGTATATCTGCAGAAGAAATGAAAGCATATGTCTACAGAAAAACGTGTATGGAACTAGAACTATATCCCACATGACACAGCTAAGAGTTCACACGCCACAGCTAAAAAAAAAAAATTTTTAAGTTAAAAAAAAATTTTTTAATGAATTAAGCCATCAAAAGAAAAGATGCCGTATATTGTTTCAAATTCAAAGGCAATCTGAGTATTTAAAACTTGGTTATGTTTTGGCAGTTTCTTAAAAAGTTATAGAATTATCATGTAACACAGTAATTCTACTCTTAAGTATATACCGAAGAAAAATGAAAACATCTAGCCACACAGAAACTTGTACATGAATGTTTACTACATAGTTATAATAGCAAAAAGGAGAAGCAACCCAATTGTTCATTAACTGATGAAAGGATAAGTCATTATGTATACATGATGTATGCATAATGTGCCATAAAATATTATTCAGCCATGAAAAGAAACAAAGTACGTAGATGCTATAACTTGGATGAACCTCAAAAACATTAGGCTAAGTGAAAGAAACCTAACACCAATGGTCACATATTGTATGACTCCTTCTGTATGATACGTCCAGATTAGGCAAGTCCATAAAGGCCAAAAGCAGATTAATAGTAACCAGGAGGTGAGGGGGAGGGGAGAATGGGCAGTGATTCCCTCATAGGCATAGAGGTTTTCCTCCAGGGTGATGAAATAGTCTTAGAACTAGGAAGTGGTAGTGTTTACACAACAGTGTGAATAAACTAAATGACCCTGAATTGTATACTTTTAAATGGCTAATTGCACATCAGTTTTTAAAAACAGAAAAAAACTTGGTTATTAAACCACTTTCCATTAAACTAAGTATTCAACAAAATGCAAACATTAAAATCAAGATTTAACATCTCATTCATATACCTATCTACCACAGACATGTATAAAAATTGAAAGACAATATTACAGTCAGAATTTATAGCTAAAAAGAAAAAAAAATTAACAAATTTTATTCAATTCTCCCAACAGGACATGTCTGACATGTTGTTTCAACATCCCTAAATAATCATTAAAACTAAAAGTACTTGTTTGTGAAAAGCAATCATTTTCCTCAAGCATGTTGACATTGCAAAGAATATTTAAGGTCTCACTTTTTGAGATGTCATTTACTATAAGGAGCAAGGGATATGTAGCTCACTGCTAATATGATAGACATGTTCTTACTCTTGTCACTAATGCGTCTGATAGACATGTGTTCACATAAATTCCTAGAAGTTAGTATTAGATGAAAATCATTGCAAATGGGTAGAGTGTGGCATCAGGAGAGGTCTGGCAGTAGGCTAGAGGCAAAAATCCAGGTAAGTTATGTATTTTAATCACCTCATTATGTTTTTCAGACCACTCATTATATAGTCATCTATTACACATCTCACACCTGAATAGGAAATTTCTCTGACTGGTCTTACACCAAGACTGATGGACTGATGTGAAATACAATTTTATCAACAAGTTGGCAGCTCGTCATGTTATCATAGCAACAAGTCCAATTCAGGGAACTTTATACAATCTCAGCTTCACAAAGTTCCTAGAAGGATTGGCTGTTTCTTTTCAGTAACCTTTTTCTCAACTAAGTAACCTTTTTTTCCAACACTTTTGTAATGATAGCAGATGGTGAATTTATACAAATTGCAAGTTAAAATACAATGCATACAAAACTTGTCTAGAGAACAATTAGAAAAGCATCATTTACAAAAGTAAATCTGATTCAAGTGGCTAAAGAACTCAAGCCCCATATTTTGATAATTATTGATATGTAAGTCTCCAAGGTCTCCATCTTTTTTCCAATTCTATCCCACCTATGGGTCTCTTCCTCCTTCCCTCTGTCTCCTTCTACTCAGTCTGAAGGCCCCCGTGAAGAATAAAAGATGTATCTGTTCACCAGTGTGCACTCTTAAACTCCCTCTGTGTTCTCAGAGCAATTCCCCATTATTTTGTTCAGCTTTTGATGTTCTTACATGCGTAGCTGCTCAGTCACGTCTGACTCTTTGTGACCCTATGGACCGTAGCCTACTAGGCTGCTTTGTCCATGAGATTCTCCAGGCAAGAATACTGGAGTGAGTTGCCCTTTCCTCCTCCATGGGATCTTCCTGACAGAGGAATCAAATCCATGTCTCCTGCATTGGCAGGCAGATTCTTTACCGCTGAGCTCTAGGGGAAGCCCCATGATGTTCTTAATAAGATGTTTTCTATATTTATTTTACAAAAAAATTTGGAATGAATTATCATCAACTATCACTGAAAGTGGAAATCCCAAAATGGCTTTCAGATACTTGTTTTTTGGCAAATTATGTTTCAGCAAATGGGCCCCACGTAGAGTTTTTTATTTCCCTGGACTAGCTTTGCGCTTGCATTAACAAACACTTGTCAAGCCAGCACTGACTGAGTGTTGCTCTATTTAAAGCTCCATAGAAAACCACAGAGAAGGTAGGAAACCGAACAAGATGCAAGTCGTGCCATCCAAAGAATGTATCATCTTGAGGGGACATCAGACATGTGTGTAAATAATAAAAGAGTGAAGGAGGAAGGCGAAGTACAGAGAACCAACTGAGTCTGGAAGGAGCAAGCCTCGGGATTACAAACTGGAACCGAAACGTCCTGTTCCGCGAGGGCTATAAATCAAAGGTCTCAGAATGGTAGGCCACAGGCTGAATGCAGCCCATAATCATGTTTGGTTTGGCCCTCACGGCATTTTAAAAATAGGAGATTTCCCATTTAAAAAAAAAATCTGGATTTCCATCTTCTGAAAACTCAGAAGATCTGGCAACTGTTTTCATTGCCAACTGGCAGCCATCAGCTGGGGCTAAGTAGACGCTGCGTCCCTGGAGAAAGATTAATTTTTCCTGCTGGCCACATTTCCCATCAGTCCCCCACCATCACCCTTCACACCCTGCACGTTCACTTTCTCAATCTAATGAAAAACGTCCTATAAATGCAGCTTTCTGCCCTTCTCCTTGCCATCAGTGAATTTTAGACCCTCAAATCCACACCCCCTACACACATACATGCACACACATTTTAACCCTATTTTTTCTCTATGAAAAATCTAGACAAGAAGGCCTCACCACCTCTGCTGTCAGTCATTTAAATAAATGTCCCTTCTGTAGATGTATGAGTTTATGATCTCTGTGTATTGATCCTGTACCCACAGAGATGAAGAAAGGGCGTATTTCAAGATCCACCACTCCTTGTTCTCCCCTTAAGAGAAAGACACCAGGCTCTCTTTGTCACAGACGACTGGGGAAGGAAAGAAGAGACCGCAGCTCACACTGAAGGATGATCAAAGGGAAGCAGAGGCTGCGTGTGAGGGTGGGGAGAGTTGAAGGCCGGCCTCACAGAGAGAGGGAGGGTCACCCTAAGGAGCTCCATTCAAGTGCACAGGAGCCTTATTGTGCTGCGTCTTTGCCAAGGATGAGCCACCCTTTCCTGAGAGAGATCTCCCACCACCTCCCTCACCTGCTGATGGCTTCCTGTGGATGTGATCCAGCTGTCATGGATGAAAAAAAGGAACCTAGTGGGGTGGTGAGGATGGCCTTCTCTTTTTGGTAAGAGCTGAGTTAAGGAAGACTTACAGGTATATTCACTGAGATTTCAAAGCATTTTTATGTCTGATGGCTAAATATAGTTGACAGGATAAAACTGAATACAGTTTGCAGTCAGACTAACCTGGCCTTGAACCCTGGCTCTGCCCCTCATCACTGTACACCTTTTCCTCTAAGTTGCAGGATAATTGTGAGAATTAAACAAGACAGTGTAGATGTAAAATGTTAAGAACAGTGTCTCATATACAAGTACTCAGTAACTGTTGCTGCTGCTGCTGCTGCTGCTAAGTCACTTCAGTTGTGTCCAACTCTGTGCGACCCTATAGATGGCAGCCCACCAGGCTCCCCTGTCCCTGGGATTCTCCAGGCAAGAGTACTGGAGTAGGGTGCCATTGCCTTCTCCATTCTTGCCTACTGGTGATCAAATTTCAAAGTTACTCTGATTTTGTCTCTGAAGTAAACTGCGAAACGATCAGACTGCCGCTAAACGTATGTCTTAGGCTGCTGCTGCTGCTGCTAAGCCGCTTCAGTCGTGTCCGACTCTGTGCGACCCCATAGACGGCAGCTCACCAGGCTCCCCCGTCCCTGGGATTCTCCAGGCAAGAACACTGGAGTGGGTTGCCATTTCCTTCTCCAATGCATGAAAGTGAAAAGTCAAAGTGAAGTCGCTCAGTTGTGTCCGACTCTTATCGACCCTATGGACTGCAGCCCACCAGGCTCCTCCGTCCATGGGGATTTTCCAGGCAAGAGTACTGGAGTGGGGTGCCATTGCCTTCTCCAAACTAAGACCTGATGCAGCCTAATTAATTAATTTTTAAATGTCTGATTTGCTTGTTACACCATGTTTTACATGTAGAAGTCAGAGCATAGTTTGAAAAACAGAAGGAAATTTACAAGTATAGGGCATGACTATGTGATAACTGATTTATAAATAAAACGGTAAGTCATGAAGTCCTGTCATTTTGTTTTCCAGCCTTCTATATAAACCTTACATAGTTGCCCAGGCCTCACGCATGGGCAAGAGAACTTTAAGCCCACTCATGGATTTGCAGGCCCTTCATTCCAAACTACTATGGGATACTCTGTTTATATATCAACAGTTTGCTTTTTCAACTCTGGCATTTCATCTTGTCTTCTAGTCTTATTTGTCCCTGTTCTTTTGAAAACCATATCTGTGACTATTCTGACTTAAGCTTGAATCTCCTCAGATTTTCTGAATATTAATGGTGAGTCTATATTATTATTTATCATGACCTCAGGTTTTATCAAAATACTCATTGTATTCCCTTAAGTGATCATAGACTGAAGGCACTGACCACAGTACTCTCCCAATTTTTCTTCCCTTTTGAAGAAAAGGGAAGTTCTTCCCTTAGGGCTTGAGTTCCCAAGCTTCCATAAGGCCTATACTTATTGAGGATGAAAGTAAATTTTTTGTTGAAAGTTAACATGCATCCAAAAATAGAAAACTGCACAAATCAAAAGTGTCCGCCTCCATAAACGCTCACAAAGTGAACCCTGCTGGGTAACCTATGCCCAGATTAAGAAACAGGCATGACTCGCTCTGCCATTCCATAAAGAACTGAAGCCTGCTTCTTGTTAACTTTCTATAAATGGATTCAAACAGAACAGACTTGTCTTTCCCTGACTTCTTTGCTCAATGCTATGTTTCTGAGATTCCATGTAGTATCCATATTTATTCCTGTTACCGTATCCATTGGGTTGCCCAAAATTCGAGTTATATCTTATGGAAAAACTCAAACTAACTTTTTGGCCAACCCAATATTTCTATGCTTGACTATAACACAATTTATTTATCCATATTACAGTTGATGGATATTTAGGTTGGATGCAATCTTTGGCTATTACAAATAGTGTTCTATAACTTGCTTGAGTCTTTAGGTAAGTATCTATGCATTCCCATTGTGTGTGTACCTAGAAGATGATTGGTTCATACATTTTGCAAATGCTTGGCACTAAGAAATACCACCACACCATTTTTCAAAGTGGGCACAATTGATACTCCCACCAGCTATGTATGAGAGCTCCAGGTGCTCTACACACGCCCCAATACTTGGTACTACAAAGCCCCTTTTTAGAAATATTTATTTTATTTATTTGGCTGCACTGGGTCTTAGTTGTGGTATGAGGAATCTTTATCAGTATGCAAACTCTAGCTGCTGCATGTGGGATCTGGTTCCCTGACTACGGGTAGAACCCAGGCTCACTGCATTGGGAGAATGGAGTCTTAGCCACTGGTCCACCAGGGAAGTCCTGCAGAGCCCTTTTTAATTCTTGTGGATATGTGCAATTTTCAGTTTCCCATCCCACCCTCTATGCCAGCCCTCCCAGTAGCCTCATCTTAGCAGCATCACTATAGTAATTAGTATTTACATTAAAACTAAATTCACCCTTCTAGTTCTGGTACTACTGTGTATGCACTATCAGTGAAGAAATAACATTGCACATCATAGAGTCTTCTTAGGCTTCCCATAGTTTTTAATAATTTTCCTAACTTAGAGCTGGTTGTTTAAACAGTACACAATATGTACATCTGATGCTAGTGCAGTTGAATAGGCAAATTTTATAAACCTTCTGTTTCAAAAATATTGCTGTATTAGGTCTTAAAATCTATAGGATCCTTTAAAATGATTAAAAATTAAAGTGGATTGGAAAGAGATAGCAATATTAGAGACTTACTGCTTTATAATAAGTATGACTTCAGTACCATAATACTAGAGATATAGAGTAAAGGATTAAAGCTTAATGCAAATGCATGATATCAAGTCCCTCTAAGATCTGCTTCTTATTAAACTAAACCAAAAGAGAACTCTCTCACATTCTTCTTCCTAAATGTAGTTCCTTTTGCTAGAAAAAAAGATCACGTCAGTACTGACGCATTCAACTTCTGTCTAAAGCATTTCTCAGTGCTAAACCCAACTTTTTCCAAAAGCAGAGGAAAGATAAGACACTTCAAAGAAAACACTTCAAGCAAGACATTTTTTATTTCCAAATCCACTTTCATCTTCATTTATTCATCTTTACTTAAATATTTGAGAACATATTTAATACACATAGAATCGTGAGGACTAAGGTAAAGGATTACAACATGCTTGGTTTCAAATAATGCATGGCTTATAAGACATAAGTAGTAAATACTCATAAAGAAAACTTTTATTTGTAACCATTAACTTTTTTCTAT
This sequence comes from Bos indicus x Bos taurus, assembly GCF_003369695.1. Classification (NCBI taxonomy): domain Eukaryota; kingdom Metazoa; phylum Chordata; class Mammalia; order Artiodactyla; family Bovidae; genus Bos; species Bos indicus x Bos taurus. The sequence goes on along the minus strand of NC_040081.1, from coordinate 16,192,778 downwards.
GAAGAAAAACATCCTTAGCTTTCTATCTCTTCTGGATAAAGAACTTTATTGTTCACTTGAACTAGTGCAAAGTAATCACAAGGTTTCTTCCAGAAACAGTTCCTCCCTTGATTATGAGATTTCCATCTACTAGTTTGTGTACCATTATGCATTTTCTTCAGAGAAGGCAATGGCACCCCACTCCAGTACTCTTGCCTGGAAAATCCCATGGACAGAGGAGCCTGGTAGGCTGCTCCATGGGGTTGTGAAGAGTTGGACACGACTGAGCGACTTCACTTTCCCTTTTCACCTTCATGCATTGGAGAAGGAAATGGCAACCCACTCCAGTGTTCTTGCCTGGAGAATCCTAGGGATGGGGGAACCTGGTGAGCTGCCGTCTATGGGGTCGCACAGAGTCGGACACGACTGAAGCGACTTAGCAGCAGCAGCATGCATTTTCTTAAAAATTTGGTTCGATTATGCTCCATTTTATAAATAACCAAAGAGCAGAGTTTTGTCTCTGTGTAAATGAATCTATCTCTGACTCTCTCTCTCTCTTTCTTTCTCTCTCTTCTTTCTGACTATGAAAGCTAGGAAAAATAGACAGTAGTTTGAATTCCTTATATGACTTCTAATTTGAATACAAATTATAAATCTTTCACAAGGGATCAATTTTACCATTTAGAGCAAAAAATATATCGCTTACCTTTAAGCAATAATTTTAAGAGCTAAATTTAGGCTTATTTCCATTTGCCATTTTTATAACTTCTGTCTTAAGTGAAAGAAAAACACATTATTCCATTGATTAAAATTAAACACCTTTCTTGCAGATATCTATAAGTCTATTAGAGTCCTGAACTATCATCTATGGTTTTTAACTGACTTTTCCTAGACTTCATTTAACTACATATACACAAGTCACTCTATTCTCTGCGTGAGTCATGCAGTTAGGTCTATTAACACTAATGGAATTTATATGTATGCACGCTGAGGGAGAATAAGCCCTTTAAACACCTTTTTAATGGAACAGTTTTGTTTCTTTCCATTTCTCTTCACACTCCTCTGTTTGGACTTTTTCTTACCAGTGCGTGCTTCCAAATTAATGTAGTTCTGATTTCTTTTTCAGCTCTTTTACTTGGTTCTTTATTGAACTCCAGTGTTCAAAGTAAGACTTGACTTCCCCTCTTTTATTGATCACGCCTGGAAAAAGCAGCATGACGAAATCATTATTACTGTATTAGATTTTCTGGTTTCAGAGTGAAATTCAGATGTTGCTTTCATTCCACTCCTATAGTTTCCAGCAAAAGTATTTTACCCACAGACTATTTTTTATCCTCCCAAAGACTTAACTAGCCAGAAGTCAATTAAGATAATGAATATTTACCCAGGAGGCTAAAGAGTTTTCCACCTTAACATGAAAAATAAACAGGCATGTTTTCAGACTTTCCCACTTTATAATGTTTTTATTTGTTTACACTTTAGAAAGTTTCTTTTCATTTTCTTTTTTAAGTACCTATGACATAGGACTTCATCAACATGTTCAAAATGTACAAGAGTAAAGTATCAGGAAAATGAATGGTGCCACAGGAGCTGTAAATCCACAGGAAGCAAAACTACACCTCGAATACATATACTAACAAGCATATTTTTGTTTAGCTCTTAGAAATGTATTATTCTTTATTGTTCTTATAATAGTTTTATCAACAGACTTTACAAGCTAGCTTTATTTTCCTTTCTCATTTGTAAAGTGATGGACTGGATAAGACCATTCTAACTAAGCACTTAACAGAGTCCCAGACATACAGCATTTATTTGACTCACATGAAATTGCCATTTTGGTAGATCAAACATAGTTGAGTAAGTGTTAGAAAATATCTAATGAAAACATCTGTTTAAAAAAGAGTGAATGAACGAATGAATTTTCTTTCAAGTCTAGAACTTAATCTTTATTCTACTTTCAAAAATTAAAAATACAGAGTAATTACTCTAAGGTGGTAAAAATGTTGGAGAAGGAAATGGCAACCCTCTCCAGTGTTCTTGCCTGGGAAATTGCACGGGCAGAGCAAACCTGGCAACCTACAGTTTCGGGAGTCACAAAGAGCCGGACATGACTGAGCAACTGGGCATGCGTACATGCATGCATATATTAAAAAATAATTTAGAAAAACTTTAATTTCATATTGAACCTATCCAAGATTTACTCTTTTAAGAAGTCCAAGTTGGAAGATGAGAAGTTAGAGTAGAAAAGGAGAACCCACCCCCCTTCTAAGTGATCTTAGTTTGACCTCCCAATATTCCTTCCTTTATCTGATTCCTCACTAATTTCCATCCACTTTCTTCTCACAGTTGACTGGCACTTTAGGTAGTATTGCCAGAATGGAATAAGAAAAATAGCATTTAAGTGCCTAAGTTTTCCTGCTGTAAGCCTCAGTGCAGCCTCATTATTTTGACATTAAATTTTGCATGAATGCAATAAAATAATTTTCACTATATTACAATGATATAAAAAGTGTAAGAGAGTAATAAAATTCATGAAAACTATGACTTTGTATTCACTGACTTTCAAGGTTGGAGAATTTTAACTCTGCAAAAACATATCTACAAAATTTTTCATTACTATATTCTCCATTATGTCTAATTTATTATGGAAATATATCTTTTCTCCAATAATTAATCAAATCAAATAATTTGGGGCACATTCTGAAGCTGTGATGTCTGGAATCCTTGCATACGAAAGTGAGCATTATGCATGATGTATGGTACTTAGTACTTACTTAATCAGGAAAGATTTTAAGTTAGTCTTGAAGTTGAAGGAGGGACACAATGAAATAATGGCATTTCACATTAGCACCCTGATGACTCAAGACAAAAAGGAGCCCAGAAGTGGGGACCAGATCAGAAGCAAAATAATTCAAAAGGGTAGAAATAAAATAGGTAGTATTCAAAAAGAAAAACCTTCAATGGACCCATGTCTAAGAAAGTCTCTCTGTTGGTGAAAAGTGGCAACCCCCGCCCCAGGTCTGCTGAGAGTCCTCTGGGGATGAAAACCTACAGCAACCCCAAGACTACAATGCACTCAAATTCCAGCTGGAGTTCCTAGGTGCCGGCCATTGGCAGCCTCCTCCTACATAAGAGGTGCTTCCAGACCATTGCTCTAACCTGCTCAATCAAAAACCATTTTTCTGTGAGTCCCTCAGCATCTTTTTGTAACCATTTTCTTAGAACAAGCAAAGCATATTGCATAGTGCTAAGTATGGTAAATCGCTTCGGTCGTGTCCGACTCTTTGTGACCCCATGGCTCCTCTGTCCATGGAATTCTCCAGGCAAGAATACTGGAGTGGGTTGCATTTCCTTCTCCAGGGGATCTTTCCAACCCAGGGATCGAACCTGCGTCCCTTGTGTCTCCTGCATTGGCAGACATGTTCTTTACCACTAGCACCACCTGTGAATTGCGATTAGGAGTATGAACTCCTAGGTTATATCTGAGTTTTAACCCCAACTTCTCCACTTATTGGGTGTGTGATCTTGTCAAATTACTTTTACTTCTTTGGCTCTCAAGTTCCTCATCTGCAAAATGTGAGAAATAATAGTACCTGTCTCATAGAGTTGCTATGAGTATTAAGTGATTTATCACATGAAAAAGAACAGTGCCAGGCACATAATAAGTACAGTATAAATGCCAGCTGTTGTTAAACAGGCTGAACTCAGTTGGGTCTCTCTCTCTCACTCTTCCTCTGTCACTCTCATATACATATACAAACACACACACACACAGTCCCTTTAAATCCCATCTAAGAACTCGTTTCTTCCTATACTTTGAATGAAATAGTGAACTGATCCTATAACTTTTCCATCATTTTCTTCATGACTCCAATCTCTGTCTTCCCCAAGAGATTATATTTGAATAATTAAGATATCCAGTTACGTGAAATCATCAACATCTCTAACTTTTGTCTACTATAGAGATTTTCCTCTATCAGTTCAAACCCCTTTCGACCTGGAAGGCTTTGTGTGGTGGACAGAGTGGGAGAGAATGGTATGTGTCATCTTTTATTCTCCCTCCTAATTTCGCCTCCTTCTACTCCAGCATCCTGTCAGCATCCTTGACCTTTCCATGGTCTGCACCAGGGAAAAGGGTATTATGGGAAAGCCTGCAGTGATGGTTATTATGGTAGCTGCTGCCACTGTGATCTAACACTGGAACACTCTGAGCCTGGCTGTTGATTAGAGCCGGAACTTTCTCCAGCAGAGTGGTTTTGAAGTTTCCTCAGAAGTCTACATTTTTTAAAGGAAGGGGCCTTTTTCTCTGCTGGTCACTAATAACCCCAACTCTAATCTCCAGAGCATTTGGCAGTACACTCCAGATTCTCTCTGTTGGGATTCCATAACCCTCCAGGCAGCCTTCTTGGCAAGATGACTTTTAAGTTGGCTCTAGGCTGAGTCTATTCCTCTGTCCCCAGTCCTGATGGTTTTACTTGCTCCAAAGGAAAATTCGTGTATCCTTTCCTTGCAGTTAGTGACAGTACACGGCTCTCCCTTTTAGCCTTCCCAGTGGTGTGTCAGTATCAGCACATATGCATTCTCAACCCCAGCGGACATGGGCCAGGTTTCCAGAAGGGCTCCTTGAAGCCTCTCTCACATAGCTTACAGTGCGAATGTGTACAACCCAAACATACCCACTCCCTTCTCCCATGGGAGAACAGGCTACTCATACCACAGTTCTCTCCCCCAGATCTTTTTCTTAGAGCTTCTTTGACCTCCATCATGTAGCCTGTCCTGAAGGCAGAATTCAGGACCTACCTCTATGCATGACTGTGACCGGGCATGTCCTGTTTTATTCTCAGTCTTTGGAGGTTCAGCCCAAACTGTGATTGGAAGTTCTCTATCTTATATGCGTCACACTTGTTTTTAACAACTGCTCACCTCCAAGCCACTCTCCACATTCTCTGAGGTCTTTGACTGCTGTATCAGTCTTCTCCTACATCCAGATGTCTCTTTCAGTAGAGGGATTTAAATTATGTGAATTTAATTATACGTGCTTGTGGAGTAAAGGGTGGGGATCCTGAGAATATAAATAATTTAAACAATGCTTGCAGTTCTATGGCTGTTCCTCTCAATGAATGTATAACCCTGTGTAAGCTTGAGCTACAATAAGATCTGCTGTTCCTTGGGACATATTCTGTTCTTGACACTCTCTTTTACTATGAGCACCTCACCTTACTGAGCATGTGTCTATGATCTAAGATATATCTTTTTCATACAATGGCCCCCTAAATATGTCAACTATTGAATATGGTTCTTAATGAAGAAACACTGATCTTTTCTAAAAATGCGGAGGAGCCTGGTAGGCTGCAGTCCATGGGGTCACTAAGAGTTGGACACGACTGAGCGACTTCACTTTCACTTTTCACTTTCATGCATTGGAGAAGGAAATGGCAACCCACTCCAGTGTTCTTGCCTGGAGAATCCCAGGGACGGCGGAGCCTGGTGGGCTGCCGTCTCTGGGGTCGCGCAGAGTCGGACACGACTGAAGCAGCTTAGCAGCAGCAGCAGCAACTTGTATTTTAAAAAAGAGTTGTTGCTGTTGTTCAGACACTAAGTCCTGTCTGACTCTTTGCGATCCCAAGGACTACAGCACACCAGGCTCCTCTGTCCTCCACTATCTCCTGGAGTTTGCTCAAATTCGTGTCCGTTGAGTGTGATGCTATCAAAAAAAAAAATCCATATATTTATTTTCTATGTCTGTGTCTCTATTTCTGCTTTGCAAATAAGATCATCTATATATACCATTTTTCTAGACTCCACATATATGCATTAACATGCAATATTTGTTTTTCTGACTGGGATTGATACATGTACACTATTGATCCTATATATAAAATAGATAACGAATGAGAACACACTGTATTACACAGGGAACTCAACTTAATGCACCTAAATAGAAAGGAAGTTTGAAGGGGAGGGGACATACATATTATATGTGGCTGATTCATTCTGCTGTACAGTAGAAACTAATACAACATTGTAAAGCAACTATACTCCAATAAAAATTAATTTTAAGAAAAGAGAGGGAACACAAGAAGGTTGACTAGCTCATCCTGATTTGCTCAGGTTTCCTGGTTTTAGCACTAAAAGTCCCACATTCTGGGACCCATTACCCCCAAACAGTCTTGGACAACAGGAATGGTTGATCACTCTACCAGAAGAGTTTGGGCATTAGAAGGAATAGAGAGTCTTATCATAGAAGAGTGTGAGGCTCGTCTGAGCACATGGAAGACTTGGTTCCAGCCAACTCTCCTTCTCCACAGCACCCTCTCTCAGGTCACCTCCTGCCTTTCTCACTGTTTTTGCCTCGGATAGGTGGAACAGTGGTAAAGAATCCGCCTGCCAATGCAGGAGACACAGGTTCAGTCCCTGGGTTTGGAAGATCCTCTGGAGCATGAAATTGCAGCCCGCTCCACTATTATTGCCTGGAAAATTCCATGGAGAGAGGAGCCTGGGGGCTACAGTCCATACGGTTGCAAAGAGTCAGACATGACTGAACACACACACACACACCAGAAAGAAAACTAAGCCTCAATGGAGTCTTGACTTAAGCCAAAGGACTAGAAAGTTATGTTACTAATATTTTATGCAAAGTTGTTTTTAATGGATCTCTAGAACTTTTCAATGTATGTTTCTCAGTCTTTTACACCACAAGGAGGAAAAGGAAATGAAGCACAGATAGCATCAGGGTCTAGCCTTAGCCACACAATAATTATGAGGAAGATCTAGGGTTTCCTGTTCTTGGCCTGGCCTATGGAACCATTTTGTCTTAGTAAGTTACTTAACCCCATCTGGGCCTCAGTTCTGTTTTGTTTTCAAATAAACTTTAAAAAAAAGATATAATCTACTTTCTAGTCAACTCATTGAGTACTTTTTCCCAGGATCAATTTTTGGCTGCCTTCAATGCATGTATTTTGTTCCATTAAGTCTTTAAAAAGAGGATGAGGTAATCTTTTTGAAGGGGAGAAAAATTTCTAGATGATCTAGATGAACACAGAGGGTTAATAATCCAGAAGATGAAATTGCAAAAGCCAACGTGGATTTTTATGAAAATAAAGGTCAACAGGTAATTAATCCAGAGAAGTAGCTGGTAGACTACAGTGGCTGAAAGTGGGTTTTCATACTGTTTTGGGCTTCTGTCAAGTTACTCAACTGACATAAGGCTTCTTGTGAAGTACATTAACTATGCGTTGTCTTTACCTAGTCAATAGTATTAAATATTAGAAAAGTTCCATAATGGACAGTGTGGATTAGAGGCACGATAAGTGGACGTGATCTCTGGAAAAAAGAAGGTGGAGCAAGACTGTGGACCCCGACTTGCTGTTATAATTGCAAGCTAATCAAACTCTTATAACTACAAGTTAACCAAACTCTTAATCAATTAGGTACTTTATTCTTCAAAATTAAAAAATGAATGTTGCCTCTCACCAGCATTAAACTTCAGAATCAGCAGGCCTAGGTTTGAACTCCAGCTCCACCTTTTCTAAATTAGGAGACCTGGGCAAGACCATTCAACCAGTTTCCATACTGGTAAAAATCAGGAACTAATACCTACATCAAAGTATTAGTTATGTGTTCAAATGATGTAGCTTGTGTGTAGTAAATACTGTACTGCCAAGCCTACGGTAAATTCCCAGTAAGTAGCAGCATTATATACACTCTCTTTGCTCTTCAATAGACAGAAACTGTTAGCTAACAAGTGTACCAAGACAGAATTCTTTCAGGAAGTATTTTAATACTTTGAAAAGTGTATAAGTATTGGGTAAGTTTCATTTCAATTATAAGAATCATATTAAGATTCAATCCTTGCACCTTTTAGTATCATCAGAATGTGGTGAGAAGGAAAAAAAAAAGTTTATTTTAAAAGTTTCTAATAGCAGGTATCTGAAAACCAGCTCAGAACATCTTTTACAGAACTCTGGCCAAGGAGCATAATTTTGTCACTGAGGCCTAGGGTGCTATTTAGTGATTAGAAATCTAAAATAGAATGGATTGACACGTATGTGTACTCACTTGTCCATTCAGTTAGTATTTACTGAGTATTTACTATGGGCCAAACCCTGTCTTAGGCACTGGGAACTGAGCTCTGAAGAACACAGGAATGAGTCCTGCCCTGCAGTCTACGGGGTGGGGAGGAAAAGAAAAGCATAATTACACAAACAACTCTACACTGCAAGAAGTGTTGCTCACACCAGGACGTGCGATTCAGTCTCAGCGCGGTTGCAAAGAATGTAGTCCAGGAACTAACAGGTAATTCCAACAGGGAAGAAATACTTATCCTCAGCAACACTTCCACAAATTCCCTCTCCTTGTCACTTGACTCATTCCTTGAAGTCACAAAACATTTCAGCCCCCAGCCTGAGGCCACGGCGGCCCTTTATTTCTACTTTGTTCCCCATTTCTCACCTCCCTGGTGTCTTCTCCACTTCCCCTTTCCCCCCACCTTATATAAAAATTTCCCTGGAAGTTGTGAAAGTGGAAGAAACAAACTAACACACTCTTTAGCAGCTGAAATGGAAAAGGCCAGGATCACCCTGTGACCGAAATTTTTATTTCTACACAGAAGGAAAGCTACAGTTGTTTCATGGAAGTGTTCAATAGGAGCCCTAACTGGCCTGGTTTTAAAATGGAGAAAGTTCCCTGGGAAGGTAACATTAAAGTTGAGACTAGAAAGGGAATGGATTTAGCAAGAGAAGGAAGAAAATCAGACACTGTGAGTGAGAGAGAAAAGCACGTGGTGTTGGAGGGGGAAGGAGAAGTTAAGTAACAATGCAGATCAGTGCAGAACAGAGAGATTCGGGAGATAAGGCTAGACAGGCAGGGAGGGGTCTGGTCATACAGGGTTTTTATCCGCAAAGCAACAGGAAGTCTTGCATGAGTATTTATTTCATTTTTTAAAATAGTTTTATTTATTCATTTATTTATTTCATGCTGTGCTGGACCTTTGCTGCTGAGCGGGCTTTCCTCTAGCTGCTGCAAGCAGAGGCTACTCCCTAGTTGCAGTGCTTGGGCTTCTCATTGTGGAGGCCTCTCGTCGTGGAACACAGGCTCTGGAACGTAAGGGCTTCAGTAGTTGAGGCGTGTGGGCTCAGTAGTTGTAATTCCCGGGCTTTAGAGCATGGGCTCAATAGCTGTGGCACACAGGCTTCGTTGCTCCTCAGCATGTGGGATCTTCCCAGACCAGGGATCAAACCCACGTCTCCTCCATTGGCAGACAAATTCTTTACCACTAAGCCACCAGGGAAGCCCTGTGTCATCTTTATGAATGTAAATACTCTTTATATTTTTAGATCAAATTTTATTATTGTTTTTGGTAAATACTATTCTTTTACCCAGAGAAGGCAATGGCACCCCACTCCAGTACTCTTGCCTGGAAAATCCCATGGATGGAGGAGCCTGGTGGGCTGCAGTCCATGGGGTCGCTAAGAGTCAGACATGACTGAGTGACTTGACTTTCACTTTTCACTTTCCTGCATTGGAGAAGGAAATGGCAACCCACTCCAGTGTTCTTGCCTGGAGAATCCCAGGGACGGGGGAGCCTGGTAGGCTGCCATCTCTGGGGTGGCACAGAGTCGGACACGACTGAAGTGACTTAGCAACAGCAGCATTCTTTTACCAGGGCTTCCCTGGTGGCTCAGATAGTAAGGAAACTGCCTACAATGCAGGAGACCCGGGTTTGATTCCTGGGATAGCAAGATCTCCTGGAGAAGGGAATGACTACCCACTCCAGAATTCTTGTCTGGAGAATTCCATGGACAGAGGAGCCTGGTGTGCTACAGTCCAGGGGGCTGCAAAGAGTCAGACATAACTGATTAACACAAACGCATTCTTTTAAAGCCAAGACCTATGATCTTTTACTCTGAACCGTTCTTATTCACTGCACAACATTCACCAAAGGTTTTTATTTTGGGATGAGAGTGATCTACATCCATTCTGTTTGTCTAATTCATTATTCTTTAGGAGGAAAAAAAATCATGGGAAAAATAAATGTATCCTCCATCTATGTGAACTTATCCCAGTTTGTATTGCTATAGACTCTGTGCTAAAACAAACACTTCAACTAAGGTTGTTCCAAGAAATAGAGTGTAATTGTAGCTCGACATGTAGCTCTCCTGGACTATATTGTGAAACCCAGAATGGACTCGTGTCATAGGTTAGTTTGTAAGCATTCAGACCCACCAACTGTGGGCTTCTCATTGTGGTGGCTTCTCTTGGCTCGGTGGTAAAGAATCCACCCGCCAGTGCAGGAGACACGCGTTCCATCCCTGATCCGGGAGATCCCACATGCCACGAAGAAACTAAGCCCTTCCGCCACAGCTATGGAACCTGCGCTCTACAGCCAGGAGCCACAACTTCTGAGCCCACGTGCCGCAGCTGCTGGAGCCGGCATACCCCAGAGCCCGTACCCCACAGCCAGAGAAGCCACTGCAGTGAGAAGCCCACGCATCTCAACCAGAAAATAGCCACTGCTTGCTGCAGCTAGAGAAAAGCCCGCGCAGCAACAAAGACCCAGGACAGCTAATATCAATACACTATTATTAAAAAAAACAAATTCGCCATTTTTTGTCCTCTATGCTTGTCACAAAGATTCCTTTTCTCTGTTCACAGTGAATGCTTGTGTTCAGCAGGAAAGAAACCAGTCTCTCGTGCTATTCTTTCCCTACACACCTGGTTGTTCAGTTTTAACAAGGTGACTGGTTTCCACCATAACTCAGCTATTTTTTCCACTTGGCTGGGCTCCCCTGGACCTTACAGTAAAAATCTATGTAACATTAACTTTCCTGCCAACACTGTGCGGGGTTTCTCGCCTACATCACGTCACTAATTTATGGGTGATTCTATGAGTAACGCAAATGGGGATTCCTCTCTCTGTTCTTTCTTTTAAATTTCTGTTCACTATATTATGAGGCAATATGGGTCAGGTCTTTTTAGTTCTGTGTTCTATCACAACCTGTATTTCACTGATTTCTAAGAACCAGTAGATTTTTGCTTCTGCTACTGGCTCCTTTCCTACTTTATTGTGTATTTGAAGTAACCATAAAGTGAAAGGCTTTTCCAGCTTCTCTTATTTATAGGATTAGAATAATGGATACCATTTACCTTTCAGACCAAAGTTCTGTCAAATATAACTAACTGGGAGGAGATGAGTCTGCATTTGCAGTCACCCTTCCAAAGGCTATAGAAAATGCAAGGGAGGCATGATCTCCACGTGGAACCACCAGGTTTCATATTTTATGTGCAGCAGTAAAGAGTCTACCCTGTCTTTACTGAAATCGTTCCCAGTTTGAGAGCAGATGGGCCATAAACACCAGGTAAATAATTACTGGCTTTAACCATACTTAATTAAATGGAGAATTTAGAAGTTAACCACAATGTCTTCCTCCCTGCCTGGCCATGGAGGGAACAATATTATAGACTTCGAGGTTTGAAAGAAAAGCATTGTCCTAGACCCAGGTAAAGGGGCTCTTGTCTTGAGCTTCGCGCTGATGAGCTCTCCTCTCTAGCTCCCCTCCAGCCCTACCCTTCCCCCTGCTGCAGGGGAGGGGGATGTGCCCCTCAGAGCCTGAGCTTTCCCTCTGGACCGCTTTCTGAGTTCTAGGACCATAGAACTCCCAGCTTAAATAGTCCCCAACCTGCTTCCAAAATTCCTAGTTCGAAGGTGACCAAGGGGTAGCTATAGGCAAGCAGACGGAGCCTAGACATGTGAGTTGGGGCATTAATACATGTGCACATGGGCTTCCCAGATGGTGCTAGTGGTAAAGGATCTTCCTGCCAATGCAGGAGACACATGAGATGCGAGTGTGATCCCGGGTCAGAAAGATCTCTTGGAGGAGGGTGTGGCAACCTATGCCAGTATTCTTGCCTGGAAAGTTCCATGGGGAGAGGAGCCTGGTGGGCTACAGTCCATGGGATCACAAAGAGTCAGTCACGACTGAGCGACTAAGCACATGTGTGCACATGGAGCCCCAGGTGTATGGAACAGAGTCAGTAATGGCAGAATAGGACTGACTTCCTCCACACGTCCCTGCTCTGGTAGGCAAGTCCAGGTTAGGAGAAAGAACACCTCCCATTTAACAATTTGCTAGCTTGATTTATAACTGATAAATTTGTGGATATAGGATAGGTGGGCCTTATTTATTTTTTTACCCCAAACCTCACAAATGTGAGAGATGGGTTTTTAGAAGAGCATATTGACTTCAGAGAAATCATTGGCTAATGATAAATTGGCAAACTTTATATCCTTTTCTAAACACAAATCACTAAGACTGTAATACAAAAGATGGGAGAGAGGGTCCAGGGAATAAAGCTCCACCATTTAGATCAAACAGTAGGTTCAATCTCTTAAGTTATGCTCTTTGTTCATAAAGCTTGGGGAGCCAGATAGAACATTCTTCTCTCTGCCACAAGAATTCCATCTGTAGAACAGTGGCTCCCAGGCTGCCAGCTGCTCTTCACTCCCCTGTTGTAAGAATGCAGCTGAGGTTGAAAACTTGTCACCAAGTTGGAGCCAATATCCACCTGTCCCTCTTGTCAGTCTCATTCTGCAAAGTCTTCCTGGGATTTAAAAACTGGAGCCATAAAAATGGGATTTGCCTTGACTCTTTCTAGAGCAGCAACACACCATACATGCATGCATCATATATCCCAGGATGACGGTGTCTCTTTAAAACTGTGATATTTAAGTAAAATAACAGTTGTGCAGGACTATGAACAGCTATTACACATATTTCGTAGGAATTGTTTTCTTATTTAAATCTTTGGTTGTGGATGCTATTTTTCTCTAGTTTTTAAAGAATTTCTTTATCCATTTTAAAATTCATTTTTTGTTGTTGTTTTGTACTTTTTGTTAGTTTGGGGTGTTATTTTTTTAAGTGAAATCCCCCAAAAGAATGATGAAAGAAGAGAGATATTCACAATTATAATTTATATAAACATCCTATCAGTAAATTAAGTCTACTTCTCATAAAAATTAAATATATAATTATATATGTCATGAGCATGTTTTTCCCCTGTAGCATGAAAGTATTTTTGTATAGTGTTATTCGATCAGTCGTGTCCAACTCTTTGTGACTACATGGACTGTAGCCCACCAGTTTCTTCTGTCCATGAAATTTTCCAGGCAAGAATACTGGATTGGATAGCCATTCCTTTCTCCAGGGAATCTTCCCAACCCAGGGATTGAACCCGGGTCTCCTACATTGCAGGCAGATTCTTTATATTCTGAGCCACCAGGGAAGCCCACTTTTATATAATAGGCATATTAACACACTATTTTTGTAGTTCTTTTCAATTTTTAATTTAACATACTATTGTTTTAATATCTCATATATTTTGAAAATATATGAAGCCTTAGGGGATTTTGCTTCAATGTTTAAATTATATTTTAAAACATGTTTATCTTTTCATCAGATCATTCATAAACGGAAATGGTTATGACATGACATTTAAAAATAAACTATATGGAAGAAAAGTAGTATATAAAGATATTTTACGTAATCTCAAAACTCTTGTCTAAAATTAGAGGCAAAGTTTTTTCAGGGTCTAAAAAGTGTCACTGGTGAGTGGAGAATCGCCCAGGCCCCAGCTGTAGATCCACATGCAAGGACCCTGTGCAGTAGATCAGAACAGGTTGATATGAGCTCCATCAGGTCACTGCTGGGGGACAGTGAGCAAGTATTCATACATCCTAAAATAATTCCCTTGTTTCATGATTGTCCCTGTTGCCAAAAATGTGTGTTTTAAAACAGCTTTGCCAAACCTGTGATCTGCTCAACCTTTTCAATGAAGAATTCAAGAAGAGGAGAGAAAGTTGACTTCTACACCTCTCAGCACTACGTAGCTGTTACTTTGGAACCAGAAGGGGTCATGAGTTAGGTGTTGTGTATGCTAAGTTTATTCATTTTGATTCTACAGATATGGATTTCCAAATGGACATCTTTTTCACATCTCTTAACAGTGCTCAAGCCACATATACTAAGACCATTGGAATAATTAAAATGCAAGAGAGGGAATTCCCTGGCGATCCAGTGGTTAATACTCCATGTTTTTATTGTGTAGGGACCTGGAAGGCATGGGTTCAATTCCTGGTTGGGGAACAAAGATCCCACAAGCTGCATGGCATGGCCAAAAAATAAAAAATAAATAAAAAATACAGGAGAAGAAGAGCCAGTAGACTGTTATTGTTGTTTAGTCACTCAGTTATGTCCAACTCTTTCGTGACCCTATGAGCTGTAGCCTTCCAGGCTCCTCCGTCCATGGAATTTCCCAGCAAGAATACTGCAGTTTCCATTTCTTTCACCAGGAGTTCTTCCTGACCCAGGGATTGAACCTTTGTCTCCTGCATTGGCAGGTGGATGCTATACTACTGAGTCACCTGGGAAGCCCCCAGTAGGCAGACTAGAGCAAGATATATTATATCTACCAACACAGAATTACTATGGTAGAGTCATGGAGAGCAGATACTTAGAGCACAGTCACTCATTCTCTCCTTCAGAGTCAAATCTTTAAAGATGGCATCCAATTGAGAGATTTGGGGTTAGCTCAAGAGAATGACTGAAAAATGATATTGATCCAATTTGGATATACATTGATCTTTGAAATTCTTTCTTAATTCTAATTTTTCAAAGAGAAAACATGTATTTCTTGATTTGAGAGGTTAAAAGTGGGTATATCTCTGAGAAAACATAACTGGGTACTTACAGACCCTCTGAACATACACTTTTTGTTCTGCTGACACTGAGGTCATAAAGTAATAAAGGAAAGGGATTGCAGTCATTGACTCCATGTGGCTCAGCTATTCCTGGAACAGAGCTTATCAGTGAGAAATTGGCTTGGAAAGTCACTTCTCAGCTCTCAATATTTCAATCAGGGAAAGTGACATAAATGTCACAATCACATTTTTCTAACTCCCTGATTTGTTTTTCCTTGTGCATACCACTGTTGCCTTTGGAAAGCAAGTAGCAACTGGAAGCCAGCTGCTGAGGGTTGGTCCGCTCAGCCGGTTCACACTCCTCCTTGCCTCTCACTTTACCATCGTCTTCACCTTTAATGCCATGAAGTTCCAACATACACCAGGGAGCCAGGAAGAGCTTTGTAGTAAAGCTAAGGTTTAACAAAACCTCAAATCTCTTCAATCCCTTCCTAAATCAGAACATGTTACTCCATCTGGCAAGGACATAGCCTTTTAAATGATCAATTGTACCCAGCTTCAGTGTGAGCTCTTAGTACTGAGCATGTTAAATAGTAATAACTTCAACATTTGCTCACCATAACCTCTGTGTATGTTCAAATATCACTGGCTACTAAAATTTCACCACACGTGTACTCTTCTACCACTTCTCCTACACAGAAAGCTCATTCAAATTTAAGTCTCAGCAGCACTGGAACATGTTTATTTATAAGAGTATTTTCCAGTTTGGGTGGAGAGCCAATTTACACACTTGCAATCATTTCAATAAATAAACAGACTGTATCCTTCCTATCATAGTCTTCAGTGTGAGTCTATTATGTACAACAAGACTATTTTATTAATATTGACCATGCCACATGTGTACACGTGTGTACATTGATAGTGACCTAGACGTAGATGCAAAGAGCTGCCATTCATCAAATGCTTACTACATGCCAGCAATGTGGGAATCACTTACTTCTTTTATATAACAAGTATTTGTTGACCACTTCTGATGTGTCTGGTACTTGGTTTAGGTACTAACTAGGTGGGAAGTCAACAGACAAAGTCCTAATCCTCATGAAGCTTATAGTTCTCTTCTCTTCTCAGCAGAGAAGACGGGCATCTAAGGAAAACCTCATAGCAAGGTATCTAAGAGAGGATCTGCCTCCATGATAAAGTAGCCTTTCTGCTGAGACCTGAAGTACAGTTCAACAGATGAAAAGTGGGGGCAGAATGGTCCTGTCAGAGGAAAGAGTATGTGAAGAAGGAAAAAGAACTCAAAAGGAAGGAAAGAGGTAACTGATGATATTGGAGGAAGGGTTTTTTAAAGCAAACTGAGACACCTGGACTTTCCCCTGAAGGCAATGGGAAGGAGTCTAGAAACTTTAAACAGATTGGTGACACGATCAAATTTGCATTTCCTAGAGATACTCTTGCCTCGGTATGGACCACAGGTTAGAGACTGAGCAATTATTTAGAAGCCACTGCAAGTAACTAGGCTGGAGATAAAGATGATCTGGACAAAGGTGCAAAAGTGGAGAGGAGCAAGGGGAATGTATTCAAAAAATTGATGTGTTAGTTTCATCAGGACCTGGGAACAAATTGAACTGTGGGAAGGTAGGGGAGACCTGTAGGGGAGAGAGGAATCAATGTCTCAACAATTGTCTAATGGGTGTAACTGTGCTAAAGTGTCAAACCAGATACTCCACACGGAACACAGCCAATGGTTTTTTTAATGTTGTGCCTCAACTGTCTTAGTTTTCCATTTGGAAGACAGATACTCCTAGGTCCCTACAATGAGGAAGACTCAAAGCATTTTTTAATTGATTAGCAAGTGCTATCTTCATTCCACTCATGAAGAAAAAACATATTTTATAAAAAATGATTATTTCCACTTCTCTCCTTAGATTCATCAGAAGCTTTTTGTGAGGGCATGAATAGAAATTAAGATAAAACTTCCAAAGGAGTATATTTTTCTAACATTATATCTCATCATTAAAATTGTCTTGTTATCTTCTCAGGTACTTTATATTCTAATGTTAGATTTCATTATTGTCAGGAATCACAGAAATAAGTGGTTTTGAGAATCCAACAAGCAGACTCTTAAAAAGTATTTAGTTGCTTAGTGATCATGCTTATAGTATCATGGGATTCCCTGGTGCCTCAGATGGTAAAGAGTCTGCCTGCAATGCAGGAGACCCGAGTTCAATCCCTGGGTTAGGAAGATCCCCTGGAGAAGGAAATGGCAACCCACTCCAGTACTCTTGCCTGGAAAATCCCATGGATGGAGGAGACTGGGGGGCTATAGTCCATGGGGTCGCAAAGAGTCAGACATGACTGAGCGACTTCACTTCATTTACAGTATCATAAAATCTAAAGCTGGTGAGAAACCAACAGAACTCATTTCAAAAACCAGCAAAAATCTATCCCAATAACTTCCTGTAAGCTTCTAAAACTTGAAAATTAGCCCTTAAGAACAGTAAGGGATTGTTAAGGGAAAGACTGGAAGTAACCCCACAGAGCACACTTATCGATAGGATAAAGTGCCATTCCTTCTGATTGTAGGTAGAGGTTCCTATAGGTCAGATGTGGGAGTGGAGAAAATACAGTGAAAGAGTGACAGCTGGGACACTGATAACTCCATCTTTCCCAAAAATATACACAAAGTCATTGTTAAGATGGCTCAATGATGTCTGTTGCCTATGCCAGTGGTGTCATTATAAGAATCAACTTCTGTGTGAGAGCTCCCTAGGATAGAGTTCAAATCTCTGCTTACATGATAGGGAAAGATAGAGGTGGAGTGGGGCATCTGGTGAATGCTTTTTCTTATTCTACAAATAATTTCCGCCAAATAATGCAGTGCTGATTCTTTCATCACTTACAGAATGAAAACAAGAAAGAATTAAAATTTAGGACAATGTCACCCAAATGACACACACAGGAAAAACAAGCCAAGTCAAGTGATTGAAGTCTTGCTCCAAAATGGGAATATATAAAAATAGATTATCTGAGACACTGACTAAATGGGCAAAGATGGATATTATTCACAGCTGACCATGAAGAATATGACGGAATTCACAAGTTGAACTATCTAGCGGAAATGCACACAGCTACACGAGGCTATGCACTCTGATTGCCCTAGAACACCACAGAAGTGCTGTACTTTTTAACAAAAGTAGTTAACTCTTTGTTCTTATGTTACAAATGTGAAAATGTACTAGTTGGAACCAACTCACAGAAGATTGTCTCTGATGGCTTTTACGTAGATAAAGAAGAGCTGGTGTCAGAGGAGCAGCGTCAAAAGAACAGAAATCACCATCCTAATCAACAAGGAGGAAAGAGGTCAGTAAATCTGCTTTCCTCAGGGAAACCACAAAACCTCTATCTCTTCCCTGGAAAAAAAAATGATGTAGAGATCATCTTTCCCAGGATGAGTACTTTAAGTCACAACCTACTATAAGCCAAGCTTCCTAAATATTATTAACAATGATGAGTGAATTCACCAAAGGCTCATAACTAGTGCTAGCAGAAAAGGTCATGATATCATCTATTTCAACAGGAGAAAGAGAGGAGTGGGGAGAGGAAAAGAGGGAAAGGAGAAGGGAGAAAGGAGATGGAAGGAAGGAAGAGGACTGAAGGAAGGAAGGAAGATGGGAGGGAGGAAAGAAGAAAAAGAACAAAAAATAAAAATCTACAAAATGGTAAGTAATCTATCAGTTCAGTTCAATTAAATGGCTCAGTCATGTCCGACTCTTTGCAAACCCATGGACCACAGCACTCCAGGCCTCCCTGTCCATCACCAACTCCTCGAGTTCACTCAAACTCATGTCCATTGAGTCGGTGATGCCATCCCCTTCTCTGTTGTCCCCTTCTTCTCCTGCTTTCAATCTTTCCCAACATCAGGGTCTTTTTAAATGAGTCAGCTCTTCTCCTCAGGTGGCCAAAATATTCAAGTTTCAGCTTCACCATTAGTCCTTCCAATGACCATTCAGGACCGATCTCCTTTAGGATAGACTGGTTGGATCTCCTTGCAGTCCAAGGGACTCTCGAGAGTCTTCTCCAACACCACAGTTCAAAAGCAACAATTCTTTCAGCACTCAGCTTTCTTTATAGTCCAACTCTCACACCCATACATGACCACTGGAAAAACCATAGACTTGACTAGACAGACCTTTGTTGGCAAAGTAATGTCTCTGCTTTTGAATATGCTATCTAGGTTGGTCATAACTTTTCCAAGGAGTAAGCATCTTTTTATTTCATGCCTGCAGTCACCATCTGCAGTGATTTTAGAGCCCCCCAAAATAAAATCTGCCACTGTTTCCACTGTTTCTCCATCTATTTTCCGTGAAGTGATGGGATCGGATGCCATGATCTTTGTTTTCTGAATGTTGAGCTTTAAGCCAACTTTTCACTCTCCTCTTTCACTTTCATCAAGAGGGTCCTTAGCTCGTCTTCACTTTCTGCCATAAGGGTGGTATCATCTACATATCTGAGGTTATTGACATTTCTCCCAGCAATCTTGTTATTGACATTTCTCCCAACAATCTTGATTCCAACTTGTGCTTCTTCCAGCCCAGCGTTTCTCATGATGTACTCTGCATAGAAGTTAAATAAGCAGGGTGACAATATACAGCCTTGATGTACTCCTTTTCCTATTTGGAACCAGTCTGTTGTTCCATCTCCAGTTCTAACTGCTGCTTCCTGACCTGCATGCAGATTTCTTAAGAGGCAGGTCAGGTGGCCTGGTATTCCCATCTCTTTCAGAATTTTCCAGTTTATTGTGATCCACACAGTCAAAGGCTTTGGCATAGTCAATAAAGCAGAAATAGATGTTTTTCTGGAACTCTCTTGCTTTTTCCATGATCCAGCAGATGTTGGCAATTTGTTCTCTGGTTCCTCTGCCTTTTTGAAAACCAGGTTGAACATCTGGAAGTTCATGGTTCATGCATTGCTGAAGCCTGTCTTGGAGAATTTTGAGCATTACTTTACTAGTATGTGAGATGAGTGCAATTGTGCGATAGTTTGAGCATTCTTTGGCATTGCCTTTCTTTGGGATTGGAATGAAAACTGACCTTTTCCAGTCCTGTGGTGACTGCTGAGTTCTCAAATTTGCTGGCATATTGAATGCAGCACTTTAACAGCATCATCTTTTAGGATTTGAAATAGTTCAACTGGAATTCCATCTCTTCCACTAGCTTTGTTCTTAGTGATGCTTCCTAAGGCCCACTTGACTTCACATTCCAGGATGTCTGGGTCTAGGTGAATTATCACACCATCGTGATTATGTGAGTCGTGAAGATCTATTTTGTACAGTTCTTCTGTGTATTCTTGCCACCTCTTCTTAATATCTTCTGCTTCTGTTAGGTCCATACCGTATCTGTCCTTTATTAAGCCCATTTTTGCATGAAATGTTCCCTTGGTATCTCTAATTTTTTTAAAGAGATCTCTAATCTTTCCCATTCTGTTGTTTTCCTCTATTTCTTTGCAATGATCACTGAGGAAGGCTTTCTTATCTCTCCTTGCTATTCTTTGGAACTCTGCATACAAATGGGTATATCTTTCCTTTTCTCCTTTGCTTTTCACTTCTCTTCTTTTCACAGGTATTGATAAGGCCTCCTCAGACAGCCATTTTGCTTTTTTGCATTTCTTTATCTTGGGGATGATCTTGTTCCCTGTGTCCCGTACAGTGTCAGAAACCTCTGTCGATAGTTCATCAGGCAGTCTGTTTATCAGATCTAGTCCCTTAAATCTATTTCTCACTTCCACTGTATAATCATAAGGGATTTGGTTTAGGTCATACCTAAATGGTCTAGTGGTTTTCCCTACTTTCTTCAATTTAAGTCTGAACTTGGCAATAGGGAGTTCACGATTTGAACCACAGTCAGCTCCTGGTCTTGTTTTTGCTGACTGTATAGAGCTTCTCCATCTTTGGCTGCAAAGAATATAATCAACCTGATTTCAGTGTTGACCATCTGGTGATGTCCATGTGTAGAGTCTTCTCTTGTGTTGTTGGAAGAGGGTGTTTGCTATGACCAATGCATTCTCTTGGCAAAACTCTATTAGCCTTTGCCCTGCTTCATTCTGTACTCCAAGGCCCAATTTGCCTGTTACTCCAGGTGTTTCTTGACTTCCTACTTTTGCATTCCAGCCCCCTATAATGAAAAGGACATCTTTTGGGGGTGTTTATTCTAAAAGGTCTTGTAGGTCTTCATAGAACCATTCAACTTCAGCCTCTTCAGCATTTCTGGTCGGGGCATAGACTTGGATTACTGTGATACTGAATGGTTTGCCTTGGAAACAAACAGAGATCATTCTGTCATTTTTGAGACTACATTCAAATACTGCATTTTGGACTCTTTTGTTGACAATGACGGCTACTCTATTTCTTCTAAGGGATTTGTGCCCACAGTTGTAGATATAATGTCATCTGAGTTAAATTCACCCATTCCAGTCCATTTTACTACTGTTTCCTAAAATGTTGACATTCACTCTTGCCCTCTCCTGTTTGATCACTTCCGATTTGCCTTGATTCATAGACCTAACATTCCAGGTTCCTATGCAATATTGCTCTTTACAGCATCAGACCTTGCTTTCATCACCAGTCACATCCACAACTGGGTGTTGTTTTTGCTTTGGCTCCATCTCTTCATTCTTTCTGGAGTTATTTCTCCACTGATCTCCAGTAGCATACTGGGCAACTACTGACCTGGGGAGTTCATCTTTCAGTGTCCCATCTTTTTGCCCTTTCGTACTGTTCATGGGGTTCTCAAGGAAGGAATACTGATCACAGTCTAACCAGTCTAATCACATGGACCACAGCCTTGTCCAACTCAATCAAACTATGAGCCCATGCCATGTAGGGCCACCCAAGACGGACAGGTCATGGTGGAGAGTTCTGACAAAATGTTGTCCACTGGACAAGTAATCTATAAGAGAGTGGAAGCAAATCACCTTAGTTCCTATAAGACCAAAATTTACTTTTTAAGTTTCCCCAATAATAAGAGCAAAATCTTACATGGTACTTACTTGATGCCAGGCTTTGTTCTAAAGTTTACACATAAATGAACTCACAGATACAATTAATATGTCCACTTGACAAATGAGATTACTGAAATACAACAAGTTAAGTAACTCACCTAGAATTCCTGAACAATGGAATCAGGATTTGAACCTAGGCAGTTCAAAGGCTTCTGGGTCCTTTTTACTATGTCTTTAATCTTTATTCTAAGCTTCCAAGAAACAGAGCTACTCAAGTGCTGGTCCATGGAATATTTGTCACTGAACCACGATGAGATGAGGCACTTGTATAGAGCGTAAGGACTAGGTCACTAGACACTGTCCAGTTCAGATGATTTTTTGTTTTGTTTTGTTTTCTTTCAGTCGGTTTCCTGGATGGAAGAAACAGTGCACCTAATTTATGGACTAGATCAAGCTGCTAATCTCACCTCTCACCAGTAACAAACAGTTCATGGATGAGTGACAGTCTTGAAATTACCCTTTGTATAGCACAATTCTAGAAGATTTCCTTCCCTGGATGCAGAAGAGGGCAGGGTAGATATTTTTGAGCAACAAAGCCATATTTAGCTTTGTCTAGTGCTTTTTGATCCTGACAACAACCCTTTGAGGTGGGTGGTGATCCACAAGCTGAGACTCAGGAGCTATTGAAATGTCTAAGGTCCATCTTACAACTACTAAGGGGAACAGCAGGATTAGAACTCAGCTCTGACCAGAACCCCTGCCAGGCAGGACTAAGAATAAGGAAGGGAGCAGGTCCAGGTCTCTGGATTTGTGAAGTAGGAAAATTTGCGGTTGGTTCTCTAAGCTTCCCGTTCTTGCTTAAACAGCATCCTTCTACCCTTCTCTTACCCATTCACCCTCCAGAGATGTCCTCTTTTGACACATGTACTCAGAAATGTCTCCTTGAGTTCCTCTCAAATTAAGCTAGATGATTTGTTTCATCAAGCTCCTTCCTGCCTGAGCAATGATGAGTTTTCCTGTAAGTCTGATTAACATGGGCCTGATTACAAATAAGGGCAAAGAACCATGGGGTGTGAGTTTAATCCCACTGCGTTCATATTGGGAACACAATTTTACATTTAGGAAATACGAGTGCTTCCTCCTATCCATCTCCAAGGTGCCTTCAGCAGAGAGGTTGCTTCTCTTTCCTATGCTGGTGAAGCTGTCCCACGCTGTCCCACCCTGACACTGCCTTGGGTGCCTAAGGAAGCCACCAGGTAAAGGGCAGGGGAATCACAAAATTCACAAGTTAGAAAAGCAACCTTTTACCTAAAGAACCTTATTCCAGAGAGTTGGTCAGCGAAGTCTGCATAAACTTTCGTGATAAAGAAAGACTCACTTTGAGCAGTAGAATATATTAACTCAGTACAGCTCCAGTGGTTAAAAAGGTCTTCCTTAACATTAGGCTAAAATCTGCTCTTCTGTATTGTTTCCATGGCAAGTTTTAGTTCTGTCCTTCTACAGCAACATAAAGATTTCACCCTTCCACCGCATCCCTTCACATACTGGAAAAAGTCAGGTCCTCAGAAATGTTCTCTTTTCTGAAGAAAATACTAGGTCCTTCAGCCTTCTGTCCAATGGCATGGTTTCTGGAATCCAGTCACTCTGCTGTAGATACATTCTGGCTCTAATGAGTGGTTAAAAATACGGATTCTAAAGTCAATTGCTTGAATTTGAATCCTGGTTCTACCAGCTCTTAACTGTGTGGATGGGGCAACTGGCTTAACCTTTCTATGTCCCTTTTTATTTTTCATTGACAAAACAGGGTCATACTTTATCACGCTGCTGTGAATAGGAGGTATAATCGTGTATATAAAGCATATAGTAAGTGCTCCAAATTTTAACACTTACCGTTACTCCAGAGCACAATGGAACGACACATTCCCTGGAAAAAAAAAGGGGGGGAAAGGAGGAAGGAAGGGAGGGGAAAAGAGAGAAGGAGGAGAGGGAAAGACTCTATTTTCTACCATTTTTGTGGCTAGGAGTCCATGCTACTGTTCAGGCCAATAAGATAAAGCAGAAGTTTTGAATCCCTGATATTTATGTAAGGAAAACACGTTTCTCTTCATCACTTCTTCAGGCATGCAAATGGATGTGATGCTGGAGGCCATGAGATGGCTATCAGGAGAAAAGCCACATGTCAAGGAGGGTAAAGAGCAAAGCTGGAGGAGCCTGGTATGTTGTAGTGTGGAGCTGCGACTCCAGCCCTGAATGCCTGCCTCCAGACTTCTTGCTACCTGAAGACCACAAACCCTCTTTGGGCTAAGTCACTAATGCAGACTTCCTGTTCTGTGCAGCAGAACTTATACACAAATACGTGGATAGAACCTGGCAAGCTGCCAGCCACCGCAGCAGCCCTAGGAACCCACTACTCTCTCCATCTCTCCCTCTTTCCAATTGCTACATGGTCTGTTTCTCATGTATTTTTTTTTTTCTGGTGAACATTTATTTATTTATATTATTTGCTCTAACTACTTGCTTCCTTGTCTAATCACTGTGTCTATTCTCTAAGCCAAACCTGCTACTCACCAGTCATTTCTACAATCTCATAACTTCAGTTTACCTACAATCCACCATGACCTTTCCAGCACATCTTTATATCATAAGCTTCAGCTTTCAGTTCCCATGCTAATATTCTTATCCTTCATGATTCCAAGTTCTGGAAAGAAAGAGATTGTCTTGTTTTGTTTAGGCCACAGGCCAAGCTACTGACTGGCCACCTGCGGGTCTGTTGTCCGGCTCCAACCCAGCCAGCTGTGGTTTGGAGGGTGGATCGGTTTAGGAATATGCAGGATACTGGCCCTCAAAGATGCTTCTTGGCAAGGAGTATGGGAAGTCTAGGATGGCAGCAACAGGGTGAACCTTTGATCTTGTTCAGAAATCTCAGTCACGTCTGCAGGCCAAATACAATTAAAATCTCATTTTTAATTATTCAAATTTCAGAAAATAACAACCTAATAAACTACGGCTGGAAATTCCAGGGCTTGAGTCCTAATCCCAGTCTTTGTATTAACACACTATGTGAAAGTCTGAGGATCTCTTTGTGTCTTACTTTCTCCATCTGTAAAAATAGGGAGCACATATCTATTGCCTCTCGAGGTTGCAGAGAGGAACAATAAAATTGATTTGCAAAGTGTTTTATTGCCATAAAGTGCTATGTTGAAAATGCCCTGTATTTAAATAGCCTGATTTGTTGCAGTGGGTGATAAAGAGAGCTATTTTTAAAATACATTTTAAATAAATACATGCTTAATCTCAGTTTCTTTCTGTTGGTTACTTTTCTGAAAGTCATTAAAATCAAGGAAGAATGGTTTTAGATGCTAATTAAAAGCTTTAATCACACTATTTTTTTTTCCTACCCAAAAGATAAAATTCCAGCCCTATAGCTTTATTTTCTTCTCTCAGATTTTATTCACCAAACATACGGGTACAGCTATGTCTTAAATTATATACTTAAATGTGTAGAATTAAAATTAATGATAGACAGAGAAAACAAACCTGTGGTTACCAAACGGGAAAGCAGGGAAGGGATAAATTAGGATTTGGGGATCCTAATAGTGTGTATTAACATATACACACTATTGTATATAAAATAGATGGACAACAGGGACCTACTGTGTAGCACAAGGAGCTATACTCAAAATTTTGAAATAACCTATAAGGGAAAAAAAAATCTCAAAAAGAACAGATCGGTAGATGTATAATTGAATCACTTTGCTGTACATCTGAAACTAATACAACATTGTATAACAACTATGCTCCAATTTTTAAAAAAATCAGTGGGTAGAGGCAGTACTTTTGAGAGTTGACTATGCTGATCTCTTCCCCACTCCACATCTCTTCTCGGCTCCATTTTCAGAGACGTCATGTTGACACCTCAAAATTGGCCATAGTGGGAGTATTTACATGACAGAAATTAGTAAATCCTGTAATTGATGTCTTCCCTTTTCTTTTTCCAGAGAGCCAGTTGTTAAACATTTCCTAGCACACCACTGGAATTGATGTACTTAGAACTGAAGCACACACTGATACAAATACACATCATTGTCGTCAACAACACCACCAAAACAGGCCTGCTGCTGCTGCTGCTGCTGCATCACTTCAGTCGTGTCCGACTCTGTGCGACCCCATAGACGGCAGCCAACCAGGCATCCCATCCCTGGGATTCTCCACGCAAGAACATTGGAGTGGGTTGCCATTTCCTTCTCCAATGCATGAAAGTGAAAAGTGAAAGTGAAGTCGCTCAGTCGTGTCCGACTCTAGCGACCCCATGGACTGCAGCCTACCAGGCTCCTCCGTCCATGGGATTTTCTAGGCAAAAGTACTGGAGTGGGGTGCCATTGCCTTCTCCGAAAACAGGCCTAATAAGCATCAAACATAGAGATTAATTTTTCAAAGGCTATAGTGTCTCTTCTTTTAAAAACTTTTCCGGAGGTATCCGTAGGAACACTCTGAATACTTGCTGCAAGTGGATGCAGATGGTTTCTTAACCTACAGCAATAACTTCCAAACACTGACATGCCATCAAAATCAACCAGAGGGTTTATGAGAAATCGCTGAGTGTCAACTCCTAAGATTCTGATTCAGTAGCTCTGGGATGGACCCTGTAATTTACATTTCTAACAAGTTCCCAAGTGATATTGATGCTATTGGGTTAAAAAATAGGAAGATTAGAGAATGGCACTGATAACTATGGCTTGGACCAGTGCAAATTTAGTAAAACATACATAATGAGGATAATGTGTTTGGAAACTATGAAGAAAGCCAGTTCAGGATGCTGAATACCCAAGATGTGTCCTTTTTTCTAGGCCTGCTCACAGTGATTGAGGTTATTAGCATTTGTTCTTGATAGACCTAAAATGTTGTATTTGGAGTCAGGGTTTTCTCCGTACCAGAAGATCACTTTGTTTCACTGGGACTCGATTTCCTTACCAGTTAAAACTGAAAATTTAATTCCATGTTCAAATTTCTGTGTTAATCAGCTTTAAAATGAAAAAGAATTCATCACAAGTTTCCTTAATGAGTCAAGGACTGTTGTAAAATCACAATCGTAACAATACAACGGGAAATAAGAAAACAGGATCTTGTTCCCCAAAGATATGGACAAACAGGGCCTAGAGCAAAGCAAGTTGATTATATTTTTTGAAGCTGAAGATGGAGAAGCTCTATACATGCAGTAAAACCAACACTGGGAGCTGACTGTGGCTCAGATCATGAACTCCTTATTGCCAAATTCAGACTTAAATTGAAGAAAGTAGGGAAAACCACTAGACCCTTCAGATATAATCTAAATCAAATCCCTTATGATCATATGGTGGAAGTGACAAATAGATTCAAGGGATTAGATCTGATAGACAGAGTGCCTAAAGAACTATGGACAGAGGTTCATGACATTGTACAGGAGGAAGTGATCAAGACCATCCCCAAGAAAAAGAAATGCAAAAAGGCAAAATGGTTGTCTGAGAAGACCTTACAAGTAGCTGAGGAAAAGAAGAGAAGCTAAAGGCAAAAGAGAAATTGAAAGATATACCCATCTGAATGCAGAGTTCCAAAGAATAGCAAGGAGATGTAAGAAAGCCTTCCTCAGTGATCGTTGCAAAGAAATAGAGGAAAACAATAGAATGGGGAAGACTAGAGATCTCTTCAAGAAAATCAGAGATTCCAAGGGAACATTTCATGCAAAGATGGGCACAATAAAGGACAGAAATGGTATGGACCCAACAGAAACAGAAGATATTAAGAAGAGGTGGCAAGAATACACAGAAGAACTGTACAAAAAAGATTTCATGACCCAGATAATCACGATGGTGTGATAATTCACCTAGAGCCAGACATCCTGGATTGCAAAGTCAAGTGGGCCTTAGGAAGCATCACTATGAACAAAGTGAGTGGAGGTGACAGAATTCCAGCTGATTTATTTCAAATCCTAAAAGATGATGCTGTGAAAGTGCTGCACTCAGTATACCAGCAAATTTGGAGAACTCAGCAGTGGCCCAGGACTGGAAAAGTTCACCTTAGTTTTCATCCCAATCCCAAAGAAAAGCAATGCCAAAGAATGCTCAAACTACCACACAATTACACTCTTATCACATGCTAGCAAAGAAATGCTTAAAATTCTCCTGAATATTCATTGGAAGGACTGATGCTGAAGCTGAAACTCCAGTACTTTGGCCATCTGATGCAAAGAATTGACTCATTGGAAAAGACCCTGATTCTGGGAAAGATTGAAGGCAGGAGGAGAAGGGGACGACAGAGGATGAGATGGTTGGATGGCATCACCAATTTGATGGACATGAGTTTGAGTAAGCTCCAGGAGTTGGTGATGGACAGGGAAGCCTGGCATGCTGCAGTCCATGGGGTTGCAAAGAGTCAAGCACAACTGAGCGACTGAACTGAACAGCAAAGCCAGCTTTCAGAGACAAGTGGAGTCTGGAAACCAGGTGGTCCTTTAGAATCCAATGCAGCTTTTATAAGTCAGTTACCTTGCCACCATCTCATCAGCAGGTTTGCGGTATGTCCATTCTAGAGTCCCAGCATTACCACGACGTTGCCCATCTCTGTCTCTGCTTAACTCTATCTTAACTTCGTCTTCCACTGTCACATGGGCGTGACTCTCTCCCTTCTGTGGCTTTTGCATTTCTGTGTGACAATACCCATCGTGTACCCCCTAGCTTTGGCCACCATTTCCTGCTTGCCATCTCTATAAGCATTACTTTCAGAGACTAATAAAGGATTGAATTTATATCTGCTTTGTTCACAGCTTTACACAATGCCGAGAGTAGTAGTTGGCACATTGTAGAGTTTCAATAAATATTTTTTTAATGAATGAGTGAATGAATGAATGGCAACTTAATTTAGGCCAATTCACAGACTGGCCCACTGCTAATCTATCTATATTTGTAGCCAAGGAGGTTGCATGGTATAAAACATGACCAATTATGTGTAAAAAAGCTGAAAATCTGCTTTTCTCAGCAGAAGTCAGTGGACTGGCCCTCAAAACATGACTATTCATTTCTGTACATTGACCTATGGAAGTTCCTTACCCTGTCTGGCTTCGGCAAAGGAAAGAAAAATTGGATTGGTTAAGGGGTATTGGGGGATTGCCAGCAGTTAATATAATTACCCTTCCCAATTTTCTAGGCTCACCTAAATGCTTCCACCAATTAATCACTCTGTAGAACTCTGTGGGCCAAATCTCAGAGTTATCCCACTGTGAGAGCAAAATTGGGATATTTATGCACTTACTTCCATCAGTTATTGATGGGATTTGGGGGTGGGGGGAAAGGAGGTATCAATTCTCTAGAATATCCAGCCCACCAACATGACCACAGAAATCCTTCAGGCCATTGGAGTTCAGCCACTGGAGTTACTATAGTGATAAGGCAGAGAAGAAATGAGCCAGCCAGTGACAGTGGTCGTTACAGACTCTCTCCCACCTTACAGTCATGACTGAGAATTTCACTGCCCTCAGAATACCAGAATTCCATCAGTAAGCATAATTCTCTTTTGTTCTTTAATTCTCTAACCCTTAACAGCTATATCCAGCAACGGTTCCATAATTCACAATCCCCTTCCACCAGAAACTATAGAAGTATAGCTACCAACTATCCATACTTTACTACTAAATCCAAAAATAGAAAATAAAGTCATTATAGTAATTGCCACACACTAATGCAATTTTCTGCTGACTTGCTCTCCACCCAAACTCCCCCCACCCTCATCCTCATACACCATAAGCTTATTAAAAGAAAGGCCTCTTTGTTCCTCATTCTTAAATCCCCTAAAAGTGTACTGGGCAGGTAGTTGGCACTCAAATGTTCCTTCAATGAATTAACTAAATTGACAAGCTTAGTTTAGATCCATGGAATCACAACGTTTAGCCTCAGAATCCCCCACACACTATTCTTGCCCTTTAGTTCCAAAACAGCATGTTCACTGCATGACTGGAACAGACTACTTTGCCCAATTCAGTCATCATTTCTGATACTTGAGAACACTGCTACTTCTCTGTCAAAGCTGTGTTGTATACTTTATGAATTAGGAGCTATGAAACTGTGGTGCTACATTGACCACTTTTTGAAGAGAGGAAAAATACTAAAATGACTTTTATTTCCTGAACACCCACTAGTAACACTACGAGTGTCCTCGGCACAGGAGTAGCACCTCTGTTACTAAAGGCAGCGAGTAGCCTATAAGGAAGAGAGCTTTTTTTTTGTTTTGTCTTTTATGTTTACAGTTGTCTATTTGTTTGTGTTCTCTCTGGTTCTCATTAAATCGTAAACTCCCCAAGAACTGATGACTTAATGTGTGTCTTCTGCTTCTTTTGTAGAGTGCACATAAAGAAACATTAACAAACCGTGACTGATGGATTGAATTGCCCTGTAAGTAGGTGGAACAACCCTAAGCAAGCATTAATAGCTAGAGTTTCTTGAGACCTGAAAGTAGTCAGTGTCTAAAACAGGCTGCTTTGACCACATCTGTGCTCAGAAATGACTAGACATTTCATTTCTGCAGCCACTGAGTTTGTTTGTTTTTTTTTAAAGTCATCTCTGAAAGCCACTACTAAACATATTGTGACTTTAATCTTTCATTTTTATGGCCCACTGGTATACAATCAACAGTAACCAACAGATGACATAAGAGTATTCATTCTCAAGGTAGGCATCAAGCTGGAAAATATAACTGATTTTTGTTAACATCTAAGTGAGGTTTTTGCACTCGAGTTCCTGAAATACCACTCTCTTTGCTTCTCAGGCCTTGTTTTGGTTCCTTTGAGTAAAATCAAAAGCGGTGTGTAGAGCACAATAAAAATTAGGAACTTCAACTATATAACTCCCGCTCTGTGATTCCATAGGGTCAGGAGCTAGGTGGAAGGATCCAATTTTCAGCGGCTCTGTTTGGTCCCTGCAGCCTGCCATGTGTTCCAGCTGGGCCCTGATGGGCAGCCGTCACTGTTTACTATGTGACAGACAGCTGTTCCCTCCCAGCTCTCCCCTCATTCTTCCACCTAGAGCCGCAGCCCCATGTGACAGGAGGCAGTTCCAGAAACAGCCGCCCAACGTGAGCAGTGGTCTTTGAAAGGAAATCAACATCAGACCAGGGCTGATCATCAGAGGTTCTCCCAAGGGACAGATTAAAAAAAAGCAGGCAGAAAAGAAAATTTGCTAGTCTGTAAGACTACCAAGAAAGAAAGCTTACTATTAAAGTGTTAGTTGCTCAGTCGCGTCCAACTCTTTGCGACCCTGCCAGGCTCCCCTGTGCATAGATTTCTCCAGGAAAGAATACTGGAGTGGCTTGCTATTCCCTTCTCCAAAAAGCTTACTATATGCCACCAAAACTCTACTAGTGCTTTTTATCATATTTGGTTCTAGTTTCAGCTGTTACAGCTTTCCCTTCACCTGCAGGGCTCTTTTTGAAACAGAGATGCCAGGAGAGGGAAGCTTGGTGCAGCTCAGGATTGAGAGCTGCCTGCACCAGCACAAAAATCAGACCTGGGGACTGAGACGCTGTTGTGTCCAGCACGGGCCTGCCACCTGCAAAGTGTCCAGTCCCCGGTATCAAGTTCAGCCTTCTCCTCACCACATTTTTATTGAATATTTTAAGCATTGTTTACAAAAATAAATTGAGGTGGCCTGAAATAAAGTACGCAAATACATGTGTGTTCGTATGTTATATATTCTTTAGTAGCCTGTGTATATATGTTCATGCACCATTAGAATAAAGAATAAAAAGTAATGCCCATGCAGGGGGCACAGGTTTGATCTCTGGTCTGAGAAGATTCCACATGCCACGCCACAGCTACTGAAGCCCAAGTAACGCAACTACAGAGCCTTTGTGCTACAATGACTGAAGTCTCCAGTCTATGCTCCACAGGAGACACCACTGCAATAAGAAGACCACACACCACGACAAAGCGTAGCCACAACTCACTGCAACTAGAGAAAGCCCACATGCAGCAGTGAAGACCCGCAGCAGCCAAAAATTAATGAATCATTTTAAATTTATGAAATAAAAGATTGCCTTTCTTTCTATCGATATAGATTTTTTAACACAGTATCCTAGTTTACTTTTATTTTTGTATTCTGTGCCTGGAAGACAATGATAAAAATGAAGTGGAAAGGATTGTGAAACTAAAACTACAAAAATTCACCTCTTTCGTTAGAATGGCTTATTTTATCATTTTGAATGATAAAGGGCCTGGTTGGCCGACTGTCAGACTGTAGAGGGAATGCCTGGACCTGCTGTCTCCCTTGTTCCTTCCAAATTAGCCATTTTATAATCTTCACATGCTAGGCAAATGGCTTTTAAAATGTTTTTCCGAGAAAACTGTCAAATTCAAAAGTACTGATTCATACAGATAATTGGTAATACTCGGTGTCTTTTCTGTTCAAACAGAAAGATAAGAGTAGGGAGCAGCAGCTCCATGGCAGAAAGGAGAGAAATCCATTCAGCAGGCGAGTGAGTCCGTGTCAGCTTCAAATTGCAATACCGTCATTGTATCATTGACTTGCCATTTCCATTAAAGGTCCCGATTTCAGACCTTTGTAATTCACACCTAACGACATTACCAACTTAAACAGGAAGGAAATATTCATGTGAAAAACTGTGACATTTACTTTACCAATTTGCTTTAGAGATGAGAAAACTAATAGAAAAACAAAAAGCATAGAAGTACTTTAAAATTTCAAGAAATCTCTTTTCTGTGTCTAGTTTCTTTAACTTACTATGGACTCTTGGGTCTTTTTTTTTTTTTTTTCACCAACCCTCATGATATTAGCTCCCCACCAGGGATTGAACTCTGGGTCGAGGTAGTGAAAGTGTCCAGTCTGAATCACTGTATGGTCTGAATTCCTGGGTCACCTTTTCAATTAAATAAGGAATTCAGGTGGAGAAAAGGGAACCCTCTTACACTGCTGGTGGGAATGCAAACTAGTACAGGCACTATGGAGAGCAGTGTGGAGATTCCTTAAAAAACTGGAAATAGAACTGCCTTATGACCCAGCAATCCCACTGCTGAGAATACACACTGAGGAAACCAGAATTGAAAGAGACACGTGTACCCCAATGTTCATCGCAGCACTGTTTATAATAGCCAGGACATGGAAGCAACCTAGATGTCCATCAGCAGATAAATGGATAAGAAAGCTGTGGTACATATACACAATGGAGTATTACTCGGCCATTAAAAAGAATACATTTGAATCAGTTCTAATGAGGTGGGTGAAACTGGAGCCTATTATACAGAGTGAAGTAAGCCAGAAAGAAAAACACCAATACAGTATAGTAATGCATATATATGGAATTTAGAAAGAAGGTAATGATAACACTGTATGCAAGACAGCAAAAGAGACACAGATGTATTGAACAGTCTTTTGGACTCTGTAAGAGAGGGCAAGGGCAGGATGATATGGGAGAATGGCATTGAAACATGTAAAATATCATATGTGAAATGAATCAGCAGTCCAGGTTTGATGCATGATACAGGGTGCTTGGGGCTGGTGCACTGGGATAACCCAGAGGGATGGTATGGGGAGGGAGGTGAGAGGGGAGTTCAGGATGGGGAACACGTGTACATCCGTGGTGGATTCAAGTCAATGTATGGCAAAACCAACACAATATTGTAAAGTAAAATAAATCAATTAATTTAATTAAAAAAAATAAATAAAATATTTTTTAAAGGAATTCATAAACACAGCAATGGTCACCCAAAGGAAACAGAAAAAGTCCTAGCATAATGGACCCCCAAAACATTTTTATGCTGGGGAAACCTGGTGAAAATTAAAATCTGGAGTAGCTTTGAAGAATGAAAGAAGTTGTGGGGGTTTTTTAATGGAGGAGTGTAATACTGTTGCTAACTGCTAACCCCAAACCTGGAGCAAAGCAAGTTTAAAGAATAATTGTATGGACTGTTTATGACTGTCTTAAATTATTTTTAGCACCAGCTGGTAGGATCAGTTTCCACACCCTCTAATGATGCTCCTTAATACCTACTCAGGGCACAGCACTTGGGCAATTACCCAACTGAAAATAATCACAGTTGAGAACTTCCACCATGAGATAACATTTCTGTCATCCTTAAGAGTAAGTACTTAGAGCACCAGAGTCAGATACTCAGTATTATCTCTTCCATTACACAGATGAGGAATGAAGCTCATACTGCTAGGAGTCTCTGCTACAGACTTTGAAACTCCATTTGGCTAATCAGAGTTCACGCTCTTCCCACTAAGGGCTTCCCCGGGTGGCTCAGCGATAAAGAATCCGCCTACAACACAGGAGCCGCAGGAGACTCAGGTGCAACCCCTGGGTTGGGGAGATCCTCTGGCGGAGAAAATGGCAACCTACTCCAGTATTCTTGCCTGGGAAATCCCATGGACAGAGGAGCCCGGCGGGTTACAGTCCATGGGGTTGAAAAGAGACAGCCACAGTTGAGCACACATGCACACTCCTCCCACTGCGCTAGTCTGACTTTCAACCATGTCTCCCTGTTGAAGGGAAAGCTCTGTATACAATTTTTGTCACTAACAAGAGCAATGGATCTGCATTTCTCTGGAGTACATTGTTCTTAAATTAGAACAATTAATGGAGAAACTCTGTTTTCTTAAGACCAATAACTAAAATATAAAAGTTTACACATCAGAAATTAACGTATCAAAACAGTTGTTCATTTGGCTATAGAAACATTTCTACTGGCAGAATGAATGTCTTGAGACACAAAATAGCTGCCAATTTTAGTAATGCTGTTCAAGTGGTAGCCCTTAAACTGAGAAATTTCCTGGTAAAGCTTCATTTGTTTAATAAAGAGATGCATACACTGAAAATTGGATTACCACCAAATCACAAATGGCATTCAAGATGACAATTACAGTGAAGCATAATTTTGATCACTTGGGGCAGAATGAAAAAGAGCACTGGGCAAGAAATGAGGATGATGTGGGATCTGATCTTGGCTTTCCACTGACTACCATAGTCAAATTTCTTAAGCTCAGTGAATCTGAAGTTCTTGTTCTATAAAATGCACTAAATAATATCTAGCTCCACTGAGCTATAAATTTCTATGATATATTCAACATAGCCACTCGCTATTTAGAAGTTTTGGTTAGAGACCACCTCTGAACAGTATTATTTTTAAAAAAATGATTTGAAGGATTCATCACTGATACTTTGATTACATCCACATGTTCCAACATTTTCCAATAATACTGCATTGCCTGAGTTAAATCGATGAGCATTTGCTCTCATGTGTAGTCTCTCGAGAGCTACCTATAAGGTAGAATGGAAACCACTTCAGAGATAATGAGCAGACTGTCAAGACTATCTGTGAAGCCCCTGTCACTGCTCTCTCTCTCTCCATTCCCCACATACTCACCAGTTTAATTGAAGAACATTCTATAAAACACCTGGCTTCTATTCTCCAAAAGTAACAAGACTGATGAAAAAAAAAGGTTGATGAAACTGTTGCAGATTAAAGGAAAGTAAAGAGATTTGACAATTAAATACAGTATATGCACCCTGATTGGATCCTAGACTAGGGAAAAAGAAAGGATACTATCGATTTAACTGCTAAAATTTGAACAGGGACTATAGATTAGATAATAGTATAAAATCAATAATAAATTTTCTGAGTTTGTGACTGCAATTTCAATTATGTAAGAAAATTCTTTGTGCTTAGCAAAACACACTCAAGTATTTAAGGATAAAAAGGCATAATACCTCTAACACACTCTCAAATGGTTCAGAGAAAAAATATGAATATATTTTTACACAAATATAATATATAGAGTGCATATATCTATACAGACATATGTATCTATGAAGACATATATGTGTTATATGTACATATGTCTGTAGGTATAGAGAATAGTATAAAAACAAATGGGAGACTTCCCTGGTGGTCCAGTGGTTAAGAGTCCACCTATCAATGCAGGGAACAAGGGTTTGATCCCTACTCTGGAAAGATCTCAAATACCAAGGGGCAACTGAGCCCCTGTGCAATTACGAAGC
This sequence comes from Bos indicus x Bos taurus, assembly GCF_003369695.1. Taxonomy (NCBI): domain Eukaryota; kingdom Metazoa; phylum Chordata; class Mammalia; order Artiodactyla; family Bovidae; genus Bos; species Bos indicus x Bos taurus. Next base: position 16,157,065 of record NC_040081.1, on the reverse strand, counting down.
CTGTTCATGCAACTTCTAAGGGCCTCACATTCTAGAGTCATGCTCTGCAACAAGATAAGCCACTGCAGTGAGAAGCCCACACACCACAACTAGAGAGGAAAGTGTTAGTCCTTCAGTTGTTTCCACCTCTTTGCAACCCCATGGACTGTAACCCACCAGGCTCCTCTGTCCATGAGATTTTCCAGGCAAGAATACAGGAATGGGTTGCTATTCTCTTCTCCAGGGAACTTTCCCAATCCAGGGATCAAACACTGGTCTTCTGTATTGTAGGTAGATTCTTTACTGTCTGAACCATCCAAAAAATAAAATAATTAATCTCACTTAAAATTTTATTTATTTATTTATTTTTGGCTGTGCTGGGTCTTATTGCTTTCTCTAGTTGTTGCCCTCAAGACCCAGCACAGCCAAAAATAAATAAATAATCTTTAAAATAATATTAATTTTTTAAATGGAGCATATACAAATAGCAAATCATTCTGAAAATGAATAGAATGTTGTATATCAATTATACTTCAATTAAAAAAGAAGAGAGAAAGTTTTAAATAAATGGGACAAAATGTAAACCACTGGTAAATCTGAACAATAGGCATTTGATAGTTCCTCATACTATTCTTGTAACTTTTCTCTAAATTGGAAATTATTTTAAAACAAAGTTACCCACCTCCCAAAAAATGCTCAGAACAAACATTTTATAAAACATGTTCTTAACCACTTTATGAGTAAAGACCTATTATTTCATATACCAAACCAAGGCATCATCCAACACATATCCCGTCTTCAGTGAGTGATATCTGTCAACCCTGTCAAGGATTCCACGAGCAATTAAAATCACAAAACAAATCTGAGTTGGGGTTCTGTTACATAGCCAGAGAAGCTTATTAACCTTATTATGATATTATCACCTCCATCCCTATGATAAGATACCAATATTTTTGCCCTAAAATCCTATCATGTAAATGTGATCAAAGTAGAGTAACAGAACAGTTGGACTTCCCTGGCCATCCAGTGGTTGAGACTCCATGCTTCTAATGGAGGGGGTGTAGTTTTGATTCCTGTTTGGGGAACTAGGATTTTGCATGCCGAGAGGCCAAATAAAGAAATAAAATAATAATCTTTCAAAGCAGGGAATTAATGTCCTATAATTTAAAAAAAAAAAAAAGGTAGAGTAGGGCTTCCCTGGTGGCTCAGTGGTAAAGAACCCGCCTGCCAATGCAGGAGAGATGGGTTCAATCCCTGGTCAGGGAGGATCCCACATGCCACAGAGCAACTCCGCCCATGTGCCACAGCTGCTGAGCCTGTGCACTAGAGTCTGGGAGCCAGGACTACTAAGCCTGCATGCTGCAACCACTGAAGCCAGGCTGCTCTAGAGCCCGTGTTCTGCACAGAGAAGGCAGCACAATGAGAACCCGGGCACCAGCAGAGCATCCAAGGCTCACAGCAACTAGATAAAAGCCCACGCAGCAATTCAGACCCAACACAGCCAGAAATAAATAAATAAATAAAATTTTCAACGTAGAGTAACAAATATTGTCTGTATTTCCCTCCATAGTAGGATATTGCTTTACTTATTTTTAAATTGAGGCTACTTTTTAAATTTCCTCAAATATTTTCTTTATTTACCCACTGCAGCATATATCATTGAAAAACTAAAACTCATTGGACTTAGTAAAGCATTCTCCGTCTATTTTGTGAATAATTTTATGAAAAAAGTATTCAATGATTTCTATCTCTAGAAAGGACTTTACTTTTTTTTTTTTTTTTTAAAGAAATGTGTTTGCTAGGTATAGATTTTATACTAACTTAAAAAAGTCTGGTGGTAAAAAAAAAAAAAACAAAAACCAAAAAATTAAAAGGAAGTTAAATACAATTTAGCTTGGAAAAACAACCCAAATGATTTATTTTGGAGGGCAGGAAATAAAGACAGTTGTTTCTCAATCCTGAAAACTCAGCAGTGTTTTGATCCTTAAAGAAGATGGGGAATTTAATGTGTAGCTAAGTTGAAAAAAAAGAAAAAGAAAAAACCAATATATATGATATTGATATATACATTATGGTCAATATATAATACATTTTATAGACAACTGACTTAAAAAAAACTCCCCAGAACACATTTTCACATTTCTCATGAGGTTTTGGAATTTATACTGCAAAAGCATAAAGGGAATATATGTGAGTTAGGACGTCATCAAATCAATGATATAGGAATGCAGGTCATGGGGTGACTCCATCACCAGTTTTTCCAAACCCCACATTGCCTATTTAACTATGAAAACTCTCGTGCTCAGGCTCATTTTTCCTTCCTGGAGTAATATTTCAAGTCATTATACAGGATATTTTAGTATAAGATATACCTTAAAAGGAGCTGCTCCGGTGACTCAGTGGTAATGCAGGAGACACGGAAGGCACAGGTTCAATCCTTGGGTCAAGAAGTTCCTCTGGAGAAGGAAATGGCAATCCAGCCCAGTATTCTTGTCTGGAAAGTTCCATGGACAGGAAGCTGGCAGGCTACAGTCTATGAGGCCGCAAAGAGTTGGACGTGACTGCACACACACACGTGCACAACTACTTAGCCTCTCTGCCCTCAGTTTTCACATTAATAAAGCTTGAATATTAATAATACCTGATTGATAAAGTTGTAATAAGGATTAAATGAGATAAACTTAGTGAAACACTTAGAAAGTAATTGAATATAGAACAGATAAATAGCGAAGTCTTACTGTACAGCAGAGAACAGAGAACTGTATTCAATATCCTGCAATAAACCATAATGGAAAAGATATGAAAAAGATTATACATATATATGAGTGAGTCACTTTGCTATACAGTAGAAATTAACACAACACTGTAAATCAACTATACATCAATAAAATTTTTTTTAAAGAAAGTAATTGAAATCACATGTCTCATAGAGAAAGTTGTACACGCATGTTCATAGCAGCACTGTTCACAAGAGCCAAAAATGTAGAAGAATTCCAAATGTCTATGAATGGAAGAATGGGTAAATAAAATATGATATATACATGGAGTGGTATATTATTCAGTCTTAAAAAGGAAGGAGAGGAGAAGGACTTCCCTGGTGGTCTGGTGGTTAGGACTCCAAGCTTCCACCACTGCAGAGAACACAGGTTGCATCTCTGATTGGGGAAGTAAGATCTCACCGGACTGCAGCATGGCAAAAAAAAAAAAAGAAGTAGATTCTCACTTATGCTACCATGAAGGAAAGAATCTTGAGGACATTCTGCTAAGTGAAATAAACCAGTTCCAAAAAGACACTATCTGATTTCACTCTCTGAGGTATCAAGAGTCCTCAGACTCAGAGAAACAAAGTAGAATGATCGTCGCCAGGGGTTGGAGGGAGGGATTAGTGGGTGGCTATTATTTAATGGGTATAGAGTTTCAGTTTTGTAAGATGAAAAAGTTCTAGGGGTCGGTTGCACAACAACGTGCCTGAGCTTAGCACTTTTGAACTGTACACTTAAAAAATTTATGATGGTAAATTTTGTTATATGTATTTCACCACAATTCTTTGCTGGAAAAAAAAATAGAAAAGAAAAAAATTTTTAATGTAAGATTTTATTTTACCTTAAAAAAAAAACACTTGAAAAGTGCGTGGTATAAAGAGTTTATTTTCCTACTTTTAAAATTTTCTGATTGAAGACCAGGCTCATTTGTATGTTCTGCAATCCTGAATTGTTAGTCAATATAGGAACAATTCTCTGGGGTCAAATGGAAACAAGCAATTGACTGTCTTCTAGGGTGGTTGGGGGTGGGGGAGCCCTGGGTGGGGACAAGCTCTGTGAGGAAGGAAGTGCCTGGAATCAGATATCCAAGCAGGGATCAGAAGCACAAGTGGTGAGCCCTCTGTGGAGGGGCACTAAAGGCTGGCAGCCAACCAGTTAGCTGTTTATGTAAATGAAGGCGAGCTACTACAGCTCCTGGTCCTCGCTCCAGCAGAGGGTCACTGCAAACTCTCTACAGGCCATAAAAGGAGACTAAGAGGTGGTCAGCACAAGCCCAAAGAGAATAAATAATATCCATTAGACTGATGGCATGTGAACCTCCCGTCAACTGCTCTGACAGCAGGGGACCTGAGGGATGCTGAGTGATATAAAAGGACACAAAGTCGAAAGAGCACCATAAAGTAATCTAATCACCAGGGAAGGGGCATAAATTTCCAGTACCTTGGAGTGAGCTTAACAAGAAATATGCTTGCCGGCATACAGACACACACAAAATTTTACTGGGGAATATGAAAGTAGTGGTAAATGAATGGAGTAAAACCTGTTCTCAGGTGAGAAAAATTAATGTTGCAAAATCTCAGATCTCCTACATTTCATTTATAAATTTAATGTAATTAGATTTAAATGTACATGTCCAGAGCTATGCAGCAAAAGAATAAAGAATGGATTTAAAACTCTTAGGCAAAAATAACTAGATGATATGTTTCCAGCCTGATACTAGACAGACAGTTTAATGAAACAGACCCTAAATTCTGTGATACATCCAAGAATTTAGAATTAGTGAAGCACTTAGGTGCTCAGTACAGAACAAGTAGCTTTTTAATGAATGGCAACTTAATGGGGAAATATAATTAGATTCTTTACCTAACACCATATACTAACCTATATTTGCATTTTTCCATACAGTTTGAATCATATACTGTGAAAATGAAATCAATGTATTACATAGTTAAAAAAGCAGAAAAAGATTTTTTTAAGAGCTTAAATGATTAATAAAACTTTGAAATAGTCTTCAAACTCATTTCAATTTAGAACATGAAAAATTAAAATAATGAGATACGAGTGTAACCCATAAAATTGGAATTTAGAAAACGATTGCACAAGTGCCAGTGAGAGTTCAAGAAAGGGGCCTATCCATTCACTGCAGGTGAGAATGTAAACTGGTATAATCATTCAAAGGGCAATTTGACAGTATTCTTCCAAAGTGTTGAAAAAAAATGTTCAGACCTTTTTCACCCAGCTTTTACCTCCAGAATACAATAAGAAATAATGAGGACATCAATATCTAGAACCATCATGACTATGTAAACTGAAAATATGAAATAAGCTTTTACTGCAAAACACCAAGAAATGTTGGATTAAAAATGAACTTATTTTTTTAAATGTTGGAGGGGGAAACAAAATAAAAATGTTTATGAGCTAAAATTTTGGCAGCCCCAGAGGGGTTTATTAATATCAACAAAAGAGGGGGTTTTGTAGTGTAGGAAATGTATTCAAATAATCCAAATTTCAAGTCTTATAAAAGAGACATAGGGATAAGACTTATTCCCAAACCTTTCTTCAAACCACTCCCCAGAAGCAAATCTGCACTTGTAAAGACTTATGTATATTGTGGCAAAAGGTATTTGTAGACTGATTTTTAATCCATATGGCAGCACACTATAACACTCACTTCAGATAAGATTTTCTCATTTCAACATATAAAGAGCTTTCTCATTCTTTGTTTACCAATACACAGTACTCCATTCAACAGCTGAACTATAATTATGTAACCAATCTCCTATGCACAGACATTTAGACTTTTACCAGTCTTTAACAACAACAAATAAAACTTTAATTAATAACATTGAAGGTAGGTCATTTTGCACTTACACAAGTATATCTGTAGGAAAAATTCCAAGTGGAATAACTACAGGGAAGGAAACAGCAGTTAAATACATATTATCAAAGTATCCTTCTTACATGTTACAGCAGTCTGTACACTTACTGTCTGTGTGGAAGACTACCAGCTTCCCCAAACTCATGCCAACATAGTGTTGTATGAAATTTGTGGCTATCCGCCCCGTTAGGAATGCAAAAACAGTGTCAGTGGTGCTTTAATTTGAATTTTTCTCAGTGAGGTTGAGTATTGTCTCTGTTTAAGGTCCAATTATATTTTCTTTTTCATGAACTGCTCATATAATTTATTCACTTTTCAGCTGTGTTTTCTTGTTTTCTAAGTGATTTTGTGCAGATTTTATCTTAAGGAAATTAGCCCTTTGCTTACGATTTTAAAGTATTCTTTTAATTTTCATTTGCCTTCTGATTCTTTTAACAACTTTCTTGAGATAGAATTGACTTACAATAAACTGCTTATATTTAAAGTGTACTTCTTGGAACTTCCCTGGTGGTCCAGTGGTTAAGATTCTGCTCTTCCAATGCAGGGGGCATGGGTTTGATCCCTGGTCAGGGAACTAAGATTGCATATGCTATGTGGCCAAAAAAATACAAACCTAAAAAAACAAAGTGTACAACTTGAAAAGTTTTGAACACATTTATTGAGCTACAGTTGACATGTAATAAAGTATACACATTAAAGTGTACAGTTTAATAAAATTTTACCTATTTTCAGCAGTAAAGAATCTGCCTTTGAATGCAGGAGATGAAGTTTCTGTCCCTGGGTTGGGAAGATCTCCTGTGGAAATAAATGGCAATCCACTCCAGTATTCTTGCCTGGAGAATCCCATGGACAGAGGAGCCTGGTGGGTTATGGTGGGGTCACAAAGAGACATGACTGAGCATGCACAAACCACCACCATACACTTAGGAAATCATCACCGCAATCAAGACAATGGTCTATAATCCCCTCTCTCTTGTTCCTCTCAGCCTCCCATTCTATCCCTCAGACAACAGATCTGCTCTCTGCCCATGTGGATAGGTTTACATTCTCCATAGTTTTATGTAAACGGTAACATCCAGTATATAGTCTTTTTCTTGCCTAGCTTCTTTCATTCTGCATCAGATTCATCTGTGTCATTCATGTCAATAGATAATTTTTTTATTGCTGAGTAGTATTTCACAATCATCCCCAAATCACCCCAGATGATTTACAAATGGTTTCAGAAAAGATGCATAGAAAGAATATGAAAAAAGCTATATATGACAAACCGACAGCAAACATTATCCTCAATGGTGAAAAATTGAAAGCATTTCCTCTAAAGTCAGGAACAAGACAAGGGTGCCCACTTTCACCATTACTATTCAACATAGCTTTGGAAGTTTTGGCCACAGCAATCAGAGCAGAAAAAGAAAGAAAAGGAATCCAAATTGGAAAAGAAGAAGTAAAACTCTCACTGTTTGCAGATGACATGATCCTCTACATAGAAAACCCTAAAGACTCCACCAGAAAATTACTAGAACTAATCAATGATTATAGTAAAGTTGCAGGATATAAAATCAACACACAGAAATCCCTTGCATTCCTATATACTAATAATGAGAAAACTGAAAGAGAAATTAAGGACACAATTCCATTCACCATTGCAACAGAAAGAATAAAATACTTAGGAATATATCTACCTAAAGAAATTAAAGACCTATATACAGAAAACTATAAAACACTGGTGAAAGAAATCAAAGAGGACACTAATAGATGGAGAAATATACCATGTTCATGGATTGGAAGAATCAATATAGTGAAAATGAGTATACTACCCAAAGCAATTTATAGATTCAATGCAATCCCTATCAAGCTACCAACGGTATTCTTCACAGAGCTAGAACAAATAATTTCACAATTTGTATGGAAATACAAAAAACCTCGAATAGCCAAAGCGATCTTGAGAAAGAAAAATGGAACTGGAGGAATCAACCTACCTGACTTCAGGCTCTACTACAAAGCCACAGTTATCAAGACAGTATGGTACTGGCACAAAGACAGAAATATTGATCAATGGAACAAAATAGAAAGCCCAGAGATAAATCCACGCACCTATGGACACCTTATCTTTGACAAAGGAGGCAAGAATATACAATGGATTAAAGACAATCTCTTTAACAAGTGGTGCTGGGAAAACTGGTCAACCACTTGTAAAAGAATGAAACTAGAACACTTTCTAACACCTTACACAAAAATAAACTCAAAATGGATTAAAGATCTAAATGTAAGACCAGAAACTATAAAACTCCTAGAGGAGAACATAGGCAAAACACCCTCCGACATATATCACAGCAGGATCCTCTATGACCCACCTCCCAGAATATTGGAAATAAAAGCAAAAATAAACAAATGGGACCTAATTAAACTTAAAAGCTTCTGCACAACAAAGGAAAATATTAGCAAGGTGAAAAGGCAGCCTTCAGAATGGGAGAAAATAATAGCAAATGAAGCAACGGACAAACAACTAATCTCAAAAATATACAAGCAACTCCTACAGCTCAACTCCAGAAAAATAAATGACCCAATCAAAAAATGGGCCAAAGAACTAAATAGACATTTCTCCAAAGAAGACATACAGATGGCTAACAAACACATGAAAAGATGCTCAACATCACTCATTATCAGAGAAATGCAAATCAAAACCACTATGAGGTACCATTTCACACCAGTCAGAATGGCTGCGATCCAAAAGTCTACAAGCAATAAATGCTGGAGAGGGTGTGGAGAAAAGGGAACTCTCTTACACTGTTGGTGGGAATGCAAACTAGTACAGCCACTATGGAGAACAGTGTGGAGATTCCTTGAAAAACTGGAAATAGAACTGCCTTATGATCCAGCAATCCCACTGCTGGGCATACACACTGAGGAAACCAGAAGGGAAAGAGATATGTGTACCCCAATGTTCATTGCAGCACTGTTTATAATAGCCAGGACATGGAAGCAACCTAGATGCCCATCAGCAGATGAATGGATAAGAAAGCTGTGGTACATATACACAATGGAGTAGTACTCAGCCATTAAAAAGAATACATTTGAATCAGTTCTAATGAGATGGATGAAACTGGAGCCTATTATACAGAGTGAAGTAAGCCAGAAAGAAAAACACCAATACAGTATACTAACGCATATATGTGGAATTTAGAAAGATGGTAACAATAACCCTGTGTACGAGACTGCAAAAAAAGAAAAGAAAGAATATGAAAAAGTAAATGGAGCAAAATGTAAATAATTGATGAAACTGGGCAAAGAATAGATGGGAGTTCATTGAATCATTTTTTAAAAAGGAAAAAAAAGCTTTATTGAGATCAAATTCACACACTGTATAATTTACCCTTTTAAAGTGTACAATTCAACATTTTTTAGGGAATTCCCTGGAGGTCCAGTGGTTAGGTCTTTGCACTTTCACAGGCTCCAAGGATTAGAAAAAAGGGCATATTTGGGAGGGTCATCATTTTGCACAGCAGTGTCTACTCACTGCTCATTTTAAAATTGTTATTTGTTTTTTTATTATTGAGTTTTGTTCTTTATATTATATATTATATAATGTTATAATACATTCTGAATACAAATCTCTTATCACATACATGTTTTGCATATATTTTCTACTATTCCATGGTTATCTTTCCACTTTCTTGATGGTGTCCTTTGAATCACAAAAGTTTTAAATTTTAATAAAGTTAAATTTACCTACAGTTTCTTTTGTTGTTTGTGTGCTGTTTGACCTAAGGCCATGAAAATTTATTCCTATGTTTTCTTCTAAAAGTTTCATCATTTTAGCTCTTACGTTTCAGTATTCCATTCTTAGTTACCTTGTATTTTTATTGATGGTGAGAGACAAAAGTCCAATTTTTATTCTTTTCCATGCAGATATATCTAGTTGCTCTAACAACATTTGTCGAAAATACTGTTCTTTTCCCACTGAATGGTCTTGGTTCTTTTCCCACTGAATGGTCTTGGTAACCTTGGCAAAAATCCCATGACCATGAATGTAAGGGCTTATTTCTGGACCCTCAGTTCCATTTCACTAATATATATGTCTACCCTTAGGTCAGAACCATACCATCTTTATTATTATCACTTCATGATAAGTTTTGAAATCAGAAATATGAGTTCTCCAACACTGTTTCTCTTTTCCAGATTGCCTTGGGTATTCAGGTTTCCTTTCCACATGAGAATCAGCTTGTCAACTTTTGCAAAAAAAAAGCTAGGAGTCTCACAGGAATTGTCATAAATCTGTGTGAATTTAAGAACAATTTTGGAAATAATGCCATCTTGAAAATGTTGTCTTCCAATTCATGAACATAGGATGTGTTTCCATTTACTTAAATCTTCTTTCTCTCAACAACATTTAGTAATTTTCAGTATACATGACTTGCCCTTCTTCTGTTAAAAGTATATCTAAGGATTTTATTCTTTTTCCTGCTATCATAATTGGAACTATTTCCTTAGTATCATTTTTTTTTTTTTTACTTTTTTATACTTTATTTCAAATTACAAAAAAAATAGATTTACTGTGGAAAATATTTACAATCTGATGGTCTAATTTAATCAGTTATAAATAACACAGTTCATGGTCACCATATACAAGATTATTCACAAAAACTGATTGTATTTCCATACCATAGCAGTAACAAACAAGAGATTATGATAAAGACACCATTAATATAAGCATTGATAAAAATAATTAGAATTTGCTAAGAATATCTAACTGATATGGAAAATATTAAAAATCCCCAAAAGCCTAAAGATTTAAATAATGAGAAATGACATTGCTATAAATTAATAAAAATTAATTACAAAAATTAATTTGTGAATATGTCATTCTGAAATTCTGGTTGTATTTATTTGAGAGATTTAAGGAAATTATTTTAAGTTTTTATGGAAGAATAAAGGGCTAAAATAGAGTAAGTTAACTTAGAAAACATGTTGGTAGAATGTAGGGATATAGGTTTTCAAAATATTTCCTAGGATATAGAAATACAATTGATTTCTGTGTGTTGATCTTATATTCTGAAATCAATTATTTATTTAAGTATAGTAATTTAATTATAATTACATACTTACACTTAAACATGTTCCTTGCCTCCTGCAATTTCTGGTAACTCTTGGCATTCCTCACCATGTAGCCACGTCCTTCTAGCCTCTGCCTCCATCTTCACATTTCTCTTTCCTCTGTGTCTGTCTTCTCCTCTGTGTGTCTTTTATAAGGATAGATGCCATTTGATTTAGGTTCTATATGGCTAATCCAGAATGATCTCCTCATCACATCTTTAAGTCTACAAAATCTTTTTCCAAATAAAGTATCAGTCATAGATTCTGAGGATAAAAAATAAACATATCTTTGGTGCGGCTACCATTCAGCCCCCTACAATTATCAAGTGATAGTGTTGAGTAAGCAGTGAGTAATATGAGATTTGGAGTCATCATTTTATAGATGTTTTTAAAGCCATGGAGCTGAATGGCATAACTTAGGAAGGACAAAAATTATCTAAGGACCGAAGCTTGGGGCCCTACATAATTTAAACATCAGAAAAAAGGTAAGAGCTCAACAAAGAAACAGGGAAATACACGCTCTGTGAGGACAGAAAGCTGTCTGTTTTGTTCCTTAACTATTTGCTATTATCTTAAACAGTGCCTGCCATTTGGAAAATACTTTAAAAAAACTCCAAACACTCCAAAGTATTGCTTTTGATTGGGTGGCCATTGAGGTAAGGAAAAAACAAAAACATGCCAATGCAGTACCCCAGAATTCCGGTGAGAAAGGCAGGTTTTCATGAAGAGGACTTTCCAGCTGTGGCGCTCCTTGTGGAGGCATCCTTGTCTCTGCCGGCCGCCCTGCTTCCCGAGGGTCCAATGCAGTCTGTGCAAGTCTTGGGAAGCAAGTAGGTGACCACAGCCTCAGTACAGCATGAAGAGCCGACTGTTTGTACAACTGAACAGTGGTCCCTGTAGGTGACTGGGCCGCTTGCTCTGCGCTATGTATACATGCTCCTGGAGCCCAATCTGTTCCCGGGCAAAGAGCATTTCCCCTGCATGGACATCCATCCCCGCGTGAAGGGTGGCCCACATTTATGCCAGGGGCTAGCCCATCTCCAAAACCCTGGTGGTGTATTACTAGAAATACATGGATGGGTCTTGAAGGAGGAAATCAAAGACATACTCATCTGGCAGGACCATACACGGTCCGCTAGTAGCTGACCCCATCTCTGCAAACCCAAAAAGTTCAGAGGCCTCGGTACACACAGTGGCTACCAGAAGTCTTTATCTTTTCTTTTTTTCTTTTTTGGCTGTGCCACTCCGCATGCAGGATCTTATCTCCCCCACCAGGGATCATACCCATGTTCCCTGCACTGGAAGCACGGAGTCCCAACCACTGGACCAGGAAATTCCCAGCTACCAGAAGTCTCAGGGAGAAACCAACCACCAGGAAGAGAGTTCACCTTTATATTAAACAAAGGTTGTGAGATTTTTAAGGTTTAAAGAAAGCAGTGGGTGGGGGGTGGCTTTTCCAGGTGAAGGCGATGTAAATACACACACCTAAATTTCTCCCTCCCAAAAGGCCTTGGAAGTATGATAAATGAGTTTTGTTCTAAACATACACGTGTGGGGAAAGCAGTAGAGGAAAAAAACAGCAACAAAATTTTGAGAGTTAGAAAGCAGATGGATGTGATAACTGAGTTAGCACCTCCAAGAGACTCAAATCCCAAGTTGGCTGCAAGTTTCGAAAGTTCAAAATCAACATAATTTGCACCACAGCCTCAAAAAGATCAGAAATTAGCAATGTTAGGAAAAATCTGAAACGGAATGTGAAGGAGCATTCCTAAAAAAGGAGGTGGAGGTAAAAGCTGTTTGAGAAACAGTAAAAATCTCAGATCACTTACTCCAGCCCAGGAAAAAGAGCAGGGGTGCCATGATAGCAGATGGCTAGTGAATCGCTGAATGCAGACACCTCTAGCCTTCTTCCCCGACACAACTCCCAGCATGCTGGCAGCCAGATATTTACCCTGCAGAAAAGAAACTGAAACTCCTTTCCACAGACTCTGACCTAAGATCAAGACCTAAAGGCACTGACCTCAGAGTTTCCCCGATAAATGACCCACCCAGATACCTATTCAATGAGATTCACAGTTGAAACATCCTTCCCACACGCTCAGTGTGAATCCATTTTTAGTCTCACACTTTCTTGATTATGCCCTGGAGAAGGAAGTGGCAACCCACTCCAGTATTCTTGCCTGGAGAACTCCATGGACATAGGAGCCTAGTGGGCTACAGTCCATGGGGTCGCAAAGAGTTAGACACGACTGAGTGACTAACACTTCTTGATTATGAGCAGAGAGCCAAGAGATGACAAGCTCAAAGAAGAAAGTCTCTGCCACAGAAAATGGAAATCAACATAAATAAAGAGTGACTTCCCTGGTTGTCCAGTGGTGAAGACTTCACCCTCCCAATGCAGGGAGCCCAAGTTCAATCCCAGGTGGGGAAAAGATCCCACATGCCACAAGGAACAATCAGAAAAAAAGTAAAGAGAAAAAAAAAGGCAACTGTGGAGGAGAGAAGAACTAGATCCAACATAATCAGCTGTGAATTGATAACTTTGGGAGCAGAAAGATAGCAGGTAAGGATTCATTTGTGCTCATTGTAGATATTAACATTTTCTGTAATGTGGAGTTTGTTTTTTTTTTTTAAAGGAATGGTAGAGAAAATTTGGATTTCTCAGCAGTACTGGAAACAAAAAGAAACGAAGCAATGCCCTCAAAAAGTCTAATAATTGAAAATTATTTCCAAACTAAGATTCTGTAACTAAACAAACTATAAATCAAGTGCAAAAGTGTCCGAATAGATGGATTGGCCTTAATGAATCAATGGCAGTCCACTCATTCTGCTAGGAAGTAAGACCGAATATTTAGGTGTACACTCAGGTAGGCTGGTATATTTGATAATGGAAATAAGGGCCAGTTTTCTTCTGATTGCTTTACTTTGAGGATTTCATAGTCCAGTGGGACATTTGGATACATAAACAGATAGTGTTTATATGTACTAAAATAAAATGGCTAAGTTCTGTTACACAGCTATGTACAGTCTTATGGGACCCCAGCCTTTTGGCTCAGGTAAAGCTTTATAGGGTAGGTGATGTCTTAAGGAATGAATAGTGGCTACCCAGAGAAGAAGGAAGGGAAAAGCATTCAAACTAGAAAGATTGTCATTAACAAAGGCACAGAGGAATAAAACATTATAGTGTGTATAGAATATAGTACATCAAGCACAAGAAAGTATGCACTACATACTTCGTGGCATCAAGTAAATCACTTGGTATTTTCATGGTCTTGGCATATCTAGTGTGCAGCTAAGTCACTTCAGTTGTGTCCGACTCTGTGCAACCCCATAGACAGCAGCCCACCAGGCTCCCCCATCCCTGGGATTCTCCAGGCAAGAACACTGGAGTGGGTTGCCATTTCCTTCTCCAATGCATGAAAGTGAAAAGTGAAAGTGAAGTCACTCAGTCGTGTCCAACCCTCAGAGACCCCATGGACTGCAGCCTTCCAGGCTCCTCCGTCCATGGGATTTTCTAGGCAAGAGTACTGGAGTGGGGTGCCATTGACTGGAGGCTAAAGATTAAAACAGAAAGTATTCTGCAACTGCCTGTTATCCAAGTGTTGGGTTTATCATTATGAAACAGCATAGACAAGAAACAAGGTGCTGAAATCTGTATTCTGAAAGAGGTGTGAAGGAGCTGGAAAATAAGAAACAACCAAGACTGTAAGTTCTTTTGCATCTTAAATTCTCCTATGAATGGATGGCAGCACTTACTTTTCAGAATATTCTGATTGATTAACGTGTCAAAAATTATTTTTAAACTAAGATTGTATTTAACCTTGGCTAATATTGCATATGTTTAATACAGCAGCGTTTATCTTTACTGATTCTTTTGCTAGTCCAATCTACAAAAATGTTTAAGTATCCACTTGTACAGACACTTTTTATAAAAGAGTTCTTGGGTGTTTGCAGCCTGGAGGGAGAGGCAGATGCTAAAGAAATTATGCACAATTAAATATACAAATGATATTTTTACATGGCACATGGCTCCTGCAATATGACACAACCAGAATGTTCAAATATTTCAATACCAATCAGGTCAGCTTCAATCTTTAAAAATATTCCTAAGTACGAGAGTAATTTTTAGTGCATATTATCAAGGGCCGGATGGGGAGGAAAAAAATTGGGTCTTTATATGTGCTCATTTTTAATGAAAATACTATTTACCTATTCATGTGAAACTCTATATATTTTTATTCAAGTTGAGTCCAGGCCTATTGGATAGACTTTGAATACTATTAAAATGAAAGAGTATACTACAAGGAAAGTATAAGAACATATAGACTCATTTTCTAAGTTTGGAAAAAAGTCTTTGACTCAAATGGAGCTTCTGTTTGATGAATTAATGGGTCACCATAAACAAACAATTGTAAGTCACAATTTAACTGAAAACCAGAAGGATAAAAATAGCAGAGACTAAACATATAATATCCTTCTTTCTTCATCATTACCTCTGGAAGGTGTGTCTTTCCTGAACTATGAATCACTGCCCAGGCCTTGCAAACTTGTTCCATGAGCGGGAAGTACCAGAGCAGCAGCAATACTCTCATTGTGGGCGTCCCTGCTCAGGAGCGAAAAGGTGCACGGTCCACAGCTTGATTAACTCTCCTTCCCCATAACATGGAAACTACTGTGAAAAGAAAAATAATTCAAGTAGTTTCAAACTTTCCTTTCTATAACAACTGTAGTGACTATACTAATAAGAGCATAGCAGCCCACTCCAGTATTCTTGCCTGGAGAATCTCATGGACAGAGGAACCTGGCGAGCTGCAGTCAATAGGGTTGCACAGAGTCGGACGTGACTGAGCAACTGAGCACGCATGCATACTAATATTTAATAGATGGAAGATCTTATTGCCTCTTAGCCTTCTTCAACTTGTCTGGAGTGTTGTCATAACTAGCCACACCATAGGACTTCCCTGGTGGTAGAGTGGATAAAAATCCGTGTGCCAATGCAGGAGGACACAGGTTTGCTCCCTAGTCAGTGAAGATTACACATGCAGCAGAGCAACGAAAGAAAGCCCACAAGCCACAACCACTGAGCCTGTGTGCTGCAAGCCACAGCACCCTAGGGCCTGTGCTCTGCAATAAGAGAAGCCACCACGGTGAGAAGCCAGGGCTCCACAAGTAGCGAGGAAGCCTCACGCACCGCAACTAGAGCAAAGCCCACTCAGCAACGAAGACACCGCACAGCCAAAACAAGTACACAAATTATGTATCTATAGAACGAGCCACATCATACAACTTACAACAGCTCATCATAAGAGGTAAATGGAAGTGCAGGTCATTAAAGGTACAGTTTACAGTTGAGGTTTTGGCAACTGTTACTACTCTATAAGCCTACAGATAAAATGATTACATCTTGAGTTTTGAACCAGAATCAGAATTGAGGTTTTCTTTCTTTCCAGACTTAGTTTGACTGCCACAGAATTTTACCAGATTTTCAGACTAAGAATCATTATATTAACAAAATTTTTTTCAACATTGTTAAAAGTAGTGTTGTCTATAGTCTATGCATGTTCCTTATTTATGATTTTTTGCATTCCCTATAATTTCTATTTTATAGATTCCTTTTAGTTATTTTAATAAAAGTGAAAATTAAGGTTATTTAAATTAAGAAAATAAAAATTTTCTTTTTTAGCTATTCTTCTCACTACTTTCTGTATATGAAACAAATGTTTCAAATTACAATGTCTTCAAAATTACATAAAAATAAGTTAGGTACCATTTATTCTCTTGTCTTCCCAATAGTACTTACTTAAACAATCACGATAACCAACTTGTGGGTGGAATTATTATTTGAACTTCTTTAAGCTCTCCTGGCTGGAGAAGGCAATGGCACCTCACTCCAGTACTCTTGCCTGGAAAATCCCATGGATGGAGGAGCCTGGTAGGCTGCAGTCCATGGGGTCGCTACAAGTCGGACACGACTGAACGACTTCACTTTCACTTTTCAATTTTCATGCATTGGAGAAGGAAATGGCAACCCACTCCAGTGTTCTTGCCTGGAGAATCCCAGGGACGGGGGAGTCTGGGGGCTGCCATCTTTGGGGTCACACAGAGTCGGACACGACTGAAGTGACTTAGCAGCAGCAAGCTCTCCTGGCTAATTCAGTGTACAACAGCAACACCTACTGGACATTTTTGTACTTTTCAGCTAAGAAACATCTCTACCTTTTAGAGTAAGAAATCGGCTAAGGAATGCAATTTATATGGATACTACTGATGATTTTATATCCCAACATTGCTCTAGTGAGCAAATGTGTGAATGTATAGAGTTCACCTGAAATAAACAATGATAATCAACCTCACAATCTTTGAGTATTTAAAGAGAAGAGAGAAGTATGTGAAATGTGTAAAGGTACACATATAGTCTGTGCTTCAAATTTAATGTCATATTAATTATTTCCTAAAACTGACTTTATAGGAGAAGCAAAGCCAATGCCTGAATTGTTGGTAGTAAAAATCTCTCACATTCCTGTGTATCTGTAGAAAGATGCTTAACAGAGCTAATTGGTGCTGCTGTGATAAAACCTAGGCACAAAGGAGAAAATAATGTATGCTGTCCCAGGAGTTGATATGTAAATACAGTTAACAAGGGGGAAAGCTATGCTAATACCAACATTCTCATTTTCTCTTGCCTCAGGAAAGTTGGATTTGTCAGAATTCAATTAAAATCAGCATGGAAGGGAGGATTTTACACATTCATGGAGAAACATGAATACCTGCCATCCAAATGCAATAATAATAATATTGTTCTAATACTCTCACCACTTTTCTCCCCAGAATAATTGAACCTAACTGCACACAGCTCCCCTGCTAGTTTGGATCAAAGCCTAGTTGTGTGGAAGAAGCACCTCATTTCTGGCTCTACGCTCTGGGGACTTCATGCAGCTTGTTCCTAGAATCAGACACACTGGAGAGATTCTGGACTTAGATTCTGGTGCAGAGTGTGAGGGCACAAAACGGAGTCCTTTGCAAGAGGCAAAGAACAGCGGCATCCCTCGACCACTCATCATGTAATCACTCATGAAATTAATCAGATATTTCTCGGTTAAAGTCTATATCCACAAAGCACTGATCTGGGTACTATGCACTGGATAGGAGGGGTCTGCAAGCTAAAGCCAGTGTGAAGCCTGTTTTTGCACAACCTGTGAGCTAGAGATGAATTTTGCATTTTCAAAGGTTATTTGAAATAGAAAATATGTATTGGGAAAAACTCATTTTTCCCCCTTCTGTGCGTCTCCTTCACTCTCATGCTTCTACCAGACTCATAGCACTTCTGATACCAGATATGGCTGTTTTCCCCCAACCAGGCAATTCATTGACACCAGCCAATTGTCTTACAATTTAACTCAATTCTGACACTGCCTACTTGGAGACAGCATCTCATTCCACAGATTAAGGGCTCACTCCCATGTGACTGTCCCTCCCTTCAGATGGACCCCAAGTTACCCAGAACTTCTGTCCAAGTTGTTGATAAGTCAGGGGTTCTCATAACCCTCTCCTGGAGGTTTTTTACTTTCCTAGAGTGGATCATACAACTCAGGAAACATTTACCAGTATTGAAGGATATGATAAAGGATGGGAAATAGATGGGGAAACAGTGGAAACAGTGTCAGACTTTATCTTTTTGGGCTCCAAAATCACTGCAGATGGTGACTGCAGCCATGAAATTAAAAGACGCTTACTCCTTGGAAGAAAAGTTATGACCAACCTAGATAGCATATTCAAAAGCAGAGACATTACTTTGTCAACAAAGGTCCATCTAGTCAAGGCTATGGTTTTTCCAGTGGTCGTGTATGGATGGGAGAGTTGGACTGTGAAGAAAGCTGAGCACCGAAGAATTGATGCTTTTGAACTGTGGTGTTGGAGAAGACTCTTGAGGGTCCCTTGGACTACAAGGAGATCCAACCAGTCCATTCTAGAGGACATCAGCCCTGGGTGTTCTTTGGAAGGAATGATGCTAAAGCTGAAACTCCAGTACTTTGGCCACCTCATGCGAAGAGTTGACTCATTGGAAAAGACTCTGATGCTGGGAGGGATTGGGGCAGGAGGAGAAGGGGACAACAGAGGATGAGATGGCTGAATGGCAACACTGACTCAATGGATGTGAGTCTGAGTAAACTCTGGGAGATGGTGATGGACAGGGAGGCCTGGCGTGCTGCGATTCATGGGGTCGCAAAGAGTCGGACACCACTGAGCGACTGAACTGAACTGAACTGAACTGAACTGAGGCGGAGTCTGGGAGGGTCCTGAGCTTAGAAGCTTCTGTTTCCTTGCAGTTGAAGTGGGTCACCCTCCCAGTGTGTGGATCTGTTCACCATTCTGAAAGCAATCTTAACCCCATATGATTGGGATTTTGTGGAGGTTTCCTCATCTAGGCATGACCAAATATTAATTCTGTGTCTAGCCCCTCTCATCTCTCTCTGGAGAAGGAGAGGTTGTGAGCTGAACATTCTAAGATTCTTATCATGGCTTGGTCTTTCTGGTGACCAGTCCCCTTCCAAGAATCATCCAGGAATCCACCTAGAATCCTCTCTTTAGAGGGACTTCTCTGGCTGTCCGGTGGTTAAGACTGTGCTCCCAGTACAGAGGGCACTAGTTTGATCCCTGGTCGAGGAACTAAGATTTCACATGCAGTAGGGCACAGTTAAAAAATAAGTAATTTATTTATTAAAAAGAGAGAGAGTCACCTCACTAGAACAAAAGACACTTCCAACACCAGAAGATTATAAGGCTTTCAGAAGCCCTGTGTCAGCTGCTGCTATTGCTGCTGCTGCTGCTAAGTCACTTCAGTGGTGCCCGACTCTGTGCAACCCCATAGATGGCAGCCCACTAGGCTCCACTGTCCCTGGGATTCTCCAGGCAAGAACACTGGAGTGGGTTGCCATTTCCTTCTCCAGTGCATGAAAGTGAAAAGTGAAAGTGAAGTCACTCAGTCGTGTCCGACTTTTTGCAACCCCATGGACTGCAGCCTACCAGGCTCCTCTGCCCATGGGATTTTCTAGGCAAGAGTACTGGAGTGGGGTGCCATTGCCTTCTCCTGGACACTGCTTATTTCACTTTGTGGGTTTACAATGCAGCAGCTGTGCTTCAGGTTCTCCTGTAAAGCTAGCTGCAGAGAAATATCATGAATTAAATCAGACCCAAAAAGACCACAAATTACTTTACCAGTTACCCTCAAGTTGACAGTTTATAGTTACAGCTGAATCTTAAAGTGTTTTGCTGATCAACTGCATTTTTCTGAAGTGTCTATGGGAAGACCTAAAGCAGGTTGATGTTTTCGGTCCAGAACCAGAGTTTAAAACTTATGTCATAGAATGTAAGCCTACCTACAGTTTTATGAGAATTTCTGTTAAGCTTTCGGGGATTTGGGGCTGTATACTGTCATCCTTCCTTTTAAAGGAAGACGTTTTTTGATGATGGTGTTTCCCGTATATATACTTCCTACTGTGGGCTGCATCCACCCCGTGTTATTTATAAACTGCTGTCAAACTTTTAAAACATTTCTGCCTCTTAGCATCCTGATCTTGATTCCTTCTTCTCTCTCTCTCACGAGGGATGGAGAAATAGATGATCACAACACTTTCAGGGAAACTTGGTAGGTTTGCATGATCTAGGAGAGAGCTTGTGGGGAGAAAGGAGGTTTTGGGAGAGTAGAGAAACAGGAACCATTCTTGGCAAAACAGCTTTGCACGGGAATCAGTCCATCTGTGTGATATCTTGGTGCCAGCCTATAAGAAGAGTGGGCAGGTGGTAGAGACACTCAGGGCGGCTCGCTGGGGAAGAGTGACGGTTCCTGTAGACCGGGGCAGCAAGAGTTTGTCCTCCCTTTTCAAAATGCTGCCAAGAGACTTCTTTGTCAGTGAATGTGCCTTGGACCACTGAAAGGGACAAACAAATTTACACATATGCCTTCAGGTGGAAAGAATTAAAAAAAAAGATTTCCTCTCCCCTGTACCTAGGAGAGATCTTTCCCCATGTCTCAGTGGTAAAGAATCGGCCTGAATGCAGGAGACTCAGGTTCGATTCCTGGGTGGGGAAGATCCCTGGAGAAGGGCATGGCAACCCACTCCAGTATTCTTTCCTGGAGAATGCCCATGGACAGAGGAACCTGGTGGGGTACAGTCCTTAGGGTCACAAAGAGTTGAACACAATTGAAGTGACTTAGCACACACACACACATGTATCTGGGAGATTTGGGTTCTAGTTCTCATTTTATTGACAACTAGTTGTGTGGCCCAGAATAAAGATAATTTAGCATCTACAACTTCTAGCTATGTTTTGTGAATAAAGGGAAGATCTGAGTAAATAATCTCCCTGGGCCTAAAATTTCCTGGGCCTACAATCCATTATGTATCTGGTAGCCTCGACAGAAGCCAAAGTCTGGTGCAGCATTTCCTCTAAAGCCTCTATTGTCTGGTCCTGTCTGCAACTGGGCCAAGTCCCATAGTTTGTGGGATTAACACGAGGCACAAAATAACTGTATGTCATCAGAAACAAAGAGTTTGGAAAGGACATTTCACCTAACGAAATTAAATATCACTGCTTAAAAATAATAAAAGGCTATAGAAAGAAAATATCAACGCCATCACAAATCAACATCTGAGGAACAGCTCTAGAAAACATCTGGAAAATAGCATTGCGTTAACAAACCACTAGATAAAATGTTTGATTTCCCAGTCGCTGATGTTACTAACTGCAAAAGCAGTTAAAAGGCCTTATGAGGAGTAATATCTTGGCAGTGGATGAACAGCAAAAAACCCAGCTGTTTGCACTTGCTGTGTAACAAGTGCCAATGTTCATAGTGTAATCCCCACAGTCTGCTGAGGATCAAGCAGCCGACCACATGATGTGATGGAGTCCTGAGGGGTGGAAGTGATCAGGCCGTGGGGACTAAGGGCCGGGCATTGGCCTCTTTTTACTACAACAGCCCACTTTCAGGGCAACTTCCTTGTGAAATGTCATTTCTTGCTATATTTTCATTCATTTGCTTTTACTAGAAATTCATCTCATGGCCTGAAAGAACTTCTATTTTCAGACAAGGGTCCCCTCTAAAGCATAACAGATGTGGGAAACGTTGTGAGACTGGTCAAAAAAGAAAAGGAAGGCCTTCCCTGGTGGTTCGTTGGTTAAGACTCTGCACTCCCTATGCAGGGGCACAGGTTTGATCCCTTGTCAAGGAACGAAGATCCCACATGATTCATGGCCTAACAAAAAAAAAGAAAAAGAAAAAGAGGCGTGGTGGCACAGTGGATAAGAAGCTGCCTGCCAATGCAGGGGACACAGGTTGGATCTCTGGCCTGGGAAGATTCCACACGTCAAGGGGCAACTAAGCCCGCGCACAGCCACTGAGCCTGTGCTCTAGAGCCTATGAGCTGTAATTCCTGAAGCCTGGGGGCCCAGAGCCCATTCTCTGCAACAAGAGAAACCACCACAAAAAGAAGCTCTTGCACCTCAATGAAGAGTAGCCCCCGCTAGCCATAACTAGAGAAAAGCCTGTGCAAAGCAACAAATACCCAGTGCAGCAAAAATAAATAGATAAATAAATAATTTTTTTAAAAAGAATATTGACAAGGCAGAGGGGATATCAGCAAGTACTGTATCAGTGGCAGACAGAAAAGCAAGGGCCCTTAGGTGAGTAGATGTGAAGAAAGAGAAGCTGATAAACACGTGAAAGCAAGATAAATATGCACCCTTCAACTGCCTCACCTCAAATGAATAGAGGATCCTATTCATACTGCTACTGAGATATTGAAACAGACTTATGTAAACTTGCAAGACAAAGGGAAAGGGAGGGAACATTTCAGACAATGTGTTTATTTGCAAAGCTTCTTAGGCACTCCTTCAAATCAGCAGTTCTTTGGAATTTAAACCTAAACCCTGGTCAACTTTGCAATCATTCAGTGATTAATTGTTAAGATTCTTCAGTATATTTGAGGAAAGCTTCAAACTGTGGGTGGGGTGGGAAAATTTCAGTTCAGTTTAGTCACTCAGTAGAGTCCAACTCTCTGCGACCCTGTGGACTGCTTCATTCCAGGCTTCCCTGTCCATCATCAACTCCTGGAGCTTGTTCAAACGCATGTCCATCGAGTCAGTGATGCCATCATATTTCAGGATATACACTCTTTAAATACTCTTTTCCATTATGGTTTATTACAGAATATTGAATATAGTTCTCTGGGCAGTACAGTAGGACTTGTTGTTTAGTTTTTTCATTGTCTTAACAACGTCTATCAGAGAAGTCCTTAACTTTTATGAAGTCAAACCACTTAATTCTTCTTTGTTGTGGTTTGTGCTATTTGCAATCATTCCCAACTCCTCTCTCAGCCTCATTCCATCACCCAAGTTCCAATCAGGAGACAAAAACTGTGTCAGTTATTTAACCAGAAAAGTTTAATATAAAAGTTAAGTAGTAAAATGTAGGGATCTACTAAGGGAGATGGCCCTCTCTGGTGGCTCAGACAGCAACGCATCTGCCTGCAATGCAGGAGACCCGGGTTCAATCCCTGGGTTGGGAAGATCCACTGGAGAAGGGCATGGCAACTCATTCCAGAATTCTTGCCTGGAGAATTCCATGGACAAAGGAGCCTGGTCCGCTATAATGCATGGGGTTGTGAACAGTCAGACTGAGCAACTAACACACACACACACACACACATACACACAAATGGAGATATAAGAGGATTCTAAGGACACAGAAATAGCAACTGCAGATAGCAGCTACCATGTTTAAAATCAATGGAAAGTGAGCAAGGAAGGAAATTTCAAAATTTAGAGGCCTCCGTACCCTAGGCTTGGAGGTGTCCCTCAAGGAGACATGTGGCTGCCGCAGGAATCCTGGTGGCAGTGGGACTGTTAGAGGGCATGAGCCACAGCAGCCCCCTCCAGGGGACGGAGAACGTGATGGAGGGCACAGGCATGAGCTGATCCGCAGTGCTCACTAACCACAGCTCAGGTCTCAGGAGATGGACTTGTTAGTTAAAACGCTCCTAACAACAGAGTGAGGAAAGAGAAGGGAAAGAAACTCAGGACCAAGAAGACTGAGAAGAAGCCTGACAGGTAAAAGGAAAAGATATTACAGAGGGTATTATGCTAAGTGAAATAAGTTAGAGAAAGACAACTACTCTATGATACCACTTGTACATGGAATCTAAAAAAAAAAATACAACAAACTCATGAATATAACAACTAGGAAACAGATTCACTTCATGGATATAGAGAACAAACTAGTGGTTACCAAGGGAGATGGGGGAGAAGGGAGGGGCATAATAGGGGTAGGGATTAAAAGTACAAACTATTGTTTACAAAATAAATAATATTTTATTTGTAAACAATAGAATAGACACAGAGAATACAGCCAATATTTTATTTAAAAAACTATAAACAGAGTATAGCCTTTACTAATTGTGAATCACTATGTTCTATGCTTAGAACTTCTGTGATACTGTGCATCAACCATAGCTCAAAAAAAATTACACTTAATAAAAAAGAAGGAGCCAGACAGGTAAGAAGAAAAACAGAAAAGTGGAAAGTAACAGAATCTGAAAGTTAATATCTAATGTTGCTGAGAGAACTGTTTCAATACCAGCATTTTGTATTTGCAAGTTTCCTCTGTGAAATCTTTTCTTCTAACCCATCTTCATCTAATCCTATTTAGATATCTCCTCTCTGGGTGCCTTCTCAGATCTGCCCCTTAAACACATGGTTTGGTGCTCCTTTGGCTGCCAAATACATTTACATTTATCTTTGTGATAAAACTTAAGCTCCTTAAACTATAAGATTATATTTTATTCTACACCATATCTTCAGATGGTAACAACCTTGTTAGCATTTCAGCATTGGTAAATCTTTTTAATCTCAATAAATTGCACTTTTCTTTGTCACAGATCACTTTTCTTATACTTCTGTCATGGAACTGGTTACCTATTATTATCTTTGTATGTTATTTCCTCTCCCCAAGAAACTATTGTGTTTAGTCGTTCAGTCATGTCCGACTCTTTTCGACCCCCTGGACTGAAGCCTACCAGGCTCCTCTGTCCATGGGGATTCTGCAGGCAAGAGTACTGGAGTGGGTTGCCATGCCCTCCTCCAGGGGATCTTCCCAATCCAGGGACTGAACCCAGGTCTCCCTCATTGTAGGTGGATTCTTT
This sequence comes from Bos indicus x Bos taurus, assembly GCF_003369695.1. Taxonomy (NCBI): domain Eukaryota; kingdom Metazoa; phylum Chordata; class Mammalia; order Artiodactyla; family Bovidae; genus Bos; species Bos indicus x Bos taurus. The sequence goes on along the minus strand of NC_040081.1, from coordinate 16,132,157 downwards.
ACCGACAGAGCCACCAGGGAAACCCACTAAGAAACTATTATCTCCTACTAGTCTTTGCATTCCTAGGACTGACAAGCACTGTGCATTGCACAGAGCAAGCACTTTTGAAATATTTACTGTATGAAACAATTCCAAGCCCATACAAGGTGACTAAACTGTAATAGTGAGACGGGGGGATTGACTTTTGAACTGGGTCTGAAGACATTTCCTTTAATAATTTTATCCAGAGTCATGCAAGAACCTGGGAGGGGGGGTGTCAGTTTAAACTCATTTGACTACAAGAAACAAAGTATCTTAAATGGAAAGGAGGGGAGATTATTCCTATAAGGAGCAGAACTGCAGTGGTAACTGAAACGAGCTGTAATCAGGTCCTTTGTCACCTGTCCCCAGAGGGCAGGAGTGTTCTCTGTTCCTCCTCTCGGCATGTCTTCTGCTTCAGTTTGCCTGCTCACAGTTGCCTTTCATCCTTTTCCTCCTTTCTTTCCTTCCCTGATAACCATGATGGAATCACAGGCAAGGGAGGAAAAGCTGTTAAAAAGCATTCCCTAAGGTTGTCAATGGCCTCCTAGAGCTCAAACACGTATAGCTCCTTCTTTCAAGAGAGGTTCCAAACTGAGACTATTTTATCCAGCTCCACCCAGAGTGCAGGAACTGTGATTTAACTGGTTTGCCAAGTTGCCTACTCAAGTGGTCCACTCAACTCTGCTGCTGCTGCTAAGTCGCTTCAGTCGTGTCCGACTCTCTGCAACCCCATAGATGGCAGCCCACCAGGCTCCCCCGTCCCTGGGATTCTCCAGGCAAGAACACTGAAGTGGGTTGCCATCTCCTTCTCCAATGCATGGAAGTGAAAAGTGAAAGTGAAGTCGCTCAGTCGTTTCCGACCCTCAGCGATCCCATGGACTGCAGCCTTCCAGGCTCCTCCATCCATGGGATTTTCCAGGCAAGAGTACTGGAGTGGGGTGCCATTGCCTTCTCCCCACTCATCTCTAGGGTCTTGCAACACATCTACACATAGTCCACCAGATGGCGATGGAAGCCCACCGTCAGTTTACACCATAGCGGAAGAAAATTAAGACAAGCGGCTGTGGGGACGCTGCTTTTTAAATCTTTTTAAAAACTTAAATAGAGGAAGGATGTTGTATTTTAGTGCCTCAGATACTGGGTTTTTTAAAAAGTGCAACTATAAAAGAGAACTTTTTGAAAGATTCTTTAGTGACAAAGTATTTTTAGTAATCTGACTAGAGGATTAGATGGCTGGATGGCATCACTGACTCAGTGGACCATGGGTTTGAGCAAACCTCCTGGAGACGGTGAAGTTTAGGGAAGCCTGGCATGCTGCAGTTCATGGGGTCACAAAGAGTTGGACAAGACTTAGCTACTGAACAGCAACAACAACTAGATTACGTTTTCTGGTAATTTTTAAAAATGAAACAAAATGGTACTGAACATCATCACTGCCTGGGTAAAATTTGCTAAGATATATACTTTTTAAGTTCTCAGTAATCTGCTCATTGAAGTGTCTAGGCTTGGGGAGGAGTAGAAAATGGTTTTTTTCTCTATATGCTTGTAATCTCTCATACTTTTCCTCACTCAACTAAGGCACAGACGAGAAAATCCTCTTAATGGACATCACCAGCTACTGGAAACTGGGTCAGCTAACTTTGCACGGGAATCCTGGAGTCTTCCAGGCAACCATCCCTTCTTCCTCTGTGACTGTCCTCATTTCTCATCCCACTCACTGAATTACTGGCATAATTGTGAGCTTGAGGGGAGTTTCTTAAGCATTTTGACTTTCAGAGTTCTGCTCCTTAGAATTATGTTTTAAAAGTCTACTATTTTGTGGAAATAACATTTTAATGAACCTAGAAGAATGCCTGGTGCTTCATAGGTGTTCAAGAAATAGCAACGTTCATTATTTTTGCCTCCAACTTCTACTTTATTTCAAAAGTGAACCTGTGACTTATGAAAGTCAAGTGATTTGCATCTAGTTCTTATCACTTGTGCCTCATGATCTTGCAACAGAATTATGACTTTGTCTATAGTTTATGTGTGCAGACGAACCATCAAAATTTACACATTACATGTTGGCAAAGAACACAAGAATTCGTGTAATTGCAGCCATTAAAATGTTCTTTTCTTTAGCCTCATAGGCTGATTACAACATAAAACACACACAGAGGGGTGGTACTAAGATGGCTGAGGAATAGGATGGGGAGACCACTTTCTCCCCCACAATTCATCAAAAGTTCATTTGAATGTTTGAGCAACTTTCACAAAACAACTTCTGAACACTGACAGAAGACACCAGACACCCAGAAAGGCAGCCCATTCTCTTCAAAAGGAGGTAGGACAAAATATAAAAGAAAAAAAGAGAGACAAAAGTTAGGGATGGAGACCTGTCCCACGGAGGGAGTTGTGAAGGAGAAAAAGTTTCCAAACACCAGGAAACCCTCTCACCTGTGGGTCTGTGGGGAGTTTTGTAATCTCAGAGGGCAACATAACTGGGAGGGAAAAAAAAAAAAAAAACCCCACAGAATACGCACCTAACCACAACTCCCAGGGGAGAAGTAGCCCAGACGGTTGCACCCACCACCAGCAAGTGTGGGCTGAATAGGGAGGTGCGCGCTGCATTGCTTAGGGTAAGAACTGGGCCTGAAAGCCCTGAGGACAGTCTGAGTCTTGCTAACAGTGAGATAGCAACCAAAACAGTGGGATCGCCAGAGAGAGGAAAAAGAAACAGAGTGAGAGATAGAGAGAACATTCCCACGAAAAGCTCTAACCTGAGGCACAGCCTAACCAGCTCATAGAACGAAGAACTGAGTGAATACCAAAGGAGAGCTAGCCAGCCGAGGACCTGCCCATCCCACCTCTGGAGGCAGAGAGGCAGGTGGGCTACAGCCAGAACTGGAAGGCAAGGGGTAATCTCAGCCCCAGAGACAGCATCCTCCACCAAACTGTGAGCAGGCTCCCACTTGCTAACCAAGTCTTCCTGGGATCGTGGACAGTTGACATTTGCCAAGAGGGCCGCAGCCAGAGATCAGCTCCCCAGAGGAGACACACAGCACATCTGAGATGGTGCTCTCATGGCACACCCAGAAAACCCAGCAGCTGGGGCTGGGGAGGTGATTAAGACACACAGCCCACCCGGGACAGTGTGCTTGCCAAGTACCTGGTCACCTGAGCTGCTCGGACCTGGGAAGGGCACCAAACGCATGCCCAACTGAGTCTGTGCCTTTGTGGAGTACCCAAGAACCTGAACCTGAGCAGCTTAGACCTGGGAAGTGCACAAAACTCAGGGTCCACTTTGGACAGTTTCCCTGCAGAGCAACACTGGGAAAGCACACATGCCGTGAGCTGGGGCAAACCCCGTGTGGTTCATATACTGTGAGCACTCCCCAAATGCACTAGCTGTATTTGTTTGCAGTGTCCCTCCCTCCCCACAGCGCAACTGAACAAGTGAGGCTAAATAAGTGACTACCTTTGCCCGCTTGTGTCAGGGTGGAAATTAGACACTGAACAGACTTGCAAACAGAGGAAGCCAAAATAAACAAAGAAGAGGGAACCACTCTGGAAATGACAGGTGCAACAGATTAAACAGTAGTTAGCATTGACTAAGAATTGGAAGGGGCCTATAGACCTTGAGAAGAAGTATAAGCTGGAACAAGGAATTATCTGAAACTGAACTGACCCCACACTGCGTTCAACAGCACCAGAGAAATTCCTAGATATGTTTTTACTATTCAGTTCAGTTCAGTTCAGTCACTCAGTCGTGTCCGACTCTTTGCAACCCCATGAATTGCAGGATGCCAGGCCTCCCTGTCCATCACCAACTCCCAGAGTTCACTCAGGCTCACATCCATCGAGTCAGTGATGCCATCCAGCCATCTCATCCTCTGTCGTTCCCTTTTCCTCCTGCCCCCAATCCTTCCCAGCATCAGAGTCTTTTCCAATGAGTCAACTCTTCGCATGAGGTGGCCAAAGTACTGGAGTTTCAGCTTTAGCATCATTCCTTCCAAAGAACACCCAGGACTGATCTCCTTTAGAATGGACTGGTTGGATCTCCTTGCAGTCCAAGGGACTCTCAAGAGTCTTCTCCAACACCATAGTTCAAAAGCATCAACTCTTCAGCACTCAGCTGTCTTCACAGTCCAACCCTCACATCCATACATGACCATAGGAAAACCATAGCCTTGACTAGACGGACCTTTGTTGGCAATGTAATGTCTCTGCTTTTCAATATGCTATCTAGGTTGGTCATAACTTTTCTTCCAAGGAGGAAGTGTCTTTTTATTTCATGGCTGCAATCACCATCTGCAGTGATTTTGGAGCCCAAACAAATAAAGTCTGACACTGTTTCCACTGTTTCTCCATCTATTTCCCATGAAGTGATGGGACCGGATGCCATAATCTTTGTTTTCTGAATGTTGAGTTTTATGCCAACTTTTTCACTCTCCTCTTTCACTCTCATCAAGAGGCTTTTTAGTTCCTCTTCACTTTCTGCCATAAGAGTGGTGTTATCTGCATATCTGAGGTTATTGATATTTCTCCCGGCAATCTTGATTCCAGCTTGTGCTTCTTCCAGTCCAGCGTTTCTCATGATGTACTCTGCATAGAAGTTAAATAAGCAGGGTGACAATATATAGCCTTGACATATGTCTTTTCCTATTTGGAACCAGTCTGTTGTTCTATGTCCAGTTCTAACTCTTGCTTCCTGACCTGCATACAGATTTCTCAAGAGGCAGGTCAGGTGCTCTGGTATTCCCATCTCTTTCAGAATTTTCCACAGTTTATTGTGATCCACACAGTCAAAGGCTTTGGCATGGTCAATAAAGCAGAAATAGATGTTTTTCTGGAACTCTCTTCCTTTTTCCATGATCCAGCAGATGTTGGCAATTTGATCTCTGGTTCCTCTGCCTTTCCTAAAACCGGCTTGAACACCTGGAAATTCACGGTTCATGTATTGTTGAAGCCTGGCTTGGAGAATTTTGAGCATTACTTTAGTAGTGTGTGAGATGAGTGCAGTTGTGTGGTAGTTTGAGCATTCTTTGGCATTGCCTTTCTTTGGGATTGGAATGAAAACTGACCTTTTCCAGTCCTGTGTCCACTGCTGAGTTTTCCAAATTTGCTGGCACATTGAGTGCAGCACTTTCACAGCATCAACCTTCAGGATTTGAAAGAGCTCAACTGGAATTCCATCACCTCCACTAGTTTTGTTCATAGTGATGCTTTCTAAGGCCCACTTGACTTCACAATCCAGGATGTCTGGCTCTAGGTCAGTGACCACACCATCGTGATTATCTGGGTCGTGAAGATCTTTTTTGTATAACTCTTCTGTGTATTCCTGCCACCTCTTCTTAATATTTTCTGAAATCTTCCCTTGGTATCTCTAATTTTCTTGAAGAGATCTCTAGGCTTTCCCATTCTATTGTTTGCTTCTATTTCTTTGCATTGATCGCTGAGGAAGACTTTCTTATCTCTTCTTGCTATTCTTTGGAACTCTGCATTCAGATGCTTATATCTTTCCTTTTCTCCTTTGCTTTTTGCTTCTCTTCTTTTCACAGCTATTTGTAAGGGCTCCCCAGACAGCCACTTTGCTTTTTTGTATTTCTTTTCCATGGGGATGGTCTTGATCCCTGTCTCCTGTACAATGTCACAAACTTCATTCCATAGTTCATCAGGCACTCTTATCTATCAGATCTAGGCCCTTAAATCTATTTCTCACTTCCACTGTATAATCATAAGGGATTTGATTTAGGTGATACTTGAATTGTCTAGTGGTTTTCCCTACTTTCTTCAATTTAAGTCTGAATTTGGCAATAAGGAGTTTGTGATCTGAGCCACAGTCAGTTCCTCCTGGTCTTGTTTTTGTTGACTGTATAGAGCTTCTCCATCTTTGGCTGCGAAGAATATAATCAACCTGATTTCGGTGTTGACCATCTGGTGATGTCCATGTGGAGAGTCTTCTCTTGTGTTGTTGGAAGAGGGTGTTTGCTATGACCAGTGCATTTTCTTGGAAAAACTCTATTAGTTTGCCCTTCTTCATTCCGTATTCCAAGGCCCAATTTGCCTGTTACTTCAGGTGTTTCTTGACTTCCTACTTTCGCATTCTAGTCCCCTATAATGAAAAGGACATCTTTTTTGGGTGTTAGTTCTAAACGGTCTTGGAGGTATTCATAGAACCATTCAACTTCAGCTTCTTCAGCATTACTGGTTGGGGCATATACTTGGATTACTGTGATATTGAAGGCCAGGGGCAGCGGCCGGGAGGAGCTACCCCACGTCCAAGGTAAGAGAAACCCAAGTAAGACGGTAAGTGTTGCAAGAGGGCATCAGAGGGCAGACACACTGAAACCATAATCACAGAAAACTAGTCAATCTAATCACACCAGGACCACAACCTTATCTAACTCAATGAAACTAAGCCATGCCTGTGGGGCCACCCAAGCGGGCGGGTCATGGTGGTGAGGTCTGACAGAATGTTGTCCACTGGAGAAGGGAATGGCAAACCACTTCAGTATTCTTGCCTTGAGAACCCCATGAACAGTATGAAAAGGCAAAATGATAGGATACTGAAAGAAGAACGCCCCAGGTCAGTAGGTGTCCAATATGCTACTGGAGATCAGTGGAGAAATAACTCCAGAAAGAATGAAGGGATGAAGCCAAAGCAAAAACAATACCCAGTTGTGGATGTGACTTGTGATAGAAGCAATGTCCGATGCTGTAAAGAGCAATATTGCATAGGAACCTGGAATGTCAGGTCCATGAATCAAGGCAAATTGGAAGTGGTCAAACAGGAGATGGCAAGAGTGAATGTTGACATTCTAGGAATCAGCGAACTAAAATGGACTGAAATGGGTGAATTTAACTCAAATGACCATTATATCTACTACTGTGGGCAGGAATCCCTTAGAAGAAATGGAGTAGCCATCATGGTCAACAAAAGAGTCTGAAATGCAATACTTGGATGCAATCTCAAAAATGACAGAATGATCTCTGTTCATTTCCAAGGAAAACCATTCAATATTTTTACTATTATCATTTTTTAAATTTTTTATGTTTAAGTTCTTTATGACTATTTTAATTTTCATTTTTATAATCTATTATTACCTTCCAAAAAAAGACCCTATTTTTAAAGCAAATTTCACGTATATTTTTTATAATTTTTGTGATTGATTTTGTTTTGTATTTATAATATTGTATTTTTCAGAGTCTAACCTCTACTCTAGATTTTTAATCTTTGCTTTTTAGTATTTGTTATCAATTTTGTGCTTTTAAGAATCTGATCTTCAGTACCCATGTTTGCTTAGGGGTGTGATTACTAGGTTGATTGCTCTCTCCCCTGTTGACTCTCCCTTTTCTCCCCCAGGTCACCGCTATCTCCTCCCTCCCCCTCTCTTCTCTAAACTCTGTGAATCTATCTGGGTGTTCTGGGCTGTGCAGAACACTTAGGGAACTGATCACTGGCTAGATTGGTCTCTCCCCTTTTGACTCCCCCTCTTCTCCTCTTGGTCACCTCTATCCCCTTCCTCCCTCTTCTCTTCTCTATGTAACTCCGTGAACCTCTTTGGGTGTTCCAGACTGTGGAGAATCTTTTCACCATTAACTTAGATGTTTTATCATCTGTGCTGTATGGATGGAGAAGTCTTGAGGCTACTGTAAGAATTAGACTGAAAGCCAGAGGCAGGAGGCTTAAATCCAAAACTTGAAAGCACCAGAAAACTCCTGACTCCAGGGAACATTGATCAAGGGCTCATCCAAAAGCCTCCATACCTACACTGAAACCAAGCTCCCCCCAGAGCCAACAAGTTCCAGAGCAAGACACACCATGCTAATTCTCCAGCAACACAGGAACATAGCCCTGAGCATTAAAATACAGCCTGCTCAAAGTCACACCAAACCCATAGGCACCTCAAAACACACTACTGGACATTTCCTCACTCCAGAGAGAAGAGATCCAGCTCCACCTACCAGTTCACTGATGCAAACTTCCTTAACCAGGAACCCTTGACAAGCCACTCGTCCAACCCCACCCACAGGGAGCAGGCTCCACAATAAAGAGGAACCACAGTCTTCTAGCATACAGAAAGGCCACCCCAAACACAGCAACCTAAACAAAATGAAAAGGCAGAGAAATATTCAGCAGGTAAAGGAACATGATAAATGCCCACCAAACCAAACAAAAGAGGAGGAGATAGGGAGTTTACCTGAAAAAGAATTCAGAATAATGATAGTAAAGACAATCCAACATCTTGAAAACAAAATGGAGTTACAGAGAAAGAGCCTAGAGACGAGGATTGAGAAGATGCAAGAAATGTTTAAAAAAGACCTAGAAGAAATAAAAAATAGTCAATCAATAATGAATAATGCAATAACTGAGATCAAAAGCACTCTGGAGGGAACCAACAGTAGAATAACTGAGGCAGAAGATAGGATAAGTGAGGTGGAAGATAGAATGGTGGAAATAAATGAAGCAGAGAGGGAAAAAGAAAAAAGAATTTTAAAAAATGAGGACAACCTCAGAGACCTCTGGAACAATGTTAAACACCCCAACACTCAAATCGTAGGAGAAGAAGAATCATCCCAGAAAAAGAAGACAAAAAGAAAGGCCATGAGAAAATACTTGAGGAGATAATAGTTGAAAACTTCCCTAAAATGGGGAAGGAAATAGCCACCCAAGTCCAAGAAACCCAGAGAGTCCCAAACAGGATAAACCTCTGAGGTAGAACACCCCAACACAAAACACCCCACGACACATATTAATAAAACACAAAGCACAAATGTTAAAAGCATCAAAGGAAAAGCAACAAATAACACACAAGGGGATTCCCATAAGGATAACAGTTGATCTTTAAATAGAAACTCTTCAGACCAGAAGAGAGTGGCAAGACATACTTAAAGTGATGAAAGAGAAAAATCTACAACGCAGATTACTATATCCAGCAAGGATCTCATTCATATATGAAGGAGAAATCAAATGCTTTACAGACAAACAAAAGCTGACAGAATTCAGCACCACCAAACCAGTTCTTCAACAAATGCTAAAGGGTCTGCTCTAGACAGGAAACACAGAAAAGGTTTATAAACTTGAACCCAAAGCAACAAAGTACATGGCAACAGGATCACACTTATCAATAATTACCTTAAATGTAAATGGGTTGAATGCCCCAACCAAAAGACAAAGACTGGTTGAATGGATGGAAAAACAAGACCCCTATATATGCTGTCTACAAGAGACCCACCTCAAAACAAGGGACACATACAGACTGAAGGTGAAGGGCTGAAAAAAGAAATTTCATGCAAATGGAGACCAAAAGAAAGCAGGAGTAGCAATACTCATATTGGATAAAATAGACTTTGAAATAAAGGCTGTGAAAAGAGACAAAGAAAGACACTACATAATGATCAAAGGATCAATCCAAGAAGAAGATATAAGAATTATAAATATATATGCACCAACATAGGAGCACTGCAATACATAAGGCAAATGCTAAGTATGAAAGGGGAAATTAACAATAACACAATAATGTGGGAGACTTTAATACCCCACCCACACCTATGGATAGATCAACTAAACAGAAAATTAGCAAGAAACATAAACTTTAAATGATGCAATGGACCAGTTAGACCTAATTGGTATCTGTAAGACACTTCACCCAAAAACAATGAATTTCACCTTTTTCTCAAGTGCACACGGAACATTCTCCAGGATAGATCACATCCTGGGCCATAAATCTAGCCTTGGTAAATTCAAAAAAATTAAAATCATTTCAAGCATCTTTTCTGACCACAATGTGGTAAGATTAGATGTCACCTACAGGAAAAAAAAACTATTAAAAATACAAACATATGGAGGCTAAACAACACACTTCTGAATAACCAACAAATCACAGAAGAAATCAACATATGCATAGAAATGAATGAAAAGGAAAACACAACAACCCAAAGCCTATGGGATTCAGTAAAAGCAGTGCTAAGGGGAAGGTTCATAGTAATACAAGCTTACCTCAAGAAACAAGAGAAAAGTCAAATAAATAACCTAACTTTACATCTAAAGCAACTAGAAAAAGAAGAAATCAAGAACCCCAGAGTTAGTAGAAATAAAGACATAAAAATTACAGCAGAAATAAATGAAAAAGAAACAAAGAAGACTATAGCAAAAATCAACAAAACTAAAAGCTGGTTCTTTGAGAAGATAAATAAAATAGACAAACCATTAGCCAGACTCATCAAGAAAGACAGGGAGAAGAATCAAATCAACAAAATTAGAAATGAAAATGGAGAAATCACAATAGACAACACAGAAATACAAAGGATCATAAGAGACTACTCTCAGCAACTATATGCCAATAAAATGGACAACTTGGAAGAAATGGACAAATTCTTAGAAAAGTATGCTGCTGCTGCTGCTAAGTCGCTTCAGTCGTGTCCGACTCTGTGCAACCCCATAGACAGCAGTCCACCAGGCTCCCCCCTCGCTCTCCAGGCAAGAACACTGGAGTGGGTTGCCATTTCTTTCTCCAATGCATGAAAGTGAAAAGTGAAAGTGAAGTCGCTCTGTCGTGTCCAACTCTTAGCGACCCCATGGACTGCAGCCTTCCAGGCTCCTCCGTCCATGGGATTTTCCAGGCAAGAGTACTGGAGTGGGGTGCCATTGCCTTCTCCGTAGAAAAGTATAACCTTCCAAAACTGAACCAGAAAGAAATAGAAAATCTTAACAGATCCATCACTAGCACAGAAATCGAAACTGTAATAAAAAAATCTTCCAACAAACAAAGCCCAGGACCAGATGGCTTCACAGGTGAATTCTACCAAAAATTTAGAGAAGATCTAAATGGCAACTCACTCCAGCATTCTTGCCTGGAAAACCCCATGGATGGAGGAGCCTGTAGGCTACAGTCCGTGGGGTCACAAAGAGTCAGACATGACTGAATGACTTCACTTTCACTTCCTTTCAACACCTATGCTACTCAAACTCTTCCAGAAAATTGCAGAGGAAGGTAAACTTCCAAACTCATTCTATGAGGCCACCATCACCCTAAAACGAAAACCAGACAAAGATGCCACAAAAAAAGAAAACTGCAGGCCAATATCACTGATGAACATAGATGCAAAAATCCTCAACAAAATTCTGGCAAACAGAATCCAACAACATATTAAAAAGATCAAACATCATGACCAAGTGGGCTTTATCCCAGGGATGCAAGGATTCTTCAATATTCACAAATCAATCAATGTGATACACCACATTAATAAATTTAAAGATAAAAACCATATGATTATCTCAATAGATGCAGAGAAAGCCTTTGACAAAATTCAGCATCCATTTATAATAAAAACCCTCCAGAAAGCAGGCATAGAAGGAACATACCTCAACATAATAAAAGCCATATATGATAAACCCACAGCAAACGTTAAACATTATCCTCAACGGTGAAAAATTGAAAGCATTTCCCCTAAAGTCAGGAACAAGACAAGGGTGCCCACTCTCACCACTGCTATTCAACATAGTTTTGGAAGTTTTAGCCACAGCGTTCAAAGAAGAAAAAAGGGATAAAAGGAATCCAGATTGGAAAAGAAGAAGTAAAACTCTCACTGTTTGCAGATGACATGATCCTCTACATAGAAAACCCTAAAGACTCCACCAGAAAATTACTAGAACTAATCAATGAATATAGTAAAGTTGCAGGACATAAAATTAACACACACAGAAATCCCTTGCATTCCTATACACTAACAATGAGAAAACAGAAAGAGAAATTAAGGAAACAATTTCATTCACCATTGCAGAGAAAAGAATAAAATACTTAGGAATAAATCTACCTAAAGGGACAAAATACTTATATATATAAAACTATAAAACACTGATAAAAAATCAAAGATGACACAAATAGATGGAGAAATATACCATGTTCATGGGTCGGAAGAATCAATATGGTGAAAATGTGTATACTACCCAAAGCAATCTATAGATTCAATGCAATCCCTATCAAGCTACCAATGGTATTTTTCAGAGAACTAGAACAAATAATTTCACAATTTGTATGGAAATACAAAAAACCTCGAATAGCCAAAGCAATCTTAAGAAAGAAGAATGGAACTGGAGGAATCAACCTGCCTGACTTCAGGCTGTATACTACAAAGCTACAGTCACCAAGACAGAACTGTCTGCTGCCGCTGCTGCTGCTGCTGCTGCTGCTAAGTCATTTCAGTCGTGTCCAACTCTGTGTGACCCCATAGACGGTAGCCCACCAGGCTCCCCTGTCCCTGGGATTCTCCAGGCAAGAACACTGGAATGGGTTGCCATTTCCTTCTCCAATTCATGAAAGTGAGAAGTGAAAGTGAAGTCGCTCAGTCATGTCAGACTCCTAGCGACCCCATGGACTGCAGCCCACCAGGCTCCTCCATCCATAGGATTTTCCAGGCAAGAGTACTGGAGTGGGGTGCCATTGCCTTCTCCAACAGAACTGGCACTAAGACAGAAATATAGATCAATGGAACAAAACAGAAAGCCCAGAGATAAATCCATGCACTTATGGACACCTTATTTTTGACAAAGGAGGCAAGAATATACAATGGAGAAAAGACAATCTCTTTAACAAGTGGTGCTGGGAAAAAATGGTCAACCACTTGTAAAAGAATGAAGCTAGAACACTTTCTAACACCATACACAACAATAAACTCAAAATGGATTAAAGATTGAAATGTAAGACCAGAAACTATAAAACTCCTAGAGGAGAACATAGGCAAAACACTCTCTGACATAAATCACAGCAAGATCCTCTATGACCCACCTCCCAGAGTAATGGAAATAAAAGCAAAAATAAACAAATGGGATATAATTAAACTTAAAAGCTTTTGCACAACAAAGGAAACTACAAGCAAGGTGAAAAGACAGCCTTCAGAATGGGAGAAAATAATAGCAAATGAAGCAACTGACGGAATTAATCTCAAAAATATACAAGCAGCTCATGCAGCTCAATTCCAGAAAAATAAACGACCCAATCAAAAAATGGGCCAAAGAACTAAACAGACATTTCTCCAAGAAGACATACAGATAGCTAACAAACACATGAAAAGATGCTCAACATCACTCATTATCAGAGAAATGCAAATCAAAACCACAATGAGGTACCATCTCACCCCGGTCAGAATGGCTGCTATCAAAAAGTCTATAAACAATAAATGCTGGAGAGGGTGCAGAGAAAAGGGAACCCTCTTACACTGTTGGCAGGAAAGCAAACTAGTACAGCCATTATGGAGAACAGTGTTGAGATTCCTCAAACAACTGGAAATAGAACTGCCATACGACCTAGCAATCCCACTGCTGGGCATACACTCCGAGGAAACCAGAATTGAAAGAGACACCTGACCCCAACATTCAACAGCACTGTTTACAAAAGGCAGGACATGGAAGCAACCTAGATGTCCATTGGCAGACGAATGGATAAGAAAGTTGGGGTAGATATACACAACGGAATATTATTCAGCTATTAAAAAGAAAGCATTTGAATCAGTTCTAATGAGGTGGATAAAACTGGAGCCTATTATACAAAGTGAAGTAAATCAGAAAGAAAAACGCCAATACAGTATATTAAAGCATATATATATGGAATTTAGAAAGATGGTAACGATGACCCTATATGTGAGACAGCAAAAGAGACACACATGTATAGAACAGTCTTTTGGACTCTGGGAGAGGGCAAGAGTGGGATGATTTGAGAGACAGCATTGAAACATGTATATTACCATATGTGAAATGGATCACCAGTCCAGGTTCCATGCATGAGACAGGGCACTCAGAGCTGGTGCACTGGGATGACCCAGAGGGATGGGATGGGGATGGAAGAGGGAGGGGGCGTTCAGGATGGGGGACACATGTACACTCGTGGCGGATTCACGTCAGTGTATGGCAAAACCAATACAATATTGTAAAGTAATTAGCCTCCAATTAAAACAAATTAATTAATTTACAAAAAATAAAAATAAAACACAGAGAAGAAATGTTAACTCAGCCCACAGTGTGTCTCAAAGCACATATTTTCCAAACTTTAGTTGAAGGGGGAGAAACTAATAGACATCAGGACTGCAAATTTTCCCACTAGTAGTTATGGAGAAAGTATATGGATTAGATTATATGCTTCAGCTATGCAACTTAGAGGTCCACTACAGTTTCATGGAAAACAAAGAACTTTTTTTTTTCTTGTCTTGGAAAGTAGGCAGGAAAGGCCCGCTTTACTCACATATCAAACCCCACCCCCAGATCCAGGAAATAAGAACAATGGGGACTGGAAATTCTTTTTGGATTGTTTGTTCAGTCTACAACTGGGTACCATGTGATCCGGTGTCTGTGAGGCATCTTATTCAAAGATAATGGGACTAATTTTGTAAATAATAAAGATCTTTAGTATTAAAAGTGTCCTTAAAAGAAACTTATTTACAAAATTAGTCCCATTATCTTTGAATGAGATGCCTCACAGACACTGGATCACATAGTACCCAGTGTAGACTGAACAAACTTAATCCAAAAAAGGATTTAGAAGTTTCTTTAGAGGTGTATGGTGGCTTCCCTCCTAGCTCAGTCAGTAAAGAAACCGCCTGCAATGCGGGAGACCTGGGTTCGATGCCTGGGTCAGGAAAATCCCCTGGAGAAGGAAATGGCAACCCACTCCAGTATTCCTGCCTGGGAAACCCCATGGTCAGAGGAGCCTGGCAGGCTACAGTCCTTGGGGCGTTGAGGAAGGGCAGTCGCAAGAGTCGACACAACTTAGCGACTAAACCATCACCATAGAGATGTATTAATAACGAGGCCTTTCAGTGGAAAAGCAAATAGGAAACCCTCCTACAACATAATCTCTTCTCTCTCTGAAGCTTCTTACAAGCTCCTTACTCATGACAGCTAAAACCTCCTCCTGCTCTTTTTTCTTAATGTTTGTTTTGTATTCTTTTATTTGACTGTACAGGTCTTAGCTGTGGCATGTGGGATCTAACTACCTGACTAGGGATGGAACCCAGGCCCTCTACACTGGGACTGCGGAATCTCAGCCACTGGACCACCACGGAAGTCCGTCCTCCTGCTCTTTCAATCCCCGAGTCCCTCGGAGTTTTGCTTCTACTTTGTTCACTACCTTTTCCGACGTTTTCCCTACGTGGTGTAAAAGTGAGAAGCCATGGGGTGAGGTGTACCTGGGCTCCAGTCACACCAAGGAGACGACTGGAGGCCTTTCGCTATTCTCTTAAAGCATGTGGCATCCCTTAGAATATGCAATCTTTTTTTCCTGAATGTTTCTCTACATTCCCTACTTTGTTATAGTTAAAAGGAGAAAATCTCCTGGGAGAAGTTCTTGTTTAAAATGACCCTTACTTATACCAAGTTTCCTGTAACTTGAACCCTATAACATCATATGTTTGCTAGAGTGTAATAAGGACTATTTGAGTCTATTACATAGCAACTGTCTTTAGGAATCTCCTTGATTTCTACTTTTCATTAGCGAAGAAGAAGGCTGTTATAAGAAAAAAAAAAAAACAACTTTTTGAAAGAGATGGTGAACCAAGGAAGTAAAGAAACTCTCCTTCAATATAGTTTAGAGAAAAGGAAGGACCCCCACAGGAAGGACATTGTTTAGTCTGTTAGAGTTGCCATAACAAAGTACCACAGACTGGTTGACTTAAAACAATAAGAATTTATTTTCTCATAGTCCTGGGGGCTAGCAGTCAGTGTTTCAGCAGGGTTCACTGGCTTGCAGATGGTGCCTTCTCTCTGTGTCCTAACAGGGTCCTTCCTCTTCTCATAAGGACACCAGCCATAATGGATTAGGACCTGTCTATGGACAATCCCATGGACAGAGGAGCCTGGTGGGCTGCAGTCCATGGGGTTGCTGAGGGTTGGACACGACTGAGCGACTTCCCTTTCACTTTTCACTTACATGCATTGGAGAAGGCAATGGCAACCCACTCCAGTGTTCTTGCCTGGAGAATCCCAGGGTCGGGGGAGCCTGGTGGGCTTCCGTCTATGGAGTTGCACAGAGTTGGACATGACTGAAGCGACTTAGCAGCAGCAGCATATGACCTCACTTTGCCTTAATTACCCCTTTAAAGGTCCTATCTCCAAATACAGTCACATTCTGAGTTATTAGGGGTTGGAACTTCAACATTTGAATTATGAAAACTGAAAGTCACTCAGTCATGTCCGACTCTTTGCAACCCCAGGGACTATATAGTCCATAGAATTCTCCAGGCCAGGATACTGGAGTGGGTAGCCTTTCCTTTCTCCAGGGGATCTTCCCAACCCAAGGACTCAAGCCAGGTCTCCCAGAGTGGAGGTGGATTCTTTACCAGTTGAGCTATCAGGGAAGCCCTTTTTGAATTATGAGGGAACACAATTCAGCTCATAACAGGTTTAAATTTTACTGAAATTAGACTTGGATATGACTTTGAAGACTTCAAGGATATTAATAAAAGTTTTATAATTATTGAAAATATGAAACTAAACGAAATCCAAATGACAAATAGAATGACAGACTGTGGAATCTGGAATTGGGTGCAAGTTGCTGAACTTTTGTCCCAATGTGGGGATACCTTCAACCCTGCAAATTCTTGGACATTTTTAATAAGGCAAGATTTTTAGACATCTTGCCATCATAGTTGTTTTTTAAAGTATGTCCTCTCTAAATGAATTGAGATGAAATTTTTGAAATTTCATACCAATTTGAATTTTTTTCAATCTGGCATTTTCTGAATAGTGAATTGTCTCACACAACTGATTCTTTTTCAGCTAACTGAAGTTTATCCTTTAAAGTGGTTTAAAATTTTTAAACTAATTTTCTGTAATAAAGACACTCCTTATATTTTAACTTCAGATCAGATTAGTCACTCAGTCGTGTCCAACTCTTTGCGACCCCATGAATCGCAGCCCGCCAGGCCTCCCTGCCCATCACCAACTCCCGGAGTTCACTCAGACTCACGTCCATCGAGTCAGTGATGCCATCCAGCCATCTCATCCTCTGTCGTCCCCTTCTCCTCCTGCCCCCAATCCCTCCCAGCATCAGTTTCATTAAAAAAAAAAAAAAAATCAACTTTCTGGAGCAACAGTATATCAATTTTGCCTGCTTCCAGCAGATGGCACTAAAGATTGTACAAAGTAATTTTCTTCTGGGGTAGAGCTTTCCAGCTCCTTCATGTCAGAGCAGAGCTGGAAAATAAGAGTATTTTCACTTAATAAGTAAACAAGGGTTTTGCACCCAAAGGAGACTAGCAGTTGGATCACCTAAAGGCCCCTCTGATTCTGATTTGTTGCTTCTACATTCACATGTTGAAGCCGTAGCCACCACCACCCCTCATGTGATTGTATTGGAAATAGGGCCTTTGAAGAGGTGATTAAGGTTAAATGAGGTCAGAAGTTTGGAACCCTGATCTGATAGAACTGGTGCCCTCATAAGAAGAGACACAAGAGAGAGAGCTCTCCCCACAGACATGAGAAAACACAGTGAGAAGGTGGAGCCCTGCAAGCTAGGAAGAGAGCTCTCACTAGAACTCTGATTTCAGACTTCCAGCTGCCAGAGCTGTGAGACAAGAAATTTCTGTTGTTTAAGCCAGTCAGGCTATGGTATTTTGTTATGGCTGCTGCTGCTGCTGCTAAGTTGCTTCAGTCGTGTCCGACTCTGTGTGACCCCATAGACTGCAGCCCACCAGGCTCCCCCGTCCCTGGGATTCTCCAGGCAAGCACACTGGAGTGGGTTGCCATCTCCTTCTCTAATGCATGAAAGTGAAAAGTGAAAGTGAAGTCACTCAGTCGTATCCAACTCTTAGCGACCCCATGGACTGCAGCCCACCAGGCTCCTCCATCCATGGGACTTTCCAAGCAAGAGTGCTGGAGTGGGATGCCATGGCAGCCTGTGCTAATACAGTATTTTTCTAGGACAAACAATATCCAGCCAGAGGAAAAGTAATTGGCAAAATAGAAACATCGTTGAATGGGTGGCAAGATGATCAATGTCAACATCAAGCATAGTAACCCATTAGGAGGCGGTTCACTATCTTTTTTTTTTTTTAACATTGCAAAGGAAACTTTAGAGTCAATGAAAACACAGTACTTTGGATTGACCAAAATGCACAATGCATGCAAAACAAAAGTCATGTAGTTTACTTGTTGACCGTGTGGTTACTGTTCAAAAAGTCCCTGCTTCTAAAGCTATACTTAGTAATCTTCTAAAATTTTAAATAAAGTTCTTAAATTGTAGCAATAAACAAAAAGATAAGATACACTTAAACAATACTGATATTTATCAAAAGATACTTAAGAAATTTCAACTCTCAAATCTGACAGTTATAAAAATCAATATTTTGGCTAAATTATAAGTATGTTTATAATGCAATTATTTGCAACGATATGCAACTGTATAACTCTAATAATGCTAACAACTGCTATAAGATCAGAATGGGTTTTTGAAAAATACTAAAAACATAAAAATATATAACCCCATTAATTACCTATAGAACATGTTCAATTTATACCTAAATTTCAGCATTTACTGTATCACCACAGCTCTAATTTAAAAAAATCACATCTAAGGGTAAGGCAAAACCACCTAAGCATGGCATATTTGTTCATGTCTTAATTTGTTGATGTATCAAACAAATTTCAACTCTGCTAGGCAAAGAACAGAAGATAATCTGCTTTGCAATGAATTCAAAGTTCAATTGCACACAGGCAACATTCTATAGATTAAAAAAAATTACTAACTGAACTATAGGTATTAAATACTGAAAAAAGTTAACAGTTTATTATAATTTATTTTATTTAACAATCTAGGAAGTTCCTAGCTATCAGTAGTTCCAGGGCAATTTCAGGTGTAATTGGGAATTCAAGAATCTCCATGGAATGAAACTTGTAGGTGAAATACATGCATACTTTTTGGTAGCACATGTGAAGAGATTTCTCTAAAATTGACTACATTAGTTTCATTCTCAGCAAATTGACCTGGACCACTCAACATGGCTTTAATTGTTCCTGATGTTAGATCATGTTCTTTTTTTACAATAAATTCATGACCATCGGAAGATACTAATTTGACATACATGGCATCAGGGCCCACACGACCACCATAGGTTTTCTCTTTGCCATCCATTAGATTCTTATGAAATTCTACTTTGCATCCGGAAGAACGTTAGTAGTTGCTTGCCATTCCCACAGTCTGCAGTCACCACACCTGGTCCCCAGATCTACGCCACGGCTCCCCACCTACCCCCAACTGCCTGCCACCAAGGGTTCTGGGGAAGTTGGAGGAATCATTTCTGCTGGGTCACCGGTGGGTCAGTATCTTTAAAAAGTACTACTTGTGTAGAAAGCCACGGATGTGCCAGACCTATTTAAATCTATACTTCAACATGTTATTGTTGTTCAGTTGCTCAGTTGTCTCTGACTCTTTGTGACCCCATGGACTACAGCATGCCAGGCTTCCCTGTTCTTCACCATCTCCCAGAGCTTGCTCAAACTCATGTCCATCGAGTCGGTGATGCCATCCAACCATCTCATCCTCTGTCATCCCCTTCTCCTCTTGCCTTCAGTCTTTCCCAGCATCAGGGTCTTTTCCAATGAGTCAGCTCTTTGCATCAGGTGGCCAAAGTATTAGAGCTTCAGCTTCAGCATCAGTCTTTTCAGTGAATATTCAGGATTGATTTCCTTTAGGATTGACTGGTTTGATCTCCTTGCAGTCCAAAGGACTCTCAAGTGTCTTCTCCAACACTGCAATTCAAAAGCATCAATTCTTCAGCACTCAGCCTTCTTTATGGTCCAACTCTCACATTCATACATGACTACTGGTAAAACCATAGCTTTGACTATATGGATCTTTGTCGGCAAAGTAATGCTTATGTTTTTTAATATGCTGTCTAGGTTTGTCATAGCTTTTCTTCCAAGGAGCAAGCATCTTTTAATTTCATGGCTGCAGTCACCATCTGCAGTGATTTTGGAGCCCTAGAAAATAAAGTGTGTCATGGTTTCCATTGTTTCCCCATCTATTTGACATGAAGTGATGTGGCTAGCTGCTATGATCTTCATTTTTGAATGTTGAGTTTGAAGCTAGCTTTTTCACTGTCTTCTTTCATCCACATGAGTGGGTGGGAATACACAGTAGCTGCTAAAGGGCTCCCTTCGGAGGGCATTCCTTTCCTCAGTGCACTTTGAAATGTAAATGAAAAGATGCCTTTGGAACCTTGCTGCACAAAGAGTGGTTGTGGACCACAAGCATCAGTATCTCCTGGGAGCTGGCCAGAAACTCAGAACCTCAGCGCTTCCCAAGTCTACCAAATCAGAAGTTGCATTTTAACAAGATCTTCAAATGATTCATAGGCACATTGTAGTTTGAGATGCACCACTTTACATCTTATATCAACAGAAAAGAGATGAGTAAGCTTGGTTCTAAAGCTTCAAAGAAACTCACTTTTCTGTTTGGTGGAAATACATTTGTGACCTAAGAGAGTTCACCCTGGATTTGTGAGTATTGAGACTTTTGAAGAAAGGAGCTTTGGGAACCTAACCTGTTCATATGTGAAAGTTCTAAGATTCTAAAAATGGGTTGTGTATCCTTGTTTTCTGGAACAGCGTGTAGAGCATAGATTTCTTAGTAGTTGAGAGGCAAAGCTATGAATATCTGTATATAAAAGAGTGATATTCTAAAGAGTTTTCAAGTTATATAGTAGATGCTCAGTAAATGAGTGTCCGCTCTATTCAATTCCCTTCAGAATACCAGCTTAGAAAGTCTCAGATGGTAGAGACCTGTGGGCTATGTTTATCATATTCTCAGTGGAATATATAAGGTTGTTCAATTGAGCTAATTGCCTCAGGCTGCTATGCGTTTTCACTTCTACCTTCTCGATTTTCTTGCCTCTCCTGTATCTATTCTACCAACTACTGGTGTTGCTGCTGCCATTGTGCCTATATCCACAGCGTTTCCTTCCTCGGCCTCATGATTCATTCTTTCTAACCTGTTGTGGGCTGGGTGAGTGGATAGCCACAGAAATTACCGTATAGCTAAAATAACAGCCACATATTCTAAGTGAGAACTTGAGAGGATTTTCTGTAAGTGCACTTTTGCACATAGGCTATGTGGTAATTATTTGCCTAAAAGTCCCACTTTTTTTTTTTAATCTTTTAGAATCTTAGTTGTCTTAGACACTTCAGACTTAAATGCTAGTTAAATGACATCAACATAGGTGATCAAATGATATGAACAACAGTGAAATTATTTGTTCCTATCATAATATGAGTCTTGGAACTCAACTTAGGATGCCCTAATAAAAAGAAGAAATGAAGATACACAGGGAACATGAAAAAAAATAAAAGTAAGTTTTAAGAAAAAGAAAAATCAAAGAAATCCATATATAAGAAAGTCAGTAGTGATATATGTAAAAGATATATATGTATACATATACATATGGGGACAGGTTACATCCTATTAATCTTTGTATCCCCAATACCTGGCCTATTAAAAATGCAATAAATCTGTAAACAGATCAGAATAAGGAGAAGAAAAAAGAAAACTGTGTCTTCATATTGGTAGAGGGACTCCTAATAGGGAATGCTACTAAAAGAGGAAGGGTGTTCTACAAAGGTCAAATGTGATTTAAAAACCAGAGGCGGTAAAAAAAAGTGTGGAAGATGGAAGCCAGAGACAACAGAGAAGGAACTGGATCAGCATTTTTTTATGTATATAAAAATAGATGTTCAGTTGTTCAAGGCTCCCACAACTTCTGTTACAGAGCATGAGTCCCAAATTGGGGGTGACAAATAGTGGCACGTGTCAGAATTTGACATTCAGCAAAAATGTCCCTCCTGCACCTGTGGCAGAGCTCACTTTCAATAACAGCATTTTTCCCTTTTGGACACAGACCTGGTCTCAGTATTGCCCATCAAAACAAGCAGGATTGACACTCCCATACTGGGGACTCTGGTACTGTAGTCACACACCTACAAAATACCACTTTCAATGATTGGTAAAAAATTGGAGAAATGTGCTGAAGAAAAGAACTATTATCCCCCAATGTAAAAAAAGAATGGACCAATTCAGCTTCATTTTGCTATTCAAAGCAGTGGTTCTCAAATTTTCCTGTACATCAGAATTACCAGGAGAGCTTGCTCTTGGCTCCCATCTCCAGAGTTCAGTAGGTCTGGGGTGGGACCTGAGAATTTGCATTTCAAACACTTTAAGATTCACTATTCAAAAGAATACTGGAACAAATTCTAAATATGTAAAACTGAAAATCTTTTGACAAGCAAAATAGTACGTTGTAATTAGCATAGCTTTATGAAGAAAAATGTAAATTAACCAACTATAGCTTGTAGTGAATAGAGCAAAGATTTTGATGCTAAATAGACTCTGGTTTAAGCTCTGGTTCTGCTATTTACAGATTCATGATTTTTACCAAGATTACTTAAACTTTATATAAGCCTTAGTTTCCTCTGGTAAAATGGGGATAGGAAAAATATCCCATAGAGTTACTGTGAGGACTAAACGGGGGAAATATATCTAAAGAGACTAGCACAGTGCCTGGTACCTAGTAAGCATTCATTCCATCCTTCATCCTTTTCCTCTTCTTGGCTGATAGCAGTCGTGGGTCTTGAAGCAGTAGAGTGAAATAATATATTTTCATAAAGACTGTAGAATCTGTCATGCAAAAAGACTCATAAAAATGCTAGAAAATATTACGATGAATTAGTGGACAAGTGTAAGCAGCTTAGGTGATAAAGATTGCAGGGAGGTCCAGTGGTTAAGACTCTGTGCTCCCAAAGCAGGGGGCATGGGTTTGATTCCTAGTCGGGGAACTGAGTGAGATTCCCCATGGCTGGCCAAAAGAAGAAAAAAAAGATTGTGGGGGAGAAGTGTTAAAACAGCATTCTAATCCTCCTCTTAGAAGAGTCTCCCCTAAAGAGACAAAGTTCAACTTCATCCCCTACACCTGTGATTAAAATGGGCTTCTTACACCCCAGAGGATACATTCCAGGGGCAGAAAGCCAACTGCCTAATTATTCCCTTAAGTGGCTTTTTTTTTTTTCTGAGCCACTTTTCAAAGGACTCCTAGGAAGTGTTGAAAACTGTTATTGTACAATCTTCTTGATGAAGCAAGGTGTGACCTTTTGCTCACACAGAGGCTTAGGTTTTTGTGGAAAAGCTGCCAATGCTGTGGAAAAGCACTTGCTCATTTTGTGTAGATGAAATATAATGTATTGTTGAAAATCCTAAAACTCAGAAGTACAAACTATTACAAACAACTGTTAATTGTATATTTGATGATATACATTATTTTTAATGATTTTAGGTATAACAGTATTGTGATTATGTTATGCATTTAAAGATACGTGTTTAATGCTTACCTATAAAATAGTACATCTGAGATTTGTTTCAAAATAATCTCAGGAGAGTAGAGGTTGGTGCCAGTATAGATGAAACAAGATTATCCCGAATTGACAAATGTTGACTAGTTGATGGGTATATGATAGCCCATTATACTATTTTCTCTTACATTGTATTTCATTATCTACCTAAAATGTTAAAAATTCAAGTAGTTTTTATCAATATGATACTGTTTTCTAGGACAGGATTGTCTTATATGTGTAATTTTCTCTAAAGATTCTGAAAATTTACATTTAACAAAATCATAGGTTTTAAACCTAAGAATCTGACAATGTATCTTCCACATGCAGGAACGAGTATATTTTAGCATTTGGTACTGTTTGGGTCCTTTATTAGTGTAAATGTATAAAATGGAAAGGAAAAATTTGCCAGAATTGTGGAAATGAGAATAAATTTCAAAAATAAAAACTACAAATCCAACTACTGAAACCCTATTTGTAATTCATCTGGTGCATTAAAGCACCAAGTATCATTAATTCATGGCAACAATTAAAAGGGGAACTTTGCATTATTCCAGGCCTACAACTCACTTTATGGTCGGCATAATCATTCAGTAATTAGAAATATCATCTTGCTGGATTCCATTCCGAATTCGATGTTTTTGAACACTTTCATTTCTAACACAGAGTAACTGTGGCCAGAATAAGATGGCAAAACGACTTGGGTGATGTAGTCCAGGGCTTGCTTGCCAGTTAGCACGCTGGGACATGCCAGAGATTCAGAGATTTCCCTCACGAAGATACACGAAGCTGAGTTCTTGTTTTGGGTGCTACAGCTTCTCTTCTGAATACCAACAGGATGAGCCAACTCTTGGCAAAAATCTTGAGGAGGTTAAGTTTCTCTTTCAGTTTCTCTTACTCCATCTTCCCCTTTGCTCTTCCCGGTATGTAAGTCAGTGAGAAAAGTTCTCCGTTCTGACTGAGATTCTGTGTTTATCATAGACAAATGTTTCTTTTTCCTTTGCCTTGGATTATAAATGCCGAAGGACTGGGAGCTTGAATGCCTATTTCCTTTAGAATTTAATATTAAGGGGGAGAAACACCTCAAGATTAGAAAAACAAAGACAAACCCCGGGTTCCTCTTCGGAGGAAGGGTGAGTGGGGTCAGTCCGGCCAGACGTAGCCCTGGGCTCCGGATGTCACCCCGCACGCAGCGCTCGAACTCCCTCCCCACCGCCGTCCCGCGCGGGAGCCGCCCCCGCGCGCCTTCGATCCAGGTCCACCACTCTCGCCCGGGGAGGCCGCCTCCCCGAGCCCCGCCTCCGGCCTGGGTGCGCCAGGATCCGCCTGCAGGGGGCGCTGCGGCGAGCGCAGCCCGTGCCTGCGGGGAGCGACCCGGGGTGGGAGTCCCGCGGTTCCGGGCTTGGGGCGGCGGCAGGGCAGGGGCCGGGCGGGGTCCCGGTGCCCGCGGCGGCCCAGCTGGGCTGCGGGGTGGAGCGCGAGCATTCCAGCCGCGGTCCCGGGTGACTCCCTCGGTGACGCCGGCCGCGTTCTTTCCTCTTCCTCTCGCCTCTCCGGCCCCGCCTTCTCTTTTCCTCCGCCCACCCCACCGAAGCCGAGCTACCGCCGCCGCCGCCGCCAGCAGCGCCGTCATGTCGGCCCCCGCCGGGTCCCCTCATCCGGCCGCCAGCGCTCGCATACCGCCCAAGCTTGGCGGAGCCGCCGCCTCAGGAGCCGCCGCGCCGGCAGGCCCGGGCCCGGGGCCGCACCAGCAGAACGGTGAGGAGGGCGGCCCGGGCGGAGCGCGGGGCCTAGTGCCGGCGGGGCAGCCTGCGCGGCGCGATCGGGCGGGGAGGTAGGGCGGGCGGTGGGAGTTGGGGGCTGCCGGGCTGGGGGCGGGGGGCGCACGGCGAGAGCCTGACTGGGGACGGGGCGAGGGGGGACGGACGCCCCGGCGCGGGGCCGACCCGGGGCATCGGGGACTCGGGCTGCTTCTGGAGTGTGGCCCCGGGCCCTAAACCTCCGGGGCGAGTTGGGGCGTAGAAAAGGGGCAGCCCAGAGCCCACGTGAATCCCGGTTATCCCGCCCCGGGTGCGGGCGAGATGCCCCGAGCGACCCCTGTCGCGGAGAGACCCGGGGCCGCAGAGTGCGTGGTCCGGGGAAGGCTGCTTGTAGCCATGGAGCTGGGGAGGGTTGTGCCCTTCCTGTCTCGGGGAAAATTGCTCTGATTTTTGAGGCCCGGCGAGCACGCTGCCTGGAAGGAAACTTAAGTTAGAGCTCAAGTTTGTAGACAAAGGGTGTAAATAGGCAACACAAGTGTAACTGTAACCCTGACCCAGTTCGGCCTCGAGATCTGTCATTGCTGCTGCGGCTGCTACTCGAGCGTCTGGAGCTGGCTGGTCGTGTTTGAAAAGGAGCCGGTGTCAAATGGATTTAAACGAATACTTTTAGATCTGGGTGTTCCCCCCCGCCCCCCAGCTTCACTTTCAGAAACACAAAACGTGCCAGAGTTGGCCCCGTTTGAGGGAAGGCCTTCATACCGGCAGCAGGCAATGCAACGTGAAGGCCGCTTTCACACTAAGGTCGTGGGCTTTGGGGATGTAACAAGTCTCCGCTGAAAAATGATGCTTGCAGGATATCCATTCCCTCAGTTAGTGGATGGGGCCCGGGGAGAGGGGCCCTCTCTGTATAAACGATAATGTTTCAGATGAGAACTCTCGAAACTAATTGAATACTTTAGAAGAGTATGTCTGGTTCTCTGTTTGTATAAGAGAACAAAGTCTGGTGGTGCTCTTCAAATGATTGTTGGACTGACCTATTTTACCCAGTCTGCTAGTGAAAACTTACTGGACTTTATAAATCAGTTCAGCGAACATTTAATTTTTACAGCTGATGCTGTTCATGCTCGCAGTTTATCATTTATCCTGAGAACCAGAAGTTGAATTTTTTTTTTGTAAGTCAGACGTGATGGCTTAGTCTTCATAATCCTTTGGATCAGCCATAATTGTCAGTGTTACATGCACTACTTTCTCTGGTCATTGTTTACTGTATGGGTTTTGAATGTGAACAGTGTAGTACGTTTTGTTCTTCTGCCCTGAACCAACATGAAGATATTATTTGTGAGCAGTTTTCGTTCTTGTAAACTTAAACATAAATTCTTGTTTTTGTTTAGTTTTTGAAATAGCTTTGTGTGTGGAAGAACTGAAAGAAGAGATCCCCAGTCTTTTAGAATATTGTAAATCCATGTTTAATAGTGACCCGAGGATTGTGTCTTTTCTTGATTTCCTGAGTATGCATTATTGTCGTAGTGTACAATTTTTAAGGTGGCAGATATTTGCCTTAGTCTTAAAATTTTGTGAATACTCAAAAGAGTGGCAGGATATCAGTTGTAATCAAGATGTTAAATATGTAAAAGATCAGTTAATATATTTAGAAGCCAGATGTAGATATCTGATGCTTGATTTCTGCTGTTGGTAATCATTGCTTTCCTTTGATATAATTCATTTCAGCATTTGTTGCATGCTTGCAGTTGGGGACTTGAGATTAGCCTAAAAGATAAAACAAAATCCCTGCCTTTCTCCTAAATTGACATGTATTTTGGTGACATTCAAGTTGGTTATGACTTTGAGGGATTTGACAGATACAGGTAGGAGGGGAGGGAGGGCTGTTGCAGGAGCATGAACCAAAGTTGAAAAATTTAGGAACCAAGAGGCAAAAAGTGTGCTAGGTGAGAGGGAAAACCCAAGCGATTAAAGCTGAAGAGGATACTTAAAAGGGGCCAGATTACAGAAAGGTCTTGAGTGTTAAGGAATTTGGAAATGAAGATAAAGGACTAGAGTTAATTTTTGTTTGTTTTTGTGAAAATAAGTGGCTTAAGTAGATAAATAACAAGATCAAATCTGTTTTTGTTTTGCTTGTTCATCTCAGAGAAAAGTAACTTTTGTTTTTGGAATCCGAAGATAATGGTTAAGCAATCGTTTGGGTTTGTGATTGATTCTTCAGTCCTGTATAAACTAGTTTGCCTTTTTATATCTCTGTGGAATTCCAGACATGGTGAAAAAGAAATAGATCAGAAGTATGAGTTTGAAACATCACAGAAGACAGAGTTGTAAAATTGGATTGGTACCTAGCAATCACTTACTTTAGTGTTTATCAAACATTTTTAAAAACAGATTTCTTTTCCAAGAGGAGTTTGTAGAGCCCTGCTACAGACATCCGAAAAAAGCAGAGCTGTTGTGGTTAAAATTGAGGTGGAGGTCCAGGTGTTTTTGGAGTACAGTCTGTAAGACACCTAGTTCGATTCTCTAATTAAACAGATGAAATCAAGATCCAGAAAGGTTTGGGTGGGTGTTATTCACCAGTGCCTATATAAACTTCTTGAGGGTAGCTGCCTGTCTCCTTTCATTGCTATATTATTCAGTATTTTCGAGGCCTAGAACAAGTTATAGTTTCATTTGTTAAATGAAGTCTAATACAGTCTTTCTAGTTTTAAGTCCAGATCTCTTTCTATTAACAGACTCTAAGAAGTCTCTTACTAGACACTTTGACTTTCGAAAGGGTTAGGAGGCAGAAGCCCAGACTTCATTAATATTTTTCCTTGTTTTCTGTGTTTAACTGTTAACATACTTTTCCCCATTTATTCCTCCCTCCACCCCACATACACTTATTTGAAGATACAGTTTGATTTCTTTGAGTTTGTGACATATTTCTTTTTGAACTTCCTTCCTTGGAGTTACATTTCTGTACTTCAGTTTTTCACTGAGCAGCATATGGGCAGTTTAGAATCATTGTATTTTCATAGAAAGTATTAGTTGAATATTTTTCAGCTTACACTTTGCCTTTTGAGAGTCCTTCCAAAACAGAGTCCTCAAACAAAGAAAGACTGAGTGAATAATATCCTGGTAATTGCAGCATAACTCCGTTGTTGTTGTTTAGTTGCTAAGTCATGTCTAAATTCTTTTTTGGGTCTGTGGACTGTAGCCTGCCAAGCTCCTCCATCCATGGGATTCTGAAGGCAAGAATACTGGAGTGGGTTGCCATTTCCTTCTCCAGGGACTCTTCCCAACCCAGGGATCGCACCCACATCTCCTGCATTGGCAGGCGGATTCTTTACCTTGAGCCACCAGGGAACCTGGCATAACTCCATAATTTCTCCCCGTTGACTTAAATTGAAAGAGGTATTTTATAAGTGGTTTTTTTTTTCGTTTGTTTGTTTTGGTGGGGGTCACTCAGATTTATCAATAAAACTGCTTTCTGATTCTTTTAGGAAGCAAATGGTGCTCGTTTTCAAATGAAAATGTGTTTTCTTCCTACCTTGTGCCTTTCCCAAGAATGATACTATCGGCAGTTTTGTCATTTCATTGTCCATAATGCAAGAAAGATGAGATAGTAATGGGAATTATCAGACTTCATTTACTTGATTATTAGACTTCTTTACATAAACTGGAGAAGGTGATGGCACCCTACTCCAGTACTCTTGCCTAGAGAATCCCATGGACAGAGGAGCCTGGTGGGCTACAGTCCGCGCAGTCAGACATGATGGAGCGACTTTACTTTCACTTTTCACTTTCATGCATTGGAGAAGGAAATGGCAACCCACTCCAGTGTTCTTGCCTGGAGAATCCCAGGGACAGAGGAGCCTGGTGGGCTGCCGTCTATGGGGTCGCACAGAGTCGGACACGACTGAAGCGACTTAGCAGCAGCA
Organism: Bos indicus x Bos taurus; assembly: GCF_003369695.1. NCBI lineage: Eukaryota > Metazoa > Chordata > Mammalia > Artiodactyla > Bovidae > Bos > Bos indicus x Bos taurus. The sequence goes on along the minus strand of NC_040081.1, from coordinate 16,103,106 downwards.
GCATTACATAAACATACCTTTCACTCAGGAATACTGTTTGGTGGATTATAGGAAACTCTTCAACTTTGAGAGCACATGCAAAATTTAAAATGATACAAGTGTACATACAGATACTAGTGTATCTGAAGTGAGTTCTTTTTGATCAGAGCAGTGTCTTTGTCTCAAGTTTCTAGTCTTCCTTTATAGCCAACCAGAAGCATCTGGTCCTCTCATGAAGACAGTGCCATGCTATAATAGAACTTTCTGCATACATAATTTCCTCCTAAACTGATTAATAGATGTTTCAAGGATCTTCTAAAATACATACACAAGTGTCTGGTATCTGGATTGTTTTTACTTTTTTGTTGTTGTGTTGCTGTAGTTACTTTCATTGTATTTTCATTCCCACCCCACACCTCCCCCTCAATTTCTGAGATAATATGTGTAATAATTTTTGTGGATCATGTTCATTGCCACTGATCCCGGTATTTCAGCTAACTTCCATCTTTTTGATTCGTCTGTAAACCCTGAAGTATTAGATGCTAAAGACGTTGAAATAGAAGGGATTTTGAGCCAATCTTCAATGGACTTTCCTAGAAATGAGAGCATCTTCAGAGTTAACACTGTGTGTTAGAGCAGATCTTGTTATATTCAGCCCTGGGGAAGCCACTATTATTTCCAGTAGGTTAAGCATACTCAGACTTGCCAGAAAATGTAGGCTAGTGAAAAAGGTGTAGGCTCTGTTACAGCCCAGGGTTTTGTGGAGAAAATTACTTAACATCTCTGAGCTTCAGGGAATAATAATACCTTCCTCTTAGGGTTGTTGAGAAGATTACATTAAATGAGGTGCTGTTTTTTAAAGTACCTGGTGTTTAGTAAAATGAGATGCTTTGCAATTGAGGGGTTCCTTCATTTCATTTCCTTCAAAACACCAGGATATAAATTCTTCAGGCAGCAGAGACCATGTGAGTTTTCCTCATCGTATTTCCAGCAGCAGTATGCGATGGGCACTCAATGGAGTACGTGAACTTGGCTACTAACTTTCTTACACTGTCCAGCCCTCCCTGCAAAGAATCTGCTTTTGGAAGTTTTCCACCGATAGGCCACTACTTCAGCTAGCTGCTTTATGGGAAGAGGGGTTTTAAGTTTTATATGACTGCGTGCTGAAAGCTGCCAGGAAAAGGAATTGAGGAAAAGGGAGATGAAATAGGGAGGCAAGAGGGAGTAGTAAAATGCCTTGCCTAGACCATAGCCAAGTCCTAACTCACTGTTTTTCCTAGTGTTTCTGATAAATAGGTATTGTGAAATGGGTTTGGAACCTTCACTGACTCTCATCTTCACTGCTTCCAAACTGTGTGAAATGGTATGAATTAATAACCTTTCACGTCCTTGTTTGTTTGTAAAGTGAGGGTAGTGATACTTACAGGATTTTGTGAGAATTATATAAGATCATGGATAGAAAAGCAGAGAACCTTGCAGGTAGCAGGTTTTCAGCCAGGATTGGTTTTCTTTTGGCGCCTTCACTCTTAGCAGTCATTGTGATGGCATCCAAGAGGACACCTGAGGGAGTGGCAGGAGTAGTCTGCACTAGGTGCAGTGAGAGCTCATCTGAATGGCTCCAGACGCTGTCTGCCAGCCGTGACTGCTGTTAGCCTTCCATCAGGAAGAATAATCCAGGGTAATCAGATGTGATCCACACTCCCCATTTTTTAAATCACTAGGGTTTTAATTGCAGACTTTTTAGAGGTGTATGTGTCTGTATACATTTTATGCTCATTAAAAATGTATTTTAGCAATATTATTGATACTTTATATTCAAAATATTTAGTAATTAGTACTTAACATACTGACCACCCAGCCTTGACACTGGAGCAGAATTGTGTCAGACTGTAATGTGCCCGGCATTACTCCTTTAGTTGCTGGATCGTCAGTGGGTCTGGGGCAAGGGACCAGCATGGTGGGATGTAACAGGGAAGCAGGGTCAGGACTGTGACTGTTCACCAGCTGGCTCAGCAATGTTTTAATAAAGATGATTGTTAAAGTACATACAGGCTGAGTATTGAATTATTTCTTGGTAGTTCAGTGATGAATGAAATAAATTTTTAGTAATTAATTATTTTTCCAAATTAGTATGAATTGTATTTCAGTAGGACAGAGGAGCTTGTAGTTTGCTGACCTTGATGTTCTTTTGAAGATAATGAAAACTTTTTAATCTGCCTTTTTAAAAAAGTTGAAATTCTGAAATTCCTGGCAGTCCCATGGTTAGTACTGTGCACTTCCTCTGCAGGGGACGCAGGTTCCATCCCTGGTTGGGAAACTAAGATCCTGCATGTTGTGTGGCATGACCAAAAAATAAGAATAAATTTTTTAAAAATGTTAAAATTTTTTAAATTTCAGGAATTTGATTCAGGAATTCAGTTTTTTCCTGAATTAATTCAGTCTTTTCAATTCAGGAAAAGATTAATGAAGCAAACATTTTTATATTCAAAATGTTGCTTCTCTATGGAATGAGGGGAATGAGGAAACATTTAAGAGCCTATGATTTTTTTGGTATAGTGACTAGATGTTCCATAAAATACTTGCTGTGTAAATTTTGATTTTCATATCGAGTTTGCATAAAGCAGGAATAGAATCAGTTTTCCTTTGGTGAGAATCTGATCTCAGGAAGGAAATTATGTCACTGAGGCAGATCTATCCTTTGGGTAGATTTTTTGATAATTTTCTCTCAATAAGGATAGCAAGGGTGCTTATAGAAAATCAGAGGCTGTATCTCGCTTGTGTATGATAATATCGTCAGGCTGACCATCTAAAACCTTTGCAGCTGTGATTAGAGCTATGGAGATTATCTTGGATCTGGGTGGGCCTGATACACTTGCAACCATCCTTATTGGAAACTGGAGGAGTCAGCCTACAGAGAAAGTAGTAACAAGACCACAGGAGCAGAGGTTAGAATGATGTACTTTGAAGATGGAGGGAAGGGGCCACAAGCCAAGGAATGCAGGTGACCATTAGAAGCTGAACAAGGTAAGGAAATGGATTCTTTCCTCAGGCTTCAGAAAGAACCAGCTTTGCCCATGACACCTTGACATTAGCTCAGTGAAACTGATTTTGGACTTCTGACTTCCAAACTGTAAAGTAATAAATTTGTACTATTTTAAGCCACTAAATTTGTAGTAATTTATTACACTGTACTAGGAAACTCATACATCTAATGAGAAGGAAAAAAAGCGGCAATGTCAAAACACTTTAGATGCAGTGAAATGCAGTCGATTTTTACTTTCGTTTTGTTTCGAGTGTTCTTATACTTGAACTGCTAAAGAATAAAAAGTGTAGAATGGCAGAGAAAAAATATTCAGACTTGTAATTTGTTCTGGTAGTAGAGTATAAGTATTAAGTTTTGAATTCTTTTTCTTTATATATCATGCACATGCATGCATACTGTCGCTCAGTCTGTCTGACTCTTTGGGACCTCATGGGCCATAGCCCACCAGCCTCCTCTGTCCTTGAGATTTCCCAGGCAAGAATACTAGAGTGGGTTGCCATTTCCTTCTCCAGGGGACCAACAGGGAAGCCCTTAAATATCATGTAGTTGTGGATAATTGTGATGAGATAAATGCCTGATACAGAAATATTGATGATTATTTACTGGGCTTATTTTTTTTTCTTCAAAACACAGCAATGGAATCCATGAGCCAGTCACTATCCTAAGCCTTAAGGATATGATAAAGCGGAGAGCAAAGTAGGCCCAGGTTTTTGACTCACAGAGTGTACACTTAGTAACAGTCCCACGTGGAAAGCACTGTCGCAGAGGTCCAATATACTGCAATACAACATCAAGCGGGCAGCGACCTGTAGAATTACAGAATGTTTTCTAGAGGAAGAGCTGAGAGCTGAAGGATGAGTAAGAGTTGGTCAGGTGAAGTGGGTAGAAGGGAACCTCGAAGGCTCCGTAGAAGGAGGAGCCCGTGTGAACAGGCAGAAGTGAACAAGCATGACTTGAGAACTCTCTGTGCTAAGAGAGGGTGTGTGTGGAATAGAGATTTTCAGCCTTTTCACTCATGGCTACTTTAGTGCTAAAGTGTTTGGTGACATACTTGAAGGAGTTAAACTTAGAACACATGTATTTTAAAACAGCAGGTTCCAGGGAAAATATATTAACATAATCCCCTTCAGAGGTCTTTATAAAGCAACTTAATATTCTGCCCTAGTCAACCTCTTTGCTGGCCTTTTGACACAAAGCTGTAGCATGCAGCCTTACCTGATGTTGTGCTGTGGCTCCTTTGCTTTTCTTGCGGCAAGTTACACTTCTTTACCAGCTCAGCATTCTGTGTCACTTCATAATAACACTAGGCATTTCTAGTTGGAGCAGAGCTTTTGATACATTTTATTGATCCAAGTTGGGCAAACTCAGGTGAGGACTTGCAGTATATTAAGGTATGCCTTTAGGAAATCATTGTGAAAAGGAGGAGTAGTGAGCTGTGAGTGGCAGAGGTTTCCCCAGTGGCTCAGTGGTAAACAATCTGCTTGCCGATGCAGGAGACACGGGTTCAATCCCTGGTTGGGGAAGGAAATGGCAACCCCCTCCAGTATTCTTACCTGGGAAATCCCCAAAACAGAGGAGCCTGGCATGCTGTAGACCATGGGGTCACAGAGTCGGACATAACTTGGCAACTGAGCACAAGCACACACACAGCAGGGCAGGGGTCAGATCATAAAAAGTCTTTGCATTGGTTTTATCTTTGCTCCTGAAACAAATAACCACAAACTGGTGGCTTAAAACAACATGAATTCATCTTCTGTAGGTTAGAAGTCTAACTGGGCTAAAATCCAGGTGTCATTAGGGCTGCATTCACTTCCAGAGGCTCTAGGAGAGAACCCATTTCTTTTCCTTTTCCAGCTTCCAGAGGCTGTGCACATTCCTTGGCTCTTGGCCACTCTTTCCATCTTCAGAGCCAGCAACATTGCCTTTCTCAGAGGAGTCTTCTGTGATCACATCTCCTTCTGACTCTCTTCTGCCTCCCTTTTCCACTTATAAGGACTCTCATGATTATGTGGCGCTTACCTGGATTATATATTCCCTCTTTGAAAGTCCACTGACTTAACAGCCCTAATGCTATCTGTAATGTTACCACCCATGTAACCTAGCATTTTCACTGGTTCTAGGGATTAGGACACGAATGTGGGGTGAGGGAGGGATTATCCTGTCTCCCGCTATCTTACAGGCCATATTAGAGAATTTGAATTTATTCTTGATGGCAAGAGAAACCATTAGAAAGCTTTAAACAAGGAACTAACAATCTGCTATTCTTTTTCAAAGTTTTTTTTTTCCCCCCCTATTTTAGTACCTTGCCTTTCCTTAGAAATTTTAGAATCTTCTTGTTGGTATTTATTTGGAAAAAAAAAAAAAAAGCCTTCATGTGTTTTTGGGATTGTATTGAATCTGAAGATCAAAATTAAGATAACTTACATCTTAATGTCAAGCCTTCCTGTCCACAAAGATGATATATCATTCCATTTATTTAAGTCCTGAATTTCTTTTGTCAGTGTTTTGTAGTTTTCTACATATAGATTCTTCACATATTTCATTAGATTTGTATTTTCAGTACTACTTTTTGTGTGAGCTGTTGTAAATAGCATTTTGGCTTTAGAATCTGAATCCTGAATTTTTTAAAATAGTGATTGCTATTCTGGTTGCTATTACTACATAATAAATTACAACAGAACTTAGGGGTTAAACAACCATTATTCTCACAGCTTGTGTTGAGCTAAGAATTTGAACAGGGCACGGCAAAGATGGCTTTTCTCTGCTCTAGGACGTCTAGGGCCAGAGCTGGGAAGATGCAAAGGTTATTTTGATGGCTGGAGATTAGGATGACCTTGAAGGCTCATTTATTCACACATCTGGCACTTAGACTAGAATATATCAGACTTGTACTTCAAACCAGAGTGCCTAGCAGTGACCACTCTGTGTGTTTTTGGCATCCTTAGACCATGGCAGCTGTGGAGTAAATGGGCTTCTTATGGAGTTGCTTAGGGATCCACATGCAAATAATCCCATCAAACAATACAGGTGCTCAATTATCTATGACTGAGTCTGGGAATTTACACAGCTTTGCTTCTGCCATTCTTTATTGGTGGAAGCTGTTACAAGCCTGCTCAAATTCAGGAGGAGTAGACAGATCCTAGCCTTCAATCAGCAGAGTGTCAAAAGAGTTTGGTGACCATGCTTTAAAACTGCCACGGTTACTGAGGCAATTATCGGGAATATAAGTAAGTGAAAATGCTAATACTAGTGAAATTCCCATAATTTACAGAGTGTCTTTTTTTTTTTTTTCTTTTTTAAAGAGACTGGGTGCATTTGTGATCTTTGCCAGGCTTATTTTTTAGTTTATACAGAAGAAATATAACTTTAATATTCACAACCCCTGGGCTTCCCTGTTGGCTCAGAAGGTAAAAAATCTGCCTGCCATGTAGGAAACCCAAGTTTTATCCCTGGGTTGGGATGATCCCCTGGAGTAGGAAATGACAGTCCCCTCCAGTATTCCTCCCTGGAGAATCCCATGGACAGAGGAGCCTGGTGGGCTACAGTCCATGGGGTCTCAAAGAGTCAGACACGACTGAGCAACTAAGCATTCACTATTAATATACCCTAAGAAAAAGTTAAGAATTATCTAATACATTTTAAAGTTGAAGAAAATGCACAACTTGTTAGGTCACAGTAAGACAAAATTTTTAAAAATTATTTTCTTGTCCTAGCATTGTCTTTAAATTTAAACTGATCTTTATTTTTTTTTAGTGCAAGTTTAAAAAAATTGATTTTAAATATTCAAAAAATTATTTTACTTTGAAAGGAGTTAATTCAGATATTATTTTAGTTAAATTATACTAGAATTTTTGGGGGGGTACTCTTGGATCATTTAGATTTTGGTAAGGAATGGTATGCATTGACATATAATTAGCTATTCTTACCTTCGCACCCTCTTTCCAAAGTAAGTACCTTCCTTTTCCTTGATGGATGGAAAAGTAAGCAGACTTTTTTGGTGGGTAATTTACTTCTGATAAATGTTACCAGTTCCAACATTCCTGTTATTTTTAGAAGAATGGCATTTGAGTAGCTTGGACAAGATCATGGTTATTGTCCTGTTTTCAGAGATCATTTAGCATAGATAAGCCAAATCAAATCATAGAGTGAGTAGATATTTAAACAGATTTATCTGATCTCTTGATTAGTAAATGTGTACATTGTTGGGTTTTCTCAGGCTATAATGAAGAGTGGCAAAACCATTTTTTAAGATCTGTTTTAGTAAGAGGAGAAGAACATTTTACACTTTTTTTTTTAAGGCATGTTAATGAAAGATTTGTATTAAGACTTGTTTCCTTTTAAGTAAATTCTTGTAAGTGAACTATGATCATGTGAAATATCCTATAAGAAAAGTAAATTATATACCTAGTAAAATAGTGTTACCTGAGTTTTGGTTCCTTGTATACTTGGAATTACAGAAGTTTGGACTTTATTTTTTGTTTACAGCTTGATTGTCTGAGTTATCTTTGAAGAATGTATTTAAATGACTAAATGCTAAAGATTATTTAGTAGGAATTGAAAATAGAATAAGGATATTATTCATGTATCTTTTATGAGTACGTATTATCTATTTTATACATTATTATGGCAAGGAATACAGTGACACCTTCTTCTGTGTCAGTGAACTTGAAACAGCTTGAAATTTATATACGTATATCTTTGTGTGTGTGTGTATGTGTATGTGTGTGTGTGTGTGTGTATTTGATTATCCTTTCATTTGGGCTTCCCTGGTTGCTCAGACAGTAAAAAATCCACCTGCAATGTGAGAGACCTGGGTTTGAACCCTGGGTTCTGAAGATCCCCTGGAGAAGGGAACAGCTACCCACTCCAGTATCCTTGTCTGGAGAATTCCATGGAGAGAGAAGCCTGGCAGGCTACAGCCCACAGGGTCGCAAAGAGTCGGACATGACCAAGGGACTTTTACTTTCACTTTTCATTTCAGAGGCTTCCCTGGTGGCTCAGGGGTTAAAGCATCTGCCTGCAATGTGGGAGACCTGGGTTCAATCCCTAGATCGGGAAGATCCCCTGACAAGGAAATGGCAATCCACTCCAGTATTTTTGCCTGGAGAATCCCATGGAGGGAGGAGCCGGGTAGGCTACAGTCCACGGGGTCGCAAAGAGTTGGACACGACTGAGCTACTTCACTTCACTTCACAGATACCTATTTCATTCCAAAAGACAAGCAAATTAGATTCCAGGATAATTCAAGTTTGCCCTTGGAACCAAAACTAGAACTCCATTGTTTGAGATAATTGACCTTCTGGGCTGAAGAAAGCTAGTAGGATTTTAGTGTAGCGAGGGCCAGCAGATCACTGTTTAAAAGCATGGACTTGAGCCAGATTATCTAAATCAAATCCCAGCCCTATTACTTTCTAAGTATGTGACTTTATTAACTTAAATTTTGTTTCATTTATCTTATTATAAAGTAGTTATAATGATACTCTTTATTTCAGGTTGTTATGAGGAGGAATAAAGGAGTGAATATATGTAAAACATTAGAACAGTGAGTGGCACAAAGTGTAATGTTTAGACTATTAATAAAATTAAGTTATGATAACTTTAATGATACAGATAAAATAAATACATTCTATAGGGAACAAAGATAAATATGTAAAAATGAAAGTATTAAAAGCACTAGAGGAAAACATGGGTAGTTTTATAATATTGGAGTGGGGGAGGCTTTATGAAGTATGAATTAAAATTTTATCAAGCATGAAAGATTTTACTACATGATAATTGAGACACTATAGCAGGAGACAAGGTGAACAAAGTTAAGTAATCTGAAGGAAATACAGGCAGCACATAATAGTAACATATGGTTAAATTGCTTAATGTATATGAACATTTATAAATTATTAAGGGACACACAATCCTTTGGGGAGAGGGTAGATAACAAAGATACCCAAGTGGCCAAGAAACATTTGTAAGGATTCTCAGTATCACTCAAAGTTTAGTACTGCAAGATAAAATGTTTCTCTCTTATTAGATTGGCAGAGATTAAAATGGTACTCAGTGTTGGGAAGATGAGGCATTCTGAAGCATCATTGATGAGAGGTACAAATTGATAGACATTTTTGGAGGTATTTGGCAATAATGGTCAATTTTCAGTTCAGTTCAGTCGCTAAGTCGTGTCCAACTCTTTGCGACCCCATGAATCGCAGCACGCCAGGCCTCCCTGTCCATCACCAACACCCGGAGTTTACTCAAACTCATGTGCATCGAGTCGGTGATGCCATCCAGCCATCTCCTGTCGTCCCCTTTTCCTCCTGCCTCCGATCCCTCCCAGCATCAGGGTCTTTTCCAATGAGTCAGCTCTTCACATGAGGTGGCCAAAGTATTGGAGTTTCAGCTTTTAGCATCAGTCCTTCCGATGAACACCCAGGACTGATCTCCTTTAGGATGGACTGGTTGGATCTCCTTGCAGTCCAAGGGACTCAAGAGTCTTCTCCAACACCATAGTTCAAAAGCATAAATTCTTCGGCGCTCAGCTTTCTTCACAGTCCAACTCTCACATCCACACAGGACCACTGGAAAAACCATAGCCTTGACTAGACGGACCTTTGTTGGCAAAGTAATGTCTCTGCTTTTCAGTATGCTATCTAGGTTGGTCATAACTTTCCTTCCAATTTTAATTGCCCCTAAACCCTTTGAACCTCCAGTTTCAATTCTAGGAACTTATCCTGCAGATTCATCACAAAGGTAGACCTCATAAATTAGTTCACTCCCTGGAATAAATATTCATCATGGGGATTTAGTAAATAATGTTATGTTTCTACAATGAAATATTATTAGATTCTTTTAGAAGAATAATAAAGATTTATATGTGCTAACACAGATGGATATCCTTGCCGAACTGTAGTATGGTCTTTGTGGTTAAGTATATATATATATATGTGTGTGTATGTATATATTACATATATTGTACATATAGGTATCCAAAGAATACACAAGAAACCATTAACTAAACTACATCTGGGAAGTAGGATTTCAGCTACCAGGGAAAGAAGGGGACTTGTACTTTTCACTTTATGTTCTTCATTGTTTGAATTTTTTAAATAGTAGATATATTGTTTTATAATTTTTAAAAAAAGGGGGGGCAGTAAGAAAGGTTTGAACTTCGACTTTGGTAGGTATATTGTTATCATGACAAAATAGCCTAAAACTTACCAATTTAAAACAAAAAGTACTAATCTCATAGTTTCTTTGGGACATGAAGCAGTCTAGCTGGGAGATTTTGGATTAGGGTCTCAAGCATGAGATTGTAGTCAGCTGTCAGCTGGGGCCCTGGTTATCTTTAAGACTCTATTACTTGGTGTGAAGAGTCTCAGTCTCTCTCAGACCTCAGTTTCTCTCTGGCTGTTGGTCATGAGAATGCGATTCCTCACTGTATGGGTTTTTCCAGAGAGGTCTTCACAACTTGGCAACTTTGATCTTCCGCACTGAGAGATCTAAGAGTGCCAGTACCTGAGACAGGACAAGTCTTAGGAGTGATAGCATTGCCTCTGCTGTATGCTGCTGGTCACACAGTCCAATATGGGTGTATCGTGGGAGGGTATGAGTACCAGAGCATGGAGGTAACTGGGCACCATCGTGGAGGCTGACTACCACGGCGGGTCTGTTAGAGTACAGTCTCTTGTAACAGTTTGGGATTATGAAGAAGTAAATTAGGGCAACATTTAGATGGGAACTGTGCTTAAACATTAGTTGCCTTCTTACTAATCCCTGTCAATACATGCTTTTCTTTTTCAGGTCCGGCACAGAATCAAATGCAGGTTCCATCTGAGTATGGATTGCCTCCTCAAAACTATATTGTTCCCTCAGGACATTACTCTCAAGGACCTGGGAAAATGACCTCATTGCCATTGCAAAGCCAGAGTGGTGATTACTACTCTGGTCTCTATACGGTACCAACCCAGAACGTGGCGACTCCTAACACAGCCAGCCAGCAAGCAGGAGCACAGCAGATGTATGGCAGGGCTCCTCCCGCCCCTCACGCTGTGGGATCCACTCCGGGATCTTTCCAAGGTGCCTCGTCCTCCGCATCGCATTTGCATACGAGTGCCTCCCAGCCGTACTCCTCTTTTGTGAATCATTACAACAGTCCAGCCACGTACTCTGCCAGTTCCTCTGTTGCTTCTCAGGGATTTCCCTCTACTTGTGGTCACTATGCTTTGTCAACTGTTTCTAATGCTGCGTATCCTAGTATTTCATATCCCTCTCTACCTGCTGGTGATCCATATGGGCGACAAATGTTTACCTCACAGAATGCTCCAGCTGTCAGGCCAATTAGAGATAATTCATTTTCTGGTCAAAACACCGCTGTCAGCCATCCGTCCCCGCTTCCACCTCCACCATCACGACAGTACCACCAGCAGCAGAGTCTTTCAGGATACAGTACTTTTTCGTGGTCAGCCCCAGGCCTTCCATCAACCCAAGACAATCTGATTCGAAACCACACCTCCCTGGCTACAGCCAGCAACCCAACAAATACCGGTAGGTTGAATAAAAAGTCCACCAAAGCATGGTTGAAAGTCAGTGCATTTCCAGTCCGTTTTTATTGCATGACAGTTAAAGATGATATTGCCCATTAGAAAAATCAGAAATTAGCTTCCTTTTGCTATTTATTTGCTTTTATTTACTGTAAAATTTTGCAGCATCTCCTTGAACACTTCCCCTTCATTTGTTCACAGCTAGCCACCTGACCGTCTGCCTTGTATAGCGTGGTTCCTTGCCCCGAGGAGGATCTCAGTTGGTGTTTACTGATACGTTTTCTTGCCTCTGCTATAGTAGTCTTTAATGTGAGTTAGGAATAGGGCACAGTGGAAAAGTCCATTTGAGGATATGTTTTGTTAGCTGCTACTTTCTTTTTTATATTAGTTTGGCTTTGGGACAGTTATTCTTCCAGCCATAGCCCCAGTTCTCTGTAGAAAAAATTATGGCCTGAAATACCAAACTGGTGAGGTGAACCCTTATTTGCAACTTTCACAGAAGATATGTTTCCTATACCTTAAAGCTGATGCTTTCTCAGCCCCAGATAGATAAGTTAGAATGAAGGACAGTGAAGATGGAGAAAGATGCATGAAGAATACTCTTGTAATTAGTCTTTCTCACCTTCCTAGACTAAGATATGATTAAATTTATTTGTTTAAGAAAGTTATGTACACAAGCTATATATGTAGTTTATTTAGTGTGGGTTTTGCATAAAATACACTCACTTTAATTCATCTTGTCACTTGGACCTTAACAAAATCTGCTCTTGAACTGAATGAAACAGTATGAAAAGAATGAGTACTGGAAATCTGTGATAGTTTTCTGAATAATGTCTCTAGATGGTTTATCAGAGTCCAGATAGCCACATGTCAAGGATGTTGTAGAAAAGTATCCTTCCCTAGACAGTTAGATTATTTAAAGTTAGGCCTTTAGAATCTTAGATCTGAGCTGTACATTTGAGATCACCTGTTCTTTCAGTGCTGTTATTTAGAAACACCTTGGGTTACAAGCAACTAATAGTGGTTTAAACAGAAAAGGTGTTTTTTTCCTCACATAACAAGGAGTCAACAAGTCTAGGCAGATGCTGATCCAGATGTCCTCTTTGTCTTCTCTGCCATCCTTAGTATGTTGGTTTATAGAAACAAGATAACTTATGTACCTGTCAAAATTAAAAGCAGAAAGAAGGGAGAGGAAAGACAATGGGTTCGTGGCACTGACAGGCTTCATTTTCTGTGTCATTTGCCATTGCTGTTTTAAAAGACCATGTCTAATTTAAGGGAAGGCCAGAAAATGAATAATTCGCTTTGGAGCCTCCATGGTAGAGACAGGCATGAAAAAAGGGGTTAGCATTGACTGGGTCTTAGGTAAGTCAGCTTGAAGCATCCGTCACAATTCCCAAATCTGGCTCTGCACCAGAATCCCTTGCATAGAATCCCTCAAACCCAACTGACTGAGCTAGAATAGAATAATCTCCAGGGTAGTCTTGGGAATCTGAATTTCTGACTGGCTCTTGAGTGATGTCTGGTAACAGATCCGAATTCTAGTGCTGTCCCTTTGCTTTACAAACTAGGAAAGCCTGTAGTCCTGAGTACTGGAAGAAGCTCAGTTGCTTCTGACTCTCAGTCTGCCCATCTCGGAACCAGGGCTTTCTGTCCCATAGAAATCCTGTTTTCTTTTTCCTTTCAGCAATCCTTTTACAGATCAGCTTATCTAAGATCCCTCTGACCTAAGGATTTTATGACTTTTGTGACCAAAAAAAAGAAGAAAGTCAGGTAATTCCTATCTTATTTCTGAGATGGGAATAGGACCAGATAGGATGAATTTATATTAAGATGTAGGATTGAAAAAAGTGGGGCCACTTGGCTTATGAGTAGAATACCTATTGGCAAGGGCCTACTATTGAAAAAAATATTGAATAAATAGTAAGGAGAATTACAAAATTACCTTCTATTTGAATGACTAGTAATTAGTCCATTAGGCAAAGAGAAGGGAGTGTATTTCCATTGTTTTAATTGTAATACTATATTATGAAAGCCATAATAAATATAATTTTAGAAGTTAATGTGTAAAGAAGTGGGTTTTCCCCCCCTTAGATTGGTAAATGACTTTAATTGTAGTTCAGAAGTTGACAAATTAGATATATCTCAGGTTAATATGGCCTATTGCTTGTCATCATGTTAAAAGAAAGAGATTACTTTTAAAACTTACTTTAAAATTCAGTATTACAGAAGTTCCTAAACTTCCTCAGTTGATGTTTCTGTACTTTTTTCCAGTGCCCCACACTATATCATAGTAATAGTTCTTAAGGTTTTCTGACAGATGTTACTGATTTCTCTTGGAAAATTTAAAACATCCCTTGGAACTGCGAGTTTGTTGCAAGGGCAACTTGGGTACCTAAGTACAAGGTTTGGGAACCATAGGTATATTGATTGTAACTTTCTAGAAAGACAAGCAGTTTAATTGCTTTGGACACTTAAATTATATTGTCAAAGTAGGAATCTTATATATTAAGCATGGTTTTGTATGAAAACTAATCTTTGAGTAATTGATAACAATGATTGCATTTATTACTTGATTATATTAGCTTCATTTTCAGGTAATATAGTTAAACTTCAGCAATTCATGAAGGGTTGAGATCCAAAAGCATAACCTGAGTTAAATGAAGTCACTCAGTCGTGTCCGACTCTTTGCGACCCCATGGACTGTAGCCTACCATGTTCCTCTGTCCATGGGATTTTTCAGGCAAGAGTACTGGAGTGGGTTGCCATTTCCTTCTCCAAGGGATCTTCCCAACCCAGGGATCGAACCCTGGTCTCCTGCATTGTAGGCGGATGCTTTACCATCTGCACCACCTGAGTTAAGTGATTATCAAAAACACAGTGATTGATACAAGCTGTTACTTTTAGGCAATTGAGTTCATATTCAGAAATGTGGAATAAAAGAGACATTTTAACATTATCTCATTTGCCTCTTTATTTTAGAAAAGCACATTAATATAATTTAGCACTAGAATTTCAGATTATTTTTGTTAAAAACATGGTGATGTATGTTTTGAGTGCTATGTTAAGTTAATTTAGGGTGAAATTTTGGCTAGTGTTTAAAAGGTATCATTAGGCCATTAAATATTTTTTTAACTGTCTCTATAGGTAAATTTCTCAAGGTTCAGAAGCTCTTTCCTAGTTTGAGGTGAAGTTGGTTGAATAATACAAGCTCAACAAGGATCACATCTTGTTGGAATATTGTAAAATAGTAGTATCTGATTAATGTTATTTTACCAAGTATAATTTTATTTTTTAAAAAAAGAAACTTTTACAAATCTACTCATAAAAATAATAATAGACCTTGATAAAATCCTTGTGTAAAAATCTACAACTTACATGATACTAAGGTGTAATCCCTGATATGTTAATATATGTTTGTCATCTTGAGGTGATGATGTGCCTGAGGAAGAGCAAAGTAGATACTAGGAGGTGACTCTCTGGATAAAGAAATCAAGTTGGAAATGTTAGAAAACTGCATTGGAGGTACAAACAGTACAGTTAAGAGATTATTTCCTCTTCGGGGACGTGTGTTGAGCCTGCAGAGTTGTGGGATAATAACGATTGTGCCCCTCACACGCCTCCAGTTTTTCACAGGCACTCTTGAACCTTGTCTTTTCTCACCTTTGTACCTCCTGCCTGAAGATTTTCGATACTTACTCCCTTAAGCTCAGAAGGTAAAACGTGCATCTTTATGACCACTTCCTTCAAAACTTGGTTTTATCGGTTATTCCTTTTCTGGTGTCTCAGTTTCCCAGTTTCTGCTGGGCTGTGGCATTGGGAAGATGAGAGGAAAGGATGAGGCGAAGGAAAAACATAAGCTTGGTTCTGTCTGTAATCAGCAGCCATCAGAAGTTTTTAAGCGCAGTGGTGACTGTCAGGTTTGTGATTTAGGTCTTCCCGTGAGCAGTGCAGTAGGTGAACTGGAAGAGGAAGAACTTGGAGACAAGACTAACTAGGAAGGAGTTAGCTACAACTATCTAGATGAAGGATGCTAACACAGGTTGGGATTCGTTTAGACAGAAGACAGGTGGCAAGAGATGATTTCAAGAAGTGGTTGATAGGGTTTATGAAGGAAAAGGAATAATAGAAGTTGACTTAAAATTTTCTAGTTTGAACAGCTTGAATGGGTAGTGGTGTTATTAGTTGAGAATTTACTCTTCCTAGTTCCAACAGAGTTGTATGTACACTTACTGAGAAGCTGCTAAGAACTAACAAGGGAACTACCTTAATGCCAACAAATAAATAGATAAACGGTTTATTTTTGAATTGTGTTCTGTCGCTACATATACCATATTTCATCTGTCACATTCTCTTTATGAAAGGGGTAGTTTTCTTTTTTTTTTTTCTGGCATTTTTTTTTTTTTTTGGTGGTCTTTAATATTTGTGGAACTTGTCTTCATTTATTTGACAGATATTTGAAAGCCAACTATGTGACAGGCATTTATTTTAGTGCTGGGAGATAAAATAGCAAATAAAAAGACTTGATGCCATACCTCATGAAGTTGTAATCTTCTTAGGAAGGCAAACATTATCCAAATAAATGCAAATAAATGTAAAATTGCTATTGTCATTTAAGTATCATGAGGCAGAGATTTATGGTGCTTGGTGAAGAGTATTCTAGGTACATCTGGCCTGTTAGTCGTGGAGCTTAGCAAAGTTTTCCTTGATATTTGATATGTGAGCTGCAATCTGAAGAATGAATTTTCCATGTATAAGATAGATTACAGATAAAACAAGTGTCTAAATGCAAAAAGGCAAAACTTCAAAACTTTTCAGAGAAAATGTGGAAGAACCTTCAAGTAGGGAAGAATTTCTGAAGGACACTACATATAATGTTATCTAGCCATAAAGAATAAGCATGATGAGTTTTACTAATTTCTAATTAAGAACTTTACTTGCCATTAACTGGGAGAAAAAAATTTATAGTATTTTATCCAAAATTACACAAATAACACATAAGATCAATAAGAAAAAGAAAAATACACAACCAAGAAAAAAACACAAACAGGCATTTCACAAACGAAAACATACTCGGTCTCATTAACAATCAGGGAAAAGCAGCTTAGAATGGGAAAACTACTTATACCTAGTGTCAGGATGAGGAAACCTTGAAAGACTGAGCACACCAGGTCATGGCAAGGATGTGGAATAAAAAAACTTAGACACTGTTTGTCAGAGGATCTGTTGCTTCAATATTTTAGGGACATTCGGCATTAGTGGAATTGAAGGTGACCATACTCTAGAACACAGCTATCCTACTTCTGTGTCCTCTAGAGAAGTGTTCTTCTCACACTTTGTGTGTATGAGTTACCCAGGGTCCTGTTAAAATGCAGGTCTTGATTCACCAGGGCTAGTGTGGCCCTGCCTAAAGATTTTGTCAAGTTTCTGACTAAGGTGTTGGTACCCTATAGAGTACAGTTTGAATAAGGAGGCCCTAGAGCACGACTGAGCGACTTCCCTTTCACTTTTCACTTTCATGCATTGGAGAAGGAAACGGCAACCCACTCCAGTGTTCTTGCCTGGAGAATCCCAGGGGCGGGGGAGCCTGGTGGGCTGCCGTCTGTGGGGTCGCACAGAGTCGGACACGACTGAAGTGACTTAGCAGCAGCAGCAGCAGCAAAACACCACTTCCTGTTTTAGATGTGTAGTGCTAGTAGGATGGAGAAGGCAATGGCACCCCACTCCAGTACTCTTGCCTGGAAAATCCCATGGATGCAGGAGCCTGGTGGGCTGCAGTCCATGGGATCGCTAAGAGTCGGACATGACTGAGCGACTTCACTTTCACTTTTCACTTTCGTGCATTGGAGAAGGAAATGGCAACCTACTCCAGTACTCTTGCCTGGAAAATCCCATGGATGGAGGAGCCTGGTGGGCTGCAGTCTGTGGGGTCGCTAAGAGTTGGACATGACTGAGCGACTTCACTTTCACTTTTCACTTTCATGCATTGGAGAAGGAAATGGCAACCCACTCCAGTATTCTTGCCTGGAGAATCCCAGGGATGGGGGAGCCTGATGGGCTGCCATCTATGGGGTCGCACAGAGTCAGACACGACTGACGTGACTTAGCAGCAGCAGCAGCAGTTCTAGTAGGAAATGACATTTTGGGGATTCTGAGCTAAAAAGACTAGTCTGTTCCCTTGGCCAAAGAGCTCACTTCCCACAGGCTGCCCCTGGGGCCAAGGGAGTTCTCATTCCTTGCTGCGTAGCTGCACACTTGGGAGTTGTGGCGCAGGCATTGAGAAGCTCCACCCCAGAGAAACCACACGTGTGTACCAGGGACAGGTCTGTGAGTGTTCCTGTAGTACTGCATGTGAAAATGAAAACATCAGAACCCTGATGTCCGTTTGTAGTTGAATGGATAAATCATGTATATCCTTCCAATGGACTGCTGAATAGAGCTGCACTCATTAACACAAATGAATCCTGGAAATGCAGGATTCATGGAAGAATATATGTAATATGCTATTGTGATAAAGTTAAAAAGCAAGCAGAAATAATATTTAGAGATACTTATCTGTGTGGTAAACTATTGAATAACAAAAGCAAGGGGTTAGTGAACACAGTCAGGAGGGAGGCAAGGGAATGCCTTCTGTGAGGAGTGCACCAAGAGCGTCAGCAATATTGGAAACGCTTTCTTTTCACAGTTGGATGCTGAGTTCATGGGTATTCGTTTTATTATGATTTTATAACTATATACACATATGTAAGGCATAGACTTATTTGTATCAATTATTTTATTAAAGCGAAAAGTCTGTTACATCTAAAGGGGCTTACGTGTAATTCCCTTTAATGGAAGAGAGCACAGCAAGTTCAAGGGACTCAAAGACTATGAAGCTAGAGGAGGACCATGGACCAGGAGGAGGCTGGGATCATTCAGGGCCTGGTTGACCACATTAAGTTTTTCAGGATAAGATGTTTTGTCTTCACCCTCGAGCACTGGCAGAATATTGAAGGACTGTAAGCAGGATGATACCATGTATCAAGCTGGAGCCTGGAGAACACAGAGGGCCCTGTACACACCTGAACTACTTCTCTTCGACTTGGTACTTGGGATTTTGTTCCTGAAAAATTACTTGTGGGACCATCTAGAGGCCCAGGGTGATGGAATCATTCTCCGGAGAGGATTTATATTTCCTTCTGCCAGTTTCCTCCAAGAACTGCCAGCTTGTGATCACGTTCATCCCAGTCTAAGGCCCTAGTGTAGTGGACTGTGTAGATGTTCTGAATCAAAGCTGCTGGCTTTTGTAAGGCTTGGCTTCCTGGTTTATCCTGGTCCTGAGGTTATAACTCTTCAGGTACTATCCTAAACGTGAAGGTACGGGCTGCCGTAGCAGGCGCCCTATCTTGGGTGTGCTGTGGGAGACGTCTTATTTTCCACACTCTGCAGGGCCACCAAGAACGGCACATCTGGTTTACGACAGATATCCACAGGGTGAAAGCAGCTCTGAGTGTTGGGCTTATTTCTCTTGAGTTTTCAATTTCTTACAGATTTTTCCCCGGAGATTAGTTTATGTCATGTTAGATTTTTGGTGATTTTAAGAAAATCTTTTTAAATATAGTTTTTAAAGTTATCTTCCTTAGAAGGTTTAGTCATAATTACCTACATCACCATTACCAGAGGCAGAAATATTTTCTGTATTTTTATACAGTGTCTTTTAGTTTCTCATATGAGCAAAGGTAAAATTAGTATATTTACTGTTTTCTATACCCCTTTTCTCTATCACTCGATTTTAAGTGATTATATCTTTCTTAATTTTTGCCTTGTACTGTTAAATATACTCATCACTCTTGTTACTTTGACATTTTGAATGATTTTATCGGTTATCTAATGCTAGTTGAAAACCAGAATTATTTATTATTTTTCACAGTTCTGTAGGTTGGTTGGGCAGTTCCTCTGCTTGTTTTCCTAGACTTCTGTGACTTCATTTAGCTTGACAGTTGGCTGGGCTGAAAGATCCTAGGCTTCACTCACATGTCTGGCCGTTGCTGCCCACTGTTCACACGAGTACTTAGGTTTTTCTCCACATTGACCAGATCCGCTTCCTTACATGACGGGGTCAGGGCAGCATTTCAAGAGCAGAAAGGTATAAGCTTCAGTGCCTCTCAAAACCTGAGGTCTTGAGCTTGTACACCATTACGTTTGCCACATTCTGCTGGTGAAAGCCAGTCGAAAGTTTAACCTCAGTTCAGGGAGTGGGAAAATAGGTTCCCACTTCTTAATGAGAGGAACTGAAAAATATTGCTGACTGTGTCTCTCACAGTGACGTTTGTCCTTACTAAAAATAATGTGGCAGTCAGTGCATTTAGACCACAGTCCTCCTTCTTTCCCCATTCCTCATATTTGTATCATTTGTACACTCTTGGGAAATATATCACATTTTGTTCTGTTACTATATATATTGTTACATTTGTTTCAGTCTTAGACCTGAGTTTGTTCATGTACATATACACATACTGGAGAAGGAAATGGCAACCCACTCCAGTGTTCTTGCCTGGAGAATCCCAGGGATGGGGGAGCCTGGTGGGCTGCCGTCTATGGGGTCGCACAGAGTCGGACACGACTGAAGCGACTTAGCAGCAGCATATACACATACACACATCGTGCATATAATACACATACGTACCTGTCTGTACGTGTGTGTATACTGTTGTGTAAGTTTAAGATGTGCCGCATAATGATATACAAATTTATTGCAAAATGACTACCATAGTAGGGTTAGTCACCTCTCCTAATTGCCTTTTTTGTGTATTTGGTGAGGACATTTAAGACAGACTGTCTTAAGAACTTTCAAGTATATTATAACAGTGTTTTTAAGTATAGTCACCATTATTGTACATTAGCTCCAGAACCTACTCCTAACTGAGAGTTTGTACCCTTTGACCAGTATCTCCCTATTTTCCTTACCTCCCTGCTTCTGGTAACCAAAACTTTCTGTGAGTTTGGCTTTTTTAGATTTCATATATAAATTAGACCATACACTATTTTTCTGACTTAACCTCAATTAGCATAATGGCCTCAGGGTCCATTCCCGTTGTCACATGGCAGCATTTCCTGCAATTTCTGATTGAATGATAGTCCAGTGTATGTGTGTGTATTTTCTTTATTTCCACATGTTCTGTATCCATTCATGCACTGTATGTGTGTGTATATACACATACACGTATATATGCACACACATATCTCCATGTGTATATATCCAGATCCACCACATTTTTAAAGTCCATTCACCCGCCAGTGAACACCTAGGTTGTCATTTTAGGTTTGTCCATTATCTCTTGGTTGGCTGAAGATGATCTTGCAGGTCGGGCAATTGGAGCTGTCAGAGACCGACTATGAATCACATGCGCTTTGCTCCAGAAGTCCAACCTAATGTTAATCTCAGAACCTTACGTAGCTACCTGTGAGACAGGGCATCTGACTAGAGACAGCAAATGAGACGTGGCAGTTTACAGTACAAAATGGGATCAGAGCTAGTACTGGAAACATCTGTATGATTCACAAATTACATCACTGTTGACGCAAACCACCTCTATCATCTGAGGTACACTGCTGCACAGTGCGATAGTCCGTATTAATAATAGTGATCTTTAGTAAAGATCGTTGGGGTTCATTTTGTTTAAGAAGGTTTGGAAGCTTGTGGCATGTTTCAGGAAAATTGCCGTTAAACGTTATTAAAACATTTAGTGAGTTAAGTTTTTCGTTTTTTTGGAAATCATTTCTTTGGACCTGTTATTTCCTAGATAGAGACATACCAGATAAATGTGATGCTGCTGAAGTTTCTACAAGAACTTCAGATAAACTGTGTTTTGTTGATATTTTAATGTATTTCAAGCTTATTGCCGTGGGTGAAACAGTTTCTTGTCTTCAGTTGCAGATTCCTTGTCCTGTTCTGTAATGCAAAATGTTCAGCCTCCCAAGTCCAGCCCAGTAGTGTCCACTGTTGTGTCAGGAGCCTCGTCGACTAGAATGCCTCCTGCAGCAAATCGTCCAGTGGAGCCTGTGGCCTCCGTTACACAGCCGTCAGAGCTATTACAGCAGAAAGGTATTTGAGAAATACGTTATACTAGGTATAGTACATACATACGTATATGTACATGCTAATTCAAATAGGTCATTTTAAAAAATCAAACGGAATAACCATAATTTATAGAAAATATGAAAAAATAATTTATAGTTTCTATTCAGATGATTATGTTTTAATATATTCCAGCCTCTGTTTGATTTTATATATTGTAGAATTTTGTTAAATCTGTTATGTATTTTATATAATTGTAATCAGTTTACATAATATTTTGTATTTTGCTTTTACATGTGTTAAATTATGCAGTTCTCCATATATGTCGTATAGTTTTGTAATCGTGATGACTAATTCATTGTGTCAGTGTATTACAATTTACTAATCATCCCTCTATTATGGACCATTTCATTTCTTTTTTTTTTTTTTATAGATTATTGTTGTTTCTTCTAGGATAAAACACCCAAGATTTCCTTCTTTAGTGAATTTACATATCCTCTTTGATGACTTCTTTGCTTGTCTTTATAATTAATAGAAAGTAACTTTTGACCCAGTTTTGAGAATGAGAGGATGAAAATGAAATTGTAAGCCACACTATTGCCTTGTTGACAAACAATGTGGTTTATTTGTTTGCTTGTTTAATAGTCTTCTTTTAACCCTGTCTCCCCACACTGGCTTTTCTTTTGGCAGTATTCTTGATTATTTTCTGTCTGGCTAAAATTGGAGATCTGTTGATGTTTCAGGTTAATATACTGTACTTCTCATTTGATGAGAGAGAACTGTTTTGGGGGATGTGTGCCTTGTGTTCCCATCATAATCATTAGTAATGTTTTAGGCACTGTATCACTGTGTGATGACAACCCGTCACCTTGAGTCTGAAGAACCCTTTTTTGTTTTGAAACTTGGGAAAAGCAACATAAATCCTTCGACTTGTCTCACTGCTCTTACCTGCTAAGTGTTCCTGTGGTCAGCAGAGGCTTAACTATCATTTGATTGGATTGTACATTATAGATTTTCTTACTCTTTTTTTTTTAAGAAAAGCCAACTGCAGCACCAAAGGGTGTGTCCATTGTTTCCCAATAAGGAATAGAATCTAGTTATTACAGCATTTACCTTCAAAGTGAGGGACTATTGGGAGAGTTTTACTTATCATGAGTAGAAGAAACTTAAGGAAATGGCAACCCACTCCAGTGTTCTTGCCTGGAGAATCCCAGGGACGGGGAAGCCTGGTGGGCTTCCGTCTATGGGGTTGCACAGAGTCGGACACGACTGTAGTGACTGAGCAGTAGCAGTAGCAGGAGCCCTAACTAAATGAGTGGTGTGTTTCCTAACCATTGGTGACCACCTTCCAGATATTACATATCTTGCTTGTTTGGGCCCTTTACATTGCCCCCACTAATTTATTTTAATCCCTTTATCAATTCTACTAGGTAGACATCCTGGTTTTACAGATGAGAAAAGTGACATTCACAGCAATTAGGTAACTTGCTCAAGATTATAAATTAGGGAATAGTAGAATGAAAGATCTTTAACACTCACCTTCCTATCTTGTGTTGTCTCTATGAGGCTGAATTATTGTTTTTGTCAGCTGTTACGCTCTTATCTTACTCAAGATAACGCTCCTTGAATAAGTAACAGAAAAGATAATACTGGAGACATTTGAATTGCAGCTTTTATTGTTCTGTTTTCTGAAGTAGAAGGTTGGCTACTGAGAGGTCTCTGCCTTTGGATAGGTTTGGAACACACCCAGGTCTGTGTGAGCTCTGGCACCAGGCGTGCTGTGCACATAGTGGTTTGTGGGCCTGATACTTGTGGCAGTTGTGTAGCCACAGCTGTGTACGGTATGCTCTGGGTCTGATACGACTTCTTGAATATTGATACTTGAAAGAGATTAGTCTTTTTCTCTTGTGAATGAACAATGTTGCCTGCTGTATAACAAAGAATGGGGCAGCCACCGAGGCACTGTAGCTGCCCGCCAGCAGTCAGCCCTGAGGGAATTCAGGACAGGCAGTGGGGCCACCTGCTGCCTTACCCTAAACCACCTAACCCTAAACCGCTGCAGCGGTGTGCCTGAGGGAGCTCGGAAAGGGAAAGAACTGGACGTTGGCCTCCATAGAGGCGGTGCATATCAAAGGAGTGATTTCGGTGCGTCTTCCCGTACGTAGAAAAGAGCTACATCCATTAACTGGTTTTCTTTAATTAATGGTGATCTTTTGATGTTCCACCTGCCTGGTCTTTGTCCCCAAAACCTCTGTATATCCTGGCTCCTCCCTTACCCCTTCAGAACAGCCCCTCAGAGCTGTCTGAGATACCTGGCCTCCAGGCTTGAAGTCCTCAGAAAGCCAGCCAGATAAAACATAGTTCTCAAGCTTTAGGTTGTGCTTTTTTCCCAGTATTTCAGAGATAGCCTTTCTTAGTTATTCTCTCAGCAATTTTTACTGGTTTTTAGAGGAGAGACTTTTTTGCTTGCGTACCTCCTAAAATTTTTTTGAAGGAAACTAGAACTACTTGAACATTTTTAGATCGACATCTAAAATTTTTCACCAGAAGTTTAAATACTTGCAGTTATATAATTTTCAGTGTACTGCATATATTGACTTTTAAAACAAAGATGTTGTGTTTTTCGTTGTATCCACTGGGATGAAGTCTGTCATCCTTTAAAAAAAATAGTGAAATTAGCCCTTCTTTAACAATTAGAAAGTTTACATTTTTCCTTTTTCTTCTTAATATCATATCTCCTCTCTTGAATGTAGTAAAAATATATACTTAAGCTAGAAACTTTTTAACACTCCCATCATGCTTCTCTGCTACTATATATATATGCATATATGAATATATATGCATATGAAGTTCTAAAATTTGTGTTATTGTCTATAACCACAGGTGTCTCAGCGTTAACACTTTTTCTTCTTGATTATTCTATCAATACAGTTATTTTGAGTTTCTAGTTGGTGAAGATAATAAACATTATGAATTTTGGTGTTTTTTAAATGGAAAGTACCTTTTCGTTGGAAATACATCTTTCATTGAAGTTAATGGCTTTCCCTCCTCCCCACCATAGCTTTCTGTACCTGGGTTGCATATGGTTCATTATTAAAATAAGATAAATTTTAGAAAAATGTCATTTATAGTTGTTTATTTTTGTACAGATAATTACTGAGAAAATTTTGTTCATGTAAGGTAGATAGGAATGGTATTGGAAGGGTTTTATTAAAGTAATATTGTTCTTTTAGGTTTTTTAACCTTCTGAGCTTATTTTCCCAGTTGTAGATAGCTGGTAACATTATTTCATGTAGCAGTTTACAGTTTAAAAATACCTTTAGGTTTTATTGTCTCACTTGATCATCATGTGAAGCAGACATACCATATATTTCTTCTATAGAAGAGAGAAGTTGAGGTTTAGAGAGATGTTTGTTTTACTGAGTTAGCAGTTATTCAAAATACTGTAAATTTAATTATACTGAAGCGACTCAGCAGCAGTATAATATCACATACTTTTATCTCACAGGTAGTATCTCTGCATAACCTAATTGGCAAAGGCAGTCCTCATTTTCAAACCAGTGAGGCACATTTTATTCTTTGTCAAATAGTCTGATTTAATTTTTAATCCAATGAAATGTGTTCCTAAAGTTTCAGGAGGTATCATAATTCCACTGAGAAATAAATTTCATCTTCTGTCTCATAAGCCAAAATTACTAAAAGCTGTCAAGTTTAAATGTCAAAGTTATTCTTTTTTATAGTAAGTTATAAAAACTAGCCTGCAGAAGGCAATGGCACCCCACTCCAAGTGTTCTTGCCTGAAGAATCCCATGGGCGGAGGAGCCTGGTAGGCTGCAGTCCATGGGGTCGCCAAGAGTTGGAGATGACTGAGCGACTTCACTTTCACTTTTCACTTTCATGCATTGGAGAAGGAAATGGCAACCCACTCCAGTGTTCTTGCCTGGAGAATCCCAGGGACGGCGGAGCCTGGTGGGCTGCTGTCTATGGGGTCGCACAGAGTCGGACGCGACTGAAGCGACTTAGCAGCAGCAGCAGCAGCATAAAAACTAGACAGTGAATCAATATGCTGTTTCTCATTGCCAAATTTGAAACAAAGCATTGTAATATGTACCTAATATTAGGCTATTTGTGAAGCCAGGCTTGTCTTAAAAAACATTGTATTCCTGTGGTAAAATACATGCATAGTGTCAGTCTTCCAGTCACATCCAGCTCGCGACCCCACGCTGTAGCCTGCCAGGCTCCTCTGTCCATGGAATTCTTCAGCCAAGAATACTGGAGCAGGTTGCCATTCCCTTCTCCAGGGTATTTGCAGGCAGATTCTTTATCTTCTGAGCCACCAGGGAAGCCCCAAATATATGTCTAGTGTTTATCAAACTCTGTTATTTGACATTTTTTTTAGTATATAGGAATCATGCATAAAAGTTAAAAATAATTCCATTAATTTCATCAGACATAGTAAAAATTTGTACATGTACAAATATATATGTAGTATGTATATGTGTTTTATAAAATATATATACATATATGTACTACTAAGTACTAATAGATTTATTGTTGTTTAGTTGCTAAGGTGTGTATGACTGTTTTGTGACACCATGAACCTGTAGCTCGCCAGTCTCCTCTGTCCTTGAGATTTCTGAGGGAAGAATACTGGAGTGGGTTGCCATTTCCTCCTCCAGGGGTTCTTCCTGACCCAGGGATAGAATCCATGTCTCCTGCATTGGTGGGCAGATTCTTTACCACTGAGCCACCTGGAAAGCCCAGTTAATAGGTTTACCCGCTAATAAATTTTTTGTTGTTGGTTTTAAAAGAAGGTAGAAGGAAGTAAATATTGTATAAAATAGAAGGAGATATGAAATGGTTATAATTATTATAAATATTTTATGATAAAATGTGTTGTAAAGTACTTTATTGAATATCTCATAGACTTTGAGAGGAATCCAGTGTATCTTGAAAAAGACTGGTAGTCCTAGAAAATATTCTACTTGTTTTTAAAGGAACTGGCATTACTCAAAATATTGCTCAGATTGGTGGAAGGTTCTTTTTCTAATGACTTGCCCTAGGGATAAGTATTAAGAATAGTTGAAAATAATTGTTTTCATTTAAATATACACAAAAACATGTTTTGAAGTTCAATAGTGATTGTAGCGAATACTTGTGTAGTATTTACTGTATTTCAGGTTCCATTCTAAGGTTTAAAATATATTAATTCATTTAATCCTCCCAGCAACCATTTGAGATAGTCATTGCCCTGTCTTACAGACAATATAAATGAGGAACAGAGAGGTTAGTAATTTGCCCAAAGACACACAGCTAGTAAGTGGTATTTCCTGGAATTGAACTCAGAGACCCCATTTTATCCATAATGTCCTGCTGCTTGTCTGTTTAATATTTCTTACTGTTTTTACTTTGTTCTCATCGAACTCTGAAAAGCAGTGGCTTCTTTGATAGTAGTGATTGGGTCCTGCATACGTGCAGAATCATTAAATAAATCATTATTCCCACTACCCTACTTTTCAATATTTCTGAATTAATAAAGCCAACCCTGTTGCTAATATGTTTAATTTTTAACTGAAGCATGTATGGGAAGGTAAAAGAAAGTCTCTAGATTTAAGGTGCCTTGATTAATCATTTAAAGAAGGAGGAAACTTTCTTATATTAAGATTTAGGATAAGGGAATGTGTTTCCTTTATAAGTTGAGAAAAAGTCTGTTCTTAACACAGGTGCTTTCTTAGATGGATAAAGTACAGGAAAGTAAGTACTGTGGAAAGTGATTCCCGTAAAAACCATTCTTTCGTGAGAACCCTTGCAAAGTTCTCTAGTGTATGTGCTTAGAAGACTAGGTTAGGAAAGGTAACAGTCGCTCAAAAGTCTGAGCTCTTGAATTTAAAAAAGCTAGCCTCCCCAAGGGATTTATTTTCTCTTTAGACTGGTTTTATTTATTCCCAGTGTAACTGTATCTAGGGAACAGTAGAGATGCCCTTTATTAAGCAACTCCAACTCTCTGAAGAGAATACTTTAATGACAGGTAGTTTAAAGAGAATGTCTTTTTTAAAGATATTGGGGACCTGTTAGTAACAGGTTCTTTATCATGTCATTCAGTCTGTGAAATAGTGTTCTCCCTCTTGGTTTTCTAGATTTATATCTTGAAAGCTCTGACAGTGAAATAGGAATGCGGCTTTGCTTCCTTGTGTGGTGGTGGTGGTGGTGGTGGTGGTTGAGGCGGGAGGGCCATGTGCACTTCTACAGTGTACTGTGTGCAGTCTAGAGCAGGGCATTCAGTATGGAGTGATTGCTCTTCTGGTTGTTTTCCGTTTCCAGTTTTCTGGACTGATTGTTTTTCTTACCATTCTTCTGTGGATTAAATAGAATGTTATATTCTTGTACCATTAGTATTCCTAAACTTTTTACAAAGTTTAGTTAAACGAGCAAAGAAAGGTTAAATTCAGAGTAGATTGAGTCATAATTGGGAAAGAGCTTAAATATTGATACATTCATCTCTAGCACTTCTCAAAAGAGATTGCCTCTTTTTAGGACAGTAAAATTAAATATGTTGTGTGACATTCAGTTAATATAGTATGTTGACAACCATTGACTGATCTAAAATGATATTATAATAAATAATATTACTGTTCCATCTTATTTTTAGGTTTGTTCCGTGCATTAAGTAGTTGCTCTATAAAATTTTTTTTTTTTTGCTTCCAATTCAGCATTGGATATTTTCCCAGTAATACGTGAAACCTGTTTTTATTCAGTAAATCTGGAAAAAGAGGAAAATATTTATCTTATAACACATATAGTTTTGCCCTATGCTTTGACTCCTCTGATTAGATACAAAATCAGCAGTCTACACAGTCATGAAAAAAATGGATTTTCTTCCTGTTTTTTGGCCTTACCTTAGTACAGTAGATAGAAATTTCTTGTTTTCTTCTCTCTCTTGTTTCTTATTATATACATACACATACTTGTACTTTTTAAAGTGCAGTGCTAATTGGGGTTTTGAGAAAGTATTTCATGTTTAAAAAAGTCCTTAAATTGAATTTTTCTATAAAATATTTTTACTGTTAGCATGTCTAAATATAAACTTCTTAGTCTATTTAACCTAAAGTCTAATATTAGTCAAATTTTCATTTTAACTAGGCTTTTATTAGAGGAACTTGCCACTCTGAATTTGGTCTTTCAAGGTATCAAGTTTATTTTTTGTGTTGCCTGAACTTACTTTGCACTGATTTTTACTTTTTCAGGTGAATTTGTTATAACTGCCATTTTATCTGTATTTAAAACATATTTCAGCAAAGCTAGCAGATTTGTCAGTGACGTCTTTAGTCATGAGGATCAAAGCTTTACTCATATACAGTTTAACTTTCTTACTATACACATGAGTTATGTTTCTCCATGCTAATTAGGAAGGCCACCTGGGAAAAAAAAAAAAAAACGAGCATGAGAGGACTACCACGTGATTTTTTAGTGAGGCAGGGCTTCATTGTACTTCGAATATTGTGACATGTTCTTGAAAATCCACGTTATGTTTCTGGGTTATTTTTTTTCTTTTTGAAATTGAGCTCCAAGATTTTTCTTTGTAAGGATGTTTATTCTTATTTATGAAGAGTATGTATTTTTAAGTGTATATATATATATATATATATGTGTGTGTTTTTAAAATTTTCCCTCTTAAAAATTTTGTGGATCTTAGTTTTTGTCCTGATTTTGCTAGAATAATTCAATAATGAACATACGCAGCCAGCTGTTTTGTTTGAAAGGGAGGTATTGTACAGTTACCAGCTGTGCCTTTTCCATAGGCTGCCTTCTCTTGCTGTATCTCCCACTGCAGACCAGTCTCCTTCACTTAATTCAGTCTCACATATAGGCAGTAGGCTGATAACTGAGATGATTTGCTGTCTCTGAAAATTCACTTTAATTGTCTCACTTGTAGGACCACAGTTAATAAGCACCCCCCCTCTTTTTTTTTCTTTTGAGCATCTCCTCTGAGCAGAGAACTATGCTAGATACAGTTCTTTTCTTTAACTGTCATTCTTTTTCCGTTATGAGAACTGAGTTACCATCAGGGTGGCATTAGCAGAAGGAAGGTACTGAGGATTTGTATGTGTGTTGTATGCTGTATAAATTCATTTCAGTAGAAATGATCACTGCTCACCAAGAATACATGGTCCCAAAGGAAGTATACTACAAGGGCCCCAAGGTCAAAGGAGGTAAACATGTGTAGAGCTCAGTAAAATGTTCAGAGAATATCGGTGGAGTTTCCTAAATATTATTGATGTCAGACATGGTGGTTTTTTTTTTTTTTTACACTTAAACTAGTTCATATTAAAGCTGCTTTTACTAAACTGCTTCGCAGAGATTTCTAACAGTTTCAGTTTTGATTATAAATTAGCTAATATTAATATGCATGCTGGGGTGTTCTTTGGAATGTCAGAGTTCTTTCTCACTTTTGATGCAATGTCAAAATTTTATTTCTCATCTTTCCTGTTGGTTTGACTCTTGTGTTTGTGCTTTCCACTTTACAGGCATGCAGTATGGTGAATATGTTAATAATCAAGCTAGCTCCGCACCAACTCCCTTGTCATCAACTTCCGATGATGAGGAAGAGGAGGAGGAGGATGAGGAAGCAGGTCTGCTTTAGCTTTACCCCAGTTCTTGAACTTTTTCCTACTCAAGTTTTCTTTTTATGTCCATAGTCTTACTCGTCCTTAAAACAATGTGTCTGCAGATTTAGCTCAATAGATTGGTTTGGGTTATAGAAGGTGGGGGTCACTGGAGGTGTTTTGCTTATTTGTTTTGTGTTTCCTCTTTTGGACACCTTTACCATTTTGTAAGTAACAATGCATTTTTCATGATGACAGAGTGCTTGCTTCTTTCAGAAGTTTATTTTCTCTCATGCCACATGCTAAAGAATGAGTCCTGACTGATGCTTTTGGCTGATGATTGCTGTAGCACCCTTTTAGGAATGTTTTATTTTCTGCTTTGCATGCTACTTTGGGATAATCAAAATGAATCATGTGGGTTTTATAAAACTGATATAAAAGTTGGAGAGCGTTTCTCTGAGGTCTTTTTTTTGTGGCCCGTCTTGTCATATATTTTGAAGACCCCATATTTGTAGTTGTTTTCCTACTTCATGAAGCAGAAGTTCACATCTTGCTAGTGGAAGGAATTGTGCATGCGATGATGTGTTGCAGCCTGTTTAATATCTTTTTCTACCTTTGATAAGTATAACTGCTAAATTTTAAGTAGTTCAGTTGCTCTGTTAATTCTAATATTTTAAGACTGAATCAATAAGTGATGATCTTTCAAGTTATACATGACCACGATTCTCTGTTATCTTTATAACTGAGTGGAAGGATTTGCTCTGTAAACAGTCTGTTTAAATAGAGCTTTCTGTTTCCTTTGCATTTTTTAAACATTCAAATCCTTATGCATGATTTGTGGGGGCAGGGTGAAAGTTAAGGGTTCCAGAAGGATGGTATTTTTTTCTTCCCTTAAAAATCCAGATACCCATTTATCTTTATGAATTTTTGGTAGCTTTTTATTTTACATAATTTCAGTCTTACAGAAGAGTGGAAGAAACTACCATATATACTTTACCAAGATAAACCATTTTTGCCTCATCCTCGCTATATACATTTTTTCCTGTGTCATTTGAATGTAAGGTGGAGATACCATGAACCTTTACCTCTACATATTTCAATGTGTATTTACTGACTGTAAGGACAGTGTCTTATGTAACACAAACATAATATAGTTATCAGGAAACCAGTCACTGTTACCTTAATATCTGTTATACAGTCTGTAGTCAGATCTTAACAGTTGTCTTAATAAGATCTTTTATAGCCGTTTCCATGGCCTAGGATCCAATCCAGGGTCATGGTGTTGAATTTAGTTGCCATTTATTTAGACTTCTTCAACCTACAACAGTCCCTTAACCTTCCTTTATTTTTCTGACTTTTGATTAAATTGAAATCACACATTTTTGGCAAGATTACCACTGAAGCATTGTGTTCTCAGTGCCTCCTGTCAAGAGGCGCTGATTTGTTCCCATATTGATGATATTAACTTTGATGACTTGATTAAGATGGTGTCTGCCAGATTTCTCGGAGAAGGCAATGGCACCCCATGGACGGAGGAGCCTGGTGGGCTGCAGTCCATGGAGTCACTAAAAGTCGGACATGACTGAGCGACTTCACTTTCACTTTTCACTTTCATGCATTGGAGAAGGAAATGGCAACCCACTCCAGTGTTCTTGCCTAGAGAATCCCAGGGACGGGGAAGCCTGGTGGGCTGCCGTCTATGGGGTCGCACAGAGTCGGACACGACTGAAGCGACTTAGCAGCAGCAGCAGCAGCAGCCGCCAGATTTCTCAACTGTAAAGGTACTTCTCTTTTGCCTTGAAATTAGTAAGTAATTTGTGGGGAAGTTCTTTGATACTATTATAAATATCCTGTTCTTTATTAAACTAGCCTACATTAGTTTGAACATTCTTCGGAGATTTTCCAGTTCTAACATTCCTTCTTTGTTTATGAGTTCAGGTTTCACTGTGAAGAAGAGCTTTCTCTTCTCCCTTACTGATTTCTTTGGGTTTATAATGACTCATGGATTCTTGTTTTATTCAGTGGATAATAATCCATTACTGTCATTAGTTATTCTGATAGCATTTTGTCCTCAACCTGGCCAGCAGCAGTTCCTTCAAGCTGTCTTTTAAAAATGTTCCCATGAATCTTTAAGCACTTATTTTAAGTCCGTTAAGTCCTCATTAAGATGTTCCTAGCTCATCTTGTGTTTGAGCGGCTGCATTTCCTTCAGTCCTGGTACCTGTAGTGGAGAAGGGCATTTTAGGAACCAAGATCTTAGTGTAATTGATGGCCCTTGCTGCTGATAGGCCACTGCTCCCAGGCCCTGATATTCTAATTATTTAATGCATGTGTTATTCAGATCCTACAACTGTCTCAGTTTTTAATCTTATGATCCTAATTTTACACAGTTCAAAAATGTGTTACTTTGTGTAATGTTGTCAGCCTAAATTGCCCTGTTTTTGTTCTGCTGAACAATTAGGTGCGTTGGTTGGAAATCCTGTTTCCTTTGATGGAAAAAAATCAGAAAATCAAAAAGATTTAGCATTTATGGCTTTTCTCCTGTCACCTTACATTATTTAACTAAAGCTGTGGCTTTTTGTATCATTTCTTCTAGATTCAAACCCCCATTTTGTCACTTACTAGCTTTGTGACCTTAGACAAGTTTTAAAGTTAGACAAGTCTTAAACTCATTGAGTCTCAATTTACTCATCTTGTCAGTGGAGAATAATAGTAACAGTTACACATGGTTGTTTTGAGGATTGAAGGTGTTCTCTGTTAAGAGCTTAGAACAGTGTCTGGCAAATGCTAAAATCTCTCTAAAAATTAATTGTCATTAATAATGTTGAGAGCATGTTCTTATCTCAGTTTTATTCTTCCCTACAATCCTGCAATGCAGAGATAATTGGCTCCATTTTGCAGATGAGTTGATTGAGATGTAAACAACGCATTTGCCTCAAACTAGGTCTCTCTGTCTGCTGAGAGGTATGAACAGCGTAGTCTTCATCTCCTCATGAGAACATGAAGCCCTGAAGTAGAGGGGACTAAAGAGCACATGCAGTGCTCACCGTGGTGTTGCTTAAGTATTGTCTTCCTCCTTTGCCTTTTTATTGTGTAGCAGGATAATAAGGGCTTCCCTTGTGGCTCAGCTGGTAAAGAATCCGCCTGTAATGCAGGAGACCTGGGTTCGATCCCTGGGTTGGGAAGATCCCCTGCAGAATGGAAAGGCCACCCACTCCAGTACTCTGGCCTGGAGAATTCCATGAACTGTATATAATCCATGGGGTCGCAAAGAGTCAACATGACTGAGTGACTTTCACTGTTCATACTAAAATAAAATAAGACTGTATTATGGACATTTTTCCTAGGATGCTGGTGTTATCTCCTTATGGTTTGTAAATAAAAATCCTGTTTTTGTTGGTTCAAATTAAAGGGACATTCTGAGTGAGGGGAAAGAAAAAATAGAAAGGAAATTTAGCTTTAAAATGATTTTTTAAAAGTCCTGGTCAGTTACAGTATTTTTCCATATGTAAAATGGTAAAAGAAAGTGCCTCAAATTGGTGTGGAGGTTACATATAAGTAGCTCTAAGAAGTAGAGAATTTGGAGTGTTCTATTTGTTAAGTGTTTCAGTGGTGTTTTTTTCCTATAATCATTAGATTCTTGTGTGTTTAGTTCATGTGAAATTATGCTCCAATTTTGGAAAAATTTGTTAAGCAGTAGTAAAATATCAACTAACAGGTTTGGAAATCATAATATTAATATTCTTTATGCTGTGCTGTGTGTGCTTAGTCACTCAGTCATGTCCAGCTCTTTGCGACCACGTTGACAGTAGCCCGCCAGGCTCCTCCGTCCGTGGGATTCTCCAGGCAAGAATACAGGAGGGGTTGCCATGCCCTCCTCCAGGGGATCTTCCAACCCAGGGATCCAACTCAGGTCTCCCGCACTGGAGGCAGATTTTTTACTGTCTGAGCCACCAGGGAAGCCCGTGTATATTCTTTATAGTTACAGTTAAAGTGACTCTCCATTTATTTTAGCTTTTCATTTATTAAAGCTTATGGTTTGCTTGACAGTGTGTCTGTCTAGGAGTCAAGTACGGGGGTATTTCTTTAAAGCTTTCATTTCTTTTCCCAAAGCTTTCAGATTTAAAAGAAAATTTTAATTTCAGTTCTGATTTTACATTAAACCATCTAATTATATCTTTAAAATTACATGCTACAAATAGGCTTCCTTTTTCAAGTTTCCTTGTTAAATGCATACTTGGAAACTGAAATAGGATTTTGTACTGGAGACAGTCTTATGTTTTGTTGGAAGCTTGTGAAAGTTCAGAATTGTTAGAGAATAAACTTAAATTTAAAGAAAGCAGATAGCAAGCTGCTCATAATGGTTATATCTTAAATTCCTCACTAAGTTTATTCAGTTCCAGATATTCTCTCCTTCAGTTGTTAGTGCTAGAGTGGACCTTTGGTGGACAAATACCGTCATACCTGTACTAGTAAGGGATACTAACTTGAAAATGGGAGTGAAAAGTAACAAGCAGTGAACTGAAATTGAGAAGTGAGATAAAGTGAAAAGGAGGCGGGGGGTAAAAAGCCAAAGCCCAGTGTCAGCCCTAGTCCCTGGAAGACACTGTCTAACATTCTGTCACCTGCTCCCCATACGCCCCGTCACCTTTCCTCTAAGGAATTTTCGGGTTGGGAAGAGGCCGGAGGACAAGAGGAAGTTCTCTCCCATAATGTGACAGCTTGATGCTTTATTTTGTAAATAATGTTAGAAGAAAAAAACTTTTTTTTTTTCATGATGAGTTTTAAGGTGCTGGTCAGTTTTTACTTGACTTTCACACAGACTAATTATTCAGTGCCAGGCACGACCTCAGAGAGAATATGTTTTTGGTTGGCTTGGTTATTTTAAAAGGTAATGCTGCATTTTGACATAGAACAAGTTAAGTCAACTCATAAAGAACAGGACAGTATTGGACTTATTTCTAACTTCCAAAGAAAATTCCTTTTTTTTTTTTAATAGTTCAAGTGTATCATGCAGTATTACTAACTATAATCATTATGTGCTATACATTAGATTCCCAGGTCCCTAGAAGTTTTATAACTGGAAGATTTTCTTCTTTGATCAACATCTTCCCTTTTCCTCCACCATCCTAACACCCCTTGCCAAAGAAAATCTCTAAAAGAGTTCAATCTGACTTTCTGTCTTTTTGATAATTTTATTTGTTTTTGGCTGTGCTGGGTCTTCACTGCTGCACAGGCTTTTTCTCTAGTTGCAGAGAGGAGGTCTGCTCTCCAGTTGCAGTGCACAGGCTTGTTGCGGTGGCTCCTCTTTTTGTGGATCACGGGCTCAGCAGTTGCAGCGCAGGGCTCGGTAGCTGCTACTCATGAGCTCCAGAGCACGGGCTCAGTAGATGTGGCATGTGGGCTTAGTTGTTCTTCAGTATGCGGGATCTTCCCAGACCAGGGGTTGAATCCATCTCTCTTGCATTGGCAGGCTGATTCTTTTACCACTGAGGGAAGCCCCAATCTATCTTTCTCACTAACTGATGTACTACTATTTGATTATTTTAAAAAGTAAATATCTTCCAACTAAATTCAGTACATATTTAGTATATTTTTAAAATTTTAGAAATTGAGTACATATACTGGGTCTGTGAAGGAAGTAAAATGATACCAATGCCACTAAGAACAGTATTAGTTTGAGGGTCTTCAGTATTCATTGAAATCAGTCAGTTCAGTTGACAGTCATGTCTGACTCTTTGTGACCCCATGGACTGCAACATGCAAGGCTTCCCTGTCCATCACCAACTCCCAGAGCTTGTTCAGACTCATGTCCATTGAGTTGGTGATGCCATCCAACCATCTCATCTTCTGTCGTCGTCCCCTTCTACTCTTGCCATCAGCCTTGCCAGCATCAGGGTCTTTTCCAAGGAGTCAGTTCTTCACATCAGGTAGCCAAAGTATTGGAGTTTCAGCTTCAGCTTCAGTCCTTCCAATGAATATTCTGTACTGATTTCCTTTAGGATTGACTGGTTTGATCTTCTTGCAGTCCAAGGGACTCTTAAGAGTCTTCTCTAAAACCACAGGTCAAAAGCATCAGTTCTTCAGTCCTCAGTTTTCTTTATAGTCCAGCTCACATCCATGCACGACTCCTGGAAAAACCGTAGCTTTGACTAGATGAACCTTTGTTGCCAAAGTATTGTCTGCTTTCTAGGTTGTCTAGGTTGCTGTCTAGGTTGTTCATAGCTTTTCTTCCAAGGAGCAATCGTCTTTTAATTTCATGTCTACAGTCTCCATCTGCAGTGATTTTTGGAGCCCCCCCAAAATAAAGTCTGTCAGTTTCCATTGTTTTCCCATCTATTTGCCATGAAGTGATGGGACCAGATGCCATAATCTTAAGTTTTCTGAATACTGAGTTTTAAGCCAACTTTTTCACTCTCCTCTTTCACTTTCATTAAGAGGCTTTTTATTTCTTCTTTGTTTTCTGCCGTAAGGGTGGTGTCATCCGCATATCTGAGGTTATTGATATTTCTCTTGGCAATCTTGATTCTAGCTTGTGCTTCATCCAGCCTGGCATTTCGCATAATGTACTCTGCATATAAGTTAAATTAGTAGGGTGACAATATTGAGCTTTGACGTACTCCTTTTCCTATTTGGAACCAGTCTGTTGTTCCATGTCCAGTTCTAACTGTTGCTTCCTGATCTGCATGCAGGTTTCTCAGGAGGCAGGTAAGATGGTCTGGTATTCCCATCTCTTGAAGAATAGTCCCCAGTTTGTTGTCATCCACACAGTCAAAGGCTTTGGTGTAGTCAATAAAGCAGAAGTAGATGTTTTGCTGAAACTCCTTGCTTTTTCGATGATCCAGTGGATGTTGGCAATTTGATCTCTAGTTCCTCTGCCTTTTCTAAATCCAGCTTGAACATCTGGAAATTTTCAGTACATGTACTGTTGTACTATTGAAGCCTGGCTTGGAGAATTTTGAGTATTACTTTGCTAGTGTGTGAGTTTAGTGAAATTGTGTAGTAGTTTGAACATTCTTTGGCATTGCCTTTGTTTGGAACTGGAATGAAAATTGACCTTTTCCAGTCCTGTAGCCACTGCTGAGTTTTCCAAGTTTGCTGGCATATTGAGTGCAGCACTTTAACAGCATCATCTTTTAGGATTTGAAATAGTCAACTGAAATTCAGTCACTTCCACTAGCTTTGTTTGTAGTGATGCTTCCCAAGGACCATTTGACTTCTCATTCTGGGATGTCTGACTCTAGGTGGGTGATCATATCATCATGGTTATCTGGGTCATGAAGATCTTTTTGTATAGTTACTCTGTATTTTTGCCACCTCTTCTTAATATCTTCTCCTTCTGTTAGGTTGATACTATTTCTGTCCTTTATTGTGTCCATTTTTACATGAAATATTCCCTTGCTGTCTCTAATTTTCTTGAAGAGATCTCTAGTCTTTCCCATTCTATTGTTTTCCTCTATTTCTTTGCATTGATCACTGAGGAAGGCTTTCTTATCTCTCCTTGCTATTCTTTGGAACTCTGCATTCAAATGGGTATATCTTTCCTCTTCTCCTTTGCCTTTAGCTTCTCTTCTTTTCTCAGCTATTTGCAAGGCCTCACCAGTCATTTGCCTTTTTGCATTTCTTTTTCTTGGGGATGGTGTTGATCACTGCCTCCTGTACAATGTCACGAGCCTCTGTCCAAAGTTCTTCAGGGACTTTGTCAGATCTAATCCCTTGAATCTATTTCTCACTTCCACTGTATATATAATTGTAAGGGATTTGATTTAGGTCATACCTGAATGGTCTAGTGGTTTTCCCTACTTTTTTCAATTTAAGTCTGAATTTTGCAATAAGGAGTTCATGGTCTGAGCCACAGTCAGCTCCTGGTCTTGTTTTTGCTGACTGTATAGAGCTTCTCCATCTTTGGCTGCAAAGAATATAATCAATCTGATTTTGGTCTTGACTGAACTGGGATAATAAAACCAGTTATTTTATTGTTTCTCTGAAAAATGTTTTGAGTTCTGAACAACCAAATTATAAACAGATTAACAATGCTCCATATGTGAGCTTGATGGAAAACCCAAGAAGCTCACAGTCTGATTTGGAATATAGAATGGAATTACAGTCAGTCCTGTGTTAATCGTGGTGCTTTATAGGAATACATAGGAGAATCTAGAACCAAATGTAGGGTGGAGATGACTGAGAGGGTTCTGGAGGGCAGACAGGGGAACCTGAACTGAATCTGAAAGAACTTGGAATTGAGCAAGTGAGGGACCTCGGGAGAGGCAGAGACACTTTTTTGAAACAAAGCAAGAAGCATGAGAGATAGTGGCATATTTGGGGAACTTGAGCGAGTTTGGACCTATTGTTTGCAGAGGGGAAGTGGTAAGAAGATTTGGAATGAAGGTGAGTAGGCTGGATAAGATCTTTAATAACCTCACATTTCCTCGTAAGTAGTTTGAGTTTTAT
This sequence comes from Bos indicus x Bos taurus, assembly GCF_003369695.1. Lineage (NCBI taxonomy): Eukaryota > Metazoa > Chordata > Mammalia > Artiodactyla > Bovidae > Bos > Bos indicus x Bos taurus. The sequence goes on along the minus strand of NC_040081.1, from coordinate 16,064,445 downwards.
CTTTAAGGTAGAGGTGAAGGAATTTACATGGGAAAATAACATAACCAATTTGTATTTTAGAAATGCAAGTTGATTTTCATTAACAGAAGAAATTGATTAGCGCTAGAGGCTTTTTGAAATAAGGAATAAGCTAGTGAGAAATAAGACTAAGGTAGCAGAAATTTGGAGGAGGGAAGCATATTAGCAGAGTATTCCCGAAAGAAGGGAACCATTTTTACAAATCAAAAGAAACTTGGTTAGCAGTGATAAATGTGAAGTTTGGGTTGAGGCTTGAGAATAAATGCTTGGCTTTATCAATCAGGAGGTTTTGTCTTGTTCTTTCTTTTCCTCTCTTTTGTAGCGGTTTTAGGATAGGAAGAGGGAAGAGAAAAGATGAAGAATGTTTTCTCAGTCTTTGGCTAGTAACTATTTAGTTTATATCTGTTATAGCTCTTTAATCTTAACATTACCCCTGTGGAGTTATAAAATCTGTTGTTACAAATAATAAATCACTCAGAAATGTTAGGAGTCTTGTCTATTTTCTCTCGGGCTTCACTTATAGCTCAGTTGGTAAAGAATCTGCCTGCAGTGTGGGAGACCTGGGTTCGATTCCTGGGGTGGGAAGATCCTCTGGAGAAGGAAATGGCAACCTACTCCAGTATTCTTGCCTGGAGACTCCCATGGACAGAGGAGGCTGGTGGGCTGCAGTCCACCGGGTCGTGAGAGCCGGACACGCCTGAGCAACTAAACTCCACCGCCCGTTTTCTCTCACCTGCTAAGTGGCAGAGGTGGGATTTGGCTTACACTTTTTCTGTGTTTTATACATGTTATGAGGAAATGCAATTTCAAATTGCCTCGTTCATTTCAAGTTGAAAAATATTAATAAGTGCATTTGACTTTGTTGACCCAAGCAGAGAGAGTGGCTTAAGTCTTTTTTAGAAGGCTTTAGTGTACCGTGGTTTGTTTTCCCCCAACTTCACAGATTCTGAGCTATTTACTTGACCTTACTTCTGATTCAGCTCCTGCTCTTTTTCAGCTTCTTGTCTTCTCTCAACCCGTGACATAGAGCCAGTAAAAGAATGAGGAAAAATGTTCCCTGAGTGTTACATCCATTTGATCTCAGAATATTTATTATCAGTAGCTGTACTGTGAAGTCACTGAGGCAGACTTGATGTAACATTTAAGAGTGGCTACAAGTGCCAGAACTTCTCATTCAGCTAAAACTAGTTTGGATGCAGAAAGCAGTATTTTACTTGGTATCATGGTTCCAAATATCAATATAGTAGCGTGTCTGCCTCTGTGTACTCGCAGTATGATAGGGCAGCATACTGTGATTACTCTGCAGTACAGTGTATGCTTACAGTACAGCTTGGAAAGTGCAGGAATTTGTCCCAGCCCCTTTTCCTTTAGCAGCCGTAAGTTCGCTTTCTATGGCTGTGAGTCTGTATTTTGTATGTAAATTCATTTGTATTATGTTTTAGATTCTCTGCATAAGTGATACCATACAGTGTTTGTCTGACTTCACTAACTACAATTTTCCCTAGGTCCATCCATGTTGTTGCAAATGGTGATATTTCATTCTGTTTTTAATGGCTGCTTAGTACTCTTACATATATTTATATATCACACCTCCTTAAGCCAGTTGTCTGTTGATGGGCACTTGGGTTGTCTTCATGTCTTGGCTGTTGTAAATAGTACTGCTATGAACATTGGGGTGCACGTATCTTTTCTAATTAGAGTTTTTGTTTTTCTCTGGGTGTATACCCCCAGCAGTAGGATTGCTGGATCATGTGATAGCTTTGTTAGTACTTTTTTAAGGAACCCCCATACTGGTGTCCATAGTGGTTGTACCAGTTTACATTCCCATCTACAGTGAATGAAGGTTCTCTCTCCACACCCTCCATAGCATTTCTTATTGGTAGAGTTTCTGATGATGGCCAGTCTGATCAGTGTGTGGTGATACCTCGTAGTTTTGATTGGCATTTTTCTAATTAGTAATGTTGAGCATCTTTTCATGTGCTTATTGGCCATTTGTTTATTTTTTTTTTGTAATAAATGTCTGTTTAGATCCTTTGCTCATTTTAATTTGATTGTCTTTTTATTGTTGAGTTTTTTTATTTAAGAGCTTATTTAACAGTTCTGTAAATATTTTATTTACAGAACTTTATGTAAGAGTTCTGTAAATATTTTGGATATTAGTGAGTCACTCAGTTGTGTCTGAGTCTGTGACCCCATGGACTGTAGCCTGCTTTGTTCCTCTGTCCATGGAACTCTCCAGGCCAGCATACTGGAGTGGGTAGCAGTTTCCTTCTCCAGGGGATCTTCCCAACCCAGGGATCAAACCCAGGTCTCCCGCATTGCATGGTGTATTCTTTACCATCTGAGCCACCAGGGAAGCCCAAGAATACTGGAATGGGTAGCCTATCCCTTTTCTAGGGGATCTTCCTGACCCAGGAATTGAACTGGGGTCTCCTGCATTGCAGGAGGATTCTTTACCAGCTGAGCTACCAGGGAAGCCCAAGTTTGGATATTAGATCTTTATTAATCAGATACATGATTTGATATTCTCTCATTCTGGGGTTATCTCTTAACTTGCTTGATAATATCATTGGAACACAAGTTTTTAACTTGATGAAGTCCATTATATCTATTTTCTTTCTTCTGTTGCTTGTGCCTTTGATGTCATATCTAAAAATCTATTGCTTAATCCAAGGTCGTGAAGATTTACTCCCATATTTTAAGAGTTTTAGCAGTTAGGTCTGTGATAGTTAATTTTAATGTAAGGTGTAAGAAAGGGATCTAAACTCTGTCTTCATTTCTTCATCTCCTCCTCCTCTCAGCCCTTGGCAACCACCAATCTACTTTCTATCTCTGTGGATTTACTCTTCTGGGTATTTCATATAAATCATACACGTGACCTTTTGTGTCTGGCTTCTTTCATTTAACATGTTTTCAAGGGTCATTCATATTGTGGCCTGTATCTGTACTTAATTCCTTTCTATTGCTGAATATCCCATTGTATAGATACACTGCATATAGTCCATTTTGTTTATCCATTCATCTCTTGGTGAATATTTGGGTTTTGGTTTATTGTTTTTTAATCCTATTACTTCAAGACTTTTGACCTTACATATCAGCATGCTGCTTTAGATATAAATTCACAAATACAAGGAACCAAAAGGAAGAGCCTATACTTCCCACTCTTAATTAAGAGTAATGACAAAAATATGCAACAATTTTCTAATTACCACAAGAAAGCACTTTGTATTAGTGTCTTTTGCCTGTTATTTATTTTATAGGCTTCATGTTTTGTAAGTTGCTTAATATCCACTGCCTCATTTAAGCATCACAAGAACATTAACAAGCACACATAGGGCATTTAAAAAATTGTTCTTGTTTTTCAGGAGAGAGTATTACTGATGGTTGTCACTTATCCAAAGTTGTGTAGCACTTAAGTGGCAAAGTCTAATGTAACTATAATCTTTTGCCTCTAAATCATGTTATTTACTAATAACAAAATGTTCCTACACAAAGAATTTTAGCTATTATGCTCTGAGTCAGTACACTGAATTCTTGCCGTTAACCTAAATTATTCAATGAAAGATATTGTGCATACTTATTCTTTTTATATCACAATTGAAAATTAACCTAAAATATAGTTTTAACCCCAGTTATAATATTGGTATTAAGAGCTAGGGATCATCTCTGTAACTCAGGATTTTGTTTTCTGGTGAAAAAAAGCCAACACAAGAGGGGCCATATGCATTTTCAGTTTTATTCAGTAGTATATACTTTAGTGTATCTATGTTAACTATAGGCTTTCAATAAAGTATTTGTTGAGTGAATAACTCAGAGGATTTATATTGTATTCTACTATCTGTGTGACATTACTAAATATTATCATAAATTGCCACTGAACATTCCAATTAATCTTACAAGTTTTGAATGAACACAGTAATAAAAGTTTTCATAGTCTAACACATATTTAATAGAGTACCACTTATTTTTGTTATCTTATTAAAATCACAGATATTTAATCTTTATTGAGCAGATGAATAAGCCAAGACATAGAAAAGCTTAGTAACATGCTAGGTGGCAACCCAAGCCAGAGATTCCTCTTATGTGGGTTTCATACAGCTGTACTGAGTTATAAAAGTCATTAAAATTTAATTATCTTAAAATAACCTGATATTGATAAGATGTATTTAATAGCTTGCGATTTGGTAGAGCCTATCTTTGAGGTGTGATTATATTAACATTTCTATCATTCTAAATTGATATTTGTGTTTTACTACTTCTAAAGTTATATATTGTTAAGATGCCTTCATGTGTGTCTGATTAAATTTTATTCTACTCATGAGCTCCGTATTCTTCCTACTTTGATCCTCTGTTCTTATCAGAAATTTATATATGGTTTTTTAAATGTCATTAAACATCAGTCATCTCATGTTGTTTGGATCAGGAATTTTCCTATATCAGCAAAACATCTTTTTTCAAAATTGCCAAAGCTTTGAGATACATGGTCATTTTAAACTTAGCAGATATTTTGCTTCTCCTTTCAGGTGTTGACAGCTCTTCTACGACAAGCAGTGCTTCTCCAATGCCCAACAGTTACGATGCCCTAGAAGGAGGCAGCTATCCAGGTAAGTTGTTTTGTGCGTAGTTGAAGTTTATTTGAAAAGTTACTGACCATCAATTACTTTCAAACATGAACACTTACTGTACATAATTAGCAGGCTATATTTTTAACAGAGAAAGGAAACATTTTCCTGTTATTTTCAGCCTTAATTTCATGGTGTAATTGTCATGTAACAACTATGGATGCTGTCTCTGGGAGGCCTAAGGAAATTTAGTATTTGATTTTTGTTACCATGCTCTTTATCTTTTTCCTCTTCCTAGAAGACTTAATACTGAATAATTTTTCTCTTCTTTCCCTTCTTTTTTATGCTAGTAACGCCTTTAAATTTATATTTCTGTTCTCATGCCTAGGTCCTTGAATTTCTTCCAACTAGCCTCTGAGTATAAAGTCTTTGACTCTTTCCTCCCGCTATGGCTCCTGCCTGCCTCCACCAGTAAATAGATTAACCAATTTGAGGGTAGGTTTTGGAGGCATTACTTTTAACCATGTCTGGAAATAATGTAGGAGATAATGTAGGAAATAATGTAGGTCATCATGTAGGAGCAGGAGTGGTGGATAGTGTTAAAAAATCTAAAATTTGACTTCTATAATGGATAGTTCTTTCATTCTAGCGTCTTGTACTGTTATTTTCCTAATGTGCCTGTCTCCTGACAACCACACCTGACCGTCTGCCTTATCTTTTTAATGATTCCAAATTTAGGACTAACAAAACAACTTTTTGTGCTCTTCTCTTTCTTAGCACATTGGTAATTATCCAGGATGAAGCTTAATTGAAATTGGAATGTGCTGGACTTCACACACTGTCTTGCTATCACTGTCGTATGAATCAGTAGAAAACTTCAATTTTCTCAGCTTAATATAGAGTTCCCTTTTAATATTTCAAGAATACTTAAATGAGCTACTCAGTCTTTGTGGTTAAGGGCTTTTTCTCCTGGGAATCTGTGGATCTGTGTGTATGTGTATGGGTGAGAAGTTGTGGACCATTCCAGAAGCAATCCCCATTATCAGAATATTCTAGAAGAGTCACTTCATTCACTAAAAGATGAAAACTATAACTATAGTATTTCATGAGCATCAGGTTAACCCGAAGTAAAACATCCAATGTAGTGGAGTTAAAAGATGGTGGCCTTAGAGTTAGACCTTGCTGTGTTTGTCTGTATTCATGTAATCAGCACATCTTAATCTTTTTATGGACTGTGCCTTGGCAGTAAGTGAATGACCCTGGGCAAGTTTCCTAGCTATTTGTACTACACCAAAATTAAGGAAAGAATCTGTCAGAGTAAGATTAAGTGAAATAAGTCTGTATGTCAGGTACTAGATAGGTCTTAGGGACTGTAGAGATGTATGAAACATTGTCCCTTTCCTAAATAAGGTGAAAAGCATTGGACTCTCATATTTAGGACTCCAGTTCTTCATTTCTTAAGCTGATGACTCTTGCTATGTTAAGAGATCCTTCTATTAATACTTCTGTTCCTATCACCGTCAGGAGAGACAAGCAGGAAATCTAAGGAAATGACATGACGTTGATGCTTTTGTCCTTTTAAGAATGTCCAGGAAGGTCTCTTCAAAAATGAGAGCTAATAGAGTCAGTAGAAGGATGGGATTCCTCAGTAAACTTTGAAAAAATAAATTTATTAAAGTCAGATGCTTTTAAGAATTTTTTTGCAGAATCTGATTGCTAGTGAAGAATATAATTTTTATATGAAAAATAGATTAAAATACATATATTTTATTTTTTAATAAAACTTTTCATTTAGTTTTGGAGTATAGCTGATTAACAATGTTGTGATAGTTTCAGGCGGACAGGGAAGGGACTCAGCCATATATATACAGGTACCCATTCTCCCCCTAACTCCCCTCTTGTCCAGGCTGTCACATAACATTAAACAGAGTTCCATGTGCTGTTCAGTAGGTCCTTTTAAATATAGCAGTGTAAAATACACATATATTTTAGATTTAACTTTAAAAATAAGACTAATAGTATAACAAAATGTTAATAATGGTTTTGTGCAATTGATGTTACTCTTATATATGATAATTAAATTTTCTACAGTTATTTTTCCCCTACAGTTTTCATCAAGTTTTAGTTTCTGTTTTAAATTTAAATGAAGGAAAAGCATTCATTCATTAAATCTCATTTGGCCTCTGTTATATACCAGACATTGTTTTAGGAGCCACACACTATTCTAGACACTGTCTTTCATAGTTTCACAGTTTCACCTCTGAAAATAAAGCAGACTTCCGGGGGACTGTGGAGATAGGCCACTTCTTCCATGGGTCTTTTTTTTTTTTTTTTTAAATAAATGTCAAGGTCAGATAAAAAAGCAAGTTGGAGAAGAGAGTAATTGACACTCTTTTTATTGCTTTGCTTTGTTTTCTGCTTCTTAGCCCCATTTCTGCTGAGAGAATAAAGGGAAAAAAATAACTTTTCGTATATATAAATATATATTTATATTATAACATATTCTATATTGTGTTTATTATATACATTTAATATGTTATCTGTTAGGAATATCAACTGCAGTATGTGTCAGTGAAATGATACAAGATGGAGTTTCCCTGTAATATATTTGTTAAAAAAAATAAAGATGGAGTAGGAACATGTGAAACAAGATTAGCAAAATATTTAAAGCTAAGTAATGGATATATGGGTTTATTATTTTGTTCCATTCTTGTATACAGTCACAATTTCTCATAATAAAAAGTTTTAATAAAAGAAAGTGTCAAAGTAGTGGCTCACCCAGGCGTCTTTGTGGAGTGCTGCTTTTCAGTGAACACCATGCTTTTTCCTTTGTTAGATGTGCTTTCCTCATCAGCAAGTAGTCCTGCTCCTGACCCCGCTCCTGACCCTGCTCCAGCGCCAGCTCCAGCTGCTCCTCAGCCTTCAAAAATGCCTAAGCCATTTGGGTATGGTTATCCGACTCTTCAGCCTGGGTATCAGAATGCCACAGCACCACTTAATTCTGGAGGACCACCCAGTAGCCCAGTGTATTCTGGATTCCAGCAGTATGCTCAAGTATGTATTTAGTCATATAAAGTTATATAAAAATTGTGGAATGTAGCAATTCTGACAAGTCCCTGGTGATTCAAATGGATCATAAGTGCTAATATAGATAAGCCTAGATTAAACATGCACAGACTTTGATTCCAGTTTGTATGTGCGTGTTTATGTGTGTATGTATACAGAGAAGAAGATAAAACTGATTTTTCTTTTTTGCCTTGTACTTTTATTTTTCAGAGCCTCTGTAATATGCAGATATTCATTCTATGATCAGGAAATTAAATCTTATTTTAAATTTTGTATTACTAAGCTGGCTTTCTCAAAAACTGACATGATATAAATGTAGTTTGGGATTTTGGTTTCAGCACTTAACTTGAAGTCTCTGTGACATATAACTAAAATTGGTAAAAGCTTCAACAAATGCTCATTAATACATTTGTTCATTATTTTTGACTTGACCTTTCATGGAGTTACCTCTTAAGTACCATAGCAGTTTATTAAAAGAACAATAAGTGTTTTGCATTTATACTTGTTGAGAGAAAGTAAAATATAAGGAAACAGTTTAAATGACAAAAGCATTCTACTTATAATAAAAAACTGCTCTCAGTAGACTAACTTTACAGAGATTTCATCTTATGGTGAACTGATGAAAATTAGAGAAGAAAAAAAAACCATTTCTTCCTGGAATTCAATTTTAGAATTAAAGTACTGAAGGAAGAAGGAAACTGGGAAAGGCACTGGAGAAATATGGTTGGTTAGTTCAGGTTTCCCTGCCTTCCATTTTGTTAGATTTTCTTTAGGGCTGTATTGGTCCAAATGGAATTCCATTTCAGGATAAATGAACAATAATGATTTAAGTACATAGCAAGGATGTGCATTTAAATTCTTATCTGTCTACTTAAAAAAAGATTATAGATTTTAATCTAATATTAACATTAACAAGGTAATTTTAAAAGAAGCCATTTATTTTTCAAGTCCTATTTAGAATAAGAGTATTTTACTTTAAATAGCTTTCTGTAGTAAAATTGAAAAGTGAAAGTGAAAGTCACTCAGTCATGTCCGACTCTTTGCGACCCCATGGTCTATACATTCCATGGAATTCTCCAGGCCAGAATACTGGAGTGGGTAGCCTTTTCCTTCTCCAAGGGGGTCTTCCAAACCCAGGGATCGAACCCAGGTCTCCCACATGGCAGGCAGATTCTTTACCAGCTGAGCCACAACGAGTAAAATTGAAATGACTCTAAATATTGCATTTAGTACAACCCAGTGGGAGGGCCCTGAATCTTAAGGGCTTTCTTGGTATTCATTTATTTGAGATGACCTATACTAAGTAGAGGGAAACCCCAGTGGTTGCCCTTTGAGGAAGAAAAAAACTTAAAATTAGTTTTTCAGAGTTGAAAAACAGAAAAAGTTGATGTTTTAAAAAGAAGGGAATCCCCTCAGTCCAGCGTTTAAGACTTGGTGCTTTCACTGCCTTGGGTTCAGGTTCAGTCACTGGTTGGGGAAATAAGATCCCACAAGCCACGTGGTATGGCCCAAAAAAAACCCCTAAAAATTAAAAAATAAATTAATTGTAAAAGAAAAATTAGAAAACGATTTTAGGGCTTCCCTGGTGGTTCTGTGGTTGAGAATCTGCCTTGCAATGCAAGGGACGCCAGTTCAGTCCCTTGTCCAGGAATATCCCATATGCCAAGGAGCAACTAAGCCTGTATGTTACAGCTGCTGAACCTGGGTGCTGAGAGCCTGTGCTCCAAAACAGGAGAAGCCCCTGCAGTGAGAAGCCCTTATACCACCACTGGAGAGTAGCCACCGCTCACCACAACTAGAGAAAGCCTGTGTGCAACAGCAAAGACCCACCACAGCCAAAACATTTTTTTAAATCTTTAAAAATATATATTTTAGTGAATATTTTTAAAAAAAACCCAGATACAGATACTGTATGGCTTTTTTTTTTTTTTTTAATTAAAAAGCGGTGCATGAGCAGTTGTAGGATAATGCAGATAAACAGAAACGAAGAAAATAAATACCAGCCAGTATTCCCACCATCAAGATATAAACAGTAACACTTGCAGTTTGTCCTTCCAGTTTTCTTGCTATATGCATCTACGGGAGAAAGCCAGTAAAGGAGCTGGGCATCTAAATGACTTATTTACACAGACAAGTTGATAAATATGAGCATCATTTTACATTTTTTTAAAAAATCCTTGAACAGCATGAGAGGGAACCTGTCCACATTATTTCATACCTTTCATCTAATAGCTGCGTAATGTTTTATAATCGCCCAGCCTACTGCTATTGGTCATAACTGAGCATCAAAATCAACGTGTACAAGTGTGCACAGACCGTTGTGCGTTTGTCTCATTATTTCCTTAGATGAAATTTCTTCAGGTAAGATTAGCCAATCACAGCTGCTAATACCTAGAATTTCTCCCTGCTTATTCATTCAGTGAAAACTGAGTTTCTTCTATGTGACAGCCCTACTCTAGGCACTGAGGCTACTTGAGGAAGCCAAGTGAACAAAACCGAGTTCCTTCTCTCAAGAAACTTGGTGGGAAGGCCGGACCAATAGGACAATAAGTAAATCCATACATTAACAAGCTGATTTCAAACAATTACAAATGCTGTGAAACAAGATGAATTGAAGAAATTGCAGGGCTTGGGTATATAAACAGGAAAGCCCTCACTGTAGAAGTTAAGTTTAGTTAATATTTGAATGACAGGAAAAGCCAGACAAGGATAAATATGAGGGTAGAGAATTTCAGGCTGCAGAAACATATATACAGAAACGTAAGGCAGAGGCCTGGAGAATCCCAGGGATGGGGAAGCCTGGTGGGCTCCCGTCTATGGGGTTGCACAGAGTCGGACACGACTGAAGTGACTTAGCAGCGAGGCAGAGGCAACTTTGACGTGTTTCAGAACTGAAGTCCCAGTGTGGCTCTAGCTCAGCTGGCAAAGGGAAGAATAATAGTAATGATATCACAGAGTTTGGGAAAGACCATAGTCAGAAACTTGAGTTTTACACCAGTGCAGAGGAAAGACATAGGAGATTTTATGGAATGGAATGAAATCTGGTTTATGTATTTAGAGAATCATTTGGCTACTAAGTGAAGAACGGATTAGGGATGGGAGTATTTGAAAATATAAAAATGGAAACAGGGAGACAGATGGAAGCTTTGCATTATCCTGGAAATAGATGATTCTGCTTTGTTCTAAGGTGGTATTGGCAGAGGGAGTAAAAAGTGGATGGATAAGGGATGTCTTTTGACTGATGTGGTGGGTGAGAGAAAGGAAGCATTAAGGATAACTCTTAGGTTTTTGGCAGGACAGCTGGATAGAGGGTAGTGTATTTATTTAGATGGAAGACAGAGGAATAGTTCTGGAAATGGGAATCAAGTTTTCCAGATTAATTTAAAATGCCCAGTAGACATCCAAGTGGAGATATCTAGCAGACGGTAGTTTTTGGTGCTCAGATATGAAGAAATAATGGACCAATTAATATTCCTAGCAAAAGTGTCTATGACTGCACTTCTCAGTATGCCAAGAATTATTTTTTTATAAGCAAAACTGTTTTACTATTTTCATAATTATTAGTTGTGTTTCCTTACTGAAATCCTTGTTCATATTCTTTCACCATTATTCTGTTCAGGTCCTTCTGGTTTGTAAAAGCTGTCTGTAATAAGTACATTAACCTTTTTTTGTCTAATTTATATTATAATTTTTTCCCCCAGCTTGACATTTGTTTTCAATTTTAATGTTTTTTTTAATACATTAGAGAAATGTTTATATAGTCATATTATAATTTTTTTTTTGTTTTTACCTTTGTATCCTTTAAAAGTCTTTCAATATCAAGATAGGAAAAATTCCCTCTGTATGTTTTTTTTTAGTTCTTTGGTGACTTTACTTTTGCATCTTTTAAGGTTTTATTTTGGTATATAAATATAAATCTCATTCTCTCCAAAATAGTTCTAATTTCACTGATATTAAATAATCTGTTCTTTCTTATTGATTAAATATTCTACCTTTATTTTATATCCTAAATTCTTAAATTTAAATTCTAAATTCTTATCCTAAACTTGGGTCTGTTTGGGGTTTTCTATTATACACTGTTACTAATTCATATAATCATTTTTCTCCCCTCCTTTACAGCTCTGATGTAAACTCAGTGAATCCCTTTTATTATGCAGGGCTTTTTTCCTTTTGCTTAGCTTCAGTTACTATCAACAATTTGCTCTACTTGTTTTACCTATCCTCAGCACACATGCACGCATGCACATGCACACACATGCACACGTACACACACACACACACACACACACACACACACACCCTTTTCTTGCAGAGGGTCTTAAAGCTAACCCTAGGCAGGGCAAAGTAGGGAGATGAAAAAGATAATTTCTTGCAAACTGTAATACCACTATTAGAGCCAACAAAATTAACAATAATTTCTAAATGTTGTTTAAAATTGAGTCAGCTTTCAGAGTTGCCTGGTAGTTTCCAGATTGCTATTCTGTAGTTGGTTTGTTCAAATCAAGACTCACTAATTGTATTAGCGTTATGTCTCTTAATTCTCTTGTTAACTCTAACACACAACTCTGCCCCTATTTTTTGTGCCTTTGATCTTTTGGAAAAAACTAAGTCTCTTGATCTATAGACTGTCCCACATTCTGAATTTGACTAATTGCTTCTTGTGGTATCATTTGACTTGTTCCTCTGTTTCATTTTCTGTGGACTAGAAATTAGATCCAATGGCTTGATTAAATTCAGTATATTACTTCATTTATTTATTTTGTAAGCCAAAATATATATTCTGATTCTGTGTACAACATAATAATACATGATTGTCTCACTTTAGTGGTGCTAAGATAGATTAGTGGGTTCCTTTGGTGACAGCCTTGTCCTTTCATTGTGAAGTTCCTCATTAAGCTTTCACTCATCTCTTGGTATCTGTTTGTCATCGATTCCAGATGACCATTACCTGTATCATTTATTCCCATATGGGTTGTAAAATAGTGATTTTCCTGACTTTATCATTCTGTACTGATTAGCTGGAATTCCTCAGTATGTTCACATAATGGAGTGTTTGATAACTGTACAAAAGAATGTGGAGAATCTCTGTATACAGATGTAGAGTTACTGCTAGCACTTTTTTTTAGGTGAAAAGGTCACATTTAGAGCAGTGTATATATTAGTTTATCTTGTATTATTAAGAAGAGACAATGGAAGGTAAGACCAAAAGCTAATAGTTAGCTTAGGGAGAGGGACCAAGAGTGAAACAAGATATTTCTGAATTATTGTACAGTTTTGACATTAAAACTATGTAAATTTTACTCAAAAAAGCATAAAATGAATGAAAGATAGAAAGCAATCCTTGAAAATTAAAATCAAAAAGAAGTGAACCAGTTTATCAAGTTGAATACATTCTGATATAGAAAAAAGTATTGTTTTAACAAATCTTAAAACTCAGTATTTTGTATGTTCTGAATAGAAAATAATCTAAGGACAAAAGAACTACAAAGAAATCTTTAAATAACCTTGCACTTATAATAATATTAGTGTTGTTGTATTGGAACTATCTTAGGATGTTGTAGGATAAAACAAATAAGTAAGGCTGTTATCAGAGCTTCCCAGGTGGCTCAGTGATAAAGAACCCACCTGCCGACACAGAAGACGGAGTTCGATCCCTGGGTTGGCAATCTCCCTTGGAGGAGGAAATGGCAACTCACTCCGGTATTCTTGCCTGGAATATTCCAGGACAGGAGCCTGGCAGGTGCAGAGTTGGACTTGACTGAGCACATATGCATAATGCTGTTACCATTAGAATACAAGATTTTCAGCAAAAGAGAAGAGCGATAAAGGCATAAAATCAAAAAAATTAAAATGCCATTACCTAAATTTGAATTGGAAATGTCAGTGTGAACTCATTATTTTTTTTTCTTCTATGATTTCTATCTCTATTGTAGAAGTCTGGAAGTAATAACAACACAATAACAATGTTATCTACATTATGGTCTCTAGATACCATCCCAATTTAAAAGGAACCAGGAATCTTTGTTGGATAAATGGCTAATTTCAGTTCTGAAGAAGTGATACAGAATGTCATGCCAGAAAACAAGGAAACTAACAGAGACAATGGGTTCATATCAAAAGGACACTGAAATCAGCTGCAGGGGCTGTCACTGACAGAAGACTGGGTAGTGTGGGCTTCAGAGGGAATAGTAACTACAGTTCATTAAGTCACACTGAGTTAATAAGAGCCATGACTTCATAATAATACTAAAAATATAAAAGGAAACAAAAACTAAGCAAGCAGAACTCATGGAACATCATTATCATTCCTATGGCAGCAACACATTCTGAAAATTGAAAAACTTTAAGCATTTATCCTGCCTTTCCAGTATGCAAGGTATTCAGAGAAACCAAATTCTTGATGTTGAAAAGCATTGTCGAAATATTGTTGTTAAGTTTAACCATTCACATAAGGTTTAAATTTTTTCAGTATTTTTGCTTTGAGTTTTTTAAAGAGTGCTTTAAACTGAGCTGCCCAATTAGGTTTTTCTACTTTACAAAGCTAGATTCAAATTTTATCTTTTTGCTTTCCTGTATGTTAATTTCCTACACATAGTATAATAAATTGTATTCTTGTTTGATACATTGTTCTTCTGTGTTGTTTCAAATTGCCCTTTCTGCAGTATCCTGGTATGAACCAGCTGTCCTCCAGTCTGGGAGGATTGAATCTTCAGAGTTCTTCACAGCCAGAAAGCTTGAGACCTGTCAACCTTACTCAGGAGAGGAATATTTTACCCATGACTCCTGTTTGGGCTCCTGTACCCAACTTGAATTTAGACCTCAAGAAATTAAACTGTAGCCCAGAGTAAGTATTTATAATCTTTAGTAAGTAAAAACCTTGTCAAAAACATTGCATGACTTTCAAACATAGTAAAAATATTATGGTATTAATTCCTTGATTGGAAGTTTTGTTAATGTGAACTCTTGTAATTTAGTTTGTGTAGAAATTCTAGATGTAAAATTTAGTTTAAGTCATCGGTTCCTGTCCTCTTTGTTGCTGTCGAGTCTCATTCCTTGTCTCATTCCCTATTATCTAATGCTAGGGAAAGTTTTTTCTGTTTTAGTGAAGGGTTTTAGAAACCCAAATCTAACCATATTTTTCTTAAATTTCTTTCTCCTCACTTTTTACCAGTAGTAACTTCTTTTAAAGTAATCTTCCTTTTAAATTAGGTGAAATCTTAATTTAATGCAATTTCAATCTCTGCTTGAAAAGGATACAGATTAGATAAGTAGTTTTATTTCTAAATTTTCTTTTCCCACTTAGTGTTGAATGAGAAGACCCTTGCCCCAATGTGTATTTATCCATTTATTTAGCCTGAATATTGATTTGGATTTTCTTTATTGAGTATTTCCTCACCTCACAGAGAAGTTTAGTTGGCAGCCTCCATCTGATGGCCACAAGCCAGTGGTGTATAAGCTCTGTTACTCACTTGCAGTGCCCCCCAAACCAAAAGTCCTCTGTTAGTGCCTGCTTTCTGTTTTTCTGTCTCCTAAGTCTAGAATGTTTCTCTCTACCCAGACATCGTCCTGCTTCTGGAATCTCTCCTCATAAACTCTGCTTCACAGACAACACTGTCTTCCTTGCATTAGAATAGTGTTCTTTAGAGGCAACACCGGAGAAGGCAGTGCACCCCACTCCAGTACTCTCGCCTGGAAAATCCCATGGACAGAGGAGCCTGATGGGCTGCAGTCCGTGAGGTCGCTAAGAGTTGGACATGACCGAGCGACTTCACTTTCAGTTTTCATTTTCATGCATTGGAGAACGAAATGGCAACCCACTCCAGTGTTCTTGCCTGGAGAATCCCAGGGATGGGGGAGCCTGGTGGGCTGCCGTCTATGGGGTCGCACAGAGTCGGACACGACTGAAGCGACTTAGCAGCAGCAGCAGCAGAGGCAACATATATATATGTATTTTTAAGGCAATAGTTTTCCAGCTTAAAAAATAAAAAAGCTATATGTATTTTTAAGGCCCTAGTTTTCTAGCTTAAAAAAAAAAAAAGCTAACAAGTTCCTCTCTTTTTAACCAAAGTCTTATATAGATTTCTAATAGAGGAAACAGAATATGGGGGTGCTTTGAGGGTTCCACCTCTTCCACCATCCCCTACACCAGCCCCCAATCAGTGCCTAAGGCAGTGCCAAGACCATTTCCTAAAAAACGTAAAACCATTGATTCCAGATTGAAAGGTAGCTGCCCAAACTATGTGTAAGTTGCTATCAGGTCAATAAGTATGTGAATTATGGCCCTGTACTATGAATGGTTAGGCACCCCCTCCAAGTAGGTAAATACAGTGTATGTTTACGTGTAAGAGATCACATAGATAGGGAATAGTTCTATGTTTCTACTCAATTATGTGTAAAATACATAAAATACCTTGTACCTAAATAGCAGAGTATTAGGCTTTAGAGCATCGGAGAAGGCAATGGCACCCCACTCCAGTACTCCTGCCTGGAAAATCCCATGGACGGAGGAGCCTAGTAGGCTGCAGCCCACGGGGTCGCTAAGAGTGGGACACGACTGGGCGACTTCACTTTCACTTTTCACTTTCATGCATTGGAGAAGGCAATGGCAACCCACTCCAGTGTTCTTGCCTGGAGAATCCCAGGGACGGGGGAGCCTGGTGGGCTGCCGTCTATGGGGTCACACAGAGTCGGACACGACTGAAGCGACTTAGCAGTAGCAGCAGCAGACTTTAGAGCATAGATTTAGAGTTTGACAGACCTAGATACTTATTGTGGTTCCACTGATAAGTATCCATGAAGCTGTGCCAATACTCTGTGTCTCAAGTCTGTGATGTCAACTGTATAACAGAAATAGTAATTGTGTCTGCATATTAAGATGAGTCATTCAGCATTTCAGTCAGTTCAGTTTGGTCACTCAGTCGTGTCCGACTCTTTGTGACCCCATGGACTGCAGCATGACAGGCTTTCCTGTCCATTACCAATTCCTGGAGCTTGCTCAAACTCATGTCCATCACGTGAGTGATGCCATCCAACCATCTCTCCCTCTGTCGTTCCTTCTCCTCCCGCCTTCAGTCTTTCCCAGCATCAGGGACTTTTCCAGGGAGTCAGTTCTTCGCATCAGGTGGCCAAAGTATTGAAGCTTCAGCTTCAGTCCTTCCAGTGAACACCCAGGACTGATCTCCTTTAGGATGGACTGGTTGGATCTCCTTGCAGTCCAAGGGACTCTACAAGAGTCTTCTCTAACACCACAGTTCAAAAGCATCAATTCTTCAGCACTCAGCTTTCTTTATAGTCCAACTCTCACATCCATACATGACCACTGGGACTGAATGCTTTCTAAATTAGGTGCCAGACACTGTTTCTAGGTGCTGGGAATGAAGCGGTAAACCAAAGTTCTCAGTCTCATGCAGCCTGTATCCTATTAGGGAAGACACACTGTGAATAATCAAACCAATGGGTATGCAACGTAATCTCAGAATAACTCTGAAGTAGAGAATAGAAAGGATTGAGGTTGATTATTTTTAATTGAGGAGTCAGGATAGGTTTTCCCAAGGAGTTAACATTTGAATAGAGATCTGAATGAAATGAGAGATCAAAATGTGACTCTGGAAAGAGGGCGCCAAGCTGCATGAACAGCAAATGCAGTGGTCCTGAAGCAGAAACCAGCTTGGTGTGTTCGGGGAACTCACCAGTGTGGAGTCAACCCATATCTGGATTATTTCAACATACTGTCAACCACTCTTCTTAAAATTCCTGTCACCATTTCCAGCACCTCTGCTTTGTATCTCTGGTTGCTCCTTTATTGATTCTGTGTCTGCTGATCTCAAGTTGTGAGCACTAGTCTGTGAGAGGAATAGTGCTAGGGTGACACAGTGAACAAAAGGTTGCTGATAGAGAAGATAAAGTGCACAGCTAAAGCAGGTCAGACTACCTGATGCCATAGAGGCATAAGTAGACCTCAGAGCACAGAGGAAGACGTCTTTCCTTCTGACTTGTGATCAGGGTGAGGGTGGTTTCACAGGAAGCTAGAACTCTGATGAGTCTTAGAAAAAGGAGGCGTTCAACAGGTGAAGGACGCACAGTAGAGCAGGAGCCGCATCCTTAAGATGCAAAGGTACCTTTTCACTCATGTTTTCTGCCCCCTGCTGTTCACGCCCTGACGGTCATACTAGAGTTACTGTGTTTTCCTGAGTGTGTTATACTTTTTCACCATGAAAATGTTGAGTCCTTAATTTGGATCTTTTGACATATAAATTACATATATACCTGTTAAGTCATCAGGACCCTCATAGTTCTGTAGTATGTCCAGTGATTTTCACGTATCCTCTTGACTGTCTAGCTGTCTGCAAGTATCCACATCAGTATTAGTATTTTTCCTGATAGCTAACATAGTCCCTGTTGTTTCTGTCTTTACAGTTCATTTCGGTGTACTTTAACAAATATTCCACAGACACAGGCGTTACTGAATAAAGCTAAGCTTCCTTTAGGATTGTTGTTACATCCCTTCAGAGACCTAACGGTAAAGTAACATATTTTAAGGTATTTGTGGGTGTTGACCTCTGTACTTAATGTGCAAGATGTTTGGATTGTATATTTTCTTAGAATTTTTATTTTGTTTTATTGAAGGTAGAATTAATTATTTCAGTTTCGATACAACAAACGTTTTCTGTCACCTGCTGATAGGAGCAAAAACGTAGAGGCAGATAATTGCGGTGCAGGATGACTAATACCTGTAACTAATCAGCATCTGTGACGTAGTTCAGTAACGAGCACAGTACTGGAGGGGTTTCCTCTGGGCACAGTAGCAGGTGTTTTCTACAACAGTGAGATCTGAGCTGGGTTTGGAAAGAGTAGTAGTTTTAGTGGTACTGTGGAATGGCCATAGGTGACAAACTTCAGCAGTTATTTTTAAACATAAAGGAAACACCACCAGCGGTGCACAGTTAGGGAGGAAAACCATACAGTTGTTCCCAACTGTATTAATCAAGTAACCTTTGTAATAATAAAGTCTAAATTCTTAAAGCCTATTGAATTAAAATGTTGTTTTTTAAAGTTTCCATAGTCTATTTGATATAATACCTAGCATGCTGGATTTTTATACATATTCTGGTATTTCATGCAAGCATATTGTATTTAAACTAAAATTCCTAAACTTCAGAAAAAACATTTAATCAGATACATTTTATTTATACTTTATAAGTTGTGTTTCGCCCTCATACTTCTTTATAACTACGGTTTTTTTACCCTCTATTGCTAATGAGTTTCTTGTGCTCTCATTCAACCAAAAAATATTTTTTGATTACCTGTCACGCTGAGTGCTGAGGATACAAAGGTCATTAAGCTTCTTTGTGGAGTTTTCTTTCCTCAAGTGAATAGAAAATAAAATAATTATAATATATGATAAGTACCTTCATTATATTCATTCAGTAAGTACTATTTGACCAGCTGTAATAAAATTGCAGCCTTTATTTCTAAACCAACATAGGTAATTTCCCAGATTCTGGAAGTGTATACGCTAAATTGGCAGCAGTGACTTCCTTGGGAATGTAGAATTCTGGGTAATTTTTAATTTTCTCATTTTCAGTTAAATATATTTCCTGATGTTTTCACAAATAACATGTAGTTACTTATGTATAAAGTTCCTGTCCCACACTAAGCCTTGAGAGATGTACTGTCTTTAAGGCACATTGTCCTTGGTTTCTGCTGACCCGTGGCCCCCATCCAGGCTGTATGGCTGCCTAACGAGCAGGGCCTTGGAGTCTGGTACCAGGTGCGGTCAGGCGGCAAAGACAGACATTTTATACACTACGAGTTTCTCACACTTGCTTCTTATCAGTTTAGCTGATAAGCTGAGGTTATTATATTATCTTGGCCAACCAGACTTGCTTCTCTGCCAGTAACTTTCATTACATTTGATTTGGCTTTATTTTACTGTTATTTTACAGTTTGTGTTAGAAGAGGGAGAAACTTGATAGCTGCTTATGTTGCTCAGTGCACCACTGGAATTTATTAAAATACTTCAGTTTCAAAACACAAATGTGTTTTCTGTTCTGCATAGGGAGCAGAGCAGTATGTGGTCCATTTTTCCTCTGGGGTGTTTTTTCTGCTACAACATCTTTATTCTTTTTCCTAGCAATTGCCAGTGATAACATCCAATACCATTGTGAGGTGCCGATCTTGTCGAACATATATCAACCCTTTTGTATCCTTCATTGATCAACGTAGATGGAAATGCAATTTGTGCTATAGAGTTAATGATGGTGAGTTTCATATTCTTTTTTAATATTTGTTTCATTTATTTGTCTGTTCCAGGTCTTAGTTGAGGATGTATAGTTGTGGCATGTGGAATCTTTAGTTAACAGCAGGTGAGCTCTAGATCTCAGACTAGGGATCAAAGCTGGGCCACCTACATTGGGAGCAGAGTCTTAGCCATTGGACTATCAGGGAAGTCCCTCAGATTCTTAAAATAACGTGTCTTATATTATTTTAGACATTTTGACATTGTTGCTATTATCTGGTGTCTCCTCACTGTTTATAAACTTTCATGACACTTTTAATGAATAGAATGCAGGCTAGGGACACTTCATTTTTGGCTGGCCAAGGGGATAATGCGGACTGCGACAGGGAGGGGAGAAGGTAAAAAGAATTCATAGATTATTTTTGAAGAAGTGAAGTGCAGCAGTGCAGCTCCGATAGATGAGAGCATGCGCACTAATCATGCTTGACCCTGACAAGTTTAGGTTGTCTTCTTTCTGTACATGTGGTCCATTCAGCTCAGTGTAGATCTCTGCTGGTGTGTGTGGACACACGTGTGCATGTGCATCTGCTGTCCCCTTCAGGGACATGTCTTAGATCCTCTTACGATGATTGCTTTCAAATCTGTGTTTCTGATTTCTTTGCCATGTCATGTGACATAATAAATAGGACATAAGCCTAAGAAGAAAGGCTACTTGTGTCCTGGTTTTCTCATCTAATTTCAGAAGATAAGTTTTCTTGTCCTCCTGATTTGTTTTTTTAAAGAAGGTTTAGGGGATTAGTTTTTACCATTCAGTTCAGTTCAGTTCAGTCACTCAGTCGTGTCCAGCTGTTTGCGACCCCATGAATTGCAGCACACCAGGCCTCCCTGTCCATCACCAACTCCTGGAGTTCACTCAGACTCACGTCCATTGAGTCGGTGATGCCACCCAACCACGTCTGTCATCCCCTTCTCCTCCTGCCCCCAATCCCTCCCAGCATCAGAGTCTTTTCCAATGAGTCAACTCTTCGCATGAGGTGGCCAAAGTACTGGAGTTTCAGCTTTAGCATCATTCCTTCCAAAGACATCCCAGGGCTGATCTCCTTCAGAATGGACTGGTTGGATCTCCTTGTAGTCCAAGGGACTCTCAAGAGTCTTCTCCAACACCACAGTTCAAAAGCATCAATTCTTCGGCGCTCAGCTTTCTTCACAGTCCAACTCTCACATCCATACATGACCACAGGAAAAACCATAGCCTTAACTAGACGGACCTTTGTTGGCAACCATTAGATCTTCACAAAGCTTTTATAAACTTCATAAATATTAATGATAGAGGTGTTTATTTCTAGGCATATATATGTGTTTAGAAATTGTGCTACTAACTTTGTACTGGATTCCTAATCTTTTCTAGTTCCTGAAGAATTTATGTATAATCCCCTTACCCGATCCTATGGAGAGCCTCATAAACGGCCAGAAGTTCAGAATTCAACAGTGGAGTTCATTGCTTCTTCAGATTATATGGTAACTATTCAGTGTTAAAATTAGTCCTGCAGTGCAGTTGTATTGGTCATTTGGTAGTTTACTCTTAAGTGAATTCTTGTCTAAATTTTTAAATTGTCCATTGTATAATTTTTTTGAAATAGTGCTGAAACCTTGTACTTAACAAATAGATAACTCTTTGTATCTTTGTAAAGATTGCTTGATCTCCTAAAAGAACGCAGTTACATCACTAAGAAATGTTTCCTAATAAATGTTTCCTAATAAATATGTTTCCTACTTATCTACAATTTGTTGCCATTTTGATTTCATTACTTGCTTGTAATGAATATAAATATTCTTTTTACCATTTAGTATTTAAGATCCTTCAACAGAAAAACTCGTGTTTTTGTCAAAAATTGCTTTTAAGAACTTGCTTTACACCTAGCACTTAACCCTTGGGATTCAACTGCCATCAGGTGACCCAATGGTACTAATGATTGTCAGGTTTAAAAATATAAATGTTTAAAGTAAAATATTTTTAGGAGTAGGGAGAGGGTTTAAAGGTTAATATTTAATAATAAATATGTTTAATTTTCCTTGGAAAGATATCTCAGCTATTACTCTATCAGGAAGACATTTAGCCCATCTGCTTAACCATTACTGTGTAATTACTGCCAAATCATGTTTAATCCATGAACAAATTTAAAAGAAAAAAATCAAAGGAATGCCATTTTCATTACCTAAGATCTTATAAAACATTGATCCTATTTGTGTAGATACATATATATATATATTACAATCAGTAAATATCCAGTACTAGTTGTGATATAAAAAGAATGACTTATACCTACTAAATATGTTACATTATTTCTATTCCTTTCAGCTCCGTCCACCTCAACCTGCAGTTTACTTGTTTGTTTTAGATGTGTCTCATAATGCAGTAGAAGCTGGATATTTGACAATTTTGTGCCAGTCACTGTTAGAAAATCTAGACAAGTAAGAATTTTTTTTACTCATTGTGTGTGTGTGTGTGTGTGTGTGTGTGTATAAATGTATAAAATGTGAAGTGTGTTTATTAGCAGTTTATGGGGTTGGCTTTTATTAAGTTTGATTTCATTTATCACTAATAGAGTACATCCTATCTACTTTAGAATAAAGATCTACGTATATTATTTGGATTTCTAACTTTGTATCTGAATCTTAAAACCATAATAGTTTTAATACTTAGGAATTTAGATTTTATCTCTAACTATCCCCCTGACTTAGCAAGTCTGTGCACGTAGATCCAGAAAACTCAACCTAGCCAGGGTATCAAGGATCTGGATGAGAGAAATCGAGCTGTAATTTATGCCTGAGCAAGAAGTTTTTCATAAGATAGTTTCAGATGTGCTAATGAGAAAATGAGCCAGATAAAGGGAAAGAGGGAATTGATAGTGTGCTGAATATTTTAAGAAGCCAGAAACTGAACTGGCATATTAGTAAGAAGCTTTATGGTGAAAGGGGAAACAAAGTATAGGATAAGGTGATTAAACTTATTAGTCTATCTACCAGTATTAGTCACGAAGGAGACCCTTAACTAACTTAAAAAGTGGATGTTCCAGGTCTCTGGGAAACAAAGTTGTTTGTACATCTCTTTTTCTACTCCAACACCCATGAGAAGTATGACTTCAGGTTGTTTGTAATAGTAGCTTCCTACTGCAGGGGTTCTGGACTTGTGTAGAGGTGTAGGGGTGAATATATATTGAATATATATATATATTCTGTATATAGTATATATATTGAATATATTTTATATATTGTGTATATATAATATATGTATTCAATATATATTGAAATATATTTCAGTATTCAAAATACATGAATATTTTGTCAGAAGTACTTGGTAATTCCAAAAGGTTCTTGTCTCCCCTTTTCCGTTTGCGTTTGAGAGTCCTTCTTCTGTTGAGTGCTAGCTCTAGTCGCTATAATTGCATATCACTGATCTTGGCCTGTGAATAAACTGGTAACATTGAAACATTCAAGATTAAAAACATCCAGAGATATTAAATGATTTGCTTTAAGTTTCTGTTAGTAACTTAGTGATTTCATATTTTTGTCCTTGATTGAAGCATTTGCCCTTTTTAAGTCACAAGTGCTTAATTCAGACATGACTTTAGCAGTGAGTAGCAAAGGAAGACGCTCTGCAAAGAAATAGCTGTTAAGACTGAAGAGTTAGCTTGCTGGGAAGGTATTTGATGATATAGCACTAGAAATAGGAGCCAGTGCAATGCAAGAGACCAGGGCTCAATCCCCAGGTCGGGAAGATCCCCTGGAGAAGGAAGTGGCAGCCTACTCCAGTATTCTTGCCTGGAGAATTCTATGGACAGAGGAGCCTGGTGAACTACATACAGTCCATGGAGTTGCAAACGGTCAGACACGACTGAGACAAACACATTCACTTTTTACTTTCAGCAGAGATAAGTGATTATTTGCAAATTAAATGGTCTATGGAAAGCCAAAAAGATAATATTGGGAATGAAAAACAGTTTTTAAAATGTATATGTTTGATTAAAGTGGAAATTAAAAGTATCAGAAAAGTAAAAAAGTAAAGGTGATAGGCTAGCAATAAGATATTATCATGCTTCTGGAAAGGGCTGTGTATGTAACTTTGAGAAAGGAAATTTGATGCTGGAGCGGTTCTAGCTCAGCTTTGTATTTTGGCCTAGAGGTACGTAGTCTCCATTGCGACTGATAACAAATGACTCTAATAATCAGTGACCTTAGAAATCTCAAAGAAGTGAAGAAATTAGTCTGTAGAAACAAGATAAACCTTGACCAGTATTACTAAGCTAAACACCTACATAATTTGTTGTTTTCTGTTCTCTGAAATGCCTTTTTAAAAAATTGGAATATAATTGCTTTACAGTGTTGTGTTAGTTTCTTCTTTACAGTGTCATGAATCAGCCTCTGAGTAGCCTGATTGATCCTTCATAATAATAATAGTGCTGCTTGCTTTGAAGCACACTGTTTCGGCATCCTGTAATATTAAAAAATATCTTTAAAGACATTGCTAAAACAATAAATTACATAAAAAATCGTAATAAATTACATTTAAAAATTATAGCAGTTAACATGATGGTACTTAGAAATATACTGATACTTTTGTAAGACATGGCATCTATCTTATTAATAAGGATAGCTTGCCAGGCTTTTTTTTTGACAGACTTTAAATGGTTATTTATTCTTTGCTGTATTATTGACTTGAATACTGACAGAAAATTTGAATACTTGAATACTCAGAATATTTTTAAAAGAGTGATCATAGATAAAATGTCTTGATGTTTCTGAATGTGGTTTTTATTTAAAATTTTACATGTTAAAATCTTTTCTTGAATAGTACTCATTTTGTCAATCTGTTCTTAAAATACTGAAACAACATACATGATTTTTGTAATATTGAAACTGAAAATATGAGCAATTTTTACTTAAAGGAGTTTGTTTCAGAGGAAAGTTATCAAGAAATCTTTGTTTTTTAAGCATATCATTTTAAGTTTTGATTTATTATTTGAAGATAGTTCTGTTATCAGAGGCATGAACTCTGAATATGTCTGGTTTCATCTGAAAATGGAATGCTTTATATTTACTCTTTTCTGATATGCGTTGGTTTAGATAGGGGTAACTATTCTGTCCTCTATATAAAAACATAAACAATTATTCTTAGTATTTTTTAAAAAGAAGATGTCACTTAGCAGTTTGAATTTAAAATTATCATTTTTATCCTTAGGCTCCCTGGAGATTCACGAACAAGAATAGGATTCGTGACCTTTGATAGCACTATTCATTTCTACAATTTGCAAGAAGGATTATCACAGCCTCAAATGTTGATTGTATCTGATATAGATGGTAAGCAGTGAATAAAACAAAACTCTATTAATAAAACAGAATTTTGGAATTAAGAGTACTTTATTTTACAACATATCTTGTCATAATGCTGTACAGATAATTTAGCTCATTAGATATTTGTTTTAAAATAATTGCTTTCCTGGAAAGTACTTGAGTCAAAGTTTTTTACACCTATGTATGTGTACTTACACATGCTCACACACACACATGTATGATATGTACAGAGGATATATATTAAAGCAGTATTGTGCATACCCTTTACATGTTTGGACTAGAAAACTAAGAATTTTTAAATTCGAAATTCTTTTGAGTTTATTTATATTTTGGTTAAAATATATGTTTTCCCTATAGATGTTTTTCTACCTACTCCGGATAGCTTACTTGTGAATCTATATGAAAGTAAAGAGGTGAGATTGAATTTTTTTTTTTTAAGTATTAAAGTATTTCTGTTACTTCATCTGATTGTAATGTTTAACATGTGTTTCCTTGGTATATATTAACATTGCAGTAAACAATGTAGGTAGCATATCTGTTGACTAGTCACTTTACAGTCCTCCAAAATGTAGTGGCATATACTGTACTCTGGAATATTGCCCTTCCTTCTCAGTAATTCAGCTTTCAATCTTTGTTTCCCCAGCTTATAAAAGACTTATTGAATGCGTTACCCAATATGTTCACCAATACAAGAGAAACACACAGTGCTCTGGGTCCTGCTCTCCAGGCTGCCTTTAAATTAATGTCTCCAACAGGGGGCCGTGTGTCTCTATTTCAGACACAGTTACCTTCCTTGGGGGCAGGGCTTCTGCAGTCCAGAGAAGATCCTAATCAGAGATCAAGCACAAAGGTATTTTATGTTAGTTCCTCTCTCATATTCAAGATCATGGCTTCTACCTCTATTGACTTAATTATTTGAGTCTATTTTTCTAATTCTTTGATAGTTAAAAAAAAAAAAAACTGGTAAGAGAGTTTAACTCAAATTACCATTTTGTTGTTGTGTTGCAGTGTGTTCTTTTTAATACTTTGTTTATGAGTCATAGAAATTTAGAAATTATCTACTATAAGCCTTTTTTTACAGATGAGGAAACAGATTCAACAGTCTTGCCAAAAGTTAAATAAATATTTAATGGTAAAGATGTGACTTGGATTTTCTGACTCTAGTGTTCTTTTCTATTTCACAATTGATAAAACTTACTAAATCTGAGATATAATTTAATATGCACATATTAATAAACTTTTAATGAAGGTAATACAAATCACTGTATAAAACTTGGAACATGGAAACATATAGATGATCGGTTATCTTACTGTCAAGATAATAGTAGTTAAATAAATACAAGTAAGCGCAGTTGGGCATCATACATGTATACTATATTTTTTTGTTGACTTTTTTCACTGAAGTGAGCATTCACTCATAGTGAGCATTTTTGGAGGTCCCTAAAAATTCTACTTAAAAAAGGTTTTTTAGTAAATGTGAAAAACATGATTTCATTAATTGCTTTCTTGCTGTTTAAGAGTGAAATGAGGCTGAATGTTCCTAAGGTTTTACAGTGAAGACTTGGTCAGGGTATTTTAACCCCAATTTCAAATACTGGTTTTTGTTCTGTAAATAAGTTTTGTCTGACCTCAACTTATATATATGAAAATGTCCATTGCAACTAGTTATGAGTATGAATTAAACAGTTTTAATAGTGTTGTAAATCTTTAGCCACATACTCAGTTTTTCCCTAAGATAAATTCCTAGAAGTGAAATTATTGGATCGATGAGTATAAACTGTATTTAAAATTATTATTTTATTTTACTTATTGGGATTTTTAATCAACCTGTACTCTTAAGGACTCTGATCTTCTGGGCACCATTAAGGATTGCTACTTTTTTATTCTTTACCAATTTGCTAAAGAAGAATAGCACTGTGTTTTACTTTTGAATAGCACCGTATTTTACTTTTTATGAAATTGTGTTTTTAAATTGCTTTTGAGAAAGAAGCTAATTTTAAAATAAACTGGGGACAAGTATATTTTTTAACTCATCAACAAGTATAGCTAGCTTTATCCAGTGCGTTGATCCATCGTAATCCATTATGGAACACTGAACAAAAGCAAAGTGTTTACTGATTTCTTTGATACAGTTTTGGGGTTTTTGTTCTCATGTAACTTTTAGAAGTATTGTCTATCTGCCTGAGACTCAAGAATTTAAGTGTCTGTTCTGTTTTAAACTCTAATATAATAATCATACACTATAATTGAAACATTTTGTTGTGCAATGTAGTGAAATGATTAAGAACTTGGAGCCTGGCTCTTGCGTTCTTAACTCTTCTCTAGTGCCATCTCCTCAGCTTAAGTGTCCTGATACCAACTGGAAGGATTTTGCTTAATCTGTTAGTCTCTCCTGTTATTGTGTAACAATATATATATAATAATTGGTAACAGCACTCATTCTGGAGCCAGACTGCTTGGATATTCCAGCATCTACCACTCAATAACTATGTAATTAGTCATTTGTTTGCCTCAGTTTCCTCATCTGTAAAATGTTGTTAACTCTGTGAAATATATATTATTATGAGGATTAAATAATTTAATTATATAAGACATCTATGCTGCCCTGCTGCTGCTGAGTCGCTTCAGTCATGTCTGACTCTGTGTGACCCTATAGACGGCAGCCCACCAGGCTCCCCGATCCCTGGGATTCTCCAGGCAAGAACACTGGAGTGGGTTGCCATTTCCTTCTCCAATGCTGCCCTATATGTGCTTTTATAAATGTTAGTGATTATTCTCATAGGAAATCTATGCCAACTACCTAGACATAAAAAAAAAAAAAAAAAAAATCCATAGTTTGATAGGGGGACAGACAATATTCTCTTCCTGATTGTAGCAGACAGAAATATATGATAATTCAAGATTTTCTAGCTCTTACTTTATGACCTGTTGACTTAGGTTGTACAACATCTTGGCCCTGCAACTGATTTTTATAAGAAACTCGCTTTAGATTGCTCAGGGCAGCAGACTGCCGTGGATCTGTTCCTTTTAAGTTCCCAGTATTCTGATCTCGCTTCTCTAGGTAAGGACATAACATTGTATTTATCTGTTTTTACATAAACATTTTTAGCATATAATTAAATGTAAATTCTTTACTAAGAGTTCTCAGTTGTTTGGGGAGGAAGACCTGTGAATTAGATAATGTCTATGAAAATTACCACTAAACTTCAAAAAAAAAAAACCCTAACCCTATACAAATGTAAAATGTCAATCTGGGTTGTTGTTTTTATTTAAATACAATTCTTTTACCATTCTGCTCAACAGTAAACTTAATATATATTATGTTTTATAAATACATCTTTCTCAGGTTTATATATTATCCCCATTTTTGACCACTGTATGTTTTTTTTCATTATAACTTAGACTTCTTCATAATACAGAATCTGTACTGCTGTTGGACAAGTAAAATGTTATCGTTTCAGTAGCTAATACTTTTCCTTTTTCTCTCTAAAGCTTGCATGTCCAAGTATTCTGCAGGGTGCATCTATTATTACCCATCTTTCCACTATACTCACAATCCCTCGCAAGCAGAAAAGTTACAAAAAGATCTAAAACGGTATCTCACAAGAAAAATTGGATTTGAAGCTGTTATGAGAATAAGGTGTACTAAAGGTATGAAATTGCAAAAATTATGCTTTATATTATATACTTTTTTCAAAATTAATAAGCATTCACATATTGACAACCTGTGACCACCTTTCATTATCATAAAAAAGATTTTCTGCTTGATCCAACTAGCTGTACTGTTTTAAATATTATTATTAAATAATCATTGTTCAATTTTTTAAGTAATTTGAATAAGCAGGTAGAGGAAATGCTTTGCCTTATTAGGAGGAAGTCAAGAGAAAGCCCATATTGGAGGTGATTTCAGATGAATTTGAGGAATAGGGAGGATCTTAAGTGAGAATTGTCAAATTAATGAATGACCTTTGCCTTCCTCATCAAACAGCCTTCAGTTTAGGTTATCTCTGTTTTATGTGAAAAGTATTGCTCCCCAGTTATCCTTTTGATTCAAAATCAGAGATATTTTTTATTTAAAAAGTAGCTTTAACCTGTGGTAAAGACACTAGTGCTACCTCATCTTTTATAACAAGTTTTCTTTTCCCTAGGTCTTTCCATGCACACTTTTCATGGAAATTTCTTTGTCCGTTCCACTGATTTGTTATCCCTCGCCAACATCAATCCCGATGCTGGATTTGCAGTACAACTCTCTATTGAAGAAAGTTTGACAGATACTTCCTTAGTGTGCTTTCAAACAGCCCTATTATATACATCTAGCAAAGGTAATGTTAACAGAAGTGAAATGTAACCTGCCCCAGTAATTCTCCCCTCTTTTCACCTACCGGGAGACTGGGGATAGTGAACACCAATGGGAAATAATGGAATTTGTGTTCATCAAATATACGTTCCGTTCTTTTTTTTAATACTCATTTTTGAATCTTCAGAGAGTACCTTTTTTGACTTGTGGAAGACTTGTACTCCCAAAATCATATTAGCATAATAACTCAAACTAAATCTGTCTGGGTTATCCTGAGCGTTATTTCTTTATCCATAACATGAGAAATTCTCCATGGCACTTAAGGTCTACGTGGTCTGTTTTCTGACATTATACCTTGTAACATATAATTTAGAATGAGTAATGCTAAGATAAAAACCAGAACCTAGTGTTCAAAATATAGTGTGTGTTCATAGTCTACGTTCAGGTTTAGAGAATGTTTAATTTTCTTTAAAACATGTTCATTGTAAAACTTCGGTTTTGCCATTTCAAAATTCTGTTGGTAATTTCATACCATCAAACAATAACTTGAATAATATTTTGACCTATTTGCTTCTTTATTTCTTGGCCTAATGTATTTTGCAATGATGTGGATTCATCCTTTGACTAGGTGAGCGGAGAATCAGAGTGCACACTCTTTGCTTGCCAGTGGTCAGTTCGTTAGCAGATGTATACGCGGGAGTGGATGTACAAGCTGCCATCTGCCTCCTGGCAAACATGGGTAGGTAAAAAAGTGAAGCAACGGGTGAAATATGTTTTTCTATACTAAAATCTGAAGCCTGGGCGTTGTTTTACCCTAGAAATTCCTCATTTAAAAAGTATTTATATTTTACATTTTCATTTACAACAGTGTGAATTGGGCTGTTCTCATTCTTACGAATTCCTTAGTTTAAAAATCATGTGTGGGATTCATAATCATTAATAACTGGTAGCATCTCAAGTGTTTTTCAAATGGGGACTTCATGAACAAACTGTGGTACATCCATATGAGGGAATACAACTCAGCAATAAAAAGGAATGAACTGTTGATATGTGAACAGACGTGGATGACTCTCAAAGGCGTTATGCTAAGTGAAAGAAGCTAAACTCAAAACGCTACATACAAAGGATTCATTCATTCAACATTCTGGAAAAGTGAAAATTATAAGAAAGAAGAATAGCTCACTGATGATCAGGGTTGGTGGCAGGAGGAGGATTTTTACTACAAAGGGGCAGCCACACTCAAGGGAACAACTGAAATGTATTTTTCTAATCTAAAAATGAACTTTCTGTTTCTTAAGTACTGCATGTGAATTTTCTCTCTCACAGTATTCACTGGCATCTAATGGTTAAAAACTTTTTCATTTTGGTTGCTTTATAGCTGTGGATCGATCAATTTCCTCAAGTCTATCGGATGCAAGAGATGCCTTAGTGAATGCTGTGGTGGATTCCTTATCTGCGTATGGCTCAACTGTCTCAAACGTACAGCACTCGGGGTTGATAGCACCCAGCTCCCTCAAGTTATTTCCTCTCTATGTTTTGGCCCTTCTCAAACAGGTAGCTCTCTATACACTGTTAGATTTACTAGTCTTTTGAAATTTTCAATATATAGGTTTCCAAACCTAGTTTTTCTGGTGGGTGGTAGGGGATTAAATACTTGATTAGACAGTTGCAGCTTAGCATTGGACGAGTCATAAGCAGGAAGAGATGAATGGAAAATGAAGGTATGCAAATACATGATGACCCTCGTGAAACTGTATGCTCTCACTCTAGCGTGTGGGAGCAGTGTGAATAATGGTGTGCATATAGCACACTCCTAGTGTGTGCTCCTGGAAAGAGACTCTAAGGAAAGGGCCTGCTGTTCACTGAGCATCTTCCCAAGCCTCAGGCACCGTAATACGTGTTATATACACATCATCGTATTTAATCCTTACAGCTGCCTAGAGGTATTATTTTCCCCTTTTTTCTTACGATGTCAGTATACCTTTGAGAAGCTAAGTAACTTGCTCACGTATCTACCAATTAAATTCTGAGCTGAAAACTGAATCCAGGCCTATCTGGTGTGAAGGCTGTGCTTTTCCCATGGCTGATGGTATATATCTGTTTTAATATTTGTCCACCATATTTATGTTTTACTGAAAAATGTATATTGTTTCTCCATGTAGAAAGCATTTAGAACCGGTACAAGCACACGCCTGGATGATCGTGTATACGCCATGTGTCAGATAAAGTGTCAGCCACTTGTTCATCTAATGAAAATGATTCATCCCAACCTGTACAGGATAGACAGATTGACAGATGAGGTACGGTTTTTTTTTCCATTGTGTTTGAAATTTTTTAATTTAAATTTATTTGGGTGTCTTGATTCTGCATCTAAGATAGTAATGTATTGTTAACAATTTCTTCCATCTGTTTTCCCCCTGTGACAATAATACATTAAATACAGATGTTAACTACGGATTTGATTAGACAACAGGACTATTAGATAGTATCATGGTTATGGCATTTTCAAAAATAGTTTCATATGGCAAGTGATTCACTTCATGAATTTGGTTACATTTACTACAAAGCTGCATTATAGAAGGGTATTTCCATTTGTATTTTGAAGGTACTGACAGTTTCTGATGTGATCAGAGTGGAACTTTGACTATATTATTGTAAAATAATCTGGTATGCAACAGTATTTTTAGTATGCAAATATGTAATGTCTTTTTTCCTATTCTTTGGAATCAAAAAGTCCTTTGTAGCAGATACCGTAGTTGTACTTTTAATATATCCTGACCTCAGAAGGGAAGGAAATGGGCAGATCTTTTTACCTAGTCAAGTTTTTATCTTTTAAATTTGAATACCTTTGTTCAAAGGTCAACTGTAGTTTTTACATATTACAAAATTATCAAGTATTTTTCAGTATCAGAGCTAGTGGCCATTAGCTTCCAGCCTGGGATAATAGTAATGGAAGGTCATTCACATTCTATCTTTTTTCTTTTCAGGGGGCAATACACGTTAATGACAGGGTTGTACCTCAGCCACCTCTTCAAAAATTGTCTGCAGAAAAACTGACACGAGAAGGTGCTTTCCTTATGGACTGTGGCTCTGTAAGTACCCTTTAGTGACAAAGCTCCTTTTGCAGCTGGCAAAAGGAGAAACACAGGATCCAGCTCTGTTACCACAGATCAGGCAATGAAAGGTGGATTGGGAACTCAGGGACAATAAATTGGAACTGGCTCAGGAGATCAATTTATTTAAGAGAAGTAAAGAGATAAATTCCTTACTTCAAGGAATTTTTTGTCTAGAATCATAAAATTTTAAGGGACCTCAAGAATTTTTCTAGTTCAACTTGATCTATTGTCTGAAATGCCATTAATAATGAGGATTTCATGAGATGTCATTGGACAGGGTGGTGGTGAAGGGTGTCAGAATAGGCAGGGTGGCTTCATGAATGACACCTTGTGACCAGGAAAAGAAGTCCAGTAGCCACAGTATGGGGTGGGGCAGTGGTAGGGGGCAGGGGACATTAGTACAGAGACAGTGATTGAAATAATGGAAACAGTGGGTAGGAAATACAGTAAGTCATATACCTTGGTTGAAGCATTGGGGGAAGAGTAAGGAAAATGGTAAATGTATTTTATGAGAAGCTTGAAATTGAAGCAGAAAAGATATGAGCCACTCTGGATTCCTGAATGCAGGTTCCAAACATGCAGGTTCCAGGTTTCTTGTTTACTTTCATGTTTGTTCCTACTTGATTTGAGCCTGCTTTTATGCTTGATGATTTTGAGAAAATTAGCTGTAATGAGTTTCCAATTAGGGAGTGTTACTGTGGTTTGTTTTGTTTTTAGGTTTTTTACATTTGGATTGGAAAGAGCTGTGACAATAACTTTATAGAGGATGTGCTTGGGTATCCTGATTTTGCATCAATACCACAGAAAATGGTCAGTGGATTCATATAGTTTTAACTTTTTGTGTACTTGTTTAATTTTTCTTTTTTGAGATACAATGCACATAAGAGTCACCATTTTAATCATTTTAAAATGTACAATGCATTTGTTTTTATTATATTCACAGTGTTTACAACCATTTCCAGTATATAATTTCAGAGCATTTACATCACCTCAGAAAGAAACCTGTATCTCCCAACCTTTCTGTTTTCCCTGGGCAGCCACTAACCTACTTTCTATCTGTGTGAATTTGCCTGTTCTGGACAATTTGTATATATGGAATCATACAGTGCAAGGCTTTTTGAGTTTGGCTTCTTCTCACCATGATTTCAACATCCATGTTGTAATGTGTATCAGTACTTCCTCCTTTTTTATGACTAAATAATAGTCCATTGTATGAATATATCACATTTTGTTTATCCAGTCATCTCTTCTTGGACATTTAGGTTATCTCTACTCTGGTGCTATTGTGAGAAGTGCTTCCATGAGCAGTTTGTGTACAAATGTTTGTGTGAACATGTTTTCAAGTTCTCCTGGATATGTAACTAGAAGTAGAATTGCTGGGTCATATGGTAAACTTTTTAAGCAACTCCAAACTATTTTCCTGGAGAAGGCAATGGCAACCCACTCCAGTACTCTTGCCTGGAAAATCCCATGGATGGAGGAGCCTGGTAGGCTGCAGTCCATGGGGTTGCTAAGGGTCGGATGCGACTGAGCGATTTCACTTTCACTTTTCACTTTCACGCATTGGAGAAGGAAATGGCAACCCACTCCAGTGTTCTTGCCTGGAGAATCCCAGGGACGGGGGAGCCTGGTGGGCTGCCATCTATGGGGTCGCACAGAGTCGGACATGACTAAAGTGACTTGGCATAGCATAGCAAATTATTTTCCAACAACTTTAATTTGTCTAATTTAAATTATTTTGCTGATAATAAACATAATTTTTTCAGTAAGCCTGTACTGTATGTATGTTGATACCAAAGAAATATGATTCTGAAAGCAGTTCTCTATGCTACTTAATAGAAAAGGCCTACCTTATTCTTGGATATTGTAAATATGCCCTTTCTCCTAAAATTAATATAAGTCAATGTAATTCTTAACCACGTTCGCTATTTATTTTTTAAAATTTGCCACATTAATCCAGAGTTTATTTCTAAGACTCAACAAAGAAGAAAAATGAGAAAATGATTTGAACAGGTAATTCATAGGTAGAAATTATAGTAGTGGCCATATGGATCAATGTTCAGCTTCATTTATAATTAAGAAAACAAAATAAACTATTAATAACAGCATAGTATTTCTTTCATTTATCAGATTTTGCTCCCTGGTAAAAATTTTTTTAAATCTGATTATAGGCAATAATGCAGAGGGGATAGGTCAGCAGGCCTATTGATTGGACTGTATACATTTACACAGTCTTTAGGAGGGCCATTTGACAATATCTGTTGAAATTAAAATCACACCAGCGTATGACACAGTAAATTATTTACTCCTAAGAATGTATCCTGTACATATACTCATGGAAGTATTCATATGTACACATATACTTAAGAGGATATCGTGCTTGTATGCCAAGTCTCTTCAGTCATGTCCAACTCTTTGCGACCTTTGGACTGTAGCCCAAGCTTCTCTGTCCATGGGATTATTCAGGCAAGAATACAGGAGAGCGTTGCCATGCCCTCCTCCAGGGGGATCTTTCTGACCCAGGGACTGAACCCGCATCTCCTGCGGCTCTTACATGGCTGGTGGATTCTTTATCACTGAGCCACCAGGGAAGCCCCAATTAAATCTCTGAATCTATTAAGAAGAATACAATCTGAAAAAGAAAACAATGTGCATAATATCCATTTGTATTTTCAAAATGTGTTTCTATATATAATAGTGGCTATATTATATATCAGAGAAGGCAATGGCACCCCACTCCAGTACTCTTGCCTGGAAAATCCCACGGATGGAGGAGCCTGGTGGGCTGCAGTCCATGGGGTCGCTAAGAGTCGGACACAACTGAGCGACTTCACTTTCACTTTTCACTTGTTTCATTGGAGAAGGAAATGGCAACCTACTCCAGTGTTCTTGCCTGGAGAATCCCAGGGATGGGGGAGCCTGGTGGGCTGCCGTCTTTGGGGTCACACAGAGTCGGACACGACTGGAGCGACTTAGCAGCATATTATATATATTTAGAAAATATATGAAAGAATGTACATAAAAACATGTTTTTCTTGTCCTTTTTAAATGCTGATATAAATTTAAATATAATTAACCCAAACTTTTCTGTTTAAATTTTTGTATACTATGTACTTTGGAAAAAACTCATTGCACACATAGAAGAATATACTTTTTCTTCACTGCAGGTGGATTCTTTACTGTCTGAGCCACCAGGGAAGCCCTCAGATATACATATACGCACACATATATATAAATATATAGGTCCTTTAAAAAATAGTCTTGCTATGGTTTTTAAATATAACTAAACATTCACACTATTCTTTTAAATTTCTTGCCCTTCAATATTAAGGACAAAGGAAACATAAAATTCTGTAAGAATGTCTGTTATTAGAATAATGTTTATAATTGTTTATAAGTGAAATTGAAGCTTAATGATAGCCCCCCTGATCTGAATATTTCCTTTGGAAGAAACAAAAAGTATAACACAATATGAGTAACATACTAATTGTGTGTGTTTTATTGACTTGTCTGGAAAAACTATACTATTCAGGTAAAATGTCAGTGGCATGCTTATCATTAAATATGTCTTATTAGTCAGAAAAACAGATTTATCAACAATGTAATAAATTTCTTGTGTTTGGTTGCTGCTGTTGGGGCTGGAATCGAGTGCTGGTGTTTGGTGGTGGTGGTGGTGGTGATTATGATTGAGTTCTAATACTGCCTAAGTCTGTGAGAAAGAAAATGACTTCCTAATTGCATTTTTTGCCAGACACATCTTCCAGAGCTAGACACACTTTCATCAGAGAGAGCCAGATCCTTTATAACTTGGCTTAGAGACAGCAGACCATTAAGCCCAGTTCTTCATGTGGTAAAGTAAGTACTTCTGTAACTTAATTATGAAATTGTCTTATCCTGTCCAATCCATGTGAAATTGTTTGTCTTCAAATCAAATTTTAAATAATAATATCAGAACACATTGTAGTGGTAGAAGGCTGTTACTTGATTAACATCCCCTATCCTTTTTCGTAAAAGTCCCCACATATTTTTTCTAATGTATAAGTATTCTTTTTAATAATATGCATTTTTAGATAAATATTCCTTTTTCGTTTTCAGAGATGAGAGTCCTGCCAAAACCGAATTTTTTCAACATTTGATTGAAGACCGGACAGAAGCCGCCTTCTCTTACTATGAATTTTTGCTTCATGTTCAGCAGCAGATTTGTAAGTGAAGTGAAATAAAGTTGAATAAGAAGAAAGAGATCTATAACCTAGGTAAAGCATAATCTGTCAGAGAAGCACTTAGAAAATTTGAAATGAAGGCACTTGTTACAAGAGGCAGTACGTAGCGTAGCGCCTTGTCTGAGGCTTTGGCAAAAGGTAAAGAGGAAGAAGGAACTTGACAGATTTTCTTCACCCTAAGTTTGACGCTGATGATGCTGTTTCACCAAGTATATTTTGAGTTGGTTTCCACACATTTCCAGAGTGCAGCAGTACAGTTCTCTGTTCATTGCACGCTGGCAAACTTCTGTAGCTATGTGGGATGGTATGTCAATGAAAAATTAGATAAATTCTTTTTTCTTATAATTAATATAACACTTCTGGACTTGAACTTTGACAGGAGATGCCAAAAGGCAGTGGTACCGTGTTATTTGTTTATATGAATTACTTTTTAACAAGGAATGATTCATATTCATTAAATGAATTCAATATTTTCCCTGTAAAAACAATAGAATTTCAGTACATGAACTATAGAAAAAATATATATATAATGTATATAAATGTTACATTTGTAAAGAAAATGTAAAAATGTAACTACAGAATATGAATTGCTTAAACTGTGCTGCATTGTTGGATGACAACTCTTTGTCGCAGTTAGAGAATGAGGTTGACTAATGCATATTATGAATTGAGTCCACAAAAGAAACACAAAACTCTTTGTAATTCTGTTAAATCTTTTATGTGGATTTATTTATGATCAGCCTACTAATTAAAAATATTTTGCTTGACAATATGGCTTTGTGTTTTGTGTGTTTATGGTTGGGGGAGAATTGGTGGTATTCTTACATCTAGGATGTATTGGATTTATTGCTCGAGGAAATGCAATGATACTGTTTCATTAATTTTGTGGACATTACCAAGTACTTACTCTGTTTGTATTCGAAAACAAACCCTACTTTCAAAATATATATGACTGTTAACTAATCAAAACCTTAATTTGTCTTTCTTTGTTAAATTAGGCATTCTTTTTCCTTGTACATTCATAGCAAAATTTTTATAACATGTGACTATCCTATTTAATTGACTTTTAAGGTTACCATCTGGAACTTTGAGAGCGATTTTTAAAAAAATCTTGTTTACTAACATTTATTTACTATAAAACTGTTAATGATCCATTAGGTTGTAGAATAAAATTTTATTATAAACACTGTAAAAGTCCTACTGATGAACTTTGGAAGGGAAAAGGCTCTTGATGTGTGTGATGAGTGGTTTTGCGCTTGTTGGGTCTCTTTTCTTTGGATAAAAATAAAAGTACTCTCTCCCATTCCCTGCTGGAAATGAGAGGTTAAATGACTCACCCTAAATGACATTACTTATTAGTGACAGAGCTGATAGTAGAAGTCAGATGTTCTACCCACCCACCACCTACTCCGAGCCCAGCCCACCCCCAGCGCTGTAGGTGTCCCCGTGCTCTGCGGCCTCCAGCAGGAGAGAATCTTACTGAATCAGGAGAAACTGCAGTGTTCCAAGGGCAGCTATATACTGTAATTACACAATACGGAGTATCGTGTTTCTAAATATTTTTGTCTTTGGCTAGTTTGTTCCTCATTTAATAGGTATTTATTAGCACTTAATACTTGCTAGATATTGGTTTATGCTCAAAACACAGAAAATCCTGATTTCACAGTGCTTACACTCCAGAGTGAGTGTGTGGACTGGGGAAAAGAGCACATTTGTATGTCAGGTGTGGGAAATGCAATGGGGAAAATAAGGCAGAAAAAGTATCAAGAATGCTGGTTTTGACAGCAACTAGGGAGGCCCTTCTGAAAAGGTGACCATTGAAGAGAGCCATGTGGCTGTCTGGAAGGAGAGGCATCCAGGGGGTGAATCTTTATGGTAGGTAAATATGGAAGTTAGCCTTTGGTCACTGTGGTTTTCCCTATTAAAGAAGCACTTGGAGTCATCAGTTGAGAAAGGGTAAAGAGTGTTAGAATCCAAGAAATAGTCGCCTAGGAAGAGTAAGAGATGGGTTGACCAGTGGCTTGTAGTAGGGTTGTCAGGCAGCATGAACTTCAGCCAGTTAGCATGCCTTTTCCTTCTAGCCACATTTACTGCTTGGTGGAAAGTTGGATTTAAGTTAGAACAGAAGAGCAGGGGAACTGTGGATGTATACAAGGAAGCTCCTCTGTCATTCAGGTGAAAGGGATGCAAAGCAAGTGATAGACAAGAGCTCGGTAGCGGCAGTAGATAGAGAAGGGCTTAGTAGTGTGAAGGTCCTGTTGAGGTCAGAGAGCTGTCCGAGGGTGGAGACCAGAGGGAATGAACTGGAAAGACAGGAAGTGGCGGTCAGGATATGGGATGCTTGAAATTGAGGTTTGGGGAAGTTTAATCTAGATGTCTACAAATGCGCGGAGAGATGCCTACCTGGGGTTTGAGATCAAAAAGAGCCACCTTGAAAAGCCTTGTCCTCTAAAGGCAGCCAGACTTCAGTCAGAGAATGAAGATTGACATCAGTGGGAACATAGGTGAGGAGGTGAGGAGGTTGATCCTAATGGGCTGTAGACAGATTATCTATCATCCTCACTCCCTCCTATGGGACAAGTCTCTGGCCATTTGTTTTCTGAGGAGGGGAGTGATGAGAGAAAGGGGCATGCTCACCAGGAGTTCTCTGAGCCCCGTTTCACCAAATTGAAACTGTCATTAAAGTTAACAGTTTAGGGGTATCCCAGGTGATGTGAACGTCTGCTAATCTGCTATTCAAACCATTGATTCATAGGAACATACAATTTGATTTATAGTTTACACACTACTCTTAAGGAATATATCCTAGCACAAATTGAGTGCATTGATGGAAAAATAATTCTATTTTTCATTTATACATTAATGTATATTTGTGTGCTAAAAACTATTTGAAATCTGTTTATAGATAGGAATCTGTTGTAGTCAACCTGTGAGGCTATGAAATGCATATATTAATAGCAAAGTGTTAAAGAAAAGCATGACTCCTCTGTTCAAAGTAACTTTTGAAGACACTGAAAATACTTTTAAAGGCCAAAAAAGATGAAAATTAACGAGACTGAAAGCAGCACTGCAGGTATTATTTAGGTGGAATCTCTACTGAAGACATGGTGGAATAATTACTGAAGACAGTTTAAAATTAAAAAAAAAAAAAATCTTTGGCACATGAAACAAAGACCTCCTGAAAAATAAAAATAATAGATACTTCATGAATCACTCACCTTTTATCTCTAAATTCACAGATGGGATCTGTGTCAAACAGAAAACTGGGCATCCTCCTCCTCTGCCTTCTTAGGATCCCTCCGAGAGGCAGAGAAGTGAGCCATGATTAGGGGACACAGAGGCTTTTAACCCATTGCCTTCTCATGCATCTTGAGTGGAGCCAAAAATGAAAGCCCTTTCTTTAGTTCCCATTAGTTAACAAGGCACAGTTTTGTAGATTTTCATTTCAATTTTGGGGCTGAAAAGCATTGCTTACCAACAACCCACGAAATGAGTTTGCTGAAGATTGCTAAGTTTGTAGTCAAGTGAAAATCAGTTTTTATTAGAGATTACTCCTAAGAAACCTGGTTCCTGTGCAAGTTTGTCATTTTGCAAAAACTCCCCAAAGTGCACGTATGCAGATTCTGGGTTGCAACCTTAGAAGCTTCTTGGGTAGAATCTGGAACACACCCTCACATGTGCAGAGGACAGGAGAAGTGGAAGGAAGAGGCTGCTCCAGATGGGTGGGTGGCAGTTTTCATAAACAAAAACACGGCTTGTCTTGGGTGGCCGTAGTCACGCATCCAGTCCTCAAGACCACACTTCTATTTCAAGGCTAGATCCTTGGAACAGCTTCTGGCAGTAGGGCAGGCAAGCAGGATCCAAGGACTGGGAGTGAGTGGGTTTGAGAGTTTCCAGCTTTTAGGTCAATGGCCTGTCAGACAATTGACAGAAACTACCCTATAGTCAGTGACGGGCCAGTTTTTTATGACTGCATCATCACTGCTCAGAGATGTTCATGGTTTTTACTGCTGTTTTTGCTTTTCAGGTACATATTATTTTAGCTTATTAGCCAACTAATTTGTTGATTATTGGATTAGTGTGTAGTGACGCATATGCTTAGATTTACACTATAATTTTCTAAAACTAGATTTTAGAATGCATTTTGGGTAGACATAAAATGATTATACTGTCATTGTTAAAACAGAAATATATGTAACCTGCACTTCTGCCTTGCTTGTAAACTGTACTGATGATGTAGCTGGTACATATGTACGAATTTAAGTAATTTGTAAATAGAATTAAGGTAAGTGCAAAATAATTACTGGGTTCTTTTAAAGGTAGTAGGCAATGACTTTATAATATTAACTCATGTTGTCTTTAGAAATAATAATAAACAATTATCATGTTTCTCTCAGTTCTTTATTACATAGAAATTTACTTTAAATCAGGGTATTATTTAGTCTTTTTAGTACTCTCAACTACATATTAACCTTTCTTACAATGGAGGAATTTCAGAATGACCCTTGGAAAAGCTGTGAAACATTGTACCAGTTTGGAAAGCTGGTACCAGTTTAGAAAGTACCAGTTTGGAAATTTTAATGAAAATTTTACAGAAACTTTTTCTGTATTTCAGTTTCAAATTCTGCTCCTTTGGGACTTAATGTTTTATGATTTGCATAGTAACAATAGGAAAGGCCTGTTAGTATGTGCTTCCTATTGAAACCTGAGTAATTCTACTAGAATGAAAGGTACCTTCTATTATCGGAAACTGATAAGTAATTTTTAGAGTTAAGAATAACAGGGAGACAGAAAGATGAAAGAATTCGATGTTTAAGCAAGAAAGATCAAAGCTTAAAGCCGTCAAAGGGCATTGAACAGAGGGGTGATGTGATCTGACCCCAAAAGGTGACATCTAGCCAGCCTACCATCGGAGGCTGAAGAAGGGAAGGGAGGACACGGTGAACAAACAGCCCCCAAGCCTGGTTTAGATGGGGCGTGTTTGGATTAAGAGAACGTGAAATTTGGAGATTGACCTTGGCAGCTTGGATGAATTTTTACTTGATCATTCTTTTGTTACACTGCTGGGTTCCATTTGCTAATACTTCATTTAGGATCTTTTATTTACTTTAGAAGACTGGTCTGTGACTTGCTTTTACAGTGTGTACTTTAGTTTTGATATCTGCATTATGCTAGTTTTGTTAAATGAATTGGATAGCTTCCCATCTGTTTTGAGGTTTTGGAACAGTTTGTAAAGAAGTTAGCTAAAGTCTAGGTATGTAAGATAGGTATTATTTATTCTGGAACTTTTGGTTGAAATTGCTCAGTAATCTCTGGGCTTGGGGCATTTTTCCAGGTGTATTATTAACCACTGTTACAATCTGTGACCGTTGATCTCTTCAGGTTCTCTTTGT
This sequence comes from Bos indicus x Bos taurus, assembly GCF_003369695.1. Lineage (NCBI taxonomy): Eukaryota > Metazoa > Chordata > Mammalia > Artiodactyla > Bovidae > Bos > Bos indicus x Bos taurus. The sequence continues at coordinate 16,022,183 of NC_040081.1, read as the reverse complement.
TGAGCCAAGGTTAGTTTTTATAGTTTTAACTTGATTGATACAAGCAAGTATCTGGGGCTAGTTTTTATATCCTTTCTGTTACGTTTATGTATTCCTTCTTTCTCTTAATCATTCTTGTTTCAGGTTTGTCGGTCTTGGTGCCTTTAAAAAAAGAACCTACTTTTGGTTTTATTGACTCACTATTTCTGAGAGAGGTTGCGTTGGAACAGACAGGAAGTTTGATTCGTTTTCTGATTTTACCTTTATCGTTTTCTTCCCACTACATCCTCTAGGTTTATTTTTGCTGCTCTTTTTATAGCTTCTTAGATTGTAAGCTTACTTTCAGACTTCCCTGTTTTCTAATAAATGCATTTAAGACTATACATTTTCCTGAATAGTGAAGATCTTAATGTCAAGTGCTTTCATTGCTGTGTAGTTTAAAAATAGCTCTCAACTTCTACTTATTTTCCACTTAATCTATGAATATTTATAAGTTTGTTATTCAAATTACAGTGGTAATGATGCTTTCTCTTTTTGTTAATTTCTAATTTCATAAACAGAGCTTATATGTTTGCAAGTTAAAAAAAATTTTTTTTGAGATTTCCTCTGAGGCCTCAATTATGGTCATTACATTGTGACTCTTCCATATGAGCTTGAAAATAATATGTATTCTTATTGGGCACAAAGTCCTTTGTGACTCTTAATTGTTGAAAGCCAAAGCCTTGGGCCTGGAGGCAGAATAGGGAAGAGGAGTATTCTCAGGTCACTACTAGAATTCCATCAGTGTGGAGGCCTCTAAATGACGTACTTGAGGGGACCTAGTCTCAGGGATCTGCCAGTCTGCTCTGCAAGCCAGTGCTGTGAGCATCTGCAGAGGATGTGGTGAAGCTGCTCCGTTCAGAGGATTTTACAAGACCAGGTGACATAAATACAAAACTTTCTGTGGAAATTAACTTTCCTTCCACCTTGACCGAAGCTAACTCCTTTGCCAGTGGCTGGCAAGCGGTCCCATCAATAGATAATCCAATATTATTATTGGTCAACTTATCTGTGAAGAACTGAGTTCTCAAACGGTAGTTTGAGGACGTAAGTGAATAAACTGCAAAGACAGATGGTATGAAAGTCAATGGATGAAATTTGGGTCCTGCCTTCATTAGAAGTTAAAGCATGAAGTGGATGTTCACATCTTCATTCAGCGTGTCACACCAGGCTAAAAGTAGGACATGTCCAGGGCACCAAATACATCACAAAATTCAGCCATTGAGATAACATTTTAATGTAATATTTTTTAAATCACAATTAATGGAAAAAATCCATGAACAGAGTATCAAATGTTAAAGAAAGAAAGGATTTGACTCTGCAGCTGATTCACCTCACACGCTGACCCCAGCTATATCTATGAGAAGGTCGGTGGTTAAGTGATGTCAGAAGAGACAGGCAATGTAAGGTCAAGGTTATCTTGGGGTCTTGGAGTGGAAAACATGGTGTCATAGCTACATGGTTCCAGGCTTGAATTCTGACTGTGTGTGTGCTTAGTCACTCAGTTGTGTCCAACCCTTTGTGACCGTATGGACTGTAGCCTACCAGGCTTCTCTGTCCATGGGGATTCTCCAGGCAAGAATACTGGAGTGGGTTGCCAAGCCATTCTCGAGGGGATCTTCCCAAACCAGAGATCGAACCCAGGTCTCCTGCATTGTAGGCGGATTCTTTACCAGCTGAGCCACAAGGGAAGCCCGAATTCTGACTGTATGATTTTAAATAAGTTACTTAACCTATTAGCTACTTTCTTCACCTGTAATGGGGATCTAATAACAGGTATCCCATAAGGCTTTTATAATGACTAAACAAGATAACACAAAATGCTTATGCCTGACCCACAGAGGCAGATCCAAGTTTTGTGGAGCCTGAGGTTATATAATTTGGGAGAACTTCTTTTAAGAAAAATACTAAAAAATTAGCAATGCAAAGTTGGCATGGTAAGGAATACTTAAGAGTGTATGAATGCTTAAGTGTAATGCTTAAGTGTAATGAATACTTAAGAGTGTATAAGATAAATAACAAACTTTTTAAAAGCACAACCCCCGCCACAATAATTTTTTAAAAATTAGTTGCCGCTCACATTACTGTAACACCCTTTTTTCCCATGACAGTTTTTTGGTTATGTTTCCTATAATTGCCTTTTCCTAGGGCAGCAATTTTATAATGTTTTCTATAGAGAGAACAGAAAAGATCATCTTCTCTAGCGTGTTGTTTTCTCATCATTTTAGTTTAGAAAAGTGTCTCTGAACTTTATAACTCAGCACTGATAATGTCATGTCAATTCTTGAAGTGTTTTTCATATGTGAGCTGTAACATTTGAAGAATATTCCACAGGCCGGTGTCTGGGCATTCATGTCGCATGTTGCTTCTTTTTACTGGCCACACAGTAACTAGTAACTTGGGGAGCCGGCAAAGTGAGAGAGCTCTGGACGCTGCAGATAGACAGGCTCCCGGGCTGTCCTGTCCACACAATGGCTCATGTGCACAACACACTTCACCACCATGTGTGGGAATCTTGGTGAGACTGAACGATTACTCACAGCTAGTTCATTAACACTACTGACACATTACAACCTCTTCGCACTTGAATCTTAGTTTTCCCTTTTCAGAAAAAAAAACCTTAAACAGCTGTATTGCTATCATTTATATATCATAAATTTCACTCAAAAGTGTACAGATGATTATTAGCAAATATTTAAAGACTTAAACAACAATAACCACAATCCAACTTAGGTCATTTCCAGCACCCCCAAAATATTCCTCATGCTCATTTATTTGCCTCACTCCCAATTCTACCTTCAGCTCCAGGCAACTACTAATCTACTTTCCATCTCCATGAATTTTCCCCTTCTGGACATCTTATATAAATAGAATCACCTTGTGGCTTTAAAGGTCCTTCCTGTACCTGTCTTACCCTTCGTTAGTTCTGAGGTCTCTGGTCCTCACCCTCCAGCACTTGCAGGGCACTTCCTTCTCTGAATATTGTTATCCATAGCACCCAAACCTTTCCTCCGTGGCATCTGTCTTAAGTTCTTGCAATTTATCTTCCTGCCCTTTAGCAGTTTCATCCGTTCCTCACTGATTGAGTGTCTAATTTAAAGCAAGTCTTGTGCTAGGCACTCTGACGCAGCACCTGCCCTGCTGCTGCTGCTGCTGCTAAGTCGCTTCAGTCGTGTCCGACTCTGTGTGACCCCAAAGACGGCAGCCCACCAGGCTCCCCCATCCCTGGGATTCTCCAGGCAAGAACACTGGAGTGGGTTGCCATTTCCTTCTCCAATACATGAAAGTGAAAAGTGAAAGGGAAGTCGCTCAGTCGTGTCCGACTCTTCGTGACCCCATGGACTGCAGCCCACCAGGCTCCTCCATTCATGGGACTTTCCAGGCAAGAGTACTGGAGTGGGGTGCCATCGCCTTCTCTGCAGCACCTGCCCCCTGCATTTCTAATCTAGCTGTAGAGTTAACTCATAGTTAACTATGAGTGTAACTAAATAGTGTGACAAGTTCTATAAACTATGCAGGCGCTAAGTGCTATGGAATGATTTGGAGTAATAACATGTTTTGAGGACTTAAAAGTCAGTCAGTCAGTCATGTCTAACTCTTTGCAAGACCATGGACTGTAGCCCGCCAAGCTCCTCTGTCCATGGAATTCTCCAGGCAAGAATACTGGAGTGGGTAGCCATTGCCTTCTCCAGGGGATCTTCTCAACCCAGGGACTGAACCCACATCTCTTGGGTCTCTTGTGTCTCCTGCATTGCAAGCAGATTTCTTTGCCACTGAGCCACCAGGGGATCCCTTTTGAGGACTTAGGTGTCAGCAAACTTGATTTAGCTTAAACTTCAGGGGTCTTCACTTGCATAAACCCTTCCCAAGTCCCCTGTGGGGGGCAAGCCCTAGTGATGCATTCACTTGGTGATGTGTTTCTTAATATTTGTAAAATATTTTAACTGGAAAAAGACCACTGTCACTTTCCTATCCAATCACCCTTCTGTCGTATGTTCCCTTGTGCTAGGTGGCTGAGTGGCCATGGCCATTTTCAAAATCCAACAAAAACTGAGTTGAAAATACATTTAGTTTGGGTTTAGTGGGATAGTTGTATGTGGCTCACCATCATTTCCAAATATTATTAAATATCATGAGCCATGCCCTTGTAGGCATGACTTCCAAGAATACTGTCCCCTACTGTTGTGACAGAAGTGCAGGACCAGAGAGTGCACTGAACTATGAACGTTCCCTGCAGTGCCACGTGACCAGTGTGTGTGGCTAGTAAAAAAGAAATGATGCTTGGAATCAGTGGACTCAGAAGCTAGTCTGCGAACTATGCTTCCAACTGTTAATAGCTCAGGTATGAAAAACACTGGATAGAAACTTTTCCAAATTAAAAAACAATCATAAGAATTTTCATGACATTACCAATAGTGAATTGTAATGCTTAAAGACTTTTCTAAACTATTAATGATATGTAAAAACAAATTAATGTGCTAGAGAGAAGACGATTATCTTTTCTATTTTCTCCAGAGAAAATATTACAAAATTGTTGTCCCATAAAAAGGCAACTGAAGGGAATGTAGCCCCAAAAAACCTGTAGAAAAAAGAGTATTACAGTGATATAGCAGCAGAATCTGTGCTCAAAATGAACATTTTCTCCTCTTCTCCATTTCCCTCCAAATAAAATTCTTTTTTTCTCCCCATCCCCAGCTCTACTGAGGTATAATTAACTGACAAATAAAAAGTGTATATATTAACTTGAACAAAGTGATGGTTTGATATCTGTATACATTGTGAATAATAACCACAATTAAATTGATTAACACATTCATCACCTCATAAAGTTGTTTTTTTTTGGTGTGGTTAGTCCAGTTAGGGAGAAGGCAATGGCAACTCACTCCAGTACTCTTGCCTGGAAAATCCCATGGACGGAAGAGCTTGGTAGGCTGCAGTCCATGGGGTCGCTAAGAGTCAGACACGACTGAAGCGACACAGCAACAGCAAGCAAGGAAGTCCAGTTAAGAACTGCTGAGTCACTTCAGTCGTGTCCGACTCTGTGTGACCGCATAGATGGCAGCTCACCAGACTCCCCCGTCCCTGGGATTCTCCAGGCAAGAACACTGGAGTGGGTTGCCAGTTCCTTCTCCAATGCATGAAAGTGAAAAGTGAAAGTGAAGTCGCTCAGTCCTGTCTGACTCTTTGAGACCCCATGGACTGCAGCCTACCAGGTTCCTCCATCCATGGGATTTTTCAGGCAAGAGTACTGGAGTGGGGCGCCATTGTCTTCTCCGAGTTAAGAGCTGCTCTTAGCAAAATTTCAAGTACTACTAACTATAGTCACCGCACTGTACATTAGATCATCAGAACTTATTCATATTATAACTGAAAGTAAGTTTTGACCAACATCTCCCCACTTTCCCCATCTCCCAGTCTCTGGAAACTACTGTTCTACTCTAGTTCTGTGGATTTAACTTTTTTAGGTTCCATATATTAGTGAGATCATATAGTATTTGTCTTTCTCTGACATTTCATTTAGCATAATGTTCTCTCCGTTTATCTATATTGTCCATATGGCAGAATTTCCTTCTATTTTATAGGTGACTTATATCCCATTATGAATATATGTATGTCATCTATATATAATTTTCTTTGGTCATCCCTTGGACCTGTTGAATTATTTCCATATCTAGGCTACTGGAGAAAAGGGAACCCTTGTACACTGCTGGTGGGAATGTAAATCGGTACAGCCATTATGGAAATCAGTATGAGTTTCCTCAAAAAATTAAAATAGAATTACCACAGATCCAGCAATCCCATTACTAGATAAATATCCAAAAGAAATGAAATAAGTATCTCAAAAACATATCTGCACTTGCTCATTTATTGCAACATTATTCACAGTAGACAAGCTAAATCTCTCATTGGGAGTACTAGCAAATACTAGCAAATTTCCTTCTAGGACTCAGGTAAAGTAAATTACTTCCCATGCGGACTTATTGTTTAATGTGTCACTCTCAGTGAAGAGCAATGGTATTTTGAAATGCAGATGCTCATTAACACATATGAATAAGCCTTGACTGATGACAGTTTTTGCTATCATAGAAACTTACCTTTTTTTTCAGTAAAGAAAGGAGATAGTCATCAGGTGAGATTTGCCACTTGTTGGATTGTTTGCCAACTAATTCATTATTCAAGCCTCTTGCAGATTTAGCACATAAAAATGGGGCATGCCCAGTTAAATCTGAATTACAGAAAAGTAATAAATAATTTAGTATAAGTACGTCCCAAATATTCTAGGAAAAAAGAATGTGTGACCCATGCAATACTTGGGCCATGTTTATACTAAAAAAGGGCTTCCTCATAGCTCGATTGGTAAAGAATCCGCCTACAATGCAGGAAACCTGGATTTGATTCCTGGGTGGGGAAGATCCACTGGAGAAGGGATAGACTACCCACTCCAGTATTCTTGGGCTTCTCTGTGGTTCAGCTGGTAAAGAATCCGCCTGCAATGCAGTAAACCTGGGTTCGATCCCTGGTTTGGGAAAAGCCCCTAGAGAAGGAAAAGGCTACCCACTCCAGTAAACTGGCCTAGAGAACTGCATGGAGTGTATAGTCCATAGGGTCGCAAAGAGTCGGACACCACTGAGCGAATTTCACTATACTAAAAAAAATTATGTTGTGTATCGGAGAATCATATTTAACTGGGCATCCTGTGTTTTGAAAGTTGGACTAGGCTCCTTTTAGATGGTTTGTGTTTGTTTTTACAAACAAAATGTCTCCAAGTCAAACATGAGATCTCCCAATCACAGGGAAGACTAAGAACTTTCACCTCCTTCAGTTAAACCCGTGCTTCAAAGAAGAAGCCACTTGGGCTGTGGGAAAGACTGTCCCAAAGAGCTCTGGGTGGGTCACCATTTTAGTGAACCGCAAACCTCCGGGGCCTGGGACGACCGCAGCCCAACGCCTTAAGCCAACTGAGAGGCGGCGCCTCGGTGGACCTGCTTGTCTTCCTCCTCTCTGCTCAGTCCACGAGGGAAACTTCCACAGAGCCCCCGCCTCTCCCCAGATGGCCGTGGCTCTTCTCCGCTCACCCCGCCTCGCGGGCTGGAATGGAGCAGACGGCCCCTAGGGCACCGAGGACCCAGATTTACTCGCGAGTTTTGAAATCAGCCCGCAAGGTGCAAGGGGGCCGGCCGCCTTCATTCCAGAAAGGGCTTACGCGGCAAGGAGGCCGGCCCAGCATCCGCGCTCCCCCTCGAAACCCGAGATGTGGAGGGCGGCTCCCTCGCGCTTCATTTCCACCCCTCCCTCACCAGCTTTTCAAATTTTGGTCGGAGGAGAGAAAACAGCCTCGCGCCAGGGTGCGCGCGAAGACGAGCCGAGGGGAGACGGACACACCCTCCGGTCAGCCCTCCCCGCGCTGCGCGGCGCCAGGAGGCGGGGGCCTGGCGAGGCTGCGCCGACGGATAACGTCGGCTCCCAGCGGCAAGGCGCCGACGATGGCCCGTTGACTGGAGCAGGAGCGCTGCGCCCGGCGGGATGATGCTCCGGAGGGGCCCCTGGCCCTGGCGCGCGCGGCTGCTGCCGACCCCCGGAACCCAAGGCCATGCGCACCCGCGGCCGCCGATGCCCCAGGTAAGCCCAAGCCCGGGGCGAGGCAGGCGACCGGAAAACTTTGCGTGGGGCAAGTTCGGCGGGCGCGAAAGCCCGGCGGAGGGACATTCCCTGCGTTTTGCTGGCCCCTCCACCCGGCTCCGCGCGCGGGAGGACCCCCCGGCAAGTGGTCGCCCGGGCTGCGGACGCGGGCCGGGTGTCCACAACCGGAGTCACCCCCGGGAGCCCAGGGCGGCGGGGACGTGCGCCGGCGCATCACCTCGGTTAAGTTGGGGTGCAGGGACCGTGAGGCTGCGGCCCGGGGGTGGGGGGCAGCACAGATACCCCGGGAGGCAGTTTGTCCGCGTCTAGACTGCTGTCTGGAATAAGTTTTCAGAGCCGTTCTGCTGTCGGCTGGATCATCGGTGCCGAAGGGAGCTAAGGAAGCGGTAGGGCGAGCTGGAGTACTGCCCCGAGTGAGCACTGTGGTAGGAAAGCGAAATGTCCATCCTGAAAACCAGCAGCACCTCCCTTTCGAGGAGGGAAGAAAGACTCGCGTTTTGTTCCGAGACTCGAGAGACGGGTGAATCATGAGTGTGTGCTGGTGAGTAACAGTTGGCCTGACACGGTTGTATATGGTCTGTGTGGAACCGTCGCTTGGAGGAGGAGGGGCGAATGGATGTGCCCTAAAAGAGGCAAGGAAGACGGGGAGACAGTGCTGGTAGTAACTGGGATTGCGGCGGAGCGGATAGGAGCTCAGGTGCCCTAACTCCGAGCCTCATGAGGAAAGACAGACTTTTTAAATCGAGCCTCCCAGGTGTGTGCGGTTGGGGAGCGCGTGGTTTGAGTTTGAGTTCCTAACAGCGCCTCCCCACCTCATAAATCAGTTTCAGATTGTTAACGAGAAAAAGATGTGTTTTTTCCCTTCGGTTGTGCACTGTAAAAGAAAAGCGAAAAGTGATGCCGTAACCATTTTCTTGTCACTTTCACTTCCTGTTCATTTTTTTCTTTTTTCTTTTCCTCTCCAAGTCTCTCAGGGCTTAGAATGATGAAAAAAAAAAAAATCTTTAAATGCATTTTTAAATGCCTTCCCTGAAAGTTTGAAAGAGAATGAGGAAGGACATTTTGTTCCTTATAACTAGGAAAGGGGCAAACTTCTTAAGATGTGAATTGGTAGACTTAATTGGAGAGAGGCTTTTTTTCATTTTGTGAAATTTGTGTCTTAGTATAAATGTTGTACTTTACAGTCAAAAATATACCAAATAGTAAAGCAACCCAGTACAAGGACCGCCCCCCACTTCATTATATACCATTTAAATTTAAATAACTGAGTCAGTTTTCTGTTAAATCCATTTAACATTTTGAGTAGAATGTTTATGGGTCCTCAGACTGGCTGCTGTCTCTCAGATTGTCAACTCTAAGCGTTTTTCTCCATGTTTCCCACCTGATGCTATCCAAGGAGTGCCATTGCATTCCCCAGCAGGAATTGGGTGCTCTTTTAAAGAGGTCGAAAATGATACCGTGGGGCTTACTTGGCTTAATTATAGGAGAACTCTGGTTAGCACTTTGCCTCTGTGTAATCATCTGAAGAAGCCTTATGTTTGTTTCTAATTTGCAGATTTTTAAGTCTTCACTGTGCTGTTAAGTCAATTTGCTGAACTTTAGAAATGGAAATGCTTCCATCGTTTTACTTGTCTAATTGAAGACCCCCAAAGAATAAAGAGAAGTTTTGGGTGTACTTCTTTATATGCTCTTCGAAATGTTACCTTGAAGAAACTGACAGAAATATCTTGGCTTCCTGGAGTTTTAGTTAGGGCTACTAAACCATTTTCTGTAAATCAAATTAACTGATTGTGAAGGACATATTTCATTCTAAGATCTCACTGATTTGTGATTGCCCCATTTGATATGAAAAGTCCTGTGACTAAAGACAAGCATTATTTCTCTTTATATCTTGTTGTAAACATTCAGATCCCTAGAGCCTCTGAAAGCAGCAGGAAAAAAAAAAAGTGATGTATGTGACCTGACAGCTCATAAAATCCTAGCTTGCAAGGACTTGTCATTAATAGTATCTCAAGTAAGCATTCCCAATTATATTTGGCCTTTTCTGAAAGTATGAATGTGCCTTACAGGAGCATTTGGTGACTAGAAAAATAGTTTATATGTTTCACATGGTAGGTGAGTAATTGTAAGTATTTGGGGGGTAGAAAGAAAGTTTGTCAACATGAGTATGTTTAGTATAGCTGAATTGCTTTTTAAAGGACACATTTAGTCTGAGGCATAAGAGAGCCAGAGCATGCTGTGTTGCCTTTGGCTGGGCATGGCCTAGCATCCACAGTCATGTTCCGGGGGTTGGGGGGAATGGGAGGGTGTCCCACATCTCTGCTTGTCTCCTGCGCTGGCCGAGTGGTTGTCGGGGCAGCCCACGGCTCCTGCTGGCCTTTCTGTTTTCTTCGAGGACACAGCTTCGAGTGATCATGCTGCCTAATGAATTAATCACTAAACAGAAAGTGCCTGCCTTATTGTGCCTTCCTTAATTTGGGTCTTCTGTTACTTAGCTGAAGAGATTCCCTGATGTGATTTCAAGCCACCAGCACTGTATGTGGGTCTCTACATAAGCTACGTTTAAAATTTTAAAAATCAAGTGTACTTTGCAGAGGAGTTAAGTATTGCCTATGCTTCCCCCCCCCCAACCCCTAGAAACAAAGCATAAACATGTTTCAACTCAGTTGTGTCCAACTCTTTGTAGACCCCATGGATTGTAGCCCACTAGGCTCCTCTGTCCATGGAATTCTCAAGGCAAGAATACTGGAGTGGATAGCCATTCCCTTCTCCAGGGAATCTTCCCGATCCAGGGATCAAACCCTGGTCTGCAGTATTACAGGCAGATTCTTTACCATCTGAGGCACCAGGGAAGCCTTTAATGCCACCAGCAAATGTCAATTTAGAAGTTGTTTTCATCTTTAATAAACGTGTCATTCTTTTGATACTTTCCTCTGATTCTCTGTCACGTGTTTGTAATTGGCAAGTTATAGTGTATAATCCTGATTTCAGAGCTGTCTCCTGGTGACTGTACTTACACTGTGGAAAAGACATGGATGCTTTGGTCTCAAAGTAATTCTAGACCAATTTGCCTATTAAATGTTAAACATTGCTATTTTCCCCACGCTTAGGTATTAGTGCTGGGTTTTATTTTTTTTTTTATTTTACTGTTTATTGCAAGGTAACAGGATTCTGTTTTACAGCAAGTTCTAAGTTGAAAAATCATTTTGTAGCTTGACAGATAAATATTCAATATTTGTTGAATGCGGTCCTTATGAAACTGCAGTAGAAAACCAGAGGCTAAATATTGGTTGATCAGTAGCTGTGTCAACGAAATGTGTTTACTTCATAGAATAAAAATGAGCAGCTAATTTTGTTGGTGTTAAGCAGTTGGAGCGTTTGACGGTCAACCCGGCCCTGCTGCCACTTAGCTCCTGACCTTAGCCAAGTCATTCAGCCTACATGAGCCTGTTTCACTCCCTTTTCAAAACAAGATTTGTCTAAGTGGTCTCAAAAGCCTTTTTCATCTCTCAAATTGCCATTTTATTATTTTTACCGCGGGTTGTAAATACACTGTTGAGTAAAATATTGTCAGTGTCAGAATGTCTTAGTGGTTGCAAATCCTCTTTTATGATCTTAGGCAGTCAGTAAAGTGGCAGTTTTAACTAATGATTTTAATAACTGTTTTCCCCTTTAAAAAGAAACTGGAATTTATTTGACACGGAGTGAGCATGGCATAGTAGTATTAGGAATTATGATTTGTCGTGTTCTAATACTTAATTCTGTCATTGCTAGTGATTTCATCTGTGAAATGTTGTTTTTCAAGAGAATCTAGCTTTAGAACCGTAAACCCATTATATAATAGACAACTTGGCCTAACCTACAGGCTATAAACCAATAGATATTAATAATAAAATAGCATTATCTGTGCTGTATTCGAGAAGTATTTGATTTTTGATCCCATTTAACTTACCACGGTATTAATTTTCCTGGTTTTTAAAACAAATGCCAGCTGTTTTTTCTGAACTACGTGTTTAGACTGCATGGTGTGGGATCCACCACCCAAATATTTTACTCAACTTTCTTCACTGGCATACCTTTTAAGAAACAGCACTGTAAAATGTGGTGGTCAGTTAAGAGGCGCCTTTTCCAAGGACCTAGGGAAGATCCTACTGTCTAGCCTTAGTCTTAGAATTGGGTTTCCCCTGAGCTGATTTGGGGTTTATTATGCACTCAGTGAAGTATATAGCCAGGGGTGTTCATGCTATGCTCTGGCTGCCAGAAAGCCTTGAGTCAGATTTTCAATCCACCTTCTGCTGCTGCTGTTGCTAAGTCGCTTCAGTCGTATCCGACTCTGTGCAACCCCATAGATTGCAGCCCACCAGGCTCCCCCGTCCCTGGGATTCTCCAGGCAAGAACACTGGAGTGGGTTGCCATTTCCTTCTCCAACGCATGACAGTGAAAAGTGAAAGTGAAGTCACTCAGTTGTGTCCGACTCTTAGCGACCCCATGGACTGCAGCCTACCAGGCTCCTCCGTCCATGGGATTTTCCAGGCAAGAGTACTGGAGTGGGGTGCCATTGCCTTCTCCAATCCACCTTCTAACAGATGTTAAAGATCTTATGACGTGCCTGCCTTTTATGTATTTACCATACTCATTTACTATACTCAGAGAGGTTTCATCATCTCTGCCTTCATTTTTCCTTCCATTCATATCTTAACCCATTTTTCTATAATTAACTTTTAATGGGGAAAAGTGGTACATAAAGAAGGCTTTATTAAATTTTAAAAATCAGCTCTTTGGTGTTTTAAACAAATATGTTCAAAGGCTTCGCTGATGGCTCAGTGGGTGAAGAATCCACCTGCATTGCAGGAGACGTAGACAGTCCCTGGATCTGACCCCACAGGTTTGATCCCTAGGATGGGAAGATTCCCCTGGGGGAGAAAATGGCAATCCATTCAGTATTCTTGCCTGGAAAATCTCATGGACTGAGAAGCCTGGTGGGCTACAGTCCAAAGGGTTGCCAAGAGTCAGACCCGACTGAGCGACTGAGCACAGCACCATTGATGACAGAAGCATGGCAGATCAGTCTGCTGTGCAGTCTCCTTGGTGCTTCACCCATAGAAAGTGCACCACACATATTGATTGTATTGAGTTGCCTTAAGGATCTACTTTTGATGCCATGGTTCTCTTTTTTGTTTTGAAACATAATTGACAAGTGTGATTGTCTCTTAAAGGCAATGGTACTGAGGTTGTTGACTCTCGTCTCACCTTTTTGCTTCTTACTGCCCTTACCTGTCCTAAATCTTCCTAGCTCCTTCTTACCTCCACTGGGTAAGCCTCACCTGGGTAAAAAATAGAGTTTGGGTCAACTCTTTATTCTGAGTTTCCTTTTTAACTCATAAATGGTGCCATTTGATTTTACATCGTTTTTACCTTCGTTTACAGGAACAGAAAGCGTGCAGTCCAGGCATTTGTTCAGCAGCTTTTTGGGGGACAATTAGAGCTCTATCTAGGATTCATCAGCTCGATGCTGATGGGAAGTGATGTGTGAAACCTGCACTGTCAACAGAGTCCATTGAAGAGACTTCTCTAAATAGATTTGAGGGCAGGAAATAGGGAACAGTGGAAAGAGAGGCAAGAAATGGAGCAAGAGTTGAAATCGCAATAGCCTGTGCGCAGAATCAAGAAGTGGCATGAAACATTGAACCTCATATCAGGAAACTGACAGATGCACAGTTTATTGTGGCAAACTTAAGGGCAGAAAAAGTCTTCAAGATTGACCAGGGTCACAATGAGTCTGGCTTTTCTACCCTAGGTTCTTATTACCTGATTGAGTAAGGTGGTTTGGTTTATAAAACTGCTGTGGACACAGGTGGTAATTTTAGTATATTTAACTCCACTGGGAACTCGCAGTTATTTTGTTGTTGTAGGAGTGTTTTTATACTGAATGTGCTGCTTAAATTACATTTCTGAGACTAAAGGATGAATTCTCTTATCTTAAAGCCATTAGGTATGACAGTAAAAATAAATGCCCTTAGCCTGATTGGAGGAAAGAAGTTATACATTTTCTTGACAAATCCTTGTTATTTTTCTGACTGCATGTTTATTTGTGTGTGTGTGTGTTCATGTGTGGCTGTCTCTTTGTGTCAGATATTTTGTTTGTTTTGGTATGAGTTTCACTGGTAGCTCAGTTCAGTTGCTTAGTCACGTTTGACTCTTTGCGACCCTATGGACTGCAACACGCCAGGCCTCCCTGTCTATCACCAACTCCTGGAGTTTACTCAGATTTATGTCCATTGAGTTGGTGATGCCATCCAACCATCTCATCCTCTGTCGTTCACTTCTCCTCCTGCCTTCAATCTTTCCTAGCATCAGAGTCTTTTCCAATGGAGGCCAAAGTATTGGAGTTTCAGCTTCAGCATCAGTCCTTCCAGTGAATATTCAGGACTGATTTTCTTTAGGATGGACTGATTGGATCTCCTTGTAGTCCAGGGGACTCTCAAGAGTCTTCTCCAACAGCACAGTTCAAAAGCATCAATTCTTTGGCACTCAGCTTTCTTTATAGTCCAACTCTCACATCCATACATGAGTACTGGAAAAACCATAGCTTTGACTAGATGGACTTTTGTTGGCAAAGAAATGTCTCTGCTTTTTAATATGCTGTCTAGGTTGGATATAACTTTTCTTCCAAGGAGCAGGTGTCTTTTAATTTCATGGCTGCAGTCACCATCTGCAGTGATTTTGGAGCCCCCCCAAAATAAAGACAGCCACTGTTGCCACTGTTTCCCCATCTATTTGCCATGAAGTGATGGGATCAGATGCCATGATCTTAGTTTTCTGAATGTTGAGTTTTAAGCCAACTTTTTCACTCTCCTTTCACTTTCACCAAGAGGCTCTTTAGTTCTTCTTTGCTTTCTGCCATAAGGGAATCTGTAGAAAATCTGCAATCATCTGCATATCTGAGGTTATTGATATTTTTCCCAGCAGTCTTGATTCCAGCTTGTGCTTCATCCAGCCCAGCATTTCTTATGATGTATTTTGCATATAAGTTACACAAGCAGGGTGACAATATACAGCCTTAACATACTCCTTTCCCGATTTGGAACCAGTCTGTTGTTTCATGTCCAGTTCTAACTGTTGCTTCCTGACCTGCATACAGATTTCTCAGGAGGAAAGTAAGGTGGTCTGGTATTCTCATCTCTTTAAGAATTTTCTACAGTTTGTTTTGATTCACACAGTCAAAGGCTTTCGCATAGTCAATAAAGCAGAAGTAGATGTTTTTCTGGAACTCTCTTGCTTTTTCGATGATCCAATGGATGTTGGCAATTTGATCAATGGCTCCTCTACCTTTTCGAAATCCAGCTTGAACACTAGTAGATGAATGGGATATTTGAAGAGGGGATTTTTAAAAGCTGTTGATGAAAACTGCTTTTTCAGCCAGTAATGTAGCTGAAATACAAGTGTGCATTTTTATTAGAGAGACTGACAGTAATGTGACCATAAACCTGAAATTTTGTTTTAGAAACTGTGTGCAAACAGAACAGCCTAGTGCTGGCTGTCTAAGCCCTTGCTTGAGGATGTTTGTCCTGGCGTTTTACAGTCTGATGACTCATTTCTGTAACTCTGCTTTGGGAATGTTTCAGAGAATGTACCATGTATCAGTTTTCATTTTTTCAGGCGAATGTATGGTTTACTTTGTAATATTTATTTACTATGTAATACGTATTTACTATGTAAATACGCTTTTGTGGGTTTGCTGTTAGTGAAACCAAGGTAAGCAAGCTTTGAACATAAGCTACAGTTGACCCAGAAATCATGTGTTTTCATCTCTCCAGTCCCAGTTTCTACTGCATGCTCTGCAAGGCCCACATCAGCCACAAGGGACTCCTACCTCTTCTTGTCGCTTGTCCCTGTGGCCTTTATGACGTTCCTCTGGCAACGTTGCCCCTGATCACTCTCTCTTTCACCTTTTTGAAGTCTCATCCTCCAAGGCTGAGTTCCAGTACCCGCCCACCCTACCCCAGTCTTTATGCAGTCTCTGTAGGTCTCTGCCAGCAGAATTAATTACACTTCCTTTTCACTCCCATAGTACCTGCTGTACTGGAGAAGGGAATGGCAAACCACTTCAGTGTTCTTGCCTTGAGAACCCCATGAACAGTATGAAAAGACTTCACTCTAAACTGCATTAGCATTAGTTGGGTTCATATGATTTTCCCATGTGGATTCTCTCAGCCCTTTGTGGTCAGAACTGTTTCTCCTGATCTCTGGCTTCTGCCCTGTCACAGTAGGTACATAATAAATGCTTATTGGGTAGAGGAATGAAGGGCTGAATGATAAAGAACTCAATATTATGTAGGTTACCTTCATGGTACATTCTCTCCAGATCTGACCTTCTCAATTTCCTCTTCCCCACTGACTCCAGCCAGGGAGACACCTAAAGTATTCTTACCTACCTCTTGAGATTTGACCCTTGAATGTTGAAGATTGTTTTAAGGTTAATCAAAATAATCTTCATATATTATATTTATATTAAAGCTGTGGTTTTCAAGTAGATTTTGGTTCATTGTTTTGTTTCAGATATGCTTTCATGTTAGGCTTTTTAAAGGAAAGTCAACATGCTTTAATGAAACATAAATTTTGTCAGGATAGCCTGGCGTGTGTTTTCTTGGCTGTTCTGTAAGTGTGGTGGTGATTTTGGGTGATTCCTTACATTAGGGAAGGCAGCGCTTTTCTCTACTGATGAGGATGTTCGTAAATGGAATTCTTAGCGCATTAAATCATATTGGTTTTTGTTTTGTGACATGCTATTTTGTGATTGCCCAAAATTATTAGTGTTGATACTAAAAGCTTTGGAGAAGAAAATGGCAACCCACTCTAGTATTCTTGCCTGGAAAATTCCATGGACAGAGGAACCTGGAGGGCTACAGTCCATGGGGTTGCAAAGAGTCAGCCACGACTGAGCACATCAGCACTAAAAACTTAATCATTAAAACTTCAATATTTTAAAATGATAATCCCCTTAAAATCCATTATGAAGTGGGAGTTGTGGTTCGTGCTAGGTCTGAAAGCTTGCAAAAAAGATCCTTAAAAATTACATGGAAGACAACGTAGCTATACATAAAAGAGATACATGTTTATTCACCATTTGGCTTACGAGAGTCAAATATCAGAGACAGTAAATACTGGAAGAATTCAGAGAAGAAACAGCATTAGAAATTGAAGAGATGAAAAGAGGTGAGATTTCAACTAAGCTCTGAGAGCAGGGGGTGAGGAAGACACAGAGGTTAGCAGACACATCTAGAGTAGGAAGAAGGGGTATAAGCACAGAGAGTTGGACTCTCAGAGGAACTGGGGGTCTAGTAGGCCCTCTGATCAGGTGGCAGGAAGCTTTCTCTGTGAAGTATGGTCCTTGATTTGACTTGGACTAGAGTTTTAGATGCCTATGTTAAAACCTTGTAGAAATTATGTTTATTAAATTAAAGTGTATCACAAACTGATATCCTGTAGTTGGACATTGATTCCTAAGGTGTTAATAGATGATATAGAAGAAACAAATTGCCTGCTCTTTTAAGTCTGAAGAATTCTGGGCTAAGCCATACCAAGTTAGACGTGTTCCTTCGCTACACACCTTTGCTGTTGGGCATCAGAACAATCTGAGAGTGGGAAGGAAGTTGATCACAGCCCTCTGTTACTCCATAGCATTCCTAATAGCTTCTCTCAGAAGAGTGGTCTGTAGGACACAATTTGGGGAACACTGCACTAAAAAATTCGATTGGGGATGGAATATGTTGGAAAAAACAGGTGAAATCCTCCTAGGTCCTAGCCTGCTTCCTCTGGCATCACTGTCTTGGCACTCTGGCTCTAGTGTATTGGACCATTCTGAAATGTGATGTTCTTCAGCCTTCTTTGCAGCCAGCACATGACTAAGTTCTGGATAGCCCACATGGCATAAATGTGTAATTTCTGGTCTACATCCTTAGTTGGGAGACTGATTTCTGTTCTTTGTTCTACGTTTTTCTCCCTCCCATGGGCTGGAATGTGGATGTGGAAGGGATGGGCCAGCTGGACCCTGTGGAGGCACATCACCCTCTAGGTGATGGTGGAACAACTAGATAGAAGGAACCTGGATCCCTGGAAGGCATTAATGTCCTCTTTCCCTCCACTGCCTACCTACCAGAAAAGGAAACATTTCTGGAGCCCCATGTGCTTTTCAGTCTCTTTGTTACAATAGCTTAGCTTGTGCCTTATCTTGTCCAGTGGAAGAGCAGCCCGGCTGGAAGTCTCTGAATGGAGAGATTAAAGCAGAAGAGAGAGAAAAATGGGGAGACGAGCCAGAGAAGTTATGAAGCGGATGCTGTTGGAGGCTCTCAGAAAGCAGTACTCCAGATGCCCAAAGCATCGTTGCCAGTGAAACCTGAAGTTGAAAAACAATATACGGATGGAATATGTTTTATAGACTGTAACAGTTTACCTTGTGCTGCCTTCATCTGCTATGCAGCCGCTCCATTCCTGGTTAAAAGTCTTCCTTTGGCTTCATCATTTTCATAAAACCTGTCGTGATTACTAGATGGAAATCACCTTTCCTCCTTTTTTTGAAATTGAGATATATTTGATCTATAACATTACATTAGTTTTAGGTGTATAACATAATATGATATTTGTATGTATTATGAAAAGATCATCACAGTAAGTCCAGTTAACATCCATCACCATGCATAGTTACAAGTGTTTCTTCACATAATGAGAATTTTTAGGAGTTACTGTTAACAACTTTCAAATTCACAATGCAGCATTATTAACTGTAGTCACCATGCTGTGCATCACATGCCCAGGACTTATTTATTATATAGCTAGAAGTTTGTACCTTTTGGTCTCCTTCATTCATTTTACCTACCCCTCAAAGAGCAGTACTTCCTTCTTTTTATGGCCAAATAATATTCCATTGCAGTGTCATTATCCATTCATCCACTGATGGACAGTAAGCTTATTTCCATGTCTTGGCTACTGTAAATAATGCTGCAGTGAGCATAGAGGTGTAGATAACTTTTCTAATTGGTGTTTTCAAATTGCTGGATCATAGGGTAGTTCTATTTTTAATTTTTTGAGGGCCCACCATACTGTTTTCTGTATTGACCGCACCAATTTATGTGCCCACTGACAGTGCACAAGGGTTCCCTTTTCCTTACATCCTCTCCAATACTTATTTCTTGTCTTTTTGAATGGAGTCATTCTAATAGGCGAGGCTTCCCTGGTGGCACAGTGATAAAGAATCCCCCTACCAATGCAGGAGACTCAAGAGATCCGGGTTCAATCCCTGGGTTGGGAAGATCCTCTGGTGTAGGAAATGGCAACCCATTCCAGTATTCTTGCCTAAAAAATTCTAGGGACAGAGGAGCCTGGTGGGCTATAGCCCATGGGATTGCCAAGAGTTGAACATGATTGAGCATGCATGCGTGCAGGCACCATTCTAACAGGTTGAGGTGATTCTTTGTTGTAGTTTTGATTTCCATTTCTCTAATGATTAGTGATGTTGAGCACCTTTTCATGTCCATATTAGCCATCTGTATATCTTCTTTGGGAAAATGTATAGTCAGATCCTCTGCCCATTTTTTCCCTATCTTTCCTTCCTGTGTCTGCCTAGTTGACTCATTTTACTACTCATTAGGGCTTTTTGTGTATATATCTTACCAGCATGAGTACTCATTTTCTATGTACACTAATAACTCCTAAAGAGTAAGTAGCATATCTTTTATATCCTTGGTAACATGTATATACATGTATATGTTTGTTTATCTTTGGTTTTCTTATTCTGCTAGTTCGGGTGCTTGTAATGGTGCTAAATGAATGAGGCATAAGAAGATAACTGCCATTGTCTTTATGAGAAATGATGTTGGCCTGTACCAGCTGTTGGTAAACTTGTAAAGGTCCAGATGGTAAGTATTTTAGTCTTTGCAGCCTGTGATGTCACAGCTACTCAGTGTTGCCATTGCAGTACAAAAGCTGTGTAATAGGGCATGGCCATGTTCCAATAAACTTTATTTACAAAAATGGCAATAGGCCAGATTTGGCCCATAGACCATAATTTGCCAGTCCCTAATCGGTAGCCCCCATTTTTGGCAGTAGTCATAGAGATGCTATTCTAGGCGATGAATCTGGATTTAGCAACCCAGTATATGTATAATGGGATGAGACCAGTGACTTCATTAGTAAGGAACAACCACAAAGTCCTGGTCACTGTACATGGAGCTAAAATAACAGGAACTGGTAGAACGGACAAACAAGAGGAAGAATATGGAAACATGTAGGAATTCCAGCAGTTTTCCGTGATTAGGCTGGTACCTAACCATGAAGCCATGTGTCTGGCACTTGAGAGCAGGGAAAGAATCCATGGCTGGGACTAAGATGATGAGCTGCCATCTGAAGCCAAAGGAAGAATCACAGTTCTGGGGTGAGTTCTCATTCCTGTGGGAGATGTGGCATGATGGGTGAGAAGGTGAAGATGTGGCTGAGTGATGTTCAAGAGGCAGTGCCCTGGCTCAGGGTTTATTCCAGTAGGTTATTTCCCTTTGGGATTATTAAACCATGGACGCCACTTATTTTTTGTCTGAACCCAGTGTTAGAGTTTGCAGTCATTATGTATGTTTCTCCTCACTTTTCCTTTCGCAGAAGGTTTGATGCAGGATACAGGAAGCTTGGGGCTGGTGCGCTAGGATGACACAGAGGGATGGTACGGGGAGGGAGGTGGGAGGGAGGTTCAGGATGGGGAGCACGTGTACACCCGTGGCGGATTCATGTTGATGTATGGCAAAACCAATACAATATTGTACAGTAATTAGCCTCCAATTAAAATAAATAAATTTATATTTTAAAAAACCCAACAAATTACAAAAAAAAAGGAATTTTCTGTTACCTAAGCTGTTCTGCTGAAACAAAAGACCCAACAGTCCATGAACTTCTGTATGCTTTAAGTCACTCTTCCCTCTCTCAGGAAATGCATCTGCAGTAAGCTTTGCAGGTCAGCAGTAACTGCTCCATGTAGTTGCTCAGGGACCCTAACCTGACCAGTCCCTCTGCCGTCTTCAGAATGTGGCTTCCAAACTCAAAAGAGCATGGAAGGGTTTTTTCAAGGCGTTACAGGCTGGGCCTGGCAATGCCACATAATGCTGGTGCTCATGTTCCATTGAATATTTCATTGAATGGGTCAGATGCCACCCTGAGCTGCCAGGGGGGCTGAGAGATGTGCTGGGTGGGAACCACATTCCAGCGAACACATGAAAAGCGTGGGAAAAGGGAGATCGAATTTTAGTGGGCGTTTAGCTTTTTGGCTGCAGTCCCCCTTGGCCAGAAACAGGACAGTTTTGCTTTTTGTGGGCGCTGAATTGTCAAGGCTCTATTCTGCCTTGTTTGTATGGTATTCTTCAGCAGCAGAGATTTTCAGAGAAACTTTATTTCCCCCTGGAAAACTTAAAAAGGAAATGCTGGAAATGGGGCATTTTTAATTTGGGTTAGAGCAGGAACATTTGACACCTGGTCAGCTTCATATGAGCTGCCCTCAGGGCTGCAAGGCAATAGGAAAGGGTGTGGTCTCACTTATACTTGTTAAACTAAGAAAAAGAGAAAAGTAAATTCTAATGGTTCAATTAGGATTTGAAGCCAAGTTTGTGCAGTGACACCTGATGAGGAAAAGAGGTGAAGATGCTGACAATGTAAGTCTCGGGGAAGGACTTACTGTAGAGGAATTATGGTCATTAATAGATAAAGGAGCTGTAGTGAAAGTTATGAAGTATCGTGCATATCTAATATTTGAGTTTAGTGGCACTTTGTAGGCTAACCTATTATAAATATGGTCTAAAACAGGGAAATCTTAAATAGATGCGTGTGTGTGTTAATCAGTCATGTCCGACTCTTTGTGACCTCATGGACTATAAGCCACTAGGCTCCTCTGTCCATGGAATTCTCCAGGCAAGAATACTGGAGTGGGTTGCCATTTCCTTCTCCAGGGGATCTTCCCAACCCAGGGATTGAACCTGGGTCTCCGGCATTGGGGGCAGACTCTTTACTGACTGAGCCACCAGGGAAATAGATGCTTAGGATGGTTGAAAGATGGCAACTGAGTCTTAGAGTAAAATGTATCTTAGTATATAACATAATGGCTTCCCAGGTGGCTCAGTAGTAAAGAATTGGCCTGCCAAGTTGGAGATGGAGATTCGATCCCTGGGTCAGGAAGATTCCCTAGAGGAGGGCATGGCAACCCACTCCAGTATTATTGCCCGGAGAATCCTAGGGACAGAGGAGCCTGGAGGGACTGCAGTCCATGGGGTCACAGAGTCGGACATAACTTAGCGACTAAACAACAACAACAATATAACATAATACTGAGACTAATCTACCATAGGTCAGGACATATTCAAAAAGAGTTATTCATAGGACCTTGTATAATGTCTCCTTACCACATTATTTACTGAATCACATCTTTGTAATCACAGACTTTTAAATTTTAATTTGTCAGGTTTAGTGATACCACTGCTAAGTCACTTCAGTTGTGTCCGACTCTGTGCGACCCCAGAGACGGCAGCCCACCAGGCTCCCCCGTCCCTGGGATTCTCCAGGCAAGAACGCTGGAGTGGGTTGCCATTTCCTTCTCCAATGCATGAAAGTGAAAAGTGAAAGGGAAGTCGCTCAGTCATGTCCGACTCTTAGCAACTCCATGGACTGCAGCCCACCAGGCTCTTCCATCCATGGGATTCTCCAGGCAAGAGTGCTGGAGTGGGATGCCATTGCCCAGTGATACCACTGTGGAAAGTAAAGTGTTAGTCGCTTAGTCGTGTCTGGCTCTTTGAGACCCCATGGACTGTAGCCCTCGGGGCTCCTCTGTCCATGGAATTCTCCAGGCAAGAATGCTGGAATGGGTTCACATTTCGTTCTCCAGGGGATCTTCCTGACCTAGGGATCGAACCTGGGTCTTCTGCAGTGGCATGCAGTTTCTTTACCATCTGAGCACCAGCGAAGCCCAATAGCACTATTGATCAACCTTAAATGCAAAACTTTGACTTTGGAATATTAGAAATGTTTTACTTTCTCATTGCTTTTCATGCATTTCAACACGGTTGTTGCTTTATATAATGAAGGACAAGATTTTCATAGATTCCTATACATTCCTTGAACTTGGACAATATATTGTCCATGAAACAGTAAATGAGACTTTAATGAAAGAGTTGTTCAAAGGGCTATTTTGGGAGCCAGAGAATTTATGCCTTTGAACTCTGGTGTTGGAGAAGACTCTAGAGAGTCCCTTGGACTGCAAGGAGATCAAACCAGTCAATCCTAAAGGAAGTCAACCCTGAATTTTCATCGGAAGGACTGATGATGAAGCTGAAGCTCCAGTACTTTGGCCACCATTGGAAAAGACCCTGATGGAAAGACCCTGGAAAGCTTGAAGGCAGGAGGAGAAGGGGATGACAGAGGATGAGATGGTTGGATGATATCACCAACTAGATGGACATGAGTTTGAGCAAGCTCCTGGAGATGGTGATGGTCAGGGAAGCCTGATATGCTGCAGTCCATGGGGTTGCAAAGAGTCAGACATGACTGAACAACTAAGCATAGCACACAGCACATTGCTTTAAGAATAGTAGGGGAAAAAAACAATTTAGCAGTGCTAGAAGAAAGCAGTCTCTCTCTTGATGGGGGAGAAGGAAGCATACGATCAGTAAATCCTACTTGATAGTTGTGTGCAGAAATCTGGGCGTTTCAGTTGACCCGCAAGCCACCTTTGAACACTGAATTTCCAGAATGCTAGTGTGGCTCCTAACTCATTGAAGGGAGATGCAGAGTGTTAATCACAAGCAGTAGTCCTGTTACACTGCACCAGGCTGTCAGACCATAGGAGGAATTATGTTTTGTTACTGGGGCAGGGCTTTGGAAGGGATGCTGCCAAGCTGGTGGGAGGGAGGTGCATCTAGAAGGCGGTTAAGATGATAAGGATTTATATCAGAGATGATTAAAGGGACTAGATGTGCTTAATCTGGTGAAAAGAAGGTAAAGCAGAAGCAAAATCTTTGTTTTCAAACATTGGAGAAGGTATGTGAAAGATTTGTCATTCTGTGTTGCTTCAGAGCAAGGAAATCACGCCTAAGATTGGGCAGAAATGGTGGGCAGAGTTCAGCTTAGTTTAAGAAATCACATATATTCTGCCTGTTCACTGCTTTTAATTGAAGTGTAGTGGATTTACAATCTTATGTTTGAGATGATTTGGTATTTTTATATACTCCATTCAGAGTTATTATAAAATGTTGGGAATATAAAATATATTCCCTGTACTGTACATCTTTATATCTTATTTTAGACCTATTAGCTTATACCTCTCAGTCCCCTTCACTTACCTTGCCCCTCCCCTAACCCCTCTCCTCACTGGTAACCACTAGTCTGTTTTCTGTATCTGTGAGCCTGTTTTTGTTATATTCATTGTTTTATTTTTTGGATTCCACATATAAATGAAAAGACAGTATTTGTTTTTCTCTGACTCATTTCGCTAAACATGATACTCTCCAGGTCCATCCATTTTGTTACAAATGGAAAGTTTTCTTTCTTTTTTATGGCTGAGTAATGGTCTATTATATATTTATGTGCTGCATCTTCTTCACCCATTCATCTGTTGATACACTCTGAGGTTGCTTCCATATCTTAGCAACTATAAATAATGCTGCTGTGAACATTGGAGTGCATATGTTTTCAAACTAGTGTTTTCATTTTCTTCTGATTTATACCAGGAAGTGGAATTGCTAGATTATGTAATAGTTCTGCTTTTAACTTTTTTTGAGATCCTCCATACTGTTCTCCATAGTGGCTATTCCAATTTACATTTCTACCAACAGTGTACTAGGGTTCCCTTTTTCCATATTCTCACCTGCATTTATTTTTGTTGTCTTTTTGATAATAGTCATTCTGACAGGGGCAAGATGATACAGCTCATTGTGGTTTTGATTTTCGTTTCCGTGATTAGTGATGTTGTTGAGCATCTTTTCATGTGCCTGTTGGCCATTTGTATGTCTTCCCTGGAAATATGTCCATTCGGGTCTTCTGTCCATTTTTAAATCAGATTGCTTTTTTTAATATTGAGTTGTAGGAGCTCTTTGTATAGTTGGGATATTAGTGCCTAATCAAACATCATTTTCAAATATATTCTCTCGCAGTAGGATGTCTTTTTGTTTCCGTTGATGCGTGATGTCTGATTAGATCCCACTTGTTCATTTTTGTTTTTGTTTTCCTTTCCCAAGGAGACAAAGTCAAAAAATATTGCTGGGACTTATGTCAAAGAATGTACTGTATATGTTTTCTTCTGGGATTTTTGTGGTTTCTGGTCTTAGACCTTTAATCCATTTTGAGGTTATTTTTGTTTATGGAGTGAGAAAATGTTCTAATTTCCTTGTTTTACACGTGCCTGTTTTCTCAGCATCTCCTATTAAAGAGACTGGGTAGACTGCTCTTTGAATTATCAGACAAACCTCAAGCGGAAGCTAGAGAGCACTGGAGGAGCCTCTGGTGCTGCAGGAGCCTGCTCAGTGCGAACACCGGGAACAGGAAGCAAAACTCCTTTTCCTCCGACAGTGCCTCTTCAGCACCTCCCACTCACAGAACTTGAGGGCCAACCATCAAAGGAAAAACAGTGAAAGAACTCAGGTTCATGTTCATAGAGCAGTGAAAGAGGGTGAATCTGGAGCTTATAGGCGTGAGCGTCTGGCCATCACAGGCGGGGCAAGGCAACGCCTGTGCAGTGCTTGCAGTGCGGCCGCACTCGTCGGGCAGGCCAAGGTGCGCTGGGAGACAGGCCAGGCTGCGGTTGGCGCGGGTAAAGCAGTGGTCGCTTTGATTACAGTGCGATCGCCTAGACCAGGAATCGGGGAACTTAACTGTTTTAGGAACAGAGAGTGCGATCCAAATGGGAGCAGGTAAGGCAGAGAGAGATTAAAAAAAAAAGTATGAGACGTGTAAGTGCAGGGGGCAGTTAGACTGATAGATAGGACGGCAAGGGGTGAACGGTGGAGAAACCTAGAAGTAGGCTGAAGTGGGGGTGGTTAAAACCTGAGTGGGGTCCAGGTCAAAATGGGAGGTCAGCTGAGGTGAACTCTGAGGTTCCTTTCATATCTATTGTTCTGTGTCTCTCAGGTCCACAGCCTCTGATATTCGTCACAGAGTCAGAAACTGCTGTAGCCTGAGGGTTGATAAACCCAAACATTTAGCTAAGTATTGGTCCACTGCTGTATATCCCTTGCTGACCACCCCTGCCATCGGCCTTCCCCACCAAGAAGCTTCGGATTGCTGATAGTGTATTAACTACTTAGCTGAGGTGGTTTGTGTTTTGGCTTTTTATGTAAATGATATTAATCTTTCTGTGAAGGCTTGGGTTTATGTTTGCTGTGAGGTTTTGCTGGAAGTGACCCGGGTGTGCTGTTGACAACTGGTGTCCACTGAAGCTTTAGGCGGGGATGCTCTTCTAACAGGCTGTAACAGTTTTTCACATGCAAAATTCACTTTATAATGAATCTAGGCAGTTTCATTTAATTAGTTATTCTACTTAGTGGGATTGTGCCTCCATTTAATTAGCGAAGTCTGAATTTGTGGCAGTGACTAAGCTTTGTAATCAACAGTTGTTTTGATGCCTTGCAGTTATGTGGAAACATCCAAGTGTAACCTCTCTTGCAGAGTAATTATATCACCTGAATGTATCTTTGGAACAGAATTAGGATGAAATATGTTATTATTTTTAATTATCCTGCTTACTGAAA
The DNA here is from genome assembly GCF_003369695.1 of Bos indicus x Bos taurus. NCBI lineage: Eukaryota > Metazoa > Chordata > Mammalia > Artiodactyla > Bovidae > Bos > Bos indicus x Bos taurus. The sequence goes on along the minus strand of NC_040081.1, from coordinate 15,995,757 downwards.
GCTGTTAGATCTTAGAAAAGGTTTCATAGGCACAGCAGTGATTGTTAAAACTACCAGTATTATATTTTAGCATAGTAATGGTCTTGGTTTTGAAATTTTAGGAACCGCTTTTGTGGTCTCAGCTAGTCAGCTTGCTTTCTCTGGAAATTTCCTTGCTCTTAAATACATGGTTATAACAGAATTGGTCATCTTAGTAGAACAAGGCTTTCACTCAGTTGGTCACCTGACTGAGGAAAGTGGCTTGCGTGCAGGATTACCATCTCTGCTGCTGCTCCTTTGAATATGGAGTTACACACTTGGAGCTGCTCGGTAATGATCGTTTTCTATCATGTGTACCTGGAAGCAGTGCAGAGCATTTTGTAGTGATAAAGCAGAATGACACTGACATGCAGAGAAAAGGAGGAATGAAACATGGATCAAGAGGACTTCCTAATCTCAGTGTGACACTCCAGTCCCTAGTTCTAGTCCATTCCCAAGGCTCAACTGAATCCTTAATTTAGGCCACATGAGAGACTGCAGCCATGAAATTAAAAGACTTAATTTAAGAAAAGCTATGACCAACCTAAACAGAACGCTAAAAAGCAGAGACATTACTTTGCCAACAAAGGTCTGTCTAGTCAAAGCTATAGTATTTCCAGTAGTCATGCATGGATGTGAGAGTTGGACCATAAAGATGGCTGAGCATCGAAGAATTGTTGATTTTAAACTGTGGTGTTGGAAAAGACTCTTGAGAGTCCCTTGGACTGCAAGGAGATCCAACCAGTCTATCCTAAAGGAAGTCAGTCCTGAATTCACTGGAAGGACTCATGCTGAAGCTGAAACTCCAATACTTTGGCCACCTGACTCAAAGAAGTGACTCATTGGAAAAGACCCTGATGCAGGAGGAGGAGGGGATGAGAGAGGGTGAGATGGTTGGATTGTATTACCGACTCAATGGACATGAGTTTGAGCAAGCTTCGGGGAGTTGGTGATAGACAGGGAAGCCTGGTGTGCTGCAGTTCCTCGGGTTGCAAAGAGTCGGACGTGACTGGGTGAGTGAACTGAATAAATGTATGAAAAACAGTAAATGTAGAAGTGTTAGTCACTCACTTGTGTCCAACTCTTTGGAACCCCATAGATTGTAGCCCACCAGGCTCCTCTGTACATGGAATTCTCCAGGCAAGAATACTGGAGTGGTTTGCCATTCCCTTCTGCAGGGCATTTTCCAGACCCAGGGATTGAACCCAGGTCTCCTGTGTTGCAAGCACATTCTTTACCATTTAAGCTTCCAGAGAAGCCCCAAAAAATGATAGTCAAAAAATACAAAAACAAGAAATAGCAGAGAAAAACAGATACTCAAAGCGTAAAACATGTCATGATGCTGGAACTCTTCTGTACTGTTAGTGTGTGCAGTGATTGTATAATTTAGTCCCAACAGGAAACAGATGGCTCAGTTAGATAAGGCTAATTAGAGGAGGATTTATACATAGAGGGCTGTTCACAGCATTTGGGGTACAGGGGAACCACGAGGGCTGGTGCAGTAATCCTGGGATGGTGGTGGTGGAAGTTGGGGTGAGGTGGAGCCAAGGCCACCTCAAGGGGTGTAGTGGCCCTGAATTGAAGGGCCCAGCCAGATAGTCACTCAGAAATTATTTTCTTATTGGACCTTTAAGTATTAACATTCATTAAAGCTGAAATTGCAAAATTCTCAATGTTACTGGTCCAGCTTAAGACTTACTGTGTTTTATTAACTCATTTTTAATGAAGAAGCTGGCTTCCCTGGTGGTTTAGATGGTAAAGATGCAATGCAGGAGACCCATTTTGATCCTTGGATTGGGGAGATCCCCTGGAGAAGGGCATGGCAACCCACTCCAGTGTTCTTGCCTGGAGAATTCCATGGACAGAGGAGCCTGGCAATCTATAAGTCCATGGGGTTGCAAAGAGTCAGACAGGACTGAGTGACTAACACTTTCCTTCTAAGTCAAGCCTCTAGGTATCGTTTTCCCTCTTTGACACTAGTGGCAGTGGAAGTCAGCACTGCTTTCGTTCGATGCATACTGTACGTGACACTGGCTCAGGGCGGGGCAGGGCGCTGGTATCGGCTCTCTCCCTGCCTTAACTCACAGATGTTCCTTGAAGTCCTATGGGATGGTGCCCAGATTACCCACCATTCATCATCGAAGGTAGCAACTTAGGTGCTTAGAAATTCACAGTGTGGGGGTTGATTTCTGGTTCTCTTCAATAGCATATTTTATTTGTTGGATTGATTAAACCTCACATTTAAATAAACCTCACATTTAAATAAAAGCGGGGCTACCATGTAGAGTTATGTAGGCTCTGTATTATTCAAGGGAACACGTCTGAGTGGTGACATTTTATCATAGACATTGTGATGTCAGTTACGATGCTTTTCTGATAAATGGTCATAAATGTATCTGAGCAAGGGGAAGAGAGTTTTAAATTAATTCATAGGTAACTATGGGTCAGTGCAGAACTTCTCACCACTGCCACATAGAAGAGATTTATGTATTGTTGTTATTCAGTCACTCAGTCGTGTCTGACTCTTTGCAACCCCACGGACTGCAGCACGCCAGGCTTCCCTGGCCTTTACCATCTCCCAGAGCTTGCTCAAACTCATCTCCATAGAGTCGGTAAAGCCATCCAACCATCTCATCCTCTGTCGTCCCCTTCTACTCCTCCTGCCTTCAGTCTTTCCCAGCATCAGGGTCTTTTCTATGTATTGTATTCAACTTTAAATTCATCCAGAGGTTGAGTCAAAACAAAAATATTTGAAGCCTGACTGAAAATGACAATTAGATGGAAGGAGAAATAACCAAATCCCTGTAACAGAATAAAAAACTTTTGGAAAATTACTTTTACAACAACCTTGAAACAAAAGTTTATGGAACTCAGAGTATTCTCTTAAAAGAGTTCTAGGTTTTAATAAGAAACAGTGACTAAATGACTAGTTATAAAACCATATTTTAAGTGTTCCATCATTATTGAGATCATAACATTTTTTGAAGACCTTGTTATTGTTGGTTAGTCATTAAGTTGTGTCCTACTCTTTTGTGACCCCAAGGACTATAGCCTACAAGGATCCCCTGTCCATGGGATTTCCCAGGCAAGAATACTGAGTGGGTAGCCATTTCCTTATCCAGGGGATCTTCCCAAGCCAGGTATCAAACCCGAGTCTCCTACATTGCAGTCAGATTGTTTGCCACTGAACCACCAGAGAAACCCCTTTCTAAGACCTGGGCACATATGAAAACACATAGAAGCCTATGCTGGAAGCTTTATAAATGAATTAATTTCCAAAGTATTTATTTCTTTTCTCAGACATTTTAAGTAGTAATTTTGCTGCCTTTGTTGTACTGGAAAAATTATCACAGTAGAATTGAAAACTTGTTAACTATTTCAGTTGATATATTTGAAATAATTAGAAGCAAAATCCTAAATGGTTAATAGCTATGATATCTAAAAATCAGAAACTTGAAAGAGCTACATCCAGTACCTAAGGGACAGATATTAAAAGGTTCATTTGTTTGTCACGTAAGAAGTTAGTTTTTTTTTTTTTTTTAATCAGTAATCTTCAGTTTATATTCATAGAAGCCAAACCACAACTTTCACCTTAATGTCCCAGCTGAAGGGCCAGGTAGAATGGTGACTGAACTGGCAAGAATACATCTTACAGAATATATCACCTGTTTCTCATAGGCATAGAACTTTCAAGTACCTGGAGCTTCAATAAGTGTCTTCCTTCCTGCTGCAAACATGGATGCCATGCTGGATAGCTTAGTTTTCACCCCCACCCCCCATTTGCTTTAGGTGAAAGCAGTAAAGAGAACCCTTCAGTTAGGCGTCTTGGGCAAAGTTATACAAATAACCTTCATTTCAGTCACCTTCATTCCTATAGGAATATGGAAATTGAGATGTAGACAGACTTTCTTTTATGGAATTGTCTTTTCAGTGGTCTTAAGATTAATCCCTGGGTGAATGTTAATCACTTTTCTCATGGTATTTTTCTTTCTTTCAGTTCTGCTGATCAGGGATCATGTTCATTTCGTATCCCCAGGGCCTGGAGTAGTACCTAGCACATTACAGGTGTGCAGTGCCCTTGGCACTTTTTCCGCATGCTAGCAAGGTTATGCTCAAAATCCTTCAAGCTAGGCTTCAGCAGTATGTGAACTGAGAACTTCCAGATGTACAAGCTGGGTTTCAAAGAGGCAGAGGAACTAGAGATCAAATTACCAACATTCGTTGGATCATAGAAAAAGCAAGGACATTTCAGAAAAACATCTACTTCTGCTTCATTGACTATGCTAAAGCCTTTGTCTGTGTGGATCACAACAAACTGTGCAATGTTCTTTAAGAGACCACCTTACTTGTCTCCTAAGAAACCTGTATGCGGGTCAAGAAGCAACAGTTAGAACAAGACATGGAACAACTGACTGGTTCCAAATTGGGAAAGGAGTACGTCAAGGCTGTATATTGTCACCCTGCTTATTTAACTTCTATGCAGAGTACATCATATGAAATCCCGGACTGGATGAATCACAAGCTGGAGTCAAGATTGCTGGGAGAAATATCAACAACCTCAAATATACAGATGATACCACTCTAATGGCTGACAGTGAAAAGGAACTAAAGACTGTCTTGATGAGAGTGAAAAAGCTAGCTTGAAACTCAACATTCAAAAAAACTAAAATTATGTCATTTGGTCCCATCATTTCATGGCAAATAGAAGGGGAAAAACACACAAGCAGTGACAGATTTTCCTTTCTTGGGCTCTAAAATCACTGCAGATGATGACTGCAGCCATGAAATGAAAAGATGCTTATCCCTTGGAAGGAAAGCTATGACAAACCTAGTCAGTGTATTAAAAAGCAGAGACATCACTTTGCCAACAAAGGTCCATATAGTCAAGGCTATGTTTTTTCCAATGTATGGATGTGAAAATTGGACCATAAAGAAGGCTGAGTGCTGAAGAATTGATGCTTTCAAGCTGTGGTGCTGGAGAAGACTCTTGAGAGTCCCTTGGACTGCAAGGAGAACAAACTAGTCAATCCTAAAGGGAATCAACCCTGAATGTTCCTTGATAAGACTGATGCTGAAGCTGAAGCTCCAATTCTTTGGCCACCTGATGGGAAGAGCCGACTCATTGGAAAAGCCCAAGGCTGGGAAAGATTGAAGGCAAAAGAAGGGGGCAGCAGAAGAAGAGATGGTTGGATAGCATCGCAGACTCAATAGACATGAATTTGAACAAACTCTGGGAGATAGTGGAGGATAGAGGAGCCTGCTGAGCCACAGTCTGTGAGGTCACAGAGTCAGATATGACTTAGCAACTGAATAACAGCAACAATATATGTTACTTTCCTGTCTGACTTTTGTCTATCTGCCTAATCATGTAGGAATCCTACTATTTCTTAGACACAGAGCTGCGTTATCATAGGACTATTTTGTGTTTCTTCACTCTAGTTGATACGGGTGCAAAAAAATTACCATTGACAATTTATCTGGTAGTAAGCTCCCTACATTGTTTCTTTTCTTTTTTTTTTAACTAGGAAGACATTCACCTCAAGAGACAAATTTTCATCAGTTATCTTTTTGTTTTTGTCATTTAGCAAGGAGGGAATATCCTTTTTTGCAACAGGTTTTTAAATTGAAGTATAGTTGATTTACATTATTGTGCCAGTCTCTGCTATACAGCAAATAGAGTCAGTTCAGTTCAATTCAGTTCAGTCGCTCAGTCGTGTCCAACTCTTTGCAACCCCATGAATCACAGCACGCCAGGCCTCCCTGTCCATCACCAACTCCCGGAGTTCACTCAGACTCCTGTCCATCGAGTCAGTGATGCCATCCAGCCATCTCATCCTCTGTCGTCCCCTTCTCCTCCTGCCCCCAATCCCTCCCAGCATCAGAGTCTTTCCCAATGAGTCAACTCTTCACATGAGGTGGCCAAAGTGTTGGAGTTTCAGCTTCAGCATCAGTCCCCATATATACATTATTTTTTATATTCTTTTCCATTATGGTTTTATCATAGGATATTGAATGTAGTTCCCTGTGCTATACATGATGACCTTTTTGTTTATCCATTCTAAATGTAGTAATAATTTGCACCTACCAACCTCAGATTCCCAGTCCATCCCTCTCCCTCCCCACATCCCCCTTGGCAACCACAAATCTGTTCTCTATGTTTATGGGTCTGTTTCTGTTTTGTGGACAGGTTCATTTGCGCCATATTTTAGATTCCATATAAAAGTGATAGCATATGGTATTTTTTTCTCTTTCTGGTTTACTTCACTTCGTATGATAATCTCTATTTGCATCCATTTTGCTGCAAATGGCATTATTTCATTCTTTCTTATGGCTGAGGAACATGCCATTGTATGCATGCACCACTTGCTGCATTCATCTGCTGATGGACATCTCGGTTGTCTCCATGTCTTGGCTATTGTGAATAGTGCTACTATGAGCATAGGGGTGCATGTATATTTTTGAATCATAGTTCTGTCCAGGTATAATCCCACGAGTGGGATTGCTGGATCATATGGTAGCTCTATTTTTAGTTTTCTGCGGAACCTCCATGCTGTTTCCCATAGTGGCTGCACCAACTTACCTTCCCACCAACAGGGTAGGAGGGTTCGAGGAAGGAACATTCTTAAATTTTTTTCTACTAGAAGGCTGCTAGAATTATGCTAAGAGTAATATCATAAGTCTGCTTTCTCTTAGTTCTTAGGGTAAGTTAGTAACTTTCTGATCCCCAGTTTCTCCATCTTTGGGTATGTCTATGAATACAGGTATGTTTGGAAGTATTCTGCTAACAGTAAGGTGCTTGCAATGTTGTCATTGGTCTGTACCTGACTTCCTTTTGCTTTTGTTTGCTTATAGTTTGCATCCTTTCTAATCTAGTTTTTAAATATTGTTTGATCAGAATAGTGAAAAGTACATCTAATGTGGTCTCATCTTATCTATCTGTTCTATGAGATTTTAAAATTGAATTTCTTGGAAAGGCTGTTTAAAAAAAAAGGGTAAATAAAAAAACCAATTTTTAAAACTTAGTTTTTATTTTTATTGTGTTTGTATGTGCAGTCATTAGAAGTCAGATAGTTATACAAGTTGCTGTGAAAAATATTACTTCCTAAAAGCAGACACTTAGACTTTTTAACTCATAAGTTTCATTTACCATCATGGCTGTGAAATCATTCACAAATGCTTGTGTTGCTCTCCTTGGATATTTCAGTTTGAGGCATTTCCTGTTGACTTCTGTGGAAGATGAGAATTCAGCTGTCCACAGTTATACGTGGCTCAGTGTTCAGGGCTTACTTTTCCTTTTCTGTCCAGGATTTGTCTTGTCTGAAGTTACCAATTGCTGGTCTAAATGCATGTGTGCACACACACTTGTGCTGAATTTTCTTCCTACTCCTCAGTAATTCAGTCTCAGACCTCCCTTTGGTTGGGTGAATCTCCTCTCATTGTGTGGATGCTCATTAGAGGTGCTTCCAGTTGTACCTTCCTGCGGAGCTCTTTCTGAGACTTCTGCCTGCAGCTGCCCTCCTGATCGTCCCTTGCTGTCTTCCTCTTGCATGTTGGAGAGCTTTCTTGGTTTGTTCAGTCAGTTTGGTAGAGCAGCTCTTCCAGTGGATTTGTACATATGTGAATGATAAATATGTTAAAGACTTTACATTGAGTAGTTTGCTTGCATTGGCTGTGTGTTAAACTCTGGATCCAGAGCACTTTCCTTGAAATTTTGGAGGCATTTCTCCATTATATTTTAGCTTCCAGTGTGTTAAATCCACTGTCATTCTGCTTCTTGGTTCTTAGTATGCAATCTTTTTTTTTTTTTTTAACCTTTGGAAACTTATGGGGCCTTTTCTTTGCCCTAAAAGAAATTTCACGTTCAGAAATTTCATAAAGATGGGCCTGTGGCGGATAGCTTCATCATTGTGCTGTCAACTGTTCATTTCCCTTCAGTTCAGCTGCTCAGTCATGTCCGATTCTTTACGATCCCATGGACTGCAGCACCCAAGACTTCCCTGTCCATCACCAACTCCGAGAGTTTGCTCAGACTCATGTTGAGTCGGTGATGCCAGCCAACCATCTCATCCTCTGTCATCCCCTTTTCCTCCTTCCTTCAATCTTTCCCAGCATTAGGGTCTTTTCTAATGAGTCAGTTCTTTCCCTCAGGTGGCCAGAGTATTGGAGCTTCAGCTTCAGTCCTTCCAATGAATATTCAGGACTGATTTCCTTTAGGATTGACTGATTTGATCTCCTTGCAGCCCAAGGGACTCTCAAGAGTCTTCTCCAGGGGAATTCCCTGGTGGTCCAATGGTTGAGACTCTGTGCTTCCAATGCAGGGGGTGTAGGTTTGATCCCTGGTTAGGGAACTAGGATCCCACATGCTGGGAGGCATAAAAATTAAAAAAAAAAAAAATAGAAAAAAAAAGTCTTTTCCAAAAAGCATCAATTGTTAGGCCCTTTGAATCTGGAAATTGTATGCTTGAGCTCAGGGAGTTTTTTAATTGGTAGGTTCTCAGATTCTGGGTGCTGCTTCAGCTTGTAGTGTAGAAAGATGTTCTAGGGTGTTCTAGGTTGTATTTTTGTTGCCATAACCTTGGACCTAGCTTTTTCTCCAAAGAATCCGGGTTTCTTTTGGTTCAGTTCAGTTCAGTCGCTCAGTTGTGTCTCTCTTTGCGACCCCATGGACTGCGGCATGCCAGGCCTCCCTGTGCATCAGCAACTCCTGAATCTACCCAAACTCATGTCCATTGAGTCAGTGATGCCATCCAACCATCTCATCCTTTGTTGTTCCCTTCTCCTCCTGCCCTCAATCTTTCCCAGCATCAGGGTCTTTTCAAATGAGTCAGCTCTTTGCATCAGGTGGCCAAAGTGTTGGAGCTTCAGCTTCAACATCAGTCCTTCCAATGAACACCCAGGACTGATCTGCTTCAGGATGGACTGGTTGGATCTCCTTGCAGTCCAAGGGACTCACAAGAGTCTTCTCCAACACCACAGTTCAAAAGCATCAATTCTTTGGCACTCAGCTTTTATGCAGTCCAACTCTTACATCCATACATGACCACTGGAAAAACCATACCCTTGACTAGATGGACGTTTGTTTGCAAAGTAATGTCTCTGCTTTTGAATATGCTGTGTAGGTTGGTCATAACTTTCCTTCCAAGGAGTAAGCGTCTTTTAATTTCATGGCTGCAGTCACCATCTGCAGTGATTTTGGAGCCCCCCAAAATAAAGTCAGCCATTGTTTCCCCATCTATTTACCATGAAGTGATGGAACCAGATGCCATGATCTTAGTTTTCTGAATGTTGACCTGTAAGCCAGCTTTTTCACTCTCCTCTTTCACTTTCATCAAGAGGCTGTTTAGTTCTTCACTTTCTGCCATAAGGGTGGTGTCATCTGCATATCTGAGGTTATTGATATTTCTCCCGGCAATCTTGATTCCAACTTGTGCTTCATTCAGCCCAGCGTTTCTCATGATGTACTCTGCATATTGAGTTAAATAAGCAGGGTGACAGTATACAGCCTTGACATACTCCTTTTCCTATTTGGAACCAGTTTGTTGTTCCATGTCCTTTGGTGGCTAATGGTAATTTAAACACCAAGATCTGGTGGCTATGTGTCTTCCTTCCTGCCAATTGAAGACCAAGCTAGTAAGAAAAATAATAAGTGAGTGTATGTATATTATTCCTGTATATTTTATAAGTATTTTATATAACACACAACACACACACACACATACCGTAAGTTCATATTTGATACCAACAATTGCAGTCTAACACCAGAAGTTGCATATTTAACAGTGAGGAAACTTTCTGCCTCATTTCAGTTTATTTAATCATTTGTTCAAGCCTTGAATACACATAAAAATAGAAGTTCTAAAATAAGCATTCTGTGCCACTGCTTAGAAAATCTAATCCCTAGAGTTCAGTATCTGTTTATAGTTCTTTTTTAGGTAAAATATACATCCAGTAAAATACACACATCCTCTGTGCACAACTTATGAGTTTTGACAGGACACAGATCTGTGTAACCTGTCCCTCTATAAAGCTGAGAATATTTTCGTCACAGCTGAAAGTTCCCTTAGGCTTTTTCCTCCATTAGTCATGAGAAGAATATAAAAGCAGTAATGTCCACATGGAGATACTGGAAGGAAGAGAGCCAGAAAAAACATTAAGGTATGTTCTGTGTTACACATTCAGTCTGTTTTAGACACTTACTTGGGAGATTCCACTCATTATTTAATGTTTGCTTTATTATTTGCAGACAGCAGACTAATGTTTCCTTCAATGCTGAAACGTGTCAGTCTCGCTTCAGTGCCAGAGCATGTGGCTCTGTATATGTGTGCAAGTATAAATACACACATCTTATTTCATATTGAAAATTCAGTATGAAAAATTTCATACCAAAAATTCATATCAGCATTTTCCTACATAATTAGGAAAAATAGGTGCTTTCCCTAAAGATTTGGGCAGTGTGCAGGGAATCACTAGAGTGATATGACACACTCAAATCCAGCCTTTTGTTGAAAAAGACTTGAGAAAAGTACCAAACTCTCTTAATTTCCAGTTTTCTCATGAAGTTGGGTAAAGCAGCTGTTGGAACTTGAAGAGTCATCTGCTGCAGCCCTCTTGCCTTTCAAGTACATGTAAGGCAGAGGCTGAATGATTATCTTGGGTCACTTCTGATGGCAACCCTCTCCAATAAGCTTGCCTGGAAGATCCCATGGACGGAGGAGCCTGGCAGGTACAGTCCGTGGGGTTGCCAAGAGTCGGACATGACTGAGCGACTTCACTTTCCCTTTCCCTGGGCTTTCTGGGAAGTGTGTCCCATTCCTTTCTGTGTTCTCGTGTAATAATAATCAGGTAAAGTGTCCAAAGTATGAAATGATAGTTTTTAGTAGAATTTATTTAGAACACCAAGGTGAATCTTCTTATTCAGAATGATGGAAAAGACTTCTGGTGAACAGACCCTGTAATTGAGAGACCTTGGTTCAGATTGTTAGTGTACTATACACTTAAATCTCCTACTTTGCATCTGGTCATAAAGTGAGCTAGTGATACCACAGTAGCAGTTTTAGCCGTTTTAAATTTTTCTGTAATTTGTCATCTTCAGTAAATATATTTTCTGGATCATTTAGTCCAGTTATTCCCTGGCATTTTACCAGAGAGATGCAGTTAGGGAGGCAGAACTTAAGTCTGCCTAATCTTCCCTGGCATTGCCTGTCTGCCTTTTGAACAGTGTAGTCAGTGCAGGGGTGATGTCAGCCCTCCGGAAGTACTTGTCAACTTATCCCCAGATGCAGTTACTGGCCAAGTGTTGCTTGTCTCACTGGAGGAGAAAAAGCCTGAGGGAAGAGATGTAGCCTTCTTCCATTTTCATTTGATGACGCCTGCTGCCACTTCTAAATTCAGCAGATTGTTGAGAATTTCTGCAACAGGGCACTTAACATGGCGTGCAGCCTGTGTGAATTTTGGGCACTCAGTAAATATCTGCCTAAAAATCACTTCATGGATTCTCTGCAGGTTGTGTGAGTATGGTTCTGTTGTGAGGGTTACAGTGGGGACCAGTTTGTGTGTGTGCTTCAGGAAGGCCACAGCAGTTTACCTGCCGGCCTATTTGCCTGAGATTTCTCAGCTTTCTGGGAGCACTGTGAGGGGCACCATGGGGCATATATCAAGTTACTAGACTCTGGCATTAAAGAGAGGGAGGGAAAGGCAGCTGTCTCGCTAGTCCCTGGAAAGAATGCCTTACAAAGACATGGCAGCTCAGCCTGCAGTGGGGATGGAAGGGGCGACCAGAAGTGTCCCAGGCTGGGACAGAGAAACACTGGGGAGGACCTGTGAGCCAGGGTCTTCCGGGTGAGCTTAAACTTGGGAACACTGGGCCAGCTTCTCTTTTACTTACAGTCTGGGGCCTTGATTTTTCATATTGGCAGTGAGGCTTGATTAAAAAGAAAAGAATTTGTCTGAGAACTTAAAGCTAAGACTTCTTTCATTTAACTCCTTTTAAAGTACATATATGCAGTTGTCTTTCCATAGTCAAATGGTGAATGTTGTTTTGTTCTCTAAATTGGCATCAAAAGAAATAAATTGTGAATGTATTTCAATATGCCAATTTATGTCCAGCTATTCAGAATATAGTCAGTCAGCGATTCTATGTTAGCCAAATGTTGTGTCAGAATAAATAGGGTGGACATTTATCATCTCTGAACAGTGCTTAAATTTTAACTTTTGGATAAAAAGGATTGAATATCCATGACATTTAATATATTTAAAAAAAATCCAATCGGCTGTCACTTCATTTGGAGAAAAAAAGGTGAAAGTGGAGAAGGTAGAAGGTATTCTTAATAGGGCTTCCCTGGTGGCCCAGACGGTAAAGAATCTGCCTGCAATGCGGGAGATCCTTGGGTACTTCATTTGCAGAAAAGCGAAAGTGGAAGAATAGAATTGGATATCATGGCTTACAGCAGAATTCGAAGCCTTACTTACTTAAGTACTGAGCTTTACTGGGATTGAATGTCAAGTCAAGTGAAACCTGTAATACATCATTTTCACTGAGGACTCCCTTCCACCCCTCCCAGAGTTGTGTGATTCTCATGGCCCTCACTGTATATCTTGTATGAGAGAGAAAGTCTCAGAAGCTATGGCCAACACCAGAACTACTGGAAACAACTTTTCAGTTTTTACTTCCTTTTTTGATCTTAAATATTTTTAGCCCCAAAGTCTGTGTTTAGAGTATCTGAAGTCTTTACAGCACTGTTGAGGCAAAGGAGAAGGGAAAAGGGAAAGATACCCAACTGAATGCAGAGTTACAGAGAATAGCAAGGAGGGATAAGAAACCCTTAAGTGAATAATGCAAAGAAATGGAGGAAAACAATAGAATGGAAAAGACTATAGATCTCTTTGAAGAAAATTTGAGATAACAAGGGAACATTTCATGCAAAGATAGGCACAATAAAGGACAAAAATGGCAAGGACCTAACAGAAGCAGAATAGGTTAAGAAAAGGTGGCACAGAACTGTACAAAAAAGCTCTTAATGACCCAGATAACCACAGTAGTGGGTCACTCACCTAGAACCAGACATCCTGAAGTGTGAAGTCAAGTGGGCCTTAGGACGCATTACTACCAACAAAGCTAGTGGAGGTGATGGAATTCCAGCTGAGCTATTTCAAATCCTAAAAGGTGATGCTGTTAACGTGTTGCACTTATTATGCCAACAAATTTGGAAAACTCAGCAGTGGCCACAGGACTGGAAAAGGTCAGTTTTTATTCTAATTCCAAAGAAAGGCAATGCCAAAGAACGTTCAAACTACTGTATAACTGCACACATGCTAGCAAGATTATGCTCAAAATCCATCAAGACAGGCTTCAGCAGTATGTGAACTGAGAGCTTCCAGATGTACAAGCTGGATTTTGAAAAGGCAGAAGAACCAGAGATCAAATTGCCAACATATGCTGGATCATTGAAAAAAACAAGGGAATTCCAGGAAAAATCTACTTCTGCTTCATTTACTATGCTAAAGCCTTTGACTGTGTGGATCACAACAAACTGTGGAATATTCTTCAAGAGATGAAAATACCAGACCACCTTACCTGCCTCCTAAGAAATCTGTATGCAGGGCAAGAAACAACAGTTAGAACTGGACATGGAACAATGGAATAATTCAAAATTGGGAAAGGAATACATTAAGTGTGTATATTGTCACCCTGCTTGTTTAACTTATATGCAGAGTACATCATAGAAAATGCTGGGCTGGATGAAGCACAAGCTGGAAGCAAGATTTCTGGAGAAATATCAACAACCCCAGATAGGCAGATGATAGACACCATTTTAATGGCAGAAAGTGAAGAGAAACTAAAGAGCCTCTTGATGAAGGTGAAAGAGGAGAGTGAAAAAGCTGACTTACAACTCAGCATTGAAAAAATGAAGATCATGGAATCCAGTCCCATCACTTCATGGCAAATAGATGGGGAAAAAGTGGAAACAGTGTCAGATTTCATTTTCTTGGGCTTCAAAATCAATGCAGATGGTGACTGCAACCACGGGAATTAAAAGACACTTGGTCGCTGGAAGAATAGCTATAGCAAACCTAGACAGTGTATTGAAAGCAGAGATATCACTTGCTTTGCCAACAAAGGTTCATACAGTCCAAGCTATAGTTTTGCCAGTAGTCATGTATGGTTGTACAAGTTGAACCATGAAGAAGACTGAGTGCCAAAGAATTGATGCTTTTGAACTGTGGTGTTGGAGAAGATTCTTCAGAGTCCCTTGGACTTCAAGGAAATCAAACCAATGAATCCTAAAGGAAATCAACCCTGAATATTCATTGGAAGGACTATTGCTGAAGCTGAAGCTCCACTATTTTGGCCACCTGATGGGAAGAGCCAACTCCTTGGAAAAGACCCCCGTGCTGGGAAAGATTTTAAGGCCAAGAGGAGAAGGGGGCGAAAGAGGATGAGATGGTTGGATGGCATCACCAATTCAATGGATATGAGTTTGAGCAAACTCCGAGAAGTAGTGAAGGACAGGGAAGCCTGGCATGCTGCAGTCCGTAGTGTCACAAAGAGTCAGACATGACTTAGTGACTGAACAACAAATTGAGCAAAGACTGTCTAGAAGGTCCTTGGAGGTGACTCTGCCTTAGACTGTTCTTCTCTACAGGATCCTATGAGAGGTCTCAAGTTGTCAAAAACCTTGGTTTTATCTGTTCCCTGGGCTGGTCCAGTTCCAGTAAGAAGTGAGCTGTACTGACCTCTTATTAAAGCCATGGAACATGACTTGGTAGTTAGAAATGCTGTATGTCAGATGTGCGACAGTGTAGTATTGAGGTACCTTGGAGGTACCAGCCAATCAAGAGGTTGCTCTTTGGACAAAGGCTTAAGGGCTGTATTGTCCAGGTTGTGATGAACAATTCATTTCCACTATAGGAAATGCACCTTTTTAATGATTAAATAGCAAATTACTTTATTGTGATTCAAGAGACCTGGGTTCCTTTCGGCCTTAGCACCATCTTCTGAGAAACTTCTGCACCTTGAGAGGGAAGTGGAGAAAGAAGTGAATGTGCAAGCTGAAGATCAAAAGAAGAAAGATGAGGCCCAAGTAAACTTGTGCACCCATGGAAGCCACAGGAGCAGAAACAAGGGGAGCCAGAGGCCAGGGACATTGATACAAATTGTTGGACTATATTCCTGCTGTTTAGAATTTGTCTCAGTGGATCTAGGACATCTGTGGCCATTGTGATCACCTCAGCCACCTTTGAGAGACCCACCTTGCTCTTTCAAAATGGTTCCATTTGGTCCTTTGCCCTGGACCTGTGACATTCTGGACTAGGTCTCAGTTGCAGCTGTATGTAGCACATGTATGATAAATCATCTCTTGTTGCCTTAGCTGAAGGGGAAACAAGAAAAAAGACCTGGGTTCTAGTTGTAATTTTGCCACTACCTTTATGACCTTTGGCATGTGCATTCTCAGTTGTGTCTGACTCATTGTGACCCCACGAACTGTAGCCTGCCAGACTTCTCTGTCCATGGGTTCTCCAGGGAAGAATATCGGAGTAAGCTGCCATTTCGTATTTCAGGGGATCTTCCTGACCCAGGGATCAATCCTGCATCTTCTTCCTTGGCAGGTGGGTTCTTTACCACTGAGCCACCAGGGAAGCCCACCTGTATGATTTTAGCAGTCCTGTTACCTTTTGGGGTCCTAATGCCCTTGTCTGAAAAAGAAGGGATGGAATTCAGATGGCTGGAGTCTGAGCCTTCACAGTTCAGACGCAGCATTTGCCTTGCCTCTAATAAGAGCTTGATGCTTGTAATAAATTCCAACTCTCATCCAGATGCCAAGAGTAGCCTACATTTCCCTCCTTCTGCTCTTTTGGTGCTTATGGTAATAAAATGGTTGACTCATAGATTAAAAGCTGTTTTAAAGATCAGTCCAGCACAGTCATCCATCTGATGCTTGGGGAAGCCCACAGTGACTTCAGAGCGATCAGCTCTTTGGGTCTGAAACACTGCACTAGATGCTTAGACTTCCCTGGGGCCCTCCCAGCTAGTGGTTAGAGTAGATCTGAGAGGGGATTGGAAAAATCCTGGTTCCTGAACTTAGCTTGGAGAACAAGGACTACTTAGAATGGGGTAGAATTGAGACCCATGGCCCTTCCATGGGGAATCTTGGAGGGGTTGAGACATATTTTTAATATCTTGTTTAATTCCATGATCCTATATGACACTCTTACCTTTGAGGAGGCTTTTTCTGGGAGATTTAATGTAAAATATATTGAGGGAATCTCTTTTGCTTCCTAGTGGGTATTCCTTTTCTAACTTGCTTGCTTGCTCTTAGGTTTGTTAACCTGGACTGTTAAGAACTATAAAAGGTTTGAGACACTAGCTTACTGGTGTAGTTATGTGACGTGTGTGTGTGTGTGTGTGTGTGTGTGTGTGTGTGTGAAGATGGGGCATCTGGGTCAGGAAAGAGAGTTCTTTATTGACACAACCAGATCCACAATCAGAGTACCATTGCTCTGCTGGTCCCCCATAACTAGACCCACAGGCAGCACATGAGAGCTCATGGAATTTCTCTAAGTAGGTGGAAGGTTTCACCCCACTGATTTGAGACAGAGAACACTATTTTCTTCATTTAGAGGCAGTTCCTCCCCTCCCCTCCTCCCCCTAAAAGAGAGAGGAAGACCTTTGCTCCTTTGAGATAGATGAAAGGGTCCTGGGTTCTGACTCTAAACTTCTATTAATAGAATGTAAATGCATCTTTGTGAGGGCAGGTTAAGCATTCCTGTCTGCACATTCTTATGACCAGGAGATGTCTCAAAGTCCTCGGCTTCTGTAAGAACCTAGAGAGATAGGGATAGCTGTCTGGAGATAGCTCTCCAGTCTTCCTGGCAGTTTGGGAGCTCAGCCAGTGGACCTAGTCTGGAATGTCACCATTTGGCTTCTTGTGGAGATAAAAGAAGTTTTATCATCCCTTTCAGAAGAGAGCAATTAACTAGACTGATTGCTATAGATCGAATCCTCAGGGTATGTGAAAAGTAAAATGGTTCTAAGGATGAGAGCAAGCGTTCGTTATCTTTATATTGTGTGTATTTCTGTGTCTCAGGGAGCTGGGGCCTTTTACAGGAGCACTGAGAAATCCAGGGATATTTTATTTCCCCACATCCACTGATGATGCTTACATGAGTGTGGCATTCCTTTTTTGCTTTTTAAATAGAAACTTAAAAGAGAAGTAAAAGAGAGTAATTCAATTGCTTCTGTATCATATGAGTGGAGATTTCTGGAAATTAGGGCCAAATCTCACTGTGATTCAAATAGAATCCATAGTCTAGGCATGTATTTCTTTTTCTCTGGAAAAAGGGCGGATGTTTGAAGACTATTTCTTTTTACTGGTTTTGCTCTTGCTGGAGAAAATGAAGCAGATGGCAAACTGGGGCATTTTAAATTCCACTGCTGGCTAAAACTATAAGGACATAAAGCCCTCTGATTATGCTACATTGATCAAATGATTAAAATGAAAAAACTCATTTTGTAACAGAATTCTCATCTTCCGTACTAGACTTACGATGTGAAAATTTTAGAATAAAATGACTGTCATTTAAAAGAGACTGCTTGTTAATTTGTCTCATTAATTTTGTCGGTCTCATGGTATCTTAGCATTCCAGGCCGCCATGACAAAATACCACTGACTGGGCGGTCTGAACAACAGTCGTTTATTTCTCAGAGTCCTTGAGACTGGAAGTCCAAGATTAAGGTGCTGAAAGATTTGGTTCCGGGTGAGAATCCTCTTCTTGGCTAGCCTACGGCTGCCTTCTTACATGGCAGAGAGAGAAAGTTCTAGTGTCTCTTCCTCTTCTAAGGGCACTGGTCCCATCATGGGGGCTCCACCCTCAAGATTTCATCTAAACCTAAAGAAAAGAAAGAAAATGAAGTCGCTCAGTTGTGTCCGACTCTTCGCGACCCTATGGATTATAGCCTACCAGCTCCCCTGTCCATGGGATTTTCCAGGCAAGAATACTGGACTGGGTTGCCATTTCCTTCTCCAGGGGATCTTCCCGACTCAGGGATGGAACCTGGGTCTCCCACATTGTAGGCAGATGCTTTTACCGTCTGAGCCATCAGGGAGAATCATCTAAATCTAATTGCTTCCCAAAGTACCACCACCTTTAGGGTTAGGGCCTCAACATACGAATCTGGGAGCAGGGGAACACAATTAGTTTTTAACAAGATTTGAGAGTGACTTGCAGTAAAAAATGGCAGGTTCAACAAATACATAATGGTTTCCTTCCTGTAACACTAAGAAAGGAAGAATACGGGAATAAAAAAGAGATACAAACCCACAAGGATAAAGAAATGAAGCAACAAAATACTGGAGCCAGAAAGAGGAATTAAAAAAATAAGAAGGCTGTATTAGTTATCTGTCATTATATAGCAAAATATGTCAAAAGTTAGTGGCTTAAAGGTACACACTTTTTTCTGTGGGTCAGGAGTCCATGCACGTTTCAGGGTCTCTCAGGGTGAAGTCGGGTGTCTGCTGGAGCTGAGTCACCTTGGGGCTTCCAAGCTTACTCCCTGGCTGTTGGCAGAGTTCAGTTCCTCACAGGGGAATGGGCTTCAGGCTTCATGTCTCGCTGTCTCTTGGCCAGAGGTCACCCTCAGTTCCTTGCCCTGTGGCCTCTCTCAGGGACCTTCATAAAAGTGTGCAAGCTAAGGGACTGTGCAGTAGACAGAGTCAGTCTTTTGAAACCTAATCATAGAAGTAACTAGCTCAGTCAGTAAAGAATCTGCCTACAATGCAGGAGACCCGGGTTTTATTCCTGGGTTGGGAAGATCCCCTGGAGAAGGAAATGGCAACCCACTCCAGTCTTCTTGCCTGCAGAATCCCATGGACAGAGGAGCCTGGTAGGTTCCCAGTCCATGGGGTCACAAGAGTTGAACATGACTTAGTGACTAAACCACCACCACTTTTGCTGTGTTGCATTCATTAGAAGCACATCACTGGGTCCCTCTCACACTCAAGAGGAAGGGAATATGCAGGGCTGGGGATACCCAGGAATGGGATCTCAGACGGTTGTCTTTGTCTTTTTAATTGAAATATTTATTGAGATATTTGCAGATTCACAGGGAGTTGTTAAGAAATCATACAGAGAGATCTGGTGTGCGCTGCACCCCGTCTCCCCGAAGGTGTCATTTTGTAAATGTAGTATAATAGCACAGCCAGGATGTCGTTACTGTTGTTCAGTCGTCACTCGTGTCCGTGTCCGACTCTTTGCAACCCCATGGACTGCAGCACGCCAGCCTTCTCTGTCCTTCACCAACTCCCAGAACTTGCTCAAACTCATGCCCATTGAGTTGGTGATGCCATCCAACCATCTCATCCTCTGTCGTCCCCTTCTCCTGCCTTCAATCTTTCCCAGCACCAGGGTCTTTTCCCATGAGTCAGCTCTTTGCATCAGGTGGCCAAAGTATTGGAGCATCAGTCCTTCCAATGAATATTCAGGACTGATTTCCTTCAGGATTGACTGGTTTGATCTCCTTGCAGTCCAAGGGACTCTCAAGTCTTGTTATATCTTAACAGTGATACAATCTACCAGTCTTATTCACATTTCCCCGTTTTCCTTGTCCTCATTTGTGTGTTTAGTTCCATACAAGTTTGTATGGTTTTGTTTCACGTGGAGGTTTGTACATTCTCCCCCACAGGGTGGGATTCCTCATGTTGGAGGACCATATTGCAAACCGTGTACCACTGTCCACCTGATGATTCACATCCTTCCAACGTGCAAACATAACTTCACCTCCAGCCAAGGCCCCAAAAGTGTCATCCCGTCCCAGCATCAGTTCAGAGTCCAGGATCGTGTGGTCTGGGTCAGGCCAGGCCTTTAAGAACAGCTCCATGAGCACAGTGCCTCTCCCTCCGCAGACCCATGAAGCTAAAGAGACAGGTTATTGGCCCCAACTTTTGTTGCTGAGCCGATGACACCTCGCTGGTGTGAAGCAGCAGCTGGACCTGGACCTGCTCCATCTCCCCCTGGGTGCTCCTTAGTGTCTCTGGCTCCCAGGCCAGTCGTGTGTGTTTCCCCCTCTGAGGGAGGGCTCCGGCTTCTGCAGAGAACCCTTGTCACCAAGGTCAGAGCAGCAGGAAATGATACAGGTTTTGAGAATGATACAGATTTCACAGGCTCCAGGTTGTGCTGTGGTTTTTAGCTTTTCTCTCCCCAACTTGCCTCCATCTTCCTTGACTGCCTGCTTGCTCTGTGGATCTTAATACTGGAGTGGGTAGCCTTTCCCTTCTCCAGGGTATCTTCCCAACCCAGGGATCAAACCCAGGTCTCCCGCATTGCAGGCAGATTCTTTAGCAGCTGAGCCACACACACAAACACACACACACACACACACACACACACACTCACACACACTCACACACACACACAGAGACACTCTCACACACACACACAGTGGTTTGCTTCTTTGGTTGAACTCCAACTGATAGTCATTCCAGAAAGCTTATCTTTAGGCTATGGCAGGAAAGGCAACCCTCAACCAGACTTAAGTCAATGCTGCAACCTCCTGTGTTCCAGATGGAGAATCCTGGGAGATATTTAAAATGCTTCTCATGGGTCCTGGCAGAATCCATCCCCTATTGTCTCTAGCAGTGAGTTCAGTAATGCTCATAGTTTCAGCTTTTCTTCCTTCCCTGTCTCATACCTCCCCTCTCTCACTCCTGCTTCATAGGATCCCCTCCAAAATAAATGAATACATCCACATCCTTGTCATAGGCTCTGCTTCAGAGAAACCCAAACAAATTCTCATAGAATCATTGACTTTTTTGGTTACTATGTTTATTAAATTATTGCATTTTTACCTAACCAAATGGCAACTGAGGAAACAGCCTAGCAACAAATTAAAATTAGCAAAGATACAGAAACACTAGGCCGGAGTCAAGTAGGAATGGTAGAAGTAAAATAATCATATGGCCTGACTGAGGGTATGATTTTTCTAGTAAATGTCGTTAGTCTTTAAATAGTTACATTGTCTAAAATGTACTTAATTTTTTTCCATGCGCTCTTTCTTGCTTATGAGTTGCATGCAGCAAAGAAAATTATCAACTGAATAAGTTTCTTAAAGGATGTGCTTACTACCCTCCCTAAACCGGTGTCTGATATGCCAGCCATCCCGGTTGATTTCAAGTCCATTATTGATCTCTTTCTGTGTTGTGCTCTTCTTCCTGAAATTAACAAGGGCTTTTAGGTTATCAGTGGAGTTTGCCCATAATTGTGTTTTGGGGTCATGTTGCTTCTGCCTGAGAGCTTACAATCGTAATAACGAGTCATGGTGATGATGTTGGACTGACTGAGTGCTCAGGTACTTTACACACCTGCTCAGCTTTAATGCTTATGCAAACCCCAAGAGGTAGCACTGTGGTCCCATTGTGTAGGTGAGCACACTTGAGATTCAGAGAAGTTAATGCACCCAGATCACAGAGCTACTGAGTGACAGGTTAGATGCTCATCCCCGTCTGCCTGTCTTAGCTCTGCCTTTAAATATGTCATCCTTTCTCATCAGATAGTGTCTGAGGCCTTTGGAGACTGACATGATGTCCCCGAGGACAGTGTTATAGGCACCGCCTCCTCCACTTTTTGTGCACAAGCCCTGCAAATGCCAGGCAGATGCCTTGACAGCCTCTAACCCTAAGGTCAGCTTGAATTCTGGAACGCCATAGCAGGGGTTTACAGTGACTCCTTCTGGCTCACCAGCCTCAGTGACAGGATAGGAGTGAGGCCTGCCCTTATCTCTTACTGATTTCTGTCTTATCACACATTGTGGGCAGGAAATAGTTCATCACTGGAAGTACTAATTATAAGCTATTGCATCACAATTACCTTCCTTCTAACCTTATTATTCAAGGTTATATCATAGGGGGATTTTAGTTGGTCCTATTCACTGATATAATTTATTGTACCCGTGCCCTAAAGGGCTACTTACGAAGAAACTCCAAATAACTTATTCGATGTAAAAGAGAATGAGGTTAAGAAAAAGGAACGTTTGTTGAGAGCTTCCTCAAATGCCAGGTATTGTAATCTCACACATGCTCACATTAATGTTCTGTTTTTATTGTAACTGATTCTGTGCACCAGTGATTTGATGGCAATACCTGTGTTTTTTCTGTTTATTATTGATAAAGAGATAGGGAGTTGAGTAAGAATAAAGAGCAATTAACCAAAAATCAGGCCTTTGGACAGGTGCATAGCATAGTAAGTTTAGCTTATTTCTTCTATTTGATTGTAATAACAATGTTCATTAGAGTATTTTTGGTCATGTTTGAACTAGATATGCTTTTAAAATTGGTTTCAAAATTTTACCTTAGTATGGGATACTTTTCATATAAACAGAATACCATAATTCACATTGTATGGTGATACAATAAATATTTTTAAACAAACAAAGTAAAGAACATTTCTTATATTAATCAGTTCAGTCGCTCAGTCATGTCTGACTCTGCATCCCCATGGACTACAGCATGGCAGGCCTCTCTGTCCATCACCAACTCCTGTAGTTTCTCAAACTCATGTCCATCAAGTTGGTGATGCCATCCAACCACCTCATCCTCTGTGTCCTCTTCTTCTCATGCCTTCAATTTTTCCGAGCATTAGGGTTTTTCCAGTGAATCAGTTCTTCACATCAGGTAGCCCAAGTAATGGTGTTTCAGCTTCAGCATTAGTCCTTCCAATGAACACTCAAGACTGATTTCCTTCACAATGGACTGGTTGGATCTCCTTGCAGTCCAAGGGAATCTCAAGAGTCTTCTCCAACACCACAGTTCAAAAGCATCAATTCTTCGGTGCTCAGCTCTTTATATAGTCCAACTCTCACATCCATACATGACTATTGGAAAAACCATAGATGGACCTTTGTCAGCAAGGTAATGTCTCTGCTTTTTAATATGCTGTCTAGGTTAGTCATAACTTTTCTTTCAAGGAGCAAGTGTCTTTTAATGTCATGGTTGCAGTCACCATCTGCAGTGATTTTGGAGCCCAAGAAAATAAAGTCTGTCACTGTCCATTGTTTCCCCATCTATTTGCTATGAAGTGATGGGATCAGATGCTGTGATCTTCATTTTTTGAATGTTAAGTTTTAAGCCAGCTTTTTCACTGTCCTCTTTCACTTTCATCAAGAGGCTGTTTAGTTCTTCACTTTCTGCCATAAGGGTGGTGTCATCTGCGTATCTGAGGTTATTGATAGTTCTCCCAGCAATCTTGATTCCAGCTTGTGCTTCATCCAGCCCAGCATTTCACATGATGTACTCTGCACATATGTTAAATAAGCAGAATGACAATATACAACCTTGACATACTGCTTCCCCAATTTGGAACCAGTTTGTTGTCCCATGTCTGGTTCTAACTATTGCTTCTTGACCTGCATACAGATTTCTCAGGAGGCAGGTAAGGTGGTCTGATATTCCCATCTCTTTAAGAATTTTCTGCAGTCAAACATTTTGGCATAGTCAGTAAAGCAGAAGTAGATGTTTTTCTGGAACTCTCTTGCTTTTTCCATGATCCAGTGGATGTTGGCAATTTGATCTCTGATTCCTCTGCCTTTTCTAAATCCAGCTTGAATATCTGGAAGTTCTCAGTTCACGTACTGTTGGAGCCTCGCTTGGAGAATTTTGAGCATTACTTTGCTAGCATGTGAGATGAGTGCAATTGTGTGATAGTTTGAACATTTCTTTGGCATTGCCTTTCTTTGGAATTGGAATGAAAACTGCCCTTTTCCAATCCTGTGGCCACTGCTGAGTTTTCCAAATTTGCTGGCATATTGAGTGCAGCACTTTCACAGCATTATCTTTTCGGATTTGAAATAGCTCAACTGGAATTCCATCACCTCCACTAGCTTTGTTCATAGTGATGCTTCCTAAGGCCCACTTGACTTCACATTCCAGGTGTCTGGCTCTAGTGTGAGTGATCACACCATCAATTATATTAATAACATGTATTTATGATGCTTGATGAATTCACAGACCCTCTTCCTCTGTGCTTTTAAGCACCTCCAGGTGGTAAAGAGGCAACTTGATCCCCACTTACAGGTGGTGAGACTGAGGCTAAGAGGGACTAGATAACTTGCCTAAGAAGCCACAGTGTTGACATCTTCTAGCTGAAAGAGTAAACCTCACCAGTTTGGTTGAATTTTTTCTTTGATTTTCCATAACTATTAATAGACTGGATTGGTTGGAAAGAAAGAATGTGTTGAAGAGGAAAGATTGAGACTAGAAAGAGTGTTGATTCTGAATTGTACAATCAAAGGCTTGGAGTCTGGGTGGTACAAAGAGATTGTATACTGCATCATCTTTATCCTACATGTTTGAGAGAAGTTAGTGATTACTCCAGTTATTTCTAACATGCCCTGCAGAAATCTTACACCAGAGATGAAATGAAGGCTTTCTTAACACTGTGAAATGCTTAGAAGACAGAGTATGTTATTCTGAGTATTGAATTATAATACCCTGAGAGAAAGGAACACAGTATTCTACAGTAGCTGCACACAGAAGAAATGAAGCAAATTTTATCCATCAAGAGTTTATAGAAAATACTCTAATAAAATAAGGGACAGAGTACATAAAATGGAGCAGGATCATTTTGTGCTTGTTTCTGCTTAATGCCAAGTCACAAAATTACAATATCACCACCAGAATTATTACCCAACAATAATTAAATCACAGTGAAATGATTCTGGTGTACTTGCATCTCTGTAGTTGATCCATAGAAAATATGAACATAGTGTGTGGATTTTGTGGCACTATTAATAGATGTATATGTTTCTGAATTACAAAAGGAATATGTGCTTATTGTAAACAACTTAAAAAATCATTCTCCATGTTCCCTCTTCCTTCCCACACCCAGTGGCAACAAATAATAATAAATGTTTGTTTATTTTAAGGTGGGATAAGGAATATAAAAGCTAGTGTTTTTGAAACTTGAGATGAAATGTGTAAAATAATGAAGTTATTTATTGGCAAAATATTTCAATGGATGGAAACTAAAAAAGTTAAAACCTACTAGGAAAGATCTTAAAGGAACTTTAGGATTCTAGAAAGTAATTGTGTGACTTCAGGGCTGTTTTATTTTTAACAGAAATGTCAGTATGATTTAAGAGTGAGGACCATCTGAGGCATTTAAAACACCAATTATTTCATTTTATTAAAGCATGCTCTAATTACTTGAAGATTTTGCCACGTATGTGTCTCTGTGGATGAACTCAGAGCACTCTGACCTATCAGACTTTATCACGCAGCATTACAACTGTTAATTTACTCATCTGTCTCACAGTATAGGGATTATATTTTGCTTACCAGTGTATTTCCAGGGTCTGGTAAACCTTATATAGCAAATATAATCACTCATTAAATGGTTTGGGATGAAGGGGAAGGAGGATGCAGGATAAAAGCACCTTGTCGTTCTGAATAGAATACAGTTTTTCCAGTGGGAGTAGTCAGAAATAGCTTCATGTAGATTATCTGGCCTAGTCATTTCCTTCGTGGTCTTTTCAGAATGCATTGGTCCTCAGTGTTACAGCTCAGAAGGGATTCGGTCTTTTTCTCTTCTGTTGTCATTTCAATTACAAATGCGTGTCCTAGATTAGGGTTCATGTTAGCCTGTGTCCTACCTTCTGAGGTAGCACCCCAAATGTAGTATAGATAGATGTCTGAGACTCTGCCAATACTGCCTCATCAGCCCTGATTACTCTTAGCACTGGATCCTTCCTACTTCACTAATTCTACAATTCTCCCCTATCCCAAATGTCTTCTAGAAATTTCTTACAGGAAATATATAAAAATTTAAGATTTTTCTAGCAGAGAAAATTTACAAGCAAAAATGTTTATCACAGTTTTCTTATCCTTTTAAAAAGAAGCTATGTTGAAGAAGAGTACAAAGGCTTTTTAAAGAAGAGATTTAGTTAACATTCAAAAATTTAATATTCAGAATCATGGCTCTAGTACATAAGTGATATCATATCAGTTGCCACATGAATAATTATAATTCTGAGTACTCAGATTTATGATAAGTCCTTTTAAATCCAGCAAGTTTTGAAAGTAATAATATTAAAGACACTGTGGCCTGGTGACCTTGAAGTCAGACGAGCCTGCATGTGAATGAACTTGGACCTTATGACTTGGGCCCTGCAAGCTACTTAATCCTTGGAGTCCTATTAGGGAAACAGGAAGAACACCTACCTTATGAGATTTAGTTGAATACTGAATCATGCTAACACAGACAAGTGCTGCTATTAATATATAGATTTTCAGCACATGGTAGCTCCTTTCTCTACAGTAATGTTAGAGCAGTACAGCATATTTGTATTGTTCATACTTGGACTGCAAGGAGATCAACCAGTCGATTCTAAAGGAGATAAGTCCTGGGTGTTCTTTGGAAGGACTGATGCTAAAGCTGAAACTCCAAAACTTTGGCCACCTCATGCGAAGAGTTGACTCATTGGAAAAGACCCTGACACTGGGAGGAATTGGGGGCAGGAGGAGAAGGGGGCAACAGAGGATGAGATGGCTGGATGGCATCACCGACTCAATGGACATGAGTCTGAGTGAACTCCGGGAGTTGGTGATGGACAGGGAGGCCTGGCGTGCTGTGATTCATGGGGTCGCAAGGAGTTGGACACAACTGAGCGACTGAACTGAACTGATACCTTTCCTGTATTAATCATGATTAATCTTGGTGGAAAAAACAGAATCCAACTCTTTCTTAAATGAAGAAATCTATTGAAAGAACATTTTAGTAGCTTCTGGAAGGAATAGCTGGATAGATACCTGTCTTCTGGAGGGAGGGGAACCAGAGCAAGTCCTTGAACTTTGCAGCAGGGAGTCATCTGTCTCTCCAGGGCTCCCCCATGAGATGTTTCAGCCACCTCTGTCACTTCCTGCCTGTTCAGATTTTCACATTCCCAGGAGAAGGTGGAGGCCCGACTCAGGTCTTACAGCCCTGCTCAGCCAAGAAAGCCAGAGAGAGTCTGGCCACTGGGAATCACTCTAGACAGGACAGCTGCCTAACTGTGTCTCCTCTATGTAACATTTGAAGTATTTTTGAATTTTTTCCATTTTAATTTGTAAAATGTAAGCTCTTGAGGTAAGAAGCCAAACTGTGTACGTATTTGTCTACTCATTTATTCATTTAACAAACTTCTGTGTGTACTTACCCTGAGCCAGTCCCTGTGCCTGATTTAACAAATGACGAAGGATTTATTTCTCCTAAGACATCGGAGAAGGCAATGGCACCCCACTCCAGTACTCTTGCCTGGCAGATCCCATGGACGGAGGAGCCTGGTGGGCTGCAGTCCATGGGGTCGCACAGAATCAGACATGACTGAAGCAACTTAGCAGCAGCAGCAGCAGCAGCAGCCTAAGACATACGCTTACCGGCAGTCTGACTGTTTTGCAGTTTACTTCAGAGACATAATCAGAGTAACTTTGAAATTTGATCACCAGTAGGCACCCAATATAATCTGTTCTTCACTTCCCCCTACCATCCAGCAGTTTCAGTTTCCTTGTGAAAACACTGCATCTCTTTTCTTAGGAAATGATGGTTTTATTTATTGACATTCGTGTTTTCTGAATTTATTTGTAGTATTAATTGTTGTAATTATTTATGATTTTCACAAGGACAGAATGTCAAAGATGATGGTAATATAGAAATCATCTTGTCCCATCCCATCTTTTTCAGATGAATAAATTGTGGCCCCAAGTGGTTAGGTGCTTGTCAAAGTCATTCATTTTGTCCCACAGTCAGGATTGGTGCTCTAGCTGTTACTCATTTCAATCCATTTCAGAAATCCAGTATTTCCTCCATGTATGAAAATGTTCAAATAGTTTGGGATAAAGATATGTGGGACAGAAATGAGAGACTTTTGAAATAGGAAGGTATAGCAGATGCTGAATTTCTCTGGGAAAATGCTTATACTATACCTGCCTGTTTGGAGAAGGAAATGGCAACCCACTCCAGTATTCTTGCCTAGAGAATCCTTGGACGGAGGGGCCTGGTGGGCTGCTGTCCATAGGGTCGCACAGAGTCGGACACAACTGCAGCGACTTAGCATGCATGCATGCATTGGAAAAGGAAATGGCAACCCACTCCAGTATTTTTGACTGGAGAATCCCAGGGACAGAAGAGCCTGGTGGGCTGCTGTCTATGTGGTCGCACAGAGTTGGACACGACTGAAGCGACTTAGCAGCAGCAGCAGCACATCTACCTATTATTATTAAATGCTCACCTTTTTTAAACTTGTACAAACTTTGATCTTAATATCTTATATTTTCTTTAAGAAATCATGACTATAATGTATAAGTGACGTATGTTACTTACCAATCAAGTGCATAGTTACCAGTTCAGCTATTTGGACTTCATTATGCTTTCAAGGTAGTGTTTGAGTGCTTTGCCTAATTTGTTTTCATTTTGTAGGCTAGGGTTTGGGTTTCAAAGAAACAGCTGAAATTCTAAAAGGGTGGATGCTGTTTTCTACAGCTTTTGGAAGTTACAGCTAGGTTTTAAGATGAAGTTAAATGGGAGCTGGCAGAAATGTTAGGAATTCACTGTTAATTATTTGTGTTTCTAAGAAGAATTCTATTTTGAGGATGCCTGGATAGCAGTCATACTTGCAGGACTGAACTGAATAAGTTGAGGTATATTTGCTGTTTTATTATATTATGATTAAAACAGGCTCATTTTTTCAACCATCACACAACAAGTTGTGGATATTTGTTAAACACTGAAGCATAGAGATGAGAAAAGGAAGAATCGTGGGGATTAATATGTAAAAAACAACACTAGTATTACATGTTAGAGTAATGGATAAATGATTCCATTATACACTTTTGCTAGGGATATCAGTTTTTGTTGTTGTTGTTTAATTTCTAATAAAATTAACATAGCTCAAGATGCACCACAGCTTTCAATTCTTCTGACCATTATTATCATTGTTTCTAAAGTTCAGTTCAGTTCAGTTGCTCAGTTGTGTCCAACTCTTTGTGGCCCCATGAATTGCAGCATGCCAGGCCTCCCTGTCCATCACCAACTCTTGGAGTTCACTCAGACTCATGTCCATAGAGTTGGTGATGCCATCCAGCCATCTCATCCTCTGTCGTCCCCTTCTCCTCCTGCCCCCCATCCCTCCCAGCATCAGAGTCTTTTGCAATGAGTCAGCTCTTCACATGAGGTGGCCAAAGTTTTGGAGTTTCAGCTTCAGCATCAGTCCTTCCAAAGAACACCTAGGACTGATCTCCTTTAGAATGGACTGGTTGGGTCTCCTTGCAGTCCAAGGGACTCTCAAGAGTCTTCTCCAAAACCACAGTTCAAAAGCATCAATTCTTCAGTGCTCAGCTTTCTTCACAGTCCAACTCTCACATCTATACATGACCACTGGAAAAATCATAGCCTTGACTAGATGGACCTTTGTTGGCAAAGTAATGTCTCTGCTTTTGAATGTGCTATCTAGGTTGGTCATAACTTTCCTTCCAAGGAGTAAGCGTCTTTTAATTTCATGGCTGCAGTCACCATCTGCAGTGATTTTGGAGCCCAAAAAAACAAAGTCTGACACTATTTCCACTGTTTCCTCATCTATTTTCCATGAAGTGATGGTACCAGATGCCATGATCTTAGTTTTCTGAATGTTGAGCGTTAAGCCAACTTTTTCACTCTCCTCTTTCACTTTCATCAACAGGCTTTTTAGTTCGTCTTAACTTTCTGCCATAAGGGTGGTGTCTTCTGCGTATCTGAGGTTATTGATATTTCTCCCTGCAATCTTGATTCTAGCTTGTGCTTCTTCCAGCCCAGTGTTTCTCATGATGTACTCTGCACAGAAGTTAAATAATCAGGGTGACAATATACAGCCTTGACGTACTCCTTTTCCTATTTGGAATCAGTCTGTTGTTCCATGTCCAGTTCTAACTGTTGCTTCCTGACCTGCATATAGGTTTCTCAAGAGGCAGGTCAGGTGGTTGGTATTCCCATCTCTTTCAGAATTTTCCACAGTTTATTGTGATCCACACAGTCAAAAGCTTTGGCATAGTCAATAAAGCAGAAATAGATGTTTTTCTGGAACTCTGTTGCTTTTTTGATGATCGAGCGGATGTTGGCAATTTGATCTCTGGTTCCTCTGCCTTTTCGAAAACCAGCTTGAACATCTGGGCATTCACAGTTCATGTATTGCTGAAGCCTGGCTTGGAGAATTAGGCTTTTGAAATTTAAAACAATTTCCTCAAAAGATACTAGTTTTATCCCCAAGTAGATCTTAATCCTTCCAGTTTTTCTGTGACCATTGGAAGATGACCTATGTTTACTGGCATGTATCTGGAAGCATTTTGGAAGAAATAACAAAAGAAGTTTAATTTTTTATTGAAATATTTAGTGTAACCAAAAACACCTATAGGTATTGAGGAAGAATTAAATTAATCTCAGTAATTGAGTATAAGTTGATGTGCTGCATGATTTAGGAGAATCAAAGGGCTCAGGTTTTGCCTCTTCAAATGGAATCCATTAAGTAATTTAGGAAGTGAATAGCTTTTGATGAGGTTCGGGACGCATGACCCCAAAATATGACTCCTTGACAAGAGAACACAAGAGTCAAGGTCCCTGTTCTCTTGAACTTTTCGTGGGGATAGGCCAGTGAAAAGTGAATCCCTAACTGATTTAATTGCAGGTCAAGAGAAGAACTGGGAAGGAATTAAAACAAGGAAAGATGAGAGACAAGGAGTCCTGCGCAAGGAATAGCCTTGAACAGCATGATGGGAAGTCCACTTGAGGAGGCAGCGTTTGAGTGAGAGCTGAATGACGCATGTCAGCGATGCACAGACTAGATGGAGGGCTGTTCCAGGCAGAGGAAGTAGTGTGTGCAAAGTCCCGGGGCAAGAACGAAATGGATGAATTTCAGGAGGAAGCCTGTATGCCTAGAGAGCCTAGAGCAAAGAGAAGTCAGAAAGGGAGACAGAGGCCAGGCATGGGAAGACGTCAGATTTTATTCTAAGTGCAATGGGTGGTCTACTGAGCTCTTGGCAAGGGTGTGACAAGATTTAATTTATACTTTTAGAAGATCATTTTGGCTCTTGTATAGATAACAGATTGAAGAGGGCAGGAGTAGCCATAGAGATGTGCTGGTGGCTTGGAAAATGTTGACAACAGTGGAAACAGGGAAGAATTCGATCAATTTTGGGGTTTGTTTTGGAACTAGAGCAGATAGCACTTGCTGAGGGATTGTATGTATGAAAAGAAAGGGCAGTGAAGACAACTTCTTTAATTTTGAATAGCTGAGTGGATGGTAGTAGATTTATTGAGATGGGAAGAGTCAGCAGGGGCTGATGTGGGAGAGAGAATCATTTATCCCCTTCTCCTAAATTGGGGTTTTCTTGAGGGAGACGATGAGGACTAGAAGGTTAAGACCCTGAGCTTGGGTCCTGTGGACAGGACCAGGAGTCGAATTCAAACAGCCCTGCTCCTGTCTTTACACCCTTGTTTGGCTTCATGGCTAGAATTTTAAGGATGGAGTCAAGGAGGGGAGGGCACTTAGGGCTGAGGGAACTGTGGGCCACAAAGTGTGAAGCCTTGGAGCAGCAATTTGGGATTTGTCACTGGAGAAGAGTTCTTTGTGGGTCCTGGTTGGTTAGGGTCTCAGAGAAACCTAGATCTAATTTCCTTCTTAATCTCCCTCAATTAAAATCTAGTCCATCCTCTTGAGAACTTTTAAGACCTGAATCTAGAGTATTTGTCCAGGCTGGATGGTTTACTCGAAATTTGATTTGGGAAAGTGAAGTAGCTCAGTCGTGTCTGACTCTTTGCGACCCCATGGACTGTAGCCTACCAGGCTCCTTCCTCCATGGGGTTCTCCAGGCAAGAATACTGGACTGGGTTGCCATTTCCTTCTCCAGGGGTTCTTCCCCACCCAGGGATCGAACCGGGGTCTCCCGCATTGCAGGCAGATAGATGCTTTTAACCTCTGAGAAACATGGCTTTTTTTTTTTTTTTTCTTTCTTTTTTCTTTTATCAGATTAAAAAAGAACCCTTTAAAGGTTTTCTTCTGAAGGGTTATTTTTAGCTACACAAGTTGTCCTCTTTTCCCTGTGAATTATATGAACTGCCTTCCTTGGACTCTTCTGTTATATGAGCTAACTTGTTATTTGTATGGTTCCTGAGCTTCTTCATTTCACAGATTTTGGAGCATTTAGAATTCCTTTTAATTCTTTATGCAGTAGTTTGCTCTCTCCCTTCATCTTCTCTGCCTAAATATTCAATCTCTGGGTGAGGTCGGTGGCATCGCAGATGTGACCAAGCTAGCGTATTTTGCCATACAGGAAATTCTTTCAGAGGAAGCAAGCAATAAATAATTTCTGCTCAGGAAACGACTGAGTCCGCATCCAGCCTCTGTCATTCTGTTTAGTGTAGCATTTACCACCACACCATACACAGACGGTTGACCTGCAACTTTCTGATGATAAAGAGCGTATTTCTGATTTATGAGGATTACTCCGTCTCTTATGCTTTAGGACTTAGGAATTTGTTTTTCAGCTATCACACTTCCTCTCCCCGCTCTCCCAACACTGGATAGCTAGATAGGGAATGCAGTACTCCTTCAATTCACTTGAAGTCTTTCTAACTCTGAAAATAAGTTTCAAATAGAATGAATTTGAGAGCCTTTGGCTTGTTTACTAACTATAGTGGTAAATATTGAATCTCACAACATATGCTTATGCTTTTCCTTTAAAAAAGGGGGTGGGGCAAAGTGGATGAGAAAAAAGAGAAAGTACGATGGCAGTGGTGCGTGCATGCTCAGTCTCTGTGACCCTGTGGTCTGTAGCCCACCAGGCTCCTCTGTCCATTGGATTCTCCAGGCAAGAATACTGGAGGGGGTTACCATTTCCTCCTCCAGGGGATCTTCCTGAGCCAGGGATGGAACCTACACCTCCTGTGTCTCCTGCGTTGGCAGGCAGGTTCTTCACCACTGAGCCATTTGAGAAGCTGCTGACACTTGGTAGCAGTTAATAGTTTATTATCCACCCACTTCCAGCCTCCACTTCTTTGCTGTGTGATCTTGGGATTGGACCTGTAAACCTTGCCCTCTTGCCAGCTGGTGCGTTGTCGGCAGAGGGACTAGAGAGACGCTGCGAGCTGTATGATCGTGGCACTCAGCGGGCTGTCCTCTTGGTCTCTGTGCATCTCAAGCCCCACCACTGCCTGCCTCACCTACACCCTGCTTGCACGACTGGCCTTCTTACATTCTTGCCGCAGGCCCCAGCGAGCGACCCGTCTTATCAAAGGGGTGGCCCCACTGCTGGTTTCCCTGGTAACTGATGAGCCAACCTGATGCCAGTTCCCTGCCAGTGGAAGTGCGGAGTCCTAACCACTGGATAGCCAGGGAACTCTCTACGTGTAATTGTTGTTAAGTGTACTCAGTGATGGTTACTAAGTGTTGACAAGAAGACAGTCTTGCAAACCCAGCTCTTTATCTAGAAATTCAATTAATGAAATAATGTATAATTAACACACAATTACATATAAACAGCAGCTTCTAAAATACTTAATTTAGATGGAATTAAGCACAGTAAAAGTGCTGTCTCCTACAGGAGAGTTCCAGGGTGGTCCAGTCCCTGGGCTGTGGGCTTCCTTCCTCATGTGTCTATTTTATACATTCCTCCTGTGTAGGAATGGATTTGGATGTATAAGGGTTTCACAATTAAAAAGAAATATTTGAAATGACTTGTCTACTTATTAATTATACCCTTGAACAGGTCCTGGAAGAAGGTGTGGGATTTGCCCAAGGGAACATAGGTAGAGTGAGTCAGTGAGAGAACCAGCAGGAAAAAAGCCCTAGGGAGCTGACGCCTCTACATGAATTTCCTGTTTCACCATGCTCTGTCTCCTTGATACATTAATTTCTGAGAGAATTCTTTTTATTTTCCATTCTTTCCTTTCCAAGTCTTTTAACCTTATATTGTATGTACATAAACTCTAACTGCCTCTTGGGAAATTCAAAATTCAACAAATAGAAGTCTAACGAGCTTTTACTATTATACTGAAATAACAACTTGCTGTTGTTAAAAATGATGCTGTTTTGACCTATCCTAGAGCAACACTAAACTGGAGTCTATGTATTAAACACTTTATTTCATCTTTTCCGGCATCAAACCCACTAGTTCTCTGCTCTCCATTCCTCACTGTGCGAGTGCCTGCTTCTCATCTCTTGGCTCTGCTGACCCTCCACTAAGTACTTTCCCCTGGGCCTTTCTTCTTTACACGTCTGCCTGTCTTGCACTAGTAATCTGCCCCATGCCCCTTAACAACCAATTACCTGCTTTTTTTTCCGAGGTTCGGTTGTCTTCACAGCCAGAGGGCTGCTTGCTTGAGGGTGAAGTGTTCAGTCCCTACTGTGGTCCTAGACTCATATACATTCTGTCTTTATGTGTTGGGCTAATTGTCTGTTGGTTTACATATAATGGTTTCACTGAATCCCCTTAAAAATAAGCATCTTTTCTATATTTAATTTGAAAGAGCTCAACTGGAATTCCATCACCTCCACTAGCTTTGTTCGTAGTGACGCTTCCTAAGGCCCACTTGACTTCACATTCCAGGACGTCTGGCTCTAGGTGAGTGATCACACCATCGTGATTATCTGTGTCCTGAAGATCTTTTTTGTGCAGTTCTTCTGTGTATTCTTGCCACCTCCTCTTAATATCTTATGCTTCTGTTAGGTCCATACCATTTCTGTCCTTTATCGAGCCCATCTTGGCATGAAATGTTCCCTTGGTATCTCTAATTTTCTTGAAGACATCTCTAGTCTTTCCCATTCTGTTGTTTTCCTCTATTTCTTTGCACTGATCACTGAGAAAGGCTTTCTTATCTCTCCTTGCTATTCTTTAAAACTCTGCATTCAAATGGATATCTTTCCTTTTCTCCTTTGCTTTTCGCTTCTCTTCTTTTTACACGTAATTGTAAGGCCTCTGCAGACAGCCATTTTGCTTTTTTGCATTTCTTTTTCTTGGGGATGGTCTTGCTCCCTGCCTCCAGTACAGTGCCACAAACCTCCATCTATCGTTCATCAAGCACTCTGTCTATCAGATCTAGTTCCTTAAATCTATTTGTTACTTCCACTGTATAATCATAAGGGATTTGATTTAGATCATACCTAAATGGTTTTCCCTACTTTCTTCAATTTAAGTCTGAATTTGGCAACAAGGAGTTCATGATCTGAGCCACCATCAGCTCCTGGTCTTGTTTTTGCTGACTGTATAGAGCTTCTCCATCTTTGGCTGCAAAGGATATAATCAATATTTTGGTGTTGGCCATCTGATGATGTCCATGTGTAGAGTCTTCTCTTGTATTGTTGGAAGAGGGTGTTTGCTGTGACCAGTGCATTCTCTTGGTAAAACTCTATTAGCCTTTTCCCTGTTTCATTCTGTACTCCAAGGCCAAATTTGCCTGTTACTCCAGGTGTTTCTTGACTTCCTACTTTTGTATTCTAGTCCCCTATAATGAAAAGGATCTTTTTTGGGTGTTAATTCTAAAAGGTCTTGTAGGTCTTCATAGAACCATTTAACTTCAGCTTCTTCAGCATTACAGGTCTGGGCATAGACTTGAATTACTGTGATATTGAAGGTTTGCCTTGGAAATGAACAGAGATCATTCTGTTGTATTTAGGATTGCACCCAAGTCCTGCGTTTCAGACTCTTTTGTTGACTATGATGACTACTGTATTTCTTCTAAAGAATTCTTGCCCACTGTCATAGATATAATGGCCATCTGAGTTAAATTCACCCATTCCAGTCCATTTCAGTTTGCTGATTCCTAAAATGTTGATGTCCTATTTGACTACTTCCTATTTTTCTTGATTCGTGGACCTAACATTCCAGGTTCCTATGCACTATTGCTCTTTACAGCATCAGACCTTTCTTCCATCACCAGTCACATCCACAACTGGGTGTTGTTTTTGCTTTGGCTCCATCTCTTCATTCTTTCTGGAGTTATTTCTTCACTGATCTCCAGTAGCATAATGGGCACCTACCGACCTGGGGAGTTCATCTTTCAGTGTCCTATCTTTTTGCCTTTTCATACTGTTCATTGGGTTCTCAAGGCAAGAAGACTGAAGTGGTTTGCCATTCCTTTCTCCAGTGAGGTGATGGAATTCCAGTTGAGCTATTTT
This sequence comes from Bos indicus x Bos taurus, assembly GCF_003369695.1. Classification (NCBI taxonomy): domain Eukaryota; kingdom Metazoa; phylum Chordata; class Mammalia; order Artiodactyla; family Bovidae; genus Bos; species Bos indicus x Bos taurus. The sequence goes on along the minus strand of NC_040081.1, from coordinate 15,959,579 downwards.
AAATCCTAAAAGATGATGCTGTGAAAGTGCTGCACTCAATATGCCAGCAAATTTGGAAAACTCAGCAGTGGCCACAGGACTGGAAAAGGTCAGTTTTCATTCCAATCCCAAAGAAAGGCAATGTCAAAGAATGCTCAATCTACCGCACAATTACACTCATCTCACATGGTAGTAAAGTAATGCTCAAAATTCTCCAAGCTAGGCTTCAGCAATACATGAACCGTGAACTTCCAGATGTTCAAGCTGGTTTTTGAAAAGGCAGAGGAACCAGATATCAAATTGCTAACATCCGCTGGATCATGGAAAAAGCAAGAGAGTTCCAGAAAAACATCTATTTCTGCTTTATTGACTATGCCAAAGCCTTTGACTGTGTGGATCACAATAAACTGTGGAAAATTCTGAAAAAGATGGGAATATCAGAGCATCTTACCTGCCTCCTGAGAAATTGTATGCAGGTCAGGAAGCAACAGTTAGAACTGGACATGGAACAACAGACTGGTTCCAAATAAGAAAAGGAGTACGTCAGGGCTGTATATTGTCACCCTGCTTATTTAACTTCTATGCAGAGTACATCATGAGAAACGCTGGGCTGGATGAAGCACAAGCTGGAATCAAGATTGCCGGGAGAAATATCAATAACCTCAGATATGCAGATGACACCACCCTCATGGCAGAAAGTGAAGAAAAACTAAAGAGCCTGTTGATGAAAGTGAAAGAGGAGAGTGAAAAAGTTGGCTTAAAACTCAACATTCAGAAAACTAAGATCATGGCATCTGGTCCCATCACTTCATGGCAAATAGATGGGGAAACAGTGGCTGTCTTTATTATTTTGGGCTCCAAAATCACTGCAGATCGTGACTGCAGCCATGAAATTAAGACGCTTACTCCTTGGAAAAAAAGTTATGACCAACCTAGACAGGATATTAAAAAGCAGAGACATTACTTTGCCGACAAAGGTCCATCTAGTCACGTTTCCAGTAGTTATGTATGGATGTGAGAGTTGGATGGTGAAGAAAGCTGAGCACCGAAGAATTGATGCTTTTGAACTGTGATGTTGGAGAAGACTCTTGAGAGTCCCTTGGACTGCAAGGAGATCCAACCAGTCCATCCTAAAGGAGATCAGTCCTGGGTGTTCACCGGAAGGAGTGATGTTGAAGCTGAAACTCTAATAATTTGGCCACCTGATGTGAAGAACTGACTCATTTGGAAATCCCTGATGCTGAGAAAGACTGAAGGCAGGAGGAGAAGGGAACGACAGAGGATGATATGGTTGGCATCACACTGACTCAATGGAGATGAGTTTGGGTGAACTCCGGGAGTTGGTGATAGACAGGGAGGCCTGGCGTGCTGTGGTCCATGGGGTCACAAAGAGTCGGACACGACTGAGCGACTGAACTGAACTCAGCTATATTTAATTTGACCTTTGTGTCAGTTTCCTTTGAGTTTTCTTTCTTTCCTAAAATAAATTGCTGGATGCCAGTAGACCTAAAAGAGCATCTTGCCATTAGATTTGTTCTGCCATATAGTTATTTCCAGGGGTGACTTACTGCGTGGTGATAGTATTTTTAGTTGGTTTTTATTTTTTATTCCCTTTGAGTCTTCTGTCATTGCCAGTTTCTGTTTCAGCACCATCTTGATAGGTGTCAGGGTGTGGTGGCCAAGTGAATGTCAAGCCCTGAGGCTGAGACTACAAACTGATGACTGTGAGACTGTGATGGAGGCAGTAGGATGTGAGGTTAGAAAGTATCGAGCTTTAAGAGGCGGACAGAAGATAGAAATATATCCATTGTGTTTTAGGAAGGAATCCAAAATGAGATATATAATTACAGATTCATAACATTATAAATGACAGACGCGAAGACATGCCTTTTAAAGTTTAAGGCATCCTGGTTTTAAGCTGATGTCTTTTGCTTTTATTAAAATAGAACATGATATTTTACGAGAAATTAAAAAAAAAAAAAAACCTCTAAGTATGCCTGCAGTGGGATAGATTGAAAGTGTTTTGTGTGTTAGTTTGCAGAACTTGAGTGGAGTTGCCAACCTACCCCCGGGGGCCCTCAGCCTTCTATCATCCCAGACATCCAGGCATCAAAGCCAGGAAGACAACTTGATTAGCTCCATCTGGTCAGGCCTTTCATATCTTGATTCTCTTCCTTTGAGATAATTCTGGATAATAATTAGCTTAGATAAGGAGCAAACAATTGGTAAATGTTCTTATCTGAAAGGCACCTCCCATAGAAATTTTTTCTTCCTAAATGATTTGTCTGGGCTCTATTATACTTTATTTGTTCTCTCTGTTATACTCTCTCTCATTATCCCTGTATTAAATCTATTATTGTAAGAAATTACAAATGTCATTTTGAGAGTCTAGTTCAGATTTAGCTGATAATCTTGGAGAATAACATGCATATAGAAAATGCCCTGTGCCTAAGTTTAATGCATTTTCAGAGTGGACATACCTATGTTATTAAAACCCAGATAAATAAACAATATTATCAACACCCTGGTGCTGCTGCTGCTGCTAAGTCACTTCAGTCGTGTCCGACTCTGTGCGACCCCATAGACGGCAGCCAACCAGGCTGCCCCATCCCTGGGATTCTCCAGGCAAGAACACTGGAGTGGGTTGCCATTTCCTTCTCCAATAAATACATATAAATATACATAAATATATACATATATGTATAAGACATACTAGACCAGACCAAACAGTATCTAAAGAAATATCTTTAGTTTGGGAAAATTACATAATAATTACATTGACTTGGTAAAATATTATGACTGCATTTTTGGAGTTGTTTTTTGGCCATGTTATTTTGAATATCTTGTAAAGGTGGTAAGAACTCACCACTTGATAGTTTTGAACAGCCAAATGTTAGGAACCAAGTCTGTTGCTTTTTCTTATCCAGCTTCTGTCTTAAATCTTTTTACAGTAAATTACACGATCTAATGATATCTGTGGGATACACTCACGCAGTCCCTGAAAGAAGCAGTAATAATGGAGTTTACACGTGTGGCTGTGGGAAGGGCAGAGGTAGGACCACACTGATGCTGAAAGCCTGCTGCTGAGACTAGTGTCGCATGGAGTGCTTTTGTAGCGGCGTAATTAAAGTCCTCCTAAAAAGGCTTCTATTTGGAAGTACTCAGATTTTATTTTTTCAGTGTATCACTGTCGCCTTTCAGCTCAGAAATTTGAATAAACTGCTGCTCTCTGATTTATATTCGTTATACAAACCAGGCTAGTTCCTGCTACTGACCATTATACACCAGTATCTCTTCTTCACCTCACGTGGAAAAGTTGTTTCCTTTGCAAATGAGCTAGACTTCTTTTTAGGCCGTATTTTCTACTTTCTTGATACTTGTCATTTTCTTAATATATTTAGAATATAAGGTTGGAGCACAAAAAACTGCTACTGCTACTTTAAAGGGATGAAAACAGTGAATTTTTTTAAAACTTAATTTTTTTTCCTTCAGTCACACTCTCTGACTTACTTTTAGTGAAATGCCATGTAGTGGAGTTATTGTGATATACACACTCTACTAGACTTTAATACTGAAAATACTTGGCCGTTTGTTAACATTCAAGAAAAGCAATAGTATTCAAATTTGACTGTATAGGTCAGTTTATTTTACAAATAGCTGATGCTGTCCTGGAAACGTGAGGCCCTGACTGGTTAGTAACTGACAGACTCCTCAAGATGGGTCATAGATGGGATGTAAATTGAAAGAAGCAGCTGATTTTGTGCTAATCAATCTTCAAATAATTAAACTCTGCGTGTGTGGTGGGCTTGTGTAAGATTTTCAGAATGATCTTAAATAATATCCTGCTAAGAAACGGTTGTCATACGATAAATACGATAGTTTCTCTTTTAAGCTTTACTAACATATGTCAGAAGAATAATGGTAGTGTTTGAGTTCCTAAGTAAGAACTTGTAAAGAGTACGAGTTTTTGTGCTTTTTTAAAAAATTTTGTAATTAAAAATTTTTTAATTCTTTAAGTAACCATAGTTTCCCAGTGATGTGCAAAAAAGTTTTTTTTAATGTTTGACTTCTTGTTAATAGGTCACTTCTCTACATAACTGGCAATCTTGGTGTTTCACTAAGCCTATTACTCTTAGCATTGTTTTACTTTGAAACAATCGCCAACTGTAGAAAAGTTGTACAAACACTTTGTATCTGAACTAATTGAGAATAAGTTGTTGACATAATGCCATTTCCTCTCAAACTCAAGAACATTCTCCAACTTAACGATAAATGACCATCAAAATCACAAAATTAACCTTGCTGCTGCTAAGTCGCTTCAGTCGTGTCCGACTCTGTGCGACCCCATAGACAAAAGCACTATCTAATTCTTAAACCCCATGCAAATTTTGCCAGTTTTCCCAGTAATGTTTTCTGTTGTGAAAAGTTCAGAATCACTGTTGAGTTTAGTTATCTCCAGTATGAAACAGTATCACATTTTTTCCCTTGACTCGTGATGGTTTTGACTCTTCTGAAGATTACAGTTGTTCTGTAGAGTGTCTCTCTTTGGGCATGTCTGTTGTTTCCGTCTGGTTTGACTCAGATTATACAGCTTTGTCAGGAATATCACAGAAGTATTACATGTGTTCTCTCTCACTGCATGACATCAGTTTGCCCTGTGACTGATAATGTGCATTTTGATCGCTTAATTGAGGTCAGACTTCTCTTTTTTGCAGTCACTATTTTCCCTTTGGTATTAATGCCTTTGTTTGGAGGCATATTAAAACTATGTAAATATCTTGTTCTTTATCATTTGTTTACTTCAGTATATCAGAGTGGGCTCATAGTTTCCTATTCAATGGATTATAATCTTTTACAATCATTTAATGCCCAGATCATTCCAGATTTGATCATTGAGACTCCTTTTAAGCTGACTGATGCAAAGAAAGTAGGGAAAACCACTAGACCATTCAGGTATCACCTAAATCAAATCCCTTATGATTATACAGTGGAACTGAGAAATAGATTTAAGGGCCTAGATCTGATAGAGTGTCTGATGAACTATGGACTGAGGTTCGTGACATTGTACAGGAGACAGGGATCAAGACCATCCCCATGGAAAAGAAATGCAAAAAAGCAAAATGGCTGTCTGGGGAGGCCTTACACATAGCCGTGAAAAGAAGAGAAGTGAAAAGCAAAGGAGAAAAGGAAAGATATAAGCATCTGAATGCAGAGTCCAAAGAATAGCAAGAAGAGATAAGAAAGCCTTCCTCAGTGATCAATGCAAAGAAATAGAGGAAAACAACAGAATGGGAAAGACTAGAGATCTCTTCCAGAAAATAAGAGATACCAAGGGAACATTTCATGCAAAGATGGGCTCGATAAAGGACAGAAATGGTATGGACCTAACAGAAGCAGAAGATATTAAGAAGAGATGGCAAGAATACACAGAAGAACTGTACAAAAAAGATCTTCACAACCAAGATAATCACGATGGTGTGATCACTGACCTAGAGCCAGACATCCTGGAATGTGAAGTCAAGTGGGCCTTAGAAAGCATCACTACGAACAAAGCTAGTGGAGGTGATGGAATTCCAGTTGAGCTATTCCAAATCCTGAAAGATGATGCTGTGAAATTGCTGCACTCAATATGCCAGCAAATCTGGAAAACTCAGCAGTGGCCACAGGACTGGAAAAGGTCAGTTTTCATTCCAATCCCAAAGAAAGGCAATGCCAAAGAATGCTCAAACTACCGCACAATTGCACTCATCTCACACGCTAGTAAAGTAATGCTCAAAATTCTCCAAGCCAGGCTTCAGCAGTACATGAACCGTGAACTTCCAGATGTTCAAGCTGGTTTTCGAAAAGGCAGAGGAACCAGAGATCAAATTGCCAACATCTGCTGGATCATGGGAAAAGCAAGAGAGTTCCAGAAAAACATCTATTTCTGCTTTATTGACTATGCTAAAGCCTTTGACTGTGTGCATCAGAATAAACTGTGGAAAATTCTGAAAGAGATGGGAATACCAACCACCTGACCTGCCTCTTGAGAAACCTATATGCAGGTCAGGAAGCAACAGTTAGAACTGGACATGGAACAACAGACTGGTTCCAAATAGGAAAAGGAGTACATCAAGGCTGTATATTGTCACCCTGCTTATTTAACTTCTATGCACAGTACATCATGAGAAACGCTGGACTGGAAGAAGCACAAGCTGGAATCAAGATTGCCGGGAGAAATTTCAATAACCTCAGATATGCAGATGACACCACCCTTATGGCAGAAAGTGAAGAGGAACTAAAAAGCCTCTTGATGAGAATGAAAGAGGAGAGTGGAAAAGTTGGCTTAAAGCTTAACATTCAGAAAACGAAGATCATGGCATCCGGTCCCATCACTTCATGGGAAATAGATGGGGAAACAGTGGAAACAGTGTCAGTCTTTATTTTTGGGGGCTCCAAAATCACTGCAGATGGTGACTGCAGCCATGAAATTAAAAGATGCTTACTCCTTGGAAGAAAAGTTATGACCAACCTAGATAGAATACTCAAAAGCAAGGACATTACTTTGCCAACAGAGGTCCATCTAGTCAAGGCTATGGTTTTCCCAGTGGTCATGTGTGGATGCGAGAGTTGTACTGTGAAGAAAGCTAAGCACCAAAGAATTGATGCTTTTGAACTGTGGTGTTGGAGAAGACTCCTGAGAGTCCCTTGTTCTGCAAGGAGATCCAACCAGTCCATTCTAAAGGAGATCAGTCCTAGGTGTTCTTTGGAAGGAATGATGCTAAAGCTGAAACTCCAGTACTTTGGCCACCTCATGCGAAGAGTTGACTCATTGGGAAAGACTCTGATGCTGGGAGGGATTGGGGGCAGGAGGAGAAGGGGACGACAGAGGATGAGATGGCTGGATGGCATCACTGACTTGATGGACGTGAGTCTGAGTGAACTCTGGGAATTGGTGATGGACAGGGAGGCCTGGCGTGCTGTGATTCATGGGGTTGCAAAGAGTCGGACACAACTGAGCGACTGAACTGAACTGAACTGATGCATCCTTTTAATATGTTGCCCATCATTCATTGAGCATTTCCTTGCTTTCCAAGCTCATCTTGTCCTTTTCATGCCCCAGCCCTGGAATTAGCCATTTCTCCAAGGAGCTCTGGTTCCTTTTGGATAAGAATGGTATTTAAAAGCCAAGATCTTGATGGCATGTTTTCATTATTGAGAGTGGTACTGTCCCTTTCAAAAAATATTGTATATATTTTTATTTATAGAAGAATATATAAAACTTAAATCTTTTACATTTATATATACATACACATTCAGTCTTTTTTGAAGTTTTGTATGTATTTTGTTGGTTTTATTTATATTTTTAGATGTTAAAAACCATGAATTCATACCAGTACTTCCAAATTCATTCCAGTACTATAGGGTTTATTCCAGTTTTCTCCCTTTCCATGGTGTAGCTCCCTTCTTTGACAGAATAAATCTGACTTCCGTTATTCTTGATACTAATATATTTCCTCATTTGGTCAGTTTTCTGGTATGTGACAGCCTTTCCTTGCATGGATGCCTTCCTCACCCGATGGGCTCCAGCATCTTGTTCTGAGCCTTCTTCCCATGCAGATGCCCTCTTCACCCCATTCAGGCTCTGCTACTCCATACTAACCCCCTTTTCACCGTGTGGACACCCTCCTCACCATGCTTAGGCTCCGATACCCCCATGCCAGCTGCCCCTCTGTGTGCATGCCCTCCAGCCACACTTGGATTCAGACTCCCAACCTCACCTCAGGCCCCTCCTCTCCCCATGAGAACCCTTCTCAGAAATAATCTTTAAATGAGTCCCAAGCATAAAAATGAACTTAGACCTCTGTCTGACACACTTCGGGGAAACTGTGGAATCCCAGAAGCAGAAAGATGAAAGAAAATCTTTCAGAAAATCTTAAATTTATAGAAGATGTGTTTATAGACGTCAGAAGGCAAAGGAATAGCTTCAAAGTTCTGAGAGGAAGTAACCATCTGGAATTTTATATCCAGTAAACTATACTTTTCAACAGCATTAAGTTTGAGAGATTAAAAGATTCTTATTGAAAGTTCTCAGGAAGCATGAAATTGAGCACATGAGTGAACAGGATGTAAGAAGAAATGGAGAGCAAAATAGTTGGATAACTTACAGGTGACTCCAAGAAACAGCCACTGTGTAAAACAACGTCAGACGCCGTTTAGTCAGTGAAAGAGAGTTGTGTCCGACTCTTTGTGACCCCATGGACTATATGGTCCATGAGTTCTCGAGGCCAGAATACTGGATGGGTAGCCTTTCCCTTCTCCAGGGGATCTTCCCAGCCCAGGGACTGAACCCAGGTCTATTTGGGGGAGGGTTCTAAAAAATAAGGTCAAAATAATTTGTTCTTAATTGTGATTGGTACTAAGATCCTGTTGTTCAGCCATAGGATAGAGAAATTTACACCCTAAGCCAAGTAAGCATATCTGAGAATGTAAAGGACAAACACTAAAAGGACACAGAGAAAAAAAACCCGAATACTTCAAACCAACAGAGAAAGATAACGGAGTCTAAAGGAACAGATTATTAGAAGATAAAAAAGAAGGAAGCAAAAGACAATCACTGTAAGCAGAAAGCACAAAATAAGATGACAGATATCCAAATTTACCTGATACAGCAACAAATATAAACAGATTAAATTCAACAGGAGAATGACAGAAGTTGAATTTATAACATAGACGAAGGGTTTACTACTCTACATAGGCTCTCAGTGAAAGCACTGACCAAAGCTCTAGTGAGCAAAATTTAACATGAAAGGAATAAGGATGCAGAAGAAATGTTGAACAAGGAAATGGGTAAAAGACAAGCATCGGAAAGAATGGAACTCAATAATTTTAAACCGTATTTTACGTACCACGTACGGTGCAGTTTTGTGGAATGTGTGAAGCAAGCAGATGAGCTCCGCGGTTATATAACTGTTCTGCTTTGAAGCTCATCCTTGGGTTCGTTAGTTTTCTACCTGTGGTGCATCATGATTTTCTGCAGAACCTCACACTGAGTTCCAGGCTTTCATGATTTCTTTTTTGCTTCCCTGGACAAAAGCAAAAATCAAACTGCTGTATAGCAACTTTCTTTTGATGAACTCTTCTGACTTGTCTCTAGATTTATATTTTAAATCTGCCCAACAAAAATTGCATTTTGTTGCACACACTAGGCATTCATCTTAATTAATGTTCCAGTCTCTTTCACATGCTACATGAATAATCACTGTTAAAATAAATTTTTCTTTTTGATCTGGGCAGACTAAGAAGCGTAGTTAATACATAGCAAGATTGAAACAGAAAAGATACAGGCATAATGCATACAGTACTTTATTCGTAACCAATAATAACTTTCACCTATTGACTGTAGAGTCTCAGCCAGGCCCGTTTACATCCCTGTAAACACTTGGCGTTTAAGCCAGTCATCCTTTGTTCCCTGGACTGACCTCAGCAGGACCCCTGAAATTATATTTTTGTGTGTGTCTTTATGTGTGTTTCTTCCTCTCTCCCTGCTTCCCTTCTTCTCCTTTCCTTCCTCTCCTCCTTTCCTTCCTTTCTCTCCTTCTTTCCTTCTTTCTTCCTTTAACAAGGAAATGGCTTTTGAGAGCAAAATTCTAAAGAAGGATTACAACAGAGAGAGAAGAAATACTAGACTAATTTGCTTGTCCCACTCTAGTCTGTTGCAAAACATATCGAAACATTAGACTATATTGGTGGAAAAATAAATTACAAGTAATAAATTGGTTTCAACATTATTGTGTGAATGCAATTAAGGTTTGTAATAGAAGTAGCAAATATTTTATTCCTCTGGTTCAGTTCACTTACACCTGGGAGCCTTCTGTACAAGGGTTTCAATAGTGTGGAGCCGGCATTAACTGTTGTTTCTGTCCTCCCAGGACCCCCTTCTTTAGTCTTCATCTGAAGACAGAACCCACTGCTCCGCACAGATGTGGGCACAGCAGGTGATAACCTGAGCCAGGATCCCTTTTCCCACAGGATGACAGTGCAGTGAAGCAATTTAAAAAGGAGGGCGGGGTGGGGGTGGGGGGCTCCTGATAGCTTTTCTGTGCTCACTCATTAGCTGTGTGACTTCAGACAGATTACTTAATCTCCTTGTGTTCCAATACTCTGATAATTAAAATCTGAGAAGTAACCTGCACATGGATGTTTATAGCAGCCTTATTCTTAATTGCCAAAACTTGAAGCATTCAACTAAGTTAATCAATAAACTGTGATACATCCAGACAAAGCAATATTAAAGCACTAAAAAGAAATGAGCAATACAGACAGTAATATTGTGTTAGCAAGTTCCATGATTATAAGAAACTAGATCTTAGTTAGTCCTACCACAAAAAAGAAATAATTATGAGATATGATAGCGCTGCCAACTGTCATGACAGTGGCAGTTATATTACAATATATAAATGCATCAAATCAACATCTAAACACCTTAAATTTACAGAATGTTATGTGCGAAACATATTTCAATAAAAATTTAAAAGAACGAAGAAATGAGCTATCAAGCTATGAAAGGACATTGAACCATCTTAAGTGCGTATTACTAAGTGAAAGAAGCCAATCTGAAAAGGCTACATACTATATAATTCCAACTACATGACATTCTGAAAAAGGCAAAACTATGGAGACAGTAAAAGGATCTTTGGCGGCCAGGGGCTAGGGAGGAAGGAGTGAGTGTGAGAGGCAGTGATTAAGGGGGGGTTAAAGCTTTGCAATGTGTAAGATGAAGAGTATCTGAGGAGGGACTGGCCTTTGTAAGGGGTGATCCCCTGACTTCAGTAGGAGGGACGGGTGCAGTGGGGGGCTCAGATGAAGTTCTGTAGGCTTTATAGAGGGAACATGAGAGCTGACGTGCAAGGCGGGTACACCAGGCAGGGCTTCCTAGGCAGGAGGGGAATGAGTGCGCAGACCAGGAAGTATGAACAGCGTTCCTTACTTGAGAAACACCCTCGGCATGTCTGAAGTAGAGGGTTGGGATGGGCAGAGCTGGTGTTGGTAAGGGGAGGTGGGAGAAGCTGATGAGAATCAGCTCATGGAAAGTGTACTTTGGAATGGTTTCCCTTTGCAGCAGAGAACAAATAGAGGTTTTTAAATCTTGAGCTAGTTTGACTTTATGTAATTTTAGAAAAGTAGCGATCTTCACCTGGAATGGATTGGTGGGAGAGACTGGTTAGGAAGCCATCACGGTGACCTGGGGAGACAGTGAGGATCTGAACTGGGGCAGTGGAGGGGGGAGGGGAGGGTGGAGCGGGGGCGCCACGAAGAAGCGGAGCTGCTGGTCTACCAGCTGACTTTATGGAATATCAGCTGTTTGAGTAACACTCAGGCCTCTAGTTCTAATGACTGGTAATTAGTGGTGAGTCCATCAAGGAGAAAACTGGGTCCATGGAGGAAGAAGAGAGAGCTCAGTTGAGGAGCTGCTGAGCTTGTGGAACCCGTGGGCTGTCTTGGTGAATATGTCTGGTGAGCCTGTCTGGGGATGCACCTCCAGAGGGAAACTTCTCCTTCCAGGGATGCCCAACTGGGTCTGTTATTGTTTGATTCTGAACTTTATGCAAGTTTGCTTGTTTGGATTCAGATTAATTATTTCATGGTTATACTGAGTAAAACAACATGAAAAAAATAAAATATTACTCCCAAAGTTTGATAATATGATATCAGGATCCTAAAACTATTACTACTTTATGATTCAGTCATTCTGCTGTCTACCCTAAAGGAAAAAATCCTAACAAAGATTTACGTGCAAAGATGTTTTGAATCAGTTTAGTTGTAATGGTGAGAACAAACAGTATACTTAGAAAATAAACTAGAAGGTATATAACTGTGGTGTGTGCATGCTAAGTTGCTTCAGTCGTGTCTGACTCTTTGTGACCCTATGGACTGTAGCCCACCAGGCTCCTCTGTCCATGGGATTCTCCAGGCAAGAATACTGGAGTGGGTTGCCATTTCCTCCTCCAGGGGATCTTCCTGACTCAGGGATCAAACCTACGTCTCTTATGTTTCCGGCATTGGCAAGCAGGTTCTTTATCACTAGTGCCACCGGAGAAGTGAGACTCTAGATAATGACCTTATTGGTGACTTTTATTTTCTTCTTTTTGAGAGTCTGTGATTTATAGATTTTCTAAAATGAGCATGCATTATACTCTCTGACATGGAAAAAAATGTGTAGAAATGTATAAAATGTCCAACAATAGGTAAATAGTAAATTCTGCTATACCTATAGGATATGTGGTTATGGAGCTATTTATTTTGTTTATGAAAAGTATTTAATGAAGAAAATACTTATAAAACACTAATGATCAGCTCTATGATTATATGAAGATATATATCTCTGGAAAGGCTGGCATAGGCTAGGGGTGGTGGGATTGTGGGTGCTCATTTTCTCTATTTCCAAGTTTCCACAGTGATTTTTATTATATTTCTTTTCATCTTTTTTTTTTTTTTTTAATTTTCTGGTTTCTGTAGGGCTTTTTGCTTCTTTCTTCTGCTTTTCTTGAGAAAGTTTGTTATTTTTTCCTTTTCTACCACTGTAGAAACTACAGATTGTGTATGAATGGTTTCCTTTAAGTGTTTAACATACTCAGTTATAAGTTTCCTAACAAAGTCTTGATTTCTCACTATTTTTGCCCTTCTTCTAATGTGATGAGGATCTTTACCTGTTGTAAGAATCCACAAAAGATAGCATGCCACATCTTGTTTAGCTTTCCACTCATTTTAACACACAAAAAAAATGGTTTAAAATTTCTTACCGTAAGTAGTTTGTTTATTAACATTTTTTACAGCTTTGGTTCTGTATTAGTTTCTTAGGGCTTCCATAACAGAGTTCCTCAGATTTTAAACAACAGATTCATTTTCTCACGATTCTGAAAGCCAGGATTCCAGGGTAAAAGTGTCTGCAGGGTTGGTTTCTTCTGAGGCTTTTCTCCTTGGCTTGCAAACAGCCACCTTCTGTTCGTGTCCCCATAGGGTCTTCCTCTGCATGTGCGTGTCTGTGTCCAGAGCTCTCCTTGTAAAGACACCAGTGATGCTGGATCAGGGTCCACACTCATGACCTCATTTTAACTTAATTATCTCTTTCAAATACAGTCATACTCTGAGGTCCTGGGGGTTAAGACATCAACATATGAGTTTGGTGGGGAAGGGAGGACACGTTTCAGCCCATAACTGTATTCTCCTGCCTGGGTTTAAGTTCCCTTCTTTCTAGGAAGTTCTTTAGCAAAGATTTGTGGGAAAGAGACTATGTACATCTCTGTACATCTGAAAATCTCTTCACTTCCTTCAACCTTAAGTAGCGTTCCTAAATATAATGTTTTAGGTTGATCGTTATTTTCCCTTAGCACCATGAGAATCTGTATACATCCATTTATCATGTATTTATTGAGTCCCTATACTGTGTCAGGTACTGTACAGGTGCTGGGAATACACTAGTGAACCAGGGAGTATTCAACTCTAGAGGGAGGAAAAAGCATTTGTGCAGTTGTGTGAACATACGTTTTCATTTCTCTTGGGTAAACTGGGAGGAGTGGGAATGCCTGGGTCACATGGAAGTGTGTGTTTAATCTTATATGAAACTGCTGAAAGTTTTCCAGAATGGTTGTACTGAAGGGGATGACAGAGGATGAGATGGTTGGATGGCATCACCGACTCAATGGACATGAGTTTTAGTAAACTCCAGGAGTTGGTGATGGATAGGGAAGCCTGGTGTGGTACAGTCCATAGGGTCTCAAAGAGCTGGACACGACTGAGCAACTGAATTGAACTGTACCATTTTACGTTCAATGTATGAGATTGATTGCTTTTTAAAGTTGTAAAGTTTCTATATCGTTCTGTTTTGTACCTGGGTGAATTATTGTCTAATTCACTAATTCTCTTTTCTGTTGACTTTATCTAGTCTAGAATTTATCTAGTTCATTAAACTGGGTTTTTTACATGTATATAGATTTTTTTCCATTTCTAGAAATCTTAGATGATCCAACTTACTAATATTTGTTTTATTTCTACAAGTTTAATATCATAATTTCTTATTAGTTTTCTGGAAGCTAATTCTCCTGTTTACCTCTTTGAAGACTCTATGATTTGTGTTAAAGTCAGTTTTGGATGACTCTCTTTACTTTCTCTAAATGGAATTAATCTTCTTAGTAAACTTGGTTCCTTCTTAGCATTTAATTTCTCATATAGTAAAATTCTGGGTTACAGACTCTAAGTAGAAGTTTATTTTTCATTCTGACCTCACCCCTTTCTGACTAGTAATTTTATATTGCCTCCAACTAGGCTTTTGTAGCCAGAGCTCAGAAATGGTTCTTAAATTGCCACCTAAAGGTCCCTGACCAGGTTACAGTGATATTGGATGTATCACAGATTAGGTCATCAGATCACTGGGAATCTTGACTCAATCTTGTCATGGGCTACTTTAGTCTTTCCTACCCCCAAAGAGTCAAGTTCTCAGTTACTCCTATTCTGGACTATTAAAACACAATTTTGGGGAAAAGATAAAAATATGACTCTCATACAGTTATAAGAATGAATATGCATTAAAAAATTTATTCTACTCTTATGATATGAAGGAACCAGGCACATGTTTTATCCAGTTAAAAGGAAAAGTCAAACCATCACAAATTTATATGGAGGAAAGAATGTTAAGGTGAACTGCAGGTAGAGATAAAACTGGTGTTTGGGTTGGGGTGGGGAACTCATAGATTACTACCAGATTGGACAAAATTTGTATACCTACCAATTACCTACAGTTTACAAATAGTTCCAAAATGGCTTCAAACCAGCAGACAGGGTTGGAATGTGATAACTTGAAAAAGCGGGCCGTACATTCTTCACAATAGCCAAGGCATGGAAACAACCAAACAACCTAAGTGTCCACTGAAAGACAAATGGATAAAGATGTGGTACATATATGCAATGGAGCACTACTCAGCCATTCCAGAGACGACATACAGATGGCCAAGAGGCACATGAAAAGTGCTCAACATTGCCAATTATTAGAGAAATGCAAATCAAAACTACAATGAGATACCACCTATTACTAGTCAGAATGGCCACGATCAAAAAAGCTGCAAACAGTAAATGCTGGAGAGGATGTAGAAAAGTCACTCCTACAGTGTTGGTGGGAATGTAAGTTGGTGCATCCACTATGGAGAACGGTATGGAGGTTACTCAGAAGACTAAAAATAGAATTACCATATGAGCCAGCATTCCCACTTCTGGGAATATATCCAGACAAAACTATAGTTCAAAACGGTACATGCACCCTATGTCCACAGCAGCAGTATTCACAACAGCCAAGACGCAGAAACGACCTAGATGCCCATCAATCGATGAATGGATAAAGAAGATGTGGCACAAATATATACTGGAAAATTCTCAGCCACAAAAGGAACAAAATAATGCCATTTGCAGCAGCATGGCTGCAACTAGAGATTACCATACTAAGCATAAGCAAGCCAGAAGGAGAAAGACAAATACCATATGATATCATATGTGGAATCTAAAATATGACACAATGAACCCATCTACAAAACAAAGTCCCCAGGTCGCGCTAGTGGTAAAGAACCCGCCTGCTAATTGCAGGAGATGTAAGAGATGTGGGTTCAATCCCTGGGTCAGGAAGACCCCCTGGAGGAGGAAACAGCAACCCACTTCAGTATTCTTGCCTGGAAGATCCTATGGGCAGAGAAGCCTGGCAGGCTATAGTCTGTAGGGTCCCAAAGAGTCATACACGACTGAAGCAACTTAGCCCATGAAACACACTCACAGACATAGAGGACAGACCGGTGGTTGCCAGTCGGGGGGAGAGGGGTGGGGGGAATGGAGTTGGGGGCTGGGGTTAGCAGATGTAAGCTTTTATATACAGGATGGATAAACAAGGTCCTACTGGATAGCATGGAGAACAATATTCAATATCCTGTGATAAACCACAATGGAAAAGAGTATGATAAAGAATATATAATATATATCTTATGTACATATATATATAACTGAATCACTTTGCTGTACAACAGAAATTAACACATTGTAAATCAACTGCACTTCAATAAAAATATATTGATTGAAAAAAGAAACTAAAATCATTAATACTCCCTTCCCCAAGGAAAGTGTGGTATAAACAGTGCATCATTTTCCATTGAAACCCTTTTCCTATGAATAGAGAACCTTAGTGGACTCCCTACTTGCTTGAGTCTTGCTTATCACATTGTTTTGCTCTTGGTGTTGCTACAAGGGGAATGTGTATTCTTTTTGAACATGGAGCAGAGGTGTTGCTTAAGTATTTATACTGTCTTGAGTGGGAAGTACATCTTGTTTTACTTAATAATAAAGATACATAATCTAAAATATGTTAAAACTCTCAAAGCAATCTGATCTTGTTAATTGGCCCAACATGTGATCATAATACATTTCCTTTCCACTAACACCTGCCTCCCTTTTACTTTGAAACTCAAACAGATCTTTCTCATGTTAGTGCTGTTTTCCTTTTCTTACTAAAGCCCTGGCTCTTTTTCTCTTCTTTTTTTCTACTAGCAAACTTACCCTTTTCTTTCTCTCACAACCCATTTCTTCCTGAAACTTCCTCTGCATGTCAGAGATCATGGCAGTTAGTGTATCTTGAAGCTGGGATTCCAACTTGGTTCTGATGGCAAAGCCATCACACTCAACCATCATGACCCTGCAGAAGGACTTAGAGCTGGGCATGGAGGGAAAGACAGGGTCTGTTAGGCAGAAGGGAATAAAGAAGGCATTTCAATATGTCAGTGGCACACAGCTTATCTGGCTGGGGCCCAAGTTCCTGCTGAAAGAGAATAATAAGCGATGGGGCTGTAGAGGGGAGGGGGCCTGTACTGCTCAGGTGAGGCTCACAGACTGTACTGACCCTTGCTCGATACTTTGTGTTGTTTAATCTTTATATTGACTCCACAAGACCCACAAGATATGGGTATCCCCACCTAAGGCTTCAGAGAACAAAAGCACAGTCCTATGACTTATCTGTAATCTCCTGCCATCAGAGAATACCAGTCTTTTCAACTATGGGGTCACTGTGCTTTCTATCAGTACTTTATATAAGCTATTGAAGTCTTCAGGGTTTTAAGTGAAGTGGTTAGGATTGTATTTAGGAAAAAGATGCGATGAAAGAGAAGCCTGAGTCTTCTTTTGACCTGATACTGAATATCATTTGAAGGCAGTAGCCCTTGTCCAGCACTAAAATTGGGATTTCAAAATGATTCTATGCTGAAATTTAGAAGTAGTGACCTGAAAGCCACAGAGGGTCTTCTAGAACCCAGCTACTCTGAAGTATGGTCTTCGCGCCTATAACTTGAGTATAATCCTGGGCTTATTAAAAATGCAATTTCTCATCCACACACCTATGGACACCTTATCTTTGACAAAGGAGGCAAGATATACGATGGAGAAAAGACAATCTCTTTAACAAGTGGTGCTGGAAAACTGGTCAACCACTTGTAAAAGAATGAAACTAGAACACTTTCTAACACCATACACAAAAATAAACTCAAGGTGGATTAAAGATCTAAACGTAAGACCAGAAACTATAAAACTCCTAGAGGAGAACATAGGCAAAACACTCTCCAACATAAATCACAGCAGGATCCACTATGACCCACCTCCAAGAATATTGGAAATAAAAGCAAAAATAAACAAATGGGACCTAATTAAACTTAAAAGCTTTTGCACAACAAAGGAAACTAAAAGCAAGGTGAAAAGACAGCCTTCAGAATGGGAGAAAATAATAGCAAATGAAGCAACTGACAAACAACTAATCTCAAAAATATACAAGCAACTCCTACAGCTGAATTCCAGAAAAATAAATGACCCAATCAAAAAATGGGCCAAAGAACTAAATAGACATTTCTCCAAAGAAGACATACGGATGGCTGACAAACACATGAAAAGATTCTCAACATCACTCATTATCAGAGAAATGCAGATCAAAAGCACAATGAGGTACCATCTCACTCTGGTCGGAATGGCTGCGATCCAAAAGTCTACAGTCAGTCAGTGCTGGAGAGGGTGTGGAGAAAAGGGAACCCTCTTACACTGTTGGTGGGAATGCAAACTAGTACAGCCACTATGGAGAACAGCGTGGAGATTCCTTAAAAAGCTGGAAATAGAACTGCCTATGACCCAGCAATCCCACTGCTGGGCATACACACCAAGGAAACCAGAAATGAAAGAGACACGTGTACCCCAATGTTCATCGCAGCACTGTTTATAATAGCCAGGACATGGAAGCAACCTCAATGTCTATCAGCAGACAAATGGATAAGAAAGCTTTGGTACATATACACAGTGGAATATTACTCAGCCATTAAAAAGAATACATTTGAATCAGTTCTAATGAGGTGAATGAGACTGGAGCCTATTGTACAGAGTGAAGTAAGCCAGAAAGAAAAACACCAATACAGTATACTAACACATATATATGGAATCTAGAAAGATGGTAATGATAACCCTGTATGCGAGACAGCAAAAGAGACACAGATGTATAGAACAGTCTTTTGGACTCTGTGGGAGAGGGTGAGGGTGGGATGATTTGGGAGAATGGCATTGAAACATGTGTATTATCATATGTGAAACGGTTCAGGTTCAATGCATGAGACAGGGTGCTCAGGGCTGGTGCACTGGGATGACCCAGAGGGATGGGATGGGGAGGGAAGTGGGAGGGGGGTTCAGGATGGGGAACACATGTACACCCATGGTGGATTCATTTCAATGTATGGCAAAACCAATGCAATATTGTAAAGTAATTAGTCTCCATTTAAATAAATTTATATTAAAAAAATGCAAAATCTCATACCCCTACCTCAGACTTAACTAGATCAAAAATCTCTGGGAGTGGAGTCCAGGAAGCTGTGCTTTTAACAAGCCCTGTTTATTTAGCAATGGACAATATTATGGTGCCCACATGATTATTAGGTATGCAGAAGCTTGAGAAAGCTTTGATATTTTCCCCTGGGCACTTTACCTGCTTTCAGCATTTCCTGGTTGTCTAATGACTGCCTCTAAAATGATTTCTTCAATAGTAGTACAGAAACTTCATCAGCACATTAAACAATAAGTACTTTATGAGCAATGTATCATCATTGGCATCTAGGAAGCTGACTTATAAACTGTCTTTAGCATTAAGTTTAACTCTAGCATAAAATTTAACTTGCACGTGAAGGTGGCAGCATATGGAAAAACATTTGGGAGGCTATACACCAAAACTGTGAAAGAGGAAGTTATTCATGACACTTGTTAAGGAATGTGGGGTAGACTTTATTCAGGGGGACTGCCATGGGAAAAGTGGGGATTTGTGTCCAAGGAGCAAAGTTGGGCACACGTTGCGGGGAGGTGGTAAATGGGAAATTACTAAGAGGATAGGGTAATTTTTTGCTAACTTGACCTGGCAGGATTCTTGTTGAAGACAGACTGGGGTGATCAGATAATACCTGGGGAACGGTGGAGGACGAGGAATTTGATCAGATACTGAGGGCTGTGTTGGGGGGGAAGGGGGTGGCTAAGCTAACTTGACAATATTCTTGCTTAACTCCCAGAGGACATGCGCAGGTTGGGATTTAGTCAGGCTCAGAGGATCCCAACTCAAGTTTGTCCAGGAGCGAGTCTTCGTCATCTCTACTGTGATTATCTTTGGGGAAAGTTGGGGGACTGTGGAGAAGTAAAGGGAGGGGCTTTAACTTTTACCACCTACATTTAAAAAACATTTTATAGGAGGGTAGTTGCTATCTTCCCCTACCTTTTATATTATACTCTTATACATGGATAATCATTTATATCATTACAGGTTTTGTGTGTGAAACTGTGTGGAAACCTGAAATTCTATCAATCAAATCTTTATAGTACACTGGTGCCATCTGATGGTAAGCTTTCTTATCACTTCTGTGATTTCCCCAGGCTAATTTTTCATCTTTCTAAATTAAGTGAGAAATGTGAGTTTTGAGCAAAACAGACTTTTCTTGTGTTACCCCTTCCACTCTTCCCCATCAGAGTTCAGTTTCTGCCTTCTCTGCTCCCATAAGATCTGATGTCTTTTGGCAAACTCCCATCCCAGTAATCAAAGGAGTTAGAGATGACTTGGAAGTAGTTTCTGCCCTCAGTACATTTTTACCTGGCAAGACTCTAAGCAGATAATTATAACAAAGTGTGGTACACACTTAATAAAATGTTAATAGAATGGTGGGGGGAATATGTTAACTAGTATAATGAAAGCACTATAAGAGTGATACAAATTATTACAGGAATTCAGAGGGTTATGAATTCCATATTTAGGTATACCTTCTAGAGTTTTTGTTCATAATGGTTAGTAATAATTTTAAAGTTATTTTAAAAAGTACATTTTATCCATCCTCTATTATCAACTTTTTTTTTCCTAACAGAAATCACAGTTAGTTATAAACATGGCCTTCCCTTGATAACACTTACTCTGCCATCCAGAAAAGAGCGCTGTCAATTTGTAGTCAAGCCAATGTTATCAACCGTGGGTTCATTCCTTCAGGACCTACAAAATGAAGACAAAGGTATCAGAACAGCTGCCATCTTCACAGCAGGTATATATATATATTTTTCCAGCTTTGTCTTTTTTTCTTCTTTTGAACCTTTGTTTTGTTTCTTTACTTTCTACAAAATTATTATATAATAAATGGTTGGTCTTTACTGAGTCCTTCATTTTTGAACATGAGTGATGTAAAAAAAATGAACTCTAATGGATAAAAAAGAAATGGAAGTTTAATTCATGTTTTGGTTATTTATTTCATAAACTTAGCCCCCAGATTTTTCTCTGAGAAAATTTTAATGACATAGTAATTATCATCTAGTTTTCTGTAAGAAATGTGAATAATTAGAAAATGAAATGCAGGCTCCATGATTGAAATAGACAGTGAATAATACACAAAGAGTTCATTGATCTTTGTTATAAAGCAGTTTTAGAGTGTTTTTTGACAGAATTAATAGGCAGAATTAATTCTCAGGAAACTAGTATGATACCAGCAGAGGTAGTTAATCAGATAGACTTTTAAATAAATGTAGCATATAGCTTTTATATTTGTATGATCTAAGGACATAAAAGCAGGCCCTACGGCCCCTAAAAGAGAATAAAGAATTCGTACCCCAGCCCGATATACCAGGCTACTATAAATATAAACAAATGAATAAATTTGCACTGTTATTTTATTGTAGTATTTACATTCTTAGAATAAGCTTATTTAAAAGTTAATGATTACTATGACAGTTTTGGAAAGGAAATTAACTTGGTTCTGTCCAAGTTCAGAACCAATTAAGGGATAGATATAAAAGTTGGAAGAGTAGAGATTAACAACTAATTTACTTAACAAGCATTGAGCAGCTAACAGATGTGACCTGAAACAAATAGACTGCCAGATATTTCTCCAGCAAAGATGGCTTTATTGCAGAGAGTGGAGAACTGCAGTTCAGTGTCTGCAGCCACTCACACGAGTCACGTGTGAGGATTTGCAAGACGAGGGAAGGAGGACGCTTCTGAAGAAGGAAAGGAAGCGGGGAGGACAGCAGCAAACAGAGGGTCCCTGGCTTTTCACTGGCTGGGTCCTTGGTAAAGAGGAGGCGCCCTCTTCCTGCTGGGCAGTGCCCACAGGGTGTGAGAGCTCCCCCTTCTGGTCTCCAGACTCTATTTAATTGAAGTTCCTGTGTATTAATCCTATATGCCAGGCCTTGTTCTAGATGCTAGAGACAGCAAAGAACAATAGAGATTAAACTCCTGTTCTTATGGAACTAACATTTTACAAGGAGAAAGAAACAAAATAAATAATTTATAAATTATATAAACTTTAAATTTGTATATTAGATAATAAGTGTTCCAGTGAAAAGGCAGAGTCATGGGGAGGTGGGAGTGTGTGCGTTTGGGGGAGGTACTCACTAAGGTCACATTTGAGTGAAGACCTGGAAGAGATATGACAGGGATGGGAGAAGAGCTTTCCAGACAGAGACCCTCAGGTGGGAGCTAACTCCACCCTCAGCCGTAAAGGGAGGGAGCTGGATACAGGTAGGAGGGGTAGGGCAGACTAGGGAAAGCCTCCATTGTAGGTTGTTGGAAGGACTTTGGATTCAACTGGAAGGGGAGTTTCTTCCTGGTAAAACCAAGGTCAGAGAAATGAGGATTTAGCCCTGTGGCCACAATGGCCTAATACTTCATCCTTGACTGGACGTATTCCTGCCAGTCGCAGGAACACCGAATCCCCGGGGCCTTCCCTACGGGGCAAGGCCTGCCTTCCTCAGAAGAGGCAGAATTCAGAAGGGCACCAAACACAGTGCTCACATGGAGTGGGGCCAGAAAAGCACCAGCATTCTTAGAGTACAGGTGCTCTTTGGACTGAGTGAAAACACTTTCTTGGGGTTCATGTCAGTACTTGCCCAAGAATAGGTGAAAAATTCATCACTGTATCATGAGCTCCTTAAAAGTGTTTCATATCCGTCTCTAGCTGATCCTGTATTAGTATAAAGGAGAATGTAGTACTTCAACTGAGAAATCATACTCGGCTGATTTCTTTTTATTATACTATTTTAAGGAGCAGTTTTGAAGTCATTTAAATGTAAATTTTTAAATGACACTTGCAAATCAGATAAAATGGATTTGGTGTGTTGCTGATCTTTTTTTTTTTTTTTTTAAGAGGCTCTGTGGGTGGAATTTGCCGGCATTTAATTTGGGCTTGAAAAGAGTGTTCTAAGCTTGTCACAGTTTTGCCCATAACGTGGGTGGAGTTATTTGGCAATTCCTGGGAAGATGATCTCACCCCAGCTGATGAACAGGAACCCAAACAGCCATATTCTAGGAACAGACCCAGGTGCAGACTTGACTTGCTGCCTTCTGGAACAAAAGAACTGCTGAGAACCAGACAGGAGGCAGGCATCTGGGTTCTTCCTGATTTTACTAGCAGTGTTACTCTTACCATGCGTATTAGTGTAGCTGAAACCTCTCTGGTTGAATGCAGCCAAGCAGATACCAGGCCAGGTGAGAATATATGTCTTGGACTTTATATCAGGTAATCATGTACAGACTATTCTGAAAGAATAATGATAGAGGAAACCCCTCCCAGCACTTTTTTTTGCTTATTATTCAATGAGTTTGAATCTTAACCCCTGGGTTACATTAAACTTCAAAAATATAAGAACAGCTAGGCTAGATAGGAAGCTGTGCAAAGCACACTGACGTTGAAATTTTCCTAGAGATTTTTTTTTCTGAAATGTTCCTAGGATATTTGAAATCACTGTTAGAATCTCTCCTGCCTCTCTCCAGCCTTTAAACATGCCACACAGGTGCATGCTTGCTCCTGCCACAGTTTTGCCTCTTTTCATCTTTCCTAAGCTAGAAAGGGAGGCAGCCCTGTGTGGTCGTGGTTTGAGGTGGTTTAAACAATACAACTCACTCATCTTTAGTAATTAAAAATAAAAGTGTTAGTCACTCAGTCGCATCTGACTCTTTGCGACCCCGTGGACTGTAGCCCACCAGGCTTCTCCGTCCGTGGCATTCTCCAGGCAAGAATACTGGAATGTGTTGTGTTTCCTTCTCCAGGGGATCTTCCCGACCCAGGAATTGAACCTGTGTCTCCCTCACTGCAGGCAGATTCTTTACTGTCTAAGCCACCAGGGAAAGCAAAAGTTACTCAGTTGTTTCTGACTCTTGTGACTCCATGGCCTGTATAGTCCGTGGAATTCTCCAGGCCAGAATACTGGAGTGGGTAGCGTTTCCCTTCTCCCAGGGGTCTTCCCAACCCAGGGATCGAACCCAGGTCTTCCACATTGCAGGTGGATTCTTTACCAGTTGAGCCACAAAGGAAGTTCGAAAAAAATAAAAGAAAGGTGGGCTTTTTTAAAATGTTAACTACCTGTGTTCCTCCACCACGAAGTCAGGGGCTTGGCCATAAGCCACAGAGATGGACACTGGCTGAGCTGAGGAGAGTGTCAGCAGGCTTTCTAATTGGAACTGGCAGAAAACCAGGCTCAGAAGACGGCAGGAGCCACAGAAGGCCGTGGGTGAAGAAGTTAGCCTGGGAATGGTTGGCGGGCTTTGCTGCTGGCACCCCGTCCCCCAGCCTCCACCTCTGCCTCCAATGGCCTTGCTGCGATGAGTCCCTGCCTCCCTCCCCGGAATCTGTGCATGACTGTCTGTAGGAACTGTCCAGTCTCACCAGCAGCGTCAGTCTGGACCCCAGCCCTGCTGACAGAGAGGGGGTGATGGGGGGTCTGCTTGTTCGTCTTGGTCCAGGGTAACGGGCAGTATTGGGAGCATTACTCCCAGTGGGAACAGTATTGGGTATTGGGGAGCTTCTGCCCACCCAAAAAGGCAAATGTCCACTGCTGTATTATAAAGACCTGTTGAAAAATGGTTCTTATTATTCTAAAACAAGGACATATTTTTGCATTTTCAGATGGCACTGAAATTGCAGCTTCAACCTTGATGGAAATTTTGCTAAAGAATGATTTTAAACTTGTTATTGATAAAATAACATATGATGTACAGTGCCCTATGAAAGGTAAGAAGCACAGCTGTGAACTATCTTCACATTTCCCTGTTGCTGTGGGCCTTTTTTCAGGGAGCAGGCTTATCCTGAGAATCTTTTTAATTAACCGAATGACCAAGAAGGCTTTGGAGAACCAGTATTTAAGCTTTTCTAGCAGGGTAGAAGTGATCGGTAGAAGTTGGGTGTCAGGGCTTAATGTAGTCTCACATACTCTTTTTAGACTTTTAAGACTTTGTTCTAGGATCTTGAATGCTTAATCTGACATTATTGGGTTAAGAAGAAGTGGACCTGAAAATCAGGAACTCAAGTGTATACTGTTGTACAGTTTTTAGCTCTTTTTTTTTTTTAAGTAGGCTTTATTTTTTAAAGGGCAGTTTCGAGTTCATAGCAAGATTGAGCAGATAGTACAGAGGTCCTGTATACTAATGTACCCATTCCCCGAAGACTCCCCTACTGTAAACACCAGAATGGAACATTTCTTTTTGTCATGAACCTACATCGAAACATTGTTATCAGTCCAAGTCCATACTTTACATTATGGTTTGCTCTTGGTGTTGTATGTTTTATGGGGTTTTAAGGCTATATTTTATTACTGAACTGTAGTTGCTTTACAGTGTTTCAGAGTTCCACACAGTGATTCAGTTGTGTGTGTGTGTGTGTGTGTATGTGTGTGTATATGACTGAGATTCTTGTCCGTTATAGATTATTACAAGATACTGAATGTAGTTCCCTGTTGCTTTATTGTTGTTTTCCAGTCCCTAAGTTGTGTCCATCTCTTTGAGACCCCATGAACTGCAGCATGCCAGGCTTCCCTGACCGCCACTATCTCACAGATAGGATGAGATGGCTGGATGGCATCACTCACTCAGTGGACACACGTTTGAGCAAATCCTGGCAGATAGTGTTTATTTTGTATGTAGTAGTATGTATATGTCAATTCCAGATTTCCAATTTATCTCTGGCTTGTTTTATGGGTTCTGATAAATGTATAATGACATGGATTCACCATTCCATTGTCATTTCACACAGAATAGTTCCACTGCCCCCAAAATCCTCTGTGCTCCTCCTTCATCTCTACCTAACCCCTAACTTCTGGCAGCCGCTCATCTTTTTCCGGTCTCCATAGTTTTGCCTTTCCAGAATGTTGTATAGTTGAAATGGTACAATATGTAGCTTTTTTTCAGACTGGCTTCTTTCACTGAGTAGTATGCATTTACGTTTTCTCGTCTTTTCATGGCTTTACAGTTCATTTCTTGTGAGCGCTATTATTCCATTGTCTGGATGTATCATAGGTTATGTATCTGTCCACCTACTGAGGGACATCTTGGAGGTTTCCAAGTCTTGACCATTACAAATAAAATGGCTACAAATGTGTATGCAGGTTTTTATGTGGACATAATTTTTCAGTTTTTTTGGGTAAATGCCAAGGGGCATGATTGCCCGTATAATGCATATATTTCGTTGTGTAAGAAACTCTTCCAAACAAGCTGCACCATTTTGTATTCCCATCAGCAGTGAATGAGAGTTACTGTTGCTCTACATCTTTGCCAGCATTTAGTGTTGCCAGTGTCTTGAATTTTGGCCTTTCTTAAGGTGTGAAGTAGCAGCATTTCCTTGTTTCAGTCTGCACTTGCCTGGTAACTATTTCACATGTTTACTTACTATCTATATATCTTGTTTCGTGTGGTGTCTCTTCAAGCCTTTGACCGGCTTTTTAAGCATGTTGTTAATTTTTAAGGTTTCTTTGTATATTTTGGGTAACAATTCATTATCAGATCTCTATTGTGCAGGTATTTCTCCCACTGTTTTTCATTTGGTTGTCACGGTCTTTTGCAGAGAAGGGGTTTTGTTTTAATGAATCTGAGTTTATCAGTTATCTCTTTTGTGGACTGTGCTCTGGCTGTTGTATCTAAAAAGTCATGGCCAAACCTGTTCTTGCATGTTGCCTACTTTTCCCATCATGGGCCTTACCATATTAATCACATCTGTCTTGATTTCCTGGTCTGATAATTCCAAAATCCCTACCATATCAGATTCTGATGTTTGCCTTGTTTCTTTTTTTTTTTTTTCCTTAAAAATCAAATTTATT
Organism: Bos indicus x Bos taurus; assembly: GCF_003369695.1. NCBI lineage: Eukaryota > Metazoa > Chordata > Mammalia > Artiodactyla > Bovidae > Bos > Bos indicus x Bos taurus. The sequence continues at coordinate 15,932,966 of NC_040081.1, read as the reverse complement.
CTTTTTTTTTTTTTTTCTTTTTTAGTCAGTGTAATTTTATTGGCAGCAGTTCTTCCCCAAACGAAAGCCAAACTTAAGGATTACAAATCACAAAAGTTTTTCAACAATTTGCATGTTGGGCTGTCAGGTTGCTCACCCTTAGTACTTGGTCATTTTCCATCCAGCTCTAGGATTTTCTCAGGTTGAGAAATACTTCTTTGTCATCAGTTAGGCTGACGGGTCTGGAGCAGGACAAAAATCTCTAGAGATTCAAATGTCCACATGTTCAAGAATTCTTTTTTTTTTTTTTTCACCTTTGCCAATAGGTTATTTTTATTTTTTATTTTTTTTTATATTTTTTAATGTAATATTAATTTAATATTTGAAATCCGGCAATGTAATTCTCCACATTAACAAAACAAAGGGGGAAAAACATGATCATCACAAGAGATTCAAAAGTGGTTTAGACAAAATGTAATACCAATTCATGACAAAAACTCTCAGGAAACTAACAATAGAAGGGAATTTCCTCAGTCAGGTAAAGTACTTTTAAGAAAAATCTGTATGACATAATAATTTTTTTTTTTTCCCCAAATCTTCCCACCCTCTCCCTCTCCCACAGAGTCCATAAGACTGTTCTATACATCAGTGTCTCTTTTGCTGTCTCGTATACAGGGTTATCGTTACCATCTTTCTAAATTCCATATATATGCGTTAGTATACTGTATTGGTGTTTAAAAAGCCATTAAAAAGAATGCATTTGAATCAGTTCTAATGAGGTGGATGAAACTGGAGCCTATTATACAGAGTGAAGTAAGCCAGAAGGAAAAACATCAAATTTATTCTTAAACCATCTAAAATCTAAGGAATATAATAATCCAATCAATTACAGTGAACAATTGCTTTAGAATTATAAAATGTTCTTCTATATCCTTAAATTTTAATGAAAATTAACCTTCATTATTAAACAAAAAAGTTTTTTTTTTTAATATGAATGTTTACTTGAGATAATTACAGATTCATCTATTCAATATTACTCTCAATAGCTTTTGGGGGGACTTCATAAAGTGTCACAGTTGCAGTTGGATAAATGAGTACAGTGATATCTATTCAGTGATCTATTACATTTTTCTAAGTATTAAATTTAAAGCTTCTTATTTTCATTTAATTGCTCATGCATCAGTTTAACAGTTCAGACAAAATTTCCAATTTATCACTCACAAATTGAAAGTAAATAGCTTAGTGGGAGTTTGAGAAAAATAAAATTCTTCAGAAATAGTAGTTTCTAAAGACTTTAAAGTTCATAATTAAATGGACTGAGTTATGATATTAACAAGATGTACACAGGAAGTTTAAAATATCACACAAGCAGAAAGTTGAAAGGAGCTTTGAGCTCTCATTAAAGTTCTTAAAATATATATTGAAATTATTTATTACCAGTCTCTTGTTGTCAACTTTACATTTATTTTACCAATTATCTGAGCACCCACTTGCAGAGTAAAGCTCTGCGTCCTTGATTCCCTTACAGTGAATTGTTCCTGTTTTAATACTCAATTGGTTTTGACTTTTTGAAAAGTGTATTTTATATTCACTGTGTGTAAAAGTCGCTCAGCTGTGTCCGACTCTTTGTGACCCCATGGACTATAGCCTGTCAGGTTCCTCTGTCCATGGAATTCTCCAGGCAAGAATATTGGAGTGGGTGAAGTGAAGTGAAAGTTCTCAGTCATGTCCGGCTCTTTGTGACCCCATGGACTATACAGTCCAAGGGATTCTCCAGGCCAGAATACTGGAGTGGGTAGCCATTCCCTTCTCCAGGGGATCTTTCCAATCCAGGGATCGAACCCACGTCTCTCTCATTGCAGGAGGATTCTTTACCAGCTGAGCCACAAGGGAAGCCCAAGAATATTGGAATGGGTTGTCATACTCTCCTCCAGAAGATCTTCCTGACCCAGGGATCAAACCCACGTGTCTTATGTCTCCTGCACTGTAGGCAGATTCTTTACCATTGAGCCACCAGCTCTTCCATTCTCCAGGGGATCTTTCCAATCCAGGGATCAAACCCAGGTCTCCTACATTGCAGGCTGATTCTTTACTCTCTGAGCCACTGGGTCATTGCTGCTGCTGCTGCTGCTAAGTCGCTTCAGTCATGCCCGACTCTGTGTGACCCCATAGACGGCAGCCCACCAGGCTCCGCTGTCCCTGGGATTCTCCAGGCGAGAACACTGGAGTGGGTTGCCATTTCCTTCTCCAATGCATGAAAGTGAAAAGTGAAAGTCAGGTCGCTCAGTCGTGTCCGACTCTTAGTGACACCATGGACTGCGGCCCACCAGGCTCCTCCGCCCATGGGATTTTCCAGGCAAGAGTACTGGAGTGGGGTGCCATTGCCTTCTCCACTGCCTTGTTTCTTTAGATGGTTTTTTTCTTGCCTTTTACCTGCTTTGTAATTTTTTGGTGAAAGCTGGACATGATACTATTGAAAATAGAAGCTGAAGCAAGTAGGTCTCTATTGTGAGGTACTACGTGAGTCTGACCAGGAGTTCAGCTGTTTGCTATAGCTGTAGGTATCAGAGGCTTCAGTTTCTTCTAGTGACCCTGTTTTCTCTCCCCTGTTATGTTCAAGTTTCTCCAGAAATTCTTACTTGAATAGAGTCTGTGTCTTGCACAGAACTGGAGCCCTATTGATGTAATGTTAAGGTATTGGGGAGGAGAAGCAGTGTATAATCTTATGATTAAGTCTCAGGGTTTTTACTGGGCCAGGATTACTGTGCTGTGACCTTCAGAAGAGTTTATCTTTTTTTTTTCTCTTTCCAATATGAGACAGGAAGGTTAGAGGGGCCTGGAGTTGGCTAATTGCCCTTCCTCCAGGCCAAATTAGGCTCTGGTAGAGCACAGTGATGGAGAAGGCAATGGCACCCCACTCCAGTACTCTTGCCTGGAAAATCCCATGGACGGAGGAGCCTGGTAGGTTGCAGTCAATGGGGTTGCTAAGAGTCGGACACGACTGAGCGACTTCACTTTCACTTTTCACTTTCATGCATTGGAGAAGGCAATGGCAACCCACTCCAGTGTTCTTGCCTGGAGAATCCCAGGGACGGGGGAGCCTGGTGGGCTTCTGTCTATGGGCTCGCACAGAGTCGGACACGACTGAAGCGACTTAGCAGCAACATAGCACAGTGCATCCTTGAACAGCACAGGTTAGAACTGTGTGGGTCCACTGACATGCAGGTCTGTTTGAGTGAGCACTGCAGTACCACGTGGTCCACAGTTGATTGAGTCCATAGAATCATGGACACAGAGGGCCAGCTATGAAGTTACATGTGGATTTTTGACTACGTGGGGAGTCGGTGCTCCTAACCCCAACGTTATTTGAGGGTCAACTGGTTATTTCCTAGGTATAGAGAAAGTAATGCTCAGGTCTATTTCAGAATGGTTAATTTTCTACTGTCTCTGCTGGAAGCAGATCTCTGACCTTCACTGTGAGAAGCTGATGGGACTGCTGGAGATAAAACTCATCAATGTGAGTGTGTTTATTTCTCAAACTAGTCAGCACTGAGCCTCCAGCATTTCAACAGTTGTAGTTTAGTGTTCCTACCTGTATTGGCTCCAGAGGATTCTGCTTAGTTAACTGTGATTGTGGACTGCTGAGGGTAGGGTGTATAGTGAGTCTGTGCCTTAATAAACAGATGATGAGACAAGTAAATCAACATGTAAGGGAGGGCCCATGTTTATAATTAGAATGCCAGGTTCTGACTGGTAAATATGGGAGGGCTGCTGTAGTTGAAAAACCATTATATTGCAGCCAAATTCAGGCAAGAATCATCAACAGATACCAAGGGGATTGAGAGGAGTGGGAGGAGGTGATTTAGATAAAATAAAGAACAGTGAAGAACTACAAAAACAATTGAAAAACAAGTAATAAAATGGCGATAAGTACATACTTATCAATAATTACTTTAAATGTCAATGGACTGACTACGCCAATCGAAAGACATAGGGCAGCTGTTTGGATTAAAAAAGACAAGAACTTTTTGTATGTGGCCAACAAGAGACTCACTTGAGAGCTAAAGACACATAGAGACTGAAAGTAAGGGATGGAAAAGGTGTTTCATGCAAATGGAAAACGAGTGAAAGACCTCAGTAGCCATTTCTCCAAAGAAGACATACAGGTGGCAGCAGGCACATGAACAGATGCTCAGCATCACTAGTTATCAGAGAAATGCAGATCCAGACAATGCAGTATCGCTTCACACCTGCTAAGAGTGACTGTCATCAACAAGTCTACAAATAACAAATGCTGGCCAGGACGCAGAGAAAAGGGAACCCTTCTGCACTGTAGGTAGGAATGTAAATCAGTGCAGGCATTTGGGAAACTGTGGAGGTCCCTCAAAAAGCTAAAAATAGGACTAGCACTAGCATGTGCCCCAGCGATTCCACGCCGGGTATGTATATGGAAAAAATGAAAGCGTGAACTGGAGAAGATACATGCGCCCCAGTGTTCATAGCAGGGCTGGTTACAGTAGCCAAGATATGGAAGCAGCCCAAGTGTCTATCAACAGATGTGTGTGTGTGTATTGGAATACTGCTGTATATACTCAGACCTCAGTAGACATTTTGGAATGTCTGCTCAGCCATAAAAATGAATGAATATTGCTCAGCCATAAAAAAAAAAAAAGAATGAAATTCTGCCATCTGCTGCACCATGAATGGACCTAGAGAGTATTATGCTTAGTCCGACAAAGACACATACTATATGATATCATTTATATGTGAAATCTAAAAAACAAAGCAAATTATATAGCAAAACAGAAGCCGACGCACAGATATAGAAAACAAACTAGTGGGAACCAGTGGGGAGAAATAAGGGGCGGGGAGGCAAGACAGGGGTAGGGGATTAAGAAATACATACTACTATGTATAAAATAAGCAAGAATACAGCACAGAAAATTACAGCCATTATTTTCTAATAACTTAATGGAGTGTAATATGTAAAAATACAGAATCACTATGCTGTACACCTGAAACTAATATAATATTATGTCAACTATATATATATGGCGGTAAAAAAAAAAAGAGGAAATGCTGACAAAAATGGGAGTAAGTCATAAGGACACAGGAGCCAGCTGGAGGGTCTCCCACTAACCATATCTGGTACAATTTGAACATCCTTGGCTCCCATGCTTGTGACTTGCCTGCCCCTTTTTATTTTAAACATTTTCTTTCTTTCTCATGTAACTAGATGATTCAGGCTGATCTTGTACTCCAGCACTGATACCAGCCTTTTCGCTGAAGATACCTCCAAGAAAAATATTTCTAAAAATGTAAAAAAGAAAAAATTTAAATAATTAAAAAAATCAGAAACTGCGGTTCCCCTGAGATCTATATCTTATTGAAAATAACTTACACTTGAATTGCTTTTCAAATGTATACTGTACTGTTGTTTACATGTTTGTACACCAGCTTCCCTCCCCAGTGGACCCTAAAATGATTTTGGATAGAGAGCTGAGGGTTAAGAAGGATCTTAGGTTAACTCAGGTATAAAAGTGAACCTGTAAACTGATGTGTGACAAACTCAGGTGAGGTATTTACATGGGTTCTGGTACATGGATACTCCTTTTTCCTGTATTACTCTTCCTTTTTTTTTTTTTTTTTTAAAGAAAGAAACAGTGCTGGTCATATTACAAAAGAAAAAAAGACAAAAACATAATGTATTTTAAACCTACTGTCTGGTTATTATTATTCCAGAAAGAGATGAATGTCCTCACCTGAGACAGAAATAAAGGCCGATATCAAATGCCCCTCAGGGAGTGGGGAGCACCCAGACAGGCAGCCATGGGGGCGCAGATTTTGTTCCCTGAGGAAAAGATGTGGTGGCTGCCTCACGTTTCCTCTGTGTCTTCTTTTCTCAGAAAACCTGAGCAGCGAGCAGGCTACTGAGATGGAAAACATGAAATCTTTGGTCTACAGACTGTTCACCGCCTTGCATTTAGAAGAGTTTCAGAAGAAGAGAGAGCACCATCTGCTGGAGAAAATCGACCACCTGAAGGGACAGCTGCAGCCCCTCGAACAGGTTTGGAAGCATCTCAGTTGAGTCTGTTTGTAAATAATCATCGTTTGGTCACAAAGTCGTGTCTGACTCTTCAGCGACCCAATAGACTATAGGCCGCCAGGCACCTCTGCCCATGAGATTTTAATACTCAGTATTGGTATAACTGCTCCATCTGAGCGTTTTTCTGAATGCTTCACATAGGTTTATTTTCTCCTTTAATCCTCGCAGTGAACCTGTGAATTCGGTATTCTCAGCCTCATTCTTTGCATGAGGAAACTCAGACAGCAAAGGTACATAGCTACTATGTGGAAGAGAACTTAGCTCTGGCAGTCTGACTCTGCTGCCATCTTAGACTCTCTGCTGTGCGTTCTGTCTGTGGATGGGCCAGTGTCTCAGTGAGTGTGTATAAGATCAACTGCGATACACTAGCTGGAGCACTACCATTTTTTTTTTAAGGCAATGGGCCCTCCACTCCCACTCTGCTCAACTGAATTGCAATTGGAAAGTTAGCAGTGGCTTCCTAACATCTGAAGTTAATCAGTGGTGGAAGGAAAACAAAACCACAAACTTTTCTAGGGAGGAGGGGCAGGAGTCTGTTTTAAGGGAAAAATGCATTTTTTTAAACCTCGTGTTCCTATTTGTGATTTTTAAAAATGGGTAGGTATATGTGTATCTTTGTGTATGAATAAAGAGTTTCTAGAGATAGAAAAAATATTGTTTTATTGAAGTATAGGTGATTTACAGTATTATAGTCTCTTGTACAGCAAAGTGATTCACACATTCTTTTTTACATTCTTTTCTATTATAATTTGTCATAGGATATAGAGCTATGAAGGGACAGGCTACCCACTCCAGTATTCTTGGGCTTTCCTTGTGGCTCAGCTGGTAAAGAATCCACCTGCAATGCAGGAGACCTGGGTTCAGTCCCTGGGTTGGGAAGATCCCCTGGAGGGTAGGGTACGGCAACCTACTCCAGTATTCTTGCCTGGAGAATCCCCATGGACAGAGGAGCCTGGCAGGCCACAGTCCATGGGGTCACAGAGTCGGACACGACTGAGCAGCTAAGCACACCCACATTTTCATTTTATCTTTACTTAAAGTTGATAATACATTGCACTTGTGTTAAGATTAAAAAATCTAAAAAAATGGCTAATAGAAAGTTTTCCTTCTACTGTCCTCTCAGCACCATATCCCTGAACTGTGAATCATTTCAGACTTTATCTGTGTACAAATACAAATATATGATTTTGTTCCCTTTTCCAGTAAAGAGTATATGCTGTTGTACACTAGTCTCACCTTTTTTCACTGACGGTATATCCAGGAAAGATCTCCACATTGTACCTAGATAGTTTTTGTTATTTTACGCTTAAGAATGAACCTATAACGAATCATGTGTGTGCAAGTATTACCTGTAGGATACACAGAAGTGAAATTGCTGGGTCAAAGAAAGTAGACATAATTTTAGCTAGGTTTAGAAGGTGACTTCTGGGCTTTTCATTGTATACCCTTCTGTTTATTTTTTCCATGACCAGGTATTACCATTATAATTTAAAAAATGGTTGACTAATGAATTGATTTGGAAATAAGTGATCACTCATGAACGTACATGTTTTATAAATTCTGGTTTTTCACAAATCTTACCTCTTTAATGCAGATGTGTATTACTTTCATTCCTTTGCTTTTTTTTTTTTTTAATTGGTGCACTGTAAACAACTAACACTGAAACCATACTCACAGAAAACTCGTCAGTCTAATCACACTAGGACCACAGCCTTGTCTAACTCAATGAGACTAAGCCATGCCCGTGGGGCAACCCAAGTGGGCGGGTCATGGTGGAGAGGTCTGACAGAATGTGGTCCACTGGAGAGGGGAATGGCAAAGCACTTCAGTATTCTTGCCTTGAGAACCCCATGAACGGTATGAAAAGGCAAAATGATAGGATACTGAAAGAGAAACTCCCCAGGTCAGTAGGTGCCCAGTATGCTACTGGAGATCAGTGGAGAAATAACTCCAGAAAGAATGAAGGGATGGAGCCAAAGCAAAAAGAATACCCAGCTGTGGATGTGACTGGTGATAGAAGCAAGGTCCGATGCTATAAAGAGCAATATTGCATAGGAACCTGGAATGTCAGGTCCATGAATCAAGGCAAATTGGAAGTGGTCAAACAAGAGATGTCAAGAGTGATTGTCAATATTCTACGAATCAGCGAACTGAAATGGACTGGAATGGGTGAATTTAACTCAGATGACCATTATATCTACTACTGTGGGCAAGAATCCCTCAGAAGAAATGGAGTAGCCATCATGGTCAACAAGAGAGTCCGAAATGCACTACTTGGATGCAATCTCAAAAACGACAGAATGATCTGTGTTCGTTTCCCAGGCAAACCATTCAGTATCACAGTAATCCAAGTCTATGCCCCAACCAGTAACGCTGAAGAAGCTGAAGTTGAACGGTTCTATGAAGACCTACAAGACCTTTTAGAACTAACACCCAAAAAAGATCTCCTTTTCACTATAGGGGACTGGAATGCAAAAGTAGGAAGTCAAGAAACACCTGGAGTAACAGGCAAGTTTGGCCTTGGAATACGGAATGAAGCAGGGCAAAGACTAATAGGGTTTTGCCAAGAAAATGCACTGGTCATAACAAACACCCTCTTCCAACAACACAAGAGAAGACTCTACACTTCGACATCACCAGATGGTCAACACCGAAATCAGATTGATTATATTCTTTGCAGCCAAAGATGGAGAAGCTCTATACAGTCAACAAAAACGAGACCAGGACCTGACTGTGGCTCAGATCATGAACTCCTTATTGCCAAATTCAGACTTAAATTGAAGAAAGTAGGGAAAACCACTAGACCATTCAGGTATGACCTAAATCAAATCCCTTATGATTATACAGTGGAAGTGGGAAACAGATTTAAGGGCCTAGATCTGATAGATAGAGTGCCTGATGAACTATGGAATGAGGTTCGTGACATTGAACAGGAGACAGGGATCAAGACCATCCCATGGAAAAGAAATGGAAAAAAGCAAAATGGCTGTCTGGGGAGGCCTTACAAATAGCTGTGAAAAGAAGAGAAGCGAAAAGCAAAGGAGCAAAGGAAAGATATAAGCATCTGAATGCAGAGTTCCAAAGAATAGCAAGAATAGAGAAGAAAGCCTTCCTCAGCAATCAATGCAAAGAAATAGAGGAAAAAAACAGAATGGGAAAGACTAGCGATCTCTTCAAGAAAATTAGAGATACACTCGATAAAGGACAGAAATGGTATGGACCTAACAGAAGCAGAAGATATTAAGAAGAGGTGGCAATAATACACAGAAGAACTGTACAAAAAAGATCTTCATGACCCAGATAATCATGATGGTGTGATCACTCACCTAGAGCCAGACATCCTGGAATGTGAAGTCAAGTGGGCCTTAGGAAGCATCACTATGAAAAAAGCTAGTGGAGGTGATGGAATTCCAGTTGAGCTATTCCAAATCCTGAAAGATGATGCTGTGAAAGTGCTGCACTCAATATGCCAGCAAATTTAGAAAACTCAGCAGTGGCCACAGGACTGGAAAAGGTCAGTTTTCATTCCAATTCCAAAGAAAGGCAATGCCAAAGAGTGTTCAAACTACCGCACAATTGCACTCATCTCATATGCTAGTAAAGTAATGCTCAAAATTCTCCAAGCCAGGCTTCAGCAATGTGTGAACCGTGAACTTCCTGATGTTCAAGCTGGTTTTAGAGAAGGCAGAGGAACCAGAGATCAAATTGCCAACATCCACTGGATCATGGAAAAAGCAAGAGAGTTCCAGAAAAACATCTATTTCTGCTTTATTGACCATGCCAAAGCCTTTGACTGTGTGGATCACAATAAACTGTGGACAATTCTGAAAGAGATGGGAATACCAGACCACCTGACCTGCCTCTTGAGAAATTTGTATGCTGGTCAGGAAGCAACAGTTCGAACTGGACATGGAACAACAGACTGGTTCCAAATAGGAAAAGGAGTACATCAAGGCTGTATCTTGTCACCCTGCTTATTTAACTTATGTGCAGAGTACATCATGAGAAACGCTGGACTGGAAGAAACACAAGCTGGAATCGAGATTGCTGGGAGAAATATCAATAACCTCAGATATGCAGATGACACCACCCTTATGGCAGAAAGTGAAGAGGAACTCAAAAGCCTCTTGATGAAAGTGAAAGTGGAGAGTGAAAAAGTTGGCTTAAAGCTCAACATTCAGAAAACGAAGATCATGGCATTCGGTCCCATCACTTCGTGGGAAATAGATGGAGAAACAGTGGAAACAGTGTCAGACTTTATTTTTTGGGGCTCCAAAATCACTGCGGATGGTGACTGCAGCCATGAAATTAAAAGACGCTTACTCCTTGGAAGGAAAGTTATGACCAACCTAGATAGCCTATTCAAAAGCAGAGACATTACTTTGCCAACAAAGGTCCGTCTAGTCAAGGCTATGGTTTTTCCAGTGGTCATGTATGGATGTGGACTGTGAAGAAGGCTGAGCGCTGAAGAATTGATGCTTTTGAACTGTGGTGATGGAGAAGACTCTTGAGAGTCCCTTGGACTGCAAGGAGATCCAACCAGTCCATTCTGAAGGAGATCAGCCCTGGGATTTCTTTGGAAGGAATGATTCTAAAGCTGAAACTCCAGTACTTTGGCCACCTCATGCGAAGAGTTGACTCATTGGAAAAGACTCTGATGCTGGGAGGGATTGGGGGCCCGAGGAGAAGGGGACGACAGAGGATGAGATGGCTGGATGGCATCACTGACTCAATGGACATGAGTCTCAGTGAACTCCGGGAGTTGGTGATGGACAGGGAGGCCTGGCGTGCTGCGATTCATGGGGCCACAAAGAGTCGGACATGACTGAGCAACTGAACTGAACTGAAACAACTAACAGTCATTTGTTTTTCCCTCAGATGAAAGCTAGAATCGAAGCTCGCTCAGAAGCCAAAATCAGTGGACTCCTGTGGGCTGGATTAGCGATGCTGTCTGTTCAGGGCGGAGCAATGGCCTGGCTCACCTGGTGGGTGTACTCCTGGGATATCATGGAACCAGTTACATACTTCATCACATTTGCAAATTCCATGGTCTTTTTTGCGTACTTTATAGTCACTCGACAGGTAAGTAGAGTGTTTAGAAAATGGTTAAGTTATAACGTCTTTTGTAAATAATTCCTCACTCAAGTAATGAACAAAAAAATCCTTCTTACTTATTGAATTACTGCTACCTGGGTTCTTTTCAGCTGTTAAATTTTGTTGTTTTTCCAGATGGAGATTTATATTAGCATAGAGAAAGTGTGTATAACCTCTATAGTGAAAATATAGTGCAACTTAAACCCCTCCTTTGAGATACACACATCAAATTTGTGTACTCTGAAAATATAGTGCAACTTAAACCCCTCCTTTGAGATACACACATCAAATTTGTGTACTCTGCGTCCTGTTTATAAATGAATTTCTATTTCAAACCACCCAGAAACTTTAGCTTTGTCTAGTGATTGTTTTGCCAAAAGTATCCATTTTCCATTTCCTCTCTTCTATCCCTGCATGTGTGATTTCTCTTCTCTGCTTGCTTGCTTTTGAAAGGAACAGTTGATCTCGAGTGAGACTAAATGTTTCACTTGCGTTGCCTTATGCTGGCTCTGATGGCTACAAATATGATGGCAAATATTGTACTGATGTGCCTTCCTCTGCTTTATTGTTGCTAAGACAAGTGTCTTTCTTGCTGAGGTATTATGTTCATTTAAAGCATGTTCTGTTTTGCTTTGCTTTTTTTTAGGATTATACTTACTCAGCTGTAAAGAGTAGGCAGTTTCTTCACTTCTTCCATAAGAGATCAAAGCAACAGCATTTTGATGTGGAACAGTACAACAAGCTAAAAGATGACCTTGCTAAGGTACCTCATTGCAAATATGACATCTTACAGCCAGTCTTATTTGGGAGCCAGAATTTAGGGTCAGGGAAGCATCCTCAGTGGCTCACTCACACAGGTTAAATCTTGGTCCTACATAGGCTTCTCTGTATTTTGGTTTGTTCAGTGAAACAGCTGACATGTCCTGATACTAATTTCCTACAGTTTTTTGGTCATCTGTATTCTACATGGGGATAGCTTTAAATGTAAATAGGAAAAGTCTTAAATGACTCTGAGATAATAATAGTTTTCAACAGAAATCTATTTCTAAGTGAAGATGTGTTTTTAAAGAAAGAAGTCCAATATCAAGCTCAATTGCAAATTTTGAACCCATTAAGAACATAAGACTTTTAGGAAGGTGAGCACTCTGTTAAGACAATTTTGAACTCTAAATACTTTCCAGGTTTCTTCTTCTTAAAAACAGAAGCCATATGGCATTCCTCCTTTCATCTTTTCCTTCTTTCAGATGAGAAAACAGAGGTGTATACCCTGTTGCAAAGTGGGGAAACCAGGGTATGAAGCCAAAAGTTTGGCTCTGGAGCGGTACTCTGGAGCACTTCCATATAATCTGATTCCTAGGCAGCTGTTATCTCTGGCCTCTCAGCAGACCCATTAGTTTTTTAATTTTTCTTAGCAATTTTATAACAAAGTTTTAGAAAAAAATGTCTTCTACTGTTCAATACATAATCATTTAATAGCCAGTGATCAATCATATCTTTTGTTACCTGTATCTTCTAAACTACCCATCCCTCAAATTTTTAAAAAAGGAAAGATATAACAGGAATTTATAGTCCAAAAATTGGAGATAAAGAGGCTTTAAAAATACATTTACATTCCATATAATCATTCCTTAGGAAAAATGTAATGATGCTTTTTGGGATACTTACATTTAAATGATCCAATCCAAGAAGGCTGAAGAATGTTCTCCTAACTAGTTTCCAGCACTGGGCATTGAAGATTTAGATCTTTAAGGTAATAAAGTTGAGAAAAAGGGGAAGCTAATAGGTCAGATTAATGGAGTTTTTGTTGTTGTTGTTTTGTTGCTGCTATTGTTTTTCATGAGCTAGAAAAACCACTATAGAGGGGAAAATGAACATAATAACTATAAGGAAGTACTATAAACTCACAGTTTATTTACTATATATAATATAGTATAGTGTATATACATATAGTATATAAAGCATATACTATAAACTCATACTATAAAACTCTTCTACAAAAGCATCCACATAAATTGAACTATCGTGGGCAGTTGCCACTTGTCGTTTCGGTCTGTGTGTTGGCCTCAGGAGATGTTAGAGTTATGAGCTTCCTTGCAGCAGTGGTTCTCTCTGATCAGTGCCCCTCCTCTTCCCTTGGACAGGCCACTGAAGCCCTGAGACATGTGCGCCGCTCTCTCTATTTGCGGATGCAAGTAGAGGAACTCGATGAAAGGAAGTAATCTTACATTTTTATTAATCTTACATTTTTAATGTCAGTGAATTTTTCCATGATGTGTTTATTTTGCAACTGGAACTTTTTGAATCCCACAGTTCATTTGCATTTGACTGTTTCAATCTCTTGTTAATTAAAAAAAAATGCTTGCAAAACACAGGTATTCTATGATGCTCTCATTTGAGATTTTCGGTTTGTGGATTTTCACGGCTTGTTGAGGTTTACTGCTGGAAGGATCTGGGCTGCACCCATCAAAATCAACGCTGCTGCTGTTACAGGTCATCATTTAAGCAGCTCTGTCAGCCTGTCCCGTGTTCCTTCCTGTGCGGACGTGAAACGGTCAGTGTGCCTGGGTTCCCTTTCTTAGGCTTCATTTAAAATCATCTGGTCATTAATTTCTTTTTAATTCACAGTAGTTGGAAAATTTTTATCATTTGATAGTTAAAATTATTATAAAATATCATTTGAAATGTTTCATCTTAATATTTACTCAAGTTACTCTTTATCATTTGTTGTCAAGTATTGTTCTAGACACTTTACATATAATTATTTGTAATCCTATAATCCTATGAGGTTGCTGTTTTTAATCCCAATAAGGAAACTAAGCTTTAGCATGGTTAATTTGCCCAGGTGTACATAGCCAGAAAAGATTTAAGCACCTACTCAGAGTAGATGATAAATCTGTATAAATGTACAACTCATGGTGTTCAGTCCATTACCTAGGATGTCACCTTTTCAGTGATTGACTACGGGACAGAAAGGGTAATGATGACACCCTGATACTGAGATTTGCTTTAAGAAAAAGAACACTGTTTTAAGGGTATACCTTTCAGTCAAATCAGATTCAAACTTCAAACACCTTAATTAGAGCAACACCCAGTGATCAGGGTGCTAGTCTGTATCAGTATCTCTGAAACCCGCAGAGTCTGGATTAGCAGTATGTTAAGTGTTTTATTAACAAGCTAAGAATATGCACTTATGACAAGCACTTAGGACATGTTCTGCCTTTGAGGAACCCTGTTCCCAGGAAGGGCCAAGATCATCAATACAATGAAAGTTAAGAGAAACCAGTTGGGCAAGGTGGGCCTTACCTCTTGGGAGTGCCGTTTGCTGTACTGAATTCACTGATGCTTCCATCCCCAGCATCAAGAAGAATGCCTGGCCCCTGTGACATACCCGAGAGAGACAGGTGTCTGGCATTTTCAGGTTTAGAGCTAGGAGAAAGCTGGGACCAGGAAAGAGAAAGGATGGCTTCTGAATTCTCAAACAGTCTAAAGGAAAACCTGGGAAGAGGTGTAGACTAGAGCAGGGGTTGGCAAACTAATACCTTTACTTGTTTTTGTAAACAAAATTTTATTGGAACACAAGTATGAACGCTGATGCACCGTCTATGGCTATTCTCACAATATGGCATCAAGGTTTGATTGCAGCAGACAGTGTGGCCTGCAAAGCCAAACACAGTTCATCTCTGGCTCTGTACAGAAAAATTTTACTGACCTCTGAAAAAGGATGTGAAAAACAATTATCAAAGAATACGTCTGTGTCTTTAGAGCTTCAGAAAATTTGTCATGTGAAAAATGAATGAATTCTTAGTAAAGCTAGCTCCCTTTGATTAGTGTCATTCCACTTTACAAAGTAAAATAGTCTTTACTTTTAAAATAGAGTTTAATTCTTCAAAGAAGGAGCTGCACATAGGTCACACTGTACTTTTTTCTGATAGGTGAAACTGATATCTGAGCACCGGGGATGACAGCTCAGTGATCAGAGGCAGGACGTTCTGCCCTTTTTTGGTCCTTAAACTGTAGTTTCTCAAATGGGAGATGTCATGTATGTTAAAACGTTCTTGATGAGAGATCATTTATTAACACACACAGAGTATGATCTTTCTACTCAAGTTCCAAGTTAAACAGACTGAAACCAAAACTAAAGGATTCCAAAGAAATTGCATGTTAATTTTATTACGAAAGGGTTGTCTTATCCTGAGACAACTGTTATAAACAAAATTCAGCTGTGTCCTTATTGTTTCCACAGCTCAGATTTGATGGCATTTTGGTGCCCAGATACATTGGTTACCCGTGCCACTGCATCTGAACAAGAGGATTTTATTCAAATAAACCCTCTGACTGATCACTGAAGGAAAAAAAAAAGTGTGTGTATGCATGTGGTGGGTGGCAGCGGTTGAGCTTTTCAATAACATCAGCTAACTTCTCTTAGGTAACCAGAGCTATATAATCTTTGCCTAGAGGGCTGGCCTGTGCTCACTGGATGAGCTGAGGAGAGTTTCTGTAGTCATTCACCCTTGCAAGGAGAGCCATGGAGACAGCAGCACCTGCAGGTCAGAAGTTAAACTGTTCAACTGACAGTGAAAGCCCTGCCATGACCACAGGAAAGGGGATAAATGCCCCACTGACCTTGGCATGTAGTTGGCACATGTTTTGAACTATACCTGAAACAGCACAAACTACTGCTGAACCAGCAGGTCCCAAGTTTGTTATCAAAACCCAGACTGTTAACCATCTTCAGCCTCTGGCAGATGATTAACAAAGCATATTACTCAAATTTTACATATCATGTTAGTAAGAGCTGAATCTTAAAAATAACATCTGGGACTCCCCAGGCAGTCCAGTTGTTAAGACTCTGCACTTCCATGCAGGGGGCATGGGTTCAGTCCCTCATCTGGGAACTAAGATCCCGCACAGCACTGCCAAAAAAAAAAAAAAAAGCCACATCTGTTATTCCATAAATACGATGACGGTCTGTGAATGGGACTACCAGACAGGGCATAGGAACTCACCATGCAAGACACTGACAGAATCATACTTTACAAGTCTGTGGCCTCTACTGACTAGGAATTAACTGCTTTCTATTTCTTCTTCAAAATGCCATATAATAGTTCTTGAAGGCTTTTTTTTAAAATAGTCTTATACAAAAAAGTGGTAATTCATATGTAGATTAATTTTTATGACCAAGTAAAACAAGCCATCTATAAATTATTCAAGTAAGAATGGAAATTAGAAAATTTTAATTAAAAAATTTCAAATATTAAAGGAAAACAAGTTCTTAGATTTCAAAAGCCCTTAAAAACATTATGAAGTTTTATAAAAAAGTCGCAAAATACAAGTTAAATCAGCCAGAGATTGAGTAAACTTGCAATTTACTACAAAAGTCTAGTATTACAAATGCTTGTGGATTTTTCTCTATAGGAATTCCCTGAGGATTTCATTTCTCCATATATCAAAACCCCTTCACCATGTCCAATATGAACTATTTTAAGTTATTACAGCTTAAAACATTTAAAATTGCTACACCATTTAAATTGCTTCAACCAAGTGATACTCCTTTATATGAAAAGAGAGAATCTATTTTGAATACATAAAACAAAATAGCACCTATCATTTAGATTTTGGAGAGAAGTGCAGCTTTTTAGTTAGCATTGAGGCAAAGCAGGGAACCTGCTTCTTTCCAATCGCATTTGGGTCTCTGCAGAAGTCAACTCGGCGCTGAGAAACCTTCCTGTTCACCAGGGTGAGGAGCTCTGTGAACTCCAAAGAGGAGCCGAATTTCCCCAGCATCTCACACAAATCTTGAATATACCATGAACCATTCACAGTTTCCCGATGAGAATAATAACCTGAAAAAGACAAGAGAAGCCACTGAAGTTTCCTTGTTACCTACTGTGACAGAAAATCACTTTTCAAGTCCGAGTTCTCAAAAATCATTGGGCGAGACTAACATGTGTCCATGATATAGTTTAAAATGTTTTCTCTGCTGACTCTTCTCATGTGGAAAAAAAAGATTAATTCCACACAGTTCTATAAAAATGGTGTTGATGCTATGTAATTTTCTCCACTTCCTAAAAATTCCCAAGCTAGCAGTAAACTAGGCAATGATTTTTGAGACCAGTGATGAGAAAAAAGAAAAACATAAAATTACTACAATAGAGAACTGTCATCAAAATATTTTTCAGGGACTTCCCTGGTGGTCCAGTGGTTTAGATGCCACACTTAAAAAAATTTTTTT
This sequence comes from Bos indicus x Bos taurus, assembly GCF_003369695.1. NCBI lineage: Eukaryota > Metazoa > Chordata > Mammalia > Artiodactyla > Bovidae > Bos > Bos indicus x Bos taurus. Next base: position 15,915,555 of record NC_040081.1, on the reverse strand, counting down.
CAACAATGTTTTCCACAAGTGTTAACCATAAAAATGGTATCACCATCACTGACACATTCTGCTGCTAAGATATTCAATATAATTAAGCCTTAGAGCTGTATTTAACATACAGTAGTTTTCAGGAAGGATTTTTCTATAAGATACTTTATAGTTTTAAATGTCACTCTGATCACATGGCCCAAGATGTCCATTAAGCTTGTGAGCTTCACGACCAGATCTCATGTCCCATTAGAAAGACCTCACCTAAATCAAGCTGAGATGAAACGTACAGAAACTTAGCCAAGAAAGCCAATTATACATTTGTATTAAACACCCACATACCTTCTGCCACAGAGTAGCACATGAGGAAGTCGGCTCCAGCAGGAAGTGTATAAACCGAGGCCGCGTCCACCTGGGTTAGGTTGACATCTGGCGTGTCTGTCCTGTGATCGACTACATCCAGAGGGATGACCGGCACGTCATGCTGGCTGCCCCGACACGCCTGCGGGACACGGAGGAAAATCCCCTCCTCAGTTACCGGTTCTCACCCGTGCTTCACGCTCACAGTCAATGCGTCGTTCAGTACGCCTTTACAGCCACATCAACAGAATCCACTTCACAGGCATTTCACAAACAGTGCATTCAGGTTTAGAGCAGGACAAAGCTGACAGTTCTTTTTTTCCTACTTAAGTTTTCTCATAGTTGATGATTTAAAAAACTGGCATCCTCAACTAGACACCAAATTACGTTGATTGAAAGGTATACTGTAGTGGGGAAAGCATCTGTGGTTTTAAAGTTTCTTACGCATTACGCACACCACAGCACCAAGAGCCACCCCTTCTTTTAGAAAATTACAGTTCGTCCCTAAGTGTTTCTGTGTGATCAGGTAATATATTCCCAGCTTGGGTTTTCCTTGCCAAGCTGCTTTTAAGGGTCAAAATGATACCACCTGACCTGAGAGTCTTTATCAATGTGCCTCCTGCCTTCTGCTCCTACTTTAAAGTGAGGGCTCAAATTCTTACTAATTCTGACTCATACAAAGGCTAACATTAAATGACTATTCTGGGCTTTTTGTCCCCACTCCGTTTATTTATTTATTTTTTGGTGGGGTCCTTCTCCCTGGGAGTTTGGTCTTCTTTCAGTCAGTAGGTCCCACCCCCATTTATATACTGAAGGCTTCAATATAAAACATATAACCTCCAGTATTTCAAATGTAACTGTATATGGTGATATGGTCTTTAAAGAGGTAATTAAAGTAAAATGAGGACTATTGGTGGGCCCTAACCCCCTATGACTGGTGTCCTTATAAAAAGAGGCCAGGGCACAGACAGCACACAGAAAAGCCCATGTGAAGACAAGAGAGACAAGAATCAACCTCCCATCCAAGGAGAGAGGCCTCAGAGGCAATCAGCCCTGCTGACACCTTGATCTCAGGCTTCTAACTGCAAGAAAATAAACGTCTGTTGTCTAAGCCACCCAGTCTTTGTACAGGCAGACCTCGGAGATACTGCAGCTTCAGTGCCAGACCACTGCTACAACATCGCGAATGTTGCTACAGAGTGAGTCACATGAATTTTTTTGTTTCCTAGTGCATATAAAAGTTATGTTTATACTATACTGTAGCCTATTAAAGTGTGCAGTAGCATTAATTCTAAAAAAAAGTACAGACCTTAATTAAATACTCTATTGCTAAAAAAATGCTATCACCTGAATCTTCAGCTAGCCATAATCTTTTTACAATAGTAATGTCAAAATCACAAATCATGACAATTTAAAAAGTGTGAAATATAAGTTACCCAAATGGGACACAAAGACACAAAGGGAGCAAATGCTGTTGGAACAATGGCATCAACACAGGGTTGCCACAGACCTTCAGTTTGTTTTAAAAAAGCGAGGTATGCCTGTATGCTGTTCTGGCAGCCCTCATAAACTCAGCACAGTGCTCTAACAAGATTCTGCTGTAGTATTATAAATGCGTCCATCAATTCTGAAATGGCTGAAGAATTATAAGCTTTAAAAGAAACATTCTGATGGATTTCAGAGTTACAAGATAAACAGAAGATTCCTAATACCCTATTTTTAAAGGAAGATTTTAATCTTATTTTGTATTATCAGGCTTATTTTCAGACATTTTCTACTGTCTTCCTAAATGGAATGTAGAACATGTGGAACTCAGTGCCATCACTTGTCAAATCAACTGCAGTAAGCGTAAGAGCCGGCCTTTACTGGCTGGGGTGTGCCACTTCCTAGGCACTGTTCAAAGCGTTTTTCATCTTAGCCACATCATCTTATCCTCTCAATCACCCTATGAGGCAGTGCGCCTGTAATGAAGAGTCTGAGGCATAGAGAAATAAAATAACTTGGCAAAACACTTTCCTTGATTTAGTGCCTTGACAGTGCTGGCTACCCTCTTTTTCATGAACAATCACCTATCATTCTTGTGATTTTTCTCCTATTCTTCTGAGTCATCCTCCTCGTTGTCTTCTCTCTGCCCATTCCTCATCAGTATCCCTCAGTTCTGTTCTCCACTTGCTTTTGGTAGCACCACGCAGCTCGTGGGGTCTTAGTTTTCCAACAGGGACTGAAGCCGGGGCCCTGGCAGTGATAGCACTGAGTGCTGTCAATGGGCCACACAGGAATCCCTCTCTACATGCCTTCTTCAGGGCATCCTTGACACGCAGAAGCTCATCTACTCCATGCCTCCCAGAGCCATCTATCCGCTCATTACTGCCCCAATGTACTTCTCTAACCGGGGTCGCCTGTCTCAAGTTTCGACCTGCATTTCCAACACGTCTCACAGATGCCCCAGTGCTGCAGTCCAAACGAGAAACCAGGGAGTATCCTCGACTTCTTTTTTTTAAGTAGCCCCCTACTCCCTCTCTCAAAGAATGGTGGGGTGTGAAAGGTGGCCGTGTCCTTCATGAAGCCTGGCAACATCAAGAATTCTCATTTTTCCCCAGAAATCCTTACTGGGGTAACAAAGGGGATGTTATTCAGGCCCCCCCCTCCACAAATATTTTTATTCTTACTACAAGTTGGGCAGCGGCTAGCCACATCTTGGCTTACGGGAAAATGTGAAAGGACTAGAAGTCTAGCTGGAACTAGAAGTCTTCATGCCCTCCTTCTCCTCACTGGCTGGCACGTTCTCTAGCCCCCAGACTACACCTGGTCTGAACAGGCGGCGCCCCACTGCACTGGTCCATCAGCAGACACCTCCAGAGGCCCTACCTTGACACCGGGCTGGGCCAGGGAGTCATTTCCAAGTAATATTTGTTATTTTGAGTCATTTCCAAGTAATAAAGATTCTGAGCATCTTTATGTTAAAGAACTACCACTAAAGCTGAAGCTGCAACTCTGATTGGCTAGGATTCAAAAAGGGCCTTTTCTGATTACTGGAGAAAGTTAACTTCCAAAATCAGCTTTAGTTCTTTCTAATCACATGTACAGAACCATGGCCTTTATAATTAAGATTATAACATAATCAGTCTTACCTGAATGATAAATATCTTGGGTTTTCCAACCAGGCTCTGACACTTGTCTCCTTTGAACAAGCCTGTTAACGTCTGAATTTCAATTTTGGCATCATATGCATAGATGTGGTTGCCTTCACCATGACTCAGGAAAACACACAAAAAGCAATCTGCATCTACGTGGCTAGCAGTTGATGCTAAAAAGGACCCCAAAAGTTATTTAGAAATGAAAATAAGGTACTTATTATCTACATATAAAATTTTAATTTACTAATATTAGAATAAAGTTTCAGATAATTGAGGGAAAATTTTACTATGTCTAATGAAACAACTTATTTAATTAAGCAACGATTTATACAATACAGTATCTGACTTTTAAACATCCAAATTATTACAGTTCAAAGAAATAAGAGTTTGAACAGGTTTTTGTTAGCTTTTTTAAAACAGAATAATGACATGGAAAACCTAAAAGGATTATTATGGGGAACCCCTAAGAAGTTTCTCTGAATCAGCAGCGACCTTCTTAGGGCAGACTGGAAAGGCACAGGAACTCCCCCGTAACACTGCCCTCCGTGTCGCTGCACCTCGGAGCGAGGCAGCGCCGCCACTGCTCTGTCTACAGTGCTGGGGCCTCCCCAAGAGTGAAGGCACGAGGCGGATGCCCTCCAACATGAGGAGCGAGCAAAGTAGGAAAGCTGGTGAGCAGCCAGGTGAAATTATTTACAGAAGAACCCTGGTATGAGGGTCCTCAAAAAATTAAAAACAGAGCTACCATATCCTACATTTCCACTTCTGGGTATATATCCAAAGACAGCGAAAACACTAACTTGTAAAGATATATGAGCCCTTGTATTCTCTGCAGCATTATTGCAACAGCCAAGATACAGAAACAACCTACATGTCCACTAACGGATGAATGGACAAAGTGTGGTCTGTGCATATACAGTGGATGAGCATTCAGTCATTAAGAAAAGGAAAATGTGCAATTTGCAACAACACGGATGAACCCTGAGGGCATTATGCTAAGTGACCCAAGTCAGAGAAGGACGTGATCACGTCACTATATGTGGGAACTAAAAACCCAGCAAGCCAGCAAGCAAAACCAAGTTCAAAGTTGCAGGGAGCAGACTGGTGGCAGCTGGGGCAGGGGAAAGGAGACGTGTGAGGCAAAATGGTGAAGGGGTCAAAAGGTATCAACTTGCAGTTACAAAATAAGTCCTGGGGATGTTAATATACAGCATGGTGACTACAGTTAGCAGTACTGTACTGCATATTTGAAAGCTGCTACGAGAATAAATCTTAAAAGTCACGAGAAAAGAGTTTGTAACTATGAATGGTGACAGACGGTAACTAGACTTGTGATGGCAATCATTCCCCAATGTACACAAATGCGGCCCCATGGCCTGCAGCATGTATGTCAATTATACCTCAATTTTAAAAAAAAGTTCTGAAGAAAGTTTAATGACGCAATTGTTCTAATAGTCCATTGACAAATTACTTAAAAACCTATGGCATGTGGTGATTATTATACACATTAAGTTGTTAATTTACCTACTGCATGCTGCTGCTGCTGCTGCTGCTAAGTCACGTCCGACTCTGTGCGACCCCATAGATGGCAGCCCACCAGGCTCCTCCATCCCTGGGATTCTCCAGGCAAGAACACTGGAGTGGATTGCCATTTCCTTCTCCAGTGCACACATGCATGTTAAGTCGCTTCAGCCATGTCCGACTCTGCGACCCTATGGACAGCAGCCCTCCCGGCTCCTCTGTCGGATTCTCTAGGCAAGAGTACTGGAGTGGGTTGCCATTTCCTTCTCTAACCTACTGCATAGTGATGTAGAAATTATGAGATAATGTATGTAAATCAGCAGTATTTTGAAGTCAGTAAAAAACGGGTATGGAAGGAGTCAGTTAAAAAATGACTGCCCAGCATCTGTAGTATGTGCATCTTAGGCTTTTAATTGCCAAATGAAAAGATCATTACATTCATTTCCAGAGTGGTCTATAACTTGGTAGGCATTTAGAGACTTTGCAAAGGTCTCTAAATCTGCTGAGTAATGTATAATCAGAGAGGCACAACCAAAACCTGTAACCCATGCTAAATTAATTGACAAGACTTTTTCACAACAGTTAATTATTTGGACCTGTCTCCATACAAGGATAATTAAAAACTACTCAGTTGCATCAAAGGAAGATGAATAGGAAAACTACTTACCCTCATGAATTTTGAGCAATAGTTCTTCTGCTCTAAGATCATCAAAACATTTTACTTCAAATCCTAGATCTGAAAACCTGGAGATTAAATTGGATACTAGCTTATGAGCTATTCAAAACTGTCATATACTCCTGATTATTTGAGGAATTTATACACATTTTTATGACATAAATTGACTTTTCTTTAGGGAGAAAGAAAAATCAAATATGACAGTGATGGTTTTCCTCGATTACCCATGGCAGAAAGGGATTTATTCATGGTAACTGATTTAAGTTAGAATACTGCCATCTACTATGCAGATATATTTATAAGAATGCAAAGACTGTTAACATTTAATAGAACAGGATTAGGGGGAAAATTCAGGCAAGTTCTTAGGGGAGGCTGAGCCCAAGTGAGGTTCATCCTCAAATACTCTTGGCTCTGTTATTTCTACAGTGCGGACAAGTAGTTATCGCTTAAATATCTGACCACCTGGGTGTTAAATAAAAGAGTACCACCTGCGCCTCAGATTGTCTCTGTCAGCACTGGTGCCAGGCCTGTTCGGCAGGGTTAAGTGCCAGAAGAACCTCTCATGATTGAAGATTAATGCAATTCCTCTCCTCTTGTGGTCCATTTTGTACTTTTCAGTTGGATCAAATATTTCTCTGTTTAGGAAAAGTTTAAAAAACAATCACTCTAGGTCATATTAAATAATAAGCTCCTCCAAGCCCGAGGTCAACACACAGAACAGACAGAGGCCTGCTGCGTCCTCCTCCACCAGGCTGACAGGCCACTGCTGTGCCTGGGGCAGGCCTCCCAGCCGCACTGGTCAGGGAAGTCCTGAAACATCTCTGTACCGACTGGCAAACGGCAGCCATCCTGAGCAAACCCCTCCCACGCCCCCAATTCCTCTGCTTGGGTGTCTTTCCCCCAGGGCTCCAGAGACCAGGGACTAAAGACAATGGTCTGGCCCAGGCCCAGGCCATCCCAGTTGTTCAACATCTTGAGCCTCAGTCTAGGTCCCTTCAGAACCAGGGGCAGCAACCAACCCGCACACCTACAAGCCAGCCCTCCAGATGCTAAACCTGACATTCTCTGCTTTTCAGCGCCCATGTCCCTTTCTTACTTTGATTTCTGTAGGCCAATGATGGCCACTAAAGGAAAAGACCTTAGTGAGTAAACAGAACATTATTACCTCCTAGGGAAGGCATCTATTTCGGTCATGTTTTGTTCTTCACCTATTAAAAGAAAGTAGGGTTTTGTTAATATACTTTTTGATTTATGGTCATAAAACACATTAGGAACTCCCAGCTACCTTGATACCTATCGGCTAAGCTCCTTCTGTCTTGGTTGGTTTAAAAGTCAAAGGATGTGAGAAGGGGGTAAGGGAGAAGGAAGGGAAAGTGCTGTTAATAATAAATGAACTGTACGTGCCACAACTAGAGAAGCCTGCACACCACAACTACAGAAAGCCCACGCACTTCAAGGAATACCCAGCGCAGCCAAAATAAATAAACGAACCGTAAATGCATGGCTCAGTTCTTTCTCACCTCCAACTCTTACATGCAAAATAAAAAAAGATCATAAACAGAAATGGAAAAATACTACTCACATTCATTTGCTGCACACTATGCCAAAAGTAACAAATGTAGCTCTGTGATTATGAAGCTCAAATGAAATATGAAATTCATTTATTTTGCAGCAAATGTTTTTTGCAAATATTCTCTCAAACAGAGGAGGAGTGAAGTCAAGCAAGAGAACTGAACACAGTGTGGTTGACACTGGATTACCCTACTGCCTGGAAGCGGCAGATGTTTTGGTGGAGGAAGGAAAGGGCAAAGACTCAGATTCTGATCTCCTGCATGACACATGCACTTGTTATGATCCTATAATGGGGACCCTCTTCTCCTAACCCCAAATCAGACTTTCCCACCCACAAGACAACCTCTCATTGAATCCCTCTCCTCCCAGGAACAGTGCTGTGTAACAGAGCCTTCTGCAGTGACAGAATGCCCTATACCTGAGCTGTCTCTGGGGGCAGCCAATGACCACATGTGCTTTTGAGCCCTTGAACTTTGCCTAGTGCAACTGAGGAACTCAATTTTTAATTAACTTCAACTAATTTAAATTTATATAACATGTGGCCAGTGGCTTCTCTACTGGACAGCAATAGTGAGTCTACCATCTTCTATCAGAAGAGTCCATATGTTCATGAATCTGCTTTTACCTGATAAACAGCTTGAGAGGGGACAGAAGGTGACGACTACACAAATACTAATAATGTAGCAAGATGCCCCTTTCAGTTGAGGTCTCTGAAAGAAGGTGGACGGACCCTAAGGCTAAACTCCTACCCATCATCTCCCCACCAAAAGGGTAGTGTTCCCCTCACTCCTTGGAGTCTCCCCCCGCCCCCCCCCCCCCCCAACATCTGATGGTTCTAACCTCATGTCTCCTCACTGACAAAAATCCACCTAGGCAGAGAGGATGAGGAGAGGGAGAATTCAACTCCAGGGCCCTTTACCAGTCACTCTCAGCCTGCTCCTCCTGGACTGCATCCAGCATTCAAACCAGCCAAGACCCCAGAGAGGCATCACCCTTCCCCTGTCCAATAGGCCCCAATCAGTTTTCCTTAACCTTCCGCATCAATCCCTGGCCTGGGTGATAAAACGCAGATTCCTGGTCCCTAACCCAGATTTACAGAATCAGAATCCTGGGAGATGTGCCAAGGTGATTTTCACTCGCACCAAAGATTAGGAGTCAGAAGCAGCCTCTCTAATGCATCCTCGCCACTCTCCCGAGGCTTCCGTGCTACCCTCATCCTGCTGTACGGCGGATCCTGCAAATTCTACACCTTGTACTGCAGACACTTCCTACCAAGCTCTCCTCTATCAGGGGACCTCCCTACCATGCAGCTGCTTACTGGGGGATCTCCTATTTCACACAATGCTCTACTGAAGACACGCCCTACCCCCACACAATGTTCTAAAAGGGGTCCCAACCACTCCACACACTGCTCTACTACGGTCACGTGGTACCTCGTACCCTGTCCCACCAGGAGACTTCTCCACACACTGACCCTGGGGATTATTAATACTTCCTGCTGGACACTGTCCCACCAGAGACATTCCACACACTTCTACTAGAACTCTTCCTGCCCTGTGCACTGGATACTGGGGACACGTCCTCCTCCCAAACTCCTCTATCCAGAATACTCCCTCCGTCACACACTGCGCTCCTGCCATGACGCTCCCTACTCCACACACTGCAGAACAGCCGATGCTTCCTAATCAGATGCACTGCACTCGGGGTGCTGACCCAGTGAACACACAGCTCGAGGGGGCACTTCCGGTTCCACCCTCAGCTGGGCGCAGCACACCTCCTCCTACCAGGATTACTTCCGACACCACACGCTGTTCTCCCCGGGACACTTACAATCTGCTGTACCCGGAATACTTCCTAGTCCACACGATGATGTGCTGGCATACTTCGCAGCTCACACACTGCTGAAGGGAACGCAGCCAGCGCCACACCCTGCTCTACAACAGGAACTGTGAATCCACACGCGGTCTAGCCTGGGGACTTCGTCCTCCACACACTGACCTACCAAGGTACCACCTATATATACCCTGCTGTATCCAGGACACACCCTACTCCACACACTACTTTGCCAGGGTACGACCCATCACACTGCTGTACTCTGGATACAACCTCTCCTTCCTCTACAAATACTTTGCCCAGAATCCTCTCTGCTCCACACACTGCTCTGTGGACGGTTATTTCCTTCTCTGCACACTTTGCACCAGTGACTTCCTACTCCACTCAGCGCTCACCCGAGGAGACATCCTCCCTTCTTATGCCACAAGCTGCCAGAGATGTCCGACTCCACACACACTCCACAAGAGATGTCTCCGACTCCACGCTCTGCTCTACACCTGGGATCTCCCTACTCCACCGTGTTCTCCGTGGTTACCTACTCCACACACAGCTCTATGTGACATATGCCCTCTACTACCGCAGTGCTCCACCAAGGGTAGTTCCTTCACTGTTCCTTAGGCCTCTTTACCTAGAGATCTCCTCCTCAACAGCGCTATACAGGGCACCCTTCCCTGCTGCGCTCAGCGCGGATACTCCCTACCCCAGACACTGCCCCACTGAATGTACGTGCTGCTCTTCCCACGCCACACACCGCCACATCCAGAATACATCCCGCTGCACACGCTGCTGTGCCAGGGAGAACTTCCTGCTCCACACTGCTCCACGGGCTGCATTTCCTACCAAGACTCCCCTCTGCTCAGGGATGCTGCCCTTCTGAACACACAACTCTTCTAGGCTGACTTCCCACTCTACATACCAAGCTACCCAACATCCCTCCGAGCCCGTAAACTCCTCCACCCAGAATAGTCCCTACAACACAATGATACAAGAGGATACTTTCTCGTCCACACACTGCTCTCGGGGACACTTTCCACTCCACACAGTGCTCTACTGGGGCTACTTCCTAGTCACACACTGTTCTAACTGGGATTCCTTCTACCCCACAGATTGCCCTCCCAGAAGACCTCTTATTCTACACACTGTCTACTGGGGTTCCTTCCTGCTCCCCACACCGCTCTACTAAGCAATATGCAGGGTTTCCTCTCCTTCCATTTTCAAAAGCATTCCATGATCTACTTTTTTTTCCCTACCTCCTTTTAATACCCTTCAGTTCAGTTCAGTTCAGTCTCTCAGTCATGTCCGACTCTTTGCGACCCCATGAATCGCAGCATGCCAGGCCTCCCTGTCCATCACCAACTCCCGGAGTTCACTCAGACTCACGTCTATCGAGTCAGTGATGCCATCCAGCCATCTCATCCTCTGTCATCCCCTTCTCCTCTTGCCCCCAATCCCTCCCAGCATCAGAGTCTTTTCCAATGAGTCAACTCTCCGCATGAGGTGGCCAAAGTACTGGACTTCAGCTTTAGCATCATTCCTTCCAAAGAAATCCCAGGGCTGATCTCCTTCAGAATGGACTGGTTGGATCTCCTTGCAGTCCAAGGGACTCTCAAGAGTCTTCTCCAACACCACAGTTCAAAAGCATCAATTCCTCAGCGCTCAGCCTTCTTCACAGTCCAACTCTCACATCCATACATGACCACAGGAAAAACCATAGCCTTGACTAGGCAGACCTTTGTTGGCAAAGTAACGTCTCTACTTTTGAATATGCTATCTAGGTTGGTCATAACTTTCCTTCCAAGGAGTAAGCGTCTTTTAATTTCATGGCTGCAGTCACCATCTGCAGTGATTTTGGAGCCCAGAAAAATAAAGTCTGACACTGTTTCCACTGTTTCCCCATCTATTTCCCATGAAGTGATGGGACCGGATGCCATGATCTTCGTTTTCTGAATGTTGGGCTTTAAGCCAACTTTTTCACTCTCCACTTTCACTTTCATCAAGAGGCTTTTGAGTTCCTCTTCACTTTCTGCCATAAGGGTGGTGTCATCTGCATATCTGAGGTTATTGATATTTCTCCCGGCAATCTTGATTCCAGCTTGTGTTTCTTCTAGTCCAGCGTTTCTCATGATGTACTCTGCATAGAAGTTAAATAAGCCTGTGACAATATACAACCTTGACGTACTCCTTTTCCTATTTGGAACCAGTCTGTTGTTCCATGTCCAGTTCTAACTGTTGCTTCCTGACCTGCATACAGATTTCTCAAGAGGCAGGTCAGGTGGTCTGGTATTCCCATCTCTTTCAGAATTTTCCACAGTTTATTATGATCCACACAGTCAAAGGCTTTGGCATAGTCCATAAAGCAGAAATAGATGTTTTTCTGGAACTCTCTCGCTTTTTCCATGATCCAGCGGATATTGGCAATTTGATCTCTGGTTCCTCTGCTTTTTCTAAAACCAGCTTGAACATCAGGAAGTTCACGGTTCACGTATTGCTGAAGCCTGGCTTGGAGAATTTTGAGCATTACTTGACTAGCATGTGAGATGAGTGCAATTGTGCGGTAGTTTGAGCATTCTTTGGCATTGCCTTACCTCCTTATCATTAAAACAATCACATAAGAAAGAAATAGAATCACTCAAACTAAACACATTAAATCTATATCTAAAATTCAATCTCATCTCAAGAAACAAGAAAAATCTCCATCTGACCTTACACCTAAAGCAACTAGAGAAAGAACATCAATAACACCACCACCACCACCAAAGTTTAGTAGAAGGAATGAATGATAGCAGAAATAAATGAAATAGAAATGAAGAAAACAATAGCAAAAATCAATAAAACTAAAAGTTGGTTCTTTAAGAAGATAAACAAAATTGATAGGCCTTTAGCCAGAATCATTAAGGAAAAAAGGAGAGGATTCAAATCAACAAATTTAGAAATAAAAAAGGAGAAATTAACAACTAATAATGCAGAAATACAAAGCATCATAAGAGACTATTATAAGCAACTATATGATAATAAAATAGACAACCTGGAAGAAATGGACAAATTCTTGGAAAGGTACAACTTTTCAAGACTGGACCAAGAAGAATTAGAAAATATAAACAGACCAATCACAAGTAAGGAAATTGAAATTATAATGAAAAATCTTTCAACAAACAAAAGGCCAGGACCAGACGGCTTCACAGGCAAATTCTGTCACACATTTAGAGAAGAGATAACACCTATCTTTCTTAAACTCTTCCCAAAAATTGCAGAGGAAGGAACATTCCCAAACTCATTCTACAAGGCCACTGTCACCCTGATACCAAAATCAGACAAGTAAATTACCAAAAAAAAAAATTAAAGATCAATACCACTGATGAACAAAGACACAAAATCCTCAACAAAATACTAGCAAAAAGAGTCCAGCAACACATTAAAAGGCCCATACACCGTGATAAAGTGGGATTTATCCCAGGGGTGTAAGGATTCTTCAATATATTCAAATAAATATGATACACCATATTAAATAAAAACCATATTATCATCTCAATAGATGCAGAAAACTTTTTTGACAAAATTTAACACCCATGTATGATAAAAACTCTTCAGAAAGTGGGCATAGAAGGGATCTACCTCAATATAATAATAGCCATATACAATAGGCCCAGAGCAAACATCATTCTTAATGGTGAAAAACTGAAAGCATTTCCTCTAAGATCAGGAATGAGACAAAGATGTTCACTCTCACTATTATTATTCAGCATGGCTTTGGAAGTTGGTGGCTCAGACAGTAAAGAATCTGCCTGCAATTCAGGAGACCTGAATTCAATCCCTGGGTTGGGAAGATTCTCCTGGAGAAGGGAATGGCTACCCACTCCAGTATTCTTGCCTGGAAAATTCCGTGGAGAATTATACAATCCACAGGGCTGCAAAGAGTTGGACATGACTAAGTGATTAACACTTTCACTTGGAAGCCCTAGCCATGGCAATCAGAGAAGAAAAAGAAATAAAAGGAATACAATTGTAAAAGCAGAAGTAAAACTGTCCCTGTTTGCAGATGACATGATACTATGCATAGAAAATCCTAAAGATGCTACCAGAAAACTACTGGAGCTCATCAATGAATTTGATAAAGTTGCACGACACAAAATTAATGCACAGAAGTCTACTGCCTTTCTATACACTGACAATGAAAGATCAGAAAGAGAAATCAAGGAAACAATCCCATTTACCACCATAACCAAACTAATAAAACACCTAGGAATAAACCTACCCAAAGAGGCAAAAGACCTGTACTCAGAAAACTATAAAACACTAATCAAAGACATAAAGATGACACAAACAGGTGGAGAAATACACCATATTCTTGGATGGGTCAATATGACTTTATTACCCAAAGCAATCTACAGATGCAATGCAATCTCTATCAAATTATCAGTGACATTTTTCACAGAATTAAAACAAAAAATTTTACAATTTGTATGGAAATACAAAAGATCCTGAAAGCAACTGTCAAATTGCTGAAAGCAAATAGTCAAAGCAATTGTGAACAGGAAAAATGAAGCTGGAGGAATCAGGCGCCTCAACTTCAGACTTACTACAAAGCTGCAGTAATCAAAACAGTATGGTATTGACATAAAAACAGAAATATGGATCAGTGGTACAGGACAGAAAGCCCAGAGATATATCCACTCACCTATGGTCACCTAATCTATGACAAAGGAAGCTAGAATATACAATGGAGAAAAAGTCTCTTCAAGAAGTGGTGCTGGGAAAACTGGACAGCTACACGGAAAAGAATGAAATTAGAACAGTACTTAACACCGTACAAAAAAATAAACTAAAAATGGATCAAAGACCTAATTTAAGACAGGGCACTATAAAACTCCTAGAGGAAAACATAAGAAAAACATTCACTGACATAAAACACAGCAAGATCTTTTGACCCACTTCTTAAGAGTAATGAAAACCAAAAATAAACAAATGGGGCCTAATTAAACTCAAAAGCTTTTGCACAGCAAAGGAAACCATAAACAAGATGAAGAGACAACTCTCAGAATGGGAGACCATGACTGCAAAGGAAGCAACGGATAAAGGCTTCATCTCCAAAATATACAAACAGCTCATGCAGCTCAATATAAAAAATAAAAAACAGGGACTTTGCTGGTGGTCCAGGGGCTAAGACTCCAAGCTCCCAATGCAGGAGGCCAGGGTACAATCCCTGGTTAGGGAACTAGATCCCACAAGCCACAACTAAGAATTCAAGGGCACAACTAAATATCCTACATGCTGCAACACAGATCGAAGATCCCCTGTGCTGCAACCAAGACCCAGCCCAGCCAAACAAATAAATAAATGTTAAAAAATACAAATAACCCTATCAAAAAATGGGAGGAAGACCTAAATAGACATTGCTCCAAAGAAGACATACAGATGGCCAACAAACCTATGAAAAGATACTCGACATTGCTAATTATTATAAAAAGCAAATTAAAACTATGAGGTATCACTGCACACCAGTCAGAATGCTAATGCTAATGCTAAGTCACTTCAGTCGTGTCCGACTCCGTGCGACCCCATAGACGGCAGCCCACCAGGCTCCGCCGTCCCTGGGATTCTCCAGGCAAGAACACTGGAGTGGGTTGCTGTTTCCTTCTCCAATGCGTGAAAGAGAAAAGTGAAAGTGAAGTCGCTCAGTCGTGTCCGACTCTTAGCGACCCCATGGACTGCAGCCTACCAGGCTCCTCTGTCCATGGATTTTCCAGGCAAGAGTACTGGAGTGGGGTGCCATTGCCTTCTCCGCCAGTCAGAATGGACATCATCAAAAAATCTACAAACAATAAATGCTGGAGAGGATGTGGAGAAAAGGGAACCCACTTGCACGGTTGGGAATGTAAATTGCTACAGCTATTATGGAGAATGGTACGGAGATTCCTTTAAAAAGGTAGGAATAAAACTACCACATGATCCAGCAACTCCCACTACTGGGCATATCCCCTGAGGAAACCAGAATTGAAAAAGACACATGTGCCCCAATGTTCACTGCAGGGCTATTTACAAAAGACAGGACATGCAAACAGCCTAAGTGTCCACTGACAGATGAGTGGACAAAGATGATGTGGCACAAACATACAATGATGGCATATTACTCAGACATAAGAAGGAATGAAATGAGGTCATCTGTAGAGACTTGGATGGACCCATAGTCTTTCCTACAGTCAAGTAAGTCAGAAAGAGAAAAACAAATATCGTATATTACTGGATGTATGTGGAAATCTAGAAAAATGGTAAATGAACCTAGTTCCAGGAGAGGAAAGAGAGGCAGCTGTAGAGAATGGACATCTGGACACAGAGGGAGAAGGCGAGGGTAGGATGAACTGGAAAATCATGATTGACATATACACACTACCACATGTGAAACGATAGCGTAGTGGGAACCTGCCATGACAGCACGAAGAACCAGCTCAGGGCTTTGTAATGACCCAGATAGATGGCACAGAGCAGTGGGCAGTGGGAAGGAGGCCCGTGAGGGAGGGTCTATATGTATACATGTAGCTGATTCACATCTTTGAACAGCAGAAACTAACACACATTGTAAAGGAATTACACTCCAATTAAAAAAAAAATCTGTATCTGAAAGCCAATCACTTCCTTCCCCCTCCAAGAATCTGCATGGGTTGCAAAGCACAGAGTCTCTTCTGAGAATCCCAGAGGAGCGGCAGACCCAGCAGCTCCCCTCCCCCAGCTTCTGCACCTTGTTGGTAGTGAGCCTAAGGCAGCCTGAAGTGTCCCCAGCAGAGGTTATGCCAAGTGGCTGGTCACCAAACTAACTCCAGTCCTTGAGAGTGAAAGCACTGGAGATGTACACGCTTTTGGGTCTCTAAGGCTTCTTTTTCATAGTCTCAGGAAGGAGCATCACAGTTCTCCTGGGCTGATGTAATTTAAGCTGTGCGTTTGAGTCATCTCAAATATTGCCGTCAGCTGACAGATTTAGGGAAGACAGCTAGTATTAAGTAGTTCAAGATTAATTTGTTTAAAATGACATTCAGTTTCAAAGTTAACAGGACAGTCTCACTGAGGTATTTTTTTTAAGTTTTTTTTTGTTCTTGTCCCTGTTAACACAATAGACGTAGAAAGAACCTGGGCTCTGAAAACTTAATTCTGAACCTCACAGGCTCTAACCTTCACTCTGCTATAACCAGGCGCCCCGTAACCTACAATATCAACACTGACCTGGTCCAGCTGCCAGTCTGTTCTAGCAGTGTGCTGAATCGGAATAGAAAGCTATGGAGACAGACATTAGAACAGAAGTTCCGAAACTTCCTCGGAGCTGATCAATTTTACCCAGCTTCAGAGAACAGACATTATTGAGGCAGGAGACAGTTGGGCTCTAGAACAGACATTTACAACAGACATTTACAGACCTTTGATCACAGTTCCTGGGGGCAGAAAAGATAGGCTCCAGGCCAGACACTACCAGTCCTCTGCTGACATTTCCTGAGGGCTTTGGGCTTTGTATTTATGACCAGACTGCGGTCTACATTTCAAGATCTGCTCTTAGATATAAAAAAACAGGAATACAGTGGATAACCAGACCTTATGGGTTATCCAATGGGTACTTTCTGGCAGGAACAAAGAGGGGCTAAACTCTGTTAGAAGATCAAGAGGTCATACATTTCCCATTCTTAGGGCAAAGGAGACACTACACATGTCCAAAAGGCTTCAAGGGGCCAAAAGAGGCAGGCAATGTCAGAGCATGGTAAGTCTTGCTATTCCCCCCACCATATGCCTCTGCAATGAAATCCATCTTGACTGAGGGGTGCATGCACACCCAGGGGAGGGTCCTGAGACAAACTGACTGCGGGGTGGAGAGTAGGAGATACAGAGGTGTCAAAACAAGACAACTGGCCAAAGGTAAACAAAGACCAGGAGTCGCTCAGTCGTGTCCGACTCTTTGCAACCCCATGGGCTGCAGCCCACCAGGCTCCTCTGTCCATGGGAGTCTCCAGACAACAATACTGGAGTGGGTTACCATGCCCTTGTCCAGGGGATCTTCCCAACCCAGGGATCAAACCCTCATTGCAGGCAGCTTCTTTACCGTCTTAGCCACCAGCACTGTCCTATATAAATGACTTAACCATCTCGCAAAGAGTCAGCCACAACTGAGAGACTGAACTGAAACTTCTTTTTCCTGTGTTCCTCATTACAGAGGACACACCCGCACCCTTTCTCGGCAGGTGTGCGTCTCTGGCTTTAGTCTCTCTGGGTTTGCTCCCATTTGTCATTGTGCTATGTCTCTAATCATAAACTTTGTACCTGCATTTACAGTTTTTGCCTCTGTAAAAAATGCATTTTTCACTGGGGGCAAGAGACAGGGGAAAACAGGTTCTAGCCTCTAGCCCTTACTGGTCTGGAAGCTGGGATTCCTGGTTTTTATCGAGGCTACCCAGATTCAACTCCTGGGCAGGGAATTACAATCTCGCTTCATGCCAAAGCTCACTGCTGCCACTGCGAGATCATTATGATTCTGTCACAGTCATTTTAAACTGTATGTGCCCAACAGGCCAACTTTCAAGAAGGGTGCACTGTATCACTATACTGCATAATGCGAAGAGCCGACTCACTGGAAAAGACCCTGATGCTGGGAAAGACTGAGCTCAGGAGAAGGAGAAGACAGAGGATGAGATGGTTGCATGGCATCACTGACTCAATGGACATGAGTTTGAGCAAGCTCCAGGGATGGTGAAGGACAGGGAAGCCTGGCATGCTGCAGTCCATGGGGTTGCAAAGAGTCAGACACAACTTAGCGACTGAATGACATACTGCATGAATACAAATAAACTGGTTTTGTTGACATGGAGAAAATAAATCTTAGTGAGGGAGATACTCTGTATAAGATTTATAAATTCCTTTTCATCTGCAATTATTCTCAGAAATGGGTCAACCAGACTCTTCACCTCTCCTCCCTTCTCCTTGTCTCTAATTTATGCAGTTTTCCTCTCCATCATAATGTAACCGTCTCTTTGCCCAAACTCGCTTTTTACAAAGCCAATCAATCATTCTTTTTCCTCCACACCTTAACCTGAGAATGCCTCCAGCTACCATTTGTTGATGGCTTGGCACATGAGATAACTTTATCTCACTCTGCTCCATAGGCCCTTTGAGACAGAGAAAGTGCAAGGGGCTTATCTAAGGTTGGTGCCTTGGAATTGGTACTGAAAGGCCCGGTTCTGCCTGCAGATTCCAAAGTCCATACGCTAGCTGTTAACATGGTAAAACCACTCCCACCAGGGAGAGACCAGAAACCTTTCTAAACCAAGTGCTCACTTCTCCAAACTTCTTCAGTATCTACTGTTGTCATCTTCATTCACTGCAGTATCTGTGACAATCTACCCATATTCCTTATCAAAGTTAGTTGTCACTCAGTCGTGTCTGACACTTTGCGACCCCATGGACTATAGCCTACCAGGCTCCTCTGCCCATGGGATTCTCCAGGCAAGAATACTGGAGTGGGGTGCCATTTCCTTCTCCAGGGGATCTTCCCGACCAGGGATCGAACCCAGGTCTCCCACATTGCAGGCAGAAGCTTTAATCTCTGAGCCACCAGGGAAGCCAAAGACTGGTTTAATGATCCTACCTTCAGTGACTCGTGTCAGGCCTGGAATACACAGGAAAAAGAGTAATGTGGACAAAGAAAGGGGAGCAAGTAGGAAAAGGAAGGAAACCATTACAAGAATGGTGGGGGATGTAGCAAAGAACAGAAAGCTCTGAAATGAAGGCACTCTATGTGGATTGACCGCCGGCGAGTCAAATCACTCTCCACCTTCCTCCCCCGACCCCGCCCCGCCCTTTTTAAAAACTATGGCCAGGCTCAGAGTTTCTAAACCTTATCAGTAATATAATTATAAGTGACAGGGAAGAACGTCCTAAAGCATGTGTTTAGAAGCTGATTATTTTGTAGAGAAAAGTTGTTTGCTGTTTTAGTCGCTGTGTCCGACTCTTTGAGACCCCCATGGACCTCAGCCTGCCAGGCTCCTCTGTCCGTGGGATTCTCCAGGCAAGAATACTGGGGTGGGTGGCTGTGCCCCCCTCCAGGGGATCTGCCCGATCCAGGGATCCGACTCAAGTCTCCTGCTTTAGCAGGCGGATTCTTTACCATCTGAGCCATCAGGGAAACCCCCCGAGAAAAGTTACCGTGGCTTTAAGTTAAGCTCACAAATAACTGCAGGTTTCCCGGATGCAGGAGAACCATGGGGGCTGTGCAGCTCCCAAGGCCTGACTTTCAACTCCAGTTTCCGTGCGGGCAAGCCCGGGGCTTCTCTCTGTCCCGGCGCCCCCGCGGGCTGCTCACGCTCCACTGTTACTATAGCCAACCACTTATTTTTAAGTAGAAGTGAAAAAAATAAGGCCCAACAAGACCCAAAAGTTAACTTTTCTTATGACCAGGCGCAGTTAAAGTTCAAATAACCACGACAGCTAGACAGAGATCAGCGCCCGGAGGACAAAAGCGGCCGGGGAACTCCCCAGCGCCGGGCGCCGCCACCAGAGACCGCAAGGAGGCGGCGGCTAGGTCCCGGAGTTGTTTTTCCTGAGCCAAGAAGCCTAGCTGCGCCCACCCGACCCGAGCGCTTCCCTCCAAGACCCTCAACTTCTCCCGGCCACCGAGCAAAGCGGGGGGAATCCGCGTCCCCACTCGCGCCCGCGCGCCCCTCTCAGCACCCGCCACCTACCTGGACCGCGAGCCCGGCGAGGCGGAGGCTCCGAGCTCATCGTAGCGGAGAGCTTAGCGCCGACGCCCGGGCGGCCTCCGCTTCCTGAAGCCTGGCCGCTGCCCCCGCCCCTTCCTCCGCCCCCGCCGCCCCGGCTCCCTGCCTTCCAGCGGTGGAGGCGGGGTTTGGGGGGGTCCGCTGGTGCCCTTTCCTTCGCTCCGAGATCGCCGGGGCCGGAGCGCCCGGGCAAGGCAGAGGATGCGGTCTCGCCCGCCTGGCGCCTGGGGAGCCGAAGCCAGCCCCCGGGAGATGTCAGCAACGATTCCGAAGACAACCCGCGGTACTGGGGTGGGAAGCTGCAGGCAATTACAGATCACCTGCGGCGAGCCCCGTGTCGCTCGAGCTCCGCCCCCCGTCTCTGCTACCCCAGCGTCTTAAAGGTGTGCGCTGCAGTGTTTTCCTTTTCCCTAGTAGTCGTTTTCCCAGTGCCGGTGACTTGTTAGGAGGATTTTAAAACGCTCTTTGTTTGTATAGCGGATTCGGGACAAAGTAAACTAGAGGCAACTCTAGAATTTTCAAGTCTGACTTTCATATGTAGTGTTAATTATGGCAAGGAATCATGCAGAAATTCGGAGACCCGACTTTGGGCTCTGTAGATTATGACTTTTACTGAGCTAGAGCATGTTTGCTGCATTTAATTGAGCTCCTCTTCGAGTGGCTGGTTATTCTGTAAATTTGCTTCAACGAGTAACTCCTGAGACTGAAGAAAACGTGGCCTTATCTTTTCCAACTTCTCATGGTCTCGTCATTTAAAAAGTAACCAGTGGCAGACGGGGGGAAATGTGTAAGACACAACTTCCAATATTAGCCTGAGATCCGATTTCTAGAAATGGGATTTCCCAGGTGGCGCTCAGTCGGTAAAGAATCTGCCTGCAATGCAGGAAACCTGGGTTCGATCCCTGGATGGGGAAGAACCCCTGGAGAAAGCAATGGCAACCCACTTTAGTATTCTTGCCTGGAAAATCCCATGGACAGAGGAGCTTGGCAGGCTACAGTCCATGGGCTCTCAAGAGTCCGACACGACTTAGTGACTAAACCATCACCATAGGAGGCGCTAGTGGTAAAGAACTGGCCTGCCAGTGCTGGATGCCAGAGACAAGGTTCAATTCCTGGGTCAGGAAGATCCCCTGGAGGAGCTCATGGTAACTCACTCCAGTATTCCTGCCTGGAGAATCCCATGGCCAGAGGAGCCTGGCAGGCTATGGTCCATAGGGTCGCAAAAAGTCAGACATGACTGAAGCAACTTAGCATTCACCCTTCTATAAATATCACCCTTTTATATGAGAGAAAACTAAAATCTAACTTCCTACATGTGCTGTGGTTCAAAAAAGCACACAGAATATGAAATCAAAGGATTTTACTGACCCCTTCCATTTCAGTTCAGTTCAGTCGCTCAGTCGTGTCTGACTCTTTGCGACCCCATGAACCGCAGCACGCCTTGCCTCCCTGTCCATCACCAACTCCCAGAGTCCACCCAAACCCATGTCCATAGAGTCGGTGATGCCATTCAACCATCTCATGCTCTGTGGTCCCCTTCTCCTCCTGCCCTCAATCTTTCCCAGCATCAGGGTCTTTCCCAATGAATCAGCTCTTCGCATCACGTGGCCAAAGTATTGGGAGTTTCAGCTTCAACATCAGTCCTTCCAATGAACACTCAGGACTGATCTCCTTTATGATGGACTGGTTGGATCTCCTTGCAGTCCAAGGGATTCTCAAGAGTCTTCTCTAACACCACAGTTCAAAAGCATCAATTCTTCAGCACTCAGCTTTCTTCACAGTCCAACTCTCACATCCATACATGACCACTGGAAAAACCATAGCCTTGACTAGGTGGACCTTTGTTGGCAAAGTAATGTCTCTGCTTTTTAATATGCTGTCTAGGTTGGTCATAACTTTCCTTCCATGCCATTTACTGTTCGTTTTATTGTAGGTATAAAATATTTCTGAAATCACTTTGTTCCTAGTGCAGTGAAGACATGGAGTATCAGTATGTCCCTCATAAGCTGGTTGAGACAATTGAGTTAAATTACTGTATTTAGAACAGTGCCTGGCTTGTGAAAAGCTCAGTAAATTTTTATTGCCACCATCTTAAGCATATTGAAAGTAGACTTGGCTTTCTTTTGGTTTGACTATTACCAGGAAGTTGCTTAGGATGTAGAAGGTACTCAATAAATATTTACCCATTGAATGAGATTCATAATTTCAGCATTTGTACTCTGGACTTTACCCAATTTGAATGAGTTATCTGACCACCAGAGCTTCCTGTTCTTCAGCCTACTTTTCATGGTCTCCTCTACTTGAGCCCTAAAAATACTCCTTATATAGAAGTGGAACTCCAATTGGCTAACCTTCCATTTACCTGAAAGGAACAGATGAAAGCAATTAAATTTTCCCCCCAGATGTTTGTTATCTCAGAATACTGTATTGCCTTTAGAGCATATGGGGTGATATATTTTAAAGATTTATTTACCTTAGGAAATGTAAGTATAAAGTATTAGGATAGCCATTTCAAAATTGTAAGTGCTAAATTTTAGCCTTTTAAAGCAATAGCTATCCCCTCACCCTAACCCCATGAAAAAGGGTGTCTGTGATTGGGAAATAGGCTGCCAAGGTTCTAATCCTTGCTCCATCAGTTTATTGGCTGTGAGGCTTTGGACAATTAAGGCAGTTTAACCACTCGCAGCTTCACATTCTTCTCTTTAAAATGGGGACCAAATTAATTCAATAGTTAAGACAGAAACTGCCAAACTCCTAGAATAGTACCCAGCCCACAATAAGCTTTTGGTCGGTGTTATTTTTAGCTGCTGAAGATTATCTAGACAGTTCTCAAACTATGGCCTCCGAACCAGCAGTGTCCACATCATCTGGGAACATACTAGAAATGCAAACTCTTGGGACCTGTGTAGACATTATGGATGAGAAACTGCAGGTGGGGTCCAGGAGTTTATTTTAACAAGCCCTCCAGTGACTCTGCAGCATGCTCTCATTTGAGACACAGACGGATTAGAATTCTACCGAGCAATCTGGTCCTTCTCAAAGAATGAAAAAAAAGAACTCATAGCATATCCATATTATTAAAATAATTAAGATATACTAAAGACCAAAAGTTACCTGACAGGATGGCTTGATTCTTGCCATTATAATAGTCACTTTTATGGAATTTACTGAAACTGAAGCTCTTAGTCAACTGTTACCTATCCAAGGAATGAAATATATGGGCTAAAGTTAAATTCAGAGAGAATTCTAAAACTTAAAACGTGGGCTTTCTTTTTTCAGTGTTTATCCCCACTAAACCTTGTTTTTTCCTATACCGAATTTTTATAATTCTGATTCCAACATTTGAGAGCCAACAAAGACAAGCATTGTTAAGCAGTCAGCAAGGAGACTGAAGGGTGTTTCGGAAACCAAATTAAGCCTGAGACCAAACCAAGCATAACATCACTGCAGCCTGAATGCAAAGATGACACTGTTGGTCTAGTTTCAGGTATTTTGATTGGTAACTCTTCATTTAGTTCTGTTTCGTATACTGGTTGAACCAACACTCTGAGGAAAAACAGCAAACTGAGGGGGCTGTTTCAAGCATCAGAGCCAGGTGTTCTGCAAGGCTTGGATGCACTGCAGGTAGTGTCTGTGAACTGTGGCCAATGCAACGTTATCTGTGTGGAAGGGTCCTTACCTAATCGGTCTCATTCTACTCCCTAAAGTTAATAAAGCCAGTCTACAAAAGAGAGTTGTTTTTACAGAAAGACTCCATTATCTTCACTTTGGTAGATGTTATTCCTGTTTTGTACATAAAATAATGATCATTTTGACCTGACAATCTTGTGCTTCTATCCATACTGACAGAAATAGCACATTTTTACTTTAGGGAGAAGTAGTTATAAGCTAACAAAACAACCTTTTAATTAGTCCTACTAGTCTAGACTATTCTGGGGGGTCACTGAAGAAAGCCTGTTCAAGAAGATGGGTTTAATTTGCTTTTGCCCTCGTCTTTTAATTGTCTTCATTGCAACTTCTTTGTACCTCGGTTTCTCCAACTATGAAATGAGTACAGCCATATCTGTCCCTGGAAGAGGTGAGTCAAAAGACTTTAAAAAGACAGGCATTGTTTGAAGGCAATATAGTTTTATTATTTTAAAATATCAATATATGTCATGCAAAGACCTGCTAAAAGCTAGGTTTTTGGCATGTGATTTTGTTTTTTCATTAATGTGTTCTGTAGATAAGGAAAATACCATCCTTAAAACTTAAATATATGCCCTGTTGTACAGAATTCAAGTGAAGACAGCTTAATATATATACACATAAGTAATTACAGATATGTACATTGGTTAGTATACATATATTTCCTAGCTCTGTTTGGTGGGAGGGTCTCGAAGCAGTGACACCCTAGTAGAAACAAGCTATCCACTGTCCAGATCTTGGTTTCTACATGCCACTGGAAACCATTCTTCAATCAAAGTAACCTTTGAAAAGATGCTGATTCTAGGGCTGGGGTGGGGAATATAGAAGATGAGCCTGAAGCAACTTTCCTACTTTCTGGCTAGAAAGTATGGAGATGCTCAAAAGTTAAAAGGAGGGTGCAGGTCAAACACATACAGAGTCAACCTGACCTAATTCCCAACAGCCAAGCTGAAAGGATTTGTATCTATTACCCAGAGTACAAAAGAAATAAGCATGAATCCATACTAATACAAATAACTGAATAATAAGTGGGTGAGGGGGAGATTAACAAGAATTTCAAGTAGTATATCTAGATATAATCCCCTATCAAAATGTGGAATGTGATCTTGCCCATCCCCCACCTACCACAGCCAGTACTTGGTGACTGGTTTCCAAAGAACAGAAGCATAGGAAGGGAAAAATAGTAACTTCAGAGTGGAGAAAACTAACAACTACTACCTTAACCAAATGTCTAGAGTTAACCTAACGAGCTGGTAACAATCAACTACCAGTATGATTTGATGAGAAGAACTGGTCAACTCTTGGTTTTCTTCCTAAAAATCTATAACCCTAGTCCAAACACAAGGAAAGACTAACCCAAATTGAGGGACATTCTACAGGACACCCGACTGGTACTTCTCAAAACTGTCAAGGAAAACAAGGAAAGACAGAGGAACCATCACAGACTAGAGGCTAATTAGACATGATGACTAACCGCAGTGTGGTATCCTAGAGTGGATCCTGGAAAAGAAAAATGCCATTAGTGGAAAAACTAGTGCAAGTCAAATAAAGTCTGCTGCTGCTACGTCACTTCAGTCGTGTCCGACTCTGCGCGACCCCATAGACGGCAGCCCATCGGGCTCCCTGTCCCTGGGATTCTCCAGGCAAGAACACTGGAGTGGGTTGCCATTTCCGTCTCCAATGCAGAAAAGTGAAAAGTGAAAGTGAAGTCACTCAGTCGTGTCCAACCCTCAGCGACCTCAT
This sequence comes from Bos indicus x Bos taurus, assembly GCF_003369695.1. Lineage (NCBI taxonomy): Eukaryota > Metazoa > Chordata > Mammalia > Artiodactyla > Bovidae > Bos > Bos indicus x Bos taurus. The sequence goes on along the minus strand of NC_040081.1, from coordinate 15,890,302 downwards.
GGACTGCAGCCTTCCAGGCTCCTCCATCCATGGGATTTTCCAGGCAAGAGTACTGGAGTGGGATGCCATTGCCTTCTTCAAATAAAGTCTAGAGTTGCATTAACAGAACCAACCAATGTTGGCGCCTTAGTTAACATCAGGGATAAAGTGTATATGAGAAGCCTCTATACTATCTTTGCAACTTTTTGGTAAACCTAAAATTATTCCTAGACAAGTTTTTAAAAATCTGAACATAAAAGCTGCTTCTACTGATATCTGTACATTTATGATAATGAATTAAATATTTTACAAAGACATTCTGACTTTGTCCTCTTGAGAAAGCCAAGGTTGCCAAGAAAATCCATGAATCTATTTTAAGTTTAAAGCTACCCGGTCAAATATTGCTGACTGGAGTCTAGTTTGCTTACTTAGCCCTGAGGCACACATTTGCTTTGTTTAACAGAGGACATCTGTTAGCAGAAGAGCGCCATCATCTCAGTTGGGGGAGTATCAAGTTCTTAGCAATGACATATATTCCAAGTTAGGAAATGTGGTCTTTTTCCAAAACATATTTTAGTTCTTCTCAATGATTTAAAAAGATTTAGTGATTTAAAAAGAACCATTTCCCCTGGTATTGTCTTTCTCTGACTTTCCAAGCGGTTTATCTTAATAACTTTGGCCACAGGTTACCCAGAAGACATACACAGCTTGCGCTAGGGAAAGTCAACAGCCAGTGGTAAGCAAAGAATGGTAGAGAGACACAGCTGAAGTTCCCAAGGGGCTGAAGAGATTTTTTCAGAGGCAGCTAAAGTTCTGGGATTTGCTCTTAAATATGCATTAATAATTTTCAGCACAAATTGAGCTCTATAAAAGACAGTTTTTTGTATCTTGTTTTCCATCTCTTTTGATTCCAAAGTTAAAGACTTAAAAGAAAAAAAAACCCAACAATATCAAGAACAATTTTGTTAAGGCCAGTATTAGTAAAAGGTTTACAGTATTTTAAAAAATATCCCCAAATCTATTATGAAAAGCAAGTACTAAGGAGTAAATACCAAAGCATAATAGATTATATTGCTCTGATGTGTGTTAAACAACTCGTCATTTTGTCTTACTGAATCCATCTTTTCTCCAATAGGCAAATTATAGCAAAATACGGCATTTGTCATGAGTGGTTCATAAAATGGGAATGGCTACGCTTCTGAATTTTGTTCATGTCATCTTGTAGGCACATTATATTAATACCTAGATATACTAGTTTTGCTTCCTAAGAGGTCCCAGCAGATGGTTCCAATTTTACAAGAGAAACAGACATGCCCTTGTGCTTGTGACTAGTCCCATCATTCATGGAAATGTGGCTTATTCATTATGTTTCAGTGGGCTATGGAAAAACTGTATAGTATGTGTTAATTAAAAGAGCAAAAATAAAAGTCAGATCCTTCTGGGCATATATGTATATTTTAAATTTTACAGAAAACAAACATACTTCTAAGTGAAGAGTTCACCATATTTCCAAATAAGATGATGTTGAACATACCTTATCATGAATTTCACGTTTGACCTTATTTTTTGGTAAATACAGTTGTGAAAACTGAGTCATACTCTTTCTTTAAAAAATGCCCCCCTTACCACGCACCGCGTTCTGTGACCGGTCACGGCAATGCGGCACACTAAGGCAGCAATGTCTGGGAAGATAACCTGCATTTGTCTCTGTAGCTTGAAGCTTTAATGTCAGAGTAAGGTCTTAAAATAATCCTGTCACAAAAATAAGGCAACTTCAGGCTGTAAAGACATTAGCTCTTTGTCAAGGGTTATGTTCTTCTGTCCTCATCTGCTGTCACCACTTGTCAGCATCTTCTTCAAAGATCGGTTTTTTCTTCGTAGCGACACCTACATGCGGCTCGTTGGCTGTCCAAGTACGGCTTACAGCCTAAGTGTATGACGCTGTCAAACAAGAGCTCCACAGTGGTTTCACAGGCTGCAAAGTAAGAAAGTGCCATCACTGCTGGGCAACTGCAAAGCATCACTCACTCGTCACATATATTACACGTTTCAGCCCAGTGTCAGGCACGGCCTTGGTGGGCGCTTAAATCTATTTTAGGTGAACATCTTCCCAAGCGCTCGCAAACTAGTCACATAAACGTACATACAAAGACTTTTCATTTCAGCCTCTTCACCTGTATGTTTTCTTTGCATGCAACTATTCAACCCAACTTTTTGTACCAGACAATGAGTCTCTCTCAGTAGCACTGATAAGCTTATCTGTTAGTTTCCCTGGTATCTGAAAAATACCATTAACAGAGAAGCCTGATGACACTCTTCAGTTTGCTCTTTAAGGAGTGACTTTTAGGTGCAGAAAAAAGTGAAGGTTAAAAATGGAGAAACCTCAAAACATTTAATTATAAGCCAATAGCTTTTAATGGTCACACATTTAAGAGGCTTAAAGTAAATGGACCTCAGTCTCTCTCTTTGACCAATATCCAAATGTGGCTAGGGAGAGGAGACACAGGAATCGAAGGTGTTTTTCCTCTGGTGGGAATTCTTAATTTTTTGAAAGACTGTAAGAAAAGACAATAGATTTAACTTTTCTTATTCTAAGAAACCTAGAACACCCAGGTAAGATGATCTATTTTTTAACATTTTTTAAAAAATTTTCTTGGCTGCACTGGGTCTTCATTTTTGTTCACCGACTTTCTCGAGTCTCAGGGAGTGGGGGCTACGCTTTGTGGTGGTGCATGGCCTTTGCTCACTGCAGTGACTTCTCTTGTAGCCCAGAATGGGCTCTAGGGCAAGCGGGTTTCAGCAGTTGTGGCTCGCGGGCTCTAGAACACAGGCTCTAGCTGTGGCACGTGGGCTTCATTGCTCCATGGCATGTGGGATCTTCCCAGACCAGGGACCGAACCTGTGTCTCCTGGATTGGCAGGCGGATTCTTATCCACCGCACCATCAGGGAAGTCCAAGATTATCTTAATATACTTACAGAGACGTGGCACAGAGTGATTTTTAGTTATTCAAATACTTCTAGTTTCCAACATTCAGGTTAAGAAAGAAACTTTTCATTACAAATTCTTGGCATTTTCAAAGTTTCCAAAAGACTGCGCCATTAAGGAATACAACTAACTGCAGAGTGTAAAGGTTATGATTATTAAATAGGAAATTACAAGGAAATCGGTTTCATCATTTAACATTAGTATATCCTTTGGTCAGAAAGCAGAAATGACATGTATCTGTGCTTCAGCTGGACAACTAGTTTACCTTAGCCAAAAGCATTTAAAGGGATCCAGAGAGAGTGAGTTCAAGCTTCACTTGGAACAGAGATTTCCTCCTTCTTATTACTTTCTAGTTATTACTAATAATAGGATTTCAAAATCCAAGATACCTGTGAGACTTGGGGAATACTGGAGTAGACAGATGTATGTAACTTGGGACAAGTTACTTCTTTCTGAACCTCAGTTTCCTTCCTTTAGAAAGGGGCATAATGCCAACTAGTACTTTGGGTTTCTGTGAACATCAATGAAAACATGTCTCAAGTATCTAGCACAGTATCTTATGGAAAGTGCTTAAAAATGGCAATTTCCTTTCCTGCCTCTTATTGCCCTTCCTCTTGTTATTTCAGTGTATGGTATATTCTTTGGCTTGTCAGTAGGGGAAAAAAAAATCTTGTTAACTACTGCTTTGTACAGCAATGTGTATTTCTACAAATAGCTCATTTTACCCTTATGACAACTCTACAAGATGGGTATTATCATTCTCATTCTATAAATGAGGATACTGAAACACCCAGTCATCTTTGCTGACTCTGCAATAACCATCACCATGAATAGGACTCCATGCTGAGCCCCATGAGTCCACTTAGCAAATCACTGAGCCTGGGGGTGGGTTTTGAGAACCTTCCCAACACAGAGACAGAGTTAAGATGCAAATCTTTGGAACTTCCTACTCCAAATCCACTGTGCTATACTGGGAACTTCACTGGATCCAGAGTTTCGAACTTCAGGCTCTGGATAATTAGGACTGTACTACAGGGCACAAGATCTTGGATGAATTCTTCACCGTCTCACACACCCTGCTCCCAAGGTTCCCTACCACTTTTTGCTTCATGACTGTAAATCATTTTAGATGACAAAATCATCTCGGGAAATTGATAGGACTGTGTCACAACAGATAAGGTAATACAGAGTGAGAGATTTCTGTCAGTAAATCTGATACTGCTGCTGCCGCTAAGTCGCTTCAGTCGTGTCCGACTCTGTGCGACCCCATAGACGGCAGCCCACCAGGCTCCCCCGTCCCTGGGATTCTCCAGGAAAGAACACTGGAGTGGGTTGCCATTTCCTTCTCCAATGCATGAAAGTGAAAAGTGAAAGGGAAGTCGCTCAGTCATGTCCGACTCTTCGTGACCCCATGGACTGCAGCCCACCAGGCTCCTCCGTCCATGGGGTTTTCCAGGCAAGAGTACTGGAGTGGGGTGCTACTGCCTTCTCTGAATCTGATACTAACACATGCTCACCCCCATGGCATGAAATCAGCCTTACCCTGCACGTGCTGAGCCAGCCCCAGTGTTTTCTGCACATCTCTGCAAATCTTGGACAGGCAAGACTGAAACGCCTCATCACAGTCGTTTTTGCTTTTGCCGCAGGTCTCATAGCACCGGTCATGTTGGTTGCAGCACTTTGTCAGGGAAGGGATGCCAATGTTAAGCTGAAAGCGATATTTGGATGGATTATTGTTGATGAAATTCAACCTTTCTCTGAAGTAGTACATTCAAAGAGACTTAGAAATCAAAGACAATACTGTTGTATAGATAATTTTCAAAATTTGTTTCTGCCTCCAAATGTTCTTCAGGTTAAATCTCTCTCCATTACTCTCACTTGCACCCCCCAGGTTACTGCATCCTCTCCCTCGAAACCGTGCCCCAAAGCTCCCTATTTTGCCATCTTAGAGTATCTGCAGTCATCTGCTGATAGCAAACAATTTCCAAGACATAAAACATAATTTTAAAAACAAAAAGATAAAGATAGGAACTTTAGAAGATTTTTTTCAGGGGCTACACAAGTATGACTTTTGGCCATTCCAAAGTAGTTTGTACCTCCTCCCTTAATACAGTGTTAGTGTTACTCAGTCGTATCCTACTCTTTGTGACCCCATGGACTGTAGCCCGTCAGGCTCCACTGTCCATGAGGTTCTCCAGGCAAGAATACTAGAGTGGATAGCCATGCCCTCCTCCAGGGGATCTTCTGACCCAGAGATTGAACCTGGGTCTCCTGCCTTGCAGGCAGATTCTCAATACAATGTCCTTTTTACGAAATGTCACTGATAACGTCTAAGCTCCTACAACTGAATTTTTTTTTTTGGTTTTTATGTTTAATCTTTAAGTGTTCGCCAATTCCCTAAAGATACTATTATTCCTTTTATTTAAAGTAATTTTATATGCAAAACCTTTGTGTCCAGGAATCACTTTCACAAAACATTTTCTTCCCATAACATTGGCTCAGATTCAGCCTCCCTTATAACAAACACACAGCTATCCCACTCAGTCTGGTTTCAACCCAGACAATCCTATGCTTTCCTATACTTTTTCATCCTAAGTAGTGTTACTTCTATACTCCAAACTTTTCAATCATATTTGTGACATAAAGGAAATATCATTTAAATGGTATTAACATCTACAGGATTAGAAAAAACAAAACATGACTTTTACATTATTTAGTTCCATTAGAACTTATTGTGTTTTAGCTATAGAAGATCACTATTATAACAAAGAAAATTATTTCTGAACCTGAGAACACACTGATGGTTTATCAAGTGTTACAAAGACTACCAATCATAAAAACTTACAAATAAAGAATAATATTTACATGAACACCAAACAGTGGGGAGCCACATCCATTCGGTGGGGAGGGTTTATATCCATAACGTGGGAAAGGCTTAGATCCTATAAAATACAAATGTTATAAAAATTAATTCTCAAATATGTTAGAAAATACACAGTTTACAATATGCTGGACTAGCCTTGGAAATATTTACTGTTTGATGCTGACATAAGTGAATATGTGTTAAATTGGATGAGCCTTAAAAATGTTGATTTGTCTACCAAATTATTTTTACTTCTCAAGCAAAATATGTACAAATGTATAGATGTACACATAGATGGCAGTTCATAAAGTGTTCTGACAGTTTATTTGTGATTCTACACCATACACACATATAAATCCTTATTCTGGACTTCTATTCCAGAGCTTACAGGCCAGACTGGGTCCATATGTATGAAACATAAATCCAACCTATTTTCCTGCACGTTCTAATGCTTATATTTTTAGGTTAAAATCTACAGGGCAAGAACTGTATCTTACGAACCTCAGTCACTGCTCCATTGCACACAAACCTCCATAACTACTGTGTGTGTTAGTCGCTCAGTCGTCTGGGATTCTTTGAGACCCCAGAGACTGTAGTCTGTCAGGCTCCTCTGTCCATGGGATTTCCCAGGCAAGAATACTGGAGTGGGTTGCCATTTCCTCCTCCAGGGGATCTTCCCAACCCAGGGACAGAACTGGCATCTCCTGAATTGCAGGCCTATTCTTTACCATTGAGAAACAACCTGAATGTCTATCAACAGATGAATGGATAAAGATGTGGTACGTAAATACAATGGCATTTTCCACGGCCATAAAAAAGGATGAAATAATGCCATTTGCAGCAACATGGATGGCCCTAGAGACTATCATACTAAGTGAAGTAAGACAGAGAAAGACATATCACTTCTGCTGCTGCTGCTGCTGCTAAGTCGCTTCAGTCGTGTCCGACTCTGTACGACCCCATAGACGGCAGCCCACCAGGCTCCCCCGTCCCTGGGATTCTCCAGGCAAGAACACTGGAGTGGGTTGCCATTTCCTTCTCCAATGCATGAAAGTGAAAAGTGAAAGTGAAGTCACTCAGTTGTATCTGACCCTCAGCGACCCCATGGACTGCAGCCTTCCAGGCTCCTCCATCCATGGGGTTTTCCAGGCAAGAGTACTGGAGTGGGGTGCCATTGTCTTCTCCGATGTCACTTATATCTGAAATCTAAAAGAATGGTACAAATCAATCTATTCCAAAACAGAAATACTTACAGACTTAGAAAACACACTTATGGTTACCAAATGGAAAAGGTGTAGGGGGAGGGATACACTAGGTGGTTGGGGATTTACATATACATACTACTATATAAAATAATCAACCCACACCTATGGTACAACACAGGGAACTCCACTCAATTCTGTGTAATAATCTATATGGGAAAAGAATCTGAAAAAGAATAGATATATGTACCTGTATAAATAAACATGGATGTGAGAGTTGGACCATAAAGAAGGCTGAGCACCGAAGAACTGACACTTTCAAACTGTGGTGCTAGAGAAGACTTGAGAGTCCCTTGGACTACAAGGAGATCCAGTCAGTTCTAAAGGAAATCAACCCTGAATATTCATTGGAAGGACTGGTGCTGAAGCTGAAGCTCCAATACTTTGGTCACCTGATGCAAAGAGCTGACTCACTGGAAAAGACCCTGACTGACTCAATGCACATGAGTTCGGGGAATCTCAGGGAGACAGTGATGGACAGAGAAGCCCGCAGACTGCAGTTCACGCGGTGGCAAAGAGCCAGACACGACTTAGCGACTGAAAAACAATAACTAAATAGCTCTGCTATATACCTGAAACTAACATAACACTGTAAAGCAACTATACGCAAATATAAAATTTTAAAAATTTTAAATAAATAGAGAAGAGTTTAAGAAAAAGAAAAAAAGGTTAATTCGATATGGATACCAAGATTACAACTGTATTAATACTATTTTAAATGTTGTTATAAATGGTATTAGAAGCTGCTGAACATTAAAAGTACTTAGCACTTCTACTGGGTGCCAGTTTTTACTAAGTGCTAGTAATTAAACTGTGTTTCCCCACACCCAAATTTATATGCTGCAGCCCTATCAATGCATTTGGTGATAGGTTCTTTGGGAGGTAATTATGTTTAGATGAGGTCACAAGGGTAGGGGCCTCCTGACGGGATTGGTACCCTTTTAAGAAGAGGCCCAGAGAACTTGCTTTCCTGCACTCCCCGCCCCCACCATGCATGAAGGCCGAGGTCTGCAAGCCAGGAAGAGGGCCCTCACCATAGAGAAGGGTTGGCTCAACCTTGATCTCGGACTTTTTAGCCTTCAGAACTGTAAGAAATAATCTCCTGTGGTTTACATCACCCAGTCTGTGGTATTTCATTACATCAACCTGAGTAGACTAATACACAGCACAAGTAAAAACTCAACAGCAGAAGAAACAACATGAGTCAAACCAAAAATCCATAGTGTGTTGTGGTCACTGTCTCCTAAAATACATAAGCAGAAATTACAAAGTATAATTTCTCAGCATTTGTGTACAGAAAGCTAAAGGGAAAATGGGCTATGAATAAGAGTTTTAAAAACAAACCAAACCCACTTCGCACAACTACACGCAAATACTATTCACTGACCTCATTTTTTAACTCAACAACTGCTCTTATCTTAATGCTTTCCATTTTATCATCTGCATGGGCAGTTGAAATCTAAAGATCCACCTGGACTAAGACAAAGGTAGTTCTTTTCTACATATGTTTCTTAATTTGGTTTAAATATTTTCAACAGACCAATGTCTTTCACCTGAAAGACACTGAAGCAGATGAGAGGCATAAGGGGAAGGCTACTGGGTCTCAGAAAGCTCTTACTACTGCATTTTGCAGGAAGCACAGTACAGAACTCCAACCTGTTTTCTCAAACACTTGAGAATTTAAATTTCTGATTATTAATCTCCAAAAAGCCCTAATGCCACTTTTTCCCCCTAGTATACTCACTCTCCTATTTTCCTCAATCTCCAATACTTCCTGGGGAAATGGCAACCCACTGCAGTATTCTTCCTAGGAAACCCCTATGGACAGAGGAGCCTGGTGGCCTACAGTCCACGGGGTTGAAAAAGAAATCGGACATCACTGACCGACTAAACAACAAGAACCAACATTTTCATTCCCACCTTCTCACTCAGCACATCACCTCTATTCCTACTTCACTGAGAAAACCAAGGAATGAGAAGAGAACGTGCACATTACCCCAACCGGCATGTGCGCCCGTATCCTACACCTTTGCTGCAATTAACAGAGAAACGCCATCACTGCTCCTGGCCAATCAATTTATGTACTAGAACTCACTCCTCTCATTTACCAAAGGCTGTAACTCCAGTAATTCTCTTTTCTCTTTTCCTCATTAGTGTTTTTACTCTCTACTAGTCATTCTCAAAAGCATACAAATATGCTATTATTTTCCTAATGAATCACAAAACTATCTTTTCCATGATATCCCCCCTTTCAGTTAACATCAACTCCATCCTCACAATTACTCAAGACTAACAACTCTGGAATCCTTTTTTACTCTACTCACACCCTCCTTCTAAGCTATTAGTAAACCTTTTAAGCTCTTCCTTCAAAATATATCCAAAATCCAACCACTTCTCACCACTTTTATTCCTACCAACCGGAACAAAAGGACCACCATTTTTGGTCTGAATTCCTGCACTTGCCACTCTACCTCCATTCTTGCTCCCTGCCCTCCATTTCCCTTGATTCTTTTTATTCTCAGTACAACAGCCAAAGGGATCCTGTTAAGACATTAATCACTGAATGAATTAATGGCTTACTCATAATTAAAAACACTTTACAAGCCAATTTTTATTTTCTATATTTCAAAGGAAATTGGAAATTTTTTTTCCCCTCAATCCTCTCTGCTGTCAAGGAGAAAAAAGTTAAAAAAAAATAGTGGCCATTAAGTTTTCTCCCCTAAGTTACTTTATTTCACTCTCAATAAAGCCTTGTTCCCACCCCAGGGAGGATGGCCAGGGGAAGAAAGTCTTCATACAGCTTCTCCTTCCACAGAGCAAAGATAGATGAATGCAACAAATCTGTGCCCTTTAATTCAACACCTCTTCTGTCATTAAGTTTTTGGTTTTTTTTTTTAAAGGCTTCCTTGACTTCTTTATTGCTGCTGCTGCTGCTAAATCGCTTCAGTCCGACTCTGTGCGACCCCATGGACAGCAGCCCACCAGGCTCCTCTGTCCACGGGATTCTCCAGGCAAGAACGCTGCAGTGGGCTGCCATGTCCTTTATTGCTACATCCCTTAATTACCATGCTCCTCCAGTTTTGAGATTTGTCTGTTTCTATTTGGTTCTGATAAGGTCACTCAACACTTCAAAATATAGGAAAGGTTGAAACACTGTTCCAGGGAGACTTCTCAAGTAACAGCAATTAAAGAACAATTTTCATTATGTCAAAATTATTAATTTGGTGATTTGGAACCTATGAGTCCTATATGAGCAGACAGTACTTACTAAGACACAAAAAGATTTTCACTGAAACATACCATTTCCTAAATTCTCAAGTTCATTTGTGTTTTTTATGCTGGAAACTTTGCTCTAAAGGGTAAATTTAGTGAGGCTGTGGAAGAGGTGTAAGTAAAAGGGAAGATTAAAACAATATTTTTAATAAGAATAGTATCCATGGATCCTAGAGATTGTCACACTGAGTGAAGTCAGACAGATAAGGAGAATCAGACACCCCTTATACGTGAAATCTAAAAAGAAATTATACAAATGAACTTATTTACAAAACAGAAATGGATTCACAGACTTAGAGAACAATATATGGTTGCTGAGGGAAAGGGCAGGGTGAAGGAATAGTTAGGGAGTTTGGGATGGTCATATACACATCGCTATGTTTAAAATGTCTAACCAACAAGGTCTTGCTATACAGCGTAGGGAACTCTGCTCAGTGTTATGTGGCAGCCAGGATGGGAGGGGAGTTTGGGGGAGAATGGATACATGTACATGTATGGCTGAGTCCCTTTACTGTCCACCTCAATCTATGGCAACATTGTTAATCAGCTATACTCCAATACACAACAAGTTAAAAGAAAAAGAATAGCATCCGTTTAACTTCAGAGACATTTTAAATGTAATAAAATAAACTCTAGAACCCTTACTCATAATCAGTTTATGAAGACTGATCCTTCCAACTTTTCCTCTCTCAGTAAATGGCAGCTACATCCTTCCTTTGGCTCAGGCCAAAACCTACACAGTCATCCTTGCCTGGCCCTTCAGTTCTGGTGCTTTATGCTGGTTGTTGCCTCTGCCTGGATTGTTCTTTCCCTAGCTCATCACGGTGTCACCTTCACCATTTCAGACTTCTTCTAAAGTAGTATCTCATTAGTGAGGCCTTCCATGAACCCGTTTAAAAGAGTAAACTAACCGCCTCCCAGAACCACCACCGTTGGCTCCTTGCTGCACTATTCTGGAAGTGCTGGCACACTTCAGACCTCCACACACTGCAGACCTGGCTGATTTTACTTAGTCTTCAGTTTACTGTCTCTCCGAACCAGAATGTAAGCGCCATGGACACGGATTCTGTAGGTTTTATTTCCCATTTTCCCATTTTTCTGTCGGTTTTGTTCCCTGCCAAATCTCCAGTTGGTGGAACACCTGCCATAAACCAGGCACTCAAATATTTGTTTAATGAATGGGGATGACTAAGTAAAACGGTGACGTCTGTCTCCAGAAAAGCAACCATTTGATCTTCAAGCTACTCTCTTATTCCTCCTAACAAGCTCTAAAAGGACAAAAACACCTTTCCTGATCGAATACTGGTAGTAGCATTCAGGCATACATTTAAGAAGGAATATTTAGCAGTTCATAGCTTACAACATATAATTCATTCTTTACCTGCATTAACAGAAAAGCAGAAATTATGACTGCATGTTACATCATGCTTTCACATGACAGTCCCTTTAAATTCACCTATGTTCAGTTTTACCACTAAAGTCACCGAGTTGCCTTTTACTTTGAGCTGCCAAACATGATATTAACTAGGCCCCACACTTGTCCACATATATGGGAAACATGGTCTCCCAATTACTCTTAGCATTCTGAATTTCAAAAAAGAAGCCCAAGTACCTCATCTGAACTATTATAGCATTTAGGCATTCAAAAAAGTCAAGGGCTTCAAAAGAAAGATCTCTGCCTGAAATACCAAGTTATCACCAACAATGACACCAAACAAGTCCTCAGATTCAAACAGAATTCAAGCTTAAAAATATGAAAAAGTAAATCAAAAGAATAATATTAATAGCAACCAACAATGAGAAGGCAGGTCACTGACATCTAAGGAAAGAAAATTCCCGTCAAGTATTGATAGAACCGTTCTAGAAGAGTCAATCGGAACTCTTTCTCAATAATAAAGTACACCAAAGTCTGTACAAAGGTCGCAATTTATTTTCTGTAGCTTTAAAACTTAAACCAATTCTTGAAAAAGTTATCATAAAACAGCATGACTTGAAAATTCTCCGTATGTTTTGCATAGTCAGCTAATTTAAAGGCTCTAAAATCAGTCTGTTTCACTCCATCCCCATGAAGCGTATGTCACTAAGGTCTTAGGCAATCGTCATCATGCAATTGCAAAATATATATATATATATATATATATATTTCAGATGCAATGAAACAGAATGGAGAGTACTCTCCGGAGACCTCTCACATTCTAAAAGCAATGGTGTGAACTTATCAGCAGGTTGCTCAATCACAAGAACGGCAAGATCCTAGCGGTGCTTACGTTTTTGCAAACCAGGGCCAGAAAGGCATCGACAAGGTTCGCCGGGCATCTCACACTTCCACGACCCCAGTCCCCCCAACAGCCCCGAAAGCATGGGCCCCGCAGGGCCTGGAGTCCCCCTCACCGTCACTGCACTTATACTGGCAGAGCCCGTCCTCGCCTCCCAGGAGGTCCAAGGCGGCGTTCAGATACATGTCAATCTTGTGAACGCCGTTCCGGATGGTCTTCAGGGTGGCCCTCCAGTCGGTGGTCTGGGCTTGCTCCTGGCACCTCCCACCGGCGGTCAGGAAGAGGACCAGGAGGACTGCGAGCAGGGCCATCCGCGCAGCGGCAGGCCGCGCCCGGTCCACCCGACGGAGACCTCGGGGCGCCCCAGGCAGCGGCGCGGGTCCGGGGCTAGGCAACGGCGGCCGGCTCCATGCCCACGCCCCCCGCCCGGCTGGAAGGCGGAGCTCGCCGCGCGCAATGAGCCCTCCCGCCGGGAGACCTTGCCGCGGCAGAAACGCGGGCGATGCGCACGCGCGGACCCGGGCCGGCCGCTGCGCTGTGCGCCTGCGCGGAGCGTAGTGCGTCAGAGGCACGGGGCAGGTGGGAACGCAGAGTGGCCCAGGGTCCCTGCCCGCTCGCCTGTGTGGTGCTCCCGATTGGCCGGGGAGGCAGTACCACCTGGTGCTCGTTAGTACTACCTTAGGGGTTGGTTGTACTAAATACCGTGCCGGGCCCTATATCCCAGACAGGCTGATTAAGTTCATCCCGGCGTCAGTGGGCATTGTTATATTTTGAAAGCTCTTCAAATTGAAGGGTGTTAGCGAGGTGGTGAACCCCCGTGACCTCCTCTGACTTGGGGGCGTGCGGCCCAGCTATCGCGAACCGAGAGACAAGCTATTCAACGTGTAGAAAACGTCGGAGAAACAAGCCCCCCGTGGTCCCTTGCAGAGAGCGTTGGGAGGGAACCAGCTGAATCTGGGGTTTGAAACCGTGATTCTGCGTGATTCATGGGATGAGAGTTCAGATTCGCAACTCCAGGTCTTGGGTCCTCACCGGTCTTCTTGGACTGCGGTGGCCGCGGTTGGCGGATGGGGACTGGAGCATGTTAACCCAGGCCCTGTGGTGCCTGGCTGACAAATGTAGATGCTGGTTGAGAAATTTTAGAAGAAAATGGTTTGATAATAAAAACCATGAGTTTTCTTCTGTAATAGGGAAGAAGCCTATTACTATAGAAGAAGCCTATACTATAAACTTCAAAGCTTTAAAAACACACGCACACACACAATTTTCCTACTGAAGATGATATGTTGTAGCTTCATGGCTCCAGTGACGTTTCCCTGTATTTTTAATCCCAGCGCAGTGCAGAATCCTGAAATAACAATTGCAGTAGTTTTTACCAGAGCTATAAATACCTAGTTATTTTAGTATCCTGGCAGTTTCCAAGAATTTTACAATAAGATCCAGGGTAATACTGCAAGTGTTGAAAATGGATGTGACCTTTCTATAAGAATTACACCAATAATTCTAGTTTGGCGTTTTGTGTTTGTTAAGCTTCGTGAGTTTATAATAAATGTGCAATGCAGAGCTCATAAGAATTTTGTGTCTTTATTTAGAGCTTACTCTGTGCCAGGCATTTCACAGACTTGCTCTCTTACACTCAACGCTTTTCAGGAATACAGCCTTTGGACAAATTAGAACCAGAAAAGAGCGTCCCTCCCCGGCTGACCTATGAGCCTACCCCCAGGCTAGGTTACTGGGGAGCAGCCAGGCTTAAGTCTGCCTTCAGATGTTCAGCTAGGAGCCTCAGGGCTGTGATCAACTCGAACCACAGTGGAGGAAGAGGAGAAACGTGCTCGAGGGGTATTAACCTTTGTACATTAGGGGAGTTGAAGTGCCTACAGAGAAGTCGTGTGATAGGATCCAGTCAAATCAAGGCCTCTTTCTCACCAGTTGCGGAATGAGAGCAAACAGTCCTAACCACTGGACCTCCAGCAAATTCCCAAGACCTCTTTCTGCCATCACAAGATGCCAAAGATTTTTTTTTTTCTTAATTTTTGGACAGCACATTTCAACAGCTGGGAAAAGGAAACGCAGAGTTCTTCTTTTTTTGGTCTGCTTTCTGGAGCTTTGGGTTTCTCATCTCTAAAGTGGATGTTGTCCTACAATACCTCTGAGGTCCCACCTAGCTCCCTTGACCAGGCTTGGTTCTTTCAGAGAAACTCGGTGGTATGGGAATAAGTCTTTTAAAGAAAAGACAAAATATAGCAATGTTACCTGGTTCCAGCCCTGTTATAGATGCCCCAAGTTTCTCCTTATACCTTTTCTGTATATGTATTCCTGGTAATCTCACCTAATTTCTTATACTCTAAATGCAGCCTCAGGTTTCCCAGGGGGCTCAGTGGTAAAAAATTCACCTACCAACGCAGGAGACATGGGTTCAGTCCCTGAGTTAGGACGATCCCTTGGAGAAGGAAATGGCAAGGTATTCTTGCCTGGGAAATCCCGTGGACGGAGAAACCTGGTGGGCTATAGTCCATGAGATTGCAAAAGACACGACTTGGCAACTAAACCATAACAAATACAGCCCCAGCTCTGCAAATTCAGATTTTGTCCTCTTTGTCTCAGCTTTCCTTAGGGGTTAAATCCTCAAACTCCATTTCCTCTGGCTGATAGAGATCTCTTTTTTCCTCAAACATATCTTCTTTTCTACTATGTTCTTCATGGAAATCACTGCTATCTTCCCAGAAAATAAGATTTTAAGTTTTATTTTCACCTTGTCTTCATAGTCAATCATTAGATACTTGTTCTGCTGTAGTGATTCCAAGATTTACTTTTTCCTCTCAATTCCTGCTGTCATATACGACGGTATGGCATTGATCACCTGATCAGCTACATAATCAGGGCTGATCATGCAGGGCTTAGCACAATATAAAAATCCAGGTCTCCTTGTTCAAAAATTATTAAGAATTTCAGGGTGTTAATGGGAGATATAGTCTGGAACCCTTCTGAGTCCAGGGCCTTGTGCAAATGCACAGGATGCTTGCTCATGAAGCCAGGCCTGATTGATAATATCATATAACTCTTAGATGACCCACTTCCATCTTTTCTTCTAACTAGTTAGCTTCAGTTCAGTCGCTCAATCGTGTCCGACTCTTTGCGACCCCATAGTCAGCTTAGAATGTTTAAAAAGAGCGTCCTTTACAGGACACTTTCATCTAATCAGGAAAGCCTGTATTTATTGTGACAGATACTATTGGTTGGAAGCCCATGGCTTCCAGATCTTTCCTGCTAGCAAATGGCTAGTTTTATCTATATACACTTTGCCTGTGGATTGGGCAGGAGCTGAAGCCAGGAAGCCAGTTAAGACATAGTAAACTAGGTAAGATATTATTATGGCTTGGCCCAAGGGAGAAGAAGTGGAAGTATGAAAAGTGGTCACATTCTAGATATAACTTGATGGTAGAGCCAACAGGATTTATTGATGGATTGACTATAGTAAAAAGGGAAAGAGAAAACTCAAGGATGACAATAAAGTTTTGACTTAAACAATTGGAAGGATAGAGAGTTCTTACTAACTAAAATGGAGAGGATCCCAGAAGTAAAAGATTTCAGGGAAAAATTAGAAAATTATTTTCAGACATACCATGTTTGAGAAGAGTATTCTGAATTCACAGTTCAGAATGGAGTAAGGGCTGGAACTAAATTTGGAAAATGTCAGCATAGAAATAGCTTTTAAAGCCATGGAACTAGATGAGATCCTCTAAAAAGTGAATGCATAAAGAGAAGCAGAACAGGGTCTAAGATGTTGGAGATCAAGTAACTAAGAATTGGTAGAAGAGACCAGGAAGAAACAGCCAAATGCAGCAGGAGAGTGCTACATTCCATTGTATCTAAAAAAGACAGAAGCATCGGTTCAACTGGTGTGGAGGAAGATGAAGACAGAATACTGATCATGGGATTTAATAACATGAAAGTTATTGGTGAATTTTATGAGCACCTCTGTAGGGTACTAGGGTCAAAATACAGTTGTAGTCCAAGGAAGAAAAGATAGGAAGAGGGACTAGGGAAACCAATTATGGTGAAAACTATCAAAGCTAATTCTGAAAATATAGAATATTCTATTTTTGTGCTGATTCTTGTCTGAATGATTAAATGCCTTGGAATGGGAACTTCTGGGCAGCTGCAACTACGTCATTTTTTAGAGAGAACTTCCCAGTACAGTTATAAGTAAGATCAGTCAGATACCCTTCTAAAAACCCCTTATGGTCTCTTCACTGGACATGGACATCATGGTACATGATGGTATTAATGAAGTAAGAATGCAAAATGTATTGGGTTTAATGTAACATATTAACTCAGAATGCTTGGAAACTAGAATATTATGCAATCCTTTGACTTGTGTGAAATTAAAAAAAAAATGAATGAAATGCTAATAATCATGAGAAGTTTCTGTTTTTAGTCTTTCCCAGTGTCTCATTAAATAGCTTCAGCAGTGTTATCATGATAAAGATAAATGCCATGTAGTGAAACAATTCCAGCCATAATGATCAATTTTGACCCAATGCAAAGGCTGGAAGGTTAGTTTCTAAAAGAGGCTCAAATTAAGGGGGAATAAGTGCTAGGTGGGGTTCCCTGATGGCTTGATGGTAAAGAATCTGCCCGAAATGCAAAAGACCTGGGTTTGATCCCTGGGTCAGTAAGATCCCCTTGAGAAGAGAATGGCAACCCACTTCAGTACTCTTGCCTGGAGAATCCCATGGACAGAGGAACCTGGAGGGCTACAGTTAATGGGGTTGCAAAGAATTAGACACGACTGAGCGACTAGGCAATGGCACCCCACTCCAGGACTCTCGCCTGGAAAATCGCATGGACGGAGCAGCCTGGTGGGCTGCAGTCCATGGGGTCGCTAAGAGTCGGACATGACTGAGGGACTTCACTTTCACTTTTCACTTTCATGCATTGGAGAAGGAAATGGCAACCCACTCCAGTTGTTCTTGCCTGGAGAATCCCAGGGACGGGGAAGCCTGGTGCACTGCCATTTATGGGGTCACACAGAGTTGGACGAGACTGAAGCGACTTAGCAGCAGCAGCAGAGCGACTAACACTTTCTCTTTCAAGTGCTAGGTTCTAGCCTCTGCCTTAAAAAAAATTAATGGTTTGATAGCTTTCAAGCTGGAAATGAAGTGAAGGACAAGAAATGGCTGCATCAGATCTGTGAACAAGGTCTGCTTCCATAATCTTAATATGTTGAAGGTAATGACTCTTTGCTTGGAAAGGTCTACCATCAGACCTTTGGGCTTCTGTACCAAAATACCATAGACTAGGTGACTTACAAACAACAAAAGTTTATTTCTCATAGTTGTGGAGGCTGGAAGTTCAAGATCAGGGTGCCAGAATGGTGGGGTTCTGGAGAAAACCCTTTTCAGGGTTGTGGACTGCTGGCTTTCCACCATGTCCTCACATGGTGGAAGAGGTGTGGGACCTCTGGGGTCTCTTTTATAAGGATACTAATCTCATTCGAGAGGGTTCCAACCTTATGACCTAGACACCTCTGAAAGATCCCACTTCCTGATACCATTATTTAACTTATATGCAGAGTACATCATGAGAAACGCTGGGCTGGAAGAAGCACAAGCTAGAATCAAGATTGCCGGGAGAAATATCAATAACCTCAGATATGCAGATGACACCACCCTTATGGTAAAAAGTGAAGAAGAACTGAAGAGCCTCTTGATAAAAGTGAAAGAAGAGAGTGAAAAAGTTGGCTTAAAGCTCAACATTCAGAAAACGAAGATCATGGCATCTGGTCCCATCACTTCATGGAAAATAGATGGGCAAACAGTAGAAACAGTGGCTGACTTTATTTTTCTGAGCTCCAAAATCACTGCAGATGGTGATTGCAGCCATGAAATTAAAAGATGCTTACTCCTTGGAAGGAAAGTTATGATCAACCTAGATAGCATATTCAAAAGGAAAGACATTACTTTGCCAACAAAGGTTCATCTAGTCAAGGCTATGGTTTTTCCAGTGGTCATGTATGGATGTGAGAGTTGAACTAAAAAGAAAGCTGAGCACCAAAGAATTGATGCTTTTGAACTGTAGTGTTGGAGAAGACTCGTGAGAGTCCCTTGGATTGCAAGGAGATCCAACCAGTCCATCCTAAAGGAGATCAGTCCTGAGTGTTCATTGGAAGGACTGATGCTGAGGCTGAAACTCCAATACTTTGGCCACCTGATGTGAGGAACTGACTCATTTGAAAAGACCCTGATGCTGGGAAAAATTGAGGGCAGGAGAAGGGGACAACAGAGGATGAGATGGTTGGATGGCATCACTACCATCCAATGGACTCAATGGACATGAATTTGGGTAGACTCTGGCAGTTGGTGATGGACAGGGAAGCCTGGTGTGCTGTGGTTCATGCAGTCGCAAAGAGTCAGAAAGGACTGAGTGACTGTACTGAACTGATACCATCACACTGGGTATTAGAATTTCAACATATAAGTATGGAGGGTCAATGTAAAACAATAAAACAGCCAGTTATTATCCCAATAAAACAGGTTTATTCTGGAGCAGCAAAGAATTACAATTCAAGACATGCCATTGTCCTGAACCACATCCAAGTCCACATTGCAAGCAAAGGAAAGGAAAGTCTTTTATAGAGGATATCGGGAAGTTGGGAGGGGCCTGTTATAAATGAAAAGGCCATTGGAGAAAACTCTGAGCTTGATGTATACTGGCTTTTCACTGGCCAATTTGTGACACTCTCTCATTGGCTGAGCTGTTACCAGACAAGAAGAAAATCTTTTTTCCTTTTGCTGGTGGTAGTAAAGTAGTGTCACTTCCTCCTGAAAATGCAAAGTAGTTTCTTCCTGTTGGGATCTGTACCACTGATTGATATATAGAGGGCATATACATGAGAGCTTCCCTTTCTGATCACCCAACTGCATTTTAGTGAGGTTTCCCTTTATTAATTTTCACAGTGGAGCACAAATTTTCAGACCATTGTAATCAGGGAGAGAGATTTTCAAGTGACCTTTGTGGCTAGAATGTAAGATTACTTGGCACACAAAGAGGAAGCACTGGAGAAGATGGAAAGAAATCCACTTAAGTGAAATTGCAGGTTTTAGACCATCAGGATAAATTCAGGTGTGTGATTTCTCTCAGTAGGGTTTCTGACTACTTTCAAACCTCTGATTGATTTTGAATTTTTTATTTCCTACTTTATATTTTCCTACTATTTATCTTTGCCAGACTCCCATAGACAGCACAGCTTCCAGATATTCCTGACTAAACCTACTTCTATTCCTCTCTTCCCTTTATTTCTGCAATCAGTGTCAACACCGATCACCTCATTATCCAAGAGAAAACCTGGGAATTACCCTAGACTCCTATCCCTCTCCTTAGTGCCATATGTCTTCTGTCCCCAGATATCATCTGTTTTGCTCCTTAACATATCTAGAATTAGTTCCATTCTCTTTATAGGGGCCCTGCTTTGGTTTCTCCTACACGAACCGTGAACTTCCTGATGTTCAAGCTGGTTTTAGAAAAGGCAGAGGAACCAGAGATCAAATTGCCAACATCCGCTGGATCATGGAAAAAGCAAGAGAATTCCAGAAAAACATCTATTTTTGCTTTATTGACAATGCCAAAGCCTTTGACTGTGTGGATCACAATAAACTGTGGAAAATTCTGAAAGAGATGGGAATACCAGACCACCTGACCTGCCTCTTGAGAAATCTGTATGCAGGTCAGGAAGCAACAGTTAGAACTGGACATGGAACAACAGACTGGTTCCAAATAGGAAAAGGAGTACGTCAAGGCTGTATATTGTCACCCTGCTTATTTAACTTATATGTAGAGTACATCATGAGAAACACTGGACTAGAAGAAGCACAAGCTGGAATCGAGATTGCCGGGAGAAATATCAATAACCTCAGATATGCAGATGACACCACCCTTATGGCAGAAAGTGAAGAGGAACTAAAAAGCCTCTTGATAAGTGAAAGAGGAGAGTGAAAAAGCTGGCTTAAAGCTCAACATGCAGAAAACGAAGATCATGGTATCAGGTCCCATCACTTCATGGGAAATAGATGGGGAAACAGTGGAAACAGTGTCAGACTTTATTTTGGGGGGGCTCCAAAATCACTGCAGATGATGACTGCAGCCATGAAATTAAAAGACGCTTACTCCTTGGAAGGAAAGTTATGACCAACCTAGATAGCATATTCAAAAGCAGAGACATTACTTTGCCAACAAAGGTCCGTCTAGTCAAGGCTATGGTTTTTCCTGTGGTCATGTATGGATGTGAGAGTTGGACTGTGAAGAAGGCTGAGCGCCAAAGAATTGATGCCTTTGAACTGTGGTGTTGTAGAAGATTCTTGAGAGTCCCTTGGACTGCAAGGAGATACAACCAGTCCATTCTGAAGGAGATCAGCCCTAGGATTTCTTTGGAAGGAATGATGCTAAAGCTGAGACTGCAATACTTTGGCCACCTCATGCGAAGAGTTGACTCATCGGAAAAGACTCTGATGCTGGGAGGGATTGGGGGCAGGAGGAGCAGGGAATGACGGAGGATGAGATGGCTGGATGGCATCACTGACTCGATGGATGTGAGTGTGAGTGAACTCCGGGAGTTGGTGATGGACAGGGAGGCCTGGCGTGCTGCGGTTCATGGGGTAGCGAAGAGTCGGACACGACTGAGCGACTTAACTGAACTGAACTGATTGGCTTCTGTGGTGTGCAACCAGGAGCCCTCACACAAACCTCCAAACTGGCTGCTGCTGCTGCTAAGTCGCTTCAGTCATGTCCGACTCTGTGCGACCCCATAGACGGCAGCCCACCAGGCTTCCCCGTTCCGGGGATTCTCCAGGCAAGAACCTTCAAACTGGGAGAGCCGTCAAATCAGGTTATCCCACTACTGCTGTTCCCAGTCTCTACCACATGGGGTCACTATGGAGAAGGTGGCTCCTCTCCTTGCCCCACTCTGGTCCACTCTTGTGTGCGGTCTCCGGTCACTGTGAGGACTGGTCCATCGAGTTGCCACGGTGCTGCTCCTTCCTGGGTCAGCTGAGGGTGCCCGTATGTGGAGTTTCCCAGCTTGTAGCCCTTAGTACTCTTCTCTTTTTGCTCATAAACAGATACCTGCTAAAGGGGTATGTGCTCCAAGTTGGCTGAGCTGTTGTCAGGAAGGGAGAAAATCTTTCTTCCCTCTGCTGGTGGTAGTAAAGTACTGGTGTCACTTCCTGCTGGAAATGCAAAGTACCCTCTTCCTGTTGGGATCTGTACTATTGATTGATATATGGAATGGTATGTGCGTGAGGGCTTCACCTTCTGATCCACAAAATGGTGGTTTTAAAACACGCCACAAATTCTTTGACACCCCTCCTGTCAAGAGATGGGTTATGTTTCTTCACCTTGACCTGGTCCGGTCTTTGTGATGGAAGCTAATCTAAGCTAAGCTTTCCAGGCTAGGTTTAGAAAGCCAGTGCAGGTTCTGCAGGTTCTCTTGAGACACTTGTCAACTGCTATGTAAGAAGTCTGGTGACCCCAAGTCACCTGGTTGAGAGCTCATATGGAAAGACCACATAGAGAGAGATGCCTGAGAACCCCAGCTGCTGAGTCTCCCAGCCCAGCCACTCAACACCAGCCATGAGTGAAGAAGGCTTCGAGATTATCCTTGTCCCAGCCCCGTGTGATGGCAGCTGTATGAGAGGATGGAGGAGCTTCCTAGCCAGTCTGGTCAACCCCAGGATGCAGGAGCAAAATCATAAACAATTGTTAGGTAATCACTGCTTTGGGGGCCTTTCTTTCACAGCTGTAAGTAACCAGATGCTCTCTTGCATTCAATGACAAAAGGAATTAAAAATGAGCAGCATGGGAGGGAAGGAGGAATTACTGCTTCATGGGGCAGTTTCAGTTTGGGAAGGCAAAAGATTTCTGGAGATGGCTGCATAAAAAATGTGAATATGCTTAATGCCACTGAACTGCACAGTTCAAAATGGTTAAAATGGTAAAAACAAACAAACAAAAAAACTTTATTTTACTAAAAGTTTTAAAAGGAAAAAAAATCTGGGCAATAACTGATTTTGGAATAAATGTAGAAATGGACATTCATATTATTATTATTAATACAACTGGAAGCTATCCAGAACTGGTTCTGGCTCTCAGGTTTTAAAGGTAATATTTATGTGAAAAAAATACACCTCTGTCTTCAGGATGTTGATAGCTGCCCTTAAAAAGAAAATAATAGTAAAAGCAGCGAGCACTGTTCATGGACAAAGTGCTAGGGATGCTGATAAGAAGACAAAGTCTCCTGTGTCTTGCAGTGTAGTGGGGGCTGTGGGGTGGTGGGTGGTGGGTGTTTGGGGAGGGGGTAGATAACTGAAAACAGAATGTGTTGGGTGATGACAAGCGCTGTGGTGAGATTAAAGGAGGCTCACGTGATAGAGAGCAACTGCATGCCCAGTGTACGCTGAGGCCACAGGGGATTTACTAAGGTGGGAAGGATGGGTTGAAGAATAGGGGTAGAGTTTGGGGTTGGCCTTTCTTTGAAAATGCTATCAGGCACCCAGGAGACATGTTAAGTGCTCGGTGAGATGCACAGTCCGGACTTTAGGAAAGGCCAGGGCTGGAAATACGGATTTGTGTGGTGCTGGACTGTGGTGGGATTTAAGGAGGACTTGTGAAATAGGGAACAGAAAGTTTGAATACTTAAAGAAACAGAAAAGTGGGACAAGAGCTGTGCGGTCCATTATTTTCCTGTGACAAGTATTATGGCAACGGTTTTTCTGTAACATGTAGCTTCATTTTCTCAAAATTCCAGTTTCCTTTTTAAAAGTGGGAAATGAGGCACAAAAAAGAGAATAAATTGCAGGGCCAAGCCATGAGCAGGTGCTAGAGTTGGGGTTTGAACCGGGCTTATGGGAATCCAATGTCCTTCCACTTGCTAAACCTTGGTACAGTCAATACAACACTCCCAGGTTTCCCTGGTGTCCAGGGGTTAAGAATCCACCTTGCAATGCAAGGGACACAGGTTCAATCCCTAGTCCAGGCAGATCCCACACGCTTTGGGGCAACTAAGCCTGTGGGCCACAACTACTGAGCCCACAGCGCTGCACCTGCTGAAGCCCTTGCGCCTAGAGCATGTGCTCCGCAACAAGATGAGAAGCTACCGTGATGAGGATCCAGGGCACCGCCATGAAGAGTAGCCCCCACTCGTGGCGACCAGAGAAAGTCCACATGCAGCAAGCAACAAAGACCCACAGTCAAAAAAGAAATACATAAATCTTAAAAAAAAACATACAGCACTCCTGAATGAACAGATTATCCAGGTCTCTTATAAATAAAATAAAATATATATGCTTGACTGAAATATTTATTTGAGAATTATACAGCAAAATTGCAAAATGGCATAAACTTTGTAGAGACCTTTAACAAATGTCCCATCAAACCGCCTGTATTTTTTTCCTTGAAGAAGTACTAATTATTCAGTATCATTTCAATTAAAATGGAGCTCCTGAGAGAAAAAGAGTAGAGAGAAGAGAGATCATAGTTTTATATGTTGTGCTGAGAAATAAGAGACCTTCCTACATGTTGACTAATCCAGTCAAAATAATTGGCCACTTTGGTGTAAACGCCTGGGAACTCTGATTTTCCGCAGTTTTCACCCCAACTCACAACACCCCAAACGTAAGTCACGTTGTTGACATCCTGACAGACTAAGGGGCCTCCAGAGTCCCCTTTACATGCATCAATAGAACCATCATCTGTACCTGAGGAAGACAAGGGACAAAGAAAATCACACATTTACTTCCATTGTCAAGGCTGTTCTTCCACCAATGCCTGTACTGACACGGACTTTCTTTTTATTTTTTTCAAGTTTTTTGTTTGTAGTTTTTGAACGTGCTGTGTGGCATGTGGGATCTTAGTTCCCTGACCAGGGATTGAACTCCCACCCCCTGCATTGGAAGCGTGCAGTCTTAACAACTGGACCTCCAGCAAAGTCCCAAACACTGACTTTCTTACACTTTCCTAACAGGCAATAACGATGGGCTCCCTTACAGAGCAGGCCCAAAGAGTTGTGGAAATGCAGGTTGGAAAATACTGTGTCTTTTATTAATACTCATTCTCCAAGTTTAGCAAGTACTCTCCTGCTTCCTCTACTTTGTGGAAGCATATTTCATAATGAGATGGCAATCTCAAAGTAGCATCAGTGGCTGAGTGGAAAAATAATAGGGGTACCTAGTACTCACTGATGGAGAAGGCAATGGCACCCCACTCCAGGACTCTTGCCTGGAAAATCCCATGGATGGAGGAGCCTGGCAGGCTGCAGACCATGGGGTCGAGAAGAGTCGGACACGACTGAGTGACTTCACTTTCACTTTTCCCTTTCATGCATTGGAGAAGGAAATGGCAACCCACTCCAGTGTTCTTGCCTGGAGAATCCCAGGGACGGGGGAGCCTGGTGGGCTGCCGTCTATGGGGTCGCACAGAGTCGGACATGACTGAAGCGACTTAGCAGCAGTAGCAGCAGTACTCACTGAGTGCTTAATATGTATTAATTGTTCACTGTTTTAATCCCCATCACAACCCTATGAGGGAAGGATCATTAGTATACCTATTTTAATATGAGATAAGGGCCCAGAGACATTAATGAACCTGTCTAGGGTCACACAGCTAATAAGTGGCAGAGCCTGAACTTGAACCCAGGTAGCCAGACTTCTGAGCTTATCCTCTTAACTGTGCAATCATGCCTGGATAGATTGTGTGCTCTTCTCTCCTTTTGTGCTCTGAAATCCTTAGCTCCCTTTTAAGATGGTGGGGTGGGGGGAGCACAGGGAACGGTCTGTTTACTTTCTTCTCACTCTTGTGACTTTCCAAGATTTTAAACACTGTATCCAAGAAGTTGGGGCTTCCCTGATGGCTCAGCAATAAAGCATCTGCTTGCAGTGCAAGAGATGCAGGAGACTCAGGTCTGATCCCTGGGTTGGGAAGATCCCCTGGAGGAGGGCACGGCAACCCACTCCAGTATTCTTGTCTGGAGAATTCCATGGACAGAGGAGCCTGGCAGGCTATGGTCCAAAATGTCACAAAGAGTTGGATGCGACTGAGCACACAGACGCATCCAGGAAGTTACAGGATGTCCATAAGTCTGCCTTTTTCTATAACCTACTGTTTGTAAGTGACTTCAATAAAGTGTGCTAAATGCCCTGCCCTGGCTGGCACCCTGCCTTCGGGTCACCACCAGAAGCAGGAACTGATGTAGTTGTGTTAGGTGTGGCACTAGCGTCCCTGGGATATTGAAGGAGGGAGGGGCAGGGGTCCTGAGAAGCCAAAGGGATTTCTAAGGGGGGAGAGCTGACTTCCAACTGGACGCATTTGAAATGAGATCCTCTGGACTTTTACTTAAAAGTTTAGGCTTTGAGCCTGAATATACCATTGCTTGTCTATAAGACTTTGTCGTGTTGATTTTAGTCGCTAAGTTGTGTCTGACTCTTTGTGACCCCCCACGGACTGTAGCCAGGCAGGCTCCTCTGTGCATGGGATTTCCCAAGCAAGAATACTGGGATAGGTTGTCATTTCCTTCTCTAGGGGATCTTCCTGACCCAGGGATCAAACACGCATCTCCTGCGTCTCCTGCATTGCAGGTGGATTCTTTACCACTAAGCCACCAGGGAAGCCCCTATAAGACTTGGGGCAACTTGCATAACTGCTCTGCATCTCACTTTTCTCATCTCTTAAGATCACCAATGTTGCAGGTGAGGAAACTTGCTCAAGGTCACAAAGTAATAATTGGTAAGAACTGGAATGTAAACCCAGGCAGTCTGGTTCCAGAGTCTGTGCTCTTAATCACCTTGTTGGACTGCTGTATAATGGCTTAGAGATTTTTCCTCTGGGTATTAGATTGCAGGAACTTGAGCTAAGGGAAAGGGACTGAAAGAGTCTGATAAGGTAACAGCCTTTTTACCTTAAGGTACCTTAAGGTAACTTTTAAATACAAAACCTTAAAAGAGGTGGTTTAGTTGCTAAGTGGTGTCTGACTCTTGGCGACCCCATGGACTGTAGCCTGCCAGGCTCCTCTGTCCAAAGAATTTTTCAGGCAAGAATGCTGGAGTGGGTTGCCATTTCCTTCTCCAGGGGATCTTTATATCCAGAGGCCAAAGGAAAAGCTTGGAGGCCCAGAACAAGGCGGTGACTCAGTGGGGAGGACAAAGGTGTTTGGTAGGGACCATGGAGACGTCTCCCAGAAGCCACCTCATGCTTACCTGCACACTGCATCTCTTTTTCAAAGTAGCGACCTGGGTAGAACTCTGAGCAGTTGTTTATTAGATGAACTTCACCCCACCTAAGTGAATATACTTTTTGGTTATCTAAACAAAGTGAAACAAAGAGGCATTTAGAAGTTACAAATGAGGAATCTAAGTATTTACTTTCATAATTTAGTAAACCATTAGGAACATAAAGAATATATATATTCTTTAATACAAATGTAAACTTTTGAGGAGAACTCACTAGCAAATTTAGTCATACATTGCTCGTATCCCATTTCTATAACTGTCTTTCTAAAAATAGTCAAGAAGCCTTATGGAATATCTCACCTGGGTACTGTGAGATGGGCTTTCCTGGTGGCTCAGTCAGTAAAGAATCTGCCTGCAATGCAGGAGACCAGGGTTCACTCCCTGAGTTGGGAAGATCCCTTGGAGAAGGAAATGGCAACCCACTCCAGTATTCTTGCCTGGAGAATCCCATGGACAGAGGAGTTTGGAGGGCTATATGGTCCATGGGGTCACAAAGAGTTGGACATGACTGAGTGACTAAGACAGTACACTGTGAAATGAATGGGATAGCCTCCTTCTGATCACTGAGTCTAGTGGTGAGGTGGGGTGCGGCTGGGGGGTGGCTAGAAATCTGTGATCAGGGTCTTCTCACATAAATAGTTCCAGTCTTCTTATAGTCCCTTATTTGCTTGAAAGTCCTTGTTAGAGTGAAAACAACTTTTAAATACAAAAACTTAAAATGACAATACACATGAAGGAATTGGTATCTATGAGTTTTTGTGTCTGTGAGGAACTGCATCTCCTAAATGATTTGAAAGTGACTGAAAGAAGATTTAGGATTTCCCTTTAAGTCACAGATTTGGGACTTGAACTTGGTCCAAGGAAAGAGAATGACCAGGAGCTGTTGCTGATTGACAGTTCAGGGAAGATGAGAAAGCTAAGAACACAGATTCATATACCTCAGGTATAAGAAGTGAATTTTTGTCCCATCTCCCCTCTTCCTTTTTCCCACCCTACAGCAATTTGTATGTGCTCCAGGAGGGCAGGGGCTGGGCCTGACCTGATTCATTCACTGCTGCACCTAGCCTCATGCTGGTACCAAGTAGTTACTTAATAAATATTTATGTAATTAATGCATGAACTCAGTAATTCCATTATACAATAAAAATTTTATGCCAAATGACTTGGCTCCTCAATTAATCTACAAATCTCTGTCTCTACCTGGGGACAGAGACCTCTGGTTTACCCTGAAAGGACACCCCCACAGATCCTACCCAAGTTGTTGTGGGCTAATATTCTTCTCTTCTGGGAAACAGGGAGAAACGAATGCTTTCTAACACATTCCTCCAACAAATATGGCAAATCAGGAAAGAGTTTCTTTTTTCTCCTTCAAGTCATACTTCACATTAGTCTTTTTTTTTTTCTTTTAATATTTATTTTTATTTATTTATTTGGCTGGCCCTCCCTGGTGGTTCAGTGATAAAGAATCTACCTGCAGTGCAGGAGACCTGGGTTTGAACCCTGGGTTGGGAAGATCCTCTGGAGAAGGAAATGGCAAGCCACTCCAGTATTCTTGCCTGGGAAATCCCATGGACAGAGGAGTCTGGAGGCTACAGCCCATGGGGTCACAGAGCTGGGCATGACTTAGCAACTAAAAATACTTTATTTGGCTGCACTGGGACTTAACTGTGGCATGTGAGTTCTAGTTCCCTGACCAGGGATCAAACCTGGGCTCTCTGCATTGGGAGCTCAGAATCTCAGCTACTAGACCACCAGGGAAGTCCCTCAAGTTAATCTTAAGATGACTGCCTTCTTCAGGATAAGAGCTTTCCAAAAATTAGCAAGTTATTATTTCCCCTAACTCAGGATAAGCCTTCCAAAACTGGGAGCTCTTGTAACACACGAGTGATTTTTGAGCCTCCAGACACTGTTTCCTCCCCTGAACTCTTGTTTTGAC
Organism: Bos indicus x Bos taurus; assembly: GCF_003369695.1. NCBI lineage: Eukaryota > Metazoa > Chordata > Mammalia > Artiodactyla > Bovidae > Bos > Bos indicus x Bos taurus. Next base: position 15,861,450 of record NC_040081.1, on the reverse strand, counting down.
GCTCCTTGAAGCCTCCCTCACAGTCCGCTGCCTGGTGGTGGCGCTTCTGTCTGATGGCGCCTCTGCACTGTCAGTCCCTGGAGAGCTGACCTTGGTCATTCCACTTTGTAGCCTTAGCACCTCTTGTTTGTTGGCTATGTCCATGGTTTTCATCGGTGAGATTCTAGCACTTTAGCATTACTATCTTGCACTCACAGTTAGGGCTCAATAAACGTGATGATTAATAAATAAGCCAACGTATAAGAACAAATCTACTAGCTTATAGAAAATATGTGAAATAGGAGCACATGTTAAATGCTGCGTCAAGAATACAATCAGCAAATTTCAAGGTGTGGGAATTCTAAAATAAGAATGACCCAGATTTATTTAAAATAAATACATTTTAAATAAAGACATAACTGTTCTAGATTTAAAAGGTTTAAGAAAAATAGCCACTGAATGCAACATGTAGACTTTGGATCCCAGTGGAAATAATCTGTAAAAATGTTTTGTAAATGATTAAGGCATGTTCAACACAACTGGTTATTGGATGATATTATGGAATTGTTTTTATTAGGCAATGCCAAAGAATGCTCAAACTACCACACAATTGCACTCATCTCATACGCTAGCAAAATAATGCTCAAAATTCTCCAAGCCAGGCTTCAACGGTATGTGAACCGTGAACTTCCAGATGTTCAAGCTGGTTTTAGAAAAGGCAGAAGAACCAGAGATCAAATTGCCAACATCCGCTGGATCATGGAAAAAGCAAGAGAGTTCCAGAAAAACATCTACTTATGTTTTATTGACTATGCCAAAGTCTTTGACTGTGTGGATCACAATAAACTGTGGAAAATTCTGAAAGAGATGGGAATACCAGACCACCTGACCTGCTTCTTAAGAAATCTGTATGCAAATCAGGAAGGAACAGTTAGAACTGGACATGGAACAACAGACTGGTTCCAAATAGGAAAAGGAGTACATCAAGGCTGTATATTGTCACCCGGCTTATTTAAATTATATGCAGAGTACATAATGAGAAACGCTGGGCTGGATGAAGCACAAGCGGGAATCAAGATTGCCGGGAGAATATCAATAACCTCAGATATGCAGATGACACCACCCTTACGGCAGAAAGTGAAGAACTAAAGAGCCTGTTGATGAAAGTGAAAGTGGAGAGTGAAAAAGTTGGCTTAAAGCTCAACATTCAGGAAACTAAGATCATGGCATCCGGTCCCATCACTTCATGGCAAATAGATGGAGAAACAGTGGAAACAGTGTCAGACTTTATTTTGGGGGGGCTCCAAAATCACTGTAGATGGTGACTGCAGCCATGAAATTAAAAGACGCTTACTCCTTGGAAGGAAAGTTATGTCCAACCTAGACAGCATATTCAAAAGCAGAGACATTACTTTGCCAACAAAGGTTTGTCTAGTCAAGGCTATGGTTTTTCCAGTAGTCATGTATGGATGTGAGAGTTGGACTGTGAAGAAACCTGAGCACCAAAGAATTGATGCTTTTGAACTGTGGTCTTGGAGAAGACTCTTGAGAGTCTCTTGGACTGTAAGGAGATCCAATCAGTCCATGCTAGAGGAAATCAGTCCTGAATGTTCATTGGAAGTACTGATGTTGAAGCTGAAACTCCAATACTTTGGCCATCCGAAGTGAAGAGCTGACTTATTTGAAAAGACCCTGATGCTGGGAAAGATTGAAGGTGGAAGGAGAAGGGGACGACAGAGGATGAGATGGTTGGATGGCATCACCGACTCAATGGACATGAGTTTGGGCAAACTCCAGGAGTTGGTGATGGACAGGGAGGCCTGGCATGCTGCAGTCCATGGGGTTGCAAAGAGTCAGACATGACTGAGCGACTAAATTGAACTGAACTGATGAAGGGTTGGTTTTGTTTTTTTTAAGTTTTCACCTGGTAAAGACTGCATATTTGTGGGTGAGATTACATGGTGTCTGAGATTTGATTTGATATCCTCCAGGGGGAAAAAAATAAATTCACCGTGGGGGAATAAGTTGATAAGCTCCTACTGTCATTCAGATCCTTTCTCCACCCTTCAATGCTCCGCCCCCTATCCCGAGGGCTGGAGGGACTGCCTCAAGGAAGAATGAATTCGGCCCTGGTTTCCAGCTGCTTTCCGACAAAGGACTCAGCAAAAGGAGAAGCAGGGAAGGAGAGAGGATAATGAGACTGGGGCTGGCTATAGCCTTCAACCCGAGGTCATTGCTTCTCGCAAGGTAGCTTGCTGTGCCCAAGACTCTCCTTCTGGTAACTTCTTCACCTTATACCTTCAGATCTAGGAAAGGTCTCAGTTCTGGGACTGTTTGACCTGGATTCCTGCACAGCCCTTGTGGTTCCCCAACCTCTCACTCACTTTGTTATTAACTCCTTTATAAATAAACTTTCCTATTATCCTATTGTGCTTGTGATTGATTCAGGGAGCTAAAACAAGAATAGGGAATGTTGGTAACTGAAAACTGCATGGTGAAAATCAGGTTTATTATACTTTTATCTCTACTTTTGTGATCACATATAAATGCACATAATAAGTTTTTTAAAAAGAAAACGGAATTCCTTTGTGGTCCAGTCATTAGGACTCTCACTGCCGAGGGCCCAGATTCAACCCCTGTTCGGGACACTAAGATCTGGTGAGCCATGCAGTGCAGCCAAAATAAAATAAAGTGTTGGTATTTTAAAAAAGAACAAATAAAAGAACATAATACTTTCTGGATAAATTAATTACTAATAAAATTTTAGCATTTTGTAAGTCTTGGGTATTCAAACATACTATAAATTCAGGTTCATTTGTATGCATATTTTACACTTTTCTCATGGCTCAGCTGGTAAAGAATCTGCCTGCAATGTGGGAGACCTGGGCTCAATCCCTGGGTTGGGAAGACCCCCTGGAGAAAGGAACGGCTATCCATTCCAGTATTCTGGCCTGGAGAATTCCACGGACTGAATAGTCCATGTGGTCGCAAAGACTTGAACGCAGCTGAGTAACTTTCACTTTATACTTTTCCATATGGCAGTTATAAAGAGTGTGTTGCAATAGGAGTCTGTTAGGCAAATGCAGTGAAGCTATTTACAAAGAAAGTTTAAGAGATCGAAAGGAAGCTAAATTTCTAGGCTGACTTCAAGATGAGGGGACAAGTATTGTCTAAATTAATTCTAATCTGTCTCTAATTTAGTAGGTCTTTCTAATAAGGTGAAGTCGCTCAGTCGTGTCCGACTTTTTGCGACCCCACAGACTGTAGCCTACCAGGCTCTTCCATCCATGGGATTTTTCCAAGCAAGAGTACTAGAGTGGGTTGCCATTTCCTTCTCCAGAGCATCTTCCCGACCCAGGGATTGAACCCAGGTCTCCTGCATTGTAGGCAGATGCTTTACCGTCTGAGCCACCAGGGAAGTCTCTTCTAATAATTTGCCCCTAAGCAAAGTAAATCTCTTATTCATATGAATGTTCACCTCAAGTCATCTTAGAAGCTCAAAGGATAAATTCTTTACGTTATCTTTCTCTTTGTGGAATGTTCGGGTGTGAGGCATGGAGAATGGGGGAGGGCAGAGGAGAGAGGGGAAGGCTGTGGGATCACTGACTCGGCACATACTGTGACAATACCTTTGAAAAACATTTTATCTTTCATTCATGTCATTCCAACCAATCCCCAAAGTTCATGCTAGATGTCCCCTGTCACTCTGCTTTTTTCTTGGTGAATGGTTACCCCTCAATGGATGTTTCACTATCACAGAGTATAGGTATCCTTGAAACTCTGGGTCAGGATCAGTTACATAATTCGCAGAGCCAAATTAAATTTAATTTTAAAAATTAAAAATGTGAGGTGAGGCCGCTGCAAAAATGACTGAGAATCTCATGATGGTGACAGCAGAGTAGTACAGCAAGCACAAGGCCCTTTGGTGCCCAGAGCTTGGGGTGCTGGGTCCCCACACAGGTCCTCTGCCTGGGAGGGGGCCCTGGCTGGACACTCACTTTTCTGGATTTGATGCACTGTTTCTCTCTGAACCCTGGGAGATTAGCTCCTATGCCTTTCTCTTCCTATTCATTTTTCAAGCCCCGCATTCTGATGAACAAACTATAAAACATACCTTTTTCTCGCCCCCAGCCAGAAACGATGCACTTATCATTAGGTTGAAATAGGTACGGAGACCAGGGGACACAGGCAGGGATGGATTTACTCAACACACATTCTTTTTCGTTTGGGCGTTTTTTCATTTCAATCAAAGCTATGTCGTTTTGGTAGGTAGTTCCATTGTAGTTTTCATGGATAATAATTCGATTCACCGAGTGAACAACCGTCTGAAAGCCAGGTCTTAACCAGTCTGTAAATGATGTCCATATTTGGTAACGATGCATTCTGCTGATTCTGTAACAGATAGGAAAGGCGGAAAATATATTGAGTTGGGATAGGGGGAAGCAAGTATAAATTGGACTTCTGATGCTTCATCTTTAAATTCTCCCCTTTTAAGGAGCTTTTTCATTTTCCCAGATTTTTTAAATCCTTGCTGCCATGAAGCACTGCAATGAAATTGTCTTAGGACAGAATTAAAGTCAGTGGATAAATGTAGAAAGGAATAGTTCATCTACTTGCTAAATATTAGGGACATAAAGGTCTCACTACTTACCAGAGATGCCAACAGTAGAATGAGTTGGCTACCTCTGAAGTAAGAGTGTGGGAATTGAGGATATTTAAGCAGAAACCAGAGAGCATCTAGCCAGGAATGTGCTTGAGGAAGTGGGGAGTCAGAGCACAGGATCCTAGAAGTTCCTGGGGTGAAGACCTGGGAATCATCATTGTAACCTTTAAAACTGACTTCATCCTAACTTTGCGTTGTATTATTTGCTCAAGAACCTTTACTGGGTCTTATTCATCTACAGAAAGATACCTGAGTTGAGTACTGTATCTGGAACACAGTAGCTGTTTCAAAATTTGGTTGAAATGGTGAATGGGTTAAATATTGCCTGTCTTCATGCCTCCCTCCATTTTCTTACCAATTTTCATTTTGTGGTTTCCAGCAAATTTGGCATCTACTATCACTTTCTTGGGCTTCCCAGGTAGCTTAGCTGGAAAAGAATCTGCCTGCAATGCAGGAGACCCTGGTTTGATTCCTGTCGGGAAGCTCGCCTGGAGAATGGATAGGCTACCCACTCCAGTATTCTTGGGGTTCCCTGGTGGCTCAGACAGTAAAGAATCCACCTACAATGCGGGAGACCAGGGTTTGATCCCTGGGTTGGGAAGAGCCCCTGGAGGAGGGCATGGCCACTCTAGTATTCTTGCCTGGAGAATCGCTATGGACAGAGGAGCCTGGCAGGCCACAGTCCATGGGCCTCAAAGAGTCAGACATGACTCAACAACTAAGCACAGCACAGCTTACATCACCTTCTCAGGGAAACACCTTACCGTTAAACAGTGGTGTCCTAGGAGCTAATGAGGTGTTTAGGATGTTTTTATTTACACTCAGTGTTCTAAGAATGCTGTGCTTCATATTAATTTTGGTTATATTTCAGGATCGGAGGTCCTGAATATTGTTCAAAGGTTAACTGTTCATCCATTCAATTTGCTTAATAAATATTTAATATGCCGAGTGAATGTGGGTAAGCCAATTAGGAAGCAGATGGTATAATCCAGGAGAGAGGTGGGAGCATGGTAATAGTGGAGATAAAAAGAGACTTTGAGAATTAAATAACTGGCAATTAAAAACACCATCTGGAAGAAATTGTAGTACATATACATAATGGAATGTTACTTAGCCATAAAAAGAAACACATTTGAGTCAGTTCTAGTGAGGTGGATGAACCTAGAGCCTGTTATACAGAGTGAACGAAGTCAGAAAGAGAAAAACAAATATTGTATATGAACACATAGATATGGAATCTAGAAAAATGGTGCTGATGAACTTATTTGCAGGGCGGGAATAGAGACTCAGACATGGAGAACAGACTTACAGACACAATAAGGGGAGGAGAGGGTGGGACGGATTGAAAGAGTAGCATTGAAATATATACACTAGCGTGTGTAAAACAGACAGCCAGTGGGAAGCTGCAATATGGTGCCGGGAACTCATCCTGGTGCTCTGTGCCAACCTAGAAGGGTGGGATGGGGTGGGAGGGAAGCTCAAGAGGGAGGGGGCATATGTGTACCTATGGTTGACTCATGCTGATGTATGGCAGAAACCAACAAAACATTGTAAAGCAATTATCCTCCAATTAAAAATTTAAAAAAAATTTTTAAATGCCATCTGGAGTTGGTGATATATAGCTGAGCTGTGTGGTAGGGGTTGAGGGAATGAAATGCGATCATTTCTAGATTTCTGCCTTGTATAGCTAGATGAATGGTGTTGCCATCTGCTGGGATAGGGAACAGTAGGTCAGGACAATATTTGGGGGAAGGGGCAAATCATGAGTTCAGTCTTATTATTTTTTATATTTAATTTCTTGGCCGCAGTGTGGGGCAGGTGGGATCTTAGTTCCCCGACCAGGGATCAAACTAGTATCCCCTTGCATTCGAAGTACAGAGTCTTAACCACTGGATCACTAGGGAAGTCTCGGAGCTCAGTCTTAGACCTTTTGAATTTTATGTACTATTACTTCTATACAGCCAAGATAGTGTACTGTAGGGTCAGGGTTGGAGAGGGCTAGACTGGAGATATCACTGTGTCAGCATATGGCGGTATTTTAAAGTGCAGATAACTTTAGAAAGAAGAAGTAAAAAGAGAAGAGGAAGCCAGGATACACATTGAGGAACTTCAGTGTTTCACTTGAGCCATAATGCTCAGTCACTGGAGGAGGAAGCTGCAAAGAAGGCAGAGAAGGTGTGGCCAGAGAGGTAGGTAGAAAACCAGAAGAGCGTTGCGTTACAGAAGCCAAGGGAAAAGGGTCGTTCAGAAGGAAGAAACAAGATTTGGTGCTTTGCTCCAATCCATGAGGATTTTTATGGGTGTCATTCAACAGATTTCCTGTCCCTCTAAAGTTTGGGTCACCTGCAGATTTTCTAAACAGGCCTTCATCTAAGTTACTGTCACATATGCTGACCTTGGTTTTACCCTGGCTCTGCTACAGACTGGGCTTCCCAGGTGGCGCTGTGGAGAAGAATCTGCCTGCCAAGGCAGGAGATACAAGACCCACGGATTCGATCCCTGAGCCAGGAAGATCCCATAGAGTAGGAAATGGTAACCCATTCCAGTATTCTTGCCTGGAGAACCCCATGGTCAGAGGAGCCTGGTGGGCTACGGTCAGGTGGCTACAGTTATGGTGTCGAAGAGAGCTGGACAGGACTGAAGCAACTTAGCACACACCCAAGCTCTGCTGCAGACCTGTAGTGTTGTTTTGGCCAAGTTATGCAACTTCTAGTTTCAGTCCGCCTATCTAGAAAATGGGAGGAATAATATTTGCCTCTCGAGAATGTTAAGAATGTTAAAACAAAAATAACATCTATGAAAGCTCTGGGCACAGTATCGGGTCTGTAAGAGGTACTCCATACATGGTGTTTCATTCATTCTAAAGGTCGGAACTGAAGCCAGAATTCAGAACTCTGTCCTTGACCCATGCAAATGAGCCAAGTGAAACAACTCAGTGCCTACAGGCTCCATCTGCCCTTGCCAGCTGAAGTCAACAACTTGGTCTGTGGGCAACATACTGGGTTCTGAGCAACTGGCCTCTGGACTCCTGATCATGAACATCAGAGAGGGTGTTTAGCAGACAACAGAGTGGAACTTAGTGATTTTTCTTACATAGGTTTTATCATTCAACTTTATCATAACCTCTATTATCTAATTTCATTGTTTCAGAAATCAGGATATCTATTGGAGAGGGTTTTTTTTTTTTTTTTTTTTACCTGACACAATGGGCAGCAGTCAGAATCCAACAGCCACCGATGTAAATTCCCCCACAGTGGATTTTGTCTCCTTCCTTGATTGCCATCTGCCACGGGAATTCTCCCTGTAAAGACACTCATGTGGTCACTGCCATTCTGCCAGACAGGTGGCTTGAAGATTTCCATCGCAAGGTTCTTAGTCTCTAATAATTACCATCCCTCCCCCTCACTTTCCCCGCCCCCCCCCCCAAACTTGGGCGGCTCCTGGGAAATGACATTATAACTTTTTGTGCCGGTTTACCATTTTTGCTGGCTTGCCTCCTACGACTCGTTTCCTTCGAATGTGCATGTTGTTTTTAACTCCACAGGATAGTTTAGGCAAAAATGACTTTGTAAATTTTCTTTCTTTAAGAAAAGAATAGATTGTATCATTATGATTTTTGAAACCACTACCTTCTGGGCAAACTTCTTGATTATCTATGCCACAAAAACAGCAGAGTCACAACTAATATGAAGCAGCCCAGATTCATTAGTAAGTTATTTTGGATGCTATTCACCTTGTTTAAAAATTCTGGCTTCATATTAAAAATTAAGCTTAAAATTGGCTTGATTCTCTGAAGTTCTACCGAAAGGTGGACTTGTGGCCGAAGGAGGCTGCCTGAGGGGTTACACACTGACCAGCCTCTGGCAGATAAGAGAAGCCACACGCCCAGACATTACTACTGTGACAGTTCGAGATGGGGTGACACCTCTGGATGAGGTTAACAAGCAGAACTCCACAGTCTACTTTCATAGTTCTTACTTTCTAGAGACTGTTTATGTGGGACTCTTCACTAATATTAATATTAACATTAATAATGTTAATGTTGAGTTCTTTCTATGTGTCAGATCCCATACTAAATACTTTGTATATAGTTTGTATCACTTAATCATCATATTAACACTGAGAGGTAACACGCCAGGAATCCCTGGACAATCCAGGATCAGGAGGCTGGGAGGGGGCTGTGTTTTTAGCCACTTAACATGTGACGGGTGTTTCCTTCCTCAGTGAGCACACTCAGACATAGCACATGTCACTGGGAGGCATCTAGAGTCAGGCTTAAGACACGAATTTGCAAGGGAATTCATGACAAAGAAGAAAGTAAAAGTATAAGATGCTCTTCTTATTATCTCGCTCTATTTTATCATGTCATGAAAATTTTTATAAACTTGCTTCTTAGTCCCAAATGAGAAAGGAAAATTAATATCACTGTCAATTACTTTGAGCACATAAGAAACAGGTAGGTCCTCAAGGGAGAGAAGTTGTGAACGATTATGGATAAAAGATTTTGGAGGAGTCCCATCCAGCCTAAGAACTGGGTTAGGGGAAGAGTGTGATGATAAATTTTAAATTTCTGCTTGTACCTTTAAGAAGGAGACCCCCATCTATTGAGGACTGTCAAATCAGCTTGGATTGAACCTGAAAATTAATTTATTACCCTGAGTAGAAAATAAAGGGCCTTTGTTGGAAATCCCTCTGACTGATATCTGCAGCTTTGAGATCTAAATCTTCCACTCATTGCCTGATTTTTAAAAAATTGCTGATGAACTCTGGGGCCTGGCAATCAGAAGGGAGTCTTACATGGGCTTCAGTTTTCAATCCTCCTAAAATAGGGAGATATTTCACTCCCAATTTGTATTTGAGCTTGTTACTAACCTAAGGTCACACAGCTAACAAATAACTAAGTCAGGAATTAATATGTAAGTTTGACTCAAAAATTCCTATCAGTTACTGTCTTCCCAGGAACTTAATACTTTGTTTAAATTTGGCTCTCAGTGTAGACTTGGCCAAAAAACAGATCTTCACAGATTTCCTGTTATCATGGTTTAAAATATTGCAAAAGAATCTATTATTTTTGTACTTAAAATGTATGTCCTGGATCACAAATCTGGTTGGCTTTGACAAAACTGATCTGACAAAGCTCATAGCAAATAGAAAAACTGTATATGTAAAACTAGACTATTTTTTTCCATTTCAAAATAAGCCATATATATTAACCCATTTTAAAGGTAGTTCTCAAGAAGTATTTAAGCTTGTTTTTCTTAAAAATGATAAGAAAAGTAGTAATGGTTTTTTTTGTTGTTGTTTAAATTGAAATCAAAGGAAATTAGTTCTTGAATCAATTATATTGCATATATGCATATATACTCACATACACACACATGACATTAAAATGCAAATTTGACCAGTGAAGCACTAGTAAAAGAGAATAATGTTAACTTACCTGCATCCATATCAGCAGTCAACATTTCTGCTGCTTCTATAATCAAACAAAAGTTCTAATGTTTAAGTTATGTTTATAGTAAAAATTAAATCATTAAAAACATTTAAACTTTGATAATAATTTTCCGTCTGAACTCTGTCCTACCTTTAAAAAGGACAATACGAAATAATCTTATTTCCTTTCTGTAGATAGGTAATTGTGAAGGCTCAAGACAGTGACCAAAAGAGTCCTGAGCTACATTAAAAAGGGTCTTCACATTTTGTATATAATAAGGTATCTCTTAACAGGGGTCATGCAATAATTCATCAGTTTCAGTATCCAGCAGGGTTATTATTAGTCATCTGGGATGCAGAAGTCACAAGTTAAACAAAAACAAGAACAGATTTGCTCTTTTTCTTTCTTAGACTTCGGCTTGAAGTTATACAGGATGATTCCATCTTCACTCTGCTGTCCTGAAACATTTCAGTTGTGAACAGAATCATGATTTCTTTGACCTGAGCATCCAAAAGTGAATTCCCACAAAAGGTTGCTCTGTCTTGGATGAGGCTGCAGCCCAGAGAGGCAATGTTACTTTGTTGCAGCTGTCCTGGGCATTATTACTGTATTTCCCACGTTTTGGGGAGGGGAAGATTTACATGTATCTGTTACACTACACATCTAGGTTATTTTCTGCTCAGAGCTTTCACAAAAGCAGTAAGATAAACCAAAGAGAAGACTTCATATTAAATGCTCAACAAAGGGCGTTGGGGAAAGTCCAGTATAGCTGACATATACTGGATATTACAAGACAAGCAGAAAGCTCCAAAGCACAGATCATAAGAAAAACAATCAATGACTTTGATTAAATAAAGATTTTAAAATTTAAAGATTAAAGACTTGTATTCAACAAAGCTCACGATGGCCAAAATTAATAGGTGGGTGACAGAATGGAAGAAGGTATTTGCATGTCTAAAACAGAAAATGGATTAATATCTAGAATGCTAGAAGAAAGAAGACTGCGGCCCCAATATGAAACGAGGCAAAAGACGGGAATTGGCAAAGGGATAGACGAAAAGGAAGAGGAAACTCAAAAGGCTAGCATGCATGTGAAAAGATACCCAGAATCATTGGTTATGCCATAAGTTCAAATAAATAAGCAATGCTGTATCACTTGAGAGTATGAGACCAGGAAAATTAGAAAGCTGGATAGTACTAAATGTTAGTGGAGCGGAGGCAGGCCCTTGGGGGGTGGTATTGGTGGAGGTGAGCAGCTTTGCCACAGAATATGCAGGCACCAGTTTGTCAAATGACTCTAACAATTTCTGGCCCAGCTTGATGCCTCAGAGAAATCTCCCACACGTCCTTAAGGAGAGTATATTCATCGCTGCATGTGAGTGTGGGCTGAGAGTCCAGTACTGAGCAGGTAGAGAGTAACCTGTGAAAGGTGAACACCACATAGCGTTTCATTATGTGGCAGTTAGAAGCAACAGATTAGACAGAAACATCACAACATGGACAGGTCTTAAAAATGCAATGCTTTATGAAAAGATAAAAAGGAAACAGAGGATACACAACACCATACCCTGTGAATTACAAATGTACCCTCACAAGAGAACAACCGACACTGGATAGGAATGTATACAAACAAAAAGACACACATGTTAAATCACATTACAGTGGTTGCTATGGGGAATGAGCGAGTCTAAGGTACAGGAGTAATGGAGAATCAATGAAGCAAGAGAGGGGCCTTCCTGAACCAGAGATGACTGTGTGCTGCTCATCTCTAGTGAGGAGTTGTCACTGGGCTGAGGAGTGTCACTAACTCATCACTTTGCACCTGAAGTCTGAAACTAGAAAGGAAGGAAGTGCAAGAGGGAGGGAAGGGGGAAAGGAATTAAGAAGAGGAAACAAACAAGTATCAAAATGAAAGAAAAAGGACAGCAGCAGCCTTGGAGGGCAAAATGACAAGAGGGAGGGAATACAAAGAAACAGTGGAAATTAGCCATTTAGAACAGGGGTGATCTTGGCTATATAAAAGTCACTCAGGAATCCTGAGAAACCCTCAGGAGGACCAAAAGCCTCTGGCGGTCATTTTAGATGAATAACGAAGAAAAGGATGACTCTAAAGAGCTGGAAGATTTGGGGATGTCTGTTACAAAAGTAAATAAGAAAATATCTAAGGTGAAAAGATGTTATCTTTCCTCTGAAGACAGTTTCTTCAGCAGTTGCCTTGGTTTTGAGGAGAAAGGAAAGGAAGAGAAGGCTATCTGGCAGAGGTGCAATGTGCAGAGAAGGCGCTGGGCAGGCTGTGAGCGGGGAGTGTGAGAAGGGATATACCCCACTGCGGGACAAGGCCTCTGTGCCTAAGCAAATGGTGAAACTGGTCATATACATCATCCTCGGTTAATGGTTACCTTCAAATATAACAATATAAATATAAGCAGTGCTTGTGTTTTGTTTCAATTCTGCAACATCCCAAGACTTTAATAAAATTTTTACTTTGAGCTACAAGTAAAGGGCATGAAAAAAACCCCAAAAAATTTACCACAGGAAAGCATCATTTTTACATGAAAAGAAAAATACACACCATTTCAAGCTAGGACCCTTTATTCTTCTTTTCAGTTCTACAATATAAATTTTCTATGATAAAAGTATCTTTACCTTTAATTTCAGGGTGTCCAGTTTCTAAAAACAAAAGAAAAAAACTCACTGTAGCAAAGAGATCATTTTCACTTAAATTAAATGTACACTAATCATCAATTTTCAGTACAGAATAACAACTTAACATTTATAAAAAGATAAAAGGGGCCCACACTATGTCACTTTTTGTAGCAAATACTTTGATTTTTAATAGTGCCTAACAAATGTTTCCTCTTACATTTAAACACACACCAACTTTACCACAGCAAGGAAATCGTTTTCACTTGAGTTTAAAAGAGATTCATATGTTAGATATATTTGAATACATACCTAACAGCAGATTTATTATATAGTTAGACAAAAAATTTGTCTGGAAGTTCACAGTTCACGTATTGCTGAAGCCTGGCTTGGAGAAAGTTAAGCATTACTTTACTAGCATGTGAGTGCAATTGTGCGATAGTTTGAGCATTCCAGATGTTCAAGTTGGTTTTAGAAAAGGCAGAAGAACCAGAGGTCAAATTGCCATCTGCTAGATCATCGAAAAAGCAAGAGAGTTCCAGAAAAACATCTATCTCTGCTTTATTGACTATGCCAAAGCCTTTGACTGTGTGGATCACAATAAACTGTGGAAAATTCTGAAAGAGATGGGCATACCAGACCACCTGACCTGCCTTTGAGAAACCTGTATGCAGGTCAGGAAGCAACAGTTAGAACTGGACATGGAACAACAGACTGGTTCCAAATAGGAAAAGGAGTATGTCAAGGCTGTATGTTGTCACCCTGCTTATTTAACTTATATGCAGAGCACATCATGAGAAATGCTGGGCTGGAAGAAGCATAAGCTGGAATCAAGATTGCCAGGAGAAATATCAATAACCTCAGATATGCAGATGACACCACCCTTATGGCAGAAAGTGACGAGGAACTAAAAAGCCTCTTGTTGAAAGTGAAAGAGGAGAGTGAAAAAGTTGGCTTAAAGCTCAACATTCAGAAAACAAAGATCATAGCATCTGGTCCCATCACTTCATGGCAGATAGATGGGCAAACAGTGGAAACAGTGGCTGACTTTATTTTTGGGGGCTTCAAAATCACTGTAGATGGTGACTGCAGCCATGATTATTAAAAGACACTCCTTGGAAGAAAAGTATGACCAACCTAGACAGCATATTCAAAAGCAGAGACATTACTTTGCCAACAGAGGTCTGTCTAGTCAAGGCTATGGTTTTTCCAGGGGTCATGTATGGGTATGAGAGTTGGACTGTGAAGAAAGCTGAGCACCGAAGATTTGATGCTTTTGACTGCGGTGTTGGAGAAGACTCTTGATAGTCCCTTGGACTGCAAGGAGATCCAACCAGTCCATCCTAAAGGAGATCAGTCCTGGGTGTTCATTGGAAGGACTGATGTTGAAGCTGGAAACTCCAATACTTTGGCCACCTGATGCAAAGAGCTGACTCATTGGAAAAGACCCTGATGCTGGGAAAGATTGAGGGCAGGAGGAGAAGAGGACAACAGAGGATGATACGGTTGGATGGCATCATCGACTCAATGGATATGGGTTTGGGTGGACTCCAGGAGTTGCTGATGCACAGGGAGGCCTGGTGTGTTGTGGTTCATGGGGTTGCAAAGAGTTGGACCTGACTGAGCAACTGAACTGAACTGAACTGAACTTGAGCATTCTTTGGCATTGCCTTTCTTTGGCATTGGAATGAAAACTGACCTTTTCCAGTCCTGTGGCCACTGCTGAGTTTTCCGAATTTGCTGGCATATTGAGTGCAGCACTTTCACAGCATCATCTTTCAAGATTTGAAATAGGCGGGCCGCGGTCGGCGGCCTGCGCGCCATCTCGGCACCCAGCGCGCCCTGCTTGCCGCGGCCCTGGGGACTGCGAGCGGGTGCAGTCCGGGAGCTGCGCACCGGCCCTGCTCTGCTGTCGGTGCGGAAATTCACAGAAAAACACGAATGGGTAACAACAGAAAATGGTGTCGGAACAGTGGGAATCAGCAATTTTGCACAGGAAGCTTTGGGAGATGTTGTTTACTGTAGTCTGCCTGAAGTTGGGACAAAGTTGAACAAACAAGAGGAGTTTGGTGCTTTGGAAAGTGTGAAAGCTGCTAGTGAACTCTATTCTCCTCTATCAGGAGAAGTAACTGAAATTAATAAAGCTCTAGCAGAAAATCCAGGACTTGTCAACAAGTCTTGTTACGAAGACGGTTGGCTGATCAAGATGACATTCAGTAACCCTTCAGAACTAGATGAACTAATGAGTGAAGAAGCATATGAGAAATACATAAAATCTATTGAGGAGTGAAACTGGAACCCCTAAATAAACTACTTTGAAACAAAAAAAAAAAAAGATTTGAAATAGCTCAACTGGAATTCCATCACCTCCACTAGCTTTGTTTGTAGTGATGCTTCCTAAGGCCCACTTGACTTCACATTCCAGGATCTGGCTCTAGGTCAGTGATCACACCATCGTGATGATCTGGGTCATGAAGATCTTTTTTGTACACTTTTTCTGTGTATTCTTGACACCTCTTCTTTATATCTTCTACTTCTGTTAGGTCCATACCATTTCTGTCCTTTATCGAGCCCATCTTTGCATGAAATGTTCCCTTGGTATCTCTAATTTTCCTTAAGAGATCTCTAGTCTTTCCCATTCTATTGTTTTCCTCTATTTCTTTGCATTGATCGCTGAGGAAGGCTTTCTTATCTCTTCTTGCTATTCTTTGGAACTCTGCATTCAGATGCTTATATCTTTCCTTTTCTCCTTTGCTTTTCACTTCTCTTCTTTTCACAGCCATTTGTAAGGCCTCCCCAGACAGCCATTTTGCTTTTTTGCATTTCTTTTCCATGGGGATGGTCTTGATCCCTGTCTCCTGTACAATGTCACGAACCTTCATCCATAGTTCATCGGGCACTCTATCAGATCTAGTCCCTTAAATCTATTTCTCACTTCCACCGTACAATCATAAGGGATTTGATTTAGGTCATACCTGAATGGTTTAGTGGCTTTCTCCACTTTCTTCAATTTCAGTCTGAATTTGGCAATAAGGAGTTCATGATCCAAGCCACAGTCAGCTCCTGGTCTTGTTTTTGCTGACTGTTAGAGCTTCTCCATCTTTGGCTGCAAAGAATATAATCAACCTGATTTCGGTGTTGACCATCTGGTGATGTCCATGTGGAGAGTCTTCTCTTGTGTTGTTGGAAGAGGGTGTTTGCTATAACCAGTGTGTTCTCTTGGCAGAACTCTATTAGCCTTTGCCCTGCTTCGTTCTGTACTCCAAGGCCAAATTTGCCTGTTACTCCCGGTGTTTCTTGACTTCCTACTTTTGCATTCTAGTCCCCTATAATGAAAAGGACATCTTTTTTGGTGTTAGTTCTAGAAGGTCTTGTAGGTCTTCATAGAACTGTTCAACTTCAGCTTCTTCAGCGTTACTGGTTGGGGCATAGACTTGGATTACTATGATATTGAATGGTTTGCCTTGGAAATGAACAGAGATCATTCCGTCATTTTTTGAGACTGCATCCAAGTACTGCATTTTGGAGTCTTTTGTTGAGTATGGTGGCTACTCCATTTCTTCTAAGGGATTCCTGCCCACAGTAGTAGATATAATGGTCATCTGAGTTAAATTTGCCCATTCCGGTCCCTCTTAGTTCACTGATTCCTAGAATGTCAATGTTCACTCTTGCCATCTCCTGTTTGACCACTTCCAATTTGCCTTGATTCATGGACCTAAGATCCAGGTTTCTATACACTTTAAAGAAGGCACTTTACCAGGGGCGTTTGGAATGTAAAAATAGCCTCTGTTTTAAAGGCATGTACTGTTGAAAAGGGAAGGTAAGACAGGTATAAAACACTACAATAAACTATTAACAGTAATGCAGTGATGTCCTGACACAGACACAACCACTATACAAGAGGCTGTTGTGTCACTTCCCAGGTTGTGTAAAGTGACATCACGTCAGTGGCTTGAAATCATCCATGGTGGGAATAATTTACACCATAGAAATTAGCAGAAGCTGCAAATTAGGGAGTTCCTCTCCCTCTTCAAAGCCCACCGTTAAACATTTACCAGCACACCACCAGATTCACTCCATGTACGTCAGGTGGATGCAAGGACCTGCACACACTCCTCCAGCAGCCTTCCCTATCTTTGAGAAAGGGAGCTCCATCCTTTCCGTTCTCAAGCCAAAATACCTGGAGTCATCCTTGACTGCTCATTTGTTCTCACACCCCCATCCAATTCATAAGCAAATCATTCTGATTCTAGTTTTAAAATATATCCAGAATCTGACTGCTTCTCATCATTTCCATTCCTACCAGCTTATCCTAGTCACTGTCATCTTCCCTGGATTACTCAGTAGCTTCATCCCTGGTCTCCCTGCTTCTCCCCTCACCCTCATACAGCCTATTCCCCACACAGCAGCCAGAGTAATCTTGATTTAAAAATGTAACTCAGATCATGCTATTCCTCTGCTTAGAGTCCCCATTTCATTCCTTAACAGACGTCCCTAGATCTTCCCTGATCACCTCAACCAAGCACCTCTCCAACCTCTCCTATTGCCTGTTTTTTTTTTTTTTTTTAATTTATTTATTTGGCTGCCCTGGGTCTCAGCTGCAGCACAAGGGAACTTTTAGTTGTGGCATGTGAACTCTTAGTTGGGGCATGTGGGGTCTAGTTCCCCGGCCAGGAATTGAACCTGGGATCCTTGCATTGGGACTGTGGAGTCTTAGCCACTGGACCCCCAGGGAAGTCCCCTCCTGCTTGTCTCTTAATCTCTCACTATGCACAGGTGGAATTCCTGCCACATAAGCCTCCTTGCTGACTGTCCCATACTGGAATGTTCCTATCTTAGCAAAACCACAGTGGTTGTTGCCTCTGCCTAGAACACTCTTCTGCAGACTTCTGCATGGCTGGATCATCATTTTCTTCAGTTCTTTACCTAAAAACAAAAGTGAGCGAGCCTTCCCAAGCCACCTTATCTACACTTCCAGAATTTATCCCCCCTTTTATATCTTCTTTTCCTGCTTTTATAAAAAAAGTACTTATTATTTTACTAGATATTTTTACTTATTTTTCTTTATTGTTTCTCTTCCTCCACTAGAATATAAGATCCATGAAGGCACAGGTATTTTGAAGTGTTATTCACAGTGGTAACCCCAGCGTCTTAGAATAGGATCCAGCACACGCAGTAAGAACTCAATGAATATCCATTGAGTAGATGAATAAATATATTAACTTAGGAAGATTTTTCCTCCAGAATACATTAATGGGAGAATGAGGTCAGTCTGGGTGGGATGCATTAAGTTCCGTTCAGTTCAGTCGCTCAGTCATGTCCAACTCTTTGTGACCCCATGGACTGCAGCATGCATTAGGTACCTAGTAAATATTCCCTACCTTTGGAGGTTTTCCAGTGAGCACTAAAAAACAAAGAGCACCTGCTCACTGCTTTGAAATTTAGTAAGCAAAAGGAAGGAATTAAATAACACTTTGCCTTTCAATAATGAACTGCATTTCATGGAAACAAAATAGTTCTTCTCTACAAGATTCCAGTTAATAAATGCAGAAGGAATGTTGAATTAGAAATTGTCATTATTTTAAAGAAGAAAGGAGGGATAAATTAGGAGTTTGGGATTAATAAACACAGACACACACACACACCTCCCAACACACAATGGATAACTAACAAAGATCTACTGTATAGCACAGGAAAATATATTCAATATATTGTAATGACCTCTAAGGGCAAAGAATCTGGAAGAGAACATATATATATATATGGATATCACTATGAAGTGAAGTGAAGTGTTTGTCCCTCAGTCATGTCCAACTCTTTGCAACCCCACAGATTATAGCCCGCCAGGCTCCTCTGTCCATGGAATTCTCCAGGCCAGAATACTGGAGTGGGTAGCTGTTCCCTTGCCCGCAGATTTTCCCAACCCAGGGATCAAGCATTGCAGTTTCAATTCTTTATCACTGGAGCTACCAGAGAAGCCCACACCTAAAACTAACACAATATTGTAAGTTGATTATACTTCAGTAAAAACTTTAGAAAAAGAAATTGCCATTTTACAGGCCCTATTGACAAATTGGATCTAGGCAATAATTACAAAGTCTGCTAAAACCCCTGGGTCAAATAATAATAATAAAACATAACCACAAAACTTTAAATTACCTTCACAACCAACTTCATCTTCTCCCGTGATACAGTCCAGCTCACCATTGCACTTATACTGCTTTGGAATACAAACACCCGATTTACAGAGAAAACCTTCACCTCGGCAGTCTGTGCAAACACAAATAGAAGAGGGGATTTTTTTTCATTCTTAAGATGCAATAAGATGGGATCTTAAGTCAATGGGAAAGCTGCTTCTGTTTTCTTAGAAGAAAGCACTTGGGAGTTTAAAGGCTGGGTTCATCTCTACCTTTACAGCACAGCTCATCACTCTTGTCTACACAGTCATTGACACCATCACAGGCCTTCTTCTGAGGAATGCGTTTCCCATTCACACATTGAAAGGAGTCCTTTTTTGGAGGAGCTGTAAAGTAGAATTGTCTGTGTGAAATTTATTTAGCAAGTTGTGGATGACATCTTTATCACATGTTTGGAATAATGGCATGAAGATAAATTCAGGCACAGATAAAAAGTGATATAAAATGCACGAGTGGTAGCATTACCATAATATATTAATAGGGAAAATAAATGCCAAAGCTGGCTTATGGAGGCCCTTTGCTAATCTCTGAAAGCCAGCATTTATTGTGGAGGCTTCTTCTGAGACTGGGAAAGGGGATCCGGGAATCTGGAGCCCTTGCAAACACTGGTGCTCACGCACTCCTTTCATGCTGACCCAGCCCCACCCCGAGGCTTACTTGGGCGGTTCCATTTACATTTTGATGGCTCTTTTTTTTAGCACCAAAAAGGATATGATCTTTAACACTATATATATAGCTAAAATATTCCAATGTCAGGATGAAGGAGAAAAGCAGCAGTGATTGTCTCAAGCATAGATGCGATCACTTAACCATTTTAAAGGAATATGTAATCAGCTGGACTCCTCAAAGGAGATGCTGAGTTTCTTCTAATATTTACCTGTGTTTGCTACATCAATTTTAATCCATATGTTCAAAGAATCAAAGGGGAATCAAACAACTTTACTTCCCATGTAGGAAGTAAAGGATAGAAGGATATTTGAATGGAAAAAAAGTACAATAGGGGAAAAGCGCCGATTTGGGCTCTAAAACCCAAAATGTGATTTTGTCATTGTGTGTGACTGGCAACAGGAGATCCGTAATTTGTTTGTTTAGTACAGACTTGGTGTGAAACAAACAGTCTCTAAGGAAGGGAAAATATTGGGCAAGTACTCCACTAACCTGCACTCTCTGTGTAACACACCACACCAGCCAACCCCTCCGAATTGTGTACTCCCTTAGTGAAAGTACATTCAGCCAAACTGGTCTCTAATCCTCGACAACGCACATGCAGACATTCAGCAGAATTTGGATCAGGATCTCTTCTATGAGTATCAAGAGCACCCCTGCAAATCAAACAAATGAAACGTTAAAGTAGAATAGTTAGTGCTTTGTGTTTCTAATTCTACTGGAGGAGGTGAGGGACTAATTTCCTTTTATTTTCTATGTATGGGTGATAGGTTAGGCAAGATGCTTACATTCTCTGAGCTTCCATATCTTCCCCAGTAACAAGGAATATAACTCCCTCACTGAGTTTTGTAAAGATGAACAAAAACAGTCAATTTAAATTGACTGGAAAAGTTCAAAATATGACAAGCAACCAAAAAGCAAAAGCAACCTGTTTGATTTGCAGGGGTGCTCTTGATACTTATAGAAGAGATCCTGATCTAAATTGGTTTCTCCTCCTCTGTTTCTTGTTAAGAAGAAATGCCTCTTTGATCAAACATTCCTGATTTCTTTCCAACCTGAGATGTGTCATTCTTGGCCTCTCCACCGGTTAACTCCTCTTTTCTCCAGAAAAGGGAGAAGATTAATTTGATCAGAAAATCTTGGAAATAAAAAGAAGGCCAGGTCAACCCTGCTCTTCCATTCTCCCCCTGCTCCATGCTGAGTCTTACCTGGTTGGCCCCATGGTTACCTGGGATCAGGGAGGTTGAGTTAGTTTAATTCTAACAGTTGCCTTAATTCTCTACTTTTATGCTAAGCTGTGACCTCAATTCAGTCTTGACAGTGTCAAGTGGTATTTTGACATCTATATGCCATTGCTTGGACTTCTCAGTTTGTTCAGAATTTGTGTAGCTAAGAGGCTACCTCAGTGACCCACTATCCTAGAGATGGTGAGTTACAGTGAGCTTCCAGAACATTCAATTGCTCTCTGCTTTTCTGTAGAAGTTAATGAGGGAAATGGGTTAAAAATAAAAGGTTCAGCAAAGATGCAGGAGGCAAATGTAAGCACAAAATTAAGCAGTAATGGCAATGTAAATATCTGATAAATTACAATGAAAGGGAAAAAGAGAGCAATTAAAGGGAACAAAGATCCATAATGAAGATATAGCACTCATGAAACTGTGCCAAACTGAGTCGAAATATGAGAACAAATGGGAGTCATTTGGGGCAGTCTGACATGTGAATAAGTTGAGAAATCTCTCAACATATGACTATCTGGAAGTACTAGATAAATGCCCTCAATGAGCTCTTAAGGAATTAAGGGAAATACCCACTGGCTAAATCAGAGAAGTCTGTTCATGAGCTTATACAAAGTATGATAAGAACAAAATACTGGGAGATCAAAGAGTGAGAGAGTTTGCCATTAGGTTGAATCATAGGTTGTAGGTCACAAACTGTCAAAAATGAGAACTATCTAATGACTCAATTTAATGATAAGAGACTCTCACTAATGAACTACTAGCAGATGTGGTTTAGAAAAAAGAAAATTGAATGAAAAATGAAGAAGTGAGATGCAAGAAGCAACAACAAACCAAGAAGTTGGCAAATATGAAGTCCATCTGAATAACCACTGACTGAACAACAGTACTCAGATCAGATCAGATCAGTCGCTCAGTCGTGTCCGACGCTTTGCCACCCCATGAATCGCAGCATGCCAGGCCTCCCTGTCCATCACCAACTCCCGGAGTTCACCCAGACTCACGTCCATCGAGTCAGTGATGCCATCCAGCCATCTCATCCTCTGTCGTCCCCTTCTCCTGCCCCCAATCCCTCCCAGCATCAGAGTCTTTTCCAATGAGTCAACTCTTCGCATGAGGTGGCCAAAGTACTGGAGTTTCAGCTTTAGCATCATTCCTTGGTAATTGTTTATTACATAATGATAGCAATTAACTTCAGGAATATATACAAATAAGGTGGAACAAAATACTGAAAAGTTGATATGGAAACAACATTCTTTGTATTATTTCTGAAGAGGGCAAGAACTTCATAATTTAAGGATTCATGGTATAAACGTGAAGATAACCATTAATGGAATAGAAATAGGATATATATGATTTTCAAACCAAGTAGAGGAAGAAAAGGAAGATTAAGAAAACAACAACAGCTTTATTAACCCAACAGAATTTTTAAAAGGAAGAAACAAGAGGATATGAAAAGGGCAAATAATAAGCCCCAAATAAGACAGGAAAATCAACAACGTAAATAATCACAATAATGTAAATGGACTAAACTCTTCAGCTATCATCATATTGTATTTTTTAAAAAAATGAGATATATGCTGTTTATAAGGGACACACTCAAAAGATAAAGACCTTGAAAACTTATAAATAAATAAATGGGAAAATATTTGAATAAAGCAATTGACATGATTTTTTATTCTAATGGAATAAAAATTTTTATTCTAACACATCTATTATGTAGAACCCTGCATATGAAGCATTTGAAATATACTCAGTACAAAGGAAGTCTCAAAAAATGTTTAAACAATTGTCCTCATGTGGAGAAATTCTCTCTCCACAATACAATTAAATAGGAAATTTATAACAAAAAGTTAACCAAAAGCAAACTAATACATTCATTAGGAAAGTAAAAAAAGAAACTTCTAAATTATGTTTGAGTCAAGGGGGAATTATACTGAAAATTAGAAATATTTTGAACTGAACAATAAATAGAATACTCACTAGTAAAGGCATGCAGATGAAGCATTAACTAGAGGGAAATTTGTACCTTAAATGCTTATATTAGAAAGGAAGAAAAACTGAAAATTGACAAGCTAAGGATTTAACTCACAGAATTAGAAAGAATACAATAGGGAAAAGCAGAGAGAGAGAGAGAGAGAGCCAAAGATAACAGCAAACATTAATGAAAACAAAGAAACAAGATTTACAAATATAAAAGCAAAAGACATTAATCCAATAGACAAATCTTTGCAAGGTTGATGAGAAAAAATGAGAAAGAAAGAGTATACAAACAACATTAGGTACGAAGGAATGGACATAATCATAGATGAATAGAGACAGTTATGCATGCAACTGTACGGATGCAAATGTAGAGTATGCAACTCTACGGATCAGCAAAGGATTTGCACCCAGAGACCTGAGCAAACCTACAGTTTGTGCACTCAGCAGTGTTCTAAGTACTAGTCAAGCATAAACACATTTCATCCTCATGACTACACTGTGAGGCAGGCAGTATTCTCAGGTTACATTTGAGGAAGCTGAGGCATGGAAAGACAGGGTAATCAAAAGACGAATAGTTGGAAGAATAAAATCAGCCCTGGGAAAAAGCATTATATCTACTACTGCGGGCAAGAATCCCTCAGAAGAAATGGAGTAGCCATCATGGTCAACAAGAGTCCAAAATGCAGTACTTGGATGCAATCTCAAAAACGACAGAATGATCTCTGTTCGTTTCCAAGGCAAACCAATCAATATCATAGTAATCCAAGTCTATGCCCCAACCAGTAACGCTGAAGAAGCTGAAGTTGAACAGTTCTATGAAGACCTACAAGACCTTCTAGAACTAACACCCAAAAAAGATGTCCTTTTCATTATAGGGGACTAGAATGCAAAAGTAGGAAGTCAAGAAACACCTGGAGTAACAGGCAAATTTGGCCTTGGAGTACAGAACGAAGCAGGGCAAAGGCTAATAGAGTTTTGCCAAGAAAATGCACTGGTCATAGCAAACACCCTCTTCCAACAACACAAGAGAAGACTCTCCACATGGACATCACCAGATGGTCAACACCGAAATCAGCTTGATTATATTCTTTGCAGCCAAAGATGGAGAAGCTCTATACAGTCAGCAAAAACAAGACCAGGAGCTGACTGTGGCTCAGATCATGAACTCCTTATTACCAAATTTAGACTTAAATTGAAGAAAGTAGGGAAAACCACTAAACCATTCAGGTATGACCTAAATCAAATCCCTTATGATTATACAGTGGAAGTGAGAAATAGATTTAAGGGATTAGATCTGATAGATAGAGTGCCTGATGAACTATGGAATGAGGTTTGTGACATTGAACAGGAGACAGGGATCAAGACCATCCCCATGGAAAAGAAATGCAAAAAAGCAAAATGGCTGTCTGGGGAGGCCTTACAAATGGCTGTGAAAAGAAGAGAAGTGAAAAGCAAAGGAGAAAAGGAAAGATATAAGCATCTGAATGCAGAGTTCCAAAGAATAGCAAGAAGAGATAAGAAAGCCTTCTTCAGTGATCAATGCAAAGAAATAGAGGAAAAAAACAGAATGGGAAAGACTAGAGATCTCTTAAGGAAAATTAGAGATACCAAGGGAACATTTCATGCAAAAATGGGCTCGATAAAGGACAGAAATGGTATGGACCTAACCGAAGTAGAAGATATTAAGAAGAGGTGGCAAGAATACACAAAAATGTACAAAAAAGATCTTCATGACCAAGATAATCACGATGGTGTGATCACTGACCTAGAGCCAGACATCCTGAAATGTGAAGTCAACTGGGCCTTAGGAAGCATCACTATGAACAAAGCTAGTGGAGGTGATGGAATTCCAGTTGAGCTATTTCAAATCCTGAAAGATGATGCTGTGAAAGTGCTGCACTCAATATGCCAGCAAATTTAGAAAACTCAGCAGTGGCCACAGGACTGGAAAAGGTCAGTTTTCATTCTGATCCCAAAGAAAGGCAATGCCAAAGAATGCTCAAACTACCGCACAATTGCACTCATCTCACATGCTAGTAAAGTAATGCTCAAAATTCTCCAAGCCAGGCTTCAGCAATATGTGAACTTGAACTTCATGATGTTCAAGCTGGTTTTAGAAAGGGCAGAGGAACCAGAGATCAAATTGCCAACATCCGCTGGATCATGGAAAAAGCAAGAGAGTTCCAGAAAAACATCTATTTCTGCTTTATGGGCTATGCCAAAGCCTTTGACTGTGTGGATCACAATAAACTGTGGAAAATTCTGAAAGAGATGGGAATACCAGACCACCTGACCTGCCTCTTGAGAAATCTGTATGCAGGTCAGGAAGCAACAGTTAGAACTGGACATGGAACAACAGACTGGCTCCAAATAGGAAAAGGAGTATGTCAAGGCTGTATATTGTCACCCTGCTTATTTAACTTATATGCAGAGTACATCATGAGAAACGCTGGGCTGGAAGAAGCACAAGCTGGAATCAAGATTGCCGGGAGAAATATCAATAACCTCAGATATGCAGATGACACCACCCTTATGGCAGAAAGTTAAGAGGATCTAAAGAGCCTCTTGATAAAAGTGAAAGAGGAGAGTGAAAAAGTTGGCTTAAAGCTCAACATTCAGAAAATGAAGATCATGGCATCTGGTCCCATCACTTCATGGGAAATAGATGGAGAAACAGTGGAAATGGTGTCAGACTTTATTTCTTTGGGCTCCAAAATCGCTGCAGATGGTGACTGCAGCCATGAAATTAAAAGACGCTTACTCCTTGGAAGGAAAGTTATGACCAACCTAGACAGCATATTCAAAAGCAGAGACATTACTTTGCCAACAAAGGTCTGCCTAGTCAAGGCTATGGTTTTTCCTGTGGTCATGTATGGATGTGAGAGTTGGACTGTGAAGAAGGCTGAGCGCTGAGGAATTGATGCTTTTGAACTGTGGTGTTGGAGAAGACTCTTGAGAGTCCTTTGGACTGCAAGGAGATCCAACCAGTCCATTCTGAAGGAGATCAGCCCTGGGATTTCTTTGGAAGGAATGATGCTAAAGCTGAAACTCCAGTACTTTGGCCACCTCATGTGAAGAGTTGACTCATTGGAAAAGACTCTGATGCTGGGAGGGATTGGGGGCCTGAGGAGAAGGGGACGACAGAGGATGAGATGGCTGGATGGCATCACTGACTCGATGGACGTGAGTCTGAGTGAACTCCGGGAATTGGTGATGGACAGGGAGGCCTGGCATGCTGCGATTCATGGGGTCGCAAAGAGTCGGACACGACTGAGCGACTGAGCTGAACTGAATTGGGAAAATTCAATGAGCATGCACTCACAGTTGAAATCCACGGTCAATGCAGGCCACGTTGGCCTCAGTAATGCTCCAGCTGTCTCCACACACAAACATTTTTGTATCTAGGTCTGCAAGTTTTACAGCAACAATTCCTTCTGAATCTTGTTTTCCATTTGACAAGGAAACACTAAATTGCCCTGAAATTAAAAAAAAATATATTTTTAAAGAATTAGCAACAGTCATGCATTCATTTTTTCTCCTCTTGATTAAAAGCCTCTAAAGAAATAAAATGAATAATTTTTAATTAACTTTGAAAACTATGAAGATGTTAATAAATAATGGTAAGCAATTATTTTATGAGTTTATTAATTATCAGTGGCTGAAGTACCCAGTTGTAAAAAAAAATCATAAAATCCTCACATCAATTTTATGAAGACTAGGGTGGTATTTATTTCCATTTTTACACATGAGGAACCTACATTTATCCAGTTTTATACATGAGATTAAGTTGCTTGCTCAAGGTGTGAAGCCAGGAATCTGTACTTACCATATTGATCTGACTCCAAAATCCATGCTCTTAAAAGTAAGCTAAACAAGTAAAGAAAATGTAAGAAAGGTTTACGTATTCTCACATACTTAAGGCACTGCATGCCTGAAGAGAACGGAAGTCTGACACTGACGAATAATCTCCACTATTGCTTTCCTCCTCTCCAACAGGTAAAAGAGCCGGACTCAGGGATCTTCCTTCCTCCTGTCCACAATACCTCAGCATCTTACCTCAGCAACACAAAAATATTTAGGCTACTGTGTTCTGGTGCACGTCATGGTATCTTTAAAAAGAATGTTTCAAGCATTCTGTAAATTCATGAAATGTCTGTGATAATTCATATCCAAAGACAACGAGCTTGAAACTCGCTGTCATAGTTCAAATTTCATGAGCACTTCTTGTTCACTCTCCACAGAGCTTTATGTACATGGTTTAAGTTTCACAAGAATCTTATGAGTTAGGAACTACTGTTACTCACATTTTACAGATGCGGAAACTGCAGTCCAGAGAGGCTGCACAGCTTGTCAATAATGGAGGGGGTGCTTGGAGGGGCTTGCAACTAAATCTGACTGACAGTGAGACCCTCAATCTTCTGATTTATTTTTGGTTGCGCTGGGTCTTCATTGCCCCCGCGGGCTTCTCATTGCAGGGGCTTCTCTTGCCGTGGTACACAGGCTCTGAGGAGCACGGGCTTCAGTAGTTGTGGCTCCTGGGCTCTAGAGCGCAGGCTTGGTAGTTGTGGTGCAGGGGCTTAGTTGCTCCAAGGAATGTGGGATCTTTCTGGACCAGGGATTGAACCCATGTCTCCTGCATTGGCAGGCTGATTCTTTACCACTGGGCCACCAGGGCAGCCCAAGAGTCTTTTCATCTTAATCACTCCACTAATTCATGTATTAGGGTCCCAGCCTCCTCGTTACATTAGGCACCTGATTGAAGTCTTGACAAGCTCTCTGATCTGATGTGTCGTTTGCTAGGGTGGAGTATGTCCTTGGCCAGCAGTGGCCTGAGCTAAACCTCGGATCAGGGCTGATGAGGCTGGGGCTAGGGAGAGGGGTAGGGATTGGTGGGATGGAAACTGGAAGAAATGACTGGGGTTGGGGGTACAAAGAGGTTCTATTTCAGTCCCAATCTCATGTAAAGCATTTCCCCCTGGGTTCTAAAGCAACTCAACAGCTCTGGGAACAATCCCTTTAGCCAAGTAGAAGTGAGAGTAGGGATGGTTCTGACGGGCTGGGCAGCAGAGAGTGGCATAGGCACTGGGAGTGGGAAGGACCAGCCTCAGGGTCACATGCTCTAGATTCAATGGCTGGCTGTGTTCTGATGATCCCTAATTTCTTTATTATCACCCCAACTACTACTGAGGGTCTAGAGAAGAATTTTGAGTTGTCATTATAACATTCCAAAGGAAAAGTATTTTCTAATAGAAAATATAGTAGACAATTTTCTTCTTAATATAATAAACTAGGCTTTTCCTACCTCCACCTGTGCATGCTCCACTTTTCAAAAACTTTGCCTCAGGACGATAACATTCAAAACTCTTCTGCTGACAGTAAGTTGAGTAGCTTTTCCCATTAGTTGAACACACCCTGGTACCATTCTTCGGGCACTGATAAGGAAGTTTACAAAGACACGTCCCATCGATGCATTTCTGCCACGGTTGGCAGAAGACTTTGTTGCAGGAGAGATGTGTGTGTTTTTCAGTTAAGCACTTTTTATCCACGAAATCTTTTTGAGATGTGTCTTGTGTTGAAGTGGGCTGTAAAGCATAAAATAAACATTAACTTAGCAACAAACTAAAATATTTTTAAAGATGTAAACCTGAAGGAAAGAAACAAAACGGACTCACCTACTCCACAGCATAGATAAGGGTGATGTGGTCTGGTGGTTTTCAGACTCAAACAACTCTGGCTTCTAGTCCCAGCTTGGGCACTTACAGTTTAATTGGTCTTGAGCAAGTTACCTACCCTCATGAAACATGAGCTTCCTCATCTGTAAAATTGGGTATTACCTTCTATTTCACAAGGTTATTGCCAAGATTAGAAATAAGATGTGTATAATAGTTGAGAGGTACTAGGCATGAAATCAGTGGGAGCTGTAATTATTCAAAAGCCAAATAAAATTCTGCCTTTGAAGTAATCAACGTATCTCACCAGTCACCTTGCTGCTGCTAAGTCACTTCAGTTGTGTCCGACTCTGTGCAACCCCACAGATGGCAGCCCCCCGGGCTCCCCCGTCCCTGGGATTCTCCAGGCAAGAACACTGGAGTGGGTTGCCATTTCCTTCTTCAATGCATGAAAGTGAAAAGTCAAAGTGAAGTCGCTCAGTCGTGTCTGACTCTTAGCGACCCCATAGACTGCAGCCTACCAGGCTCCTCCGTCCATGGGATTTTCCAGGCAAGAGTTCTGGAGTGGGGTGCCATTGCCTTCTCTGCACCAGTCACCTTAAGGAGTAGCAAATTTGGTGCTGATTATAGTCTCATGGAATGGACTGATGAATGAAGCTGATTAATTCTATTAATAAATGCAAAACCATTTGCCAAACTCCTACTTTGTGCAAAATCCTGGTAAAATGAACATGATATTGGCTCTGTCTTTCAAGGGTTTGACACCTAGACAGTAAGATAGAAATACACATAAAAACTAGGGTAAGTGATGTAGCAGTCATACAAACAAGATGCAGTACTCTTGGAGATCCAGAGTGGGAGAGACTACATCTTTCCAGGGGCTTTTTTGATGTTGTTGCCACTCCATGGGGCATCGGGGATCTTAGTTTCCCAACTAGGGATCAGACTCTTGACCCTTGCAGTGGAAATGCAGAATCTTAACCACTGAACCACCAGGGAAGTCCCTCCAGGTGCATTTTAAAAGGCCTCATGGAGCATCTAAGCAGAGCGAGGAAAGTCAGGTGTTAGCAGAGGGTTGGTGCTAGCAAAACACAGGAAGGGTGGTGCACATCATGAGCAGTCCCACCCGATGGCTCTAGGCTTGTGTGTGCTTCAGCTGGGGTGGTCACGGGTTAGGAAACCCTGCCTAAGGAGTATACCAGCCAGAAGGGAGACAGGCAAGCCCATCTCTGGTAGACATGAGTCAAGGTAGATATGCTCAAGCTCCCTGGTAGACATGGGCCAAAGACGCCATCAGGACTGTGTTCTGGGTCCTTGGCCTGACTAGGAGGCTTGGGAACATCTCGAAGAAGAGCTGATATCTGGATTGAGTTCTGAGAGCGCTCAGGAGGAGTCTACTGGCAGGGGGGGGTGGGTACACACTCCAGGCAGAACTGTGAAACCCTGACAGTAAAAACAGTGCATTTCAGGCTGAGGGATAGAGCAAGAGGGTGGTGGGGGATAAGGTAGCCGGTCCTGAGGGAGTCCCTGGGAGACTTTTTTTGAATTTCCTTAAATTTGCATTGGAGGAAGATCTTTCTGGAGATCAGATCAGACAGCTAGGCAGGAGGCCAATTAGACCTGTGGGGGAATTCTCTGGCAGTCCAGTGGTTAAGACTCCACGCTTCCATTGCAGGGGCCCCTGTTCCATCCTTGGTTGGGAAACTAAGATTCCGCATATGATCAGTGCTGCTAAAAAAAAAAAAAAAGACCTCCAGGAATCCAGAAGAAATACAGTGAAGGCTGGAAATAGTTCAATTGGGTCAAAAGCCAGTTGTGGAAAGTTAATGCTCTCTCTCTCTCTCTGTGCTCCAGGTATCCCTCTGAAGGATGGGCGTCCTTTTATCTGGTCTCCCCAGCCTCGGGCCATAAGAGTTCCCACCCCTCCCCAACCCGTACTCTTGCTCAGTGGGCAGAAACAAGTTAAACAATCTTTAAGGGCTGTGATGAAGAAAAAAATCAGTCACTTAAAGACCACATAAAACTTTGCAAAAGCTGTGAAAGTCATTCTATCTGATGTGATTTTTAGTAAACTTTATCAAATAACCAGGAAATTTGACAAATTTATCATTAAATACACCAATTTTTGATACACTGGTCTAGAATAAAATCTACTACTTAATACTTTCCATGGTTCCATGTACCTTTTTTGGTAGCACTTATTAGAGTTGAACTTTGTAATTATTTAGCTCCTGTACCTTCCACTGATAAAATTTAAGTGCCCTGACAGCTAGGACAGTCACCCTTTTAGGGACAATCACCTTTCTATTGAAAAATCAATATTTTAATTGGGTGAAAATTTTTCTTTTTTCCCCAGATTTATCCCTTTCTGAGGTGTCATTTTCCCCTGAGTTTTAGACTGAAACTTGGACAAGTGTCATCAACTTTTCAGTCATTCTTAGAGCAAAAACAAAAAATTAAAAGACACTTGGTCTCATGAAGAGTCACATATTGAAGGAGGAAACAGACAGAACAGGCTCCATCTTGAGAGCAGGACTCAATCTCGGGCTGGACTGTGGACTTTGAGTTATTTATGTCCAGTATCTGTGGAAGTGACATACCAACTGGAAAACCAGAACCTCCCCACCACCCCCCACCCCATGGAAGAGCCCCAGGGCTTGTACCTAGACTCTCGGGGCCTAAAAGAATACCCTAATTATCTGTGTAACTGAATAGAATCATAAATTCTATTATGCTTATTGGAATATGACCACAGGCCTATTGATAATTGTCCACTGTTAACTACCTAGGCTTGAGGCCTATGAATCATGGGTTAACTTTGATTGTATCTTTCTTTTCCTTTGTTCAGACTAGTTTCAGGGAATGTGGGGAGGTGGGTTTGGGGACATACACTTAGGGTATATAGATCACATCAGATCAGATCAGATCATTCGCTCAGTCGTGTCCAACTCTTTGCGACCCCATGAATCGCAGGGTATATAAGGTCTTCACAAAAACTGGTTGGGGTCCTTGGCTAAGAGGAGACTCTGCCTTGGGCCTGCCGGTGTAATAAACTGCACTCTACTATCTGCATTGTCCTTCCAAGTGAGTTTGTTTCCCGGAATGTGTGGCTACAACAACATAACAGCAAGTAATTATATAGACTCTGACCTTCACTTCAGATGAAGCTTCTGTCTCCTTGCTCAGACTTGCTTCAGGGGCGTGGTGAGCCTGGAATGCATCGAATGAACAGTGAAAAACAAAACACACAAACAACCAAAAAGACCCCCCAAAAACAAACCAAAAAAAAAAAACCACACACACACACACTCTGAGGAGAATTTTACCCTTTTTAGTAGCTGAAGATGTGGAATAAGCAGAAGATATTTTGCTCTTCAGCCAGAGAGATGTTGCTCATGTGTCTAATTTTGCAGAGAGCTTCAGAAGAGGAAGCTGAAAAAAAGGCCACTGAATTTGATGAACAAAGATGACTGGGATCCTTGAGGCAGAAGTTTTAGCTGAATGTCAGAGGCAGAGACCAGACATTGGTGAGCTGAGGCCAGAATGGGCAGTGAAGAAATGGGAACAGAAGCATGGGCTAACTCTGTTGATCGGTCCTGTACTCAGACATGGGAGACTGACCACAGACTTTACAGAAACTTCTGCCTCCTCTCCAAGTTTCATTAAAATGAGAGTAATATAATTTAAAAAAAAGGCATAATCAATGAGGCCAAGGAGAATGGGGGAGAGGATTATAGACTTGGGATATTATTGAAAGGTTGGAAGCCGGAAAGCAGATGGGCAGGTGGTAATAGGTTTAGCACACGACAGAGCAATGAAACCCAAACCTAATGAGGGAACTCCATAAGAATAAAGCAAATTAACCCCCAGAGGACCCCAGAAAAGCTTAGGAACTGGGGCCCCTACTACTTCTGAAGAAGATGGAGTGGCTAAAAGAACCAAAGGATTAGTTAAAAGAATGGCTGTATGAATATGTTTTTAAGGAATCTCATATAAACAGCAGAAGAAACAACAAATGTTTGAAAGTTGTTTCTAGTTAGAGAGAGTCAAGGGTGAGGAGGTGTGTGTGAGAGAGGTGTTTAATGTTATGTGTATCTGTGGTAGTCGCTTGGTCATGTCCCTTTGTGACCCTTTGACCCCAAGGACTGTAGCCTTCCAGGCTCCTCTGTCCATGGGATTCTCCAGGCAAGAATACTAGAGTGGGTTGTTATTCCTTTCTCCAGAGGATCTTCCTGACCCAGGGATTGAACCTGGGTCTCCTACATTGCAGGCAGATTCTTTACCATCTGAGCCACCAGGGAAGTCCATCTAAGCCCAACCAATTGTTAAATAAATTATTAAATATTTTAATATCACCATGATTTTAAGCCCTGTGGTATTATTTGCCTTTGTAATTGTATATAGAATTAATTTAGTAAAAAACAGCTAAATGAAAAAGAAGGTCATCATGCTTTCAGTATAGAAAGCATTAAGGTTAGG
This sequence comes from Bos indicus x Bos taurus, assembly GCF_003369695.1. NCBI lineage: Eukaryota > Metazoa > Chordata > Mammalia > Artiodactyla > Bovidae > Bos > Bos indicus x Bos taurus. The sequence goes on along the minus strand of NC_040081.1, from coordinate 15,828,502 downwards.
CTTTGAAGGGGAAAAAAATGGAAAGATAGTATCATAAAGGGACACAGTAAAGAGAGATTTTTGTTGTTAGGTGAGATTTCATCATGAGTAAAGGGTAAGGTCAGTAATCCAACGGAATGGGAAAGATGGGAGCTTTAAGAGAGAAAGGGCAAAATTGTTAGAATAAGGTTGAGGATGGGATGGGAGAAGGTATAACCAGAGCATGGGGGAGAAGATTGCCTTTGGAATTAGGCAGTTTTCTATTTCTAAAATTTCTTATTGTAAGTGGAATAAATTTTATGATAATATTACCATTTAAAATTTAAGATTGATGGTAATGGCAAATACCAACACTGTGGCTGCTGACAATGGCAATAATCAAAGGAAAGTTAGAAAATTATTTGTGATGGCGGAAAACAGTAAAAGTAAGGCTTTCTTATTCACTGTGTAAAACCTGATGGCAAAAAGTTTTAACTCTAAAGGGACTGGGTAAGTCACAGTTGCCCATGGAGCCTCAATGTCTAAGCAGTAGGCTGATGATCTTAGAGGACATTATTAAAGGGGTTTCTACATGCATTTTTACACCAGTCTTTGCTGTAGACAGAATATAAACTATTCCTCATACATTCATGTGTGTTTATCTTTCCAATGGGTGTGGAAGCTGTTAAAATTAATAAGAAGCAAAATTATTTAAATCATCACTGAAATTATATTGATTGTGTAACTTCCTTCCTTCCTACAATAACGGATACTAAAACTACAGCTACTATTCTGCCTATAGTTGATGGTGAAAGGTAGAGTGGTGGATCTAAGTATTTTCTTAGGATTTGTTTTTGTGGTAAACATAATACTATTTACTAAAATCTCATGTAACTCTTATTTCCAAGCAAATGGTGAGGCTGCATTTCCTTCTTGTGGCTGGATGTGGTGGTGACTTGCTTTGCCCACAGAAATGTAAGCTGAAGTAACATGTATTGGTTTCAGGTAGAAACATTTAATTTCCAGTGCTCAACAATGCTACTTACTTCTGCTCTGTTATGGTGATCAGGGGAGCATGTGTTTCAGAGGCACCATAGAATCAAACCAGCTCAGAAGGTTGGCCCAACACATGGAGGATGTGTTCACTGGAGAGTTACCCAGACCCACAGTCTTTGCATGAGAAAAAATTAACTTTTCTTATGTCAAGCCACTAAGATTTGAGGATTGGTTCTTATTGGAGTGTAGCCAAAACTGACTGATACACATAGCCATCTAGAAATAGTCTTTATAATCCCAAACCTTGAGAACCACTTGTCTAGGGAGATTGGGACAAACTGAATCATTCTGTGTGTAAGCTATGTGTGAGCTGATGGAGTATGCTAAAGAAGCCTTTTTCCCATTGTTATTGAGTCTGGAATTTAAAGCTGAAAAAGAAGAGTACCAAATACATGGAAAGTACTCCCAGTTGTAGCCTAGGACTGTCTGCCTCACTCACGTGAGGTGTGTAATTGTGCAAATGCAGATTCTTGGACCCAAGCATTTGACCTCCTGAGTTAGAATTTCTGAGGGGAGACCTTGAATCTGTACTGTAAACAAGCTCCATAAAGATTCTTACACTCCCCAAGGATGGAGAGCCACTCCTATTGTGCAATAATTTTCAAAGTGGATTACATAAACGCCGGGGATGTGAAGATAACCCAGAGGGTGAAATAACTTTGTATGTTTTATTGAAAAAGTAGAAAGACAGAAATGAACCTTTTCTAATATTTGAATATGGATTGGCTCTTCACAGCATATTCACTCACTATTTATTGAGAGCCTACTATATGCTGGGCACTGCTCTGGGTCCTGGGGACACAAGTGCAAAAAGTAAATAAAGAATAAACATAGGGACCTCCCTGGTGATCCAGTGGCTAAGACTTTGTGTTTCCAATGCAGGGGGCCCAGGTTCAGTCCCAGGACATGCATGACATCCCACATGTCACAATTAAAGATTCCAAATAAGACCCGGTGCAGACAAATAAATAAATATTTTTTTTAAAAAAGAATAAATATGTAGTATGACATAAGGAGACAAACACAAACACACAGTAAGAGAAAGAGAGAGATTGTGGAGAGTGAGGGGCAGGATTGCTATTTTTGCATATAGGGTTGTCAAGGAAGACTTTGAGGAAAAGTCCTGGGAGCAGATGCCTGAAGGTGAGTGAGTAAGCCATGCAGATATCTAGGGGTGAAGTGTCACAGTCAGAGGAAACAGCCAGAGCAAAAGTTGAGGGGTAGAAGTATATGTGATGTGCTCTTGGACCAGGACGCTGGTGTGGCTGGAGGGCTGTGAATGGCTGAAGGGAGAACAGGAGGAGATGAGGCCAGAGAATTGGAGGGATGTGTGATTGATCACATAGGACCTTGTTGGCTACTGGAAAGATTTTGGCTTTTCCACTGGAGGATGTGAGCAAATGATGTTGAGAGGGTAGGCAGATAATGAAGAATTGGTAAAGGAGATAAGAAGACGTGGCCAGTGAAGTAAAAGACAAATAAACAGAAAATGGTGACACAGAGGCAGAGAGAAGGAAGGGATGATTAGCAGTTGTGTGATACTCCTCCAGTAAGATGGGGATCTTGACAAAGGTTATTTTGGTAGAATGTGGGAACTCAAGCCAGACTGGGTTGGGAAGCCCCAAGAAATAATAGAGAAATTGAGCATAGCAACTTTTTTGAAGATTAGATGTCAAGAAGCACAGAGAAATGGGGTAATAATTGGAGGGCATTATTGACTACACTAAAGCCTTTGACTCTGTGGATCACAGCAAACTGGAAAATTCTTAAAGAGATGGGAACACCAGACCACCTTACCTGACTCCTGTGAAACCTGTGTGCAGGTCAAGAAGCAACAGTTAGAACTGGACATGGAACAACGGACTAGTTCAAAATCGGGAAAGGAGTACGTCAAGGCTGTATATTGTCACCCTGCTTATTTAACTTATGTGCAGAGACATCATGTGAAATGCCAGGCTGGATGAAGCACAAGCTGGAATCAAGATCACCAGGAGAAGTATCGATAACCTCAGATATGCAGATGACACCACCCTATGGCAGAAAGTGAAGAGGAACTAAAGAGCCTCTTGATGAAGGTAGAAGAGGAGAGTGAAAAAGCTGGCTTAAAATTCAGCATTCAGAAAACTAATATCATGGCATCTGATCTAATCATTTTATGGCAAATAGATGGGGAAACAATGGAAACAGTGACAGACTATTTTCTTGGGCTCCAAACTCACTGCAGATGGTGACTGCAACAATGCAGTTAAAGGAGACATGCTCTTTGGAAGAAAACCTATGATAAACCTAGACAGCATATTAAAAAGCAGAGACGTTACTATGCCAACAAAAGTCCGTCTTGTCAAAGCTATAGTTTTTCCAGTAGTCACGCATGGATGTGAGAATTGGAAGGCTGAGCATTGAAGAATTGTTAATTTTGAACTGCAGTGTTGGAGAAGACTCTTGAGAGTCCCTTGGACTGCAAGGAGATCAAACCAGTCAATCCTAAACAAATCAGTCCCAAATACTCATTAGAAGAACTGATGTTGAAGCTGAAGCTCCAATACTTTGACCACCTCATGTGAAGAGCTGACTCATAAGAAAAGACCCTGATGCTGGGAAAGATTGCAGGCAGGAAGAGAAAGGGATGACAGAGGATGAGATGGTTGGACGGCGTCATCAACTCAATGGACATGAGTTTGGGCAAGCCCCAGGAAATGGTGAAGGTCAGGGAAGTCTGGCGTGCTGCAGTCCATGGGGTTGCAAAGAGCTGGACCTGACTGAGTGACTAAACAACAAAATGGGGTCAAGAGAAGGTTTCTCTGTCAGGATGGAGAATCATATTCATGTGCTTGATTATGGGACATTATAGACTATATCATCTACTTTTAGCTGAAATAATCTTCACAGATGGACAAGCGATTTAGAGATGCATGTACTGAAATGATATCAGATTGACAATAATGCCAAAATACAACATCAATAAACAAGAAAATGGCAGAGTCTACACTTCCAGCTACAGCAGAAGCTGTTCACTAGCCACACCATGGGGTTCAAGATCCCACAATCTACATGAGTCAAATAGAAAGCTAATCAGATATGAAAAGAAGCCAACCCTCCCCCAATCAATAATATTAAAGAGACTAATTGAAATATAGGTTTCCATCGAATATTATCATTGAAACTTTCCCTGTGTTTATTGTGTGTGTTGACTTAGCAGCAGCAGCAGCTCTTTGTAAGGTATCTTTTCCAATTAATATGATATTGAAATCAAATGAAAAAATTTAAAAATAGTGTATTTGATGATTATATTTCATTAAAGATTAACAGTAAGATTATTATTAAAGTACTTGTTTTTAAAATTTTATTTTTTAAAGTATATTTATACAGTAGAGTATATATTATTTATAAATAAATATATTCACATATACTTGGGGAACATGCACAAAAATTTTTAGTGATTACTACAATAGCCTAGTTATCTCTAAAACATGACTCAATTCCCTTAGCTGCTGTTTCTTTTTTTTTTTAGGGGGGATCATTTCTTTGGTATTTGTGATGCTGTAATGATTATCCTGCTGTAAACTTTATCTTTTTATTCTAGGCAGGAGTACAAGTTAGCTTTTTTGTTAGCCATGGCACGTGGATTGTGGGATCTTAGTTCCTCGACCAGGGATTGATCCTGCACCCTTGGCAGTGAAAGCATGGTGAAAGGCCTAAGCACTTGACCTCCAGGGAATTTCCCAGTGAAGCCATTTTAGACGGACAGTTGGTTATTAGACAACAAACAAGAAAAAAAACAAAAACACAACAATCTACTATCCCACCCTGGTATACAGCCATATAGCTTTACCTCTGATTTCTTCACTGCCTTTGACTTTCCTCGTTTTCTAAAATTATCCTATAAACAAAAGAAAAAAATAATCAATTATGACCAAGTAGAGCAAAAGTCCACCATTTTCCATCCTGCTTTTTGCTGTAAAAACGTCGAAAATTCCCCTCTACTGCTAACTAGCTGTGTGATTTTTGGTAAATGACTTTACCTTGATGGTTGTTTCTTCTTCTGTGAAATGTGGAAAATAAAAAGAATATCCTCACAGAGCTGCTGTGAACAGCAAGTGCAAAATACATGGGACGGCACAAATAAACACTGAAGATCCTACACAGACGCTAATGTGACGCTGACTGTGGTAGACTGCTTATGGCCCCAGTTCTACTGCTCTTTATCCTATCCTTTGCTGTTCTCTCTTCCTCCGGAGAGGGGAGGTACGTTTTCCTACTTCTAGATTCTGGGCCTGGCCAGTGACTTGCTTTGGACAACAGGAAGTCAGCATATGTGACATAAGAGATGCTTGGAGGGTACTTGTGCAACTGGGTCTGTCCTTCTGCTTCTCTGCCATAGCTACAGGAAGAAGATGATCAGGCCAGCAACGAAGAATCACTCCAGCTGAGCCCACCTTAGATGAGATGATCTCCAGCTAACCTGTAGGCGAGTAAACTAAATCAGGTTACATGCCACTGAGATTTTGTGATGATTGGATCAGGATGGCCAACAGGTACAATCAGGATTTCCCTGGAAAACACTGAGGAATAAGATGGAAAAGTTTCAAAAAGAGTAAGCAATATAAACTTTTGTCTTTCTTCCAGAAGTGAATAAACAGCTCATATCCTGAAAGTTAACAGTCATATCAGAACATTTCCACTGAAAGAGTTTTAGGCCCTATGCGGCCTCAGTTCCTTCTCATCGTGGTCTTCACTAGCAATTTTTCCCTCCAATTTTATTTCAGGGTCATTTCCATCACTTTTGCCTCAGAGAGTGCAAAACAAAACAAAACAATGGTGTAGTTTCTTGGTCTTGTTTTGTTATAATGAATGTAAAATGGATGAAAAAATTTTTTCATTTTTAATTGATATTTTTTAAAATAGAAAACACATAGAAATATTACAAAATGTTCAAAAGGGTGCCTGTAAAAATTATATTTCTCTCCTGTTATCCCTTCACTCCCTCAAGCACTACCGCAGAGTCAACCACTTAATAGTTCCTAGTGAACCTTTCCGGAGAAGGCAATGGCACGCCACTCCAATACTCATGCCTGGAAAATCCCATGGATGGAGGAGCGGGGTGGGCTGCAGTCCATGGGGTCGCTAAGAGTCGAACACGACTGAGCGACTTCACTTTCACTTTTCACTTTCATGCATTGGAGAAGGAAATGGCAACCCACTCCAGTGTTCTTGCCTGGAGAATCCCAGGGACAGGGGAGCCTGGTGGGCTGCCATCTATGGGGTCGCAGAGTCAGACACGACTGACGTGACTTAGCAGCAGCAGCAGCAGCAGCAGTGAACCTTTCCAGAGATCATCACTGTATATGTGAACCCATACTTTACTAATTCTGCACCCCCAACACCAGTATAATTTACAACCAGTAGCCAACAAAGGGAATTTAGATTGTTTCCAATGTTCTGTTATTATAAAGTGTTGTATAAATCTCCTCGTATAATACACATTATTTCCCCCATATGCTAAGTATATTTGTCAGTACTTACCTGGGAGTAACACTGCTGAATCAAAGAAATGAGCAGTTTTAGTTTAGAAAGACATTGGCTAATTTCTCTCTCCAGTGTGCATGCTCAGTTGCAAACTCTTGTGACCCCATGGACTGAAGCCCGCCAAGCTCCTCTGTTCATGAAAATTTCCAGGCAAGAATACTGGAGTGAGTTGTCATTTCCTACTACAGGAGATCTTCTCCACCCAGGGATGAACCTGGGTCTCCTGAATTGGCAGGTAGATTCTTTACCACTGAGCCACCTGAGAAGCCCTTCTCTCTCTAGAAATTGCTCAAATTTGAACTCTTATCATCAATATATCAGTTCAGTTCAGTCGCTCAGTCATGTCCAACTCTTTGCAACCTCATGAACTGCAGCACGTCAGGCTTCCCCGTTCTCACCAACTCCTGGAGCTTGCTCAAAGACATGTACATCGAGTTGGTGATGCCATCCAATCATCTCATCCTCTGATGTCCCCTTCTCCTCCTGCCTTCAATCTTTTCCAGCAATAGGATCTTTTCCAATGAGTCATTTCTTTGCATCAAGTGACCAAGTATTCGAGTTTCAGGTTTGTTGAAACAGTTTCAGCTTCAGCATCAGTCCTTCCAACAAATATTCAGACTGATTTCTTTTAGGATTGACTGGTTGGATCTCCTTGCAGTCCAAGGGACTCTCAAGGGTCTTCTCCAACACACAGTTCAAAATTATCAGTTCTTTGGCACTCGGCTTTCTTTATGGTCCAACTCTCACATCCATACATGACTACTGGAAAAACCATAGCTTTGACTAGATGGACCTTTGTCCATCATAGAGAGGCAAAGTCATGTCTCTGCTTTTTAATATACTGTCTAGGTTGGTCATAGCTTTTTTTCCAAGGAGCAAGTGTCTTTTAATTTCATGGCTGCAGTCACTATCTGCAGTGATTTCGGAGCCCAAGAAAATAAAGTCTGTCACTGTTTCCATTGTTTCCCCATCTATTTACCATGAAGCGATGGGACTGGATGCCATGATCCCAGTTTTTTGAATGTTGAGTTTTAAGCCACATTTTCACTCTCCTCTTTCATCAAGAGGCTCTTTAGTTCTTCTTAGCTTTCTGTCATAAGGGTGGTGTTTCTGCGTATCTGTGGTTATTGATATTTCTCCAACCCCATGGACTATACAGTCCATTGTATTCTCCAGGCCAGAATATTGGAGTGGGTAGCCTATCCCTTCTCCAGGGGTCATCAATATATGACAGGGCCTATTTTCCATCTTCTTAACCACAGAAAACATTAAACATTTTTATCTTTGTCAATTAGCTATATAAAAATGTCATCAGAGAATAGTTTTATCTGCATTTTCCCCCAATTACTGAGGTTGAACACATTTCTTTTTTTTTTTTCTTTTTTAATTAATTAACTACTTTGTGGCTGTACTGGGTCTTCACTGCTGCATATAGGCCCTCTCTAGGTGCTGCAAGTGGAGCCTCCTCCCTAGCTGTGGTGCTTCTCACTGCAGTGGCTTTGCTTGTTGCGAAGCACAGGCTCCAGAGTGCATGTGCCCAGCAGTTGTGGTGCACGGGCTTAGCTGCCCCATGGCATGTGGAATCTTCCCAGACCAGGGATGGAACCCGTGTCCCCTGCATTGCCAGGCGGATTCTTAGCCACTGGATCACCAGGGACATTCTAGGTTCATTATCTTTTATCAAATTTCAGAAGTTTTTGGTTATTAATTCTTCAAATATTCTCCGACTCTCTCTTCTCCTTCTGAGATTCCAATTGTGTGTATACTGATGGTTTCTCTTTTTATTCTTCTTTCTGCTCCTCAGATAATTTAATTGACCAATCTTCAGCTTCACTTACTCCTCTGCCTGCTCAAATCTGCTATTAAAACCCTCTAGTGAATTCTTTGTTATACTTTTCAGTCTAATTCCTTAAGTTTCTATCTTTCATGGATATTCTCTATTTGTTCCTACATCCTCCTCGTTTTTTTTTTTTTTTTTTGGTTATTTGAATATATTTAAGATGTTTGACTTAAAGTCTTTGTCTGGTGAGTTCAAAGTCTGTTCTTCCTCAGAAATAATTTCTCCTGTGAATGGGCCATATTTTCTTGTTTCATTGCATGCTTCATATTCTTTGTTGGAGACTGGATATTTTTAATATTATAATGTTGTAATTTTTGAAATCAAATTCTTTCTTCTTCTCAGGGTTTGCTTTCCTTGATTCCTGTAGACTATAGCTATTTATTAATTTTTCAAAACTGTTTCTATAAAGGTTTTTTTTTTTTTTTTTTTCTGTCATGTGTGGTTTCTGAAGTCTTGGTTTCTTTACCTTGCATTTAGCTAGGATTTAGACAAAGATTTCCTTCAACACAAGCAACCAGAGAGAGAGGAAAAGAAAGGGAAATGGACAGGGAGGGGAAAAAAGAGAAAGGAAGGAAGAAGGAAATGAAAGAAAGGAAAGAAGGAAAGAAAAGAATAAGGAATCCTTGAAATTGAGAACAACAAAAAAACCTCTTCCGAGCTTGCAAATTGCCTCTGTGCTGGGGCACTTCAGTGCTCAGTACTTAACCAGAGTTTTGAAAATTCTGTCTTAGCTTTTACTTCACATTTGCACTGAGCCTGGAGGTCTAGGCTTAGGGTCTTCTTAGGTGTTTTCTGGGCTTCTTGCCTGGGCATGTGTGTTGCTTTCTAAATTCCTCAGGATACACAGGGGCTTTTGAATGCCCTAATTTCCAGCTGAAACTCTAACTTTTCCTTCCAAGCTTCTGCACTCTATTGTAGGCCTCAACTGTTTTGTCTCAGGTGGAGGTAGATTGTTTATTTGCTTGCCTTTATGATGTTTTTGAGGAATGCCTGCTGCCTTTCCACTCTGAGTTCCAGGTTAGATGAAAAAAAGACAAATTTATTGCTTCAGTCTTTCAAGTAGCCCCTGGATAGGTTAGAACAGACAAACACAATTTCTTTTTAAATAAAGTCTGCTCTGCTCCATTTAGAACTGGGGACTAGAGTTCCACACTGGGAATCTGGATTGCTATCTTCAAGACTGCCACTGAGTTGGTATCTGGGTGGGGTAAGGGCAAGTAGAAATACTGCAGTTTTCCTGCCATTTTTAAGTTGCCTTTTTCCTTCATTCAGCATTCACTTGGGTACTGTGGGACTTTGATAACAGGAGTTCTGACAAAGTTGGTTTTGAACACTTGCTTGACTTTTCTAGTTTTTTTTTGTGGACAAGTGTTTGGATTTGCCTACTCTGCCTTGCTAGCTGACGTCACTCTCTACACTGTGTATTGCCTCTGTGCATATTCTCTTTCCAGATCTCATCACTCTGTTGACCATTACCCCAGTTCTTTCCTTCCAAAATACTACCCATATAAACCGAATTTTATAATATGCTTTTAGGGTTAAAAAAAAAGCTTTGGTCAGGGATTATGTCACAGCCAAGTATACCACAGTATTTAACCATATTGACTAAAATATTTGGCTTCCCTATTCATTACTGGGACTTCCCTGGTGGCTCTGATGGTAAAGGAACTGCCTGCAATGCAGGAGACGGTTTGATCCTTAGGTTGGGAAGATCCTGTGGCAAAGGGAATGGCTAGGTACTCCAGAATTTTTGCCTGGGGAATTCCAGGTAAGGAATTCCTGTTCCTTACCACCCCTTTGTTACTGACACAGCAGCCACTCCCTCTGCACTCTGAGTTTCTTTCCCACCCTTTCCTAAGTCCCCTTACCTCTCTGTCTGGGTAGGTTCAGTAAAACCAGGATTCTCATCTCACTGTTCAGAACAACTTCACTGCCAGCCCATCCCATCATTGACATAATCCACTTTCAAATCAGTCCATCGAAATGTTTTGATATAAAAAGGGGGTGGGGCTTTTTATCCCCTAGAAGGAAATCTGCTCCCAGCTTTTACAATACAAAACTTTCTCCCAGCTGTACATATTTTATTTCATGTTGAAAATGTAGACACATTTTAAAACTTAGAACATATTTATGTTGTCTCTATGGTTGTTGCTCTTCAGCCGCTAAATCAGGTCTGATTCTTTGTGACCCCATGGACTGTAGCCCACCAGGCTCCTCTGTCCATGGGATTCTCCAGGCAAGAATACTGGAGTGGGTTGCCATTGCCTTTTCCAGGGGATCTTCCCGACCCAGGGAAGAACTCAGGTCTCCTGCATTGGCAGGTGGATTCTTTACTGCTGAGCCACCAGGGAAGCCCCTATCTCTATGGTAAGCTCTATTTAAAAATGATTATTTCTCAGCAGGTGCCATAAAAAATCATTCCACTTCCTTTTATAAAGAAATAATAATATTTTATGAAGTTGTGATTTCAAAATGCTGCTTCTTAAAGGAATGAAGACAATTTTATGATTGGATGATTGTTCAGTAAAAGAAAGAGGCTCTTTTCCTTTGTGGAAGTGAAAACTATTTTCAGTTTTCTTTTTTATTCTGCTTTTGTTCCAGGAACCCAAAATGTGGCTGAAATATCCTTTTTTTCAGAAAACAAAATTTTCTTGTTATAATGCAACACACATTTATTTGGTATTTAAAAAAGAAAAATGAAGAATGAATAAGACAAAATTTTTTAACTCTGAAAATTTGCAAATATATAAAACATAAAAATCATGAGTAATCCCATTACTCAGAGATACTGTTATCTGTTTAATATACACTCCCCATGAACTTTTAAACTGCCATTTATATAAGCATTTATTAATATATTTGTGTATATGTGTGTGTGTATTTTTCTTAACAAAAATAAGATTTTAGTGAGGCATTTTTTAATTTCAATAAATATAAAAGCATCATTTTAATGTGATAGTTATTTTTGGATGTGCAATAATTTAATCTATTTTAATCAACAAGCACTTACTTTATTTCCATTTGGTTTATACTCTAAACATTGCATATATAGTTTAGAACTTATAAGAAACTTAAGTATTTAATTCTGATATCTTAGGTAGTTCTCTTTAAACATTTTCTGCTATAAACGGACTTAAAAACAAAACAATTTTTGGAATTATTTCAAAACTCTTTGATCACAAAAGTAGGCAAATCATTAGCAAGTCTCTAATATGTCTTAAACATTTCTAACCTTAACAGGCTACCTTCCAGACTGGCTACGATCTGTTGTTTTGGCTTTAACTCCTTGAGTTGCCTACAAAGTCTCTACCCTGATCAAGTGGGTTTATTCATGGAGAGGAGCCCAGTGCTTTGCTGTCTTTCTGGCCATACCACTTGCTGTTTTTCAGGCTGAAAATCATTTCCTCTTTCTCTCCACTGATCAGATCTAATCCAGAATTATGCTGCTGCTGCTAAGTCGCTTCAGTCGTGTCCGACTCTGTGCGACCCCATAGCTCAAACCCCACTTGGCCCATAAACCCTTCCCAATCTCTGAGCAGGAAGGGACTTTTCCTCTCATTAAAGTCCCTTGGCAGATGATGATATTTGTGCCATTTTTTGGCAATTAAATATATATGTCTTATAACAGTTCCTTCTCATGTTTTCAAATATTTTTCAAATTATGCTTCTTATTTCCTCATTGGTATATTTGTATCATCTTTCTACAAGTGTACAAAAGGCTGTTGAAGGAAGGATCAGTCTTGCCCATCTCTATACCTTGCACATAGATAGGGCTTAATAAATGTTTACTGATTTAATAATTACTATAAATCATAGATCTATTAGTAAAATTTTCATTCAGTCCAATCTCTATGCACAGATATTAGCATATGAAACAAGCAATTTCTTCAAGCTCTTTCATCAAGATATAACATAAAATCTTGGTTACTGACTAAATACTGTCATCGTTGGCAAGTGAACTATGTAATCTTTAAGTCAAAATAATATCCTTGAGATTTTTTTCTGTATTTTTACAATATTTGAACTATCTACTTAAAAGTTTGTATAAATATTGAATTGCTTACCTCACAAAAACTTAAGTAGAAGCACAAAAGTAAGAGGATGACATGACCAAGCTTCATGTTGGAGACAATCAGGGTCTGTGTCTCTACTGTGGACTCCTCTGCACCCCAGGTATTCTTTGAAATTTAATTTTTAACCTCTGAAAAAATATTTAAAAAGAGCAGGCCTCCTAAAGAGCTTTGTACTTTTGAACTTGTGGAGAATTTGGCAAAAATCCAGAGTTTTACCGTAAATGAAACCAAAAAGACCTCAGCAAATAGCTGAGGGACTGTTTTCCCGCAGAGAAAACTGATGCCCCACCTCAATACTGAACAATGCCTTGTTCTGTTTGCTACAGTAGGCAGGCACCACTGAAAGAAATTTCTTATGCTTTGGTAAACACAGAATCATATTTTTCTTTAAGGACGAAGACTAGGAAATGGTAAGGAGTAAAACGTCCATCGTATTGAATGCTATGCTGAACACTAAAAATCCTCACCAAAATGCTTCCTTTATCAATCATGGGTTGTCCTGTGATAAGTTCTTTTTGTCTCAGCAGAAATGCTGTCACAGTTCGATTCTCCTGAAGCAGATGTGAGACAGAGTTTGGGGTGGGAGATACTTGTCAGGAATCAGCTCCTGGGAAAGGAAAGGAGGAGAAGCAGGAATGAACAGAAAGAGAAAGCAAACTGCAATGTGGGTTCAACAAAGTCTTGGCCAGCTTGGCAGGGGGAGGCTCTGGAGTGATAGCGGCCAGTCACAGGGGCCCTGGGTCATGCAGAAATGGCTGGGTCCTGCCTGCCTTTCTCAGTGACGTGACCTGGTGACAGTTGCCCAGGAAATGCACGCCCTTGGGTGAGTGGGTCTTCAGCTGCTGTCAGACAGAAGTGTCTGCTGACCACACTCTTCACAGCCAGACAGCCAGACCTTCCTTGAAAGGGGGATCTGGGAAACTCATCTCCTGGTCTTTCAGAGTCTACCATTTGCACCTTTGAGGTCTACTTTCTATGTATGTTTTAAGTGTGGCTCCTTCAAAATTGCAGTGGGCCTCTTCCTGAGAGATAATTTAGGAGAGGGAAGTTGCAGGGGGTTGGGGTGGGGGAAGGAACTGTAGCCCCTGGCCTTGCGGTTGATCTTGGGGCTGCAGTTAATCCTCATCCTCTGCCTCCTTCCTGTCCATTCTAGATTCCCTTCACCCTGAGTCTCCCCCTCTGCTGGCCTCAGTGGCTTACCTGGTGGCATGACCCTCAACCTCTTCCTGGAGTGGCCTGAGCCCCTGAAAACCATTCCCTTCTCAAACCATGGCTGCTGTTCCTATCCCTCTACTGTCACAAGAGATACCTGAGTAGCTCATACGGTTCCCCACACATTTCTCCCTACCCTGGCTGTGTAACAGCAGACTTCCTCTGAAGTGATAGGTTACTCCTATCAAGATGGTGACCCCTCCTCTCCCCAGGTAGCTCAATGTGCACCAGGCAGAAGGCAGAGCATATAGTTCACTGGGATTCTTGTTGTGCCCCAGGGCAACGGTGTGTTTTCTTTGAGAAACAGACCTCAGAGTGCAAAGTGTGGGGACAGGAAGCACATAGCTTCCAGTTGGTCATCAGAAGTGATGGCAAGTGTGGCCATTTCTGCTTCTGCTTCTTGGGTCGCAGACCTGTGTCTTCTCTCTGTTGCAGACACAGTGCGGCATGACGGTCCTTCGATTCAATGCATATACTGCTTCTTGGAGGACAGCACCCAGTCCTCAGAGTATTGTCTTAAGTGGCACCTCAGTTCGGCCTTCAGCAGGCTACGCCAATGCTCCGTAAGGCAGTCAGCTTCACAGTAGTGCAGTTATATGGTATGACCAGTGAATTGCTTGGCCAGAGCTCCAAGCTCACATCTCCTTTGTTAGAAAGTGGGTTACCCTATCTAGTAGGATGTTACACGGGATCCCTTGTTGGAGGATTAAATACTCTGTAATCCTTTGACTCATGACCCTGTGGCCCTGCAGGTAGGAAAGGTACCTGACTTTATGTCTGTTTATTTCTGTCTATTCCTGTGAGGATGTACCTCTGGCCTTTTTAAGAGTGAAACAACTGAATGATCAATTTACCACCGAGTGGCTAGCTGGTATCCTTGATGAGCTGTGCCATCTTGGGGGCTCAGCATTGGTCTCTGTTGCTGTCAGATTGGACATTTGTTGGTGGCAGTAGCCAAAGAAACCTTCAGGGCCTGTGATGTTACTGGCCATCTCTGTCACCATAGCCATTTTATCCTTGTGCCTGCTGTGCTAGTACTGAGGTGCTTGATGACTGAGACTGGTGGATATCAATTAGCTGAGTCATTTTGTTGATGATTGATTACTTTTCTTTAGTGGATGTTCTCTGGTGGTGTTAACATGCATTACAAAGATTTTTATACTTCATTCCCACTCCTATAGATACGTCCACAAGTTTTCTACTTAGACCTTCTTGTTCTTAATCTTTGAATATCTTTCATTATAGGGAAAAAGACCATCAGGCAATTACTACTGCCTGTGATTCCATATCCAGTCTAACCTTAGGCCTCTTTTTTCCCACGCAAAGTGGACAGCCATGTGTACAAGCTGAAGCTCTGCCCACTGGGAGGACTTTCTTCCACCACTGTGTTTCAGACAATTACCAAGCATGGCTGTCATTCAGCTGCCACTTTCAGGTTGTACCTACATACAGAGCCAACCCATCTGTGAAGCAAACTCAAACGTTTCTCTCCTCCTTCAGCTGCTCATACCAGGGTTCCCACAGAGCCACAGGTGTGGGCTGAGGGACACGGATGCAACAGTTTGGATTTGGGGGAAAAGAGAGAAATCTGGGCCACCTGCTCAAGTACTTTGCTTGTGCCCTTTGCTCCTCTGTGCTCTTTGTTCCAGATGTGACAGGTTCATCTCATGTTTTTGCTCGGCCTGTTCAACCTTGTACTTCATGGGTCTGTCAGGACCCTGCTTGTAGTGCGCATTTCTCACACAGCGACCTCTCAGTCATTCCACATTTACCAGTGTTCAGTAGGGTGTAGGTTGTTTCTCAAAAAGAATAACTCTCTGCTGCACATGCCATGGCCTTGCTGCAGAACTTGAGGGTGCTTTTCTTCCACTGGGTCTTCCTCAAACACTCTGCGCTGTTTTTTCCCATCTGTGATACCTCCAAAACCACAGGGTTTTCTGGATAACCACTGCAGAACTCTCTCCTGCTCTGGGAACCAAAGCATTCTTCAGTGTGAAATATTTGCCCCCAAATCAAATATTCCCAAAAGGAATATCTCCAAAAAGGCTGACTAAACTTTATGCTTCCTTCTTTGTGAAATGAAATACAAGACAAAATAATTTGTCTTTTACTTTAGATGTCTTGGAAGCAATCTGAGCTCTGTTTTCTCATAATTTTACTCGTGTGCCACTTGTCACTTGCTCTCTGGAGCATGTATGTCTTATCAAGGCATTCAGCATGCTGGCCACCTCTTGCTTATCTGCTCTGATTAAGGTAAAGCCATCAGTGTAATAAAACAATTTAATGTTCTATAAGAAATCTCAATGATACCCAGATCTCTTCAGACTTTCTTATGGCAGAAGTTGGAAGACAAGACTTATTAGAAAATTATAAATGTATACTGTTGTTCATCCCATGTGAATGCAAACTGTTTCCGATATTCTTTTCTGCTTAAAATACTTACAGTGGTTTCAGTTTTCCTGAAAACATTCTTATTGATATACTTTATAATATTGCTGAAACTAGAATCAAGGTTCTTATCTCTAAAAGAAATTTGATTGAAACAAATATGAAACCCTAGCAGGGGTGGAATTTCTAAGCTTAGAAAGAATAGAAGAAAACAAAAAGACATTTATATATCCAAATTATATTAAACATTTTATAACAAAAAAGCACTGAAAAGTGAACTAAGCATATAACTCAGGATACTATTTATAAAATAATGAAAAAGAATCAAAGTGGTACAAAGGAACTAATAAAGACATAAGCAATAGTAAGTAAACCAGAAACTAAAAAACTAGTAGACTTGATAAGTAACATGAGTCATTATGAGAAAAAATTTTTAAAAAGAGAGGGTAAAACAATTTTAGAGGAAAATTTAGCTATTGAAGTGGTCATTTCTAGGGGACTGCCAACATCCATTGTCCTTCATAATAGGGTCCCAATTTTCTGTGTGGAATTATCTTTCTTCTATTATGAGTTGTTTTTGGTAGGAGAGTAATTCCAGGCACCTGCTTTCCAAATGGAAGTTGAGAGATCCATATCCAGCCTCCTTCCATTCCTTTTTATAGCCCAGGGACTGATCAAAGAGTCTCTGTCTCTCTGGTGTTTGGGTCTTGAGTTAAGTGATAAGAGAACAAAAGAAACAGTTGTGAATTATTTATTGCAGCAAAAGGAGACCATACTGGTCAGACTGTTTCAGCTACAGATAAGCTTCCTTGGATTCCTTTAGGCCTTATTAAGTATCTTTAGTTCTTAAGCCTAGTTTCTTAGCCACCTGTCAGTACTTGCGAACATCCTGTTATTTTCTACTGAATTTTCTTTTACTAAAGTTAGCCAGTGAGGCTTGGTGGCTTGTCACTTAGAAATTTAAGTGATAAAGTCATGTGCAATTTATCAAATAACCTGAAGATCCGGGAAAAAAAAATGTCAAGGAAAATACAATTATCAGAATCGGCTTGGGATGAGATAGAAAATTCAAATAAATTAATAGCTAAGATGAAATGGAAATATTAAAGATTTTAAACTCCCAAAGGCACTAAGTTTTACCAACTTTTTTAAGAAAAATCATTCTCCTGTTATTTAAACTTTTTCAGAACATAAAAAAAGATAAAAAGCTCTCTGACTTACTAGCAATACTCTGACATACTTATCCAAAACTGGGTAAGATAAGCCTTTGAAAGAAATCTATAAACTAATCTTAATTATTAATATACATGCAATGATCCTAAATAAAATGTTAGCAAACCATATACCATAAACCACAATATAGCAAAAGAATAACATATCATGACCAAGTGTGGACCATTTCAGAAAATATGGGGGTGTTCAACATTAGGATATCTATTAGTGTTGTTGTTCAGTTACTGTGTCAGGTCAGATTCTTTGCAACCCCACGAACTGCAGCATGCCAGGATTTCATATCCTTCAATATCTCCCGGAGTTTGCTCAAACTCATGTCCATTGAGTCAGTGATGCCATCTAACCATTTAATCCTCTGTTGCTCCCCTTTTCCTCCTGCCTTCAACCTTTCCCAGCCCCAGGGTCTTTTCCAATGAGTTGGCTTTTTGATTCAGGTGGCCAAATTATTGGAGCCTCAGCTTCAGCATCAGTCCTTCCAATGAATATTTAGGACTGATTTCCTTTAGGATTGACTGGTTTGATTTCCTTGCAGTTCACGGGACTCTCAAGAGTCTTCTCCAGTACCACAGTTCAAAAGAATCAATTCTTGGGGCTCAGCCTTCTTTATGGTCCAACTCTCATATCCATACATGACTACTGGAAAAACCATAGGTTTCACTATATGGGCCTTTGTTGGCAAAATGATGTCTCTGTCTTTTTAATATGCTGTCTAGGTTTGTCATAGCTTTTCTTCCAGGGAGCATGCGTTTTTTAATTTCATGGCTGCAGTCACTGTCTGCAGTGATTTTGGAGAGCAAGGAAATAAAATCTGCCACTGTTTCCATTTCTTCCCCATCTATTTGCCATGAAGTCATGGGATCAAATACCATGATCTTCATTTTTTGAATGTTGAGTTTTAAGCCAGTTTTTTCACCTTCATCAAGAGGCTCTTTAGTTTCTCTTTGCTTTCTGCCATTAGGATGGTATTATCTGCCTATCTGAGGTTGTTGATATTTCTTCTGAGTGTAATTCACTATACTAAAATATTTAATTAATTAAAATAATAGATTAGATAAGAGAATCTATATTATTATACCACAAGATATGGAAAAGGTATATGATATGAGTTTAACACCAATTTTTAATTTTTAAAAAGTGAGTAATCTAGGAAAGAACAAATATCATTAACCCAATAAAATGTAGAAACCAACCACATATACTAGTGAAACACTGGAGCCAAACTCAGAGTCTGGAATAAAATCAAGGATGCTATATTTCAATACTGTTGTTATAATTAGAGGCAACAAATATGAAAAATTTATAAATGTTGGAGTGGAAGAAACAAAATTGCTGTAATTTGTAGTTGAGATGATTGTCTACTTAGACAAAATTAATTGAAAACTATTAGACCTAAAGTCAAAGTTTGTTAAAGTGACTGGATATGAAGTCAAGGTAAGAAAATGAATTTCCTATTTGTCAGCAGTTAACAAAAAGAAAATGCAACAAATAGCTCACAATGACTGACATTTTCTATAGTTTATATCTCTTACCTCCCAACATCTCAGTGAAAATAAAAATAATTCCATTACAGCACTGAAAAATGAAGAGGGAATCCATCAAGAGGACACAGTGAGGATTTACTCGAAGACATACAATAGAGAGGAAGAGATTAACTGCAAACTGATGTAGCTCCAAAATCACTGCTGATGGTGACTGCAGCCATGAAATTAAAAGACACTTACTCCTTGGAAGGAAAGTTATGACCAACCTAGACAGTGTATTAAAAAGTAGAGACATTACTTTGCCAACAAAGGTCCGTCTAGTCAAGGCTATGGTTTTTCCAGTAGTCAGATATGGATGTGAGAGTTGGACTATTAAGAAAGCTGAAGAATTGACGCTTTTGAACTACAGAGTTGGAGAAGACTCTTGAGAGTCCCTTGGACTGCAAGGAGATCCAACCAGTCCATCCTAAAGGAGATCAGTCCTGGGTGTTCATTGGAGGGACTGATGTTGAAGCTGAAACTCCAATACTTTGGCCACCTGATGTGCAGAACTGACTCATTTGAAAAGACCCTGATGCTGGGAAAGACTGAAGGCAGGAGGAAAAGGGGACGAGGGAGGATGAGATGGTTAGATGGCATCACCGACTCAATGGACATGAGTTTGGGTGGCATCTGGGAGTTGGTGATGGACAGGGAGGCGGGCATGCTGCAGTTCATGGGGTCGCAAAGAGTCGGACATGACTGAGCGACTGAACTGAACTGATTGTACAATGATAACATATAATATTATACAGTAACTCTAATTTGATAAAAATTTTAAAAAAATTGAGATCCTTTGTGAGGAAGAGGAAATGACACAGAGTAGGCCAATAAGTTTTAGTCCTGGACAAAAATAAACAGATTCATAGAAAAACACCATTCTTTAAACAGCACTGAGGTGCACAATGTGAACCATTTAACTATGCACTTCAAAATGATTAATGTGGTACAGTTATATTATGCATATTTTACTATAGTTGGAAAAAAAGAGCATTGATCATTATTATTGGATTTTTATGTCTGCTGATCATGTTAATGTACTGGGATGGAGACTTGTGCTGTGTGCTCAGTTGCTCAGTTGTGTCCAACTTTGTGCATGGCCTGCCAGGCTTCTCTGTCCGTGGGATTTCCCAGACTAGACAAGAATACTGGAGTGGGTTGCCATTTCCTTCTCTAGGGGATCTTCCCAACCCAGGGGTTGAACCCACACCTCTTGCATCTCCTGCATTGGTAGGCAGATTCTTCATCACTGTGTCACCTGGGTATATAAAATTTTTATGCAGGGTTTTTTGAGACATAAAAATTAATTCAATGGTTCTTTCAAGGGTAAAAGGATAGAAAAAGGCTGATCAAATGGATGGGAAATGGAGCTCTTCCAAGAAGGAGGTGATTGACAGTGGCAGAGAAAGAGAAGCAAGGCAATGATGCTGGTCTGATGGGGCATAAAAATGGTGTAGAGCACTGGAGGGAAACAAAATTAATTATACAGAAGGCCTAGTCAATGGAGAAATTTTACTTTAGACTTGTTACTAAAAGAAATGGGAAACTATTTAGGGTCCTGAAGATGGCTATGGTATGAGGAAACTCTATTAAGTTCAGTATGTCATCACATGCATTACAGATGGAGGGAAGAAAAGGGTGGAGGCATTTATTTCAAGACAACAAAGATGCTCAGAATGTGAGGATGTTGTAGTTCACTGCAATTATTTCTCAACTTTTGAGTTGTTGTAGATTATATTGGGTGATTTAGGATAGGAATAACAGAGGAGAGTGTGGTAGCGGCAACAGGAGGCCTGTATCGACAGTACGAATCTACTTTAGATGGAATGAATAGAAATAGATAGCTTTGAATAAAGAGACTGCCACCGAGGTAGGGTGGGGATGATGATAGGAGAGTGCTGAGATGTTGGAGTCCAAAGATTCAGAAACCAAGAGTATGATGCTACCATGAAGACAAACAGGGAATTGGAAAGACGAAAAACTTGAAAAGAGGAAGGAGGTGGTGATACAGCAAAGGATTGATGGG
The DNA here is from genome assembly GCF_003369695.1 of Bos indicus x Bos taurus. NCBI lineage: Eukaryota > Metazoa > Chordata > Mammalia > Artiodactyla > Bovidae > Bos > Bos indicus x Bos taurus. The sequence goes on along the minus strand of NC_040081.1, from coordinate 15,807,670 downwards.
GTATGAGAATCCATGGTTTCACTTTGTCCCTCTAGTTAGTTGAGGAAGTTTCTTCCCTTCTGTCAGTTTCTTATATGTAAAATAAAGGGGTATCATGTAATCTTGAAGGTTCCAAAGGAGTTCAATGGTTTCAACACATTGAGTTGGAGAAAACAGACACCAAGACTGCACAGTCCATGGAGTTGCAGAGTCGGACACGAAGTTCAGTTCAGTTCAGTTGCTCAGTCGTGTCTGACTCTTTGCGACCCCATGAATCGCAGCATGCCAGGCCTCCCTGTCCATCACCAACTCCCGGAGTTCACTCAAACTCACGTCCATCCAGGCGGTGATGCCATCCAGCCATCTCATCCTCTGACGTCCCCTTCTCCTCCTGCCCCCAATCCCTCCCAGCATCAGAGTCTTTTCCAATGACTCAACTCTTTGCATGAGGTGGCCAAAGTACTGGAGTTTCAGCTTTAGCATCATTCTTCCAAAGAACACCCAGAACTGATCTCCTTTAGAATGGACTGGTTGGATCTCCTTGCAGTCCAAGGGACTCTCAAGAGTCTTCTCCAACACCACAGTTCAAAGCATCAATTCTTCAGCGCTCAGCTTTCTTCACAGTTCAACTCTCGCATCGATACATGACCACTGGAAAAACCATAGCCTTGACTAGACGGGCTTTTGTTGGCAAAGTAATGTCTCTGCTTTTCAATATGCTATCTAGGTTGGTCATAACTTTTCTTCCAAGGAGTAAGCGTCTTTTAATTTCATGGCTGCAGTCACCAACTGCAGTGATTCTGGAGCCCCCCAAAATAAAGTCTGACACTGTTTCCACTGTTTCTCCATCTATTTCCCATGAAGTGATGGGACCAGGTACCATGATCTTCGTTTTCTGAATGTTGAGGTTTAAGCCAACTGTTTCACTCCTCTTTCATTCTCATCAAGAGGCTTTTTAGTTCCTCTTCACTTTCTGCCATAAGGGTAGTGACCATAGGATAAAACGATGGGCACAGTACTGCCCACAATCGTGCGTACTTCAAAGGATCCGGCAGAAACAAACGACAAACTCAGACAAGCCCTTTCATTGGGTTCGGATGCGGACAGATCCACCTTCCGGCAGAGCGCGGCTCAAATCTCCTTAGTGGACAACTGGGGGAGCCGCAAGCAACTGTCGAGCAAGAGGACCGCCTCGCAGTCTAACAATACAGCACGGACCTCCACTCAGCTCGCAACCGGAACTTGCTGGGCCGCGGGGAGAGGGGCGGACCCTGACGCCAGTCATCGCCAAGGGCAACGCCGCAGAGCGGAACTTCCTGCAACGTCATGCTTCCAAGGACGCCGATATTGTGTGTCACTTCCTCTGCTCGCCGTAGGCAAGTAAAGCTGATTGTCGTAAAGTAACGGTTGATGTTGGGATATTACTGATACTCTTCCAGCATTGAAGGCTCTCTCGGACAGGCGACAGCGTACCTGCTTTCGCAGGTGCCTGGTTTTTTTTCTAAACCCGTTATTCGAGTTTCTAGGTGAATCCCTCCCCACTTCAGTTTTGTCCCGGTACGGTGGCCGAAGAGGCTCGTGTGAGGCGGAAGTACCGGGCGGGTGGGTGTGAGCACCCGGGCCTGAGGTGCACGTGGCGCCGGTAGGTAGCGGGAGGAGGCTAAGCGGTCTGAGAATCTTGGACGTGGAACCCAGCGGAGGGAGGGAGGGAATGTGGCTGAGGCCCTTCCTGCCTGCTGGGGGAGGAGGTATTCACCCTGGGCGACGGGGCTCGTGATGAGTGGTCGGTCGGCGCTCACAGGGCTGTCGGCAGGTCACACTCACCTTTCGGGCGAGTCTCTGGCCCTCTAGCCGTGGTTGAGGTGGCAGAGTTGCTGTTATCATTGTTAACCGCGTTTACGGTTTCTGATTGAGGCCCAGAGGCCCCAGTGAATGAACGGCACGCACTGTTTTTCTCACCAGGTAGGAGCGAACATGTCTTTTCGAGGTGGAGGTCGCGGAGGATTTAATCGAGGTGGCGGCTTCGGTCGCGGCGGCAGCAGCAACAACCACTTCCGAGGTGGAGGCGGCGGTAATTTCAGAGGCGGCGGCGGCAGAGGAGGATTCGGCCGAGGGGGAGGCCGTGGAGGCTTTAACAAAGGCCAAGACCAAGGACCTCCAGAACAAGTAGTTTGTATGTAGGCTTCAGAGCTTGACCTACTTGGGCGCGGAGGGTGGAATGGAGTCGGGGGCGGAGGTTGTAGGTCCGTGTTATTAGTAAGTTTGACTAGGAGTCTGGTGCTGAAAGGTAGATGCAGCAGCTGTCTTTCTCAGGGGGTTGGTTCTTAGTTGTGGAGTCAAGCCTACGGAGAGGCGGTAAACTGACTTCACATCGTGCTGTAGAAAGTAAGAAAGCTGAAGGACACCTAAAATACATTATGGAAACAGAACTAGAGTTTTGGCTAAAAGGGAGATATAAATAGGTATTTTATGTCCTTACCCGTACTGTTTCCATTTTACAGATAAGAAAATTGATTCAGAGTTAAGTTTCTTTGCTAGGGTCATAGTGATGAGTGATCAGTAAGGATATATTTGGGATACAAAGCCAAGTTTCCTGACTCTTAATTGCCGCTCTTAAGTAAATGAAGTGAGTTAAAAAAAAAAAAAAAAAACACACCACAACTTGCTGAGAAGGGAAACTGCACGGGGGAGTAAAAAAAATAAAGACCTAATTAGAGCAGTTTTGGGGTAATTATCAAAGAGATAGGGTGGAAGTTGTAGAAAGTGAGACAAAATTTGACAGTAGACAAAGAGGAGACAAGATAAATAGAGTCTAATATATGAAGAGAAAGTTGGATCAGTATGCAAAATGGTGTAGAGGTCAGTGGCTAGAGTCAAAGGTCCTGTCCCCGTAACAGTCCATGCATGACACATTGAGAGCATTGCGAAAGTGAAGAAAAAAGGAAGGGTTAGATGGGAGAGAGATTTCAGTGGAAACAAACTTAGAACTTGACTAATACTAGAAATAAAAGGTTCTTGATTTTGAACCTGGGTGATGGGAATTGAGATTTGGTTTTATAGGAATATGGTGAGTATTTTAGTTTGGGGTGGATGTAAGTTAGATATAAAAGTAGTTATATGAAATTCCAGACTTTCTTGATAAGGATCGAAGAGTCAGTGAAAAGGTGATAGTGGGAAGTTTTAAAAGGGGAAGGAGGGAAAACAGGCAGGAGAACAATAGACTGTCTTAGAGTTATGGATGGGTATAAGGAAGAAGAGACAATAGAATGAAGCATAGTATTTAATCAAATAATAATAGTAACTATAATAAAATAACTTACAGTTTGAGTGGTCTCAATGTGCCAGGCACTTTCTAAGCACTTGACACTTATTGTTGTTCTTAATCCTCACAGTACTAGGTGTTAGGCGAGGGTTTTGTTGTTAGCCCTACATTAAAGATGAAGACACTGAAGAATAGAGAAGGTTAGATAGACCCTTACTCTAGGTCACATAGTATTTGGTGGAGTTGGTACTAAGCCAGGAAGGCTTTTTTGCCTTAAGACAGATACGGTGAAATCCCAGGCAGCCAAGAGGAAAGCTTCTAGAAGAGATTGGTCAATATCATTTGAAACTGTTTTATATTTTAACAATTTCGTGTCCTATTTCAGTGTTAGGAGAGTTCCTGCACCCTTGTGAAGATGACATAGTGTGTAAATGTACCACAGATGAAAATAAAGTACCTTATTTCAATGCTCCAGTTTATTTAGAAAACAAAGAACAAATTGGAAAAGTGGATGAAATATTTGGACAGCTTAGAGATTTTGTATCCTTTTTAATTGAAGATGTAGCAATCCTGTTGAAAGGTCATGATTTGTTTTTTCTGGAGTTAAGTATTGATTAAACTGAACTTGGTGCTTCATTGAAATTGATGCAGTATTGCTAAGATTGGACCATAAAGGAGAACCAGGACAGGGGAATGTATTTCCAGATAAATTGAAAAGATAGGCTTCTTAAGTGTGCCTTCCTTTTTGGAAGGTTTTAGAAATGATTGTCACTTGGATCAGTGCCACTTGCTTTGCTTTCACTATGATGATGCTACTGCAATAGTATGGTGGAACTGGAAGTTTTAAAACAAAAACTTCACTTCTGTTTGGAAACTCATTTCTTACTTTTCGTGAATATTTCTGTATATTCTAACCTTGTTATTTTAAAAATTACATGTGAATTCAGAAGATTACTTTTCATTATAATTGCTTATTCCTTAATAAAATTAATAGTATTTTTCAGTTAAATTATCAGAGAACATGAAAGCATCTTCCTTTAAAAAACTACAGAAGGTGAGTCAAGCTGACACCTAGATCCTTGGTTTTTAAATGAATGACCTACCTTAGGACAGTTTTACTTAAAGGTACTTGAGACTTCCTCAGTGTATCACTAGTGAAGTTAGAGGGTTGGGATTTGACCCAGGCAGTTTTGAGTCTAGTGTGTCGGTTCTTAATGATTATATTATATTACCCCCCAGCTCATCACACTAATTGTTTCTGTTATACTTCCAGTTTTATATAGACCCATATAAGCTGCTGCCGTTGCAGAGGTTTCTACCTCGACCTCCTGGTGAAAAGGGACCTCCAAGAGGTGGTGGCAGGGGAGGTCAAGGAGGAGGAAGAGGCAGAGGTGGCAGAGGTGGTAGAGGTGGTAAGTTCCCCATGGAGGAAAATTTCTAATGAGATTTCAAAGTCACTGCCTATTTAAAGAGTACAATTTAATTTTGAATATAAGCCAACTTTTCTTATGGTTATTTATTTCTTTTAGTAAGGCTCTTTTCAAATCTTGGCAGATTACCATAGTAATAAATGCTTAGTTTCTATAATGTATAGAATTATCTTAATTGAATTTTAATTTTTTAATTAGTATTTAACAAAACTTCATGAAGGTGGGTGATATCTTTATTTTTATGGATGAGGAAATGGAAGCTTAGAAATGTTAATTTGTCCTAATCAAACAAGTGGCGGCTCAGAAATAAAACCAGTATCTTCTGATGTAATATCAAAGACTATTACCAATAAATTCATTGCTTTGATTTCAGTGTGTTGATATTATGTATTTCCCCACAGCTTTGGTACATTTACTGTGTAGGCAGCCAGGTGATAAGCAAGGTTGGGGACGAGCTGGGATGCGGCATCTGGGAATGATGTGCTAGGTGGGTGACAGGATGATGGGCAGAGCCAAAGTGGTAAGGAAGAGGAGCTGCCAAGTGGGTTACTGTATCAGAAAAGAGAATTCTGTTTTCACTTTTGCCTCTCAATTTAACGAATGTTTCACTCTGTAAATGTGCCTTTTTGGATCCAGATAACTTGGAGATAATCTCTTAAGAGATATGTTTATATTTATTTCTTTGGAAGTATACCTTTAAGAATTTGAATGGAGATCCCCTCATTCCCATTTTATATTCAGTCTTATATATAATAGTTTAAAAAATTCACAACTCTATTTTCTTAAAATCTTAATCTTTTTATATTGTATTTTGGACATATACGTTTGTTTCTGTATAATTTCTCTTTTTATGTTTCATCATTCTTTTACAAAGCTATCCCCCAAAATAAGTAAAAGTAGGAACTGCAGTAGGAAGCCAAATGTATTGAATAATAGAAAAAAATTATGTAAAATTTTAAAATTTCAAAGCTCTTCAGCATATGGACATCAGTGTCTGTTTCCAGCTCAGTTAACCTTAAATGTTGTGTCCATGGTACTTCCCAGGTGGTGCTAGTGGGAAAGAATCCACCTGCCAATATAGGAGACTTAAGGGACATGGGTTCAATCCCTGGGTTGGGAAGATTCCTTGGAGGAGGGCATGCCAACCCATTCCAGTATTCTTGCCTGGAGAATCCGATAGACAGAGGGGCCTGGTGGGCTACAGTCCATCAGGTCACAAAGAGTTGGACACGACTGAAGCAACTTAGCAGGCATGGTAGTACTCCCAGAACCAAACCACCCATGTCTGCTACTTTTTGTTCTTAGAATTAAGAAGCCTTAGTGCAGTTTAAAAAGTATATACCATAAGCAAAAGTTGAGGTACAGATACATTTAACAATAGGGCTAAATTGAACTTTAAAGTAACAAGCTTTTCTAATGTAGTAAAACAAAACTTGTTTAAAAAGTTGTAACCAAGGATTTTAGCTTTCCGCTGGATTGAGAAACTACTACTGTTTCTCCATTTTTATCTTTTAAAAAATTCTGTGAGATAAAATAAGTGAATATATGTTAGGTTGGTGCAGAAATAATTGTAATTTTGCATTGTTGAACTTTGCCCTTTGATATTAGAATACATTCTTAAATAAATATGATTATATTATACTTCATTTTAATGCACATTTCTTTATATTTTTTGCTAATGACATTAGCAATAAAAATACAAAGATCATGGCATCTGGTCCTATCACTTCATGACAAATACGTGGGGAAAATGTGGAAACAGTGTCAGATTTCATTTTATTGGGCTCCAAAATCACTGCAGATGGTGACTGCAGCCACGAAATTAAAAGACGCTTGCTCCTTGGAAGGAAAGCTGTGACAAACCTAGACCGCGTTTTAAAAAGCAGAGACGTTACTTTGCTGACAAAAGTCTGTCTAGTCAAAGCTCTGGTTTTTCCAGTAGTCATGAGTGAATGTGAGAATTGGACAATAAAGAAAGCTGAGTGTCAAAGAACTGGTGCTTTCAAATTGCGGTGCTGGAAAGGGCTCTTGAGAGTCCCTTGAACTGCAAAGAGATCAGATCAGTCAATTCTAAAGGAAATCAGTCCAGAATATTCATTGGAAGGACTGGTGCTGAAGTCGAAGGTCCAGTATTTTGGCCCCCTGATTTTAAGAGCCGACTCATTGGAAAAGACCCTGATGCTGGGAACGATTCAAGGCAGGAGAAGGGACCACAGAGGATGAAATGGTTGGATGGCATGACTGACTCAATGGACATGTTTGAGCAAACTCAACATGATAGTGAAGGACAGGGAAGCCTGGCATGCTGCATGCAGTTCATGGGGTCAGAAAGAGTCAGACACGATGTAGTGATTGAACAACAACAACAATGACATATTACTTGCTGTTTATTTTGTATGTATTTTAGACTATGCAAATGATGTTAGACAAAAAGCAAAATCTAGCAGTTTTCTTATTTGAGTTCAAAAATGGGTCATAAAGCATGGAGATAACTTGCAATATCAAGAACTCATTTGGCCCAGGAACTAACAAATGTACAGTGCGGTGGTGGTTCAAGAAGTTTTGCAAAGGAAACAAGAGCCTTGATGAGTGCAGAGGCTGGCCACTGGAAAGTGACTCCGAGCCATTGAGAGCCACATTAAAGCCGATCCTCTTAAAACTACACGAGAAGTTGCCTAAGAACTTATTGACCATTCTATGGTGGTTTGACATTTGAAGCAAATTGGAAAGGTGAAAAAGCTTGAGAGGGTGCCTCATGAGCTGACTGCAAAAAAAAAATCATTTCAGTGTGTCATCCTCTTTTATTCTGTGTAACAACAACGAGGCATTTCTTGATTGAATTGTGACGTGCAACAAAAAGTGGATTTTATATGATGCCAGTGATGACCAGCTCAGTGGTTGGATTGAGAAGAGGCTCTAAAATACTTCCCTAAGCCAGACTTGCACCAAAAAAAGGGTAATGGTCACCATTTGGTGGTCTGCTGCCAGTCTTCTGATCCACTACAGCTTTCTGAATCCTGGTGAAACCATTACATCTGAGAAGTATCCTCAGCAAATTGATGAGATGCGCCGAAAACTTGGAATGCTTGCAGCCGGATCAGTAGAAGGGGCCCTATTCTTTTCCGTGACAACACTTGACCTAATGTTGAACAGCCAGCACTTCAAAACTTGAACAAATTGGGCTGTGAAGTTTTGCCTCATTTGCTGAATTCACCAGACCTCTAGCCTTATTCATCTGACCTCTTGGCAAATGACTACAACTTCTTCAAGCATCTTGACAACTTTTTGCAGGGAAGAAGCTTCCACAACCAACAGGATACAGAAAATGCTCTCCAAGAGTTCATTGAATCCCATAGCATGGGTTTTTATGTTACAGGAATAAACAAACTTATTTCTCGTTGGCAAAAGTGTGTTGGTTGTAATGGTTCCTATTTTGATTAATAAGGAAGTACTTGAGCCTAGTTATAATTTAAAATTCAGGGTCTGAAACTGCAGTAACTTTTGTAACAACCTAATATTGTTCTTTACAATTGTAAGAAATATATTGATGTTTATAGGCTTATCAAAATATGATAGGTTACAGTTATTTAATTAATATTTCCTTTATTTTTAGGTGGTTTTAGAGGTGGAAGAGGAGGTGGAGGTTTCAGAGGAGGAAGAGGGGGTGGTGGTTTCAGAGGTGAGTGGGAAAAAAAAAACTTGAAGTAACTGAATTTCTAGAAATGGTATTGTCTACTAACTTTTATTTCTTTTTGCCAGCAAGTATGTAGAACACCATGGTATTCCTTTTTTTAGCTGAATATACAGTTTCATTTTATATCACGTTTACCTTTGAATTTTTTCACCTGCTTCTGCTTTACTTTGCTGTATTATTAATTTGAAAAGCAAAAAGGTGGTAATATAAATGATAGTTAAATTTGGTAAAGTATGTTTGTTGAACTTTACGAGAACTAATGCTGATTTTAAACTTGAATTCTGGCTAATAGTGTTGTTTAAAGTTCACTTTTCTATATTTTTAATATTTTCATTTTCTCTTAATCAGGAAGAGGACATTAAGTGTAACAGTTGACAGAAACTTCACCAGTTGACTTCTGCATTAACCTCATAATCTGCTTCAGTGGATCAGAAACTTGTTTCTTGAGCACATTTTGAAGAACTGGTCTTTTAGGACAGTGGAACTAAAATGCCAACGTTATGCAAAAATGAGTGTGGCAGAACAGGCAGCTTTGCCTCAGAAGAGTATGAATAAGTGTTTTAACATTTTGTACAATGTTCGGAACTTTGTGGGTGTTTAATAAAGGGACAGCTTTTAATTGGAGCATATTTGAATTTTGTAAATAAAGTGTTTTATTTCTTTAAGTAATTTAGAGCTGTGTTTATTAAACCAGAGTTTAAAGGGACAGCCTACTAGATTTAAGATAGAAAAAGAGGATGTTTACATATCTAACTGAGCTTTAAAGAAAAAGCAGGCTAGTAGAGCAGTATTTCACATTATTTATAAATTAACACTCCCTTTAAAATGTTAGCATTTTGTATATGAGAACATCAGCACCCTTTATCACATTTTTTCCCTTTTGTGTGTTAGGACACAAATCAAAGCAAGACAACTTCTCTAATTGTAACTCATAATTGATTAGAAAATTTTAGTGTTAATTATGAATCTATTAAAGTTGGAAAAACTCTGTTCAGGTTGAGAACTAGAAATTCAAGACATTTCTGAAGAAATATTTAACTTTTTCATTCAATATAGATGGAATGTTGAAAGCTTCATTGAATGTTTTTATTTTCATTTTTTAAGGGACTCCAGGTTTAAGGTTTTACTGACCATAAATAAATATTTGATTGCTTGCTACGTGTTCATATTCTTGGATAGGGACATTACAAATGAAATTGATTGTGGCCCTCAATGCTGTTATAGTATCAAGATATAACAATGATAGCAAGTTAGAATACTGTGATATAGGATAATTTCCCCTACCATTGATTCCAACCTGCCCTCCCTCCCCAACATGGTTCATTCTTGGAATGAGTTGTCGTGTTATTTGTTCAGTTTTCTAGCATGCTTTACCTAACACTTGGTTAACTCTTGAATGCTTATTTGAGTAGCATATAGTATTGCCTAAGTCAGTATTTGCGTTTTCCTTATGCTTTTTGATTAATGGAATTGTAGCAGGATTAATAAATGTATAAAACATAAGTATGTATGATGAACAAATATGTTGAAAATTTTTCACAGAAGCAGTTATTCTATTATAACTTGGGAAAGGAATCTGTTTGATTTAGAATTCTTGGGTTGAAACTCTCAGTTAAAGTTAGGGCCAGGGTTTTTACTCTTGTTCTTTTAGCAAGCACTAAAGTGACTATGGTATTTTCCTACGGACAAATAATACACAGTTCCTACACCTTTTTTTAACATTTAAAAAAAAAGTCTTTAAAATGGCTGTGTAGAAGTAATGTATAGGTTGTAGACAAACCACTTTTGAGATTTTCTTCACCTTTTAACTTGGATAAATCTATCTTAGTCACTCAGTTGTCTCCAGCTCCTTGCCACCTCCAGACTGCTGGATACCAGGCTTCCTTGTCCATCACCAACTCCTGGAGCTTGCTCAAACTCATGTCCGTAGAGTTGGTGATGCCATCCAACCATCTCATCCTCTTTCGTCCCCTTAACCTCCCATCTTCAATCTTTTCCAGCAACAGTATCTTTTCTAAGGAATCAATTCTTCACATCAGGTGGCCAAAGTATTGGAGCTTCAGCATAAGTCCTTCCAATGAATATTCAGGACTGATCTCCTTTAGGATGGACTGGTTGGATCTCCTTGCAGTCCAAGGGACTCTCAAGAGTCTTCTCCAATACCACAGGTCAAAAGCATCAATTCTTTGGTGCTCAACTTTCCTTATAGTTCAACTCTCACATCCATATGTGACTACTGGAAAAACCATAGCTTTGACTAGACGGACCTTTATTAGCAAAGTCACGTCTCGGCTTTTTAATATGCTGTCTAGATTGGTCATTGGAGAAGGAAATGGCAACCCACTCCAGTGTTCTTGCCTGGAGAATCCCAGGGACGGGGGAGCCTGGTGGGCTGCCATCTATGGGGTTGCACAGAGTCGGACACGACCGAAACGACTTAGCAGATTGGTCATAGCTTTTCTTCCAAGGAGCAAGCGTCTTTATTTCATGGCTGCAGTCACCATCTGCAGTGATTTAGGAGCCCAAGAAAAGTCTCATTGTTTCCATTGTTTCCCCATCTATTTACCATGAAGTGAATGTTAAGTTTTAAGCCAGCCTTTTCACTTCTCTTTTACTTTCATGAAGAGGTTCTTTAGTTCCTCTCGCTTTCTCTCATAAGGGTGGTGTCATCTGCATATCTGAAGTTATTGATATTTCTCCCGGCGATCTTGATTCTGTTTTGTGCTTCCACCAGCCCGGCGTTTCGCATGATGTACTTTGCATATAAGTTAAATAAGCAGGGTGACAATATAAAGCCTTGACATACTCCTTTCCCAATTTGGAACCAGTCTGTTCCATGTCCGGTCCTAACTGTTGATGTGCATACAGATTTTACAGGAGACAGGTAAGGTGGTCTGGTATTCCCATTTGAAGAATTTTCCAGTTTGTTGTGATCCACACAGTCAAAGGCTTTGGCATAGTCAATAAAGCAGAAGTAGATATTTTTTTCTGGAATTTTCTTGCTTTTTCTGTGATTCAACGGATGTTGGCAGTTTGATCTCTGGTTCCTCTGCCTTTTCTAAATCCAGCTTGAACATCTGGAAGTTCTCGGTTCATGTACTGTTGAAGCCTGGCTTGGAGAATTTTGAGCATTTGCCAGCATGTGAAATGAGTGCAATTGTGCAGTATTTTGAACATTTTGGGGGGATTGGAATGAAAACTGACCTTTTCCAGTCCTGTGTCCACTGCTGAGTTTTCCAAATTTGCTGGTGTATTGAGTGCAGCACTTTTACAGCATCATCTTAGAGGATTTGAAATAGTTCAGCTGAATTCCATCATCTCCAGTAGCTTTGTTCATAGTCATGCTTCATAAGGGCCACTTGACTTCGAATTCCAGGATGTCTGGCTCTAGATGAGTGATCACATCATTGCAGTTATCTGGACCATTAAGACCTTTTTAAAAGTTCTGTGTATTCTTGCCACCTCTTCTTAATACCTTCTGCTTCTGTTAGGTCCATACCATTTCTGTCCTTTATTGTGCCCATCTTTGCATGAAATGTTCCCTTGGTATCTCTAATTTTCTTGAAGTGCTGTCTAGTTTTTCCCATTCTATTGTTTTCCTCTGCAGTGATCACTCGGGAAGGCTTTCTTATCTCTCTCCTTGCTATTCTTTAGAACTCTGCATTCAGATGGGTATATCTTTCTTTTTCTCCAAAGCCTTTTGCTTCTCTTCTCAGCTATTTGTAAGGCCTCCTCAGACAACCTTTTTGCATTTCTTTTTCTTGGGGATGGTTTTGATCACTGCCTCCTATATAATGTCAGGAACCTCCATTCATAGTTCTTCAGGCACTCTTGTCTATGAGATCTAATCCCTTGAATATGTTTGTCACTTCTACTATATAATCATAAGGGATTTGATTTAGGTCATGCCTGAATGATCTAGTGGTTTTCCCTACTTTCTTCAATTTAAATCTGAATTTTGCAGTAGGAGTTCATGATCTGAGCCACAGACAGCTCCCGGTCTTGTTTTTGCTGACTGTAGAGAGCTTCTCTATCTTTGGCTGCAGAGAATATAATTAGTGTGATTTCTGTATTGACCATCTGGTAATGTCCATATGTAGAGTTGTCTCTTGTGTTGTTGGAAGAGGGTGTTTGCTATGACCAGTGCGTTAGGCATTAGCCATCTTTTAACTTTTATTTCCACATCCTATTTTTCTTTTTTCTTTTCCTTATAGTAGTTCTTCTGGGTTTCCTTTGGTATATTAGTGGTGTTTGTGTGTGTGTGTGTGTGTGGCCTCACTGAATGGCATATGGGATCTTAGTTCCCTGACCAGGTATTGACTCTGTGCCCCCTGGACTGCTAGGGAAGTCCCTAGGGCATTTGGTTTTGAATCTAGTTCATGTGTTTAGGAAACCTAACATTAATACATTTTGTACTGTGGTATCACTGAGCTCCATTGTAAAAGATACTTTAATAGTTCAGTCAGTTCAGTTGCTCAGTTGTGTCCGACTCTTTGCGACCCCATGAATCGCAGCACGCCAGGCCTCCCTGTCCATCACCAACTCCCGGAGTTCACTCAGACTCACGTCTATCGAGTCAGTGATGCCATCCAGCCATCTCATCCTCTGTCGTCCCCTTCTTCTGCCCCCAATCCCTCCCAGCATCAGTCTTTTCCAATGAGTCAAGTCTTCGCATAAGGTGGCCAAAGTACTGGAGTTTCCACTTCAGATCATTCCCTCCAAAGAAATCCCAGGACTGATCTCCTTCAGAATGGACTGGTTGGATCTCCTTGCAGTCCAAGGGACTCTCAAGAGTCTTCTCCAACACCACACTTCAAAAACATCAATTCTTCGGCGCTCAGCCTTCTTCACAGTCCAACTCTCACATCCATACATGACCTCAGGAAAAACCATAGCCTTGACTAGACGGACCTTTGTTGGCAAAGTAATGTCTCTGCTTTTGAATATGCTATCTAGGTTGGTCAAAACTTTCCTTCCAAGGAGTAAGCGTCTTTTAATTTCATGGCTGCAGTCATCATCTGCAGTGATTTTGGAGCCCCCCAAAAATAAAAGTCTAATACTGTTTCTACTGTTTCCCCATCTATTTCCCATGAAGTGATGGGACCGGATGCTAAGATCTTAGTCTCCTGAATGTTGAGCTTTAAGCCAACTTTTTCACTCTCCACTTTCACTTTCATCAAGAGGTTTTTTAGTTCCTCTTCACTTTCTGCCATAAGGGTGGTGTCATCTGCATATCTGAGGTTATTGATATTTCTCCTGGCAATCTTGATTCCGCTTGTGCTTCTTCCAGTCCAGCGTTTCTCATGATGTACTCTACATATAAGTTAAATAAGCAGGGTGACAATATACAGCCTTGACGTACTCCTTTTCCTATTTGGAACCAGTCTGTTGTTCCATGTCCGGTTCTAACTGTTGCTTCCTGACCTGCATACAGATTTCTCAAGAGGCAGGTCAAGTGATCTGGTATTCCCATCTCTTTCAGAATTTTCCACACTTTATTGTGATCCACACAGTCAAAGGCTTTGGCATAGTCAATAAAGCAGAAATAGATGTTTTTCTGGAGCTTTCTTGCTTTTTCCATGATCCAGCGGATGTTGGCAATTTGATCTCTGGTTCCTGTGCCTTTTCTAAAACCAGCTTGAACATCAGGAAGTTCACGGTTCACGTATAGTTACTAACATATTAAATCTTTTGACATGTTAGCCGAATAACTTTCTGAGTGCTTGCATCATGCTAAAATGGTAGTTGTTGCCATAGCAATGAAAAGGTTTAGTGGAATACAAGCAATATTACCTGGTATCCCTGAGCATTTGAGAAGAGTTATGAAAGGAGGACTTATTTTAGGCCAGTTAAAGTTTATAAAATCGAAGAATCATGAGCTGTGTTAACTTGACATGCTTATAGTTATATTTCTTAGTATTCTAAGCCTCATCACAATATAGTTTTTCCATGTGACTTATGAAGGAAGCATAAAAAATTATTTAGAATGTACCTATCACAATCATAATCTGTAAAACTTTTATCAATAGCGAATAGTCATCTTTGGAATTATTTTTCTTCAGTTTTTGTAAATAGAGCTAATTATTTCTGGAAAGTTTAAATGGTGGTACAACTAACTAGGCATAATCCTTTACAGAAAAGATAGAAACTATGAACAAAAGCAAACTCAAAACGTTTTGAGTGAATAGTGATTGCAAAAAAAAAAAAGCAAAAAAGAGAAAGACTTGAAACCTAGTAACCCATGGTTTTTTAAATAGAGAGGTCATTTTAGGATTACATTAATTGCTTTAGGGTTGTTTGAAAATATTTTGATATTGGAATACTAATGAGATTCACTTTTCTAGTATACTCTTCACAATATTACTATATGTGTCATAAAAATTTGAATACTAGTAGCTGTAAGATCTGGGACAGATGAACCCACCTGATTTCAACTTCTTCAGTTTATTCAAGTATATGGCTGAAAATTGAGGCAAAAGGACTACCTTGTGTCCCCTTCCTGCTAGGCCATGCTAAGATTATAGAATTAAGAGGGTAAATATAGCCCTCTAGTGGTTCTGTTATATACTTACACTGTTAACTTTGGTGCATCTATCATTTTTCTTAAATTGCCGATTTTTAGGAATTTCACTATTGAGTAGAATCAGATTTTTATAATATATGGCATAAAAAATTACAAAGAAAAAAGATGGTAGGGATATCTTATTCTAACAATAAATGTTCATATTAGATTATCATCCATTTATGTAATACACTTTTGGAGTTAAGATAATCCAGAATATTAGAATTGCTCTGTAGTTTATGAGGTGAATTGTTCACTCTAGATACTTTGCTGGTGTATGCTATGATTATTAACCAGATAACAACTGACGCATATCAAAATGTAGTGTAAATGAACTTAGGTGGATTATGAAGTAGATCATGTTATATCTGTGCTTTGAAATATATAGTTATTAATAACTTAGATTTAGGTTTCTTGACCTGGAATTTATGGTATAGCTTTAGGGGAAAACAAATTGCAGAATTATTTTGTATATATATAACCCCATTTTTTGAAAAGAATGGGGGGGAAAATGGAGGAAACATTAAATAGTTCTATAAATAAATGTTTCTATAAGCAAAGAAAAAGAATATACAGGAAGCTATTATCATTAGGAGAGTGAAGTTTGTAAGGTTGGAGGGGATTGCTTCTTTATCTCTAATGATTTAAATTGTTATGAAAAAACAAAAGGAACTGGAGTGGAAAACTTGGAAGGATCAACAGGAAACAGCCACCTTAACCTGTATAGTTTTAGAGGACTAATGCTGACTCTTAATTTCCAGCAGAAATCAGTTAGTTCAGGTCCTGATCTGATTTTCTGAGTTTGTTTATTGTTTGAATGGGACGTGTGCACTTGATAATCTCCTTGGATACAAACTGATGCCCAAATTGGTTAAAATGTGTGTTGTTTGGTATTTCTCTTTATTTTGCTAGTAAGCTTTTCCCTTCTTCTGGGGATTAAAATCCTTTCTTCTGTAGCCCAATTACAGTTGTTAAAGGAGAGCCTCTATGAAAAGGCCCTTCTTTGAGGTCTTTAAGTGGAGATGGAAATGATTGGTTTGGAAATTTTTCTCTCACTGGCTTTTGAAACATTTCGTAGATATTGAAAGCTCATTATGAAGGATGTCTCAATATCTTCACTCCAAAATGCTAAGGAATAATTTAGGCAACAGTTCAGACTGTAAAAATGAAAATGGCTCTGTCTTTTCACAGACTGAACACAACATTGTTGCAGCTTACTTGATTACTGCAGGTATGGATGTTTACTCCATTAACAGTTATTTTGCTTTTGAATGAGTGAAGGCAAGCTGTGGTTTTTAGCATAAGGTAGTAGAAGAAGCATGGGTTCAGAGATAGTGTTTCAAGTTCTGTTCTGTTGGCCAACCTTGACAAGTCACTTATCCTTTCTCAGTTGTTGTGCGCATGTGATAAATAAGGATGTAAAGATCAAATAAGAGAATATAGGTCAAAGGATAAATGGAAACATTGTTAATGGTGGTTAGTCTAACAAGTTATTTTGAATTTTGATAGGCAGTGAGATGGGGCTGAGAAAAGTTTTCTAGAAAACAAATAATCATCTGTATGTGTGGTTATTATATTGTCAAATGAATTTTTATTGAGGGAGAATGTGCACTGTGGCAAAAATGTATTTTTATGGCATTTACTGTTCTCATACATACTTTCTGTAGTTTTGTCATCAGTGGTAGAATCTAGTTCAGACTGAAAGATCCTGGAAAGAAAATTAGTAGTAAAAAGAGAGAGCAGATTGTATTATCATTGAGGACAGAGTTTGATGATTGAGCTTGTTTTTTAATGCTGTCTTGGAAAACTGAAGTTTGGTTTTCATTTTTTAGTCTCTTTGCAGCAGTGAGCAAGTTCCTTTATCCTTTTGTTCTTCCATTTTCATATCTATAAAACGGGGATAAGAATAAGCTACCAGTTGGGATTGTTGTGAAAAGTAAAAAAAAAAAAAAATGCACAAATATACCTAAATGATATACAGTGTATGTTGGACAAATACTAATGAATTTTAGAAGTAACTCTTATTATTTTTTGGATTGACTTATGAAAAATTGTAAGTATATTCAAAAGTAGAGTAAAAGCATAGCAAATCCTACTATACCCAGTTTATTCTTTATAATTGCTTAATTTCCCCATTACTCACAACTAGAGTATCACTTCTCTGCTAGAAACTATGGTTCCTCAGTTAATTTTCATAAATTTTAGTGATATGCTAATAACTTTTTCATTTGAATACCTCTGTATGATAAGCCCTGGGTGAGTTCTGTTTTCTTTTTTTGTGTGTGTTGCAACAAAAGGAGAAAACAATATGCTACTTAATGAGATAATCTCCTTATCACAGCTACACAGGAACACTTTGTATACAAACTTTTGGTTTGGTTAGTTTTTGGTAGATGACCAAGAAAAGCTATCTTTTTTGATCTGGTTACAAAGGAAGCATGCAAAGAAGATTTCCTGTTAAGAAAATGTTCTCTCGTGTTCTTATTCCTGTAACAACAATAACAGTAATAGCAGTCTTACTATGACAATGATGACTCTGCTACTACTGTTGCCACGACTACAACCACCATCACCACCACTACTGCTAATGTTATCGTTTGAATTCTTGGTATATACCAAGCACTGCTATAAGCACTTACCTGTTTGGAATAATTCATCCTTAAACTAATTCAGTAAGTAAATTTGTTTTATTTTCTCCATTTATACTGATAGAGTTTAAGCAACTTTACCAACACACACACATCTACTGAGTAGCTACACCAGTATTGAACTCAGGTTCTTTGGCTCTAGAACCCTCATGTATAATCACAAGGATCAGTTTTAATGTGTATGTGTTGTATTTTTAGCAGGTGAACTGAAGGGAGCATGTCTTGCCTCATTATGCTTTTGTTTAAATGTTTATTGTTCTTTGGGCTCCCAAAACCCCACCTTTAACAAAACTCACTTAAACCAAGACTATGAGGAAAAAAGTTTAGTCAAAGCATTTATTTCATTTGCTACTGTTACAAAAAGCCTATTTTTCATTTTAAATTTCATTTTTAATTTAATAGTTCTCTTGGATTTTAGCTCTTACAAACTTTTACCAACTTAAGCTCTCCCTTTTTCCAGTTTATTCTGGTGGTAAGAAGGCATGGTGAATTAAGGATCTGAAATAGATTCATTATGGGTGCATTATAGGCTAAAGGATAAGAGATATTAGGCTGAAACAATGACTGCATACCAGCTAATGAAGAACCTTAGCTGTGAAGGCAGTAGGGGGCCACTAAATGACATGATCCAATTTGCGTTTTAGATATATGCTGTAATGGTAGCTAACAGACCAGGTAGGAGGCACCCTGGGTAGGAGGTATGGTAAAGGTTAAGAAGGCTTCTGAGGAGGAAGTAGTGGCAATGGAGATAGAAAGAGCTAGAATTTAGAATCCATGGTGGTTGGATGTGGAGACTGGGGGAGAAGATGAGGGAGCATCAAAGATGACAAGTAGGTTTCTTTTTTTGGGCCATTGGATAAATGGTGAAGCTATTCACACCTGGAGAAGAACATGTTTGGGGCAGGAATGAAAATCTCTGGGTTCAGTTTGAGAGAAGTCCCATAAAAAGCTGGACACATGGGTTTGAATTTTATGAGATTGATCTGGAAAGTATCAGCATATAGCCTTGACTCTGAACTCACTGAGTGTATGTTGAATGTGAAAAGAAAGAGGTCTAGGACAGAAACTTGGACAATGTGTATGTTTATTAAGGTAGAGATGAAGAAAGAAAGACCAGGAAGTAGATTGAGAAGGATCTCCCGAAGAGATTGGAGAAGAGCCACAGAAGCCGAAGGGAAATTAAGTGAAAGTGTGTTCATTGCTCAGTCATGTACGACTGTTTGCAACCCCGTGGACTGTAGCCCACCAGGGTGCTCTGTCAATGGAGTTCTCCAGGCAAGAATACTGGCATGGGTTGCCATGCCCTTCTCCAGGGGATCTTCCCAACCCAGGGATCAAACCCGTGTCTCCTGTATTGCAGGCAGATTCTTTACCTCTGAGCCACCAGGGAAGTCCCTAAATTAAGTGAACTTAGACCTAACTACTAAATAATCTGTTGTCTACTCATTAGAAAACATGGGTTTCCATGGTTGCTCAGTCAGTAAAGAATCTGCCTGCAGTGCAGGAGATATGGGTTTGATTCCTGGGTCAGGAAGATTCCCCTGGGGAAGGGAATGGCTACCCACTCCAGTATTCCTGCCTGGAGAATCCCATGGAGAGAGCAGCCTGGTGGGCTATAGTCAAAGAGTCAGACACAATTGACTAACCCTTTCACAGCTAGAAAATCGAGCACAGTGCTTGAGACAGCTGCAGAGAAAATAAAAGGACTAAACTGTTTCCCTCATTCCCCACATTATATCTAAAACTACCCCATAAGTACAATTACTTTATTCTAGTTTGGTAGGCAACAAATTTACTACACTGTGTTTTTATCTGACTTTTAAAAAAAATCAACAAATCTGTAACTAACCAGAAAGATTCTTCAGTTCACTAAACTTTTTGGAGCTACAATACTGGATGCAAAAATAATAAGCCAAAGAATCATCAAATTTTATATCATTGTATCTTAATTATGCTTGCAGGAATAATAGATATTAAGCAATATGAGTTTTAGTCATCTATTAAATAAATCTGCTATATGTCACATACTCAACATAGAAGCCATTAGAAGCCTATAATTTACACAGGAAGATTAGGAATATAAGAGTTAAATAATATAGCATCACGTAAGATGAAGTATAATATAGACAAGTACTTTGAAAATTTATTAGTGATGAGAGGATACTATGAGGAAGACAAGCCTTGGAGGGCAGAATCAGGCTTGAACAGAATTTTGAAGCGTGGGTAGCATTTGGATAGGTAAAGGAGTAGGGTGTTCCAAGTGAGAGACATGAGAGTTGAAATTTACCACACGCCTGGTGTGTCTGATATATACTAGATGGAGGGCTTCTTTGACAAGTGTGAACATTTGCTTAGAGAAGGTAAAAACAGTTTGAAGCAGAGACTGGGGTATCAGGTTGGGACATGTGAACTTTTATCCCACAGATGTTGGGGAGTAAATTGAGAAGAGTCTGGGTTAATTCTATGTTGTAGCAAGCTTATTCTGCCAGCAGCGTGCAGGAGGAAAAGAACAGGAACCTGGAAGATTAGTATAACAGAATGTTGAAAGGAAGTTTTGATATAATAGAAGTTCTTCCTTAGCTGATACCTTTGTGTGTTGGTACTTGGAAACCTTCCTTCTCTCTGGCAATAGCTGGGTCTGCTCAACAGAGTTCTCTTCATGATGGTGAACACCCTCTATTCCTTTTGTCCTTTACCCCTCCTTTAGCCCCGAGGAGTCTGGTAATGGCTCTACCCTCTCTCAGTTGTTAGGACTTAGTGTGGCTTACATCTGGCTGATGGGAAACTTATATTTCAGATGGGGTGTTAAGCAGGCTAACATTCACATCCAGTCTACTCAACAGTATTTCTCATTGTAAATTAATACATTGGCATTCAGATTAAGAATTTCAGTCATCAGTCTACCTGAATCCAGCCAATTCTGGGGCACTGACAACATTGAGTCTCTGGACCTGCAGGGCTAAGAGTCAGATACCAGACTGTGGAAACTTCACTAGGGTGATATGGCCTGTGAGGTTTCTGAGTGGATCTGAGAGCCAACTTGACTTCCTGTCTACCTAGCCAAACCTTGTTGTGTGCATTCTTATTTAGGGATGTATGTGTATGTGTGTGTGTAATCAGATTTGAACATGTTAAATTTTAAGTAATATTGAAACAGTCATATGATCTTACATACTGTAGATGCTTAATAAATGTCTAATGGCAATGAGTTGTATGAAAAGGGATGAGGGACTGGAGCGTATTTCAGGAATAGAAAGTGACAGAAGTGCTGTTAGGATAGAATGATAGCTGAGGCCTGAGAAACAACAGAGAAAGAAGAGCCTCCATCTTCAGGAAGGAGGAAAGGAAATAAAGCTGCCAAAGGAGACTATATGGTCATACACACACACACACACACACACACACAACTATATGTATCCTAAAAATCAGCATTGGTATCAATGGGAGTCACTTCAAGGACAAAGTGATCAATAGTGATGTTGTTAAATGCCAGCCTTTGGTGCTGGTTTATACAAGTGGCAGATTCTTTGTGTTTTGATTTTTATATTTCTGTTTTCACAAGAGGGCTGTGACAATATTGCAACTAGTTTGAAGAATAGCTGGAGCTCTTCCAGTGAATGAACCAAAACCAATTTGTGAATTTGCTTTGTTTCTGAAGGAATTTAAATATTTAATTTTTATTTTAGTTTTGCACATTCAAATTAAGTGAAGTGTGTGATTTTTTTATGTTCTCAGGTGTGATAAGTATCCTCAGCAACATAATTGTTCTAGGCATCTTCATTAAGTTCAAGGAGCTTCGGACACCCACAAATGCAATTATCATCAACCTGGCTGTTACTGATATAGGGGTCAGTAGCATTGGCTACCCCATGTCTGCTGCTTCAGATCTGCATGGAAGCTGGAAATTTGGATATGCAGGATGTCAGGTATCAGAGATCCTTAGAATCAAAGCAAAATGAACTAGATTAAGAACTTGTAAGTTTAAGTCTCTTTACAAAATCAAATAGTTTTACGTAGCATAATAGATATGGTGCTCTCATTGAAAATAGCTTCAGGAGTGACTGGGAAATATATTCTTTAATAAGAGAAATGAAAGCAGTAGCCATCATTATATTTTCAAAATTTCCCCAACCTAAAGGAAAAAATTAAACTAGCAAAAAATTAAAAATCAGTTAGAGAAGAAAAGTGAACATTTGCATATTCAAATAAAAACTTGTATATTGCAAATTCAAAAAGAAATACTCTGCTTTCATTTGAAACAATAAAATATTTAATGACCATATCATAATGTCTAAATAATATAGTTAAACTACATGTTGTTGATTTTTTTCTGTGGTAAGTTCTTTGTGAGAATTGCTCTTAAATATATCTACTATAATTTTTACTGTGGTAAGTTCTTTGTGAGAATTGCTGGTAAATATATCTACTATAATTTTTACTGACAAGAAAATAAATTAATATAGTTTGCAGAAATGACTTTTGCCCCAATTTTTTTAGAACTGTTTGCTGTTTTAAGCTATATAGCTGTAGAGAATAAAATGAAAACGGTAGAGAATAGTGAATACCCATTTATGCATCAACAGGTTTTATCAAATCTTGATGTTTCGCAATATGACCTTCAGGTTGTTTGGGGCTTCTTGCTTTTTGTTTTTGGTTGTGCTTCAGGGCTTGTGGGATCTTAGTTCCCCAACCAGGGATGGAACCCAGGGCCCTGGCAATGAAAGTGCAGAGTCCTAACCACTGGACTGCCAGGGAATTCTCTGTTCCCAGTTGTTTTAAATCACAAATGTTCTCATACATGTCTCTTTCTGCAGTATATGAGAGTTTCTTTAGATACATTACTAGAGGAGGAATGGTTTGGTTGTAGATAACACAACGTCAGCTTTATCAAGTGTGGCCAAATTAGTCTTCAAAATGATTGTGCCAATTATGAGAACTTCTGTTGCTCCACATTTTCGCCAGTGCTTGGGATTGTCAGACTTTTAAATTTGTAGTGTTATAATGGATGTAAAATCATATCTTATGATTTGCATTTCTTTCAATATTTAATGTGATTGTATATCTTATGTCATAGGCACTCTGGTTTCCTCTTGTGTGAATAGCCCATTTTTCTGTTTGTCTTTTCCCCTTAGTGAATTGTCTGTTTTCTGAATACCAGTCTTTTGTTGGTTATATGCACTGCACTTGATTTATGGTTTGGTTTTGCCTTCTTTAGAGTATGTATAGAAGTTTTACTTTAAATCTTAGCTTTTTAAAAAAGCTTATTTTAATTAATGAAGTCCCAGAATGTTTTCTATAAGTACCTTTATTAAGCCATTTACAATTTGACAATAGATGATGTATTTTAACATTAGTAAAATAGAAAATGGTGCTTCCCTGGTGGCTGAGTGGTAAAGAATCTGCCTACAGTGAAGGAAATGCAGGTGCGATCCCTGGGTTGTGAAGATTCCCTGGAGGAGGAAATAGAACCCACTCTAGTACTCTTGCCTGTAAAATCCCATGGACAGAGCAGTCAGCATGCAAAGAGTTGAACATGACTGAGCGACGGAACACACACACAAAATAGAAAACACTCAATGTATTTATTTACTATTTAATGTATTTAAAATATATTTTAGCAGTGGGATAAAAGTATAAATGTCTCTTGGGAGGGTGTGTAGAATGGTGGAATCGTTCCAATTTTGATTTTCAGATTTATGCTGGGTTGAATATTTTTTTTGGAATGGCAAGTATTGGATTGCTCACGGTCGTGGCTGTGGATCGATACCTGACCATCTGCCATCCTGATGCAGGTACAGCACTTTCTCAGCTTTTGCAATGAACCCATTTGCCTAAGTTCTGCTTGTCACACCTTCACTTCAAAATGTATTAATAAATGTAGTGACTTGTGACATGGTCAGCCTTCTTTCTCTGATAATTCTTGATTGGAAGTTTCAGTGGTTTTCTATTACACCTAGAATAAAATTCACATTTCATAACACGGCCCCCAAGACCTGCGTGTTCTGACTCCTGACTACCTTGCAGCATAGCCTGGGATCTTGTCACTTTGGGGTACTGGCGAAACCCTTTCCCAATTTGGGGCCTTTGTAAATGCTATTTCCCTAGTGCTTCTCCCTGCCTATCCTCTGATTCATCATTTTGTCATTCAAGTTTCAGCTTAAATGTTATTTTTTTCCAGAATATGAATTCATAGGTTTTGTGTGAACTAAAGTGCTCTTGGTGATAATTTTGAATAATCAGTTAAAACAAGATGAAGATATGAATCACATCATTGGGAAATGATTTAATATTCCATGTATTTGTTAATAGGAAGAAGAATGACCGCCAACACTTACATCAGCATGATTCTGGGGGCCTGGACCAATGGCCTGTTTTGGGCTTTGATGCCTATCATTGGGTGGGCTAGTTATGCCCCAGATCCTACTGGGGCCACCTGTACCATAAACTGGCGGAAAAATGATGTGTAAGAAACATGTATGCAGTTTATAATTAAACGCTTCTAATGCAGACAGACACATTTTCACCATTTCAAATTTAACCTCAGATCTAATGTTTCTCATATAGAGTGTGGCAAAGGGTTTCCTTGGTTTAGATGATGTGATTCCGACTAGAGATGAATTGAGAAACGTGAATTATGTTAATTTGCAAGGACAGGGCATCCCTTTGTCTCCCTGCTCTGCTCCCTCCTTTCTGTCCTTTGGCAGCAAAGGGGATACAGAGCCTCCTTTAGCGGCACCTTAGAGGTAGGACCTGAGGGGAAAAGGACTGGAGAAAGTTCTGGAGAAAGCCCAGGCTTTCTTTTCTGGTGCTAAAGCATCTTCTGAGAATTACACAGCAAAAGTGCAGTCGCTGCAAAGATCGCTTACTCATCAGTGATGCTCTTCTATGTTTACTAAGGAGAAGAAGGTAATTTAGTTCATTAAAGGAAGTGAAAGGTTACTCAGAAAAGTAAACAGAAAATTTCTCTCAAACTAAATCTAAGTCTAAACATTTTTCTGTACAGGGTCAAAAAATAAATATTTTAGATTTTACAGGCAAGGTTGTCTCCATTGCAACTATTCAACTCTGCCTGTGGAAGCAGCCATAGACAGTAAGGAAATGACTGTGGTTCCAATAAAATTTTATTTACAAAAACAGGCGACAGGCTGGATTTGCCCACAGGTCATAGTTTGCCAACCCCTAGTCTGAATGAACTAAAAGTCGAATGTACCTCCTAAGCTGTTTACTAATACTAGACAATGCCAGTATTACTTCTGCTAATTATTCTGTTTCCCTTCCCCTATTTAGTACGTTAGATGAATAGTGATTTAATGTCATGATTTAATTATTTCCTTTTCTTACTTTCAGGTCTTTTGTTTCTTACACGATGATGGTAGTTGCGATAAATTTTATCGTGCCCTTAACAGTGATGTTTTACTGTTATTACCATGTCACTCAATCCATTAAACATCATGGTACTAATAACTGCACTGAGTACCTCAACAGAGATTGGTCAGATCAGGTAGATGTAACAAAGGTAAGGCATTAAAATCCTTTAATCAAGCTTCTACACGGACATGGTTCCTTGGCCCTGTAGTCATCTCTCCCCAACTCCCAGTTCTTATTTTCTGGCTCTTTTTTCTAGTGTTGGCCTCCATATTTCTAAACAATGTGCTTATCTCCTGTTTCAGGTATTTTTGTTTGCTGCTACTTCTTGATTTCCTACTGTGAACAAAGACTTTCTCTTATACCATCATCTTTTCCTTCTCCCCACCAACACCTCTCATCTTGTCAATAAAATGTTAATATTTGGCTAGATGAAAAGTCAATTTTACATTATTGTGACTATCTAAATTTCATTTATTGCAGATCTCTGTAGGGCTGTATGACTTATATTTCTTTTTTTTATACAACTATTCCCCCTTTGGAGTTAACAGTTCATTCCTTTTCTTTTTCTTTCTTGTCTTCTGTCCATCTCTCTCCCCTTCTCTTCTTCTCTCCCTCTCTCCTCCCTTTCCACCCCCTATCTCTCTGTAGCTTTGTTTCCTGACTGTTCTGTGTGACAATGAAGTGATTTTGGAAAGTGGAAGCTTTAGTCACTCAGTTGTGTCCAACTCTTTGTGACCCCATGGACTGTAGCCCACCAGGCTCCTCCAGGCAGGAATACTGGAGTCAGTAACTGTTTCCTTCTCCAGGGTGATCTTCCCAACTCAGGGATCGAACCCAGGTCTCCTGCATTGCATGCAGATTCTTTACTGTATGAGCCACCAGGGGAGCCTGGCAGTCCTATGTACCTGTTCCTAATTCATCTCTAAATAGACGCTTCAGTTTCCTCTTAGTATTTTCATATGCATCAGAGACTAAATTGACTTCATCCTTTTCTTAGTTATCCTCTTGACACCCCCAGATCTCCTGCTCCAGATTACACTGGCTCTTCTTTAAGATGACTACCTAGAAAGTCAGTATCCCCACATCTCCTTTATCACAAGCTGAGAATGCTTTGGCCTGTCTCCTGGATCAGATCACCTGTTTTCTGGATTGCATGTCTTCCTTTTTTTTTTTTGGTTGATTTTCTCACAGTTGGTGGAACACATCCCCTAACAGAGTCCTGAGAACATTATAGGGAAGTCAAATTTTTAAGATTTGGCATGCCTGAAAATGTCTTAATGCTCCTATTATATTTGATTGATTGTTCACTTGGCATAGAATTCAAAGTAGAAAACTAATTTTCAGAGATTTTTGAAAGCATTACTATATAGTCTCTCAGTTTTAGGTGTTGCTGCTGAGAAGACTGACAGTTTCCTGGTGGTCTGTGTTCTCTCTGGAAGCTTGTCACTTTCTCTGTGTCTCCAGTTTTCCCTCTGAAATGTGATGCTGATGTGCCTTGGTATAGCTCTTTATTCACCCACGTACCTGGTACGGGGCGAGTGCTTTCAATGTCGAGACTCAGATCTCCCCTTCTGGGAGCTTCCTTGTATCATTTCTCTCGTGAATTTCACTGCCCTTTTTGTTTTCTCTATTCTCTTTTTATTTGGATATTTAATCTCCTGGATTTATCTTTTAATTTTCTTAAATATTCTCTCCTACACTGTCTCTCTTTGGGGTTTTGTTTGTTTGTCTTGGTTTCTACTTTCTGAGAGATTTCTTCAACCATGTCCAGGACTGAGATTGGCTGAGGAGATGCTCAAGCCTGGGTTGTAAAATTTAAACAAGCACTGAAAAGCTCAGTAACCCAAAAAAGATAAATCCAGCTGTATTCTCCGCAGCTCACCAGCAGAAAAAGGGCATTCTTTACATTCATGAACCAGTTCATCCATTTCACAAGCTCCAGTTATCATAGCTGGCTTTAGGTGCATTAACAGAGTACAATGAGGGGAAAATTTCAGTGTTTCCTCTATGTCTTCAACATCATAAACTTATTCAAGTTCCAATCCAGATAATTTTTCATGCAGTTTTAGATATACTAGCTATTTTGATATTTTAGTTATTGGGCTTGGTGAATACTGATTTCTTTTACAGATGTCTGTGATAATGATACTCATGTTTCTGGTGGCGTGGTCCCCTTATTCCATCGTGTGCTTATGGGCATCTTTTGGTGACCCAAAGAAGATTCCTCCCTCAATGGCCATCATAGCTCCTCTGTTTGCAAAATCTTCTACATTCTACAATCCTTGTATTTATGTGATTGCTAATAAAAAGTAAGTCATGTCTAAAATGCTTCTCAACTAAAAAAAAAAAAGTGTATACAGAAAGAATATTAGAAAGGCAATGGATAATGTTCTAAATTTTGGGGGAGGTAAATGACATAAACTCGCTTCAGGTGAAATTAAGAGTTATTTGGTTCATGCAACTGCACTGCAGAAGTATTCAGGACCTGAAATGTCTAGGACTCCAGTTCTGTGACAGACTCTTCCCTCATGGAGGCGAAATGATCATGGGTAATTTCAAGACCAAGTTCCACCAGCTAAGCATCCCCAAATGCAAGTTTCATCTTTGATGGCCCTCTGGCAGCAATGACCCTGGAAGGTTTTGCAAAGAAAAGAGTGATTCTGTTACTGGAAAGTGGACAAAGCAAGGCCAGTTGGGTTCCGTATGTGGGTAGCATAACTGTATATTTACTAGAAGGAAGACATATCATTCAGATGCAAGAGAAAAATTCATTGTTAACATAACAGGCTTCAGGACTGTGTAGTCACTGAGGATAATGGAGACTCTTCCTTTTCCCCTTTTGTTGAGCCTCTGAGCAAGGATTTCTTTCCTGCCTCCTCAGTGCAGCTTTTGTCGTTTAGTCGCTAAGTCGTGTCTGACCCTTTTGCGACTCCATGGGCTGTCCATGGGATTTCCAGGCAAGAATACTGGAATGGGTTGCCATTTCCTTCTCCAGGGGATCTTCCTGACCCAGGGATTGAACCTGAGGCTCCTGCTGAGTCTCCTGCATTGCAGGCTGTTTCTTTACCCTTGAGCCTCTGGGTAGGGCAGCTTAGACTGCTTCATTTCCTGTTACTGCTTAAAGATGGATTGAACCAATCTACTGTGCTTAAATATTTGACCAGAAAATCTCAGTAGATGTGAAGTACTGATAATTTGATCCTGGATTGCCAGTGCTGCTTCTATTAAGCTTATATATTTATGCACATGTTTGGGAAAGCAACTTTAGCAATAGGTATATGAAGAAACATAAAAACTTAAGATCAAATAGACCACATAAGAAGAATAAAGAACACATCTTAAATTTAGAGTCTATTAGTAGTTATTTTGGAAAGGTCAGGCATTAAACTTGCCTTTGCTCATTAGAATAAATGTCTGAAATACCCATCCTTAGTTCAAGTAAATGACTCCTTGCAACTGACATTGTCATCTTAGACATAGTTATTGCAGTGTTTACAATCAGTGGTGCAAAATTGATCTTTATTTGTACTGTATACTTTATAATACATTTATAAAGGGTCTCAATAGGATATGTTAAAATTGGAAGCAGAAATTTATTTGGAGATGCTAATTGGCAGTAGTGGCATCTTAGTCATATTTGAAAGTTCTTTAAGCATTCCAAGTCATCATGGGATAATGCCAGATTTTCCCTTTTTATTATAGGTTTCGAAGGGCGATGCTTGCCATGTTCAAATGTCAAACTACCCAAGCAATGCCTGTGACGAGTGTTTTACCAATGGATGTACCTCAAAACCCACTGACTTCTGGAAAAGTCTGAAATAAGAGGAACTCACACATTTACCAAAACATTTTCTTTACTTTTTTTTTGTAGTGGTTTAATTTCATTTTAAATGTGAGCTCATTTCAATCAAATAGAGACATAGAATATTGTCCTAATAGACGATAAATTTCTCCAGTGTAGTTTATAGTTCTGTTTGTGCACTGGCTACCGTTGGGAATGTTTCACTATTTCCTTATATGTAAACATACTACTCATCTAGTTTGATGAAGAGGCACATGAGATTAAGGCCTCTTCTCTTTCTCCCTATCATGGTATATATTACAGTGTATCAATGACCTGGTGTTTTGCCTAGTTCCTCCACTAGATCAGAAGCAACTGTTATTTTAATGTTCAGTTCAGTTCAGTTCCGTCACTCAGTCATCTCTGACTCTTTGCGACCCCATGAACTGCAGCACACCAGGCCTCCCTGTAATTTTAATGTTAGAATAAATTAATAGTAATAATAGTTATTATCATTGAAAAAGCAAGAGAGTTCCAGAAAAACATCTATTTCTGCTTTATTGACTATGCCAAAGCCTTTGACTGTGTGGATCACAATAAACTGTGGAAAATTCTGAAAGAGATGGGAATACCAGGCCACCTGACCTGCCTCTTGAGAAACCTGTATGTAGATCAGGAAGCAACAGTTAGAATTGGACATGGAACAACAGACTGGTTCCAAATAGGAAAAGGGGTACGTCAAGGCTATATATTGTCACCCTGCTTATTTAACTTATATGCAGAGTACATCATGAGAAAGGCTGGTCTGGAAGAAGTACAAGCTGGAATCAAGATTGCCAGGAGAAATATCAATAACCTCAGATATGCAGATGGCACCACCCTTATGGCAGAAAGTGAAGAAGAACTAAAGACCCTCTTGATCAAAGTGAAAGAGGAGAGTGAAAAAGTTGGCTTAACTTCAGAAAACGAAGATCATGGCATCTGATCCCATCACTTCATGGCAAATAGGTGGGGAAACTGTAGCTGACTTCATTTTTTTGGGCTCCAAAATCACTGCAGATGGTGATTGAAACCATGAAATTAAAAGATGCTTACTCCTTGGAAGGAAAGTTATGACCAACCTAGACAGAATATTAAAAAGCAGAGACATTACTTTGTCAACAAAGGTCCGTCTAGTCAAGGCTATGGTTTTTCCTGTGGTCATGTATGGATGTGAGAGTTGGACTATCAAGAAAGTTGAGCACCAAATAATTGATGCTTTTGAACTGTGGTGTTAGAGAAGACTCTTTGAGAGTCCCTTGGACTGCAAGGAGATCCAACCAGTCCATCCTAAAGGAGACCAGTCCTGGGTGTTCATTGGAAGGACTGATGTTGAAGCTGGAACTCCAATACTTTGGCCACCTGATACAAAGAGCTGACTCATTGGAAAAGACCCTGATGCTGGGAGGGATTGGGGGCAGGAGGAGAAGGGGACGACAGAGGATGATATGGTTGGATGGCATCACTGACTCAATGGAGATGAGTTTGGGTAAACTCTGGGAGTTGATGATGGACAGGGAGGCCTGGCGTGCTGCGGTTCACGGGGTTGCAAGGAATTGGACACGACTGAGCAACTGAACTGAACTGAACTGAATAATAGTTAATGGGCTTCCCTAGTGGCTCAATGGTAAAGAATCTGCTTGCCAATGCAGGAGTTATGGGTTCAATCCCTGGGTCAGGAAGATCCCCTGGAAAAAGAAATGGCAACTCACTCCAGTATTGTAGGAAATTCTGCAGACAGAGGAGCCTCAGGGTATAGTCCATGGGGTCACCAAAGAGTTGGAGATGACTTATCAACTAAAAGACACAACAACAAATACGGTTAATAGTCTTTAATAAATAATTACTGAAATAAGTTGTTGGAATTTATTTCTAGCTAAAATGGGAAACTGTCAGGATTTCACAATTTTCAAATTTTAATGCAATTATTCACTTAACTATTTAACAAAAATGATCAAATGAATATTAAGCACTATTGTTTTTAAATCACATGTCAGTCAATGCCATATATATTTTATGTAACAGTATAACCTGTGCATATTAATATGTGTTCTACTTTTTTAAGTACTATTTTTATGTGTATGTATTTCCATATATTTGACATGAGAATTAAGTTTAATCAGAGTGGAGTGGGGGTTTCTGTATGTTTGTTCTCTTTTTCGTATCTTGTTTTGTTGATGAAAAAATTAATCAATAGTCAGTGTAAGAAAGGAATAGGAAATTTTATTCGAGCTAGCCTCATGTTTATAACCCAAGAGATGGTCTTTCAGAAACCTCTGAAGACTGTTCCAGAAAGGTGAATGGGGAGGCCGGTATATATGTGCAATGAAGAACATATCTTGGTAAAAAGTTACTGCTTTTTCAAGGAACAGGTAGCTTAGCTAATGTTTTTAGTGCTCTTTTAAGTATGGAAAAATGCAAGAAACTGGGTTCATAAAATTTTCTCCTTAAAATACATAACCATCTGAGGGTCAGTTCTGCCGGTTTCCCCAGAGCAAAAAGTGCTTCATCCTGACCTTCACCCTGAATTCCTACAATTCCCTGAATTGTAGGTCAATGCCTACTGTGGCTAATGACTTGATT
Source organism: Bos indicus x Bos taurus (assembly GCF_003369695.1). Classification (NCBI taxonomy): domain Eukaryota; kingdom Metazoa; phylum Chordata; class Mammalia; order Artiodactyla; family Bovidae; genus Bos; species Bos indicus x Bos taurus. The sequence continues at coordinate 15,776,324 of NC_040081.1, read as the reverse complement.
CTTGTAGAACTGGACAGTCGGCACCATTGTTTATTTTATAATCCCCTCCTTTGGGTAATAATTTCGGCCAAGGTTAGAGAAGGATTTTGCAACTCATGTGTCCCTCCGTGCTAGGAATGCTCATTCCCAGGTCAGGTGGGGATTTTGTTGATAGGCCACTCCGTTTGCTGTTCCTGGACTAGGCCCCGTTAACAGCAACCAAAAGCCTCTGGGCTACCTGTCTTACCAGTCTGTTATGGTCCAAGAACTGTTCCCTTTTGTTGATTATCCCTGTATATAGACTTTCACCATTACAATTCTTGATCTTATTATAGAACTATATATTTGGTCAATTGTTTTAAGTTCTCTAGTCATTATTACTTTTATCTGAGGCTCAGTCATACATCTGGTAATGCAGGAAACAATAATCTGGTAAAACAGACTGAATACAAATAATATAGCTAGTAACATTAGTAAGGTCATAAGCAAGCATTTAAGCTAAGAATTTCCATTATGTGTGGCCCAGTATATCCCCAGGTCATCTGGCCCAGTCTGTTCTGTACTAATTGTGGACCAATAATGGATATTTAAATTGCTGAAATATTCCCAGTGGTTCATCCACAACTCTTAAGAATTGTGGATGAACCACTGGGAATATTTTAGTACAAATACTTTTTGTGTGGGGAAGGCAAGGAGAAATTACTCTATCTGAGTGTTTCCTCAGAGTAGAATTACTGGATAAAAGTATAGAAACAGTATTATTGTTGCGAGCTTGCACTCTGCAAAGACTGAACTAATTTACATGGCCACTGGCAGTGAAGAAGTTCACTTTTCCCATTATAGTCCTGCTAATAGTGCTGTATCAGTTCTTTAAAACTAAAAGCTATATACTTGAACAAATTCATTTCATTTCACATTTTTTTAACTGCTAGTGAGGCTGTGTATCTTTGCATATTGTGTTTTCTTATGTATTTATTTTTGTAGGCTGTTTCTTTAGCACCTTTGACTGCAAATAAAGGAAAACCAGGGCACTAATCCAAATATATACAACTGTCCATATGTTTGTATTGGTAAACTGCTATAATAATCTGCTAATTTATTTCTCCATCCTCTGCCTTTCTCCACTGTAATCAATGTATCAGCTTTATAACTGGAATACTCTTCTTTTAAAAATAAAACTCCCATCCCCCAAATCTTCAGCTCAGAAAACCTTCAGTCAGTACGTCCCTGGTAGTCCAATGTCCAAGACTCCGAGCCCCCAGGGCAGGAGGCCTGGGTTTAGTCCCTGGTCAGGGAACTAGATCCCATGCGCCACAACTAGGAGTTCTCGTGCTGCAGCCAAAAAGATTCACTGCCACAACGAAAGGCCCTGCACGCCACAACAAAGACTGAGGGTCCCAGTGCTGCGGCGGAGACCCAGCACTGCCAAAAATAAATATTTGAAACAAAGAGATACAAGTAATTTCTCCTTTTTTTAAAAAAAATGCACATATCTTAAACCAAAAAAATCAATCATCTGCCAAGTAACTATAACTCTGTCAGTTGGACCCTCATGAGCCTCTTCAACACGGTCCCACAAGGACTCTTCAGCTTTTTGTCTTGCTCCTGTATGTGTGTTTTGTACATACAACCTGAAATGCTTATATTTCTCTAAGAACTACATGCTCTTTCTTGCTTCCTCCCTTGGTTCCTGCTGTCCCTCTGCTTGCCACTTTCAGATTTTCCACTTAATACATTGGTGTGCCTCAAAGGGGCATCTCAGGTACCACTTGCTCTAGGAAGCCTTTCCCCACCAATACTGTTGGGTCTGATGATCTCTTGTGCTTCTTCCAAGTGTATTCTGTGCCTCTCTCTATCGTGTGATTCCTTTTGTGTAGTGATCGTGTCTTATCCATTTTTCTACCCCTCAGTTCGGTTCAGTCACTCAGTTGTATCTGACTCTTTGCAACCCCATGAACCGCAGCAGGCCAGGCCTCCCTTTCCATCACCAACTCCCGGAATTTACTCAAACCCATGTCCATTGAGTCGGTGATGCCATCCAACCATCTCATCCTCTGTCATCCCCTTCTCCTCTCACTTTCAATCTTTCCCAGCATCAGGGTCTTTTCAAATGAGTTGGTTTTTTGCATCAGGTGGCCAAAGTATTGGAGTTTCAGGTTCAGCATCAGTCCTTCCAATGAATATTCAGGACTGATTTCCTTTAGGATGGACTGGTTGGATCTCCTTGCAGTCCAAGGGACTCTCAAGAATCTTCTCTAACACCACAGTTCAAAAGCATCAATTCTACCCTTAGGACTTAATTTACTGCTTCGTACATAGTACAAAGCACTGAATTCTTTAAATGCTCAGTAAATACTGAATGAGCAAATGAATTGTGAGGATTCTGCAACTTTCCAGTATTTTATTTTGAGAAAATTCATTTGATGCTGCTGTTTTTGTATGTGTATTATTCATTTTAAATAGTGTTTTCCATAATCTTATTTTTATGAAATTAATTTTCTTTTAAAAAGTTTTTTGATTAAAAGATGATGAATAGAACCATGTCAAAAGAAAATTAAGTGCCTTATATATTTATTACCTAAATCCTTGACTGACTATTTCATTCCATGTTATGTGTATGGAAGTAGTTTTTTAAATATTTAATTTTTATTTTTGGACAGAGCCTAATATATGCTAGCAGACAGGAGAATTGAGCTTCAGATAAGGTTTGATTGCTCATAACTTGGGAAGTTAGCTTGGAGCAAAATAGGTTCTAGAACAAAGATACTAACCTTTACTGAAAAATAAATGTGTTGATCATGAGCCTGCACTGCATAGTGAGGACCTGGGAGCATCGCAGGATGCTTTCTTACCATAGTCTCAGTGCTGCTGTGACCGTGGTGAATTCAAGCATTTTGCCTAAAACACTCTAGGTACTGGACTTTATTTAGTTTGTTTTTGGGGGCTAAGCAGAACGTGGCAATATTGATTAAATTAATTTTATGTCATGCACTTCTATCTTTAAAGCTAAATTTTATAAAACTGAATATTATGCATGATGCTACTGCTAAGTCACTTCAGTCGTGTCTGACTCTGTGCGACCCCATAGACGGCAGCCCACCAGGCTCCCCCGTCCCTGGGATTCTCCAGGCAAGAACACTGGAGTGGGTTGCCATTTCCTTCTCCAATGCATGAAAGTGAAAAGTGAGAGTGAAGTTGCTCAGCCGTATGCAACTCTTAGCGACCCCATGGACTGCAGCCTACCAGGCTCCTCCGTCCGTGGGATTTCCCAGGCAAGAGTACTGGAGTGGGGTGCCATTGCTTCTCCAATTATGCATGCTGGTAGAAAGCAAAAAGTAAAATTTGTAATGTTTAACATGCAAGTAATCTACAGTGTTTTCTAACATCTGATAAGACACTGAAGTATTTTGAACATTATGTGTTTCTTCAAGGTATAGTAGCAATACATCTAAGGAAAAGGGATTTGATGGGCATTTCCTGGCAAATTTAGATATGAGAAACTATTGAAATTTTCTTGACACTTGTTTGATTTTTTTAAATTTAAATTTATTTATTTTAATTGGAGGCTAATTACTTTACAATATTGTATTGGTTTTGCCATACATCAACATGAATCCGCCATGGGTGTACACGTGTTCCCCATCCTGAACCCCCCTCCCACCTCCCTCCCCGTACCATCCCTTTGGGCCATCCCAGTGCACCAGCCCCAAGCATCCTGTATCCTGCATTGAACCTGGACTGGCAATTCATTTCATATATGATATTATACCTGTTTCAATGCCATTCTCCCAAATCATCCCACCCTCTCCCTCTCCCACAGAGTCCAAAAGACTGTTCTATACATCAGTGTCTCTTTTGCTGTCTCACATACAGGGTTATCGTTACCATCTTTCTAAATTCCATATATATGCGTTAGTATACTGTATTGATGTTTTTTTTTCTGGCTTACTTCACTCTGTATAATAGGCTCCAGTTTCATCCACCTCATTAGAACTGATTCAATGTATTCTTTTTAATGGCTTAGTAATACTCCATTGTGTATATATACCATAGCTTTCTTATCCATTCATCTGTTGATGGACATCTAGGTTGCTTCCATGTCCTGGCTATTATAGACAGTGCTGCGATGAACATTGGGGTACACGTGTCTCTTTCAATTCTGGTTTCCTCGGTGTGTATGCCCAGCAGTGGGATTGCTGGGTCATAAGGCAGTTCTATTTCCAGTTTTTTAAGGATTCTCCACACTGTTCTCTATAGTGGCTGTACTAGTTTGCATTCCCACCAACAGTGTAAGAGGGTTCCCTTTTCTCCACACCCTCTCTAGCATTTATTGCTTGTAGACTTTTGGATCGCATCCATTCTGAGTGGCATGAAATGGTATCTCATTGTGGTTTTGATTTTCATTTATCTGATAATGAGTGATGTTGAGCATCTTTTCATGTGTTTGTTAGCCATCTGTATGTCTTCTTTGGAGAAATGTCTATTTAGTTCTTTGGCCCATTTTTTGATTGGATCGTTTATTTTTCTGGAAGCCCAGAGATAAATCCATGCACCTATGGACACCCTATCTTTGACAAAGGAGGCAAGAATATACAATGGATTAAAGACAATCTCTTTAATAAGTGGTGCTGGGAAAACCACTTGTAAAAGAATGAAACTAGAACACTTTCTAACGCCATACACAAAAATAAACTCAAAATGGGTTAAAGATCTAAACGTAAGACCAGAAACTATAAAACTCCTAGAGGAGAACATAGGCAAAACACTGTCCTACATACATCACAGCAGGATCCTCTATGACCCACCTCCCAGAATACTGGAAATAAAAGCAAAAATAAACAAATGGGACCTAATTAAAATTAAAAGCTTCTGCACAACAAAGGAAACTACAAGCAAGGTGAAAAGACAGCCTTCAGAATGGGAGAAAATAATAGCAAATGAAGTGACAAACAACTAATCTCAAAAATATACAAGCAACTCCTGCAGCTCAATTCCAGAAAAATAAACGACCCAATCACTTGTTTGATTTTTACTTCTCTTAGAATGTGTTACTTTGCTGAAAACAGTTTCTAAGTCTAGGCGGATTGATCCCCTGCAAGCTACACTTGAAGGTTAAGTAACTACAGATCTCAGCTAATCCTGTGTAATCTGCTGTTACTAAATGGCCATTTGTATGCCTGGCGCACCAGTTTCTGAATGCTTAGGATTTGGTTTTTACCTTTTGTCCAAATAACCTCTAAAAGGAGCCATGCATCTCTTTGCAAGTCTGTGCATTGCACTGAGCCTATTGGAGAGAGTGAGCTGTTTATGTCCTTCTCAGTGCACCTGTGATTATCACGGCAGAAATGATGGCCTGGGATCAAGGTATGCTTCTCTCCTTGCTTCTCAGTGTTCTAATGATTCGGAGGAAAAGGACTCAAACCAGATGGCTTTGTTTTGAAAACAGAAATCAGAGAGGAGGCTTAATTTAGATAAGCTTTAAGGTACCTGTGTTAATCCTGGTTGCCTACTCCGTTGTTTTCACTTCGAGCAGTTTAACTCCTTCAAAGCCCCTCAAATTGTTTGAGACTCTCAAACACATTGTGTTACTAAAATATTCATTGCACTTGTATTCACACAATGAACCTGGCAGGAGGTCAAACCACTGAAATTTGTGTGGCCAGTTCAACCTGTTTATAGAAAGCAAAAGGGGGCAGGGCTGATCAGAATGTGTGTGACAAGCCCAGATCATTTGCTGCCAGGGTTTTCCCTTTCATTTAGAGGATTATTTATGCCAACTGAATAGACTTTAGGCAGTAGGAAGGACGATCACATGAGTGAAATTAGAGACGTTCATAATCAGAATTTTTCATTTTAAGATGTTAGAGTTTGAAAGAAATGGGTCAGCCTTTTGTGTTGGACACTGTGGGACCTTGCAGAAGTTACTTAACCTCTGTGTTTCTTTAATATATGCTTGTGAAGTGAGAACAACAAGTGTTTAGTTATAATATGCATGAGTCCTTTCAGATAGAAGTTAAATACAAAACAGAACTCTTATTGGCTAAACATAGTAAACGTTTTTTTTTGAGAGAGAATTTTTAACAACAAAGTCAGATTTTTTTGTGTGACTCAGTTGACGTGAACAGTAAGCCTCAAAGTATTTTGTTAAAAGAATCACTCTATTTGTGTCTTACAAATTTATACAAATAACTAATAAGTAACATATTTTTGTATCATTTTTCATGTTATTGTATAAAATTTACTAACTCCTGGTATCTGTTTGAGATATCCACTCAAGGTGGTTACAGACACTGAGAAGAATGTAACAATTTAAGACCTACTTGGCAAAAGATATACTGCAGTTAATGACTCAGATCAGACTACCTTTCAGAAAACAGTCACAGAAGTGTTTCCTTCTTCATGGTGGCCCCATTATTGATGCATTTTATAAAAACCATAGCATGTTATGCCTGACAAGAACTCCAGAAATAATCTAGTTTGGCCACTGTAATTTTTTAAATGAATAAATCATATAGAGCTGAAATGGCTTGCCCGAGATCACAGTGTTGAGTTGTTGCAGTGACTGGCTGACAAAGAGACTGGGTCTTTTAGCTTCCTATTGAGGCTTTCTCCAATACAGTGCACTGGAATGCTGACTTAATGAGGAGAGGCTGGATCATTCTGGTATAAAGTACACTGAAATTTGTGATTCAGAATAGGGATGAAGAGGTATGCTAGAGAATTCCAGTGATGCATAGGCACTTCCCTGAAGAGAGGAGACGAGGCAACTAGCACATTGCTTATGCTGCTTCCTTCTCTTTACATCATGGCCTGGCTTTAAAAATTCACTGTTTTAATGTGATGTGTTTTACTGAATGACTGTTTTATTGACTGTTTACTTCATGTGTAATGTATCATAATTCAGATGATGCTTTATATTAATCATTTTCAGCAATCTGGTGGAGCTGAATATACAATGGGAGATAAATAGGTCTTTTTTTTCAGGTTTAAGTAAATCTAAATTTTCTGATTTTTCATACTTTACACCCACACACAGGCAGGCTTGTTTTCCTATGCCCGTTTTTCTACATGCCACAAACAAGATCATGATGTCATTTGCTCAAGGTCGCTTAAATTGTGAGCAGTTTAAAAAAAAAAAAAACACAACAAAACTTGCAGTTAATTGGTTTATTTCTTAGGCTGAAAGTAATGCATTGGTCACATTATCAAAACAGAGCTTAATTTTAGTCATCCAATATGAATACTTGCCATTTCTTTCCTTCCTTCCCTCCTTTCCTTCTTCCTTTCTCTTGTGCTTGTCTTCATAAGGATCAATTTATAACTTCAATAGGGGATTCTTTTAAAATGGGGCATTTCCTAAAGAAGTTTAGAGTGTCCACTTTAGAGCTGGACAGATGTGGCTTTGAAAGATGGTTGTATAACCACTAGCTCTGTGACTCTGGGAAGTTACCTAATGTTGATGGGCCTCAGTTATTTTATCTATAAAAATGAGATTGATGATAATAATAGCATACACCTACTGAGTGCCAAGAAGGTGTAAACTTTTCCATCCATTTCAATTACTCATGTGAGTACCATGTGGGAAAATGAGTTGAGACTGGTGAAGTGGCTTTCCATGGCCACAACGATGACAGAGCTTAGAGTCAAACCAAGACCAGACTGACTCTAGAGCTGGTACCTTTACCTATTCCCTAATATCAGTTCATTGGGCTGTTGTGATGATTAAAAAGGGGTGGAATGTGATGCATATTGCACATGCCTGACACATAAAAAGCTCAGGTTGAGTCACATGAAAATAATGATATTTAATGGTTTTTAATGTGGCCATAGTTTTTAAAATGGCCATTTCATATGGTTCAATCTAGAAGAAGATGATGAGTATGACAAATTGTTACTGAGCATTCAGCTAGCCTGAATGGATACTTAGTGCAAACCAGTAGGGAATGAAAAATTCAATGCATGGTTCAAATAAGTATTACTTTTTTCAAATGAGCCTCAGGAAACAGATTTCCTTCCGTTGCTTTGTGACACTAGGGCGGTGCTATGTAATGACCTTGATATGAATGAGGTACCTACAAACTTTCCCGTGGACACTGTGAAGCTTCGCATAGAAAGGACCGTTGTCCGTAGGATCCCTGCCGAAGCCTTCTACTACCTGGTGGAGCTCCAGTACCTCTGGCTGACTTACAATTCTGTGGCCAGCCTTGACGTCAGCAGCTTTTACAACCTAAAGCATCTACATGAGTTGCGCTTGGATGGAAATTCTCTGACGGCTTTCCCTTGGACATCTCTGAGGGACATGCCCCGTCTGAGGACCCTGGATTTGCACAATAACAGAATAACCAGTGTGCCAAAGGAGGCAGTCAGGTATCTGAAGAACCTCACCTACTTGGATTTATCAAGCAACAGATTAACCACACTGCCACCAGATTTCCTGGAAAGCTGGTCCCACTTAGTGACAGCATCATCCAGAAGCCTGGACCTTCCACCAAGAAGAATTATTCTCGGTAAGCTCACAGCCTCTGGGCTTTTCAGGTCCAGACAGTTTGTTCTGTGTACCTTCTTCAGTTGTCCAGTATTTTCGCATCTCTCGAATTTGGTGTTTTACTCTGTACTTGCACTTTTGATGGAGTAGTACTTTATCGTTTGACCGAGGTCAGTTTACCGGTCTGCCCTGTGTAAGGTATAATGACTCTTTTGTGTCTGTATGCGTGCACACCATGTGTGTAGTGTATGAGCATGAATGCATCCATGTTTGTGGAATGAGGGCAACAGGTGTTTGTGTGTGCATGTGAGGGGAGGGAAGGAAACTTGCCTCATAGACTGAGACGAATGCTGCTCTTAGAGAACCTGGAGAAGAATGACAAAACCTATCAACTTGCTCTGATTCTCATGAGCACATCAGTGCTCCATACTCTGCCACAACTGACGTTTTGCTCTGATCTCTTTTCAGCCCTTTATCAGGGTCTTCAGGAGTGAGGGAAGGGCATCTACATCTTTATTAAGTAGCAGTGGTTTAGTTGGTTAGGAAGTATAGCTTCCAGATGTGTGTGTATATATGTGAGTCACTCGGTTGTGTCCAAATTGTTGCAACCCCATGGACTGTAGCCCACCAGGCTGCTTTGTCCATGGGATTTTCCAGGCAAGAATACTGAGTGGGTATCCATTCTCTTCCCAGGGGATCTTCCTGACCCAGGGTTCGAACCCAGGTCTCCTGTATTGCAGGCAGGTTCTTTACCATCTGAGCCAACAGGAAAGCCCTGTAGCCTTCATACATTCTTAATTTAAAAAACAAACAAATAAACAAACTAGTCTAAACACCAGTTATTTTACTGACCCTAGATGGGTCTCCTAATGGATTTAATCTCTTAGTTTAGCTGTGTTTAATCTTGTGTATTTTGGTCCTGAATTTGTTTAGATTCTGTGGATATTTATCTTGGATTCTTAACACGTAAGCTCCTTCTAGCAAGCCCTTCTCTTCTTTTTGTCTTCCTACAGTGCTTTGCACACTGCTCTGGTGAATGCCCAGTAAACGTGACTGCCCAGTTGAAGTCAGTGAACTGAGACCCTTCTCGACAGTATCTGTGGGCAGTGAGGCCTTTTCCCACTTTTGTATGAGACACAGACCTGAAGCTTTGACAAAGCAATTTGATTTGCTAAAGCATCTGCCTGCAATGCAGGAGATCCGGGTTCAATCCCTGGGTCGGGAAGATCCCCTGGAGAAGGAAATGGCAACCCACTCCAGTACTCTTGCCTGGAAAATCCCATGGTCGGAGGAGCCTCATAGGCTACAGTCCATGGGGTCACAAAGAGTCCAACATGACTGAGCAATGACACACGTTTTGTTCATGCCATAAGGCTTTTTTGAATTGCACAAGATATGTTCATCATGGCTGCAGAAGAAGTTGTAATTCTCAGAAAAATGAAAGAAATTTTGAGTGTTTGGTCAGTGAAACGACTTATAAGACTTTGGAATGAGAAGCAACTGGATGCTAAGAAATTGTGCCAGAAATTTCTACTGACCAATATCACTTGCTAAATATTTTCTGAAGTAAAGTATAAATGAAAGATAATTTTGATATTTTTTATACAAAGGAAATTACTATGTATTTTATAATAATTGTAAATGGAGTTTAACCTTTAAAAATTTTGAATCACTATATCGTACACCTATATCATATATTGTATCTTAACTACATTTCAGTAAGAAGTGTTTTATTTGGGAAAAAAAATGAAATACTGTGACAGCACTTAAATGGCTTTAGCATTACTTTTGTTGAAATGTATATGCATTTTAGTGCTTATGAAACTAAAAATATTTTCTCGATAAGAACCAAATAGAGAAAAAAAATCACAAAATTTTTCTTGCCCAGCTGTTTCATGTTTTGACCACTATCTATCCTTCAGACATTTTTGTTTATATAATAAGAGAAACATTTTAGGGTGGGTTAGAGAAAAAAATTAGTTTAATTTAGCAATACTTGTGGAGTCCTTAAATGTTAATAAGTATACTGTGATAGGAGCCATGCAAAACCATACTGTAGTACTTAATTACTTTATTCTAGTGACTAATTTGATTCTTATGAGTAACACTAATGGCTAGAAATTTTCATAACTTAAAATTCCATAACATTGGAATTTTATTTTGCTATGTATTTTTAAAAGTTTCTTTGAATGCAATTCCTAATTCTAATAATATTACTCAATGGAGATACAGACTAGAAAATAAAATCCAATTACTAAATGGCTACTAATAGCTCTCTAATGATTAGTTGCTAATATTAATATGAAGAAATAATTTTATAGGACATTAATATTTTCCTTTTTGCTTTCCTTGCCTTTGGAGTCAGATCTACAAAACATCACTTAGACCAAAGTCAGTAAGGTTATCACCTACATTTTCTTCTAGAAATTTTATGGTTTGAAGTCTTATATTCAAGTCTTTAATCCATTTTGAGTTAATTTTTGTGTATAGTGTAAGGTAGCGGTCTGGTGCTGCTACTGCTGCTGCTAAGTTGCTTCAGTCGTGTCCGACCTATGCGACCCCATAGACGCCAGCCCACCAGGCTCCCCCGTCCCTGGGATTCTCCAGGCAGGAACACTGGAGTGGGTTGCCATTTCCTTCTCCAATGCTTGAAAGTGAAAAGTGAAAGTGAAGTCGCTCAGTCGTGTCCAACTCCTAGTGACCCTGTGGACTGCAACCTACCAGGCTCCTCCGTCCATGAGATTTTCCAGGCAAGAGTACTGGAGTGGGGTGCTATTGCCTTCTCCGAGGTAGTGGTTTAGTTTCATTCTTTTTCATGTGGCTGTCCAGCTTTCCTCACACCACTTATTGAAGACTGCCCTTTCTCCTTTTCATGTTCTTTATTCCTTTGTTGTAAATTGTCCACACCTGTGTGGATTTGTTTCTAGGCTCTCGGTTCTATTCCACTGATCTGTGTGCCTGTTTTTGTGCTAGTACTCTACTCTGATTTTTACAGCTTTGTAGTATAATTTGAAGTCAGAAACCATAATATCTCCAGCTTTTTTCTTTCTCAAGATTATTCTGGCTATTTGGGATCCTCTGTGGTCCAATACAAATTTTAGAATTATTTGTTGTAGTTCTGTGAACTATGCCATTGAAATTTTGATTAGATAGCATTGAATATATAGATCACTTTGGGTAATATAGTTATTTTAAAAATATTAATTCTTTCAATCTATGAGCACAGTATATCATTCCACTTATTTTCATCATCCTCAATTTCTTTCATTAGTGTCTTATAGTTTTTAGTGTACAGATTTTCATTTTCTTAGTTAAATTTATTTCCAGGTATTTAATTATTTTTGTTGTAATTATAAATGGGATTGTTTTTCTAATTTTTCTTTCTGATTGCTTGTTGTTAGTGTATAGAAATGCCACAGATTTCTGTATATTGATTTAGTATCATGTGAGTTTATTGAATTCATGGTTCTTTTTTTTGGTGGTTTTTTAGTGTTTTCTTTTTTTTTTCTGGGGAAATGGCTCGTGGTTTAGTGTTTTCTATATATAGTTTCATGTCATCTGCAAATAGTGACAGTTTTGCTTCTTCCTTTTTAGATAGAAGTGCCTTTTATTTCTTTCCTTTTTCTTTGGCTAGTACTTCCAATATAGTGTTGAATCAAAGTGGTGAGACTAAGCATCCTTATCTTGTTTCTAATCTTAGTGGAAAAGCTTTCAGCTTTCCATCCTTGAGTATGGTGTTCACTATGAGTTTGTCATATATGGCTTTTACCATGTTGAGGTACATTCCCTCTATACCCATTTTGTTGAGAGGTTTTTTTTTTTTTTTAAATCATAAATGGATTTTGAATTTTGTCAGATGCTTTTTCTGTATCTATTGAGAGGATCATGTGTTTCATCCTTCAATTTGCTAAATGATACGTTACACTGATTAAATTGTGGATGTTAAACCATCTTTGCATCCTTGGAATAAATCCCACTTGATTATGGTATATGATCCTTTTACTGTATTCTGGGATTTGGTTTGCTAATATTTTATTGAGGAACAGTTCAGATTATTTAAAAACTTACACAAGAATACTTTTAGTATAACATTAAATTTATGTAATTTTACATGATCATGCAATAATGCATGATCATGAGTATTTTACAATTTGCAAAGAAAAAGACTAAAAGTTATACTAATTGATTAACTGTTCTCTTTGACATCTTTCTGCTTTTCTGTATTTTCAAAATGTTCTGCAATTATCATGCATTACTTTTTATAATCATAATAATAAGCAACAAAAGATATTTTGAAACATGTCCAGCCACGTGTGGCAGCTGACCAAAGCAAAGTCATGACTGCTGCGTAACAAAATGGGGAAAGAAGTGCTACCCTCTGCAAAGAAGACTTGTTCATGTGTGTGCATCACACACAGAAAACTCAGTTTTCACATCTGGAAAATGGAGATAACAGGATTTACTCCATCTTGCTAATAGAAATGTAATGAGAATGCAGTTTATGTGACAGTCCTTTAGAAAATAAATTGGACAGTTTCTGAGGCTATGATTTTATTTATTTATTATTTTTTTTAAGTTTGTATTTTTATTAAGCCTCTTTTAAAGACGAAGAAACATGCACAGAAAGGTGAGTACTTTTCACCTTTGATTGTGGCATACAATCAGAATAAAACACGTACACACCGTTAAGCTTCCAATCTTAACCAAGAAACATTTGAGAGTTCTATTCTAAACTAGTATGTCACACTGCCATGAAAACTCAATTAACTCAGTTTAACTGCAAACCATCCAAGTGCACCTTCCCCAAACACACTGATTCTACTGGTCTGCTCTTCATCAGTATTTAGAAACTTCTAGTTCAGAAGCTCGGAATTTCTCATGTCTGGTCCCAGACTAGCAAATCTGAATCCTGTCCATTCTTCCTTGTCTGTTCCCTGAGGCTATGATTTTAGATCAACAATAATCCATAGCAATTGTGACTGAGAAGTGAGTATCTTGGAAAGAAGGACTTCTCTAGTTTGACTTTTTTGTTAGTTTAACTAGAATGTACCTAAGTCTTCCAATTTCATTGTTTAAATATGGTAGTGAGAAGCAGCTCTATTTAGAACTCAAGTGCTTAACTGTAGCAATTATATCTTTCCAGGCGCCCTGTAGAATTTACTTTTGTTCTATTATAATGGGATACATTCTCTTTTCATTTCTTTTTTATTACCCAATGTTTATTGTTGTTAACAGATTCTATTTATAATAGTAATAGTAGCTAGTACTGATGGATGCTAGTCCAAGCCTAGTTCTTATAATTTATGGATATAACTCCTTCTAGTCTCACATTAACCCCATGGTAAGTACTGTTTCATCCCTATTTTATAGATGAAGAAATGAGGCACAAGTTAAAACACTTGCCCAGATTCACTTATTCCATAGTGATGGAGGTAGGGTTTGAATATAAACCATTTGGTTGTAGAACCCTTGCTCTTCCCCACTGCTTTGTAATGCAAGGTATGTAATAATATCAGAGTTATTTTCCTTATATATATTATTTTACTGATCTATTTAAGTCAAATATTTATTTAATAAAAAAGAATTTAGGGAGAGGCTTTTCAGTTACTCCACTTCTCTTCTGTGTGAATAAAAATATCAACCTAATAAAATTGTCCTTTAATATAGTTATAAAAATGTAAAGTAGTGTCCTGCAAATAAGCATTTAAATTAACTATGAAACTAGATTGATTTGCAGTACAGGTAAATTTCCATGACCTCTTTCTCAAGAATAAGAAAATATTTACACAGGCAAAGTCTGTAAGGCCTAACACTGTTTATCTTGGAGGAAAAACTCTGTAGTAGAAGAGTATAAATTGCTTTTTTGTGTCCTTCTTATGGGAACCTAAAGTTGCTTAGTTGTAAAGGGCTCTTCTATTCAGAATGGCTTCCTTGGTGGCTCGGGAGTAAAGAAGCTGCCTGCCAATGCAGGAGATGGTTTTGATCCCTGGGTTGGGGAAATCCCCTGGAGAAGGACATGACAACCCACTCCAGTGTTTTTGCCTGGGAAACCCCATGGACAGAGGAGTCTGGTGGGATACAATCTATGCAGTCATAAAAGAGTCAGACATGATTTAGCAACTAAACAACAAAAAATTCAGAATGGAGTTTGCCAAAGGGCAGTGGTGGCCCTGAGTATTCCCACAGAATTCTGTAAAATGGCATTAATTTAGTTCTACAAATACTTCTGATGCTCTATTGGCTTACCTGCTCTTTCCTTGGCACAGAGGAGACAAATCCATACAATTAAGGCTTACCCTTTGCCAGACATTCATCTGAGGACTGCCTGGCAGTATCTCAGCCTCTAGGACAACCCCATGAGGTGGGTCTGTAATTGTCATCACCTTCTTTTTCCAGCTGGTAAAGAGGCAGAGTCAAGTTTCAACTTCACAGTCCATCTCCAGAGACATCACTTTTATTTTTTAAACTTTAAAAAAATTTTATTTTTAAAAATTTAATTAAAAAAATTTTTTTGGCTGCACTGTATGGCTTATGGGATCTCAGTTCCCTGACCAGCGATTGAGACCAGGCCATGGCAGTGAAAGCTGGGAATCCTAACCACTAGGCAATCAGGGAACTCCTTAAACTATTTTTTAATTTGAGGAATTGAGATATCATATGCATATTGTGAATCTTGTGTACAATTTAGCAAATGATGGTAAACCTATACCTGCACAAAACACACACCCTCATCAAGATACACAGTATTTTCATCACCCTAGAAAGTTTCCCTGTGCCCTGTCTCATCAGTCTTCCCCCACCCCAGAGAACTACTACTTTTATTTCTATGACCATAAGTTAATTTTGCCTATTCTATAATTTCATTTGAGGTGCTTTTGTGCTTGCCTTCTTTCACTCAACATTATATATTTTTTTGAGATGCAACCATGTCATTGCACATCTTGGTAGTTTCTTATTGCTCAGTCTATTCAATTGTATAAGTGTACCAGTTATTCATCTTTTGTCCTGTTGTTGGACAGATGGGCTGTTTCCAGTTTTTACCTTTATTATGAATTAAGCTGCTATTAACATTTTTGTGCAAAGTTTTTGTGGCTATGTTCTCATTTCTGTAGGATAAATTCCTAGGATTGAAATTGTTAAGTCATAGGGTAGCTAGATATATAACTTTTTAAGAAAGAAACTGCCAGTTTTCCAGAGGTTGTACTGTTCTACACTTCCATTAGCACAGTCTGTTTGTTCCACCTCCTCAGCAGCACGTGACATTTCTTTATTATTTTTGTTATTCTTGGGAGTGGTCATGTCAGGCGAGTGGTATTATATTATCATTTTAGTTTGCATTTCCCTGATAAGTAATGGTATTGACCATATACATTTATTTATTGACCATTGATATATTTATAATTTTTAATGTTGTTCATATTTTTATTACTGAGTATGTCTTAATTAATTATATGTATTATGAATATTTTCTCAAGTCTGTGACTTGTCTATTGATTATCTTCATGATGTCTTTTTTTAAAAATTTTCTTCATGATGTCTTTTGTAAGAAAGCTTAAAATTTTGATGACATCTGATTTATCAGTTTTTCGTTTTATTGTTAGTGATGTCTGTGTACCATCTAAGAAATATTTGCATACCTACAGGTCACAGGAAGCCCCCTTGTGGCTCAGAGGGTAAAGAGTCTGCTTGCAATGCAGGAGACCCAGGTTCGATCCCTGGGTTGGGAAGATCCCCTGGAGAGGGAAATGGCAACCCACTCCAGTAATCTTGCCTGGAAAATCCCATGGATAGAGGAGCCTGGCAGGTACAGTCCATGGGGTCACAAAGAGTCGGACACGACGAGCGACTTCACTTTCACTTTCACAGGTCACAGAGATAGTCTTTCTTTGTAGTTTTAACTTTTATATTCAGTTTTTAGCTTTATATTCTTAGCTTTTATGCTTATGACTATGACCCAGCTGAAAACAGTTTTTGAGTGTAGTGTGAGGTAGGGGTTAAGGTCTATTTGTTCCCAAATAGATGTCCAGTAGTTCTAGCACCAGTTGTTAAAAAGGCTTTACTTTACATTTTGAATTGTTAAGTAAAACTGCCTCCACAAAGTTGACTAAAGCATGGTTTTGCCTTCAAGAGCTTATAGTCTACAGAATAGCTTTTGTACTGGAATTTATTGCTGACTTTTCATAAAGAATAGCATATCTGACTACTGTGATGCACAAAAAACATTATCCTTTGAGAAATGGAACAAGGCAAAGTTCATTTACCCCTATCCAAGAGTAGTTTAAAATTAATTAATGCAAATTGCTGGTTGTGGTTGGTGCTTTGCAATGCAGTACAAGTAATAGTTTAACTTTCAGAGAGTTCTTGTATCTTTGTCCCCAGAAGAAAAAAAACACTTGAATATGTTCAGCTCTAGATTACTATTATTATTAAGGCTTTAAAAGTTGTACTCTTAACTTTAGATGTTCATAGCATGAATAAATATTTTATTTTTGAGGGATTTAAAAATAAACATGTCACTTTTAGATGTAATCCTTTGGATTAATTTTTAAAGAATTTTGTTTTACCATTAACACTTTTTTTTTTTTAACAGTTTCAAAGTATAAATGAAACTCTTAATTTTATAGCTCTTGATCTTTCCCTATATAGACAGTTATGCTGTAGACATTGCTGTTTTAACACTTTTTAAAACAGGGTTATTTGTAGCTGCCACCCATACTCTAGATGCTTTTAGGTGGCAAAGAGATAAGTGAGTTATGGTGGAAGAAGCATTAGACTAGGAGGCTCAAACACCTAGGACTTGGGACTCTAAGCTACTTACAATGTCAAGGCAGTAATTTCTTTGTGCCTTAATGTCTTCTGGTATGAAATTGGAAGAATCATCTTAGCTTCCTGAGGTCAGTATAAGACATATATACAGTTGTTAAGAATGAAAGCTTTAAGATCAGGATAGTGAAAGTGAAAATTGTTCAGTTGTGTCTGACTCTTTGCGACCCCATGGACTATACAGTCCATGGAATTCTCCAAGCCAGAATACTGGAGTGGGTAGCCATACCCTCCTCCAGGAGATTTTCCCAACCCAGGGATCCAACGCAGGTCTCCTGCATTGCAGGCAGATTCTTTACCAGCTGAGCCACCAGGGAAGCTCAAGAATACTGGAGTGGGTAGCCTATCCCTTCTCCAGTGGATCTTCCTGACCCAGGAATCAAACCGGGGTCTCCTGCATTGCAGGTGGATTCTTTACCAGCTGAGCTACCAGGTCACCCTAAAGCAGGGTAAAACATAGACGCTTTACAATTTTTGACAAGTGCAGTATTTGTCTCATAGGAAGCAACCAACAACTGCTGTTTTGTATTATTATTTTAACTTTTATTAAAGTATGATTGACTTACAATGTGTTTAATTTCGGCTGCATAGCAAAGTGACTCAGTTATACATGCATCTGTTCTCTTCCATATGCTTTATCACAGGATATTGAACGTAGCTTCCTGTGCTGCACAGTAGGCCCTTGTTGTCTCCCCATCCTGTATGTCATAGTTTGTACCTGCTAAGCCCAAACTCCCAGTCTTTCCCTCGCCTCCTCCACTCCCCCCTTGACAACCACAAGCCTGTTCTCTACATCTTTAAGTCTGTTTTCGTTATTATTTTATAAAGAAAAAAATCTGGCATACAAAGTCAAAGTCTTTTGAAACTATGAGTATTCTACACGTATTATATTATATGACAGAATGAATTTGATATTTATTGGCAGGCTGAGTAGAATTTAAATCAGTATTAGAGAACTGATTATAGATTCATGGGACTAAATGTGAGAAGAAGGTTAAGGTAATTCATCCATGAAAGAAAAGAAATTTCTAATATAGAAGATAGTAGAAATAGTAAGTTTTACCAACACTGGCAGAGAAATATGAACCACTCACAAAGTGCTGTTATAATAAAAATAGGCATAGATAGAAATCTGGAATTTATGAATGGTTAAGTCTTCCGCAATGGTTAGACTTTTTTAAACTTGTGGTTCTGTTTTTTCTTCTTAAAAATCAATACAAATCCACTCCACAACCACAAATCTCTTTGAGATAAATCTTTGCTAGCCTTGGGCTTTTTTTGTAAGGCTGGTATGGGACATCACCCTTAAAATCCTCAAGATTTCTGTCTGATTGAATGCTCTGAAGGCACCATCTTAGATCTTTCTGAGATCCTAGCAACTAATTGGAGAAGGCAATGGCACCCCACTCCAGCACTCTTGCCTGGAAAATCCCATGGACAGAGGAGCCTGGTAGGCTGCAGTCCATGGGGTCGCTAAGAGTCGGACACGATGAGCGATTTCACTTTCACTTTCCACTTTCATGCATTGAAGAAGGAAATGGCAACCCACTCCAGTGTTCTTGCCTGGAGAATCCCAGGGACGGGGGAGCCTGGTGGGCTGCCGTCTATGGGGTCGCACAGAGTCGGACACGACTGAAGCGACTTAGCAACAGCAGCAGTAGCAGCAACTAATTGTATAGAACCACCCACCGGAATTTGACTTTTGCTCTGAGACCCTTTGTTAATTTGAGAATTTTGGAGAGGGTGGTGTAAGAAGCAGTTTTATTGGGTTTAGCTCCTTTACATTTAACGATTCTTCCTTTAGCTGTTGTCTCTCCTTTATATTTTACTATGAGCAGCAAGAAGACACCAGGCAGCAGTGTCAACACCATGTGGAAATATCCTTAGCCAGAACATTCATTTCACTGAGTACATTTTCTACTTTCCGTGTTAACCACCAGTGATAGTGTTGCTAAGCTTTCTGCTGCTTCATAACAAGGGTGTGCCCTTTTGTCTACTTTCCAATAATATTTTTCTCACTTTTCTTTAAGCTTTCGCTGACAGCCTCTTTGAAGGGTACAACACTTTGGCTAACAGTCCTGAAAGCCAAGGCAGATCCTGAAGGCGCTTGCAACTGGAGGCTGTCAGCTAACTGTATTTCCTGCTGCTGATTCTCTCTTGAAGGGGGATTTGAGCAGTGTACCTCCACGGCCACCACATGTGACATTCATGCCAAGCCATGTTCTACCACTTTTTTCCAATCTTGTCACCTAACTTTGCCTATGTCTCACTCTATGCTTTGGTTACACAGAAATTGTACTACCTCAAAGTCACACAAAATATTGACATATTTCAGGTTGAGTTAGGTGCCTCTCAGCACCCTATAATAACATTTATAATAATATAAATACTTTCTGGCACTCTAGAATCTGTCACCATATTTATGACATTCTGTGATACTTGGATTCAGATCTTGACTTTGACACTAATCAGCTACATGACCTTGGTCAAGTTATTTGGTTTCTCTGTGTCTCAGCTTTTTCATTTTTAAAATGGGGGAAATAATATTCTTTTCATAGAACTGTAGGGATTAAATCAAATAATAACAGGTAAGTGCTTAGAACAGAGCCTAGTCTGTAATAAATGTTCAATAACTATTAGCTATGATCATTAAAGGATTCCCAGGTGGCTCAATGGTAAAGAGTCTGCCTGCAATGCAGGAAACCCAAGTTTGATCCCTGGGTTGGGAAGATCCCCTGGAGAAGGAAATGGCAACCCACTCCAGTATTCTTGCCAGGAAAGTCCAATGGACAGAGGAAGCTGGCGGGCTACAGGTCCGTGGGGTCACAGAGGCGGACACAACTGAGTACACACGCACACACACATGATCATTGATGATCTGAACTGACAGGACACGTTGAATTTGGTGGCTGGAGTGCAGGGTAAAACTGACAGGTAACTCTGACCTCTCAAAGTACTTATGTTTTTAGGGCCAGAGTGCAGAAATGCCATCCCACGAGGCTGTGAGTAGACGGATGTCATCAGGAAAAACTTTATCCATCTTTTCCTCCCTTCTGGTCTAGGTCTGCAGGACAACCCATGGTTCTGTGACTGCCACATTTCCAAAATAATGTCATTGTCAAAAGTCGATGACCCTGCAATAGTACTTCTCGATCCGATGATGGTGTGTAGTGAACCGGAACGCCTCACAGGGATTTTGTTTCAGCGGGCTGAACTGGAGCAGTGTGTGAAGCCATCAGTGATGACCTCGGCTACCCAGATCACATCAGCTCTGGGCAGCAATGTCCTGCTGCGGTGTGATGCCACTGGCTACCCCACCCCGCAGCTCACGTGGACCAGACCAGATAACTCGCCAGTCAATTATACAGGTATCTTCTTAATTCAGGCCTTTGAAATAAGGTCTTTACAAATGTGTGACCTTAATCTTGTGTTTTTGTATGGTTTGAGATTGTCTGGCTATTTCAAGTAAAATATCGCTAAGAGTGTTGAATGGAAAAATTTTGAAAGGTACTCTTTACTGATCAATATTTTCCTCCATTTGTCTGATTAACTACATAGATGAAATTAGACAATCTGACTTTTTTTTTCTTAGATGGAAAACAACGTGATTCAGCATTTGGGTGGTTGCAGATAGGCCTCTGTCTTTAACTTTCCTCTATCAGAGGAAAATTTAAAAAAAAGAAACTCATGGTTTACCAGGTTATCTAAATGAAATATACTGTGAAAGAAAGGAACAGAAATTATGACTCCTCCATGCTAGAAAACAATCCATGATGCCTTCTGACTGTGTGGATGGTTGGCATTTTATTACAATGAAAAAATATTTTGAGAAGTATTTAAATAATATCTTGTGATAAACATTTTATAGAATCACATTGGGTTAAAATCAGAAGGGATATCTGAGATCACTTTGTCTTATCCCCTTATTTAAAAAATGTGGAAACAGAGGTCTAAAAACTGATAGCTTGTCTAGAATCACATACTAGTGACGAAAGTTTACTCAGGCCCAAATTTCTTAATTCTCAGCCGCATGTATTTTTAAAATACTATTTCCCATACAAACCTCATGTCACCTGGCATGCCCTGGATTTCCATATAAACCATTTACAGAACCATCACCTGCCTTCAGAGACTTGCAGTGTGCCACTTCTCTCTTCGCTTATGTGAGAGATATACGTGTAGGACCAGAAGTTGTTTACTTTTCAGTTGGCATGTTGCTTGAGTCCTTCCTTTCTTTTTTTCTCACAGAGTATGCATTTTTCTTTATTCCAGTAATTCAGGAATCTCCAGGGGAGGGAGTCAGATGGTCCATTATAAGCTTGACGGGCATTTCTTACATGGATGCTGGGGATTACAAATGTAAGGCCAAAAATTTGGCTGGGATGTCAGAAGCTGTGGTCACTGTGACAGTGGCCGGTGTTGTCACAGCCACCATCTCATCAGATACTTCTGAAAGAAGAACTGGGGATCACCCTGAACAAGAGGTCCAGCCGGGATCTAGAAGCCCTGCATCTCTGCCTGGTTCATCATCGTCTCCCTGGCCTTATTCCTCCTCTTCTTCCACTTTTCCTCCTACTTCACCTTCATCTCCTCCCTCCACTGCTTCCTTCTCCTTGTCTCCTTTCTTCTCCTCCACTGTTTCTTCAGCTACAACTCCAAGCACTAGAATATCCGCAAGCACCACCATGGCTAACCGACAGTCGCTCAGCCCAGATGGGAAAAGAAGTGCTAAAGCAGAGATGGGTGGTGGGAAGCTTCCCCCAGCTAGTGCAAGTAGAAGAGAAGAGTTAGCACTGTTGGATCGAGCCCTGCGGATGGAAGCGAATGCCACAATAGAAAACCTCCAGGTGGTCAGCGAAACAGAAGAAAGCGTGATTTTGACATGGGACACCATTAACACCACCCAGAACTCGGAAGTGACCGTGTTTTATTCCAAATATGGTGAGAAGGACCTGCTGCTGCTTAATGTGAACTCCAGCAAGAACCAAGTCACCATAAACGGCTTGCTGCCTGGTTGGCAGTATATAGCATGTGTCTGTCCAAAGGGAATGCCTCCCCAGAAAGACCAGTGTGTCACCTTTTCTACTGACGGAGCTGCAGAAGGAGATTCTCAAGAGTTTTTCCTGATGGTGCTGAGTGGTGCTGCCTGCGTTGCTGTCTTGCCATTGATTTTTTTCCTGTTGTACAAAGTTTGCAAACTTCAGTGTAAGCCAGACTCCCTCTGGGAAGATGATTTGGCAAAAGAGACTTATATCCAGTTTGAGACGCTGTCCCCCAGGTCTCAAAGTGTAGGGGAACTGTGGACGCGAAGGCCCAGAGCCGAATCAGAGAAACTGCCGCTTTGCTCTAGGTCAAGTGTGGAGTCTCCTGACTACTAAAAGTGAGGGTTCTGGATCGGAGTATTATTGCTAAGGTTTTACAGCTCAGGCACATGTGAGCTCCACAGAATTTCTTTCACAAAAGTAAGGATCTAGGGGTATCGTTGACCCTCCATTTGGATGACTTTTGGACGCTTTTCACATCCTTTATGAAAAAAATCACAGATGGAGTGCTTTTAAGTGTGTTTAAAAAAATCATGAGACTGCTGAACTGAAAAGACAAATAATTTTGATTTTTTTTCTGTAGAAAATGTCCATAGAAATCATTTTTAGGGTAGTGCTAAGTCAGTTAATAATATATTTTAGGATAATGCTTTAGTTCTTAAAAATAAATTCATGTGAAAAGAGTCATAAAAAGTAAACTCTGAATTTTAAAAAGATAGCTTTTGGGGGCAGTGAAGAAAGATTAGTACAACCAGTTAAGCCTTGATGTTCCTTCTTGTTCAAAGTGCTCTATGGCATTTGCTGTGCCCGTTTGCTGCCATTGCCTGGTAGAGTGGAACAGTACATAATTTTGCTTTCACTATGGTTAAATGCAACCCAGTGGACGGGGAGGGCTCCCGCTCTTAGTACCATTATGCATTATAATATAGTATAGTGGTATTCGTATTGAAAGTATGGAAAAAATTTCCCTTGTCCTTAGAAATATGGGTACTAGCAAAAATAAGTTAAAAAGAAAATCATGGCAAATAGTAAGACCATTTTGAGAAGATAGTAACTGTTGCATTCTAATACATCTGCTAACAGACTGTGTGGGGTCTTTTTAAAAAATGTACTCATTTTAAAACAATCTCTTTAATAGTTTTATATTTACACTTCTTTTCCCCTTCCCTCTTTTCTTCTCTCCCTTCCCTCCCCCTACTTCCTTCACTTTTTTTTTTTTTCCTTCTGCTTTGTCAGAAAATATTCATGCAGCCAAAGGACCGTGGCTAAAGAGTTTGTCTTTTGCCATGTTATATTTTGATTACCTGGATAAAGGAATGATCTTTGAAAGTCTTTTAGATCCAAAAAGGATGTCTTAGGATTTTAAAAGAGCAAATTCAGGGGATTGATTTAGTCAAACTCAAGGTTAAAAACATCAGGGAAATTTGATTGGAGTGGGCCACATGATTAATAGGAAAGGGAATTGATAAAATTTAGCTTTTCTAAAGAAATTTTTTAACCATATTTACTAAATATTATATTCTCTACATTGAAGATTTTGGAGTATAGAGCAGATTTATAAAGGTGTCATGAAATATACTGAGAAGCAAGTTCTAAGAAAATATTATATTTTACATAAGAAACAAATAGGCTTTAATGTAACACATTGTGGAAATCATAATAAAAGCAGCCAGAGGATGAAAACCTTCTCATTCCAAATGGCTTTTAGTTAAAAAGAAAAAGAGAAATCTAGTTTCACTGTTATCTGTATTAGAAGATTGGCATGGATGGATGTCCCGCTCAGAACTCCCAAACCTCGCCTTCTCATCTTCTTTTCTGTCCTTTCCAACCTGTTTGACCTTGGTGCTTTCATCACTATGTGCATTGTCTAATGATCTAACAGTTTTAAATTCAGTATTCATTTTTTGGATTTTTTTAAAAATAAAATACCTTTTAAAGACAGTTTTGTGTTCAACTTATGTTACATGATTTATTTTAAATTTAATGATAGCAAAAACGTGCATTTCTTTACTCTAAAAGCATCATGGAATTTCATTGCCATATTTAAAAAGTTCATATAAACAGACTGCCAAAATATTACCACCTTAGAAATAATATAGCTGTGGGCGAATGTTACAGACTGTTGAGCCAAAAGACACCCAAAGTGTACAAAGGCAGGCTATTCGTCAAGAAAAGATACAAGGATCAGTTCAGTTCAGTCACTCAGTCATGTCTGACTCTTTGCGACCCCATGAATCACAGCACGCCAGGCCTCCCTGTCCATCACCAACTCCCGGATTCACCCAAACTCATGTGCATCAAGTTGGTGATGCCATCCAACCATCTCATCCTCTGTCGTCCCCTTCTCCTCCTGCCCCCAATCCGTCCCAGCATCAGGGTCTTTTCCAATGAGTCAGCTCTTCACATGAGGTGGCCAAAGTATTGGAGTTTCAGCTTCAACATCAGTCCTTCCAATGAACACCCAGGACTGGTCTCTTTTAGGATGGACTGGTTGGATCTCCTTGCAGTCCAGAGGACTCTCAAGAGTCTTCTCCAACACCACAGTTCAAAAGCATCGATTCTTCAGCACTCAGCTTTCTTCACTTGGATCATCCTGATGAAATGAATTACTGACTGCTCTCATAATTAAAATCAAGTGCAGCCTGGACTTCATTTTGGCCAGCAAGGAAAAGCTAATTGGTGGTGGAGAGGGGATAGGAATGGCAGGAGAAAGCACCTATGTCATCCTCAACTTGGACTTGGCACGGGAGGTTAGTCACAAGCAACTTGTTACTCATAGTGAGAGCAAATTGTAAATCATCTAGTTTCTAAAAATACATACGTTTGAACGTAGGGTTATCCTGATGATATCATTGCTCTTATGTTCTTACAAGTATGTGCTTCCTTGAGTGGGAGGGGAAGGCTGATATAGCAAGCAGCATGGAATTCCACACAAGCAGCAGCCCGTTTTTCACTATCACTATATGCTGGTGGCTCAGATGGTAAAGAGTGCCTGCAATGCAGGAGACCAGGGTTTGAGCCCTGGGTCGGGAAAATCCCCTGGAGAAGAGCATGGCAACCCACTCCAGTATTCTTGCCTGGAAAATTCCATTGACAGAGGAGCCTGGCAGGCTACAGCCCATGGGGTTGCAAAGTCAGATACAACTGAGCAACTGACATATATGCATTGTGAAGAGCAGTCATAAATGATAAATAGTAATATATCTGGTAATTAAATATGATTACAATATGTTACTTTCAGACAAAATATATTTGAAGTTGTAAAACTCGGGATACATGGTGAGGGAGTGTCACATATGAGGCTGTCATCAGTGATGTGCTGTGACATACAGAACATTGAGAGCACCAAGCAAACTTCACAGTGTCTGGAAAAGCAAACCCTGAAGAGAGAGAGGTGTCTTGGGAAACTTTTGCAAAAAGTTCAAAGAAGAAACTTTTGAGCCAGGGACTTGAATCCAAAAAGGGATTATGGCTAACAAAGAGAGATTTTAAACACAAACACACATACCCACCCACACACACTTCTGCTGAATAATTATGAAATAATTTTAATAAAGTGAGAGAAAGCTTAGGAAAGTTGAATGGTTGTTTAGTAATCTCAAATTTCAAACTGTATGTATAAAAGATATAAACAAGAAAGAGTAGCTAAGATAACTGTAGAAATTAGGAAATCTATTATAAAAATGTTGTAAATTAAGGCCCTAAGGTTAAGGGACAGAGACTTGTGAGTTTCTGTTAGAGACCATTTCATGCTGTTGAAGGCATTTGTGAACACACTTATATAACAGGTGAAGAAACCAAATCTTGAAAAGTATCTTAATAAGATGGCATATTGAAGCTAACAGGGATAAATGTAAATTTTTATGTTTTGATTAGCATAAATATGGATGTTCAAGTAAAAAGCAAAATTCATGACTTCAGTTGATTACAATCATTCAATGAACTGATACAGTTATGTATGCATATGTGTGCTGAGTCCTGTCTGACTCTTTTGAGACCCCATGGATTGTGGCCTGCCAGGCTTCTCTGTCCTTGGAAGTTTCCAGGCAAGAACACTGGAAAGGTGAAAGTGAAAGTCACTCAGTCGTGTCTGACTCTTTGTGACCCCATGGACAGTTCATGGAATTCTCCAGGCCCCAGAGTACTGGAGTGGGTAGCCTTTCCCTTCTCCAGGGTATCTTCTTGACCTGTAAATCGAACTGGGGTCTTCTGCATTGCAGGTGGATTCTTTACCAACTGAGCTATCAGGGAAGCTCAAGAACACTGGAGCTGGTTGGCATTTCCTGCTCCAGGGAATCTTCCTGATCCAGGGATGGAACCCACATCTCCTGCTCTGGCAGGTGGATTCTTTACCACTGCACTGCCTGGGCTTCCCCAAGTTATGTATGGTAACTGCTAAAAATGCTAGCATTAGGTTACTCTAGCGTAGGTAACTGGAGAAGGCAATGGCACCCCATTCCAGTACTGTTGACTGGAAAATCCCATGGATAGAGGAGCCTGGAAGGCTGCAGTCCATGGGGTCGCTAAGAGTCAGACACAACTGAGCAACTTCACTTTCACTTTCACTTTCATGCATTGGAGAAGGAAATGGCAACCCACTCCAGTGTTCTTGCCTGGAGAATCCCAGGGATGGCGGAGCCTGGTGGGCTGCCGTCTGTGGGGTTGCACAGAGTTGGACACGACTGAAGCGACATAGCAGCAGCAGCAGCAGCAGTGTAGGTAACAGATCAAAGAAGGCAAGTGGTCTGTTATCCTCTGCATTAATAGAACATTTCTACACGATCACGTTTAATTTGGGGTGCCAAATTTAAATAATTATGAACCTTGATCACAACTATGGGCTGTCCATTAGAAAGCAACTAAGATCACCCACTCCAGTGTTCTTGCCTGGAGAATCCCATGGACGGAGGAGCCTGGTGGGGTTGGACACGACTGAAGCGACTTAGCAGCAGCAACAAGATCACCAAGCATTTGGAAACTTTATCATTCATGAAAGGGTTCAGGATCTGGAGCACAGACTGTGGGGAGACCAGACTAACTTAGTGCAGCACAAGGTGCTAACTCTTCCCTGGAGGACTATGTTTAGGGCCATCTGCTTGGGTTGTTAAAATGGAGGCTACTAGGTTCTACAAGTAGAAATATGAATTCCGCAGCCTGGGGTCTTGGAAACTGCACTTTGATACTCAACCCAGGGGAATGATGAAGGTGATGTAATGACTTTGAGAAACACTGTTTTGTGCAATGGATATATAAGCAATATTGGGATGACAAAGAAGCAGAACTACTCCACATTAAAAACAAATTTTTTTTTTCTAACAGTCAGAATTAGAAAACAGTGGAGTAAGTCATATTGTCATAATATTACTCAGGACTTTCATAGATATTCCAGAAGTCAGGAATGATGAAAGATACCCTAAAGGACATTGTGGACTAAAAAGTTCAGTCATTTGGGCTGTAGCAGAAAGAAAGGAATATCAATAAAATTGTATCCTTTGGTTTCAGTGGAAGAGAATGCTAATATTTATATTAAGTAGCCTCTTTTGTTTAATTATAATAAAATTTATTTCATGTGTAAACATCTGAGTCTTAATTTGTTTAAATAGTGGAAAAATTAGGCTACAAACTATCGGGTAGGTTTGTGTTGTCCTCTTTTTATGCAATTAATTTCAACTAAGTGGTTGGATGCAGCAGCAGCAGCAGCAGCTAGTCGCTTCAGTCATGTCCGACTCTGTGCAACCCCACAGACGGCAGCCCACCAGGCTCCCCCATCCCTGGGATTCTCCAGGCAAGAACACTGGAGTGGGTTGCCATCTCCTTCTCCAATGCATGAAAGTGAAAAGTGAAAGTGAAGTCGCTCAGTCATTTCCGACTCTTCATGACCCCATGGACTGCAGCTCACCAGGCTCCTCTGTCCATGGTATTCTCCAGGCAAGAGGACTGGAGTGGGGTGCCATTGCCTTCTCCAAAGTGGTTGGATGAGAGTCACTGTAATTTTTCTTTTCCTTGATACAGGTTATAACACAGATGACTCATTCCTTAACTATTCAGAAAAAAAGCCCAATGTTTTTATGAATTAATTTGATGTAATTTATAAACACAGTTAAGTCTTTACATCAAAGCAGCAATTTTTTGATCATTGGCATTATTTTAATATACCATTTATTAAGTGTGCTAGTTGTATTTATCTTAAATAAAAAGTATTTAACACTGTGACAATAGTAAGGAGTTAAATTCTTGAAGTAATTACATAGATAAGCATTGATGCTGGGTTTCTTATCATATTCTCTGTGATTCCTAGGAACTAAGCAAAAAGGGTAAAAGTACAGAAGAATTTTGAAAGGAAGTATCTCAAAAACAAGATAGCAATCTGAGGATAATGGTAGCCACCTGAATCCTCTTATTTTCATGCATTCGCCCCTCAAAAGAATCTATTAGTTTAACTAAAAACTCAAAACCCCTTCATATGACCACATTTTTAGCATTAATAGGAGATAGAGAATACCATGAACTTTGCAGTGCTTGTAAGAGAAATAAACATCAAATTCCAAAGATGTCTTGCCATTGCTGCAAGCCTGGAGAGCAAGAGAAGGAAGAGAAGGAAGGTGAGCGTCAAAGGACACCTTTTAAGAATTATAGATCAGATGTGTGTTTGCTCAGTTGCTTCAGTTGTGTCTGACTCTTTGCGACCCTACAGACTGTAGCCCTCCAGGCTCCGCCGTGCGTGGGATTCTCCAGGAAGAATACTGGAAGGGTTCTCCAGGGGACCTTCCTGACCCAGGGATCAAATGTCTCTTGTCTCCTGCATTGGCAGGTGGGTTCTTTACCACTAACACCACTTGGAAAGCCTATAGATCACATAGTAAAATGTTAAGTGGGGTGGAGGGAGCAGAGATTTAAAGGTATTTAAAAAGACTCTTTAAAGCAACAAAAACAAATTGCATGCCTTCCTTAAAAAACAAGGGAAATTAAGACAAACAAACAAAAAAGGCAAGCAAGCCACCAAATGCAGAAAGATTAAAACCATTACTCTTTAAAGACAATGAAAAACATCCTCAGGGCCTCCAGGCAAAAAAAAAAAAAAAAAAAAAATCAAATTAGTTATAAGGTTAAGGAAATTAGGCTGCCATTGGACTTCTAAAAAGCCAAATATAAAACAAACTACAGCAGAGCTGTATTTTCAGAAAATTCAAGGAAAGAAGATACCGTCTACTACTATACCATCCTGAATGTGCCCAATCTCATCTAATCTCAAATGCTAAGCAGGGTCGAGCCTGGTTAGTACTTAGACCAGAGAAAATGAAAGCCAAAACACTTCTATACAGCTATGCTGGCTTTTAAGACTAGAAGAGATAAAAAACTGTTTTCTCTATTTCCTAAGAGGTTTAAACTTTGTGACTCAAAATTTAGTGATTTAAAACATTATATTTTGCACATGATTTTGTGGGTGAGGAATTTGGAAAAAGCTCTACTGGTTGGTTCATTTCTGATCCTATGGTGTCAGCTGGGATAGCTTGGTTGGATGATACACTTCAAAGATGGCTTCTCCAAGCATGTCTAGTGCCTTGGTGGGAATGAGGCATGGAAGGCT
Organism: Bos indicus x Bos taurus; assembly: GCF_003369695.1. Taxonomy (NCBI): domain Eukaryota; kingdom Metazoa; phylum Chordata; class Mammalia; order Artiodactyla; family Bovidae; genus Bos; species Bos indicus x Bos taurus. Next base: position 15,746,407 of record NC_040081.1, on the reverse strand, counting down.
GAGTCCCTTCCCTTCTCTGTGGTTTCAGGGCTCTGCACACGGTCTGTTGTGGTCAGACTCCTGTGCGGTGGGATGTCATGTCAATGGTATTTGACATGTCCAAATCTGTGATCTGTGATATCAGAATATTGTACATAAAGGCAGTATTCACCAATTTTTATTTTCCTCAATGTTTTTATTAGAAATGAATGTTGAAAATTTTCAGAGGCCTTTTCAGAACAATCAATGCATTAATATATTTGTATTAATAAATTTTCTAACATTGAATCATCTTTGCATTTATTTATAAACCCTTCTCATTTTGAGATAATTATAGATTTACAAGTAGTTGTAATTGGGGAAGTGTGGGGATAACTCTTTTCAGCCCAGGAAGGGTGAAAATCCAGGGTCCCCAGTTGGTCTTTGCTGGCATGGGGTGGGGGTGGGACCCAGGTTTTTCTGTGATATTTTGTTGGAGGAAGGCACTTATTATCCAAATGATTTCCATCTTGCTAGGCTATGATTTCTAGTTCTTTGGCTAAGAGAGTCAGTTTTTGTTCTTACTGTGTTTATCTATGCCTATTGAAATTTCTGGATTGCCAGCTTCTTCAGTTCCAAGTGTGGGATACAGAGGCAAAAAGAAAACCCATGGAACTCACCATCATTTTATTCCTTGGGTCTTCTCTCCACCTTTCAGTTTTCTTATGTTTGATTTATATATAAAGTCCAAGGTTTTTAATTCTACTGAACAGAAGAAATAAAGATAAGCCTGTTTATCCTATCTTTCTAGAAGTGAAATTTCCCCTCAAATATCTTTTGAATATAGCCCTTTATGTATACTCTGTCTAGGGGGAGAAAATGACCTGCAAATGAATCTTGAATTCTTTTGTTTCTTTTCAGATTTGCTTTTCAGAGTATTATAGGAGCAGCAATTCTAAAATTATTTCTTATGAGTTGTAGGAATAAGTAAATGAGTGAATGGATTCATATTCTTGGAAACCAAGGTTTTTTCTGTGCAGGAAGATACAAATACAAGATAGGGAAAGGCAAGAAACAACCTTGTGAGGTGGATTGAAATTTGAAATTGGAGGTATGAACTGATTATTTCACATCTATCTATCAATATCATCTGTCCATGTACTTATGTTTTTCCTCTCTTAGCACTGTCTTTGGAACAGCTAGAAGCAATTACACTCCAGCAATAATGAGCACACCCAGCACCAAACTCTTGTCTTCTAATATTATGCCGCACTAAGAGAAACCCGCGTTTCCGTGGAGAAATAGCTGATTCAAGACTGTGATGGGGAAGATAACATCTTTTTGTGCCGGAATATAAGTAAAAGTGTTAGTCACTCAGTCGTGCCCGACTCTTTGCGACCCCATGGACTGCAGCCCACCAGGCTCCTCTGTCCATGAGATTTTTCAGGCAAGGATACTGGAGTGGGTTGCATAAGGAGGTACTCAAATGATAGGAAAAATAAATCAAGCTTGAAGGCTCTCCTGGCTAAAATTGGAAAAATTTAAGCATAAACACAAATAAAGACAGTAATAGTTTATAAACCAATAGAAATCCATGAGTCTTTACTGATAGTTTATAGTAGACAGAAGGTAGATAGATAGATAGGTAGACAGAGATGGGAAGTGAAAGCTCTTCCTTATAGCAGAAAGCTGACTGATAAATCAGGAGTCACCATTTTCTAATCATTATGGTAAAGATTGGTTTGGGTGAGAATCATCAATGGGTCATAAATCCAGGGGAAATTTTTGAGGAGAATTAGGATATTTTCATGGTCTCTAAATGCCTCCCCACAGCTTGCTCACTACTGCAATGGGAAAAAATAGTTACTATGCAGTGGATGAGCAGAATCCTTTGACTGGATAGCAAAATGAATGTCACTGATGGGAGACACCAGACATAACCTGCCCCTATATACCATTTCATGAGAAGGATACAATATCACTTATGTAGTGTTTCTAGATGGGGATCCAATAGACTGAATCTAATCATGAGAAAATAGCAGATAAACCCCAGTTGAAGAACATTCTCAGAAATAATAAGAATTATTCCAGATTAAAGGAGAACAAAGACTGAATAACAACTAAATGCAATATATTATCCTGGACTGGATCCTGGACTCTGAAGAGTAAAAGTATATAGGACATTATTGAGATAATTGATGAAACTGGGATAAGGATGATTGATTAGGTAAAAGCAATATATTAATATTAAATTCTCTGAATAGCTATACTAAAGTTATAAAAGAGAAAAAAGTCAATATTTGTGTTCCTTGTTTAGTAACTAAGTCATGTCTGACTCTTTTGGAGACCCCATGGACTATAGTCCACCAGGCTCCTCTGTCCATGGGATTTTCCAGGCAAGAATACTAGAGTGGATTGCCTTTACCTTCTCCAGGGGATCTTCCCAACCCAGGGATTGAACTTGGGTCTCCTGCATTGGCAGGCATATCTTTACCACTGACCTACCTAGGAAGCCCATTTGTGTTCTTAGGAGATGCATATATACTATTGAAGAGTGAAGGAGTGTGCTGTGTTATGATTTATGCAACCCAAACTTCAACATATGTTTGGAGGAAACAAGAGATTGGTAGTGCAAATGTGGCAAAATGCCAGCAACTGTTGAGTGTGGATAAAGGATCTTTTGGAGTTCATTTGCAACCTTATTGTGAGTTTGAAATTGTTTCCAAAAATAAGAAAAATTATTTTTTTAAAAAGGAAAAAAAGAAATACAGGATAGTTGATCAAAGATTAGAATGAAATAGGGAAGAGAAACCCAGCTAAAGCTTCACCTCTGAATTACAGACAGAAATCTGTTATGAAACTATTTTTCAGCTTGGCAGAGCTTATGATTATCATTTTTCACATATTCAACCTGAACTAGAAAATACACCAGAGCTTAAGTGAACGTAGGCGATTAGATCAGGTTCCTAAGCTTAAGGAAAGATGAACATTTAAGGAAAAGTAGTGAAAATTGGCAATGGCACCCCACTCCAGTACTCTTGCCTGAAAAATCCCATGGATGTAGGAGCCTGGTAGGCTGCAGTCCATGGGGTCGCTAAGAGTCGGACACGACTGAGCGACTTCACTTTCACTTTTCACTTTCATGCATTGGAGAAGGAAATGGCAACCCACTCCAGTGTTCTTGCCTGGAGAACCCCAGAGACGGGGGAGCCTGGTGGCTGCTGTCTATGGGGGTCACACACAGTCGGACACGACTGAAGTGACTTAGCAGCAGCAGCAGCAGTGAAAATTGACTCTGATATTAGTGCAATTTAGGTGAATCTTCAGATAGAATTCAGTGGTGCATATATATTATTATAATGACTGCTTTAGGCAGGCATTTTTGGTATTTGTTTTAATATGATCTTTGCCATATGTTAGGGTCCAAACACAGCAACTGATTCTCTTTCTTCTGGACAAATGGAGTAGTTTCCTTATCCCAAGGAAATACTTACAAATTCAACATTCATCGAATTCTCTTTCCTTAGGACTCCTTCACCTCCCTTCCCATGCAGCCCTGCCAAGCCTGATATCCTTTTACTTTTAGCAGAATCTTATTTCACTTTAGCAATTTGCACATTTGTAAAGTTGGATACCTAGGGTTTTATTGTTCAAAACCTTGCTCAAGGGGTGTATCCCAGCTTCTTGACTTCTTTAAATATGCATGTGCATCTGTGTGTTCATGCTTATGTGCATACATGACAGTCTGCTCCTAGATAAACTGGCTCTGCACTACTCTCTTGGAATTCAAATCAAGTTCTTGATGTATGGCTACAAGTTTCTTCATTGTGGTCAAGTTTTAGAGGTCAAACTCTCAGAAGGAAACAACCATGTCTGTCCGTTTGCCAGGTGTTTAATGAGTGTTATGATGACCAGCGAAATTCTTCTGGAGAATAGTTTTGTGATTCTGATATCCACTAATATATTTACTAAGTATGAGCTATATTATTATCTTTTTCTCAATGGCAGTAAACAAAATCCTTACAAAGCATGATAGAAGATGTACATGTAATACTGAGGAGTGGAGGGGTGTGATGTATTATGATGTATGCAATCTATTCTTCAATATATATTTCAGAAGAGCAAGAGGTTAATGATGCACATGTGGCAAAATGTTAACAACTGGTGAAGGTGAATAAAGACTATTTTGGGGAGTTATTACCCTGCCAAGAGAACCAAGGTCTCCTTACAGTCCTGTAAATGGCCAAACATTTCTTTATAATTTCAATTTGAAGTAATTTTTTCCTCACTGAGATTGAATATCTATATATTTTGGTTGTCTATATTTCTTTTGTGAATAGCTTATTTTTTGACTTTTACATTTTTCTAATGGGGATTGGTGGTCTTTGCCTTTTTAATTTGCCCAAGAATAGTTAAATATTAAGGATATTAACTGTATATCTTATATATATATATATCAGAAAAATTCTTACCTGGATTTTTATATATATCTTTTAGTTTTATTTATGGTGTTTTGCACAGAGGTTTGTCACATAGTTAAATCAGTCACATTCATACTTTTTTTTTTTAATTTCTGGCCTTATTATTGTGATTAAAAAGCACCCCCATCCCCAAATTGCATATATATTTTCAAAATGCTCTCCTGCACTTATTATAGCTATATTTTACTTTGAGGTTTTTAAATTTTATTTATTTGTAATTGAAGGATAATTGCTTTACAGTGTTATGTTGGTTTCTGCCAAACATCAACATGAATCAGCCTTAGCTATACACATGTCCGCTCTCTTTAACCTCCCTCTCACCACTCTCCCCATCCACCCCTCTTGGTTGTTACAGAGCCCCAGTTTGTGTTCCCTGAGTCATACAGCAAACTCCCATTGGCTATCTATTTTACATATGGTAATGTAGGTTTCCATGTTACCCTCTCCATACCTCCTACCCTCTACTTCCTCCCCCAACTTTGAGTTTTTAATTTCTAGACAATTTTAATGTATGTATGATATGAAGTAGAGAACAGATATAATACAAATTATCAGTGAATTAATATTAATTTAGTTTTGACTGCAAGGAGATCCAACCAGTCCATCCTAAAGGAAATCAGTCCTGGGTGTTCATTGGAAGGACTGATGTTGAAGCTGAAACTCCAATACTTTGGCCACCTGATGCGAAGAACTGACTCATTTGAAAGACCTTGATGTTGGGAAAGATTGAACACAGGAGGAGAAGGGGACGATAGAGGATGAGATGGTTAGATGGCATCACCGACTCAATGGACATGAGTTTGGGTAAACTCCGGGAGTTCATGATGGACAGGGAGGCCTGGTGTGCTGCGATTCATGGGGTCGCAAAGAGTCGGACACGACTGAGTGACTGAACTGAACTGAACTAGTTTTGAAATTTTAAAAATACTCCTTGTAAGTTTATAATAAGAGAATCAGACTATATATGTTTGAAATATAATACATTTATAATAAAAATTAGGAGGAAAAATATAATTGGAAAACCAAAAAATGCACTTCATCTCTGTTTAATCTACCCCGTGGGACAAGTGTGCAACATATTTTGCCATTTAGATGAAAGACATTCTATACATTTCTAAACACTACTGGGGATAAAGGTGCAATGTTTTTTTACCTTCAGCAGTGTTCCCAACCTTGAATGTACATTTTTTCCCTCTTCTTGTTTTTTTTTTTTTTTCTATTTTCCAAGTTTTCTACCATAATCATATATTACTTCTATAAGGGGAAAATAATATTTATTTAAACTAATTTAAAACTCATAATGGACCCATATAAATTTGAATCAGCTGCTTTTAAATGTGCTGCTACCAGACCCCAGAGATTTCTATTTCACAGGACTGGGCCTACCTATTTGAGATTTTAAAAGCTTCCTGGGTAATTTTACAATGCACAGCTGAGGTTGAGACCACTGCCTTAGAGCTGCTTAATGATGCCTAAGTGGTATTATTTGCTAAACACTTGGCCATGATTTAACTAAAATTGTATCTTTCAATTTTAGTTTAAAGCCCTGCATCTCTGGGTTTTAATCAGTTCAGATTATATAATCAGTTCAGATTACACCCCAGAGAAACCACTAGGACTTGTTATTGGGTTGAATATAATGTTCATTTACTTCTAGGTGCATCATGCAGACAATGGGTTTAAGAAATTTGCAAGAGTGATGTGCTAAAAAGTTTTCAGAATAATTTCCCACAAAAGAGAGAATTTAGAAGCTATAAATTTACCTTAGAAGTATAACTATAGAAGCTCGTCTTAGAACTATAACCTTCTACTACTACTTTCTTTTCAGATTCAAAATCAGAGACATTTGTGAGAACTTTGTTAAGTAAAACTTTGGCACAGATGTGGTCATTTTTCATTTTCCTTTTTATAAAGTACTATGCTAATTGTGGATTTTAGATTGATTTGGTAGCTCAGTGGTAAAGAATCCATCCGCATTGCAGGAGACACAGCAGACACAGGTTCCATTCCTGGGTCAGGAAGATCCCCTGGAGAAGGGCATGGCAACCCACTTCCGTATTCTTGCTCGCAGAATCTGTGGACAGAGGAGCCTGGAGGGCTACAGCACATGGGGTTGCAAAGAGTCGGACACAACTGAAGTGATAGAGCGCACACGCAGAGTGATTTTTATTTTCTATATTTGTCAAGAAGTTTTTTTTCTAATGAATACATATTACTTTCATCATCAAAAATATACATTTTATTTTTAAGTTAAAATTTGCATTTATATCATACGATTACAACTCTAAAAAAATATTCAGAAAGAATGCATTTGCTATAAGTTGTTGTCTCCAGATGGTTAGGACCTTAGGCAACTAATTTTTTCCTTCTTGCTGTTTTTTTTTCTATTTCCAAGTTTTCTAGCATAATCATGTATTACTTCTATAGGGGGAAAATAATATATAAACTAAAAATTCATAATGGACCTCTGCAAATCAGCCAATTATTCTTAATAACTTTCATTTTGTAAAACCAATATGGCCATTTAAGTAGTATTCTATTAAAAAGGATTTTATTTTAAACACTTTATTTGATTTAAATTCTTCACAAGTTAATAATGGTCTCTCAAGTGGAGAAAATATATTTTTCCATGTTGATATTTTCATGCAAAGAGTTATAAAAATGAGTTCTTTTGTTCTTTTTTCCTTTGTATTTTTTATTTCCCTCTAAGCCTTTTCTTCAAAGGAAGAGGGGCTGCTAATATGACTGGTGAAAGTCAGACATCAACTGGTCCTGGTCTCCAGCAGCAGCTTTACAAACCTGCTGCTGCTGCTGCTACTAAGTCGCTTCAGTCGTGTCCGACTCTGTGCGACCCCATAGACGCCAGCCCACCAGGCTCCCCCGTCCCTGGGATTCTCCAGGCAAGAACACTGGAGTGGGTTGCCATTTCCTCCTCCAATGCATGAAAGTGAAAAAGGAAAGTGAAGTCGCTCAGTCGTGTCCGACTCTTTGCAACCCCATGGACTGCAGCCTACCAGGCTCCTCCGTCCATGGGATTTTCTAGGCAAGAGTACTGGAGTGGGGTGCCATTGCCACCTGAGCCCCCCTCATCCTTCCTCCTGTATAGCCAACCTTGTGGATTGGTCGGGACCAAACATCAAGCATGCTATCTGGTCTCCTGTGGTGGTCATATCCAGGCTGGGACAGAAGACAGGTCTCCTCGTCTGTGCTCTGGGTGCCTGGGTGGCTGCTGAGGTAGCTGTGGTCTCCCTCTAGCTCATTCTCTTTGTGGATCCAGTTCTTTGTCTGGGTGGCTTCCAAGGCTAGAAGAGGGGAAGCATAAAGCCTCTTTTTGGTTTGAGTCCACGTAGTGTTTGCAAATCCACCTATGCCAGGGCACCCTGTATGCTGAGATTTATTTAGCCTTGAATAGTAAGACTCACTGTGATCTCCATGTGAGACTTCCCAGGTGGCACTAGTGGTAACTTTCTGATGGTTGCTCCTAACTGATGGCAAGTAAAGATAGCTAATGTTCGAAGGAAAAAAGAAACACATGATTTTGTTCACATTTTAAATTTTACCTCCAGTATTATGAATAAATGGAAAAGGCAATGGCACCCCACTCCAGTACTCTTAAGAGCCTGGAAAATCCCATGGATGGAGGAGCCTGGAAGGCTGCAGTCCATGGGGTCACTGAGGGTTGGACATGACTGAGCGACTTCACTTTCACTTTTCACTTTCATGTGTTGGAGAAGGAAATGGCAACCCACTCCAGTGTTCTTGCCTGGAGAATCCCAGGGATGGGGGAGCCTGGTGGGCTGGCGTCTATGGGGTCGCACAGTCCGACACGACTAAAGTGACTTAGCAGCATTATGAGTAAAACATTAGGGTTTGGACTCAATGGAAAAACTACTCATGTATGAAATGTTTAGTATGGTAATAGGGCCAAGTCCATATATAAAATTCAGTTTTATCTCTATAAATATAAAGGAGCAACAAACAACTAGAAAATAAAATGAAAAAGCTATTCATTTTTAAAAGCATTCAAAAACATATAATACAAATAAATTTAACAAAAGATTTGTAAAACATTACATTGAAAAGTCAAAAACATTGATGAGAGAAATTAAAGAAAACCTAAATAAATGGAGAAATATGTAATATTCTTAGATTGGGAGGCTTAATATTGTTAAAATGTCAATCCATTCCCAGTTGATATCTATGCAGTGAATATAGATACAGAGAAAAATAAATTTCAACCTCATATAATATACAAACAATAATAAAAATGAATCACAAACCCCAACATAAAAGCTAAAACTCTGAAAGTGCCTAGAAGAAAATAGGAGACTATATTGAGAGCTTGGAGTAGGCAATAATTGATAACACAGACAAAAATATAACCATAAGGGAAAAAATGATGAACTGGACTTCATCAAAAGTAAAATTTTTTGCTCATCAAAAGATACTGTTAATCACTAAGTTGTGTCCAACTCTTCTGTGACCCCATGGATTATAGCCCACCAGGCTCCTCTATCCATGGGATTCTCCAGGTAAGAATGCTGGAGTGGGTTGGGATGTCTAGTTCTTGTAACAAAAACCAGATAGTCAGACCATCAGAAAAATTACTGTTAATTAAAGAAAAACAGACACAACTTAGTGACTAGACAACAACAAATAACAACAAATTGTCAGCTTGGTGTGTAATCTTCCAAAATTTTTTAAAGTGAGAGATGCTTAACTGTACAATACTATACACAAACACACACTCCTAAAATTGCCTTTTCATTCTTATTTTGGAGAACTTTCTATATCACCAGGGATACATTTGCCTCATTCTTCTTTTTATTGCACTGAATTGTGTTATATTTTCAGCTGTTATTTGCTTATAATGTTGAACAGAGTAACAGTCTTATGAAATACAGTCGGAGATGTGATTGGGCCTTATTTTAAAAAGACTTAGCAGATTAGTGATGTAATTATGTAAACACAAGCATGATTGAAGGTGTTTGATCTGGGTTATGGAAAGATGAATGTTTTAAGATTAAAAAAAAGATACTGTTAAGAAAATGCACAGATAAGACATGGACTGGGAGGAAATATGTGTAATTCAAAGGTCTGACATACATATTTACATCTATGTGATACATAGATCAGATTTGCATCCAGGATATGTGTAAAGAACTTCTACAAATCAATAAGAAATTTAAAATACAATAACGATGGGCAAAAGATTTAAATAGAAATATCTTTAAATTTACACATCTTCTCACAAAAGAAGATACATGATCATCAATTGACATCTGAAAATCTGGTCAACATCAGGGAAAGCCAAATTAAAATTGCAATGTGATACTATGTTACACCTACTAAAATGTTTAATATTAAAAAGACTGCCAACACCAAGTGCGAGTGAGGCTGTGGAACAACTGGAACTCACATGCATTGTTTATGAGAATATAAAACGGAGTAGTCACTTTGGAAACATGTTTGGCAGCTTCTTATGAAGTTAAACATATACTTAACCTGTGCTGTGCTCTGTCACTTCAGTCCTGTCCGATTCTGTGCGACCCCATGGACTGTAGCCTGCCAGGCTCCTCTGTCCATTGGATTCTCCAGGCAAGAATACTGGAGTGGGTTGCCATTCCCTTCTGCAGGGGATCTTCCCGATCCAGGGATTAAACCTGAGTCTCTTACATCACCTGCATTGGCAGGCAGGTTCTTTACCACTAGCACCACCTGGGAAGCCCCAGTATAATTACCCTATGAACCAATGCTGCTGCTGCCGAGTCGCTTCAGTCGTGTCCGACTCTGTGCAATGCCATAGACAGCAGCCCACCAGGATGCCCTGTCCCTGGGATTCTCCAGCCAAGAACACTGGAGTGGGTTGCGATTGCCTTCTCCAATGCATGAAAGTGAAAAGTGAAAGTGAAGTCGCTTAGTCATGTCCGACCCTCAGCGACCCCATGGACTGCAGCCTTCCAGGCTCCTCCATCCATGGGATTTTCCAGGCAAGAGTACTGGAGTGGGGTGCCATTGCCTTCTCCTATGAACCAATAATTAGGTATTAACTGAAAAGAAAATATTCATTCAGCCAAAGCTGGAAACAATCCAAATATCCATCAACAGGAGAATGGATAAACAAATTTTGATCTATTCATACAAAAGAATAGTTCCTGGAGATTTAAAAAAAAAAAAGAATGAACACACAACAACATGGATGAATACCAAAAGCATTGTGGTGAACAAAAGAAGTCAGACATAAAAGCAAACCTAAGTCCATGAACAGACAAAACTAACCTATGATGATAGAAATCAGAACAATGGTTGCCTGTGGATCTGGGTGGGATTGACTGGAGAGAGCACAAGGGAAATTTTGGCAGTAGTGGAAACATTTTATCTTGGTTGAGGTGTTGGTTTACTGTGTATATATATTTACCAAAACTCATAAGAGTTTATACTTAAAATCTGTTCACTTTTTATAAAATTTTACTTCAATAAAAATAAAAAGTGAATACATCTCTGTGGGGAGTCAGGCTGGGTAAACCAAATGAAAGCAACTTTATTTTGCTTCTCTGGTATCTGAAAATTTAAAAATATATTATTTACTTAAATATTTTCTCTTCACCATCCATTTTGTACATCTTTCCAATTTTAAGTTGTAAACCATGATGATTTTTGTACTAATAATTTCTGTCTGAAGATAAAAAGGAAAGGATCAAAGATATTACTTCACATTTTAATAAATATAAACATTTATATTTATTATATAATTTATATTTATATAATAAGATATATTTATTATATGTAGGTAATATAATACATATATATTTATTTGTATTTTTATTTATGTAATACTTATATTTATTTATGTAATATTTTGGCCACCTGATGCGAAGAGCTGACTCATTTGAAAAGACCCTGATGCTGGGAAAGGTTGAAGGCAGGAGGAGAAGGGGACGACAGAGGATGAGATGGTTGGATGGCATCACCCACTCAACGGATATGAGTTTGAGTAAACTCTGGGAGTTGGTGATGGACAGGGAGGCCTGGCTTGCTGCAGTCCATGGGGTCACAAAGAGTTGGACACAACTGAGCGACTGAACTGAACTGAATAGATAAAAACATAGGAAGAGCCGCAAACTATGGTTTGCATTTTCAATAGTTCTCAGAAAGTAGTTTTAATTATGTGAAATTATATGTAATTTATAGCTTCTCTAGTAATGTTGTCAAGCCATCAAATGCAATGGTGCTTTCTATAGATTCAGCAGAACTGAAGGTCAGGGGGAAAATTCTACAGTTGACCCCTCATATCTGCGGATTCCACATTTGCATATTCAACCAATCCTGCATGGAAAATATTTTGAAAAAAATTTCAGAAAGTTCCAAAAAGCCAAACTTGAACTTGCCTCATGAAGGCAACTGTTTACATTGTATTAGGTATTATAAGCAATCTAGATATGATTTAAAGTATAGGGGAGAAGGTGTGTAGGTTATGTGCAAATATGATGCCATTTTATATAAGGGACTGGGGAGCATCCTTGGCTTTTGGTATCTCAGGGGGTCCTAGAACCAATCCCTTTCAGATACCTAAGGACGGCAGACCTGTGGGTGATAGAAGAGTTCTTTCCATTATCCTCTGACATTTTTAGAAGTTAAAATACCTGAGAGCAATGAAGGAGGGATTGTTGAAGGAGGTCACCAGGAGGTTGTGACCACCAGTTGACCAGAGGCTCTTCAACCCCTCCCCTGCCCTTGGCATGTTATGTTCGGCCCACCGTTCTCACAGCTGGAGCCGTTTCAAGGACACAGCCTTGAGAAAACAATCTGCTATTTAGATCATTTGGATGGAATATGTGACTGAACTCAGTTAAGGCCTCTATATAAAATTTTAAGATTCTATGGGGTAGGTGTGAAGATTTACTCATTTTGTGGACATCCAAGACAAACCTCATAACTAAGTTCCCTTATTAAACCTGCCACCTACCAGTTAGGAGTGGTCTGCCTCTTTCTTTGGCTTCTTCCTGCCCTCCGTGTTCAGAGGCCAGTTTTCAAGTTTCTCCCAGGGAAATTCCAAGGCTGCAAATCAATAAGCGTTCTGAGATTATGTAATTATGCAATCTAAAAGGATATTTCTTTTTTTAATTTAAATTTTGTTGCAGCTTCATAGAATTAGGAATTATATATTGTGGATTGTTAACGCTGTTTTAAAAATAAATACCCAGTTTTGAACAGCCAACTCAAGGTGGCAGAGGATGACATGGTTGGATAGCATCACTGACTCAATGAACATTCAGTTCAGTTCAGTTGCTCAGTCGTGTCCGACTCTGCAACCCCATGAATCGCAGCACACCAGGCCTCCCTGTCCATCACCAACTCCCGGAGTTCACCCAGACTCACGTCCATCGAGTCAGTGATGCCATCCAGCCATCTCATCCTCTGTTGTCCCCTTCTCCTGTCCCCATTCCCTCCCAGCATCAGAGTCTTTTCCAGTGAGTCAACTCTTCACATGAGGTGGCCAAAGTACTGGAGTTTCAGCTTTAGCCTCATTCCTTCCAAAGAAATCCCAGGGCTGATCTCCTTCAGAATGGACTGGTTGGATCTCCTTGCAGTCCAAGGGACTCTCAAGAGTCTTCTCCAACACCCTACTTCAAAAGCATCAATTCTTTGGCTCTCAGCCTTCTTCACAGTCCAACCCTCACATCCATACATGACCACAGGAAAAACCATAGCCTTGACTAGACGAACCTTTGTTGGCAAAGTAATGTCTCTGCTTTTGAATATGCTATCTAGGTTGGTCATAACTTTCCTTCCAAGGAGTAAGCGTCTTTTAATTTCATGGCTGCAGTCACCATCTGCAGTGATTTTGGAGCCCCCAAAAATAAAGTCTGACACTGTTTCCACTGTTTCCCTATCTATTTCCCATGAAGTGCTGGGACCGGATGCCATGATCTTCGTTTTCTGAATGTTGAGCTTTAAGCCAACTTTTTCACTCTCCACTTTCATCAAGAGGCTTTTTAGTTCGTCTTCACTTTCTGCCATAAGGGTAGTGTCATCTGCATATCTGAGGTTATTGATATTTCTCCCGGCAATCTTGATTCCAGCTTGTGCTTCTTCCAGTCCAGCATTTCTCATGATGTACTCAATGAACATAGACTTGGGCAAACTCCAGGAGATAACGAGGAACAGGGAGGCCTGGAGTGCTGCAGTCCATGGGGTTGCAAAAAGTCGGATATGAGTGAGCGACTGAACAACAACAACCACCCAGTTTCTGGGGGCTCATTTCTTCCTCTTGGTCAGAGGAACCATTCTAGATGACTGGAGGCATCTTAGCTGAAAGACGGAACATGGGTAGGACTTAACCTTTTACGTCTTGTTTACCAAGTACTTTTAAAAATCTGATTTCATTTGTTTGAAGCATGGAACTACTTAACCTGTGCATTAAGCATAGGTTTACTTAATTGGATAGTGAGTCCCCTTCTTTTTAAAAAAAAAAAAAATTAATAGACATTTTCTTAAAAGCAGATTAAGGTTTATAAAAAAGTTGTGCATAGTACAGAGAATGTCCACATATTGACTTCCCTCCTCTTCCCTCAAGTTTCCCTTATTATTAATACTTTGCATTAATGTGGTCCATTTGCTACAATTAATGAGCCAATATTGATGCATTATTATTATCAACTAAAGTCCTCAGTTTACAGCTCTTGTTGTTGTACATTTTCTGGGTTGCAGTAAAGGTGTAATGACACGTATCCAATATTATCATATCATACAGAATAGTTTCACTGCCCTAAAAATCCTTTGTGCTCCCCCATTCATCTCTCCTTCATCCCAAACCCTGGAAACCACTGATCCTTTTATTATCTCCATGTTGTTTTTGTTCAATCACTAAGTCATGCCCGACTCTTTGCGACCCCATGGACTGCAGCATGCAGTCAATGTTCCTCTGTCCTTCAATATCTCCCCAAATTTGCTGAAATTCATGTTCACTGAGTCAGTGATGCTATCTAACCTTCTCATCCTCTGCCACCCCTTCTCCTTTTGCCTTCAGTCTTTCCCAGCATCAGGGTCTTTTCCAGTGAATTGGCACTTTGCGTCAGGTGGCCAAAGTATTGGAGCTTCAGCTTCGGCATCAGTCGTTGCAATGAGTATTCAGGGTTGATTTCCTTTCGGATTGACTGGCTTGAACTTCTTGCAGTTCAAGGGATTCTCAAGAGTTTTCTCCAGTGCCACAATTTGAAAGCATCAGTTCTTTAGTTCTTAGCCTTCGTTATGGTCCAGCTTTCACATCCACTCATGACTACTGAAAATACCATATCTTTGACTGTACTTTTGTTGGCAAAGTAATGTCTCTGTTTTTTAATACGCTGTCTAGGTTTGTCATAGCTTTCCTTCTAAGGAGCAAGCCTCTTCATGGCTGCAGTCAGTCTGCAGTGATTTTAAAGCCCAAGAAAATAAAGTCTGTCACTGTTTCCATGAAGTGATGGGGCCAGATGCCATGATCTTAGTTTTTTGAAAGTCAAGCTTTAAGCCAACTTTTTCACTCTCTTCTTTCACCCTCATCAAGAGACTTTTTAGTTCCTCTTCACTTTCTGCCATTAGAGTGATATCTGCATATCTCAGGTTATTGATATTTCTCCTGGCAATCTTGATTCCAGCTTGTAGGTCATCCAGGGTGGCATTTTGCATAATGTACTCTGCATAGAAGTTAAATAAGCAGGGTGACAATATACAGCTTGGATATACTCCTTTCCCAATTTGGAACCAATCCATTGTTCCATGTCCAGTTCTAACTGTTACTTCTTGACCTGCATACAGGTTTCTCAGGAGTCAGGTAAAGTGGTCTGGTATTCCCATATCTTTAAGAATTTTCCACAGTTTGTCGTGATCCACACAGTCAAAGACTGTAGTATAGTCAGTGAAGTAGAAGTAGATGTTTTCTGGGAATTCCCTTGCTTTTCCTATGATCCAATGGATGTTGGCAATTTGATCTCTGGTTCCTCTGTCTTTTTAAAATCTAGCTTGGATATCTGGAAATTCTCAGTTCACATACTATTGAAGGCTAGCTTGAGGATTTTGAACACAACTTTGCTAGTGTGTGAAATGAGTAAAATTGTATGGTAGTTTGAACCTTCTTTGGCATTGCCCTTCTTTGGGATTGGAATGAAAACTGACCTTTTCCAGTCCTGTGGTCACAGCTGTTTTTCAAATTTGCTGGATATTGAGTGCAGCACTTTAGCTGCATCAACTTTTAGGATTTGAAATAGCTCACTGAAATTCCATCACCTCCACTAACTTTGTACATTGTAATGCTTCCTCAGGCACTGCCTTTTCCAGAATGCCATACAGTTAAATTCATACAATATTTAGCCTTTTCAGATTGGCTTCTGTCACTTAGCAAATGCATTTATGATTCCCTCATGCCTTTAGTGGCTTAATGTTCATTTCATGTTATTCCTGAATGATATTTCATTGTATACATGTACCACAATTTTTTTTATCCATGCATCTATTGAAGGTCATCTTCCAAATTTTGGAAATTATGAATAAAGCTATAGTAAATATAAGTTTTCAACTCATTTTGGTAAAAACCCAGGAGCACAACTGACCTCCTTTTTCAGCACAATTTTTATATCTGTTATTTATATCTTGACAAATTGTAATTTGTCCCCACATAGCTCAGTGAGTAAAGAATCCGCCTGCAATACAGGAGACCTGGGTTTGATTCCTGGGTTCAGAAGATCCCCAGAGAAGGAAATGGCAACCCACTCCAGTATTCTTGTTTAGAAGATCCCATGGACAAAGGAGCCTGGTGGGCTACAGTCCATGGGGTTGCAAGAATTGGACATTTAGTGATTAAACCACTCTTCATAGCTAACTCCTGTGCCTGAGGTCCTAATTTCTTTCCCTTAATACTATTTCAGTTTCTGGCATGTATGTATTGCTAAGAATGCAACACATGTCAACAGTTTTCTTTCTGAAAAATAAGGGAATGTTTTCAAATCTTGTAGGAACTGTCCAGATGCAATTGACCCTTATTAATAGAAATAGCCTGTGTACTCTTTCTGTGGGTGGATATTTAATAGTCATGCCTAACAAAACACATTGTCTTGTCACTTCTGGTTCTGACAGTCATATACATATTTCTTTTGATGAGGTCCTAGACTGATCATGTTGATCAAAAACACCCTCTAATGAGGAGAGAATCATGGTTTCAGAATTCACATTTTTCATAAATGTGTAATTTATGAAGGAAAGTTCTCAGCCTTTCTGGTCTTCAGTGTCCTCACTTGTGAAATGGGGCAATAACATCCACCTTGCAAGGTGGTGCTGAGGAATGGAAGTGATGTGAATAAAGCATCTGCGCTTCCTCTATGCCTGACACACTGGAAGCAGTTTGTTGGTGGGGTGGTGATGGCAATGATTAATAACAGTTGTGTGTGTGGCCAATATATATTCCAGGAGAATTAAGTGCTTTGAGCGTCAATAGAGAAATTTCATCTGAAGAGTTAGAATGATGACCGGCACACGTAAACATGTCTCTCATAGCCTCCTTTCACCTACTGATGTCCACTCACATTTCAAAATATTCAGAACTGTCCACTTGTCATGAACATCTGATTCTCTCAGAACCTGCCAGCAGAGTTTCCTCTTATCCAGCTGTGTCACCTCAGGATCTATGGATCTAGTAAATAAGCCATTATTGACCTTGTCCTGTCCCAGTCCTGTTAGCATGGCCTTCCTCCTTTTCCATGCCTGTCTGAGGCTTTTAATTACTCCAGGAAACTTTGCTGCATGTTCTGGTCCACAGAATTTGTTAAGTTCCCCTTCTTTCCTGACTCCCCCAGAATACTTAGTGATTGGCCATTCATTAGCTCGTTACTCATACACTCTTCCTTTTGTAGTGGTTAATCAATCTCAGCAAAGTCTTGAACTTAGGGAATATGACCTCCATTTCTTGTGTTCCATGCAGCACCCTGTCATGTAGAGCTCTTTAATGATCACTGAATTAGTTAATTTGATTCAATTGCAGAAACTAAAAGGTGTTAGGCAGCCTCAAACCATAAAGCTTGTATAGCTTTCTAGGCAACTGTGAAAGGACATTCATTTGTCCAGGAGAGATTCAGTTTTACTTAGAAGGAAGAATGTGGATTTATTAAATATCTCTGGATGTCCTTTCTAGGTGGATTGCTCTGTCCTATGTGTTTGCCATCTGGGCAACCCTTGGCTGTCTGTGGATGAGCTGGGGTTGACCTTTAACATGAGTCACCAGTCTTCACATCTGCTCTATCCACGTTGACTCCATTATCTCCTAAGGAGCTTACGCTCAACATGAACGGCAACACTAGCCCAAGTGCCACGTAATTTGGAAAGCAAGGCTTTTTACAATCAAAAGTAATATGAGAGATTCAAAATCCAAACAGAATGTAGTTATGGATTAGGTTATACTTGTGTTCATATTATTCTCCTCTCTCTTCTCCACTAACACTCCCTGTCTTCTAAGTTCCTTCTACCGCTGCTGTTACCTGTGACGACAACAATGTGTTTGCTGGATGGAAAGCTTATTATCAAGGTTAGTAACTCTGATGCAGCGTATTTGTAGGATGTTCATTCTGAGTCTTGAGTCTGTGAGTCCAGAAAGCAGTGGAATATTCCATGTATCCCCCCACACACAACTCCTGCTGCCCCTGGGGTCTATTTCTCATATAAAAGGTCAGAGCTACCTGGTGGAGGCTAGCTGAAATCAGAAGAATCCTGACTTTCAGAAAAGTGACCTAGTATGTGAGAAATGAGGAGGACATAATTAAACATGAGTAGAAAGACTTGGAGTCATTCCCATTCTCTATAAGTGGTGTTCGCTACTGTGACTGTTATTTTTCTGGCTATTGCTTCATCTGTGAATTGACTAGCACTTGGAACACTACCTCTGGGCAACTTAAATGAAAGCTTGTTTTATAGCCTGAAGCAAATTGGCAGAAATTTTCCATTATTCATCAAATCTGTTGTAGATGATTTGACTGAGCCAGATATTTCTGGGTCCTGGGTTCACTCCGGAAGAAATAACTGCTGTTGTTCCAAGTAGAAAGTGTCCAGGAAACTTGAAGCTTTTATTTTCTATCACTAATCTGTGAAAAGATAGCCAAATTTGTTTGAGAAGGAACAGCATTTAGAAATGCTGGATTCCCAATGCTTCCCAGATTGTGTGCTTTTTGGGAAGTTAAAATGGAGGAAGTCTCGTTCAGGATTCAGAAGCAGGAGAGCAGGACTCTGACCTGCCTGGACACCTTCCTGCATGCACAGCGAGTCAGGAAATACCTCAGGTAAGGGAGGGAGTGGGTCTTGGAAGTACTAAACCCCTGAGGGTCAGGCCAACCCCTGGGGTCTAAGTCTGACTCACAGGGTGAAACAAACAACATTGTAAAAAGGCTAAGATAAAATCAGAGCTGCATTTTTGCACACAAACTGATAATGATAACAAATTGTGACCTTTGATCTTGAGTGTTCTAAACCCTTTTGATATATTTTTTAAGTATAATTTTCATTTTATTGTCTTTTCAGAAAAACCAGTATTTCTTCAGTCTTTAAGGACTTGGATTCTTACATGGGCTTTGGTAGAGGATGTGAAGCAGCACCCACAGGTCTAAACCGGGGTGCAGGTGTCCTGTTTTCCCAGGCTTCCGGAGAGTGAGTACTGACTACCTTGCTGTGAATGGCACAACTCCCATGGTAATGTAGTTTCACATACAGCTTGGGAAGCAAGTGGGCATCAAAAACACTTGCTTCAGAAATGTCCCTGATGGCTGTGGCCTCTACCATATTCCAAATAATGAACTTCTTAATGGCCTTATCCTTGGGCATGCAGCAGGCACAGCTGGTGCAGCGAATAGGCTGCATGAGGCTGTGGCCCTTTTTGGCACCATTGTTCCTGCTTTTCTTGGTCATCTTGGAAGTGCAGAGACAAGAACCCTTTGATATTTATTGACATAACTTAAATCAAATTCTAATGAAGCCCTTTTGACCTCTAGCTAACTTTGGGATGCTTCAAAGAGCCCTTGTGTGTGTGTGTGTGTGTGTCTGTGTGTTAGTCGCTCAGTCATGTCTGATTCTTTCCCCATGGACTGTAGCCTGCCAGGCTCCTCTACCCATGGAATTCTCCAGGCAAGAATACTGGAGTGAGTTGCCATTCCCTTCTCCAAGGGATCTTCCTGACTCAGAGATTGAACCCAGGTCTCCCACATTGCAGGCAGATTCTTTACCATTTGAGCCAACAGGGAAGCCCTCAAAGAGCCTGTAGGACATCCCAAAGAGAGATATTAAACTAGTTAGGTTCATGGGAAATATTGTTAAATGCTCCTTGAAAGGAAAGCAATGACAGACCTAGACAGTGTATTAAAAAGCAGAGACATTACTTTACCAACAAATGTGCTTATAGTCTAAGCTATGGTCTTTCCAGTAGTCATATACAGATGTGAGAGTTTAGACCATAAAGAAAGCTGAGTGTCAAAGAACTAGTGCTTTCAAATTGTGGTGCTGGGGAGACTCTTGAGAGTCCCTTGAACTGCAAGGAGATCAGCTCAGTCAATTCTAAAGGAAATCAGCCCTGAATATTCACTGGAAAGACTGATGTTGAAGCTGAAGCTCCAGTACTTTGGCCAACTGATGTGAAGAGCTGACTCATTGGAAAAGACCCTGATGCTGGGAAAGATTGAAGGCAGGAAGAGAAGGGAACCAAAGAGGATGAGATGGTTGGGTAGCATCACTGATTCAATGGACATGAATTTGAGCAATCTTGGGGAGATGGTGAAGGACAGAGGAGTCTGGTGTGCTTCAGTTCATGGGATTGAAAAGAGTTGAACATGACTTAGTGACTGAATAGTAACAAATTGTCAAATGAGCAATAAATCTTCTCAGGTTATGTTGTATGGAATATGTTATTAATATAGGTATTCTAGAAATTATATAGATTTCATAAAGATCTGACATGTCCTGGTAAAACATTATCAGTCATAATTCCAATTCCTATCTTAAAATGTTACACGTCACTATAGTAACCAAGTTACTTTGTCAATTGCATTGTAATCAGACTTTTTAAAAAATAATTTTAAAAATTTACTTATTTTTGGCTGTACTGGGTCTTTGTTGCTGCTTGGACTTTTCTCTAGTTGGAGTGAGCAGGGGCTACTCTTCATTGCGTTGCACAGGCTTCTTATTGCAGTGGTTTCTTCGGTTGTGGAGCATACGACCAAGGGCACTGAGCTTCAGTAGCTGTGGCACATGGGCTCAATTGTTGGGCTTCCTAGGCTCTAGAGCACAGGCTCAATTGTTGCAGCACACGGGCTTGCTCTAAGTTGCTCTAAGGTGTGTGTGATCTTCCTGGATGAGGGATCGAACTCTGAGTCTCCTGCATTGGTGGGTGGATTCTTTACCACTGAGCCACCGGGGAAACCCCTGTAATCAGATTTTAAACATGCCTTTTAAAGCCTTTTGTGTCATTATAGAGAGCTATGGGTTTCACTCTGATGCCTTTGCAAAAATACTACCTCTTCAAGATTTTATAGAAAGGATTTCTTAAGATTAAATTAAAATTAACTAGATAAGCAAATTTTGTTATTAACAGTAAACTGGTATTGGACTGGATTTGGTTTTCTCTCTCTGTTAAGAGAAAAAAACGTTTTCTTACATGTGGCTTTTGATAACAGAATATATGAATTTCTTTGCCTTTAAGTGATTTATATTTGTTTTTAAAATCTTTTGGTAAATAAATATTATTTCACAATGATCTGTGAAGTTTGTGACACACAAGATAAAGCTCCTTGTGTGTCTACAAAAAATTAACCTTCATCATCAGACTTTTGCTATCCTGATGCCCTTAGGACATGGCAAGACTCTACTACTAAATCAAGGAATTTAAAATGGGTAGACAACAGCTGTAAATCAAGCAGCCAGGGCTATAGGAAATCCAAGACTGTTTGGTTTTTCCTGGTTCCCTGACAAACATCATTTTTTATTTGATGGGATAAAGCCTTCCCTGGCTGCAGGGTTAATGTCCTCACAAAAAATTTCTGTTTCATTGAATAGTAAATTCTAGTTTTGTTAATTGAGGTCTATATTGGGAAGACTCACTTCCCAGATAGTTCCTTTCTGTTATGTTTGATTACTAAAAAGTTTAATTAAATTATTCTAAAGCTCATCTCAGTAATCTATCTTTGGATAGAGATTAGCTTCCCTGGTGGCTCAGTTGGTAAAGAATCCACCTGCAATTCAGGAGACCCAGGTTCTATCCCTGGGTTGGCAAGATCCCCTGGAGAAGGAAAAGGCTACCCACTCCAATATTCTTGCCTGGGAAATGCCATAGTCAGAGAAGCCTGGCAGGCTACAGTTCATGGGGTTGCAAGAGTAGGATACAACTTAGCGACTAAACCACCACCACCCCATGAGCTATACCCAGGGATTATAAAATTACATGTATCTATCAATGAACTATGTGCTAATTAGAGCTTATGGAAAAAATAAGACAAAAGAACGTCCTTGGATTTCTGGAATGTGAAATTTCCAGAAGCTGGAAAGAAGTATACCAAGAGTAGTCAATTTGTTGAATTATACACAGTAAGCTGTTGTTGTTCAGTTGCTAAGTGGTGCCTGATTCTTTGCAAGCCCATGAGCTGCAGCAGGCCAGGCTTCCCTGCACTTCCTATCTCCTTGAATTTGCTCAAACTCATGTCCACTGAGTCGATGATGCCATCCAACCATCACATCCTCTTTGGCCTCTTCTCCTTCCGCCCTCAATCTTTCCCAGCATCAGGGTCTTTTCCAATGAGTTGGCTCTTCACATCAGTTGATTCAAGTATTGGATCTTCAGCTTCAACATCAGTCCTTCCAGTGAATATTCAGGGTTGATTTCCTTTGGGATTTACTGGTTTGACCTCCTTGCCATCCAAGGGACTCCCAAAAGTCTTCTCCAGCACCACAATCCGAAAGTGTCAGCAGTATATGCATGCATGTGTGCTAAGTCACTTCAGCCATGTCCAACTCTGTGCGACTATATGGATCGTAGTCTGCCAGGCTACTCTGTCCATGGGATCCTCCAGACAAGAATACTGGAGTGGGTTGCCATGCCTTTCTCCAGGAGATCCTCCCTACCCGGGAATTGAACCCATGTCTCACATCTCCTGCATTGGCAGGCAGGTTCTTTACCACTAGTGCCACCTGGGAAACCCTGTCAACAGTAGGCTTTAAAAGAAGAAATTTTGACTGATATGTATACACAGATTCTTGGTGAGTAGCCAATGGATTTGCCACTTGGCTTCCCCTATGGGTAAAGAATGGGGCTTCCCAGGTGGCACAGTGGTGAAGAATCTGCCTGTCAAGCAAGAGACACAAGAGCTTCAGGTTTGATCCCTGGGTCAGGAAGATCCCTTAGAGAAGGAAATGGCAACCCACTCCAGTATTCTTGCCTAGGAAATCCCAAGGAGATAGGAGCTTGGCAGGCTATATAGTCCATGTGGTCGCAAAGACTTTGAGTTGGATATGACTTAGTGACTATACAAAACAACACAACAACAACTCTTGTGAACAGATTATTCTTAGAAGCCTGACTATAATGTGGATTGTCATTCACACCTCAGTCTTCAGGGATATGTTACAATTAAAAGAAAAATATGAAGAGAAGTGTCCCAAATAGGTTTCTTCATATTTATCTTTTACTTGTAGCATATCCTTGAAGGCTGAGGTGTGAGTGACAGTCCACATTATAGTCAGGCTTCCAAGAATAATCTGTCACAAGAGTTGTTGTTGTGTTGTTGTTTAGTCACTAAGTTGTGTCCAATTCTAAGTCTTTGAAACATAAGCCAGATCTAGACTCAGGATACTTTTGCCTTCCTGGCAGACAAGGGCTGTCCTTTCTTAACTTAGACTTTCTATGGACAAAATTTGTGTGTCTGCTAGATTACACAGCACAGATAAAGATATAGCTCAAGCCCTGAACACAAATATTATGTGCTGATTTACTTTAATAGTTGTATCCACCCATTGATAGACTGTGACAAGACTACTGAGGAACTGCTATGTGGACCAACTTCTTGCCTTTGGGGAAACCAACCAACCATTGTGAATGAACTATCTTCCCTAAATCCTGTAAGAATTTTTTAAAATAGCCCCTCAATTAGTATGTATTGTAACTGATGATATAAACACAACTTCTATATATCAATTAGTAACTCCTTTTTCCAGATGTCTAGCACATTTTTTTAAAAGTTGCTCAGTCGTTTCTGACTCTTTGTCACCCCATGAACTATATAGTCCATGGAATTCTCCAGGCCAGAATACTGGAGTGGGTAGCCTTTCCCTTCTCCAGGGGATCTTCCCAACCCAGGGATCGAACGCAGGTGTCCCACATTGCAGGCAGGCAGATTCTTTACCAGCTGAGCCACAAGGGAAGCCCAAGAATACTGGAGTGGGTAGCCTATCCCTTCTCCTGCAGATCTTCCTGAGCAGGAATCAAACTGGGGTCTCCTGCACTGCAGGTGGATTCTTTATCAACTGAGCTATCAGGGAAGCCCAAAGGTTGGCCCACTGCTTTGGCCAGGAAATGAACCAGGGTCAGCTGCTTGGAAGGCAGCTATGCTCACCACTATACCACCAACGCTGCACAAACACATATCTAACATATGTTGATCATTTATATTGGAGGGGGACCACTTATTACTTTTCCCCCATGAGAACTTAGGTATTATGGACCCAAATATTATCCCCTACTTTGTCTGTCCCTAATATTAGCTTCTTCTTAGAACTGTTATGTAAGATTTTGCAAGGAACCAAAGAGTTACAAAATTTCATAGGTAAACATAATCGTACCTTGATAGAACATTCTGTTGTTACTACCATTGCTGCCAATAAGTTAATGGATGTAGAAGTTGATGTACAAAAGCATACTTCTCATTCATGGTGGGATTTTTTCTTTACTAAATGCCCTACTGCTCAAAAACTGTTTTCTGCATTGCATAATTCATTTCTTATTTCTTTGATCGCTTTATTTCTTTTGACTATCTGGAATTGTTATTTGACTTACAGAATTAAGAAGACTGCCCGTTTTATTTTGCCTTATTCCTATGTTATTTAGCTTAAATTATCCTAAGGCCAGCTGTTAGGGAAATTAAAATGGAGGAAGTCTTGTTCAGGCTTCAGAGGCAGGAGAGCAGGACTCTGACCTGCCTTGGACCTGCCTGGACATTACCTGGATTCCATGCCTGCCTACATGCATAGCAAGTCAGGCGGCACTTTAGATAATAAGCAAGGGAGTGGATCTTGGAATTCTTGAGCCCCTAAGAGTCTGGCCAACCCCTGGGGACTCAGAAGTTTTGTGATTCACAAAGTGAAATATATGGCATTATAAAAGTTAAAAAAAAAAACAGAGCTGCATTTTTGTACGCAAACTGATAACGATATCAGATTGCAGCTTGGAATTATAAATGGGGAGTCCCTGAAACTGTAATTTGAAGTCTCATCCATGGGGTGGATACACCCTGGGACTCTTTCCCAACTGGAACTCCAGATTGCTGTTAACAAGAGACTTCCCAGTGCTGTCTAAGTCTGGATGTTTGTCATCCCAATTTGGTGATGTATGTGCTGTTACTTTTCTCTATTGTTTCTATTTCTCTTCTTTAAATGACTATATGTTGAAATTAAGTCAAATAATCCTCTATTATATATTGAAATTGTATATTTGGGTGTAACAAGTGATTTCTTTTGTTAACGAATCCTTTGAACCTAAAACAAAATAAGAATTTTGGCAAAACATAAACTGGCACTGTGAGCAGGATTTGTGAAACAAAATGCCACGCTTTAAAAAGAAAGAGGTTAAGACTATTCAAGTTTTTATTCCCAGGTAGGAAGATTTGCCTTACTGCTCGCTAGCTACTGAATAGGGCATATCCACTGGATTGTGTGAGAACTGGGACCCCAAATTAAAGCGGGCCAAACTTTTAGAAGTTATTGAATGTTTGCAGCTTGGGCCACCTGAGAAAGGATAAGAATGTACTGCGCTGGGTTGAAGAGGCTGGATCCTCCTCTCTGCCTACCGTAAGGTAACAAAAGTAAAACTTCCAGCAGAACAGTGCTATTAGCTTGTTTTTTTTCCAACCCTGCTCTATGATAACAGTCCCCTCCTTTCCCTGCGCTCCTGACCCCTCATGATGTTTTATTATGGTCCTGCTGCAGGAAAGGGTGACTATGCATACTGTAACTCTTCATCTGGCATCAGGGATTTCCCTTTGATTTGGAAAGAATACTCTTTCAAATTCCGCTATAAAATATACGGGAGGGAGAAAGATAAAACTCCAGGAATGTGCACTGGTGTTGACATTCACTCACATAATGAACTGAAGGTCAATTTTCTTTAGTATTGCTCAGATGAATGATCAATTGCTCTAAGTTTGCATTATCAGCAGTGCTATTCACCACTAATTTATACGACATGATTTAATGTTGTCTCCCTCCTGCCAGATGTTTAAAACATAGCCAATATTCAGCAGGTACCTCCAAGCCACCAAAAGCAACTCCATAGCCCTCATCATGGCTCTTCACCTAGTTTTGCCCGAGATGCTCATGGTGAACAGTCGGGCTGTCTCCTTGGCAGTGGTACCGCTTTCCTGGAGCATGGAATTATTTGCAAACAGAGGCTCACTCAAGTGTTACTAAAGGAGAGGGGTGGAGCCAAAGAGGCTCTAAAAAGGAAAGAGGAATCATTCTACTTTTCAAAATGAGAAACCATGTTTGGGGAGGAATCGTATGTCCTTATTTCATCAAGGGTTGTGTTTGGAACTTTCCACCAATTCTTCCCTATTTTCCTTTTTCTATCCTTGGCCCTACAACTCTGCCTTGTCACAGTGAAGACAGCGGCAGGCCTCCAATGCATGGCTGTTCAACTCTGTGAAATTTGTCATAAATGTGTCAGATATTTCTTACCAGCTTCCCCAAAACTTAGAGTTTCCCCTCAGGCTGCATTTAGATGCTGTCTTGAGTTGAAGGAGAAGGAGTAAGAGGGCAACAGCAGAGCAACAGAGGAAAAGATACCCCAGAGCTGCAGGCCAACCTGAGTGGACACACTGAGAGTCAGATGTGCCTACCTTGCCCAGGCTGTGCTCAAGCAAAGTCAGCTTCTTTGCTATTGAGAGTTCAAGCCCATCAATATCATGCTGCATTTCCTTGTCATTGTGTTGCTGGTAGTTTTCAAATTTAGTTTTGTTAGCCTCTCAGCCCTGCCGCACTTGAACTGTCCTGAAGGCTCTCCCTCTGGAAATGGGAATTCTACTTGTGCAGGTAAGTAATCTAACCAAAAGGAGTTCACATCTTCCCAGAAACTACCTTCTGATACCTGTTCGTTCCATCTTGTATACTTGACATTTGTTTCCGATTTGTCTTTGGATGTGTATATTTGCTTCCTTTTTGTTTTCAATGCATGTTTATTTCCTTATTGGCTGTTAGGACTATAAACATCCTATTGGCTATTAGGACTGACTATAATAATTCAAACTATTCTTCTGTGTGTGAGTGAATAGGTCTCATTTTTAACTAGTTGAACATAAACCTCTGTCTTGATTCTGATGTGAGGAGTGATTACTTAGTTGATCAGCTTTATATGGGAAATTGGGGAAACAGATGACTTTTTAAAAATTTTGAAACTGTCTCTAAGCCATAAATAAAAAACATCATCCTTTGAATAACTTTGTGTAGGAACTAAGAGGTTGCTAAAAACCAGTGAAAAATGGGGGGGGGGGGAATTGGGAACAGATGTAATTCCTTCATTGTGAAAGTTAAGCTAAATTTCAAATTAAACCTCCTTGCATTCTCCCCGACAGCTGTTTCTGAGGCTCTGATGCAGTGCCAGTTTTAGTAACAGGTGCATTGTAACTTTGGGAACTGCTAAGAAATGATAATATGCCACAGCCCCTCTCATATTAAATGAGTTCTTAATTAAGAGGAAGTGGGAATTCTACTGAATGCAAAACAGCAATCCTGAGTAAGAATTTATTTTAATCCTTGGTGGCTCTCCAACCTGTTGCTGAAATAGGGCAGTCATTTCCACTCACTAAAGGGCATAAACTGCCCTAATATTCCTTTCTTGTCATTTTACCCTTTTGAGAAGAGGTCTGGCTCCCCAGAAGAGGTAGATTGAGGGAAACAGTAAATTTCCCAGAAGAGAAAGAGAAGCCTCTGGAAATTAGCACAAAATAATGGGAATAAAGGGAACAGTTCTGAACCAAACTGCTGACATTGGGCTCCTGTCCTGGCTCTCCTGTAAAGGAAATTACATGGATGAGGAGGTCAAGTCTCTGTCACCAGGGAGCACTCACTGGAATGGGTGAGCAGAACCCTAGGGTATTAGAAGGCAGGACTGAGTTCTAATTATCTCTGGGTCCCCAGCACCTGAAACTGTCATAGTTTATACTCAGTAAATTCATGGTTTATACTCAGTAAATTCTTGCTGAATGAATGAGTATCCCTGACTTGATAATGCAAGTCCTAAACAATAAAAACAAAAAAGGAATGACAGGGACTTTCCTGGAGGTCCACTGGTTATTCTCTAAGCTTCTACTGCAGGGGGCTCAGGTTCCATCCCTAGTCTCATTGGGGAACTAAAATTCCACATGTTGTGCAGTGCAGCAAAAAAAAAAAAAAAAATGACAAAAAGCAAAAATTACCCCATGAGCTGGTGACTCAGCTGTTGGAGGCAGAGCTTTTGAGCACAGTTTTTGTCGAGCGGCCTGGACCCTCTTTGGGTTGGAAGAAAGTAATTGGCAAGTGACTACAGCCAGGCATCTGCATGGGATGCAAAAAGAGTGGGAACCAGTCAAGAAGCAGAAACTTCAGAGAGAAAAAATAAGATGCAAATGAACCTCTGTACATGGCTTTAGAGTCTCAAGGAACTCGCTGCTAACAAGGGACCTACACCTCGTGCTTCTCACTAGTCCCTGCTGGTGGCTCAAAAGTGCCTTCACTGAGGCTGGTTGAAGAAATAAACCTGAAGCCCAGGATAGAGACAATGAGTTAGGAGGACTGTGTCACAAAATGGAAGGAACCGAGGTTTTAGAGGCAAACATACCTCATTTCAAATCTATGCTACCTAGTTAATACTGGAGCTATAGTGGAATATATTGTAATTCCTTGGTGACTCAGTCAAGTAAAGGATCCATCTGCAATGCAGGAGGCCTCCTGCAGCACAGGTGACCAAGGTTCAATCCCTGGGTCTGGAAGATCCCCTGGAGAAGGAAATGGCAACCCACTGCAGTATTCCTGCCTGGAAAATCCCATGGACAGAGGAGCCTGTGGGCTGCAGTCCATGGGATCGAAACAGTCAGAAATGACTTAATGACTAAACCACAACTACATAGTGGAATATTGCTGAAAAATTATAATACCCCCTTTCGGAATTGTTGTGGGGATCCCATGGGATAATATGGGAAATGCACTTACCACAGAGGCTGGCAGATTGTGCTTAATAAATATTCTCTTGGCTCCATATCTTGGCTAAATCTCTTTGATCAAATCATTTGAGCACTGCAGTGACATGGCCCAGACCCCATGGAGGGAGGAATGTCTGGATGCCACTTTGTGACTCTGACTCTTTGCTCCTTCATTCCTTGCAAGTCAAAGGCTTAAAGCCTCTACTTGACACTCCATGTCTTACGTTAGCCAATAACTGCCCAGGTCGCACCCTATGCCCATGCATTTCAGAGGATATTATTTCTCCTTTCTAAATAGATATGGTGCCATCATCTATTTTTCCTCTAATTAAATTTTACTTGCCTTATTCCTCACCCTTGGCATTGAGACAGACCATGTGTGGCCAGCCTGACCCAGGAGGAAGAATCCTTCCTGGTTCTGATTCAGGTAACTTTATGCCATGTTGTCTTGAATGTGACTATGAGCCTGATAAACCAAGTGGTAACAGAGACGTGGGTTTTCTTTTCATTTCTCCCCTCCCCCATGCCTCCTGCTGCTATTGCTTCTTTTTGTTTTTTCTAATCACTGAGTATTCTGTTAACTTCTGTTTGGGCTACACTACAAAAGGAGAGCAATAAGAAAAAGTGCTGTCAAGTGGCTTTTGAACTTTCAAGCCTATTTTCCTTGGAGAATAAAATTTTATTTTATTAAAATAAAAATAAAATAAAAATTTTCCTTGGAGGAGAAATAGCAATTGAAAAGGAACTTTTCCTGTTTCATGTCTCTGCCTGCATTATTTATATGAACTTTCCTGGCTCAGAGGTTAAAGTGTCTGCCTGCAGTTCGGGAGACCTGGGCTCGATCCCTGGGTGGGGAAGATCCTCTGGAGAAGGAAATGGCAACCCACTCCAGTATTCTTGCCTGAAGAATCCCATGGACGGAGGAGCCTGGTGGGCTACAGTCCACGGGGTCGCAGAGTCGGACACGACTGAGTGACTTGACTTTCACTTTCACTTTCCTGGTAAATAGAGTGACGAAGAAATGCAGGCCAAACCTCAGCACTAGTCAGCCATCTGGGGAGGTCACCTTTAGCAGTAAACAGTGAAATCACTGATTTCAGCACTGGCTAGGGTTTGGTCAGCTTCCCTGTTACGTGCAAACCAGAGTAGTTCCATGATCAAAATCTGGTTTATTTTTTCAGCTAGAGTTATGCAAAAGCTTTTTCAAAAAAAAAAAAAAACTAACTGCTCAGAAATTACAGGAATGATCTTTTATGAATACCACATGAATAAAACCATCCCCTAAGTCCTTATGGCAGAAAGTGAAGAGGAACTAAAAAGCCTCTTGATGAAAGTGAAAGAGGAGAGTGAAAAAGTTGACTTAAAGCTCAACATTCAGAAAACGAAGATCATGGCATCTGGTCCCAGCACTTCATGGGAAATAGATGGGGAAACAGTGGAAACAGAGGCAGACTTCATTTTTGGGGGGCTCCAAAATCACTGCAGATGGTGATTGCAGCCATGAAATTAAAAGATGCTTACTCTTTGAAAGGAATGTTATGACCAACCTAGATAGCATATTGAAAAGAAGAGACATTACTTTCCCAACAAAGGTCCGTCTAGTCAAGGCTATGGTTTTTCCAGTGGTCATGTATGGATGTGAGAGTTGGAGTATAAAGAAAGCTGAGTGCCGAAGAATTGATGCTTTTGAACTGTGGTGTTGGAGAAGACTCTTGAGAGTCCCTTGGACTACAAGGAGATCCAACCAGTCCATTCTGAAGGAGATCAGCCCTGGGATTTCTTTGGAAGGACTGATGCTAAAGCTGAAACTCCAGTACTTTGGCCACCTCATGTGAAGAGTTGACTCATTGGAAAAGACTCTGATGCTAGGAGGGATTGGGGGCAGGAGGAGAAGGGGATGACAGAGGATGAGATGGCTGGATGGCATCATCAACTCGATGGACATAAGTTTGAGTGAACTCTGGGAGTTGGTGATGGCCAGGGAGGCCTGGCGTGCTGCGATTCATGGGGTCGCAAAGAGTTGGACACGACTGAGCGACTGAACTGAATTGAAGTCCTCAGTGGTTCCCGGTCTTTGAAGGGGTAGTAGAGCTTAGTGGTGAAGTCACTCAGTCGTGTCCGACTCTTTGCGACCCCATGGACTATAGCCCACCAGGCTCCTCTGTCCATGGAATTTTCCAGGAAAGAATACTGGAGTGGGGTGCCATTTCCTTCTCTAGGGGCTCTTCTCAACCCAGCGATGGAACCCGGGTCTCCTGCATTTCGGGCAGATGCTTTACCATCTGAGCCACCAGGGAGCTTAGTGGTAAAGAGCTTCAGTTTTGGAGTCTGCCGGCCTGAGTTCAGATCCCAGTTCTGCTGCTTGTGAATTGTGTGTCTCATTGTCCTCACTGTAAAATAAAGATAATTACCCCTTCTTCCCAGGACTATTGTCAGGATTGTGTTAAAACATTTGTTTTCAGTTCTGGCTGCATGTTAGAACCACTAATAGGGTTAGCACCTGGGCAATGTGAGTCAGAGTCTCCTCTGGTGGTGGAATCTGGGCATTTTTTTTTTTTTTTTATTACCCTCCCTTGGTGCTTCTAACAGGAATAATGGGCAGTCTGGGTTCAGGACCGCTCAGTTGTCACATAACTGAGTAAAGTGCATAAAATGGAGCCTGGCATGTAATGAGCTCTCAGTAAGTCTTGTGTGCATGCATGCCAAGTCACTTCAGTTGTGTTCAACTCTTTGCGACCATAGGCACTGCAGCCCACCAGGCTCCTCTGTCCATGGGATTCTCCAGGCAAGAATACTAGAGTGGGTTGCCATGCCCTCCTTCAGGGTATCTTCCCCACCCAGGGATCAAACCCGTGTCTCTTGGGTCTCCTGCATTGGCAGGCATGTTCTTTACCACCAGTGCTACCTAGGAAGCCCCTCCATAAATCTTAGCTTGTATTAATATTTTTATTGCAGTTAACATTATTTTATTGGTGGTAATAGTAGTAGTATTCTCTAAAGCTCCAATACTTTGGCCACCTGATATGAAGAACCAACTCATTGGTAAAGATCCTGATGCTGGGTAAGATTGAGGGCAGAAGGAAAAGGCGATGACAGAGGATGAGATGGTTGGATGACATCACCGACTCAATGGACATGAGTTTTAGCAAATTCTGGGAGATAGCGAAGGACAGGGAAGCCTGGCATGCTGCAATCCATGGGATTGCAAAGCATCAGACATGACTGAGCAACTGAACAATGACAACAATTTTTTATAGATATGACTTAGTTTCTTCTATAATAATTAAATTTCTTTTACACATGGAAAAATGCCATGTTGAAAAATTTGCTAATAGTTTTATAGCATTACAATTTGTATTCAAACTAATTTCAACATACATAGCTTGTATTTTTGTGCTCAGAAGAAAAGTTTATTAAAAATACAAAACCGTATCAAACTGGTTTGAGTGAGTGCCCCCGTGGAACTGCGGCTCCAGCGATTGTCTTTCTGTGACGTCAACTGATAAAAAATTTTACTGAGTGTAAAGTAAGTCTGCTTGTTAGGCTTCTTGCCAGCAGTCACTTAAACAGCAGCAAAACCAAGCCAGTATGCATTTAAATCTCTTATGTGAATTCATAAGAATTTTCCTATGTTTGGAACCACTTTTTTAAGATTTGTAAAATTGTTGAGGGCATAGAAAGAAATGATAAATTAGTTCTTTAAGTGAATTTACATTTGGGGGCTTGTCGTGGGCTGTCCCTTTTATTTGACATTCAATTTAGAAGTTGGAAGGTGAGAAATATTTGCTTATTTGAATAGAGCAAGTGTTTCCCATCAAAGGTAAATAGATCCGTAATTTGGCTTTAAATTCAAAATCTTACTTTATCATCTACAAATTTGCCTTCATGAAAATCTAGTAACATATTTCCTTATATAGTATAAATGGCTGAGTTTTTTTGTTTGTTTGTTTTACCTTCCTTAACCTCCAAACTCCCTTCCACTTTAAAAAAGTTAAAATGTGGACATATGCTCCCAATACAGTTTTAATTATCACTTACATTAGTTATATACACTATTATTATGAACATTATGAAACACGTTAGAAAACATTTCTAACGTTTTCTTTCCACACAATAATGAACCATCTTACAGTCTCTAAGTGGTACACATCCTACTTGGGAGAGACTGTTTCAGAGAAGTAGTAGAATGATGGAATAAATGTTACATCCTTCTTTATTAGCTCAGCTCCTTTCACTTAAGCATGAAGAGAAAAGCAAAAGGACTGCTAATTATTTTTCAAGTAAAGGGGGGTTATTTATAGTGAATACCTTTTCTCATGGTGTGTAGTTGTAGCAATTAAAATTGATCTCCCCAGTTGGCTAACTTCATGCCCCAGGATCCCTCTTGCATATGGTAGGGTTGCACTGAAATTCTACCTTAAGGGTCAGAAGAGCAGACTACATCCCTACGAATGGACTGGCATTTCGTAAGTTCCAAAGCTCTATGGCCTGCTGGGGTCATAGTATCTTAGAATTTTAAAATAAAAACCGTCTCATCTCCAGCCCATCTCCCCTCCTCTGTCTTGGAGAATTGCTGGGCAGGGATGGTGATGTGCAAGGAAAGGTTCTGCGTCCACTTGGTCCTTCCACTGAATCATTGATGCCTTTGTGGCTTGCTTCCCTCGTGTCCCTTTCCCACTCCAGCACCTCACGCCCCTGTCACCCTGTTTCCTTTCTTCAAAGAGCTTTGGGTGTGAGGGTACAGACTTTAACTAAAAACTAAGGGCAAAACAAAAACAAAGTCATGGTCACATCCTGATCCAGCACATCAAACAACTAGAACAAAATGTTTTTCATTCTTCTACTTAAAAGTCGTCATTGTTTTATGTGGAAAATACTTAGTTACCAGTTATCTCTCTTAAGTGTGACCCTCCTGCCATGATAGCCACCCCTCTTTCGCTCTCAGTGACCCTTGATCTACATCTGTTTCTCTTATCTTGGCCTCTTTCATCTATTTCAGATGACTTACATCCTTATGTAGAACATTGTAGATATCTTCTTCCCCCAATTCTGTTTTTTTAAAAAATCATATCCTAGGCCTCTGTTTATAAATAATCATTTTAAAACCTTAAATTACTACATAGTACACTGAAGTGTTGTAGTGAAAACAAAATAGATGTTTTTCAGAAGTTCTGGCCACAGATTAAACCAGTCTTTACAATTTTCTTTCCGCAATGGGAGAAGGTTAAGTTTGAGACAGAAGAGGAGATCTTGGAGGCAGGACCCGGGTGTTGGGAATACCATCTGAAGAGGAGACCTTTCCTGAACTCTTGGGCCACGAAGGGGCTGCGGAGTTCTGGGGTTGGAGGAGCCCTTTCTCTGGCCTGGTGGACACAGGTCAGAAATGAGACAGGGCACTGCCATGGAGGAGACCTTCAGAGGTCTGGCCTTAGCCAGCCATTTTAAGGTGGCTTGTTTTTATTTTCTATTAAACCAGTGTGCATGTGTGATCAGTCGTGTCTGACTTTGTGACTCTATGGACTGTAGCCCCCCACGCCCCTCTACCCATGGGATTTTCCAGGGAAGAATGCCAGAGTGAATTGCCATTTCCTCCTCTAGGGGATATTCCTGACCCAGGGGTTGAACCTGAGTCCCCTGCTTTGCAGGCAGATTCTTTACCCCTGAGCCCTCAGGGGAGCCCCTTTCTATTAGTGACTAGTGACTATTAGTCACTAGTTTTCAAAGAAGAGTTTATTAAAAGTCAGAGATTGATCTCACTTGCACTGAGGAAAACAAGAAAAAGGCCAGTCGCACATTTCAGATGAAATGGGAGAATGAGTGCAGGTAGGAGGGACTGTCTTCCATAAGCTCTGTGGCCTCACAGTGTTGTGGGCAGAGTGGGAGGAGAACGGATGAGAGTGCCAATGGGTAAAGCTGAGAGAGGCAGAGTATTGCCCAGTCAGTGTCTACTATTAGGAGAATCAAACAGTTTGGATTACAAAGCAATTACTATGTCTCCTCTCTTATTTTTATCACTGACTTCTAAGTTCTATTGTATTAATTTACTTATATTAACTTTACATAGAAAGACACTTACTCCTTGGAAGGAAAGTTATGACCAACCTAGATAGCATATTCAAAAGCAGAGACATTACTTTGCCAACAAAGGTCCATCTAGTCAAGGCTATGGTTTTTCCATTGGTCATGTATGGATGGGAGAGTTGGACTGTGAAGAAAGCTGAGCGCCAAAGAATTGATGCTTTTGAACTGTGGTGTTGGAGAAGACTCTTGAGAGTCCCTTGGACTGCAAGGAGATCCAACCAGTCCATTCTGAAGGGGATCAGTCCTGGGATTTCTTTGGAAGGAATGATGCTAAAGCTGAAACTCCAGTACTTTGGCCACCTCATGTGAAGAGTTGACTCATTGGAAAAGACTCTGATGCTGGGAGGGATTGGGGGCAGGAGGAGAAGGGGACGACAGAAGATGAGATGGCTGGATGGCATTACCGACTCGATGGATGTGAATTTGAGTGAACTCTGGGAGTTGGTGATGGACAGGGAGGCCTGGCATGCTGTGATTCATGGAGTCACAAAGAGTCAGACACGACTGAGCGACTGAACTGAACTGAACTTACATATTGTCTCTCAATCCAGACAGTTAAAAAATCAAACATAACACCTCAGATGAAAGGAAGCAAAAATTCCTTAACTGGAAAATACATCTTCTAAAATCTGTTCAACATTCTTAATATTTTAGTCACTTTGATTATAGTGGAGAAAAATTGGAGAAGAAATTAGTAACTTTCCAATATATGTAAATTACCTAATCTATTTCAGCAGTTATTTTAATGAAGCAGTTTTGTTTGTTCTGAACAAAAAAAGATTCAACAACTAGCCTGAATAGCTAGAGAACTTTTTCAGAACGTCCAGGCCAGTTTTAAAGAATGTACTTTTCTTCAAGGAATTTCTCAATATTTTTCAAGACACTCTCAAATTCCATAAAACAGCTTAGTGTTAGGTTGTAGTAATAACTCCAAATTTGAGCAATCCTAGAGCTAAGGAACCAGAGAAGGCAATGGCAACCCACTCTAATACTCTTGCCTGGAAAATCCCATGGACGGAGGAGCCTGGTAAGCTGCAGTCCATGGGGTTGCGAAGAGTTGGACACGGCTGAGCGACTTCACTCTCACACATTGGAGAAGGAAATGGCAACCCACTCCAGTGTTCTTGCCTGGAGAATCCCAGGGACAGGGGAGCCTGGTGGGCTGCCGTCTATGGGGTCGCAGAGAGTCGGACACGACTGAAGTGACTCAGCAGCAGCAGAGCTAAGGAACAAAATGTGAGCTTCATTATGTTGTAGTTTCTAATGTTAAAATTAACTTTAAGAAAGAACCAGGAACAAAAATAACAGCAACAACAAAACCTTGACCATCAGAGTGTAATTGTCCCCACTGTTTACTTCTTGCCTCTAGGTCAGTACTTTCATCCAGAATGCTAATACTACTCACCATGAAGACAGTATTATCTGGATATTAGGTGAACCAGGAATAAAGATTTATTTTGTAGACATTCTTTTTTAACAATAATGTTAATAAATATTGGCTTTGTATATTATCACTCCAGGCATGTCCCCAGCTGTCCCAGTTGTTGGGATCCATGATAAGAAGATGACTGAGATCTGGGCCTGGAAGGATGAGTGATGTTTTTGTCAGGTGAGAAGAAGAAAAAATTACTTTAAATAGAAGTGACCTTTATATTTCTTGAAAGGTCTTGCTGTATCAGAAAATATTTTATTTTATATGGCCAATGTTACTAACCTCTGCGGGCAGTTGTAGACTAAAACATAGAAGTATGTTTTTCTTTAGGAGATCTTTTTCCTTAACATCTTCATTCAAAGCTTTCCTTTGATGCTGGAAATTAGTTAATGTGTAGAAATTTCAGTCTCTTTAGCTGAATACAAGGCGGGAATATCTGTTCTCATCACCTCTTGACCTTTCTGAGTCTGGAGTTTGAATTGGTTGTACGCACCTGTCTTCACTGGATTCTCCCAAGCCTAGCCATGCTAATGTCACTCAGTGTCTGGATTTTCCAGGATACTCCCTGGAGTTTGTGTGAGTGTGACAGTGATTCATGGTGTGCACTGATTTATTTGCTAAGCCCCATCCAGTGTAGACTAGATGAAGGCTTTCAGAGGAACACATTACCTGCCTCCTCACTTCAGGGCTGCCTGTCAGGGTGCTATGGATCAGCTTTGTGTGTAGTAAGTAGATCTCATTCATGAGGTGGTTCTTTTTGTGGACGCTTGGTAGCTAGGATACAGACAGCCCTAACAACCTCAGAGCAGCTGTCTTATTCTTTAGCACCTGGCTTGTCAGTTGAGAAATAGTATTTTATTTCATTCGTTTCAATGCTTTTCTAGTTAAAATTTGAAGAATTTGAAGAATCATCTTGATTGATCATCTTTAAACTATCCTTGAATAAATAGGTCAAAGATGGAAGGTTCTTGAATCTCAACACTGTCATAATATGTGACTGCTGACACCAATCCTCTGCGTTTTGGGTCCTTCCCTAATGAGGTTTCAAAACATGCCCAGAGGTAGAACCTACTAGGGATCTTTTGGTGTTTCTTTCCTTCTCTCTGAAGCTTACAATTATTCTGTTTACTACAGGAACTTAAATTTTTCTTGGTTTACAAGGAAATTACAAAGGTTACTATCATTAATGGTGCTTTACCCAGTGTGTGGAAATGTATGTCTTTTAAGATTCAACCAACGTTGTTGAGAATTTTAAAAGCGCTAAGTGGATTAAAAGTCATTATGTTTTGGAAAACACATTTGAAACAAATTCTGAAATTTTAATATTTCTTGGCTATTCTAATGAATCATGGCAAAAATTTCATGTAAGAGGGGAAAGAATAAGGTATGTGAAGAAAACTTTCCATTGTGAGCCTCAGCGCATTTAAAAAGCACCCAACAAGGTTCATGTAAGGATAATAGGAGATTGTCTTCCAACATCAAGGTGTTATCTTCTGCAACAGAAAGCTAAACAGAAGCACCTTCTGCATGGATATTCCTCTTTAATGCAGATTATGTTGACACATGTGAAATGACCAGGTTTTTTGCTACTAAAGAGACAGGATAAAGTGCCATTTTCAAACAGAGAATATATTTTAGACAGAGTGAATTTTGGTTGGTGCTTTACACAAGTGGATTGATTTTGTCCCAGGAAAACCTGGAGCTGTTTCAGACAGGTGGTGGTTCCCGTGCCCCACTCGCTTATCACTTTGCATTGTGTGAAGGAATCCTCTCATGCCTGTCAGTGCACCCTGCCTGGCAGGTCCTGCTAGGCCTCAACTCCTGAAATGGACAAGGTCCAATTATGTAGTTGATATGAGATGCTAATACTTAGCTCACAGGATTGTTGTGAAGACTGAATGAATTTGCGTAAGGTGCTTAGAATCTTGCCTGACACACAGTGTGTTCCTATTAAATATTACCTATTATGCTACCAAACACAGTAAGATAAGGCATATTAGAAACACCTTTGCTTTGTAAGTTTTCTAATACCTATTTCTTCAGATTTTCAACAATTATTAGAGAAATGTGAAGTTTGTTTCTTGGCATGAGCCAGGTCCTAGCAATCATCTTATCCTGGGTGTACTCTGGTAGAATATGAACAATGGAAGTGGTAACTTAGGAAATAACTAAATTCCAATACTTATTTTCTTTTTGTTTCTGTCTAGAAACACTCAGAATGTAGTACCTATAGGCAAATAATTGTTCAACCTTTCGATGTAGGGAATATTGTTGTAAAGGTAGGAGAAGATAATTGTGTTAGTTATAAATAAGACCAATATCAAATTTTTTACCTTTAATAAATTTTTACAGATTTAATCAATTAGTTAATTTTGAGGACTTCTTTAAAAGAGTTGAGCTTTTTTTGTCTTTTGGGAGAGGTTGTTTGTTTTAGGTTATTATTTTATTTTCCTTATCAAAGCTCATAATGACACATTATTGATTTGGTATTTGAAGTTTAGAGAAGCAGAGAGCGGAAACCTTTCACAGAAAATAGGGGTTAAGATGGAAAATATCTATTTACGGTTTACCACAAGCTTAGACTTCTTTACAAAAATGAGGCAAACAGGGAAACTATTGAGTTCTATAAGACAGGCAGGATGGGAATTGATATGTTAGATTAGAAAGGATCTTCAAAATCATCTAACTCAACTGCCTCATGTGACAGATGAGAGGTTGAAATCCAGAGAGATGAGGTAACGCATCAGGATCCTAAGAGAACTAGAACTCAGGACCCTCAACTCATTGTACAGAATTTACCAAGAACATGCTGCCCCCCACAACTGATTGTTGAAAGCCCACCAATGTAATGATTTCATTACTTCTTTCTACTGAAAAGTATTAATAGTGTTAATTTGGCTTAGGGAAAGGCCCTTATTAGGTCTCTATATTGAAAGCACTTGGAAAGTAGGACTATGTCCTCATAAATACACCAATACACCAATGAATTAATTTAAATCAACTCAACAAACATGTATTAAACATCAGTTGTGTGTTTGGACTGACAGTGATGACATCACTGACTATGCCCACTATCCTGAGGGGACAGTGAGGTTCCCAGCTTAGAAGGTGAGCTGCAGGGTAGGCTACAGTTTACCTCATGACTTATGGGCTTTTATCAAAACTAACTCTTACAAAATCTGACAAGTGCCTTCAAAACCCTCCTGCAAAGGAAGTAAATATGGCAGATAATGCTAATAAACCCAAGAGGATAATGAGGGAAGAATAGCACTGACCCCTTATTCCTTGTTGACTGCATAAGGGATAACAATGTTTAGATTTGACCAAAAAAAGAGAAACTAACAAGAAGGAAGTCTTGGATTTACACTTATTATCGTTATTATTAGTGATAAATCTTGAAACAAGTGAAAATTTGCCTCAAAACATTAGCTAATGAAGCCATCAAGACAAGCAAGATATTTAGTAATGAGAATCCAGAAGGTAAAAATTAACTTTTTGTGATTTTCACAATTATGTTCAAAATTACAATATGTAAGACTACATTTACTAAACTTACTGATAAAATGTTACAAGGCTTCCTTGAGGTTCTTGACTTTATAGCAAAAATGGTACTTGTTCTTCCTGCTTTCCACTACGGTAAAACATGCCTAAAATAATACATGGAAAACCACATAACAACAGATTTAATGTGTTCTTTTGTCAGCAACTACTACTGAGAGCTTCACAGAAAGCATTACTAAAATTTTAAGAAAAATAATACAGTTTGAGAGTAAACGTGTTTCTGATATATCTCAGGTTATGGTGTTTTCTAGGGACTACTAGTGAACATTTACTGAGAACTCACTACATGTAGGTGGAGAAGGCAATGGCACCCTACTCCAGTACTCTTGCCTAGAGAATCCCATGGATGGAGGAGCCGGTAGGCTGCAGTCCATGGGGTCACTAAGAGTCGGGCACGACTGAAGCGACTTAGCAGCAGCAACAGCAGCACTATATGTAGGGGAAAATTCTAAGGACTTGGCATGAATTTATTTAGTCTTCATAATAATGAAGTAAATACGATTATCATTTCCATTTCCAGGATGAAGGAACCTATGCACAGAGAGGTTAAGCAATGAACTGAAAGTCACACGACCGTTATAGCTAATAGCAGAGCCAGTAACGAGTCCACATGGGTGTCTCCAGTGCCAGTGATCTTAGCCACATTTGTGTCACCTCTCTACTTCAGCAATGAAGTGTACAAAGAACTGAGATACCTTTTCATAAGCCAGTAAAAGAAACACGCATCAGAGAAGAAATTGTTTTCAGTAGTCAAGGACTTCTTGACTTCTTTATATATTAACAAATATATTATGAAAAAAATAGTTCACCTGTACCCAGGGGCAGTAGAGCCGCTGCATTCACTGGAGCATCAACAAAAATTCTTGGGTGAGATAATAGTGGACCCTTGCCGGGAGCAGGAGCTCCACCCATGACAAAGGTCATGAGGAAGGAGGCTCGGCATACGCAAAGGTGGGATCGAGCCTCAGGAGTCCCCCTGGAAATTCTCGAGCATCTACCCCCAAAACCAGAGTCTGCCTACTTTCTGCTTTGTGCTCTCACCTACACCTCTGACTTTATGGGGGGCTGTCCCCCACTACCTCTCTCTGAAAAAAAGATTTAACTTACAGCTCCAGTTAATAAAGTTCCTGGGTGTGATAGTGTTTCAACATACAAACTCCTTTGGAAGTCCTCTAGCCTGCCTGAATAGGTTTTTCCGGTCACATGTGATTGTTCAGAGCCTCCCGACTGTGAGAGGCATGAGATGTTCTAAACCGTCTAAATACAGAGTCCTTTGAACTGTTAAAAGATTGATTAGAAATTGTATTGGTGAAGGGTTTTTCACTTGTTGGGCCAATGTTTGCTGCTAAGTCTCCATATCCCTTACCTGCTGTGTCCCTGGCAGTGTATTGATTAATATGATTGGTGTAAGTAGTAGCTTTAATGTTTGTAACCTTGGACCCTTGAGTTAATTCTTGTTATAGCCCACCATACCTTTGCCCTATAGGAATGCAACTTTATCTAATGCTTTTGGAGGGTGGCGCCTGACTTTAGAATAATCACCTTTAGAGAAAAATAAGTTTCTTAAAATGTTAACAGGCCTCCGGGCCAGAAGATGATGCTAATCACCTAAACTTTTGCATATGATAAGTTTGCAGGAAGAAAGCCTGGCTTACTGCATGACTCTACCCCTTCCCCCATTATCCTCTATGCATAACTTCAGGTATAAAAACTACTTTGGAAAATAAAGTGCGGGCCTTGTTCACCGAAACTTGGTCTCCCCATGTCGTTCTTTCTCTCACCTTCTGGCTGAATTATTCAGCCTCTTTTCTCCACTGAATTTCCTCACTGAGCTATCCTTATTTAACCACTCTATATCCTTAATTAACATTTAATTAAGCAATTGTTTCCTGATCCTCGCCGACGCCGTCCCTGCTTCGAATTCCCTGGATCCACCGGGGCTGGACCCCAGCAGACCCTACAGTAGAGTCTCCACAGTTTTGCAGGGAAACAGGGCAGCAAAAACACTGAAACTGGAATTGCACAAAATGCAGTGGGATGTCACTGATGTCATTACTCCTATAAAAACAAGGCTAAACTAGATTCTTTATAATACTTTGTGGTGAACAGAGAGTAACCATGAAAATGTTAATATTTGCCCTACATGCTTTCTGCAGAGTATCTGGAAGTAAAGCACTTATGACAACAATCAAATATTGCATATTTTTCTTTAAAAAAGAGACAAGTATTAAAAAAATTTTTTGTACCTTTTCTGTGATAAGTTGATGTCACAGGTGTGCTACTCAAAAAATAACTAAAACAACAGAAATTTATCCCTCCACGTTAAAGATGACAGTCTAATTGGTGAAAAAGCAATTTGCTGATTGATGAAGAAAGTGGTTTGAAAACTGACGTTGGAAATGTTTTTTTCCATGTGATTTGGTTGTTGAATCAATGTCAATATGTCATTTATTAAAGACACTCATGTCTGCATTCTTAAAATTACTCCTGTATGCAGAATTTTCCAAACTGTTTTTAAAAACTTCTAAATAAAGGATTTTTCTCCCTTCAGTTCCACTTGCTTAAAATATAAAATGCAACACCTGGTTAGTTTATATTTACTGATTAAAATTACAGGAAGGAAGAAATTTGCTAGTCTAATTCAATAAAATTTGTGAATAGCTGATAGATATAATTAAAAAGGCCTATTCTACGATTTTATAAATACAGCCAGTGAAGCATTTTTTGTATTTGATATAGATATAATTGTGAAATATCCTTTTTGTCTATTACAGTTATCAAAGACTAAATAGCAAAACACAATGAACTTTTAACCAAAATTTTGAATTCCTATATCATATTTACCCTGGAGGAGGGCATGGCAGCCCACTCCAGTATTCTTGCCTGGAGAATCCCCATGGACAGAGTAGCCTGGTGGGCTACAGTCCATGGAGTCACAAAGAGTTGGACACAACCGAGTGACTAAATACATATCATATTTAATTTTTTTCAGTAGATGCAAATGAATCAGAAAGTGACGCATACTCTCAATTTACAACATGCAGAAGGACTTTTGGGACTGTGCAACATCCCCAGTTGGAAATGTCCCGCAGAAAATAGAAAATATAAGGGGAAAACTCAGAGAACAGGTCAAGGTGGTGACTTCTAAGTCGTGCTGTGTGTGTGTGTAACATCTGGAAAAACTTCTGATGCTTTAATGTTAAGGGAATGCATTTTAGTCTGGTAGCATCAATCTTTAAATAAAATTGAGCATAGTTTATGCTGATGAGCTGAGGGATAAGCCTGCTTACTTAAGATGAACAATTACCTATAGCATAAGAACCTTCTAACAGTGTTCACTGTTCTTCAAAACGGCATTATTTTTAAAAATATTTATCTATTTATTTGGCCTTGCCAGGTCTTAGTTGCAGCACATGGGATCTTCAGTCTTTGCTGCGGCATATAGGGTCTTTAATTGCAGCATGTGGGATCAACTTCTCTGACCAGAGACTGAACCTGGACCCCCTGCATTACAAGCAGAGTCTTAACCACTGGACCAGGAGGCAAGTCCCTCAAACTGCATTATCATTAGTTTTTGTAAAAAGTTATACTGAGCTGTGGTATTAGCAGAGTGATAATGGAACAGACTAGAAAGTCCAGAGAGAAACTTACATAAAAATAGTAATTTGATCTTTGACAAAGATGCCAAAGCAATTCAACAGAAAAAGGATAGTCTTTTCAACACAAAGTTGAATTTATTAGACATCTACAAGCAAAATAATTAACCTCAACCTAAACTGCACACCTTATACAAAGGTTAACTCAA
Organism: Bos indicus x Bos taurus; assembly: GCF_003369695.1. NCBI lineage: Eukaryota > Metazoa > Chordata > Mammalia > Artiodactyla > Bovidae > Bos > Bos indicus x Bos taurus. The sequence continues at coordinate 15,702,649 of NC_040081.1, read as the reverse complement.
AATGGATCATAGCTCTAAATTAAAGATGTAAAAGTTTAAAGCTTTTAGAAGAAAACAGAAATCTTTATGTCCTGGAATTGAGAGGTTTTAGAAATGACACACCAAAGGCATAATATACAAAGGAAAAATTTTGTCAAATTGTATCTCATCAAAACGAAAACTTCTGCTCTACAAAAGGCAATGTCCAGAGGATGAAAACACATGTCATGTGCTGGGAGAAAACAGTTGCAAAGCATGTGTCTGACAGAGGGGGGGTTCCCAGGTGGCTTGGTAAAGAATCTGCCTGCCAATGCAGGAGACACAAGAAACTCAGGTTTGATTCCTTAGTCAGGAAGATCCCCTGGAGCAAGAAATGGCAACCCACTCCAGTATTCTTGCATGGGAAATTCCATGGACAGAGGAACCTGGTGGGCTGGACATGACTGAGTGACTGAGCACACACACACACATCTGACAAAGGGCTTGTATTTAACATATATAAAAAAAAAACCTTTCAAATTCAATAATAATAAATAATATAATTAAAAATGAGCAAAAGATTTAAACAGATATATTCACCAAAAGGATATAAGGATGATAAATAAGTCCGTGAAAAGATATTCACCATTGTTAATTATTTCAGGCTGAATAGGGACCCCCAAATATATCTATGTTTTAATTCCTGGAACTTGTGAATGTGACCTTACATCCCAAAAGGGACATCACAAACGTGATCTTGAGATAGGGTAATTATTCTGGACTTTTAGGTGGATCCCAAATGTACTCACCAGCATCCTTATGAGAGGGAGGCCAGAATGTCAGAGGAGGAGGAAGATGATAGAAACAGCTGCTGCTGCTGCTAAGTCACTTCAGTCGTGTCCGACTCTGTGTGAGGCGGACAGCAGCCCACCAAGCTCCCCCGTCCCTGGGATTCTCCAGGCAAGAACACTGGAGTGGGTTGCCATTTCCTTCTCCAATGCATGGAAGTGAAAAGTGAAAGGGAAGTCGCTCAGTCGTGTCCGACTCTTAGCAACCCCATGGACTGCAGCCCACCAGGCTTCTCCGTCCATGGGATTTTTCAGGCAAGAGTACTGGAGTGGGGTGCCATCGCCTTCTCCAGATAGAAACAGAGAGACATTCAAAGATGATACGCCAGTGGAATTGAAGATGGAGAAAGGGGCCATGAATGCTCGGATTACATTATATATGGGTTGCAATATATTATAGAATTAGGTATAAAAATATCCAGATGATATAGAATCCACTGAAAGGACCCACTTTCTAATTAGTTCCTAGAATACGGATGGATGCAGAGGTCCCAGCCTTTTGGTGAGATGCCTAGAACATGTGACCCAAAGTGGGTGTCTGGACAGATACAAACTACAAGACACTCAACAATGAATTCCTGATGAATTCAGTTCAGGATAAGCATGATATTTAAAAGTTAAACTCTGTGATCAGAAAGACATGGCTTTAAATCTCCAGTTGTTATTGATTGGACATGTGACTTGTAGCAAGCTCTAAACTTCAGTTTCTTCTTTTGTAAAATGAAGATGCCAAGAGCACCTACTTCCTAACATTACACAGTGAAACCAAATACTGTGTTTAATGTGCTACCCAGAGGTAACACTCAAGAGGTTGGCTCTTACTATTATGGTAACAGGCATCACCCACCCTCTTGGAGAATCAAAGTGTATGATAGCACAGGAAAGACTGAGCAACTCTGTTGAACAAATTTAATTTTGTGGAACTTACTAGCCTCAGTTACTGTCTTGAGGACCTGGCGATGGGTTCTCTTTAGCTGATAATTAGCAAGTGGTTGAGGGTCAGGAAGGGGCTATTTTTTGCTTCAGGTGATTTTTACCACCATTCAGGGTCTAGAGTGGCAATCTTCACATTTTTCAGAGCTTTTCTTACAGACTTAAGGTTTTGTAACTGAGCAGGACCCAATGGGACCTTCCTGCAACAGACCCCTCCTCCCCCTTACCCACTGCTTCAGCTCCTCTCTGAAGTACCTACATAACAGATTTGATGCACTTTTCCTGAGTTGTTTTACAGGTATTAATCCCCCCCCACCAAATGGAAGTAATTAACTATTTGATGACCATGAGCACATAGCCCTCCCGACACACACCTATTGGTGCCTAAAGGACTGATATTGTTAACCCCTGGGGCACTGTCCAGTTACCTCACCAATCAGAGAATTGTGTGTGAGCTTATCTCACAGTCTGGGACGCCCCCTGCCCCCCCGCCCCCCTTCTATTATAAATGCTTTGCAGAAAGCCATCGGGAGTACAGGGCTTTTGAGCACTAGCTGTTCCAGGCTTTGTATGGCTTCCTACAATAAACACTGTGCTGTCCTTCACCACAACCTGGTATCAGCAGCTGAGCCTTACTGCACACAGGCAAGCAGACCCAAGTTTGGTTTGGTAACAATTTAAGTTCACATCTCTTTTCTCACCTTCCTAGATGTGTTATTATTTTCTAAAAAATTTTATTGAAGTACAGCTGATTTTCAGTGTTGTGTTAATTTCTGCTGTACAACAGTGATTCAATTATACATATATATTTATAGTCTCTTCCATTATGGTTTATCACAGGATAATTCCCCATGCTGTGTAGTTTGACCTTGTTGTTTATCCATCCTATATACAATAGTTTGCGTCTGCTAATCCTGAACTCCCAATCCTTCCCTCTCCACCCCTCCCTCCACACCCCGCCTTGGCAACAAGTCTGTTCTCTGGGTCTGAGGGTCTGTTTCGTAGTTATGTTCATTTGTACTGGATTTTAGATTTCACATATAAGTGATATGTTTCTCTCCTTCTTACCTTGCTTACTATGCTAATCTCTAGGTCCCACCGTGTTGCTGCAGATGGCATTAGTTCACTCTTTTTATGGCTGAGTATATTCCATTGTATCACATCTTTATTCATTCATCTGTTAACGGACATTCCACATCTTGGCTATTGTGAATACTGCTGCTATGAATATATGGGTACATGAATCTTCTTGAATTATGGTTTTCTCTGCGTATATGCCCAAGAGTGGGATTTCAGGATCATATGATAATTTTATGTTTAGTTTTCTGAGGGCCCTCCATACTCTTGCCATAGTGGCAGCATCAATTTACATTCCCACTAACAGTGTAGGAGGGTTCCCTTTTTTCTATACTCTCTCCAGTATTTGTTATTTGTAGACTTTTTAATGATGGCCATTCTGACGGGTATGAAGTGACATCTTTTTCTTTCCTACTTACTTTGCTTTTCTCTAATAATTAGCGATGATGAGCATCTTTTCTTGTGCCCATTGGCCATCTGTATTTCTTCTTTGGAGAAATGTCTATTCAGGTCTTCTGCCCATTTTTTGATTGGGTTGTCTGGGTATTTTTTGTTATTGAGTTGTATGAGCTGTTTTTATTCAATGTATTACTTCTGAGTCAGCCAGCTTCTCTCTCACCTGTCCTGAGTTTTAACCCTAATGAATAAGTTGAGAAGTAAGCTGTGATTTCCCAAAAAGTAAATGTATACCCTTTTAAGTCCTGTAATTGAAAAAAGATGAGGATAGACTTTTAGAGTGAAGTAAAACTTTTGCACTTCATAAGACACAGATAATATTCAAGTCAGCTCCTTGCTGGGGAGAAACAAATCACTCCTATCGGGAGCTTAGGCAGGAGCAGGTGAGGAGGCATCAGGCTTTTTTGCACCAGACCCATCAGTTTAACTGGAGAAGGCAATGGCACCCCACTCCAGTACTCTTGCCTGGAAAAATCCCATGGACAGAGGAGCCTGGTAGGTTGCAGTCCATGGGGTCGTTAAGAGTCGGACACAACTGAGCGACTTCACTTTCACTTTTTACTTTCATGCATTGGAGAAGGAAATGGCAACCCACTCCAGTGTTCTTGCCTGGATAATCCCAGGGACGGGGGAGCCTGGTGGGCTGCTGTCTCTGGGGTGGCACAGAGTCGGACACAACTGAATCGACTTAGCAGCAGCAGCAGCAGTTTAAATCTACATTCTTTTCTCAGGGTGTCATTGAATCCTGCAGATCCAGAGCTCTATTTTCTCTTTTGTCCTGTGAGCCTTCTTCAATCTGTCTCCAGAGAGCAGGAAACCTGTGGTGTTGAGGGCAGGTGACCGTGTGGGCCTGAGAAGACTAAGGTGTCTTGCTAATATGCTTGCCAGTATCCTTGATGTGTTCACTTGGTCCCATGAGCTTTTGCCCCCAAGGCCCAAAGTAGACAGTTGATTCCTCTTCTCATTTACCTGGGTGGGGCCACTCTCCCAAACTTGGAGCAGATGAAGAGGTGCTGGTTGTACAATATTGCTGCCCACCCACCCACCCCAACCCTTTCAATCAAAAGCCCGCTTTTTGTGTTTAACCTCTGTGCTATGGAAGCCCCAGATTGTCGATGTGCTCCAAACATCCTGGACTCCTTTCTAATTCCTGATGATCCCCTACTAATCCCCAGGTTGAGAAGTCAGAGTTTCCATTTGATTTGCTGGGACCTGTTTGCTGTCTTTGGGTTTGTGTTGCTTAGAAGTGATTTCCTATGCACTTTGTTCTCACTGAACTGCACCCAAAATAAACGCTGTAGGCTTTGACATGGGAGAATTTACTTGTTCAAACATGCACACCCTGCTGACACATCCACAGATTGTACCACACAGTCTTAAAAACCACTAACGTATTTATCATTTCCAGCATAGTACAGACTAATGACTATTTCACCAGGACTAATCTTTTAACTTTCTTTTAAATCATATTATAATTCATTTGTACAATACTCAGCCTAGGCTCTGGTTTACACACAACGATGCTGACAGTATAGGAGCGGCATTTGGAGGGGACCAGAATTAAAATCAGTTACTTGAGTAAAATGAAGCTTGTGATGTCTTGACTCATGACAGCCCAGAGCGAGGCAGGACAGAGTGCTGGATTGGGAAGATAGTACCTGAGTTCTAAATCTAACTCTGCCACCAACTGTTGGTGGGACTTTGGGAAGCATCATCAAATTTCTCATCTGAACTAGATCTATGATTTCCACATTCAGTAGGATAAAAGAATCACCTGGATTATCTGTTCAAAAAACAGATTCCTAGTCCTCAGCCCAAACTTACTGAATTGGAATCTCCAGGGAAGTGATCACACAACACCCTGTGTGATTCTTTTGAACGATTTTGGGAAACACCGAGCTAGGTCATGTCTAGGTCTTCTAGTTCTGAGAGCTAGGATGAAGCCCTGGATGCTAGAATTCACCCATGAATGAGAAAAATCTTAAGATAATATTTGTTGTATTTAGTATTTTTATAAATATTTTTTAAAAGCTGTTAAAGTTAATGCTATGGTTTGTTTTATGGATTTCAATGTTTTTCAGATTTCTTTTTTTCTCTTTGATTCATCAAATGTAGTGTATGGCCTATATAGCCCGTGTTGTTATATTAAGGGCAAAGGAGATCAGGATGTAAAAGTTCATTATTATTATTGCTAGTAAAATAACTACCATAGGATAGATTCTGCTTTTATTAATTTGATTGGTCTGCTAGTTTCTTTGACTTTTCCTATTGGTGGAAATATTAAAACAGAATGGAGTCACCCTGGCAGGGCAGTGAGAATATGTTGGAATTCTTTCCTAATTCCCTACTCATCTTTGTGGTTACCTGGTATTGTTATCTAAAGGCAGAGTGGAAGAAGCCTCCCCAATCTCAGTCAGGAAAGATCAAGAAAACCAACCTTTTCTAACCCTGGCTGCAGGGATTGAAATTGTCCCCTGTCTTACAGCATCACAGGTAAGCTCTGTGTGAAGTCAGCTAGAATTTCTACTGAAATTTCCAGAGAAAGGTATCAGATTCCCAAGCAGGTATTGAGTACTTGGGAGTCAGAATGGGTAGATGGTCATCACCTAGAACAGAACAGGGTCTCAGGTATGGGGTTAGGATACAGGGCAAGGCCTTGTAGAAATCAAGGTGTCCAGGGAGGTCCACTACTCAGATTTGGCAAATAAAAATATAGGCTACTCAGTTACTTGAGTTTTGAATTTCAGGTAAGCAGGGAACAATTATTAAAGGTAAAGGATGTCCCATGCAGTATATATGCAATTTGAATTTAATTGGGAGTCCTAAATTTTATGTGGCAATGTTAGCAGGAACAAACTATTTCAGAGCTTTCATGGATGGCATTTCAGTTTTTCCTGCTTCTACCTAGGACTTCTAGGTTTCACCATCTTCTTCTCTGTCTGTAACCTGGAGGCTCTATTCATAAGGTAAGACTAGAGGAGGGAGGGAGAAGGCAATGGCACCCCACTCCAGTACTCTTGCCTGCAAAATCCAATGGATGGAGGAGCCTGGTGGGCTGCAGTCCATGGGGTCGCTAAGAGTCGGACATGACTGAGCGACTTCACCTTCACTTTTCACTTTCATGCATTGGAGAAGGAAATGACAACCCACTCCAGTGTTCTTGCCTGGAGAATCCCAGGGACGGGGGAGCCTGGTGGGCTGCCATCTATGGAGTCGCACAGAGTCAGACACGACTGAAGTGACTTTGCAGAGGAGGGAGAGATCCATTCCCAAACAGTAATATCTGCAATTTTATTTCTAATTTACATAACTAGATTTGACACTCATACAGACCCTCTGTATAATAGAATACAGTAGGTGGTTTCTTTTTGAACATATAATATTCCTAAGCCATGAAGTGTCTTTCTCTTCAAACAGTCATTTTTCTTTTCATAATTTGGCAACATTCATTTCTTACAATCAATTTGTGGAGATGATTTACAGAATTACAGGAATTGTGAACATCTACAGGAATTCTTTATCCTCTAAACAATGATATTTATTTAAAGTATAAAATCAGGACTTAAAAATTAATTCTTCTTGTGTTATTTGTCATGGGGAAGTATTTTGTCTAAATTGGACAAAAAAGCATTGAAAATACACTGGTTTCTTCCCATGCAGGTCTTGTGCCCTTTTTAATTTTTTCCCATGGAAATAGTATCTGTAGGATTGATTTGGAAGGAACAAATTATGAACAATTGGTGGCAGATGCTGGCGTATCAGTGATCATGGATTTTCATTACAATGAAGAAAGAATCTATTGGGTTGATCTACAAAGACAACTCTTGCAAAGAGTTCATTTGAATGGGAGAAGGCAAGAGGTAAAGTACCATTTCCTGTGTCATTTGAGGGATTTTTGAATGGACTGTCAAAAATGATAAAGCAAAATTTGTAACATTCATATAAATGAAAATTATTACAATGTAGATATGCATCCAGCACATGTAGGTATTTAATCTGCATCTGTGCTGTCACATTATTGAACATGCCCATGAATGTGGCATTGATATTCAGAAGTCCCCAAAGGAGAAAGTGAGGATGTCAATGTAATTTCGGAAAGATGTAAGTTTAATAAGCCAGATCACCTTTTTATGATTAAGACAGATTATTTATTTTATCATCATTTTCTATTCTAGTGGTCCTCAGGTGGTGGCAATTTTGCCTCCAGGGGACCTTTGGCAATGTCTAGAAACATTTTGGTTGTCACAACTAGAATGGGGAGAAGAGAGAATGTGTTAGAGGCCAGGGGCACTGCCAACCATGCTACAATATATAGGACAGTCCCCCAAACCGAGAATTATCAGGCCCTAAACATCAGTTCTGTTGAGGTTGAGAAGCCCTGTTTTATCTGTTTAAAATCTGTCATGGGTTTTTGCACCTGAAATTTAGGAAGAAATTTTTTTTCTTCTCAAGGTGTTTGCATGCTGGAAAAAAAAAATAAAGCAGGTGATATAGCAAAATATTTTGGTTCAAGCACTTTTCTTTAATCTTTCTTCTTAATTAGTAAAACCCTTAAATGAGTCCTAATAGAAATGTTTTCTCCTGGAAAGTGAATTGTAGAGAGCAGGTAGCTTCACGTTCAGTATTTATACCCAACACAAAGTACCCACTTTTGCTTTTGTGCTTTTGTTTAATTTTTGTTTTTAAGCAAAATTTTCACCCCCCTAAAGCCTTCAATTAGGTGATAATTTGTTTTATCACATCTCTAATACTTGCTAATCTCACTTTTAACAAAAATGGCTACTCATTACTCTCCAGCCATCTGTAGACTAGCTTCAAAATCTTGAGTTTAAGAATCTGGAGGGTTTACTGTCAGAGAACTGGAAAAAAGCATTAGATAGTTGGGAATTTGTGGCAAATCATTAGGAACAGATTGGCCTGAAGCCTAAAATCCACTCGTATCAGTCCCTCCTTTGGGTTAAAACATTGCTTATAGAAGATAACCATTAAAAAGCAAACAGTTTACCTGCATGAATTAATATATTAGCAATTGATTAAATGGATTGGCTAGATTACTTTGTATGAGATGTAGGAATAGCACAGATTCTGGAGACTGATTTCTGCCCAACTCTGTGTTCAGTGACTTCATGTTGGTAGCTGAAAACCACAGATTGTGGGACTATTTCCACCACGGAAATTTGCTGTGGTGCAAACCAGGTCTTCCTCCCATCTCTCACCCTCCACCCTGTTAAAGGACTGGTTTACTTGCACAGCCTGAAATTAGAAGAGGTTTAGTTAAGTTGTTTTTATCATGAGAAAGCATAAAGAAAAGCCCTGCTATGAGGATCCTGGGGTCATAGCTGGAAGGGTGAGGACTTGTAGAAAGAGCAGGACCTGGTGGAGGAGGTGCTAGAAGAAAAGTGGGGGCCCCAACGTGAAATCCACTTCATGACCCTATGCACAACCTCCAAGGCAGTCTTGCTAGAATTTAGCAAAGCTTGAAATTGGATTCAGGTGAGAATCTGGGAAATTCCACTGGCAAATGGAATTGAATAAACTGGAGAATTCCATGGACGGAGGAGCCTGGTAGGCTGCAGTCCATGGGGTCGCTAAGAGTTGGATACGACTGAGCAACTTCACTTTCACTTTTTACTTTCACGCATCGGAGGAGGAAATGGCAACTCACTCCAGTGTTCTTGCCTGGAGAATCCCAGGGATGGCGGGGCCTGGTAGGCTGCCGTCTATGGGGTCACATAGAGTTGGACACGACTGAAGTGACTTAGTAGTAGTAAGATAAAATTGAAATTCTGCCATTACTGTAGTTAAAATTATTCACAACTCTGACTGACTGTGAATAAATTTTCATTTAGAGAGATAATTTTCATTTTAGAGAATTAATTTTCATTTCAAAACTGATATAAATACTATGCCCAGAAATAATCACATGGGAGAATGAATATAGCTGCATCTGAATAATGGCACAGTATCTACCAATGGTTTATCATTTAAATAATTTTGGGAAAGTACAAAAATGAAAGTTACTTAAAACAATAAACCTAGTTATATAAAAATAAACAATTTTGTTGTGAATGGAGAAATACTAATAGCAATTTAAAATTTTGGTTTTACAGGAAGTATATGATATAGATAAAAATGTTTCAGGAATGGCAATAAATTGGATCAATGAAGAACTTATTTGGTCTAATCAACAGGAAGGAATCATTACAGTAACTGATAGGAAAGGAAACAATTCCTGGGTTCTCTTAAGTGCCTTAAAATATCCTGCAAATATAGCAGTTGATCCAGTAGCAAGGTAAATTCTGTTGGCTTTGGACATTGAAATATATTTCAAAATCTGATGAAAAGTCAAGGAATCATAACATTTTGACTCAACGGGGCCTCCTGATTGAGACAAAGACCCTCTTTTACGGTGCACAAATCCCATTTTCAATAGGGCATTTGCCTGGACTTGGAATCGAAGCAGGCTCCCTCTACCAATAGCATCTTGACTACCAAGGTTTCCCACTAGAGAAGCAAATTCTCCTTCTAACTTGAAATAACATGGAATTGCAATAAGTATTTGTTGAACTGAATTTTCATTCAAATAGTCAAACTCGTCCTGTGCAGACATGTGGGGACTACTGAAACACTGAGAGAGTCAACCATTTAAGTGGCCTGACACTCACTGAAGTGTCTCTGTGATATGTTGGCCCTCAGTTTTATGTTTTGGTCTTCAGAGGTGGCTGCAGCCTTCACAGAGCAGATCTTGGTGGTATGGAAGTCAAGCTTCTGTTAGAGACATCAGAGAAAATAGCAGCTGTATCATTGGATATGCTTGATAAACGGCTCTTTTGGATTCAGTACCATAGAGGAGGAGGTGATCCTCGTATTTGTTCCTGTGATTATGACGGGGGTTCTGTCCTTTTTAGCAAATATTCCCTGAGGTAAGTTTTACTTTTCGTGTAAAATAAAACACTTGCCATTTGGAGTTTGTGTGATAAATGAATTTTATTTTTGTCAGCTAAACTGGTGTAGTGGTTTAGCACAGATTTGGGGGTCCAAAAGACTTGAGTTCAAGTCCCAGATATACTATGTATTAGGTGAGTGACTTTGATAGGTTGCATGACTTCTCTCATCCTGCTTCCTTTAATGCAGGTATTGGAGGATGGAGAGAACAGAAGTGTCCACTGAATTGAAAAAGTATCTTGAGACTGAAAAAGAAGGCAGGCCACTCCATACAATCAGTGGATCAGTATATTTTTGGGTAACTTACAGGGTGGGATCAGGTGGACAATGATCCGAAAGCATTTGTAGCTGCACTCCACACTGTGAAGGGGACACTGAGACAAGTATATAGTTAACCTAGGGTCTAGGAGTACATACTTGGAAACAGGAAGTGCATTCCTAAGTCAAGAGTCATGAAGGAATAACTTAGCCTTGTCGGTGCTGGAAATACAACAATGAAGGTCCTCATCACTTTTTGGTGACTAACAGAGCATAGAGACTACTCGATCCTAATGATTATTAAACCGTATCTGTTGATTACAAGATGCACTGGAGAAGGAAATGGCAACCCACTCCAATATTTTTGCCTGGGAAATCCTATTGACCGAGGAGGAGGAGCCTGACAGGCTATGACCCATGGGGTTGCAAAGAGTTAGACATGACTTAGCGACTGAAAAACAACAACAACAATTAATTGCAAAGCCCTTGACAACAGAAGTTATTTGCTGCACAGTACAGTCCTGAGTAGGGTAGGGTCAGTGGAAAGACAGGAGAAACTATACAGTCCTGATATGTTATCAATTATGCTGACAGCCATACAGTGGGGATAATTTGTTCTTGCCCAGTTGCTAGATCATATCCAACTCTTTGTGACTCCATGGACTGTAGTACGCCAGGCTCCTCTGTTCCCACTATCTCCTAGAGTTTGCTCAAATTCATGTTCATTGAGTTGGTGATGCTATCTAACCATCTTATCCTCTACTGACCCCTTCTCCTTTTGCCTGTATTCTTTCCCAGCATCAGGGTCTTTTCCAATGAGTCAGCTCTTCACATCAGGTTGCCAAGGTATTGGAGCTTCAGCATCAGTCCTTCCAGTGAATATTCAGTGTTGATTTCCTTTAGGACTGACTGGTTTAATCTCCTTGCAGTCCAAGGGATTCTCAAGAGTCTTCTCCAGCACCACAGTTTGAAAAGCATCAATTCTTCAGCACTCAGCCTTCTTTATGGTCCAACTCTCATATTCGTACATGATTCCTGGGAAAACCATGGCTTTGACTATACAGACATTTGTGGGCAAAGTAATATCTTTGCTTTTTAATATGCTATCTAAGTTTGTCATAGCTTTCCTTCCAAGGAGCAATTGACTTTTTTTTTTCAATTTATTTATTTTAGTTGGAGGCTAATTACTTTACAATATTGTAGTGGTTTTTGCCATACATTGATATGAATCATCCATGGGTCTTCATATGGTCCCCATCCTGAACCCCTCTTATACCTCCCTCCCCATCCTATCCCTCTGGGTCACTTTTAATTTAATTTCATGGCTGCAGTCACCATCTGCAGTGATTTTGGAGCCCAGTAGAATAAAGGCTGTCACTGCGTTCACTTTTTCCCCTTCTATTTGCCACAAAGTGATGAGACCAGAAGCTATGATCTTAGTTCTTTGAATGCTGAGTTTCAAGCCAACTTTTTCACTCTCATCCTTCACCCTTATTAAGAGACTGTTTAGTTCCTCTTCACTTTCTGCCTTTAGAGTAGTATCTGCTTATCTGAGGTTGTTGATATTTCTCCCAGCAATCTTGATTCTAGCTTGTGATTCATCCAGCCTGGCATTTCACATGATGTACTCTGCATATAAGTTAAATAGGCAGAGTGACAATATACAGCCTTGATGTACTTCTTTCCCAATTTTGAACCAATCAATTGTTCTATGCCTCATTCTAACTGTTGCTTCTTGACCCACATACAGGTTTCACAGGAAACAGGTAAGGTGGTCTGGCATTCCCATCTCTTTAAGAATTTTCCAGTTTTTTGTGATTCATTCAGTCAAAGGCTTTACCATAGTCAATGAAGCAGAAGTTTTTCAGTGGGAATAATAGTAGCACCTATTTCTTGAGATTATTGTGAAGATTAAGTAAAGAAATAAATAAAAGTAACTGTACAAAAAATATCTTCACGACCCAGATAATCACAATGGTGTGGTCACTGACCTAGAGCCAGACATCCTGGAATGTGAAGTCAAGTGGGCCTTAGAAAGCATCACTAGGAACAAAGCTAGTGGAGGTGATGGAATTCCAGCTGAGCTATTTCAAATCCTGAAAGATGATGCTGTGAAAGTGCTACACTCAATATGCCAGCAAATTTGGAAAACTCAGCAGTGGCCACAGGACTGGAAAAGGTCAGTTTTCATTCCAATCCCAAAGAAAGGCAATGCCAAAGAATGCTTAAACTACTACACAATTGTACTCATCTCACACGCTAGTAAAGTAATGCTCAAAATTCTCCAAGCTAGGCTTCAGCAAGACATGAACCATAAACTTCCAGATGTTCAAGCTGATTTTAGAAAAGGCAGAGGAACCAGAGATCAAATTGCCAACATCTGCTAGATCATGGAAAAAGCAAGAGAGTTCCAGAAAAGCATCTATTTCTGCTTTATTGACTATGCCAAAGCCTTTGACTGTGTGGATCACAATAAACTGTGGAAAATTCTGAAAGAGATGGGAATACCAGACCACCTGATCTGCCTCTTGAGAAATTTGTATGCAGGTCAGGAAGCAACAGTTAAAACTGGACATGGAACAACAGACTGGTTCCAAATAGGAAAAGGAGTACGTCAAGGCTGTATATTGTCACCCTGCTTATTTAACTTCTATGCAGGGTACATCATGAGAAACGCTGGACTAGAAGAAGCACAAGCTGGAATCAAGATTGCCGGGAGAAATATCAATAACCTCAGATATGCAGAAGACACCACCCTTATGGCAGAAAGTGAAGAGGAACTCAAAAGCCTGTTGATGAAAGTGAAAGAGGAGAGTGAAAAAGTTGGCTTAAAGCTCAACATTCAGAAAACGAAAATCTGGCATCCGGTCCCATAACTTCATGGGAAATAGATGGAGAAACAGTGGAAACAGTGTCAGACTTTATTTTTTGGGGCTCCAAAATCACTGCAGATGGTGACTGCAGCCATGAAATTAAAAGACGCTTGCTCATTGGAAGGAAAGTTATGACCAACCTAGATAGCATATTCAAAAGCAGAGACATTACTTTACCAACAAAGGTTCGTCTAGTCAAGGCTATGGTTTTTCCTGTGGTCATGTATGGATGACCACAGTTGGACTGTGAAGAAGGCTGAGTGCCGAAGAACTGATGCTTTTGAACTATGGTGTTGGAGAAGACTCTTGAGAGTTCCTTGGACTGCAAGGAGATCCAACCAGTCCCTTCTGAAGGAGATCAGCCCTGGGATTTCTTTGGAAGGAATGATGCTGAAGCTGAAACTCCAGTACTTTGGCCACCTCATGTGAAGAGTTGACTCATTGGAAAAGACTCCGATGCTGGGAGGGACTGGGGGCAGGAGGAGAAGGGGACGACAGAGGATGAGATGGCTGGATGGCATCACCAACTCGACGGATGTGAGTTTGGGTGAATTCCGGGAGTTGGTGATGGACAGGGAGGCCTGGCGTGCTGCAATTCATGGGGTCACAAAGAGTCGGACACAACTGAGCGACTGAACTGAACTGAACTGAACTGAAGAGTATTTGGCTTATAGTTTTCACATGCTGGTTAGTTTTTTTTTAATTGTTATGTCCTGTGGTTTGTGAAAAATCTATGTTTCATTTGATTTCCTATCTTGCCAGCAAGTAATCTAGCTGCCTTTAGCAAGAGCAGAAATTTGGCATGTGAAAGTGATGAAACCAGCAATCCACTCTTTTCCTGTGTCTGTTTTCTTCTGTATTTTATTTTCACCACAATTACATGCTGAGTAGCAAAAAAAAAAAAAAAAAAAAATGAGATAATGGATCTGAAGCTAAAAATATATCTTATTAATTCAGATTATGGCTACACAAATACAAATTTAAACTTAATGTTTGTTTCTAACCATAAATGAGAAACGATTAAAAATGTAGGTGATTAAAATTCAGACCATAAGTTGAAGTGAAACTTTAATAAATCCAGGAGGAAATATTCTGCCATTCTTTATGCTTTTCTCCTGTTGTTTTAGGCACAATCTGCTTGCAGAGTCCTTCTTTGGAGATTGTATCTTCTATTCAACATGGAAAAAGAAGACAATTTGGATAGCTAACAAGCACACAGGGAAGGATATGGTTAAAATCACCCTCAACTCGTCATTCGTGCCACCCAGTGGAATTAAAGTGGTTCGTCCACTCGTATAGCCCAAGGCAGAGGGTGATGCTTGGGCATCTGGTGAGTCATCTTTGACCTCAAACAAGGTCCGGCACGTACTCCCCACTTCTCCACTTACTCAAGACAGACATTTAGGAATCATCCCTGATTTCTCCTACTACCTCACCCCAATTTTCAGCCTACTGCCAAATCCTTTCCATTTTACATTCTAATTTATCTCAAATGTCCACTTCTCTCTTCCACTGCCACCACCATAGTCCAAACAGCTGGCTTGTCTTATCCGGCCTGTTGGAGCAGCCACTTAATCTTTTCATTTTCTCCTCTTGCTTATAAATGGTAAATCTGAGGGGTTAACTCCTCTACTTAAATTCCTTCAAAAGCTCTCCTTTGCAGTTAGATTGTAATTTAACGTGTAACCAGGCCTATCACTATTTGGCCAATTTGATTTAGCATTCTTTCCCTCTCCCCTCACTGGACTCTAACACAAAGCTTCATGTAGTTGCTCAGACACGCCAAGCAAAGGGGCACAGTGGATGTACATATTCAGGCTCAGCTCCCCTTTGCCTCTCAAGGCCCACATTTATCTGCCTTCTGAGCATTTCTACTTGGATTTCTTGCAAGTGCTTCAGGCACAGAAGGAATGACTGACTCACTTACTTTCCCTTCCCTTTTGCCAAGCTCTTTTCCCTCCAGTATCTGGTTGAAGACCTCCAGGTGTAGGCCTTGATGAGTGGCATTTAATCTCCATATCCCTAGGCATAGATCCATCCCTGTGAGATCACTCTCCAACACCTAGCAATTCCACCACCTACTGGCTTGTGCCCCTCTCGGCAGCTCTCCATCCCTGGGGGCCACTTCATTAGTGTCCCTGACTCCCTCTGCCATGCTGCAGGGGGCATCACCCTTCAAAAAGGAGAACCCAATCTTGTCATTCCTGGGTTAAAACACTCAATTGCCAGTAATAAAACCCAGTCTCTTTTTTATTGAACTGGTTCACAGGGCCCCTGTTTCTCAGTTTCATTTATCGTCAGGGCTGCAGACATCTTCAAAGTTTTGATTTTTCTCTTACCCTAGGAGGCATGCTTGCTCTCTCCTCCAGCCTTTCAGCATGATTGGGAACATGGTTTCTCCTTTTTTTTGACTGCACGGCTTGCAGGATCTCCATTTCTTGACCAGAGATTGAACCCAGGCTGAGACAGTGAAAGCCATGAATCCTAATCACTATTCCTTGGTGGTTCAGACGGTAAAGAATCCGCCTGCAGTGTGGGAGACCTAGGTTCAATCCCTGGGTCAGGAAGATCCCCTGGAGTAGGAAATGGCAACCCATTCCTGTGTTCTTGCCTGGGGAATCCCATGGAGAGAGAGCCTGGAAGGCTATAGTCCATGGGGTCACAAAGAATTGGACATGACTGAGCAATGAACAATTTCTTTCACTTTCTTTCAGACTACCAGGGAACTCCCTGGGAACACTCTTTCTAATTCACAGCAGTGACTTACTCTTCATCCTCTAAGAAATAGTAATAGCTCCAAAATCTCTTCTTTCAGGAACCCCTTCCCTGACCAGCTCACTGGAGCCTCAGTAGCTCTTTTCAGAAAATAACAGATTTCCCATCACAGAGCACTTATCATGGTTTGCTGTAATTGTCTGACTTCCTCAGCTTCCTCCTATGAAGACAGAGAATACAACTCTCCATTATATTTCTAGTGCCTGCTGCTGCTGCTGCTGCTGCTAAGTCACTTCAGTCGTGTCCAACTCTGTGCGACCCCATAGATGGCAGCCCACCAGGCTCTCCCGTCCCTGCGATTCTCCAGGCAAGAACACTGGAGTGGGTTGCCATTTCCTTCTCCAATGCATGAAAGTGAAAAGTGAAAGTGAAGTCGCTCAGTCGTGTCCAGCTCTTTGCGACCCCATGGACTGCAGCCTAGAGAACATTTAATAAACTGTAGTAGGTAAAAAAAAGAATTAAAAAAAACACCCTTTGACACCTTCTCCCCTAAATAATACCACAAGGAACAAGTTCTAAAGATATTTAATATCTGAGTACATGCTGCCTTCCTTACATGTTATAACCCCTACCCCAACTCTTTACCAGATAGTCTTCAGGGGGCTGCTCCCTTTTGTATATTATGAATGAATCCCAGTGTTTTAAATCAATTTTCCCTGCAACAGATCTTTGCAGCTCAGCTCTGTGCTGTGCTTTAGTCACTCAGTCGTGTCTGACTCTTTGCGACTTCATGGACTGTATAGCCTATTAGGCTCCTCTGTCCATGGGATTCTCTAGGCAAGAATATTGGAGTGGGTTGCCATGCCCTCCTCCAGGGGATCTTCCCTGGAGGGTTCAAACCCAGGTCTCCCTCATTGCAGTAAGATTCTTTATTGTCTGAGCCACTAGGGAAGCTCTAGTGAGAGTCTTTTTCAATCTTTTAGACTCTCTTGTGCTTCAGAGACTTTTTTTAAAAATTCCTTAGTTAATTGGTCTAGGTTTCAGGGAAAAAGATCTGGGCTAGGATTAACAGATTTGGGGATCACATAGGCTGCTGAATAGGAGGTAAAATAGAGAAATGGCACAGGTTGTAGTGCTCTTAGAAATAATAGGAATAGTCATGAGTATAGAATGGGTGCAGAATGATCTGCTCTGGGCTATGTTATCTCATTTATCTCATTTAATCTGAGTATTAGTCGCTCAGTGTCCGACCTTTTGTGACCCCATGGACTGTAGCCCGCCAGGTTCCTCTGTCCATGGGATTCTCTAGGCAAAAATACTGGAGTGGGTTGCCATTTCCTCCTCCAGGGGACCTTCCCAACTGTATATAAAGGAGACTTCATTAATGTGCATTAGAGGATACCCCAGGTTAACCTGTTATAGAAAACCGTCTCTTGAGTCTTTAAATTCTATACCAGTTCTATAACTCTGGTTGGCCGATTGTTTGTTTCTTTATCTAGGTTTTAAGCTGAATGATCTGGGGCTATTTGTTTCCATCAACCTGATTGTGAATCTAAAGGCACAGTTGAAACGTCTATTTTTCATGCCATCCTCAGAAGAGACTGCTGCAGATCTACTCTATGAGTCTCGTTCTTTTCAGCTTACAATACAAATAGTTTATTATTTTTTTGCAAGCTATGTCTTATAATAAAGCAGTGCTGAAAAATTAAATAGAAGAGTGTGCAGTTGCCATATAGGCTACGAAAATGATTTGCTGGTTGTGATTTTTAAGCTTGATTCTAAATAGATTTATGAAGAATGGCACTTGGAAGACGTGGCTCAAATTTTGCTATTTAAGCTATCTTGAAATTATAGGCTCACTCTCCCTAAAATTTCAAAAAGTGTAGAGCTTAGGCCCTTAAGGGTATAGCAATGATAAAAGCTTTCATAGTCATTTCTAAAAAGCAACGCTTCCTAGTTTTCTGTCTCCAATGGTTCTCTAATATATTTAATCTTAACCACCCCACAAATCATGTGATTATTAGTACATTTTATGGGTTAAAAGCTGAGGTTCAGCAATGTCACAAATGCTTGTTTAAGGTCACACTGGGGTAGACCTGGGCGTTGAACCCAGGCAGACTGACACCATGCTGCAGCCTCAACTTACCCTCGCTATTGTCTATAATTTCATATCTTAGATTTGCCTAACTTGTTCTGGGAAAATCTGTAATTTGGCATATTCTTGTCTATCCATGGCATGCTTGTGGTTAAAAGCTTCAGTTTGCACAGATCAATGGGACCCAGATCTTATTTTTTCTTTTAAAAATGTTTTCTATTCAGGAACTCAGGAATCAATCTCTCTCTCCCTCTCTCTCTCTCACACACATACACAGAGTCTCTCTCTTTCTTCTCTGGCTCTCTGAAAAGAGACTGACTTGATCTCACGTTTTTGTTGTCATGATTAAACCCATGAGGCAACAGTGCTCTTGTGGCTGCCTTGACAGCTGTACAATTACAACCATCCCTCTGTACCCATGGGGATTTGTTCCAGGATTCTCACCAATATTAAATCCAAGGCTGCAATGGTCCCTTATATAAAACAGAATAGTACTTGCATATTATCTAACATCCTTATACTTTGAATTATCTCAAGACTACTTATCATATGTAATACAATGTAAATACTGTGTAAATAGCTGTAAATGCAATGTAAATACTATGCAAACCATCGCAGGTGCACGGCAAATTCAAATTTTGCTTTTTGAAACTTCACAGAATTTTTTTAAAGAATATTTTCAATCCATGGTTGGTTGAATCTGCAGATGTGGAATGCACAAATATGAAAGGCAGATTTTATATGAATCTCAGAGCCAGTGTGGGAACTTTGTATATAATGTTAATGACATTATTTCAAGTTCAACATTCGGGGAATTTGCAACTATAGTTTTGCTGCTCACAGATGTTCTTTTGAAAAAGGTGCAAATAATTCTGCATTCTTCTGTAATTCTTTAAAATGCTGTTTCCAGTTTAAAATTCATAAGAGAATTTCAAGAGCATATTCTTTAGAAAATATAGGACATCTGTCATCAACACTATTAAAATACTTTGCATTCATTTCATGCACAGAAATATTGCTGAATGTCATTAATTCTGAGAGAAGACTTGCTTCTGCCTAAAAATGTACCTGTTTATGAAAGTAGCTAGTGTAGCTAAAGCTGTCCAGGTGCAACTGATTCATTTCGATTATGTGATTGCTAGGGTTTCTACTATAAAACCTTGGGGTTTTGTGAAACTTCTAGAAAAGAATCATCCTAGATATATAAGTATTTTTTTCATGTAGTTTTTCTGAAATTTAAAAATTGTGGTAAAATACATATACAATTTATTATCTTAGGTTTTTTTTTTTTTTTTACTGTGCCGTGTGGCATGCAGGATCTTGGTTCCCTAACCAGGGATTGAACCCATGCCGTCTGCAGTGGAAGTACAGAGTCTTAACCATTGGGTCACAAGCGAAGTCCCTCATCTTAACCATTTTTAGTGTACAGTTCAGTAGCATTAAGTTCATTTATGGTGTGTGTGTGTGTGTGTGTGTGTGTGTGTGTGTGTATGCAACCATCACCACCATTCATCTCTGTAAATGTTATCATCTTGTAAAATTGAAACTCTCCACCCATTAAATAACAACTCCCATTTCTGCCTCTCCTCAGTCCCTGGATCCCACCATTCTATTGTTCTTTCTGTTTCAAGGATTTTGACTCCTACTCTAAGTACCTCCTATAAGTGTAATCATGCAGTATTTCTCTTTTTGTGACTAGTTTATTTTACTCAGCACGATGTCCTTAAGATGCATCTGTTTTGTAGCATGTGTTAGATATTTTTTTCCTTTTTAAGCCCGAATAATACCCCATTGCATGTATATCTTCCATTTTACTCACCCATTTATTCATTGATGAATAATTGGGTTTCTTCCACCTTTAGCTATGGTGAATAATGGTGCTAAAAATGTGGGTATACAAATTTCTTTTGGAGACCCTGCTTTTAATTCTTATGAATTATAGTCAGTAGTGAATTATTGGATCATGTGGTAATCCTGTTTTCAGTTTTCTGAAGGCACATGACACCGCTTTCCACAGTGGCTGCATCATTTTACATTCCTGCTGATGGAGCGCGGGGTTTCCAGTTTCTCCATGTCCTCGCCTACACTTACATTCTCTGCTTTCATATAGTCTAAATGATCAATTTGAGTACCCAGATCTGTTATAGATCTGTTATTTCTTCTAGAAATTTTAGCAAATTATGGATTTCTATAGCTTCCTAACATTTATAGATAGTTATAGATATTTTCTTAATGATAAGGATCACATTTGCAAAGATTACACACCACTGGGGCAAGAATAGGACTGACTTCAGGCAAAGCTGGGTTTTTTAATGCAAGTTTGCCTTGACACCAAACAGCTGCCTTTTAAATACTTTGAATAGCTCTCTATCATTTTTCTATTTTTCTTGCCATTGTCTCTTCTTGGTGGTTTCCATATGCCTCGCTGTGGCCTCTGTTTATTCTCTGAGGCTTTTCCCTGCCATTTGTTTGTTGAAGAATCCAGATCTTGTCCCTTAGAATTCCCCACATTCTAGACTTTGCAGATTCTATCCTGTGGTATCATTTAACATGATTGTGTATAACCTGGTGGCTTTGGCCTAGAAGCCTGATCAGATTCAGATTTTTTGCGAGAGTACTCTATAAGTGGTACTTCAGGTAGTACTGTGTGCTGCTAGTGACCGGGCCAGAGGGCATGTAGCGGCTGGGTCTCCATTCTCCTTGTGATGCTCAAAGATAGGTCAGGGATTTAGGTGTTACCAGCCTGGTCAGTCCATTGTAGAGTTTCCTCTCAGCCTTTCATATAATGGCTTTACAAGCTATTGATTATCATTGTCTAGAGCCATTTTTTCATTAGAAGCTTGAAGTAATGACATTCTAATTCTATTACTGCTTTATTAGTTGAAGAACGTTTCCAATCAGGTATATGATTTCCCTGAGGAGCATCTTTTATTAAAAAAGGTAAATTAAATGCTTGATTTAATCTTTCCCTTACTTTATCTGTTTTCAGAATAAAGGGTTAGTGTATCCTCCAGAGGTGAACTTTTTATTTTTTTTGTAAAGCATCTTTATAAATTCAAGGATGTAAAAAATATTTGACATGTTTTTATTCGTTGCAGTTATCATTTTTACACTCTAAATTATGCCATCTTTCTTCAAGAAGAGTCATGACATGAGGCATCTAGTGGTGGGAAAAGTGACCAGTAACTAACCCTTAGTGGTCTGCAGTGCTGGGCCTAGGCTGTGTCTGGGCTCAGCAAGAAAGAATTCTGGAATCAGGTAGCCACCCTGCCTTGGGTGGAGAGGAGTGAGGGGTGGCAGTGAGGAGATGGGTGGAGGGCTGCATACCATCATCATGTTGTGGGCGGGACAAGCTCCTCAGAAACAGGTCTAAAATACACGAACACTGAGTGGGCCTTTAGTTAAGGCTCTTCTGTGAGTGAAAGGCATTCATTTTTTAACTGCTCAGAGGCTGTTGATTTGTTTACTTTCTGATTCTTAGGTTTAGATGGATAATGATACCAAGTAGCTAAATTCTGGCTAAGTGATTTTCTACTACAATTAGGAATTACAATAGCACAGAATAACTTTTCTTGTTTCTTCCTCTTTCTTTTCTATTAACAAAGAACTCCTATATTATACTGTTTGGGAGGTTTTTTGAGCAAGGTGAGTGAACCATTGATTCAGGAAACTCACTAATGAAATAGACAATAAATAAATAAAACAAAAATCATGGACATTTATAGAAAAATATACTATGTACATATAATTTATATATTATATAAAAATATAGTATAACATCTGTTAATATGTTAATAACTGATATATATCAGTAGATGGTATATATTAATATATAATATCACTAATATAAATGTGTTTTTCTATAAAACCCATTGTTCTATATACACACACATAAGTATACATACATACATGTACATACATACATGTTATCTGTATTAAGGAGATGGGGTGTATCACTGAAGACTGGAATTTGAGTCCCAGTCCTACCCCTTATTATCTATATGTGATCCTTAAGATACTATTTCATAATCTATAAAATGAAGACAATAATTGCTCTACACAGCTCAAGGGCTTGTTATGAAAATATACATGTGATAATATAAATGCTTTATAAAACATTAGTCAAATTTTGTGACCATTGGGGCTGCTAAATATTTAGTTACAAGAATGACTCAAGTGAATGGTTTCAAATGGAAGAGACTGGAAAGGCTTTGTTGATGACGTGAATCTGACACTGAATTTGAGGTTGAGAAAAAGGTGTGATCAGTGGAAAGAAGCAGGCTCGGGAATCCCACATGTGTTGTTTCAAAACCGGCCCAAGGTAAAATCTATAGTTTGCTTGGCTGTAGCAAAGCTCATGAGGGTGTGCTGGATAGTTATTGAAGGCGCAGGTGGGGGTGGACATTAAATTCCATGATTAAGGAGCTTTAATTTGATCTCAAAGGTAATCAGGCTGCACTTGCTGAGCTCCGGGAGGGGTGTTATCTGAGGTCAGCAGCAGCATTCTGAGTGCTGGCTTCAACCTAATTTGAGGCTAAAGCACAGCAGAAGATTAAGGAGATTAAGCAAAATACAGCTCTCAATCCTCTGTTTTGCCACTTCCTAAAATGGCTTTTAGGTGTTGAGTGAATTCAGGTCACATCATTAACACAACCATTCAGAGTACAATAGTGATTGCTTTTCTCGTATGTTCACCATTGAATAATATTGTATATTGTTAATAAGTATCAGTAAAACCATCAGCATTGTGGTATAGTAAAAGAGTACTGACCATCTGTTTGAGTTCTAACTCTGAGGTTGACTGGATATTCAAGGAAAAACCAAGGAAGGGAGTTAAGTTGCAGGTTTCACTAGCACAGACTTTTGTGCATGTTTTCCAGATGTTTGTAGCACCCCTGTGTGGTAAAAGGCACCAGGTTAGGTACTACCTGGACTATAAATGTGAATGGGATACATGCCATATCTTCAAAAGCTTATTGATTAATGAAAAAGAGATACATACATGCACATGCATATACATATATAACTGTGATGATAATGGCAATGTTAATGATAAGAACACACAGAAGAGCAAGTAAGAGGTAATAGAAAAGTACAAGAAGAAAAGAGATAAATAACAATGGATATAGATGAAAGAGCAATTTCCTGTACCCTAGACACTCACTGTTTTCCTCAGAAATCAGTTTGAATATCCCTTAACATTTATAAGCAGTAATTAAGGTTTGAGAATCTTTAAACATGTAAACTTAGAGGAATTTACAACAAACATCTGATTCTGTATAGAACCATAATGTTTTTTTCAGTGAGAGATTTCAGGGGCTATCTACTTCAACACTTTTATTTCATGGAAACTGAAGTCAAAGAGATAAAGTGATTTTATATAAAAGCAGAACTGAGACAGAACTCAGTTTTCCCAACTCTTAAGTGCAGTGGTCATCTATCATGCTTGGTTTGGAAAGATTTTTATAAAAGATATTTATAGGAAGCATGATTCCTCAATTTTTTGTTACCTTAAGAAAGTGGTAGCACTTTGGTGGTATTAAAAGGCTGAATCAGACCTTTCTGGATTTTTGTTGATTTTCACTTGTAAATATTATAAAAAGTACAGTTAAGACAATCACATGCTCTTTTTTAGAAATTGAAGTAGGTACATTTTGTCTCCAATATGTCTTTGAGTTTCTGACTTTAATCACTTACTTTAAAAACTGGGTCATTTGGTTCTTAATTTTCTTAATTAAGATGTTGATATGTGAAGCATGTGGGACCATGAACAATGTAACTAAATGTGTAATTGGCATAAAAACTGTGGACAAGAAACAAAAATTTTAGAATCAATATCCAAAACTATGCCGTGTAAATCTTACCTGACTTGGTAGTATTGCAGTAGTATTAAACAATCAGAAATATTGTGCATTTAACTCTATCAAGAGATCTGAGTAAACAAGTTTAACCAGAGAAATAACACAGATTAGCTAAAAGGAGGTGTTGGTAACTTAGGTGAAAGTGGGGTGTTCCCTTAACATATTAGGCCAGCGTTGCTTAAAATGTGCTGTGAAGAGTCCTACCATCACAGTTGTTCTAGATTCTGGTGAAGATGAGCCTTTTCCTTCATTTATCAGGTCAGAATCTCTAGAAGGTGACATGCCCCCCACGAAACCTCAATGTACATTACAAACATTTTCAAGGGGACAAGACTATGTTTTCAACATGTGATGCTTTGGGCTTCTCAAGTGGCTCAGGGGTAAAGAACCTGCCTGTCAATGCAGGAGACCTGAGTTCCATCCATGGGTTGGCAAGATCCTCTAGAGAAGGAAATGACAACCCACTCCAGTATTCTTGCCTGAAGAATCCCATGGACAGAGGAGCCTGGCATGCTACAGTCCATGGGGTTGCAAGGAGTCGGACACAGCTTAGTGACGTATGCACGTGTGATGGTTTGTTGGTCAAGGAATGTGTTTAGTGACTTGAAGTAGAAGGAAAGGGGCAGAGTCAGAGTTAGGTGCCATCATTCTAGGTACTAATAGATGAACAGAGACCAGGAAAACAAACCTACATGGAGGACAGCTTAGGCCTCTCGCACTGCTGTGCTTAGGCTCTCGCTGACTGGTTGCTTGTGCTTGTTTCTTTCACAGAAGGCTGGGTTTTCAGTGGTCCTTTCCGTAGGTCCTTGGCTCCTCGAATTATTCAGGCTGTCACTGATCTCACTTATGCCAGGACTCCTGGTCCATGGCCCCAATCCTCTTCCCCTGCCGTCTCCTATTGCCAGGGCTCTGGCCTCCAAAATGAACCTTGAGAGCTGCCCTCAAACTCAAGCTTATCCCATAGTATTTCATAAAGTCATTAAAATTGGCAGAAAAAAAAATGAGGAGCAAATTGTGATAGGGATATATGTGTTGCCAGTTTAGCCCAGGACTCCGATAACCAAAGGTACCAGGTTGGCCATTTGTTGTTCAGTGTGTTTGGCTAATTTAACCCAAACACCTACCTCACTGAGCAGATTTTATTACTCACATTGGGCTGTTTTATGAAACAAGAAATGCTGGCAGCAATAAACTCAGAAATTTGAGGATATGACATATAGCAATAGAATATATTGTCTTAAAGATGCTGTTCTTTACATAATGACCCTAAAAATAGATAAATATATAGATCTGACCTGTAAATATACTTAAGAAATTGTGTTCTTAATTTTGTACCTTTTTTGCTTCTTAAACATACTTCATTTTCAGCATTTTCAACAAGAAACAGCATCAGAAAAACAAAAAAACATTTGTTTTGTGCCTTGTTTTTTTAAATAAATACATATTTTCATAAAAGCAGGTCAAGAAGATAAAGCTATTAAGTTGTACTTAGTGTTTATAACCCAAAGAATGACATTTCCATTTAATTGTATGTCCTAACCTGAGAACTAGGACTTCCCTGTTTGCTAAGACAGTAAAGAATCTGTCTGAAATGCAGGAGACCCAGGTTCAGTCCTTGGGTCAGGAAGATCCCCTCGAGAAGGGCATGGCAAACCACTCCAGTATTCTTGCCTGGAGAATCTCATGGACAGAGCAGCCTGGCAGGCTACAGTCCATGGGGTCGCCAAGAGCTGGACACGCCTGAGCTACTAACATACACACTTTGTTCCTCCTGAGAGCTACTGTAGGAGGAGTACAATTAGAGAAATAAATGGGCTTTGGAATGCTGAGTAATCTGGGCTATGGTTTGACCCTAGAGCAGTGCCACCACTGTGAAACAACACTCCTGCTGATGTCGCAGGAAGACTGGAGTTCTTAAGAACCAGGCAGGGATCATGTACCATCCTTGTCAAAACACACCTCTGCACCAAATTAACTGTCTTCTCTTTTAGATCAGAAACTCTGCAAACTGAAGAAAGGTAACTGCAGTGGCAGCATGTGTGAGCAAGAGCCTAAGTCCCAAGTGTGCACGTGTCCAGAGGGATACACTTTAAGCCAAGATGGAAAGAACTGTGAAGGTAATCTGGTGAGCAAGCTCAGCTCAGCTTAGCCAGTGGCTGGTCTTGCGTGGGTCATCAAGAGCTTCAGTGTGAAACCAAATTCAAATTTCCTCATATTTTCCCCCCAGAAAAGGAATGTTATTTTTCCCCCCAATTTTAAAGCCTTTGTCGCACTTTCAGCTCTCCTTTATATCTTCTGTTCCTAGATAAAATACTTTCAGAGGCTACGCAGGGATGAATATAAGGCAGGAATTCTCTGAGTGGACTCCATGGACCTCCATGGGTTTGGTTTGATGGTGTGCAAAATGTCAGTATTGTCAAGTTTTTTAGCTCTCTTAAGAGATCCTCAAAGAGTATGTGATTCCCACATCTCATCATGTAACTGTTTGTTCAGGATCTTGAAAGACTGTGCCAGGGCCGGTTATATTAGGCTTTTCCTATTTTGAGACTCCAGACTCAATGTAATGAACCTAGGGAGAAATGCTGTGTCCTTTCTCCTGGGAGGGCCAGTGAAGTACTGACAAAAAGAATTCAGTGGAATTAGTTGGGATGAGACTTTAGGTAAACCTGGGTTCTTCCTGTTAATTGTGGCCCCCTGCTTACATGGGACCAGTAGATGAGAGCCATTGCATAGAACGGTGATCTGAAAGGCTGGGTTTCAGCCAGAGTAAAACTGCTGGGGAATGTTCCCAAGTTTAGGTAAAGGACCCCTGTCAGCATTGAGAAGGCTGAAGAGCAGAGCGTGGGATGTCTTGTCCTTGTCAAGAACTTTCCATGGGCCTTCCTTAAATGGCTATATCTTTTCAGGGGAAATAGTGCTACTTTATCCCAAGAGTAATTTTGATATGAAAATCTATATTTGAAAGAATAAACTGTGACAGTTTAAATGGTGGCTTTTGGGATAATTGAATTTTCTTTTCTTTTTTTGCTTTCTATATTTTTTTTAAATTTTATTTTATTTTTAAACTTTACAATATTGTATTGGTTTTGCCAAATATTGAAATGAATCCACCACAGGTATACATGTGTTCCCCATCCTGAACCCTCCTCCCTCCTCCCTCCCCATGCCATCCCTCTGGGTCGTCCCAGTGCACCAGCCCCAAGCATCCAGTATCGTGCATTGAACCTGGACTGGCGACTCGTTTCTTACACGATATTATACATGTTTCAATGCCATTCTCCCAAATCTTCCCACCCTCTCCCTCTCCCACAGAGTCCATAAGACTGTTCTATACATCAGTGTCTCTTTTGCTGTCTCATACACGGGGTTATTGTTACCATCTTTCTAAATTCCATATATATGCGTTAGTATACTGTATTGGTGTTTTTCTTTCTGGCTTACTTCACTCTGTATAATAGGCTCCAGTTTCATCCACCTCACTAGAACTGATTCAAATGTATTCTTTTTAATGGCTGAGTACTACTCCATTGTGTATATGTACCACAGCTTTCTTATCCATTCATCTGCTGATGGACATCTAGGTTGCTTCCATGTCCTGGCTATTATAAACAGTGCTGCGATGAACATTGGGGTACTTTCGCCCCTTGTCAAAGTAGCAAAAACTGTCTTGCTGCAGTCAGTTATAGCAGGCAGAGGTGTGAGATACCCTACTTATTGCTCACGTATTAATGATACTACAATTTATTTCCAAAAATTACCTTCTGACTGTTTTGCTGTTGCCACGGTGTAGATGTCAGTGAGTGTGCTTTTCGGAATCATGGCTACACAGATGACTGTGAAAATATCCCTGGATCCTATTACTGCACATGCCCTGAGGGATATGTCCTGCTTCCTGATGGGAAATGGTGTCACCGTAAGTCACAAGTGTTAACTACTTTATTCTCTCCATTTTCAGGGTTTATAATATGTCTATGGTCTGGCTTGGTGGCCTTTGATCAGTAGTATATATCAGAATTAACTTGGAGTTTTATCTTGGTTTGTTTTTTAAAAACATAAGTGACTAGATGCTACCCAAGACTTGTTAAATCAAAACCTCCATTAAGCATGTACTTATATATTTTACTGTTTATCTATTTTATTATATTTCATTATATATAGCTAAAAGATAAGCATATAAAAATATAATCATAGTACACTATTACATCTAAAAAACTGTTTTCAAGTTATCTTAAAAATATTTTTAAGTAGTTGATTTATTTGACTAAATATGCAAACAGGTTCCTTGTGTTGTGTTAGCAAGTATTTACTGAAGAAACTATATTTTTTTTCCTGCAGAATTTCTCATACTCTGGATTTTATTAAACATACTTCTACGATGTCCCTGTCTTCTGAACACTTGTAGCCAGATCTGCAGTCTTAATCAGATTAGACTTTGAAATTTTGACAATAATGCTTCATTAGTATGTTTATACTCCCATCAGGAGACACATAACATCTGGTTGTTTCACTTTTTGACATTTGTTCTAAACTGTGGGCAGTTTTACTGAAGAAAAAATATGCACGATTTACTTTTCACCAGTCCGTTCTGGCGTTCTTCTAGTGATATCAGAATCACCTGGGTCAATAATAGCCAGCGTGCATGTTGCCAGCCCTTTTCAGTCAGTCCCCACCAAAGTCCTCCTGCCCAGCATCACTAATGCCAATAGAAAGACACCTAGTTTGGTTCAGCAGCAAAGGAAAGCCTTATTGATCAGAGATTGGAGAAATGTGAGCTGACCTGCATAGTTCTGGCTCCCCCAATAGGCAGGGCTGCTTTATAGGGTTTTCAATAGCAGGGTAGGGGGTAGAGTTTCCACTGGGCCTCCTGGCTGCGGTAGTGCTCACACTCCAGCTCTCTCTGCTGGTCTTAGGGTTTGTGTACATGGCCTGTCTCTACCATGTTGAATTGAGCTACTGAACACAGTGCTTCTGCGTGAGGTCCCCTGCAGTCCAGGGAGCTGCAGTATCAGGCATGCACAAGGCCCCCTGTGGGCAACTGAAAAAAAAAATAGCTCAAAGAAGAGGTTGTGTATGTGCTCAGTTGCTAAGTCATGCCTGGCTCTTTGCAACCCCATGGACTGTGGTGCGCCAGGTTCCTCTGTCCGTGGGATTTTCCAGGCAAGAAAACTGGAGTGTGTTGCCATTGCCTTCTCCAGGAGATCTTCCCAACCCAGGGATCAAACCCACATCTCTTGCTTGGCAGGTGGATTCTTTACCACTGTTCCATCTGGTAAACCCAAAGAAGAGGTTAGACCTTATTACCTAGATTCTATCTTATCTCCCCCAGCACCTCCAAGGACCCCTGTGGGCTTTGCCAGTGACATACATGCTGTGGATTTTCAACATGCTGCTCCCAATTCACTATCACTGCCACTGCAGTGGTGGCCACCAGTTTTGACCAACATGGTATAGTACTCTATTTCAGATTTCCATTTGTTTCGGGCATTTGGCATTTGTTGGTAAGGATGACTGGTTTCTTCTTACCTTATCTGAACATTTTCAGAGTCTGCTTGTACCTGCAGCACCGACTTTCCACTTGTTATAACAGGTTGGAGCCTAGAACTGATCTACTTCAGCAACTTTTTTGTCTTCTTTTGGATCACCATCTTTCTGCCATAGGTGCGGGACTGCCCCTAACCAAGAGCAGCTGCCACAATGACTGGGAGCAAGAAAGAGCCTAGTCATCTTTCAGGGAATGGTTGTAGCAGCCGTGAACACTCATTTCCTGGTTCCACTATTTTATCAAGGGATTTGAATGGTGATATCTAGTTCTTATATTTCTTTTAAATTATTAATTATAATACTTTTATAAAGAAAATGTACTCTCATTAACTATTTGGTTACTTCAAGTTACGATTCTTACAGATAAGGCAGTATAAATCTTGGATTTTTTTTTCTTTATTTAGAATAATGGCTTGGTTCTTTAACACCTTTCAAAGGTGCCTGATGGATTTTTTAATTTTATTTTTTATTGAAGTATAGTTGGTTTGCAATATTATTTTGTTTCAGGTGTTCAACTAAGTGATTCTCTTATATATGTATATGGGCTTCCCTGGTGGCTCAGACAGTAAAGAATCTGCTTACAATGTAGGAGACCTGGGTTCGATCCCTGAGTTGGGACAACCCCCTGGAGGAGGGCATGGCAGCCCACTCCAGTATTCTTGCATGGAGAATCCCATGGGCAGAGGAGCCTGGTGGGCTACAGTCCATGGGATCCCAAAGAGTTGGATATGACTGAATGACTAAGAATGCTCTTCTATTATAGTTTTTTGGGTATTGAGATATGAAATACAATTCTCTATATTTTCTGTTTATCTATTTTATATATGGTGGTATGCATCTGTTAATCCCATGTTCCCAGTTTATCCCTACCCACCCTCCCCCTTTGGTAACCCTAAGTTGTTTTCTATGTCTGTGAGTCCGTTTCTGTTTTTCAAATAAAATCATTTGTACTATTTTTTAGATTCCATATATCAGATCAGATCAGATCAGATCAGTCGCTCAGTCGTGTCCGACTCTTTGCGACCCCATGAATCGCAGCATGCCAGGCCTCCCTGTCCATCACCAACTCCTGGGGTTCACTCAGACTCACGTCCATCAAGTCAGTGATGCCATCCAGCCATCTCATCCTCTGTCATCCCCTTCTCCTCCTGCCCCCAATCCCTCCCAGCATCAGGGTCTTTTCCAATGAGTCAACTCTTCGCATGAGGTGGCCAAAGTACTGGAGCTTCAGCTTTAGCATCATTCCTTCCAAAGAAATCCCAGGGCTGATCTCCTTCAGAATGGGCTGGTTGGATCTCCTTGCAGTCCAAGGAACTCTCAAGAGTCTTCTCCAACACCACAGTTCAAAGCATCAATTCTTCTGTGCTCAGCCTTCTTCACAGTCCAACTCTCACATCCATACATGACCACAGGAAGTGATATCATATGTTTGTCTTCGTCTGAATTACTTAGTATGATAATTGCTAGGTCCATCCATGTTGCTAAAAATAGCATTATTTCATTCTTGTTTATGGTTGAGTAATATTCGATTGTATATACATCTCACATCTTTATTCATTCATCAGTTGCTGGACACTTAGATTGCTTCCATTTCTCGGCTATTGTAAATAGTGCTGCTATGAACATTGGAGTGCATGTATCTTTTTGAATTAGAGCTTTTGTTTTTTCTGGATATATGCCCAGTAGTGGAGTTGTTGAATCATATGGTAACTCTACCATCTGAGCCATGTAAAGAGTTGGACACGACTGAACGACTAAGCACACACATGGTAACTCTAGCTTTAATTTCTTAAGGAACCTCCATACAGGCTGCATCAATTTATATTCTCCCCACCAATGCTTGTTGTCTTTTTGTTTTGTTTATGGTATCCTTTGCTGTGCAAAAGTTTGTAAGTTTAATTAGGCCCAATTTGTTTATTTTTGTCTTTATTTCTTTTGCCTTAGGAGATGGACCTAAGAAAACATTGATGCGATTTATGTCAGAGAATGTTTTTCCTGTGTTCCCTTCTAGGAGTTTTATAATGTCGTATCTTATATTTAAGTCTTTATGCTGTTTTTATTTTTGTGTATGGTGTGAGGGAGTGTTCTAACTTCATCGATTTACACGTGAACACCACTTGCTGAAAAAACTGTCTTTTCCCCATTGTACATTCTTGTTTCCTTTGTGAAAGACTAATTGACCTTGGGTGTGTGGGTTTATTTCTGTTCCATTGATCCATGTCTGTTTTCGTGCTAATACCACATTGTTTTGATTACTGTGGCTTTGTAGTATTTTGTCGAAAATCTGGAGGGATTATGCCTTCTGCTTTGTTCTTTTCCTTCAAGACTGCTTTGTCAATTCTGGGTCTTCTGTGTTGCCAAGTAAATTTTAGGATTATTTGTTCTAGTTCTATGAAAACCACCATGGGTAATTTGATAGAGATCACAGTAAGTCTGTAGATTACTTTCAGTAGATTGGCCATTTTAACAATATTGTTAAAATTCTTCCAATATAAGATCATGGGGTATCTTTCCATTTCCTTGAATCACCTTTGATCTTGTTTATTAATGTTTCATAGGTCTTGGCGAATAAGTCTTTCACCTCCTTGGTTAGATTTATTCCTACCTATTTTTTTTCCCTGATGTAATTATAAATAGGATTGATTTTTTTTCACTTTCTCTTTCTGATATTTCATCATTAGTATAAACAAATGCAAGAGATTTCTGTATATTAGTCTTGTAACAAATTTATTTATCAATTCTAATATTTTTTGTGTGGTGTCTTTAGGGTTTTCTATATAAAGTATCATGCTATCTGCATATATTGACAGTTTTACCTCTATCCTCCCAATTCAGATACCTTTTATTTCTTGTCTGATTGTTGTGGCTAGGACTTTCAATACTGTGTTGACTAAAAGTGGTGAGAGAGAGCATCCTCTTGTTCCATATTTTAATGGGAAGGTTTTCAGCTTCTCACCACTGTACTGGCTGTGGTTTGTCATATCTATTGAGATATGTTCCTTCTATATCCACTTTTTGCAAGAGTTTTTATCATGAATGGATACTGAATTTTATCCAATGCTTTTTCTGCATCATGTGATTTTAGTCCTTTCTTTTGATGATGCGGTGTATCACATCAATTGATTCGCATACAGTGAACCATCCTTGTGACCCTGAAATGAATCCACCTTGATCATGGTGCATGATCCTTTGTGTGTGTTGTGGGACTCAGTTTGCTAATATTTTCTTGAAGAGTTTTGCATCTATATCCATCAAAGATACTGGCCTGTAACTCTTTTTTGGTAGTGTCTTTGTCTGGTTTTGGCATCAGGGTGATAGTGTCTTCATAGAAGGACTTTGGGAATTTTTTGGTAAGTATCATTATGAACTCCTGAATTTTTAACATTTTTTATATGTTTCAATCCATTGCAGCTGTTATGCTTATCAATGAGCAAATTGTTTCCTGTTTGGCTGATGGGAGGCTCTCCAAATGGATTCCAGATCCCAGCAGTCTTCGATAGTTTTCTCTACCTGGCAGGACATGTTTTCCTGTCTTGTCTTGTATGTATTATGTTCTAGACCTAGAATCAGCAATCTCTCAGGGCTACTGCTTCCTTTTAATGACAAATTGTATTTAGATAACATAATTCTCTACAAAGTTAGTTATTGTTTTGAGGGTTTCTGGGGCATCAAAATTAGGAAAGCACTTTTTAAAAAGAGGAATATGAGTTTATATGGATATTCTCAATTCAAGTTTAGGATTATATGCTCACATAACTTCTTACAGGTTTCTTGTTGAATCTACTAACATAGGTAAGTAGAAACAAAGGTTTAAAATGATGTGGGAATTCCCCGGTGGTCCGGTGGTAAGGGACTTGGTGCTTCTATTGCCACAGGGCCTGGTTTGGCCCTGGGCTGGCAACTAAGGTCCTAAAAGTCACAGTGTGGCCAAATGTATATATGGCCTAGTACTGCTTCACAGACGATAAAGTGTCATATGTCTTATCAAATGAGGCACAGAATAAAGGATGAATGGCAATGAATTTCTTGGAAATTACCCACCACTTTTGTGATTGTTTGTGGAACTTGCCCTTCTAATGCCATATGGTTTACACACGAGCAGCTGTACTTAGGTACGTGATGTTAATATGTTACAGAGTTCATTATATGCCAAACAGGACACATATAATCTCACTTGATTGTCCAAACTTCTAGAACTTCTATGGTATATATTTTACATTTTAATGTTTGATTTACTTAGAATTTATGTTGATGTGTGGTATAATACAGGGATTTAATTTTTGCCCCAAATCTTTCCTCATTTATTTACATTTACTGGATGATATCCCACATGCTCAGTGACTTAAAATAGCTTTATCACATACCGTATTCTTATCTGTACTTGAGTCTTTTGTAAAATGAACTTTCTATCTGATTCTATTATCCTCATGATCTATTCTTACACACTACCAACTGTTTTAATTATTGTACCTTTATGATACATGTTGATATTTATTTACTGCCTCTCATTCTCTTCTTTCATCTAAAGATAGTCACACGATGTTTTAATTTTTCATACCCATATAATTTGTTTTCTAGGTGAACTTGAGAATCATTTGCCCAAATTCTATCTAAAATATTTTGGAATTTTGATGACTAATAACTTAAAAATAATGTTTGACAGAAAAGAAGCTTTGAGGAAACGAATCATTTTTCCAAAATCAGAAGTCTTTCATTAATTTGCTTTAGGTTTGGAATTATTTCTTTATTTTTATATCTCCATTACCATAGCAATTCATACATGTTCAGTCTTTATTTAAGTTACTCTTTTCAGGAGATCATTTTTTTGTTAGCAACCGATTTTACCAAATTTCCATAAATCTGATTTAACATTAATTTTGACCTTATTTTTCATTCATTAGAGTTAATTTCCTGCCCAAGAAATGTGTCTAAATGCAGTCATGACTGTGTTCTGACATCAGACCGTCCCATATGTTCCTGTCCTGAAGGCTCAGTGCTTGACACAGATGGAAAGACATGCAGTGGTAAGCTTGTTTACCTATTGTTTGAAAGCATTTATTTTCTAACTGACACCTAAAAATCACAACTACTGACAAAGGAAAACATATTTCCCAACATTATACATTGAAATATATTTACATAATGGATTAACATATGAATTTAACTAAGATTTCTGTTTGTTTCTTGTTTTTAGAGAGCATAGTGTAGTAGCTATAAGCCACAGCTTTGAAGCTAGACAGCTCTGAGGTAGGAGTATCAGTTCCTAGCAGTATTGTTTTGGACTAGTTACTTGCCTTCTTTTGTCTCAGCTTGCTCCTCTGTAGAGGTTAATGATACCTGCCTCCAGCATTAAACAAGATACTGGATATGGAGCGCTTGGCCTGTTCTATGTACCTATGACTGTCTCCCTACTTTCATCTTCATAGAGACTTTAGTATGTAGAGCGAAGGTTATAACTCAAAGTTAGCAGATGAGTTACGTGTAATTTTTTTTAAACAAAAAGGGCAAAAGAAGTCAAGAGTCCGAAAATGTGAGGGAGAAAAAATATGTTAATCAGTATTCTTGCCTGGAGAACCCTATGGACAGTGGAGTCTGGCAGGCTACCGTCCAGATAGTCTCAAAGAGTTGGACATGACTGAAGTGACTTAGCATACATGCCAGATTTAGACCAGCTGCCAAACTCATCAAAACATGCTACTTATTCCAGCCAGCTACCAGAGCACTTGTTCACAAACTCAGTGATAGATCAAGAAGGCAAGGGGCACTGGGAAGGTTTAACATTCACGATGTCAGGTTATAGGGAAATATAGAGTACAGTGACATTTTCCTCCTAATCTCTGAAAAATAAACTTGATTGTAACAGTATGAATGACAGTTACAATGGAAATGGTCTTAAAAATCAATGTATATTTGGTTCACCTCAATATTTTGAGGAAAAATTGGTGTATTCTTGAGTGGCATAGCATCATTACCAAGGAGCTGCTTTTTGTAGGCTGTTCATCACCTGATAATGGGGGATGTAGCCAGCCCTGCACCCCTCTCAGCCCCGTATCCTGGAAATGTGGCTGCCTTCCTGGGTATGACCTACAACTGGACAAAAAGAGCCATAGACCTTCAGGCTAGTGCTGTGAACATTCAAAAGTGCGTCTCTGGGAAAAGGTTATGTGAAAAACACCATTTAATTTAGAAAGTATTAAATTGCTTTTGGCTTCTGCATAGGCAGTTGAATTTTTTTTTTTTTGGAAATTGAAAACAGATCACATAAGTATAAATAACATAAGTTATCATTGTATAAATAATAATTGTGTGTTTGAGAAACATTTTAAAGTTAGTTAACATTAAGCAAAGATTTGCTATAATGTCAAGTATGGCATTTCAGTATATATGAAAGTCATAACCAGAATAAGAACAGTCTTAAAATGCTTTATAGTTAAGAGGCATTTAATAAATATTTGTTGATTGATATGATTTTCATCTCTCCAGTAAATGTAATAATCATAATACTTTGACAAGTTCTGTCCTTTCCATGACAAAATTAAAGTTGTGTGCTCCAGCTATGTTTTCATCTTCTAATATTACATCCCTCATGTCCTTCAATAGCCTTGGAAATCCTGGATTTATCCCAAATTGACATAATCTCTCCTGAGGTTCATTATGCCTGTAATCTGGGGTAACGTAAGTGATGAACCTGAAGAGCTTGCTTTACTCAGACTCCAATAGTCTTAACTTCTCAGTAATATAGCTAATGTGAGCTCTGAAATTATGAGGGATCTTAGTTATTAACTCACACAGTGTTACCTCCATTTGAAAAGCATCCAGTCCAGAGAAGGGAATTTATTTGGACATGAATCAATACAATCTAATAATATTAATGTTTCAATATGTGTGACTCAGGAGATTACAGCATAAGACTTGCATCATTTAGCTGAGATATTTGTTACTTAATACTGTGTCTTTCTAGAAGTAATTTGCATTTTAAAAGCAGATACATAGGGAGGAATCCGGTGATAAAATTCTGACCATATGTCAACTCATGAAAAAGGCAGTCTTTTTGCCTGTTTTAACGTACCACAGTGCTGGTGGGAAATGAAGAAAACAAGTACTGCAGGAGTTAAGGAAGAGGGCACAATGAATGGAAAGAGTCTGAAGGGCTTTGTGGGTTCCAAGGCTTATTTTAAATGTTGCCATATTCAAATTTGGTTATTAGGACCACCACCATTTTTGCTGTTTGCCAGTTCTCAAGACATTCGATACATGCATTTTGATGGAACAGATTATGGAACCCTGGTCTACCAACAAATAGGATAGGAATGGTTTTTGCCCTTGATCATGACCCTGTGGAAAATAAGGTATGGTTTTGCTACTTGAACAGACGTGGCTGTGCTTTAAGGACAGAATAGAGGATTTTTATCATAAAAGATAACTTGGGCTACTTGAAAATCTGCTACAAAGCTTGGAATGATTAGGCAAAGAAAAATTTAAATGGTCACTGAAACGTCACTTGAGAAAATTTTAAGGGTGATTCTGCTACCATAAGCTGTGTAGCTCAGTTGGTAAAGAATCTGCCTGCAATGCAGAAGACCCAGGTTTGATTCCTGGGTTGGGAATCTGCCCAGGAGAAGGAAATGGCAACCCAGTCCAGTATTCTTGCCTGGAGAATCCCATGGGCAGAGGAGCCTGGCGGGCTATAGTCCATGAGGTCACAAGAGTCAGACATGACTTAGCAACTAAACAAGCAACCAACCCTGGTCCTTGCTACGATTCGGCTTTAGGGATGATTTAAACAGAATCTGAGGTTTAGCTTCTTCTTTGGAGGTGAGAATGGGAAGCTAGCACAGTACCATATGCACTGGGGGAGTGCCACAAATTGGTTTCGATTTATTTATGTTTTGGGAGAAGTAGGAGTTTGGGATGCAGCATAGTAAGTACAGATTACTAATTTGCATTTAATACATGGCCTTAAGGGGAGGAGGGCTTTCCTGGTGGCTCAGATGGTAAAGAATATGCCTGCGATGCAGGAGACCCAGGTTCTATCCCTGGGTTGGGAAGATCCACTGAAGAAGGGAATGGCTACCCACTCCAGTATTCTTGCCTGGATAATTCCATGGACAGAGGAGCCTGGTGGGCTACAGTCCATGGAGTCACAAAGAGTCAGACATGACTGAGTGACTAACACACATAGGGAAGGAATTTGGTGACCTCCTGATCATGAAAATCAAGAAACATAAGTCTTATAGTCCACGTGTGAATGGCAATGTAGGATGTTATTTACATAATTTTACATGAAGTGTTTTTGTATAAACATTAGAATTTCTAAATTATCAACCCAATCAGCTATTTGGTCTTTAATTTCTTAGTTATCTTTGTGCTAGATGAGAATGTGCTTGAAATGACATGTTATAGTGTTTTTTTGAAAATTAATCACCCAATAATGATGAAGTTATATAGTTATTAACCTCCCTTCGTAATGATTTAGTATTCACAAGCAGAGACATTACTTTGCCAACAAAGGTCCATCTAGTCGAAGCTATGGTTTTTCTAGTGGTCGTGTATGGATGTGAGAGTTGGACTGTGAAGAAAGCTGAGTACCAAAGAATTGATGCTTTTGAACTGTGGTGTTGGAGAAGACTCTTGAGGGTCCCTTGGACTGCAAGGAGATCCAACCAGTCCATTCTAGAGGACATCGGTCCTGGGTGTTCTTTGAAAGGAATGATGCTAAAGCTGAAACTCCAGTACTTTGGCCACCTCATGTGAAGAGTTGACTCATTGGAAAAGACTCTGTTGCTGGGAGGGATTGGGGGCAGGAGGAGAAGGGGACGACAGAGGATGAGATGGCTGGATGGTATCACCAACTCGATGGACATGAGTCTGAGTGAACTCCGGGAGTTGGTGATGGACAGGGAGGCCTGGTGTGCTGCAATTCATGGGGTCGCAAAGAGTTGGACATGACTGAGGGACTGAACTGAACTGAACTGATAATGATTTAGTTATTACTAGATGGTGCTTTTGTTCCTAGAATTTTTAAATTTTGTGCTTCTACCTAGATGTCCATCAGCAGGTGAATGGATAAGAAAGCTGTGGTACATATACACAATGGAGTATTACTCAGCCATTAAAACAAATACATTTGAATCAGTTCTAATGAGGTGGATGAAACTGGAGCCTATTATACAGAGTGAAGTAAGCCAGAAAGAAAAACACCAACACAGTATACTAACGCATATATATGGAATTTAGAAAGATGGTAACACTAACCCTGTATACGAGGCAGCAAAAGAGACACAAATGTATAGAACAGTCTTTTGGACTCTGTGGGAGAGGGAGAGGGTGGGATGATTTGGGAGAATGGCATTGAAACATGTATAATATCATATATGAAACGAGTCGCCAGTCCAGGTTCAATGCAGGATACACAATGCTTGGGGCTGATGCACTGGGATGACCCAGAGGGATGGTACAGGAAGGGAGGAGGGAGGAGGGTTCAGGATGGGAACACATGTATACCTGTGGCGGATTCATGTTGATATATGGCAAAACCAATATAATATTGTAAAGTTAAAAAATAAAATAAATTAAAATAAAATATCTAAAAAAAAAATTTTATGCTTCTGTTTTTTTCTGATTTGAAGCATTCTAGTAAATGGCCAAAAGAGACAGAGTGAAGTAAATTGATTCTGTGTTTAATTGATATGGATTGGTGGCCAAATATAACTATTTTTGCAAATAGAAGTATTATAATTTAACACTAGCAAATAGTTATTTCTTTTCTATGAACTGAATCTATGTAACTCCATAGAAGAATTATATTAACAGGAAAAAAATTAATAGAATCAGTTTAAGACTCGTTTATTACCAAATTATTTTCCCACACAGCCAGTAATTTTTACAATGAGGTGAACAAGAAAACCTAAAATGAACTCTAAGTCATATGGCTTATGCATGTTTTTTAATTTCTCTGGTCAATGGTCCCATCTTCTTGCTTTTCAAACTGTGATCCTTGAACCAGTGACATCAATATGACCTGGAGTTTTTAGAACTGGAGATTCTCAGGCTCCACCCCTGACCACTGAGTCAGAATCTGAATTTTAACAAGATTCCCCTGATGATTCATGTACACATTTAAGCTGGTGAAGCAGAGCACTAGCAGAATTATTTTTTAATATAAGAAATACCCATTTTTGAATTATGGAATAGAACCTTTTCTATTTTATCCAGAAAGATGATAGCTCATTATTTAATAACTATGTTATGAATATTCTCATTATTGATGAGTTTGTATGCACTGGTCATAACAAACACCCTCTTCCAACAACACAAGAGAAGACTCTATACATGGACTTCACCAGATGGTCAACACCGAAATCAGATTGATTATATTCTTTGCAGCCAAAGATGGAGAAGCTCTATACAGTCAGCAAAAACAAGACCAGGAGCTGATTGTGGCTCAGACCATGAACTCCTTATTGTCAAATTCAGACTTAAATTGAAGAAGTAGGGAAAACCACTAGACCATTCAGGTATGACCTAAATCAAATCCCTTATGATTATACAGTGGAAGTGAGAAATAGATTTAAGGGCCTAGATCTGATAGATAGAGTGCCTGATGAACTATGGAATAAGGTTCGTGACATTGTACAGGAGACAGGGATCAAGACCATCCCCATGGAAAAGAAATGCAAAAAAGCAAAATGGTTGTCTGGGGAGGCCTTACAAACAGCTGTGAAAAGAAGAGAAGCAAAAAGCAAAGGAGAAAAGGAAATATATAAACATCTGAATGCAGAGTTCCAAAGAATAGCAAGAAGAGATATGAAAGCCTTCTTCAGTGATCAGTGCAAAGAAATAGAGGAAAACAACAGAATGGGAAAGACTAGGGATGTCTTCAAGAAAATCAGAAATACCAAAGGAATATTTCATGCAAAGATGGGCTCGATAAAGGACAGAAATGGTATGGACCCAAGAGAAGCAGAAGATATTAAGAAGAGATGGCAAGAATACACAGAAGAACTGTACAAAAAAGATCTTCACGACCCAGATAATCACGATGGTGTGATCACTGACCTAGAGCCAGACATCCTGGAATGTGAAGTCAAGTGGGCTTTAGAAAGCATCACTACGAACAAAGCTAGTGGAGGTGATAGAATTCCAGTTGAGCTATTCCAAATCCTGAAAGATGATGCTGTGAAAGTGTTGCACGCAATATGCCAGCAAATTTGGAAAACTCAGCAGTGGCCACAGGACTGGAAAAGGTCAGTTTTCATTCCAATCCCAAAGAAAGGCAATGCCAAAGAATGCTCAAACTACTGCACAATTGCACTCATCTCACACGCTAGTAAAGTAATGCTCAAAATTCTCCAAGCCAGGCTTCAGCAATATGTGAACCGTGAAATTTCTGATGTTCAAGCTGGTTTTAGAAAAGGCAGAGGAACCAGAGATCAAATTGCCAACATCCGCTAGATCATGGAAAAAGCAAGAGAGTTCCAGAAAAACATCTATTTCTGCTTTATTGACTATGCCAAAGCCTTTGACTGTGTGGATCACAATAAACTGTGGAAAATTCTGAAAGAGATGGGAATACCAGACCACCTGATCTGCCTCTTGAGAAATCTGTATGCAGGTCAGGAAGCAACAGTTACAACTGGACATGGAACAACAGGCTGGTTCCAAATAGGAAAAGGAGTACGTCAAGGCTGTATATTGTCACCCTGTTTATTTAACTTATATGCAGAGTACATCATGAGAAACGCTGGACTGGAAGAAGGACAAGCTGGAATCAAGATTGCCGGGAGAAATATCAATAACCTCAGATATGCAGAAGACACCACCCTTATGGCAGAAAGTGAAGAGGAACTCAAAAGCCTCTTGATGAAAGTGAAAGAGGAGAGTGAAAAAGTTGGCTTAAAGCTCAACATTCAGAAAATGAAGATCATGGCATCTGGTCCCACCACTTCATGGGAAATAGATGGGGAAACAGTGGAAATAGTGTCAGACTTTATTTTTTGGGGCTCCAAAATCACTGCAGATGGTGACTGCAGCCATGAAATTAAAAGACACTTACTCCTTGGAAGGAAAGTTATGACCAACCTAGATAGCATATTCAAAAGCAGAGACATTACTTTGCCAACAAAGGTCCGTCTAGTCAAGGCTGTGGTTTTTCCTGTGGTCATGTATGGATGTGAGAGTTAGAATGTGAAGAAGGCTAAGCGCCGAAGAATTGATGCTTTTGAACTGTGGTGTTGGAGAAGACTCTTGAGAGTCCCTTGGACTGCAAGGAGATCAGACCTGGGATTTCTTTGGAAGGAATGATGCTAAAGCTGAAACTCCAGTACTTTGGCCACCTCATGCAAAGAGTTGACTCATTGGAAAAGACTCTGTTGCTGGGAGGTATTGGGGGCAAGAGGAGAAGGGGATGACAGAGGAAGAGATGGCTGGATGGCATCACTGACTCGATGGATGTGAGTCTGAGTGAACTCTGGGAGTTGGTGATGGACAGGGAGGCCTGGTGTGCTGCGATTCATGGGGTCGCAAAGAGTCAGACACGACTGAGTGTCTGATCTGATCTGATCTGATCTGATTTTATGTATATATGTGTACTCACCGTTAATATTCTGCATATGCTATCATTAAATTGTCAGCCACTCATAGCAATTTTTTATTCTTGTACCTGTTTGATAGTCTGCATACTAAACTGAAAAGGCACTTTGTACTTGCAGGGTATGTTCTGTTGAACAAAATTGATTATGAGGTGGATGAAACTGGAGCCTATTATACAGAGTGAAGTAAGCCAGAAGGAAAAACACCAATACAGTATACTAACGCATATATATGGAATTTAGAAAGATGGTAACGAAAAAAAAAAAAAAAAAAAAAAAACCCAGACTCCTTGTCATCTCCTTTCACTACCTTGCAAACTGTTATACTTGCAATGATTTCTTTTTTTTTAATTAAAAAAAATAAATAAATAAAATAAAATGAAATTGTATATTGTTAGAGATGAAAGGAACTTTAGCAAATATCTCATCTGATTTTATCATTTTTATAGCTGAGAAAATTGAGATTAAATGACTTAACCATGCGCACTGTTATTGGAAATGTAAATTGGTACAACCACTGTGGAAAACAGTATGGAGAGTTCTCAATAAACTAAAAATAAACCCAGCAATATAACCCAACAATTCCACTCCTGGGTATATATCAGAAAAACACAAATGTACTAATTCAAAAAGATACAGGCACCCCAATGTTCATTGCAGCATTATTTACAATTGCCAAGATATGGAAGCAACTGAGTATCCATCGACCGATGAATGAATAAAGACATAGTATAAATATATAAAACAATGTAATACTAATAAGCCATAAAAAATGAAAATTTGCCATTTGCAACAACATGGATGGATATGGAGGGTTTTATGCTAAGTCAAATAAGCCAGACAGAGGAAGAAAAACACTATATGATATAACTTGTATGTGGAATCTAAAAAAATACAACAAACTAATGAATATAACAAAGAAGAAGCAAGCTCACAGATATAAAACAACAAACTAGTGATTACCAGTAGGGAGAGGGAAGTGGGGAGGGGCAATATAGGGGAAGGGAATTAAGAGGTTTAAACTATTATGTAGCATGTAAAATAAGCTATAGGATATACTGCACAACACAGGGAATAGAGCCAGTATTTTATAATAACTATAAATGGAACATAAACTTTAAAAATGGTGAATCACTATATTATATACATGCAACATATAATATCATACATCAGCTATACTTCAATTTAAAAAATATATAAATAAGTAAAATGATTTAACCAAGGTGATCAAACAAATAAATGCCAAACAGGGACATGAAGCCTTGTGCCCTGACTTGCAGTGGAGTGGAGTCCTGTGGATCAAGCCGTGGAAGATAAAGCTCAGCTTACAGCCCCCATCAAACTGCTCATCTTTGCTCCCTTTCAGGCTGTAGCAGCCATTAGAGTTTAAATATGAAGGCTTTGTTATTCACCAGTGATCAAAGATGAGCAAATTACCTGGAATATATATATATATATATATAAAATTAATGCACTTGATAGCATTATTCCCATTTTGCCAATAAGGAAGCTGAGCTTCTGAGACTCTGAATAATTTACCTAAGTTTATACACATCTGGGAAGCAGCAGAGAGAGAGTTCAGTTCTAGGTGCATCTATCTCCAAAGCCAAGCTCTGAATGATTATACTGTATGATACAAAGATTTACTAACTCTGTTTGTATATATT
This sequence comes from Bos indicus x Bos taurus, assembly GCF_003369695.1. Lineage (NCBI taxonomy): Eukaryota > Metazoa > Chordata > Mammalia > Artiodactyla > Bovidae > Bos > Bos indicus x Bos taurus. The sequence continues at coordinate 15,658,832 of NC_040081.1, read as the reverse complement.
CCACGTTACATTTTTAAACATATCAGACTGTATGCCTGTGTTCTCTTTTGTTGATATACTTTGCCCATACAGTCCTGAAGTGGATAGAAAGAGCTAATATGGATGCTTCCCAGCGAGAAGGCTTATCGAGGAAGAAGTAGGTTTACCAGAAGGTCTTGCTGTTGACTGGATTGGCCATAAACTCTACTGGACAGACAGAGGGTATGTTTCCTCTTTTGTTGCTAAGTCACATGGCATGGGAATGATGGGATATGTAGTACAGTTGGCCTCATTCTTCACTTGGAAAACAGGAAGATATTGCTGGTCCCCTGACTGGCATCAGAGGAAGATGCCCCCAGTGCTGTCCACAGTCCCTTCCTCCGCTCCCCACCACCAAGCAGGACCTTCCTCCTTTCATCAAGATTGTATCTTTCACTAGGGTGAATGTTGAGGACCAAGAAAGCAGCATGTGTTTTTGCACTTTAGGGTGTTGTAATCAGAGAAATGCAAAGCCTGTCTGGATACAATCCGCACGCTTTTTCTGAGGATCTGCTATGGGTTAGCTGTTACCTAGGTGGCAGGGAAGATACACAGGAGCATGAGGAGCTCCATGTTTCCGGTCAGCTTAGTGTAACCAGGGAGACAAAGGGCATATACACAGGAAAAAGTAATGCAAACCCTTGGTCTGAATCTCAGTACAAAAAATGTCATAGGTCATGCATAAATAATTGCCAAATGAAGGTGGGTACTCCCAGAGGGGGCTCTGGAAGAGGCTTCGGGGATCAACTTCCCCTTCATTTTATGGGTTGCGGGGCAGGGGGAAACTAAGCCTCATAAAGCTAAGTGATTTATTCAAACCCACATGTTGGCTCTTTTAAATGAGTGTGAAGGAGGGAGCAAGTACTTCACACTGGAGTTGGGAGGAAAGTCTTCTTCATGAGGGAGAGATGGTGTGTTTTCTCTTTGCTGGGAGACAGCAGGACCAGAGAGAAGCTGTGGTGTGTCTGCCCTCTGGGCACACCGCTCTTGGGGCTGCAGGAAGCATTGCTGCACTTGAGTGTGTGTGTGTGTGTCCTGCGTGAGCCCCAGGAACAGTTGGGGTGGGGAGGAGGGAGAGAAAAGAAGTGGCTGCGTCTCTTGTGTTTGCTAATGAGAGTCCACTTCTTGCTTCTGAGTGAGAAAGAGCCAATCACAATACCTCACGGGAGAGTCTTAGAGACTCTAGGCTCTGGGACACTGTCTCAGAGGATCTTAAAGCTATGGAGGGACCTGGCGGCCAACTCAAACCTCTGGCACCTCCGCAACCACATTAAAGTAAAACAGAGAATGAGCTGGGATTTCACCTCAACCAGTGGTCCCAACACAGAGGAAGAAGTCCCAGGGAGTGGGTTTAAATGCTTCAGGGCAGGTTTTCCATGTCCCAGAAAATCTCTTTTGGCCTGGATAACCCATGGGAAACAAACGGGCTTTTAAAAATGAGCCAGATGTATGATGTGGTGCTCAGTTATGAATAATACGGTATTTCTGTCCAGACCGAGTATATTTTAATTAATTTGTTCACTTATTTGCTTATTCATTTAGCCATGCCTTCATCCCATTTCATTATTCTTTTTGTATTTATTCATTTATTGAATAATTGAAATGCACCAGATACTGCACTAAGAGCTTCGTATCCATATTGACACCCCAAAATATAAGTTTTCATATCCCCAACTTAAACATTAAAAAAATTGAGAATCAGAGAGGTAAAACAACTTTCCCAAGAAGCAGCCAGCAAGTATTGGATCTGGAATTTGAACTCAAGGGTGACCATTTCCGAAACTTTTTAATAATCTTAAAAATAATATGTTTTTAATAATCATAGGTACGTGCTGCCTCCAACAACCAGGGTTGATTAAACATGCTTGACCCAGAGTCCTATAACAAGTGAAAATCAACTTCAGTTGTAATAATGATAAAAATGATAATAATGGCCTTCTCTGTTTTGAACCTACTTAAAAGGACATTTAAAATGTTACCTGTGCATAATGACAGAGCTTGTACACGGCTGTTCTTGGAAACGTTGATCAGGACAGCAGATGTCAGCCACTTTTGGACTCTCTAAGGATGCTGGGTCTCCTCGCGTTTCTCACATCCTCATGGCACCTCTAATTGTACGTGTTTGATTAGTAGTACTGTAGTAACCACTGCCAAGGCAGTGCCTTCAGGAGATAGACAAGCACCACCCTATCAGACCTCAAATTCCCTAGTTCATTGACTTGAGTAATAACAAGCCCTTCTCAAGTCCTCTTCCCTCTAAAGGCAGCTGCTAAGAGAAAACCTTTAATTTGTCTGGAAATGAGAGGTTTATAGTTTGAAAACCTTGATATTAGCTAGAAATTTGATTTGTGGTATTAGATTATATAGTAACTCTTAACCAAGTAAAAAAAAAAAGCAGAATGGATGCTTATGGTTTATATTGGCTTAGGAGAAGACAGATTCATATTAACATCTAACTGTAGGAAGGAAGGAAGTTGGTAATTCCCCTGGCAATGTTATTATTTAGTGATAAGGGGTCCCGATTCTGATACTAAGATTCTTTACTAAGTCAGATCCTTAGTAAAAAGAATCAGGAAGAAAACAAAGTATCTGTTTGCTCATCTTTTTGAGTCGACAAAAACCACTATAAGGTAAGAAAATCACTCTTCTAGAATTCTGGATGGACAGCTCTTGCCCTGGAAACAGGATGGATTTAGGTCAGGGTCCCCAACCTTTTTGGTACCAAGGACCAGTTTCGTGGAAGACAATTTTTCCATGGACCAGGGGTGGAAGGATGCTTCTGGAATGATTCAAGTACATTACAGTTATTGTGCACTTTATTTCTATTACTATGAGATCAGCTCTGCCACAGATCATCAGGCAGTAGATCCTAAAGGTTGGGGACCTTTGGTTTAGAGGATCCCAGTGGTGGCATTGAGACCAATTAGATAACGACTCTAAAAAGAAAGATGTTCCACTCGATTGAGGGTTATGCTTGAACTCATGTGAACCCAAATGTTCGTCCTTGTCTTTGCTTTCTCATGACCAACACTGGAATTCAAGATATGCTTTCTGGCTGAATCAAGCAGAAGTGTGTTTTGGGTGACCCCCTTGGGGAGTTTTGAGAGCAAATACCAGCCGTCCTGCCTGAGACAGCTCCAGAGTCAGGAGCTTACATCTGTATCAATTCTCACCCCCTCACTCCTGCTCAAAATAGTGAGAATTTAGAGATGATAAAACAATGAGATCAGAACTGACAGCTGTGTCTCCTCTGGTCACAAGCAAGCGGCTTCAGAATTCCTTGCCTCCTACCCAGGGCACAGGCACAGTGACAGCTGGGACTGAGTGAAGTTGACACATTGAGTTCAAAAATGCCTTCTGCCTAGCAGTGCCCTTCCTACAACCCCTTCATCTAGGAATAAAGTGGCACTGCAGTACAAATAATTTCCAACTATCCACTGCTCTAAGCTGATAGTTTGCAAAGCGTACTTGCCCCAGCCCAGGCCCTGAGCCAGTGTTATCTTTGTCTCCCTCTTGCATATGGCATGTGAGGAAGAAGAAATCAAGCCCCTTCCCCTGTCTAGAAAGGGCACTCGAGCAAGCCCCCTGGAGAAGATCTCCTTAGCGTTTGTTCTGTAGGACAGGGAGGAGGGAATGATCCTGCCCTGTGTTTCTGGGCAGGTCTGTTGTGTGCACACACTGCCCGGAAGAACAAGGGCTAGGCCTTTCCAGATGCTTATTGAATGAAATATAGCTGTACTTTCTAGGTTGCAGTGGGGAAACTGGGCAAGCAGGCCTCACATGGAAGGGAAGGGAGGTTCTTTTTTATCCCTTCTGTTTGTGATCCTGCCTGTTCCAGGGAGCTGCTGGGGCTCATGGTGCCCTCCAAGCCATGGCCCTGAATCTGCCAGCTGCATTCTTTTTTGTTTGCTTGTTTTCTTTATTTTTAATTGTAGAATAATTGCTTTACAATGTTGCATAGGTTTCTGCCACACAACAGCATGAATCAGCCATACATGTACACATGTCCCTTCCCTCTTGAAATTCCCTCCCACCTGCCACCCTATCCCACCCTTTGAGGTTGTCACAGAGCACCAGGCTGAGCTCCCTCTGCTATATAGCAATATCCCACTAGCTAGCTATTTTACACATGTTAATGATGTTGAAGCTGAAACTCCAATACTTTGGCCACCTGATGCGAAGGGCTGACTCATTTGAAAAGACCCTGATGCTGGGAAAGATTGAGGGCAGAAGGAGAAGGGGGCGACAGAGGATGAGATGGTTTGATGGCATCACCGACTCAATGGACATGGGTTTGGGTGGACTCCGGGAGTTGGTGATGGACAGCGAGGCCTGGCCTGCTGTGGTCCATGGGGTCACCAAGAGTCAGACACGACTGAGCGGCTGAACTGAACTGAATGTATACATGTCAATGTCCCTCTCTTGATTTGGCCCACCCTCTCCTTCCCCCTCTTTGCCCACAAGTCTGTTCCCTGTGTCTGTGTCTCTGTTCTTCCCCTGCATATAGGTTCGTCAGTACCATCTTTCTAGATTCCATATATATGCACAAATATACGATATTTGGGCTTCCTTGCTGGCTCAGATGGTAAAGAATCTGCCTGCAGTGCGGGAGGCTTGGGTTTGATCCCTGGATTGGAAAGATCCCCTGAAAAAGGGAATGGCAACCCACTCCAGTATTCTTGCCTGGAGAATCCCCATGAGCAGAGGAGCCTAGCGTGCTGCAGTCCATGGGGTTGCAAAAAATCAGACACAACTGAGCGACTAAGCACAACGTACGATATCTGTTTTTTTCTTTCTGACTTACTTCCCTCTGTGTCAGTTGCATTCTTACACATTCCGTAATATAATTCCCTCTTTCTCTTTTTCTCTTCCCTCCTGGCCTCCCTCCTGGCCCCCTCCCTCCCCCTCACTCTTCTGTGGATCTTTAAGCTCTTTAAGGACAGAGCTGGGTTTTGTATACTATTGTGTCTCCAATGCTTAGGGCAATCCCTGGCACACATTAGGTGCTTCGTAAATATTTATTTGATAATAGAGATTTGTTTGGCAAATGGAAAAACTTAGAAAACAGAAGTTTTCTCCCCAGCCAGATTCCAAAGAGTTGTTATCATTTTTTAATGTGAAGGGTAGCAAATAATATTTCAATTCTCCCATTTGTCTTAGAATCACACGGAAGAAAATTAAAGTCAATATAACACTCCCCTACCCGTCCTTGTGTTGGCTGACTCTGTGGCCCTGAGAGATCTGCTCTCCCTGCTCCCTAGGGTCTGTGGCCAGAGGCTGGTGGTTCCTCTGGCTCTTACTGGTTTCAGCAGGAGCTGGGAAGTTGTAAAGAGAAGGGAATGGTGGTATTTATTTAAACATCCTGACTTTAACACTGTCGGGCCACTGACATAGCCCCTCTTACCTTACCTTTCACTGCGTATTTTAATAAAGTGGGTTAAATATTGAGAAACTAATTAAAACATTGTGTCTAAAAAAACAAAAAAAACAAACCAGACTATGAGAGTGTTTCTCCTGACTCGTGCGTGAGAATGTGTATGTGCTTGTGCGCGTGTGTGATAGGGTAGTTTAGAATGCCTATTTTGCTCTTCAGTAAGCAACAGGGAAAGTATTTTTGTTTAAAAAGTAAAGTTGGTGTAACAAGCCCCTTTACATGCATTTTAGGAAATCTCTCATTGAAGGGAGTGATTTAAATGGAAAGTATTGTGAAATAATCATTAAGGAGGGCATCTCTCAGCCACGAGGAATGCTGTTCATCCAATGGCCAAGTAAGTAATTGTGAAACTAAGGCCCTTTTTTTGCAGAGATCATAGAACACTTCATGTTTGATGTGCTAGTGTCCAAAATTTGTCTTAAGATCTCAGGTAATCAGTGGAATCAGAAACCAAGAAAATCCATGAGATGTGTTCAAGTGTTTGGAAATTATATGGCTAGCGTGACTTCCTCCTCCTTTTAATGTCTTTTGATTTACTTTTCTTGTATAAAATTTTATTGTTTAGAAAACCCTTCATTTTAAGCAAATTCAATTTCTTTTTGAAAAGAAATGGGTGTGATTCATTAATCAATGAGGCATAAGCCCACTACACTCTGTACTTTCTTTAAAAACTATACTATTCCCTGAGAGGATGATATTTGGATTGCATGGCTTATGAATTCTCTTCAGAAAAATCATGAGTTGCAGTGATAGGTCAGTCCTAGATTTAGAGAATAGGAAAGAGAAATTGTGAAAGGTTAGAAGGCTCTGGGTGTTAATTGTGCTGCTGCTGCTACTGCTGCTAAGTCGCTTCAGTCGTGTCCGACTCTGTGCGACCCCGTAGACAGCAGCCCACCAGGCTCCCCCGTCCCTGGGATTCTCCAGGCAAGAACACTGGAGTGGGTTGCCATTTCCTTCTCCAATGCAAGAAAGTGAAAAGTGAAAGTCGCTCAATTGTGCCCGACTCTTAGCGACCCCATGGACTGCAGCCCACCAGGCTCCTCCTTCCATGGGATTTTCCAGGCAAGAGTACAGGAGTGGGGTGCCATTGGTTTATGTTTAGAGAATTAAGAGAATAAACAATCCTTCCTAGTTAAAAAATTGAAGATAAAAACCAACACTATTTTATCTATAATGAGAATGTTATGATGGTCTATAGAAAATAGTAAACTGATAGAAAATAGATCATTAATTTGGAGCTAGCCATGTGATTAGAACAGTGAAAAGATATTGAACCATATTGAACTCAAAAAACTCTCAGCACCTGACTCACAGAACTTAAAACTGACCAAGCTAACCAAGTTTATCATATAAAACTGGATGATCGATAAATATGCTCTTCCCTTTATGTTGTCACTTTGCATAACCAGTGAATTTTACATATGTATAGCCAAGGGATAGACTAGCAAGATTCCATTGTCTTTTGCAATGTAAAATACTAATAAGAATATGCACTCAAAAACTTTTGATGTATTTGTGTATTTGTAATATACAATATACTACATTTTAAAAAATGAGTAATTCCTCTTTATCTAATTATCAGAGCTTAAATTCAGCATTTTCGGTCCAAGTTGTTGTACATAGAGAAGATGATTTTTTGATTTTGAAAATCGTTTGTCCAGCATGCAGTGCCATGTTTTCTGTATTCCTTGATGTACCACTTTAGTTTATCCTAAAGTGATTTACATTGATGTTTTTAATAATAAAAGAGTAAAAGAATTTTTTTCCTTGCAAATTTTGTTATATGTTTTCTTGATTAAAGGAGATTATTCTGGACTGATATAGGAATTAATCCACGAATTGAAAGTTCTTCTCTTCAAGGCAGTGGCCGACTGGTTATAGCTAGCTCGGATCTAGTCTGGCACAGTGGAATAGCAGTTGATTACTTAACTGACAAGTTGTATTGGTGCGATGCCAAGCAGTCTGTGATTGAAATGTCCAATCTGGATGGCTCAAAATGCCAAAGACTTCCCCAGAAGGATGTAGGTAAGGCTTTGATTATCTTTTTGCCAGTATGCATGCATGCATGCTAAGTCACTTCAGTTGTATTTGACTCTGCATCCCCATGGACTCCTCTGCCCACCAGGCTCCTCTGCCCATGGGATTCTCCAGGCAAGAATACTGGAGTGGGTTGCTATGCCCTCCTCCAGGGGATTTTTCTGACCCAGGGATAGAACCTGTGTCTCCTGTGGCTTCTGCATGACAGGTGGATTCTTCACCACTGAGCCACCAGGGAAGCCCTGGTAAAGCTTTGGAATGGGTTATTTCTTTAACTTGATTGAGTGTTGATGAATGTTAACACCCACACACACACACACTCACACACACACTCACATACACTCACCACCCCCTCCCCCTCCCCATACACATACCCTTAAACACATGGTGAGAAAGGAATAGAAACAAACAGGCTAACAGATTTCTCCAGGGGCTTATAAGCTATGAAGATTATTTGAACACTGGAATATTAGATTAAAAAACAGTGCTGCGTTATCATTTCTCTTTGCCAAGATTTCTTAAAAGCAGATTGAAAATATTAAATACTTAAAAGTTTCTTAAGAAATTGTTCAGCTGTTATCATTTCTCATGTTTTATAAAATGTCATTTTCACAAGTGATAACATTCCCTTTAGCCATTCTGTACAAAGATTAATAAATTTTCCCTTCTATTATATTTTCAGATTTTACATAGGATGTCATGTATTTCCATAAATAATTTTGAAACACTGTAGATTATGCTATCTGTTAGAAGTACAGATGGTTATGAGATGATGTAACAGTGGGGGATTCATTTTGACAGTATTTGAACTGGACCATGTGGTAAATAAATGCTGATAAAACATTATCATTTGAAATAAGGCTGCAAAATTTGGTCTTTGTATATATTTGGTCTTTGTAGTCTTGCCAGAATATGTTAACTGAAATTCATTCTGAACGTACTGGAGAGCCATTGCATAATTCTTGAGCAGGAACTGTATCTGATAAAATTGGTATATCAGGACAGCCACTTAGGTAACAAGGGTTGGATTGGAATTTGGAGAGAACAGAATGAGTTAGGAGGTTACAACAGTTGTTCAGGCAACAGTTAATAAAAGCCTGAACTAGAACATTGCCATTTAAAAGTAGAATGGAGGATTAGAGTGTTAAGGAAAAAAAAAAACCACTGGGAATGAAAAACAGAAGATTTAGTAACAGATTGGATGCCAGAATAAAGGCCAGGGAGATGTTAAAGATGCTTCAGGAATTTAGAAACTGGTTGGTTGAGAAGATGAGAAAACACGGTCTCTCTCTACTAGGAAAGAGCTAACAAAACTAATAATTTGTATAAGGTATTAATTTTTCCCTTTGATAATGAATTTCTAAATTTATATTAGAGTACTCTTGCCTGGAAAATCCCATGGATGGAGGAGCCTGACAGGCTGCAGACCACGGGGTCGCTAAGAGTCAGACACGACTGAGCAACTTCACTTTCACTTTTCTCTTACATGCATTGGAGAAGGAAATGGCAACCCACTCCAGTGTTCTTGCCTGGAGAATCCCAGGGACGGGGGAGCCTGGTGGTCTGCCGTCTATGGGGTCACACAGAGTCGGACATGACTGAAGCGACTTAGCATTAGCATTATACATTAAACAGATCAAGATAAATATAATTAAAAATTCTACCTACTTCCAAGCTTCTTAAAAATGGACATACTTCACATGTCTGTAATCATAGGCTTTATCATCCATGCGCCCAACAGATGTTTATAGAATCTTGTAGGAAGTAGAGATACACTGGAGGGTACAGTATGGTTCCTGTGAAGTCACCGAGTCTAGTCAGGAGCCACACATTGTTAAAAAATGAATCTCCCAAATAAGTGTAAATTTATAGCTTTGGTATATAAAGGGATTTGAAAATTCCCTACTAGAATGTAAAGACACCATATTCTAAGCCAAAAAGTATAGCAGATATTTTATAAATAATTTTCATTGCTCTACTTTATGACCAACGCAACTTCCTATTAAATACATTCACAAATACAAATTGGTATGAAAATATCTAAATAACCACCTGCCGGTTTTTAAATGGTAGCATCTCAATGACCAATTCAGGGTTTTTCATTTAAAGATTGAAGGAATTCATTCTTAATTTAACACACAATTGCGGCTCTCCTGTAGACAAAAAATAAGAGATATTATATGTAGTTTGGGGTTTGTGGTGAAAAACTATAGCTAATTCTGACACATACTACAACATAGGTGAATCTTGAGGTTGTTTATTTGCTAAGTCATGTCCAACTCTTGCAACCCCATGGACTGTAGCCCGCCAGGCTCCTCTGCCCATAGGATTCTTCAGGCAAGAATACTGGAGTGGGCTGCCATTTCCACGGGGACGTTTGGCTAAATGAAATAAGCCAGTTACAAAAGACAAATATTGTTAACTTAAGGTATTTATTGAATAGAATAGTCACACTTACAGAAACAGAAAGTAACATAGGGTTTGCAAAGGACTGGCTGGGCAGGGACTGAGAAGTTGTTTAATGAGGATAGATTTTCAGTTTTGCAAGATTAAAAAAAATTTCTGGAAATTGGTTGTACAGCAATGTGAATGTATTTTACACTACAGAAACTGTGGGTTATCTTAGGCTTAGAGGGTAAATTTTGTGTTAGGTATTTTTTTTAATCTCAGTAAGCAAAACAAAACAAAAGTTATGTAAAAAGTTCCCTTCCTGCATTAATGGCTTTATTTGGAACAAAGGCTAGATACCAAAATGAATCTTAAGGGCCCCCATCAATAATGATGGGCGCAGACTCATTTCACCAGGACTAATCATTTGAGTTTGCTGCCACTAGAGGGAGACATTCATCCTAGTCCACCAAATCCGTTGCTCATTTGCGAAAACGACTGGCCTGGGAAATGTGACTGGATGTGCAGTGATACAAAGCTTCCAAACTTAGGGGCTCTTAGCCATAGCCTCTAAACACTTGAGATAGTATATTAAAACATCTCTCAGCTTACTAAACACTGGAATATTTTATCAGAGCAGTTTCAGTGGCGTGGAGAGGTGGGTTTAGTTGAGGTAAGATGGGAAGACCCACTTGGGGGTTGATTAGAGCCATGAATATGGAAGCAGCAGATAATAAATGACTTCCAAAGAACCTGGCTGCAAAGGGTAGGAGAGAGAGGAAAAGAAGAGAGGTCAAGGGGATGAGGGAATTAAGATGGAGAGACCTGGAGATATTAATCAGCTAAAGGAAAGAAGCTGGAGAGATGAAGAGAATGAATAAACGAAAGGGGTAATTGACAGAACAAGGTCCTAGAGTAGGAAAGGAGGTAGGGGTTTGATGCATGGAAATGTGCTGGAGATGGGAATTTGAGGAGACTGTTATTCAGTTACCTTAGATTTTTAAAAAATTTTACAAAAACCTGTGAATTTAGTCTACTACTTATTACTGCCATTCAAAAGACAAGGAACCTAAAAAAAATTTTTTTTAAAGAAAATAAAAATGCCTTATTACTTTATATTACTTTTGGTAAACCATATCTTCCCATTTCAGCTCCAGTGAAGAGTCAAAATACTGCTCACAATATTGCAAAGGGAAAGTTGGCTTCCAATTGGTACTAACTTAGCTTAAGAAGAACGTATTTTTGCAGGGTAGGCAGATATATAGTCATAACAGCAACTTGTTCTTTATTAAAAAGAGTTCCAATTCTAAATCACTACTGGTCATTATGTAAATCAGTAAAAATAAAAAAATTCTGAAAAAAAAAAAGACAAGGAACTTAAGACAAAGAGGAGGAAAATAACTTACCCAGTCAAGCTCTTTAGTCTGTAAGTAGTGATAGAATCACTGAACATGGGAACATTTCTGCCCGGGTTCCTTCTTCTTGGTGCTATTATGTCAGTCACCCACATTCTCTCACTCTCTGAATGCTGAGTGACAACAGGCTTTGCTAGGACTTCGTACCACCAGGCTCCCCTTCTAACAGGTTTCCTCATCGCGCGGGTTCTCCTTGATGTGGGTGGCTCATTACATTGCTTAGCAGCTTATTAAAGAATTGATTTAGTGTAGGAATTGGGTATTCTTTGTCCTTTGAACAATATTTATGATAAAAACAAGATGTTTGTAATGGATTTGACTGCTTCCAGGTCACCCATTTGCCGTGGCTGTGTTTGAGGATCACGTGTGGTTCTCTGATTGGACTATGCCATCGATAACAAGGATGAACAAGAGGACTGGCAAAAATAGCGTACGTCTCCCAGGCAGCATGCTGAAGCCCTCATCTCTGCTTGTAGTTCATCCATTGGCAAAACCAGGTACACTAGTCTTTCTTTGACTGGCATCTGCAACTATTTAAATTGTTTGATGGCAGGGAAGGGAGGGGGGTGTTGCAATTCTCACTAATTTGGGTAGTTATTAAGATTTCCTGAGACTTGAATTTTGTTTAAATTAAGACAGTCTAGCAATGAATTTGGGCTTTATCCCTCCAAGCTCATCTTTTCTTCTCCTAATTAGTTTTTACTTACTTGTTCCTTTTCAAAGACTTGGGTTAAAGGCACTAAGTCCAGGAGCAGGGATGGGTGGGGAGAGCAGTTTAGAAGCCTGCAGAGGAAGCTTCTACCCACATTGGGCTTTTCCTCACCTCCTGAGAATGCCAGTGAGTAAGCTTCAGCCAGGAGTAGGTAAAGCAAAATGGAAAAGCCACTTGGTTTTCCACTGTAACTCTTTTTTCTGAATCACCCTTTGTCAGTTTGACTGGATGATGAGTCTGGAAATCGGATTCCTATCTTCCCAAATAGCTTCTTGAACAAAAGTACTGGCTAAATTCAATAAATACTCATAAGGTAATAACTTTCTGAGCTTATCTGAGAACCAGTGGCTCTTTATAGGAACTCTCCTGAAATAGCTCTTGATATAAACTCCACTTAGATACAGTGTCTCTCCCCCAAGCTGTATGCTGTACTTTGCATCAGCGGCAACCTTTTTATCTCCAAGCCCATCTGTGAATGCGTGTCTTCTCCCTGCTAGGAGCAGATCCCTGCTTACATCAAAATGGAGGCTGTGAACATATTTGCAAAGAGAGGTTTGAAACTGCTCAGTGTTTGTGTCATGAAGGTTTTGTGAAAGCTCCAGATGGAAAAATGTGTCTGGCTCTTCATGGCCATCGGATATTGTCAGATAATATGACAAACTGTGCAGCTGAATTTTCTTACTTTGGCTCAGGAATATCATTCTATATTGATTCCTGTGCTTGTGCTGATTTTTAATATTTTGTGTTATAAAAAGCTCCCTTACTTTTAGGGGTGCCAACTGTCTGGTTTTTTTTTTCTCTCTCTCTCTTTCTGATGAGTTTCAGCTCCTCATTACAAATTAAATTCAACTGGCCTCCCTTCCCTGATGGTTCAGACTGTAGGAGACCCAGATTTAGTCCCTGGGTCTGGAAGATTCCCCGGGAGGAGGGCATGGCAACCCACTCCAGTCTTCTTGCCTGGAGAATCCCATGGACAGAGGAGCCTGGTGGACTATAGTTCATGGGGTCGCAAAGAATTGGACACACCTGAGTGATTTTAACTTTCACTTTCAGCTGTAAAATTAATGAACAAAATATAACATTCAAAGTCTTCCAATGCTTCAGCCCCCCATTTATGATATAAGAGACCCAGGTTCGATCTCTGGGTCTGCAAGATCCCCTGGAGTAGGAAATGGCACCCCACCCCAATATTCTTGCCTGGGAAATCCCAAGGACAGAGGAACCTGGTGGGTTACAGTTGATGGAGTCACAAAGAATTGGACATGACTGAGCAGGTATGCACACACAGCTTATTCTTAGAAATAAATGCCAGTATTTTACCAACTCAGGGAATGTTCAAAGACATTTTCTCCAGTTTTATGGCCTCTATTTTAAAGGCAGTCATATACAACTCCCCAGCCACATGACTGTCTTAATATGAAACGAAAAGTGCTTTATAATAAATAAGTTGAGGATACCAAACAAGTGTGGGGAATCCAGACTGATAAGGCTTGTGATCCACATTTTAAACATGAGTTCGAGGAAGAATAGATCTGATTTGACAGGTAACCAGAGGTGCTAATTTACTTTCCTTGAATGTGCATCCAGACAAGTAAGGTATATTTGGATTCATCTCTTGACAGACATCTAATAAGAGAGAACCTAAATTTTATTTTAGATGTTTATAAAATTCATGTTTATCCAATTGGCATGATATAAGTTAGGTGACAGATTGACAGCAAATGGATTAATTTATCCATGGACCAGAACTGGATATTTTGGATTTTCAGATCTATTAATTGTTGCCTTAGGATAACAATTCTCAATCTTTTTGATTTCAGGACCTTTTTATGTTTTTAAAATGATTGAAAAACTGAAGGTTTTTTTGTGTGGGTTTTATTTGTTAAGATTTATGACATTAGAAATTAAAACTAAAAATCTAATATCTATTAAAGTTATAGTAATTTATTATATGTGAACATGTTTTATGAAAAGGAAATCTCTATTTTTCAAAATAAAAATATGTAGTGAGAAGCATGGCATTGTTTTACATTTACATTTTTAATGTCTGGCTTAATAGAGGGCAACCAGATTCTCTCATCTGCTTCTCTGTTAAAGCTGTTGCTGTGTTGTTTTGGTTGGAGCCTATGAAGAAAATCTGGCCTCAGACAGACATGGAACTGGAAAAGGAAAGATTGCTTAATAGCCTTTTCAGATGCCCTTTTTGTATATCTTCTTTTGATATTATTTCAGAACTAGACAGATGGTAGTTTCTCAGAGCCCGTTGCAATGTTGAATCTGAAGTCATATCAATGAACTTCTTGTCCTCTGCTATGTTAAAACCCAGTATTCTTGTTTTATATTTTGCATGAATCTTTTGCTATGCATGATTTTGTTGTGTTTTGGTCATTTAAAAATATTGATTGATTTAGTTATGCAGATCTTCTGAGTGTCATACTAATATACCTACAATAATGTTCATGAGTTATTTATCAAACTCATCAGAAAAGTCTTTGAGTGTCTGGATTTTGTCAAAAACTTCTTGTGGAAAATTTTGTAGAATTGTACTTCTTCACTTGAAAACTCCAATCTTATTATTGGCAACAAGCACTGTGAGCTAATTTTCCTTGAAGAGACAGAATAGCTTCATTCATTTTTGAAAACATGCCAAATCCTCAAGTGTTACTGACAGTTTATCAAACATTCTTTCAGGTAAAAATCATGTTCAGTGGAAAAAAGAGGCTAGTTTTAGCTCAAACATCTAAGATAGACATCATGAGTTCAGTGTGTGCAGTCTTTTCTGTGTGCCTCCCATTTCACTATACAGGATATGAAACAGCAAGTAGGCCATAGTCAATAATTTTAATGCTCCATCATGGTTTTTTAAAGGTGAAGCTAGAGTATGTGCGTGCATGCATGTGTGTGTATGTGGCGGTGAAGAGCATGACCACAGTAGAGATGCCGCTAGGAGCATGACTTGATTCATGCTAAGGCACCACACTTTCACCCATCATTGCTTTTGCCCCATTGGTCAACACAGTGAAAATAATAACGGAGTTATCTGCTTTTTATGAAAATAGTTTTGACCTTCTAGGTGGCGTGCAATGAGACCCCAGGGATCCATCTAAGTGGACCACACTTAGAGAATATACAGTGTTTTAGGGGATCCATTTCTCCTGTGTTCTAGGGAGTTGCTTAGGTCCCATGCCTATGTTAAGTTATGGTTTTTTTATGCTCTTCCACATTTCTAAATACTGGCAAAGTCAGGCTAAAATAAATGTCTAAAGCAGCCTGAAGGAGAAAGAGTATATATGAAGGCAGGTTGGAGAGGTCAGTTTGTCCTCCATAATGGCAAACAGTGATTATGAGCTGATTCTGTGCATAAGGATTTGGGTATTCTACTGTTACCATTTATGCCAGTACCTGAAAGAGTCCTGTCTTTCTGCCTGGCTCTCCCCACCCTCCATCTCACGTGCATGGAGGGAAGCTGAGAGGGCGTGGTGTGGCAGGGAAGGTTTTCTAAGCTAGACCTTGCGAGTTTCTCTGAATCCTCCTACTCTGAGTCTGAACTCATAACCAACAAGCAGCCATAAATATAAATTAACTCAAACATTTCTTAAATCACAGATGGTAAACTAACTGTATCTGTTGTCCTCCCATAGGTAGTGGAGCCAATCTGAGTAGTGAAGTCCTGCCACTGGACATCTTAGCCGGCAGCAGAGAGCTTGACTATAACATGGCAGAGTCTCAACACCTGCCAGTGGCCGAGATCATGGTGTCAGGTGTGAATCAGGAGATCTTTGCTACAGCTTTGGTTCCAACAGTTTCCTCCTACTCATTTGAAATTCTGAATGATCTCTCTAACTTAATGTTGACTAAGTCTATGTAAAGTGAGTGATGCTAGACTTTGGACTTGAACTTTGGTCCTTCTCTTCCCAAAGGTTTGTCATATTAGATGGCTCCATATTAGACTGGACATGACTTTACTTGATGAAAGTTGTTGGACTTCTTTTTTTAAAAGAAATCTAACTTGGAGGCAAAACTGAAAAATGGGCAAGAACAGACAGGGAGGCCTGGCATGCTGCGGTTCATGTGGTCGCAAAGAGTCGGACAAGACTGAGCGACTGAACTGATCTGATTTGAGTGGATCCTCATCCGTGCCTAGTGTTTTTGGTATTTGACCCATTTAGCATTACTTTCATCATTGTGAAAAGCAGATGGTAATTGATAAGCAAATATAGGTTGGTTGCTTCAGCTGCTCCAGAAAGTCCACAAACAACAAATGTTAGATTTTATTCTTCTATATTGTACACTTATCACCAAGATGCTAAAGAATGTATTCAATATGTAACAACTTTCAGTTCAGTCAGTTCAGTTCAGTCCCTCAGTCGTGTCCAACTCTTTGCAACCCCCTGAATCGCAGCATGCCAGGCCTCCCTGTCCATCACCAACTCCCGGAGTTCACTCAGACCCACGTCCATCGAGTCAGTGATGCCATCCAGCCATCTCATCCTCTGCCGTCCCCTTCTCCTCCTGCCCCCAATCCCTCCCAGCATCAGAGTCTTTTCCAATGAGTCAACTCTTCGCATGAGGTGGCCAAAGTACTGGAGTTTCAGCTTTAGCGTCATTCCTTCCAAAGAAATCCCAGGGCTGATCTCCTTTAGAATGGACTGGTTGGATCTCCTTGCAGTCCAAGGGACTCTCAAGAGTCTTCTCCAACACCACAGTTCAAAAGCATCAATTCTTCAGCACTCAGCTTTCTTCACAGTCCAACTCTCACATCCATACATGACCACTGGAAAAACCATAGCCTTGACTAGACGAACCTTTGTTGGCAAAGTAATGTCTCTGCTTTTGAATATGCTATCTAGATTGGTCATAACTTTCCTTCCAAGGAGTAAGTGTCTTTTAATTTCATGGCTGCGGTCACCATTTGCAGTGATTTTGGAGCCCTGAAAAATAAAGTCTGACACTGTTTCCGCTGTTTCCCCATCTATTTCCCATGAAGTGATGGGACCGGATGCCATGATCTTCGTTTTCTGAATGTTGAGCTTTAAGCTAACTTTTTCACTCTCCACTTTCACTTTCATCAAGAGGCTTTTGAGTTCCTCTTCACTTTCTGCCATAAGGGTGGTGTCATCTGCATATCTGAGGTTATTGATATTTCTCCCGGCAATCTTGATTCCAGCTTGTGTTTCTTCCAGTCCAGCGTTTCTCATGATGTACTCTGCATATAAGTTAAATAAACAGGGTGACAAGATACAGCCTTGATGTACTCCTTTTCCTATTTGGAACCAGTCTGTTGTTCCATGTCCAGTTCTAGGGAACCTAATTCTTTTATACTCTGTTCACTCATGAAGCTGCTGCTGCTTCTGCTAAATCGCTTCAGTCGCGTCCAACTCTGTGCGACCCCATAGATGGCCGCCCACCAGGCTCCCCCATCCCTGGGATTCTCCAGGCAAGAACACTGGAGTGGGTTGTCATTTCCTTCTCCAATGCATGAAAGTGAAAAGTGAAAGGGAAGTCGCTCAGTCGTGTGCGACTCTTAGTGACCCCATGGACTGCAGCCCACCAGGCTCCTCCGTCCATGGGAGTTTCCAGACAAGAGTACTGGAGTGGGGTGCCATCGCCTTCGACTCATGAAGGTAGTGGTTTTCAAACAGGGTTTAGCTTAGCCCTAAAGCTCCTGCAAACCCCACCTCTTCTTCATGCTAGGTCTCTGCCATTCAGTCAGTGCAGCTCTGCTTTGAAACATTTTATTTGTTTGTATTTCTGAGTAAATCTTAATTTTAACACAGTATGTGGCTTAAAAATCAATTGGAGAACTCCATATTAGGATTTCATATACACTCAACCACAACTTTTGTTGTTGGCAAACTATAGTTAACAAGGCCCTGGAACCTCTTACCTCTCTTTATAGGAATTTATCAGTGTGATTTTTGATATAATACAAAGAGGTGAATATTTTTAGTAATAATTTTTACAGACCATTAGAGTTTACCAGATCCTTTAAATGTATTCTCTAATTTAACCCTTATCACAGTGTCTCATTTTACAGATTTGAAAACTGAAACTAAGCTATATTATTAAGTTAATGACTTGACCAAAGATTTTGAAAATTATGACTGAGTAGTTATCAGTAATTCATGTCAAGAAAAGAAGTACTGGAAACATAGTTATGTTAGGAATATTATTCATCTGGTGACTATTTATTTGCCGTATGCTGTGCTATGGGCTGGTGATAGCATGCTGAGCTAAATGCAGCCCCAGCCTCCAAAGTCACAGTCTGATACTGAGACAAACAATATGATAGAATAAAACAGTAGAGATAATAAATATCAGCAGTATGGAAAACCTTCCTCTAAGCTGATAGAAGATATTTTGAAAGCCTAATGTTTGGGGAACTCAAAAACCAAGGTGAATGACAGATGGGAAACTAGGCCCCATGGGTGCAATGAGCAAGTGACAACATGGCCAGAGATGTGGAATACACATATAATAGGCTGTGTTTGGCTTCCTACCTGGAGACTGTAGAATGAACGAAATTGTCCTGGTGAACTGCCTCATCTTTCCTTCCCTGGATTCTATTCTATTTTGTCTTAGCCTGTGAAGTTTTAGTTCTGCCTGTGTGAGGTTAAGAGGTCTTACTTATGTTTTGTAGTGAAATTTTCATTTCAAGCAAGTAGCTATAATAAAAAGAGTTTGAAAACTTTATATTAGATTTTAGGTCAGTATGTTTTTATTCCCCAAAGACACATAATGATATGTGGCAAGTAGATCTGTGTACCACATGGCAAAGCGATTCAATCATAAAAAGTTTCATTGTGAAATTTATTAAAATCACAAATTCTTCTAAATTCATGACTAAAATGTAAAATTCTTAATGTAGCCTGTTGAGCCCTGGAGAAACTAACTTGTGTCTACCTCATGAGCCTTAGTTTGTGCCCTTCTATCCCCTCTTTGGATGGCCTTCTTCCATTACATAGGCCTTGCCTGTAACACGCAGGTGTTGTTTTCTTGACTTACAGTGCTCTTTCTAACCCCCTCCCCACCAAGTCCTGTGAATCCTTCATATCTCAACATAATATGCTGTTTCTCAGAAAGACTTTCCTAGTCTCCTGACCAGGCAGTACAAGAGCTGTTTCAGCCCTCTTGGAAGCCAGTATTGTTTTTGACTGTGCTCATTACACATAAACTTCAGTAATTAATCATGTAAGAAAGCAGAACTCTCATCTATATCCTCCACCACTGTATTTTTGGCCCTCATGAGGATCTGACACATAGTAGGCATTTTGGAGTGAATTAATTTTGTTAGTTTTACTAACAGACTGCAGAGTCTTTTCTAGTGTGATAAGGCTAATTCTGATACAGGCCATCACAATGCTTTTCTCCTTTATCACCCTTATCTAGATATGTATATTTCAAAATTTTCAAAACTTTTTTTTTAAATCACTTTTTGTTCAAGTTCTTAAAACAACCATGTGAAGTAGACTGGATGGAAACTGTCACTGTATTTTAGAGAGGAGGCACGTGGAGCACAGGCATTCGCTCCTTCTGGAGCCAGGGGGTGGCAAAAAGAACTTTGGCTATGGCCTACCCCCCAACTGCAAACGCATGTCCATTGCTTTTCATTGCCTGGGGGATTGAAAGCAAAAGAGAAAGTGAAGTCGCTCAGTCGTGTCCGACCCTTTGCCACCCGTGGACTGTAGCCCACCAGCCTCCTCCCGTCCATGGGATTCTCCAGGCAAGAATACTGGAGTGGGTTGCCATTTCCTTCTCCAGGGGATCTTCCCAACCCTGGGATCGAACCCAGGTCTCTCTCCTGCAATGCAGGCAGACGCTTTAACCTCTGAGCCACCAGGGAATCCTGGGGGATTGCAAGTTACCAAGTAATTCCTGAATCATATTCTAATTCCACTAGTGACTTAAAATGTCTGGGGTAATTGGATGCTGTCCACCATACTCTCTGAACAGCCTTGTGATTTGGGAGCTAGTCTTCCAAATAAATGCTGAATCCAATGGATAACTGATTTAGGCTGAACTTATCCACCTCAAAGAATCACGAGTGACAGGAGGTGACCAAGCAAGCATGAAAGGCATGTATTCCCACAAAAGAAATCTTTTCGCTCAAATAGCTAAGCAAGTCAAATGCAATTACCCGATGTCTACATTCTCATGGGACTTGAATCCTACTTAGATCACTTAACTTTCTTTAATTTATGGGCAACTTTGGAGGGTTTCTTGACCTCTTCTATATTCAGATGAGCAAGTTTACCAGTGAAAAGACAGAAGATAGTTTATATCCTGCTGTGGTATGTCAGATACCCCCAACTCCAACAGAGAGGAGGCATTTGGAGAATGATTTCATACATAAGTAGCTAAAGGAAGAAAAAAAAACTTGCTCATGTTTATGGCTCAACAGGCAACTCTGTTCCCTGGGGCATTTGCATTTCAATGGAGTATGAAATGAAATGATCCATTTACAGCATTTAGTTTGTATGGTTCATGACTCTGTAAAAGTGCCTAGAGGTTTGCAAGTCACGGCATAAATCTTGATAGTAAAACATACATTTTTGACATACATATTCTATTATACATGAAACATAATTTTAGTAAATTGACAGTAAATCTTTTTATGATGAAATCTCTTTGTCATGTTGGTACATAGACCTACTTGCTACATATTATCTTTGGGAGATAAGAATATGTTGACCCTTTCATGATGGTTGGGAATTCTCAAATAAAGCAATACAATTTAAAACATTTGAGTCCATTTACTCCTAGAAATGTTATAGTTCAAATTTGCAAATTCTTTAAAAAATTATAAATAAGTTCATAGGAGGGTTCTGAACACCACATAATTCTTTAAGACTAAAGATTTGTTGAGAGCATGTAAACAGAAGCATATGGCTTGTGGACCCTTTGATATAGATACAGATTACAGATCAACATGGTGTTTCTGTTTGGAGGTTAACCTGTCCCAGAACTTGACAAAAGAAGTTCTAGAATGTTCTGTAGAATGCAAAGCATTAAAGTCTATTTTTTTCCTCTGAGATCTGAAAATAATCTGATAGGGTTCTTATTGTTTGCAGATAATAAAGACTGATGCCATGGGATGCAGTACACGGGCTGAGTGCCTTTCAAAGGGAGCAGATGTCACATGTCAGTGTTTGAAAGGATTTGCTGGAGATGGAAAACAATGTTCTGGTAAGAGCAAAATCCAAATACACATATCTGGAAAATAGTGAATAAAAAAGATTCTCTCAGATTGTATTGACTCAAAATCTCCAGGAGGATTTATGTTATCCTCAGGTATGAGTAAATTATTTCATATTAGCTAAAAGGTAGTGGATATATGAATAGAAAAAAATGAAACATAGAGTATATGCTCTAGTGCATTGAGTTTATATTAGAATTCCATAATGTATATAGTTGATATTAAGGAGATGAATTTATAATTAGCTTTAGAAGCATGAATTTGAGTTCAAGTCAAATTTATAAACTCCCCAATTCCAAGAAAAACAACTTTTCCCCTCAAAGGCTTAGATCATAAGTTTTAATTTATTAAATAGGCTTTGCTGGATAGGTTTCTTTTTTTAACTTTTAATTTTGTGTTGGAGTATAGCCAGTTGACAAAGTTGTGGTAGTTTCGGGTGTACAGCAGCAGAGAGACTCAGCCACGCATATACATGTATCCATTCTACCCCAACCTTGCCTCCCATCCAGGCTAGATAGGTTTCTATTTTATTTTGATGGCCATTGTTGTAAATGTTCTTATGGTTTGAAACTCTGGCACAAAGTGATTTACTTACACATACTTAGCTAGTCAAACACTGAGAAATCTGTGAAAATTGATTCAGAAATGAACTTTGGGTCCAAATGCAGGCTTGCATTATGTTTGCAAACAGTACCTGTAAATGGCTAGATGAGTGTATGTAAGATTACACTATTCTTTCCTACTATGGGCTTCCCTGGGTGGCTCAGACAGTAAAGAATCTGCCTGCAATACAGGAGACCAGGGTTCAATCCCTGGGTTGAAAAGATTCCCTGGAGGAAGGGAATGCCTACTGACTCTAGTATTCTGGCCTGGAGAATGCCATAGACAGAGGAGCCTGGTGGGCTACAGTCCATGGGCTCACAAAGAGTCAGACACAACTGAGCGACTAACGCTTTCATTTTCCTACTGTAGTAGTTTATACCAGGATTGCGTGCATATTTCACTAGCTGATTGTTTTGCCTACAGATGTAGATGGATGTGAGATGGGTCTCTCAGTTTGCCCTCCCACCTCCCCCAAGTGTGTCAATACAGAAGGTGGCTATGTCTGCTGGCGCTCAGAGAGCTACCAGGGAGATGGAATCCACTGTTTGGGTAGGAAAGCTGTGTGTGGAGGGAAGTGGATAGGGGCAAGCCTTGGAGAATCACTGAATGCTGGGTGTGGCAGTTTGAGAAAAGACAGGGTATAACTGCAGTGATACATGTTAAGTCAAAAAGGGGAGTTGTGTGACCTGTTCAAACTGACATATTTCAGTTCTTGGTAAATAGTCAAGTCTGTGCCCTTTGGCCATGACCGCACTACTTAGCGCCTACCCTCTGCAGAGGCTGTTTTCCCCTCTGCCTTTCTAATTCTTTCTCTGGGGGTTGAGTGACATCACTACCTGATCAATACCCCATACTGTGAGCCATCAAGGGGAAAACCGGACAGCGTTTTCTTTGTCACTGAATTTGGCAACTGAACTGTGGTGAACTTCAGAGCTGACATGGGTTTGTTGGAAGTCACTGCTGTGCGTGAAGATTCTATCAGAGGGTTCGCTGGCTGGTTCTTGATCAGTTCAAGCCACTGACATTTAAATATAAGCAGCGAATGATTAAGACCTCTTTCATAATCACCATCCTCTGCCAAGGTCTGGGTGTGGCTGGTTGGGTTGGGAGTTCACTTAGTGGATATCATGTACCATTCCAGGTGCCAATAGCACAGCATCACTGTACAAGTGAAGACCTGACTTGAAGCCATCCTGGCCCAGTAAAATAGTTATCTCAAGTTTTATGGGGCTTTAAAATGTCTCTTCCAGTGTTTTCTTTTCCTTCTGAAAACATGGAAATCTTTTCACGGTGAAGGGCAGATGCCCTGATAAGAAACTGAAATGTCACAGCTTTCTCCCACACGTTGAGGTTAAAGATGAAATATCAGTCATAACTACCAATTTTCTGGATCTGGTTGATTTAAATCAGACCTTTATCAGATTAGTTTTGTGGAGTCCACAAACATCTGTAAATGCTCTTTTAAGCACATATTTGGCTGTCAGTCAGGAAAATGTCACTGCTCTAATTAAACAGGCTCATAGATAATTTAGACAAACAGGCTTTATATTTCATTTACTTTGAAGAAAAAGGAAGGTATACTTTCTTGGATGTTTAAAGTCAGTATACTCTGGATTCCAACTCTGTTACTCACATACCTCCTTTCATGTAGCAGAGCGTTATGGCCCAGCCTGCCTGAGTGGCATGGAGTCCTCAGGTCACATAGAAACAGTGAGCTTTTTCTCGTTCTCTGCATTGTTCCCCACCTTTAGAATATAATCTAAAATTAATGCAGCTGTGATAAGTAGTGAAGAAAGATGTGCATCATAAGAGAACTAAAAATGAAGTGGGAGTTTAGAATAGGTAGAAATACCTGTTTGAGGTATTGGGAAGGACTTCATGGAGGAAGTATTACTTTGGATGAACCTGGGGGCATGAGTACACTTTATTAGGCATTTGAGTCAGTGGTGCAATGATGGGAGGTGTGGTTGGGGAAGATCAATGTGGCACTGATGCTTAGGAGAGTAGAGGAGAGATGGGATACGGGGAATGTAGGAAGGCTACTCCTCTTACAGCGATGGAAAATTGAAGAGAGGAAGGACCTAAAGGTTATGGTGGTGATAACTAAGAAAAGAAAAGATGGGTAGTTGGGAAAGAAAGAGATGATTTCATTTATATCTGTGTTAAAAGGGCAAAATGTTTTATTTAATAGGATCTGAACTTCTAAATGTTTACCTAGAGATAGTTTACCATCTCCAACTTTCCCACGGAGCTATTTGTGCTGGGAAGTTTCCTTTCCTTCCAAGCAGTAAGGAAGCTTCCAGCCTGACATCAGGAGTTTACCTGCATGGGTATGCACCCCAGGGACCCAGTTCATCTCTCTTTCCAACATGGATAATAGAATTTTTGAATCTAAAAATGTACAGAGCTCTGAGAACATGTATCACGACACAAATTGAAGATGCTTCTTTTCCAGAATATTGGGTTTTTCAATTACTATATGAGCCTCTGATCTCCTCTGCACCTCACTTTTCTCTTTCCTACTCCTTTTTCCTGGAGATATTGATGAGTGCCGACGGGGCGTGCACAGCTGTGGGGAAAATGCCACCTGAACAAATATGGAGGGAAACCACACTTGCACGTGTGCTGGCGACTTGTCTGAGCCTGGACAGATTTGCCCTGGTAGGTTGGTGGGTGGTTTGGATCCAAGGGGAGGGACTTGATTCCCAAAAAATCTCTACTTAAGTGTGTTTTCATTAGAGCTTCAAGAAATCATTTGGTTCAATCAGGCTGGTGAGTTTCCTCTCCTGATTAGATTGATGATAAGGTCGAGAATGAAATGGTCCAAGTTTTCTTAATTTAATAGCATCTGGAATAAATCCTTTTTTATTATTCACAATGCAATATAGGTGAGAACACAGGTGGTTCTCTTTAACTATTCAGTTAATGTCCTGATTTGTAATGTTGATTTTGGGGGCCGCTGGGAGAACTTGGCAGGGCTAGACAGGTTGGGGAGGATGTCTGGTCTGCTGGCATTTTGAATCACTTTCAAGGATTTTAAAGTATTACTTTAAAAAGTCAGTATTTCTTGAGCTGAATGAGAACTTTTTAAATTGTTAATTATAGTCCATTTCTGCTTCCTGAAACCTCCCCCTGCAAAAGCAGTATCTTCTCACCATCAGCACTCCAGAATGGGGAGGGGTGGTCAGAGGGTGGCGGGGGGTTGGCTTCAAAGACACCAGAAGCCAGAATCAGCTTAGTCACTGACAGCCATTTACCCATCTCAGCCCTGCAAGCAGAAAACATCCTGAAAAAGGAAAATTCGGCACTTGTTTGGGGCTCTGGTTTTTCAGTATATTATTTTCTCAAATAATTTGCTCTTCTTAGAGGTATTGAAAAACTCCTAATATTTATGTAGTCAGCTACACACCCTAATGTTTTTCTTTTAAAGAGCAGTGAACCATTAATAAAAGGGACTTTTCCACTTGGGCATCCCCTCTGTTATGGTAACATTTCCTCTCTGTCAAAGTTGCTAGTCCTGTCTTTGAGGGCTCCCCTGAAAGTTAAATTGCGTTTAGAAGCAAGTATCCTGTGGGATAAAATTTTGAGACTCCCAGGGAACTGGGGGTAATTGACTGTATAGTGGTGGGTGGTTATAAGCCATGAAGAGAGACGGTTGTTCAGTGAGACCCTCTTAAGCTAACTGTTGTTTTACATGGTGTGTTTTTATAGATGACAGATGGCTTTTATAAGAGATCTGTACTCAGGGTTCATATGGTCTTAGGATTGACCATTCTCTTACTTGCCTCCAATATACTTTATATCAAATAGTGCTGAACCTCAAGCAAAATGGGTGACTCCATAGCAAATTCCATAAGGTCTGGTTAAGAAAGTGAAATTATTGTTCCATATGACAAATTGTTCACAGAAACTAGTTCCTGATGTTGATATCTGAAAGACTCCAGTCACTTCAGAAAGTAAAAGAAATGCCTTTGATTCTTCTAGACTCTACTCTGCTGTCTCACCTTGGGAAGAATGGACACAATTTTTTGAAAAAATGTTTCCCTGAATATACCCCGAATTTTGAAGGGTACTGCCTCAATGGTCGTGTCTGTATATATTTTGGCATTGCCAACCTGTTCTCCTGCCAGTAAGTCAAACTATTTTTCTGTAGAGATATGATATTGCAGCCCATAAGTTTTAGTGAATTCAAAAAATTTATATTGAGATTTTTCTATAATTAAACTTTTCCATAGTGAAAAATATATGTAATTTATATATGTAAATCTGGGCTTCCCACATGGTGCAGCAATAAAGAATCCGCCTGCCTGTGCAGGAGAGGCAGGAAACTCGGATTCCGTGCCTGGGTCAGGGAAGAGCCTCTGGAGGAGGAAGTAGCAACCCATTCCAGTATTCTTTCCTGGAGGTGGAGAGAGGAGCCTAGTGGGCTTACAGTCCATGGGGTCGC